>NC_060124.1:81640064-84185897 GCF_021461395.2 Schistocerca americana | reverse complement strand
TGTGATACAATACGCCATTCACCAGGGCTGCATCAGCGCATCAGGGATTCCATGCGACGGAGAGTGGATGCATGTATCCTCGCTAACGGAGGACATTTTGAACATTTCCTGTAACAAAGTGTTTGAAGTCATGCTGGTACGTTCTGTTGCTGTGTGTTTCCATTCCATGATTAATGTGATTTGAAGAGAAGTAATAAAATGAGCTCTAACATGGAAAGTAAGCGTTTCCGGACACATGTCCACATAACATATTTTCTTTATTTGTGTCTGACGAATGTTTCCTGAAAGTTTGGCCATACCTTTTTGTAACACCCTGTATAAATTGTCATGCATGTGTAAATCACAAACAATTCAGACACTTGAAATACCATTAGAGGATACTATATTTCACGCTACTAGCCCACATGCCAGAAAAAACCTAAAAATTTGGCGTTTGACAATGACATGCTATAATTCAAGAGGACGTTGTTGTTTTGTACTGTACAGCAGGTCCCGTTTTACCGATGCAATGCTACATCATATTAGCGTTTACGAAACAAATTGAGAGACCCTGTGGAAAATTAAAATTTTGTAAAAAGTTATCGCCGCAACGAAAAAGCTAAAATACCTATCAAGAATCATTCCGTGGTCTCCCAGCCATCTCTTCTATCCACCAGGCAGCACGTCATTGTCATGAAATTGATAGATTAATTAATTAAATTGATCATGAGAGTCACTTTGCATGCCGAGGAATTTTTTTGCAGCAGTCAGATTACACTCTCGAGGTAGGTCTAATGGGAATCAGTGGAGGGAAGACCATGCTCTTTTCGAGGAACACTATTGAGAACTGACATTTGAAGTTTCTAAAGCCCACAAACTTCATTTCGCGGAAGGACCGCGCTGTTAAAAACACGATCATAACGACTATGTTTCCGTCATCTTGGATAAAAAGCGGTCTTGGGTCTACAGGTACACACAAGAGTTGCTGATAGCGTTACGTTTCCTGGTAGAAATGCAGTCTGCAATTTGAAATCAAGTCTATCCATTCAACCACATATTTCATTGGATACCATAGGGACATCGTTTAATGATTACAGCCACTGGTGCATAATATCCGTGCTAATTGATGTGTTGGCAAATGTGCCAACACTTTGTAGATCGAGGAGGCCGAAATGCACACTATCTAACGCAGACGGGCGTGAATTCTGGAACAGGATAAGTAGTGAAAGCTAATAAGAAAAGTATGCAGCTCCTCGAATACTTAACTTTTATTTATCCTTGTTGTGAATACAGTATTCCGGATGAGACATTTCATACGATAACTATCAAACTATGTAAGGCTAATGGCGCCTTGCTAGGTCGTAGCCATGGACTTAGCTGAAGGCTATTCTAACTGTCTCTCGGCAAATGAGAGAAGGCTTCGTCAGTGTAGTCGCTAGCAAAGTCATCGTATAACTGGGGCGAGTGCTATCTCGTATCTCGAGACCTGACTTGTGGTGGCGCTCGGTCTGCGATCACACAGTGGCGACACGCGGGACCGACATGTACTAAATGGACCGCGGCCGATTTAAGCTACCACCTAGCAAGTGTGGTGTCTGGCGGTGACACCACACTAATCTCGTGTCTCAAAATGAATCATCTTTTTCGTACTTATCTGCTAAGGATCAAATACAGCAAAACCTCCTGCACTGTTTCTAAGTTAGTCCCTCTGCATCCTTTAACTACTCCTCAGTCTCTGTCACCCCCTTGCTGCAGATTCATCCCCAATCTGAACGGAAGTCTGAGATTGCTATATCTAAGACCGTCTTCACCCCATGGAGAAACAGGACGAGCTGAGTTAACGTGAGGACTGCGTTTTGACCACTCATTGGAAATGGGAACATGGTATCGTAGCTCCGCCAACTGTGTACAATGTATAAGGGCATCGCCAAACGAAGCTTTCCCCTGGAACACAATGTAGCAGAAAAATTGTACGAGCAGCTATGGTGGTGTTTTATGTTGGGGAATTTAGGAAGATTCCACATCATACAGGTCATGGAAGAAGGACAAGGATTTTGCTACTGCATTGTGGTACGTCTGCAAACCACATACAGGTACTGCAATCTGAAGGAAACCTGTCTCTCTCAGAGTGCATTCATGTCTGTCACCCAAACATTCTCTCCCATCTCGTTATTTTATATTATCCAACAGAGAAAAACTACAAATCATGAAAACATAGCTAATGTCATCCCTTAGAGAACTCAATAAGTTATTGCCATGTCTGATACATCGAAAACAAATACCATCTGCATGCCGGCACTGACCACATGTGGTGATCCTATTAAATATGCAGGTATTGGTTTCCTGGAGCATGTGGCTCGTGACCAAAGTCGCTTCCACAGACTAGTGTAACCTTTCGTCACTTTTATTGTAGGAGGAGGGTATCCCACAGACAATCAATCACAAGACAGGGTCCCTGTGTTGTTTTTTTGATACTTGTTTTTCTTCTGTTGTAACATATCCAAGCAGTGCATGAATGCAGCTACATACATGTTATTTTTTCCACCACAACTTCGAAGTCTGTGTCAGATGCTAAACAGACATTAAAATGTCTCAATCTATTGGCACTCACAGAAAACTGGACATAGCACAGTGTAAATTATGCTGCTGCTGCTTCCACATCACACACAGAATGATTGAAATAAAAGATAGAGGCGGTGTTTCTTATTGACAAAAAAAACGTGGAAGACAACGTGACATATGGAAACTGATAGAGTTGTGAGGTGTTGTGACGCTTTTTCAGGCAGCTGTTCTAGGGTGATTGATGATCCCTACATTTAAAGTCATCATTCACAGTGACGTACATGGTGGCAGATGTCTAGGCGTCCCATTTCGATTGATCCGTCAGACTACAGTGGTGTACACGATCACTGTTTCAGTGCAGATCATTCTCAGAGGGTGTTGCTTCCACTAAGACTCTTTCTCCATCTCAAACAACTGATGTTAGTAAATCATCACGTGACAATCAACAACATGACAGTGGACGAATGTGAAGGAAAAGATGCTGTCGATTTACTGAAATAAGCACCACAGTTTAGAGTGTAATCAGCTTTGTCAACTTAACAAGTTTTTCTGTAATTTCTACACCAGCCAATGAGGCGGCAGCGTGCTTCCCAGTTCCTTTATCATCGCTAGACCACCCCTCCACTACTTTGCGAGTACCGTATACACGATTGCGAATGTAGATATGTGACTGTGCAGTACGTCCATTCATTATTAATTCTCAAACACATACATACAAAAATATGCCAGACAGCAGCCCACCCTGATAGCCATATGGTCAATCGCATGGCTTTCCGGAGTGGGAAAGAGCGCCTATTCCCCGGGAATCCACCCGGCAGACAAGGTCCGGTGAGCCGGCCAGTCTGTGGATGGCTTTTAGTCGGTTTTCCATCTGCCTCAGTGAATGCGGGCTGGTTTCCCTTATTCCACCTCAGCTACACTATGTCGGCGATTGCTGTTCAAACAAGTTCTCCACGTACGCGTACACTACCATTACTCTACCATGCAAACATAGGGGCTACACTCATCTGGTGGGAGAGGTTCCCTGAGGGGGGGGGGGCGGTCCACCGGGGGCCGAACCGCATAATAACTCTGAAAGAGTGGTTCGGCGTGGGGCGGCAGAAGGGTGAAGTGGACTGCGGTAGTCGTCGTGTGGTTGTGAACCACTGCGGCGGGGAAGCAGCCTCTCCGTCGTTTCTAGGCCCTCGGTTAACATACAATAAAATGCCAGACAGCATCCTATACTATTATACACTCCTGGAAATGGAAAAAAGAACACATTGACACCGGTGTGTCAGACCCGCCATACTTGCTCCGGACACTGCGAGAGGGCTGTACAAGCAATGATCACACGCACGGCACAGCGGACACACCAGGAACCGCGGTGTTGGCCGTCGAATGGCGCTAGCTGCGCAGCATTTGTGCACCGCCGCCGTCAGTGTCAGCCAGTTTGCCGTGGCATACGGAGCTCCATCGCAGTCTTTAACACTGGTAGCATGCCGCGACAGCGTGGACGTGGGCGTATAGTGGGCAATGCGGGAGGCCGGGTGGACGTACCGCCGAATTGCTCAACACGTGGGGCGTGAGGTCTCCACAGTACATCGGTGTTGTCGCCAGTGGTCGGTGGAAGGTGCACGTGCCCGTCGACCTGGGACCGGACCGCAGCGACGCACGGATGCACGCCAAGACCGTAGGATCCTACGCAGTGCCGTAGGGGACCGCACCGCCACTTCCCAGCAAATTAGGGACACTGTTGCTCCTGGGGTATCGGCGAGGACCATTCGCAACCGTCTCCATGAAGCTGGGCTACGGTCCCGCACACCGTTACGCCGTCTTCCGCTCACGCCCCAACATCGTGCAGCCCGCCTCCAGTGGTGTCGCGACAGGCGTGAATGGAGGGACGAATGGAGACGTGTCGTCTTCAGCGATGAGAGTCGCTTCTGCCTTGGTGCCAATGATGGTCGTATGCGTGTTTGGCGCCGTGCAGGTGAGCGCCACAATCAGGACTGCATACGACCGAGGCACACAGGGCCAACACCCGGCATCATGGTGTGGGGAGCGATCTCCTACACTGGCCGTACACCACTGGTGATCGTCGAGGGGACACTGAATAGTGCACGGTACATCCAAACCGTCATCGAACCCATCGTTCTACCATTCCTAGACCGGCAAGGGAACTTGCTGTTCCAACAGGACAATGCACGTCCGCATGTATCCCGTGCCACCCAACGTGCTCTAGAAGGTGTAAGTCAACTACCCTGGCCAGCAAGATCTCCGGATCTGTCCCCCATTGAGCATGTTTGGGACTGGATGAAGCGTCGTCTCACGCGGTCTGCACGTCCAGCACGAACGCTGGTCCAACTGAGGCGCCAGGTGGAAATGGCATGGCAAGCCGTTCCACAGGACTACATCCAGCATCTCTACGATCGTCTCCATGGGAGAATAGCAGCCTGCATTGCTGCGAAAGGTGGATATACACTGTACTAGTGCCGACATTGTGCATGCTCTGTTGCCTGTTTCTATGTGCCTGTGGTTCTGTCAGTGTGATCATGTGATGTATCTGACCCCAGGAATGTGTCAATAAAGTTTCCCCTTACTGGGACAATGAATTCACGGTGTTCTTATTTCAATTTCCAGGAGTGTATATATATACTACTGGCCATTAAAATTGCTACACCACGAACATGATGTGCTACAGACGCGAAATTTAACCAACAGGAAGAAGACGCTGTCATGTGCAAATGATTCGCTTTTCAGAGCATTCACACAAGGCTGTCGCCGGTGGCGACACCTACAACGTACTGACATGAGGAAAGTTACCAACCGATTTCTCATACACAAACAGCAGTTGACCGGCGTTGCCTGGTGAAACGTTGTGGTGATACCTCGAGTAAGGAGGAGAAATGAGTACTATAACGTTTCCGACTTTGATGAAGGTTGGATTGTAGCCTATCGCGATTGCGGTTTATCGTATCGCGACATTGCTCGTCGCTTTGGTCGAGATCCAATGACTGTTAGCAGAAAATGGAATCGGTGAGTTCAGGAGGGTAATACTGAACGCCGTGCTGGATCCCAACGGCCTCGTATCACTAGCAGTCGAGATGACAGGCATCTTATCCGCATGGCTGTAACGGATCGTACAGCCACGTCTCGATCCCTGAGTCAACAGATGGGGACCTTTGCTAGACAACAACCATCCGCACAAACAGTTCGACGACGTTTGCAGCAGCATGGACTATTAGCTCGGAGACCATGGCTGCGGTTACCCTTGACGCTGCATTACAGACAGGAGCTGCTGCGATGGTGTACTCACAACGAACCTGGGTGCACGAATGGGAAAACGTTGTTTTTTCGGATGAATCCAGGTTCTGTTTACAGCATCATGATGGTCGCATCCACGTTTGGCGATATCGTGGTGAACGCACATTGGAAGCGTGTATTCGTCATCGCCATACTGGCGTATCACCCGGCATGATGGTATGGGGTGCCATTGGTTACAGGCACTGTTCGCACTCTTGTTCGCACTGACGGCACTTTGAACAGTTGACGTTACATTTCAGATGTGTTACGACCCGTGGCTCTACCCTTCATTCGATCCCTGCGAAACCCTACATTTCAGCAGGATAATGAACAACCGCATGTTCCAGGTCCTGTACGGGCCTTTCTGTATACAGAAAATGTTCGACTGCTGCCCTGGCCAGCACATTCTCCAGACCTCTCACCAATTGAAAACGTCTGGTCAATGGTGGTCGAGCAACTGGCTCGTCACAATACGCCAGTCACTACTCTTGATGAACTGTGGCATCGTGTTGAAGCTGCATGAGCAGCTGTACCTGTACACGCCATCCAAGCTCTGTTTGACTGAATGCCCAGGCGTATCAAGGCCGTTATTGCGGCTAGAGGTGGTTTTTCTGGATACTGGTTTCTCAAGATCTGTCACCCAAATTGCGTGAAAATGTGAGCACGCGTCAGTTCTAGTATAATATATTTGTCCAATGAATACCCCTTAATCATCTGCATTTCTTCTTGGTGTACCAATTTAATGGTCAGTAGTGTATATTTCTAGTACTCCAATCACAGTGCGTTCTTAACGATTATGTTTGTCCATGTTTCCCTATGCAGATGGAAGTCATAGAGCATTTTCGCATTCTTAAGATGAAGTTTGAGACTGAGAGATCTCCTGCCATTACAACCTTCCCTGAAACTCTGTCGTCGATCTAATTTGCAGCTAACCAGAAGTAGGAGGCTACTTTACATACTACATTACATGTCTCTTTAAGGAACAAAGTGAACCGAGTCCGTGAATGCTGTTCTGTGAAGACTGTGCCGCGCTAACCTTACTCACGGCACCCATCCAAGAGCACAAGTCTCTTCAGTTGCGTTCATGTCGATGAGTTTAACACTGCTTATCGGTGTATAGCATATGTGAGAGTGTTGTAATGAATCAGCAGACTGTTATGAAGAAGAAACGTGAGGTTTATGCATGATAGAGCTCCAGACAGATGTAGTTTGAAGCATTTTACGTAAATCTACTGAGCTATAAATTCAGAAGTATTGTTCTAGTGTCTGAGATCAACACCAAGAAGGTATTTGTAAGAGAGAAATGATCGTGGAACATAAACGCATACATTCCTAAGGAAACATGGTTCTGCCCTTATAACAACCTTTAATGCTAATGCGGTACTAGCATTACAGCGTGTTTCAAGTGCAGAACCATGTAGCCTTAGCAATGTATGTGTTTATGTTCCATGAACATTTCTCTCTTGCTGGCACACAGAAGGTATTTGTTTTCAATATATCAGAAGACAGGGACATGGTCATATCTTATCGAGTTCTCTAACAAATCACGTTAACGGCGTTTTTATAGTTCGTAGTTTTTCTCTGTTGCATGCTGCAAAGTAACGAGGTAGAGGAGAATGAAAGACTTGAATGCACTCTGAGAGACAAAGATCTCCTTCAGACTGCAGCACCTCTATGTAGTTTGGAGACGTACCACAATGCAGTAGCAAAATCCTCGTCCTTCTTCCATGCCCTGTACGATGTGGAATTTTGATTGTTGGTGACTTTAATACAGGTTTTCTAATGCAATCTTCCTGTAAACATTTACTGCAGTTAGTAATGTTGTCTTTCAATCTTACTCACACCGTAAACGTTCCAACTAGGATCACTAAATCCTCATGACAGCCATTGATAATATTTTTATAGACAAATCAAAGGAACAAAATCATATCGTAAAACCTGTAATAAATGGACTGTCAGATCATGACATACAGCTCCTTGTTGTAGACGTAAATTCTAAGCAGATTATCAAGACTGCTAAATCTGAGTACAGGTGAGTAGTCAATCAACCAAAAATTGAGAGTTTTAGAAAACTGCTCAAAGATATGAAATGGAAGGGTGTTTATAGTGCCCATGACATGAACGAAAAATATAACACATTCATGAACAATGTCAGAACCATGTTTCAAAACTGTTTTCCTCTAAAAGTTACTCAAATTAAACAGAAGTCTATAATAAAACCATGGATTACACAAGGAATAAAGATTTCCTGTATGACAAAAAGGAAAATGTATCTGTCAACCAAGAATAGTTCCAATGCTGATGATTTATCTAAATACAAGGAATACTGTAAAATATTTAAAAAAGTAATTCAGACATCTAAACAAATGCACTACGAGAAGAAGATAGCAATGTCAGGGAACAAAATAAAAACAATATGGGATATAGTGAAAGAGGAGACTGGTAGAACCAGAAAGGAACAGGAGCAAAGAGCACTAAGGGTAGATGACACATTAGTAACCGATGGGCATAGTGTGGCAGATCTATTAAACAAGTACTTTATATCCGTTACTGATAGAATGGGATTGTCAGGATCAGTAAATAATGCCCTTGAATATCTGAAACTAGCCTTTACAAATAGCTTCAGGTACATGAATATGTCACTCACTTTACCAAAAGAAATAACTTCCATAATAAAATCTTTAAAAACAAAGCATTCTAGTGGTTATGATGAAATATCAACTAAGTTAATTAAGGCATGTTCTTGTGAGTTTAATACAATTCTAAGTTACTTGTGTAACCACTCAATTATAACTGGGACATTTCCTCACTGGCTAAAATATGCAGATGTTAAGCCTCTACTCAAGAAAGGGGATAAAGAGATACCATCAAACTACAGACCGATTTCACTTTTGCCAGCATTCTCAAAAATTTTTGAAAAAGTAATGTAGAGGCAGCTTCTCAACCATCTGACCACAAATAACATATTATCAAGAACACAGTTTGGATTTCTGAAGGGTTCTGATACCGAGAAGGCTATTTACACCTACAGTGAAAATATACTTAATTCGTTAAATAACAAACTACAAGCAGCAGGTATTTTCTGTGATTCCTCAAAGGCATTTGATTGTGTGAACCACAACATCCTTTTAAATAAATTAGAATTCTATGGTGTCATGAGCAGTGCTGCAAAATGGTTCGAGTCATACCTCACTAACAGGAAACAAAAGGTGTCAGTGCAAGGGACTAGTGAATTAAGCCATCAGTCATCATCAGAATGGGAAGAAATTACATGTGGTGTCCCACAAGGATCCATCTTAGGGCCATTGGTTTTTCCTGTGTACGTTAATGATCTCTCATCAGTTACACTGCCAGAAGGAGAGTTCGTTTTGTTTGCAGATGACACAAGTATTGCAATAAATAGTATGTGGAGTGTAGGTCTAGAAAGATATGCTAATGATATTTTCATGGATATTAATAAATGGTTTAAAGCCAACTCACTGACATTAAACTTCGAAAAGACTCACTATATGCAGTTCCGAGCGGGTTAGAGGTTTCCACCCAGCATATGCATAAAGTATGAAGAAGAGCAGATAGAAGAGGTTGACACTCTTAAATTCCTGGGATTACAACTTGATAATAAATTCAGTTGGGAGGAGCACACCACAGAACTGCAGAAACGCCTTAACAAATCTGTACTTGCAATTCGAGTGTTAGCAGACATAGGCGACATAAAAATGAAAAAGCTTGCATATTTTGCCTAGTTTCATTCCATAATGTCATATGGTATAATATTTTGGGGTAACTCTACAAGTCAACCAAAAGTTTTCAGAGTCCAAAAGCGTGTAATATGTAGTATTTGTGGAGTAAATTCACGGATGTCCTGTAGAAACCTCTTCAAAGAACTGGGTATACTAACTACTGCCTCTCAGTATATTTACTCCCTAATGAAATTTGTCCTAAATAATACATCTCTTTTTCCAGCAAACAGCTCAGTCCATACATACGATACCAGGAACAAAAATGATCTGCACAAGGACTTAAAAGCACCTACTTTAGTTCAAAAAGGGGTCCACTACTCAGGAACACTTATCTTCAATAATTTGCCAGCACACATAAAAAATTTAGTTACAAATGAAGATCAGTTTAAAAGGAGTCTGAAAGATTTACTAGTGGCCAACTCCTTCTACTCCATTGACGAATTTTTTAATAGAAACAAATGATGTATTGTATATACTCATACCACTAGTATTGTTATTTCAGCTTAAAAAATGATGTATTGTATATACTCATACTATTAGTATTGCTATTTAGGCTTAAAAAAATTGGCATGTTCCACATCCACGAGGATCTCCTCAGCACGGACCTATGGAACGAAAAACTAATTTAATCTAATCTAATCTTCCTAATTTTCCCAACAAGAATCAACACTGCTTGTACTATCTTTTCTGCCAACTTGTGCTGCAGAGGAAAGCTTCGTTTGGCGCTGCCCTTTCGCATTGTACACAGTTGGCGGAGCTACGATAACATTTTCCCATTTCCAACGAGTGGTCAAAACGCAGTCTTGTCACATTAACTCAGCTCGCCCTGTTTCTTCACAGAATGCAGAAGGTCTTAGATATAGTGCTCTCAGGCTTCTGTTCAGGTTGGGGTCGAAACTGCAGCAAAGATGGGGCAGAGACTGGGGAGCAATTACAAGATGCAGAGAGACTGTTTAAAAAGAGTGCTGCAGCTTTTGATGTATGGGATCCTCAGCAGATAGGTTCGAAAAAGATGACTCGTTTCGATATATGAGAGTGGCATGGATACTATGCACCAGTTGCTGTAATCATTTAACGACGTCTCTACAGAGTCAAATGAAAGTATGTGGTTGAACGGACAGACATGATTTCAAATCGAATACAGCTTTTCTACCAGAAAGTGTAACGCTGTCAGCGGCACTTGTGTGTACCTGTAGCCCAAGACCATTTTTATGCAGGGTGACGTTATCATAGTCGTTATGATAGTGCTTTTAATAGCGTGATCCTTACGCAAAATGTATATTGTCGGCTGTAGAATCCCTCTGTGGCCAGCTTCAAATGTCGATTCTCGGTAGTAACCCTCGAAAAGAGCATCACCTTCTCTCCACAGAGTATTTGACCTACCTGGTGAGTGTAATACGACTGCTGAAAAGAAAGTTAATCGTCTTGCAAAGTGACTCTCATGTACAGTTTAATTAATTAACGTATCAATTTGACATCAATCACGTGCCTGCTGGTGTGAGGAAGAAGTGGCTGGGGCACCACGGCATGATTCCTGAGTGGTGTTTTAGTTTTTTCGTTGCAGTGATAACTTTTAAGGAAATTTCAATTTCCCACCTACATAGGACGAGACAGCCTCTCGCGATTTGTTTCGTCAACGCTAGTATGATATAGCATCGCATTGGGGGAGGGTGCAAATGGGACCTGTCATTCAGTGCAAAACAGCAGAGAATGCGCTGCTTTCTGGGTTAGGGTACGCACCCGAACCCCAGATCAAATCTGCCCGGTGGATTAAGGGCGAGGGCTGGTGTGCCGTCCAGCCTGGATGTGGTTCTTAGGCGGTTTTCCTCATCCCACTAGATGAATACCGGGCTGGTCCTTACGTCCCGCCTCAGTTACAGGCCTCGCATACATTTGCAACACATTCGCACTATTTCATATTTCATGACTTACACTACACACAGACAGCTGGGGTACACTAATTCCGTCCAGGGGACGGGGGGGGGGGGGGGGGGGGAGGGTGGGATAGGGTGGCGGCAGGAAGGTCATCCGGCCACCCCTTAACCACGTCAAATCCGACTCAACCATACAGACCCTCCGCATGTTGTGGGATGAGGCACTAGCGAAAGAAAGGAAGATTCTCGAATGTCAAATGATTGTGTTCATTCCGACATGTGAGCCAATGGCGTGTAAGATAGTATCCTCTAATGGTATTTCAAGTGTCTGAAATGTTTGTGATACACACATGTATGACAATTTATATAAAAAAACTTATTTGAACGCGAGTGACACTATCGCGTCGTGTAATCTGTAAGAAATTGCTTAGCATAGATGTTGTTTCGTTGCAGTTTAAATTCTTTCCTTTTTTTACTCTGATGACGGGTTCAAAATAACAAGGACATTCTGAATTTTCGATTCAACATAGCGGAATTTTTTTCCCGATTTTACGCAGGGTGAACATGTTTCTGCTGATCATCTGTAATCGGTGGCAGTGTCCTTCATTGGATGTCGCAAAATAATGAGTTGCGAAGTGTATCCTGTAGTTGAACATAAAAACTATAACGATTTTGCTGAGAAAACTAAAAGAAAATGGACTGAGCCTATTTTCATGCAAAGAGGACATTTATTATTGTCGCGATTGTGTTTTCCTTTTTTTGATAGATGTTTGATTATAGGAGATACAATGATATTAAATACAAATATTACAGTCCAGTGGTCAGAATGGCGAGCGCCTGCTGGTTGGGCTGCTAGAAGTGTGGTGGCCAAGTTCCATAGGAGGTCACGGCTGTCCTAATAGACAAACAACCTACACTCAGAATAGTGGTTTTGTTCTGAGGGATATTGGCGTCACACTGTATTGTATGTGTACCTTTTGTCAGGGTTGACAATGCTGAGCGCCCAGCCACGTGCTCGTAGGGACGCATTGTACTGTAGGTACTGGGGTGTGAGGCTGGTCTGGGGTCCAAGGTCACTTAATGCAAAAGGCTTCCTGTTTCCCAAGCAGCCGACTTTTGAAAAAGCCATCTGGAGCATTCTACAGCGTTTCGTTGTTGTTCCAGAGGGGTATAGTCTTTCCAAGAAATACATTTAACAGACTGCACGACAGTATATCAATGCCACCAGAAGAAACTCTTTGTGGACCACCAGAGGCAAGATAAAACAGGCCTATATCCCTACCTACAATAAGAGGTAGGGAGGGAGGGATGAGGGGTGGAAGGGGGGTACGACTGCCTCATGAGCGTCCATCGAGGAGAATGCATGTTCAATTAGCGCCCCCTCTCCAGTCCTTTGGAACGATGATTATCCTCAGAGCATCTGTTGCTTTATGACCTGTTCATTACGAGTTCTGCTTTTTTCACAATATTTTCGAAGAGTAATGCATTTTTTCCATCACTTGTGGTAGTGTGTATTACCTTCAGTTACCCGGACTGCAGATTGATTTTCGAGCAGGCATCTGTAGCTAACACTGACCTCAAACAGCAATAGATTAAGTCCTCAGCAGTATGCTTACAGATAATACACTTATTAAACTCCTCTCAGTCCGACACCAGCAGCGCATCAGTTGAACATATATCCTGAGAAAAAGAATAAAGATAGTACCTTACATCTCAGCCTTTTTCACAACAACTTGCAGCTGTACAGTAGGATTTGCGTGCGTCTGCCATTAGTTTCGAGTCGTATTCCGAAATGTTTTCCCAGCATGATAACAACCAGTCGTGTGGCATCGTCCATTTTTGAGTTGTATTGCGGTTTTAGACAGTCCTTGTGTAGCACTATTCATATAGTTGTGCAATTAAAGCCCATCTGTGTGATTAGTTATGTAATTAGGAGCGATCTTTACTTCAGTTTCTGAAACAAATTTAATATAGTACACTAACCTAACCTACCTCTTCTGCATCTTAGCAGTTTCCATGTGTTGGGGGTGCACTTGGGCTTCCCATCCAGAAGGACCAGGGTTCGAGTACCGGAAAGGGCACTGCCATTTTTAATTTCCTGAGAATTCCAGGCATCTCTGGTGGTATAATTATGTTACAGTGTTCACTTGGGCTTTCCTACCAGGGGTCTGAGAATCTAGGTCCTGGAAAGGGCACTATCAAGTTTAATTTCCCGCCAGTTCCCGGGTGAGGAGTGGAGTGGGATGTCAGCACAGCCCTGGGACAAAGAAATTTCCGCAAAAATTCGAAATTACCCGCCAAAATTCAGAATTGCCGCCAAAATTGTAAATTCTCAGCAATAGTGAAGATGGTTTAGGGGGATGGGGAGGGGAGGGGTTGGGAATGGGGGAGGATGTGGGGACTCACATACAGATTGAGAAAAACATATGACATCATCCAGGGTTTTGGGTGGGAGTTGTTGGGGTTGTTAATTGATCAATTTAATTGATCTGCATAACAGTTTTATATCTATTTGATATGAAAATTGGGATGATAGAGCCAGTACCCTACTACTGTTAGCGTCTCAGACAGTGAACCAACCTCACTTAGTTGCAGTAAGATGGACGTAAAGGAACTATGGCCAAAGTTTAAGCAGATCATAAATCGTGGTCTGGAGAGTTATGTGTCTATCAAGTAGATAAGGGATTGAGAGATCCACCATGGCTTAACAACAAAATTCGGAAAATGAGGAAGCAGAGGCTGTTGCACTCTCGATTCAAAAGAAAACACACAAAAGACGACAGGCAAAAGGATAGTAGAAATTCGTGCTTAGATGAAAACATCTATGGGCGAAGCCTACAGCAACTACCACCGTCACACTTTAGGAAAAGATCTGGTAGAGAATCTGAGAAAATTCTAGTCCTGTGTAAAATCGCTAAGTGGGTGCCTTGTTGACCAGCCTGTTGTGGCAGTGGAGGATAGCAAAACGGAAGCCAAAATTTTAAACTATACATTCAAGAAACCGTTCACATAGGAGAATCATACAAACATACAGTCATTTGACCATTGGACAGACTCTCCTATGGACGTCGTAGCAATAAGCAAACCTGGCATAGAGAAACAAGTGAGGGATTTGAAAGCAAATAAATCACCACATCCGAATGGAATCCCAATTCAGTTTTACAAAGAGTACTCTGTAGCATTGGTCCCTTACCTAGATATCATTTATCGTGAATCTCTCGCACAGAAGAAAAAAGTACCAAGTGACTGGAAAAAACTTCAAATGTTCAAATGTGTGTGGAATCTTATGCGACTTAACTGCTACTGTCATCAGTCCCTCAGCTTACACACTACTTAAACTAAATTATCCTAAGGAGAAACACACACACACCCATGCCCAAGGGAGGACTCAAACCTCCACCGGGACCATCCGCTGGAAACAAGTGCAAGTGACTCCAGTATATAAGAAAGGTAAATGAACGAACCCACAAAAAGTAGACCAATACTACTAATTATGGTTTGTTGCAGGATCCTTGAATATATTCTCATTTCGAATATAATAATCTTCCTTGAGACTGAGAAGCTTATGTCCACGAATACGCATGGTTTCAGAAATTATCGCTCGTGGGAAACTCAGCTTGCCATTTTCTCACACGTTATAATGCGAACTCTTGATGAAAGGCAACAGGCCGATTTCATACTTCTAGATTTTCGGTAAGTATTTGACACGGTGCCCCATTGCAAGCTGTTAACGGAGGTACCAGCATATGGAAATGGTTCACAGATATATGAGTAGCTAGAAGACTTCTTAAATGATACAACCCAGTAAGTTCTCCTCGGCGGCGAACTTTCATCAGAGATAAGGATATCATTGGAGTGCCCCAGGAAAGTGTAATATGACCACTGTTGTTTTCTAAATAGATAAATAATTTGGAGGACAGGGTGAGCAGCAATCTGCAGTTGTTTACTGATGATACTGTGTTGAAACGTAAAATGACGAAGTTTAGTGAGTGTAGGAGGATACAAGACGACTTAGACTACATTTGTAGCTGGTGTGATGAATGACAGCTAGTTCTAAATATGGGAAAATGTAAGTTAAAGCGGATGAGTAGGAAGAACTAACCTGTAATGTTCGATTACAGTATTACTAGGTACTGTTTGACACACTATAGTCGTTGAAGTATCTGGGCGTAACGCTGCAGAAAAGTATGAAATGGAACGAGCTCGTGAGAACTGGGCTCGGCTTTGTTTGCTGGGAGAATTTTAGGAAAGGGTGGTTCACCTGTAAAGGAGGCCTTATATAGAAAACCGGTGCGATCTATTCTTCAGTACTGCTGAAGTTCTCGGGTTCGTACTAGGTTAGATTGAAGGAAGATATCAAAGCAATTCAGAGGCGGGCTGCTAGATTTGTTACCAGGACACCAATGCTATGGCGATGCTTCGGAAACTCAAATGGGAATACTTGAATGGGAGACGACGTTCTTTTCCAGAAACACTATTGACAAAATTTAGAGAACCAGCATTTGAAGTTGACTGCCAAACGATTCTACTGCTGCCAACATAGACTATGTGTAAGTGCCACAAAGGAATGATTCGATGCATTCATACGGAGGCATATAGACAGTTCTTTTTTCCTTGTTCTATTTGCAAGTGATATCAGAAAAGGAAATGACTAGTAGTGGTTCAGGGAACCTTCTGCCATGCACCGTACGGCCGATTGCTGAGTATTTGTGTAGATATAGATACACTACAGACCATTAAAAATGCTACACCAAGAAGAAATGCAGATGATGAACGGGTATTCATTGGACAAATATACTACACTAGAACTGACATGTGATTACACTTTCACGCAATTTGGGTGCATAGATCCTGAGAAATCAGTACCCAGAACAACCACCTCTGGCTGTAAAAAAGGCCTTGATACGCCTGGGCATTGAGTCAAACAGAGCTTGGATGGCGTGTACAGGTACAGCTGCCCGTGCAGCTTCAACACGATACTACAGTTCATCAAGAGTAGTGACTAGCGTATTGTGACGAGCCAGTTGCTCGACCACCATTGACCACACGTTTTCAATTGGTGAGAGATCTGGAGAATGTGCTGGCCAGGGCAGCAGTCGAACATTTTCTGTATTCAGAAAGGCCCGTATAGGACCTGGAACATGCGGTCGTGAATTATCCTGCTGAAATGTAGGGTTTCGCAGGGATCGAATGAAGGGTAGAGCCACGGGTCGTAACACATCTGAAATGTAACGTCCACTGTTCAAAGTGCCATCAATGCGAACAAGAGGTGACCGAGACGTGTAACCAATGGCGCCCTATACCATCACGCCGGGTCATATGCCAGTATAGCGATGACGAATACACGCTTCCAATGTGCGTTCATCGCGATGACGCCAAACACGGATGCGACCATCATGATGCTGTAAACAGAACCTGGATTCATCCGAAAAAATTACGTTTTGCCATTCGTGCACCCAGGTTCGTCGTCGAGTATACTATCGCAGGCGCTCCTGTCTGTGATGCAGCGTCAAGGGTAACCGCAGCCACGGTCTCCGAGCTGATAGTCCATGCTGCTGCAAACGTCGTCGAACTGTTCGTGCAGATGGTTGTTGTCTTGCAAACGTCCCCATTTGTTGACTCAGGGGTCAAGACGTGGCTGCACGATCCGTTACAGCCATGCGGATAAGATGGCTGTCATCTCGACTGGTAGTGATACGAGGCCGTTGGGATCCAGCACGGCGTTCCATATTACACTCCTGAACCCACCGATTCTATATTCTGCTAACAGTCATTGGATCTCGACCAACGCGAGCAGCAATGTCGCGATACGATAAACCGCAATCGCGATAGGCTGCAATCCGACCTTTCTCATAGTCGGAATCGTGATGGTACGCATTTCTCCTTTTTACACGAGGCATCACAACAGCGTTTCACCAGGCAACGCCGGTCAACTGCTGTTTGTGTATGAGAAATCGGTTGGAAACTTTCCTCATGTCAGCACGTTGTAAGTGTCGGCACCGGCGACAACCTTGTGTGAATGTTCTGGAAAGCTAATCATTTGCATATCACAGCAGCTTCTTCCTGTCGGTTAAATTTCGCGTCTGTAGCATGTCATCTTCGTGGTGTAGCAATTTTAATGGCCAGTAGTGTACATAACTTATAGACTTTGTTTTTTTTTGTTTTTTGTTTTTGTTTTGGCTTTTGAGTGTGTACTCAATTTAGCCATCGCCAACACATAGTGACAATGTACACATAATTGAATAAACAAATACAGAAATGCATTTTTACAAGAATAAATGGTTAACTGTTACAGGTTTGTACATATTGTTTTAAAAATTGAATTGTATAATAATTAAAAGTGCCTTGGTTTACAATTCACACCAATTCTGAAATATCTTCATCAGCAAGACATATTTATAATTTACGTACACCATTAAAACCTATAGATTGTGACCAGTACTCTTGTGAAGTTAACTGGCACTTTAAATAGACGAACGCCTTTAGTACACAAAAGAGAAGAACCTGATTGAGGAAGATGCTAGGCCATACCCAGCAATGTCTTCAGAAAGACCAACCGTTCACGGTCAAATTTGGGGCACATAAATAAGATGTGGTTGACATTAGCTTCCGACTCAGGATCACACTCACATGCTGGTGAACTGTAAACGTTGATCCGATGTAGATGTTGTGGGAAAGAGGCATGATTGAAGCGGAGTCTTATGATGGAAGAAATCGTGGATCGGTCCAGATGTGTCCTCACGAACCACGGCTGTGAAGGAATCCGAGGTTGTAGCACTGCGTAATAACCGCCTTTTGTCTGTTGAGAAACGTTCCACATTTCCTGCCATTGTTGTCTTGCGTGATCCTTGACTTCACGTAAGTAGTCTGTATAAGGAAGGTGCAGATCCAGGACGGTGCCTAAGGTTGCCGCTTGTTTAGCTAATGCATCAACTTCATCATTATAGAGGATACCAGAGTGGGAAGGTACCCACAACAAATGGATCGGTCGGCCCGTGCGTGTGCTGCGAATATATTCAGATATCACATCCAAGATAAAACTGTTGGTTGTTTTGTTCCATCGACTGTACTGAATGTTTTGCTCTAAATGTGTCCCCAACAGAGTTCAAGCTGTCATAAACGAGAGGGGTAGAGCAACTCCATACTAATGATCTCTATTAGATGCCTAGATGCTGTTAATTAAATAGTGTAGATGTTGTTTTCAAATACTACCAGAGATAGAGGTGTGTGTGGTCCATATGTATCAATGGTTGGAAGGTGTCAGCTTCTATGGTGGAGTAGGGCACAAGGTGAAGATACAGATGGGGTGAACCGCACTGCACAAAGCATACCAGATTCTGCCAGTCGCCGGACGGAGTGGCCGAGCGGCTCTAGGCGCTACAGTCTGGAACCACGCGACCGCTACGGTCGCAGGTTCGAATTCTGCCTCGGGCATGGATGTGTGTGATGTCCTTATGTTAGTTAGGTTTAAGTAGTTCTAAGTTCTAGGGGACTGATGACCTCAGAAGTTAAGTCCCATAGTGCTCAGAGCCATTTGAACCATTTGAACTCTGCCAGTCTCCTCACGTCCGGTATCCACACTTGCTAGCACGGCGCATGCAGCGATCTTACTGCTACTGTACAGTGGCGAGGCGCGCTGTGGCACTCACTTGTAGCTGAGGAGGCGCGCGTAGGGCGACCCGCGGCGCAGTGGCAGCACGACGGGCAGGCGCGCGCTCAGCCCCGGAATGGCCACCAGCCGGCAGCGGGGCGCCGGCTCGGCGGGCACCAGCTCGAGGCGCGTCACCACCGCCTGGTCGGGCCAGCGGCAGGCCGCCTCCAGCGCCGACGCCAGCGACAGGTGCATGCCGCCGCGCCTGGGGCCGGGGCCGGGCCCGGGGGCAGCGTCCGACAGGGAGCCGCGGCGGAGCTCTGCCAGCTGAGGGTGCATCGAGTCCTGGAGGTATCACCAAAAGTCACCATCGCGCCGACCAGCTCGCAGACAGAGTGCAATTCCAGAGTAAATGAAAGATGGGTCCGGTATGAACTTATAGCTATGTACATCTGAAGTGATGAGATAACACTTAATCTCACAAATAGCTGATCAGTAGACTTCAGTGGCTTGACTGTGAATATGACAGCAATCTATACCATTGTACACTGATTCATCAGTACATTCAATCTGTATATTGAGCAAGCAGTGAAGGAAACAAAGAAAAATTCAGAGCAGGTATTAAAATCGATGGAGAAGAAATAAAAACTTTGAGTTTCGCCGATGACATTGTAATTCTGTCAGAGACAGCAAAGGACTTCGAAGAGCAGCTGAACGGAATGGATAGTGTCTTGAAAGCAGGATATAAGATGAACATCAACAAAAGCAAAACGAGGATCATGGAATGTAGTCGAATTAAGTTGGGTGATGCTGAGAGAATCAGATTAGGAAATGAGACACTAAAAGTAGTAAAGGATTTTTGCTATTTGGCGAGCAAAATAACTGATGATAGTCGAAGTAGAGAGGATATAAAATGTAGCTTGGCAATGGCAAGGAAAGCGTTTCTGAAGAAGAGAAATTTGTTAACATCGAGTATAAATGTAAGTGTCGGGAAGTCGTTTCTGAAAGTATTTGTATGGAGCGTAGCCATGTATGGAAGTGAAACATAGACGGTAAGAAGAGAATAGAAGCTTTCGAAATGTGGGGCTACAGAAGAATGCTGAAGATTAGACGGGTAGATCATATAACTAATGAGGAGGTATTGAATAGGATTGCGGAGAATAGAAGTTTGTGGCACAACTTGACTAGAAGAAGGGATCGGTTGGTAGGACATGTTCTGAGGCATCAAGGGATCACCAAGTTAATATTGCAGGGAGGCGTAGAGGGTAAAAATCGAAGAGGGAGACCAAGAGACGAATACACTAAACAGATTCAGAAGGATGTACGTTGCAGTAGCTACTGTGAGATGAAGAAGCTGGTACAGGATAGAGTAACATGGAGAGCTGCATCAAATCAGTCTCAGGACTGAAGACCACAACAACAACGTACACTGAATTGCCAAAGAAACTGGTACACCTGCCTAATATCATGGAACGCCCCCGCGAACACTCAGAAGTGCCGCAACACAACGTGGCATGGACTCGACTAATGTCTGATTTAGTACTGGAGGAAACTGACACCATCAATCCTGCAGGGTTGTCCCTAAGTGTCTAAGAGTACAATGAGGTGGAGATCTCTTCTGAACAGCACGTTGCACGGCATCCCAGATATGCTCAATAATGTTCATATCTGGAGAGTTTGGTGCCTGCAAAAGTGTTTAAACTCGGAAGAATGTTCCTCGCCCCCTCTGCAACAATTCTGAACGTCTGGAGTATGGCATGGTCCTGCTGGAATTTCCCAAGTCCGTCGGAGTGCACAATGGACATGGACGGATGCAGGTGATCAGACAGGAAGCTTTCGTACGTGTCACCTGTCAGAGTCGTTTATAGACTTTTCAGGGGTCCCATATCACTCCAACTGCACACGCCCCACACCATTACAGAGCCTCCACCAGCCTGAATAGTCCCCTGCTGACATGGAGGGCGCATGGAATCATGAGGTTGTCTCCATACCTGTACACGTGCATCTGTTCCATACAATTTCAAACGAGACTCGTCTGACTAGGCAACTTTTTTTTCCCGTCATCAACAGTCCAGTGTCGGTATGGACAGGTAGAAGCGATGTGTAAAGCTTTGTGTCGTGAAGTTATCAAGGGTACACGAGTGGACTTTCTGCTCCGAAAGCCCATATCGATGAAGTTCGTTAAATGGTTCGCATGCTGACACTAGTTGATGGCCCACCATTGAAACCTACAGCATTTTGCGGTAGGGTTGCCCTTCTGTCATGTTGAACGAATCTCTTCAGTCGTCGTTAGTCCCGTTCTTGCAAGATGTTTTTCCGGCCGTAGTGATGTCGGAGATTTGAAGTTTTACCGGATTCCTGATAATCACGGCACACTCGTGAAATAGTCGTACGGGAAAGTACCGACTTCAACGCTACCTCAGAGATGCTGTATCCCATCGCTTGTGCGCCGGCTATAACACCACGTTCAAATTCACTTAAATCTTGATAACCTGTCATTGTAGCAGCAGTAACCGACCTAACAACTGCGCCAGACACTTGTTTTATATAGGCGTTGCCGACCGTAGCGCCGTATTCTGCCTGCTTACATATCTCTGTATGTGAATATGCATGCCTCTATACCAGTTTCTTTCGTGCTTCAGTGTAGGAAAAGGAAGGAAAGGGAAAAAGTAAGTGGGAAACTTGCAGCCACACAGGGCAATGTTTAAAGACAATGTGGAAAGTTGAAAATCTGTGCCAGACAGAGACTCGTTCCTGGGTTTACCACTTCTCGTCAGTGATTGGCTTAACCGATTTTTTAATTTTGCTAGACATACTTATTTGATTATTAATCGCTCCTCCCGATATTTTATGCCAAAAAAGACGAAGACGAGTATTCAGATTATCAGAACATGACCAGATCTCCGAGAAAAATTTCGAATGAAACAATCCCACGACCAAAAAATCGAATTCGGGGCATCCATTTGCTAGTCTAGTGTCTTGATGGCTTTTTATGCCCTTTTAACATGGAGCAGCGTGGACGGTAAAAATCGTAGGGGGAGACCAAGAGATGAATACACTAAGCAGATTCAGAAGGATGTAGGTTGCAGTAGGTACTGGGAGATGAAGAAGCTTGCAGAGGATAGAGTAGCATGGAGAGCGGCATCAAACCAGTCTCAGGACTGAAGACCACAACAACAACAACAATATGGAGCATAACGGCAGAGAAGGCAAGAGTTGCCACCCAGGGCCTGGCTATTGTGTCGCCCACTTACGGGTCTGGAGGAGGGATCGAAGTGGGTGATACACATGGTATCTCTTTGGTTCTGCCTGTTTTTTTTAATTACAAGACTAAGATCATACGAATTAGGTAAAGAAAACCTACAGCATATGGGCATGCGGATTGTCCAGGTCATCTTCTCATATGATGAAGAGTACTGTCCTCTGTGTACACAGGTTGAAATCTATCTTGAATTGTGAACCATCGTCATCTATATCTTCACACTTGAGGTAGCCAGACAGTCCATGAACAAAGAACTTAGTAAGGCAGGACCACTCTTTTGCCTTGTGTTGTAAGTCCATGTGTTTGACCATTAGGAAGTACCAATAACCTAACACTTCTTTGACAGTGTCACAGAAGAAATAATACAGCGCCAGTCCTTTAGTCCAAGTGACTGTATTTGTCGTCCTGACAGCTAGGAAGCGGACGGCATCCATGTGGAACAGAGCATCAGAATCAATCGATGCGGGCAGCTGTCATAAGAGTAGGTTTGTGAGTAGCCAACATGCAGCCGCCATACCACTCGTTAACCGACGTGCGTCAGAATCGGTTATGACGTAACATTGACACAAAGGCAGCCATGGATTGCAATTATTGGCAATTAGGAAATCACATATCATGAAGCCCGCATTTCGATCGCGAGAAAGGGGAAATGGATTGTACTCCATACTCTCTCCCATCGTACGGTAGGGTAGTGCCGTTCAACCACGTTGGCGTGGTGGGATCTTTATAATTGTATGCGGTAGTCCTTCGTCATGGGCGACTGTGTAGAAGGCAGCTCATCCAGACAAAATCAATGACAAACGTCCTTACGGCGGCGAAATGCGAACGACAAGAAGTGGAGGATGCAGTGATTGTGGCGCCCTTGTCGATCATGGTGCCTGTCAGGGTGGGTTGACTTGCTCATAGTCAGCGCATCATTCTTGGAAACAGTGCCCATTCTCTGTCCCTGACGCTGTTGAAACCTACGGTAATTTCAAGGTGTCGTAACGAATTTTGAAACAAGGTCAGCACTCAACGAATGTATAAATGCAGCTTGTAGCCTCATAGCAATCATAATGGGCATCAGTAGCACATGGATAAAGTGATTTAATTTTGGAGCCAGGTAGGCAACAATGTACTGTGCCCACTGGAACATGTCTATCTTGTCTAGTGTATGGAGTCACACAGTGTATCTGTTTAACAGCCAACGATATGTGATCGTCACAGTGTGTTGAATATGGCCATAAAAGAGCACCCCTTAACATTTAAGCGTGGGTACTTTAGTGACGAGCGCTACCGCTCCCTGCCCACAATCATGTACTTAGTCTTCCACAGATTGGGCTGTAGAACTCTTGGCATAGAAGTTGCAATAGTCTGGGTGAACACTTGGGCACTGTCTGTGTCACAGTTGCCCTTCTTTCCGCCATTTCGACTGCCATGATGAGCGTACGTTTGCAAGGTCGTCTTTCTCGTACTGTGTAATGCAGTAACGCTCGTTCACCATCAAGACCAACCTGTATTCTCGCATGGACTCTGATACCTTCCAATTTCTCTGCACAGAGTTGGACTTTGATGCATTGGACAGTCCCTTGACGGTCTGGTGACGGCGATTCCATTGCCAGCTTCCTTAACGCAGTGAATTAAAAATCTAAAGTCGTCTGCTGTCAGCTGGACCTAGCTCTGCCACAGCTGATGAGTGCCCAGTGTATGGCAGATCTGACACAGCCAATTCACGACAGCATTGTGACATTGTAAGCTCGTCGGCGTTGTTGGCATCGATGACAAGTCTCCTCAGTCTCACAGTGACAGGCTTCATCAAAGATGTGGGAAATGTTTAGCTTCCATGGTCCCCTACTACGTGTCATCTGTGTTGAGGCAAGGCATCAGTGCCGGTATAAGCTTGGTGGTCAATAAAATCTGTTGGCCATATATTAGGGCCATCTGTCATCACACGGACCCCTCGCCACACTTACACCCTAACTCAGTGACTGGGTAAGTGGGTAGTAATGTATGTGTACCTATGACTGCCACCATGTATAAAGCCCAGGTGTCCTGCAACCTGAAGCCGTGTACCAGTGCGTGCAATGCTGGGCTGGGGACGATGTGCAGTCATTGGTCCATGGGCCAAAGAACACTGCTGAAATCGCCGCCCACTATATAATGCTCCACATTTCCTTGAAATAACGGGGTCGCCTCCTTTGAGTATAAGACAGTCCTTTATCTTTGCTTCGATGAGCCTCATGATGCATAAACCTTTAGAAAATGGACTGCACTGACTGTAAGCGAAACACCACATGCCGACAGATGACACGTCACATCCGATGCTTCGTCCCTTCCCTTATAGGCGTGCCATCACTACCATCGCCAGCCTATAAGCTTCGTAGCCACACATCTTGGAGTGGAGGGAAACAGTATCCATATCCGCTGCCTGTAGCATACCTCTTAACACTTGTACCTTTACCTCGGTGTAGATGCTGTTAATGTCAACGTTACCTACACAGCAATCTCGTGACATCACAGTTAACTGGTTGGGCTGGGAATGGTCATGACATCACAATGACCATATCCTGATCATATCCTGTCACCACATCAGTCAATTCACAGGGCAAAGGTCGCCTTGTGTGCAAGTCATATTCGATGCAACATCGGTGAGCGGCACTGGTTGAACATCTGTCTCTTGTATCACATTATTCACTTTCACTTCATCAGCCCAGTCTCCCAGCGCATATTCCGGAAGGCGTTCGATACAGTTCCGCACTGTCGCCTGATAAACAAAGTAAGAGCCTACGGAATATCAGACCAGCTGTGTGGCTGGATTGAAGAGTTTTTAGCAAACAGAACACAGCATGTTGTTATCAATGGAGAGACGTCTACAGACGTTAAAGTAACCTCTGGCGTCCCACAGGGGAGTGTTATGGGACCATTGCTTTTCACAATATATATAAATGACTTAGCGGACAGTGTCGGAAGTTCCATGCGGCTTTTCGCGGATGATGCTGTAGTATACAGAGAAGTTGCTGCATTAGAAAATTGTAGCGAAATACAGGAAGATCTGCAGCGGATAGGCACTTGGTGCAGGGAGTGGCAACTGACCCTTAACATAGACAAATGTAATGTATTGCGAATACATAGAAAGAAGGATCCTTTATTGTATGATTATATGATAGCGGAACAAACACTGGTAGCAGTTACTTCTGTAAAATATCTGGGAGTATGCGTGCGGAACGATTTGAAGTGGAATGATCATATAAAATTAATTGTTGGTAAGGCGGGTACCAGGTTGAGATTCATTGGGAGAGTGCTTAGAAAATGTAGTCCATCAACAAAGGAGGTGGCTTACAAAACACTCGTTCGACCTATACTTGAGTATTGCTCATCAGTGTGGGATCCGTACCAGATCGGTCTGACGGAGGAGATAGAGTGGATCCAAAGAAGAGCGGCGCGTTTCGTCACAGGGTTATTTGGTAACCGTGATAGCGTTACGGAGATGTTTAATAAACTCAAGTGGCAGACTCTGCAAGAGAGGCGCTCTGCATCGCGGTGTAGCTTGCTCGCCAGGTTTCGAGAGGGTGCGTTTCTGGATGAGGTATCGAATATATTGCTTCCCCCTACTTATACCTCCCGAGGAGATCACGAATGTAAAATTAGAGAGATTAGAGCGCGCACGGAGGCTTTCAGACAGTCGTTCTTCCCGCGAACCATACGCGACTGGAACAGGAAAAGGAGGTAATGACAGTGGCACGTAAAGTGCCCTCCGCCACACACCGTTGGGTGGCTTGCGGAGTATCAATGTAGATGTAGATGTAGATTGTGGGACGGGTCCTATCAGCTGTCGTGCACTAGTCCCCACAAAGGGGGGGGGGGGTCATTCAGCTGCATAATAGCATCCACCTCGTTGCCATGCTGTTGGTGCTCCAGGTCGGCATGTGGCAGCTGAGTGACGAGCGTGGCAGGATCTAGACCAGCTGGCAGCGACGTGTTGGGATCGTCCTCATTCTATGGCTGCGCATCTCCCCGATGCAGCCATTCTTCTGTGAACCGACGCCTCTTCTTATGCCATTTTGGAGACTTCTGTGTTGGCGCGTCTCCACACTGGACATGAGCCGAGGGTCGGTACTATCTATCCTCTTGAACCCCCATTTCAACATGAGGAGAAACGGTCGACTGTGCCGTCACTTGTTCCTGACCCTGATGTGGTTGTGTGGCGACAGAGCAGGCATGCTGCAGGGTCAAATGTGACTTTTGCAGTATAGGATCAGGGGCAGAACTCACAGTTACCTCAGATTAGGGCCAGTATGGTCGACAGCCGCATCATTGCTCAACATGTCCACATATGTAAGAGGGAGGGACGTCATTATCTGTTCTGCAGGAGGCACCTGCACGAAAAGTCTCTGGAAGGAGTCTGAGCGTACATACCCTTGTCTGCAACTGGAGCAGGTACATGTTTTCGGAGCTCAATGCGAACTTGACGCACTCCACTGATTATTGGATGCGTCACAAAAGTTTTCCGTTTTTCCTCCAAGCAGTTAAGAAGTGTGCCATACGTCCTTAAAGCGTCTATTAGCAGAGCGACGGAGATCTCAAAATTTACTTCGAAAACGCGCACTCTTCGATCTCCCAAAACAGCGCGAACAATCATCACCACACTCAAGTTACCGTCAGAATAGCAAAAGTGGAAGCCATTGGCGGAGCTGCTTAGCAGTTTATCACAAGCCGCTTCATCTACAAGCTTGAGGTAAACTGAGCTGGAAACAATGGACAGATGAATTCCTGGCATAGCTTGTGGTTTTAAGTGCACCATCTCATATAAAAGATTTTCAATATGATGAGTTTTGGGTCAGGTGAACTGTGTACTGAACGCAAGCTTAGTCATCACCTTTCGGTACGAAAGAGCCATCATGCTTCGAGTTGACCTATATAATAGTACTATATAAGGCCTTATGCAAGTAAACGAACACTCGCTATAGGAGTGAGGCTCGAAGCACTGAATATGTCCGCCCTGCTACACAGCTTCAGGCCGAATGCCGCTAGACGATCCGACAGAGTACAGTAAGCAGCTGAACACAATCTGAGAGGTTGCACCACCTGTGCTGTCTTTAAATGCAGAACGACCCCTGTAGACGCCATGGTGGACGTCGTGCCATGTGCACTAGTCTTGTGCTCCACCACAGATGACCTCTGGTGGTGGGCCCACGCTGTTGCCATTAGCGGATTATCTAAAGTGCAGTACACTCATTGTGTGGTGCCACAGTATGTATGCAAGTACTGCGTAAATGGTCATAACCCTCTCCCCTCTTGGGGAAAGGGTTTTCCTCTGACGCAGGCATCAGAGAGAGGGCCAGAACTCATTAACTGGGTTGGAAGAGGCCCGCCTGCAGACACATGTGGTGGCGGCCTCACCTTCCCCCCCCCCTCCCCCCCCTTCTCCCCCCCTCGCGAATTACAATAAGGTGGGACCGGCAATAAGGTCACTGGCAGTATCTCCACATCCAAGTCCCCCGACATTGTGGAACTGCACCGACAGTGAAGATCCCGGCTATTCAGATGATGCCTTCATGGATGCTGGTGATGAGGGAACTGACAGCGCCAGCCCAGCTGGAGGTGGAAGTGCAAATGGGAGCGAGGCATCATGGGAAGGGACAGCAGCATGCACTGGAATGCTAGGCCCGGTAGGAGAGACATGACATGGAGATATGCACAAGGAAGGTGGGTCCACCCCCACCACAGAGACACTCCGTGAAGCTGGGAGAGGTGCTGAGGGAGGAGGCGAAGGTCTTCCTTCGAACCCTGATCGTGCAGGTGAGCTGTTCTGACTCGCTGTTAGATTTGGGGTGGAAAGAAGGAGCCATCACACGGCAAATTCCTTGACTGGCACAGAAAATGTAGACCATTATCTGTCACAAGTGTATAAGGCAACCTTTCAATAGCAAAAATTTTCGAGATGACCAGAACTTTAGCTGCAGATGACGTGGGAGGACAGCAGATAACGTACTGAAATTTAGAGAAAGCATGGATAACCAGTAATAAACGAGGAATAGACCCTCATTATCAACATGGACCTATCCCAGAGGCACTCAAGTGCAGGAAACAGGGAGAGCGCTAAATGTGGCACCTCCTGTTGCGTAGCACCCCGAGAGTAGGCCACAACAAGATTCGCAATGTCACTGTCGATGCTGCGCCAAAACACGTGTTAACGGGCCAGCCACTTGATACGAGAGACCTCCCCCAATATCCCAGGAGGCGAAACACATCCTGCTGTAGGGTGGCTGGGATCAAAACCCTGGCCGACAGCCCATCTGTAGCTAAAAGACTGGCCAACCATGTTGAATGAGACGAACAACTTGGTGGAAAACCGGATTGGCAGCAAGAGTATCTGCGATCCGGGAGCGCATAATAGGATACCCTTCCATTGTACATTGTGAATCAACATCCAAGTGAAAACAAAGCTGGCTGATCAAAAGTAGGATCTGGCCCCTTTGGAAGCTCGGACAGGGCATCGGCGTTGGTGTGCTGTGTGGTAGGCCAAAAGTGTATTTCATAGCTGTAGCGAGACAGAAACAAGGCCCAACACTGGAGGTGATGTCCTGCTTTGTCGGGAAATGAAACTTGTGGGCTGTAGGTGGAACTTAAGCCCATACAAGAATACACGAAATTTCTTGAGAGCATAGACGACAACAAGCGCTTTCTTTTCAATTTGGGAGTAGCTTTGCTGAGTGGAGTTGTGCATTTCTGACGCATGATCTACTGGACATTTAGAAGCATCCTTATAGTCATGTGCAATAACGTCGTCGAGGCCATACTGAGAGGCATCTGTAGCCAAGATCTGGGAGGGTGACCAGGATGGGAAGTAGCCGAACAAGGAGCAGAATGCAATTTAGACTTCAGATGCATGAACGCTTGGACAGGTCAGCGTCGACCGAAAAGGAATGTCCATGTGGAGCAATTCGTGGAGACGATGAGCGAACGCGGCCACTCCCAAAATGAATTTGTGGTAGTAGGCAATTTTCCCTGAAAATGCTTGGAGTTCTTTGACATTGGAAGGGCGAGACAGAGATGTGATAGGAGCGACATGATGAGGTAAAGTCTTCACACCATCCTGAGAAACAAAGCCCAGATACACAATGGATGGCTGAAAAAAGTGTGACTGCAAGTTGCAATTTAACCCCGCAGTATGTTAGACCATGAACAAGGAGTGTAAGTTGTTTCAATGTTCTTTTGTGGATGCACCCATCACGACGAAGTCGTCGAGATAGTTGTGCGCCAGAACTGACATCATCAACTGTTCCAAAAATATGCTGAAAAACCGCAGAGTTGCTAGCTGCACCAAACAGGAGCAATGATACTGATACAATTCAAAGGTCGTGATGATCACAAGGAGCCTTTTCCCAAACCTCATCTACCAGAACCTCTAAACCGGTTTCAGATCAATCAGTTTTAGAGAAAAACTGGCCGCCACAGAGTAGGGCCAGTAACACGCAGAATGTAGGTACCTATGATAGATTGAGCATTAACGGAAACTTTAAAGTCTGCAAAGAGGTGAAGCTGACGATTCGGCTTTTTAACAGTCATGATGGCGAAACAGGTTGTATGATCTCAAGCGACGTCAGCCTGTCCAATTCTGCTTTCACCTACTTACAGAAGGTCAAAATGGTTCAAATGACTCTGAGCACTATGCGACTTAACTGCTGAGGTCATCAGTCGCCTAGGACGTAGAACTAATTTAACCCAACTAACCTAAGGAGATCACACACATCCATGCCCGAGGCAGGATTCGAATCTGTGACCGTAGCGGTCGCTTGGCTCCAGACTGTAGCGCCTAGAACCGCACGGCTACTCTGGTCGGCTACAGAAGGTCACTGGAGTTGGGCACATATGAAAAAAGAGCAGCTGGTCCGTAGACTTCAGGATAATGTGGCCCGCAAAATTAGTGGCACAACCAACCCATCCGAAAAAAGGAACGCGAATTCAGAACACAGGGAATCAAGCTCCTGATAACAGATATGTTCTGAAATGAGATGTAACACATCCACAATGGAAAAACCAAAAGCACTGAAAGCATCCAGAGCATACAAATACTGTCGGCACCAGTATCATCCACTACGAGAAAAGTCAACGAATGAGCCACAGATTTAGACACGCCGGGAGCCGTAAATTGCCCCAGAATTGGAATATGCTGCTTGTTGTAACTCATCTAACAGCGAGTAACAGGATACAACGGCAGAGATCCTAAGTCCACATACGTTTGTGAGTTCATCAATGTCACAGCTGCACCACTCAGGTCCACTTGTAGTCGGAGCACTCTCTCCATCACTTGAACTTCGATGAAAACTTTATCTAAGCACTGGAGACACACAACTAAAATCCATGACCGTATCTGCAGGAGGGGGCTGTGAACCACACACACACACACACACACACACCCTGTACGTCCTTCTTTTCCACAGTTGTTTGAAGTTGCTAATCACTTAGGACACACACCTATGTCATGTTGCATGAAACAGTGCAGACAGGATGGGAGCGCTACTGTGGTTGTTGTTGTTTGGCACGCTGCTGTCCAGTGAGCACGGAGGCCACGTTTGTACGGCTGCCACGCCGTTCTTCCCAAGAGAACCACCTGATGCCCGAAGATCAGGAACTGAGGCCACCACTACGATGTCACAACAAGCCTCAATTTGATAACAAGCAGCACGAGATATCCCGAAAGATTGAGCAATATTTAACACTTCAGCCTAAGTTGGATTCTTGCACCGTAGTGTGCTCTGACGCACCTCCTTGTCAGGAGCCAACCGAATGATTGCGTCACGGACCTTAGAATCATCATAGGAATCACGACTAGCATCAGGCACTGAGGCCATGGAGTTCGGCCGCTCGAACTCAGCAGGATCGATGGTCCTGTTTATACACTCCTGGAAATTGAAATAAGAACACCGTGAATTCATTGTCCCAGGAAGGGGAAACTTTATTGACACATTCCTGGGGTCAGATACATCACATGATCACACTGACAGAACCACAGGCACATAGATACAGGCAACAGAGCATGCACAATGTCGGCACTAGTACAGTGTATATCCACCTTTCGCAGCAAAATGGTTCAAATGGCTCTGAGCACTATGCGACTTAACTTCTGAGGTCATCAGTCGCCTAGAACTTAGAACTAATTAAACATAACTAACCTAAAGACATCACACACATCCATGCCCGAGGCAGGATTCGAACCTGCGACCGTAGCGGTCGCTCGGCTCCAGACTGTAGCGCCTAGAACCGCACGGCCACTCCGGCCGGCCTTTCGCAGCAATGCAGGCTGCTATTCTCCCATGGAGACGATGGTAGAGATGCTGGATGTAGTCCTGTGGAACGGCTTGCCATGCCATTTCCACCTGGCGCCTCAGTTGGACCAGCGTTCGTGCTGAACGTGCAGACCGCGTGAGACGACGCTTCATCCAGTCCAAAACATGCTCAATGGGGGACAGATCCGGAGATCTTGCTGGCCAGGGTAGTTGACTTACACCTTCTAGAGCACGTTGGGTGGCACGGGATACATACGGACGTGCATTGTCCTGTTGGAACAGCAAGTTCCCTTGCCGGTCTAGGAATGGTAGAACGATGGGTTCGATGACGGTTTGGATGTACCGTGCACTATTCAGTGTCCCCTCGACGATCACCAGTGGTGTACGGCCAGTGTAGGAGATCGCTCCCCACACCATGATGCCGGGTGTTGGCCCTGTGTGCCTCGGTCGTATGCAGTCCTGATTGTGGCGCTCACCTGCACGGCGCCAAACACGCATACGACCATCATTGGCACCAAGGCAGAAGCGACTCTCATCGCTGAAGACGACACGTCTCCATTCGTCCCTCCATTCACGCCTGTCGCGACACCACTGGAGGCGGGCTGCACGATGTTGGGGCGTGAGCGGAAGACGGCCTAACGGTGTGCGGGACCGTAGCCCAGCTTCATGGAGACGGTTGCGAATGGTCCTCGCCGATACCCCAGGAGCAACAACGTCCCTAATTTGCTAGGAAGTGGCGGTGCGGTCCCCTACGGCACTGCGTAGGATCCTACGGTCTTGGCGTGCATCCGTGCGTCGCTGCGGTCCGGTCCCTCGTCGACGGGCACGTGCACCTTCCGCCGACCACTGGCGACAATATCGATGTGCTGTGGAGACCTCACGCCCCACGTGTTGAGCAATTCGGCGGTACGTCCACCCGGCCTCCCGCATGCCCACTATACGCCCTCGCTCAAAGTCCGTCAACTGCACATATGGTTCACGTCCACGCTGTCGCGGCATGCTACCAGTGTTAAAGACTGCGATGGAGCTCCGTATGCCACGGCAAACTGGCTGACAGTGACGGCGGCGGTGCACAAATGCTGCGCAGCTAGCGCCATTCGACGGCCAACACCGCGGTTCCTGGTGTGTCCGCTGTGCCGTGCGTGTGATCATTGCTTGTACAGCCCTCTCGCAGTGTCCGGAGCAAGTATGGTGGGTCTGACACACCGGTGTCTATGTGTTCTTTTTTCCATTTCCAGGAGTGTATTTCGATATAGCTAGACACGTGCTGCAACGACGTGCGTGTTTATGGGGATAACTGGGCAACAACCCACACATTTCATCGAACGAAAGCAACGTCAGGTCCTGGAGTGGGGCTAACTGACACAACAACTTGTAAATCCGCGGCGAAGCCCGAGAAAGAAACAAAGCCATACACATTTTCGTATCAGTGATACCAAAAACGAGAAGTATTGCCAAATCACCTTTTCATAAGCCTCCCAGTCTTCGGCAACATCATTGTAAGGGGGGAAAAGGTAGTGGGAAGGCCGACCGTACCGAAGCCTGCATAGTCAACGTGGGCGACTAATTCATGACAGCAACTGTAAGAGACTGCTACTGCTTGAGGAAAGATTTGAGCACTGGCTTCATCGACATGAGAACCGTTGGAACAACCAAATATAGGGAGCACAAGGAAGTCAACGCCACTTTTGTCACCATTTGGGTCATAATGCTAGACACAACCAACAGTGCGGACACTAAGATCAAAATAATGGTTCAAATGGCTCTGAGCACTATCGGACTTAACATCTGTGGTCATCAGTCCCCTAGAACTTAGAACTACTTAAACCTAACTAACCTAAGGACATCACACACATCCATGCCCGAGGCAGGATTCGAACCTGCGACCGTAGCAGTCGCGCGGTTCCGGACTGAGCGCCTTAACCGCGAGACCACCGCGGCCGGCTAAGATCAAAAGTTTACTGACTCAAGTAAACGATAAAAATACAAAAAAGGCAATATGTAGTAGAACATTATCTGAAAGGGAGCGCCGTGTGTGCTGTGTTTTTATACAGGAGGGTACTGGCAGGTACTGTGGAGCATGTCGTGCCATATGCTCTACCCTTGCGACCCCCCACAGGTAGCCTCTGGTGGGCAGCCCATGCAGCTGCCATTGAAATGCGATATTTCAGTGTCTGTGTTATCTTAATTACGATGCAGAGTTTCTTTGGACATGCATTCATTTCCAAAGAAACAGGCAAGGCGGCGATTACAGCCGTTATGAAATACACTAAATACAGGGCTATTACAAATGATTGAAGGGATTTCATAAATTCACTGTAGCTCCATTCATTGACATATGGTCACGACACACAACAGATACGTAGAAAAAGTCATAAAGTTTTGTTCGGCTGAAGTCGCACTTCAGGTTTCTGCCGACAGAGCGCTCGAGAGCGCAGTGAGACAAAATGGCGACAGGAGCCGAGAAAGCGTATGTCGTGCTTGAAATGCACTCACATCAGTCAGTCATAACAGTGCAACGACACTTCAGGACGAAGTTCAACAAAGATCCACCAACTGCTAACTCCATTCGGCGATGGTATGCGCAGTTTCAAGCTTCTGGATGCCTCTGTAAGGGGAAATCAACGGGTCGGCCTGCAGTGAGCGACGAAACGGTTGAACGCGTGCGGGCAAGTTTCACGCGTAGCTCGCGGAAGTCGACGAATAAAGCAAGCAGGGAGCTAAACGTACCACAACCGACGGTTTGGAAAATCTTACGGAAAAGGCTAAAGCAGAAGCCTTACCGTTTACAATTGCTACAAGCCATGACACCCGATGACAAAGTCAGACGCTTTGAATTTTCGGCGCGATTGCAACAGCTCATGGAAGAGAATGCGTTCAGTGCCAAACTTGTTTTCAGTGATGAAGCAACATTTTTTGTTAATGGCGAAGTGAACAGACACAATGTGCGAATCTGGGCGGTAGAGAATCCTCACGCATTCGTGCAGCAAATTCGCAATTCACCAAAAGTTAACGTGTTTTGTACATTCTCACGGTTTAAAGTTTACGGCCCCTTTTTCTCCTGCGAAAAAAACGTTACAGGACACGTGTATCTGGACATGCTGGAAAATTGGCTCATGCCACAACTGGAGACCGACAGCGCCGACTTCATCTTTCAACAGGATGGTGCTCCACCGCACTTACATCATGATGTTCGGCATTTCTTAAACAGGAGATTGGAAAACCGATGGATCGGTCGTAGTGGAGATCGTGATCAGCAATTCATGTCATGGCCTCCACGCTCTCCCGACTTAACCCCATGCGATTTCTTTCTGTGGGGTTATGTGAAAGATTCAGTGTTTAAACCTCCTCTACCAAGAAACGTGCCAGAATTGCAAGCTCGCATCAACGATGCTTTCGAACTCATTGATGGGGACATGCTGCGCCGAGTGTGGGAGGAACTTGATTATCGGCTTGATGTCTGCCGAATCACTAAAGGGGCACATATCGAACATTTGTGAATGCCTAAAAAAACTTTTTGAGTTTTTGTATGTGTGTGCAAAGCATTGTGAAAATATATCAAATAATAAAGTTATTGTAGAGCTGTGAAATCGCTTCAATCACATGTAATAACCCTGTATATTCGCAGTTGCGAATATGGACAACCATCAGCTGTAGAATAGGATGACAATGAAAAATTGTCCCACTCCTGGACTCGAACGCGGATTTCCCGCTTATCGCGAGAGGTCGCCTTCCCAATCTGTGCACGACTCAAGGGCATACCTCAACCTTCCATACGTCGTCAACCATGCGTCTACAACAGGTACATCCATTATGCACACTGCCGTACAGGTGAGACATATTATTGGAATCCGCTTGCCCGGTGTCGGCAGATGAATAACATATTGCTGTGCTTGTGTTATTCTGAATTTTCAATGGAACATTGCATCTTAATTCAGAATAACAGAGGCACTGCAGTGTCGAAAGGAACTGTACATCGTAATTCAGATCAACACAGGCACTGCAATATCACATTTATGCACCGACACCAAGCAAGCGACTTTCAAGTAAAATGTCTCACATGTACTGGAATATACGAAATGGATGTACCAGTCCAGGATGTAGACGCAAGGTTGATGACATATCGAAGTTTGGTTGTGGCCAAGAGTTGTGCACGAATAGCTGAATGATAAGGCAACCGCTCGCGATAAGCGAGAAATATACACTACTGGCCATTAAAATTGCTACACCACGATGATGACGTGCTACGGACGCGAAATTTAACCGACATGAAGAAGATGCTGTGATATGCAAATGATTTGTTTTTCAGAGCATTCACGCAAGGTTGGCGCCGGTGGCGAAACCAACAACGTGCTGACATGAGGAAAGTTTCCAACCGATTTTTTATACACAAACAGCAGTTGACCGGCGTTGCCTGGTGAAACGTTGTTGTGATGCCTCGTGCAAGGCGGAGAAATGCGTACCATCACGTTTCAGACATTGATAAAGGTCGATTGTAGCCTATCGCGATTGCGGCTTATCATATCGCGACATTACTGCTCGCGTTGGTCGAGATCCAATGACTGTTAGCAGAATATGGAATCGGTGGGTTCAGGAGGGTAATACGGAACGCCGTGGTGGATCCCAACGGCCTCGTATCACCAGCAGTCGAGATGACGGGCATCTTATCCGCATGGCTGTAACGGATCGTGCAGCCACGTCTCGATCCCTGAGTCAACAGATGGGGACGTTTGCAAGACAACAACCATCTGCACGAACAGTTCGACTATCAGCTCGGACACCATGGCTGCGGTTACCCTTGACGCTGCATCACAGACAGGAGCGCCTGCGATGGTGTACTCAACGACGAACCTGGGTGCACGAATGGCAAAACGTCAATTTTTCGGATGAATACAGGTTCTGTTTACAGCATCATGCTGGTCGGATCCGTGTTTGGCGACATCGCGGTGAACGCACATTGGAAGCGTTTATTCGTCATCGCCATACTGGCGTATCACCCGGCCTGTTGGTATGGGGTGCCATTGGTTACACGACTCGGTCACCCCTTGTTCCCACTGACGGCACTTTGAACAGTGGACGTTACACTTCAGATGTGTTACGACCCGTGGCTCTACCCTTCATTCGATCCCTGTGAAACCCTACATTTCAGCAGGGTAATGCACGACTGCATGTTGCAGGTCCTGTACGGGTCTTTGTGATTACAGAAAATGTTCGACTGCTGCCCAGGCCAGCACATTCTCCAGATCTCTCACCAACTGAAAACGTCTGATCAATGGTGACCGAGCAACTAGCTCGTCACAATACTCCAGTCACTACTGTTGATGAACTGTGGTATCGTGTTGAAGTACATGGGCAGCTGAAGCTGTACACACCATCCAAGCTCTGTTTGACACAATGTCCAGGCGTGTCAAGGCAGTTATCACGGCCAGAGGTAGTTGTGTCTGTGTACTGATTTCTCAGGATCTATGCACCCAAATTGCGTGAAAATGTAATCACATGTCAGTTCTTGTGTAATATATTTGTCCAATGAATACCCGTTTATCATCTGCATTTCTTCTTGGCGTAGCAATTTTAATGGCCAGTAGTGTAGGTCCGAGTCTCGGTCCGGCAGAGATTTTCTTTGAGGTCATTCCGTTCTACAGCTGATAGATGTCCATATCCGCAATTGCGAATACATATAATGCATTTCATAACGGCAGACTCAGACTTCCATATGCCTTCAATCATGCGTCTACAACCTGTATTCGAACATCCGTTTCGTATATTCCCGTACAGGAGAAACATTTTATTTGAAAGTCGCTTGGCTGGTAGCAGATAAATACGACAACGCAATGCCTCTGTTAATCTGTATTACGATCAAAAGTTTCTTACTATATTGCAGTGCCTCTGTTAATCTAAATTACGATACCAAGTTCCTTTGGACATTCAAAATAACACAGCACCGCAATATCGTATTTATCTGCCGACACCGGACATGCGACTTCCAAGTAAAATGTCTCATCTGTACGGGTGTACACATGTTGGATGTATCAGTACATGTTGTAGTCGCATGGCTGACAACAAGTAGAAATTTGGGTCAGGCCGTCAGTCGTGCACGAATAGCCAAATGGTAAGGCGACCTCTCGCGATAAGTTGCAAATACTCCGCCCCGGACTGGTACAAATTTGGACTGTCGTTGGTCCGTTCTACGGCTGATGTTTGTCCATATTCGCAATTGAGAAGCGTGGCTCACTGCAACGTCAGCCACGAGCTCTGTGACGCTTCAGACTTCAAGGTGTCGAAATACGCTGGAGAAAATCGGAGAGCTCAGAATTTCATGTGAGCTAGGTTCAGGATGTCACATTAGCACCAAATTTCACAACGGTTCTACCGAACGCCATCGTGGATGTATGATGCGATTGGTAGTTCGTCACACCTCCATTTACCCATATTTCACCCGTTATTTTAACGCAACTACGAGGAGATCGGAACTGCGACGCCCAAAGTTGGAATCACGAAATTTTTTTATAGGCGGCCGAGAAAAACATTCACACTTCCATTGCTCAGAACAGACACGAAGAACCCTCATGAGGTGGCGTAAAGGGCGGCAATCAAACCACCCCGTTCCTTGAGGTGTTGATTCTCACTCATTTCGAGGTCGGAAACGGCAGTTCGCAATGCGATTTGGAATCACGAAGACCTTCCTGAAAATATTCGACACCGATGACATCCTTCGAGCAATGGAACCCATGTAAGGACACCCTGAGCACCGTTGACGGTTCATTAATCGATATTGCATTCCTCTGTGATCACTCCACAGGAGAGCGCTGAACAGTATGGCTGAAAAAGCATGAACACCATTTACTGCTTTAAATCACGTTCAAATTTCGTCGAGTGCTTTTGAATGGTCCCTAGTGATTCCACCAGGTATACCGGGGCAAAAAATTGCGTTCGCTCTACAAAGAGGTTAGGTCACGTCCAGTGGGGTTATAACCGCAAGATGTCCTTAGAGTAGCGCTGAATTGTCGGGAAGATGTCAGCGGTGTCGAACGCTGTCAAGAACGTCGTACTGTTGCTCACAGAACTCGACCTCGAAATGTGTGAGAATCAACGTCCAAGAAAGAGGTGGTGCCATTGACGAAATTTATGCCACCCTCTGAGGGCTTTTCATGCGGAATCTGAGCGGCAGTGTGTCTGTAATGTTTTACTCGGCCAACCATAAGAGAATTGCTTGATTACAACGCCGGTTGTCTCGGATCTGACCTTCATTGCAGAGACGTCATAAGAAGGGGTGAAATGTGGGTAATTGGAGGTGTGACAACCTGCCTGTCGTGAGACGCATTCACAATGGCGTTGGGTAGAATTGTGGTGGAATTTGGTGTCAGTGTGACAACATTAACCCGTCTGATAGTTCACATGAACTTCTGAGCTGTGGCCTTTTTTTCGCCTGGTTGACACCTTGCTGTTTGAAGTGCCGAACCTGAAGGTGACGTCGGAGAGAGTCCGCTTTTGCACCATTGCAGAGGAAGGTCGTAGGCACATGTGAACCACATTTTAAACTTATGCTTCGCAATGGGAGATAATTACAGGGTTTTGACAACGTTAAAACATTTGCTTGAGTAGTGCAGAACTACAAGACGAAAATGTTAAACTCAGATATAGACAAATGAAAAATTTGGCAAGGAAAAACACAAAGCAAAACTTAAAACCAAAAAAAAGCTTAGAAGATCTCTTGTTTAAGTGGATACAGATATACAGGGAGCAAAAATATTCGCGCACTCCGACTTCGCAGCGCGATTCCTTACATGCTACCAATACAAAAATTTCTCTCACAAAACTTCATCATACACACATTTCTGGCAGGAAATGGAGGTTAACGACTGATAGTCTGGCAACAATGTAATCACATGTACGTTAACTACCTCCGGCAACATATAGGGGTAGAGCTGTAGAGTTGGTACAGTGGTGCTCTGAGTACAGTTGTGAAGTTAGTGTAGTGGATAGCGTTTTGGGTTAACATGCAAGAGGTCGAAGTTTCGATTCGGCGTCGAGGCGCATTTGCTTTTATTTGCCAGTTTTATTCTATCATATAATACTGTACTATACACCATTTCTTAAGGCACGCGCATCCCACATTCACATAGCGCAGTGTTTTGTAACGGTGAACATAACAAAAACGTGGTGAGACACGTCAGATATTGACAGTTGAAACAAATTATCTGTCATAAGACAGAATAACTGCAAAAACAATATCAATTTCGAGATGCTAAAGATGACTGCACAGTTAAATAACTCAAAATCTATTAGTAATTTATCCTGTATGCATTACGTCCGCTAAGATGAAACACGTTAAAAAGCAGTGACATTTTAATGACCGCATGACGTTTAGAAAAGAATAAGTTGGACTCAGGGCAGATGCTCAAAGCGACCTTAGCGCACGTCCAGTGAGTGCGCGACCCGCTGGATCATACAGCTCTGGACTCCCATGTCCAAGCGCTGTCAGTTCTTCCACATGTGTCGGCGGAGTATAGTAGACGTGTTTCATTAGTTCTCCCCACAGGAAGAAATCCAGTTGATTTAGACTAGGCGAAAGCGGAGGGGACACTGCTGGAACTCCTCGTTCGAGACATTTTCCTGGAAATGTTCTGTATAAACAGCGTCGTACATTGTTTCCAGTGTGTGGAGCTGCATCCTCATACTGGAATCATAACGTCTGCCAAAAATGAAGTGGAACATCTTCCAGTATATATATATTTTTCGTATGGCTAATAGAATACAGCAGTAAGTAAGTGGTTACACAAACAACGTATAAAAACAATGAATGGTCAATGTTACAGGCAACAAACAATTATTAGATCTAAAAAAGGAAGTTAAACACAAAATGCACAAAAATACATAGAAATTATAGTAATAGTATCTAGTAATAGGTTTTTCAGAAGGAGAAGAGTAGACCAGACTCATGGTTGTATGTCCAAGTCCCTCAGCCAGCCAGAAGCATCTCCCTTCAGGAGGTGCAGCTCCCGCATCGTGCCAGGGAATCTCCTCGTAGGGCAGTCCATTGCGATATGATGTAGAGTTTGTGGATTCCCACAGTCGCAGTTGGGTGAGTCAGTCTGTCCCCATTTGTGCTTCCAGTAATTACATCTACCATAGCCTGTTCGGATACGATTTAAAGTTGTCCAAGATTTTCTGGGAAGACCGAAGCCCTCGGGCCGTACGGTTGGGTCCGAGACTAAGTTAAGGTGATCAGGGTTAGACATATCCCATTCCCGACGCCAGGCCTCGTCGATATCATAATTGTCTTCGATCAGCTGTTGCCCTAATCTCCGTGATGGCTTACGGGATTTGAACCTGTGGCTGGGATTCTTGCAGTCTTCGTGTAAGGGTAGGTCACGGTTGTTAGCGCACTTTTTCCATTCCCTTTTCAGTGCAGATCTTCGCCTTAGATGAGGTGGGGCTATGTTAGCCAGTACCGGGAGCCATTGGTGGGGCGTCGGTTTAATAATGCCTGAGATGAGCCTCATGGTGTCGTTTAGCTGGGTGTCCACCGTTGCTGTATGAGTGCTGTTTAGCCAGACCGGAGCGCAGTATTCAGCCACCGAATATACTAGTGCAAGAGCAGATGTTCTGAGAACTGTGGCGCTTGCTCCCCAGCTACTTCAAGTGAGTTTGTGTAGGACATTATTTCTGGTTTTGATTTTTGCTGCGCATTTGTGTAAGTGTTCCTTGCACGTCAGAGATCGGTCCAATGTAATTCCCAGATACTTTGGGAGGGGATTGTAGTTAAGCAGCTGGCCTCTGAACTCTACGTGTGGTGCATAGTTTGCTTGTCTGTTGTTGAGGTGGAAGCAGGAGACTTGGGTTTTAGAAGTATTAGGTCTGAGCCTCCATGTTTCGAAATATTCATCCATTTTGATAAGGTCTTCCTCAATGATTCTTTCGGAATTGTGGAAGTCTTGATGTTGATATGTGAGAGCAATATCGTCTGCATAGATAAACTTCTTAGAAGATGTCTCTGGTAGGTCTGATGTATATATATTAAAAAGTAATGGAGCTAGCACGGATCCTTGGAGCAGGCCGTCATTTAACCTATATTTCTTGCGTATCTCTCCATCTAGGTGTACTTCAAAAAATCTATTTGAAAGCATATTGTTGATTAGGGTAGCCGTTTTCTTGCAAGGAATAATGCGTTGGAGTTTAAGAATCATTGCCTCCCTCCACACTGTGTCATATGCTGACGATAGATCTATGAACACGGCGACTGTCTTTTTCTTCCTTTGAAATCCACTCTCAATATGTGTGGTAAGAGATAATACTTGATCACAGCAGCTCCGACCGGGTCTAAATCCAGCTTGTTCAATAGGAATGAAATTCTCAGCAATGGGTTTTATTCTGTTGAGAATAAGTCTCTCCAATAGTTTGTAGCATACACTTAGAAGAGCTATAGGTCTATAGTCCTCTGGGAGCTTTCCATCTTTGCCAGGCTTAAGAATGGCGGGGGTGCAATGTAGACTAGCCTCCCCGTGGTGCACCCTGGGCAACGTGATATTTTATCACGGCTAAATAGTCTACAAATCTGGCTGCTGGACCTGTGAGGATTTACCAGCTTTACAGAATCAGCACAGACATCTTCCAGTGCATCAGTAAAATTCACTGAAGAGCCAAATAACGTGGTACAACTGCCTAATATGGTGTAGGGCCTCCACAAGCACGCGGAACTGCCGCAACACGACGTGGTATGGAATCGACTAACGTCTAAAGTAATGCCGAAGGGAAATGACGCCATGAGTCCAGCAGGTCTGTCCATAAATCGGTAAGAGTACGACGCGGTGGAGATCTCTTCTGAACATCCCAGGTATGACCAATAATGTTCATGTCTGGGGAGTTTGGTGGCCAGCGGAAGTATTTTAACTCAGAAGAGTGTTCCTGGAGCCACTCTATAGCCGTTCTGGACGTATGGGGTGCCGCATTGTCCTGCTAGAATTGTCCCAGTCCGTCTGAATACACAATAAACACAAATGGATGTAGGTGATGAGACTGGATGCTTACGAACGTGTCACTTGTTAGAGTCGTATCTAGACGTATCAGGGGTCCCGTATCACTCTAACTGCACACGCCCCACACCATTACAGAACCTCCACCAGCCTAAACTGTCCCCTGCTGACACGTAGGGTGCATGGATTCATGAGGTTGTCTCCATACCGTACACGTCCATCCGCTCGATAAAATTTGAAACGAGACTCGTCCGACCAGGCAGCATGTTTCCAGTCATCAACAGCCCAATGTCGGTGCTGACGGGCTCAGGCTAGGCGTAAAGCTTTGCGTCATGCAGTCATCAAGGGTACACGAGTGGGCCTTAGGCTAGGAAAGCCCATATCGATGATGTTTAGTTGAATCGTTCACACGCTGACATGTCCATGGCCCAGCACTGAAATCTGCAGCAATTTGCGGAAGGGTTGCATTTCTGTCACGTTCAACGACTCTCTTCAGTCGTCGTTTGTCCCGTTCTTGCAAGATTTTTTTCCAGCCGCAGATTTAATGTTTTATCGGATTCCTGATATTCAGGATACACTCGTGAAATGGTCGTACAGGAAAATCCCCACTTCATCGCGACCTCGGAGATGCTGTGTACCATCGCTCGTCCGCCGACTATAACACAATATTCGAACTCACTTAAATCTTGAAAACCAGCCATTGTAGCAGCAGTAACTGATCTAACAACTGCGTCTTATATGGGCGTTGCCGAAGGCAGCACCGTCTTCTGCCTGTTTACATGTCTCTGTATTTGAATACGCACGACTACAAAATGGTTCAAATGGCTCTGAGCACTATGGGACTTAACATCTAAGGTCATCAGTCCCCTAGAACGTAGAACTACTTAAACCTAACTAACCTAAGGACATCACACACATCCATGCCCGAGGCAGGATTCGAAACTGCGACAGTAGCGGTCGCGCGGTTCCGGACTGAAGCGCCTAGAACCGCTTGGCCACCACGGCCGGCACGCACGACTATACCAGTTTCTTTAGCTCTTCAGTGAAGTTTGAGAGCAACACATGATACCCTTCGTACAGTGAACTGGTCAGGCACCAAGTAGGGGATCAAACTCCTGTTCCCCAATAAGCCGACCCAAACCTTGATGCCAAAGCTAACTTGATATATACGTGCGTGGGTGACGTGCGAGTTGACGTCAGATCAATGGTGGGCATTGTGCATATGGTAGACACTCTCACGAGTGAACACTGCTTCATCTGAGTACTCTACAGTGTTTATGATGTTGTCGTTGGTTTCCTGTTGTTGGAACAATTGGCAGAATTGAATCCGCAGACGGCGATCCGCAGGACGCAGGTGTTGCGTTAAGGACTAGTGATAGGGGTGCAGCCCATGCTCACGTATTGCGAGACAGGCAGCTACCCTTCTACACTACGTATACGTCGCTGGGGTTCTTGGTATATATCCTCCAAAACAGCACCCTCAGTAGTCCGTGGACGAGCTCTGTCACGCGATGGTGGAAGAAGGGAACCTGTCTCCCGAAGGCGACGAAACAGATTTGTATATGGATGACGTCGACGAGGATATCTAGCACCATATTCACAATCGGCTTCTCTAGCCCGGCTATCATATGCACCAAGGACCAGAAGCATATCAACAATTCGTCGTTTGTGTATGCCACACGTCTGCCATACTGTTTTAGAATAACATAAGAAGAAACACGATATGTGTATGAATGTACATGGAGACTGTCACGGGCGCGTTACTCCACTAGCAATTAATCCCTTATGGTTGCCTGATTTGGGGGAGGGGACCAAACAGCGAGGCCATCGGTCCCATCGGATTAGGGGAGGATGGGGAAGGAAGTCGCCCTTGCCCTTTCAAGGAAACCATCCAGGCATTTGCCTTGAAGTGGACTGATCCGTACCTGCTGAATAGCTCATACAGTGTAGACACTTCATTAGTCACAGCGGGCTGCTTCACCAAACGCGCAGCCCTCTCGTACAGCTTCTGTTCTGCACGATTCATTCTGGCTCTGGTAACTGTTACGCTGCTTCCCTAACGTTAATCGACGTGATGTTTGAACATTTCCATCGATAATAATAATAGTAATAACAATAATAATAATAACAGTAACAATAATAGTAATACATGGAGATACAAAACAGCATGCGCTCATCAGACTCAATGCTGAAAGTCATAATTAGTGGTTGCAAGGTGATCATACGTATAAATGATAATCGAGTTTCGTAATTATTTACAAAGTATGTTGCTAGCCCTGTTGGTATCGTAAGGCCCTAACGGAATGCAATGGATCCGAACGTGAGAAGAATAATAGTGATCCCCCCACCAACTTCCCCTCCAGCGGCTGGCGTGCCTCCCCGATGTCGTTACGTAGCTGCAGCGGCTAAGTCAACACAGCCATGCATAAACACCCACCCACCTCCCCAGGAGTCGGAACCCCTGCAACCCATACATTATAATAATGAATAATAAATTGATGAATAGCTGTAAAAGATAAGATTTTTTGTTCAACTTGTAAGTAAGCTTTTTAAAAAAAAAATCTCGCGAGATAGATAAGGATGATTAGCAACTACACAATGGTCAATAAATAAAGATTAAACAATAAACGATAAATTAGTAAGAATTACAACCGTGTATCCTATAGAATGATTCGAACACTAACCCAGAGATCATCACAGAGTCAACCAGAGTTCATCCCAGAGTGCCCCAGAGAGCATCCCAGAGTGCCCCAGAGAGCTAAAACACCAAGAAGAATCGCTTCTCGGCTTTTGGCAAGATCACTGTGTAGTAGTGTATAATATATAAACAAAGACCACTTCGGGAGAGTAGCCACAAAAAAAGTTTTAAATCTATTAGATGCAGTGGTGCGAAACAATTAGCGTCTGCGACGAGCAAAAGGTTTCTTTATAAGCTCACCAATGGAAACGATTGTAGTTCCACTTCTGCGTTCGTCGCATGTAAGTGCAAATGTCTTGTAGAAGACCCACTATAGTCGCTGTATGACGACTAAGACACCAGATACCACACCATGCACAAGTTACCATACCATGCAGACTACGTTTACCAAAAAAAGACAAATAGCCCTCGACTCAGAATCGAATCCTCGACATCCGGATTGCTAACCCAAAACGCTATCCACTGCACAGCACTAGTCCTGTATGCTGACAGAGATAGTTACCATACATGTGATTACAGTGTTGTCAGACTGCCAGTCATTAACGTCCGTTTACTGCCAGAAATACACGCAGGACGAAATTTTCCGACAGACATTTTTGTATTGCTAGTATGTGACGAATTGCGCTGCAAAGTCCGAATGCGCGAATTTTTCTTCACTCTGTATACAGTTTTTATGAAACTCAGGCCTAAGTAGAGATATCAGAATAGCAAATGAAGCAGTCTAAGTATGACAGTTCTTTCTCTCTCAGTAGGTTCGAGCGGTTCTAGGCGCTGCAGTCCGGCACCGCGGGACTGCTACGGTCGCAGGTTCGAATCCTGCCTCGGGCATGAATGTGTGTGATGTCCTTAGGTTAGTTAGGTTTAAGTAGTTCTAAGTTCTAGGGAACTGATGACCTAAGATGTTAAGTCCCATAGTGCTCAGAGCCATTTCAACCATTTGAGCCAAGTTGAGCCGTGCCTCTATAAATCAGTCAGTAAGGCCACTGGCCTTCAAATTCCAGTCCAGTATGCGGTTTTGTAGACTTAGAGAAAGCTTTTGACAACGTTAACTGGAATACTCTCTTTCAAATTGTGAAGGTGGCAGGGGTAAAATACAGGGAGCGAAAGGCTATTTACAATTTGTACAGAAACCAGATGGCAGTTATAATAGTCGTGGGGCATGAAATGAAAGCAGTGGTTGGGAAAGGAGTGAGACAGGGTTGTAGCCTCTCCCCGATGTTATTCAATCTGTATATTGAGCAAGCAGTAAAGGAAACAAAAGAAAAATTCGGAGTAGGTATTAAAATTCATGGAGAAGAAGTAAAAACTTTGAGGTTCGCCGATGACATTGTAATTCTGTCAGAGAGAGCAAAGGACTTGGAAGAGCAGTTGAACGGAATGGACAGTGTCTTGAAAGGAGGATATAAGATGAACATCAACAAAAGCAAAACGAGGATAATGGAATGTAGTCAAATTAAATCGGGTGATGCTGAGGGGATTAGATTAGGAAATGAGACACTTAAAGTAGTAAAGGAGTTTTGCTATTTAGGGAGTAAAATAACTGATGATGGTCGAAGTAGAGAGGATATAAAATGTAGACTGGCAATGGCAAGGAAATCGTTTCTGAAGAAGAGAAATTTGTTAACATCGAGTATAGATTTAAGTGTCAGGAAGTCGTTTCTGAAAGTATTTGTATGGAGTGTAGCCATGTATGGAAGTGAAACATGGACGATAACCAGTTTGGACAAGAAGAGAATAGAAGCTTTTGAAATGTGGTGCTACAGAAGAATGCTCGAGATAAGGTGGGTAGATCACGTAACTAACGAGAAGGTAATGAATAGGATTGGGGAGAAGAGAAGTTTGTGGCACAACTTGACTAGAAGAAGGGATCGGTTGGTAGGACATGTTTTGAGGCATCAAGGGATCACAAATTTAGCATTGGAGGGCAGCGTGGAGGGTAAAAATCGTAGAGGGAGACCAAGAGATGAATACACTAAGCAGATTCAGAAGGATGTAGGTTGCAGTAGGTACTGGGAGATGAAGAAGCTTGCACAGGATAGAGTAGCATGGAGAGCTGCATCAAACCAGTCTCAGGACTGAAGACCACAACAACAACAACAGTGCGGTTTTAATTGAGGGCAAGCTTCAAAACAGCTCTCACTCCGCTGCACAATGAGGGATTCATCCTGGACACCGCGCTAGAGTACAGTGGTGCTCACCATGACGAAGATGCCCTCCTTGGAGCCGGAGACGACCTGCAGCTTGAACTCTCGGTGGTGGACCATGTGCTGGAAGTCCCTGCCGGGCGGCCAGCCGTCCCTGGAGGCCAGGAAGGAGACGAGCGCCGCCGAATAGCCGGCCGCCACGGCCGTCACCGTCAGGTGGACGCTCACCAAGAGGAGCCGCTGCCACGCGCGCAGCGGGCGCCCGCTCGGAGGCGCTGCGGGCAGACCACCGAGACTGGTACACCGATACTGCACTTAACACCAACCCCCATCCCACATCTTCCGAGCTAATGTTCTGTATTTCTAAGTAAGGCTACACTTCTTGCCGTTTCAATCCCAACACCACGGAAGTGGCAAACAACTAACGTCTGTGGCAATGCAGCCGCTTCTCATCATGCTCACTGCACTGTTGCGCTTGCAAAAGCTCTGGGGTGGGTTCACCAGCACTTCAGCGAGCATGGAGTTTAGAATTCAGACACAGAGAAGTTACAGACACTTGTTGCGAGTGAGCACTGAGTAAGTCAATGGGGAACTCTTCGTCTACATGGATACTCTGCAAATCAGATTTAAGTACCTGGCAGAGGGTTCATCGAACCACCTTCGCAATTCTCTATTATTACAATCTCGCATAGCGCGCGGAAACAATAAACACCTATATCTTTCCGTACGAGCTCTGATTTCCCTTATTTTATCGTGGTGATCGTTCCTCCCTATGTAAGTCGGTGTCAACAAAATATTTTCGCATTCGGAGGAGAAAGTTGGTGATTGGAATTTTGTGAGAGGATTCCTCGCAACGAAAAACGCCTTTTTTTTAATGATTTCCAGCCCAAATCCTGTATCATTTCTGTGACACTCTCTCCCATATTTCGCGATAGTACAAAACGTGCTGCCTTTCTTTGAACTTTTCCGATGTACTCCGTCAGTCCTACCTGGTAAGGATCCCACACCACGCAGAAGTATTCTAAAAGAGGACGGACAGGCTTTTTGGAGGCAGTCTCCTTAGTAGGTCTGTTACATTTTCTAAGTGTCCTGCCAATAAAACGCAGTCTTTGGTTAGCCTTCCCCACAACATTTTCTATGTGTTCTTTCAATTTAAGTTGTTGGTAATTGTAGTACCTAGGTATATAGTTGAATTTACGGCTTTTAGATTAGACTGACTTATCGTGTAACCGAAGTTTAACTGAATCCTCCGTCGATTCTTGGTATAACAACATTGTAGTAAATGAAAACCACTAGTTTGCTTTTGTTCTACAGTATTAACTTACTGTGTGAGTCAGTTTTCGGCTTACAAGGCTATCGTCAGAAATTTTCTGACAATTGTCTCCAATGAAGTTACAACGTTTGCAAACGACATTGGAAAAGAAGTTACACACCTAGATTCCAACACAAACACGCAACCCCTGCAAACTGTGATTATAAAAACAAACTGGAAAAACTAGAGGCTTGGAGGGAAATAACTCAGCTATTACAAAGTGATAAGTACTATGAGAAAAAGAAAAAGGTGTCTTTATTGACAACTTTTCGCTGTGAACGACAAAGAGAAAGGAGCAAAATTGGGACTGACTAAGTTTCTGCTGCATGTACAGTTCTCCTAAAAGAGGTCTTATATTTGGAAATTTTAGACCCCACGATATTCAGTAACAGTTCATTAGGGAAAAAATTATCAGATAGCCTGTAACATTCCAGACTTATGGTTACCACCCCTGCATTATGTATTACTAGATCAATACTCTTATATCTCCAGCTGTAATTAAATTCAATTACTTTTCGATAATGGAAAAAGTCTTTTAGAAGAATAATAGCAATACCAAACAAGAGTAGTTACGATACCCTTTGTACCAGAAACAATCAAAATCAGATTCAAGAAATTAATATATGGAAAATGTTTAGATAAAAGACTAATATATTTCGTTCTCATCATCTGTAAATTGCATGCGCTAAATCTCGAGCCTAATTAACAAAATATAGGAGACAGATCGTTCAGCATTGTTAGAATGCTTACTTCTACACTTTAAATATTAATGTGATTTTTTATGTTTTTAGAAAATGTTTTAAACTTGTTCTATCAAAGTAGGGAATACTATAGTGTGTTTGATAATGATGTTAAACTATTTCATATTGTAAATTATGTTTTACATTATTATAACCAGTAGTACATAGTAGGAAAGGTATAAATACTCAGCCTCGAATATTGTTAAGCAGATGAATGTTGCCCACTATAGGACAGATCTGTGTGGACAGTTGAGATAAGTTCTTGGTGCATGATTCAGGTTTGGATTTTCAATAGAGCAACGAGTGTTGGACATTGTCTGAAACAGCATGTTAGAACAGGGCAGTGATGGATTATGAATGTTAAACAGTTTGATTTAGTATCGCGAAAGCAGAATGATATGTGATTTTATATTCGTACTTCGTTGAGTTTTAGTACTGAACAATGCAATCGAGCTCACACACGCATTTCTATTAAATTACTACATCTGGACTATTTATTTTCGTCAGGGTAGTATGTGCTACCATGTGCTGTAGTAGTAACAACGACGCTTATTACACCGAAGATTGATCATGAGCTCATAACATACAGGTTTTGAAGTGAATATATCTATGTACTTACTTACGAGTACTGCAGTTGTGGCCATCATCATTGTAGTGAAATCCATTATGGTATGCTATATTTATTGAACAATCATATTTTAGCTCATGTATGCAGTGGTTGAGGAACACCAAAGGCAAGATATTCACAGGTATTTAAACCATTTTTTAACTGCTCACTAACTGGTGGGACGTTACAAGCCCTATTCCCATTCAGCTTTAAGGTAGACATTAATTTTGTCCTATTACATACCTCTGTACTGAGGTATAACATATCAGTACTACTCCATGGGCCTCATAGCAACAAAATTGCAAGTTTCTGTCAGACACTGAAAGTGGTCGCAAAGGATCTGCTGGACCCAATGGAGCAAACCCGCTGAGCCACGCCTCCAGCAGCTCTGTATCACGAGCGCCCTCTGTCACCACAATACAGGAGGGCCAGTGGCAGCGACTCATCCCACTCTCGCTCGGAGAAACTTCACTATGTGATGTCACGATGCAAACCCCACCCATAAACAGCTCCAATATCATCGTTGTCACAATTATATGACCTGGACTCTGTTTTTTGCTTCCTTATTTATAATGCCATCGCTCGTTTGGAGAAATACAAGTAAGTAAATCTTCTGTCTGATGTGGTAACTTGTTCGTCAGTCATTTATTCTCCTGTCCAGCTTTCCTATGATGAGATTGGCTCACCACTCTACAGCCCAACTCTCCTTACCACTAGTACAAAGTAATACACAACACCCAATTTTTGAAAGAAAGGTCGTCCACCAGCGTCTTATCTTTTTCTTTTTCTGATGACAGCTTCTTGCAGTAAAAAAAATGCTGCGCCTGAAACAGCTGTTAAAGCCTTTTCTTCCCTTATAGTATCAGCTGGTGAAATTTTAATTGAAATGCTACTGATAGCAATAAAAAATCGTGAGCAACGTTGTGAAGTTATCAGAGCCAACTACAATTCCACAAGGCCGAATCCATTGGGTCCAAGCCCTTCATTTGATGTGGATGAAAAGCCGACTCATTAGTGGTTCAAATTCAAGAACATCATGTAGAGACGTGTTCAAAGAACTTGGTATTCCACCCACTGCTTCTTACTATACTTGTTCTTAATTAAATTTGTTGCAAGTAAGATGATGTTATTTCCAACCAATAGATCAAGACATAGTATCAATACTAGGAATAAGAACAATCTGAATAAAGATCTGAAATCTCTTACCTTGGTCCAAAAGGAGTCAAATATTCAGGAACACACGTTTTCAATAAATTGCCAGCAACCACTAAAAACTTGGTTTCAGATAAAGCACTGTTTAAACAGAATTTGAAAGACTTTTTTTATAGGCAATTACTTCTACTTCATAGATGAATATCTTAACACGGACAGTTACACCAGCTTAAGTAAAAATTTCTGTTAGATTTCAGTTTTGACAACACTTGGTCACAATAGCCACATTAGGTGTTTTGTGTATGAGAAGTTTATTAACAGTGTATAACTATGTTTCATTCTGACAGAGTATTAATTCTGTAAACATCAGCAGTTCCAGTTTACTGTAATCTATTGACACATTTTGACAATCTCCTGACAAATAATCAGGGTAGTGAGTGTTAAATTCAGGTATTTTGTGTATTTTACGTCGCTTGCTGATTTGTCTCATAACCGTGAGAATCAGCTCATCTTTGGGTCCATGGAACTAAAATTAAATCTGATCTGATCTAACCCGAACGCCAATGCATTAGCAACTAAAATTCGGCCGAATTCAGTCTCTGTCGTTCGTTGGACTTCGTTGGAATAGTGTGTACGCGGCTGTTGAGGAATAAGGAATGAGTACCTGGTTCCAGGCATCTTAACTACACCACATTTTGGCAGTAAATACATCAATCATTTTCTTTTGAAATCGTCTTGATGTTTAACCGCTTGTCGTAGATCAGTTTTCAACATCTGGCACGACATGACGAAAGTCACCATCAATTGGGTTCCACTACTGCTCACACTCTCTTGAAAACCATGTCGGACCTAGGCAGCACCGGAAATGTTTCTGTTAAGTTAGACCAATTCATATGGCTTCTTTAGCCAAGTAATCAGAATGGGCGAATGCTGGGTTCAGTGCTGTAACCCCACGGCGAAGTAGTACACAAACTTACAGAAACACGTGGATTCACCTCTCGATAATGAGCTCATGGTTATTATGAAAATGCCTTCCATGCAGTCATTTCTTCCCCTGAGGAAACAGATGTAAGTTACTAGTAGAGTAGACGACAGCGTAAAATGCTGCTGCAGGCACTAATGTTAGGGGGCACTTCATTCAGCCCACTTCGTTAGATAGTTACGTGGTTACATGTTCCATAGATTCTTTGAACTATTCTTTTTTGTTGAAATGATGTGGATCGAGTCAGCTTACAGAATATGTATACATGATTAGTGTTAACATTAATGAACAGATAACTTTATTAGTTCCATTGTTGCAACTACACATAAAAAATCGATTTATTTTATTTCTTGTTTTTACTGGCTACCATGTTTTAATCAGAAGTTCGTCAATGGAATAGAAAGAGTTGTCCGGGAGAAAAGATTTTATGTTTGATTAAAAACTTGATTTGTTACCTGTTAGACATTTCATTGTTTCTGGAAAATGATCAAAAATTTTTGTTGCTGCTCTTCTGAGCCAATGACGGCTTTAATAATGAGTAATAAAGGAAATTCTTCCCTCTATTGTTGTGGGCGTGGAAATCACTGTTCCTCCCAAATTGTGATCGATTATTTATGACGTATTTCATTAGCGAATATGTGTATCATGACTGTGCACTTAAAATGCCTAGCTACTTGAAGGGGTACTTACATGACGAACGTGGGTGAATATCATGTATTATTCTTACTGCCCACTTTTGTGCAATTAGTACTTTCTTACGAAGCAATGCGTTAGGCCAGAAATTATTCCGTAAGGCATTACTGAATCACTATGCAAAATATGTCAGGAGGTTAATTCGTTTATTTCCAAGCTTAGCAGTTAGACGAAGAACAAAAGTAGCTGAAAGTTGTTTGAGAAGCTCAGAAATATGCTTGTTTCCAGACCAAGATTTCATCAATATGTACAGAAAAAATTTGGAGTATTCCATCCTCTCTGCTGACCCCTGCTCATGTGCTACATCAGTTATTGGTATATTTATTGTACAGAACTGAATGTAGTGTTTGTTTTCCAAAAGTATGCACTCCATTGCCTAAGAATCACGTTATAATTCTTTGGAAAATCCCATTAACAGTCTCGTCTGTTGCTTTCTCTCTAATGGGATTCGTTATAACACTAACATCATCTGCCAAAAGCACTAGTTCTGCTTGTCGAATGCTAGTTGGAAGGTCAGTCACGTACATAAGGAACAGCAGTGGACCCAAAACTGTAACCTGTGGGACTCCCCTTGTAATTTCTCGGCAAGTACTGAAATTTTATACCATTCCAACATTTTTTTAAACATTCAGCACAACTTTTCGTATTCTGTTTGTTATGTATGATTCAAACCAGACATGTGTGAAACCATCAGTTCCATATAACTTGAGCTTTTTTACAATACACGCTGTGTTAATTTGATTTCTTTTAGTTTATGGGCGTATTTTAAGGCATCAGTTAGTGACAACAAAAATTAACAAAAACCCGAACATTTCAACGACCGTTAATATACCACTGTCAGAACACCTGTGTGAAAGTTTTCATCACTATGAAGTTGCAGAGTGTGAGTGTGCAGTTTGTAACCTTGCTGCAGTGTGGCACTGATGACGGCAAACACGGCGTCTGCTAGTGGATGTGTATTGTGCCAGTCAGCGAAGTGGAGGAGAAGTAGACACAGTATCACCACAGCTGCGGTGGTAACCAGCGCAATCCATAGGGACCACGAGAAGGGCTGGAGGTAGCACAGCCATGACAGTGGTTGCCATTGCGGCCGCCCCATCACCATGCCTATCCTGCAAACAGAACGAATGCTACTATTAGTGGTGTTTTGCCAGAACCAACCACAGTCATCATGAGGAGGGCTACAGGAATCTCAGCAATGTCAGCATCTACAAGCATGTCACCCAGCACCATGTCACTTCTGCCAAAAAACCAAATCCCATCATTGGTGGTGCAATGTCTGCCGTCACCACTCACAGTAATCACGAGAAGGGCTGCATGAATCTCAGCAATATCAGCATCTACCAGCATGACCGACCATCACCATGTCAATTATGCCAAAAAAACTAATCCTGTCGTTGGTAGTGCAGTGTCTGCCGTCATCAGCTACTGTCGTCATTAAAAGGGCTGCAGGAAGATCAGGTGTATCAGCATCTATCAGCATGCCCGTTCTATCACCAGCCGGTCCTGCAAACAGAATGAATCCTAACGCTAGTAATGTGGCATCTGTTACCACCAGCCACAGTCGCCATAAGAAGGCCTACACGAAGCTCAACAATGTCAGCATCTGCCAGTATGGCCGCTCATCACCACGCCGATCCCGCCAACAGAACGAAACTTACCACTAGTGACATGGTGCCTGCCACCACCAGCCACATCCACCCTGAGAAGGGCTGCAGGAAGCTCAGCAATGTCAGCGACTACCAGCACAGCCACCCGTCACCACACCAATCCCGTCTACAGAACAAGACTAATCATTAGTTCAGACATAGTCACCATGAGAAGGATTGCAGGAAGCTCGGCAATGTGAGCATCTGGTAGGATGGCCGCCCCATCACCACGCCAATCCCACCAACAGAACGAATCCTATCATTAGTGATGTAGTGTCTGTCACCAACAGCTACAGTTTCCATGAGGAGGACAGCAGGAAGGTCAGCAATGACAGCGTCTGCGAGCATGGCTGCCCCATCACCACGCCAATCCCGCCAACAAAACGAATCCTTTCGTTAGTAGTGTAGTGTCAATCATCACCAGCCACGGTCGCTATGAGGAGAATGACGAAATACACCGAATCTACGGACGCAGGGTACACACAGAACAAAGAAATGAAAATGTACTACGTATAAAACACGAATATATTGTTCACTTTTGTGTTACTTCCTCGGAAAGGGCATAGTTTACACATTACTCGCTCGAAAACTCATTTCAGTTTGCGAATAGTGACCACTCGCACCATTCCACCGCGTTTGGAATGTACTCCTTCAACAACATCCAGCTTCCGGCGTAAGGTTGGCAGATTGTCTACCCTTACTACGGCCTATGAGCCAGGCTGCAAATTTGACAGGGGAACATCCACTTTACCCACCGTTGGAGATGTTAGTTGCAGATATTAACATCTATAATCTAGCTGTAGAGGAAGACAGAGATTCGAATACATCCAGCAGATAATTGAGGACGTAGGTTGCGAATGCTACTCTGAGATGAAGAGGCTGGCACAGGAGAGTAATTCGAGGTGGGCTGCATCAGACCAGTCAGAATGATGATTTAAAAAAAATTCATATGGGAAGAGCAGACATACTGTAGCTATCCTACAGTCAAAATTTAAGCATTATATACTTCTTCCGCCCCCGGCAAAATAAGCGAATCTATTGGCTCTTCTGCATTAGGTGTCGTCCACTGTGAACATTAGACGACTTATAAAAGCACCATTTTATCGGTAACCCCAAAAGCCGTGATTTTTTGGTAATGGGGATTGCCATTCCTATAATTTTTATTAGTGCAAGATCGTCGAAATTTTTGCCATAAGATTTTAAGACGACGTTCTCGGGAAATTCGAAACTTTCTCGATATCATTATCTGATACAGAAACCTAGAGGTACACAGGTACCGCACTTACGTAGAAAACCGCAAAACCTGGTTTTTAGGCAATTTTGCACAGTAGACTGCAATTACCTTAATGACTAAAAATAGCAAATGGCTTAAATTTTATCTCCACATTCCTTAGACACTCTTCTACTAATGGCATTTCGCCGTTTTCGAAAATCTGTATTCGTTATTAAGACACACCCATCGAAATTTTTATCATATGCCCTTAAGATAATGATCTCGAGGAACCTAGAAACTATCGGTTACGGAGATCCAGAGGTTCAATGTTACCGTACTTACGCAGGTAATATGTGCACATAATAGCCGGTCTGAGGCGTAAATACTGTTTTAACTGACGTAGTGAACACATGAAAAAGGTTATATGGCCATCGCAAGGATTCTTAGGTAATCAAAATACGTTTATTCGCCATTTTTTCATCAATAGAACTACACGCTGTCTCTGCATAATCAGAACTCCACGCCCTTACATGCTTTCTTGTACTGGAAATTACTCGATGGCGACATTCAACGCCGTAAGCTCCCTACAAAATATTATTATGTCACACGGCATTTATCGCAGTTTTTTGTTATATTGCAGGTCCAGCCTAGAAATGTTGTGCAATATTACATAAAGGACTGTAAAGTGAATTTTCGTTGGATGGGTGACAATTTGACATTAAATTGTATTATCCGTATTTACGAGGGTTGGAACTTTAATAGTGGCAACTACACTCCTGGAAATTGAAATAAGAACGCCGTGAATTCTTTGTCCCAGGATGGGGAAACTTTATTGACACATTCCTGGGGTCAGATACATCACATGATCACACTGACAGAACCACAGGCACATAGACGCAGGAAACAGAGCATGAACAATGTCGGCACTAGTACAGTGTATATCCATCTTTCGCAGCAATGCAGGCTGCTATTCTCCCATGGAGACGATCGTAGAGATGCTGGATGTAGTCCTGTGGAACGGCTTGCCATGCCATTTCCACCTGGCGCCTCAGTTGGACCAGCGTTCGTGCTGGACGTGCAGACCGCGTGAGACGACGCTTCATCCAGTCCCAAACATGCTCAATGGGGGACAGATCCGGAGATCTTGCTGGCCAGGGTAGTTGACTTACACCTTCTAGAGCACGTTGGGTGGCACGGGATACATGCGGACGTGCATTGTCCTGTTGGAACAGCAAGTTCCCTTGCCGGTCTAGGAATGGTAGAACGATGGGTTCGATGACGGTTTGGATGTACCGTGCACTATTCAGTGTCCCCTCGACGATCACCAGTGGTGTACGGCCAGTGTAGGAGATCGCTCCCCACACCATGATGCCGGGTGTTGGCCCTGTGTGCCTCGGTCGTATGCAGTCCTGATTGTGGCGCTCACCTGCACGGCGCCAAACACGCATACGACCATCATTGGCACCAAGGCAGAAGCGACTCTCATCGCTGGAGACGACACGTCTCCATTCGTCCCTCCATTCACGCCTGTCGCGTCACCACTGGAGGCGGGCTGCACGATGTTGGGGCGTGAGCGGAGGACAGCCTAACGGTGTGCGGGATCGTAGCCCAGCTTCATGGAGACGGTTGCGAATGGTCCTCGCCGATACCCCAGGAGCAACAGTGTCCCTAATTTGCTGGGAAGTGGCGGTGCGGTCCCCTACGGCACTGCGTGGGATCCTACGGTCTTGGCGTGCATCCGTGCGTCGCTGCGGTCCGGTCCCAGGTCGACGGGCACGTGCACCTTCCGCCGACCACTGGCGACAACATCGATGTACTGTGGAGACCTCACGCACCACGTGTTGAGCAATTCGGCGGTACGTCCACCCGCCCTCCCGCATGCCCACTATACGCCCTCGCTCAAAGTCCGTCAACTGCACATACGGTTCACGTCCACGCTGTCGCGGCATGCTACCAGTGTTAAAGACTGCGATGGAGCTCCGTATGCCACGGAAAACTGGCTCACACTGACGGCGGCGGTGCACAAATGCTGCGCAGCTAGCGCCATTCGACGGCCAACACCGCGGTTCCTGGTGTGTCCGCTGTGCCGTGCGTGTGATCATTGCTTGTACAGCCCTCTCGCAGTGTCCGGAGCAAGTATGGTGGGTCTGACACACCGGTGTCAATGTGTTCTTTTTTCCATTTCCAGGAGTGTATTTGTTTACAGCTCGTACAAAATAGATACGTACTTCAAAGTTTTACTGACTTTCAGAGTAGTCACCAACATTGTGTATGACACGTTGCCAGCAATATGGAAGCCGTGGGATACTCTTAGCAGTGCCATTTGTGTTGACAGTTCGATCGGCGCGGTCTATTGCCCGACGAATTTGGAGCTGTTCTGAAGCGAATGCCATGAAGTGTTTTCTTAAGTTTAGAAATCGAGTTGACCTTACGAGGGCTTAAGACAGGGGAGTGCAGTAGGTGGTATAGAACTTAGCAGCCCCATCAGTGAAACAAATCAGTAACAGCTTGCACTGTGCGTGCTTGAGCATTGTCCTGCAAATTGATGGTCAGGTCCTGCAGAATGTGTCACCACTTCTGCCTCTAAGATGGTCGTAGGTTGTGTTCCAAAAATGAACAGCACAGAGACGGAAGTGATGACAGTTTCTGCAGGACCTGACCATCATTTTGCAGGACAATGCTCAAGTACGTACTGTGCAAGCTGTCGAATGGCTCTGAGCACTATGGGACTCAACTGCTTAGGTCATAAGTCCCCTAGAACTTAGAACTACTTAAACCTAACTAACCTAAGGACATCACACACATCCATGCCCGAGGCAGGATTCGAACCTGCGACCGTAGCGGTCACGCGGTTCCGGACTGAAGCGCCTAGAACCGCACGGCCACTCCAGCCGGCCTGCAAGCTGTCACTGATTTGTTTGACTGATAGGGCTGCTAAGTACTATACCACCAAGAACTGCTCTTGGCAGGCACAACTGCACCACAAAATTCTGAAGAAGTTACTGTTGCCATCGCTGAGAACTCTGGACGCAATGTGCGACCTTCAAGCAGTGCACGAGCTGTGACGGCAGCCGAACCTTCCTTGGTCCACCGTTCGAAAAGTGCTTCGAACAATTGTGAAATGGTATTTGTAGTGCTATTCGAGGTTATTGTGGATGACGATGGTCTTCACATTGAGTAGTGTTCGTAGCCTGGAACGTAAACATGGTACTCAGTTAACAAATGTTAAAATGTGTTTCTTTCAATGGTTTTCTTGTAATTTCTCATCTGCTTGTCCTTACAAAAGTTTTCTCAAAGTTTAATTATCCTACGATCACCCGTTTTACACGAAGGCCTTCTCAGGTAGCGACAGTTTAATTATAACCGTCCTGTATATTGAAGTCTTGTCTGAAAAAGCCGCTTACACACACTACTGGCCATTAAAATTGCTACGCCAAGAAGAAATGCAGATGAAAAACGGGTATTCGTTGGACAAATATATTATACTAGAACTGATATGTGAATACATTTGGGTGCATAGATCCTGAGAAATCAGTACCCAGAACAACCACCTCTGGCCGTGATAACGGCCTTGATACGCCTGGACATTGAGTCAAACAGAGCTTGGATGGCGTGTACAGGTACAGCTGCCCATGCCGCTTCAACACGATACCACAGATCATCAAGAGTAGTGACTGGCATATTGTGACGAGCCTGTTGCTCGGCCACCATTTACCAGACGTTTTCAGTTGGTGAGAGATCGGGAGAATGTGCTGACCAGGGCAGCAGTCGAACATTTTCTGTATCCAGAAAGGCCCGTACAGGACCTGCAACACGCGGTCGTGCATTATCCTGCTGAAATGTAGGGTTTCGCAGAAATCAAATGAAGGGTAGAGCCACCGGTCGTAACACATCTTAAATGTAACGTCCACTGTTCAAAGTGCCGTCAATGTGAACAAGAGGTGACCGAGACGTGTAACCAATGGCACCCCATACCGTCACGCTGGGTGATACGTCAGTATGGCGATGACGAACACACGCTTGAAACGTGCGTTCAACGCGATGTCGCCAAACACGGATGCGACCATCATGATGCTGTAAACAGAACCTGGATTCATCCGAAAAATTGACGTTTTGCCACTCGTGCACCCAGGTTCGTCGTTGAGCACACCATCGCAGGCGCTCGTGTATGTGATGCAGCGTCAAGGGTAACCGCAGCCATGGTCTCCGAGCTGACAGTCCATGCTGATGCAAAAGTCGTCGAACTGTTCTTGCAGATGGTTGTTGTCTTGCAAACGCCCCCATCTGTTGACTCAGGGATCGAGACGTGGCTGCACGATCCGTTACAGCCATGCGGATAAGATACCTGTCATCTCGACTGCTAGTGATACAAGGCCATTGGGATCCAGCACGACGTTCCGTATTACCCTCCTGAACCCACCGATTCCATATTCTGCTAACAGTCGTTGGATCTCGACCAACGCGAGCAGCAATGTCGCGATACGATAAACCGCAATCGCGATAGGCTACAAACGTGATGGTACGCATTTCTCCTCCTTAAACGAGGCATTACAACATCGTTTCACCAGGCAACGCTGGTCAACTACTGCTTGTGTATAAGAAATCGGTTGGAAACTTTCCTCATTTCGGCACGTTGTAGGTGTCGCCATCGGCGCCAACCTTGTGTGAATGCTTTGAAAAGCTGATCATTTGCATATCACAGCATCTTCTTCCTGTCGGTTAAATTTCGCGTCTGTAGAACGTCATCTTCGTGGTGTAGCAATTTTAATGGCCAGTAGTGTATGAACTTACCAGCCAGAACGTTATAGCAACCGACCTACTATCGATATAACCTGTCCAGGCGACAGCAACGTCACCTGGCGAGAGATGACTCTAGTCCGATACACTTTCGGTGCATGTAGTATCAGTGAGGACGGTCTCCGTGTGTAGAATAGGGTAGGCGCCCTATTTATCTGAGTTTGGCCGAGGGCAGATCATGATGGTCTGGAGGCTCGCCACGAGCGTTTCGGAAACAGTACAATTTGTCGGGTGTTCGAGGAGTGCCTTGGCGAGTGCCTTCAACACGTGACGAAACCGAGGTGGAGTGGGCAGCCACCATATATTACAGATGTAAACAGGGCAGGCGGCGAACTGTGGCCGAACTAACATCAAACTTTAACGCTGGGCAGCGTACAGTTGAGTCTGAACAGCAGGGCACCGATCACTCCTAACGATGGGCGTTCACAGCCAATGATCCATGCATGTGCTAATGTTAACTGCACGACGTCGGCAGCTACGACTGAAATACGCAAGTGACCGTCGGCACTGGACGTCGGCGCAGTGGCAGAGCGTTGTATAGTTTGATGAGTTACGATACCTTCTTCTTCATACAGCTAGTTGGGCACGAATCCGTTGTCTTCCAGGGAAACAGCTCCTTGATATTTGTACTATGAGACGCAGACAAGCTGGCTGCAGCTCCATTACACTAGAGGGAACATCGCCGTGGGCATCCATTCGTCCAGAGAAGCTCGTGAAAATCACCATCTTAGCCAAGGAGTATGGTACACTGGTTTCAGACCACTTACGCCTCTTCATGATGATCATGTTTCTCGACGGCAATGGCATTTTTCAGCAAGATAATGCGCCATATCACAAGACCAGGAGTGTGATGGAGTGATTCTAGGAACACTGTGGCGAGATACAACTCATGTGCTGTCCACTCAGTTCACCAGATCTGAACCCGATCAAACACACTGAACCTGGCGTCAGAGCTCATCGCCCCCTCCCCGGAATTTACGGGAATTACTTGGCTTGTGTGTGCAGATGTGGTGCCAACTCCCTCCAGCGACCTGCCAAGGCCTCATTGCATCCATGACACGACGCTTCGCCGCTTTTATCCGTGCCAAAGTTGGACATACAGGCTATTAGGTAGCTGGTCATAATGTTCCGGCTGATCAGTGTATAATATAAGTAAGGAATTGCAAGGCTGAATGGGATTCCAATACCACTCACCAATGGTGCAAATGCTCGTAACAGGAATACGTAAAGCTGAAGTCCTAAAACCTGGAAGTCAGTTGGTCGAATGTTTCACACTGTTCTAACTTCTGACTGTGTTTTCACCCCAAGACTGGAACATGTCGGGGATTCGGGGATTATTTGGGCAGCAATATCATCGTATCCAGTGTAGCCTAAGTAAGGTTGCTCCGCAAGGTCGTATTAATGCGAAGGATTTGTGACCATCTTGGCTGATCAGCTCCATCCCGTGGTACAATATTTGTTCCCCAATGACGGTGCTGTGTTAGAAGACGACAAGACGACAGGACCCCTATTCTTCACGCAACACGCATCGCCCAGGACTGTGGGATCCCAGCGTACCACCACAGTCACCATAACTCATTATTATTGAGGCTCTGTAGTCTACTTTAGAGAGATCATCGTTATCTGAACTTGCGACTATTTTGCACAATGAATGGTGTGAGATTCCCTTGAAAACCATACAGAACCTCTATTTGGGCATGATAACGTGTTATGTTTGTGGCGATTCCGTATTTTTATGAGTGGGTGTTGCAACTTGTTGGGATATATAATGGAATGATTACATAGGAACGTATAGAAGGTGACAGACTTCGTTTCACTGATAGGGGACCGGCCGGGGTGGCCGAGAGATTCTAGACGCTACAGTCTGGAACCGCGCGACCGCTACGGTCGCATGTTCGAATCCTGCCTCGGGCATGGATGTGTGTGATGTCCTTAGGTTAGTTAGGTTTAAATAGTTCTAAGTTCTATGGGACTGATGACCTCAGAAGTTAAGTCCCACAGTGCTCAGAGCCATTTGAACCATTTTGAACTGATAGGGTGATGGTAAAATCTAACTAGAGTACAAAGGAGATCGCTCATAAACACTCGATCGATTCCCACTAGAAAATTCCTCTAGTATTTTGGTCATACACCAAGTAGGACACACGGGTGCTGTTGTACACACAGAAAGAAGGGCAACGTGCTTCAAATGGCTCTAAGCACTATGGGGCTTAACATCTGAGGTCATCAGTCCCCTAGACTTAGAACTACTTAAACCTAACAAACCTAAGGACATCACACACATCCATGTCCGAGACAGGATTCGAACCTGCGACCGCAGCAGCCGCGTAGTCCCGAGCGGCAGCGCCTAGAACCGCTTGGCCACCGCGGCCGGCGAACGGCAACATGGTCAAATGATGGTCTCACTTGGGAGGGCGTCTCTGAGTAACTGATAAACATAAACGGGAAGACGCTTAAAGATTCGCCCCAACTCCCGTCTGCTCACACGGTTTCAAGAACCAGTATTAACTGAGAAATCTACGAATCTGTCCCACGGTCGATTTCTCCACCTAACCCAACCTGCTATGCCGCTTGTGTTCGGTGATCCTGGTATTGACTCGTCGACAGTCATTCCAACACAGACTTTTCCGCATGTACATGGTATTCGCTATATTCTCAGCATTTCTAGTGGGTGTCTTCCCACCTTTGCCGGTTGGAGACACTCTTTGATCTCCTCTGTCGGTTTATAAACTGTCTTCACGCCGTGCTTGCGGAATATGCGGCCGATTCTGTCCGTCAGTCTGGGAATGTATGGCTTCGGCTGTACCAGACATTTCTTTCTCCGATATGTCAATCCGCCGAGTGAGGATTCTGGGGCACTTCTTATGTAACTGATGGATCACCCATTGTTCCTCAGGACGCTTTTTAAGTGTCACGTCTCGCTTCTGAGGTGCTGCGGCTCACATATTCGTCTTGCTCGCGTTACGAGTGTATTAATCATGCCCCTTTTCTGGCTATGGAGATGATTTGATAATTTGTGCAGTTATCATTCCGTGTGTGTGTCGGTTTTCGGTACACGCCGTGTTCCAAGTTTTCAGTATCCCTTGTGGCCAGCACAGCTAGGAAGGGTAACTGTTTGTCCTTTTTTACGTCCATCTCCACATGTGCTCGATAAACGGGTTTGGAAGAAACGGGCAGAGCAGTCCATTCGTAGAAAATCTTTCAAGAGCTCCTGCAGCTGCACTGCTCGAAGCGGTCACGCTTTGACAAAAACAAATGTCGAGGCCGAATGTACCAATGAAAAGATCTCAAAATGGGAAGGTATACCTGTCCACAATGACGTTGACAGGAGTGTACCGTGTTCAAAGGTATGAAGGTCAGTACGCCCATGAAGAATTATGGCTGGTCAAATCACAACACCTGGACAGCCAAAATGACCATTTTCTACAATGTTCGCAGATCTTTTTACGTGTCTCCTCGCCTTCCCGTAAGAGCGTAAGCTCAGAATCACTGCTCAGACCGAATCTGCTGTCATCCGAGGACAGCGCGGGCCCCACGCGTCGTTGGTTCAGTCCCTATGCTCTTGGCACCACAGCAAACGATTTCCGCCGATGTGTGGGTGTCAGCGGAACATTATGTACTAATCGGTGGGCAAAGATACAACTCCCATGCAGTCTCCGTGCCTCTGTGGAGAGTAATATTGAGTCCTTTCAAATGTTAACAATTGCACCCGCTGTTTGACGAGCGTCCCTTCTTCTCTGTTACACAATGTAGTCATCATTCGTTGCTGTTGTTGGCCGTGTTCGACCACTTCCTCCTGTTCGGACAGCAGCGCTTGTGGTTCAGAACGCTCCCCACCCACGAGAAACAATGCTATGAGCGATACCAAGCTCCACCTACACTCGTCATGTGGCGCTTCGTTATTCTTACAGTTTCCCGGAGATTCTTCCCCGTGTGAAGTCATCCAGATGCTGTTACTGGTTTGTGTTTTATGACAAATACGACCACAGTGCACCGTAACTGCTCGCTGATCGACACACACACACACACACACACACACACACACACACACACACACACACACGCACGCACACATCGACTGAGAGACCTCCATCAACTTGCTCTCACACTTTCATTCATTTCCACCGAGTAGTTAATACGTTATGTTACTTTGACTAACTAGTCTTTAAGTATTACAGAGCAGTCGATTACGCCGTGCATCCATCTTTATGGATTACATCAACAAGCAATGATGAATTACGTTACTTTGTCTGCCTTGTCCTTATACTTGTGACTTGAATCACAATGCTTCTCTTCGTAACGATGCTGTATACATCTTCTGACGTCTACAGAAAGAACAAGAATGCACTATAGTCTTTCATGCACTTCTTTCACCTCTTCCAGAAATTTCTTGTCTTTTTCTTCACTTTCCGGTTTGGGAAAAATTCTGAAAATTTAAAAGCGTTTTCTCTCGGCAAAGTCACATAAGCATCTGGTAATGAATCCTTTTAGCCTGTCTTGTTGGATTTTATCTACTGCGATTCGCGTCTTCATATTGACAACAGTTAGGTTTCATGTATTTTTCGAAAAAGTTCTTGATATCGATTCTTTTCATCTCCGTGGAGAGTATGAATTCTGCAACGTTGGGAAGATGATAAACTGAAGGTCTAAGAAGTTTCAGCTATAAACTGGGTAGAAATATCCTCTATTAAGCGTTACCGCCCTTGTATGGTGGACACTATCTCGTTGGGGTTTCTTCTATTTTCTACTTCCACCAATACAAATTCACCTGGTAATATCTAATGTATCAAACTCAACATTGTAAAAATACACGTCCAGTAATTCGTCAGTTCGACTACGGAGGCGGTCATAGTAAAAATGTGCTATGTATCAACTGGTAAATATTATTTGCGTGTTGGATTTATGTATTTCCTCAATCAAATAAATTTCTGTGTTTCGGAATGTTTCGACGACACTTTTCCGATTCTTTCTATTTTCAGCCGGTTGGAAAATTTACTGTACGACCTTTGTCAAGAAAATTCGCCACTAATTTTTCTTTGGTCATGAATAAACTCTACCATCGTTGTTAGCCGATTAACGTCGATACTGCATGTCTCCTGTTTGTACCACTGATGGTACCTAACAGCCTCATTTTCACCTTTTAGTACCTTGCTAAGCAACATGATGTTATGTTCAAGTTCTGTCCAGTGTGAATACACCTCGACTTGAAGGTGACGTTTCCTTCTGTTCGGTTGAAATCCGGCATGAATCGACCTCAGCCTGACGGCTTAAGGCAATTTCACGTGACGAAAGGAAAATTATGTATCCGTCATCACACGTCAAAGACAAAATTGGAGCTAAAACAGTGCTCTCGCAGCGAATAAAGAGCAAACTAATATGTACATGGAGGTTCTCGCGACGTGTCAGTCCAATAGAGTCTTCCGCCTTCAGACGAAATTGAAGTTTTGTAATGGAAGATGATGTCGACAGTTCTCTGGAACTCAAAAAGCATTAACTTCTTTCTTCTTCTTTTGCATGTACCCTTGTCCCGCAGGTTTCGCAGGGTCGGCGTGGTTATGAACGGATTTGGCACAGTTAATTGAGGGGGTGGCCAGATGCCCTTCCTGCCGCCACCCCATACCCCTCAGGACAGAAACAGTGTACCCCAGCTGTCTGTGTCTATTGTAATCATGAAATAGTGCGAATGTGTTTCAAATGTCTGCAAATCGCATAACCGAGGCGGGAAGTGGGGACCTGCCTAGTATTCAACTATTCAGATGTGGAAAACCGCCTAAAAACCACATCTAGGCTGGCCCACACATCGGCCCTCGTCGTTAATCCGGCAGGCGGTTTCGATCTGCTACTGGCCCGCGTACCCGAGCCCAGGAAGCAGCGCATAAGTGCTCTCTGCTGAACTGGCGGACAAACTTAAGAAGTATAAACATGTTGATTATGTGGAAGAAAGGTAAATCACTGATTTGTTCTTAATATGCGAAGTTACTGGGCAAAATGTGCAGAGATCTCAAGTGGGAGTGACCAACTTCGAGGGAAAAAAAAATTATTTTTCGTAAAGTTGACGTGCGTTGTCTCATATAGACCACTGAGAAGGCAAAAGTGCACGATCTGGACAAATTTCGCGTAGTGCGCCTTTATTCTTTTTGGGAAATACTGTAATTAAATTTCTTTGTCTAAGGAATTGAAAGTTGTACTTTCAACGTTCAAAATGCTTTGAGCTCGATTCTGATTTTGTAGAGCAATAGACCTGCAAAATAAATCATTTATTAGTTTTCACTGACGAAAGTTTTCTGTCCACTTTAGAGCTACGTGAAATAAATGTTTTATGGGTCCTGTAATTTACGAAAGCACTGATGTTGCTAAAGTTAAGAACGAGAATAATATGCTAATGAGTAAGCATTCAAAGAGGATAAGTAACCACAAACACACAAAACTTACACAAATGAAATGACAAAATTTCAGAGACTTTACTGGTCTCCTAAAATATGATTTTTATGTGTATAGAGTGAAACGGCGAGTGAAATTTGTATCACGGCCGGCAATCGAACCCAGGTCTCTTGTTTGTTAGAGAGGTGCTTTAGACACTAAGCCACCTTCGCGCAGCTGTTCACACAACTGCACGGATTCCCCTGTCATGCGTCTGTCTTAGATCCAAATTCTCACTGCTGCCCCAGTCTACTTTGAATTCCCCCTTACGTGAACAGAATTGCTGAGTCTCGCCACGTTCTCGAATAGCACCTCAACATTGTATGGAAACGACAGATCCAGCGTGAAACCCAGGTGCACTTACTTATACAGATAAAATAACACAATTTCAGAGACTTCACTGGTCTTATACAGATATGATTTTTATGCATATAGATTGAAGCAGCGAGTGAAAATTTGTTCCGAGCGCGGGGTAATGAGTACAGTTGTGTGAACCAGTGTGCCAAGGCGGTTTCGTGGCTAACACACCTGTCTAGAACGCAGGAGGTCAAATGGTTCAAATGGCTCTAAGCACTATGGGACTTAACATCTGAGGTCATCAGTCCCCTAGACTTAGAACTACTTAAACCTAACTAACCTAAGGACATCAACCACATCCATGCCCGAGGCAGAATTCGAACCTGCGACCGTAACAGCAGCGCGGTTCCGGACTGAAGTGCCAAGAACCGCTCGGCCACAGCAATCTGCTACAAGTTTTCATTCACCGATTCAGTCTATACACATAAAAAACCACAAAACTTAATTGAATCTGCAAGATCCTCACCCCACATACTTACCTTACGTGCTTTGAATAAATTCGACAAACAAATGGATTTCACATTTGATATTTGTGTTTCTTCCATTAGCTCAGTTTCGTATCATATTATGTATTTCACCTTTCCTGGAAGAGTAGCACAGTAATTGTAGTATCAAAACTTCCATACTTACGTGACGGAGCACACGGGATGAGTTATCGATACAGAGTCCAAAGTGTTGCTGAATGGTATGACGTCCCTGAGACCGACATCGATGCCCTCGATGAGCATCATTCTCTCGAAATCGAACGGTCCATCCGCTTCCCATAGCGCGCACCGAGTACTGGAAATGAAAATACTGGTAATAGTCAGTGGGGAACACACTAACTTGCACATCAACTCTGCAAAAAACACTGCTCTTTAAACAACTGTGGACATTGACATAGATTTACAGAAGTTTCTTGACAACAGTCAGTCACAACTGGAAAACTATAGTAACATTCAAAAACATTGTACTAAAAGTAGAAACTACTGACACTGCCCGTCACGTAGTCTTTTTATTTCACAGGTAGCAGTGAAGTGTTCAACCACACATATCTTTCGTAACTAACCAAGTCTTTGTTGTTCTCTTCCTGTTGTCATTTCCCGTTTCACCATGTAGTCGGTTATGTTAAATATCGCTTTTGACAGTATTAGTGGCATTTAGTGGCCGGATGCCACCACTATTCTCCACCCCGCCCCCCTCCCCGGAAGGACCTGTGCGTCTAGTGTAGCTATCATGTTCAAATGTGATCACGTTTTCGAAGTGTTTGCCTAGTGTGTCTGAAGTGGGACGTGGGTACCAGCCCGGTATTCACCTAGTGAGATGTGAGAAACCGCCTAAAAACCACATCTAGACCGGCTGGTTCACAAGCCCTCGTCGTTAATCTGAGACGGATTCGATCCTTAGCTCCCTCGCCTCTTCGTGTCCCGGAAGCGTTCGCATTGGCGCTCTCAGCTATACGGGTCGGTACAGAATAAAATATTTAATAATATTAGCTTCAAACAAAAATCTTTTACAGTTTACATAATCATTGTCTACATCTATTAAGAAATTAATGAAAATTTGTACACACATGTAACTCTACATTTTTATACTTTTCAGCAAGACCTCTCTACCGCTCCTCCTCCTTCTTTCTTTTCCCCTCCTCTAATCACTCTCGCCCCATTTTTCTCCTTGCCTGCCCCATTTCCCCCTTTCCGCCTCCCCTGTCCTCTACCACCAACGAATATCTGTTTAAAACATTGACCGCAGTTGCATGAATAGTACTCTGATATGAGGTTCTAAACAGACTAGTTGAGATGCTGATAGAACTATATAGGTAAATTCTTCATTTATAAAGAATTCTTTTCTAGTTATTGTAAAAAGTTAGACGGTACATATTTAGTTTTACTTTATGTCTGAAGAGGATCCAGAGTGATCAAAACATGTCATATAATTAAAAATGTGTAACTGAGACTGAAAAATAAATGAGAATTAATTCAGACAGAGATTGAACATAGTTAAGTACAAATTTTTGTAGGTAAAATGTATTAAAAAAGCGACTTAAGTCAGTCAAATAAATAGTCTACATGTCTCCATATGTTTTTTACTCAAACTTTGTACTACAATTGCAAATCTGACTCTTTCCACGTCATATGAACAGATCGCAATTATGGAACATGCAGATAACTGAACTAAATCTTAGAGAAAAATATCGAAATTTAAGTTCTCAAAGCGATACTGAGACCTGATAGCAGATTTTCTTAGCGAGTTAGCACATTAATGTTTGCACACCCTGAAAGCCTCGAGCTTCCGTCGACAACGAGTACGCCTCTACTTCAGGTTCCAGAGTGGACATCTGGAAACGTCAGTACGGGAAACTGGTACGTACATTAAAGTGTCATCAGGGCTTTTTTAGCTAACTTGTTTGTCTAACGAGCGAATTTAAAAATCAGTTTGATGCTAACGAGAAACTAATTGCTGGAAATCGTGGGAGAGCAGAAGTGATCTTCGAGGCTGCATCTCCTCGTGCAATACGAACACCGGTCTACAGTAATTAGTAGTTCATTTAAAAAGATCTAACGTGCCGGGAAGAGAGGAAGAGAAGGAAAAGAAAGAATGAGGGAGAAAAGGAGAAAGAGAATACCTGTGGACAAAGCAAATGGCGTGTCACGTGACAGATGAGGGTGCAACAGTTGAGTACAAGTCAGCCTCCGGCAGCAACAGCGTGTTGACGAGGTCGGCGATTCAAACAGCGGCTCGACAGGCCTCACTTGTTAACCCAGTGCCAAGCAGTTACAAACCCGCGATACTCCAGTGACTCGCGTGGCGCGTCAGCTAGGAGTGGTGCAGCGTCGTCAAGATTCTCCATTCGAGCTATAGTATGCGGCGTAGAGAAAGTCGCGACTGCAGATAATGTTTCCACTTGAATCGTTACAGTGATAAAATTTCCAAAGAGGAGTCATCTTCCTTCTATAACTGGTGCTAGCCATTCTTCCCTTGTTATCACTTTTAACTCACCTGGACGCTTTTGAACACCCATATCTTTTTTTAAGGTAGGGAACTGAGCTAGCTTACTCTACGTCCGTGTCATTTCTACACTCCATCTGACCATTCAGAGACGGCCGGGGTGGACGAGCGGTTCTAGGTGCTACAGTCTGGAACCGCGTGACCGCTACGGTCGCAGGTTCGAATCCTGCCTCGGGCATGGATGTGTGTGATGCCCTTAGGTCAGTTAGGTTTGAGTAGTTCTAAGTTCTATGGGATTGATGACCTCAGATGTTAAGTCCCGTAGTTCTCAGAGCCATTTGAACCATTTGACCATTCAGAAAAGTAACTGCATCCTTTACTGCTGGATCTAAATCTTCATTAACTGCATCGGCCTTATTGCAGCCGGCCGCTGTGGCCGAGCGGTTATAAGCGCTTCAGTCCGGAACTGCGCTGCTGCTACGGTCGCAGGTCCGAATCCTGCCTCGGGCATGGATGTGTGCTATGCCCTTAGGTTATTTAGGTTTGAGTAGTTCTAAGTGTAGGGGACTGATGACCTCTGATGTTAAGTACCATAGTGCTTAGAACCATTTGAACCTTATTGTACCAAGGCACAACGTCTTCCCTTTCTTCACCATACGTTTCACAAAACATAGTGGAATATGGTCCTTATTCGTTCACCTGAAATGATAGTTGTGAAGTGAAAGAACAATGTATACACAAAGAAAGACAGTTCTAGCTGACCACCAACACGGACCACAGTTCGCAACCGTAAACATCAGTTTTCGGAGAGCAGACTGGAACCGATGTCGACCCGACGGCCGTTCGCGACGCCGTGTTGACTTATAGTTCCGTGTCGACCTAATGCGACGGTATCGGGCGTTTTGCTAGTCTTGCCTCGTTGGCGACATCCCAGTGGCTTGTCACGTGACGCGACAGCAGCGCTGCTAGCGCATAAAGTGAAACCTATGGCGTCCGTGATGTTAATGTTTATTGTCGAAGGGCCAAGCCAAAAAATTATGCCTCGAAACTCGCCTTTTCGATAGTAAACTCATGTTCACCCGACCTTCAGGTGTTTACATTTACTTACGTGTAGTATTAATTGCTTCTTTACTTATGACGTTTGACAATAGCTGCCTTACGAACTTAACACTCTAAAATTCTGTGTCGGCATTAGCAGAGAAAAAATGCTCACGGCACGTAAATAAATGTAAAGATATTATGATTTCATGACAAGTATCTTGAAGTGTAATCATAGAAAAATAACGCCTATAAAAGCAACCTGTTTCAGCTAGTTTATTATAGACTATCCTTAATTTCAACAGTTCCAGTCTTCTAATACGTCCACAATGGACAACAATTATTTACTGACATTAATACACGAAAGTGTAGTAAAACAAAATATGGCAATCACAGTCTACAAGCAACATGGAGTAACTTTGCGGTTTTTGGCCACAGGCAGACCATTAGACCGTTTGAAATACAGTGTGTTAACATCCACAAACACTATTAGCAAGCACTTTTGAGTATTTGTTCAAAAATACTTTTGATGATTGATTGTGTAGGCTTGGGTTGTTTCTGTAACAGTAAATAAAGTAAGCCATCATTTCTTTGTACTGTTTAAAAACTTTAAAGTATAAATCCCCCAAACTTAACATACATCGACTGTATTACACAGAAGTCAAACTGGAAAAATCCGAACAGCAGAATGGCGAATGTAAGAAAATGCGACAAGGGCCGAGTCCAATGCGGACGCCTCGATCTCTCCCACACGAATTTCATCCACAGGCAGAAGGCTGCCCACCCCTGATCTAAACTATTGGAAGGACTCCTAGAAAAATATCCCATTTAGGAAACTTTCACCTATTTATGAAAAATGTAGATGCATTTTTGAGATACCTGTTAGACATGAAGAAACAGTTAGTACAGTAGTTATGGAGATTTCAATGCAGATTTCTTAAAACATGCGAACACGAAAAATGTGTTGAAATCTTTATTTAGGTGTTTCAATCTAATTTCAAAGGTTAATATTCCAGTTCGTGTGCAACAAGATAGCAGCACTCGACTGATAACATTTTTCTAGACAATACTCAATTTGAAACAATAGATATGTACCCAGCAGTAAAGGAACTAAACAATACAACGTTCAACCCTGAAGCAGACTGCTATTAAGCAGTTAGGCTTATTAATGAGAATAAGATACAGTGTTTTAGGAGTAAGCTAATCGAGGTGGTATGGGATGAGGTATATCTAAAGGAGATGATAACGTCAAATTTAGTTTATTCCACAACAAATTTCTGTTAATATTTGGAAGAATCTTTCCTAAACAGCCATGGGTAACTAAGGGAACTAAAATCTTGGGGAGAGCTAGATTCACATAAAGGCCAACAAAAGTCAAGATCTGACATTAACTGCATGCTACACAAAATGCTGTTGTATTTAGAGGAAATGGCCAGAAGTAGGCACATTCTCTCAGAGAATAATACTGCAGATAATATGATTAAAACTATATGGGATATTGTCAAATGGGAAACTGGGGAGTCAATCAACGTGCAAGATACCATAATAATTAAACTAAATGATAATGTTGTGACTGATAATTCAAGTTGCGCATATTTTTAATAACCACTCTCTAACTGTACCATCAAAGTAGGATTAAATGAAGAGAATATACTACAAATGTCATTCTACAATACTTTAAGCAAGCAGGAGAGGCGCCAACATCTTTTGCTGCAGTTAACAGATTTATAAAAATTCTGAAAAATAGAGGCTCATATGGTGTTGATGAAGTTGCAAACAGAGTTCTCAGAAGTCTTTCTAACATACTGAGTTATGTCCTTAGTAACATTTGTAACGCACCACTGCCATAGGGAATTTTTCTAGGCAAGATAAAATATCCAACTTTTAAGCCTAGTTTATAAGAAAGATGACAAGAAGACTTAAATAATTATCCTCCAATTTCCTTACTGGTACCTTTTCCAAAATATTTCCATTCCAGAAGGGTTACTCTACTGAGGATGCAACTTGCACAAGCACCCGCCAAGTATTACCATCTTAAATAATAAAATATCGCGAGTTGGTATGTTTTGTGACCTTTTAAAGGCGCTTAACAGCGTACCTAAATCATGTAACACTCTCAGAAAAACTTAAATTTTATGAATTTGACTGCTTCACACACAATGCTTTGAATTATACTTATTAAACAGAACGCATAAAGTCGTGTAGAATAACTGTAACAACTCTGAAAGAAGAGAAAACATTAGTGACTGGGGGAAATCAGGAAGGGAATCACACAGTGTTCAACTTTGGCTCCACTCCTATTCCATCCGTATGGGGATGACCTTCCATGTAATCTTCATCAAGCAGAACTGACACTGTAGGAAGACGACACTAGTGTTATAATACATCCCATTGCAGAGGATGCGACAGAAGAGATTGTAAATAATGCTTTCCGGAGAATTATTCACTGATTTTCTAAAAATGTATTATACTTTAACTTTGAGGAGAAAACATTATATTCATGAAATGTATTCGCAAACTGCGAATACTGTACCACGACAGCTATATACTTCACGGGAAACTAATGAACATTAGTGCCAGACGAGAACCCGCGGATGCTGTTTGAGCACTATGGGTAGCACACACTGGGACAAACGAACGTTTGGCTCTGCCCGTGAAGCGTGTCGACGTTGTTAAGCGACTGCTCGCGTAAAGTGATAAATCCGGATTCGAGACCCGACTCGGAAATTTTCATTTGTTCCAAGTAAATAGAACAGCTATGGTGATAGCATATTCGCAAACAGCGAATACATTTCATGATTTAATGCTGCTGTAAATCGTCAGCAGTGTCTGTTCTCTCGGACAGGCCAGCGTGTCCGAAGGAACATTGCGTCGAACTTGGCACACACTGTCAAATACAGACACTGTACTATTTTACATTACTTTCAGTCTTGTACAACAAATAGTCATACCAACGATTTATGTAGCACACGAATAGGAATTACCACCCATTAAAAGAGCAATTATAATCAAGTGCCTATTCTCATAAGTCACATTATTTTAAAAATATTACAAGGATATTTAGATACAAGAAGAAAAGCAGGAAACATAGGAAGAAATCAGAATTTCTCGCAAAATTTATGGAGCTTTAATGTAAACGTTATAAACACTGAAACGCCAAAGAAACTGCTATGGGCATGCGTATTAAAATACAGATTTATGTAAACAGGCAGAATACGGCGCTGCGGTTGGCAACGCCTATATGAGACAAGTGTCTGGCGCAGTTGTTAGATCGGCTACTGCTGCTACAATGGCAGGTTGTAAATATTTAAGTGAGTTCGAACGTGGTGTTATAGTCGACGCAAAAGGGATGGGACCCACTATCTCCAAGGTAGCGATGAAGAGGGGATCTTCCCGTACGAATATTTCACGAGTGTACCGCGAATATCAGGAATCCAGTAAAACATCAAATCTCAAACATCGCTGTGGCCGGAAAAAGATCCTGCAAAAACAGGACCAATGACGACTGAAGGGAATCGTTAACCTGACAGGAGTGCAACCGTTCCACATATTTCAATGCTTAGCCATCAACAAGTGTCAGCGTGAGAACCATTCAACGAAACGTCATCGAGATGGGCTTTCGGAGCTGAAGGCCCAATTGCGTATCCTTGGTGACTGTACGGCACAAAGTTTTACGCCTCACCTGGGCCCGTCAACATCAACATTGAACGGCTGATGACTGGAAACATGTCGCCTTGTCGGACGAGTTTCAAATTGTATCGAGCAGATGGACGTGTATGGGTATGGAGACAACCTCATGCATCCATGGAGCCTTCAAGTCAGCAGGGAACTGTTTAAGCTGGTGGAGGCTCTGCAATGGTGCGGGGCATGTGCAGTTGGAGTGATATGGAGCCTGTAATACGTCTAGATACGACTCTGACATGTGACACGTACGTAAGCATTCTGTCTGATTACCTGCATCATGTCATGTCCATTGTGCATTCCGACGAACTTGGGCAATTTCAGCAGGGTAATGCGACACCCCACACGTCCAGAATTGCTACAGAGTAGTTCCAGGAACACTCTTCTGAGTTTAAACAGTTCCGATGGCCACCAGACACCCCAGACATGAACATTATTGAGCATACTGGGGATGTCTTGCAAAGTGGTGTTCAGAAGAGCTTCCATCCCCTCGTACTCTTACGGATTTATGGACAGCCCTGCAGGATTCATGGTGTCAGTTCCGTTCGGCACTACTTCAGACGTTAGTCGAGTCCGTGACACGTCGTGTTGCGGCAATTCTGCGTGCTCGCGAGGTCCATACACGATATTAGGCAGCTGTACCAGTTTCTTTGGCTTTTCTGTGTATATTTTCCGTGGTATAACTTCCCATTTCAACCACGGGACGTTTCTAGGGTAATAGATTGGAAGAGTGTACAAGCTAGCTCTGACATGCTGTTCTAACATTTGCATCGTCCAGTCCACTACAAGATAATACAGTATAACCATCCTTTTCTTAGCATCTCCAAATGGGAATGGAGGCTTATAAAAAATCTTTTATATACATCACACTGTTGCGTTGAGTCATTACTGGGTCACCACTTTCTGATATACTTTAATTGGATTCGAATGATATTCCCATATCGCAAGGCACCTATCAAAGCTGATTCAGAACTGTATAGTACAGACTCGAATGTTTTAACAACAGCACTCTACAGGGAATAAAATAGAGTTTTTTTACCCCTCTGGAACACTGTTTATATTGATGAATGGTGATACTGTGTATCAATTCTACATTTTGACACTAAATTAATGGTTATTTAATGCTGGTCAGGTTATTTAAAGGATGTCTTTAGATCATAATGTAATCATAGCTATCATATTAAGAGTTGATCTAAGTGTGAATCATGCAGCAATAAAAAAGATTGACTGTATTTAAACGATAGTGTTTTATTTTCCACGATGTATATTAACAGCGTATAAAAATAAAACAAATTTTACTCAGACGAACATTGCCGAGCGCTCTGACAGTCACACGCTCTTGTGATGTGCTTTCAAGATAACAATTTTATCAGCTTTCAGCAGATTTTTGGAAGTTTAATACTAGTTTTCTTCTTTACAGAAACTACTGCTTCTTACTTCTGATAAATATTATAGTGGGTCACAAATTATTGTCATTGAGATGACGCTAAAAGCATTTAATTACAAATTAGACCTGTGTAAGCATAATAACAATAACAATAATGACTAAGAGCACAATTGAGCAATTTGTTTACATTAGTATCGTAAATTACTCTGATCTGTTTATATAAATACGCCAGGTCAGGTGGCTAGTTTGTTTACATAAAGAGAACAATGGGTCCATTGCTCCAGGACATAACCTGCCCTTCTGTTCTCCTTCTCTAAACAAATCACAAACCAAATTATGATGTGATTTCCGAGATACGATTCATATTACTCATCAGGACATTACCATTACTAGGAGCCTTGCACAACGTTCTGAACAGCCACAGCAAAATAGTATTTTTTTATACACAAAGTGCTAATTTAATGAGATCAGTTCATTAAAGATTTCTCAGTTTGATTTAATCAGTCACGTTCTATTAACTGAGAGGCATGCTGCCTCACAGTAATGAAACTGTAGCACCTATTTTCGAACACTAAGATTTCTCGATGGTTCCCAAATTTAACGATATGGTGGGGTAACTCAGCTCTGTATTACATTTGAAATTAAATTCCATGCATAGGGCCCCTTAATTTGACAAATCTTCGCCTCTTTATCTGTAATTAAGTCTTATTCAGTCCTTGAAAACACTGTACCACAAAGCGAAATTTGGCTTTCTGAACAAACCTTTGTTACAATACTCGGTATTAACCAATATCCACTGGCTTCTAGTAAGTGCTGGTAATCGCCCAGTGAACAATATAATTAAACAAAATGTCAGTATCTATACTGAAGAAACATACCTTTCCAATACTACATTTTGCCGTAACTGTTTATTTGAACACAAATGGCATACTGATACTAAATTCATATATTCTGTGTCCATTGTGCTAACAAAAATTAAAGATAAAACTTGAAAGTACGTCTGAATATTAATTCTAATGAGACTGAAATAGTGTGTAATGAATACATCGAAAACAAATACTTGTAGTGGCAACACAAGAAACTTAGAACCAGATGACAGTTTCTCGTATTTTGGAATGCCTGTTGCATAGCAACCAAATTAGTTTCATTCTATTAATGTTACATACCATGCTAAAGTAAAAAAAGGATATAATCATTCTAACACTTCCATCTGAATCATTTGGTGTAACCATTTTACACTACTGGCCATTAAAATTGCTACACCACGAAGATGACGTGCTACAGACGCGAAATTTAACCGACAGCAAGAAGATGCTGTGATATGCAAATGATTAGCTTTTCAGAGCATTCACACAAGGTTGGCGCAGTTGGCGACACCTACAACGCGCTGACATGAGGAAAGTTTCCAACCGACTGCTCATGCACAAACAGCAGTTACCGGCGTTGCCTGGTGAAACGTTGTTGTGATGCCTCGCGTAAGGAGGAGATATGCGTACCATCACGTTTCCGACTTTGATAAAGGTCGGATTGCAGCCTATCGCGATTGCGGTTTATCGTATCGCGACATTGCTGCTCGCGTTGGTCGAGATCCAATGACTGTTAGCAGAGTATGAAATCGGTGGGTTCAGGACGGTAATACGAAACGCCGTGCTGGGTCCCAATGGCCTTGTATCACTACCAGTCGAGATGACAGGCATCTTATCCGTGTGGCTGTAAAGGATCGTGCACTAAGTCTCGATCCCTGAGTCAACAGATGGGGACGTTTGCAAGGCAACAACTATCTGCACGAAAAGTTCGACGACGTTTGCAGCAGCATGGACTGTCAGCTCTGAGACCATGGCTGCGGTTACCTTTGACGCTGCATCACAGGCAGGAGCGCCTGCGATGGTGTACCCGACGACGAACCTGGGTGCACGAATGGCAAAACGTCAATTTTTCGGATGAATACAGGTTCTGTTTACAGCATCATGATGGCCGCATCCGTGTTTGGCGACATCGCTGTGAACACACATTGGAAGCGTGTATTCGTCATCGCCATACTGTCGTTTCACCCGGCGTGATGGTATGGGGTGCCATTGGTTACACGTCTCGGTCACTCGGTCACCTCTTGTTCGCATTGACAGCACTTTGAACAGTGGACGTTACACTTCAGATGTGTTACGACCCGTGGCTCTACCCTTTATTCGATCCCTGCGAAACCCTACATTTCAGCAGGATAATGCACGACCGCATGTTGCAGGTCCTCTACGGGCCCATCGGGATACAGAAAGTGTTCGACTGCTGCCCTGGCTAGCATATTCTCCAGATCTCTCAACTATTGAAAACGTCTGGTCAATGGTGGCCGAGCAACTGGCTCGACACAATACGCCAGTCACTACTCTTGATGAACTGTGGTATCGTGTTGAAGCTGCATGGGCAGCTGTACCTGTACGCGCCATCCAAGCTCTGTTTGACTCAATGCCCAGGCGTATCAAGGCCGTTATTACGGCCAGAGGCAGTGGTTCTGGGTACTGATTTCTCAGGATCTATGCACCCAAACTGCGTGAAAATGTAATCACATGTCAGTTCTAGTTTAATATATTTGTCCAACGGATACCCGTTTATCATCTGCATTTCTTCTTGATGTAGCAATTTTATTGGCCAGTAGTGTATATGTAACGGCGAAAGTAGTCTGGCAAATAATTTAATGTAAATATAGGATACTATAGTGCAAGGAAGCTGGTGCAAGGCAAATTTTGTACGCGTCTTGAGAATGTGATTCACGAAACGTGTACCTACAGGGGGAGAGACAGGTAGTCAGGGAGTGACAGGAAGGCGGCCACCTGGAGGGCCAGAAGAAAGAATGTCCTAGAACATTCTGAATAGGTGACATTCTGATCTAGAGAAGTTTAAAAGAAGCATTATAAATGTGAACGCAGCCCTCAGCCAAGTGAACGTATTCGTCCTTGTGATTTGAGTTGGGTTGATAGGAAAAATAGTGCGGTAGAGAATATTTTTATTTTTCCAACCGTTAAAGTCAGGAAGAAAATCTCTTATGGACGCCTGCGATCTCAGAAAGATGTTGCAACTATCTGAACTGATACCATACGTAATAATGAGGAAGTGGTAAAGATGTAGTGTGCGAATGGTGCGTGTGTGACGAGAAGATGGTGGGGACACTCCATGGGAGAGGTTAGGCGGTGGGTGACGAGTGAAGATGGACATCTTGGGAGCTCGCCAATGAACTGCGCGACTGCGAGCATTACGCCGAAGCTATAGAGAGCGCGCCGAGCGGTCTAGGCGCGGCAGTCATGGACTGAGCGGCTGGTCCCGGCGGAGGTTCGGCGGAGGTTCGAGTCCTCCCTCGGGCACGGGTGTGTGTGTTTGTCCTTAGGATAATTTAGGTTAAGTAGAGTGTAAGCTTAGGGACTGAGGACCTTAACAGTTAAGTCCCATAAGATTTCACACACACTTGAACATTTTTTATAGAGTGTGCCCTTCCTATAAACGCCGACGTAAAAGACCGAATAGCTGATCGCTTTCAAACTCATTACATGTGCTCAGTTTTGTTTAAAGTGTATTCTGATTCTGTGAACAATGCAGTTACGGAAGATATTGCGCATTTATGACTCCGTACATTTCCTAATCAAGTAAGTTTGGTTACAGTAAATGCTTTGTCTTGTTTTGTTTCGTTTCTCAGAATCAGTCTTTTTTACTGTTGATGACCCAAAGGTCACAGTATAATTTGCTCAATCAAAGTGCAATATTTTTGAATGCATAACTCGTTTCACTAGTTTATATCAGCAGTTTCAGGCCTGGATCTATTATCAGATGGTATCGAGGATTGATTTCTCGTATAAATTGCAATTTTTTGTCCTATAATATAACAGAATCTTTGTATTTTTCTGGTTTGCAGAAGATGTTACCTGATATACAAGATGTTTACATGTTACTTACTTGCGGAGAAGTTTTGCTTTGTACGTTGCAGACAGAGAGGTCTGCGTCAGTGATACGTGACATGCTTATCCAAGAGTTAGACCAAAGACAAAATGGCGGACACATTTGTTTACTTCTGACGTAACGTCAGCTAATAATCTGATTGGCTGTACCAAGCAACAAGACTGTACGGAGATATAATGCTTCTACAGCTACCATGTATACGAGGGTTGGAACTTTAATGGTGGCAACTATTTATTTACAACTCTTACGAAATAGATACGTGATTCAAACTTTTACTGACCTTAAAAGTAGTCACCAGCAGTGTGTATAACCCGTTGCCAGCGAAGTGGCAGTCGTAGGATACTCTTTGCAGTGCCAGTTGTGTTGACAGTTCGAGCGGCGCGGTCTATTGCCGACGAATTTGTAGCAATTCTGAAGCGGAAGCCATGCAGTGTTTCCTTCAGTTTAGAAATCGAGTTGAACTTACGAGGGCTTAAGTCGGGGGAGTGCAGTAGGTGGTACAGCATTTAGCAGCCCCATCAGTCAAACAAATCAGTAACAGCTTGCACTGTACGTGCTTGAGCATTGTCCTGCAAAATTATGGTCAGGTCTTGCAGAAAGTGTCATCACTTTCTTTTTCTTAAAACGAATACGTAATTATAAGGCAGGAACATCTCCACTTGAATGCTGAAAGGAAGAGTACGATGGCAGTGTATTAATGCACCGAAGATGGCGCGAGGCGAAGCCCTCATCTACACTCCTGGAAATGGAAAAAAGAACACATTGACACCGGTGTGTCAGACCCACCATACTTGCTCCGGACACTGCGAGAGGGCTGTACAAGCAATGATCACACGCACGGCACAGCGGACACACCAGGAACCGCGGTGTTGGCCGTCGAATGGCGCTAGCTGCGCAGCATTTGTGCACCGCCGCCGTCAGTGTGAGCCAGTTTGCCGTGGCATACGGAGCTCCATCGCAGTCTTTAACACTGGTAGCATGCCGCGACAGCGTGGACGTGAACCGTATGTGCAGTTGACGGACTTTGAGCGAGGGCGTATAGTGGGCATGCGGGAGGCCGGGTGGACGTACCGCCGAATTGCTCAACACGTGGGGCGTGAGGTCTCCACAGTACATCGATGTTGTCGCCAGTGGTCGGCGGAAGGTGCACGTGCCCGTCGACCTGGGACCGGACCGCAGCGACGCACGGATGCACGCCAAGACCGTAGGATCCTACGCAGTGCCGTAGGGGACCGCACCGCCACTTCCCAGCAAATTAGGGACACTGTTGCTCCTGGGGTATCGGCGAGGACCATTCGCAACCGTCTCCATGAAGCTGGGCTACGGTCCCGCACACCGTTAGGCCGTCTTCCGCTCACGCCCCAACATCGTGCAGCCCGCCTCCAGTGGTGTCGCGACAGGCGTGAATGGAGGGACGAATGGAGACGTGTCGTCTTCAGCGATGAGAGTCGCTTCTGCCTTGGTTCAAATGATGGTCGTATGCGTGTTTGGCGCCGTGCAGGTGAGCGCCACAATCAGGACTGCATACGACCGAGGCACACAGGGCCAACACCCGGCATCATGGTGTGGGGAGCGATCTCCTACAGTGGCCGTACACCACTGGTGATCGTCGAGGGGACACTGAATAGTGCACGGTACATCCAAACCGTCATCGAACCCATCGTTCTACCATTCCTAGACCGGCAAGGGAACTTGTTGTTCCAACAGGACAATGCACGTCCGCATGTATCCCGTGCCACCCAACGTGCTCTAGAAGGTGTAAGTCAACTACCCTGGCCAGCAAGATCTCCGGATCTGTCCCCCATTGAGCATGTTTGGGACTGGATGAAGCGTCGTCTCACGCGGTCTGCACGTCCAGCACGAACGCTGGTCCAACTGAGGCGCCAGGTGGAAATGGCATGGCAAGCCGTTCCACAGGACTACATCCAGCATCTCTACGATCGTCTCCATGGGAGAATAGCAGCCTGCATTGCTGCGAAAGGTGGATATACACTGTACTATTGCCGACATTGTGCATGCTCTGTTGCCTGTGTCTATGTGCCTGTGGTTCTGTCAGTGTGATCATGTGATGTATCTGACCCCAGGAATGTGTCAATAAAGTTTCCCCTTCCTGGGCAATGAATTCACGGTGTTCTTATTTCAATTTCCAGGAGTGTATAACGACCTGTAAGCTACACTTGAGATCTGAAATGGTCGTCTCAGACTGAAAAATGCATCTCCCAAACATGGTAGCTAATCAACAAAGACTGATTTTCTTCCGTGATGGTTTCCTATCTGTAGCATAAATTTTTGAAAAATTTTTGTGTATAAGGTCCATCGGCAGCAGTACTTTCGTGTTAGTAGGTTGGTAGTAATGTTCTATTTTGAAGACGTTCTTTGCATTTGGCATAGCAGACAATGGAGGTGAAGCGAGAGCAGCGTTATGGGGCAATAAAATTCTGTGTGAGTTTAAACCATGCAGTCTGAAAGACAAAAATCTGCAGCAAGTATGCGGAGAAATGCACTACCTCATGCAACATTGTTTAGGTGATTCAAGGACTTCGAAGAAAGTCGACTTTCTGTGTTAAGCTTCTGATGTAACTGAAGTCAACATCAACATAGCTTTGTGATGTACGTGAGGATCGGAGGATAACATTATGTAACCTCAGTCAACTGTTGACAATTTCATATGACAGTGTCTTTACGATTAAGCCTAACCATTTCCACATGATTCGCGTTTGTGCCCATTGGGTGCATCTGTTCACTCCCGAACAAAAAGGCTGTGCGAATGGAGACAAGCTGTGAGGTGCTGCGTCTCTTAGCTGATGGACGGGATGCGGTTCTGGAATCGATTATCGCATGTGATGGGTCATGGCTGCATCATTATAATCCTGAAGCAAAGCGAGCCAGCATTGTGTGAAAATCGGCGTTTCCCAACAGCCAGAAAGGAGGAAGTCGTTCCATCTACATGGAAAGTGACGGCGTTCGCATTTTTTGACTGTCATGGAATGATTTACCAGTATACGGTTCCCCCTTATATTACTGTTACAGCAGCATATTATACGTCGCTATTGGCGAAACTGGGGAAACACATTGCAAGGAAACAACCAGAACTTTCTCGGACAGGGTGGCGACCTCACCATGACAATGCGCTGTCTCATGTCACAAATCAAGTCATGCAGTTTCTGACTCAGTTCAACAATATCTGTGTACCACACCCGTCGTATAGCCGCGATCCTGCACCCTGTGATTTTTTTATTCCTATCACTGAAAGCAAAGCTTGAGAGCATTCGATTTGAGAACTCTGAAGCAGTGCTCAAGAAATGTCGAGGACTGGTAGAGACGCTGTAAAACGTTCGCTCAAGTAGGAAGGATGTACTTTGAAAAAGATCACGTAAACACTGAAATGGAGTAATAAATATCTGTAAAAAGATCAGTCTCAATATTTGTTGATCAGCCCTCTTACAATTTCAGGGGTCGATAGACGTGGAATATCTGGAGAGTGCACGATATGAGTAAGGATTTCATGGCCATTTTTCCTTATTTAAAGACGGAGGACGTCTGAGAAGCAAGTCACTAAAATTAAACCCTGTTACTAATTAAAACGTTGGTTGTTAGTGTTATGATACTTTCTTACCTGAAGTTTAGCTGTCTTTCCAGTTCTCTCCAAACCGCAGGGATGTAGCCGTTTATCACCAGTCTCCCGTCTTTGACAGAGGGAACCGTCAAGGGCCAGCTCTGAAAAAGCCACAGTAAGTGAAAGCAAAGCGAGGGAACAAAATAAAACATGTCAGACTCTTTTATCAAGAAAAGGACAGACAAGAACCGGGTGTGCGTCACAGTGTACGCACTGTGATAAATCTGACAAACAAGATGCACTTTCACCACCCTATCCAATGATATTACCCAAGAAAAAAAAAGTTGTTGTTAATAAGTACAGGTGACAATTATAATGATAATAATAATAATAATAAGTGTCGTATCGCCATACATGAAAAAATTCACGTTGTGCGACATTTATATTCACTAACAACTCATCTAACATCACTTGCTGTGATACTCATAGTGATGAAGTCTGGAAAATAGTTAACAGAGGGCGTAATCTGACAGGTTGGATAGAAATAAATAAACAACAATTGTTAGAAAAGAGGGAAGTGGTGGTAAGCACGGAAAGAAAGGATGTGGGTAACGTTCAGAATAAAATAAATAAATAAATCTGTCACACAAGTGGTCAAAAGTGCTTAGGTCTTTGTGTTAAAGACGTGTTTTTCAGCGCAACAGACGTTGTACTACACTCCTGGAAATGGAAAAAAGAACACATTGACACCGGTGTGTCAGACCCACCATACTTGCTCCGGACACTGCGAGAGGGCTGTATAAGCAGTGATCACACGCACGGCACAGCGGACACACCAGGAACCGCGGTGTTGGCCGTCGAATGGCGCTAGCTGCGCAGCATTTGTGCACCGCCGCCGTCAGTGTGAGCCAGTTTTCCGTGGCATACGGAGCTCCATCGCAGTCTTTAACACTGGTAGCATGCCGCGACAGCGTGGACGTGAACCGTATGTGCAGTTGACGGACTTTGAGCGAGGGCGTATAGTGGGCATGCGGGAGGGCGGGTGGACGTACCGCCGAATTGCTCAACACGTGGGGCGTGAGGTCTCCACAGTACATCGATGTTGTCGCCAGTGGTCGGCGGTAGGTGCACGTGCCCTTCGACCTGGGACCGGACCGCAGCGACGCACGGATGCACGCCAAGACCGTAGGATCCTACGCAGTGCCGTAGGGGACCGCACCGCCACTTCCCAGCAAATTAGGGACACTGTTGCTCCTGGGGTATCGGCGAGGACCATTCGCAACCGTCTCCATGAAGCTGGGCTACGGTCCCGCACACCGTTAGGCCGTCTTCCGCTCACGCCCCAACATCGTGCAGCCCGCCTCCAGTGGTGTCGCGACAGGCGTGAATGGAGGGACGAATGGAGACGTGTCGTCTTCAGCGATGAGAGTCGCTTCTGCCTTGGTGCCAATGATGGTCGTATGCGTGTTTGGCGCCGTGCAGGTGAGCGCCACAATCAGGACTGCATACGACCGAGGCACACAGGGCCAACACCCGGCATCGTGGTGTGGGGAGCGATCTCCTACAGTGGCCGTACACCACTGGTGATCGTCGAGGGGACACTGAATAGTGCACGGTACATCCAAACCGTCATCGAACCCATCGTTCTACCATTCCTAGACCGGCAAGGGAACTTGCTGTTCCAACAGGACAATGCACGTCCGCATGTATCCCGTGCCACCCAACGTGCTCTAGAAGGTGTAAGTCAACTACCCTGGCCAGCAAGATCTCCGGATCTGTCCCCCATTGAGCATGTTTGGGACTGGATGAAGCGTCGTCTCACGCGGTCTGCACGTCCAGCACGAACGCTGGTCCAACTGAGGCGCCAGGTGGAAATGGCATGGCAAGCCGTTCCACAGGACTACATCCAGCATCTCTACGATCGTCTCCATGGGAGAATAGCAGCCTGCATTGCTGCGAAAGGTGGATATACACTGTACTAGTGCCGACATTGTGCATGCTCTGTTGCCTGTGTCTATGTGCCTGTGGTTCTGTCAGTGTGATCATGTGATGTATCTGACCCCAGGAATGTGTCAATAAAGTTTCCCCTTCCTGGGACAATGAATTCACGGTGTTCTTATTTGAATTTCCAGGAGTGTATTTGAATGCTTACTCGGGCACTTTTGCGATACCGCTGATAAACGTTTGCTCTCAGTAGCAGCTACTATAATTCCTTTTTCTCTCTCTCTCTCTTTCATATGTTTCTGAGAGTGAGATATGGACCTTAGACATAACGGGAGAACAGATTCTCCCATGGCGACGGAAAGGATTCACTCTCCTTTTAAATTTTCTTTTTTTTAATCGCCCATAGTAATCTATAAGTTGCCTACGGACCAGATTTGTATGACTATTAACAGAAAAGGAAAGACTTCAAAACTCAGGCTTGCGCGTATAATTTAACGCGCAGCGTGGTAACTTACGTTACAAGGATGAGAGACAGGGCAGTATCGAATCATGATCGTTGACTTCGTACTTTGGTGAGTAAGAGTTTGTAGGTTTTCCACACCTCTGTAGGCGATAACAGAATTACACCAGAGACGAATAATTTTGTGAAACTATGTGAAGGTGGAATAATTTATTGTATGGGTTGTGGTTCCAGTACTCGTCTGCTTATCCTTCTTTAAACGATATTAGCTGTAAATCACTTTTGACGAAAACCAATATAATTGTTTTCGATATCCATAAAGCCCTGATCCTTTCGTATATCAATATCGCCCTGATACCCATTCGTCCAGTTTTATTAGTCCTTGGAAATCGTTGAATATCATGCACACCGCCTTGCTTATTGCATCCTAATACCTAACAAATCCTTAGATTTATCGTTTCTCTCGTATCCAGCCCATTCCTCTCTCCCTTTTTGTATGCTGCATTCCAACCCCCCCCCCCTTCCTTTTTATGACTGTGGCCTGGCCTCTATCCAACCTACCCGTTCCCAAATACCAGCTCTCCTGCTACCCAGTCTTCCGCACTACCAAACCACCCACTAAGTTACCCCTCTCTTTTCTGAGCAACAGAAAACCCACATACCTCTAACTCATCCTTTTCCGATACAAAATAGCGCACCCTCGTACAGGAAACCTCCTCTTTCTCTATATGAAGCTTAGCATGAACTAGTTTAGAAAAAAGATAGACTTAACATTATCGATGAAAAAAGTATGTTATAATAATGGAAAATGTAAATATTTTATCTTTTAATATTTTAAAAGCATCATTGGGTATTTCTATAAAGCCGTTTGGCTGCCCATCCTCATCCAACAGGCCATAGGAAGAACATTATAATAAGAAAAATAAAGGCAAGTCTTTAAGGAACAGGTACATTATTCCCTTCAAACACACACACACACACACACACACACACATACACTAAAGAACTCCTTACTATAATAATAAAATTTAAAACCTTCATATAAAATATTCCCCTGTTGCCAGCATTACTGTTTTTGTATGTACGTTGCACTGGTTATCCCCTAGTACGTCTCTTTTAACAATTTTTATTACGTCACTTTCTTGTTTATTTGCTACAAATTTTGAAACTGATTTTTAACAAACTTTCCAGTAAGTTACAGACATGAAACTTCCCACAGAGCTCAGAACTGGATGACATAGCAATACTAACTCACTTTCTTGTCTGGTGTGTGGCGGAGGGTTCTTTGCGTACCACTAATGTTCCGGCCGGCTGGTGTGGCCGAGCGGTTCTAGGCGCTTCAGTCTGGAACCGCGCAACCGCTACGGTCGCAGGTTCGAATCCTGCCATCGGCATGGATGTGTGTGATGTCCTTAGGTTACTTAGGTTTAATTAGTCCTAAGTTCTAGGTGACTGATGACCTCAGATGTTAAGTCCCATAGTGCTCAGAGCCATTTGAACCATTTTTGAACTAATGTTCCCCATTTTGCTGTTCCAGTCGCGAATCTTTCAAGGAAAGAACTATTTCTTGCAAGCATCCATGTAGGCTCTAATCTTTATAATTTCTACTTTCGCGGTCTTTTCGTGAGGTATATGAATTAGAATGCAATATGTTGGTTGAGTCAGGCGAAGAGCCGCGCCGAGTGGCCGTGTGGTTCAAGGCACCGTGTCACGGATTTCGCGCTCACTCCCACCGGACGTTCGAGTCCTCCCTTGGGCATGTGTGTGCGTGTTGTTCGTAGCATAAGTTAGTTTAAGTAGTGTGTAAGTCTAGGGACCGATGACCTCAGCAGTTTGGTCCCTTAGGAATTCTCACACACTTGAACATTTCCAGGAGAAGGGAAATTAAAATAAATATGTCTATTGTAATCTCACCACTCAGGCCGCCATGAGCTGTTGCCAATCTTCGGGGTGCACTCAGCCTCGTGATGCCAATTGAGGAGCTACTCGACCGAATAGTAGCGGCTTCGGTCAATAATACCATCATAACGACCGGGAGAGCGATGTGCTAACCCCACGCCCCTCCTATCCGCATCCTCCACTTAGGATGACACGGCGGTCGGATGGTCCCGGTAGGCCACTCGTGGCCTGAAGACGGAGTGCTATTGTAATCTCATCAAAATGGTTGGAATCGATTGAAAAGATTGCAGACACAAGATTAGAAAATCAGAAAACAATTATTTAGGTGAAAACTTATTTAATATAACATGTTTCTAAAACAGACTGCCGGCCGGTGTGGCCGAGCGGTTCTAGGCGCTTCAGTCTGGAAGCGCGCGACTGCTAAGGTCTGCAGGTTAGAATCCTGCCTCGGGCATGGATGTGTGTGATATCCTTAGGTTAGTTAGGTTTAAGTAGTTGTAAGTTCTAGGGAACTGATGACCTCAGATGTTAAGTCCCATAGTGCTCAGAGAAATTTTAAAACGGACTAAAAAGTATAAAGTAATTTCTCCTGCCCCATACAGATTCCTAAACCAAGACAAATCGTCCTGTAAACCTGCGTTTGCTCATTTTTAATGGCCATAACAATATTTGTACAATTTCAAACAAAAGACATGGAGCGAATGAAACAGAGAATAGTAAGGAGTATAGGTGTTGAGAAAATTCACATAATATTTCGTATCATTTGCAGCGCCACAAAACTGTTAGACTCGCGTGAACTATGCGTGCATCAATTATATACTGGATGCGCCCTATGTTTTTCGTTTCAAATTATACAGGATTGTCGTAACTATTAAAATATGCATGCAGTATTCTTCAGGACTGTCGGTATAGGGTTAGGAGTATACAAGGGTGCACCTTGGGCGGAAACCACCCGAAAGTTATTTTGTTTTCCCGACATTGTGCCCCTCTGGTGGATTCGGGGATGGTATAGATCCTCTTTGCCAGAGAGTAATAAGTCTTGTGAACGTGGTCCCCTAGACGGCGCGTTCGGGTCAGCGAAGCGCTTTTGGGTTAGCAGCGGCACGAGGAAGGTGGCGAGTCGGATCTGTGGTGGGAAAACACCAGTGTTTGTGTCGGAAAACGTCTTGTCTGCACCTGTCGTGATAGGTTAGGTTTTTGGGGTTGTTTCGAGGGAGGAGGCCAGACAGCGAGGTCATCGATCTCATCGGATTAGGGAATGACTGGGAAGGAAGTCGGTCGTGCCCATTAAAAGGAACCATCACGGCATTTGCCAGGAGCGATTTAGGAAAATCAAGAAAAACCTAAATTAGGATGGCTGGACGCGGGATTGAACCGTCGTCCCCCGAATGCGAGTCCAGTGTGATAACCACTGTGCCACCTCGCTCGGTGTCGTGATAGCGCGGCCTCCTTGTGGTGAAAGCCGTTTCTTTGAATAGAACCACCTCTCCTGGATTCAAGTGTTCACTGGCCGCACTGTTCTGGTGTTGATAGACGTGCTGACGGTGAACGGTGTCTACGCTTTCGGATCCCGTTTCTGTTGCTCGGAAGAGACTGTCGGTCAAAGCTAAGTCGCAAGGTCTGAACAGCCATCACTGCACTGTCGCTGCTCCCGAGTTCATTTATGGACGAATACTTGTTCACTCTATTCAGTAGCTGGTGATCTGTTTATTTTACCTGTTCGTGTAGTGAAGGTTGTCATTGGCTCTGACCTTGCGGGTGCCTTGTGTGTACGTCTGGGACCGGTGGTAACTGATTTACACTACTGACCATTAAAATTGCTACACCACGAAGATGTCGTGTTACAGACGCGAAATTTAACCGACAGCAAGAAGATGCTGTGATATGCAAATGATCAGCTTTTCAGAGCATTCACACAAGGTTGGCGCCGGTGTCGACACCTACAACGTGCTGACATGAGGAAAGTTTCCAACCGATTTCTCATACACAAACAGCAGTTGACCAGCGTTGCATGGTGAAACGTTGTGATGCCTCGTGTAAGCAGGAGGAATGCGTACAATCACGCTTCCGACTTTGATAAAGGTCGGATTGTAACCTATCGCGATTCCGGTTTATCGTATCGTGACATTGCTGCTCGCGTTGCTCGAGATCCAATGACTGTTAGCAGAATATGGAATCGGTGGGTTCAGGAGAGTAATACGGAACGCCGTGCTGGATTCCAACGGCCTCGTATCACTAGCAGTCCAGATGACAGGCATCTTATCCGCATGGCTGTAACGGATCGTGCAGCCACGTCTCGATCCCTGAGTCAACAGATGGGGACGTTTGCAAGACAACAACAATCTGCACGAACAGTTCGACGACGTTTGCAGCAGCGTGGACTATCAGCTCGGAGACCACGGCTGCGGTTACCCTTGACTCTGCATCACAGACAGGAGCGCCTGCGATGGTGTTCTCAACGACGAACCTGGGTGCACGAACGGCAAAACGTCATTTTTTCAGATGAATCCAGGTTCTGTTTAGAGCATCATGATGGTCGCATCCGTGTTTGGCGACATCGCAGTGAACGCACATTAGAAGCGTGTATTCGTCATTGCCATACTGGCGTATCACCCGGCGTGATGGTATGGGGTGCCACTGTTTACACGTCTTGGTCAACTCTTGTACGCATTGACGGCACTTTGAACAGTGCACGTTACATTTCAGATGTGTTACGACCCGTGGCACTACCCTTCATTCGATCCCTGCGAAACCCTACATTTCAGCAGGATAATGCACGACCGCATGTTGCAGGTCCTGTACGGGCCTTCCTGCAAAGAGAAAATGTTCGACTGCTGCCCTGGCCAGCACATTCTCCAGATCTCTCACCAATTGAAAACGTCTGGTCAATGGTGGCCGAGGAACTGGCTCGTCACAATACACCAGTCACTACTCTTGATGAATTGTGGTATCGTGTTGAAGGTGCATGGGCAGCTGTACCTGTACACGCCATCCAAGCTCTGTTTGACTCAATGCCCAGGCGTTTCAAGGCCGTTATTACGGCCAGAGGTGGTTGTTCTGGGTAGTGATTTCTCAGGATCTATGCACCCAAATTACGTGAAAATGTAATCACATGTCAGTTCTAGTTTAATATATTTGTCCAATGAATACCCGTTTATGATCTGCTTTTCCTCTTAGTGTAGCAATTTTAATGGCCAGTAGTGTATGTTTCAGGTTTTATCATGCCAGTTAAATTAGTGTATAATATATAGTCAAGCAGTGAACCCTGTATGAAATATAATATGCTTCCTAGCTTACGGCACCGTAAAGCTTATCAGTTAGCCGTGGATGGATTCTAGTGCTACAGATCAATCGTTCAGTAATCACCCTTGTAACTGAACAATTCGTGTCTCCTTAATTGGCGTTAATCTGAAGGCGCTCTGCACGTAAACTTGTTTTCAAATTACCTGCTACTTCCTTACAGAACTTGACTAAAACTTAAGTTGTGCCACGAGCTAAATTTGTGTGCGTAAAACATGAGTAGTGGTCCCGCTGTAATAGTTATTGTATATTTCAAGTTCCCCTGCTAAATCGATTTCATCTGAAGATTCTTTTGGAATTTGAATTTATGTCAATTTATCATCATAAATTTTGCTAAGGGTTTACTACATATGTCTTTGGGACGGATCTGGGGATTTAAATTTTAATGTCAAGTAGTTATCTAATTTCAGTTAATACTTTTAATTGATGTCGTTGTAATTGTCTTGTACTTAAATTTGACATCATTGTATCACCGGTGGTTCATGGTGTGGGTTCCTGTAGTCATGTCCTAGTTCATGAACCACGGGCAACGTATGAGTGGCCAAGTAAGTGGTCCCGACAGTCGGGATACCAGTTACTTTGGGATAAGGCTGGGCATCTCGGACATATTCTGAGTCGTGGTCACCTTTGTGCTCATACGGCATAGACTATCAAATCCACCGGTTAGTCCCTCAGCCGTTAGGGGTAAAACCCAATGGGACCCGGGGCAAGTAAGGCTAGCAACCTGCTTCCCTGGTACTTTAAATATGATGCTGGCAACAATCAGAGCAAAATGCCTCGGACCTTTGGAGGTGACGGAGTCCCACCTCTAACTGACAAACCAGGGACTCCTAAGATCCGACTTGGCAAACAAATGGTAATGAGATGGGGAGCTATTAATATCAATGGGGGCTGCTCTGGGAAGAAGGTAGAGCTGGCAGAGGCTGCAAGTAAGATGGGGCTGGACGTTTTAGCTGTTAGTGACATCCGGATAAGGGGTGAGAAAGAAGAGGAAGTGGGAGAATACAAGGTCTACCTGTCAGGAGTCAAAGCAGGAATAGCACAATGGGGTGTAGGGCTTTACATCAGGAAAGAAATGGAACCCAGCGTAGTTGCTATAAGGTATGTAAATGAACGACTGATGTGGATAGATTTGACAGTGTCTAGCAAGAAAATTAGGATTGTGTCAGTATATTCGCATTGTGAAAGGACAGATCAAGATAAGATGGATAGTTTTTGTGAGGCACTCAGTGATGTAGTTGTTAGAGTAAAGGACAAGGACAGTGTTCTGCTCATGGGTGATTTTAACGCCAGGATTGGAAATCGAACAGAAGGGTATGAAAAGGTTATGGGTAAATTTGGAGAGGATATGGAGGTCAACAGGAACGGGAAACAACACTTGGATTTCTGTGCCAGTATGGGCTTAGTAATCACAAACTCCCTTTTTAAACATAAGAACATTCACCGGTATACTTGGGAAGGCAGGGGAACCAGATCTGTCATTGACTATATAATAACAGATCAGGAATTCAAGAAGGCTGTGAGGGACACACGTGTATTCAGGGGATTCTTTGATGACACTGATCATTATTTAATCTGCAGTGAAATTGGGATTGTGAGGCCAAAAGTGCAAGAGGTCAGGTCCATATGTAGGAGGATAAGAGTGGAGAAACTTCAGGATAAGGAAATCAGGCACAAGTACATAACAGCGATCTCAGAAAGGTACCAGTTAGTTGAATGTAGTCAATTATAGTCATTGGAAAAGGAATGGACAAGGTACAGGGACACAGTACTAGAAGTGGCTAAAGAATGTCTTGGAACAGTAGTGTGTAAAAGTAGGATGAAGAAAACAGCTTGGTGGAATGATACAGTCAAGGCAGCCTGTAAAAGGAAAAAGAAGGCGTATCAAAAATGGCTACGTACCAGAACCCAGGTAGACAGAGAAAGTTATGTTGAAGAAAGAAACAAAGCCAAACAGATAATTGCAGCATCCAAGAAGAAATCGTGGGAAGACTTTGGAAACAGGTTGGAGACTGTGGGTCAAGCTGCTGGAAAACCATTCTGGAGTGTAATTAGCAGTCTTCGAAAGGGAGGTAAGAAGGAAATGACAAGCATTTTGGACAGGTCAGGAAAACTGCTGGTGAATCCTGTGGATGCCTTGGGCAGATGGAGGGAATATTTTGAAGAGTTGCTCAATGTAGGTGAAAATACGATCAGTAATGTTTCAGATTTCGAGGTAGAATGGGATAGGAATGATGATGGAAATAGGATCACATTTGAGGAAGTGGAAAAAATGGTCAATAGATTGCAGTGCAATAAAGCGGCTGGGGTGGATGAAATTAAGTCGGAACTCATCAAATACAGTGGAATGTCAGGTCTTAAATGGCTACACAGGATAATTGAAATGGCCTGGGAGTCGGGACAGGTTCCATCAGACTGGACAAAAGCAGTAATCACACCAATCTTTAAACATGGAAACAGAAAAGATTGTAACAACTACAGAGGTATCTCTTTAATCAGCGTTGTGGGTAAAATCTTCTCAGGTATTATTGAAAGGAAAGTGCGAGTATTAGTTGAGGACAAATTGGATGAAAATCAGTGTGGGTTTAGGCCTCTTAGAGGTTGTCAGGACCAGATCTTTAGCTTACGGCAAATAATGGATAAGTCTTATGAGTGGAACAGAGAATTGTATCTATGCTTTATAGATCTAGAAAAGGCATATGACCGGGTTCCTAGGAGGAAGTTATTGTCTGTTCTACAAGATTATGGAATAGGAGGCAAACTTTTGCAAGCAATTAAAGGTCTTTACATGGATAGTCAGGCAGCAGTTAGAGTTGACGGTAAATTGAGTTCATGGTTCAGAGTAGTTTCAGGGGTAAGACAAGGCTGCAACCTGTCTCCACTGTTGTTCATATTATTTATGGATCATATGTTGAAAACAATAGACTGGCTGGGTGAGATTAAGATATGTGAACACAAAATAAGCAGTCTTGCATATGCGGATGACTTAGTTGTGATGGCAGATTCGATTGAAAGTTTGCAAAGTAATATTTCAGAGCTAGATCAGAAATGTAAGGACTATGGTATGAAGATTAGCATCTCCAAAACGAAAGTAATGTCAGTGGGAAAGAAATATAAACGGATTGAGTGCCAAATAGGAGGAACAAAGTTAGAACAGGTGGACGGTTTCAAGTACTTGGGATGCATATTCTCACAGGATGGCAACATAGTGAAAGAACTGGAAGCGAGGTGTAGCAAAGCTAATGCAGTGAGCGCTCAGCTACGATCTACTCTCTTCTGCAAGAAGGAAGTCAGTACCAAGACTAAGTTATCTGTGCACCGTTCGATCTTTCGACCAACTTTGTTGTATGGGAGCGAAAGCTGGGTGGATTCAGGTTACCTTATCAACAAGGCTGAGGTTACGGATATGAAAGTAGCTAGGATGATTGCAGGTACTAGTAGATGGGAACAATGGCAGGAGGGTGTCCACAATGAGGAAATCAAAGAAAAACTGGGAATGAACTCTATAGATGTAGCAGTCAGGGCGAACAGGCTTAGATGGTGGGGTCATGTTACACGCATGGGAGAAGGAAGGTTACCCAAGAGACTCATGGATTCAGCAGTAGAGGGTAGGAGGAGTCGGGGCAGACCTAGGAGAAGGTACCTGGATTCGGTTAAGAATGATTTTGAAGTAATAGGTTTAACATCAGAAGAGGCACCAATGTTAGCACTGAATAGGGGATCATGGAGGAACTGTATAAGGGGGGCTATGCTCCAGACTGAACGCTGAAAGGCATAATCAGTCTTAAATGATGATGATGATGATGATGATGATGTATCAACGTAATTTGCCATCGATATTGGATCAAAGTTAAGTCAGGGGTATTTTAATGGTTCCCTTTTATAAAATAGTGTTGGGCAACATTTTTTTTAATTTTGAGTAGGAATTTCTTGATACTAAATCTGTTTTAAAGACGTTTCACATTTAATGTCAGCCTGGCAGCTTATTACCATTCCTACACCTCCTACCACACGAAGGGGGATAGGAGAAATTATTTTATATCTTTAGTCAGTTTTAAAAATGTGGTAATTAAAACATTTCTTTATTTAAATAATTATTGCTTTACTCGGTTTAATGACAGTGTATATGATGTTAAAAGAACTTGAGAAACAATCTTCGACCACTGAAAAGTATTCGCATTTATATTACGGTCCATCTATCTAGTCAAAATATCCACATACGTTTGAGTTTTGTACTAAAATGGTTATTTGTTATTCTGATGCCAGGCAGTGCCACAGATTGGCCCAAGGTCATACATACACTACATTCATTTCTTATTAACTAATGTAAATCCATTCCATTGTGGAGGTACACTATTTGAACAAAAGTATCTGGGAACCCCGATGTAATTTACCATTAGACTCAGGGAGGTAGACCGCCAGTATAAAAGGAGACGGGGAGTATCGTGTTGTCAGTAAGAGCAGCAACAGCAGAACATGTCTAACGTGGGCTAATAATTGGATGCCAGCTGAGTTACAGATCCATCGGGGACATTTCAGTCCTTCTGAAATTGCCTGAGTCGACTATTGGTGATGTGAATATGAAGCGAAAACGTGGGAGAAATTTTTTTGAAATTTGTGGTAAGTTCCTATGGGGACCAAACTGCGAAGATCATCGGTCCCTAGGCTTACACACTTAATCTAACTTACACTGACGACAACACACACACCCATGCCCCACGCATGACTCGAACCTATAACGGGGGAGCCGCACGAACTGTGCCAAGGCGCCCCTGACCGTACGGCTACCCCGCGCGCCAAACGTGGGGGAACAGACACAGCTAAACCAAGAACAAGCCAGGACAGGGACCGTCGAGCATTACAGATGGTGGTTGTAAGAAATTGGATGAAATCAGTGGAAGGAATCATCGTGAGTTTCAAAGTGCTGTCGGAAGTCCAGCTAGTACAAGGACTGCGCATAATGAGTTTAAAGTAACGTGGTACACGAGGTCGAAGTGTTTCGCGACGGCAAGGTTGCATAAAACAGTCTCGGACTTGTTGCCGCTCCAATTCAGGATGAGAGCTCGAGTTTTTGGCGATTTTCACCATCGTCATGATCAGCAGAAACTGAATGTCAAAACAACTGCTGTCGTGGCCTTATATAGCCCAAAGACGGCCTCTGATTGGTTGCAGGAGCAACTTCATCGTTTCAGAAGGAAAATGCTCTGCACCCAGTTACAGAAGTTGCTGTGGAGAACACATTGAAACTGTTGGCAGCGCATTTTCCTCCTGAAACGATAGAGGTGCTCCGACGTGTTATGACGACCACCTACTTCTTCTAAGCGGTAAATTTTATGCAATGACGAATGCAATGGCTATGATTTCTCCGTTGTCTCTAGCAATGTCCAACTTTTTTATGCAACATTTGAGGAACGTACATTACATTCAGCTCCCCTTCATCTATCTTCATTTTGTCGTTATGTTAACGACACGGCGTAGAAGTTCCTGAGCACTTTCACAGACATATGAACAGCATGAACCCAAACATCCAGTTCACCTTCGAGACAGAGAAAGAGGGAAGACCTTCGTTTTTAGGTGTTTTGATACAACGAAAGTCGGATGAACGTCTCGGACATTCAGTATACCGCAAGCCGACGCACACTGATTTATATCTCAGCGCCCAAGGTTTTCACCATCCAGTGCAGGAGAGAGCGGCTTTAAAATCATTTGCACACAGAGGAAAAACAGCTTATGACGAAGACCACTTGAATTCCTAAATTAATCATCTGAAGTGTGTGTTCCGTTATAATGGCTATGGTTCAAATGGCTCTAAGCACTATGGGACTTAACATCTATGGTCATCAGTCCCCTAGAACTTAGAACTACTTAAACCTAACTAACCTAAGGACAGCACACAACACTCAGTCATCACGAGGCAGAGAAAATCCCTGACCCCGCCGGGAATCGAACCCGGGATCCCCGGGCGCGGGAATAATGGCTATGTATTATGTGATATCAAGTCTGCATTCACTAACAAAAGCAAACGCAAAAATGTTGAACATTCACGTGATGAGACACCGACGACATTACTTCCCTTCTGTGGTGCTACTTCCGCCAAAATAGGAGAGTACTGGGAAGACGAGGTAGCAGATCTGTTTCCCGACCTCCTAAGAAGATAAAGCAGATGCTACGCCCTGTTAAGGATAGTCTCAGTCTCAGGAGTTCTGGAATTTACAACACCCCATGTGAAAGCGCAAGCAGTTACATCGGTCAGTCGATCCACACCGTATCTGACCGTGTGCAGAACATCACCGGCATATTAAAAATCACGAGGTAGAGAAATCCGCAGTTACTGAGCACAGCTTCAGAAACAAATATAAAATACTGTTTGACGAAACAAAAGCTTAGTCCCATTCTCCCACTTCTATTCTATAATTAAAGAGCCCGTAGATACAAGAATGTGTGAAGAAACCCTCAACCCTGACGGCGGATATAATGTTAGCAGTGAGTGGAAGCCATCTCCCGATGCAGAGAAGAGCCATAGATTTCGTTGCAATGTTTACTCTACGGCGGGAGTGTTGGCACCATCAGCGCAGACGTTGACACCATCTGCAACAGCATGACGCAAAAAAAATGGCTCTGAGCACTATGCGACTTAACTTCTGAGGTCATCAGTCGCCTAGAACTTAGAACTAATTAAACCTAACTAACCTAAGGACATCACACACATCCATGCCCGAGGCAGGATTCGAACCTGCGACCGTAGCGGTCACGCGGTTCCAGACTGAAGCGCCTTTAACCGCACGGCCACACCGGCCGGCTAGCATGACGCATCTACTGACCAATCAGAAGCCGTCTTTTGGCTGTATAAGGATGCATAAGGCCACCTCAACCGTGATTTTGACAATCAGTTGCTGCTGAAGATGACGATGATGAAAATCGTCGAAAGCTCGACGTCTTACTCTGAATTGACGCGGCAAGAAGTCCGAGAATGTTTTAAACAACGGGAGACAATTTTCGAGCAGCTCCTCATAAACCACATATTTCTGTATTCAATGCGAAGCGATGCTTGAGGTGATGTGAAGAGCGATGGCACTGGGCTGTGGATAACTGGAAACGAGTGAGCTGGAGTGATGAATGACGCTATAAGCTGTGGCTCTTCAATGGAAGAATTTGGTTCAGATGGCTCTGAGCACTATGGCACTTAACATCTGAGGTCATCAGTCCCGTAGAACTTAAAACTACTTAAACCTAACTAACCTAAGGACATCACACACATCCATTCCCGAGGCAGGATTGGAACCTGCGACCGTAGTGGTCGCGCGGTTCCAGACTGAAGCGCCTAGAACCGCTCGGCCACACCGGCCGGTCGGAAGAATTTGGCACTCACGAACGTCTGAACTACGTTACCTGGCATCGAGTATAGTGCACAGAAATGAAGTACACTCCTGGAAATTGAAATAAGAACACCGTGAATTCATTGTCCCAGGAAGGGGAAACTTTATTGACACATTCCTGGGGTCAGATACATCACATGATCACACTGACAGAACCACAGGCACATAGCCACAGGCAACAGAGCATGCACAATGGCGGCACTAGTACAGTGTATATCCACCTTTCGCAGCAATGCAGGCTGCTATTCTCCCATGGAGACGATCGTAGAGATGCTGGATGTAGTCCTGTGGAACGGCTTGCCATGCCATTTCCACCTGGCGCCTCAATTGGACCAGCGTTCGTGCTGGACGTGCAGACCGCATGAGACGACGCTTCATCCAGTCCCAAACATGCTCAGTGGGGGACAGATCCGGAGATCTTGCTGGCCAGGGTAGTTGACTTACACCTTCTAGAGCACGTTGGGTGGCACGGGATACATGCGGACGTGCATTGTCCTGTTGGAACAGCAAGTTCCCTTGCCGGTCTAGGAATGGTAGAACGATGGGTTCGATGACGGTTTGGATGTACCGTGCACTATTCAGTGTCCCCTCGACGATCACCAGTGGTGTACGGCCAGTGTAGGAGATCGCTCCCCACACCATGATGCCGGGTGTTGGCCCTGTGTGCCTCGGTCGTATGCAGTCCTGATTGTGGCGCTCACCTGCACGGCGCCAAACACGCATACGACCATCATTGGCACCAAGGCAGAAGCGACTCTCATCGCTGAAGACGACACGTCTCCATTCGTCCCTCCATTCACGCCTGTCGCGACACCACTGGAGGCGGGCTGCACGATGTTGGGGCGTGAGCGGAAGACGGCCTAACGGTGTGCGGGACCGTAGCCCAGCTTCATGGAGACGGTTGCGAATGGTCCTCGCCGATACCCCAGGAGCAACAGTGTCCCTAATTTGCTGGGAAGTGGCGGTGCGGTCCCCTACGGCACTGCGTAGGATCCTACGGTCTTGGCGTGCATCCGTGCGTCGCTGCGGTCCGGTCCCAGGTCGACGGGCACGTGCACCTTCCGCCGACCACTGGCGACAACATCGATGTACTGTGGAGACCTCACGCCCCACGTGTTGAGCAATTCGGCGGTACGTCCACCCGGCCTCCCGCATGCCCACTATACACCCTCGCTCAAAGTCCGTCAACTGCACATACGGTTCACGTCCACGCTGTCGCGGCATGCTACCAGTGTTAAAGACCGCGATGGAGCTCCGTATGGCACGGCAAACTGGCTGACACTGACGGCGGCGGTGCACAAATGCTGCGCAGCTAGCGCCATTCGACGGCCAACACCGCGGTTCCTGGTGTGTCCGCTGTGCCGTGCGTGTGATCATCGCTTGTACAGCCCTCTCGCAGTGTCCGGAGCAAGTATGGTGGGTCTGACACACCGGTGTCAATGTGTTCTTTTTTCCATTTCCAGGAGTGTATGAAGGAGATGGTGTTACGAGATGTGGTCCGCTTATTTTGATTAAGAAAACGCTAAATGAGCAAGGATATGAACACATCCTACAACACTGTGTGCACCTACTGAAGAAGAAAAATTCGAAGCCGATGGTTGTTTCTATCAGCATGAAAATGCACAGGGTCCCAATTGAACCCAATTGAACACATTTGGGATGAGTTAGAACTTCAACTTCGCTCCAGGCCCCCAACGTCCAACATTACTATCTTCTCTCTTTTTGGATCTTGAGGGAGGTTGGGCTGCCATTCCTCCACAGATATTCAGACACCTCACTGGAAGCGTCCATAGCAGAGTTAAATCAATAATAAATGCGAGTGACAGACACACTCTGTATTAATGTCCAGTAATAGGGTCTGGAAACTTCTGGTCAGATAGCATATAGAAGTCCAAAATGTGTAGTGCAAAGTGTAATAAATGTGACTGGTTACAGTAGTTTGTAGTTTCAACTCATATTCTTAACGGTCAATGTCAAGCTTAAGTTGAAAAGTTAGAAAATAATTTTACATATAGACCACGGCCTCTCAGCTGGGAAGCGTTGACCAACACATAGCATTCACTGTACTATTGCAGGTACGCTTCCGTTTAACACCTTACAGATAGTGGCAGTGAAAGTGATTTTCTAGGTCACAATATGCTTAATTGACTTATCGAAGTTCGAAGAAGGGCAACAAGAATTTACAGTAATCTCCACTGTCCATTAGCCCACTCAACTACACATTTCTCCTTACACCACTAAAATAACTAAGAATCAAATAAAGTACCAGGACAAACACCGCATCGAAATTAACGGAATGATTGTCCTACCCGTGCCGTGAAACAGTTCCAGACCATGCCCTGGAGGTCGCTGGACCGGGAGAAGCGGCCCGCTGCTGTCCAGCTGAGTTGTCCAGCTCTCCAGGTTCCCAGCTGCACCTTCTGCAGCGGTCTGCGGCTGGACGTCCGGTACACTTCCAACAGGCGAACCTCCGAGCCCATCTCCTGCGCCACCAGCACTTTGCAGTCCATATCAATGGTCTTCCCCATGAAAACATCGTCTATGTCGTTTTCGGCGTCGAAGAAAACCAGCCACACCAGTACATTCCAGAAGGCAGTCCTTCCATTCTCTAGCAAGCACTTCCGCTGCGATTGACAAAAAATATACGCATAATGAAATGTACTACACACTAGCATCAATGCGAAGAGTACGTAGAACTACAACCTTACAATTTTATCACACACTATTTCAAAACACGTTCTAAGCTCTGTACTCTAAAGCTAATGGCTGAGGTCGCAACATTTATCTCCGCCCTCGAGGTAATATAAAATTAACAATCGTGATGCACACTAAATTGTGACAACTTTTGAAGCAAAGCAGGTGGCGCTAGTAATCAAATGTCACATACAATTCCCTTCCACTGCAGAAGGTGGCTTATTCTACTCATATGTATACAGTGAAACTCCTCAGATGCCTAAGTTACTATACATATATATATGAAGATGGTATCTGTTCTTTTGGACATGTCTGAAAGAACAGATATCATCGGTGACCATGCAGCTCGTTAGAATGAAATTACAATGAAATGAACACCCCTAGCTGCATACAGGCGTTGATATAAGTCAACGGGGACAGTTGAAAGTGTGTGCCCCGACCGGGACCCGAACCCGGGATCTCCTGCTTACATGGCAGACGCTCTATATATCTTTTTTTTCATTTTGTTCGATATAGTTCGTTGCGTTTGGTCTGGGAAGGGCGTCACAAGACATCCGTTCAAGTCGTTCGTTGATTCCTGGACTCTGTTCTTTTATCACAGAGAACACACAGCCCTCTGACCGAACACGCTAAGCTACCCTGCCGGCGATCCATCGGAGTCACCGAGGACACAGAGGTTAGTGCGAATGCAGGGACTTACCTCTGGCACGCCTGCCGTGAGACCCACATTCACAATTTATTGGCCCGCACGATATTCATAGTGTCCCCGCCCATTATACTCATTGCTCGCGGCTTTACTGCCGATTCCCGTAAGAGTTTGGGCGTTATCCGAAAGAACAGATACCAATATACAAAGTTCACCGGCCATTGACCATCTTCTTCTGTGCGAATGCACAAACAGTGTCCGAACTCTTACGGGAATCGGCAGTAAAGCCGCGAGTAATGAGTATAATGGGCGGGGGCACTATGAATATAGTGCGGGACAATAAATTGCGAATGTGGGTCTCACGGGAGGCGTGCCAGATGTAAGTCCCTGCAGTTGACTTTGCTCTGCGTCCTCGGTGGCTCAGATGGATAGAGCGTCTGCCATGTAAACAGGAGATCCCTTGCCTGTATGCAGCTAGGGGTGTTCATTTAATTGTAATTTCTGAGTTATTAATTTCTACGAAAATCGCGCTGAAAGGAATCATGTTACGTAGTTGAGGTAGGTGAATTTTCTGTGAATCATTATCAGGACTACATCGCCATCATTTAATTATAATGTTTAACACAATATTCCAGTAAACTTAATTTTTTTTCAGTTGATTTTTTTTCAAAAGCAACTTCAAACTTGAATGGAGAATAACATATAAATATATAATGTCCAGCTACATTAATGTGACCACCTGTTAAATGCCAAAATAACCACGATTTGAAGCGCCGACCGCTGCAAAACGTACAGGAAGAGAGTCAATCAGGTTCTGAAATGTACCGACAGAATGTAGAGCCTTTCCGAATACAGTGAAGTGGCCAGCTGCGCTGTATTTCTTGGCTGAGGATACAGGTCACCAACAACCCATTGAAGTGGTGCCACAGCTTCTCGTTTCGGTTTACATACGGGGAGTCTGGTGCCTAGGGGAGTACGGTAAATTCATCCTGTTGCTCTTCCAACCACGCACATACTGTTATATCCTAGCCAGTAATGCCACCCGAGCCCGCTGCCAAAAGGTTGGTAGCATCAAAGTCCGGACGCCGTCCGCATAAGCAGCGCCAGCGAGACAGGAAATCGCCGCAAGTCTGCGCGCGCCACCGCTGGCTTCTGGTTTCTTAAGCGCTGGAGTCGCGAGCGCTAGGACAGTTCTGTATTCGCCGCTCAGTTGTATACTCGCCACCGAATTGTGTACTTGCTAGTCAGTTGTGTGTTCATCGCAGCAGAGTTGTTGTTTGTCGTCAGCCGACGCTGACCTAGCCGCTCCGACTCGAACTAGACAGATTTCTGTAGACACGGAGTTCACTACTGTGTTTCTGTATCTTCGTTAATAAAGATAAGTACCGACTTTTAATTAATCAGAGTGTTTGGGTTTTCATCTTTCTGTTCCAGCGGACCGGTCGGCCCGCTATTAAAAGTGTGGCGGTGACTTCGTAAGCCGTTTCTACAGCGAATTGTTTGTCGCTACGAACGCCGCCACAAAACTGGCGACGAGGGCTTCCGAACTCGTGTGCAGGGCTGGTTCACCTTGTTTCTGGTTATACTAATTATAGCGATAAAATTTTGGGGGCTGGTTTAATTTGTGTTCACTATGTCTGCCGAATTACAACAGTTGATCTTGTTACAGAGTCAGCAAATACAAAGTTTGGTGGAAGCAATCGTCAAACAAGCGGCTAATCCTCCAACACAAAAGGAACAAACACAGGCAGCACCACCTTTCCGTGCTTTTGATGCATCACGAGAAGAATGGCGAGAATATTTCGCGCAGTTGCAGGCGCACATGACAGTCTACAAAATCACGGGTACTGAGCGGCAGCTTTATTTAATTTCCACTGCAGGCGTGGAAGTCTATCGACTACTTTGTAAGTTGTTCCCGGAATCCAAGCCAGAAGCTTTAGACTGTGACGTTGTTGTTAACAAGCTTGCTGAGTATTTCGAGTCGCGAGTTCATGTGGCAGCAACCAGATTCAAGTTCTTCAGATTGAAGAAACTGCCACATCAATCTAATAAGCAGTGGTTAACAGATTTACGGGGCTTCACCCGTCAGTGCCGATTTAATTGTGTGTGTGGAGCTTCCTACAGTGATGTCATGTTACGAGACGCTATTACTCAAAACATTGCAGATTCTCGTATTCGTGCTGCTATCTTAAAGTTGCCTGACCCGTCATTAGAGACTGTGATGAACATCATTGAAGCCCAAGATACTTTTGACTATGCTGAGTGTGAGTTAGATCAGCCATGTATTTCTCAAATTGCCTGTGCTAAGCAAGTTATGTCACGCCCGCGGCCCCACCGGCAGAGTCAGACTGTAAACACTAGCCGGCCGCGTCAGGTTAAACACATTCGTCAGCCGCGTGTGCAAAATGATAGAGTTAAGTCTTGCCCTAAGTGTGTTCTTGCTCATCCTCGTGAACGTTGCCCGTTGAGAAACGCGGTTTGTCACTTTTGTCAAAGGAAAGGACACATCCAGACTGTTTGTTTGCGTAAACGCAAGAACAATTCTAGTGCTGCCCAGCCCATGGCTATTCATGTTCTTCAAAGCCAGCCCGCCCAGAAGGTCGCGTTTAAAGACTCTTCCGCGGTTCGTGTGGGTAATAAACTTGTTCGCAATAAGCCACCCACCCAGCCCTCTGCTATGCGACCCAGGCGTAATTCAAACGCTGTAAAAAGTAATGTGCAGACTGCAAGTGAAGCGGGAGTTGTTGTTCCACCCGCCCAACCCACGAGTTGTCGTAAGCAGCGACCACGCGCTAAACGCGCTGATTTTGTGTCTTCCGCCTCCACTGCACCGATCCAGAGACAGTGTAACTATTTGTGAAGCTACGCATCCAGGATAAGACCTTCAATTTTCAATTAGACACTGGTGCGTCTGTGACTCTCATAAATAGTGCTACGTATGCGGCTATCGGCCGCCCTAAACTTTCAGCGGCAAAACATTCTTTGGCTACTCATAGTGGAGAACAAATTCCTGTGTTAGGTGTATGTAGCGTGCCAGCCACATTCCGTGGCAATACAAAAACAGTTTCATTCACAGTGCTCCGCGCTACAGACAGTGTAAACATTTTCGGGTTAGACTGTTTTGACTTGTTTGGCCTGTCTATCCAAGACAATGTGTTGCAAATTAATTCTTTTGTTGTTCCTCAAGACAGCATAACCGATTTGTGTAAACAATACAGTGACATATTTAAAGACGAACTAGGTTGTGCTGCGAACTTTGCCGCTCATATTACGTTAAAAGATAATGCTCAGCCTCGATTTTTTCGTGCTCGTCCAGTGCCTCACGCCCTCCGGGCACCTGTAGCAGATGAACTTCGTCGTTGGCAAAACAACGGTGTTATTCAACCCGTTTCAGCGAGCCAGTGGGCTTCTCCCTTAGTTATTATAAAGAAACCGTCTGGCAAGTTACGTTTGTGTGCTGATTTTAAGTCGACAGTTAATCCTCAGACTGTCATTGATTTTTTTCCTTTGCCTAGACCGGGCGAGCTGATGGATAAGTTAGGGGAAGCTCGTTTCTTTTCCAAAATTGATCTCCGTGAAGCATATTTGCAATTGCCCCTCGACGAGCAATCACAACAGTATTTTGTCATAAACACGTCGTTGGGGTTGTTCCGTTTTCTGCGTTTGCCTTTTGGTTGTGCGTCAGCTCCAGCTGTTTTTCAGCGTTTTTTGTCACAACTTCTGGCTAATGTGCCATCGTGTTGCAACTATTTAGACGATATTGTTGTGTCCGGTCGGACGCCTGCTGAACATTTCCGTAATTTGGAGTGTTTGTTTACAGTGTTGTCTCAGGCAGGCCTACGTTGCAACATCGATAAATGTTCATTTTTCCTTACGGAGTTGGAGTATCTGGGACATGTTATTAATGCTCAATGCATTCATCCCTCCCAGTCACATTTAGCAGCTATTCGTGATTTGCACGCCCCTCGCAATCTGCATGAATTGCAAGCAGTTCTTGGCAAATTGACATATTATATTAGGTTTATACCTAATGCATCACAGATTGCTGCACCGTTGCATCGTCTCCGCCGTAAGAATGTTCCGTTTGTGTAGTCAGCTGATTGCCAATCAGCCTTTCAGCAGCTTAAAGAGACTTTATTGAATGATCGTTGTCTGGTCCATTACGACCCTAACAAGCCTCTGGTGTTAGCTTGTGATGCCTCTTCTTTCGGCCTCGGTGCTGTGTTGTCTCACCGAGTCGGTAACACCGAACGTCCTATTGCGTTCGCATCTAAATTGCTAAACAAAGCTCAGTGTAATTATAGCCAATTGGACAAGGAAGCGTTGGCTATTGTGTTCGGTGTCAAAAAATTCCATCACTACCTCTATGGTAGACCATTCTATTTAGTAACAGATCACAAGCCCCTGACGTCACTGTTTCATCCGTCTAAACCAGTTCCTCAGCGGACAGCTCAGAGACTACAACGTTGGGCTCTTTTGTTATCACAATACCAGTATGAGATACTGTATCGCCCTACCGCTCAGCATGCAAACGCTGACGCGCATTCTAGATTGCCGATTGCTGCGGATGATGTCTTCGATTCCTCTGACGACTCTTTCCATCAGATTGACGCCGATGAGCATCAATCCCTCCGGGACTTTCCGATTGGTTATCGTCAGGTGGCACGTGCGACAGCTACGGATCCTCATCTGAGTTTACTGTTACGTTTTGTTCAACGTGGTTGGCCGTCCAAGGCAAAGAACATATCGGATCCTGTGGTTCGTCGCTATTATCCGCAACGTCATCTGTTGTCTGTTTCGCACGGAGTTTTGCTGTTACGCACCGAGAATGACCAGCTTCGTGTAGTGGTTCCCCAAGTGCTCCAATCCAAGGTCCTCGACTTGTTGCATCAAGGTCATTGGGGAGTGGTCCGCACCAAGCAGCTTGCCCGCCGTCATTGTTCATGGATCGGCATTGATAAGCAGATTACGCAGATGTCTACAGATCGTTCGACGTGTGCCGAACACCAAGCTGCTCCGCCTCAACGCTATTTTGAGTGGGCACGCCCTGCCGGTCCCTGGCAGCGAGTACATATTGATTTCGCTGGTCCATATTGGAATTCTCGTTGGCTCATCGTGATAGATGCATTTAGTAATTTTCCGTTTGTTGTGCCCATGCAGTCTACAACATCTGCACAAACTATACAGGCGTTGACTTCAATTTTTTTGTATTGAGGGTCTTCCAGAAGATTTAGAGTCTGACAATGGTCCACAATTTACCTCTGCTGAATTTGAAAGTTTTTGTTCTGCCAATGGCATTCGCCATGTTCTTACTCCGCCGTTCCACCCTCAATCGAATGGTGCAGCGGAACGTTTTGTACGCACATTCAAGGATCATATGGACCGCCTTCGTGCTACGCACTCTCGTCAGCAGGCCCTCATCACGTTCCTGTCGTCGTACCGGACCACGCCACGCGACGGCCCTTCGCCTGCGGAGCTTCTCCACGGCCGTCGTCATCGCACCCTACTACGGTTGTTGCACCCCCCCGGATCGACCCGCCGCTTCTGAGCATCGCACGCGTTTTCAGCGCAACGACGCCGTTTTTTTCAGAGTTTATCACGGTCGCCGTCGTTGGGAACGTGGTACCGTGATAAGTGTCCAGGGTCGCGGTTTTTATACTGTTCAAGGTGCTACTGGGGTGCACAAGAGGCATCAGAACCAGTTGCGCCGCGCTGGCCGCCCGGATTCTGCCGCTCGTTCTTTGTCCACAGATTTGGTCCGCGGCGGGTTCCAGCCGCGCCTTCCGACTTCGCTGCTGCCCCCAGGGCAGCAGCAGCAGCCGTCGCCGCTACCACGCCGACAGCCCGTCCCGTTGATGCCTCCCGCGCAGCTTCCTCCGGGAGCGCCCCAGGTGGTCGCTCCAGCGCCTGCGGTCCGTCTTCAGTCGCCACCGCCTTCGGAGCTGATGGACGTCGACCCCTCAGCCGGGCCGCCTTCCCAAGCGGTGGCTGTGCAGCCTGTCCTGCAGCCGCTTTCCTTGGGCACCCCCAAGGAGTCTGACACCGCAGCGCCTTGTCCGGCGCCCACTCAGCAGCCGTCGACGCAGCGTCAGGAGACGCTGCCTCTCTTCGTGGGTCCCGACGCCCCGTCGCGTCCAGTACCAGAAGCTGCGCCCGTGGTCACAGGCGTGCACCCTGACCTCGGTTTTCAGTCGGTGTTTCCCGAGGCCCCGCGCAGCCAATGCTGGGGTGCGGACCGGGGACTGCCACCGACAACAGTCTCCGCCCCGGTCTCTTCTGCTACGCCTGCGGCCAGACCCCTCCCCCGCCGTCGACGCTCGCCACGTCATTATTCAACGACGGTGCGGCGATTTGGGGGGGAGGAGTGTTATATCCTAGCCAGTAATGCCACTCGAGCCCGCTGCCAAAAGGTTGGCAGCATCAAAGTCCGGACGCCGTCCGCATAAGCAGCGCCAGCGAGACAGGAAATCGCCGCAAGTCTGCGCGCGCCACCGCTGGCTTCTGGTTTCTTAAGCGCTGGAGTCGCGAGCGCTAGGACAGTTCTGTATTCGCCGCTCAGTTGTATACTCGCCACCGAATTGTGTACTTGCTAGTCAGTTGTGTGTTCATCGCAGCAGAGTTGTTGTTTGCCGTCAGCCGACGCTGACCTAGCCGCTCCGACTCGAACTAGACAGATTTCTGTAGACACGGAGTTCACTACTGTGTTTCTGTATCTTCGTTAATAAAGATAAGTACCGACTTTTAATTAATCAGAGTGTTTGGGTTTTCATCTTTCTGTTCCAGCGGACCGGTCGGCCCGCTATTAAAAGTGTGGCGGTGACTTCGTAAGCCGTTTCTACAGAGAATTGTTTGTCGCTACGAACGCCGCCACAAAACATACACTGCGAGCTGTGTGGCACGTTGCATCACCCTGCTGTCAGGGCATCGTGGCGAGGAAAAACAAATCCCGTGTAGGGGTAGACACGGTCCCCGAGGATAGATGTATACTTGTGTTGCTCCTATGTGCCATCCACACTGACGAGATGACTCACTGGATGCCATGAAAACATTCCGCAGCCCCTAACGCTCCCACGATTGTTGCAGAGTGTTTACTTTCAGACATTTAATGTCGTACGCGCCAACGGCTATCAGTCCTACGGGGCATAAAACGTGATTCATCTGAAAGGACCACCTGTCGTCACTCAGTGGACGTCTAGTTGCGATACTGGCGTCTAAATTCCAGCCGTCGTCGCCAATGAACAGTAGTCAACATGGCTGCAAGAAATAGGTGCCTGCGACGGATGCCCATAAACAGCAACGTTCGCTGACAGGTCTTCGAAAAGACGCTGTTGGTAGACCCTCCGTTTACCTGGGAGGTCAGTTGCCAACAGTTGCACGCCTACTCGTCTGTGCACATTTCCGCAAGCGTCGTTCAGCCCTGCCATTTGTGCCCCTTCGTGCACTACAGATGTATCGGCGCCGGTTTTGGATAGCACGATCTTGCCATGCACGGTATACCTTAAGCAGGGCGACACGCGAACAGTTCACAAACTTAGCACTTACGGAAATGCTTCCACCCCTGTTCCGAAACCCAGATACGAGGGCTAAATGGCTCTGAGCACTATGCTACTTAACATCTGACGCCGTCAGTCCCCTAAAACATAGAATTACTTAAACCTAACTAACCGAATGACATCACACACATCCATGCAGGATTCGAACCTACATCTACATCCACATCTACATTTATACTCCGCAGCCACCCAAAGGTGTGTGGCGGACGGCACTTTACGTGAAACTGTCATTACCTCCCTTTCCTGTTTCAGTCGCGTATTATTCGCGGGAAGAACAACTGCCGGAAAGACTCCGTGCGCGCTCGAATCTCTCTAATTTTACATTCGTGATCTCCTCGGGAGGTATAAGTAGGGGGAAGCAATATATTCGATACCTCATCCAGAAACGCACCCTCTCGAAACCTGGACAGCAAGCTACACCGCGATGCAGAGCGCCTCTCTTGTAGAGTTGCCACTTGAGTTTGCTAAACATCTCCGTAACGCTATCACGCTTACCAAATAACCCTGTGACGAAACGCGCCGCTCTTCTTTGGATCTTCTCTATCTCCTCCGTCAACTCGATCTGGTACGGATCCCCCACTGATGAGCAATACTCAAGTATAGGTCGAACGAGTGTTTTGTAAGTCACCTCCTTTCTTGATGGACTACATTTTCGAAGGACTCTCCCAATGAATCTCAACCTGGTACCCGCCTTACCAACAATTAATTTTAGCCGGCCAGAGTGGCCGAGCGTCTCTAGGCGCTTCAGTCAAGAACCGCGTGACTGCTACGATCGCAGGTTCGAATCCTGCCTCGGACATGGATGTGTGTGATACACTTAGGTTAGTTAGGTTTAAGTAGTTCTAAGTTCTAGGGGACTGATGACCACAGCAGTTAAGTCCCATAGTGCTCAGAGACATTTGAACCAATTAATTTTATATGATCATTCCACTTCAAATCGTTCTGTACGCATACTCCCAGATATTTTACAGAAGTAACTGCTACCAGTGTTTGTTCCGCTATCATATAATCACACAATAAAGGATCTTTCTTTCTATGTATTAGCAATAGATTACATTTGCCTATAGTAAGGGTCAGTTGCCACTCCCTGCACCAAGTGCCTATCCGCTGCAGATCTTTCTATCCAGCCACACAGCTGATCTGATATTCCGTAGGCTCCTACTTCGTTTATCAGGCGATAGTGCGGAGCTGTATCGAAAGCCTTCCGGAAGTCAAGGAAAATAACATCTACCTGGGGGCCTGTATCTAATATTTTCTGGATCTCATGAACAAATAAAGCGAGTTGGGTCTCACACAATCGCTGTTTCCGGAATCAGTGTTGATTCCTACATAGTAGATTCTGGGTTTCCAGAAACGACATGATACGCGAGCAAAAAACATGTTCTAAAATTCTACAACAGATCGACGTCAGAGATATAGGTCTATAGTTTTTCACATCTGCTCGACGACCCTTCTTGAGGACTGGAACTACCTGTGCTCTTTTCCAATCATTTGGAACCTTCCGTTCCTCTAGAGACTTGTGGTACATGGCTGTTAGAAGGGGGGCAAGTTCTTTCGCGTACTCTGTGTAGAATCGAATTGGTATCCCGACAGGCCCAGTGGACTTTCCTATGTTGAGTGATTTCAATTGCTTTTCTATTCCTTGGACACTTATTTCGATGTCAGCCATTTTTTCGTTTGTGCGAGGATTTAGAGAAGGAACTGCAGAGCGGTCTTCCTCTGTGAAACAGCTTTGGAAAAAGGTGTTTAGTATTTCAGTTTTGCGCGTGTCATCCTCTGTTTCAATGCCATCATCATCCCGGAACGTCTGGATATGCTGTTTCGATCCACTTACTGATTTAACGTAAGACCAGAACTTCCTAGGATTTTCTGTCAAGTCGGTACATAGAATTTTACTTTCGAATTCACTGAACTCTTCACGCATAGCCCTCCTTACGCTAACTTTGACATCGTTTGGTTTCTGTTTGTCTGAGAGGTTTTGGCTGCGTTTAAACTTGCAGTGAAGCTCTCTTTGCTTTCGCAGTAGTTTCCTAACTTTCTTGTTGAACCACGGTGGGTTTTTCCCGTCCCTCTCAGTTTTACTCGACACGTACCTGTCTAAAACGCATTTTACGATTGCCTTGAACTTTTTCCATAAACACTCAACATTGTCAGTGTCGGAACAGAAATTTTCGTTTTGATCTGTTAGGTAGTCTGAAATCTGCCTTCTACTACTCTTGCTAAACAGATGAACTTTCCTTCCTCCCTTTTTTTATATTCCTACTTACTTCCATATTCAGGGGTGCTGCAACGGCCTTTTGATCACTGATTCCCTGTTCTGCGCTTACAGAGTAGAAAAGTTCGGGTCTGTTTTTTATCATTAGGTCCAAGATGTTATCCCCACGAGTCGGTTCTCTGTTTAATTGCTCGAGGTAATTTTCGGATAGTGCACTCAGTATAATGTCACTCGATTCTCTGTCCCTACCACCCGTCCTAAACGTCTGAGTGTCCCAGTCTATATCTGGTAAATTGAAATCTCCACCTAAAACTATAACATGCTGAGAAAATTTATGTGAAATGTATTCCAGATTTTCTCTCAGTTGTTCTGCCACTAATGCTGCTGAGTCGGGAGGTGGGTAAAAGGAGCCAATGATTAACGTAGCTCGGTTGTTGAGTGTAACCTCCACCCATAATAATTCACAGGAACTATCCACTTCTATTTCACTACAGGATAAACTACTACTAGCAGCGACAAACACGCCACCACCGGTTGCATGCAATCTATCCTTTCTAAACACCGACTGTGCCTTTGTAAAAATTTCGACAGAATTTATCTCTGGCTTCAGCAAGCTTTCTGTACCTTTCTGCTTTCTATTAGCGCTTGAAGTTGCGGTACTTTACCAATGCAGCTTCGACAGTTTACAATTACAATACCGATTGCTGCTTGACCCCCGCATGTCCTGACTTTGCCCCGCACCCTTTGAGGCTGTTGCCCTTTCTGTACTTGCCTGAGGCCATCTAACCTAAAAAAAACGCCCAGTCCATGCCACACAACCCCTGCCACCCGTGTAGCCGCTTGTTGCGTGTAGTGGACTCCTGACCTATCCAGAGCGGAACCCGAAACCCCACCACCCTATGGCGCAAGTCGAGGAATCTGCAGCCCACACGGTCGCAGAACCGTTTCAGCCTCTGATTCAGACCCTCCACTCGGCTCTGTACCAAAGGTCCGCAGTCAGTCCTGTCGACGATGCTGCAGATAGTGAGCTCTGCTTTCATCCCGCTAGCGAGACTGGCAGTCTTCACCATATCAGATAGCCGCCGGAAGCCAGAGAGGATTTCCTCCGATCCATAGCGACACACATCATTGGTGCCGACATGAGCGATCACCTGCAGATGGGTGCACCCTGTACCCTTCATGGCATCTGGAAGGACCCTTTCCACATCTGTAATGACTCCCCCCGGTATGCACACGGAGTGCACATTAGTTTTCTTCCCCTCTCTTGCTGCCATATCCCTAAGGGGCCCCATTACGCGCCTGACGTTGGAGCTCCCAACTACCAGTAAGCACACCCCCTGCGACCGCCTGGATCTTGCAGACTGAGGGGCAACCTCTGGAACAGGACAAGCAGCCATGTCTGGCCGAAGATCAGTATCAGCCGGAGACAGAGCCTGAAAGCGGTTCGTCTGACAAACTGGGGAGGCCTTCCATTCAGCCCTCCGGAATGTCTTTCGCCCCCTGCAACACCTCGAGACGACCTCCCACTCTACCACAGGTGAGGGGTCAGCCTCAATGTGGGCAGTACCCCGGGCAGTCACAGCCATAGTCCGATCGGGGGATGCGTGGGACGAGCTGGCCGTCCCCGACAAACCCCCATCCGGACCCCCACAGTGGTGCCCATTGGCAACAGCCTCAAGCTGTGTGACCAAAGCCAACACTGCCTGAAGCTGGGAGCGAAGGGATGCCAACTCAGCCCGCATCCGAACACAGCAGTTGCAGTCTCTATCCATGCTAAAAACTGTTGTGCAAAGAACGTCTGAACTAATCTACAGTTAGCACAAACAATTCGACACAAAATTCAAACGGTCATTAAAATACAAGATTGGCTAGTAAATGCAGTAATGCTACTACTTGCGCACTGCTGACACACTGCTTGGTGGCGGAAGGAGACTACGCGATTTTACACTATTCAGGTACTAAAACGCGATGCTACAACTCTCAAATACTATAATACACCCGAAATTTATGAATTAAACAATGCAAGTACCCAAAACACACAAAGAAATTAAGAGTTAAACTGTGTAACAAATAAGTGAGCTAAGAGTATTCGACTTGCTGCTGGCAGCTGGTTATCCCACGGCGACAGGGAGCACACTGCGACCGTAGCGGTCGCGCACTTCCAGACTGAAGCTCTTATAACCGCTCGGCCACAGCGGCCGGCGATACGAGGGCTATTCGGAAAGTAAGGAATGATTGGTCGCGAAATGGAAACCACAGTGACAATCAAAACTGTTTTATTTGTAACGGTTAGCTACAAAAAAATGGTTCAAAAGGCTCTGAGAACTATGGGACTTATCTGTTGTGGTCATCAGTCCCCTAGAACGTAGAACTACGTAAACCTAACCAACCTAAGGACAGCACACACATCCATGCCCGGGGCAGGATTCGAACCTGCGACTGTAGCGGTCAGGCGGTTTCAGACCGTAGCGCCTAGAACCGCATGGCCACCCTGGCCGGCAAGGTTAGCTACATCTTCCAGCTGCTTCTCTACACATTCGCTTCTCAGACATAGACATTTGTCGTAGCGTTGTATTAACTTTTCAATTCCCTCGTTATGGAAGACAGCCGCCAGTGCTTTTCGACAATTTTCTACTCTGGACTGCAGCTCGTAGTCTGTGTCAAAATATTGTCTTCATAGCCAGCGGTTCATTTGAACAGAGATGAACCTCAGGGGTAGCCAATTACGGGCTGTATAGTGGCTGATCAAACAATTCCCATCTAAAACGCTGCAGGAGCATCTTCCTTGCCCCTGCGGAGTGCGGCCGAGAATTGTCATGTAGAACGAACTGCATGACAGCTATGTTATGTGAATTGCATAGCTTCAGGAGAAATCTTTCGCCAGGTCCTCATACTTGGCGGGAGACACTAATTTCTAGCCTTCTTTACGTTCTCACTGTGAGCTCAGAACTGAAAAGAGCGACATGACGCGATAGATGGGCGTACGAGACGCAGTTCCCAACGTATCTGTGCAAAGCTTCATCAGATTTTCATTGTATTTTCCATTTCGCGACCGATCGTTCCTTACTTTCCGAATAACCCTCGTATCTTGCCCTTTTGGACTTCAGATAAATCGCTCCGTTTCCGCATAATGACAATGACTGCACTGTTTTTCGCGTGACCCGGACACGTTTTAAATCCTCTCCAACTCTAGGGCTGCCACTTGCCGTCTATCAATGGTTATTCCAGGTTGACGCCGAAGACAGGTGGTGGTCACATCAATGTGACTGGAGCGGATACGATAAATTATTCATTTATTTATTCCAAACAACATTTTACATGCTTATTGAGTACATAATTATGATCTCACACGATTACCAAAAAACCTCTCTACAAAAATACTACTCGGCGTGAAGAGTTCGAGTATTAGAAACACATTCACTTTAGCAAGCATCCAGTGTATACCATTGTCATTATTATTAATGCAGTAAAACATAATGTACACAAATAGTGTAGAATATTAAGTAAATGAATTGTTTTAGAACTGTGTCAACACAGAGAACATACACGACCTCCATAATTAATGTTCCAATTTCAAAACAATATAGAAAGAGAACCACTTCTCAGAATGACGTCAAATTTGAGCAGCATATTATTGACGCAGAGGGAAACGTAAACGAGCGAAAAACAATTTAGGAAAATGTATCAATAGATGATACTGTAAGCGTCTTAGAATGAAGATTGTCAGCTACAAATGATGGATGAATCGCAGTACAACGGCTATGGTCTGAGTTGCACGTTACATCATCCGTAATTTTCAATGCGCATGACTGCACAAATTCGGCAGTCAATAGTTGTGGCACTGTTAGTTTGATAAGCCCAAGCATCACGACAAGTTCGTAACACATCTGATCGGAAAAACGGTTTTTTAATTGCCCTGAGACCAAGAAACGCATTAAAGCATAATCACATTGGTTTTTAATTATCTTTGGGCCAAAAACTGCATAGAAAGGAAAATGGCATCGGTTTTTATTCATCCTTGGGCCAAAAATCACATAAAAAGCAAAATGACATCGGATTCTGACAGTCGTGAGACTGGCGCTAGTAAGTTCAATATGCTGTTCACCGTTTTGTACCACAAGTTGACCTCGAGAAACAGCACGTTTCGCAACAGATCGGAGTGTCGCGCGGATGACGTTCAGAATGTGGCAAGCAATGCATACCTTCAATCCAGCTACATTTGTAACTGGAGCGCTGAACAGAATATCTTTGATAACATGTAGCCAGACGTCATACGGATTAAGATCAAGTGATCTGGACGGAAAAGCTCTGGGAAATGACGGCTGACAATTTTAACTTTTCCGAAATGCCTCTGCAGCAGCCGCTTCACTAGCTGTGCAGTGTGATGAGGAGCACCGCATGCAAAAAAATGATCCTAACCAAACGTCCACCACGATGAACGTTTGTAATGCCGTTGGTGTCCAAACGACTCTCTTAGCGTGTACCAGTGACGGTACAGGTAACAACACCCGCAGGACTCATCTGCTCGAAAAAAACGGCTCTATCCTAAACGATGACATCAACCCTCACCACACAGCCACCTTTGCAAAATGAAATGGTACTGGTTGATATGCGGATATACCGTTCCCAAAATTTTGCAATTCTTCGAACTGAAATTGTGGTGTCACCGCGAGACACCACACTTGCTAGGTGGTAGCCTTTAAATCGGCCGCGGTCCGTTAGTATACGTCGGACCCGCGTGTCGTCACTATCAGTGATTGCAGACCGAGCGCCGCCACTCGGCAGGTCTAGTCTAGAGAGACTCCCTAGCACTCGCCCCAGTTGTACAGCCGACTTTGGCTTGCGATGGTTCACTGTCTAAATACGCTCTCATTTGCAGAGACGACAGTTTAGCATAGCTTTCAGCTACGTCATTTGCTACGACCTAGCAAGACGCCATATTCAGTTACTATGAATGTATTCTGAACAGATAATATTGTGAATCATGTACCGTCAAGAGCGACGTTCATCATTAATGGATTAAAGTTAAGTATCAAACTAATTACGTCCGCTTTCTGAATTCTCATTCCTTGTCATGTTCCAGACCTCACGTCAGTATAGTTCTTCCCTCCTCACGCCAGCCTGCGTGAGCTAAAACGCGTGCATTTCGGCCTCCACTCGTAACACGGTGTTGGCTCTTCTGCTAACACAAAAGAAATGCTTTTGGAGGAGTAAATGGGGTTCGTCTGTCCACAGAATGTTCCATGGTGATCCATTGTCCACTTCCTAGAGAGCAAGAAATTGCAGAGCGAACGTTTATCTTGCTGGCAGGTCAGCAGGAAGCAACTCATGAACATGGGCGATTTTATGTGGACAGCAATGCAGGACGCTTTGTAGGATTTTATGCACTGTACTCAAAGGCCTGTTGGCCGTGCACTACATGTTTACATACCACCTGCGGTGCTGTGGCCACATCTTCGACAGACGTCGGCTCAATCGTTTCCTCCCTCTGCCACACTGCACTTCAAAAGAATCTGTCTTTTCGAATGAATCTGTCTTTTCGAATTTTGTAATCATTTTCTCCAGACTCTTAGCAGACATACGACTAATGCCTTTTTTCGTATCCTTGAGTGTCCGTAACTTCTTCAGCACTAGTGAAGCACAGTCACCACTCTTACAAAAGAGCCTCCCAGTAGAGTCATGTTGCGAGTCTCGGACGCAAACTGAGAGAGAGCTTTGTGCAGTGCGTCTGTTGGTGTGCCTGTTCTGACGCTGACAGCGCCATATATTGGTCAAATTTTCGACCTTTTTTTTCACGACGTTTCCTTCTGCGTCAATACGTGCTGTTCAAATTTGACCTTATCCTGAGCTATCATCCACTTTCTACAGAATTTTCAAACTACAACTGTAATTATGGACACGCTGTATGTGTCTATAAATAGGTACAGGGTGTTTCAAAAATGACCGGTATATTTGAAACGGCAATAAAAACTAAACGAGCAGCGATAGAAATACACCGTTTGTTGCAATATGCTTGGGACGACAGTACATTTTCAGGCGGACAAACTTTCGAAATTACAGTAGTTACAATTTTCAACAACAGATGGCGCTGCAAGTGATGTGAAAGATATAGAAGACAACGCAGTCTGTGGGTGCGCCATTCTGTACGTCGTCTTTCTGCTGTAACCGTGTGCTGTTCACAACGTGCAAGTGTGCTGTAGACAACATGGTTTATTCCTCAGAACAGAGGATTTTTCTGGTGTTGGAACTCCACCGCCTAGAACACAGTGTTGTTGCAACAAGACGAAGTTTTCAACGGAGGTTTAATGTAACCAAAGGACCGAAAAGCGATACAATAAAGGATCTGTTTGAAAAATTTCAACGGACTGGGAACGTGACGGATGAACGTGCTGGAAAGGTAGGGCGACCGCGTACGGCAACCACAGAGGGCAACGCGCAGCTAGTGCAGCAGGTGATCCGACAGCGGCCTCGGGTTTCCGTTCGCCGTGTTGCAGCTGCGGTCCAAATGACGCCAACGTCCACGTATCGTCTCATGCGCCAGAGTTTACACCTCTATCCATACAAAATTCAAACGCGGCAACCCCTCAGCGCCGCCATCATTGCTGCACGAGAGACATTCGCTAACGATATAGTGCACAGGTTTGATGACGGCGATGTGCATGTGGGCAGCATTTGGTTTACTGACGAAGCTTATTTTTACCTGGACGGCTTCGTCAATAAACAGAACTGGTGCATATGGGGAACCGACAAGCCCCATGTTGCAGTCCCATCGTCCCTGCATCCTCAAAAAGTACTGGTCTGGGCCGCCATTTCTTCCAAAGGAATCATTGACCCATTTTTCAGATCCGAAACGATTACTGCATCACGCTATCTGGACATTCTTTGTGAACTTGTGGCGGTACAAACTGCCTTAGACGACACTGCGAACACCTCGTGGTTTATGCAAGATGGTGCCCGCCCACATCGCACGGCCGACGTCTTTAATTTCCTGAATGAATATTTCGATGATCGTGTGATTGCTTCGGCCTATCCGAAACATACAGGAGGCTGCGTGGATTGGCCTCCCTATTCGCCAGACATGAACCCCTGTGACTTCTTTCTGTGGGGACACTTGAAAGACCAGGTGTACCGCCAGAATCCAGAAACAATTGAACAGCTGAAGCAGTACATCTCATCTGCATGTGAAGCCATTCCGCCAGACACGTTGTCAAAGGTTTCGGGTAATTTCATTCAGAGACTACGCCATATTATTGCTACGCATGGTGGATATGTGGAAAATATCGTACTATAGAGTTTCCCAGACCGCAGCGCCATCTGTTGTTGAAAATTGTAACTACTGTAATTTCGAAAGTTTGTCTGCCTGAAAATGTACTGTTGTCCCAAGCATATTGCAACAAACGGTGTATTTCTATCGCTGCTCGTTTAGTTTTTATTGCCGTTTCAAATATACCGGTCATTTTTGAAACACCCTGTTAGTACCATAGGTTAACTTTTGCCATTGCTTTAGTTGTCATTGTGAAAGGTCACTGCAAGACATACATTAGACCTACATACATGTATTGTCTTTTGCTAGTCATATGAACAGAAGTTTTACCCCATTAAAAAGTTTAAAAAACCAGTCCTTCTAAAAACAATTAGTATTCAGGTAGGCGTTCGGCTTACTATATATTTAGCCATGTCCACGAAGTAAGAAATTTCAAACAATAAATATGATAACTAAAGAAAGAATTTTCGTCACCAATGTGTAGATGTTTAACATAAAATATTTTTTGAACTCCTCGGTCAACTTCACCCCAGTGCTCAGCTTCGACCCATTCGATGGTACATCCAATACAGTGACCTGCACTTATCAGATACACTTAAACACACAACTCTCACATTTCGCGGAAGGAAGGAGCCAGTGTGCGCGAAGGATCGGAAAAGACTTTCCAATTAGGCAGCAGAAGCTGTCTTAGGGACCTTGCTGCCAACCATGCCAAACGACATTACTTTACTTTTCATGACGATGCTTGACAACTAGATGTTGTCCTAATTCTGTTGACCACAGTTAGACGGGCATTGAATTTCAGGCGGCTTGCCACTTATGTTTCATTTCCATGACGTGTCGCAGGATGAACTTAGTAACGCTAAGACAACTTTCCAGCCATTAGCAATTAACGGAGCTTGGTGAGAGGAGAACCTGAATTACACTTGATGCTCGCTACGCAGAATGTCCTTAATAGGACTAGGTCAACAGTAATTGAGCCAATGGTGGGTAAGAGAACCACGCCGTCACAGTCAGGCAACTCTGTTTGCGAACCCAGGGTGCATAGTTGTTCTACCCTTAGAGCAGACACACATTACAAGCTCGACGTCTGCACCACGTCTTACGTAAGCAGCTCACTGTATCCGGGACCGGTTCTGTTTGATCTGAGTTACCTTTGGGGGAAATCAATTATCAAATGAGGAAGTAGCTTTATGAATGCCTTGTATTTTCCATTTGAGTCAGAAGTACTATGAACATCTATCCAGTTCATGTCCTTGGGCAATCTCCTAAACTTCTCAGTTATTGACTGATATATTACCCTCCTGTACTCAGATTTAATAGATTTTATATTCTGGCAGTTTCAACATTTAACATAAGGTGCTGCACGTCATGATCAGATAGCCCATTTGGTATTGGTTTTGTTATATGACTTTTTTCCTATGTATGTCTAAAACATTATTGTCAACAATAGTCTCAGAGCATTTACATACCCCAGTTGCAAAGCTGACAGTAGAAATTAAACTGAATGGCAATGTTACTAATAGCTGTAATTGTTCACTGCCAGAGCTTTTCAATAAATCCACATTAAAAGCATCAGCAACCACTATTTTCTTGTTTTTTACTGTGAGATGGGACAACAGAGCTGCGAGATATTTTATGAACAGGTTAAAGTTTCCTGACGGTACTTTGTATATGCTTATTATTATAAATGACTTATTATAAAATACTGCTTCCGTTACACGAGCTTCTAAGTGCTGCTCTGAGCAAAATTTATTAATATCAATATTCTTGAAATAAGACGGTTTCTGACAAATGTTGCAACTCCTCCTTTCTCCATATTTTCTCTACAGAAGTAAGAGGCACTTGAATAAAGCAACATTTAACATAGCAATATCAGTGGTCACATAATGTCCAGAGAGGCAGATTATATCAACTAGTTTGCCAAACTCTAATTCTTCAACACAAATACACAATTCATTAAACTTACCCCTCATTCCTCGGATATAATGATGCAGTAAGGATAATTGATTTTGTGCACTGGCTGAAGCAGAAATCGATGAGCCTAATTTTTCTCTTAATTTTTTAATATCTCCAGTTTCAATCTGGGGCTGTTTGGATGAATTGTGTACATCAAAATTTGCTTTCTGGTTGACTGTTTTATCAATGTAAACGTCATTTTCAACCTGTCTCTCATCGTCTTTTCTTTCTCCCCTCCCTACCCTAAAAAACTGTTGTTCTGCCACCTGTAACCACTGATTCTTTACCACATGTGAAATTGCTCCCCTTAAGCTATTTGCTATCAGCCCAGACAGTTTTCAATCCATTCCCTGCTGAGGTGAAGGCTATGCCTAGAGTAGTCGCACCTGTTGATAGAGAGAACAGGACCCACCCTAATATGAGACCCCATACCTGGTCAAAGCCGCCGCTCCACCGCTGGAACCAGGTCACATAACATCACAGGCACGTGGCCCACCCATCTGTTACAATCTCAGAGCCAACACGAACTCTAGCTCTCCAACATGCGAGCTATCTCCAATTCTATTGCGTAGCACTAGACTGCCTTGGCACAAAAGAATCGAGACTGCTCGCAATAAGAGGGACCTATTATACTCAGTGAACGAATTCTACTATCTGACAAGGGAACCTCCCCATCGCACCCCCTCAGATTTAGTTATAAATTGACACAGTGGATAGGCCTTGAAAAACTAAACACAGATCAATCGAGAAAACCGGAAGAAGTTGTGTGGAACTATGAAAAAATAAGCAAAATATACAAACTGAGTAGTCCATGTGCAAGATAGGCAACATCAAGGACAAGATAAGCTGAGGAGCGCTGTGGTCCCGTGGTTAGAGCGAGCAGCTACGGAACGAGAGGTCCTTGGGTCGAGTCCTCCCTCGAGTGAAAATTTTACTTTCTTTATTTTCGCAAAGTTACGATCGGTCCGTTCATTCATTGACGTCTCTGTTCACTGTAATAAGTTTAGTGCCAGTATTTTGCGACCGCACTGCAAAACCGTGCGATTAGTAGACGAAAGGACGTGCCTCTCCAATAGGAACCGAAAACATTTGATCGCAAGGTCATAGGTCAACCGATTCCTCCACAGGAAAACACGTCTGATATATTCTTTACGACACTGGTGACGGCATGTGCGTCACAAAACAGGAATATGTTGTCGACCCACCTAACTTGCACACTTGGCGAATGGGTAAAAAGATTCTTCTACCTTGCCCGATTTAGGTTTTCTTGTGGATGTGATAATCACTCCCAAAATAGTGATGAAAACATAAGAGTTTGTCACATAAACTGCAACAAATGAATGCAACAGTTTCACAGTCGCACAGTTTTCCCTGTGCTCTGTCAAAACATATGTTTTTACGTTTTCAAATGTTTCCGTGCGTATACCGTCAAATCCTGCATATGTCCAAGCAAATCTGAACATGTCCTGGAATTTTGGAGAGCGAAGTTGATTATGTGTGAGTGCCTGAACGTTGATAATTATCTGAAAATAAAAAATTAAACTTTTCACCCGAGGGAAGATTTGAACCAAAGACCTCTCGTTCCGCAGCTGCTCACGCTAACCACGGGACCATGGCGCTCGTTAGCTGACACTCTCCTTGATGTTGCGTATCTTGCGCCTGGACTACTCAGTTTGTATATTTTGCTTATTTTTTTCATAGTTCCACACAACTTCTTCCTGTTTTCTCGATTGATCTGTGTTCAGTTTTTCAAGGCCTATCCCTGTGCCAACTTATAACTAAATCTGAGAGGGGTGCGATGGGGAGGTTCCCTTGTGAGCAGCAAAATAACCCATGATGGACAGAGCAAGGAGGACATAAAAAGCAGACTTGCACTGGTAAAAGGACATTACTGTAGAAGAGAACTCTCCTAGTACCAAACATAGGTCATAATTCGAGGAAGAAATTCTAAGAATGTAAGTCAGCATTGTGTGACAGTGAAACAGGGACTGTGGGAAAACAGGAACAAAAGAGCACTGTAGCATTTGAGATGTGGTGCTGCAGAAGGATATTGGATATTAGATGACCTAATAAGGTTAGGAATGAAGAGGTTCTCCGCAGAATCGGCGAGGAAAGGAATACACTGAGGTGACAGAAGTCATGGCATACTTTCTAATATCGTGTCGGACCTCCTCTAGCCGGCGTAGTACAGCATTTCGACGTGTCGTCCTTGGAAGTCCCGTACAGAAAAACTGAGCCATGCTGCCTCTATAACAGTCCATAAAAGTGAAAGGTTGCCGGTGGAGGATGTTGTCCACGATCTGACCTCTCGATTATGTCCGACGAATCTTCGGTGGATTCATATGGGCGATCTGGATGACCAAATCGTTCGCTCGAGTTTTCCAGAACTAGAAATCAATCGTGAACAAGTGTGGCCCAGTGGCACGACAAACATACGTACGATGGTTTTCCGGAAAGCAAGGAACAATCGGTTGCGCCTATACTCGCTTCTGTCGATTTTTTTCGTCATTAGTGACGAAGAATGCTGAAGATTAGATGTGTAGATCACATAACTAATGAGGAGGTATTGAATAGAATTGGGGAGAAGAGGAGTTTGTGGCACATCTTGACTAGAAGAAGGGATCGGTTGGTAGGACATGTTGTGAGGCATCAAAGGATCACCAGTTTAGTATTTGAGGGCAGCTTGGAGGGTAAAAATCGTAGAGGGAGACCAAGAGACAAATACACTAAGCAGATTCAGAAGGATGTAGGTTGCAGTAGGTACTGGGAAGTGAAGAAGCTTGCACAGGATAGCGTAGCACGGAGAGGTGCATCAAACCAGTCTCAGGACTGAAGACCACAACAGCAACAATCTCTGAAGAATCTTACAGGTATATGGACCAGATGCCTTTCCACTTTTAAGCGATAAAACAAAACAACAACAAAGAGTGTCGTACTGAGCTCCCCCCCCTCTCTCTCTCTCTCTCTCTCTCTCTCTCTCTCTCTCTCTCTCTCTCTCTTCCTCTCACTCTCTCTACTTCTTTGTCTACGTAGAGGCGCCTCGAATGGTGTAGGACGGCCGTGGACCCGCTCACCTGCGCCATGAAGTCCCTCACGGCAACCTTGGATGGCATGACTGCTAGCACGGGGTTCGCCGTCCAATCGGCCGGCAGCACCGGCCGCCCCCTTTTGCTGGGACCGCTACTGGAACCCTCGCAGCACTCCAGCAGGGGCGACGCCGTCCGCAACCACGCCGCCGACAGCAGCTTCCGGTACCTCACCATTTCCTCCATCCAGGCCGTGGCTGGAACACAGCGCACCCCACAAGCCAGTAATGTGACCTGCGGGATCAGCAATATTTACGATAAAGAAGTAAAACGTCACAGAGAGCCAACGCCGCCATCAAAGTGAAGCAAATCGAACAATACTACGCCATGTTTTCAGAACTCAAAAGAAAGGAGCGTGGTACATAACTGTGCATAAAGGCCCCTACACACGAAGCAACTGTCAGACCGCCGACCGACCGACAGACGAACTGTACGTATGTAGAAGCTTTGGCGAACCAGCCGACCAACTTTTCTTGTCGGGATGTCGGACAAGTACGATCACACGACGGCTGACACCCCAGTCCCTGCCTGACTCTCATTGTAACCAAAAAATGGCTCAAGTGGCTCTAAGCACTAACATCTGAGGTCATTAGTCCCCTAGACGTAAACTAATTAAACCTAACTAACGTATGAACATCACACACATCCACGCCTGAGGCAGGATTCGAACCTGCGACCGTAGCAGCCGCATGAGTCCGGACTGAAGCGCCTAGAACTGCTCGGCCACTGCGGCCGGCCTCATCGTAACCCCTTCCCCCATAATTTATACAGTGGTAAGCGCTTTGGTGCCAACTGCCAGACAAAAGTTCGTCTTTTGCCACTGAGCACGAATTAAATGCTGTTCCAATATACACGACAGAGTGCGAGGCGGACGAAACTTTAATGACAGATATTTGTCAGACACATCAATAAAGATGCAAGAAATGAAGCACATGTTTCATTTTGTAACGAAACCAGAATGGTTTCATGTAGCATATAGAGAGAGTCAAAGATACGCCGACCTTCTGTATCTCGCTTTTTAGGCTTTATTTAAAATACCTATTGGAAATGAAATCTAAAAACCGAAATACAACAGATCAGTTCTAATATTTCATCCCCGATATGCACCGGAAGTAAAACCCGAAACCGAAAATTTAGACACAAAGAAATTATAAACATTGGCTGGGAGTTGACATTGATTTAAATAAATTGGGAGAGTTGAATATTTGTGTGAGAGTGGGATTCTAACCCGGGTCTGCTGCTTACTAGTCAGATCCTCTGACCACATTTTTTTCAATTTTTTTTAAATCTCAAATGTTCGTCACTGTTCGTTGCATATGTTAGGGGCGGACATACCATGACGCCCGGTCAAGTCATCGTTGATCCGTTCACTCAGCTTTTTTTTTTTTTTTTTTTTTTTTTTTTTTTTTTTTTTTTTTTTTTTTTTTTTTTTTGCTACAGAAGGCAGTTAACCATCTGACGAACACGCTGAGCTACCGTGCCGCCATCACAGAGCCATCTGGATACAGTGGTCAGTGTAATTGTGCGGACTACCCTAACACGCCTCCCATCAGACCCAAAAAGCCTTCATTATTATATATATATATATATATATATATATCAAAAACAGTTTTGCATCACCTCCACATCGGTTCCGAGAGTTCCGGAACCTGTACAGAACATTGGAATACAGATCAACATAAACATCATTTTTGCCCTTTTCATTGCTCATGAAAAACCACACACTGCATGTTCTACCAACACACAGCAAGACCTTCACGGGTGGTGGTCCAGATTGCTGTACACTCCTGTACCTCTAATACCCAGTGGCACGTCCTCTTCCACTGATGAATGCCTGTATTCGTCGTGGCATACTATTCACGAGTTCATGAAGGCACTGTTGGTCCAGACTGTCCCACTCCTCAACGGCGATTCGACGCAGATCCCTCAGAGTGGTTCATGGGTGACGTCGTCCATAAACAGTCCTTTTCGATCTATCCCAGGCATCTTCGATAGGGTTCATGTCTGGAAAACATGCTGGCCACTCTAGTCGAGTGACATCGTTATCCTGAAGGAAGTCATTCACTAGATGTGCACGATGGGAACGCGAATTGTCGTCCATGAAAACGAATGCCTCGCCAATATGTTGACGATATGGTTGCGCTATCGGTCGAAGGATGGCATTCAAATATCGTATAGTCGTTGCGGCGCCTTCCATGACCACTAGCGGCGTACATCAGCCCCACATAACGCCACGCCAAAAAAAGCAGGGAACCTCTACTCGCTGGACAGTGTGTCAAAGGCGTTCAGCCTGACTGGGTTGCCTCCAAACACGTCTCCGACGATTGTCTGGTTGAGGGCACATGCGACTCTCATCGGTGAAGAGAACGTGATGGCAATCCTGAGCGGTCCATTCGGCATGTTGTTCGGCCCGTCTGTACCGCGCTGCATGGTATCGTGGTTGCAAAGATGGACCTCGCCATGGGCGTCGGGAGTGAAGTTGCGCAACATGAAGCCTATTGTGCACAGTTTGAGCCGCAACACAAATTCCTGTGGCTACACGAAAAGCATTATTCAACATGGTGGCTTTGCTGTCCGGTTTCCTCCGAGCCATAAGAAGTAGGTAGCGGTCATCCATTGCATTAGTAGCCCTTTGGCGGCCTGAGTGAGGCATGTCATCGACAGTTCCTGTCTCTCTGTATTTCCTCCATGTCCGAACAACATCGTTTGACGCTTGGACACTTCCTTTGTTGAGAGCCCTTTCTGACACAAAGTAACAATGCGGACGCGATCGAACCGCGGTATTGACTGTCTAGGCATGGTTGAACTTCAGACAACACAAGCCGTGTAGCTCTTTCCTGGTGGAATGATTGGAACTGATCAGCTATCGGACCTCCTCCGTCTTAATAGGCGCTGCTCATGCATGGTTGTTTACATCTTTGGGCCAGTTTAGTGACATCCCTGAACAGTCAAAGGGACTGTGCCTGTGATACATTATCCATAGTCAATGTCAATCTTCAGGAGTTCTGGGAACCGGGGGATGCAAAACTTTTTTTGATGTGTGTATATAAATTGTGGTGTCACCGCCAGACACCACACTTGCTAGGTGGTAGCTTAAATCGGCCGCGGTCCACTAGTACATGTCGGACCCGCGTGTCGCCACTGTGTGATCGCAGACCGAGCGCCACCACAAGGCAGGTCTCGAGATACGGGATAGCACTCGCCCCAGTTGTACGACGACTTTGCTAGCGACTACACTGACGAAGCCTTTCTCTCATTTGCCGAGAGACAGTTAGAATAGCCTTCAGCTAAGTCCATGACTACGACCTAGCAAGGCGCCATTAACCGTATCTGAAGATAGTCTTATTTGTATTATCAAGAGCGATGTACCACAAGGATGGAATAAAGTTAAGTATTCGAGGAGCTGCATACTTTTCTTATTAGAATTCACTACTTCCTGTTCCAGAATTCACGCCCGTCTGCGTTAGATAGCGTGCATTTCGGCCTCCTCTATCTACAAGGTGTTGGCACATTTGCCCACTCGTAAGATAAGTCCGTATTTGCTCTGTGTGTTAATTGATAGTGGCTGCTTAATCAAAATGATGTTCGTTCTTTCGGACATGTCCGAAAGGACAGACACCACGTATATAGAAAATAGTGACAGTCAGTGGACGTTTGTTAATCAGATATACTTGTTTCATTTTTGTAAGTGTCCGGCCCTAGTAACTGTGTGGTCAGCGCGACAGACTGTCAATCCTAAGTGCCTGGGTTCGATTCCCGCCTGGGTCGGAGATTTTCTCCGCTCAGGGACTGGGTGTTGTGTCAATCCCGCGTCCGGCCATCCTGATTTAGGTTTTCCGTGATTTCCCTAAATCGCTCCAGGCAAACGCCGGGATGGTTCCTTTGAAAGGGCACGGCCGATTTCCTTCCCCATCCTTCCCTAATCCGATGAGACCGATGACCTCGCTGTCTGGTCTCCTTCCCCAAAACAACAACAACAACACACTTGCACCTGGCAAACGGTCTACCCGACGGGAGGCGCTAGTCACACGACATTTACATTTACTTTTATAAGTGGTAAAAAAATTCCAGCTTATAGGGTAGCCTTCTGCTATGAAGAGCAGTGTGTGGGATTTTTTATGGTTCTAACAGTTGTTACTGCTTTATGTCTTATGTATCTGTTTATCATTTAGATCATGTGCGCTGGCACCATTTGCTCTCTTCTTTTAATCTGAAAGGTGTTTCTTACACTTGCAGGGGCATCTTCTGGGCTACACATATAAGTGAATTAATAATGTTTACATGAACAACTTTTGTTTCCTGTAGTTTCCCTTATCATGACATATTTCTGCAGGCAACTATAAATCACATTGCAGGTTTCAGGAATCATTACAGATAATAGTCGTGGAAAATGGGAGTACAAAAGCACCGAATTTAGTTATGGTCTGATGATATTCAGCAGCTCCTAGACTCGCAGCTCCATAAGCAACAGAGTGGTGGTGAATTTCTATCTTTGCATTAGCCACTTCTTTGTGTGCTGGCGTAAGCTGTCGCCAGCACTTCGGCAGGCAAAGATGTAGCAAGAAGATCGATAGTAGGCGCTGGATCAAGCGCGCCTTCCAGGAGAAACGCCAAAGACAGACTCACAGGCAACTGGCCGCCAACACCCCCTCGAGCGCAAGTATGTAGGTCGCTGCCGCGGACCTGATGGCTAAGTCTCTCTGTCTCTAGCTCAGTACTAAGTCAGTCTTAGTCAGCAGCTTAGTCTCAGTCACTGGCGCAGTCGCTCAGTCACTAGCTCAGTCACTGACACACCAATTCGCACTCCAAGTCGGCGTCTATCATGCATCGCATAGCGGGACTTGCACTTCACCAGCAGTGAGACTAACGAGGACTAATATTGAAAAGCTCGTACCACAGCGTTGTTAAAGTTAAGCAGCAGCTATCTGTTTAAGTAAATAAAGAACCCTGTTAATACGTGTGTGCAGTTGTGTTGTTGAAAGAGGATACTGGCCACAAACAACATCCTCTCCCCTGATTCCTATGGTACAAGACTCAACAGTGGCGACCAGGACAATACATTTTGCCCATGGCCTTCTCTCGGCTTTTTCTGACCTTGTTACCTCCAAAACTGCTAAAGCAAACCATAGTTTTTGTTTCTGTGATAAACCAAGCGGGATCTAGTGGAAAATATATTCAATGAATTTAATATAAAAAGATCACAACAACAGGGCAGCGCTGTAATTGATGAGTGCAGTCGATCGGGACGTGTGACGTTGCTACGGAGTAGATCGCTCGGTTGGTCGGTCGGCTGATACATTAATTGTATTGCGTGCAAGGGCTTGACGAAATTACGAAATTACAACTCTTAGTCTTTATCACATTTAGTCAAAAACAGTACTCACTCTGAGTATAGCGCACTCTCACTTTACATACGTCGTCTCTCGACAGTGTAAGTAGCTTCCACATAAATACTGTAACCACAACGGTCAGTAGCGGAGGATTTACAAACAGAAGATGCAGTCCATAAAATTTAGTCCATGTCTATAACCAGACACTTTTCTGGAGAAAATTTCGAAGAATGACGAAAGTTTCAAGATGAACGTCCTACGAAAGTTTACATTAATATCAGATGTATGTACCATTCAAGTTGAAAACAAAAACCGTGTTGCACGAAGCAAGGAAACACCACTCCACGCAGTAAGTATATTATGATCCAAGCCATCAACTCAGTCTAATATGCGATGAAGTTTTTGCTTAATCTTAAGCTTATAATAATCACACCCAATATATTACTTTTCCTTTGTCATGAACCAGACTGATCTGCTTGTATACACATTCAAATAATGTAAAATAACGTAAAAGTTACGAGTGTACCCTCGCCCCTTTCATTTTTGCAGTTTATTTACGATATACGTACACAACATCCACCAAAGTTCTCGGAAACGTGCCTATTAACTATGTTTCCTGAAATTAACTTAGTTTTGTGATGAAAAGTGCGGTTAAATAAGGGAATAACTTAAACATTAGGCTACGCTACAGGTCATACAACGACAAAATTCTCACCTTTGAATGTAACCTAGTCCCCTGGCTACGTTACGTATCAGTCTGTCACCACAACCAACAAACAGACTGCCCATATTCTTCTGAATTCAAAGATTCAGTATCCGATTTATCTACACTTTGCACATTTCGCTTTCTTACTAGATTATCTGGAGTTATAATTCAAAATTTATAATTACCTGTTATACGAAATTGCCCCTTATTATGTCGGCCGAGTACTTGATATACATCGCCTTCCAGCAATAACTATGACACATACACACGAATCCTTCAGTCCCAGATGAACTATTGCGTAATGTTGAGAATAAGAAGACATGGACTGAAAAATTCAGTTTAGGATCAGTCTTCGCGTGATTTAATAAACCCTTCGCTGTACATAAGATGCATCCTATACAGAAAAATTCCAAAATCATTTGAAGATAAGTGTAATCCACAAGTTCCGTAGAACAGAGTTAAGAGAAATCGCTCTATAGTAAGTTTGCTTTGTGTAAATTATATGTACCATATGGTTAAATTTGTATTTTAATTTGAAATCAGTTAAATAAACTGTGTAGGTCAAATACATAAACTCCGACTCACGGATCAGGCACATTACGATCTAACCCACACAGCCAGTCGGATATACAACGAACTTGTTGGATGACCGTAACTTTATGAAATTAATACTTAACACACTGTCTATCTAAACTATCCTTTTTCTGAATTAGTTTATCATCTGATCATCATACACATCCAAACCATCCCAAATGACTGTCCATGTGTAAGAACATATCAAAATATTTTATAGAGAAATTAGCACTTTTTACTTTGCATAGAAATGGCTCCTATTACATTTTGAAGTTATGATTTAAAACAACTAACTACTTTTTCACAGGAAAACACAGGACTTCCCATCTGTAATCCACATTCTCTAGTGACAAACAACACTTTATTTAAAATTTGCAGAAAACAACAAAAACAGTTATTGGAGTAATGCCTATTGCAGTTGTCAAAAATTGAATCCCTTGTTTTATAACACTCATACGTGAAAGACGTAATTCTCCACACATTCCATCCAGCAACTACGTTTTCAGTAACGACAAAAACTTACGATCATCTGTTCCTGACGTTTCAGGAACGTTACACAGTATGAAGTTCTCCCTCGCCTTTGCGTCGCGGTGCAGGGAGGAAAGGGCAACACCAAAGTTCTTGAAATGTAAGCGCCTGATCACCACTGCCCGAACACATCGTATCTACGACAGAATGGAGCAAGCTTTCCTCCGTGAGCGAATTCATGTAACACGGAGATACTTGGTAAGAATTGATGAGGGATTTTTGAGTTTTCTATCGACTTAGGAGCAACCTGCATCGAGACGAATGGGACAACACGGACAGCATCGGTTACAGGAGCATGCAGAACGAATCTACTGCTGCACTGAGCTACAGAAGAAAAATTTGGCAAGATGCAGGAAGCAGACTGACAAGGCATTTCCCGACATGTCACGCACAGTGGTCAATCTCACTGAACGACTATTGTGTCCTTCAAACAGGTGGAAATTTCTCTATCATCCCGAGAACTGTACCTATGTAGGATACCGTTGCTAATACCGAAACGGCCATTCGGACCATACCTCATGAAAGAGCTGAGTAAATACGCACTGAAACCGGCAGCCTGTGACCTAAAGAAAGTGAAGTTACAAGCTATCAAGTACTGTCTCTCGAAAAGGGAAATGCAACTGTCATAATGAAAACCGAAGATCATGACCAGAAGATCCGGAGCCTATTAGACCCTACGGTGTACCGAAAACTAAGCGCAAATCCGACGCAGCGGATCACACGGAATACGAACCGGATAATCAAAGCGTCACAGAAGTGCCACCACCTTGACTGGGTTACCAAAGATCTACAGGGTGTTACGAAAATGTACGACCAAACTTTCAGGAAACATTCCTCACACACAAAGAAAGAAAATATGTTATGTGGACATGTGTCCGGAAACGCTTACTTTCCATGTTAGAGCTCATTTTATTACTTCTCTTCAAATCACATTAATCATGGAGTGGAAACACACAGCAACAGAACGTACCAGCGTGACTTCAAACACTTTGTTACAGGAAATGTTCAAAATGTCCTCCGTTAGCAGGGATACATGCATCCACTCTCCGTCGCATGGAATCCCTGATGCGCTGATGCAGCCATGGAAAATGGCGTATTGTGTCACAGCCGTCCACAATACGAGCACGAAGTGTCTCTACATTTGGTACCGGGGTTGCGTAGACAAAAGCTTTCAAATGCCCCCATAAATGAAAGTCAAGAGGGTTGAGGTCAGGAGAGCGTGGAGGTCATGGAATTGGTCCGCCTCTACCAATCCATCGGTCACCGAATCTGTTGTTGAGAAGCGTACGAACACTTCGACTGAAATGTGCAGGAGCTCAATCGTGCATGAACCACATGTTGTGTCGTACTTGTAAAGGCACATGTTCTAGCACCACAGGTAGAGTATCCCGTATGAAATCATGATAACGTGCACCATTGAGCGTAGGTGGAAGAACATGGGGCCCAATCAAGACATCAACAATACCTGCCCAAACGTTCACAGAAAATCTGTGTTGATGACGTGATTGCACAATTGCGTGCGGATTCTCGTCAGCGCACACATGTTGACTGTGAAAATTTACAATTTTATCACGTTGGAATGAAGCCTCATCCGTAAAGAGAACATTTGGACTCAAATGAGGATTGACACATTGTCGGATGAACCATTCGCTGAAGTGTACCCGTGGAGGCCAATCAGCTGCTGATAGTGCCTGCACACGCTGTACATGGTACGGAAACAACTGGTTCTCCCGTAGCACTCTCCATACAGTAACGTGGTCAACGTTACCTTGTACAGCAGCAACTTCTCTGACGGTGACATTAGGGTTATCGTCAACTGCACGGAGAATTACCATTGCAGGTGTCCTCCTCGTTCTAGGTCTTCCCCAGTCGCGAGTCATAGGCTGGAATGTTCCGTGCTCCCTAAGACGCCTATCAATTGCTTCGAACGTCTTCCTGACGGGACACCTTCGTTCTGGAAATCTGTCTAGATACAAACGTACCGCTCCACGGCTATTGCCCCGTGCTAATCCATACATCAAATGGGCATCTGCCAACTCCGCATTTGTAAACATTGCACTGACTGCAAAACCACGTTCGTGATGAACACTAACCTGTTGATGCTACGTACTGATGTGGTTGACGCTAGTACTGTAGAGCAATGAGTCGCATATCAACACAAGCACCGAAGTCAACCTTACCTTCCTTCAATTGGGCCAACTGGCGGTGAATCGAGGAAGTACAGTACATACTGACGAAACTAAAATGAGCTCTAACATGGAAAAGTAAGCGTTTCCGGACACATGTCCACATAACATCTTTTCTTTATTTGTGTGTGAGGACTGTTTCCTGAAAGTTTGGCCGTACCTTTTTGTAACACCCTGTATAAGACTAATGTTCCATTAAGACCGGCTATCAGCCCTCCTGGCTCGTCGACGTACAAACTGGCGAAACACTTCGCCTCTCTGCTCCAGCTAAACGTAGGAAAGACTGACACTTACATGAAGGATTCAGGACATTTCATTGAGAATCTGAAGACACTAAAACTTGCACCAAACGACATCCTGGTCAGCTCTGATGTTGTTTGTTTATTTACCAAAGTGCCACTTAGTCAGTGTCTGGAGTATATTTCTCGCAAGACATCACCAAAGGAGTCTTGCATGTCTCCCACGAGGTATTTCATGTGAAACGGCACCTTCTACATACAGCTGGAGGGCGTCACCGTGGGTAGCACAATTAGTTCAGTGGTGGACAACTTCTTCATGGAGTATTTCGAAGCACAGGCGCTGGACCCGTCACCTTGTAAATCTAAGGTGTGGTGCAGATACGCGGGCGTTACCTTCGTTATTGAGCCATGGTTAGGAACAGATCGGTGACTTCCTAAGCCACCTGAACAGTCTACATCCAAACATAAAATTTACCGTGGAGGTAGAAAACGACCAACACCTACACTTTCCAGATGTGCTTCGCACGAGGGATGGTGAAAACCTAGGACACAACGTGTATCAAAAACCTGCACACATGGACCGATTCCTGCACTAACTACCAGATCAACAGCCAGAGCCAGAAAAGATGCATGATTAACACCCTAGCAATACAAATATGTGAGCCGCACCACCTCAGAAGCGATAAGCAACACCTAGAAAGCGTTCTGATGAGCAGTAGGTACTCAATACGTTACATAAGAATCAAACACTCGGCGAAATAACACATGGGAAAAGAAATGTCAGATACGGCCTCTCTGCCATACATTCCCAGAGTGAGCGATATAATCGGCCGTCTGTTACACAAACACGGCATAAAGACTATTTATGAACCGGCAAAGAAGATCAAAGAGCGTCTCAAATCGGGGAAAGAGGAAAGGAACCCACTTGCAATGTCGAGAATATAACGAATACCAAGTAAATATGAAAATGTCTGCGTTGGAATGAATGGACGATCTAGATGATCACCGGATACAAGCGGCATTGCGGACTGTGGCAAGTGGAGAAATCACCCGTGTTGGAGCGCGTGCTGTGTGAGACCGACCATGAAGTAGAATTCGTCGACACGGAAGTTATTGCTGTGGAGAAAAACTATTACACCTGCTTGTTCAGGAAATCTATAGAAATACCCAACCAAGACAATAGTTTCAACAAGAAAGAGGAAAGCCTCGAGGTCAATGGATCCTGGTTTCCCGCGCTGCGAAGAACCATCACTGCAGGTAGCAAGGGGAGGACTGAAGTGAGAATGACCACGGAAAAGCCCTTGAAGATCGCGCTCCGTGCACATATAACATGCGGCCCACGAGGTCGACTCTAGTCCACCACCAGCAATGGAGGCCGAAGCTTCGCAATGCCAGCCAGTCGTGCTGGAGAAACGTCGGAAAAATCATCGTCGGCCGAAGAACCCGAGACAGGACCCAACTGGCAATTTGTCAAAGTTACACATGTCGTCCCACACTAATCCCACTACGCAACAAGAGTGGTGCGTACTCACAAGGGCGTACATGTTCTGGGTTTCCTTTTGACACAGTTCTGCTGTGATTTTGGTAACAGTTGCATCACAGGGTGGGAGAGAAATTGTACGGCGACTGAAAAGCTACTTCGAAGCTGAAGTGCGTGGGTCAGTAAGATTGTTGGGTGAAAAACGTCTAAATTACACACAGATTCACCGGTAAATTGGCGTGGTATATGCACCAAATGCATTGTCGCGTCCAGCCACAGTGAAACGGTGCCAACAATGTGATGAATGCGGTGCACACTTGGGTGTTTTGGCCGGCCGGAGTGGCCGAGCGGCTCTAGGGGCTACAGTCTGGAACCGCGCGACCGCTACGGTCGCAGGTTCGGATCCTGCCTCGGGAATGGATGTGTGTGATGTCCTTAGATTAGTCAGGTTTACGTAGTTCTAAGCTCTAGGGGACATGAGCTGAGAAGTTAAGTCCCATAGTGCTCAGAGCCATTTGAGCCATTTTTGAACTTGATTGTTGCTGATCGGAAAGAAGCGTCAACATCGACCACAGACGATAATGTTCAGGCAGTCGAAGAACTGATCGCAGCAAGAGCAGATTTTCCAACTAAAAGGACGTTTGTACGGCAATTCTCGAATAGCTCCATGACCTAGGAGCAGATTTCTGTCGTCAAGGAGCTGAACGGCTCGTAGAACGTTCAGACTGTTATTTCCAGAGACTTAATAATTATATTTAAAATTCGTCTTACTTTGAAGTGTGTCGCAGCATAAAATAAAAGTAATTCGTGTAACTTATTTTTTGTGTCCCCTCGTAATCTAATTTGTACGAGGGACTTCAAAAGTAATGCAACACCTTTTTTCTCGGTCAGTTTCAGGTGTTTTTTTTATTTGACGGAAAATTAGAGTACCTCAGCTATTCGAAGGCATTTGCAGAGGGTCCACGGAGACCTTATAGTGAACAAAAGCACGGTGAGTCGTTGGGCGTGGCATCTGTCATTATAGCAACAAGTCGTGCAAACCTGTCCGATCTCCCTCGTTCCTGCCGGCAACACACAGCTGTTGATCCTGCAATGTTAGAAAGTGCGGACAGTCTCATTCTATCTAGGTGATCCACGGATCACAGTGAAAGTCCTCGGTGCTCAACTGGACGCCTCTGCTGGTAGTTCTGACACTCTCGTCCACCAGTTTGGGTATTCAAATGTGTGTTCCCGCTGGGTTCCTCGTCGTCTAACAGAAGACAATAATGAGCGATGAAAGAGATTGACGGTGGCAATATTTTGTCGAACATCGTCACAGGTGATGAAACATGGGTTCATCACCTCGAACCGGGAACAAAACGGCAATCCATGGAGTGGCGCCACACCAGCTCTCCTACGAAGTAAAAGTTGAAAGCCGCACCCTCAACAGCTAAAATCATGGCGACGATCTTCTGGGACTCTGAAGGGGTTATTCTGTTCGATTACCTTCCTCGTGGCCGAACGATCAACTCTGCAGCGTATTGCACTACCCTCAGGAAATTGAAAAAACGACTTCAGCGTGTTCTTTGCCAAAAAAAAAATTAAACGAACTTCTGCTTCTCCATTACAACGCACTCGGTAGGAGCTGACATAACTTAACTCGACTGTTCTTCCTCATCTACCAAACATCCCATATCTCGCACCTTCCGACTGTCATCTGTTTGGCCAAATGAAGGATGCTCTCCGCAAGAATCAGTACATGGATGATGGGAAAGCTTTTAATACAGCGACGTTGGTTACGACGTCCACCAATAGAATGGTACCATACCGGCATACAGACCCTCCCAGTAAGGTGGCACAAGACAGTAGCACTAAATGTTGAAAAACAGAATTTTGTAACCAAAAATGTAGAGAATAATATTGTGTACTGCAATCCCGAATAAAACCTACCTGCTTTCGCAAAAAGAAATGCGATACTTATTGAACGCCCCTCCTAATTTCGTTTCCCAGTATTTTTCTACCCCCCTTTTCTTTCTTTTTATGAAAATCATCTGATTATGGCTTGAAAATAACTTGAAATATTAAAGATAGTGCCTGTGTGGCTTGAGGCTAGTTGTTTGTCCTCTATGCGTCCCTATACCATTTATATGATTGCGCTGGCACTTTGGTGGTTTGCTATGCGCACGCCTGCGGAGGTCTCTGTTGGGTAAGAACCACCTGTCACACATAGGGGTAGAGGTGTAAAACTGATGATATACAAGCAATTTCAGTCCAAATTTGTATAGAAATACTGTAGGTGTAACATACCCCAACCACCCCTAGGTTTGGGAGGGTGTGGGTGAAAGGAAACGAGCGTTTGGCGCCATTGGCCGTGAGGTCCCTTGCGCGGCAGGCCGGCCGCCTTGGTGCAGGTCTTATTACATTCGACGCGACATTGGGCGACCTGAGCGCCAGAAGGGAATGAAATGATGATGAAGACAGCACAACACTCAGACCCTGAGAGGAGAAAATCCCCGACCCAGCCGGGAATCAAACCCGGGTCCGTAGAATGGCAATTCGTCACGCTGACCATTTTTTTTTTTTTTTTTTCAATCTAGTTCGTTGCGTTTGGCTTGGGTGGACGTCACAAGACATCCGTTGAAGATGATCGTTGATTCCTTGACTCAGTTTTTTTATTACAGAGAGCACGCAGCCCTCTGACCGAACACGCTGAGCTACCGTGCCGGCTCTCAACTAGCGGGGCGGACAGGATGTGGGTGAGAAGACCTGAGGTGTAAAAATCTCCTATAACGACCGATATTAGTATCAATTCCACAGTTCTCGGGATCACTTGACGTATTGATAACAGTTGAGATGACGTTTCACCCCTAGAGTTAGGAAAGGGAGGGGAGGGGGGAGGGGTAGTAAAGACAGTGACGTACCAGCATGCCTCTGTAACATCTGAACGAATTTCTATCAAAACTGACACAAATATCACTTGCCATCTGGAAAAGTTTACTGTGACAGTAAGACACGCCTGCCACCCATATCAGCTGGGCAGGATCACGTCACCTTCGTTACGAGATGAAGAAAAGGCTATTATTAATGCAGTAACGCATACTGAGAGCTTTCTACAACAAACTCGTTAAGCAAGCACTGCAAAGTGAAAATCGCTGATACCTTCGTAACTGGGATCATGACATGTAATATCGGGCAAACATTAGCCACTAGCACGCTCTATAAATACTCCAGCGTTTTAGCTCGTAAGGCAGTCGGTCACATAGATGGATGGCTACATAACGGTCGCACTCAGTTCCCTGATTTCAGTAAAGGGACTTTGGAACAACTCTATTGTAGATTTGCCGCACGCTACTGAGCAACGGCAGCCGCTACTGGGGGAGGTGGCTACCTCACCATATTTACCAGTCACAGCGTTCAACACCACAGTCTTCCGCTGTCTCAGATGAGCGTACCCGGAGGTCCTTCGTATTGTCCTGGTTCAGGACACCAGCGGTCCTGATGCATCGACGGACTGATCAGGGCCTACTTGAGATCGTCGTACTGCACGGCAACCGTCATCGAGGTTCAGCAGATGAAGAAGAACGGCAGTGAATGGGAGGGGATAGAGCACCTCCCATATCAGCGTGTGTAGGTCGCGGTATCACGGTATGGCCAGCGCCTTAAGCCGTCGGCACACGGACCGTGCATCCGAACGTTGAGCGTTGAGCGTGCCCAGTTTCTGACGTCATAGCGTGGAATAGCACGTTCGGGAGTCTTTCCGAACGTGCAGGGCAATATCTAGCAAGTCAGATATTCTGAGCGTGCGTCTGAGCGTTGACCAATGAGATGGCACAACGCCACCTACGTCACAGGCACGCCGTCTCCCTTCAGCACAGAGTTGTTAGGCGCCATATTGGCATTCATTTCAAGTCTATAAATGTATATGCCGTTTCTGAGCACCAGCGAAGTGAGAATCACTGGAAACCCCGTTGTTAACTGTGTGACTCGTTCCAATAAAATAATGAGAAACACCATTTCCTGGCAAAAGAATTATTGTAACGAGCGTATTATGAGAGTAGGCCATTTGAAGGCAGCGACTCACTGAAGATCCATCCAAAGCGCATTGTTCTTCGTACAATTTGTTATAATTAAATTACAGTTAATAACATAATTATCTACTATTAACGTTTTTAGCAAGGGGTAATGTAATATATTTAACGAAAGTTATGTGTAGTATGTTTAGCGTAATGAGTAGCGTCTCTCTCCAGTAATCAATTTTTGTTGGGGTGGTGGTTCGCGTCTGAACAGTTCCAAATTTTGTTTCCCAACATTCGCGTTTTTATTAGGTTCTGATACTTTATTATTAGTTTAAAATAAGAATATGCTACAATATTTGATGTTATGTAAATATAAGGTCACCTTTTTATGAGGGGTGACTGTTGGATTGGCTTAATCTACAGGACAGCTTGCGCTACTTGTATAAAGATATTTTGCTCCTTTTTCTTTTACGCTTCGTAATTCACATGTTGCAGAGATTCTGTTGCTGGGTAGGAACAGTGATCAAGTAAGACTGACCTTGGGGTTTTACTAAAATGTGGGAATGATGAAATAATGTTTATCTTATTCGGACAAGTATTCTAAATTTGTACCGCACTGATTGTGATGGAACTTTTACAAGCCTGTGTACTTATTAATTGGACATGGCACTTTCCTTTTCGTGGACGATAGAGGAAATGTGCGTTTTAATAGAGCTAACGTGGGAATTTTACGCGCGCCCGTTGAGTAAACAGTGTGATTTACGAACTAGAAACATCCCTCAAACTGCCGCTGGAGTGCGTTGCGATCGCGTATACCACGTTGGGGCCCACGTACCGTATGCACAAGTCGCATCGTTCCTAAGCCGTGTGCCGACGGCTTTAGCCACCGCCGGCGGCAAACCGCCATAGCAGCAGCTGACCAGGAACGGAGAGCGCGGCGTTATCTACCTTGAGCGGGCTGAAGGCCGCTTACGATGCGAATCCTGGACGGACATTGACAATCGACGTCAACAAGAGTCAAGACATTGATTGTAACTCAGGGAAATAAATAACAAATTCTGAACCTCCTTTCACTGCGCGTACCGGCGACAACAGGTCACCACTATCCTTTCAAGGAAAACCGGCACACAGCGAACTGGGAGAGTGCCTCCTGACACTCCCGGGTTCGACACCCGGCCGGGGCACACATTTTCACCTGTCCTGTTGACATATATCAACGCCCGTCAGCAGCTGAAGATATTAATATAATTCTAATATAATAATTTTGCCGGCACGGCAGCTCAGCGCGTTCGGTCAGAGAGCTGTTTGGCCTCTGCAATTAAAAAAAAAAACTGAGTAGAAGGATCAACAAACGAACTGGAACGGATGTCATGTGACGTCCGCAACGACCAAACACAACAATCAAGAACGAGCAAAAACCAAAAAAAAGGACACAAAACCGTGTCTATTTCCACCCTCCCAACAATCACCTCTTTACCGGTGGAGGTGACGTTGAAAAGGGGTGGCATGTAGAAACGTCCAGAAACGAACTGTCGGCATTTCTTTTCCGTATTTTGTTGACTTGAAATGCATTAAAAGCGTGATGTGTGGTGTCACCGCCAGCTAGGTGGTAGCCTTTAAATCGGCCGCGGTCCGCTAGTATACGTCGGACGGGCGTGTCGCCACTATCAGTGAATGCAGACCGAGCGCCGCCACACGGCAGGTCTAGTCTAGAGAGACGCCCAAGCACTCGCTCCAGTTGTACAGCCGACTTTGGTAGCGATGGTTCACTGACAAATTACGCTCTCATTTGCCGAGACGATAGTTAGCATAGCCTTCAGCAACGTCATTTGCTACGACCTAGCAAAGCGCCATTACCAGTTACTATTGATGCTGTAAAACATGTACCGTCAAGAGCGATGTTCACCATTTACGGATTTAAGTTAAGTATTCCAACAGCTACGTCCTTTTTTGCTAAAATCTAACTTCCTTGTCCTGTTCCAGACCTCACGCCAGCCTGCGTGAGCTAAAACGCGTGCCTTTCGGCTTCCTCTCATAGTGGGTTGGCTCTCTTGCCAATCCACAACATGAACCGCAGTCTGTTTCTTATCTGCCTTGTTCAGTTCGCACAGAAGATCGTGCTACACGCCCAAATAGCGCGGATACATTTAATGTCCTTCCTTGAGTTGCGTACTGTAAAACAACGGATAATCAAACGGTTGCCATCGACAGCACTTCTCGAAACGACATTCAGTTCCCTCAAAATTCAGATGAAATGTTGTGTTGTTGTCGTTGTGGTCTTCAGTCCTGAGACTGGTTTGATGCAGCTCTCCATGCTACTCTATCCTGTGCAAGCTTCTTCATCTCCCAGTACCTACTGGAACCTACATCCTTCTGAATCTGCTTAGTGTATTCATCTCTTGGTCTCCCTCTACGATTTTTACCCTCCACGCTGCCCTCCAATACTAAATTGGTGATCCCTTGATGCCTCAGAACATTTCCTACCAACCGATCACTTCTTCTAGTCAAGTTGTGCCACAAACTCCTCTTCTCCCCAATTCTATTCAATACCTCCTCATTAGTTATGTGATCTACCCATCTAATCTTCAGCATTCTTCTGTAGCACCACATTTCGAAAACTTCGATTCTCTTCTTGTCCAAACTATTTATCGTCCATGTTTCACTTCCATACATGCTTACACTCCATACAAATACCTTCAGAAACGACTTCCTGACACATAAATCTATACGCAACGTTAACAAATTTCTCTTCTTCCGAAACGCTTTCTTTGCCATTGACCGTCTACATTTTACACATTGCCGCGCGGGATTAGCCGAGCGGTCTATGGCGCTGCAGTCATGGACTGTGCGGCTGATCCCGGCGGAGGTTCGATTCTTCCCTCGGACATGGATGTGTGTGTTTGTCCTTAGGATAATTTAGGTTAAGGAGTGTGTAAGCTTAGGGACTGATGACCTTAGCACTTAAGTCTCATAAGATTTCACACACATTTGAACATTTTTTTACACATTACACAATCAGATGAAATAGCAGTGTGAAATTTTCAAGCGATACGAGTAAAATCTGTGTACAAATATGTGCGTGAAGTATGTTACAAGTACGTGAAAGTCACAAAATGTAATTGTTTTAGCAGAAAATGGAAGGATTAAAATATTGTACATTCTAAAGCGCTTGAATAAACTTCTCTAAAATTAATTTAATGTCTAGAAATATTTGCCTTCCATTTATTTCGTACATGTGTGTCTGTTTTGCATTCGAGTACCGACGTAGAAAGAAGAAGAGACATTAGAACGCACGCCGGGCACAGCTAGTATACAATAAAAAAATGATGACGAAAATTATGTTCTACGCATATGAAATTTCACTCCGTAGCTATTCTGTAGGCACCATCATGACTGCACTAACACCACAGTCAAACACAGAAAGTCAAGACATTCTCGCTAATTGTTGTTACCGTATACTCTGCGACAGCACCTCTCCAAGCGGACACTAAGCTGCACTTCTGAATACTATATCGGATGACTGCGAATAGCATCGTTTATATTGATACCCAACATAGTTTTTGCAGCGAGGAGCATAAGTAGTGCCATAAAAATCGGCACTAACTAAAAAATGACACCACACTCGTCTTTATTTACACTACTGGCCATTAAAATTGGTACACCACGAAGATGACCAGCTACAGACGCTAAATTTAACCAACAGGAACAAAATGCTGTGTTATGCAAATGATTAGCTTTTCAGAGCATTCACACAAGGTTGGCGCCGGTGGCGTCACCTACAACGTGCTGACATGAGGAAAGTTTCCAACCGATTTCTCATACACAAACAGCAGTTGACCGGTGTTGCCTGGTGAAACGTTGTTGTGACGCCTCGAGTAAGGAGGAAAAATGCTTACCATCACGTTTCCGTCTTTGATAAAGGTCGGATTGTAGCCTACCTCGATTGCGGTTTATCAAATGGTTCAAAAGGCTCTGAGCACTATGAGATTTAACTTCTGAGGTCATCAGTCCCCTAGAACTTAGAACTACTTAAACCAAAGTAACCTAAGGACATCACACACATCCATGCCCGAGGCAGGATTCGAACCTGCGACCGTAGCGGTCGCATGGTTCCACACTGTAGCGCCTAGAACCGCCCGACCACTCCGGCTGGCTGCGGTTTATCGTATCGCGACATTGCTGCTCGCGTTGGTCGAGATCCAATGAGTGTTAGCAGGATATGGAATCGATGGGTTCAGGAGGGTAATACGGAACGCCGTGCTGGATCCCAACGGCCTCGTATCACTAGCAGTCGAGATGACAGCCATCTTATGCGCATGGCTGTAACGGATCGTGCAGCCACGTCTCGATCCCTGAGTCAACAGATGGGGACGTTTGCAAGACAACAACCATCTGCACGAACAGTTCGTCGACGTTTGCAGCAGCGCTACATCACAGACAGGAGTGCCTGCGATGGTGTACTCACCGACGGACCTGGGTGCACGAATCGCAAAACGTAAATTTTTCGGATGAATCCAGGTTCTGTTTACAGCATCATGATGGTCGCATCCGTGTTTGGCGACATTGCAGTGAACGCACATTGGAAGCGTGTATTCGTCGTCGCCATACTGGCGTATCGCCCGGCGTGTTGGTATGGGGTGCCATTCGTTACACGTCTCGGTCACTTCTTATTCTCACTAACAGCACTTTGAACAGTGGACGTTACATTTCAGATGTGTTATGACGCGTGGCTCTACCCTTCATTCGAACCCTGTGAAACCCTACATTTCAGCAGGATATTGCACGACCGCATGTTGCAGGTCCTGTACGGGCGTTTCTGGATACAGAAAATGTTGGACTGCTGCCGTGGCCAGCACATTCTCCAGATCTCTTACCAATTGAAAACGTCTGGTCAACGGTGGCTGAGCAACTGGCTCGTCACAATACGCCAGTCACTACTCTTGATGAACTGTGGTATCATGTTGAAGGTGCATGGGCAGCTGTACCTGTACACGCCATCCAAGCTCTGTTTGACTCAATGCCCAGGCGTATCAAGGCCATTATTACCACCAGAGGTGGTTGTTCTGGGTACTGATTTCTCAGGAAAAATGTAATCACATGTCAGTTCTAGTATAATATATTTGTTCAATGAATACCCGTTTATCATCTGCATTTCTTCTTGGTGTAGCAATTTTAATGGCCAGTAGTGTAGTTTCCGCAGGACACAGGGAGATATGAAATCGTGCATTACAGAACAGTTTATTTACGATTCGCCAGTAATTTGCAAATATTTATTGAAGAAAGTCGTTTTGTTTTTACTAATAGAAGCTAATACACAATATAATACATGATTTTTTGTAGAAAGACGTCGTATATACACTCAAGAACGTAATTTTCCTTCATCACAATTCCAGTCAAATCAGTGAATGGGTAACATAGGAAACTTATACGGAATGCAATACCTACAGTATTTAACGTACCAAATACGTCACGACAGCTGTAGCTGAATGGAAAACCACAGAAACGTGATAATAAAATGTCAAAGGTAATAAAACTGTTCTCCAACACAAAAGAAACCAGTTCCACAGTTGTTGCTAGACCTGAGCCACAAAAGGCAAGAATCGGTAACACATTCACTTCTGAAGCAATACGCAGATATGCCTGTAGTAGAAATTCGAGTGCAGTGTAAGAACGTGCGAATCGATAGACTCCGTGCGTAATTGTTACATGTCAAGGAAAGTGCCCATCATAATGGAAAGAGACAGCAACAGAAATATCCGCTTCTCGTGCATGAAATATGTGTGTATATTGTCTTGCGGAGTAAGCTGCAATTAAACACATATTCGAAAGTATTTCTTCATGAATAACTTGTTGCTTGAATCTGCCAGATTGGGCTGTTTTCACATTTATTTAACAATAATTGATGTTTCTTGATAATTCGCTAATGCTTACGTAGAAAAATAATTTTAAAAATAATTAATCTTACGGATGGGTTTCTCGCTGATAGGTGTACTAGTGTGGTTCCACAGTAGTGAGTGTCGTCGCTACTGTACCTGTTTGACTGTGCTTAACAGCACGGGGATTACACTTATATAGGACTCCCGGTAATAAAGCCTTTGTTTGCTGCCAGGCCACGTGGAGCGTTGGAAGTTCATCAGTCCTAGACAGCCCGTATACAAGCTCTCTAATTAATCTTTCATCATTTAGTTTTATTGTTGGTTGATTTAAAGCCTTCTATATTTGTTTTTGATTCGTAGCAAACAGAAGTTGGATTCGTCGCATCGTGTTTCTCATTACTGCTCCTTGTGCGTATTGGACTCTGGATTGAATTGTAAATATGCTGCTGGTATTCTGCTTATTTTCTGCTCACATCCGTAATAATGTTCAGAGTAAGTGAGTCCATATGTGCTTTTGTTTCATATAAAACAGAAACGGGGTTCCTCGCACGGTGTTCAGTGGGCTTGTGTATGTTTGTTATTACTGACGAATTAGTGTGTGAACTGCTCGATTTAAATGCATTGTATGTCTATTGATTTTATTCTACTTTATTCTGTTAGCATCCATTGTTAGTACTTTCTCACATTTATGGAGAACTCCATGAGCCGTGGTGCGAATTTTCTGGCACACCAGCTCTTTGGCACGACTATAGATTACCCGTCTGTACTACGATCTTTGCCCCTGTTGTGATCTGGCGGCGGGTATTTGCTGTCGGAAAGTTGGTCGTGGGACTGGCTACGAGGCGCTAGGACGTGCTTGAGGGGACGAAGGAGCAAAACACGCGGGCTCAGCCAGCAGCGGCGCGGCCAGTCTGCCTTGCACGACGGTTGCGAGTTTGTGGTGCACCTGCCTGATGTCAACTCCGGGCGCTGCCCGTCGCCTTGCTTTGGTACCTGTTTCCTCGGACAAGACCATTTCCTCGAGACCATCTCGAACAACGCTCTCCGTCGGAGATGTAAGTGGTTTTGGTGCCTTCATTTCGTGGAACCATTTGCGTTGTAGCGACTGTCACTTGTTGGCTGGTTGGTTGCCCTAATGTATGTGTTGTTGAAGTAAGAGCAGCCGACGAGGTGGGTGATCGCAAGGAGACCAGCAGTCACTACTTCCTTTAAAGAAATCAGCGTCCACAAAAGATGTAGTAACGGTAAGATACTGAAGATATTAGGTCATAGTCTAGTTGTATTTTTCCGCATACCAAGCTTACACTGTCGGCAGTTACATTGCAGACCTATGTAAGGAAATTAAAGTGCACAAAACCTAGTTTGTGCTGAAGTTGTACAATTCAATAATGTAATATCATATTGAAATTATTTCCATTTCATATTAGTACATATTGTCGGCGTTAATGATAAGTGCAAATATTCTTTGCCTAACTATGAGAGTGTAAAAGTCTGATACTTTATTCGTTTTATTGAAAGAACTTATTGGTTTCTTTAATTATATTATTATTTATTGGTTCTTAACTTATATTAATTGATGTTTGCTTGGTGTTTGCCGTGTTTTCTGCGGTCTGTTTGTGTTCCAGTTTTTCTGCGAGTTGGGGTGTGTGGTAGTGGCGCCACGTTCTGCTTCGGTGCACAGAAGCTGTGACGTGTCGTCTGATGGGAAGTGACTCCCGGCTGGGCCCCTGCGTTTAGGTGTTGTTTTGGTCGACTGGTCTGCTGCTTCCAGCATTTTAAGTTAAGTCACCTTGTGTCCAGGACAACCTAGCGTCACTGCCCGTTTGATAGTTATTGAACCTATTTTATATATATGTAAAAAAGGGGTTTTTAATTGATTGGGAATCAATTGCATTAATTAATTTGTTGTGCTCCTTGTGTTAGTAACGAACTGATGTGCTTTGTAAATCGTTTTCATATTATTGATTATTGCCTTTAAAAAAAAAGGGGGGGCGAGGGAACATATGTGCCACCTTCTAAATCACCTTCAGATTGTAATTTGTTTCTTAAGTATTGTAATCTCCAGTAAGTTGTTGTACATTTGATACTGTCTTAAGAACGGCCACGTGTTGATTGCCTCTAATTTGTTTGATAAAAGCTTGTTTGAATAAATTGTTATTAATTGATGCGCTAGTTGTTGTGTTAAGGAGCGGCTTAGTAGGGGCGTCTACCTTCCATGCTGAGTATTCCCCTCATCCCGACTACCTAAATTACACACCGTATTAGTAGCTTTCGACAGAATTGGTTATTCAACTTTATTACATTTTGCCATGGAATGAGTAGGTCAATTGTGCTATGAATGGCGTTTCCTCTTGTCACTATCATGCAGTTCACACTGATTTGCAGGATATGAATGTAGGTGTAGGTGACCGTGCTTTGTAATCTTAGTGACTAGCGCAATTTCCTTATAAATGTTAAAAATGTTACATTAGTTGCGCAAATATGTTCACACCTGGTTAAACGAGACTAAAAATAATACATTTTAGCAGAGATCAATCCTCTAAAAATATCCTTTCACTCCAACGAAAATTTCGGAGGGCTCCTTCGAATGTGACAAAATACGAAAACCGGATTCGAACAGAAATAACGCATAGTACGAGCAATATGCTTACAATGCATTTAAATCGAACAGTTCACATACGGGAAGTAGTAACAAATAGACAAGAGTCCACAGAATACCATGCAACAAAATCAACTTCTCAAAAACACATACTACGGATGTGAGCAAAAATTAAGCAGAATATGAGCAATATAGTTATAATGCAGTCCAAAGGACCCAATATACAAGACCATAATCAGGAACAGAATGCGATGAACCAGCTTCTGTGTTAAGTCACATCAGGTGATTTTTTAGGGTTTAACAAGTATTGAAGCGCATTTATTTCCATTCGATAATGGGCACACGGTTGAAATTGCAGTACTGGGTTTTACAAATAGATAATTTTACAGTCGGAAGGCGACCACGATGACATTTAGAAAATCTTACATGACTGTGAACAGCATCTTAGTTTTTAATTGAGTTTTCTCATATTTATTCCTTTATACGGCCACAAAAATGTTTTTGATGTTACCATCAGACTACGAGGTCCACCCGTAAAGTATAAATGAAAAATACTGGCATCTAATACTTGTATTTCCAAAGCAAGAATACGGATTTTCGCGCTATATTTTCCACATATTTTAAGTTAACTCCCTGGCCACTATGAACGCAACTGTCTTTCTGTTTTTGGTATCGTAATGCCCCTCGCCCCTAAATTACCAAAGTTGTTTGTCAAATTCGTCTTTATCTCGCTGATTTGCTATACAAACTCTCGCACGTACAAAGAAAGTTTGTCAATTTAACCTTACTTCGAAGGAGACAAGGCTTTTCTGTCACTGACTTCGGCACTGTGTTTAAAGGAGGAAAGAAAAGAAGACGCTTAAAATGAGAGGGAGACTTACCCATTAATATCTGGTAAAGGAAATATTATGCTCAGAACCCGGTGATTACATCAACTTTCTTCGAATGAATAATGAAACTTTTAATAACTTGTTTAGGGTTACTTCGCACTCACACTGAAAAAGAATACAAAAGTGCGATTTACGCTCTTCTACTTGGTCATCTAATGACAGCTCATTCAAAATACCACAACATGGGAACATATAGCTCATATCGTCCTTGAAAGAACCGGAGAACTTAAGATTTTTTTTATGTCATTGCACTCCCGCTTGTATGTCATGTTAATAATGTGAGTTTCTTCTTAACCTCATCCTGCGTAATATACGGCTGTGAAAGATGCGACACTTCTATCATTTTGATAACTGCCAGGGCTACTTCGTTTTCCTCTTTGATTGTAGTTTCCAAAGTCCATAGTTATGGAAACTCACGATACAGTGAGATAAATTGAATTGTAAAAAAAAAAAAAAGAAAAAGAAATATCTATTTTTAACTAAATACGCACGACCAAACATCGACATAAGCTACATCCGCCATCTTGTCAAATTTTTTTTCAGTCAAAATTTCTGAGGAGCATGTCAAACACGCTCTATGTTTAACAAACATTTTAATAACCATTTTACACTGTCAAATATTTGGCAAATATAGTAATGTTTGGCAAATTGTTTGAGGGTTACGAGGACCGGTAACTTCCAGTATCACTTGCAATCGATTAATATCGAATGGGCAACTGTTATGGCGACAGATATCGATTTTGTTCGCATCGTCGACAACAACGACGACAAAAGATGAAGGAGATCGATTTTGTTCATACAGCACTGACAACAGCAACGAATTTTGGAATGTGAACCGTATGTAAATTAGCAAATCGATCTCGTACAACAACTAATCCAATGTCATCAGTCGTTACCAACTATGTATTATAACAACTCTACATAAACAAAAAAATATTGCAGTTTTAAAAATAACTATGAAACTCACTGATAAATGCAACCTTACTCCCTAAATCACCAAAACAATACAAGATGGCTGTATGGGCTTCAGGCCAAATGTCACAATAAATAAATAAATAAAAAATGGTTCAAATGGCTTTGAGCACTATGGGACTTAACTTCTGAGGTCATCAGTCCCCTATAACTTAGAACTAATTAAACCTAACTAACCTAAGGCCATCACACACAACCATGCCCGTGGCAGGATTCGAACCTGCGACCGTAGCGGCCGTGCGGTTCCATACTGTAGCGCCTAGAACTGTTCGGCCACCTCGAATAAATAAAAACAACGAAGACAAGAGATGACTAGCTTCCAATGATGAAATTAAAAGTTATTTAGCTTACTTTACTCGTCATCCTGGACAATCCCATGTGTTGTGTATGCAGCCAGGAGCAATCCTTCTTGGGCGTAGACAGGGCACACTCCAGCTGTATCTGTCAGGAAAATTGGAGAGTCATGCAAGAAAGATTTTTGCCACACAGCTGAAAACTATAGAAGTAGAAGTACGGAAATATTTTGCAGTTCGTCTCTGTCTCCCGGTCGACCTTCTGTTTTCATAGAAGATTTCAGAGATTTCCATAAGCGCTCGATATTTCGCCGAACGTAAAGTCCCGAGCGACTGGAAAAAAGTGCAGGTGACGCCTGTATATAAGAAGGGTAGAAGGACGGATCCTCAAAACTACACACCAATATCCTTAACATCGGTTTGTTAAAGGATTCTCGAACATATTCTCAGTTCGAATATAATGAATTTCCTTGAGACAGAGAAGTTGCTGTCCACGCATCAGCACGGCTTTAGAAAGCATCGCTCCTGCGAAACGCAACTCGCCCTTTTTTTCACATGATATTTTGCGAACCATGGATGAAGGGTATGAGACCATGAATGAAGGGTATCATATTCCTTGACTTCCGGAAAGCGTTTGACTCGGTGCTCCACTGCAGACCCCTAACTAAGGTACGAGCATATGGGATTGGTTCCCAAATATGTGAGTGGCTCGAAGACTTCTTAAGTAATAGAACCCAGTACGTTGTCCTCGATGGTAAGTGTTCATTGGAGGTGAGGGTATCATCTGGAGTGCCCCAGGGAAGTGTGGTAGGTCCGCTGTTGTTTTCTATCTACATAAATGATCTTTTGGATAGGGTAGATAACAATGTGTGGCTGTTTGCTGATGATGCTGTGGTGTACGGGAAGGTGTCGTCGTTGAGTGGCTGTAGGAGGATACAAGATGACTTGGAAAGGATTTGTGATTGGTGTACAGAATGGCAGCTACCTCTAAATATAGATAAATGTAAATTAATGCAGATGAATAGGAAAAAGAATGCCATAATGTTTGAATACTCCATTAGTAGTGTAGCGCTTGACACAGTCACGTCGATTAAATATTTGGGCGTGACATTGCAGAGCGATATGAAGTGGACAAGCATTTAGTGGCAGGTGTGGGGAAGGCGGTTAGTCGTCTTCGGTTCATTGGTAGAATTTTGGGAAGATGTGGTTCATCTGTAAAGGAGACCGCTTATAAAACACTAATACGACATATTCTTGAGTACTGCTCGAGCGTTTGGGATCCCTATCAGTTCGGATTGAGGGAAGACATAGAAGCAATTCAGAGGCGGGCTGCTAGATTTGTTACTGGTAGGTTTGATCATCACGCGAGTGTTACGGAAATGCTTCAGGAACTCGGTTGGGAGTATCTGGAGGAAATGAGGCGTTCTTTTCGTGAATCGCTACTGAAGAAATTTAGAGAACCAGAATTTGAAGCTGACTGCAGTACAATTTTACTGCCGCCAACTTATATTTCGCGTAAAGACCACAAAGATAAGATAAGAGAGATTAGGGCTCGTACAGAGGCATATAGGCAGTCATTTTTCCCTCGTTCTGTTTGGGAGTGGAACAGGGAGAGAAGATGCTGGTTGTAGTACGAGGTACCCTCCGCCACGCACCGTATGTTGGATTGCGGAGTATGTATGTAGATGTAGATGTAGAACATACAGATCGTCCGAAGACAGAATGCCACTGAATAGTTGACAAATTCGTTGTCAAATCCTTCTTTCTTCAAACTGTTGTAAGGCTTCCAGCCGTCGGTAATTAGTTTCGTTCCTGGCACGATGAAGTGCTTATAGTGAGGGACACTGAAGTTTGTTTATCCCTCGTATACACTTTAACTATGAAACACTTCCGAGACTCCCTTTCATTACCTCCAAACACCCATTTCTGTTCGATTTCGTTTATCAGAAGTTGTCCTCTCCTGTATTTGCGAGTTGAGATGTGCGATTCACCTACTTTTATGACCTCGTTTTCACCACCTATAAGAGCACGTAACACACCTCACGAAAAACGCCATAATAGTCGCAAATAGTACAGTGGATACTCCAGCCTCTGAAAAAGTGGTTCCCAGCATATATTTCTTAATCCAGCAAGACATTATATACTACTCTGCTGTATCGTTAATAGACATGTATCGAACCAGATGTTTTTCCTTATCGTAATTCTTTTGCGATATTTGGTACAATATAATTGGACTGGCAAATCAACATCGCTCTCTTTTGTACCCAGTTTCACACATGTCTCGCCATACAATCGATGCAGTCCCCAAGTCGTCATTCAGCAATAAATGTTATTCCCAACAGAACTTTAAACAACTTTTCACAGTGCTCAATCTCGGAATTAACTCACGCCATGTGAGAGTAGTACAAGTCGACACCGGACTGGCTTCATTCATCTCCAGATGACTACTGACATTAGATGTTCTGTTGTCAATGGCAATCTGTCAGAATAAGTCGTGAAACTCTCGCAACTTTTTTGCAACTGCTACTGCAGCGTTGCCAAGCTACTGGCATACGTAAATATAGTGCGAGACGATTGTTTATCTCCAAGATTATAAAAACGTGTTAGTTTCTAATGTATCAAAATATGTCTGAAATCCACAAAGAAACTTCTGAAATTAATTAAAATAGATGCAAATCATCAAAATTCAGAAACCACCAGTAATACTTGTGATACTAGCAACAGTTCTTTGGAACTAAAACAGTCATGTTACAATCCATGTTTCATCTTAAACGATTAAGACTCTGCTACTGTAAACCATGGGTACCAGTACTACATTGCACTGAGATTTTATTATATGTTGACATTAACAGGAGACGGAATATTAGTTTATTTATATTTTCCGTTTTGTGTTGCCAAAATCACGGCAGACATCAAGCCGATAATCAAGTTCCTCCCACACTCGGCGCAGCATGTCCCCATCAATGAGTTCGAAAGCATCGTTGATGCGAGCTCGCAGTTCTGGCACGTTTCTTGGTAGAAGAGGTTTAAACACTGAATCTTTCACATAACCCCACAGAAAAAAATCGCATAGGTTAAGTCGGGAGAGCGTGGAGGCCATGACATGAATTGCTGATCATGATCTCCACCACGACCGATCCATCGGTTTTCCAATCTCCTGTTTAAGAAATGCCGAACATCATGATGGAAGTGCGGCGGAGCACCATCCTGTGGTACGTTTAGCTCCCTGCTTGCTTTATTCGTCGACTTCCGCGGGCTACGCGTGCAACTTGCCCGCACGCGTTCAACCGTTTCTTCGCTCACTGCAGGCCGACCCGTTGATTTCCCCTTACAGAGGCATCCAGAAGCTTTAAACTGCGCATACCATCGCCGAATGGAGTTAGCAGTTGGTGGATCTTTGTTGAACTTCGTCCTGAAGTGTCGTTGCACTGTTATGACTGACTGATGTGAGTGCATTTCAAGCACGACATACGCTTTCTCGGCTCCTGTCGCCATTTTGTCTCACTGCGCTCTCGAGCGCTCTTGCGGCAGAAACCTGAAGTGCGACTGAACAAAACTTTATGAGTTTTTCTACGTATCTGTAGTGTGTCGTGACCATATGTCAATGAATGGAGCTACAGTGAATTTATGAAATCGCTTCAATCATTTGTAATAGCCCTGTATTTGGCATTTCCGAATGTGTGTTTAGGCAGGAACCTAATAGAACAGCTTAAATTGCTGTGATTGAAACGAGCAGCAATAAAATTCATATTCTTCCTTGTTATAAAGTCGATAGCAATTCCTGCAGTTGTTGATATTGCATGTAGTGTGAAAATGATTTAATATTTGCACAATATCTTGTGAGATTAGTGTTACCAACGCCACAGGTGATGTTGGTGTCAGAGACTGTGGTGCCACCACAGTCTAACATAAAAGTGGCGACACTCCGCCTCCTTTTCGTTACCCACAGCGATATCATTGTCCAAAGCGGCCAGCAAGCGACACTTCTGAATACGACATCAAATGAGTGCGAATACTAATGTTTACATCGATTTGTAACATAATTTTTGCAATTTGGATTGTCGGTAGCGCCATAAAAATCGATAATAACCAAAATAATGACACCACATTTGTCATTCTTTAGTTTCCTAAGGACCCTGGGAGGTACGACATTGTACATTACAGGATAGTCTATTCACGGTTCCCTTGTAACATACAAGTATTTACTGAATAATACCTTTTCCCTTATTAAAAAAAATTGCTAGTAAGCACCAGAAGACCTCACCTTTCACAGAAACACGTTGTATGTCTACCCAATAACGCGACGTTTTGTTTGCTACACTTCCAGCCAAATAGATACTCGTAAATGATTGTGGAACGTATAAAACTTGTATGGAATGTATTACCTAATTATTTAGGTACCAAATAAGTCACCGCGTCTGTAACTTAAGGGAAAACCACACAGAGGTGATAATAAATCGTGAAAAACGATAGGCCTGAAACTGTTTCTTAACACTGAATAAACCAATTCCACAATTGTTGTTGAAAATTTGCCGCAAATGGCAAGAATCGTCATTAGATTCGTTTTTTAAGCAAAAGCAATTACATTTTCAAAGATTCGTGTACAAAATCGAGCGAAGGACTGAAGTGTAAGAATGGGCGAATCATTAGACACCATACAAAATTTATGTGTCGAGGTACGCGCTTACAGTAATAACAACAGGCAACAACAGGAATATATGCTTCTCAAGCGTAAAATGAATGTTTATATTTTCTTGCTTTCAGTGGAGCAGACTGCAAATATACACTCATTCGAAAATATTTCTTCATAAATAAGTTGTAGCTTAAGTTACTGAATCAGTGTGATTCAGCCGTTTTTGGATGTATTTCACAATAATTCATCCCTCTTCGTAATTCACTAAAGCCTGGAACACAAAAATATAACAACTATTCACTTAAGTAGAAAATATTTTAAAATAAACATTATTCTTTCGACGCTTTCTCACCTTTCAGGGCGCTAGTGTTGCTCCAGCTGTCAAATGGTAATAACTTACGCGTCAGAGCATGTCGTGACTGAAGGTATTATGTTACCCCATCTGGGGTAACGATCGTTTCGCAACAGTTCCCCCAAAAGTGACGTTATTTTGACGTCACACACAATATCGAAGTCCCCATGATCGGTTATCAACTTTCGATTGCATTCGGTATGGGCCTCTCACAAGTTAATGCGAGCGTATCGGGGATTTACGAAACCTTGTCATTCTTGAAATGATTCATTATATTTATTGCTGTAATGAAATGTTACATAATGATATACGGCGGTTAATGCCTTCACATAAGAGTGCTCTCTTCGTAGTGAGTTACAATCGTCAATAATTTACAAATTAAGAACGAATCACACTTGTTTTACAGTTTGCAGTATGCCGTTTCAGTGTAACGGAGCGCTGAAATTTTGTCATAAAGACATCACCACATCACTAAATGTCACATAATAACGCATCAACAATACAAGCCTTCAATATATAATATTATAACCAAGCCCGGAGATAAACAGCACATGGTTAAGTAGAGAGTAAGATGAACAACTTTCTGGAGTCGAAAGTTGTTGGTTTGTATCTCGTTCCATGCAATTCTTTTTCTTCATGTTAGCGTTATTATCACTTTCCACTACTTTCTTATGAATGTAATACAAGTGTGTTCTGCAATACTGGATGTTATTTACATTCAGTCTGATCTGAGAACGGAGGATGAAATAAATATTTAGCGACTTCCGAGTTTGTGGTTAGGGAAGAACATAAGAGGACAGCTTAAATTGCTTCTACTGAAAAGAGCTACAATAAAATTCACATTCTTCCTTCTCGCAAATATTTGCCTCTTTATTTCCGAGTATTTTCCGCATTTCGAGTGTGTGGCTAGGAAGGAACCTAAGAGGACAGTTTAAATTACTGAGAGTGAAACGAGGAGCATTAAAATCCATATTCTTCCTAGTCACAAATATTTCACTGTTTACTTACGAATGTATGGCGTTTTTCGAAGGTGTGGTTAAACAGGAAACTAAGAGTACACTTAAATTGCTTTGACAGAAACGAGCCGCAATAAAATTCTTATTCTGCCTTTTGACTAATTGCAGGGGCGAAAGGACACAAATTTCTGAATGTCTCAGCAGTCAGCATCAAATATTCGGCGATAAGGAGGAGGATGTGGAGAACAAATGAAAAAAAATTCAAGGGCATCGTTCAATATGCCCTCGAGGAGTATGTCCCGAGTAAGATTTTAAGGGATGAGAAAGATCCACTATGGTTTAATAGCAGTGTTAGAAAAGCTCTACGTAAACAAAGAGCACTTCATCGCAGATTCAAGAGAAGTAAAAACCTAGCAAAGAAACAAAAGCTGAACGAAGCGAAAATGAAAGTAAGGAGAGAAATGAGACAAGCGTTCAATAATTTTGAAAGTTAGACCTTATCAACCCATCTAAGTAAAAACCCTAAGAGATTTTGGTAGTATGTAAAATCAGCGAGTGGGTCAGAATCATCTATTTATTCTTTCAGCGACCACACCGGCACCGAAACGGAAGATAATAGAGAGAAGGTCGAAATATTGAATTCGGTCTTCCGAAGATGTTTCACAGCGGAAGATAGTAACACTGCCCCTCCTTTCAACTGTCGAAAGTACGTCGAAATGGCACATATTGAGATAACCGATCGCGGAACTGAAACGCAGCTACAATCGCTTAGTAGTGGAAAGGCTTCATTACCGGATGACGTACCTATAAGATTCTATAAAGATTTTGCGAAAGAACTTGTTCCCCTTCTTGCAGTAATTTATCGCAGATCGCTTGAGCAACGAAAAGTACCTCACGACAGGAAAAAACGCGGGTCGTTCCCGTTTTTAAGAAAGATCGTAAGAGAGATCCACACAATTATGGACCTATATCGTTGACGTCAATCTGTTGTAGAATTATGGAACATGTTTTATGTTCAAGAATTATGACGTTTTTGGAAAATGAACATCTCCTCTATAAAAATCAACACGAATTCCGCAAACAGAGATCCTGCGAAACTCAGTAACCTCTGTTCATCCACGAGATCCACAGTGCAGTGGAAAACAGCGGTCAGGCTGATCCCACGTTCCTTGATTTCAGTGAGGTATTTGACACCGTCCCGCATTGCCGTTTATGAAAAAAAAAAAAATACGAGCTGCCGGAGTATCGGAGCAGACCTGCGATTGCATTCAAGACTTTCTTGCAGATAGAATTCAACATGTGGCACTTAACGGAACTAAATCGACGGATGTAAAGGTGATATCCGGAGTACCACAGTGAAATGTGATAGGACCGTTGCTGTTTACAATATATATAAATGACCTAGTAGAAAGCGTGGGATGCTCTTCAAGGCTATTCGAAGATGATGCAGTTCCAAGAATGAAATTTTCACTCTACAGCGGAGTGTGGGCTGATATGAAACTTCCTGGCAGATTAAAACTGTGTGCCGGGCCGAGACTCGAACTCGGGACCTTTGCCTTTCGCGGGCAAGTGCTCTACCAACTGAACTACCCAAGCACGACTCACGCCCCGTCCCCACAGCTTTACTTCTGCCAGTACCTCGTCTCCTACCTTCAAAACTTTACAGAAGCTCTCCTGCGAACCTTGCAGAACTAGCAAGGTAGGAGACGAGGTACTGGCAGAAGTAAAGCTGTGGGGACGGGGCGTGAGTCGTGCTTGGGTAGCTCAATTGGTAGAGCACTTGCCCGCGAAAGGCAAATGTCCCGATTTCGAGTCTCCGTCCGGCACACAGTTTTAATCTGCCAGGAAGTTTCATGATGCAGTTGTCCTATAACAAAGTAGCAACTCCAGAAGACAGTAAGAATTTGCGGAACGACCTGCTGAGAATTGATGATTGGTGCAGGCTCTGGCAGTTGACCCTGGACGTAAATAAATGTAACATATTGCGCACACGTAGAAAAAGGAATCCACTACTGTACAGCTACACTACTGATGAAAAACAGCTGGAGACAGCATCTGCCGATAAATATCCAGGCGTAACTATCCAGAGCGACCTTAAGTGGAATGACCACATAAAACAGATAGTGGGAAAAGCAGACAGCAGACTCAGATTCATCGGAAGAATCTTAAGGAAAAGTAACTTATCCATGAAAGAAGTGGTTTATAAGGCGCTTGTTCGCCCAATTCTTGAGTATTGTTCGTCTGTCTGGGAACAATACTGAACTGATAGAGGAGACAGAGAAGATCCAACGAAGAGCGGAGCGTTTCGTCGCGGAATCGTTTGCATGGCAAGAGAGCGTTACGGAGATGCTAAACAAACTCCACTGGCAGACGTTACAAGAGAGGCGTTATGCATCACGGCTAGATTTACTGTTGCGATTTCGGGGCAGCACTTCAAAAAAATGGTTCAAATGGCTCTGAGCACTATGGGACTTAACTACTGAGGTCATCAGTCCCCTAGAACTCAGAAATACTTAAACCTAACTAACCTAAGGACATCACACACATCCATGCCCGAGGCAGGATTCGAACCTGCGACCGTAGCGGTCACGCGGTTCCAAACTGACGCGCTTAGAACCGCACGGCCACACCGGCCGGCGGCAGCACTTCCTGGAGGAGTCGGACAACATATTAATTCCGCCCACATACATCTCTCGTATTGACCACGAGGAGAAAATTCGAGAAATTAGAGCCAATACAGAGGCTTACCGATAATTTTCTTCCCACGCACTATTCGCGAGTGGAACAGGGTTGGAGGGATCAGTTAGTGGTACCGAAAGTACGCTCCGCCACGCACCATTAGATGGCTTGCGAAGTATGATGTAGATGTAGGTGTAGATTTGGCTCTGTATTTCCTAATATTTGGCGATTTCGTAGTGTGTGGTTAGATTGGAACTTTGGGGAACCACTTTAAATGTTGCGACTAAAACAACGAGCCGCAATAAAATTTGTATTTTTTCTCACAAATATTTGTCTCTTTCTTTCATAATACAGGGTGTTACAAAAAGGTACGGCCAAACTTTCAGGAAACATTCCTCACACACAAAGAAAGAAAATATGTTATGTAGACATGTGTCCGGAAACGCTTACTTTCCATGTTAGAGCTTGTTTTATTACTTCTCTTCAAATCACGTTAATCATGGAATGGAAACACACAGCAACAGAACGTACCAGCGTGACTTCAAACACTTTCTTACAGGAAATGTTCAACATGTCCTCCGTTAGCGAGGATACATGCATCCACCCTCCGTCACATGGAATCCCTGATGCGCTGATGCAGCCCTGGAGAATGGCGTATTGTATCACAGCCGTCCACAATACGAGCACGAAGAGTCTCTACATTTGGTACCGGGGTTGCGTAGACAAGAGCTTTCAAATGCCTCCATAAACGAAAGTCAAGAGGGTTGAGGTCAGGAGAGCGTGGAGGCCACGGAATTGGTCCGCCTCTACCAATCCATCGGTCACCGAATCTGTTGTTGAGAAGCGTACGAACACTTCGACTGAAATGTGCAGGAGCTCCATCGTGCATGAACCACATGTTGTGTCGTACTTGTAAAGGCACATGTTCTAGCAGCACAGGTAGAGTGCCGGCCGCTGTGGCCTAGCGGTTCTAGGCGCTTCAGTCCGGAAACGCGCTGCTGTTACGGTCGCAGGTTCGAATCCTCCCTCGGGCATGGATGTGTGTGATGTCCTTAGGTTAGTTAGGTTTAAGTAGTTCTAAGTCTAGGGGACTGATGACCTCAGATGTTAAGTCCCATAGTGCTCAGAACCATTTGAACCATTCGAACAGGTAGAGTATCCTGTATGAAATCATGATAACGTGCTGCATTGAGCGTAGGTGGAAGCGTAGGTGACGAAACTAAAATGAGCTCTAACATGGAAATTAAGCGTTTCCGGACACATTTCCACATAACATCTTTTCTTTATTTGTGTGTGAGGACTGTTTCCTGAAAGTTTGGCCGTACCTTTTTGTAACATCCTATATATAGTAACTTCCGAGTGCGTGGTTAGGCAGGAAACTAAGAGGACAGCTGCCGCGAGTGAAGCGAGGAACAATATAATATTCATATTCTTCCTTGTCACAACGTCGACAGGCGATCACGCGGTCGTCGATATTGCACGTGCCGTCACATTTGCGAGAAATGTTGCGAAACGAGCATTAAGCCCCTATCTGCTAAACCAAAGATGTTGCTAACACAACACTTTGTACAATCTCTGGTCGTGTACAAGTCGGTTGTTTGTAAAATCTTTGGATTTTTACGAGTTATATCTGTGCGTAGTTTCAGCACCAGTCAAGATTCTCGTTACGGTGATGGAACGGAGCAAAAGCAGGAGGACCAGCTTCGTCGGCAAACGCTGGGAGTCCGGTCCGGGCGCCGCGACGGTCGCACATCCGTGGCTCTTCCGCGGGCACTGGGAGCGCATGGCACAATGGCGTCACATATGGGCCAAGCGCGAACGCACATCGGCGGGCCGGGCGCGCCTGCCCAGGAGCACCGTACCCCCGCCTTCAGGTCGGTGGCGCCTGTCAGCAGGCCGCTATTTATTCTCTTTAAATATATGCAAAAAATTGATATTGTGCACAATAGCTGTATTTCACATAATTCCACATCTATATCTACGATACTCAATTTGTCACCTACTGGGGTGTGACGAACGTTCTTTGTGGACAACTTTTGGGGTTCTATTTTAATTATTTTAGCTTCATTAAACAATCGCGTCAAGAGCGCAGTCCGATTCCAACCCATCCGCTATCACCAACACCGACTCAAAGGAAGGCCTCGGCGCTTGTTGGTGACGTCACGTCAGCTAGGCACGGCGAACGCCAGGTCTGTTGCAGGCAGAAACGCCTGGGCGTGCTTGTCACTATAAATCTCTTATTTTTGGACAAACTGTTTGGTATTGTTTTGAATTCCGCAGTTTTATTTAGATGAAAGATTTTCTTACTATCGTAAACCTACAAATGTTCTGTATTACTGAATCCTGTCGAAACAAACGTAGATCAATATGAGAAGATGCTTTGCCCCATTGCAAGCTTCGGAAATTTTACGTTCAAGTAACTATATTTACTTGATCCATTTTGCTATCGAAACTTACCCAAACCCCTTACAATGAACTCGTTTCTTTTATTTATTTATTTATTTATTTTCGTTTGACATCGTCACTGGAAATGTGAACTAATTTACATGTGTAAATGTCCAACTGTTGCCAGCCATTAGATTACAGTCGTTTTCAACGAAAGGAATTCTAAACAGGAAAGAAAACAGATTCATACATCGAAAATACTGCTGAGCTTAAACTTTTTTAAACATGCACATTAGAAAAGATAAATATTCCCCTCTTGCAACTGAAAGGAGAAACTTTATAATATAAAAAAAATTTATTTGATAAAACAAGTATCTCTCTTTTGCCTCTTCTTCTGTCCCCCACCCCCTCCCCCAACGTGTACAATCGCAAGATAGTACATTAACATTCAGTGCTCCTCACCCCATAGTCAGCCAAGATACCTACAGAAGGGCACCAATATGTTCACAGTTTCTTGTAAAAGCAACCTAGTACAAACGTAACTTCCTCAGATTAACAAATAAGGTAAAGAAGCACGAATTCTGTTGCTGCTGGACCATGAAGTTATTTTTGTATGTCGATCCTTAAAACAGGTGGAAATTTAAGATCAGGAGTACACTATTTGTTAAGAAGTGTAATGAATTGCATAACTAATTGATTGCAGAAATCTCTCAGAACAATGTGTGTTGGTCAACTACCCCCAATAGTTTCACAATTTCCTGTGTCAGAGAAGGGGCACCACCATTATGAGTATGCCTGCAACAGACCTGGCGTTCGCCGTGCCAAGCTGACGTGACGTCACGAACAAGCGCCGAGGCCTGCCTTTGAGTCGGTGTTGCTATCACTCATGTCGTCCTGTATGACGTCATCAGTTTACCTTGCGAAAGATATCTGTGCTTGTCTTACTTTCTAGTGTAATGTATAATGTTTATAAATTACGCTGCTTGTTCCAAATACGTGGTGATATAAGTGGGTGTGATTTTTATGGAACCTCAGAGCATAGCCTGAATTGTTGATAGAAAAATAAGTTTCGTTATTTTTTTTATTTTTTCCGACAAATATTTGGCTGTTTCTTCCTGTATTTGGCACGATTTATGGGAGTAAGGTTAGGCAGGAACTTTAAAGCACAAATTACACTGCTGCGAGTCAAACGAGTAGTACTTACAATGTGTTTTTCTTACAGATGTTCGACTGGTTTTTTCAGTTTGAGGTTTGCCAGGAACGTAAGTGCATTGCTCATATAGTTGTGAGTGAATGAGTTATTGATAATTTTTGTTCTTGCCCTTTTTTTTAAAAAATGTGACGTCTTAAACGCGTTGTTGTTGTTGTTGTGGTCTTCGGCCCTGAGAATGGTTTGATTCAGCTCTCCATGCTACTCTATCCTGTGCCATCTTCTTCATCTCCCAGTACTTACTGCAACCTACATCCTTCTGAATCAGTTTATTGTATTCATCTCTTGGTCTCCCTCTATGATTTTTACCCTCCACGCGACCCACCAATGCTTAATTTGTGATCCCTTGATGCCTCAGAACATGTCCTACCAACCGATCCCTTCTTCTTGTCAAGTTGTGCCACAAACTCCTCTTCTCCCCAATTCTATTCAGTACCTCCTCATTAGTTATGTGATCTACCCATCTAATGTGCAGCATTCTTCTGTAGCACCACATTCCGAAAGCTTCTATTCTCTTCTTGTCCAAACTATTTATCGTCCATGCTCTACACAAAATTTTTTAGTTTCTAAATTTTTTCACTGTGGAAGCTTTTGACATATATGGCAACTCCTCCTCCCATCATATTATCTCTACTTACATGTGCAGCTAATTTGTACCCATTGATGTTAACCTTTTGCATATCATTGACAATGTGATGCTAAGACAGGCATAGCACATCTATTACATTCTCAGTTTCTATATCTTCTAAACAAAGCAGAAACTCATCAATTTTATTTTTCAATCCCCTAATATTTTGATAAAATATACTAACATTATTTTTCACTTTACTTTTGTGAGTATCTTGAACTTTTTTAACATCTTTAGTACTTGCCTGGCTGAGTTTCCCACTGGACACTGATCTTACACTAAAAAGAGTTTCCACCATGAGATGTAGTTCCTCCCCCCTTTAAATTTCCTGCTATCAGCCCAGCCAGTTTACCCTGTAAGTAAGATGTACATCATTGTTGTAAGCATGTCAGTATTTTTGAGTTTTGTCAAAGTAACATAATAATCATGATGCGATATAGGATAAAGATTCTGAAACATAATGTTTTTATTAGTCATTCTTGGTGTAAAAACCAAGTTACAGTGGACATAAAGGAACACATTACTTGTAGCTCCAGCAGATAAAAAGCAGTTGGATGAGTGCACCCTACATAATTATAAGATTTTTTAATAATAATTTCACATGTGCCACAAAAAAATCACCTAATCGAAAACGAATGCAGACAAATTCGTTGAGAATAAACCGAAAGAAAAGCAAGAAATGCCGAATTAGAATCGAATATTCGCTCAAATGTTAACGGGGGTACCATGCACATCCCTCAAAAACAACGAACTAACAAAAAAAGCATACACACACAATTCCTCCAGCATGAACTAAAAGTAAATATATGTATATTAAATTAAAATCGCAAATAAGCAGAAAAGAGCTAATCAATGACTGGGGAAAAAAGAAAGTAACCAATAAAAGCTAAAGACTCAATCCCAGATGAACAAATCATTACTACAAACCACGTCGCAAAAGCACGCATACGCAGTAAGAGGGATCCACCGCCAATAACAACAAGACATGTAAAAGAACAGTTAATTTCATATACGTAACGCCTGTAAGTGGAATACTCTCTTTCAAATTCTAAAAGTGGCAGGGGTAAAATACAGGGAGCGAAAGGCTATTTACAATTTGTATAGAAACCAGATGGCAGTTATAAGAGTCGAGGGGCATGAAAGGGAAGCAGTGATTTGGAAGGGAGCGAGACAGGGTTGTGGCCTCTCCCCGATTTTATTCAACCTGTATATTGAGCAAGCAGTAAAGGAAACAAAAGAAAATTTCGGAGTAGGTATTAAAATCCATGGAGAAGAAATAGAAACTTTGAGGTTCGCCGATGACATTGTCAGAGACAGCAAAGAACTTGGAAGAGCAGTTGAACGGAATGGACAGTGTCTTGAAAGGAGGGTATAAGATGAACATCAACAAAAGCAAAACGAGGATAATGGAATGTAGCCGAATTAAGTCGGGTGATGCTGAGGGAATTAGATTAAGAAATGAGACACTTAAAGTAGTGAAGGAGTTTTGCTATTTGGGGAGCAAAATAACTGATGATGGTCGAGGTAGAGAGGATATAAAATGTAGACTGGCAATGGCAAGGAAAGCGTTTCTGAAGAAGAGAAATTTGTTAACATCGACTATAGTTTTACACTACTGGCCATTAAAATTGCTACACCTCAAAGATCACGTGCTACAGACGCGACATTTAACGGACAGGTAAAAGATGCTGTGATATGCAAATGATTAGCTTTTGAGAGCATTCACACTAGGTTGGCGCCGATGGCGACACCTACAACATGCTGACATGAGGAATGTTTCCAACCTATTTCTGATACACAAACAGCAGTTGACCGGCGTTGCCTGGTGATGCCTCGTGTAAGGAGGAGAAATGCGTGCCATCACGTTACCGACTTTGATAAAGGTCGGATTGTAGCCTATCGCGATTGCGGTTTATCGTATCGCGACATTGCTGCTCGCGTTTTTCGAGATCCAATGACTGTTAGCAGAATATGGAATCAGTGGGTTCAGGAGGGTAATGCAGAACGCCGTGCTGGATCCCAACGGCCTCGTATCACTAGCAGTTGAGATGGCAGGCATCTTATCTGCGTGGCTATAACGGATCGTGCAGCCACGTCTCGATTCCTGAGTCAGCAGATGGAGACGTTTGCAAGACAACAACCATCTGCACGAACAGTTCGACGACGTTTGCAGCAGCATGGACTATCAGCTCGGAGACCATGGCTGCGCTTACCCTTGACGCTACATCACAGACAGGAGCGCATGCGATGGTGTACTCAACGACGAACCTGGGTGCACGAATGGCAAAACGTCATTTTTTCGGATGATTCCAGGTTCTGCTTACAGCATCATGATGGTCGCATCCGTGTTTGGCGACACCGCGGTGAACGCACATTGGAAGCGTGTATTCGTCATCGCCATACTGGCGTATCTCCCGGCGTGATGGTATGGGGTGCCATTGGTTACACGTCTCGCTCACCGCTTGTTCGCATTGATGGCACATTGAACAGTGGACGTTACATTTCAGATCATTCGATCCCTGCGAAACCTTACATTTCAGCAGGATAATGCACGACCGCATGTTGAAGGTCCTGTACGGGCCTTTCTGGATACAGAAAATGTTAGGCTGCTGCCCTGTCCAGCACATTCTCCAGATCTCTCACCAACTGAAAACGTCTGGTCAATGGTGGCCGAGCAACTGGCTCGTCACAATACGCCAGTCACTACTCTCGCAGCTGCACGGGCAGCTGTACCTGTACACGCCATCCAAGCTCTGTTTGACTCAATGCCCAGGCTTCTCAAGGCCGTTATTAGGGCCAGAGGTGGTTGTTCTGGGTACTGATTTCTCAGGATCTATGCACCCAAATTGCGTGAAAATGTAATCTCATGTCAGTTTTAGTATAATATATTTGTCCAATGAATACCCGTGTATCATCTGCATTCCTTCTTGGTGTAGCAATTTTAATGGCCAGTAGTGTAAGTGTCAGGACGTCTTTTCTGAAAGTATTTGTATGGGGTGTAGCCATGTATGGAAGTGAAACATGGATGATAAACAATTGAGACAGGAAGAGAATAGAAGCGTTTGAAATGTAATGTTACAGGAGAATGGTGAAGATTAGATCAGTAGATCACGTAAGTAAAGAGGAAGTACTGAATAGAATAGGGAAGATTTGGAATTTGTGGCACATCTTGACTAGAAAAAATGGCTCTGAGCACTATAGGACTTAACATCTGAGGTCATCAGTCCCCTAGAACTTAGAACTGCTTAAACCTAACTAACCTAAGGACATCACACACATCCATGCCCGAGGCAGGATTCGAACCTACGACCGTAGCGGTCTCGCGGTTCCAGACTGTAGCGCCTAGAACCGCACGGCCACTTCGGTCGGCCAACTTGACTAGAAGAACGGATCAGTTGGTAGGACATCTTCTGAGGCATCAAGGGTTAAGCAGTTTAGTACTGAAGGGAAGCAGGGAGGGTAAGAACCGCAGAGGGAGACCAAGAGATGAATACACTTAGTTGGTTCAGAAGGATGTAGGTTGCAGTAGTTACTCGGAGATGAAGAGGCTTGTATAGGATACAGTAGCATGAAGAGCTGTATCAAACTAGTCTTTGGACTGAAGAGCACAACAGCAACAACAACAACAACAGTAGCATCTGATACTGCATCTCATCACCCTTCATAGCAGTGCACCCGACAAAGTCTGTGCGATCACGACCTATTCTCCAAAATGAAGGAACCTCTTCGTGACACGAACTACAACACGAGAGAAGATATCAAACGTGCCATAGGGCGGTCCTTGCAAGAAAGAAATGGGCGCGCTGACGATGTACGACGCCTTCATCTGTGGGGAAAGGTGATCGAGACTCGGAGCGATTATTTTGAAGGCACGTAATATGGTAAAAGTCTGTCGATTAAGCCTGACATGAATTACAACGCTGTTGCCACTACTTTTTATCGAAGCCGTATGTGGTTCCACTCCAAATCGCTCGGTACGCATATGCCATGCTATTTAATGGGTGCGACAGCTTCCAGTGAAGGTTCTGCAATTGTGTAATCATACAACAATGGAACTTTCTACCGAATTATGCGCAATACGTTACATTTGATAATGTTGATCGTCAATTACCACTCGCGGCACCAAGGATTGATCTTCTGCAAATCTTCCAGCATTTCGCTACAATTTCCTATTTTTGCGATTTCTCCGCATAAAACAGCGGCATCTGTGCAAAATTTCATCACCTTCCGTCGTTATAAACTGGATCATTCATAAATATATATTGATAAAAATGGTCCAGAAACACTCCGTTGGGGTACACACAAAATTATTTTTACGACTGAAGACTGCGCTCGTATAAAAAATGAGCGTGGAGTATTTTATTTGCTAGGGACTCTTCGTTCTAATCACAGAGCTGAACTGACGTTCTGTATGCTCGTATTTTATTCATTAGGCAGCAGTGTGGAACTGAACGAACACCTTCTGAAAGTGAAGGAATATGTCATCAAGAAGGACACCGGTATCTATTTTCGCCTAGGTGTCGTGGACGAGCAAAGCTGGTTGTTTGTGAAACCCACGTTGAGTCCTGCAAAGGTGATTTTAGTCATCTGAATGGCCATAATACGCGAGTGCAAAACATGCTCCAGAATTCTAAAACGGAGTGGCTTCATCGATACAGCCATATCGTTCTGTGCAACTCTTTGACGACCCTTTTTGAAAACGGAAATTATCTGCGCATTTACTTAACTAGTAGGAACACTTTTGTTCCTCCAACGACCTTCGGTAAACTGTTGCTAAAAGATAAGGGAGTTCTTTGGTGTACTGTGTGCAGAATGGTATAGGTATCCCATCGGGTCCAATCGCCTTTTTTCTGCCCAACGATTTTAGTTGATTTTCCATCCCGAAGTTCCTACGCGCGCCTGATTGGAGACAAGTCCGGAGACCATAGGCCAGGGAAGTTGCTCCTCGTCTCGCAGAGTACTTTCAGTTTCACGGGCAGTGTGTGGTCGAGCGTTATCCTGTTGAAAGAACAAATCAGCATCCTGTTGCAAGAACGGCAAAAGAAAGAGACTAAAAACATTATCCCTCGTACTGAGCACTGGTTAGCGTCCGCTCCAGCAACAGCAAAGGTGAGCGAGAGCTGTAGCTTATGGCACCGCACACCATAACGCCTGGGATGGAACCGGTGTGCCTTAGACGAATGCAGTCCACGAGACAGCACCCACCAGGTCTACGTCGTAAGAGCAAACGACCATCACTTGCGTGCAAGCAGAATCTACTTTCGTCGCTGAAGATCACGGCGCGCCATACCGTCTTCCACGCGATCCTCTGATCCTCTAAAACGTGCTAGAGGTGTGTGTGTCCATAGTACCACTGATAATAACCAGTTCGCGACAGCTCGTGTTGACACGTCTAAGCTCACAAGCCCTCTTATCTACGCTGCGGTACATCTACATCTGCATGGTTACTGTGCAATTCACACTTAAGTGCCTGGCAGATGGTTCATCGAACCATTTTCATACTACTTCTCTACCATTCCACTCTCGAATGGCGCGTAGGAAAAAGGAACCCCTAAATCTTTCCGTTCGAGCTTTGATTTTTCTTAGTTTATTGTGATGATCATTTCTCCCTACGTAGGTGGGTGTCAACAAAATATTTTCGCATTCGGAAGAGAAAATTGGTCATCTCACCGCAAAGAAAACTGCCTTTGTTTCAGTACGTGCCACCCCATCTCGGGTATCATATCGGTGACACTTTCACCCCTATTGTGCTATAACACGAAACGAGCTGCCCTTCTTTGCACTTTTTCGATGTGCTCCGTCAATCCCAACTGATAAGGATCCCACACCGCGCAGCAATATGCCAGCAGAGGACAGACTAGTGTAATGTAGGCTGTCTCTTTAGTGGGTTTGTCGCATCTTCTAAGTGTCCTGCCAACAGAGCGCAGTCTTTGTTTCGCCTTCCCCACAATATTATCTCTGTGGTCTTTCCAATTTAAGTTGCTCGTAATTGTAATTCCTAGGTATTTAGTCGAATTGACAGCCCTTAGATTTGCGCGATTTATCGTATACCCAAAATTTATCGGACTTCTTTTCGTACCCATGTGGATGACCTCGCACTTTTCTTTGTTTAGTGCCAGTTGCTACTTTTCGCACCATACAGAAATTCTCTCTTATCATTTTGCAATTGGAACTGATCGTCTGATGATTTTACAAGACGGTAAATTACAGCGTCATCTGCATACAATATAAGGGGGCTGCTCAGATTATCACCTAGATCATTTGTGTAAATCAGGAACAGCAGAGGGCATCTGACTGTAGCAGGGTCATTTGTCAGCGCATTTTATCGCTGTGGCATGCCGATTGAGCTACACTTACGGACAAGCTTCGGGCCTTGAAACCTCTTCCCGCGGCTTGGACGTCCTCCTCACGCCCCTCTCGGCGGGAGGAGGTAGTTTTGGCCCGGTTACGAATTGGACACTGCCGGTTCAGCCATCGCCATCTGCTGACGGCTACGCCGGCGCCGTTCTGCCCATGTGGGCAATTGCTGACGGTGCGCCACATTTTAACGTCCTGTCCGAATTTTAATACACTGCGCGTTGATCTTGGCCTGCCATGTACTCTGGATGCCATTTTAGCGGATGACCCAGGAGCAGCTGCTCGCGTTCTTCGTTTCATCCACTTGACAAACCTGTCTAAGGACATTTGATCATGCTGTTTTTTTTTTTTAATCCTATGCTTGTTAATATGTCTTTTATAGTGTTGTCCCTTTTAGTTGCTGTTTTAACCTTGTGCCTCGCAGTGCATTCCTAATTTAGTCTGGGCGCTAATGACCACTGTAGTTGTGCGCCCTAAAACCACAAAAAGAGGGCCTATGACACTACCTGGCGGAACGCCAGATATCACCTCTGTTCTACTCGATGATTTACCGTCTATCACTACGAACTGTGACTTCTCTGAGAGGAAATCACGAATCCAGTCACACAACTGAGACGATACTCCATATGCACGCAATTTGATTAATACTCGCTTGTGAGAAACGGTATCAAAAGCCTTCCGGAAATCTAGGAATATGGAAATGATCTGAGGTCCCTTGTCGACAGCACTCATTAGCTGTCGGATCTGTCACTGCTGAACTTACAATATGACGATACTGGTGGGCATCTGTGCTGTATGGAATATCATAGCCTCGTCTACGAGTATGATAATGTTCACGTGACCTCTGATGGCATCGCTACCCAACTAACCGTGCACGTCCAACTTGTGTGGCAATTCTACGGAAGGACCATCCCGCCACTCCGAAAGCAAAACTTTCACCACTTTCAAACAGTCTCAGTTGGTTGCAGGAAGCACGGGTGCGTCTCCGTGGCATAGCTGCCTGCTTGCTTCACACTTTTGCATGAACTCAGCCTTCTGGCTGTGAGCATTCCCTATTAAAGGGCAGACACAGATGGCACTCCGGTAGCTATGCCAGTACTCTATCTGTTGGCGCACTTCTTTAAGGCATTGCTAATACATCTACTAAGGCCCAGGTGGCATATGCCGTCATCGGATCAAAATCGACGTCGTCTTTCCAAGTGTACCATTTTTTTTTTTCCGGCATTGTACTGCGATATCCGGCCATATGTTCTCGGGTGCATTACCTCTCGCATAATGAGGGTAGGGCCAGAACTGTTGAAAATGATCATTTTGGTGGTCCATTTGTCGCAGGAGATGTGAGCAAGGAAGCAGGCAGCGTTCAGCTTCTCTATGCAACTAGTTGTTATTTGACAATATGGGTCAGCGGAGTCAGCTTTTTATCAAACTTCTAGTTCACTTTTCGGATCAGAATTACTTAGAAAGTTTAAATTGAAATCACCGCAGATTAATAACTTCTTCTTTCTGTCTGACAGACAGCATAATAGGGAGTCAAACTTTTTTATGAACAGCTCCCAGTCTCCTAATGGGGACCTGTACATTGTTGCTAATATCAATACTACATTATCTAGCTGAAGTTCACATGCACAAACCTCAAAGTGCTGATCAACACAAAATTTGCTTACTTGTACAGGTTTGCATTTATACTCTTGTTTTATGAAAATGGCAACTCCTTTATCCATCCTACATCTACCAGTGTAAGATGCTAAATTATAGCCACTTATACTGATATTATCCATGCCCACAGTTACAGACAGAATATATCAATCTCATTCTTATTTTTCAGATCATCTAAACACACTAATAGCTCGTCTACTTTATTTTTTATTCCCCTGATATTTTGATGAAGTAAGTTGATACTGCCCTTAGCTTACCCATATTTACTGTACATGAAGTTTCTTTTATTCTATTTATCTTGATCTTCATCTGTCTGGACTTTGGCTATAATATAAAAAAACCTGCCTGCTTGGACTCATTAACCACAGGAAGCACCACTTGTGTGACTGGACCCCCTTACAGTTTCTGCTAATAGAGAAGCTAACTTATTTTTTCCCATCATATTCGGGTGCATTCCATGTGTACTGCATCCCCACCTACCAATAGCATTTACTTGAACAACACTTATGCGAGATTTTTACGGTGTCTGGAGCATCCTGTTCAGCTCAGTGTTAACATGCCTTACAGCAGTGTTTACCCAGGGCTGATCATGGCACTGAAAGACCTCCACAAACCCCACATTTGTATGCTCAGTTTCTGCTCCTATTTTATCCTGATCACTCCTAATACTGTATCTTGAATTCATAGCCAGGCTGTTTCCTGCTCCCCCAACTATAATTACCCGATCTTCCTTCTCAAAGTCCCTGCATAGCTGACTTAAGTTTTCTGTCACTTGGCTAAGGCTAGCACTTGGTTTCACAAAACTTGTGACCTGGTACCCTGCACCTAATTTCTCCTGAAGCTGCTGGCCCACATCCCTCCCATGACTGCTGCCTGCAAGCAGAATTATTATTTTCCTATTCTGGTTTGATACCGACCTGTCTTTTTTCTTTAAGCTAGTATTCTGCTTCAACCTACTTTCAACTACATCCGGATGAGGCCCTTCGTTCACTTCAGATAGCCTGCCGGGTTGGCCGAGCGGTTCTTGGCGCTACAGTCTTGAACCGCGCGACCGCTATGGTCGCAGGTTCGAATCCTGCCTCGGGCCTTAGGTTAGTTAGGTTTAAGTAGTTCTAAGTTCTAGGGGACTGATGACCTCAGATGTTAAGTCCCATAGTGCTCAGAGCCATGCAACTAGTTGTTATTTGATAATATGGGTCAGCGGAGTCAGCTTTTTATCAAAAAGGAGGCCCTATAAACAGGACTGGGCAACAGCTTGCAAGCGCTGAGTGCCTAAGTAGAGCTCTAGGTCAGGATGAATCGTGGTATGACCACAGAAATGCATGCGGATGGCGCCTTGGAGCTGGCGTCCAGGCAAGTCTACCACGTGGGAACTGTACCAAATGCAGGGGTGACCAGCAGCCTGATAGAGTGCACTAGCCCACTGCTGGCTATGAGGGAGATCGTGACACTCAGGGCAGAGTCGTATGAAGCGGTTCTCTTGTGGAGAGCCATAAAGTTTTATGGGCCTATTGACCTCCAAATTTTTGAACACTGTACATTCAGCGGTCAGAGTTTTGTGACACTGTATTCCTTCATCATGTGCGTCCCTTCGTAGGAGCATTCGACCCTGACTTCATTTTCATGGATGACAATGTGCAACAGCATCAAACTCTGCAGTTGGAACGAGAGAATATGTAGCGAATGGTTTGGCCTTGCCTGTACGTTCCCCGGTCCTGAATCCCAACGAGCACCTGTGGGAAAGATTAGGGAGACGTACTGCGACATGTCCACAAGCACCAACGGCCAGTTGTCAGTCACGCTGGTGAGGAATGGAACGCCCTACCGCAAGAACTCCTTACCAAACTTCTGGCCAGCATGGTAGCATGCTGGAGAGCATGGTTTGCCGTCCGTGGTGATCACACACTCTATTACGACCATGTCTCGCATTTGTAAGGTCCACGTAGTCATCATAAATCACTGCGACTTTACCGTGATTATTGTCCTTGAATAAATGTGTCATTTCTATTCGTCTCATTGCAATTTTTTTTTAATTACCGTCTTTCCTATTCTGTAGCAATGCTTTCTGTATATGGCCCAAGTTTCATCTAGCTATGTTACTTGGCAGTGATACATCATGCGAAAGTTATTTCCATCCTTAAGTTTTCACCAGACCATTTATATTTGCAGTTAGCGGTGTTATTGTAATCGCTGATTCCCTGCTCTGTGTCCACTGACTCAAAAAGCTCGGCCCTATTTGTAGCCAGGAGAGCTGAGATGTTACTTGTACTCCCACGAGTGAGTTCTCTGATTAACAGCTCATGCTAATTTTCGGATAAGACGTTTAGAACAATTTCACGCCACTTTCTTTCCCCTCTACCAACTCTAATCACTTGAATTTCCCTGCCTATAACTGATACACCCCCCCCCCCCCCCCCCATGAACCACCGACCTTGCCGTTGGTGGGGAGGCTTGCGTGCCTCAACGATACAGATAGCCGTACCGTAGGTGCAACCACAACGGAGGGGTATCTGATGAGAGGCCAGACAAACGTGTGTTTCCTGAAGAGGGGCAGCAGCCTTTTCAGTAGTTGCAGGGGCAACAGTCTTATTGATTGACTGATCTGGCCTTGTAACACTTACCAAAATGCCCTTGCTGTTCTGGTACTGCGAACGGCTGAAAGCAAGGGGAAACTACAGCCGTAGTTTTTCCCGAGGGCGGGCAGCTTTAGTGTATGATTAAATGATGATGGCGTACTCTTGGGTAGAATATTCCGGAGGTAAAATAGTCCCCCATTCGGATCTCCGGGCGGGGACTACTCAAGAGGACGTCGTTATCAGGAGAAAGAAAACTGGCGTTCTACGGATCGGAGCTTGGAATGTCAGATCCCGTAACCGGGCAGGTAGGTTAGAAAATTTAAAAAGGGAAATGGATAGGTTAACGTTAGATATAGTGGGAATTAGTGAAGTTCGGTGGCAGGAGGAACAAGACTTTTGGTCCGGTGAATACAGGGTTATTAATACAAAATCAAATAAGGGTAATGCAGGAGTGGGTTTAATAATGAATAAAAAAAATAGAAGTACGGGTAAACTACTACGAACAGCATAGTGAACGCATTATTGTGGACAAGATAGACACGAAGCCAACGCCTACTACAGTAGTACAAGATTATATCCCAACTAGCTCTGCAGATGACGAAGAAATTGATAAATTGTATGATGAGATAAAAGAAATTATTCAGGTAGTGAAGGGAGACGAAAATTTAATAGTCATGGGTGACTGGAATTCAAGAGTAGGAAAAGGGAGAGAAGGAAACATAGTAGGTGAATATGGATTGGGGGTAAGAAATGAAAGAGGAAGCCGCCTGGTAGAAGTTGGCACAGAGTATAACTTAATCATAACTAACACTTGGGTTAAGAATCATGAAAGAAGGTTGTATACATGGAAGAACCCTGGAGATACTAAAAGGTATCAGATAGATTATATAATGGTAAGACAGAGATTTAGGAACCAGATTTTAAATTGTAAGACATTTCCAGGGGCAGATGTGGACTCTGACCATAATCTATTGGTTATGACCTGTAGATTAAAACTGAAGAAACTGCAAAAAGGTGGGAATTTAAGGAGATGGGACCTGCATAAACTGAAAGAACCAGAGGTTGTACAGAGTTTCAGGGAGAGCATAAGGGAACAATTGACAGGAATGGGGGAAAGAAATACAGTAGAAGAAGAATGGGTAGCTTTGAGGGATGAAATAGTGAAGGCAGCAGAGGATCGAATAGGTAAAAAGACGAGGGCTAGTAGAAACCCTTGGGTAACAGAAGAAATATTGAATTTAATTGATGAAAGGAGAAAATATAAAATGCAGTGTATGAAGCAGGCAAAAAGCAATACAAACGTCTCAAAAATGTTATCGACAGAAAGTGCAAAATGGCTAAGCAGGGATGGCTAGAGGACAAATGTAAGGATGTAGAGGCTTATCTCACGAGGGGTAAGATAGATACTGCCTACAGGAAAATTAAAGAGACCTTTGGAGAAAGGAGAACCACTTCCATGAATATCAAGAGCTTTGACAGAAACCCAGTTCTAAGCAAAGAAGGGAAAGCAGAAAGGTGGAACGAGTATATAGAGGGCCTATACAAGGGCGATGTACTTGAGGACAATATTATGGAAATGGAAGAGGATGTAGCTGAAGATGGAATGGGAGATACGATACTGCGTGAAGAGTTTGACAGAGCACTGAAAGACCTGAGTCGAAACAAGGGCCCCGGAGTAGACAACATTCGATTTGAACTAATGACAGCCTTGGGAGTGCCAGTCCTGACAAAACTCTACCGTTTGGTGAGCAAGATGTATGAGACAGGCGAAATACCCTCAGACTTCAAGAAAAATATAAAGATTCCAATCCCAAAGAAAGCTGGTGTTGACAGATGTGAAGATTACCGAACTATCAGTTTAATAAGTCACAGCTGCAAAATACTAACGCGAATTCTTTACAGACGAATGGAAAGACTGATAGAAGCCGACTACGGGGAAGACCAGTTTTGATTCCGTAGAAATGTTGGAACACGTGAGGCAATACTGACCCTACGACTTATCTTAGAAGAAAAATTAAGGAAAGGCAAACCTACGTTTCTAGCATTTGTAGACTTAGAGAAAGCTTTTGACAATGTTAACTGGAATACTCTCTTTCAAATTCTGAAAGTGGTAGGGGTAAAATACAGGGAGCGAAAGCCTATTTACAATTTGTATAGAAAGCACATGGCAGTTATAAGAGTCGAGGGGTATGAAAGGGAAGCAGTGGTTGGGTAGGGAGTGAGACAGGGTTGTAGCCTATACGCGATGTTACTCAAGCTGTATATTGAGCAAGCAGAAAAGGAAACAAAAGAAACGTTTGGAGCAGGTATTAAAATCCATGGAGAAGAAATAAAAACTTTGAGGTTCGTCGATGACATTGTAATTCTGTCAGAGACAGCAAAGGACTTGGAAGAGCAGCTGAACGGAATGGACAGTGTCTTGAAAGGAGGGTATAAGATGAACATCAACAAAAGCAAAACGAGGATAATGGAATGTAGTCGAATTAAGTCGGGTGATGTTGAGGGAATTAGATTAGGAAATGAGACACTTAAAGTAGTGGAGGAGTTTTGCTATTTGAGGAGCAAAATAACTGATGATGGTCGATGTAGAGAGGATATAAAATGTATACTGGCGATGGCAAGGAAAGCGTTTCCGAAAAAGGGAAATTTGTTAACATCGAGTATAGATTTAAGCGTCAGGAAGTCGTTTCTGAAAGTATTTGTACGGAGTGTAGCCATGTATGGAAGTAAAACATGGACGATAAATAGTTTGGACAAGAAGAGAATAGAAGCTTTCGGAATGTGGTGCTACAGAAGAATGCTGCACATTAGATGGGTAGATCACATAACTAATGAGGAGGTATTGAATAGAATTGGGGAGAAGAGGAGTTTCTGGCACAACTTGACTAGAAGAAGGGATCGGTTGGTAGGACATGTTCTGAGGCATCAAGGGATCACAAATTAAGCATTGGAGGGTAGCGTGGACGGTAAAAATCGTAGAGGGAGACCAAGAGATGAATACACCAAGCAGATTCAGAAGAATGTAGGCTGCAGTAGGTACTGGGAGATGAAGAAGCTTGCACAGGATAGAGTAGCACGGAGAGCTGCATCAAACCAGTCTCAGGAGTGAAGACCACAACAACAACAACATAACTGATAAGTTTATATTTCCCCCTAATACTATAATATGATTAGGAAATTCAAGCACAACCTTCTCTAGATTTTCACTCAAATGTTCTGCGCTACTGCTACTTCTAGTATCGATCAAACAACAGACGATCCTCTACCACTAAAGGCCGGCCGAAGTAGCCGTGCGGTTAAAGGCGCTGCAGTCTGGAACCGCAAGACCGCTACGGTCGCAGGTTCGAATCCTGCCTCGGGCATGGATGTTTGTGATGTCCTTAGGTTAGTTAGGTTTAACTAGTTCTACGTTCTAGGGAACTAATGACCTCAGCAGTTGAGTCCCATAGTGCTCAGAGCCATTGTAACGCAGCCGTGGTGAGCACAATCGGACAGTCTGTATTGTTGAGCGTCATAGCGGACAGACGCCAAATGCGATTGTTCGGGGTGGCACTGCCCATGCGATCTCACCCCCTTCGTGGTGGTTTAACAGCCAGAGGCACTGTCTCTTCTGCAAGCCGTTCCACGTGCCATACGAGGTGCGACAGTAAAATAATGAGACTCATGTGAAAAAAAAATGTTGCTTGCCGTTTTAGTCAAGTTTAGTGTTGTCTCCTTCAAAGTAGTTCCCTTCTGATTGCACACACTTTTTCCAGCGCTTCTGCCATTGATGGTAACATTTCTGGAACTGCAATATCCTCCAAGACCCTCGTCACAGCTTATTGGACATCTTGTGTTGTTTGAAAATGATGCCCCTTGACCGCCATTTTGTCTCTTGGAAATAGGAAAAGGTCGCACGGAGCGTTATCTGGCGAATAAGGTGGCTGTGGTAGTACTGAAATTTGTTTTGAGGTTAAAAATTGCTATACTGACAGAGCAGTATGGGATGGCGCATTATCATGATGCAGAATCCAATTATCAACAATGTTGGCACGAACACGAAGAACTCTTTTGCAAAATCTTCCTAAACATTCTTTGTAGTAATATTGGTTAACTGTTTGTCCAGGAGGTACCCACTCTTTATGAACAATTCCCTTGGAATCAAAGAAGAACACAAGCATGCATTTCACTTTTGACTTTGACATGCGAGCTTTTTTTGGTCTGGGTGATCCCTTTGAGCACCAGTGCGAACTTCGGCGTTTTTTGTCTCTGGATCGTACTGAAAAACCAACTTTGCCGGCCGGAGTGGCCGAGCGGTTCTAGGCGCTACAGTCGCAGGTTCGAATCCTGCCTCGGGCATGGATGTGTGTGATGTCCTTAGGTTAGTTAGGTTTATGTAGTTCTAAGTTCTAGGGGACTGATGACCTCAGAAGTTAAGTCCCATAGTGCTCAGAGCCATTTGATCCATTTGAAAAACCAACTTTCATCACCAGTGATAACTCGGCTCAACAATTCTGGATTGATTTCCGTTTGCTCTGACAGATCGGCTGCCACATTTTTCCGTGTTTCTCGCTGTTGTGGTGTGAGATTTTTGGGGACCATTTTTGCACAAATCTTTCTCATACCAAGATCTTCAGTTATTACTAGACGAACTGTTTCTTGATTGATGTTCAGTTCTTCTGCAATCATTTTCACAGATAATCTTCGATCATATTGTACGAGTTCATGTACTCTGACCAAGTTGACATCCGTCTGTGAGGTTGATGGGCGTCCACTGCAGCAACGGTAGGTCTGGCTTACCGTTGCGCTATATTATACGGTTCCATTTCCGTGACGAGAGACACAAACACATGTTAACTTATGCCAGCACAACTCGCGACTGAGCAGTTGCATCGATGTGCCGCTTGGACTAGAAGCAGCTTATAGGCCAAGGTCAAAGATATTGTGCCTACGCAAGCCTGCAGAGTTGCCACATCTTGCAAAGAAAATCAGCCTCCTTACTTTATTGTCGCACCTCGTATTTCAGAACAACGCCCGCCTGTATGTGGCTAGGAATGTGCAAGCCTTCTTCGAAAAAAGATGGGTACTACTGTTTGCCTGACATGCTCATTCCCTGACAAGCCGCCCATCGAACATATCTGGGATATAGTCAGTCGGCAACTTGCTTATTCACGTACTCTTGCAGCCACAGTTGACGCTTTGTGGACGCCCCTACAAACTGTGTGGCAGAATATTCCCCAGCAGCATATTCAGGTGCTCTTGATTCCATGCCACGACGTCTAGTGGCTCAGACTGAAGCGCGTGGTGGTGCTACTCCATACTGAATTCCCGCAGTCACAGTGCATATACAGGTCTGTGAATTTAATAACTTGTTTAGTGTCACCTCCCTAATCGGTGGAATAAATTTCACTGTCATCGCATCTCTCGGTTCTGGTGTTTCACTTTCTCCTGACACTAGCGTATGTAGGATGACATTCTCTTATTGGTTCCAGCATTTTGCACATTAGATCACTTATGATGGTGTGCAACTGCCAACTACTATTACAGAACGAGGTGGCGCAGTGCTTAGCACACTGGACTCCCATTCGGAAGGACAACGGTTCAAACTGTCGTCCGGCCATCTTGACTTAATTTTTCCATGATTTCCCTAAATCACTTCAGGCAAATGCCGGGATGGTTCCCTTCAAAGGACACGGCCGATTTCCTTGTCCATCCTTCCCCCATCCGATGGGACCGATGACCTCGCTGTTTGGCCCCTCCCCCATGTCAACCAACCGCTATTCCATAATTTTCTTATTTTGCTTAAAAAATAATTCACATTAGTGTCCCGCCGCAGCTTCACACTAGTAGTACAACAGTATGATTTGTCTTGTGTAGTGGTAACTTTGTTTACAGGCCACTGTGTAGACTTCTAATTAAAATTCAGAGATCAACATTAGTTAACTGAATGTGATCACTTGCATACTATTCCAGCGATTGAAGCAGCACGCGACAGGAAGTTTCTCGGAAATGTTACTTGTCCCATATTTAATTGGCGTTTGGCGTGAAATTTTGTGGCGGTCATGGAAGCTGTGAGCTACTATGCCACCTGTTCCATCCAACTGCACAGTCAGTTTTGCGTGAGCTATATTTTCTCGCGATCTTTTCACCACTCAAACAATAATTCCATACCAAAAAATTCTGTTCATGTCAGCTAAAAATCTGGTATGTGCAGGATCGCAAGCCTTTTAGGAAATTGACGGTAGCTGACTCTCGCCTCCAGATTGCGGCACCTCACTCACCTCCGCTGCTGCATTCTGGTAGCCTTATGCCTATCTACTGTGCCCACAAACCTCCCTCATGAATCATCCTATCTACTAGAGAAAACTGTATCAAAATTGATTCACCACTTCCTCAGATCAACTTTCACATACATACTGTAGTGTTGCTACCTAATTTTATGTGAAACTTGTTGGTATTTGTAAGAAAATGGGTGAAAAGTATTATGTTGACTACTGCAGGCTGAGAAGCCCTGTGTGGTGACTTATGAGGCATAGTATCAGGTAATGCAATTCACATGCATAATAACATATATCTCCAAGATTGGCGGTCTCCAACAGAAGCTCGAAATTTCGCGCTGACTTCAATGCGAGATGCTTATAATAGTTTCCACAACCAACTTTGTCTCGAAACCTGGCAGAAAATCCAAAGAGGTTCTGGTCGTATGTAAAGTATGCTTGGAGCAAGACACAATCAGTGCTTCTCCGCGCGATAGCAATGGAAATACTGTCGATAACCATGCTGCTAAACCAGAGTTCTAAACACACCCTTCTGAAACTCCTTCACCAAAGAAGACGAAGTAAATATACCAGGATTCGAATCAAGAACAGCTGCCAACATGAGTAAGTTAGAAGTAGATATTATCGGAGTACTGAATCGTCTTAAATCACTTAATAAAACCAAGTCTTGAGGTCCACACTGTATACCAACTAGATACCTTTCAGAGTATATTGCTGAAATAGCGCCATACTTAACAACCGTATGCTACGTCCGGCTCGACGACAGATTCTTACCTAAAGAGTGGAAACTTGCTCAGGTCACACCAGTATCCAAGAAAGGCAATAGGAGTAATCCACTAAATTATAGGGCCTTTTCATAATGTCAATAAGCAGCAAGATTTTTGAACATATATTGTGTTCGAACATTATGAGTCACCTCGAAGAGAACGGTCTGTTGACACATAGTCAACAAGGATTCAGAAAACATTGTTCTTATGAAACACAACTAACTTTTTATTCACACAAAGTGTTGAGTGTTACTGACAAGGGATTTCAAATTGATTCCGTATTTCTATATTTCCAAAAGGCTTTTGACACTGTACCTCACAAGCGGATTGTAACCAAATTGCGTGCTTGTGGAATATCGTTCCAGTTATGTAACTGGATTCGTGACTTCCTGTCAGAGAGGTCACAGTTCGTAATAACTGGCGTAAAGTCATATAGTAAAACGTAAGTGATTTCTGGGGTACCCCAAGGCACTCTTACAGGCACCCTGCCGTTCCTTATCTATGGAAACGATTTAGGAGACAATATGAGCAGCCGTCTTAGGTTGTTTGCAGATGATGCTGACGTCTATCGTCTAGTAATCAAAACAAGTTGCAGAATGATTTATAAAAGATATCTGTATGGTGCAAAACTTGGCAGTTGACCCTAAAGAATGAGAAGTGTGACGTCATCTACAGGAATGCTAAAAGGAATCCGTTAAACATCAGTTACACGATAAATCAATCAAATCTAAAGGTTGTAAATTAAGCTAAATTCCTAGGAACGACAAACATAAACATCTTAAATTGGAAAGCGCACATAAAAAATGTTGTGGAGAACGCGAACCAAAAAACACTGAGAAGATGCAACAAATCTACTAAAGAGACTGCCAGCACTACGCTTGTCTGTCTTTTTCGGACTACAGGTGGGCGATGTGGGATGTGTATGTGCAGAAGATATATACAATAAGTGTATCTGTATTAGAAATCGTAATTTTCACCACAGCAAGCAAAAATAATGTGTTTCTTTACACGTCAAATACGTAAATCTGTGTTTGAAATTGCTTTCACATGTGCTTAAGATTTACTAGCGCCGGCCGCAGTGGACGAGCTGTTCTAGGCGCTACAGCCTGGAACCGCGCGACCGCTACGGTCGCAGGTTCGAATGCTGCCTCGGGCATGGATGTGTGTGATGTCCTTAGGTTAGTTAGGTTTAAGTAGTTCTAAGTTCTAGGGGACTGATGACCTCAGACGTTAAGTCCCATGGTGCTCAGAGCCTTTTTTTATTTACCAGTGTATTACAGATTTAACAACAAACAAACGTACCTTGGCATAGGCTACTGCTGATTGAATAGAAGCAGTGTTCAGAAGAAATGATTTCGCATTAGATTTAAAATCTCCTGCCTATCTGACAGACATTTTATGTTATTGTTATGACATTTTATGTTATTGTTAAGGCTTCATACAGTATTAAACTTTTTGTGAGCCATTGGTTTCATTGGTAACTAGTAAAGGTCATTTTCTCACATTTTGCACATTGTGTAGTGTGGACATTTTATTCTCTTCAAGCCTATTCCGGACACGTGTTCATGTGAAACATTAATTGCTGGTGCTAACTGTATTTGCTGTGCAAAGCTTAATAACCTGTGGATTTACGAAGTTAAGTGAGGCTCTGTTTGCAGAAAGACATTTATTAATCATTTGAGACATGTTTTAACAATTTACATTGTTACAGTCTCTCTGACTAGATTAATTAGACACTTGTCATCTGGAGAAGGGCCTAACTCTTCCTCATAGACGTATATACAAAGCATTGTACTCAACCTATAACTGAACCCTATTTGACTTCATTTGTGATTCCTCCACAGCCACTAAAATTTTCTCGAGTCCTTGAATTATTAATCACTATTAATAAAATATTCCGAGCTATTATGCTGTGGTCGAATGGATTTCATATTAAAACTGAACGTTTCACCCCATGTGCAATGGAGTATCCGATTCACACCACGGCTCGCTACTGACTGCGGCAAAGTCCGCTTACACGTGTTCCCGCGCACCGGCATGATGTCACGCGCTTTGAATAGCCGAGAGCAGTTGGCTGTTATCGGAGGCCATCGTCCTCTGTTGCTATCACCCCATGGTGAAAGACTGGTATACATCTACTCCAGCACTGTGATCCAGATCTCATTGAATTTCACGCCTTCCTCCTTCCCATTGAAATTCCTGGGCTGCGTAACAATCTCCATGGCCTATCTGTATAGCCTTTCATGGTTTCCGCTTGTCGTTCCCAGTACTGGAGTCCAATCAAAATGAATGCTTCGGTCTCCTGGTCGCAACGCATGTTCCGCAATAGCTAATCTGTTAATCTCCCCCCTTCTACAATTGCCCTTGTGCGGACAAAAAGAAGCTACTAATCACTTCCCCGGCATATGGGGACGAAACGTTGGTTTTTTACCAAGGTATAATAGCCCGGAATATTTTATTAACTGTTACATTTTACAACTATTAATCACTATTAGACCACTCAAAAATGGTTCAAATGGCTCTGAGCACTATGGGACTTAACTGCTGAGGTCATCAGTCCCCTAGAACTTAGAACTACTTAAACCTAACTAAACTGAGGACATCACACACATCCATGCCCAAGGCAGGATTCGAACCTGCGACCGTAGCGGTCGCGCGGTTCCAGACTGTAGCGCCTAGAACCGCTCGGCCACTCCGGCCGGCTGTTAGACCACTCCATCTCGGCTATTTAGAACTATTGCTATTCCATAACCCTTCTCTATTTCAACCACACGACAGTGGAAAAAATTATCCTGTAACCTTCGACTTATACAAATCTGTTCTGTATTCGAGAAGAGATTAAATCTTTACCTTTATCATCGGCGTAGCTTCCCTCTCGGCGTATGCCAGCTGTTTTGCTTCAATCTAACCGGGAATCGCTACCTCCATCCCACTGTAAACTGTCTGTGATTTTCTCATCACACTCTGTTCCTTTTTCTTTTTCTGAATCTCGCCTGCTGATCATTCCCTGTTATTTCTCGCTCTTCCTCTGACCATTCAACTGCTTCTCTGCAGTGATTCCTTCTCTGCTGTTCACATATGTTTCTGTGATATGTCGCTACTCACATTTGACAAGAAAGAATTTAATGAAAAATTGCTTAATGTTGTTAAGATAAAACTTTCTATTTTTCACATATTCTCGACAATATATATTGCCATTATTATTTCTATTACGATTACCATTATAATAATATATTTTCACGTATCATACAAAGCGTAATCTTTACTCACTGATGTAAGAGAGTGCCTGAAGACCCTAATCTTGCGAGGAGAAGTAAATGCGTAAATAAATAAGTTACCGAAATATAAGGCAATACATTCTTTAAGCACAACATTTAGTTTTGAAACGAAAAATATATAAAATCAACCACGTAACATATAGCTACGAACTGAAATCCGAAAATATGTATGTAGAATGTCGCAAAGGAAGTATCGGAAATTATAGTTTGGTTAACAGAACACTTGACATTAAAAGAAATAGAGTAAGCTTTACGTACTTTTCTTAAAGGGTTGCACAAAATCTGCAACGCTGCAAAGCGACCAGTGTGATGTTTTGAGGGGGAAGGGGCTAGGAATTACACTGACAAAAAAAAAACGCACGCAACTCCAAGAAATAATTAACGTCGAGTAATGAAATTTGTGGAATACATGTATCTAGGTAATATATTTAAGCGATTAACATTGCAGGATCACAGTTTAATGTAAACGCGAGATAAGCCATTCCAACCGTAAAATGCTGCCGTGGTAACCGCTAGAATTTTTAATACAAGCATACAGAAGTACATGCATTGTGTCGTACAGGTACTGGATGTCAATTTATGTCTTAGAGTTCGATTCCTGGTTCACTTGGACGCTCAGTACAGGGGCAGATAATGCTGTTTGTTAATAACGTTAGAGTTGTCGTCCTATGATATCCCAACATGCTCGATTAAAGACAGAGCTGGTGTTCGAGCAGGCTAAAGCAACATGTCGCATTCTGTAGAGCTAGTTGAGTTACAGCAGCGATATATCGGTGAACGTTATCCTGTTGAAAAACACCCCCTAGAATGCTGTTCGTGAATAGCAACACAACAGGTCGAATCACCGGGTTGGTTGCACAAATTTGCAGTCAGCTTGCGTGGGATAGCCATTAGAGTGCTCCTGATGTCATACGAAGTCGCACCCCAGATAATTCCAAGTGTAGATTCAGCGAGTCTAGGCCGCAGACGTGTGGTTGCAGGCGCTCAATTGGTCTCGTTCTACGAGGGGCATTTGAAAAGTCCGTGTAAAGTCCGAGAGATGGCTCCACCACCGTGTGTCGAGGTCATGTTTAGTTAGTAGCATCTTTGGAAAGAACGCACACCAAGTTTCAGCCATATTGGTCTATATCTTTGTGTTTGGCATTCGTGTGAATCAAGGAAGTCGAGTGATTGTCAAAAAATGGACAAAGAAGACTTTCTTGTGGTGATTAAACATTACTTTATGAAAGGCAAAACGCCTCAGGAGACTAAAGAGAAGCTTGATGTGACTCTGCACCTTCCATTAGAACAGTTTATAAGTGGTTTCAAAATTTTCGGAGTGGTCATATGGGCACAAGTGATGCTGAACGTTCTGGACGCCCTGTGGAGGTTACGGCTCCAGAAATCATTGATAGGATCCATGATATGGTGAGGGATGACAGAAGAGCTAAGGTGCGTGAGATTGCTAGTGCTGTGGGCATCTCGAATGAACAGGTACAAAATATTTTGCACAAACATTTGGATGTGAGAAAGCTATCCGCAAGATGGGTTCCGCGATTGCTCACGCTTGACAAAAAACGGAATCGTGTGAAGTGTTGCAAGGATGGTTTGCAGCTATTCAGGAAGAATCCGCAGGACTTTAAGCGTCGTTACGTCACTGTGGATCAAACATGGATACATTACTATTCTCCTGAGACCAAACAACAATCTAAACAATGGGTTACCAAGGGAGAATGTGCACCTTCGGCCGGAAATGTTATGGCGATTGTCTTTTGGCATTCGTAAGGGATAATCCTCATCGACTATCTGGAAAAGGATAAAACTATTATAGATGCATATTATTCATCGTTATTGGACCGTTTGAAAACCGAGCCGCAAGAAAAACGCCGGCGATTGGACCGCAAAAGTGTCCTTTTCCATCACGACAATGCACCAGCACACACCTCAGCAGTTGTGGTCCCAAAATTAATGGAAATAGGATTCCAACTCGTTTCAAATCCCCCCTATTCTCCAGACTTGGCTCTCTCGGATTACTATTTGTTCCCCAGTTTGAAGAAATAGCTAGCAGGAGAAAGATTTTAATCAAATGAAGTGATTGCAGCAAGTAATAGCTATTTTGCAGACTTGGACAATTCCTATTATTCGGAAGGGATCAAAAAATTACAACAGCGTTGGGCGAAGTGTACAAGTCTAAAAGGTGACTACGTCGAAAAATAAAAAAAGATTACCCCAAATATGTAAGTAGTTTTTATTTTTGTATGGACTTTTCAAACCCCCTCGTAATCAACAACGTCCATCTCTAGCATCGAGGCAGAACTGGCTTTCATCGTAGAACACGACAGACCCCTACTCTGCCCTTCAATGAGCACTAGGTTGACACCACTGAAGTCGTAGACGGTTGTGGTTTGGGGTCAGTGGAGTGTACGCTACACGGCGTCTGACTCGGGGCTGTCCTCGAAGTAATCGATTTGTAACAGTTCGTAGCGCCACTGTACTGCCAGCTGCTGCTGCAGATGCAATCGGATAAGACAGAGCCATACGCCAAACACGATAGTCTTCTCTCTCGGTAACGCCACCTGGCCGTCGGGAGCCCGGTCTTTCTGCGATCGTACATTATCGTGACCACAGCTGCTGTAGGGAAGCAGCCTACTCCCGCTGTAGTAAATTCACATCAGTTTCCATTGTGTGCCAGCCAGTCTGCTGTAACTAGCTCTGACGTCATAAATGTTGCGCAATACCTTAAAAATCAAGCAAATGACCTAAAACTTTTCTAGCATGTCAGGAATAATACTAAATTAATGTGTGTTAAAAATCAGTTCGATAACTTCAGCCATTTTCGAAATTTGGACGTTTTTCTGAAAAAATCATTGGCGCAACAGAAAAGAGCTAGAGACTTCAAAATTTATATTTAGATTCATCTTTCATAATGATTTAATAAAAACAGTACTTTGGATTTCACAAATTAAGATTTTAGTGGAAATTCATGATTTTCTGGTTATCATCTCAAAACTGAAGGAAGCAAGATAGATTAAGTAGGCTAATAAATAAGGCTAGGATGTTTAGATTTAAATAGGTTGGAGGTCCGCTATGACTATGAAGATGTGAAAAGTTTCTTTTGAATACTAATAAAATTACTAGCGATAGCGGATCTCAAAAGGGCCAGTTCAGAGCTCATCTACTGCGTGCAGTGTAATTTAATTAATTCTCTCGCCCAAAATATTTAACTTAGCCACGTCAAAATTTTATTATCAATACTTACCTGCGTGCTGAATGCACGTTTAAATTAAGAGCTTCATCGGCCATCAGCAAAAGAAGCTATATTTTATTATGTAACTTGAAGTGGTGCGTTACTAGCCCAGCGGCTAGTCGGGAGAGCCGATTTGATCAGGCGTTCCCTTAGCCGTCCGCACCGCGGCGTTATATATAAGAACGCTGCGCGAGGAAGCAAGGCCCCAGTTCTCTCCAGACGCTGAATGACACGCCATCTGTGTCGGGAGTCGCGTCGCATCAGTGTCACTGCTACAAACAGCCTCGGGTGCCATATTAAGTTACTAGAGATACTTGGAACCTTGATATCATTTCAAGTTAAGGGTTAATTCTGGGATGATTTTCATTATCTAGTTTCAGCTTGCGTATTGTCGTATTTTCACGTGCCGTCGCGGGACAGACATTCTACCAAATATTTAGCGTGGCGTTTGATGAAATATTTTCATCAAATTATGGCGAGCATTCTTTTTAACATTTAATTCAGACATTTATAGTTGCATCAGCGCATTAGACTCTGAACTGCTCTGTTAGTTAGGTTGTAGGGATACTTGTGTTTTTTATCAGTGAATTTCAGAATATACTCAACTGTTTTGGAAAACCGTTTTTGATTAGAAATCCCGGACAATCTCTTAATTCCTCAGAGCTATAAGCTGCAGCTATAATGGTATTCTCAGATGAAGTGGGCACTAGGAACTCTACTCACCGGCTTCACGTTTTGTTAAATCACTTTCTGGGTGCTAAAAAGTAAATAGAGAGCCAGTGTTGAGAACGGCGAAAGACAGTTTTAACAATATTCTAAAAGCCAGAAACTGATTCAACATGCAAGCATTTATACAGCAAACCAATATTTTTACAACTTAACCGCCGCCCCACATATGGTGCATCGGCCGGGAAATCAACTAAGTGAAAGTGATTTTTAACTATTCGGATTCACGAGTGAAATGCGACACGCAACTGAGTATAAAACAGTGAATGTGTTACGTGTGCATGTGGACGACGCAATTAGATTTATTTTTACAACTTAACCGCCGTCCCACACTGCCAGTAGTCATGTACAGTGGCCACATTCCTACCGAGTCTTTGTACACTATCGCGAAAGGAACATCCAGCTTCTCGTAGCCCTATTACATGACCTCGTTCATACTCAGCGAGCTGTTGATATGGCGTCTTTGTAGCCTTAAAGGTATTATTGACTAACATCAATTCACCATGTGCAGTCTCAAAGATAACTTACGTTGACGACCGTACCAGAATGTATTTAAAGCAACCCTGATTAGCAACCCTTCTTATGTGATTGGCGCAAAATCTGAATAGACTTTATCTTTAAGATGCAGAAACACGGCTGCCAACTTCTGTTTATCTCACACAACTTCCTCTTGGTGCTGATATTTTTTTTCCGTCAGTATGTTTTGTCTGGTAACTTTATATTGCAAACTATTTGAACGGAGTCAACGTCGGTTGAAAATTTCAGGAATGAATAAATGGATTGAATGATTAACTTACTTAAGTTGTGAGACTTCTGGCGACACTCGTACGCCGGCAGAAGCACGCTGCGGAACTGGAGGTATGGCTGAAGGGCGGCGGTGAGGGCTGCCCTGTCCTCCACAGTTCCCACGCCTGCCGCGGAGGGCAGCACTGCTGCGAGGTACGCCAGCGCGCGCCACATGGCTCTCCACTAAGGACGAGATAAACTATTTACTACGAGTAATAGGCTATGACGTTCCAACTCCAACCACGCAACGTGTTCTGGGAACGTCTTCCACATTGGCAGTGAAGTATGCTGAAGCCTGCAAAGCACGAAAGCAGAATACGAAAAGTGTATAAATGTTGAATGAGGAGAACTCACCTGTAATATACTCTCTGTAAAACTTAACGACGAGCTAGATAAAGAAACATAACATTTTAATTATTCTGCAAGCTGCTGCCAGCCCGGCCCCCTTCGGGGGGAATCGAAATACAATAAAAGAAAAAAAATTATTCTGCCCCCTTCCATCCTGTTTTTCTCCCTGCCTAACTTCTGCCTGCCTCCCTTCTCCCCACCCCCTCCTGAGTCCTTTTGTATTCCTCTCCTCTGCTTTTCCCCACTCCCTGTCGTGTCTGCTCCTCACCCCCACCCCTCTTAGGGGTCCTCGTCCTCCATCGGCTCCTTTCCCCCCTCCCCCCTTCATTTTTCCTCACCCTCCCTCTTTTCTTTCCCATCATCTGTCCAGGTTCCCCCTGTCTGCCCTCAGCTGTGGTATGCCATATTTGTGCCAACTTTTCAGTGCTGTGTTCAAGTGAATGTTCAGTGTTGTTCGTCTTTCCAAAGTGTTGTGAAGAGAAATTATGCTGTTGCTGGGTGTGAATTTTATATCTCTTATGAACAGACACCAGACTGTCGCCGTGTTCTTTAATTGCCTGTCTATTATTTTACCTGTCTGCTTCATATGTATTTTATTAGCATCATCAACCGTTTCTTCTATGTTTAAGGTTCCACTATTTTGCGCCTTGTTACCATTTAAGTCTCCGATTTTATCGTGTCTTTTTATTAGTTACTATCTTCATGTTTTTAAAATAAATTCTGTAGGTTGAAGAGCGGCATACTAAGCTGCTGCCAGGCCGCCTCCTTTGGGGGGAATCGAAACTCAATAAAGGAAAAAAATTATTATTATTATTATTATTATTATTGTTATTATTATTCTGGAGAAATGCATGAAAATGTGGGAGCATGTTGCCCGAGGCCTTCCAGTCTTGAACAGGAAGTCAGATGTCACACAGTGTGAGGTCAGCGTGACTGTAGCGCTAAATGGGTCTGATTCCACAACAAGAGGAAGTTGAGGGAACGGGAAAAGACAATGGGTGCACTCAGTGAGCAGGTATGGAACACTATGGTAGAGCTCTTTATAACAATATGCATCAGAGGCCACATTTGGATGACATCAGGAAGAAGCATTGGGAAACTGGAAGAAGGACGAAATGTGACAAGTCTAGCCCAGGAGTTTGGTATTGCTCACAGAAATGTTTCACGTGCACGGGGAGCATTCCGAACCATAGACACTGCTGCCCACAGGAGAGGATATGGTCAGTCGCAGTCGACTACAGCAGCAGATGACAGCTACATTGTGCAACTGGCAAGAAGGACCCAAGTCAAAAAGTGAGTGCAGTTGCAACCACATTTGACAGGATTGCGAGACATGCAATATCATGCTCCACAGTGGCGTAAAGACTGCATGGTGGCCGGCCGGTGTGGCCGTGCGGTTCTAGGCGCTTCAGTCTGGAACCGTGTGACCGCTACGGTCGCAGGTTCGAATCCTGCCTCAGGCATGGGTGTGTGTGATGTCCTTAGGTTAGTTAGGTTTAATTAGTTCCAAGTTCTAGGCCACTGCTGACCTCAGAAGTTAAGTCGCACAGTACTCAGAGCCATTTGAACCATTTGAACTGCATGGTGGCTGTCTCTTTGCCCAACGACCAGTCCACTATGTTCCGTTGACACTCGTGCATCAACGTCACCATTGGAGGTGGCGCCAATAGCATAGGGACTGGACCAAGGAAGAGTGGACTATTGTGCTCTTCTCGGATGAGAGCAGATTTAATTTGGGCAGTGATTTGGGAAAACCCCCATATAGCGAGAGGTGGGAACACATAATGCACCCAGGAATATTGTCGAACATGACCATTTCAGTGGTCCAGGTATTGTGGTGTGGGGAGGCGTAATGTTGCACAAGGGTGATGATGATGAAGTCTCATACTCCTTAATAGAGCGTAGGGGAACAACGCGGGAGATCCGCACTGCCGTACTAGGCAAGGTCCTAGTGGACGTGGTTTGCCATTGTCTTCCTATGACCATAATGGGGATGAATGATGATGATGAAGACGACACAACAACACCCAGTCATATCTAGGCAGGTGAAAATCCCTGACCCCGCCGGGAATCGAACTCGGGACCCTGTGTTCGAGAAGCGAGAACGCTACCGCGAGACCACGAGGGTACTGACCTCCAAATCTTCGCACAAGGTACATTTACCAGTCACACTCTTTTCCTTCCCCGTGTGTGTCTTTTCATGGGTGCATTCATCATGACTTCAATCTTAAGGATGATACTGTGGACCGCATCAAACAGCGAAGACAGAGAAGCTTTTGGAACAAGAGAAAACTCGGCGAATGGAGTGGCCTGCACGTTTGCTCGACATAAATATCATAGAGAACGTGTAGAATGCGTTGGAGAAAAGTACTGCACCACAACCACATGCTTCAAAGACCATCCAGCAGTTGCAACTGCGCTAACCTGGGGGCCAGCATGGGAGCACGTTGCAGGGCAGGCATTGCTATCTGTGGTGATCACACACCTTATTAAGAAACTGTCCTGTCTTTTGTAATGTCCAGGGCTCATCATAAATCGCGGCGACTTCAGTGTAATTATAGTCTTTGAAAAAACGTGTCATTCCTGATCGCGTCATAGCGTATTTCTTTCTTTATCTTCGGTACTATCCTGTAGCAGCTTTTTCTGTGTATGTTTCTAGTATCATGGAGCTTCATTAGTTGGCAGTGACACGCCATGTGGAAGTTACTTCCGTTCTTATGTTTTGCTCAATGGTATATTGCCAAATTTCTGTCCCTCGTGGCTTTTATCTCTCCACGTAAGAAAGCTAAACTCCGAATCTACTGTAGTGATTTTCACTGATAAATGGACTAGCCGGCCGAAGTGGCCGTGCGGTTCTAGGCGCTGCAGTCTGGAACCGCGAGACTGCTACGGTCGCAGGTTCGAATCCTGCCTCGGGCATGGATATTTGTGATGTCCTTAGGTTAGTTAGGTTTAACTAGTTCTAAGTTATAGGGGATTAATGACCTCAGAAATTAAGTCCCATAGTGCTCAGAGCCATTTGAACCATTTGATAAATGGACTGACTCGTAAGGACGATTTCTGTATATGACTTAGTAAGTATAGTAATTACGAGTGTGTAATATAAGTATTGTTCTCTGTTTCCTATTTACTTGCCGTTTTGTGTGATAATGTATAGCAATGATTCGAGCTGCGACTTGGTCACTGACAGCGGTGGCATCTGGCCGGGAAAGCAGTAAAGTAAACAGCCGCTGCAACTCCAGAAAGCAGCGCAATTTGACCAGAATCTATGCATATCTACAAATTTTATAAATTTAAGTCACCCGCGGCGTTTATATGCCTGCGTGTGAAGCCTACTACTGCAGGGATGTTGATACGGTTTTCACTAACAGATAGACTCATTCACGAAGGAGTTTTGTGCAACTAATTTATTACTGCTACGCCAGACAAGTCATCTGGCCACAGATACTTGCCACTACCAGTGCGAATCTGGGGCACGCCCGGGTGTGGCATTCCGGTCTCGTTTTCAAATTCCAGTCTAAAATACTTCCAGTTAACTATTTTCCCATTATTGCATCCTTCCTATCTAATCGCCCATCCCTTGTCACTGTTGACAGTGCCAATTCCCATACTTTGCATCCAACTGCAGGTGTGCCCCAAGGCTCCATCCCCTTTCCTCTCCTTTATCTCTTCTATACTGCCGATATTCCCAAACCACCTCCGCAAGTCCGCCTCCTTCAGTAGGCCGATGACACCGATTTCCTTGCCCTTTACATTACACTCCAGAAATCCCAAAAATCCCTTCAACTCCACCTCCATCAATTTACCTCCTAGTGTAAGAAATGGCTTCTCCAGATCAACCTCTCCAAAACCTAGGCAATAACTACAAGACAAACCACCCGCACCTTCCGCCTCGATGACTTCTACCTTGCCTTTTATAAATGTACAGGTCAGTAACTAATACTCTTAAAATATCCTGGACTAACCATCGACCAGCAGGTAACATGAACATCTTACATACTAACCATCCAACAGAAAGCACAGTGGACTAAAACTAACAACGCGGCGAACTTGGGGATTGAATCTCTCTACTGTCCACACCTGTAAATTTTTGATCCGAGTCCGCAGCTCGTGGCCGTGCGGTAGCGTTCTCGCTTCCCACGCCCGGGTTCCCGGGTTCGATTCCCGGCGGGGTCAGGGATTTTCTCTGCCTCGTGATGACTGGGTGTTGTGTGCTGTCCTTAGGTTAGTTAGGTTTAAGTAGTTCTAAGTTCTAGAGGACTGATGAACATAGATGTTAAGTCCCATAGTGCTCAGAGCCATTTTTTGATCCGACCCAACCGTTCCTATGCTAATGTTGCGTAGATATCTGCCCCACGTAATTTCTATGACTCTCTCCAGATACTTGAACTTCGTGCACTCCACCTCGCTTTCAGCGTCTGTTTACTTCCCCCCACACAGATCCTTTACCACCTCAGCAAATTGTGACGTCTGTTCGTCCATACTGAACACCTACGAACAACTTACACCACCCGCAATCTTGACTCCAATACAATAATCCAATTGTTTCCCCTCTAATTTCCAACCCTAGTGCGCTGCAATGCTCTGTCGACACATCCACCAAATCAACACCTGCACAACCTCCACACCCTCTCCCAATGGAATTTCAACCAACTCCCTCTTCCAGAGTTGAGCTCCACCAGACGTTCATCCACGCTACCAACTATAACTCCCTGTCACCCATTCCTCCTCACCTGGGCTCCCTTCACCTTCCCTCCCTATGTTTCCCTAGACCTTTCCTCCTTCCCTCTTATCTTCTTACCGACACCCACAGCTGGTCCTCCCTTTCTGTCTCCCAACATTCACTTCCTCTCCATTGATACTCACACTTCCCTATCGTCCTCAACGCCCAAATTTTACCATTTCAGTTTTAGTGACAGTGAAGTGTTTCTTTTTAAGATCTGTGGTTTACAACATTTTTAAATGTATTTTTATTGTTTTAGTTTTGCCTTTCTGTTATTCCTGTTTCAAATTAAAAACGAAGAGAGTGAAGTTTCTCATATATAAAATATTCCACTCCTTATCTTCAAAGAATTTTTTAATGTAACTCACCTTTCAAATTAGTGTTTTTTTTTTCGTCTTAGTTAGTGTTACATGTCCCTTGGCTGAAGATCGGGTTGAATGTACTATTGACAACACCCCCTCCCCCACCCAGACCATATCAGGCAAGGGGATGAAACAGCAATGAAGAAAAAAAACCTATGGTAGACCAGAAATGTAAACACATCTAAAAAAATAACTAAATTTATGTATCCGTGACTGCACATTTCGTAGCAGGTTATGAACAGTCGTTTTGAAACACTATGTTAGGTCACTATTATCACACTTTTTAATTTTGTTACTTTCGTCTCCTACAAAACAATGTGTTACAAACAAGCAAATTTCTATATTTTATTCACTGTTGACAGCTGCCGTTTCTACACAGGAAATTTAAAGTACACTACTGGCCATTAAAATTGCTACACCAAGAAGAAATGCAGATGATAAACGGGTATTCATTGGACAAATATATTATACTAGAACTGACACGTGATTACATTTTCACGCAATTTGGGTGCATAGATCCTGAGAAATCAGTACCCACAACAACCACCTCTGGCCGTTATAACTGCCTTGACACGCTTGGCCATTGAGTCAAACAGAGCTTGGATAGCATGTACAAGTACAGCTGCTCATGCAACTTCAACACGATACCACAGTTCATCAAGAGTAGTGACTGGCGTATTGTGACGAGCCAATTTCTCGGCCACCATTGAACAGATGTTTTCAGTTGGTGAGAGATCTGGAGAATGTGCTGGCCAGGGCAGCAGTCGAACATTTTCTGTATCCAGAAAGGCCCGTGCAGTACCTGCAACATGCGGTCGTGCATTATCGTGCTGAAATGTAGGGTTTCACAGGGATCGAATGACCGGTAGAGCCACGGCTCGTAACACATATGACATGTAACGTCCACTGTTCAAATTGCCGTCAATGCGAACAAAGGTGACCAAGACGTGTAACCAATGGCACCCCATACCATCACGCCGGGTGATACGCCAGCATGGCGATGACGAATACACGCTTCTAATGTGCGTTCACCGCGATGCCGCCAAACACGGATGCGAGCATCATGATGCTGTAAACAGAACCTGGATTCATCCGAAAAAATGACGTTTTGTCATTCGTGCACGCAGGTCCGTCGTTGAGTACACCACCGCAGGCGCTCCTGTCTGTGATGTAGCGTCAAGGGTAATCGCAGCCATGGTCTCCGAGCTGATAGTCCATGCTGCTGCAAACGTCGTCGAACTGTTCGTGCAGATGGTTGTTGCCTTGCAAACTTCCCCATCTGTTGGCTCAGGGATCGAGACGTGGCTGCACGATCCGGTACAGCCATGCGGATAAGATACCTGTCATCTCGACTGCTAGTGATACGAGGCTGTTTGGATCCAGCAATGCGTTCCGTATTACCCTCCTGAACCCACCGATTCGATATTCTGCTAATAGTCATTGGATCTCGACTAACGCGAGCAGCAGTGTCGCGATACGATAAAATACAATCGCGATAAGCTATAATCCGACCTTTATCAAAGTCGGAAACGCGATGGTACGCATTTCTCCTCCTTACTCGAGGCATCACAACAACGTTTCACCAGGCAACGCCGGTCAACTGCTGTTTGTGTATGAGAAATCGGTTGGTAACTTTCGTCATGTCAGCACGTTGTCGGTGTCGCCACCGGCGCCAACCTTATGTGAATGCTCTGAAAAGCTAATCATATGCATATCACAACATCTTCTTCCTGTCGGTTAAATTTCGCGTCTGTAGCACGTCATCTTCGTGGTGTAGCAATTTTAATGGCCAGTAGTGTAAAAATCCTATACCTACTCCACCTTGCCACATTATACTCAATCCGAGACATTTTTTCGATTTTTATATTGATCAAACGGTGAAGAGAACCAAGGTGAAATTTTTTAAGAGAATTAAAGCTCGGGGATAAGAAATGGAATTTCTGAAGGTTTACCAGTGGAACTGTGATACTGTCAGAGACGGCAAAGGGCGTGCTAGAGGAATTGAATGGAACATCAGGAAAACTATAATAATGGAGTGTAGTTGAATTAAACAGAATATTCTTGGGAATTATATTATGATATGCAACAGTAAAAGTAATGGATGAATTTTGCTATTTGGGCAAAAAATAGCTGATGATGGTGAAAATAGAAAGGGTCTAAAATGGAGAGGGGCAATAGTATGAAACGCATTTTTGGAAAGGAGAAATTTGTTGGCATCTGATACTGTTTAAAGTGCTACGAAGTCTTTTTTGAAGGTAGAGTATAGCCTTGAACGAAAGAGAAAAATGGACTGCTAACATCTCACATAAGAAGACAACAGAAGCTATAGAAATGTGGTGCTACAGAAAATTGGCGAAGATTAAATCAGTAGAGCAGCAAGTAATTGGGACGGGGGGTTACAGAATTTAATTGGGAAAAAACAAAATCGTGGTACAGTTTGAGTAATAGAAAGAAGCAGTTCGTAGGACACGACCGGATGCATGAAAGTTTGACAGTGGAGCAAAATGTACGGGGTGAATATTGTAGCGTCTTAACCACAGAAAACTGGTTCAAATGGTATAGATTCCAATAGTTATGCAGAGACAAAGATGTATGCAGGATATACTGCGGCATCAAACCAGTTTTCGAATCAATAAGCAAAACAAAAATTACATCTGCATAATGAGAAAATACATGACTGCAGTAGAAAACGTACAACATAACTTATAACTATACATGTGCCAATGTCTCCTCTTTCGAACAGAGACACTGCTTGCGCAGTGGGAAGAATCTGCATACAGTAGTACATCCCTATGATATGTTATCGAAGAAATGAATATGTTTCATCAGCGAGTAACGCAATTCACGGCCGAAGCTATTTCAGAGCCACGCATGTTCCACTGCTGGGCTGTGATGGAACAAATACTTTACGGATAGCTGAGTGATACACGAATAACACCTTCACAACACGGAGCTATACTGCCTGATAATAAGTAACCGGACACTTCTAGGTAATGCGGAACTGTGAGGCGGACCCGCCAGTATAGATGTGTGGCGGGAGGGGGGGGGGGGGGAGGATTAGGGAAGCAGTTACACCAGAATGGGTCGATAAGGAGAGCTCAAAGACTTCGAAAATGGAGTAGTCAGTGTATGTAGTCTGTGCAACATATGCTTCATGGACACTTCGCCCTTCAAAGGTTGTGGAAATCGGCTGTTGGTGATGAGATTGTGAACACACGAGGCAAAACCTTTAGCTAAAGCAAGACCAGGCAGACTATGTACTGACGGAAGGGTGGTAGTAAAATATCGCATGACGTTAGGGGAAGGAATCATTCCTGAATTCCAAATACTATCAGGTATCCAGCTAGCACAATCACTATGAGTAGAGAGTTAAAAAGAATAAGGTACAGTTTTCGAGCAACTCCTCATAAGTTATTCATTTCTGTAGTCAATGCTAAGCACACTTGAAGTGGTGTAAAGAATGATACGATTGGACAGTGGATGACTGGAAACAAGTTGTTTGGAGTGATGGATCACACAATACCCTGTGGCAAACCGTTGGAAGCGTTTGGCTTTGGGAGAATGCCTGGAGTAAGTTACCCACCATCACGTATAATGACATCACTGATGTACGGAGGAAGTGGTGTAGCAGTATGGTAGTACAGTGAAGAGCCACAGTAACTGCTACACCTTTCTAATATCGTGTAGGGCCCCCTGGAGCACGCAGAAGCGCCGCAACATGACGTGGCATGGACTCGACTAATGTCTGACGTGCTGCTGGATGGAACTGACACCATGAATACTGCTGGGCTGTCCACAAATCCATAAGAGCACGAGGGGGTGGAGATCTCTTCTGAACAGCACGTTGCACAGCTTCCGAGATATGCTCAATATGTTCATGTCTGGAGAGACTGGTGGCCGGCGGAAGTGTTTAAACTCAGAAGAGTGTTCCTGGAACCATTGACTAGCAATTTTGGACGTGTCGGGTGTCGCATTGTCCTGCTGGAATTGCCCAATTCCGTTGGAATGCACAATGGGCATGAATGGATGCAGGTGATCAGACAGGTTTCGTACGTACTTGTAACCTGTCAGAGTCGTATCTACACGTATCATGGGTCCCATATCATTCGAACTGCACATGTCCCACACCATTACAGATCCTCCACCGCCTTGAATAGTCCCTTGCTGACAGGCAGGATCCCTGGATTCATGAGGTTGTCTCCATTCCCCTAAACGTCCATCCGCTCGATAAAATTTGAAACGAGACTCGTCCGACCAGGCAACATGTTTCCAGTCATCAACAGTCCAATTCGGTGTTGACGGGCCCAGGCGAGGTGTAAGGCTTTGTGTCGTGCAGTCGTCAAGGGTAGACGAATTGGCCTTCGGCACCGAAAGCCCATATGATGATGTTTCATTGAATGGTTCTCACGCTGACACTTGTTGGTGGCCAAGCACTGAAATCTGCAGAAATTTGCAGAAGGGTTTCACTTCTATCATGTTCAACTATTCTCTTCAGTCGTCGTTGGCCCAGTTGCTGCAGGATATTTTTCCGACCGCAGTGATGTCGGAGACTTAATGTTTTACCGGATTCCTGATACTTACGGTACGGTCATGAAATGGTCGTACGGGAAATTCCCAGTTCATTGTTACCTCGGAGATGCTGTGTCCCATCGCTCGGGCCCCGTCTATAATATCACGTTCAAACTCACTTAACTCTTGATAACCTGCCATTGTAGCAGCAGTAACCGATCTAACAACTGCGCCAGACACATGTTGCCTTATATAGGCACTGCCGACCGCAGAACCGTATTCTATCTCTTTACATATCTCTGTATTTGAATACGCATGGCTATACCAGTTGCTTTGGCGCTTCAGTGTGTTTTTCATGGTTAGAGTGATTTCCCCATTTTGCATTTAACGAAACGATAGTTGCGGAAGTACACTAACACATTTTAGAGTGTCATATACTGCGTACAGTAGAGGAACAGTTCGAAGACAATTTTTGGCATCAGTATGACAATAAACCCTATCATAAAGATAGGCAGTGCTCGGTAATAGATCGCGAGATGGAAATGTGGAGCTAGCTGTTAGAATGATAAGACACAAATGGTATCAATTTATTTAAAATTACAATATAGGGGAGATGCTGAGTCGCAGATAGGCACAACCTAAAAGACTATCACAAAATAAGCTTTCGGCCAACAAGGCCTTTGTCAAAAATAGACGACAGACACGAACACACATTTACCCAAACGCAAGTGTGTCTGTGAGTTGCGTTTGCGTGAGTGTGTGGGTGGGTGTGTCCCTCTATTTTTGACAAAGACCTTGCTAGCCGAAAGCTTATTTTGTGATAGTCTGTGTGGTGCTTTATCTACGACGCAACGACTTAGCATCTCCACTATATGGTGACTAAAAATGGTTCAAATGGCTCTGAGCAGTATGGGACTTAACATCTGAGGTCATCAGTCCCCTAGAACTTAGAACTACTTAAACCTAACTAACCTAAGGACATCACACACATCCATGCCCGAGGCAGGATTCGAACCTGCGACCGTAGCGGTCGAGCGGCTCCAGACTGAAGCGCCTAGGACCGCTCGGCCACCCCGCCCGGCCATGGTGACTAGCAACTATCCTTTTCATAATATTGTTACATTTCATCCTGTGTTTTCCGTTATTTAAAATTACTGATATTTTAACTGCAAGAAGAATAGCTTTGCAGTGAAGACTGAATACTTTTCTCATTGCTGTCCATATTCGAGGTGAATTTTCTGTTGGTGATTCCTGAGCTATACAAAATTTAACAGAGTGTAGTCTCAAAAGTATTAAGAGGTTGTAAAAATGTACTTTTAATATTTACCTTAAATATCACCCACCCCTTCCTGCAGTGCGATACCAGACGTACGTTCGCTGGCGGCGCCGCGAAGAACATAACAAAACGTGACACCAGCGGTCTGGATGAACTACTGAAAAATTCAGCGCCCTCTTCGACAGGTAAGGCCGCAAGGCCCCTATCGTATCCAGGCCGAGTGCCAGGCAAACAAAAACCCGCACCTTCTACTGGCGACCAATCTAGAGGACACGGGAAGTCGCGAAACGAGACAGCGAGGTGGCAGCAACAATTCCACATCTCTTAAACCGATTGGGAAGTGAAATAATCATGTGAAGCCTTCAAGTGACCTGTCCACTAAATTATGAGAGCTTCTGTGCAATTCTGCCGAAACACTTCTGTCGCCTCGTGTGTTGGAGATGCCCGCAAGCAGAGTATTCACTCAGACGCTCTTTTTATTAATTTTCAGTATTAATTAACTAATCAAGTATCAGAATACCCTAAACCGCTCCAGATATGTAGAGATAGCTGTTAAGTCACTAATAGTCAGTTAATAACTGGAAAATGTTAATAAATACCTGCGTTATGCATTACTAAACGGATAATACAATTCATGGCGCACAGGCCCAGTTACAGGAGTCGTCATTGTGAGACTGTAAAATGATACAAGACTTAGACAAAATTTTTACATTTTTTGATGAATGGATGAGTGCTCTACATCTAACAAAATGTAAGTTAATGCAGATGAGTAAGAAAGACAATCTCGTAACGTCCAAATACAACGTTATTTGCGTGCTACTTGATACAGTCAGGTCGATTAAATTTGAAGGCGTAACACCGCGAAGCGATATGAAGCGGAAAGAGCATCTAAATATGGTAGTAGGGAAGGCGAATGGTCGACTTCGGTTTATTGGGATAATGTTGAGAGATTGTGTTTCGTCTGTAAAGGAGACCCGCATAGAACACTAGTGCTACCTCTCGAGTGTTTGAGATTCCTTCTTAACCGCGTTAACGGAAGGCATCGAACCAATTCAGAAGCGAGCTGCTACATTTATTATCCCCTAGGTTCGATCAGCACGCGAGTACACTCATCAAAAAAAGTTTTGCATCACCCCGGTTCCCAGAACACCTGAAAATAGACGTTGACTGTGAATATTGTATCACAGGCACAGTCCCTTTGACTGTTCAGAGATGTCACTAAACCCGCCGAAAGATGTAAACAACCATGCATGAGTAGCACCTATTAGACGGTAGGGGTCCGACAGCCGATCAGATCCATTCATTCCACCAGGAAGGATGTACACGGTTCGAGTTGTCTGTAGTTCAATCATGCCTAGACGGTCAATACCGAAATTCGATCGCGTCCGCATTGTTGCCTTGTGCTGGGAAGGGCTCTCAACGAGGAAGTGTCCAGGCATCTCGGATTGAACCAAAGCGATGTTGTTCGGACATGGAGGCGATACAGAGGGACAGGAACTATCGATGACATATCTCGCTCAGGGCGCCCAAAGGCTACTACTGAAGTGAATGACCGCTACCTGCGGATTATGGCTCAGAGGAACCCTGATAGCAACGTCACCACTGAATAATGCTTTTCGTGCAGCCACAGGACGTCGTGTTACGACTCAAACTGTAATCAATAGGCTGCATGATGCAAAACTTCATTGCCGATGTCCATGGCGAGGTCCATCTTTGCAACCACGATACCATGGTGCGCGGTACAGATGGGCCCAACAACATGCCGAATGGACGGCTGAGGATTGGCATCACGTTCTCTTCACCGATGAGTGTCGCATATGCCATCAGCCAGAATACCGTCGGAGACGTGTTTGGAGGCAACCCGGTCAGGCTGAACGCCTTAGACACACTGTCCTGCGAGTGCAGCAAGGTGGAGGTTCCCTGCTGTTTTGGGGTGACATTACGTGGGGCCGATGTACGCCGCTACGCCGCTGGTGGCCATGGAAGGCGCCGTAGCGTTGTACGATACGTGAATTCCTTCATCTGACCGATAGTACAACCATATCGACAGCATATTGGCGAGGCATTCGTCTTCAAAAATGTTCAAATGTGTGTCAAATCTTATGGTACTTAACTGCTAAGGTCATCAGTCCATAAGCTTACACACTACTTAACCAAATTTATCCTAAGGACAAACACACAACACACACACCCATGCCCGAGGGAGGACTCGAACCTCCGCCGGGACCATCTGCACAGTCCGTGACTGCAGCGCCTTAGGCCGCTCGGCTAATCCCGCGCGGCCATTCGTCTTCATGGACGACAATTCGCGCCCCCATCGTGCACATCTTGTGAATGACTTCCTTCTGGATGACGACATCGCTCGACTAGAGTAGCCAGCATTTTCTCCAGACATGAACCTTATGCCTGGGGCAGACTGGAAAGGTCTGTTTATGGACGATGTGACCCACCAACCACTCTGAGGAATCTACGCCGAATCGCCGTCGAAGAGTGGGACAATCTGGACCAACAGTGCCTTGATGAACGTGTGGATAGTATGCCACGCGAATACAGGCATGCATCAATCCAAGAGGAGTGCTACTGGGTATCAGAGGTAGCTGTGTGTACAGCAATCTGGACCATCGCCTCTGGAGGTCTCACTGTATGGTGGTACAACATGCAATGTGCGGTTTTCAAGAGCAATAAAAAGGGTGGAAGCGACGTTTATGTCGGTATATATTCCAATTTTCCTACAGGTTTCCGGAACTCTCGGAACCGAGGTGATCCAAAACTCTTTTTGATGTGTGTATTACGGAGATGTTTCGGGAACTGAGGTGGGAATCCCTGGAGAGAATATTTTCGCGAAACATGACTGAAAAAATTTAGAGAATTGGCCCTTGAACGTGACTGCATATCGGATCTACTGCCGCCAGCGTGCACTGGGCGTCAGGACCACGACGATAAGATGAGATAAATTAGGGCTGGTATGGAGGCATATAATCTGCTATTTTTTCATTGCTCTGTTTGCAAGTGGAACAGGAAAGGAAATGAGTAGTAGTGGTACAGGGTACTCTCCGCAACGCACACTGCGGTGGCTTACGGAGTAGGTATATACATGTAGATACAGATATAACCACTTCCAAGAGCAACAAAAATTTGATTTACAATATTTCATGTAATTACTGACAAGATTTAAAAATATAAAATGCTGTCGTAATCTACTCGTGTATAGGTCTTTAGGCAGTGCAATTCAGGGCGCACAAATTGACGGGACAACGGGGGGACAGGGGGGGAATGACAACTTATTACCTTGGACCTTGGCTAATACGATGTAGGAAATCCATTGGCATTCAAAACAACTTCCACTAGTCTCGGAATGGATAAATACAGCTCCTGTGTGGTTTCCTAGGGGATCATCTGCAATTATTCGTGTGAAATAATGGCAAGTTTAGGTAATAATGCACACTTCTCTGCAACGCAGACCACAAAGGCTCAGTATTACTGACATCTGGTGAATGTGGTGACCAGGGAAGATGAGACAATTCATCTCAGTGCTCGCAAAAACAGTCCTGGAAGACGGAAGCTGTGCGAAGGGGTGCACTGTTTTCTTGGAACACAGTATTTCCATCGAAGAACAAACATTGTACTATAGGACGGACCTGATCAGCCGAAATGGTGCGATAGAACCATTGGAAGTAATACGACCTTCTAGAGTAGCCATGGAACACATCGAGCACCACGCTCAATGGGTCCCAATGCCAAAATCATCACCGAACCGCCGCCATGTTTCATTCTTGGGAATAAATTCGGCTAGAAGTTCAAATCAATGTGAAACAAGACTCATCCGAGCAAATGATCCTTGCCTTGGTCCATAGTACCGGTTTTATGGCTTCTGTACATCGTTTTCAGGTTACGAGCATTTGCATCACTGATGAGTGGATTTTGAATTCCATTTCGCCCTGCAATTCCCTGCTTATAGAGCTCCCTTCGTATTGTTATGGTGCTGACAGGGTTCGCAACAGCGGCATTCAGTCCGGCAGTGACTTTTGCCGCGGTCGTTCTCTTACGTTTCGTCACAGTCTTCGTCAATGACCGCCTGTCACGATGAGGCATAATACATTTTGTCCGCGTTGTAACTTAGCGGATAAAGATTCTCGTTCCTGCCTGTATCCGGTATAGATCTTTGACCGGTGCCTCTTGAAACACCATACACTTCGGCTACCTTGTTTACGGAAGCACCCAACATAAAAAAAATGGTTCAAATGGCTCTGAGCACTATGGGACTCAACTGCTGAGGTCATTAGTCCCCTAGAACTTAGAACTAGTTAAACCTAACTAACCTAAGGACATCACAAACATCCATGCCCGAGGCAGGATTTGAACCTGCGACCGTAGCGGTCTTGCGGTTCCAGACTGCAGCGCCTTCAACCGCACGGCCACTTCGGCCGGCACACCCAACATAAGAGCACCAACAATTTGCTCACGTTCTAATTCACGTACTACCGACATGATGCACTCACTACTACGCAGAACCACGACTGACTCTTGCAACATAGTGAGGACATTGCACAGGTGCTGTCCATGGGCAAATTCAACAGGGCGTGCTGAAAAATTATGTCTCCGAATTTCTTATTCTACTCTCAGTATCAGTTGAGGTATTACGTGCAAGTACATTACTCGGACGACTTTCCTGCTTCGCTGGCGCAAGTTGCGACCCTCTAACGCTGGAGGGCCCCAAACTGCAGCGTGTAACACGGCGGTGTGTAATGTAACTACACTACTGGCCATTAAAATTGCTACACCAAGAAGAAATGCAGATGATAAACGGGTATTAATTCGACAAATATATTGCACTAGAACTGACATGTGATTACATTTTCATGCAATTTGGGTGCATAGATCCTGAGAAATCAGTACTTCTGGCCGTAATAACGAACTTGATACGCCTGGTCATCGAGTCAAACAGAGCTTGGATGGTGTGTACAGGTACAGCTGCCCATGCAGCTTCAACACGATACTACAGTTCATCAAGAGTAGTGACTGGCGTATTGTGACAAGCCAGTTGCTCCTCCACCATTGCCCAGACGTTTTCAATTGGTGAGAGATCTGGAGAATGTGCTGGCCAGGGCAGTAGTCCAACATTTTCTGTATCCAGAAAGGCCCGTACAGGACCTGCAACGTGCGGTCGTGCATTATCCTGCTGAATTGTAGGGTTTCGCAGGGATCGAATGAAGGGTAGAGCGACGGGTCGTAAAACATCTGAAATGTAACGTCCACTGTTCAAAGTGCCGTCAATGCGAACAAGAGGTGACCGAGACGTGTAACCAATGGCACCCCATACCATCACGCCGGGTGATACGCCAGTACAGCGATGACGAATACACGCTTCCAATGTGCGTTCATCGCGATGTCGCTGTACACGGATGCGACCATCATGATGCTGTAAACAGAACCTGGATTCATCCGAAAAAGTGACGTTTTGCCATTCGTGCACCCAGGTTCGTCGTTGAGGACACCATCGCAGGCGCTCCTGTCTGTCATGCAGCGTCAAGGGTAACCGCAGCCATGGTCTCCGAGCTGATAGTCCATGCTGCTGCAAACGTCGTCGAACTGTTCGTGCAGATGGTTGTTGTCTTGCAAATGTCCCTATCTGCTGACTCAGGAATCGAGACGTGGCTGCAAGGTCCTTTACAGCCATGCGGATAAGATACCTGTCATCTGGACTGCTAGTGATACGAGGCCGTTGGGATCCAGCACGGCGTTCCGTATTACCCTACTGAACCCACCGATTCCATATTCTTCTAATAGTCATTGGATCTCGACCAACGCGAGCAGCAATGTCGCGATACGATAAATCGCAATTGGGGAAGATCAGTTTGGATTCCGTAGAAATGTTGGAACACGTGAGGCAACACTGATCCTACGACTAATCTTAAAAGAAAGATTAAGGAAAGGCAAACCTACGTTTCTAGCATTTGTAGACTTAGAGAAAGCTTTTGACAATGTTGACTGGAATACTCTTTCAAATTCTGAAGGTGGCAGGGGTAAAATACAGGGAGCGCAAGGCTATTTACGATTTATACAGAAAGCAGATGGCAGTTATAAGAGTCGAGGGACATGAAAGGGAAGCAGTGGTTTGGAAGGGAGTGAGACAGGGTTGTAGCCTCTCCCCGATGTTATTCAATCTGTATATTGAGCAAGCAGTAAAGGAAACAAAAGAAAAGTTCGGAGTAGGTATTAAAATCCATGGGGAAGAAACAAAAACTTTGAGGTTCGCCAATGACATTGTAATTCTGTCAGAGACAGCAAAGGACTTGGAAGAGCAGTTGAACGGAATGGACAACGTCTTGAAAGGAGGGTATAAGATTAACATCAACAAAAGCAAAATGAAGATAATGGAATGTAGACGAATTATGTCGGGTGATGCTGAGAGAATTAGATTAGGAAATGAGACACTTAAAGTAGTGAAGGGGTTTTGCTATTTGGGGAGCAAAATAACTGATGATGGTCGAAGTAGAGAAGATATATAATGTAGACTGGCAATGGCAAGGAAAGCGTTTCTGAAGAAGAGAAATTTGTTAATATGGAGTATAGATTTAAGTGTCAGGAAGTCGTTCCTGAAAGTATTTGTATGGAGTGTAGCCATGTATGGAAGTGAAACATGGACGATAAATAGTGTATACAAGAAGAGAATAGAAGCTTTCGAAATGTGGTGCTACAGAAGAATGCTGAAGATTAGATGGGTAGATCACATAACTAATGAGGAGGTATTGAATGGAATTGGGGAGAAGAGGAGTTTGTGGCACAACTTGACTAGAAGAAGGGATCGCTTGGTAGGACGTGTTCTGAGTCATCAAGGGATCACCAATTTAGCACTGGGGGGGGCAGCGTGGAGGGTAAAAATCGTAGAGGGAGACAAAGCGATGAATACACTTAACAGATTCAGAAGGATGTAGGTTGCAGTAAGTACTGGGAGATGAAGAAGCTTGCACAGGATAGAGTAGCATGGAGAGCTGCATCAAACCAGTCTCAGGACTGAAGACCACAACAACAACATGGGCTGACTGTTACATGACCAACTGTATTTGCTTTACAGTACGTTTACTCTCCGATCGCCTTTTTTCCCCCCTTCTTACTCAGTCTACTATTTATTTAATAAACTGGGAGATAGTACTTAAAATTCCATTAAACAAACACTTCAAAGTGTCACGAGTAAGAAAAATTGTGCTTTAGGTCGCAAAACCGAGAAAATAAATACGCAGAAATAGCAGAAAAAAAGGACGAATTAGCAGGGATATAGTCGCTAATGTGTGGCAAATTTGGTGTTTTCGGACACTTGCAAAAGTACTAGCATACTATCAAGTCGTTTCGCAAGACTATCACTGCAAAAATGTACATCAGGCTCTGTAATACTATAAACTGCAGTATCATGCCGAAAACTACCAAAAATCGAGTGCATCTGAACTGTGACACCTATCGCAAAGAAGCAGAATGCAATATCACTTGCCCTTAAAAGTTACGTAGCTGGTTTATTCCAGGTATCAAATGGATATTGTTAAAATGTCTGTGCAGCATATATAAATAATCCACGACACGTACGAAAAGAATCCGTCTGTAATAGGGATGTAGTGACATTCGAAATATACGGGGCGCTATACGGACAAACACACGACGTCCCGAGAACACGTGACCAGGCTGGCAATGTGTGTTGACAACACAAAATCTGTTCTGCGAATGTGAATGCTCAGTCCAGAGATATTTACTCTATGGTTACACACCGCCATGTTATATGCTACAGATCAGCGCCCTCTAGTGGCCGAGGGTGCAATTACGTAGACACGAGAATAAAGATGTAAAATGTTAATAACGTTTGTTTTATTTAAAAAGTTTTAGGAGTTTTCACATTAAAAATTCGGTGGCACTTTTTTAGCACGCTCTTTTATTTACCTTATGGTACTCTCGCTTTATGGTTAATGAAAAACAAAACGTCAATGCAAAATTGAGTGTGCACACATAAAAACCATTGTGCAACATTAAATAACAGTGGCTGTAGGAACACCAAACAGCAAAAAGAAATGGGTCACTGCAGACAACACAGCAGAAAAGTGGAACCATTTGGCAACAGCGGCAGGGCGTGACGTCAGACACACGAAGCGGTTCATTGAATAAGTCAATACGAGATATCCGAGGCTAAATTTGTGTTTACCTATGCCCGTTTGCTAAGGATTGCTTACTTTACTGCACAGATTGTGAACCTGACAGAATACAAATCGTAGTGGCAGCACCTGTATGGCAACAAAAATGCGGTACAGAGGCTGTAAAACATCTGCGAATGTGCTTACAAGGGAACCTCCCCATCGCACCCCCCTCAGATTTAGTTATAAGTTGGCACAGGGATAGGCCTTGAAAAACTGAACGCAGATCAATCCAGAAAACAGGAAGAAGTTGTGTGGAACTATGAAAAAAAATAAGCAATATATACAAACTGAGCAGTCCACGCGCAATGTAGGCAACATCAAGGAGTGTGTCAGCTAACGAGCGCTGTGGTCACGTGGGTTGCGTGAGCAGCTGCGGAACGAGAGGTCCTTGGTTCAAATCTTCTCTCGAGTGAAAAGTTTAATTTTTTATTTTCAGATAATTATCAAAGTTCAGGCACTCACACATAATCAACTTCGCTCTCCAAAATTCCAGGACATGTTCAGATTTGCTTGGACATATACAGAATTTGACAGTCTACGCACGGAAACATTTGAAAACGTAAAAAACATATGTTTTGACAGAGCACAGGGAAAACTCTGCGACTGTGAAACTGTTGCATTCATTTGTTGCAGTATATGTGACAAACTCTTATGTTTTCATCACTCTTTTGGGAGTGATTATCACATCCACAAGAAAACCTAAATCGGGCAAGGTAGAATAATCTTTTTACCCATTCGCCAAGTGTGCAAGTTACGTGGGTCGACAACATATTCCTGTCATGTGCCGCACATGCCGTCACCAGTGCCGTAAAGAATATATCAGACGTGTTTTCCTGTGGAGGAATCGGTTGACCTATGACCTTGCGGTCAAATGTTTTCGGTTCCTATTGGGGAGGCACGTCCTTTCGTCTACTAATCGCACGGTTTTGCGGTGCGGTCACAAAACAGACACTAAACTTATTACAGTGAACAGAGACGTCAGTGAATGAACGGACAGATCGTAACTTTGCGAAAATAAAGAAAGTAAAATTTTCACTGAAGGGAGGACTCGAACCAAGGACCTCTCGCGTTTTAGGTGCTCACGCTAACCAGGAGACCACGGCGCTCACCAGCCAATTTTGTCCAGGATGTTGCCTACCCTGCACATGGACCACTCAGTTTGTATATTTTGCTTATTTTTTCATAGTTCCACACAACTTCTTCCTGTTTTCTCGATTGATCTGTGTTCAGTTTTTCAAAGCCTATCCACTGTGTCAATTTATAACTAAATCTGAGGGGGGTGCGATCGGGACGTTCCCTTGTTAGAAGGGCTCACTATCTACCATTCAAGCTAATTAAGATAGGAGGACCAACTTTACCAACAAGTTTTTTATTTTCTAAAGACCCTCATTTTCGCCTCTTGCGACTTGAAATTATAACTTCATACGTTTTGGAAATTAGATTAAAGCCACAAAATTACCTTCTACGAGCATGTGGAGTCATGTGTTCAAAGAGACTACTCTCACATCCGTTCCTCATGGTGCAATGGATATAAGACTGGAATGATAACCTGAAGCTGCACAGTTAAAACCTACACGTTTCCATTTTTTAATGGTTTGTGCGAATTCACTAGAAAGCAAAAGACGGCGATATTTCGGACAATCTGTAACCAAATTATGAAATCAAACGAGAGAGAAATGAAATAGCTGCCCTTACTACATATCGGCTTCGCTATAGTTCAAAGAGTTTTCTTCAAAGTAGCTAAAGTCGTGAAAGATGTGGTGGGTTCTGGTACAGAAAATACCCAAGTACAAAATCAACATTTGGAGAGCTATTGTGAGAAGACGGTTACTGTTTCCCAATAAATTAACGACAGAATACTTCGACCAAGAATGATCGAGTAAGGATGTAGCGGCTACTTGTGCGCCTCCATGCAGCCATTAAAGCTCCCATGGAAGGTAGGTATTATCGAATTACTAACATAACGTTAGTGGATCACCTAACTGTCAGAAGCTAGACTTACTCGTACATTGGAGGTCAGCCCGTGTGGTCGAAGAAAATTTCTTTAAACGGCTTCGACATCATCAGCCTGACACGAGAGATAAATCAACATCGGATCAATATGCTATGTCTGACATAACTCATAAACGTCTTTGACAACACATCAGTGAAGCTCATCCACCCATAATCAGCACCACAAGCATATTACAGTTTAGCAGAAGTCAACGGTTCGAGTTGAACCAAGGGCATGAGTTATGACATCCAGTGGTGTATTCGTTTGTTTATCTATGTTTATTTGTTATGTTTGTTACTAGAAAATTGAGTTCCACTATTGTTCAAAAGCCCCCACGACCTCTTTCGCTGCTGTGTGTCCTATACTACTGTTGCCATGATGGTTCATGATAAGATTACAGCTCACCTCGCCAGCGTCTTTCCCTTCTCGTTGTACCTTTTTGAGACAGTTAGTCTGCTGTTAATTTGTGTATAAATAATCGCAATGGCACCCACAGGATACGCAGCGTCCCAGAATTCGCGTTCAAGATGTAAACCATGTATAACGAAAACATGAATAATTCTGTAACCACCGAGAAGAAATTGGAGACTTTTTTCCCATAGAAAAATTTGCGCATCTGCATTTCACAGCATTGACATTGTACTGGATCGTACACAGGCTTGGAAATGGAAGGTGAGATAATAGCTCGACACATGTGACGGATGAGATTTGTTGGTACACAATCGAGCAATGTAATAAAACATTTTGCTTACCTAAAGCAGTGACTGCAAGATACAGCGAATCACAAGTTTTACAATTTTCATTCTTTACCACCTGTCTTTTTGTGTTCAGCGAATTATACCGAGCTTCAAACCCATTAAATTGCTTACGAAAGTTTTCGAGATGCGAACTCGAAACTCCTCTGAAAGCTGATATACTTTTTCTAGTAGTCCATAACACACTTAATAGATTACAGTTAATATTTTTCTGACAGTTGGGTGATGCAGTAACGTTGTGTTAGTAATTTGATAATACTACCCATTCATGAGAGCTTGAATGTCTGTATGTAGGCACCCAAGGACTCGTTACATCCTTACTAGTTCGATCTTGACCGAAATATTCTGTCGTTAATTTGTTGGGAAACTGTAACCACTGTTTTCAGCAGTTAGGGATAGTAAGTATTAAGTGTTACTGTACTAATTTATAGCATTTATTAAGCTGAATTGGCAATGGTTTCATGTTCCGTTCGGTCTTTTAAGAATAGCTCTCAAAATATTGATTTTGTGATTGGGTATTTTCTGTTCCAGAAGTCACCATATCTTTCACGACTGTAGCTACTTGAAGGAAACTATCCGAATTGTAGCGAAGCCTATATGCGATAAGAGCAGCTATTTCATTTCTCTCTTACAACAGGTTTCATAATTTTGGTAAATATCGTCCGAAATATCACCGTCTGTTACTTCCTATTCAATTCACGCAAGCCATTAAAAAATGGAAACATGTAGCTTTGAATACTCTGCACTTTTATGTTATTATTCCACTCCTCCACCCACTGCGCCACGTTGAACAGATGTGAGAGTAGTCTCTGTGAACACATGTCTCCATATGCTGGTAGAAGGCAATTTTGTAGCTTTAATCTTCGTTGCAGAACGGACTAATATGAGCGGTTCTAGAAAATAAAAAAATTGTTGGTAAAATTTGTCTTCCTTTCTCAGTTAGCTTAAATGGTAGATAGTGATCCCTTCTAAGGACCTTCTTAGACGTTTTATAGCCTGTGTGTGCCCCATATTTAGTGGCACCCAGGGACTGTCACTGCATTTCGAACGTTCAGTGAGGTCCATAATCTGTGCCTTAAAGTAAGCAATCCTTAGCACTTGCGGCATAGGTGAATACAAAGCAAGAGTCGGATATCTCACATTTACTGAATCAATAAACCACTGACGTCATGCCATGGCCCAGTTTTTAGGCTGCTAATGCCAAATGGTCCGATTTTTCTGTTTTCTGCCGTTTTGCCTATAGTGCCCCTTTTGTTCTTTTGGGTGTACAGCTATATAAAATGAATAATACTGAGCAGTCTGTGCCTTAATATATACAATGCGCTCGTTGGCGTTGGGACTTTTGTATTAATGCTGTGAGGAAACATTATATATGAAAATTGTATTAATTCTGTGAGGAAACATTTTCATATACAGGGTGGTCCCTCTGAAGTTTCGGATGAGATTGTCTCGAGAACTATACATCGGGTAAAAATAGTGGGGAAGGCAAATTCGTAAGCTCAAAGGGGGACATCAAATGATACACACGTGACCCCCAGCCCTTTGGGTTGGATGGGGGGCAACTTTTAAATGTTAATATGGAAGCCTCCATTTTTTCTGCAGATTCGGATTCTCCATAACAAAGTAATCAAGGTTTGTCTGAAACATTTTTTAAACCATTGGCAGATGGTGCTGAAATCGAGAAACATTAAAATTGGGGAAGAACTCCGATTTATTCAGAACGATCCGAGGAGGACACATCAAATCGACACAAAATGTGGACCAATTCGTTCTTTACGCCAAATTAAGCATTTTTGTACAAAATGTGTCCTACCTACCCGCCACAGTTTTTGATGGAGGGAGGCGGAATGGTATTAAAATCTCGTTAGGGAACTCTTCACAAATGCATTATTCACTCGACTGTGGCGCTACTGTGGCCAAACTGCGAACTATGTCTCAGTATAAAGGACGGTGCAATGCGATCAGGCGTCACTTCACTTTCACATTGTGAACCGAAAATATCAACTGACGAAAGTAAATTATTCTTTAGAGAAACATGGCACACTATCCTCCTACATAGAGTGTTGATATGATGTTAATTTTAGGTAAATGCCATAACAATTACGCTGCAACTGGGCAGTTGTATGCGGATCGTTTCCCAAACAGACGACATCCAAGCAAAAACATTATTCGAAATTGCACTCAACGAGCTCGAAACGGATACATGCACTGTCCACCTCGTCACCGCGAATACAATGAAAATGACGCTCGTACCCTTTCCGTTCTCACCTGTGCTCAACTGGATCCCGAAATGAGTAGTCGTGCAATTCAGAGACAAACTGGAATACCGAAATCAACTGTTTTGAGGATTTTGAAGGCACATAAATATCATGCTTATCATATCACACTGACACAGGCATTAACGCCGAAAGATATGCAAATACGCGTGCATTTCTGCCAATGGGCCTTGGAAATGATAAGGGGTGACAATGATTTTTTTTAGATACGTTATGTTCACCGATAAAGCCACATCCGAAAACAATGGCGAATTAAATCGTCACGATTGTCATTTTTGGTCCCCTGTCAATCCACACTGGCACAGACCCGTTGACAATGAACACAAATGGTCTTTAATTGCCCGGTGTGATATTTGAAACGGTTACTTGATAGGACCGTATTTGTTCGACCGAAATGTTACTGGGAAATCTTACTTACAACTTCTCCATGATTATTTGTTTGAGATAATGGAAGATGTTGATTTAGAAACTAGGGAACGAATGTGGTTCCAACAGGACGGAGCAGCTCCCCATTGTGCTAAAAATGTGCAGAACGTTTTAAATTTACAGTGTCCTGGTCAGTGGATAGGACGCGGTGGACCAATTCAGTGGCCTCCACGTTCACCAGTGTTCATGAAAGACAGCCCACAACCCGAAACGATATGGAGCAACGCATTCGAAGAGTGCCTGCAGCCATACCACGGGACGTGCTGCTCAAAACTGTGGACAACTTTCGCAGACGATTAACTTTATGCATTGAAGCAAATGGGGATAATTTTGAACAATTTCTCCGTGGCTAATTTCATTAATTAAGCACCCCGAATTATGAGAGGCAAGGGGACTCACACTAATGAAGCACCACATGCGAACATCATTCTACTACGTCCATGTCGTTGTTCCTGGGTAACGCTAATAGTAGGATACAGTACATTATCTACAAAGATAACTTAATTTGTTGTAATGAAAGAATTGGTGCACATTTTTTATCGCTTTGATGCGTCTTTCTCGGATAATTCTAAATATATTGGAGTTCTTCCCCAATTTTACCCTTTTCTCTATTTCAGCGGCATCTGTCAATGGTTTAAAAAATGTTTCAGACAAAACTTGATTACTTTTTTTATGGAGAATCCGAATCTGCAATCAAAAATGGGTCTTTCCATTTAAGATTTAGAAGTTGCCCCACCCAAGGGGGCGGGGGCTGGAGGTCACGTGTAGTATCATTTGATTCCCCCCTCCCCCTTCGAGTTTACAAACCGACTATTTTTACCCGATGTATAGTTTTCGAGATAATCTCAATAATCTCATCCGAAACTTCAGATGGACCACTCTGTATATATATATATATATATATATATATATATATATATGAAAATGTTTCCTTGCAGAATTAATACAATAGCCCCAACGCCAACGAACGCGTTATACACGTCAAATTGTTATTTGTATGTACCGCTGCTGTAAATGCAAATTACGCGGAATAATAGTAGAGAAGTTGCACTCCCGCCCAAACTCTGAGGAAGCTTGTACCTAACAGACGAAAGAAGACGCAGCTAATCATTGCTGTCTTATTTTTAAATAAAAGAAAAAGGTATTTGCATTCAACGATGTGAATGACTGTGGCTGCAGAGATTAATGAATGGAAACGAAATTGTAGCTAGCATAAAAAATAAATTCAAAACATTACAAAGTGTCGTCATTGATACCGGTCTGTAGGTCTGTGGAACCGATGCCTTACCCTTCTGGTGAACTGCGGTGACCTGCTCTCTTTTCCTGTTCAAATGGCTCTGAGCATTATGGGACTTAACATCTGAGGTCATCAGTCCCCTACAACTTAGAACTACTTAAACCTAACTAACCTAAGGACAGCGCACACATCCATGCCCGAGGCATGATTCGAACCCGCGACCGTAGCCGTCGCGCGGTTAAGGACTGAAGCGCCTAGAACCGCTCGGCCACAACGGCCGGCCTCTTTTTCTGTCACACAGGCTATACGCATCGAGAGAGATTCTTGGTAAATTTGAGATAGGAAAGGAAAGATACCATTTCCCCAGAGTATTCAAGGTGAAATCTACACGGAATCTCGTCTCTAACTGAAGAACATACTGCAGAAGCAGTCCTCCTGATTTTGTAAAACACGTTTTCTTGCTCAGATATTTTGAAGCACAACTGTGCCACCATCAACAGGACTACAAAAAGGGGTGGCACACTATTATCACTGCAGAAAACATTACTTCACATTAAACAAATAACTTTACTCGCAACACGAATGACTATCAATTGTATCACGTTTTAGTGAGACCTTAGCTTATGTATTCATTAATAATTTAAGAAAGGATCATTAAACAAATAATAAAACCTAAACACTGCAAGGTTATACGTTGGTTCCGTTACGTTTGATGACACGTACGGTACCTTCCTGAACAACACTCTGCAAACTTCTTTCCTCAAGCGCAGCGCCAATACTCACATCGTAGCATGGTGCCTCGAGCCCCAGATGAAGCCTAACGGTCCTATCACTAACTGGTAATCTATAAAAATTAGTAGGTTATGGCTTCCCTCTCTCTCCCAGTTGGCCAGCTATACTAAGGGCGTGATAAGTTGGCCGCTGGTCCCGAAGTAATGATCGTTAACAGTCGGCACCATTCGGAACACTTCGTGTCGACTGTTCTGATTTAGATTGTTGTCGCCTTCAGCGAACGAAAAGGTGTGACACTGCAATTACCTGACGAATGTTGGTCGTGTAGTCTGTGCGAATCGATAATTAATTGATTGGTTCAAATGGCTCTGAGCACAATGGGACTAAACAGCTGAGGTCATCAGTCCCCTAGAACTTAGAACTACTTTAACCTAACTAACCTAAGGACATCACACACATCCATGCCCGAGGCAGGATTCGAACCTACGACCATAGTGGTGGCGCGGTTCCAGACTGAAGCACCTAGAACCGCTCGGCCACACCGGCCGACAGTTAACTGATTAATTACAGTCATTTTACTTATATTTAAATGCACTATGAAATATAACAATCCAATGCAAAAGTTTGGTAAAGGAATTAAATGCCAATTTCCTTCTCCTCATTGTGTTGTATTACACCAACCTTAATTAATTTAATGTTCTTTGCTACATGTAAGTATCGCATTTGATGATGATCGCGTCTGTAATGCCCATCACTGATGCATGTTGTTTCCATGTCAAAATTTATACCGTAGCAGCTGACCGGTACTAGTTGCTCATGTCCGTGAGTTTTCACTAGCGGAAGACAAACAATATAAAGCCTTCTCACTCTCTCATCATCTACCCATGCAGTGGCCGCGATACTTATCCCTCTGCCCCTGAGGTGAGTGGCCAACTTCACTGAGATCACGGAGGAGTTCATCAACTTCAGTTAAAATTGAGCCCATCTTCAAATATTACTCTCTCTCTCTCTCTCTAAGTATTTTTGTTTGGTAGTGAGCAGCACAACTGCAGTCTTAAAGTAAACGGACGTTTCTGGATCCTGCTGTTAGTTGTTATAGATGCATATTATTATAAAATACAACCAAGAACAGCAGGACGCACAGATACTTACGTCGGTCACATGTGACCGTTGTTGTAGATGAAACATACACAACCACAAAATGAGTACACGAGGAAAGAAACGATGTACACCTAAAACTTCGCTTCACAGTAGACACAACAGAAATAAAACTTCCAGGTCTTCACCGTACAAAGGAGAAATAAGACATTCCAAGATGCTACTCCAGGCGGGTGTAAAACGAATGTGGGCAACGTAAAATACTGAACGCGAAAATGAAGATTTGGCCCTGTCTGACTACCCCCTGAAGCAGATCTTAGGATCTCTTAATGGTGATATTATCTCCTCCTTCTTGCTCTTTAACATATAAATTAGAACATAAACATAAATGAATGATTAAGGGAAGTAGTAACTACAAAATGATAAATGCTGTTTCTGCTTATACATTTATTGTAGATTAAAACCCCTTTATACATTACAAATGTTTATATATCAATGCCCAATGGACATAAAGAGATACAAATGAATTTCCTAACTAATATGCTTGATCAATTGCCCAACTCTGGCCCTTTTTATGGCTACGCAATCTAATATAAATAACTCAAGATGACTGATATCATCTACGTCCAAACACTACAAGACACTACTTTCAAAGATGATCTACAGAGGTGTGCAAACTCAGTGGACATAAAATTTACGTGATCACAGCTGTTTAGCTTTATAGCCCTAATAAGCCGAAGCAATTAGCCATATCACCATATGTACTGCGTCCGGTGCGACGGAATGATGGTTCTCCTACATGTCTGCAACGACGGAAGAACTCCAGCCACAAAATAAACTCTTTCAAACACTAGGGCAGCAGATGATGGTCCTCTGACTAATATGCTCTAATACTATCTTCTCCTCTCTGTATTCTATAGACGAGAAACGCGAATTCCCAGCCACAAGGACGGAGTTCAGATAACGTCTCAACGTGAGTATAGGCAGAAGAAGTGCTCTCAACCACTGAACGCTGCGTACTCAATGACGACTCCCTACCCGGAGGCAAAGTTCAGATTCGTATAAGTTCGTAACAGGACAGTGCCTAACCGTTCTAACTATAACATTTCCCGAGAGCAAAGACAGCAAGTCCATCTGAACCAACAAAAGCTGATACTGAGCGACCGTCAAACACGGCCGCACAAAACGGAAAACTACTTTTTCTCCACCGCTGGCTTCCCAGCAAAGCTCGGCTCCCCTCCCTCGTAACTGCAGAAGGCGAATTATATGCTCGAAACAACGGAATATTCTCTCTCTCTCTACAGATTATTCCGAACGCCGACCTACCGTATTTTAGTCTTTTGTCGTCCAGCGCGGAAAGTTTGCGAGGTAATACCTATCCCTGTTAATTAGGAATCCATACAATGGCACGCTTCGCAGAGTAAAAATCCTCGGAAATAACCCAGCCTGAGTGATTTCTGACGAAACGCTTCCTTGTTCCTCTCTGCTGCGTCCAAGATTTTCAGAGTTTCCGGTTATCCTTCCGGCCTAGCTACAACACCGGCCAGCCACCACTCTATTGTGCTTCAGCGCTCAGGTGCCCCAACGGTGCTGCTAGGGCTACTTTGTTAACGAGGACCAACACACCTGTGCGGGTTATTCCACCCAGGGCCTGAGTTGCGCCTGCTGTTTCATTTTCACTGGCGTTCCGACCTCTACTAGTATAGGCAATCATTTATTACGCCGTTTTGATAATAAAGACACTCCATCATCTTTCATGCAATAAGCGTTAACAACTATTTACAAGGTGTACCTGACAATTACAGTCTTCTTCAAATATTTATATATACGATGTACAACCTATCAAATGATACCTAATTCATCCACATCTACATCTACATTTATACTCCGCAAGCCACCCAACGGTGTGTGGCGGAGGGCACTTTACGTGCCACTGTCATTACCTCCCTTTCCTGTTCCAGTCGCGTATGGTTCGCGGGAAGAACGACTGTCTGAAAGCCTCCGTGCGCTCTCTAATCTCTCTAATTTTACATTCGTGATCTCCTCGGGAGGTATAAGTAGGGGGAAGCAATATATTCGATACCTCATCCAGAAACGCACCCTCTCGAAACCTGGCGAGCAAGCTACACCGCGATGCAGAGCGCCTCTCTTGCAGAGTCTGCCACTTGAGTTTATTAAACATCTTCGTAACGCTATCACGGTTACCAAATAACCCTGTGACGAAACGCGCCGCTCTTCTTTGGATCTTCTCTATCTCCTCCGTCAGACCGATCTGGTACGGATCCCACACTGATGAGCAATACTCAAGTATAGGTCGAACGAGTGTTTTGTAAGCCACCTCCTTTGTTGATGGACTACATTTTCTAAGCACTCTCCCAATGAATCTCAACCTGGTACCCGCCTTACCAACAATTAATTTTATATGATCATTCCACTTCAAATCGTTCCGCACGCATACTCCCAGATATTTTACAGAAGTAACTGCTACCAGTGTTTGTTCCGCTATCATATAATCATACAATAAAGGATCCTTCTTTCTATGTATTCGCAATACATTACATTCCGGTTGTAAATCACGGCAAAGTATGTAGATAAGCGCTTGTAAGGTGCGAAATTATATCCACCTTACAACAAACGATTTTTAGATATACAGAAAACCCACTACCACAGTCACCGCTATCCACAACTAATCCAACCACCCAATGACACACAAAAGGAAAGTTTCAGACTTATAACTCGCAGATTAAAGCAAACGGACACAAACGCACAAAAATTAAACACGATACAACAGTCAGCGTTAGAGAATGTCTACAAATCATACATGGCAGACAAACCCAAATGTAGAATACGCAAACACTTAAGGAAGGAGCGCATCATACAAAAACAAGACTTTACGCAACAGCATATGAGAACCCAACATACAAGCATGGACAACATAGAATGCAACAGAACATGAGCTCACTGACAAAATAAAATGGAACATACTAACTCACAATCACAAAATCTCAGAACTAGATGTACTCGTCTTCTTGGAGTTACCGTGACCGTTACTTATAAAAAATCGTTCAAATTCAGTCTGCACGTCGCTTTTCCTTATTACCATATGACTGGTTTTGGACCAGCTTTCCTTCTTCGGATCTATTACAAAAAATATTTTATAATTACAATTGGTTCAAATTACAAACGGTTTATAATTCAGGTTTTGAAAGCTTCAAGAGTCTTAAGAAATTAGTTATAATACATATCAGTGCACGCCGGCCGAAGTGGCCGAGCGGTTAAAGGCGCTACAGTCTGGAACCGCACGACCGCTACGGCCGCAGGTTCGAATCCTGCCTCGGGCATGGCTGTGTGTGCTGTCCTTAGGTTAGTTAGGTTTAAGTAGTTCTAAGTTCTAGGGGACTTATGACCACAGCAGTTGAGTCCCATAGTGCTCAGAGCCATTTGAGCCATATCAGTGCAACGTACCATTCGTTACGGATACAGAGTAGCCTGTCGAATACGGAACTGAAAGTTCACTGTCATAAGTAGCCATTAGATATCCTACTGCCGCTTTATTAAAAAAAAAATTTAAGAAATCTGATTGGTGCGACACCTATAGCGCTGAAAAGCATTCTCTTCTTGTAGAGAGTGGACTGATGTATGTTGAGGTGACGCAAGTGACGGGATAACTCCTAATATCGTGACGGACGTTCTTTTGCCCGACTTGGTGCGGCAGCTCGTCGTGGCATGGACTCAACAAGTCGATGGAAGTTCCCTACAGAAGTATTGAACCATGTTGCCTCTATAGACGTCCATGATTGCCGAAGGGTTGCTGGTGCAGGATTTTGTGCACTAACTGACCTCTCGATTATGTTCCATAAATGTTCGAAGAGATTCATATCGGGGACCTGGAGATTGGATCATTCGCTCGAACGGTCCAGAGTGTTCTTCAAACCAATTGCGAACAGTTGCTGTCCACTGACATGGGATACTTTCATACATAAAAATTCCATCGTTGTTTGAGAGCAACACATCCAGCCGGCCGGAGTGGCCGTGAGGTTCTAGGCGCTGCAGTCTGGAACCGAGCGACCACTACGGTCGCAGGTTCGAATCCTGCGTCGGGCATGGATGTGTGTGATGCTCTTAGGTTAGTTAGGTTTAATTACTTCTAAGTTCTAGGCGACTGATGACCTGAGAAGTTAAGTCGCATAAAAAAAAAAAAACACATCCATGACTGGTTCAAAATGGTTCAAATGGCTCTGAGCACTATGGGACTCAACTGCTGTGGTTATAAGTCCCCTAGAACTTAGAACTACTTAAACCTAACCAACCTAAAGACAGCACACAACACCCAGCCATCACGAGGCAGAGAAAATCCCTGACCCCGCCGGGAATCGAACCCGGGAACCCGGGCGTGGGAAGCGAGAACGCTACCGCACAACCACGAGATGCGGGCCCCATAACTGGCTGTAAATATTCTGAAAGTAGTTCAGCTGCACCAGAGGACCCAGTCCATCCCATGTAAGCATAGCACACACGATTATGGAGACACCACCACCTCGCACAGTGCCTCCATAACAACTTGAGCCCATGGCTTCATAGGGTCTGCGCCACACTCAAACCCTACCATCAGTTCTTACCAACTGAAATCGGGGCTCATCTCACCAGGTCACGGTTTCCTGTCATCCAGGGTCCAACTGATATGGTCAGGAGCCCATGTGAGGCGCTGCAGGCCATGTCATAGTGACAGCAAAGTCACTCGCGTATGTCGTCTGCTGCCATAGCCTTTCTTTCTTTCTTTTGCTGGTGCCTTGTCCCACAGTTTCGCAGGGTCGGCACAGTTAGGAACGGATTTGGCAAGGTTAGGATGAAGGGGTGGCCGGATGCCTTCCTGCTTCCACCCCGTACCCCCCGAGATGGAATTAGTGTACCCAAGCTGTCTGCGTCTAGTGTAATCCATGGAATAGTGCGAACGTGTTCAGATGTCTGCGAGTCGTGTAACTGAGGCATAACGTGGGGACCAGCCCTTTGTTCACCTATCTTAATGTGGAAAACCGCCTAAAGACCACATACAGGCTGGCCGACACCCCGGCCGCCGTCGGTAATCCGCTGGTGGCTTTCGACCCGGGCCCGGCGCGCCTACCCGAGTCCAGGAAGCAGCGCATTAGGGCTCTCGGCTTATCTGGCGGGTTCTGCTGCCATAGGCTATTAACACCAAATTTCGCCGCGTTGTCCTAACGGGTACGTCGTACATCCCACATAGATTTTTGTGTCTATTTCACGTGCTGTTGCTTGTCTGTTAGCACTGATAACTCTACACAGACGCCGCTTTTCGGTAGTTAACTGAAGGCCATCGGCCTCTGCTTTGTCCGTGGTGAGAGGTAACGCCTGAAATTTGGTAGTCTCAACACACCCTTTACACTGTGGATCTCGCAATAATGAATTGCCTAATGATTTCGAAATGAAATGCCCCATGCTCTAACTCAAACTACCAATCAGCGTTCAAACTCTGTTAACTTCAGTCGTGCAACCATCAACACGTTGGAAACCTTTTCACATGAATCACCCGAGTACAAATGACAGTTCCGCGAATGCACTGTCTTTTGATACCTTGCTTACTCAATACTACCACCATCTGTATATCTGCATATCGCTAAACCATGGCTTTTGTCAGCTCAGTGTAATTCATAATTAATGCTTCTAAGTATAGCCTGAAATAATTATGCGGAATTTAATAGAATTAAAATATTTTAAAAGTTATCAAAATTTTAAATTTTCTTCCCCTTGAAACTGCCTTCTGTGTACTGATGTAATGCGTAAAAGGTGTTCCAAAATGTAGCTAATGAAACATCGATCAGGACATTGTTATTGTTATTAAAAACTTTAAAAGAGATTTAAAATGTTCCACATTAATTTCTCCTCCTGTTTGGAGATCGTAGAGCCAATATCGCTCAAGATTGCCCTCTACGGATTGAAACATTTCTTACATAACAGTGTTCCTAAGCATTATGTATAAGAAATCAGGGTTTTACTATCATTAAACACTTTGAAAGAAACATAGAAGATTTTAAAGTTCTCTTGTCTTCTTCTTATATGGCGGTCGTAGAGTTACTACAGCGCCAAGCTGAAGTTTTTTCTGCTGTCCCCAATTCGCCCTGCCATTGTACTGATGGCAGCTGCAACTGATGATTGGTAGAGCGTCCCAGCTCATCCCAAGAAAAGGGTATAACAAGTCTTTGAAAATTTCGTGATAGTTACTACGCATGAAGTCACTTTGCTCATTAAATAGTTTCTCTTCGTCTTTCACTTGATAAGCGTAAATTTCTACTTCCTCCAGCTCGTTGAAATAAAAATTTTGAGCTTCATGTAGCTCTTCCATGTACTCGCTTATTGCGCTAACCACATGTTTGCTATTTTTCACATGTTTTCCAAATGCTGTCCCGTTACTGTGAATGCAATTATCCTTGTATCAGAGTTTTAAATTTTTGTATCAGAGTTTTAAATTTCGCCCCTTCGGTCCTATGTAATATAAAAAATTTTGATAATTGTTTTATAAAGTTCTCTTGAAATATTTCAATGCCGTTAAATGCCATATCAGTGTTTCAGGCAATACTTATGAATGTTAATTATGAATTATATCAGTCCATTCTCCATAAACAGAATGCCTATTTAGCGATATAGGTATTGCACCAATCAGGATTATTAAAAAAAAATTATAAAGCCCCAGCAGGCTAGTGTTTGTTTCACAAATGTGTCTTGTAACTAATTTCTTAACAGTCTTGAAGATTTCTAACCTGAATTTCAAACCATTTATAATTGGAACCAGTTGTAATGATAACACTGTGCGGCGGAGGTTCGAGTCCTCCCTCGGGCATGGGTGTGTGTGTGTTTGTCCTTAGGATAATTTAGGTTAAGTAGTGTGTAAGATTAGGGACTGATGACCTTAGCAGTTAAGTCCCATAAGATTTCACACACATTTGAACATTTTTTTATGATAACAAAATTTTTAACAGTAGAGCTGAAGATGGGTAGCTTAGAGAAATAGAAGAAAGCGATCTGTAGACTGAATTTGAACATTTTTTAAATAATAAAACAGTACACTTGGAAGCAGTGTATCAATGAAACAGGACCACTGAGTACGACGTCGAAAAGACAACACGACACAGAAAAAATTCAGCACATATGACACATCCACCAAGAAATTCAGTACATTCGCTATTCATCAACTAATGTGCGACTCTTGTCAATCCTTTTACGCCGTTTAAAATTAGGTATTTTGAAACCGCCAGAGTCCTGAAAAGCAACATTCCACATTTTCTGATCACTTAGTCGCTCTCAACGATTCCTCAACAATATAGAAACAGATTTAAAAGTACTGAAATCCATTACCGCTTGTACCAAATACGTCTAGACACCTACAACACAAGCCACTTTTCACTTAAAGGCAGCAACAGAAGAAGGAAAACATAACTCAATGAGTAACTTACGTTACGGAATGGACCACTACTGATCAGGAAACAAGCGAAAATAACGCGCCAGACCAAGTAGCAAAACGATAGAATGCTGTTTGTAGCCACTCAAAAGGTTAATTTATGAACATTGTGTTCGAAGTTGGCTTGAGTTTCTTGCTAAAAGTGGCATTCGTAGTGCTTTCACATGGTGAAACTCTGTAAGGTAGCAAGAACGTCAAAATAAACTGTAAGTGATCATACAATCTTTTCCAAAATTACAGTGAAAAACAAGTTTCGTTAACTACCTACCCAAAAATGTGATATTGCTGTAAATCAATTGCTACACAGCCAGTTAATGTAGATTCTAGAAAATCTAAATAACTAATAATCTAGCTAAAGGATAGCAGGTTGTTGTTGTTGTGGTCTTCAGTCCTGAGACTGGTTTGATGCAGCTCTCCATGCTACTCTATCCTGTGCAAGCCTTTTCATCTCCCAGTACCTACTGCAACCTACATCCTTCTGAATCTGCTTAGTGTATTCATCTCTTGGTCTCCCTCTACGATTTTTACCCTCCACGCTGCCCTCCAATACTAAATTGGTGATCCCTTGATGCCTCAGAACATGTCCTACCAACCGACCCCTTCTTCTGGTCAAGTTGTGCCACAAACTTCCCTTCTCCCCAATCCTATTCAATACTTCCTCATTAGTTATGTGATCTACCCATCTAATTTTCAGCATTCTTCTGTAGAACCACATTTCGAAAGCTTCTATTCTCTTCTCGTCTACACTATTTATCGTCCATGTTTCACTTCCATACATGGCTACACTCCATACAAATACTTTCAGAAACGACTTCCTGACACTTAGATCTATACTCGATGTTAACAAATTTCTCTTCTTCAGAAACGATTTCCTTGCCATTGCCAGTCTACATTTTATATCCTCTCTACTTCGACCATCATCAGTTATTTTGCTCCCCAAATAGCAAAACTCCTTTACTACTTTAAGTGCCTCATTTCCTAATCTAATTCCCTCAGCATCACCCGACTTAATTAGACTACATTCCATTATCCTTGTTTTGCTTTTGTTGATGTTCATCTTATATCCTCCTTTCAAGACACTGTCCGTTCCATTCAACTGCTCTTCCAAGTCCTTTGCTGTCTCTGACAGAATTACAATGTCATCGGCGAACCTAAAAATTTAGGTAGCAGGTAGGAGTCGTATTTTTCAGTCGAAACAGTAATTTTCCGATTTCAGTAAAATGAGAGCACACTGCTGACACAAACGTACTGAAACATTAGCAGAAGCCATACGAACTTTACAACTGGTACTCTGTGCTTGTCGTTGTGCTCCTCACACACTGGTTTGATGCAGCTTTTTATACACTACTGGCCATTAAAATTGCTACACCAGGAGGATAACGTGCTACAGACGCGAAATTTAACCAACAGGAAGAAGATGCTGTGATATGCAAATGATTAGCTTTCAGAGCATTCACACAAGGTTGGTGTCGGTGGCGACACCTACAACGTGCTGACATGAGGAAAGCTTCCAACGGATTTCTGATACACAAACAGCAGTTGACCGGCGTTGCCTGGTGAAACATTGTTGTGATGCCTCGTATAAGGAGGATAAATGCGTATCATAACGTTTCTGACTTTGATAAAGGTCGGATTCTAGCCTATCGCGATTGCGGTTTATCGTATCGCGACATTGCTCGTCGCGTTGGTCGAGATCCAATGACTTAACAGAAATGGAATCGGTGGGTTCAGGAGGGTAATACGGATAGCCGTGCTGGATCCCAACGGCCTCGTATCAGTATCAGTCGAGATGACAGGCATCTTATCCGCACGGTTGTAACGGATCGTGCAGCCACGTCTCGATCCCTGAGTCAACGGATGGGGACGTTTGCAACCATGCGCACGATCAGTTCGACGACGTTTGCAGCAGCATGGACTATCAGCTCGGAGACCATGGCTGCGGAATCGCAAAATGTCATTTTTTCGGATGAATCCAGGTTCTGTTTACAGCATCATGACGGTCGCATCCGTGTTTGGCGACATCGCAGTGAACGCACATTGGAAGCGTGTATTCGTCATCGCCATACAGGCGTATCGCCTGGCGTGATGGTATGGGGTGCAGCTGGTTACACGTCTCGGTGACCTGTTGTTCGATTTGACGGCACTTTGAACAGTGGACGTTACATTTCATATGTTTTACGACCCGTGGCTCTACCCATTCCATCCCTGCGAAACCCTACATTTCAGCAGGATAATGCACGACCGCATGTTGCAGGTCCTGTACGGGCCTTTCCGGATACAGAAAATGTTCGACTGCTGCCCTGGCCAGCACATTCTCCAGATCTCTCACCAACTGAAAACGTCTGGTCAATGGTGGCCGAGCAACTGGCTCATCACAATAAGCCAGTCACTACTCTTGATGAACTGTGGTATCGTGTTGAAGCTGCATGGGTAGCTGTATTTGTACATGCCATCCAAGCTCTGTTTGACTTAATGCCCAGACGTATCAAGGCCGTTATTACGGCCAGAGATGGTTGTTCTGGGTACTGATTTCTCAGATCCATGCACCCAAACTGCTTGAAAATGTAATCACATGTCAGCTCTAGTATAATATATTTTCCAAATGAATACCCGTTTATCATCTGCATTTCTTCTTGGTGTAGCATTTTTAATGGCCAGTAGTGTAGTTGTCTACCCAGCGCAAGCTTCGTTATCTCTGTATAACTTCTCCAACATTCATCCATCTACACCTGCATCTACATGTCAATGGATACTCTGCAAATTACACTTAATAGTTTGGCAGAGGATTCATCAAACCAACTTCATATTATTCTCTGTCATTCCACTCTCGAACAGCGCGTAGTGAAGACGAACACCTCCGACTTACTTTATTATGATGATCGTTTCCCCCTATGTAGATCGGTATTAACAAAATATTATTGCAATCGGAGGAGAAAGATTGTGACTGAAATCTCGTGAAAAGATCCAGCTGCAACGAGAAACGCCTTTGTTCTAGTGATGCCCACCCCATATTCTTTATCATGTTCGTGATATTCTCATTATTTCGTGAAAATACAAAACGTGCTGCCCTTCTTTGAACTTTCTCGATGCACCCCGTTAGTCATATCTGGCAAGGATTCCACACCACGCAACAGTGTTCAAAAGAGGACGGACAATTGTAGTGTAGGCAGTCTGTTTAGTAGATCTGTTGCATCTTCTAAGAGTTCTGCCAATAAAACGTTGTCTTTGCCTCGCCTACCTCACAACATTTTCTGTGTGTTCTTTCCACTTTAAGTTGTTCGTAACCGTTATCCCTGTTGTTGTTGTGGTCTTCAGTCCTGAGACTGGTTTGACGCACCTCTCCATACTACTCTATCCTGTGCAAGCTTCTTCATCTTCCAGTTCTTACTGCAGCCTACATCCTTCTGAATCTGCTTAGTGTATTCATCTCTTGGTCTCCCTCTACGATTTTACCCTCCACGCTGCCCTCCAAAGCTAAATTTGTGATCCCTTGATGCCTCAGAACATGTCCTATCATCCGGTCCCTTCTTGTCAAGTTGTGTCACAAACTCCTCTTCTCTCCATTTCTATTCAATACCTCCTCATTAGTTATGTGATCTACCCATCTAATCTTCAGCATTCTTCTATAGCACCACATTTCGAAAGCTTCTGTTCTCTTCTTGTCCAAACTATTTATCGTCCATGTTTCACTTCCATACATGGCTACACTCCATACAAATACTTTCAGAAACGACTTTCTGACACTTAAATCGATACTCGATGTTAACAAATTTCTCTTCTTAAAAAAAAAAAAAAAATTGCTCTCAGCACTATGCGACTTAACTTCTGAGGACATCAGTCTCCTAGAACTTAGAACTAATTAAACCTAACCAACCTAAGGACATCACACACATCCATGCCCGAGGCAGGATTCGAACCTGCGACCGGAGCGGTCGCTCGGTTCCAGACTGTAGCGCCTAGAACCGCACGGCCACTCCGGCTGGCTTTCTCTTCAGAAACGATTTCCTTGCCATTGCCAGTCTACATGTTATATCCTCTCTACTTCAACCATCAGCAGTTATTTTGCTCCCCAAATAGCAAAACTGCATTACTATCTTAAGTGTCTCATTTCCTAATCTAATTCCCTCAGCGTCACCCGACTTAACTCGACTACATTCCGTTATCCTCGTTTTGCTTTTGTTGATGTTCATCTTATATCCTCCTTTCAAGACACTGTCCACTCCGTTCAGCTGCTCTTCCAAGTCCTTTGCGGTCTCTGATAGAATTACAATCTCATCGGCGAACCTCAAAGTTTTTATTTCTTCTCCATGGATTTTATTTCCTACTCAGAATTTTTCTTTTGTTTCCTTTACTGCTTGCTCAATATACAGATTGAATAACATCGGGGAGAGGCTACAACCCTGTCTCACTCCCTTCCCAACCACTGCTTCCCTTTCATGTCCCTCGACTGTTGTAACTGCCATCTGGTTTCTGTACAAATTGTAAATAGCCTTTCACTCCCTGTATTTTACCTCTGCCACCTTTAGAATTTGAAAGAGAGTATTTTAGTCAACATTGTCAAAAGCTTTCTCTAAGTCTACAAATGCTAGAAACGTAGGTTTGCCTTTCCTTAATCGTTCATCTAAGATAAGTCGTAAGGTCAGTATTGCCTCACGTGTTCCAATATTTCTACGGAATCCAAACTGATTTTCCCCGAGGTCGGCTTCTACCAGTTTTTCCATTCGTCTGTAAAGAATTCGTGTTAGTATTTTGCAGCTGTGACTTATTAAACTGATAGTTCGGTAATTTTCACATCTGTCAACACCTGCTTTCTTTGGGATTCGAATTATTATATTCTTCTTGAAGTCTGAGGGTATTTCGCCTGTCTCATACATCTTGCTCACCAGATGGTAGAGTTTTGTCAGGACTGGCTCTCCCAAGGCCATCAGTAGTTCTAATGGAATGTTGTCTACTCCTGGGGCCTTGTTTCGACTCAGGTCTTTCAGTGCTCTGTCAAACTCTTCACGCAGTTCTTATCTCCCATTTCATCTTCATCTACATCCTCTTCCATTTCCATAATATGGCCCTCAAATACATCGCCCTTGTATAAACCCTCTAATACTCCTTCCACCTTTCTGCCTTCCTTTCTTTGCTTAGAACTGGGTTGCCATCTGAGCTCTTGATATTCATACAAGTGGTTCTCTTCTCTCCAAAGGTCTCTTTAATTTTCCCGTAGACAGTATCTATCTTACCCCTAGTGAGATACGCCTCTACATCCTTACATTTGTCCTCTAGTCATCCCTAGGTATTTATATTTCACCCTGTTTACTGTATACTCAACTCTCTATGTCCCTCAGTAATACCCTCTCCCCATCCTGTCTCTTTTCACTCACTTCCCTCCAACAACACTGACGATTTCTTGATGGCTCAGGATGTGTTCTAAAACCATACTCGTCATTTAGTCAGTTAGTGCCAGGAATTTCTTGTTTTTGCTCCTTGTTAATTATTCGATCCACCTGCCTAATCTTCAGCACTCTCTGTTTCCCATATTTCAGTAACCACATCAGCGTCTTCGTTGTACGACCTGTCGCATAATTTTGTAATAAGAGTTAAACCTTATGACATTAAAGACTTCATTTCTGTAGCCGTAGAGGAGGAAACTGTGAGACCCATCAAAGATTCGACTGAGTTTCGGAGATTTGTTTAAGAGGCTAGTCTCGAAAACTATTGCTGTGTAAGGTAAGTTGTCCGCAAGAAAAAATCGGCTAGCACGTATTATTTGCGGACTCCAAAATTTTCGAGGAAGCATATTGTATCGCCAGCGAGCAACAGGCACTGGTAGAAATCCGTTTGGTAAAAAAAAACGATGTTCTCGTTGTTGTAGTCTCAAGTCCAAGACTGATTTGATGCAGCTCTCCACGCTATTTTCTTCTGCGCAAGCCTCTTCATCTCCGAATAATTACAGCAACCTGAATCCTTGTGACCCTGCTCACTGCATTCATCTCTTGGTCTCCCACTAGAATTTTTGCCCCAACACTTCTCTCCAATAGCTAACTGGTGACTCCTTGATGTGTCTGAATGCATCCGATCGTCCGATCTCTTCTTCGAGCCAAGTTAAGCGACAATTTTTTTTCTCCTCAATTCTGTTCAGTACCTCCTCATTAGTTACATGATCTACCCATCCAATCTTCAGCATTCTTCTACAGCACCACTTTTCAAAATCTTCTGTTTAGAGATGGGCAAAGTCGTTCATCCTTGGGAACTAATTCACTGGTGATCGCTCTTCTTTGGGAACCTTTCATTTGTACTCGTTCACCGTTCACTGTGCCTGGTATACGGTTCTTATGAAAAACTGAAAATTATTAGCATAGGTGTCTGAAAATGGAAGGCACCAAGAGGGGCACTTGCCTCCTCCCTGGAGTACAGAGTTTTTATCCATAACAGAATCCTCACACACTTGTAGTTTTCATGATTCTGCAAAACATCTCGTTTAGTCAACTGTAGCGTTATGTGGCTGATCGCAGTGAAATAATATAAGAAGGCGCCCGAAAAACCGGCCCCGAGTACAGACTGCTCGCCAATTACGCACGATTTGTTGACCGCTACGAGCAGAATAGATAAACACGTAATAATTAGGCAGTGAAGAAATAACAAATAAGCTAACGCAAAAAATTTCGAAACAATAGATGACGATTTGTAAGCGACAATGAGCAGCTAGTACTCGGGGCCGATTTTTCGTGCGCCACCCTGTACCACTGAAGTAATATTGTAGGAGTTATCATACTCTTTTTACAAAATGTGACACCATACACTCGATTACGAAGCGCAGGCTTCATTCGGTTGTTAAGTCGGTCTGCCTTCCATTACAACGAACAAGCTCTTTTACCTTGGATCAAAAAAAGACGGAAAATAGCCACTAGTGTGCGCCGTGCCGACGTCCTTTGCAAGTGTAATAACAAAAAATCCTGCCTTTTTACAAGTATTTCTTCTGTTGCTTATCGAAATAGTGAAGTAAGCTGATAAGCCGTTTTGTTACCTGAAAAGATGTTTATATTACATACCACGTAATTTAATGTAATTTAATAATAAAATACATTTTAATTACCGGTAATGGACGCGGAATAGAATACGAAACGAACGAGACTCTCAGAGTTCAAAAAAAGGTTTGAAACAGATCTAGAATGGGCATGCAACGGAACGAACAACAAAAACTCGATACTGAACTAACTGTGAGCAGTCGGCAGCGGAACTGCGACGAGTGGCCACGCGAAGAAGGACGAGTCCGGCCGAGCGAGACCGAGACAGACGGGAACGGGACCGAGGCTGGAACGAGACCGACCCACAGAACGAGACCGACCGTTTCCCGTTCCCGGGAACTATAAGTAGAAAGCCGCGACCGAGACCGAGACCGAGACCGAGACAGATGGGAACGGGACCGAGGCTGGAACGAGACCGACCCACAGAACGAGACCGACCGTTTCCCGTTCCCGGGAACTATAAGTAGAAAGCCGCGACCGACACCGAGACAGACGGGAACGGGACCGAGGCTGGAACGAGACCGACCCACAGAACGAGACCGACCGTTTCCCGTTCCCGGGAACTATAAGTAGAAAGCCGCGACCGAGACCGAGACCGAGACCGAGACAGATGGGAACGGGACCGAGGCTGGAACGAGACCGACCCACAGAACGAGACCGACCGTTTCCCGTTCCCGGGAACTATAAGTAGAAAGCCGCGACCGACACCGAGACAGACGGGAACGGGACCGAGGCTGGAACGAGACCGACCCACAGAACGAGACCGACCGTTTCCCGTTCCCGGGAACTATAAGTAGAAAGCCGCGACCGAGACCGAGACCGAGACCGAGACAGATGGGAACGGGACCGAGGCTGGAACGAGACCGACCCACAGAACGAGACCGACCGTTTCCCGTTCCCGGGAACTATAAGTAGAAAGCCGCGACCGACACCGAGACAGACGGGAACGGGACCGAGGCTGGAACGAGACCGACCCACAGAACGAGACCGACCGTTTCCCGTTCCCGGGAACTATAAGTAGAAAGCCGCGGCCGAGACCGAGACAGACGGGAACGAGACCGAGGCTGGAACGAGACCGACCCACAGAACGAGACCGACCGTTTCCCGTTCCCGGGAACTATAAGTAGAAAGCCGCGACCGACACCGAGACAGACGGGAACGGGACCGAGGCTGGAACGAGACCGACCCACAGAACGAGACCGACCGTTTCCCGTTCCCGGGAACTATAAGTAGAAAGCCGCGGCCGAGACCGAGACAGACGGGAACGAGACCGAGGCTGGAACGAGACCGACCCACAGAACGAGACCGACCGTTTCCCGTTCCCGGGAACTATAAGTAGAAAGCCGCGGCCGAGACCGAGACAGACGGGAACGAGACCGAGGCTGGAACGAGACCGACCCACAGAACGAGACCGACCGTTTCCCGTTCCCGGGAACTATAAGTAGAAAGCCGCGACCGACACCGAGACAGACGGGAACGGGACCGAGGCTGGAACGAGACCGACCCACAGAACGAGACCGACCGTTTCCCGTTCCCGGGAACTATAAGTAGAAAGCCGCGACCGACACCGAGACAGACGGGAACGGGACCGAGGCTGGAACGAGACCGACCCACAGAACGAGACCGACCGTTTCCCGTTCCCGGGAACTATAAGTAGAAAGCCGCGACCGACACCGAGACAGACGGGAACGGGACCGAGGCTGGAACGAGACCGACCCACAGAACGAGACCGACCGTTTCCCGTTCCCGGGAACTATAAGTAGAAAGCCGCGACCGACACCGAGACAGACGGGAACGGGACCGAGGCTGGAACGAGACCGACCCACAGAACGAGACCGACCGTTTCCCGTTCCCAGGAACTATAAGTAGAAAGCCGCGACCGACACCGAGACAGACGGGAACGGGACCGAGGCTGGAACGAGACCGACCCACAGAACGAGACCGACCGTTTCCCGTTCCCGGGAACTATAAGTAGAAAGCCGCGACCGACACCGAGACAGACGGGAACGGGACCGAGGCTGGAACGAGACCGACCCACAGAACGAGACCGACCGTTTCCCGTTCCCGGGAACTATAAGTAGAAAGCCGCGACCGACACCGAGACAGACGGGAACGGGACCGAGGCTGGAACGAGACCGACCCACAGAACGAGACCGACCGTTTCCCGTTCCCGGGAACTATAAGTAGAAAGCCGCGACCGACACCGAGACAGGCGGGAACGGGACCGAGGCTGGAACGAGACCGACCCACAGAACGAGACCGACCGTTTCCCGTTCCCGGGAACTATAAGTAGAAAGCCGCGGCCGAGACCGAGACAGACGGGAACGAGACCGAGGCTGGAACGAGACCGACCCACAGAACGAGACCGACCGTTTCCCGTTCCCGGGAACTATAAGTAGAAAGCCGCGACCGACACCGAGACAGACGGGAACGGGACCGAGGCTGGAACGAGACCGACCCACAGAACGAGACCGACCGTTTCCCGTTCCCGGGAACTATAAGTAGAAAGCCGCGACCGACACCGAGACAGACGGGAACGGGACCGAGGCTGGAACGAGACCGACCCACAGAACGAGACCGACCGTTTCCCGTTCCCGGGAACTATAAGTAGAAAGCCGCGACCGACACCGAGACAGACGGGAACGGGACCGAGGCTGGAACGAGACCGACCCACAGAACGAGACCGACCGTTTCCCGTTCCCGGGAACTATAAGTAGAAAGCCGCGACCGACACCGAGACAGACGGGAACGGGACCGAGGCTGGAACGAGACCGACCCACAGAACGAGACCGACCGTTTCCCGTTCCCAGGAACTATAAGTAGAAAGCCGCGACCGACACCGAGACAGACGGGAACGGGACCGAGGCTGGAACGAGACCGACCCACAGAACGAGACCGACCGTTTCCCGTTCCCGGGAACTATAAGTAGAAAGCCGCGACCGACACCGAGACAGACGGGAACGGGACCGAGGCTGGAACGAGACCGACCCACAGAACGAGACCGACCGTTTCCCGTTCCCGGGAACTATAAGTAGAAAGCCGCGACCGACACCGAGACAGACGGGAACGGGACCGAGGCTGGAACGAGACCGACCCACAGAACGAGACCGACCGTTTCCCGTTCCCGGGAACTATAAGTAGAAAGCCGCGACCGACACCGAGACAGACGGGAACGGGACCGAGGCTGGAACGAGACCGACCCACAGAACGAGACCGACCGTTTCCCGTTCCCGGGAACTATAAGTAGAAAGCCGCGACCGACACCGAGACAGACGGGAACGGGACCGAGGCTGGAACGAGACCGACCCACAGAACGAGACCGACCGTTTCCCGTTCCCGGGAACTATAAGTAGAAAGCCGCGACCGACACCGAGACAGACGGGAACGGGACCGAGGCTGGAACGAGACCGACCCACAGAACGAGACCGACCGTTTCCCGTTCCCGGGAACTATAAGTAGAAAGCCGCGACCGACACCGAGACAGACGGGAACGGGACCGAGGCTGGAACGAGACCGACCCACAGAACGAGACCGACCGTTTCCCGTTCCCGGGAACTATAAGTAGAAAGCCGCGACCGACACCGAGACAGACGGGAACGGGACCGAGGCTGGAACGAGACCGACCCACAGAACGAGACCGACCGTTTCCCGTTCCCGGGAACTATAAGTAGAAAGCCGCGACCGACACCGAGACAGACGGGAACGGGACCGAGGCTGGAACGAGACCGACCCACAGAACGAGACCGACCGTTTCCCGTTCCCGGGAACTATAAGTAGAAAGCCGCGACCGACACCGAGACAGACGGGAACGGGACCGAGGCTGGAACGAGACCGACCCACAGAACGAGACCGACCGTTTCCCGTTCCCGGGAACTATAAGTAGAAAGCCGCGACCGACACCGAGACAGACGGGAACGGGACCGAGGCTGGAACGAGACCGACCCACAGAACGAGACCGACCGTTTCCCGTTCCCGGGAACTGTAAGTAGAAAGCCGCGACCGACACCGAGACAGACGGGAACGGGACCGAGGCTGGAACGAGACCGACCCACAGAACGAGACCGACCGTTTCCCGTTCCCGGGAACTATAAGTAGAAAGCCGCGACCGACACCGAGACAGACGGGAACGGGACCGAGGCTGGAACGAGACCGACCCACAGAACGAGACCGACCGTTTCCCGTTCCCGGGAACTATAAGTAGAAAGCCGCGACCGACACCGAGACAGACGGGAACGGGACCGAGGCTGGAACGAGACCGACCCACAGAACGAGACCGACCGTTTCCCGTTCCCGGGAACTATAAGTAGAAAGCCGCGACCGACACGGAGACAGACGGGAACGGGACCGAGGCTGGAACGAGACCGACCCACAGAACGAGACCGACCGTTTCCCGTTCCCGGGAACTATAAGTAGAAAGCCGCGACCGACACCGAGACAGACGGGAACGGGACCGAGGCTGGAACGAGACCGACCCACAGAACGAGACCGACCGTTTCCCGTTCCCGGGAACTATAAGTAGAAAGCCGCGACCGACACCGAGACAGACGGGAACGGGACCGAGGCTGGAACGAGACCGACCCACAGAACGAGACCGACCGTTTCCCGTTCCCGGGAACTATAAGTAGAAAGCCGCGACCGACACCGAGACAGACGGGAACGGGACCGAGGCTGGAACGAGACCGACCCACAGAACGAGACCGACCGTTTCCCGTTCCCGGGAACTATAAGTAGAAAGCCGCGACCGACACCGAGACAGACGGGAACGGGACCGAGGCTGGAACGAGACCGACCCACAGAACGAGACCGACCGTTTCCCGTTCCCGGGAACTATAAGTAGAAAGCCGCGACCGACACCGAGACAGACGGGAACGGGACCGAGGCTGGAACGAGACCGACCCACAGAACGAGACCGACCGTTTCCCGTTCCCGGGAACTATAAGTAGAAAGCCGCGACCGACACCGAGACAGACGGGAACGGGACCGAGGCTGGAACGAGACCGACCCACAGAACGAGACCGACCGTTTCCCGTTCCCGGGAACTATAAGTAGAAAGCCGCGACCGACACCGAGACAGACGGGAACGGGACCGAGGCTGGAACGAGACCGACCCACAGAACGAGACCGACCGTTTCCCGTTCCCGGGAACTATAAGTAGAAAGCCGCGACCGACACCGAGACAGACGGGAACGGGACCGAGGCTGGAACGAGACCGACCCACAGAACGAGACCGACCGTTTCCCGTTCCCGGGAACTATAAGTAGAAAGCCGCGACCGACACCGAGACAGACGGGAACGGGACCGAGGCTGGAACGAGACCGACCCACAGAACGAGACCGACCGTTTCCCGTTCCCGGGAACTATAAGTAGAAAGCCGCGACCGACACCGAGACAGACGGGAACGGGACCGAGGCTGGAACGAGACCGACCCACAGAACGAGACCGACCGTTTCCCGTTCCCGGGAACTATAAGTAGAAAGCCGCGACCGACACCGAGACAGACGGGAACGGGACCGAGGCTGGAACGAGACCGACCCACAGAACGAGACCGACCGTTTCCCGTTCCCGGGAACTATAAGTAGAAAGCCGCGACCGACACCGAGACAGACGGGAACGGGACCGAGGCTGGAACGAGACCGACCCACAGAACGAGACCGACCGTTTCCCGTTCCCGGGAACTATAAGTAGAAAGCCGCGACCGACACCGAGACAGACGGGAACGGGACCGAGGCTGGAACGAGACCGACCCACAGAACGAGACCGACCGTTTCCCGTTCCCGGGAACTATAAGTAGAAAGCCGCGACCGACACCGAGACAGACGGGAACGGGACCGAGGCTGGAACGAGACCGACCCACAGAACGAGACCGACCGTTTCCCGTTCCCGGGAACTATAAGTAGAAAGCCGCGACCGACACCGAGACAGACGGGAACGGGACCGAGGCTGGAACGAGACCGACCCACAGAACGAGACCGACCGTTTCCCGTTCCCGGGAACTATAAGTAGAAAGCCGCGACCGACACCGAGACAGACGGGAACGGGACCGAGGCTGGAACGAGACCGACCCACAGAACGAGACCGACCGTTTCCCGTTCCCGGGAACTATAAGTAGAAAGCCGCGACCGACACCGAGACAGACGGGAATGGGACCGAGGCTGGAACGAGACCGACCCACAGAACGAGACCGACCATTTCCCGTTCCCGGGAACTATAAGTAGAAAGCCGCGACCGACACCGAGACAGACGGGAACGGGACCGAGGCTGGAACGAGACCGACCCACAGAACGAGACCGACCGTTTCCCGTTCCCGGGAACTATAAGTAGAAAGCCGCGACCGACACCGAGACAGACGGGAACGGGACCGAGGCTGGAACGAGACCGACCCACAGAACGAGACCGACCGTTTCCTGTTCCCGGGAACTATAAGTAGAAAACCGCGACCGACACCGAGACAGACGGGAACGGGACCGAGGCTGGAACGAGACCGACCCACAGAACGAGACCGACCGTTTCCCGTTCCCGGGAACTATAAGTAGAAAGCCGCGACCGACACCGAGACAGACGGGAACGGGACCGAGGCTGGAACGAGACCGACCCACAGAACGAGACCGACCGTTTCCCGTTCCCGGGAACTATAAGTAGAAAGCCGCGACCGACACCGAGACAGACGGGAACGGGACCGAGGCTGGAACGAGACCGACCCACAGAACGAGACCGACCGTTTCCCGTTCCCGGGAACTATAAGTAGAAAGCCGCGACCGACACCGAGACAGACGGGAACGGGACCGAGGCTGGAACGAGACCGACCCACAGAACGAGACCGACCGTTTCCCGTTCCCGGGAACTATAAGTAGAAAGCCGCGACCGACACCGAGACAGACGGGAACGGGACCGAGGCTGGAACGAGACCGACCCACAGAACGAGACCGACCGTTTCCCGTTCCCGGGAACTATAAGTAGAAAGCCGCGACCGACACCGAGACAGACGGGAACGGGACCGAGGCTGGAACGAGACCGACCCACAGAACGAGACCGACCGTTTCCCGTTCCCGGGAACTATAAGTAGAAAGCCGCGACCGACACCGAGACAGACGGGAACGGGACCGAGGCTGGAACGAGACCGACCCACAGAACGAGACCGACCGTTTCCCGTTCCCGGGAACTATAAGTAGAAAGCCGCGACCGACACCGAGACAGACGGGAACGGGACCGAGGCTGGAACGAGACCGACCCACAGAACAAGACCGACCGTTTCCCGTTCCCGGGAACTATAAGTAGAAAGCCGCGACCGACACCGAGACAGACGGGAACGGGACCGAGGCTGGAACGAGACCGACCCACAGAACGAGACCGACCGTTTCCCGTTCCCGGGAACTATAAGTAGAAAGCCGCGACCGACACCGAGACAGACGGGAACGGGACCGAGGCTGGAACGAGACCGACCCACAGAACGAGACCGACCGTTTCCCATTCCCGGGAACTATAAGTAGAAAGCCGCGACCGACACCGAGACAGACGGGAACGGGACCGAGGCTGGAACGAGACCGACCCACAGAACGAGACCGACCGTTTCCCGTTCCCGGGAACTATAAGTAGAAAGCCGCGACCGACACCGAGACAGACGGGAACGGGACCGAGGCTGGAACGAGACCGACCCACAGAACGAGACCGACCGTTTCCCGTTCCCGGGAACTATAAGTAGAAAGCCGCGACCGACACCGAGACAGACGGGAACGGGACCGAGGCTGGAACGAGACCGACCCACAGAACGAGACCGACCGTTTCCCGTTCCCGGGAACTATAAGTAGAAAGCCGTGACCGACACCGAGACAGACGGGAACGGGACCGAGGCTGGAACGAGACCGACCCACAGAACGAGACCGACCGTTTCCCGTTCCCGGGAACTATAAGTAGAAAGCCGCGACCGACACCGAGACAGACGGGAACGGGACCGAGGCTGGAACGAGACCGACCCACAGAACGAGACCGACCGTTTCCCGTTCCCGGGAACTATAAGTAGAAAGCCGCGACCGACACCGAGACAGACGGGAACGGGACCGAGGCTGGAACGAGACCGACCCACAGAACGAGACCGACCGTTTCCCATTCCCGGGAACTATAAGTAGAAAGCCGCGACCGACACCGAGACAGACGGGAACGGGACCGAGGCTGGAACGAGACCGACCCACAGAACGAGACCGACCGTTTCCCGTTCCCGGGAACTATAAGTAGAAAGCCGCGACCGACACCGAGACAGACGGGAACGGGACCGAGGCTGGAACGAGACCGACCCACAGAACGAGACCGACCGTTTCCCGTTCCCGGGAACTATAAGTAGAAAGCCGCGACCGACACCGAGACAGACGGGAACGGGACCGAGGCTGGAACGAGACCGACCCACAGAACGAGACCGACCGTTTCCCGTTCCCGGGAACTATAAGTAGAAAGCCGTGACCGACACCGAGACAGACGGGAACGGGACCGAGGCTGGAACGAGACCGACCCACAGAACGAGACCGACCGTTTCCCGTTCCCGGGAACTATAAGTAGAAAGCCGCGACCGACACCGAGACAGACGGGAACGGGACCGAGGCTGGAACGAGACCGACCCACAGAACGAGACCGACCGTTTCCCGTTCCCGGGAACTATAAGTAGAAAGCCGCGACCGACACCGAGACAGACGGGAACGGGACCGAGGCTGGAACGAGACCGACCCACAGAACGAGACCGACCGTTTCCCGTTCCCGGGAACTATAAGTAGAAAGCCGCGACCGACACCGAGACAGACGGGAACGGGACCGAGGCTGGAACGAGACCGACCCACAGAATGAGACCGACCGTTTCCCGTTCCCGGGAACTATAAGTAGAAAGCCGCGACCGACACCGAGACAGACGGGAACGGGACCGAGGCTGGAACGAGACCGACCCACAGAACGAGACCGACCGTTTCCCGTTCCCGGGAACTATAAGTAGAAAGCCGCGACCGACACCGAGACAGACGGGAACGGGACCGAGGCTGGAACGAGACCGACCCACAGAACGAGACCGACCGTTTCCCGTTCCCGGGAACTATAAGTAGAAAGCCGCGACCGACACCGAGACAGACGGGAACGGGACCGAGGCTGGAACGAGACCGACCCACAGAACGAGACCGACCGTTTCCCGTTCCCGGGAACTATAAGTAGAAAGCCGCGACCGACACCGAGACAGACGGGAACGGGACCGAGGCTGGAACGAGACCGACCCACAGAACGAGACCGACCGTTTCCCGTTCCCGGGAACTATAAGTAGAAAGCCGCGACCGACACCGAGACAGACGGGAACGGGACCGAGGCTGGAACGAGACCGACCCACAGAACGAGACCGACCGTTTCCCGTTCCCGGGAACTATAAGTAGAAAGCCGCGACCGACACCGAGACAGACGGGAACGGGACCGAGGCTGGAACGAGACCGACCCACAGAACGAGACCGACCGTTTCCCGTTCCCGGGAACTATAAGTAGAAAGCCGCGACCGACACCGAGACAGACGGGAACGGGACCGAGGCTGGAACGAGACCGACCCACAGAACGAGACCGACCGTTTCCCGTTCCCGGGAACTATAAGTAGAAAGCCGCGACCGACACCGAGACAGACGGGAATGGGACCGAGGCTGGAACGAGACCGACCCACAGAACGAGACCGACCATTTCCCGTTCCCGGGAACTATAAGTAGAAAGCCGCGACCGACACCGAGACAGACGGGAACGGGACCGAGGCTGGAACGAGACCGACCCACAGAACGAGACCGACCGTTTCCCGTTCCCGGGAACTATAAGTAGAAAGCCGCGACCGACACCGAGACAGACGGGAACGGGACCGAGGCTGGAACGAGACCGACCCACAGAACGAGACCGACCGTTTCCTGTTCCCGGGAACTATAAGTAGAAAACCGCGACCGACACCGAGACAGACGGGAACGGGACCGAGGCTGGAACGAGACCGACCCACAGAACGAGACCGACCGTTTCCCGTTCCCGGGAACTATAAGTAGAAAGCCGCGACCGACACCGAGACAGACGGGAACGGGACCGAGGCTGGAACGAGACCGACCCACAGAACGAGACCGACCGTTTCCCGTTCCCGGGAACTATAAGTAGAAAGCCGCGACCGACACCGAGACAGACGGGAACGGGACCGAGGCTGGAACGAGACCGACCCACAGAACGAGACCGACCGTTTCCCGTTCCCGGGAACTATAAGTAGAAAGCCGCGACCGACACCGAGACAGACGGGAACGGGACCGAGGCTGGAACGAGACCGACCCACAGAACGAGACCGACCGTTTCCCGTTCCCGGGAACTATAAGTAGAAAGCCGCGACCGACACCGAGACAGACGGGAACGGGACCGAGGCTGGAACGAGACCGACCCACAGAACGAGACCGACCGTTTCCCGTTCCCGGGAACTATAAGTAGAAAGCCGCGACCGACACCGAGACAGACGGGAACGGGACCGAGGCTGGAACGAGACCGACCCACAGAACGAGACCGACCGTTTCCCGTTCCCGGGAACTATAAGTAGAAAGCCGCGACCGACACCGAGACAGACGGGAACGGGACCGAGGCTGGAACGAGACCGACCCACAGAACGAGACCGACCGTTTCCCGTTCCCGGGAACTATAAGTAGAAAGCCGCGACCGACACCGAGACAGACGGGAACGGGACCGAGGCTGGAACGAGACCGACCCACAGAACAAGACCGACCGTTTCCCGTTCCCGGGAACTATAAGTAGAAAGCCGCGACCGACACCGAGACAGACGGGAACGGGACCGAGGCTGGAACGAGACCGACCCACAGAACGAGACCGACCGTTTCCCGTTCCCGGGAACTATAAGTAGAAAGCCGCGACCGACACCGAGACAGACGGGAACGGGACCGAGGCTGGAACGAGACCGACCCACAGAACGAGACCGACCGTTTCCCGTTCCCAGGAACTATAAGTAGAAAGCCGCGACCGACACCGAGACAGACGGGAACGGGACCGAGGCTGGAACGAGACCGACCCACAGAACGAGACCGACCGTTTCCCGTTCCCGGGAACTATAAGTAGAAAGCCGCGACCGACACCGAGACAGACGGGAACGGGACCGAGGCTGGAACGAGACCGACCCACAGAACGAGACCGACCGTTTCCCGTTCCCGGGAACTATAAGTAGAAAGCCGCGACCGACACCGAGACAGACGGGAACGGGACCGAGGCTGGAACGAGACCGACCCACAGAACGAGACCGACCGTTTCCCGTTCCCGGGAACTATAAGTAGAAAGCCGCGACCGACACCGAGACAGACGGGAACGGGACCGAGGCTGGAACGAGACCGACCCACAGAACGAGACCGACCGTTTCCCGTTCCCGGGAACTATAAGTAGAAAGCCGCGACCGACACCGAGACAGACGGGAACGGGACCGAGGCTGGAACGAGACCGACCCACAGAACGAGACCGACCGTTTCCCGTTCCCGGGAACTATAAGTAGAAAGCCGCGACCGACACCGAGACAGACGGGAACGGGACCGAGGCTGGAACGAGACCGACCCACAGAACGAGACCGACCGTTTCCCGTTCCCGGGAACTATAAGTAGAAAGCCGCGACCGACACCGAGACAGACGGGAACGGGACCGAGGCTGGAACGAGACCGACCCACAGAACGAGACCGACCGTTTCCCGTTCCCGGGAACTATAAGTAGAAAGCCGCGACCGACACCGAGACAGACGGGAACGGGACCGAGGCTGGAACGAGACCGACCCACAGAACGAGACCGACCGTTTCCCGTTCCCGGGAACTATAAGTAGAAAGCCGCGACCGACACCGAGACAGACGGGAACGGGACCGAGGCTGGAACGAGACCGACCCACAGAACGAGACCGACCGTTTCCCGTTCCCGGGAACTATAAGTAGAAAGCCGCGACCGACACCGAGACAGACGGGAACGGGACCGAGGCTGGAACGAGACCGACCCACAGAACGAGACCGACCGTTTCCCGTTCCCGGGAACTATAAGTAGAAAGCCGCGACCGACACCGAAACAGACGGGAACGGGACCGAGGCTGGAACGAGACCGACCCACAGAACGAGACCGACCGTTTCCCGTTCCCGGGAACTATAAGTAGAAAGCCGCGACCGACACCGAGACAGACGGGAACGGGACCGAGGCTGGAACGAGACCGACCCACAGAACGAGACCGACCGTTTCCCGTTCCCGGGAACTATAAGTAGAAAGCCGCGACCGACACCGAGACAGACGGGAACGGGACCGAGGCTGGAACGAGACCGACCCACAGAACGAGACCGACCGTTTCCCGTTCCCGGGAACTATAAGTAGAAAGCCGCGACCGACACCGAGACAGACGGGAACGGGACCGAGGCTGGAACGAGACCGACCCACAGAACGAGACCGACCGTTTCCCGTTCCCGGGAACTATAAGTAGAAAGCCGCGACCGACACCGAGACAGACGGGAACGGGACCGAGGCTGGAACGAGACCGACCCACAGAACGAGACCGACCGTTTCCCGTTCCCGGGAACTATAAGTAGAAAGCCGCGACCGACACCGAGACAGACGGGAACGGGACCGAGGCTGGAACGAGACCGACCCACAGAACGAGACCGACCGTTTCCCGTTCCCGGGAACTATAAGTAGAAAGCCGCGACTGACACCGAGACAGACGGGAACGGGACCGAGGCTGGAACGAGACCGACCCACAGAACGAGACCGACCGTTTCCCGTTCCCGGGAACTATAAGTAGAAAGCCGCGACCGACACCGAAACAGACGGGAACGGGACCGAGGCTGGAACGAGACCGACCCACAGAACGAGACCGACCGTTTCCCGTTCCCGGGAACTATAAGTAGAAAGCCGCGACCGACACCGAGACAGACGGGAACGGGACCGAGGCTGGAACGAGACCGACCCACAGAACGAGACCGACCGTTTCCCGTTCCCGGGAACTATAAGTAGAAAGCCGCGACCGACACCGAGACAGACGGGAACGGGACCGAGGCTGGAACGAGACCGACCCACAGAACGAGACCGACCGTTTCCCGTTCCGGGGAACTATAAGTAGAAAGCCGCGACCGACACCGAGACAGACGGGAACGGGACCGAGGCTGGAACGAGACCGACCCACAGAACGAGACCGACCGTTTCCCGTTCCCGGGAACTATAAGTAGAAAGCCGCGACCGACACCGAGACAGACGGGAACGGGACCGAGGCTGGAACGAGACCGACCCACAGAACGAGACCGACCGTTTCCCGTTCCCGGGAACTATAAGTAGAAAGCCGCGACCGACACCGAGACAGACGGGAACGGGACCGAGGCTGGAACGAGACCGACCCACAGAACGAGACCGACCGTTTCCCGTTCCCGGGAACTATAAGTAAAAAAGCCGCGACCGACACCGAGACAGACGGGAACGGGACCGAGGCTGGAACGAGACCGACCCACAGAACGAGACCGACCGTTTCCCGTTCCCGGGAAGTATAAGTAGAAAGCCGCGACCGACACCGAGACAGACGGGAACGGGACCAAGGCTGGAACGAGACCGACCCACAGAACGAGACCGACCGTTTCCCGTTCCCGGGAACTATAAGTAGAAAGCCGTGACCGACACCGAGACAGACGGGAACGGGACCGAGGCTGGAACGAGACCGACCCACAGAACGAGACCGACCGTTTCCCGTTCCCGGGAACTATAAGTAGAAAGCCGCGACCGACACCGAGACAGACGGGAACGGGACCGAGGCTGGAACGAGACCGACCCACAGAACGAGACCGACCGTTTCCCGTTCCCAGGAACTATAAGTAGAAAGCCGCGACCGACACCGAGACAGACGGGAACGGGACCGAGGCTGGAACGAGACCGACCCACAGAACGAGACCGACCGTTTCCCGTTCCCGGGAACTATAAGTAGAAAGCCGCGACCGACACCGAGACAGACGGGAACGGGACCGAGGCTGGAACGAGACCGACCCACAGAACGAGACCGACCGTTTCCCGTTCCCGGGAACTATAAGTAGAAAGCCGCGACCGACACCGAGACAGACGGGAACGGGACCGAGGCTGGAACGAGACCGACCCACAGAACGAGACCGACCGTTTCCCGTTCCCGGGAACTATAAGTAGAAAGCCGCGACCGACACCGAGACAGACGGGAACGGGACCGAGGCTGGAACGAGACCGACCCACAGAACGAGACCAACCGTTTCCCGTTCCCGGGAACTATAAGTAGAAAGCCGCGACCGACACCGAGACAGACGGGAACGGGACCGAGGCTGGAACGAGACCGACCCACAGAACGAGACCGACCGTTTCCCGTTCCCGGGAACTATAAGTAGAAAGCCGCGACCGACACCGAGACAGACGGGAACGGGACCGAGGCTGGAACGAGACCGACCCACAGAACGAGACCGACCGTTTCCCGTTCCCGGGAACTATAAGTAGAAAGCCGCGACCGACACCGAGACAGACGGGAACGGAACCGAGGCTGGAACGAGACCGACCCACAGAACGAGACCGACCGTTTCCCGTTCCCGGGAACTATAAGTAGAAAGCCGCGACCGACACCGAGACAGACGGGAACGGGACCGAGGCTGGAACGAGACCGACCCACAGAACGAGACCGACCGTTTCCCGTTCCCGGGAACTATAAGTAGAAAGCCGCGACCGACACCGAGACAGACGGGAACGGGACCGAGGCTGGAACGAGACCGACCCACAGAACGAGACCGACCGTTTCCCGTTCCCGGGAACTATAAGTAGAAAGCCGCGACCGACACCGAGACAGACGGGAACGGGACCGAGGCTGGAACGAGACCGACCCACAGAACGAGACCGACCGTTTCCCGTTCCCGGGAACTATAAGTAGAAAGCCGCGACCGACACCGAGACAGACGGGAACGGGACCGAGGCTGGAACGAGACCGACCCACAGAACGAGACCGACCGTTTCCCGTTCCCGGGAACTATAAGTAGAAAGCCGCGACCGAGACCGAGACAGACGGGAACGGGACCGAGGCTAGAACGAGACCGGCCGACGTGCCGTTGCGGGAACGAGAACAAGAAAGCCGCGGCCGAAGTGAACTATGAAAGACCGTTCCTTAGAATTCGTTCGTCGCTCGTTCCGATCATCTTGGTGAACCAGTCCTTTGGACCTGTTAGTTCGTGAACGACCCATCTCTACTTCTGTTCTCTACTTGTCTGAAATGTTTCCTGTCCACGCTTCAAATCCGTACAAAGCTATACTCCACACAAATACCATGAGAAAAAACTTCCTTAAACTTAAATCTACATTTGATGTTAGCAAATTTTCATCCTTCAGAAAAGCTATTTTCCATGGCCAGTCTGCATTTTATATCCTCTGTACTTCGGCCATCACCACTTATTTTCCTGCCCAATTAACAAAACCCAAATACTAGTTTTAGTGCCTCGTTTCGTAATATAATTCCCTCAGCATCGTCTGGTTCATAAGGGATGATAAAAAGTTTCGGTTCGGAGGCCGTGCAGTCCAGAATCGATGGGCCACTCAGACAAAACCGCAGTGGGCATTAAAGCAACACGTCACCGAGGCACCAGGTTGAAGATACCCGTTTGGTTGTTGCTGTGGCGTCGCAACTAGTGCGCGATCGCCCATTTGTCTATTAAAAGCTTTACTTCAGAATGTATGTGGGCTGCAATGTAAGCCGGTAGAGTATTATACGGTCAGTAACGGACGAGTTGTGTCCTGCAGACTGTCACGACCTTCTGTTGCAGCTGCGCGTGCGAAAGCAATGCAGTAGCGCTGGCAGGCCACTTACATTATACGAAACTAAAAATATAAATAACTAATAAAGGAATAACCTGAGGAACGTCATATTTGATGTACAACCTTCTGTTGTGAAAACAAACAATATGTCAAAGTCTGAGATCAAAAATAGTTGTATTTTGGAAGTTAGTAAAATTCCATAAAAAAAGGTAATTTTCCGACAGTCAAGATTTAAATAAATACAGTGATGTAATAGTTCACCTTCAGTGACTATGTACGATGATCTGATAACACTTTCAGTGTTCATATATAAATTTGGAAAGTTTTTAGTTTCAGAAAACCTCTGTGACTTTTCTATAATAATACGAGGCCTGTTCAGAAAGTAAGCTCCGATTGATTGCCAAATTGAAACCACAGTGAACATCAGAAATGTTTTACTTGTAACAATTAGCTACACCTTTCAGCTACTTCTCTACGTAGTCGCCGTTCTGACTTAGACTTTTGTCATTGCGTTGTACCAACTTTTCAATAGCCTCATCATAGAAGGCAGCCACCAGTGCTTTCCGCCAGTTCTCCACGCTGGCCTACACCTCGTTGTCTGTGTCAAAATGTTGTCTTCAAAGACAGCGGTTCATGTGACCAGAGATGAAACTCAGGGGGAGACAATTGCGGACTGTATTGTGGGTAATCTCACATTTCCATTTGAAAACGATGCAGGAGCATCTTCATTGCCCCTGCAGAATGCGGCTGAGAATTGTCTTGAAGAAGAAACAGCACGACAGTTATGTAATGTTAGCTGCATAGCTTCAGGCGAAATTTCTCACCAGGCCCTCGTACTTGGCGGCAGACACTATTTTCTAGACATCTTTACGCACTCACTGCGAGCTCAGAAATGAGAAGAGCGACGTGATGCTAACTGGGGTTATACTAGAGACACTACCCAACACATCTGTGCAAAGCTTTATCGGATTTTCATAGTCGTTTCCATTTCGCGACCGATCGGAGCTTACTTTCTGAACGCCCCTCGTAATTTCAAGAATTCTGAGTAAATATGTGTATTGTGTGTTAGGGTGCGTGTGAATGAGAATGCGTGCGTGAGAGTTTGTAGGACGTTCGGCATTATTAAAAATCGTTCATGTAATTCTCTACAGGAACTGGCAAGTGTTCCAACTCTGTAACGTGGGAACGAATCTACTAGTGGTTCCCCTACTAGTGGATGTCGGATGTCCAAGTATGTATGTTTATGTATAAGACAGCCAGAACATTCGCGACTACATAATAAATTTCCAGATGTAGAGTAAAGCTTATAGTTCATTTTGTTTTGTTTATTTAATTAGAGAGTTTTTTGTTACTTAATTTGATGACGTCAATGAGCCTAGAGAAGTGGTTGGTGCTTGCTAGATTTTGGCGCGAGCCGCGCCCTAGAAGTGAGGTCTCATTGGTCGTAAGTGCTGACAGCCAATGAGAAGCGAGACGGTTGGCCGCCTAGCGAGGAGATATAGTTTTGAGTGTGGGAGAGTGAGTCGAGAGTCGCGAGCTATCTTTGATTGGAGGCGGTTATGCTAGATGTGACTTTTCGCATTATATGTAAGATGAAGTCTTGGGATGACTTCCGCGTTATCGTGCAGTGTTAATGGTATCTGGTAGTGACCAGAAACTGTTTATGAAAACTTTAGAGTGTTGTGATAATTCGTTCCGACGAAAATCGCGAGTGAACTTTGAATTATATAGCGTGGCGGTACTGAGTATATTCTTACTGAGTATTTTATGGCGAGCATAAACTTTTACTAAAGACAATCACTAAATATCGCGTGCAGAAGTAATTGGCTGATCATTGACTGTGTTACAAGTAATTGGTTTCGGAATTTTGGAAGGTAAAAGTTCTGGCTGTTTTAGGTATGGTGATAACTGTGAGCAGAAACTTTAGTAATTTTCGTCAGTGTGGGCTGCTGATCTCGCTTAACGGCGATAAAGATCTATTGAAGGTTTAAATTTGAACTTCATGTTTAAAGTACGAGTGACATCCCCTTTCCGAATCATTTCTTTAAAGTACATAGAAAATTTTCAGCAAATTTTACTTGTAGCGGCCTGCGGCGTGTAGCTATGAGGTTACAGTTTCCTCAACACTGCTTTTCTGTGATCTCGTAAGTAGCTGCAGTCAAGAGTTTACGTGCGAAGATCTACCGCTGTAAAGAGGTAGGTGAACAAAAATTATAAAGGAAATTGCATTGCAGCAGCAACGTATAATCCGTCGCAATTGGTGCATCGCACGCACGCACGTAAAAATCCGTCGCAGCTGCGTGAAGAAGTCCGCAACTGCCTGCTACACATCTTCTTCAGACTGTAATCGTCCACGTTCATGGTCCTTTTTTAAGGGACTTAATGCTCGATAATCGCATGGCCAGATGTCATGACTATAGGGCGGGTGCACGAGAGTCTCTTAACTGAGTTGGCGTAACTTCTGGGTTGCGACATTTGCGAAACGTTGACGTGCGTTATCACGCATCAGCAGACCCTCTGACGCCCCATTCCACAACGATGGTTTTCTGCAGACATTCTGCCTAATACACATTCTTCATTCTCCGATAGATCTCCGTACTGGTGTTTGTCCTTCGGCAGCCAAGGACAGAATAACAACACGCTGGTCCTGTTTGGACGCATTTGGTAATAGCATCGCCGTAGTTCACCTTTCCTTACATACCGCACGCACGTCGGAAAGACACTATTGCTACCCTAATCCCATATCTACAAGTCGGTGCTTATATACCTGCATCGTAGTCGCACTACGTTGTATATACGCTGTTTCTTGACTTCCACAAGGCGTTCGATACAGTTCCCCACAGTCGTTTAATGAACAAAGTAAGAGCATATGGACTATCAGACCAATTGTGTGATTGGATTGAAGAGTTCCTAGATAACTGAACGCAGCATGTCATTCTCAATGGAGAGAAGTCTTCCGAAGCAAGAGAGATTTCAGGTGTGCCGCAGGGGAGTGTCGTAGGACCGTTGCTATTCACAATGTACATAAATGACCCTGTGGATGGCATCGGAAGTTCACTGAGGCTTTTTGCGGATGATGTTGGGGTATATCGAGAGGCTGTAACAATGGAAAATTGTACTGAAATGCAGGAGGATCTGCAGCGAATTGACACATGGTGCAGGGAATGGCAATTGAATCTCAATGCAGACAAGTGATGTGCTGCGAATACATAGAAAGGAAGATCCCTTATCATTTAGCTACAATATAGCAGGTCAGCAACTGGAAGCAGTTAATTCCATAAATTATCTGGGAGTACGCATTAGGAGTGATTTAAAATGGAATGATCATATAAAGTTGATCGTCGGTAAAGCAGATGCCAGACTGAGATTCATTGGAAGAATCCTAAGGAAATGCAATTCGAGAACAAAGGAAGTAGGTTACAGTACGCTTGTTCGCCCACTGCTTGAATACTGCTCTGCATTGTTGCATCCGTACCAGATAGGGTTGACAGAAGGGATGGAGAAGATCCAACGGAGAGCAGCCCGCTTCGTTGCAGGATCATTTAGTAATCGCGAAAGCGTTACGGAGATGATAGATAAACTCCACTGGAAGATTCTGCAGCAGAGACGCTCAGTAGCTCGGTACGGGCTTTTGTTGAAGTTTCGAGAACATACCTTCACCGAGGAGTCAAGCAGTATATTGCTCCCTCCTACGTATATCTCGCGAAGAGACCATGAGGATAAAATCAGAGGGATTAGAGCCCACACAGAGGCATACCGACAATCCTTCTTTCCACGAACAATACGAGACTGGAATAGAAGGGAGAACCGATAGAGGTACTCAAGGTACCCTCCGTCACACACCGTCTGGCTTGCGGCGTATGGATGTAGATGTAGATGTAGCAACGCCCTTAAATAGAAACTCTTTGATTGTCCTTCATAAATCGACTACATTCCATTACCCTTGTTTTGCTTTTGTCAATGTTAATCTTATATCCTCCTTTCAAGCACCTGTCCATTCCGTTCGACTGCTCTTCGTAAGTCCATTTCTATTTCGGGCAGAATGACAACATAATGGCAAAGAATATGGAAACTGAAATTAAGGCATATCTGCCTATGACGTGAAGAACATTATCTACGTACAGACCAGTATTCAAAATTAACGACTTACAGGATGATTAGTAGTTCTTACAGTTCTACTGGCCTGTTTTAAACTGCACGGAAAATCCTAGGCTCTCAGAATTATGCAGTAGATTTAATGCACCGTTTATACAATTAGTCATAGCTCGAAAGATTTATACCATAGTTCGAAACATCGGGCAGGATAGCGTAGTGATAAAACTTTCTTCTCATTAATGAAACGGCAAAACTTACAGACCAAAAATAGCTGATAAAGGTACATTTAATGTCATCTTTAGTAGTAGCATGTAGTATTCGGTAAATCGATATGGTCAACAGTGAAATGATGGTAAAATCGTTTATTCAAAAGACGTGATAATGGCCAACGCTGATACGGGCAGTCTCTTTACGACCAAAGATAACACACAACCTATACTGTAGCATCTCTGACTGTTTATAGACTCTTTGGTAGTGGACCGTTACGCATAGGAAATGGAACCGAGAAACCTTTCAGGAAAATGGATGTCAGGACCTCGAGCCGACACGGTAGCTCACCCGTGGCTGTTCCATGGTCACGTTGACCGCTTCCTGCAGTGGATCTACATCCAGCTGAAAGAGTCGCGTGACAATACCTGCAAATACAAGCTACTCGCGCAACGCAAGTCTACGTTACCAGAGCCTAAAGGTCAGCAGCACCAAGCTGTAACTCGCTTGCCAGTAGCAAGCAAGTTAAAGCGTAGCCAGTATTGAGGTATAGTTTCAGCTTTACTGCCTCTGAATTAAAGTTTGTTAGTACAGGTACATTATCGCTACTCCCACTACGTGGGAGATCATTCCTTCACTTTACCGTGTGCTGGTGTTTCTGTTGTCGAATTATACGAATCATCCTATTCAAGTGCATAGTTAATGCTCGCCTGATGATATTAATGGTTTAGAAAGGTTTCAGTCGAGGAGGGAGCGATGACTCTAGTAGAGTTTTGCTCAATTTTGCCTTCAAATTAAAAATAAACTGCAAAGGGAAGTCAAATGAAAACGAGACGCGAGAAATAGTAAGTTAACTGTTTTTTATTTCAAAAGTAATCATCATAGCTGTTAACACATTTATCTCACTGGGAGACAAGACGACCAATGCTTTCATGGAAAAATGTGGACCCGCTCACTTGTTGCCAAGATTGCTTCGAGTACGCTGCAGAAATTTCTCTGGGAAGCCCTTATACATCCTCGATCTCTCCCAATGCGATTTCCACATTTTTGGAGCCTCGGAGAAAGAAATTCGTAGCCATGCCATCGATTTGCTTAGAGCTGCAGGCCTGGGTAGAGTCATGGTTCGGAAGTCAACAGCAAATATTTTCCGTGACCGTCCTGTCTCACAACGGATTAAATATATTAACAGTTCTGTCGATTACTTTTGAAATAATAAACAGTCTACTTACTTCTTCCATCTGTCTCGTTTTCATCAGACAGTCCGTTATACACGTGTTGCAAGGAGAAAATTTGGATTAGATGCACATCGTTTTGTGTTCACCACAGTTTTACAATACCAAGGCTCTGTCATTCGCAGTTTTCCTATTACATGAAATAAAAATTGGGGAATATTATTCGTGACAATTCAAACAATTTTGTAACTGTGATCATTTTTGGCATAGAATCGTATCGAATGCCTTTTAATATTTTCGCAAGAGAACTTACTTCTTGTTGATTCTACCGAACTGTTGCACTCTTCTAGAAGGTAATATGTAACAACGCCACGTCCAATTACAGAAACAGATTTGTGCATAGTTTGACGTAGTATTGCTAAATAGCATCAGGTTCCACTTTATCTATTTTCATTTAATTGCAAAGAGAATATTCTTTGTATTAGTTAAAGGTTTTGTTTGTTTTCGAACCCCTCTGAATGAAGTTAAATGAATTTCAAAAATGTATTGTCAAACATACTCAAACCAACATTTGACAGGTGAATTTTATGTAATAGAACTACAAATATTTGGCTAGTGGCCTAGTTATATAGATAAATGTATCTGTTAACTACAAATTTTGCGAAAAGGAATATTGTTTCCACACATAGCTGTTACTTAATACATTTTCACTGCAAAATGTCATAAAACATTTTAACAGATCCATTTCTTACAAGGAACTTGAAAATATTTTTGTAATATTTATATTAATTAATCTGTCAAACACAGGTTTTGCAAAACACCTTTCCCCTTTTACGTTTGACATACTTCTTCAGCTACCAAATTATGGTAAAAAGGGACAGCAGTTGAATAGTTAATTGTAAATGGAAAAACTTAATTCGGTAAGAAGAGCGTTTTATACGCTAGTGTCGAAGCTTAGAGAGAGACCCTTTGGGATCGAAGACTAACCTAAAGTGATGTGCTCTTGCTCTAATGAGCGAATTTCTCGTCAATGTGTCAAAGAATGGTGAAGTGGTTGTCTAGGCATGACGAACCACGAAGATTTAGCCCTAAGGAATCCGACATTTGTCTTGTCGGGGTGGCCAGTGAACCGATATTGTTGGGCCAACTGTTCGGTGAAAGCAGTTTCTGTATCTATGTTTCTCCTCAGAGACTTCAGAAATATTTCTAGCCGAACCCTCATTGTAGTACACGGATACCAACCAATTTTCAGATTTCCTTCTATTTGCGAAAGCTGTTCATCTGGTTCAGCACTACGCCAGACATTGGTCAGGTATCGACCAAGACTCTGTTCGCTCTGATGTTATGCAAAACAAGAAGAGCAATTTAAGATTTTCCCGAGTGGCAGTCGACGCACATTTTAATCTTTACTCTTTAGCTGGCCTTTTAGACTTAGTTTTTGAAATGAATAAAAGTTTGTGTTTTTATAGCTCGTTGATAAAAACGAATCTGATTTCGCATTCTGTTTTGCAAATTAGACGAGCACCTAACCCATTACCAATGCTACCAAAATGATAAAAAACTGACTTACCATGACTTAACATGAAAATTTCCACTCAACACTAAATCCAAAATCCAGCTCACGATGACGCGAATTTGCTTTTTTTTTTTTTTAATGTTGCAGCCAAACCATCAGTGGAGTAAGTAACTGGTTTTACATGCTACAGGATATTTTTCAAATAGTCTCAAAACTTTCACTTGAATACATGCGCGAAAATGGAATCAGTCGCAATTTACGGTGTCGGTCAAAGGTATTTTATAAAAAACGTTACTTACAATTATATACAGGTTAGTGTGTAATAGAAAGAAACTGCCAGTGAGTAGTTAACAAGAAAGCAATTATAATCCATTTAGTACAAAACTATACTTAGTTTTGAAAAAAGTTATCTTACAAGAAAACAGTAATTGCGATGTCTATAGATGTCTAAATACGTGAGAATAAAACAGAACTACTTTGGAAGCTGAACAACAAATAAGTATTTCGTTGCATACCCATGGACTTTGATCAAAGCTGCACATTTGTTTGGCATTGAATCCACAAGCTTCCGTAATAGGTCAAGTGGGAGTTTTAACCATGGGTCCAATAATGCGGCATCAATTTGATCTTTGTTTCACTAGCTTGTACTACGAAGACGTCGATCCAATGCATCGCAGAAGTGTTCAGTTGGGTTCAGGCTTGGCCAATCTAAAAATTTAACTTTTATCTGAAGAGAATTTTTTAAATGGCCAAAGGTGTGTTTCGGATCACAGTCAGGTCGTGGGTGTCTTTTGAATAACAGTCAGGTCGTGGCATATTCTTTCTCCCACATGTAATCACGTTCTTTTCTAAAACGTCACTGTACAAGAAACACCCGTTTTGCCTTCTATTTGGACTAGAGGACCAACCCCACCTGAAGGAAAACATCCCCACACCATGAGGCAGCCACCACCGTGCTTAATGGTCGCTACCTGGTACCTTTTGTTGTGCCTTTGGTTGTTGTCTGACGTATATACTGCACACCACCGGAAGAAAATGTATTAAATTTACTTTCATCACTCCATAAAGCCTTTGACCAGTTTTTACATACCAAGGTTGACTTTTCTGTGCAAACTCTATCCTTGTCTTCCTATTTTTGAATTTATGAGTGGTTTCCGTTATGGTCGTCTACCATTTAAATCTGCTGCTACTAGGTGACGCTTTACAGAAGACACGTCTAGGTTCAGTCCATGATGCTGCTCCAGCCCATGTGTAATTTCTCCGTCCGATCTTCTTGTATCTGCTACCGACTACTTAAAAATCATTTCGTCCGCCCTTCTCCTTGTTTTTCTAGGACGACCTGACCTTGGCTTATTGGCTATTGTTCCATCCTGCTCTTACCGTTAACTCCACACCCTTATTAGTTGTCGTATATTCCATAGTCTCTAGCAACTATTTCCCTTCTTCAAAGCATACAAAACAGCTTGTCTCGCATCAACCGTGTACTTTTTATGTTTTGGCATTCTTCAAATTTTCAGTACAAATAAACAAACGCTATCTGACTATCTAAGTAACAATATTTAATGAATATCGTGAAAACAAAGCAAATAACAAAATACTTTTAGACTAAAGAAATCTATACTTATATTCTTATTGTATGACTTGCATGTTACTAGGTACACTATGTGATCAAAAGAATCCGGACACCTGGCTGAAAATGACAAGTTCTTGGCGCTCTCCATCGGTAATACTGGAATTCAGTATAGTATTGGCCCAACCTTAGCCTTGATGACAACTTCCACCCTTGCAGGCATACGTTCAATCAGGTGCTGGAAGGTTTCTTGGGAAATGGCAGCCCATTCTTCACGGAGTGCTGCACTGAGGAGAGGTATCGATGTCGGTCGGTGAGGCCTGGGAGGAAGTATCGGTTCCAGAACGTCCCAAAAGTGTTCTGTATGATTCAGGTCAGGACTCTGTGCAGGCCAGTCCATTACAGGGATGTTATTGTCTTGTAACCACTCCGCCACAGGCCGTGCATTATGAAAAGCAGCTCGATCGTGTTGAAAGATGCAATCGCCATCCCCGAATTGCTCTTCAAAAGTGGGAAGCAAGAAGCTGCTTAAAACATCAATGTAGGCCTGTGCTGTGATAGTGCCACGCAAAACAGCAAGGGGTGCAAGCCCTCCCCCCCCCTAAAAAAAAAACAAGACCGCACCATGACGCCACCGCCTCTGAATTTTACTGTTGGCCATTCGCCGTACCCACACCCTGTCATCGGGTCGCCACATTGTGTACCGTAATCCGTCACTCTACACAACGTTTTTCCACCGTTCAATCGTCCAATGTTTACGCTCCTTACACCAAACGAGGCGCCGTTTGGCATTTACCAGCGTGATGTGTGGCTTATGAATAGCGGCTCGACCATGAAATCCCGGCTGATTGTCATAGCGGATCCTGATCCAGTTTGGAATTCTGTGTGATGGCCTGGATAGATATCTGCCTATTACACATTACGACTCTCTTCAACTGTCGGTGGTCTCTGTCAGTCGACAGACAAAGTCGGCCTGTACGCTATTGTGCTGTTCAGATGGTTCAAATGGCTCTGAGCACTATGGGACTTAACTTCTGAGGTCATCAGTCCCCTAGAACTTAGAACTACTTAAAGCTAACTAACCTAAGGACATCGCACACACCCATGCCCGAGGCAGGATTCGAACCTGCGACCGTAGCGGTTGCGTGGTTCCAGACTGTAGCGCCTAGAACTCCTCGGCCACCCCGGCCGGCTTTTGTGCTGTACGTGTCCCTTCACATTTCCCCTTCACTATTACATCGGTTCAAATGGTTCAAATGGCTCTAAGCACTATGGGACTTAACATCTGAGGCCATCAGTCCCCTAGACTTAGAACTACTTAAACGTAACTAACCTAAGGACAGCATACACATCCATGCCTGAGACAGGATTAGAACCTACGACCGTAGCAGCAGCGCGGTTCCGGACTGAAGCGTCTAGAACCGCTCGGCCACAACGGCCGGCTATTACATCGGAAGCAGTGAACTAGGGAGTTTAGAAGTGTGGAAATTCGCGTACAGACGTGTGACATAAGTGACACCCAATCACCTGACCACGTTCGAAGTCCGTGAGTTCGGCAGAGCGCCCCATTCTGCTCTCTCACGATGTCTAATGACTACTGAGGTCGCTGATATGGAGTACCTGGCAGCAGGTGGCAGAACAACGCATCTAATATGAAAAACGTATGTTTCTGGGGCTGTCGGGATACTTTTGGTCACATAGTGTATGTAATCACAGCGGCGTGAAGCTCTTGATGGTGTAACGCAGTTTTATACCTTGCTCTGTTGTAACTGCTTGCAAACTATTCTGACAACATAAAACTGGAATTTGTAAATTTGCAGTAAGAGCCTATGAGACCAAACTGCTGAGGTCATCGGTCCGTAATCTTACACTCTACTTAATCTAACTTAAAATTACTTACGCTAAGGATAACACACCCACACATGCCCGAGGGAGGACTCGTACCTCTGAGGGGCCTCAAACCGCGCGGCCAACGTAACACTGCAAATAACACTACAGATATTTTTTTGGTTTTAATATATCACTTCTTCAATGAACTTTTTAATCGTCATATAAATGAACACTAAATGGGTTTAGTGTTGCCTGACTTTTTGTCCAACGGGAAGCTTCCACCATATCATGAGTTACAAAGAGAATTCCCTCCAAAATCCGTGAGCTTAATAGTTTCATCCGCTTTCACATTTTCTTTGACGATTTTAAATATTGTAGCTAATGCTCTATAGCTCGGATTTGCTCGTTGTGGTCATTTCGCGAGATCTATTTGGAAGCAATTAATATGTTGTCCACCATTTACCGGATTGTACTCTCCCGGAATTTCAAAAGTAAACCTCTCTGTAATGCACAACGCCTTTCTTGTAGCGTCTTCCAATGGAAATTGTTCGGAATCTTCGTAACGCTATCGCACTTACTAAACGATGTAACGAAATGCACCGCTCTTCGTTGCATACTTGCTGCCTTTTCTATTTATCCCACATGGTAAACATGAGTGATGAAACAATACTAAAGAATCAGTCGAACAAATGTTTTGTAAGACACTTCTTTCGTGTATGGGTTACAGTTCTTCGAGATTTTTCCTATGCGTCTCAGCCTGAGATCCACTTTTCTTAAGATTTGTTTTATGTGTTCATTGCACTCGATGTCGCTCCATATGGCCAATATTTTATAACAGTTACCGTTTCCGTACCACAGTGGATCTACTAATTTATTCATGCACATCATCGTACATTTCCTTACCTTTAGATTCAACTTCCAGTCCCCGAATCATTCTTCAATACTCTGTATGTTTTAGCAAATTGTTACTGTCTTTTGGTGTTGCTGCGTTCTTGTGGACAACCGCATCATCTGCGAACAGCCTTAAAGAATTTCCGGCGCTTTCTACTGATCAAGTGTACACAGATGGAAAAAATGTAAACACCAAAAATAATAATTAATGCAGAGCAGTGAAATTTCTGGAATACATTTGCCCAGATAACATACGTAAGTGATTAACTTTGCAAGACTGCAGAATTAGAGGTTAATATAAGCAAGAGATAAATCATTGCAAATATGTGAAATGCTGATACATTAGTAACTTGTGTAACCGCCAGAATGTTGAATGCAAGCATGCAAACATGAATCTACATCTACATCTACATTTATACTCCGCAAGCCACCCAACGGTGTGTGGCGGAGGGCACTTTACGTGCCACTGTCATTACCTCCCTTTCCTGTTCCAGTCGCGTATGGTTCGCGGGAAGAACGACTGTCTGAAAGCCTCCGTGCGCGCTCTAATCTCTCTAATTTTACATTCGTGATCTCCTCGGGAGGTATAAGTAGGGGGAAGCAATATATTCGATACCTCATCCAGAAACGCTCCCTCTCGAAACCTGGCGAGCAATCTACACCGCGATGCAGAGCGCCTCTCTTGCAGAGTCTGCCACTTGAGTTTATTAAACATCTCCGTAACGCTATCACGGTTACCAAATAACCCTGTGACGAAACGCGCCGCTCTCCTTTGGATCTTCTCTATCTCCTCCGTCAAACCGATCTGGTACGGATCCCACACTGATGAGCAATACTCAAGTATAGGTCGAACGAGTGTTTTGTAAGCCACGTCCTTTGTTGATGGACTACATTTTCTAAGCACTCTCCCAATGAATCTCAACCTGGTACCCGCCTTACCAACAATTAATTTTATATGATCATTCCACTACAAATCGTTCCGCACGCATACTCCCAGATATTTTACAGAAGTAACTGCTACCAGTGTTTGTTCCACTATCATATAATCATACAATAAAGGATCCTTCGTTCTATGTATTCGCAATACATTACATTTGTCTATGTTAAGGGACAGTTGCCACTCCCTGCACCAAGTGCCTATCCGCTGCAGATCTTCCTGCATTTCGCTACAGTTTTCTAATGCTGCAACTTCTCTGTATACTACAGCATCATCCGCGAAAAGCCGCATGGAACTTCCGACACTATCTACTAGGTCATTTATATATATTGTGAAAAGCAATGGTCCCATAACACTCCCCTGTGGCACGCCAGAGGTTACTTTAACGTCTGTAGACGTTTCTCCATTGATAACAACATGCTGTGTTCTGTTTGCTAAAAACTCTTCAATCCAGCCACACAGCTGGTCTGATATTCCGTAGGCTCTTACTTTGTTTATCAGGCGACAGTGCGGAACTGTATCGAACGCCTTCCGGAAGTCAAGAAAAATAGCATCTACCTGGGAGCCTGTATCTAATACTTTCTGGGTCTCATGAACAAATAAAGCGAGTTGGGGCTCACACGATAGCTGTTTCCGGAATCCATGTTGATTCCTACATAGTAGATTCTGGGTTTCCAAAAATGACATGATACTCGAGCAAAAAACATGTTCTAAAATTCTACAACAGATCGACATCAGAGATATAGGTCTATAGTTTTGCGCATCTGCTCGACGACCCTTCTTCAAGACTGGGACTATCTGTGCTCTTTTCCAATCATTTGGAACCCTCCGTTCCTCTAGAGACTTGCGGTACACGGCTGTTAGAAGGGGGGCAAGTTCTTTCGCGTACTCTGTGTAGAATCGAATTGGTATCCCGTCAGGTCTAGTGGACTTTCCTCTATTCAGTGATTCCAGTTGCTTTTCTATTCCTTGGACACTTATTTCGATGTCAGCCATTTTTTCGTTTGTGCGAGGATTTAGAGAAGGAACTGCAGTGCGGTCTTCCTCTGTGAAACAGCTTTGGAAAAAGGTGTTTAGTATTTCAGCTTTACGCGTGTCATCCTCTGTTTCAATGCCATCATCATCCCGGAGTGTCTGGATATGCTGTTTCGAGCCACTTACTGATTTAACGTAAGACCAGAACTTCCTAGGATTTTCTGTCAAGTCGGTACATAGAATTTTACTTTCGAATTCACTGAACGCTTCACGCGTAGCCCTCCTTACGCTAACTTTGACATCGTTTAGCTTCTGTTTGTATGAGAGGTTTTGGGTGCGTTTAAACTTGGAGTGAAGGTCTCTTTGCTTTCGCAGTAGTTTCCTAACTTTGTTGTTGTACCACGGTGGGTTTTTCCCGTCCCTCTCAGTTTTACTCGGCACGTACCTGTCTAAAACGCATTTTACGATTGCCTTGAACTTTTTCCATAAACACTCAACATTGTCAGTGTCGGAACAGAAATTTTCGTTTTGATCTGTTAGGTAGTCTGAAATCTGCCTTCTATTACTCTTGCTAAACAGATAAACCTTCCTCCCTTTTTTTTATATTCCTATTAACTTCCATATTCAGGGATGCTGCAACGGCCTTATGATCACTGATTCCCTGTTCTGCACTTAAAGAGTCGAAAAGTTCGGGTCTGTTTGTTATCAGTAGGTCCAAGATGTTATCTCCACGAGTCGGTTCTCTGTTTAATTGCTCGAGGTAATTTTCGGATGCCTTGTGTTGTACATATGCCGGATGCCTGTTTGTGGGATGGAGTTCCATACCTGTTGCACTTGGTTAGCCAATACAGAGACGGTTAATGCTGTTTGTGGATGACGCTGGAGTTGTCTTCCGATGATGTTCCATGTTCGACTGAAGACAAATCCGTTGATCGAGCAGGTCAAAGCAACGTGTCGACGTTCTGTAGAGCATGTTGGGCTACAACAGCAGTGTGTGGACGAGCGTTATCCTGTTCGAAAACACCCTCTGCAATGCTGTTCGTGAATGGAAACACAACAGGTCGAATCACCAGACTGACATACAAATTTGCAGCCAGAGTACGTGAGGGAACCACGAGAGGGGTCCTGCTCTCACACGATATCGCACAGCAGACCATAACTCCAGGTGTGGGTCGAGTGTGTGTAATACGCAGGCAGTTTGGTTACAGGCCCTCAACTGTCCTCCTTTGAACCAACACAAGTCCATCTCTGGCACCGAGGCAGAAAGAGTTTTTAACAGAAAACATACACTACTGGCCATTAAAATTGCTACACCACGAACATGACGTGCTACAGACGCGAAATTTAACCGACAGGAAGAAGATGCTGTGATATGCATATGATTAACTTTTCAGAGCATTCACACAAGGTTGGCGCCGGTGGAAACACCTATAACGTGCTGAAGTGAGGAAAGCTTCCAATCAATTTCTCATACACAAACACCAGTTGACCGGCGTTACCTGGTGAAACGTTGTTGTGATGCCTAGTGTAAGGAGGAGAAATGCATACCATCACGTTTCCGACTTTGATAAAGGTCGGATTGTAGCCTATCGCGATTGCGGTTTATCGTATCCCGACATTGGTGCTCGCATTGGTCGAGATTCAGTGACTGTTAGCAGAATATGGAATCGGTGAGTTCAGGAGGGTAATACGGAACGCCGTGCTGGATCCCAGCGGCCTCGTATCTCTAGCAGTCGAGATGACAGGCAACTTATCCGCATGGCTGTAACGGATTGTGCAGCCACGTCTCGATCCCTGAGTCAATAGATGGGAACGTTTGCAGGACAACAACCATCTGCATGAACAGTTCGACGAAGTTTGCAGCAGCATGGACTATCAGCTCGGAACCATGGCTGCGGTTACAGACAGGAGCGCCTGCGATGCTGTACTCAACGACGAACCTGGGTGCACGAATGGCAAAATGTAGTTTTTTCGGATGAATCCAGGTTCTGTTTACAGCATCATGATGGTCGCATCCGAGTTTGGCGGCATTGCGGTGAACGCACATTGGAAGCGCGTATTCGACATCGCCATACTGCCCTATCACCCGGCGTGATGGTATGGGGTGCCACTGGTTACACGTCTCGGTCACCTCTTGTTCGCACTGACGGCACTTCGAACAGTGGACGTTACATTTCAGATGTGTTACGACCCGTGGCTCTATCCTTCATTCGATCCCTGCGAAACCCTACATTTCAGCAGGATAATGCACGACCGCATGTTGCAGGTCCTGTACGGACCTTTCTGGATACAGAAAATGTTCGACTGCTGCCATGGCCAGCACATTCTCACCAATTGGAAACGTCTGGTGAATGGTGGCCGAGCAACTGACTCGTCACAATACGCCAGTCACTACTTTTGATGAACTGTGGTTTCGTGTTGAAGCTGCACGGGCAGCTGTACCTGTACACGCCATCCAAGCTCGCTCTGACTCAATGCCCAGGCGTACCAAGGCCGTTATTACGGCCAGAGGTGGTTGTTCTGGGTAGTGATTTCTCAGGAACTATGCACCCAAATTGCGTGAAAATGTAATCACATGTCAGTTCTAGTATGATATATTTGTCCAATGCTTACCCATTTATCATCTGCATTTCCTCTTGGTGCAGCAATTCTAATCGCCAGTAGTGTAGGCGACCTCAACCCTGTCTTCAAATGAGCTCTCGCTTGAGACCACTGAAGTCATAAGTGGCGGTGGTTCGGGATCAGTGGAACGCACGCTACGGGGCGTCTCGCTCGGAGCTGTAGCTGAAGTAACCGGTTTGTAACACTTTGTTGAGTCGCAGTGGTGGCAACTGATGCTCAAATGTTGCTCAGTTGCAGTACGATGTGCGAGAGCTACACGCCGAACGCGATCGTCTTCCCTCTCGGTAGTGCCACGTGGCAGTCCGGAGCCGGTCTTCTTGCGACTGTACTTTCTCGTGACCACCGCTGTCAGCAATCATGTACAGTGGCTACATTCCTGCCAAGTCTTCCTGTAGTATCGCAGAAGGAACATCCAGCTTCTGTAGCCCTATTACACGACCTCACTCAAACTCAGTGAGGTGTTGACAGTGGCATCTCTGTCGCCTTGAAGGCATTCTTGACTAACATCAACTCCGCACGTCCCATCTCAAAGTTAGCTCAAGCTCACGACCGTTCCAGGGTGTATTTCCGTCGTTTGTCCGGAAAATACGTATAAAAGTTGAATAATAACTTTATTTTACAATTATTCAGGTATTACAATATGGTCTCCTTCAAAGTACTCGCCCTGAGACGCGATACACTTCTCCCAACGCTGTTTCCACTGTTGATAACATTGCTGAAAGTCTTCAGTTGTGATGTTGTTGAGTTGCCGTGTCGTTTCCGCCTTGACGGCTTCCACATCTCCCAAGTGCCGCCCCCGAAGCACCATTTTGCATTTCGGGAAGTCACACGGGGCTAAATCGGGTGAATAAGGCGGTTGGTCTGTCACGGTGATTGAGCTTCGGGCCAAAAACTCGCGCACAACGAGCGACGTGTGAGCGGGCGCATTGTCGTGATGAAGGATCCACCTGCCCCCTTTTGCCAACTTCGGTCGAACTCGGCCCACACGAGCTCTGAGACGTGTCGGAACTTCAACGTAAAAATTTCCGTTCACTCTCTGGCAGGGAGGGACAAATTCCTTGTGAACAATGCCCGTAGAATCAAAGAAAACAATCAACATTGTCTTCACATTGGACCTTGATTTTCGCGACTTTTTTGTTCTCGGTTCTCCTGCTAGTTTCCATTCCTTGCTTTGAGATTTGAGCTCCACATCGAATTCGTAAAACCAGGACGCCTCTCCAGTAAGAAAGTCCCCTCGTTCCTCTGCTGCCAACCAATCCTCACAGCACTCAACCCTCTGTGCTTTCTGTTCTGGCGTGAAGAGCTTCGGTACGATTTTCGCACACAATTTCTTCATTTCAAGTTTTTGGTTCAGGATTTGACAGCTCGTCAGCAATCATTCTGACTGTCAATCTACGGTCTTTAAGAACACAAGCACGAGTTCGTTCAACATTTGCATCGGAACTCGATGTCGACGGGCGTCCTGGGCGAGGGTCATCGTTCACTTCTTCTCGGCCATCCCGGAACCTTTTTAACCACTTGTTCACGGTTGGTTCCTTCAGAGAATTGTCTCCGTAAACCTGTTTCAAAGACTCAAAAATCTCACGGCCATTCTTGCTTAGCTTTGCAAGAAACTTGATGTTGATGCGCTGTTCCTCAATCAGAGAGAGCTCCATGCCGACGGCAGGTGAAAAAGGGTAACTGTCAACAAGCTGCCGCACACTCCCTCCTTCACGCAGGTTGCTCTGATTCGAACTGAGCGTTGATGGGATTGATTACAGCAGTAGTCGCACCTGGCGGTGACTGCAACTTGTAACATAAAGACATTATTCAACTTTTATACGTATTTTCAGGACAAACCTCGTATAGCAAACCTGATTTACATTCACATAGTGCCATTACTACCGCCACTCTTATGCAATTGGCGTGAAATCTGAATGGACTTCATATGTAGAAAGACGCTTACTAACTTTCGTTTCGTACATGTGCTTTTTGGCGTTGCGATTTTTCCCGTCAGTATATACACTGCAAACAGTAACGGTCCTTTAATAAAATGTTGCAGACTATGCCGTTGTCGAATACATCTCACGTTAACACCCAGCGTTTCGTCCCCATCTGCGGACAGCATTTTCAAAGGGGACTGTTGCTTCTTTGAATGTCCGATTCGCACCCTGACTCGCTATTGACAACAGCAAAATTCCGCTTCGGCGTACTTCCATGCAGTGGACATGAAACGTCCCCTTAGGAAAATTAAATGAATTACTGTGCTGATAAGCTACTCTCGTCGTCACTATCATTTCTCAATTTACTTTGGAGCCAAGTGTTACGTTTTTCACACGCCATAATTATCACGTATTTCTCACGATAACAAGAAAAGCACAATTTGAAGAGCAAAAATAAGAAAACACATCAACATAGCACTGAAAATAATATCTAGTTAACTGCAAGCGCAGCTGCGAAATACTTGGTGCAAATCTACATGCATGCCACAACTGTTTTACTGTACAACAATGAAAAACTACAACTACAAAGGAAATTCTCTCTATAATTACGCGCTAGCAATAAACAATAGCTACACTAATTACACAAACTACAAGAAAAAATCAGAAGATTCCAGTGAGGTGTCCTGGCAGGGTCGACATATGGAACGTCCCATTAGAAAAATTATAAATGACTGTGCTTAAACACACACACACAATATTTTTAGCGCAACGCAATCTGACTCAATAATCCCTACAAAAGAATGGCCCTGACTAACAATAATCTATACCTTTCATGAATCACTTACCTCACAAAAATCTTCGTTACTTAAACTATTGCAATACAGCGAGCGCCAATACCGCCAGCTACATAAAAGATTCTAATCACTGAAGGCACTAACTACTGATCGGCATAGTTAGCAAATGAAAGATTTTGATAGAGAACAAACAATGTATTTACGTTTATAGTGCTCAAAAGTCATAATATACTTATCAGTTCATGACATTCAGTCTTACAAATTTATTCTTTCTGGTGGACACACGTCCAGATCGTCCGCTCTCAAAATTCTGCCATTTCTCTCCCCCCATCCACCACTGCTGGCGGCTCACCTCCAACTGCGCAACGCTACACGCTGTTAACAGCCAACTGCCCAACACCACAATAGCGAATATTCCAACAATGCCAACCACCCACAGACTGCACACAGCACAGCCAGTGATTTTCATACAGAGCGCTACGTGACGTTGTTGTTGTTGTCTTCAGTCCTGAGACTGGTTTGATGCAGCTCTCCATGCTACTCTATCCTGTGGAAGCTTCTTCATCTCCCAGTACCTACTGCAACCTACATCCTTCTGAATCTGCTTAGTGTATTCATCTCTTGGTCTCCCTCTACGATTTTTACCCTCCACGCTGCCCTCCATTGCTAAATTTGTGATCCCTTGATGCCTCAAAACATGTCCTACCAACCGACCCCTTCTTCTAGTCAAGTTGTCCCACAAACTTCTCTTCTCCCCAATCCTATTCAATACCTCCTCATTAGTAATGTGATCTACCCACCTTATCTTCAGCATTCATCTGTAGCACCACATTTCGAAAGCTTCTATTCTCTTCCTGTCCACACTGGTTATCGTCCATGTTTCACTTCCATACATGGCTACACTCCATACAAATACTTTCAGAAACGACTTCCTGACACTTAAATCTATACTCGATGTTAACAAATTTCTCTTCATCAGAATCGATTTCCTTGCCATTGGCAGTCTACATTTTATATCCTCTCTACTTCGACCATCATCAGTTATTTTGCTCCCCAAATAGCAAAACCCCTTTACTACTTTAAGTGTCTCATTTCCCAATCTAATTCCCTCAGCATTACCCGACTTAATTCGACTACATTCCATTATCCTCGTTTTGCTTTCGTTGATGTTCATCTTATATCCTCCTTTCAACACACTGTCCATTCCGTTCAACTGCTCTTCCAGGTCCTTTGCTGTCTCTGACAGAATTACAATGTCATCGGCGAACCTCAAAGTTTTTATTTCTTCTCCATGGATTTTAATACCCATTCCGAATTTTTCTTCTGTTTCCTTTACTGCTTGCTCAATATACAGATTGAATAGCATCGGGGAGAGGCTACAACCCTGTCCCACTCCCTTCCCAACCACTGCTTCCCTTTCATGCCCCTCGACTCTTATAACTGCCATCTGGTTTCTGTACAAATTGTAAATAGCCTTTCGCTCCCTGTATTTTACCCCTGCCACCTTCAGAATTTGAAAGAGAGTATTCCAGTTAACGTTGTCAAAAGCTTTCTCTAAGTCTACAAATGCTAGAAACGTAGGTTTGCCTTTTCTTAATCTTTCTTCTAAGATAAGTCGTAAGGTTAGTATTGCCTCACGTGTTCCGACATTTCTACGGAATACAAACTGATCTTCCCCGAGGTCCGCTTCTACCAGTTTTTCCATTCGTCTGTAAAAAATTCGTGTTAGTATTTTGCAGCTGTGATTTATTAAACTGATAGTTCGGTAATTTTCACATCTGTCAACACCTGCTTTCTTTGGGATTGGAATTATTATATTGTTCTTGAAGTCTGTGGGTATTTCGCCTGTCTCATACATCTTGCTCACCAGATGGTATAGTTTTGTCAGGACTGTCTCTCCCAAGGCCATCAGTAGTTCTAATGGAATGTTGTCTGCTCCCGGGGCCTTGATTCGACTGAGGTCTTTCAGTGCTCTGTCAAACTCTTCACGCAGTATCGTATCTCCCATTTCATCTTCATCTACATCCTCTTCCATTTCCATAATATTGTCCTCAAGTACATCGTCCTTGTATAAACCCTCTATATACTACTTCCACCTTTCTGCCTTCCCTTCTTTGCTTAGAACTGGGTTGCCATCTGAGCTCTTGATATTCAAACAAGTGGTTCTCTTCTCTCCAAAGGTCTCTTTAATTTTCCTGTAGGCAGTATCTATCTTACCCCTAGTGAGACAAGCCTCTACATCCTTACATTTGTCCTCTAGCCATCCCTGCTTAGCCATTTTGCACTTCCTGTCGATCTCATTTTTGAGACGTTTGTATTCCTTTTTGCCTGCTTCATTTACTACATTTTTATATTTTCTCCTTTCATCAATTAAATTCAATATTTCTTCTGTTACCCAAGGATTTCTATTAGCCCTCGTCTTTTTATCTACTTGATCCTCTGCTGCCTTCACTACTTCATCCCTCAGAGCTACCCATTCTTCTTCTACTGTATTTCTTTCCCCCATTCCTGTCAATTGTTCCCTTGTCCTTTCCCTGAAACTCTGTACACCCTCTGGTTCTTTCAGTTTATCCAGGTCCCATCTCCTTAAATTCCCGCCTATTTGCAGTTTCTTCAGTTTCAATCTACAGTTCATAACCAATATATTGTGGTCAGAATCCACATCTGTCCCTGGAAATGTCTTACAATTTAAAACCTGGTTCCTAAATCTCTGTCTTACCATTATGTAATCTATCTGATACCTTTTAGTATCTCCAGTGTTCTTCCAGGTATGCAACCTTCTTTCATGATTCTTGAACCAAGTGTTAGCTATGATTAAGTTATGCTCTGTGCAAAATTCTACAAGGCGGCTTCCTCTTTCATTTCTTCCCCCCAATCCATATTCACCTACTATGTTTCCTTCTCTCCCTTTTCCTACTGACGAATTCCAGTCACCCATGACTATTAAATTTTCGTCTCCCTTCACTACCTGAATAATTTCTTTTATCTCGTCATACATTTCATCAATTTCTTCATCATCTGCAGAGCAAGTTGGCATATAAACTTGTACTACTGTAGTAGGCATGGGCTTTGTGTCTATCTTGGCCACAATAATGCGTTCACTATGCTGTTTGTAGTAGCTAACCCGCACTCCTATTTTTTTATTCATTATTAAACCTACTCCTGCATTACCCCTATCTGATTTTGTATTTATAACCCTGTAATCACCTGACCAAAAGTCTTGTTCCTCCTGCCACCGAACTTCACTAATTCCCACTATATCTAACTGTAACCTATCCATTTCCCTTTTTAAATTTTCTAACCTACCTGCCCGATTAAGGGATCTGACATTCCACGCTCCGATCCGTAGAATGCCAGTTTTCTTTCTCCTCATAACGACGCCCTCTTGAGTAGTCCCCGCCCGGAGATCCGAATGGGGGACTATTTTACCTCCGGAATATTTTACCCAAGAGGACGCCATCATTTAATCGTACAGTAAAGCTGCATGTCCTCTGACGTTACCAACATAAAAACCTAAACAGCTTAGCCATGGTGGAAGACTGGTAGACGTCTTCTTCAGGACTGAAATACAGATGTCATGCAGTTTCACGCCCTCCTACTTCTTATTTAATTTCCTGGGGTGTTTTACAATCTCTGTGATCTTGCTGTATAACTAATCTTTCATGATATCCGCTTTTGGCTGCCAATTCTTGATTCCTGTCCAGTTCTTGAGTCCTGTCGAAATGAATTTGGTGATCTCCTGGCTGCAACGTTCGTTGCTCAACAGCTGGGCTGTCAGTCTCCCCTTTTCTTTAATTGCCCTTGTGCTCTTATAATAGTTTTTTAACCGTTCTTTTTGTAGTTCCCGCCTACATCTCTCAACAACTACACGGAATCCTATAAATTCTTGCTTTTTCCAGCTGATTGTGAGCATCCTTGGTTGATTTAAGCTGATCTTGTATCTTCCAGTAGGGTTTGTATACTACCACGATGTTCTGCTTTTTCAAGATTTTTTTATGTGGTCAGTAACGTCCTTAAGCGGGCACTGTACGTGAAATTCGTTGAAATTTGACATTTTCTGTTTTCTACTCCAAAATGTACTTTGGACTTTCCTGAACATTTTGGTATATAATACATTAAAATCAGACAGTTGTGAGACCCTCAAATAATATTTTGAATGTTGACATGTGACTGTCACATTTTGCAGCTACGCATTTACTACCACAGTTCAGCAGTCATATCTTGGAAACTACACAGTCTAGAAGGCTGAGAATTCCTTTCTTTTGTGCCTACTGCTGCGTCTCAGAAGTTGGCATTACGAATAAACAAATCAGTCCTTTGTTTCTGATACTAGTTTTCGTTGAAAGTAGGATTTTGAAGTTCTCATTAAGTACTGCCAAGGTTGAACGGTGAACCAGAGGGACAGATTACTTCATAAGCAGCAGTGTATAAAAAGTATGATGGCGCAAGTGGAGGAATGGAGGTAAAAGGACCAGGTAACATTTTCCAGCGTTCGCAGATGGAGAGAGGTGTCAGATATGTGAATTACAGGTGATGGAGACTGCTAGGCTTTCATTGCAGTACAAAACAGTAAGCCATATGATATTCCTACACAAAAACTTGAGTGTGTAGGACATGTCAAGAAAATGATGGGAACAAGTCTGCATTACCCAAAAACCAAGCTGGGTAACACAAAATATTCTGATGGCAAGACAATAAAATGTGCTGGAAGACTAAAGGACAAAGTAATTAATGCATTACAGGAATATTATGGGAAGGCCATTTGAAATAACTGTGACAATTTAGAGAAGATGAAAAGAGCTGTGTGGAGCACTTTCTTTCATTGAATATCAGCCGATGAAAAGCCATGTCATGCTTTGTGTCCATCTCCACCAAACACTTGGTGTAAATATAGCCAGGCTGATTTTTATGGCACCCTACATGAATTTACACACACATTCTCTTCCTTTGGCAGTAATGGAGGCAATCAAACCTATTTACAGAGATCTGGCAAGTGCTGAGCTACTAAAGAAGTGTTTACACGGGAAAAGCCAGAATGTGAATGAGTCCTGATAGAATGTTGTAAGGTGCCGTGTGCCTAAAAATGTATTTGTTGGCCTTATTACTCTTAAAGTTAGCAGTGTCTGTTGTAATAACTTTCAATGGTGGGAAGTATGAAAGACTTAAGAATATGCAGAAGTTATGGGTAAGATTTGGTCAGAACACAGCTAAGGGACTGCGGGAACTGGATAAGCTTCGTGTATGTGAAGCAGAGTTAGCTGCTCAGCAAATGACAAAACAAACAGGAAAGAAAAGGAGGAGGAAAGCTCTGGGCTGTTGTGACACTGAAGAAGACACAGACTATGAGCCACGGCAATTCTAGTGCATAAAATCGCAGAAATGTAAGTCAGTATAAGAACTTGTAATAAAAAAGTTTTAAATCTCAATATCTCTGAACTACATTTTTTGCAATGAATGACCTGTTTTCAAAAAAAGTACTGATGGTAGATTAGGAAATGAGACACTTACAGTAGTAAATGAGTTTTGCTATTTGGGGAGCAAAATAACTGATGGTCGAAGTAGAGAGGATATAAAATGTAGACTGGTAATGGCAAGGAAAGCGTTTCTGAAAAAGAGAAATTTGTTAACATCGAGTATAGATTTAAGTGTCAGGAAGTCGTTTCTGAAAGTATATGTATGCAGTGTAGCCATATATGGAAGTGAAACGTGGACGATAAATATTTTGGACAAGAAGAGAGTATAAGCTTTCGAAATGTGGTGCTACAGAAGAATACTGAAGATTAGATGGGTAGATCACATAACTAATGAGGTTTTGAATAGAATTGGGGAGAAAAGAAATTTGTGGCACAACTTGACTAGAAGAAGGGATCGATTGGTAGGACATATTCTGAGGTATCATGGGATCACCAATTTAGTATTGGAGGGCGGCGTGGAGGGTAAAAATTGTAGAGAGAGACCGAGAGATGAATACACTAAACAGATTCAGAAGGATGTAGGTTGCAGTTGGTACTGGGAGATGAAGCAGCTTGCACGGGATAGAGTAGCATGGAGAGTTGCATCAAACCAGTCTCTGGACTGAAGACCACAACGACAACAATCTCTGTAGAATCTTACAGGTATCTCATATGGACCAGATGCCTTTCCACTATTAAGCGATAAAGGTCGCTTCTCTGTCTACTGACTGTACCTGCCATTTTGATGTTCATATGATTGAAAGGAGTGACCGCTTTACGATATCCTGCTGTGAAACGATTTCAGAAGACTGAGTTCGGTATTTCGACCTTCTCTCTACCCATCTTCAGTGTCGGTGCCAGTATGGTCCCTGAATGACTGAATAGATGGTTTCGATCCACATAGAGAATAAAGCCAGTTCCATTGGCAAAATTTTACTCTCAAGTTCAAGGAACGCTTTTCTCATTGCCTTCCTTAAACTCATTTTCACTTTGTTGATCAGTTAGGTTTTGAATTCACTTAAATCTGTGATGATGGTCTACTTACTTTTGTAGCAACTTTCTAACACAGTTATTAAACTACGGTGGTTCTTTCTCACCCTGAAGTCCTTGCTCGGAACATATTTATCTAAGGTATATTAAACGATGCTTTTGAATTTTTTTTCCATTTATGCTCAACATCTTCGTCCTTTGGTGCTGAATACTCAGACACTCTGCAATTTGTATCCTGTTACTCCAGTTAAACAAAACTATTTTCCTGTCTTCCTTAACATTCCCTGTAAAACCCGCAGTCATGGTTGCTATCACAACCTTATGATTACTAATACCTCAGTCTACGTTAACTGATTTGACAAGTTCGGATCTGTTAGTGGCTGTCGAATTGGTTCTCTAATTATCTGCTCAAAGTCATTTTCGGAGAAGACATTCACAATAATGTCACACGAATCCCTGTCTCTGGCACCAGTTTTGACAGCACGACCCTCCAAATCTATAGTTGGCAAGTTAAAGTCACGCTATGTTTCAACGGCATGATCAGGGAAATTACTAACAATATCAGCAACTTATGTCCGAAGCGCTCTGCCGCTACAGTTTCTGATGCAGGTGTGGACAATAAAAGCACCTGATTACCACGTTCAACCACCTTTGAAGCTCAACTACACTCAGATTATTTCACATTCGGAATCCGTAATAACCTCGCTAAATATTATATAATTCTTTACACCAACGAACACATAGCAAGTATTGACGCCTAACCTTCCCTCGAGCCATATGTTACAATCCGAATTTACGATTTCGTTGTTTATTCCCGTCTGATTTGATCCCACATTCTATTGCTAATACTATCTGAACACTTTCGTTGCGATCTTCATTCCTAAGGCTAGTTTGATGCAGCTCTCCAAGCTACTCTATCCTGTGCACGCTTCTTCATCTCCCAGTACCTAATGCAACCTACATCCTTCTGAATCTGCTTAGTGTATTCATCTCTTGGTCTCCCTCTACGATCTTTACCCTCCACGCTGCCCTCCAATACTAAATTGGTGATCCCTTGATGACTCAGAACATGTCCTACCAACCGATCCCTTCTTCTAGTCAAGTTGTGCCACAAACTTCTCTTCTCCCCACTCCTATTCAGTACCTCCTCATTAGTTATGTGATCTACCCATCTAATCTTCAGCATTCTTCTGTAGCACCACATTTCGAAAGCTTCTATTCTCTTCTTGTCCAAACTATTTATCGTCCATGTTTCACTTCAGTACATGGCTACACTGCATGCAAATACTTTCAGAAACGACTTCCTGGCACTTAAATCTATACTCGATGTTAACAAATTTCTCTTCTTCAGAGACGCTTTCCTTTCCATTGCCAGTCTGCATTTTATATACTCTCCACTTCGACCATCATCAGTTATTTTGCTCCCCAAATAGCAAAACTCCTTTACTACTCTACGTTAATCACATTACAACACAATTTTATTTTCTCACCAACTCTGTTCAGCATCTCTGCCTTAGTTAAATGATCAACACATCAATTCTTCAGCATTATTATGTAGAATCACATTTCCAAAGCTTCTGTTCTCTTCTTGTCTAAAATATTTATCCTCCAAGTGTCTGTTCCGTACAAGACTACACTCCAGACATATACTTTTTCAAAAGACATCGTAAAATTTAAATTTGTGTTCGGTGATTAACAAATTTCTCTTGTTCAGAAAGGCTTTTTTTGCCATTACCAGTTAGTTACATTTCATATCCTCTCTACTACAGCCATCATCAGTTATTTTACTGCCCGCATAGGAAAATTCATCTGCTAATTTCAGTGTTTCATTTCTGATCTAATTCCCTCACAATTGACTGATGTTACCTACAAACGTCGAAGATTTTATCTTCTCTCCGTGAACTTCAATTCCCTCTCCATATTTTTCTTTCGTTTCCTTTACTGCTTGTGCAATGTACAGATTAAGTAATATGAGGAACAGGCTACAATTCTGTCTCACTCCCTTGTCACCCACTGTTTCCCTTTCGTGCCAGGCCGCGCGGAGTGGCCGCGCAGTTTTAGGTGTCATGCCACGGATTGCGCGGCCCCTCCCGCCGGAGGTTCGAGTCCTCCCTCGGGCATGGGTGTGTATGTTGTTCTTAGCGTAAGTTAGTTTAAGTTAGTTTATGTAGTGTGTAAGTCTGGGGACCGATGACCTCAGCAGTTTGGTCCCTTAGGAATTCACACACATTTGAACATTTGAACTTTCGTGCCCTTCGTCTCTTGTAACTACCGTCGGTTTATTGTATAAGTTGAATAAAACATATCGCCCCAAGCATTTTACCGCTGCTACCTTCAGACTTTCAAAGAATATGTTCCAGTCAAGACTTTCAAAAGCTTTCTCTATGCCTCCAAATGCTATAACCGTGGGTTTGACTTTCTTTAACCTATTTTCTGAGGGAAGTCGGGTCAGTATTAACTCGCCTATTACTGCAGTTCTTCGAAACCCAAATTTATATTCCCCAACATGGGCTTTTACCAGTTTTTCCATTCTTCTGCGAATAATACATGACATATTAAACTGATAGTTTGGTAATATTAACACCTGTCAGATTTACTTTTAACATTCTTGTTGTAGTCCGAGGGTATTTCCTGTGTCTCATACATCTTGCATCTACATCTACATCTATACTCCGCGAGCCACCTTACGGTGTGTGGCGGAGGGTACTTATTGTACCACTATCTGATCCCCCCTTCCCTGTTCCATTCACGAATTGTGCGTGGGAAGAACGACTGCTTGTAAGTCTCCGTATTTGCTCTAATTTCTCTGATCTTTTCGTTGTGATCATTACGCGAGATATATGTGGGCGGTAGTAATATGTTGCCCATCTCTTCCCGGAATGTGCTCTCTCGTAATTTCGATAATAAACCTCTCCGTATTGCGTAACGCCTTTCTTGAAGTGTCCGCCACTGGAGCTTGTTCAGCATCTCCGTAACGCTCTCGCGCTGACTAAATGTCCCCATGATGAATCGCGCTGCTTTTCGCTGGATCATGTCTATCTCTTCTATTAATCCAAACTGGTAAGGGTCCCATACTGATGAGCAATACTCAAGAATCGGACGAACAAGCGTTTTGTAAGCTACTTCTTTCGTCGATGAGTCACATTTTCTTAGAATTCTTCCTATGAATCTCAACCTGGCGCCTGCTTTTCCCACTATTTGTTTTATGTGATCATTCCACTTCAGATCGCTCCGGATAGTAACTCCTAAGTATTTTACGGTCGTTACCGCTTCCAATGATTTACCACCTATGGCATAATCGTACTGGAATGGATTTCTGCCCCTATGTATGCGCATTATATTACATTTATCTACGTTTAGGGAAAGCTGCCAGCTGTCGCACCATGCATTAATCCTCTGCAGGTCCTCCTGGAGTACGTACGAGTCTTCTGATGTTGTTACTTTCTTGTAGACAACCGTGTCATCTGCAAATAGCCTCACGGAGCTACCGATGTTGTCAACTAAGTCATTTATGTATATTGTAAACAATAAAGGTCCTATCACGCTTCCCTGCGGTACTCCCGAAATTACCTCTACATCTGCAGATTTTGAACCGTTAAGAATGACATGTTGTGTTCTTTCTTCTAGGAAATCCTGAATCCAATCACAAACCTGGTCCGATATTCCGTAAGCTCGTATTTTTTTCACTAAACGTAAGTGCGGAACCGTATCAAATGCCTTCCTGAAGTCCAGGAATACGGCATCAATCTGCTCGCCAGTGTCTACGGCACTGTGAATTTCTTGGGCAAATAGGGCGAGCTGAGTTTCACATGATCTCTGTTTACGGAATCCATGTTGGTTATGATGAAGGAGATTTGTATTATCTAAGAACGTCATAATACGAGAACACAAAACATGTTCCATTATTCTACAACAGATTGACGTAAGCGAAATAGGCCTATAATTATTCGCATCTGATTTATGACCCTTCTTGAAAATGGGAACGACCTGCGCTTTCTTCCAGTCGCTAGGTACTTTACGTTCTTCCAGCGATCTACGATAAATTGCTGATAGAAAGGGGGCAAGTTCTTTAGCATAATCACTGTAGAATCTTAAGGGTATCTCGTCTGGTCCGGATGCTTTTCCGCTACTAAGTGATAGCAGTTGTTTTTCAATTCCGATATCGTTTATATCAATATTTTCCATTTTGGCGTCCGTGCGACGGCTGAAGTCAGGGACCGTGTTACGATTTTCCGCAGTGAAACAGTTTCGGAACACTGAATTCAGTATTTCTGCCTTTCTTCGGTCGTCCTCTGTTTCGGTGCCATCGTGGTCAACGAGTGACTGAATAGGGGATTTAGATCCGCTTACCGATTTTACATATGACCAAAACTTTTTAGGGTTCTTGTTTACATTGTTTGCCAATGTTTTATGTTCGAATTCGTTGAATGCTTCTCTCATTGCTCTCTTTACGCTCTTTTTCGCTTCGTTCAGCTTTTCCTTATCAGCTATGATTCGACTACTCTTAAACCTATGATGAAGCTTTCTTTGTTTCCGTAGTACCTTTCGTACATGATTGTTGTACCACGGTGGATCTTTCCCCTCGCTTTGGACCTTAGTGGGTACGAACTTATCTAAGGCGTACTGGACGATGTTTCTGAATTTTTTCCATTTTTGTTCCACATCCTCTTCCTCAGAAATGAACGTTTGATGGTGGTCACTCAGATATTCTGCGATTTGTGCCCTATCACTCTTGTTAAGCAAATATATTTTCCTTCCTTTCTTGGCATTTCTTATTACACTTGTAGTCATTGATGCAACCACTGACTTATGATCACTGATACCCTCTTCTACATTCACGGAGTCGAAAAGTTCCGGTCTATTTGTTGCTATGAGGTCTAAAACGTTAGCTTCACGAGTTGGTTCTCTAACTATCTGCTCGAAGTAATTCTCGGACAAGGCAGTCAGGATAATGTCACAAGAGTCTCTGTCCCTGGCTCCAGTTCTGATTGTGTGACTATCCCATTCTATACCTGGTAGATTGAAGTCTCCCCCTATTACAATAGTATGATCACGAAACTTCTTCACGACGTTCTGCAGGTTCTCTCTGAGGCGCTCAACTACTACGGTTGCTGATGCAGGTGGTCTATAGAAGCATCCGACTATCATATCTGACCCACCTTTGATACTTAACTTAACCCAGATTATTTCACATTCGCATTCGCTAATAACTTCACTGGATATTATTGAATTCTTTACTGCTATAAATACTCCTCCACCATTGGCGTTTATCCTATCCTTGCGGTATATATTCCATTCTGTGTCTAGGATTTCGTTACTGTTCACTTCCGGTTTTAACCAACTTTCCGTTCCTAATACTATATGCGCACTATTTCCTTCAATAAGAGATACTAATTCAGGAACCTTGCCCTGGATACTCCTGCAGTTTACCAATATTACGTTAACTTTTCCTGTTTTTGGTCTCTGAGGACGGACGTTCTTTATCAACGATGATAATGTCCTCTCTGGTAAGCCGTCAGGTATTTTATCGTTTCGCCCAGGGGGGGGGGGGTCCCTCTAACCTAAAAAAACCCCCGTGTGCACGCCACACGTACTCTGCTACCCTAGTAGCTGCTTCCGGTGTGTAGTGCACGCCTGACCTGTCTAGGGGGGCCCTACAGTTCTCCACCCAATAACGGAGGTCGATGAATTTGCAACCATTATAGTCGCAGAGTCGTCTGAGCCTCTGGTTTAGACCCTCCACACGGCTCCAAACCAGAGGACCGCGATCGACTCTGGGTACTATGCTGCGGATATTAAGCTCAGCTTGCACTCCGCGTGCGATGCTGGTTGTCTTCACCAAATCAGCCAGCCGCCGGAAGGAACCAAGGATGGCCTCAGAACCCAAGCGGCAGGCGTCATTCGTTCCGACATGTGCTACTATCTGCAGCCGGTCACACCCAGTGCGTTCAATAGCTGCCGGAAGGGCCTCCTCCACATTACGGACGAGACCCCCCGGCAAGCACACCGAGTGCACACTGGCATTCTTCCCCGACCTACCCGCTATTTTCCTGAGGGGCTCCATAACCCGCCTAACGTTGGAGCTCCCTATAACTAATAGGCCCGGCCTCTGTGACTGTCGGGACCTTGCCGGAGAATCGGCCACTGGCCCAACGGGCGAGGCATCCTGTGGTGGCTCGGAAACGATGTCATCACCACTAGGAAGCACCCCGTACCTGTTGGAAAGGGGTAAGGCAGCTGCCACGCGGCCAGATCCCACCTTCGCCTTTCGGCCAGGCACGCGCGAGCCCACCACTGTCCGCCATTCACCCTGGAGTGATGGCTGACCGGTAAGATGCTCACTGCCGGAAGACGCAGCGACATCAGGGGTTCCATGTGATTCCAAGGCCACCGAAGTAGGCATAGGTCTCACCACAGTTGCCCCAACGCCACTACGAGCCGACGCCTGCGCCTCGAGCTCGATGAGCCTAACAGACAAAGCCTACACCTGCCCCCGAAGAGTGGCCAATTCTCCTTGCGTCCGCTCACAACAACCACAGTCCCTACACATGACTATGTTTACCCTACTCTATACGGTGACAAATTCCCAAGATAATCTTCTGATGAGCTACTCTGATAATCAAGAAACACTCACTGAAATACGAGACGCGAAAACTACGCTAGGTTTTCCCAGAAAAACTATTTAAAAGCTAAGCGCAGCAAATAAGTACAAAAACGCTTTATACAAACAGTACTCGCTGCTGCTGGTGCTCTCGCTCTGGCTGTCGCAAGACAACTGCTGATTCAAGTGACTAGTGGCTAACGGCCGCGAAACAAACAAAAGACGGTTTTAGGGCGCTTTCTGTTCTAAACGATCAAGAAAACACTAAGAAATCTAACACGATAACTACGTAAAGTTTTATCAAGAACTGTTAGTTACTATGCAGAGCAGATAAACACAAATAGAATCCCTTCCTTAGTGGAAGGTCGTAAACAAAATGCAAAATAAACGCTTTATACAAACAGTACTCGCTGCTGCTGGTGCTCTCGCTCTGGCTGTCACAAGACAACTGCTGATTCAAGTGACTAGTGGCTAACGGCCGCGAAACAAACAAAAGACGGTTTTAGGGCGCTTTCTGTTCTAAACGATCAAGAAAACACTAAGAAATCTAACACGAAAACTACGTAAAGTTTTATCAAGAACTGTTAGTTACTATGCAGAGCAGATAAACACAAATAGAATCCCTTCCTTAGTGGAAGGTCGTAAACAAAATGCAAAATAAACGCTTTATACAAACAGTACTCGCTGCTGCTGGTGCTCTCGCTCTGGCTGTCACAAGACAACTGCTGATTCAAGTGACTAGTGGCTAACGGCCGCGAAACAAACAAAAGACGGTTTTAGGGCGCTTTCTGTTCTAAACGATCAAGAAAACACTAAGAAATCTAACACGAAAACTACGTAAAGTTTTATCAAGAACTGTTAGTTACTATGCAGAGCAGATAAACACAAATAGAATCCCTTCCTTAGTGGAAGGTCGTAAACAAAATGCAAAATAAACGCTTTATACAAACAGTACTCGCTGCTGCTGGTGCTCTCGCTCTGGCTGTCACAAGACACACCAGGTGGAATACTTTTCTGACGCTTGTCTCTTTCAAGGATATTAGTAGGCCTGAGAGAATGTTGTCTACTCCTTGGGTCTTGTTTCGACTTAAGCCTTTGAAAGTTCTGTTAAATTCTTCTCGCTGTATCATATCTCCCACCTCTTCTTCGTCTACTTCCTCTTCCCTTTCTATAATACATCCATCAAGTGCATTTCCTGGGCATAGACCCTCTATAAATTCTTTCCATCTTTCAGCTTTCCATTCTTTGCTTAGTGCTGTTATTATCTTTAATAAGTGATAATGATTCTGGGACCTTACCATGGATGCCCATGTAGTTTAGTAACATCAAATTAAGGTTTTCTATTTACGATCTGCTAGGACGAACATTACCTGAGAATAATTTGGCTGACCTACTTTTGATTTCGGCAGATAATTCATCAGTGATCCCAAGAGGAGGGGAGGGGGGAAACAGGAAATGGTTCTTCTAACCTACACACCTACATAACAACCACGGGCACGTCACACGTATTTTAGTACTCCAGTAGACGCTTCCGGTATGGAGTGCATGGCTGACATATTGCGGGGCCCTAAAGTTCTTCACACGATAGCGGAGGTTGAGAAATTCGCTTTCGATATTGTCACAGAATCGTTTGAGCCTCTACTTTAGCCCTACCACTCTCCTCGAAGCCAGAGGACCGCGATGGACTCTAGTTGAACATGTTGGGGTCGTTTAATGAAATATTGCGATCTTGTGATAATCTGACAGTTCCCTGCATCGCATGCCGTTCGAATCGTTTGCATAAGGTGTGTAATTTTTTAAGTAATAACTGGAACAACAGTGATCTTGTACCGTTATTTATCAAAAAAACAATCCGTCTAGATCGCGAATGGTGCTTCTTTCTACTAACTGATTTCAATTCGTACATAGACCATCTTCAGTATTTATTTTCATTGGCGACACAGAGCCCATGGGCGCGGCCGCTGTATGTCCTAAGAAGCACCTGTCATAAACTACTTAGTGATTGGAGCCTCTTAGCCCACTCAACGGCTCCGCCCGTGGACTCCACGCACCACCAATTGAGATACAAACGAACAAGAAAGAAAGATTGAGTTAAACGTCCCGTCGATATCGACGACGGAGCACAAGCTACGATTGTGTCAAGGACGGGGAAGGAAACCTTTCAAAGGAGCGATCCCGGGATTTGCCCGGAGCGATTTAGGGAAATCACGGACAACGTACATCCGAATGGCGGGACGCGGGTTTGAACCGTCGTCCTCCCGAATGCGAGTCCAGCGTACTAACCACTGCACCACCTCGCTGGGTGGTACATGTTGGACTGAACATGGTCTATGTATAACTGAAACCGGTTGCGACGAAAATAAACAGCATTTGCGATCTACACTGACTGGTTTTTGTTAAATAACGTTTGTAACCTGAAATAGATAAATAATCCTTAATCACATACAGACTATTCGCAACTCTTCACCCAGCTGATGTCTGGTGAAAGATGCATGCAGGGTTAGTTTCTATGCACAGAGAACAGATTTCTGCATCCAGATAGTACAGAGCTCACTCATCAATGCCAACGACTGGTCATACACTTATAGAAAGAGTATCTATCAGGTGGACATAGTGCTCTGTAAACGTTGCCAAGATCAGACTGAAGTAGTCACGTGACGATGGTCTGATGCTGTTGTTTACATTTTGTGTTAAGACACACTTTAATGCATATCACTCATATTTGACACGTTTTCACACGTTTATTGAATAGTAACAGCAGTAGGCTGAACTAAAGGGGGAAGTTACCTTTCTTCGTTAAATAATACCACGAACGTTTCATTACAGTTATCATGGTAGTAAGACGCACTTTTCAGTGTTGGCTAATAGCGAGGCACACTGTAATGAACGCATAAAATCACAGAGGTACTTCAAAACTTCAAGTTTGGCCTGATGCATTTCATAAATCATTGTTATTACACCAATTTACTTAAATCCATATGGGTTGCATGACTCCACAGAGGTGTAGACGAGCCACATCAAGCTGGAGGAAAGCCATTCGCGAGCAGTGGCCAAGCAAAAAGGGGGAGGGGGAGGATAGGCTTAAGGGTGACTTCTAAAGGAAGTGCCACAAGAAGCAGGGTGTGCAGTAGCCCGGCAACTTGTCGGCAGGTTAAGATGCACCAGATGCACGGTATTGTCTGCTGTGGTGCATTTGAGACACGTGCACACAAAATTCATCAAAATTGCGGTCTCCACAGTGTACGGTCGGAGACTTCTAAAAAGCTCGGTCAGACGGACAATGACAAAGGTCCAGACCAATGCAAAATAAGTTATAAATGAATCGGAATAGCCGCGCGGGATTAGCCGAGCGGTCTTAGGCGCTGCAGTCATGGACTGTGCGGCTGGTCCCGGCGGAGGTTCGAGTCCTCCCTCGGGCATGGGTGTGTGTGTGTTTGTCCTTAGGATAATTTGGGTTAAGTAGTGTGTAAGCATAGGGACTGATGACCTTAGCAGTTAAGTCCCATAAGATTTCACATACATTTTTTTGAATCGGAATCCCTTCTCAAAAGACATCCTGGTTCCATGTTTTTTACTTACCGTCCTTCCGAGAAGACTGTGGGAATCCGGACTGGCTGAGAGATAGCCATCTCGTTGCTTTAACGTGAGAAGCTATGCGGCAGTCATTGTTAAAAAAATTCTTCTTCCCCTATTTGTGGGGAGGTCTGACGACATCCGAATGTCACTCCACATTTATCTCTCTTGCAATGTGGGAGGGCAGCTCATTGGTTAACTCGAAAAATATCAGCTAGATGGGAGTCTGGAGCTATGATTCTCAAAATAAGCATATCAAGTGAGTTCACTGGGTGACTGAAAAGTTTTGTGCAAGTCGGGGTGTTGGAGGGCATAAAAAAATCTTATTGGCTAATCATAGGCCAAATTATGCCTAGGAAGCTCATTTTCGAATATTTTCTGCAGAGAAGAAAAGAAGTGTAGAATATGTGAGGAAATCTGGATAGGTTCACAGAAGAGGATACAGTGGCTCGGGGTAAGATTCGGGGTAGAGACTGGGAAAAAGATGGACTTGGCTGGGAGCCACAGTGAAGGCCACAGCCAGCTTTTGCGATACTCAGCTTACCATACTATCACCGAGAAGTTGCGGCCATCGGCAGACTGCAGCACATGCAGGTCCTCTCTCCTTGAGTCGTCGATCAGGTGAGAGTAGATTCCAGCGTGGGTTGTCACGGGAAGCTCTTGATTAGCTCTCTGGTAGTCTAAACATTACTGATGCCTTTCCACTCTAGACAGCCACAAACTTCTCTAGGACCTAGCAGCTTCCTAGGTGGTTCAATATAGTCTCATAGCCGATGTCTCACCCGTCAATCAAGGGGTTCGATCAGTACAATCATTGTGCATCCATCTCTGGTTATGAATTTCAGAGAACAACTTTTTGGAACGTTGGTAACTCGCATCCTACCTATTCATTCCAAAATTTGCCAAGCCTATCTAATATTCAGTTAAATCGTACCTATGTTCAAAGTTTGTCATCCTTTTTCTTTGCTTTGTATCCTTGCCATTCTCATTCATTTTTAATCTTGCCCTTTTTCAAGTGTGTGCTCGCAGTCAGCGAATAAAATTGTGATTAATTTGAACCAACGCTTCAATTCAGTAAATGGTCGACCTACTCCAGTTAACAAACATTAATGATTTTGTAACAATTGTAACGTCCCCTTAGAAAAATTTATGAATTACTGTGCTGATAAACCTCTTACATTATTTGATTTTCAAACAGCTGAGCAGAACTGAACGTACTCAGACATTTCGGTGTTTACCTATTCTCATCAACACTGACACACAATATTTTTAGCGCAACGCAATCTGGCTTTCAATAATCCCTACAAAAGAATGGCCCTGACTAACAATAACCTATACCTTTCATGAATCACTTACAAAAATCTTCGTTACTCAAACTACTGCAATACAGCGAGCGCCAATACTGCCAGCTAAATAAAAGATTCTAACTACTGAAGGCACTAACTACTGATAGGCATAGTTAACAAATGAAAGATTTTGGTAGAGAACAAACAACGTATTTACGTTAATAGTGTTCAAAAGTCATAATATACATATCAGTTCATGACATCCAGTCTTACAAATTTATTCTTTCTGGTGGACATAGGTCCAGATCATCCGCTCTCAAAATTCTACCATCTCTCTCCTCACATCCACCACTGCTGGCCGCTCACCTCCAACTGCGCAACGCTACGCGCTGTTCACATCTAACTGCCCAACACTACAACAGCAAATATTCCAACAATGCAAACCAGACACAGACTTCACACAGCACAGTCAGTGATTTTCATACAGAGTGCTGCGTGGCATTACTAACACAAAAGTCTAAACAGCCTACTTACACAATCAGCACCCACGACTCATTTACGAGAATCAAATCTTTTTCATTATTCAGTTCTACGCGAGGCAATACTGACTCTACGAGAGCTTAGAAGATAGGTTACGGAAAGCAAACCTACGTTTATAGCGTTTGTAGAAGGCTTTCGACAATGTTGATTGGAATACCCTCTTTGAAATTCTGAAGGCAGCAGGAGTAAAATACTGGGAGCGAAAGGCTATTTACAACTTGTACAGAAACCATACTGGAGTTATAACAGTCGAGGGACATGATGGTAGTAGTCTATACCCGATATTGTTCAATTTGTACACTGAGCAAGTAGTAAAGAAAACCAAAGAAAAATTTGGAGCAGAATCTGAAGCCCAGGTAGAAGAAATATAAACTTTGAGAGTTGCCGAAGACATTGTAATTCTAACACAGACACCAAAGGACTTGGAAAATCAGCTGAACGGAATGGACACTGTCTTGAAAAGAAGATATAAGATTAACATAAACGAAAGCAAAACAATGATAACGGAATGTAGTCGAATTAAATCACGCGATGCTCAGGAAATTAGATTAGGAAAGGAGACGCATAAAGTAGTAGATGACTTTTGCTATTTGGACAGCAAAATAACTAATGCTGGCCAAAGTAGAGAGGATATAAAATGTAGACCGCCTATGGCAAGGAAAGCGTTTCTGAAGAACAGACATTTGTTAACATCGAATATAGACTTAAGTGTCAGGAAGTGTTTCCTGAAAGTATTTGTATGGCGTGTAGTCATATTTATGGTAGTGAAATACTGCCGACAAACAGTTTAGACAAGAAGATATTGGAAGATTTTGAAATCTGTCCCTACTTAAGAATGTTGAAGATTAGATGGATAGATCACGTAACTAATGATGAGGTATTGAATAGAATTCGGGAGAAAAAAAATTTATGGCACACCCTGACTGAAAGAAGGGGCAGGTTAATGGGACAGCTACTGGAGCGAAGTGTGTGTGTGTCGACGGGCGGATGTAAATCAGACGCAGAACGAGGTAGGTTGTAGTAGTTATTCAGAGGTGAAGAGGCTCGCACAGGAAGGAGTAGCGTGAAGAGCTCCATCAAACTGAAGAGGCAACAGTGACAACACATCTTCTCTACACATAGGGAGCAATCTGTCGCTTTGTCGGTCCAACCGGGACAGATACTGAAACAACCGAAAGGCTGGTCACCTCGAATCGGCGTCTTTCATTCATTGTATGACACTATTGTCATATACAGGGTGTTACAAAAAGGTACGGCCAAACTTTCAGGATACATTTCTCACACACAAATAAAGAAAGTATGTTATATGGACATGTGTCCGGAAACGCTTAATTTCCATGTTAGAGCTCATTTTAGTTTCGTCAGTATGTACTGTACTTCATCGATTCAACGCCAGTTGGCCCAATTGAAGAAAGGTAATGTTGACTTCGGTTCAAATGGCTCTGAGCACTATGCGACTTAACTTCTGAGGTCATCAGTCGCCCAGAACTTAGAACTAATTAAACCTAACTAACCTAAGGGCATCACACACATCCATGCCCGAAGCAGGATTCGAACCTGCGACCGTAGCGGTCGTTCGGTTCCAGAGTGTAGCGCCTAGAACCGCACGGCCACTCCGGCCAGCTTGAATTCGGTGCTTGTGTTGACATGCGTCTCATTGCTCTACAGTACTAGCATCAAGCACATCAGTACGTAGCATCAACAGGTTAGTGTTCATCACGAACGTGGTTTTGCAGCCAGTGCAATGTTTACAAATGCGGAGTTGGCAGATGCCCATTTGATGTATGGATTAGCACGGGGCAATAGCCGTGGCGCGGTACGTTTGTATCGAGACAGATTTCCAGAACGAAGGTGTCCCGACAGGAAGACATTCGAAGCAATTGATCGGCGTCTTAGGGAGCACGGAACATTCCAGCCTATGACTCGCGACTGGGGAAGACCTAGAAGGACGAGGACACTTGCAATGGACGAGGCAATTCTTCGTGCAGTTGACGATAACCCTAATGTCAGCGTCAGAGAAGTTGCTGCTGTACACGGTAACGTTGGCCACGTCACTGTATGGACAGTGCTACGGGAGAACCAGTTGTTTCCGTACTATGTACTGCGTGTGCAGGCACTATCAGCAGCTGACTGGCCTCCACGGGTACCCTTCTGCGAATGGTTCATCCAACAATGTGTCAATCCTCATTTCAGTGCAAATGTTCTCTTTACGGATGAGGCTTCATTCCCTCGTGATCAAATTGTAAATTTTCACAGTCAACATGTGTGGGCTGTCGAGAATCCGCACGCAGTTGTGCAATCACGTCATCAACACAGATTTTCTGTGAACGTTTGGGCAGGCATTGTTGGTGATGTCTTGATTGGGTCCCATGTTCTTCCACCTACGCTCAATGGAGCACGTTATCATGATTTCATACGGGATACTCTACCTGTGCTGCTAGAACATGTGCCTTTACAAGTACGACACAACATGTGGTTCATGCACGATGGAGCTCCTGCATATTTCAGTCGAAGTGTTCGTACGCTTCTCAACAACAGATTCGGTGACCGATGGATTGGTAGAGGCGGACCAATTCCATAGCCTCCACGCTCTCCTGACCTCAACCCTCTTGACTTTCATTTATGGGGGCATTTGAAAGCTCTTGTCTACGCAACCCCGGTACCAAATGTAGAGACTCTTCGTGCTCGTATTGTGGACGGCTGTGATACAATACGCCATTCTCCAGGGCTGCATCAGCGCATCAGGGATTCCATGCGACGGAGGGTGGATGCATGTATCCTCGCTAACGGAGGACATTTTGAACATTTCCTGTAACAAAGTGTTTGAAGACAAGCTGGTACGTTCTGTTGCTGTGTGTTTCCATTCCATGATTAATGTGATTTGATGAGAAGTAATAAAATGAGCTCTAACATGGGAAGTAAGCGTTTCCGGACACATGTCCACATAACATATTTTCTTTCTTTGTGTGTGAGGAATGTTTCCTGAAAGTTTGGCCGTACCTTTTTGTAACACCCTGTATTTATGAGATAAGTGCTACACAAATTCGATATCGAGTAGAATTGTGCTTCCAGTCAATACGGTGAATGTTTACGTATTTCGAGAATTGTTCATCTGCAGATAAACTTTAAATATGACAGACTGAGTAATTTTCTTCGTGTTATTCAGTTTTCAAAGCTGATGTGCAAATTTGACAGTTGTTATCAAGGTCTTGTGTCGTAGTGGATAATTAAGTACGATTAATATTTTAATTTTTCAGAATAATGAACAATAAAAAGTAAAAACGGAAGAATTTCGTTCCTGAAAATATTTCAACTTGCAGTAGATCGCTAATATGTTGCGTATCGTAATTCCATTTTTGAATTTGTTCGACGTACTTCCGTTGCGGCGGACTAGGAAATTATTTGACAATATCACTGCAGCACAATTTATTTAAACAGAGACTCGCCAATACGATAAAGTAGCCTGCAGCAAAGAACCTGAAAAATAGCTGTAGCTATCCCTTCTTTTACTGCAACAAAAAACGGCGTCTGAGCCGTGACATTTCTCGCAATCAACAGAAATGTCCCTGTGTTTATCTCTTCAAAGCTTTACACTAAAGTGACAAAAGCCAAGGGATAGCAATATGCAAATCTACAGATGGCGGTAGTATCGCGTTCACGAGATATAAAAGAGCAGTGCGTAGGTGGAGCTGTCATTTGTACTCAATTTATGTGAAAAGATGTCCCCACAACGGTAATTAATAGACTTTGAACGCGGGCAGGTAGTTCGAGCTAGACGCATACGACATTCCATTTCGTTAGAAAATTCAATATTCCGAGATCCATAGTGTCAAGATCGTGCCGAGATTAACAGCTTTCAGGCATAACCCGTCACTAAGGACAATGCAGTGGCCGAGGACCTTCAATTAACGACCGAGACCATCAGCATTTGCGTAAAATTGTCAGCGCCAGCCAACAAGCAATATTGTGTGAAACAATTACAGAAATCAATGTGTGACGTATGACGAACTTATCTGTTAGGACAGTGTGGCGAAATTTGGTGTTGATGGGCTATGGCAGCAGACGACATACGCGAGTGCCTTTGTTGTCAGCATGACATAGTCTGCAGCGCCTTCCCAGGGCTCGTGACCTCATCGGTTGGACCCTAGACGACAGTTGCCAACAAGGCTCTGTGAAAGTTGGTGGTGTCTCCGTAATGGTGTGGGTTGTGTTTACATGGAATGGATTGGGTCCTTTGGTCCAACTGAACTACTTGGAGGACATTTTCAGTCATTCATGGACGTCGTATCCCGAAACAATTATGTAATTTTTATGGATGACATTGGGCCATGTCACTGGACCACCATTGTTCTTAATTGGAAATTTTGGAAATTTGTGATAACGTTCTGTCGGACCAAACTCCTGAGGTCATCGGTCCCTAGGCTTACACACTGATTAATCTAACTTAAACTAATTTACGCTAAGAACAACACAAAAACCCAAGCCCGAGGGAGGACTCGAAACTCCGACAGGTTGGGGGCAGCGGTGCGAACCGTGGTAAGGCGCCTTAGACCGCGCTGCTACCCCGCACGGCTTCTCAATTAGTTCGAAGAACATTCTAGACTATTCGAGTGAATGATTTGGTCATGCAGATCCCCAACATGACTCTCATCGAACATTTATGGAACATAATCGAGAGATCAGTTAGTGCACAGAATCCTGTACTAGCAACACTTCCGCGATTATGGACGGCTATAGAGGCAATGGAGTGGGAGTGGATAATGGAATGTAGTCGAATTAAGTCGGGTAGTCCGGAGGGAATTAGATTAGGAAATGAGACGCTTAAAGTAGTAAAGGAGTTTTGCTATTTGGGGAGCAAAATAACCGATGATGGTCGAAGTAGAGGGGATATAAAATGTAGACTGGCAATGGCAAGGAAAGCGTTTCTCAATAAGAGAAATTTGTTAACATCGACTATAGTTTTACACTACTGGCCATTAAAATTGCTACACCTCAAAGATGACGTGCTACAGACGCGAATCGAGTATGGATTTAAGTGTCAGGAAGTCGTTTCTGAAAGTATTTGTATGGAGTGAAACATGGATAAATAGTTTGGACAAGAAGAGAATAGAAGCTTTCGAAATGTGGTGCTACAGAAGAATGCTGAAGATTAGATGGGCCAATCACATAACTAATGAGGAGGTATTGAATAGGAGTGGGGAGAAGAGAAGGTTGTGCCACAACTTGACTAGAAGAAGGGATCGGTTGGTAGGACATGTTCTGAGGCATCAAGGGATCACCAATTTAGTATTGGACGGCAGCGTGGAGGGTAAAGATCGTAGAGGGAGACCAAGAGATGAATACACTAAGCAGATTCAGAAGGATGTAGGTTGCAGTAGGTACTGGGAGATGAAGAAGCGTGCACAGGATAGAGTAGCTTGGAGAGCTGCATCAAACTAGCCTTCGGAATGAAGATCGCAACGAAAGTGTTCAGATGTTGTTGTTGTGGTCTTCAGTCCTGAGACTGGTTTGATGCAGCTCTCCATGCTACTCTATCCTGTGCAAGCTTCTTCATCTCCCAGTACCTACTGCAACCTACATCCTTCTGAATCTGATTGATCTCTTGGTCTCCCTCTACGATTTTTACCCTCCACGCTGCCCTCCAATGCTAAATTTGTGATCCCTTGATGCCTCAAAACATGTCCTACCAACCGATCCCTTCTTCTTGTTAAGTTGTGCCACAAACTTCTCTTCTCCCCAATCCTATTCAATACCTCCTCATTAGTTACGTGATCTACCCACCTTATCTTCAGTATTCTTCTGTAGCACCACATTTCGAAAGCTTCTATTCTCTTCTTGTCCAAACTGGTTATCGTCCATGTTTCACTTCCATACATGGCTACACTCCATACAAATACATTCAGAAACGACTTCCTGACACTTAAATCTATACTCGATGTTAACAAATTTCTCTTCTTCAGAAACGATTTCCTTGCCATTGCCAGTCTACATTTTATATCCTCTCTACTTCGACCATCATCAGTTATTTTACTCCCTAAACAGCAAAACTCCTTTATTACTTTAAGTGTCTCATTTCCTAATCTAATCCCCTCAGCATCAGCCGATTTAATTTGACTACATTCCATTATCCTCGTTTTGCTTTTGTTGATGTTCATCTTATATCCTCCTTTCAAGACACTGTCCATTCCGTTCAACTGCTCTTCCAAGTCCTTTGCTGTCTGACAGAATTACAATGTCATCGGCAAACCTCAAAGTTTTTACTTCATCTCCATGAATTTTAATACCTACTCCGAATTTTTCTTTTGTTTCCTTTACTACTTGCTCAATATACAGACTGAATAACATCGGGGAGAGGCTACAACCCTTTCTCACTCCTTTCCCAACCACTGCTTCCCTTTCGTGCCCCTCGACTCTTATAACTGCCATCTGGTTTCTGTACAAATTGTAAATAGCCTTTCGCTCCCTGTATTTTACCCCTGCCACCTTCAGAATTTGAAAGAGAGTATTCCAGTTAACGTTGTCAAAAGCTTTCTCTAAGTCTACAAATGCTAGAAACGTAGGTTTGCCTTTTCTTAATCTTTCTTCTAAGATAAGTCGTAAGGTTAGTATTGCCTCACGTGTTCCAACATTTCTACGGAATCCAAACTGATCCTCCCCGAGGTCCGCTTCTACCAGTTTTTCCATTCGTCTGTAAAGAATTCGCGTTAGTATTTTGCAGCTGTGACTTATTAAACTGATAGTTCTGTAATTTTCACATCTGTCAACACCCGCTTTCTTTGGGATTGGAATTATTATATTCTTCTTGAAGTCTGTGGGTATTTCGCCTGTCTCATACATCTTGCTCACCAGATGGTAGAGTTTTGTCATGACTGGCTCTCCCAAGGCCATCAGTAGTTCTAATGGAATGTTGTCTACTCCCAGGGCCTTGTTTCGACTCAGGTCTTTCAGTGCTCTGTCAAACTCTTCACGCAGTATCTTATCTCCCATTTCATCTTCATCTACATCCTCTTCCATTTCCATAATATTGCCCTCAAGTACATCGCCCTTGTATAAACCCTCTATATACTCCTTCCACCTTTCTGCCTTCCTTTCTTTGCTTAGAACTGGGTTGCCATCTGAGCTCTTGATATTCATACAAGTGGTTCTCTTCTCTCCAAAGGCCTCTTTAATTTTCCTGTAGGCAGTATCTATCTTACCCCTAGTGAGACAAGCCTCTACATCCTTACATTTGTACTCTAGCCATCCCTGCTTAGCCATTTTGCACTTCCTGGCAATCTCATTTTTGAGACGTTTGTATTCCTTTTTGCCTGCTTCATTTACTGCATTTTTATATTTTCTCCTTTCATCAATTAAATTCAATATTTCTTCTGTTACCCAAGGATTTCTATTAGCCCTCGTCTTTTTACCTACTTGATCCTCTGCTGCCTTCACTACTTCATCCCTCAGAGCTACTCATTCTTCTTCTACTGTATTTCTTTCCCCCATTCCTGTCAATTGTTCCCTTCTGCTCTCCCTGAAACTCTCTCCAACCTCTGGTTCTTTCAATTTATCCAGGTCCCATCTCCTTAAATTCCCGCCTTTTTGCTGTTTCTTCAGTTTCAATCTGCAGTTCATAACCAATAGATTGTGGTCAGAATCCACATCTGCCCCTGGAAATGTCTTACAATTTAAAACCTGGTTCCTAAATCTCTGTCTTACCATTATGTAATCTATCTGATACCTTTTAGTATCTCCAGGATTCTTCCAGGTATACAACCTTCTTTCATGATTCTTGCACCAAGTGTTAGCTATGATTAAGTTATCCTCTGTGCAAAATTCTACAAGGCGGCTTCCTCTTTCATTTCTTCCCCCCAATCCATATTCACCTACTATGTTTCCTTCTCTCCCTTTTCCTACTGACGAATTCCAGACACTCATGACTATTAAATTTTCGTCTCCCTTCACTACCTGAATAATTTCTTTTATCTCGTCATACATTTCATCAATTTCTTCATCATCTGCAGAGCTAGTTGGCATATAAACTTGTACTACTGTAGTAGGCATGGGCTTTGTGTCTATCTTGGCCACAATAATGCGTTCACTACGCTGTTTGTAGTAGCTAACCCGCACTCCTATTTTTTTATTCATTATTAAACCTACTCCTGCATTACCCTTATTTGATTTTGTATTTATAACCCTGTAATCACCTGACCAAAAGTCTTGTTCCTCCTGCCACCGAACTTCACTGATTCCCACTATATCTAACTTTAACCTATCCATTTCCCTTTTTAAATTTTCTAACCTACCTGCCCGATTAAGGGATCTGACATTCCACGCTCGGATCCGTAGAATGCCAGTTTTCTTTCTCCTGCTAACGACGTCCTCTTGAGTTGTCCCCGCCCGGAGATCCGAATGGGGGACTATTTTACCTCCGGAATATTTTACCCAAGAGGACGCCATCATCATTTAATCATACAGTAAAGCTGCATGTCCTCGGGAAAAATTACGGCTGTGGTTTCCCCTTGCTTTCAGCCGTTCGCAGTACCAGCACAGCAAGGCCGTTTTGGTTAATGTTACAAGGCCAGATCAGTCAATCATCCAGACTGTTGCCCCTGCAACTACTGAAAAGGCTGCTGCCCCTCTTCAGGAACCACATGTTTGTCTGGCCTCTCAACAGATACCCCTCCGTTGTGGTTGCACCTACGGTACGGCCATCTGTATCGTTGAGGCACGCAAGCCTCCCCACCAACGGCAAGGTCCATGGTTCATTTGTAGATAAATAAATAAATTAAATAAAAATAAATAAAACATGTTTTATACAAACAGCCAAGCTGCATATTTACCATCTGTTGCACTGAAGCCTTTGACAAAACCACACTTATTTGATGAAATATGTACACTACATTTTAGGCAATTATCATAAATCTGCACAATAATTTTGTCATATGTAAGACCTGCACATTTTCCATCTGTTACATTGAAGCCTCTGACAAAATTATATCTATCTGAGAAAATGTGGACACTACAGCATAAGCAATTATTATAAATATGCACAAGAACTTTTGTCACATATCAGAGCAAGTAGATAGGGTGGTAGATGGAGATTCACCCACCTTTCCTTTAGTTTCTTAGATAAGAATGTTAATGCTAGTTTGTTAGATTGTGGGAATCTGCCACGATAAATTATTATCAATAAAAATAATCAGTTTTTGAAAATATACTGTAACTGAATTTTAGGAAATAGGGAGGATTTGAAAAAGTCACCTAGAATCCCAGGTTAGGGGAGACTTACCGGACTGGATGAGAAAGAAAGACTGGTTGTTAGAGACTGCTCCAGGTGAGATTTGTAAACCTGAGAGCTTGATGCTGGAAGACAGGGTAATATCCAAGACAGAGATTACAGACATAACATAGCGCACGAGTTAATAAGAGTGGTTAGAGATGTGGAGCGAGAAAAATACACAGGTCAGAAAATAATAGATATAGAAAATTAAAGAGAGTAAAGAAAGGATTACTGAGACCAAAGAACCTAAATTCAGTCTCAGTATTCCTTTCTTTCCTTTCCATCCTACAAGATGTCCTGCACCGCTAGCCATACAAAATCACCCTTGTTCAGGAGTTGCTTCCTTCTGACCTGTCAGCAAAGCAGATGTTCGTTCTGGAATTTCTTGCTCACATAGATGTGGACAATGAATGGCCATGGAACATTCTGTGGGCAGACAAAGACCATTTCCCTCTCCAAGGACACATAAATATACAGAACTGCAGATATGGACAATGGAAAAACCACACGCACATCAACCCGCACCACTTCATTCTGCAGAAGTGACTGTGTGGTGCAGGTTGAAGGTATTAGTTATCATATGGCCATATCTGTTCAAGGAGATGAGTCCTGTAGGTTCTGTTACCTGTACCGTCACTAGCAAATGCTATGAGAGTCTTTTGTGCACCAACATCATTCCAACCTTCCAACATATAGATCTATGGGTAGGATCATTTTTATGCAAAATAGCAGTTCTCCACATCCTGGACAGCCAGTACAGTGGCTGCTGCTCAGAATTATTAGCCATCATTTCCCTGCAGCCTGGCCATCCAGATCACATGATCTTAATCCGTGTGACTTCCGGTTGTGGGGTTATCTGAAAGATGTGTTCAGTGCTCCAATTATTAATGTAGCTTAACTTGAAGGCACACGTTGTGCAATGCATTCAGAATGTGACCCCCAAGATACACTGATCTATTATGGAATATGTTGTTTCCTAATTTCAAATTGTGGCAGAAAACGGTGGACAGCATACTGAACATGTCTTGTGCCAGTTTCATGACAATTAGAAATTGATGTCTTTTGCTATTTATGCTGTTTTTGGACTTAGGACAATTAAACACTAATGTGATTTTGCTTTTGATGCCATCTTGCCCTCAGGACAATTAAAAACCAATTGGTCCCATCCGATGTGGTACAACCTTGCTGTGGTGGATGGGCTTACACACCAACAGCACCACAACTGTTGACTGCAGAACTTGTGTAGTCCTGCAGATCGAACAGTCCTCCAACCATAGCCATCATATTACGATTCATGTGTCATTTGTAGCCCACCACATTTACATTGAGACACCATATATTGGTAAACTTTGCATTTTTATTTATTTATTTTTTGTGGTGTTTCTGTGGCTTGATGTGCTTCCTCTTATTTAAATACCATATTGCATGGTAATGAGCAATCAGCATGAGAATGTTATAGCTACATAATTTGTACTAGCAGAAATGGCCTGAAATTTGCTTACATGAGAAAAGAAATAGCTCCCCATCTCCTACCCCTCCCCCCCCCCCCACCCTTTCCAATGTACACCTCTGTAACAAAGTAACCTCTACTCTGCACACAATTAAGTGCCCTCTTGCATTTAAGAAAAAGGAGCACTTCCTTTTGTCATGGCCGAAACTTTTCCCTAAAACAAATGGCCACCTCACTCTCTGTCAAACAAAGTAACAAATGCCTCTGTCTTCTTACAGTTACGCTTCTTCCTATTTTTGTTTCTCTATTAAGTCATGCCACTTCCTCCCCTCACCCCCCATGCACTCTCTCCATTATTTGTGGTTTGATCACATTCCCTTTCCCTCCCACTCCCAGTCTCTGCCTTATAACCACTGCTGCCAGTGCCTTCGGTGTAAATCCACTTGTTCTACTTTTCATGAACTAACAGAGATTCTGCTTATTTCTGCTGTTCAGATAGTATTAGCAATAGAATGTGGGATAAAATCAGACGGGAATAAACTACGAAATCGTAAATTCGGATTGTAAAATATGGCTCGAGGGAAGGTTAGGCATCAATACTTGCTGTGTGTTCATTGGTGTAAAGAATTATATAATATTTAGTGAGGTTATTACGGATTCCGAATGTGAAATAATCTGAGTGTAGTTGAGCTTCAAAGGTGGTTGAACGTGGTAATCAGGTGCTTTTATTGTCCACACCTGCATCAGAAGCTGTAGCGGCAGATCGCTTCGGACATAAGTTGCAGATATTGTTAGTAATTTCCCTGGTCATGCCGTTGAAACATAGTGTGACTTTAACTTGCCAGCTATAGATTTTGACGGTCATGCTGTCAAAACTGGTGCCAGAGACAGGGATTCGTGTGGCATTATTGTGAATGTCTTCTCCGAAAATGACTTTGAGCAGATAATTAGAGAACCAATTCGACAGCCACTAACAGACCTGAACTTGTCAAATCAGTTAACGTAGACTGAGGTATTAGTAATCATAAGGTTGTGATGGGTAGATCACATAACTAATGAGGAGGTATTGAATAGGAGTGGGGAGAAGAGAAGTTTGTGGCACAACTTGACTAGAAGAAGGGATCGGTTGGTAGGACATGTTCTGAGGCATCAAGGGATCACCAATTTAGTATTGGAGGGCAGCGTGGAGGGTAAAGATCGTAGAGGGAGACCAAGAGATGAATACACTAAGCAGATTCAGAAAGATGTAGGTTGCAGTAGGTACTGGGAGATGAAGAAGCGTGCACAGGATAGAGTAGCTTGGAGAGCTGCATCAAACCAGTCTCAGTACTGAAGACCACAACAACAAAGAGGCAACATGGCCCTATATTTCTGCAGAGAACGTCCAACGACTTGTTGAGTCCATGCCATGTCTAGTTGCTGCACTACGCCGGACAAAAGCAGGTCCGACACGATATTGGGAGGTATCTCATGACTTTTGTCACCTCAGTATAAGTCAAAATCATGCCAGATATCGAATGCAGATTGAAATGAAATGATCGTTTGGCATTATTGCCCAGTACACATCTGGGGTGATTCGCCCGCCTAGTGTTAGTCTTTTTAGTTGACGCTACGTCGGCGACTTGCGCGTCGACGATGATAAAATGATTATGAAGGGCACACAACGAGCGGAGAAAATCTCTGACCCGGCCAGGAATCGAACCCAGGCCCTCTGCTGGATGTCAGCCCTGTGCCCACTCAGGTAAGGAGGTGAACAATGCAAATCGTTAAAGATTCCTGTAAAAAATGTGTACAAACTCCACGACACGTTTTGACGAGTTCTGTCTGTACTAGCAATTCAATGACATTCGAAATCTGCTGACCGCGAAGGGGCAAGCATTACTTCACTCCATGGTCACGTGGCCTTTGATTCAACGTACGTTGTAGAAAAAATTTTATATCCTGTGCATCAGAATGCTCACTCCATAGATATTTCTACGACAGCTGATGGGGGCAGCGTCTTTGCGATCAAAGATAACGCAACAGCGTTGCTGTAGCTTCTCTGATTGTCAGTGTAGGATCGTTGGTGGTAAGCTGTTTTGGGGAGGTAATGGAGCCGAATATCATCAGAGCGAAATGGCAGCCGGGACCAAGATGCGACACGGTTGCGCACCCGTGGCTGTTTCGGGGTCACTGGGAGAGGTATGAGCAATGGAAACATATCGCCGAGAAGCGTGCGCGGGCTCACCGCTCGACTAAAATCAAGAAAATAAAGTCGACGCTGCCACCGCCCAAAGGTCAGCGTCACCGCACTCTGCCTCGTTTGTTATTAAGATAGACAGTATGTTCCAGATGTTGATGTATGGTTTTGGCTGGGAGCCCTTTTGCTTGCCCTAAAAAGCAGTGGTCAGACTTTTAACATTTCAGTCGATACGTAGTCTTGAATGAGGATTGCATGTGAAGTACATGTCTGTGAATTGTTTATTTTCCATAGCAAACTATCGCCCCGCGAACTAGTGACTAGTGTTGGTACTACTCCGCAGCATCTCTTAGCGTAGTTAGTGTATTACGGATTTTATTTAAAAATAATTGTGAAACACGGACTACAATTCCTTCTACCGCGCGGGTCACGTATAGAAACAATAAACAATAGATCGCTTTCACAACTGAGTCCAGTTCTCGAGCGAGTCTCGCAGTCTAATGACATCTATTCGTACTATTTCGGCGATGGGTCTTTTCATTGCTATTTACTCTCGCGATTGCACTTATAGTCAGTTTGATATGATATATTACGTTTAATAAGCATATACTCTGTAATTAAATTCCTTCCTCGTTTTGTCTTATGTTACCATCTTATTTTCAAGCAGGTATCTTTTTTATTCGTTGTCCCTATTTTTGATAAGTTGCAACCCACTTGGTACGTTATTATAGTCTCGAATAACGAAATAAAAGTTTGCTTTAAGTTGAGACCCAAGTAAAATTTTTAATGACAGTTTTTCACATTTATTTATCTTTCCTTAAAAATCATATAAATGTTTAAATATAAGCGTAGGCTTCCGCGGCCATTGTCACAGTCAATAAAATTTTTCTGGGTTTGTGACCGCATTGTCAATATGTAAAATTACCAACGTTTCGGTCAATGTTGCAAGTGTCTTGCAACACTGACCGAAACGTCGGTAGTTTTACATATTGACAGTGCGGTCACAAACCCAGAAAAATTTTATTGTCAGTATAAATGTTTGTTTATCCATACATACTATAAGAGAGCTCTTATTGTAATGTTCAAATATAACAGGAGTTTGTATGGTGATAGGATTGAGTGTTATTTTCTCCTGTATTTAACGAAAAAGTAAAATTTGAAACAGGGCTATAGCTCGTTGGTGCCTAGTTCGTAGTTTCTCGTGTATTACTTGTACTCTCGCTATCCGATTCAAATGTGGTGTGATCGTTCTAGCAGATTTCACTCGATACCGTATCGAGCTCAGAGGCGTGTCGGGAAATCATGGGTCCGATCCAACCCTAGTTATCCACTGTTTGCAATTCACGAGTGATTATTGGAGATGCAGCATTACTAGTGTTTGTCACTCATCTGATATGACGAGAGCACTATGTTCCAGAACATTATTAGACTGAGGAAATAGTAGCGTACGTACCACATGCTTATAACTTATTAGAATAAAGGTATTACTTACCAGTAATGTTTCGTATCGAGTGTTGCACACAGTCGCAAATACGATAGCAAACCGTAAGTCTTTAAATTTTGATTTCAGTCTCTAAAGTAACCTTTCCAAGTTGCTGAAACATTTAAGCTCTACGATGCCAACGATTTCTTTGTCCAGTATGTTTACGTGTGCCCATGTTTTCGCTCAGCCTTTTTCAGTTATTTCACTTATGATATTTTATTAGTTGTTTCAAAATATGCAGCAGAAAATTTGTAAATATTTTATGTATTTATGATCCAAATCTGATAGACTGGATTCGGGACGTAGTAGTAGGAAGTTAATCAAAGAACAGAAAACTTGTGCCTTTTAAAACTTTTCAAGATGTGTACAACCTTAAGTTTATTTGTCTTAAACTAATTTCTAACGTTCTCGCTACGTCATATCTTATGCCAGAGTTTATCTCAACAGCGACAACATGTTTTCTCTGTGGATGTTATATTTTGTTGACCGCCCAGCATACGAGCCAGTGGTATCGGTTGCAATCTGTTGCTCGCTTCGATCCTGCCACACACGAACAATTTTACCAGCAATTTCAAACAGCATTCCAAACGTCATTGTGTCGTAATTTCTACTCTGGAAAGTGAACTGCTAGGTTTAACAGCAGTTGCAGTTCATTTCCGCATACATATCTACTAATACTTGCAAGATCAACGAAATTAAAAGAAATGGAATTAAAGCTTATTAAACTTGTTTTGAAACGATTTTCTTAGGGAGTGCAGGTTATGTTACAGAACATACCCTATTTTTCACTTACACCAGGTGTGTTGTGTACATCATTCCAGTGTGTATTTCGCAAGTCAGTCTAAGTTGACAATTCATTCTTCTTCTTCTTCTTTTGTGCATCTGTCTGCTGATAGAGGCTCTCCATCGTGTCCTGATCTCAGCATCTTCCTTCATCTGTTTGTACGTTTATCAATTTCCAATGTCGTCCATCGTTCCGATTCTCCTCCTGCCTCTTCCTCTCATTTGTTTCACGTTTCTCTCTATAGTTTTTTGTTGTACACAGTCGTTCCTACGCAGTACATGTCCCTGTCAAGATTTTTCCTCTTTCTGATCACTTTCAGTGATTTCCTTCTTTCTCTATGATCTTAATTAGTTCTTCATTCTCCTGCCTGTCAGTCCACTTCACGTTGGGTATCTCTCCATAGCCACATTTCAGAACTCTAAATATGTATTTTCTTTCTTTTTAACTGCCAATGATTCAGTGCTCTATACCACTACACTCCAGACATAACATTAAGTAAATCTTTTCCTCAGCTCCAATTGAATTCTGGGGCTTAGTAACTGCTTCACTTTTTCAAATGCTCTCTTTCCCATATGTTACGTCCAGGAATCCTGCATACTCTGTTCGTTAGAAGAACAGTCAGACAACTAGTATTAATGAGTTTTATTACGAACAAGACAATTACAAATACTTAACTTTGATACACTACTGGCCATTAAAAGTGCTACACCACGAAGATGACGTGCTACAGACGCGAAATTTAACCGACAGGAACAAGATACTGTGATATGCAAATGATTAGCTTTTCGCAGCATTCACACAAGGTTGGCGCCGGTGTCGACACCTACAACGTACTGGCATGAGGAAAGTCTCCAACCGATTTCTCATACACAAAAAGCAGTTGACCAGCGTTGCCTGGTGAAACGTTGTTGTGATGCCTCGTGTAAGGAAGAAAAATGCGTACCATCACGTTTCCGACTTTGGTAAAGGTCGGATTCTATCCTATCGCGATTGCGGTTTATCGTATCGCGACATAGCTGCTCGCGTTGGTCGAGATCCAATGACTGTTAGCAGAATATGGAATCGGTGGCTTCAGGAGGGTAATACGGAACGCCGTGCTGGATCCCAACGGCCTCGTATCACTAGCACTCGAGATGACAGGCATATTATCCGCATGGCTGTAACGGATCGTGCAGCCACGTCATTTTTTCGGATGAATCCAGCATCATGATGGACGCATCGGAATTTGGCGACATCGCGGTGAACGCACATTGGAAGCGTGTGTTCGTCATCGCCATACTGGCTTATCACCCAGCGTGATGGTATGATGGTATGGGTTGCCATTGGTTACACGTCTCGGTCACTTCTTGTTCGCATTGACGGCAGTTTGAACAGTGGACATTACATTTCAGATGTGTTATGATCCGTGGCTCTACCCTTCATTCTATTCCTGCGAAACCCTACATTTCAGCAGGATAATCCACGACCGCATGTTGCAGGTCCTCTCCGGGCCTTTCTGGATACAGAAAATGTTCGACTGCTGCCCTGGCCACCACATTCTCCACATCTCTCATCAACTGAAAACTTCTGGTCAATGGTGGCCGAGCAACTGGCTGGTCACAATACGCCAGTCACTACTCTTGATTAACTGTAGTATCGTGTTGAAGCTGCATGGGCAGCTGTACCTGTACACGCCATCCAAGCTCTGTTTGACTCAATGCCCAGGCGTATCAAGGCCGTTCAAAATGATCAAATGTGTGTGAAATCTTATGGGACTTAACTGCTAAGGTCATCAGTCCCTAAGCTTACATACTACTTAACCTAAATTATCCTAAAGACAACCACAGACACCCATGCCCGAGGGAGGACTCTAACCTCCTCCGGGACCAGCCGCACAGTCCATGACTGCACGGCCCTAGACGGCTCAGCTAATCCCGCACGGATATCAAGGCCGCTATTACGGGTTCTGGGTACTGATTTCTCGGGATCTATGCATCCAAATTGCGTGAAAATGTAATCACATGTCAGTTCTAGTATAATATATTTGTCCAATGAATACCTGTTTATCATCTGCATTTCTTCTTGGTGTAGCAAATTTAATGCCCAATAGTGTAGATGTGTCGCAAGCAAAGGGCAGTATACAAAATAATCAGTCTTCTTCAGAACAGACAAACACAAGTCTGTGCTACGTTGAGTGTACTAATGATAGAGGCTACGATGCATCGCCTAACGAAGTGGCTAAGTTGGAGCTGCTACCGAAGTGGCTAACGTTGAAGTTCCTATCGAAATGGGCCGCCATCAGTCGGCCGCGGCGCTTATGCCCTCTTCACCTAGGGGCCGTTAGTGTCGCGTTGTTGTCCTGGAGGGGGTCGATCAGCGTGCGATTGGCTGACCTCTTCTCACAGCCGTCCCTTCTCTGTCGTTCCCGACTGGCGTGCCGGCGCTGACTTTACGCCGTAACGTCATAGATATCATTCTCCTTATTTCTTTGTACAGCTTCCGTTTCACGTTACTAACCGTCCAACGTACAGAAGAGATTTTACTCTGTCTTCTTTCCACCTAAGAATATGTTACCGGTGCTTCCTTCTTGTTTATTCTCATTACTTCTGTTTTCCCTATGTTTATCTTCATTCCATACTGCTGGCTTCATATTATTCCTGCAGGCACATCAAGACTGCAAAAATGATTTGTAAATACTTGTAGATAAACTACGAGACTCATAAATGAAACTATCTGAAGTATGGTAGTTGCGACTCGAAACGGTGCAAGATGATCAGCGGTAGCTCGTAGCACTGTTGCCAGCTTTCGGCTACGAAGGGTTACTTCCTTCTGTCGCAACAAGTAACAGCCCTGTAGACGGCTACTTGTTACGACTGCATCCATTAACGCTTCGTAGCCGAAAGCTGGCAACAGTGCTATGAGCTGCCGCTGATCATCTTGCACCGTCTCGACTACAAACTCTGTGGAAGGATAACGAATGTCAGGCTGCTAGCGTCCATTGAAATGGTAAATTACTACTACATCTACATCTACATGATTACTCTGCAATTCACATTTAAGTGCTTGGCAGAGGGTTCATCGAACCACAATCATACTATCTCTCTACCATTCCACTCCCGAACAGCGCGCGGGCTTCCCACGCACGGGTTCCCGGGTTCGATTCCCGGCGGGGTCAGGGATTTTCTCTACCTCGTGATGGCTGGGTGTTGTGTGCTGTCCTTAGGTTAGTTAGGTTTAAGTAGTTCTAAGTTCTAGGGGACTGATGACCATAGATGTTAAGTCCCATAGTGCTCAGAGCCATTTGAACCAACCAGCGCGCGGGAAAAACGAACACATAAACCTTTCTGTTCAGGCTCTGATTTCTCTTATTTTATTTTGATGATCATTCCTACCTATGTAGGTTGGGCGCAACGAAATATTTTTGCATTCGGAAGAGAAAGTTGGTGACTGAAATTTCGTAAATAGATCTCGCCGCGACGAAAAACGTCTTTGCTTTAATGACTCCCATCCCAATCATATCTGCCACACTCTCCCCCCTATTACGTGATAATACAAAACGAGCTGCCCTTTTTTGCACCCTTTCGATGTCCTCCGTCAATCCCACCTGGTAAGGATCCCACACCACGCAGCAATATTATAACAGAGGACGAACGAGTGTAGTGTAAGCTGTCTCTTTAGTGGACTTGTTGCATCTTCTAAGTGTCCTGCTAATGAGACGCAACCTTCGGCTCGCCTTCCCCACAATATTATCTATGTGGTCCTTCCAACTGAAGTTGTTCGTATTTTAACACCCAGGTACTTAGTTGAATTGACAACCTTGAGAATTGTACTATTTATCGAGTAACCGAATTCCAACGGATTTCTTTTGGAACTCATGTGGATCACCTCACACTTTTCGTTATTTAGCGTCAACTGCCACGTGCCACACCATACAGCAATCTCTTCTAATTCGCTTTGCAACTGATACTGGTCTCCGGATGAACTTATTAGACGGTAAATTACAGCATCATCTGCGAACAACCTAAGAGAACTGCTCAGATTGTCACCCAGGTCATTGATGTAGATCAGGAACAGCAGAGATCCCAGGACGCTTCCCTGGGGAACAGCTGATATCACTTCAGTTTTACTCGATGATTTGCCGTCTATTACTACGAACTGCGACCTTCCTGACAGGAAATCACGAATCCAGTCGCACAACTGAGACGATACCCCATAGGCCCGCAGCTTGATTAGAAGTCGCTTGTGAGAAACGGTGTCAAAAGCTTTCCGGAAATCTAGAAATACGGAATCAACTTGAGATCCCCTGTCGATAGCAGCCATTACTTCGTGCAAATAAAGAGGTAGCTGCGTTGCACAAGAACGATGTTTTCTGAAACCATGCTGATTACGTATCAATAGATCGTTCCCTTCGAGGTGACTCATAATGTTTGAATACAATATATGCTCCAAAACCCTACTGCAAACCGACGTCAATGATATAGGTCTGTAGTTCGATGGATTACTCCTACTACCCTTTTTAAACACTGGTGCGACCTGCGCAATTTTCCAATCTGTAGGTACGGATCCATCGGTGAGCGAGCGGTTGTATATGATTGCTAAGTAGAGAGCTATTGTATCAGCGTAATCTGAAAGGAACCTAATGGTTATACAATCTGGACCTGAAGACTTGCCCATATCAAGCGATTTGAGTTGCTTCGCAGCCCCTAAGGTATCTACTTCTAAGAAACTCATGCTAGCAGCTGTTCGTGTTTCAAATTCTGGAATATTCCATTCGTCTTCCCTGGTGAAGGAATTTCGGAAAACTGCGTTCAACAATAACTAGCATTGCTAGTTAACAATACGGTTTAAACACTCTCAATATTTCAACTCACGATACTGAGCAAGTTCACAGAGTCCCTGCAATGTGATCTTAGATTGTAAAAGAGTTAGCTGCAGCTGCATAGCTACAGAAACTTTACTGTTCACAATATAGATAAATGGACCTAATGGATACAGACAAGTTCCATGACGCTCTCCTCGTATGATGCTGTTGTATACAAAGAATCCCAACGCTACAAAATTGTATGCGAAATACAGAAGACTTGTAGAGGATGGACGCTTTGTGCATGGAGTGACAACTGACCCTCAGCGTAAACAAAGTTAACGTATTGTACATAGACAGAAGAACCCCTTATTGTATAATTACACGATTGCAGACAAATTACAAGAAGATGTTACTTCCAAAAATACGTAGTAGCAGGCGTACGGAGCGATTTAATGTAGAACGACCACACACTGAAAACCGCAGGTAAGGTACCTGACAGACAGACTCATCTGAAGAATACACAGGAACCGTTCATCCACAAAGGAGATAGCTTTCGAAGCCCTCGTTCGATCAATACTCGAATACTTGTCATTAGTCTGGGATCCATACCAGATAGGATTGCAAGTATCTATAGAGAAGGTCCAACGAAAGCAGCACATTTCGTTTCATGTTAATTTATTAACCACGATAGCATCTAGAAGATGCTCGGCCAATTATAGTGGCAGACGCTGCAAGAGAGGCTGAAGAGGCAGCCATGGTATTGCTTCCTCCTACACATATCTCGCGAAAAGACTATCAAGATAAAATTTGAGACATTCGAGCCCACACGGATACTTACCAATAATCTCTCTTCCCGCGAACGATTTGCAACTGAAACAGGAAAAGCGGCAATTCATATTGGTACAAAGGTACCCTCCGCCACACACCATAAGGTGGCTTGTGGGATTTAGACGTGTGACAGTTTTACTGAGTGGGCTCTTCACTCATATCTTTTGGCAGAACAGATGCCAGCACTTCGAGAGGTGCGTGTGTTTTGATTGACAACTTTTTAGAAAATACTTTTTTTAAATTTATCTTAAACGAATTACCTACATGAAATCATTCACGTAAGTGTTTATGAGTAAAATATGGTCAGTCGAAATCTAGTCGGGCTATAGCATGCTCAAAAAAAAAACTCAAAACATTTGATCTGGAATCATGTTAATAAACTTCAAATTGGAATCCAAGACTAAAGCGTCGAGGAGCACTTGGACAAATCGTTGTGTCTAGAATGTTCGATATCGTTCGAGGTACTTTGAAAGAACAGCGATCTAGATGGTATTTTGGCAAATTTTTGGAATTAACTCCGATCTTCCTTGGCGAAGCGCCATCTCGGAGAGTATCTTTTCGTGCTGTAAGCGCTTGAAAACTTTTGTATTACGGGCTGAACTGGAAGTATCACCACAAGAAAAGAAAGAAAAGTTTATATGTCGATGGATCGTTCTCGCCCGTTATGTAGCCAACGTACCATAGCTTTACAAAAAATGAATAATCAGTACCTATTTCGTGAATTCACCGGCATTGCGCTCTTTGATCCTAATTTGCATTCATATTCAAAAACGAAAATGGTTAATGCATTGAATCATGAGGCGAAACCATGAGACGAAAATATTAAAAGGATTGAAGTAGTGCAGTCATGGACTGTGCGACTGATCCCGGAGGAGGCTCGAGTCCTCCCTCGCGCATGGTTGTGTGTGTTTGTCCTTAGGATAATTCAGGTTAAAGTAGTGTGTAAGCATAGGGACCGTTGACCTTAGCAGTTAAGTCCCATAAGATTTCACACACATTTGAACATTTTTGATTGAAGTAGGAATCAATCAAATACCAGAAATCATCAATTACAGGATCGCAAACATTGTTTCCAATAAAAAGAAATGATGAGTTGTTTAGGAGAGTTCCTTAACAGTGACATGAAAATTAATATTTCCTCAAAGTTCTATACACTGCCAACAAACTGCAAGCTGTAAATGTTCCGGCACAAAGAGGCACCGTTCTCATGGGGGGCTACAATAAGTTAATCGCAAATAACCAGAAACGGAGGCAGTATAGCCTTCAGGTTGTATCAGAGTATTCCAGGGCATAAAAAACACACTATCATAAAATAACGATTTGTAAAACAAAATTCTATTTTCTGAGCAGATTTTCTTCAGTAATGTTGCACACAATAGCGTTATAGATTGACTTCGTGATTTTAATACAACAAATTTACTAATTACACTACTGGCCATTAAAATTGCTACACCAAGAAGAAATGAAGATGATAAACGGGTATTCATTGGACAAATATATTATACTAGAACTGACATGTGTTTAAGTTTTCACGCAGTTTGGGTGCAGAGATCCCGAGAAATCAGTACCCAGAACAACCAAGTCTGGCCGTAATAACGGCCTTGATACGCCTGGGCATTAAGTCAAACAGAGGTTGGATGGCATGTACAGGTACAGCTGCCCATGCAGCTTCAACCCGATACCACAGTTCATCAAGAGTAGTGACTGGCGTATCGTGACGAGCCAGTTGTTCGGCCACCATTGACCAGACGTTTTCAGTTGGTGAGAGATCTGGAGAATGTGCTGGACAGGGCAGCACTCGAAAATTTTTCTGTATCCAGAAAGTCCCGTACAGGTCCTGCAACATGCGGTCGTGCATTATCCTACTGAAATGTAGGGTTTCGCAGGGATCGAATGAAGGGTAGAGCCACGGTTCGTAACACATCACGTCCACTGTTCAAAGTGCCGTCAATGCGAACAAGAGGTGACCGAGACATGTAACCAATGGCACCCCATACCATCACGCCAGGTGATACTCCAGTATGGCGATGACGAATACACGCTCCCTATGTGCGTTCACTGCGATGCCGCCGAACACGGATGCGACCATCATGATGGTGTAAACAGAACCTGGATTCACCCAAAAAAAATGACGTTTTGCCATTCGTACACCCAGGTTCGTCGTTGAGTACACCATCGCAGGCGCTCCTGCCTGTGATGCAGCGTCAGGGGTAACCGCAGCCATGGTCTCCGAGCTTATAGTCCATGCTGCTGGAAATGTCGTCGAACTGATCTTGAAGATGGTTGTTGGCTTGCAAACGTCCCCGTCTGTTTACTCAGGGATCGAGACGTGGCTGCACGATCCGTTACAGCCATGCGGATAAGATGCCTGTCATCTCGACTGCTAGTGATACGAGGTCGTTGGGATCGAGCTCGGCGTTCCGTATTAGCCTCCTGAAGCCACCGATTCCATATTCTGCTAACAGTCATTGGATCTCGACCAACGCAAGCAGCAATGTCGTGATACGATACACCGCAATCGCGATAGGCTACAATCCGACCTTTATCAAAGTCGGAAACGCGATGGTACGCATTTCTCCTCCTTGCACGAGGCATCACAACAACGTTTCACCAGGCAACGCCGGTCAACTGCTGTTTGTGAAACTTTCCTCATGTCAGCACGTTGTAGGTGTCGCCACCGGCGCCAACATTGTGTGAATGCTCTGAAAAGTTAATCATTTGCGTATCACAGCATCTTCTTCCTATCGGTTAAATTTCGCGTCTGTAGCACGTCGCCGGCCGGGATGGCCGATCGGTTCTAGGCGCTACAGTCTGGAACCCCGCGACCGCTACGGTCGCAGGTTCGAATCCTGCCTCGGGCATGGATGTGTGTGATGTCCTTAGGTTACTTAGGTTTAAGTAGTTCCAAGTTCTAGGGGACTGATGACCTTAGAAATTAAGTCCCATAGTGCTCAGAGCCATTTGAACCATTTTTGTAGCACGTCATCTTCGTGGTGTAGCAATTTTAATGGCCAGTAGTGTAAGTTCAAAGTAACTGGTTAATCAGCTACTTCAATGTAATACTTCTTTAGATAAAAATTGAATGAGATTTTAATGTCTTTTTCTGAAACGCACGCCCCTCGTGAGCCCTGTCAGGCTCTGATGGTGTGATCCGTGAAGACGTCAGTAAACTCTGGGAGAGGGCCCAAGCTTTTGAGTCAAAGCATTCAGAAACCAGCCCACATTTCACGCTGCAAACTATTGAATTTCTTTCTGAACCCGTGTTCGCAGAAGAGCTGCACGCCGCTTTTGTTTTGCCGCGGCAGGTCCTCCCCGCTTCACGAGCCTGGGCCAGCACCCTCGCCTGGGAATCTACCGCGGTGCTGACACGCCGCACCCCGCGCAGTATTACCCTACTCTGCCCGAGAAGTCTACCTACTGTCCAGACTGGCAGCAGCAGCTCGAATCCGAGGCCTGGAGCCGCAACATGGGTAAGTCAGTGGCTGGACTTCACTTAGCTAAGCGTTCCAGGGGACATTGGCACTTAGGGGATGTTCAATAAGTAATGAAACACTTAAGCATGTTGGTTTTATTCAGGGTTCCAATACGCCATATTACTCACCAGGATTTTGGTTTATAAAAACCTATTTTTCAATGTAACCTCTTTCAGTGCGACGGCGTTACCTCTCCATATCGGGGGGTGGGGGGTGGGGGGAGGGGGCGGCCTTGTATTCCGGCGTGGTACGACTCTACTGGTCGACGATGGAGCCACCGTCTTGCTGCATCGATAATACCCTCGTCATACATGTTGCACCTAGAATTTTCACTTTCAAAACTTTTTCTTAAGAATTTACTTTATTTACTAGCGATTCATCAAGAACATTAACACATTTAATCACACTATGTGAGCGTGGAAGTGGTTACCAATCGGTAACTGATGAAAACACATCAAATTTCTTTCAACAATGGAAATTTTATTCCTAAAAGACTTTTTTTTAGAAACAGATTTAAAATTATAATCAGAAATCACCCTCTAAATATCAAGTTACAATTTATTCAGAGGCAGAAAGAACAAATTTTTGACTGTATGAGCTCTCGGGCTGAGAACCCTGCCGCTCCCTTTTGACACGGCTGTAGTCACGACCGCTCACAACAGTCTCTGAAAGACTACACTGGTGCAAATCTGCAATACACCAGATTACTTTAAACTAAAAGTTTTAACACCTCACACAAGCACATAAAGTATGCAACCCGTAGGAGGGATGGAAATGGTACAAAACACTAACATTAAAGATTAACTTGCCACCGGAGGTGCAACTTGAGTAAAAAAAAAAAAAAAAAAAATCTCTTACGGTGGAAGGGTGGCAACTTTATATACTAAAATGACCATTTAAATAAAAACCCATGAAATGCAGTCTTACATAAAATACACAAGGTTGGTCAAACATGCTCTACATTACACATATACCGCCTCTCAAGGTGATATTTCAGGAATTCGGCTGTTTCACTTCAAGCAATAAATTCGTTAGCACCGAATCCGACAAACATGACAGAGGCAGCTATTAACGTATGGCAGACCGATAGACAGGCAGACAGACACTAACTGCCTAACAAACGCGGACGGGAGACAGACGAGCAAGCTGGGAACGAGAGACTGACCAAGAAAACAAGTAGAATTTAGCAAGTAAATGAAACCACGTATCACGAATCACTTAACTTCTAATAAACTGTGATGTCTGGCGAAGACCTGGCGCAGCACTCCCAAAACGCTCTCCCGAACCGTCCGCTGCCAGCCGCTTCGACGGACGCAGGAAGGCGCGCCGATCTCCCGTCTCACGGCGTCGCAGCTCGCACCGGCCAGACCGACGTCGTGGGTTGGCTCGTGTTGCTCTCGTGTCGCCCGCGAAGTCACTACCCCTCGCTATACGCCGCGGCCCACTGGACTCACGTGGCGATGTCACATGCGCCGACGCTCAAGACGGACAAGTCATCTCGTGTCCCAGTGCGCGACCGACCAACCGATCGATCCAACCGCCAATGAACATTACCTGAACAAACGCGAGCAGACTGGCGGCCTGACACATACTTGCACTCCGGACGACAGACAGACACTGACTGCCCCACACTGACCCGGCTGACCAACTGACCGACTGGACTGCTTCACAGTACGCGCTGCGGGGCGCTCTTCAAAACACCAATTTTTACCACGGCTCACATGTACTGCTTCCCGCGGAGTGCTGTTTTTCATTGGGCCAAACAGACGGAAACGAAAGGTATGACGTCCGGGCCGCACTTTTGATGTAGAAGAATAGTCCAATGAAGCTTAGAGAGCTCCTCTCGGCTTGCATTTTCATGGAGAGGGAGAAGTTCGTTTGCATTTTTGTGGCGGCGAACAAGTTTCTTCAGTTTCGTGAGTTTAGCACAGTACAATTCAGAGTTGCTCGTTGCACCACGAGGGAGGACACTGAACAGAATGACCCCGTCAGAGTCCCAGAAGACTGATCCCATAGCAGGCTGAAGTGGCCGAGCGGTTAAAGGCGCTGCAGTCTGGAACCGCAAGACCGCTACGGTCGCAGGTTCGAATCCTGCCTCGGGCATGGATGTTTGTGATGTCCTTAGGTTAGTTAGGTTAGTTAGGTTTAACTAGTTCTAAGTTCTAGGGGACTAATGACCTCAGCAGTTGAGTCCCATAGTGCTCAGAGCCATTTGAACCATTTTGAAACTGTCCCCATAACTGTACCATATGAGGGTGCAGCTTTGAACTTTCTCTTCGGAGGAGAGGTAGCATGACCCCATTCCATTAATTGCCGTTTTGTTTCCGGTCCGCAACGATGAACCCTTGATGTTCGACAAAAAATTAGCACAATAAGTCTTGTAACGCGTTACCAATCCCACACAATGGTAGTTCGTTGCGATGATGACAGACGCCTAGACCAACGGCTTCCAGTGCTATCCTCGCTGCCAGGTCTCCATAGACATTCTGCAAACGTCTATGTACATCTGCCACGCTCTGGGTTTCCTCCGAAAGAAACTCAATAACAGCTCCTTGCTTGGAATGCACATCCTTTCCAGACGTCATTTTGGAGGTTACATATAGCGCCGACACCTATCAGAATTTCATGAAACTTTAAGGCATGAAGCAGGATATTCCACGATGTCCCACAATAAATTCCGCCTTTTTTTTAGCCAAAATGACCGGGAAAGAATGTGTTGCATTGCTTATTAAACGCCCCTCATATATTGTAATCTGCACTAATATGTAAAGGGAAATCGTTTTTAGCAAAAATCTCCTCCTGAACTTAAGTTCCACATACTCTTTCAAAAGAAAAGCTCATCTGGATTTTAAAGCTTTTTTTCCAACAGAGAACTGAAGACTTCTTCCTACATAATAAGCCTTGTATTATCCGAATTATGTAATGCACCACCAACTCAGGACATTTTGCCAGAGCGATTAAAGCATACTATTGTTAAACCCCTCTGCAAGAAGGGTGTAAGTAGAGATGTCAATAGCTACCGACTTGTTTCACTATTGACATCAGTCTCCAAAATTTGTGAGATGGTAATGGATTCTTGACTAGCATCCCACCTGAGCAACAATAGTATCCTCAGTAAATCACAGTGTGGTCTTCAGAAGAGTTGCTCAGCTTGAGAATTCCATTTACACATTGGCTCACCAAATTTTGCTAGCACTAAATAACAAAACTGTAATGGTTGATGTTTTCTGTGAGCGAATAATGCATTTGACTGTGTGAACACAAGATTCTCCAGGATAAACTCAGGTTTTGTGGGACTGATGGTACAGCCAGCCAATGAATAACATCATATCTGAAAGTTGTACTTACTGATTCATTCAATATAATCAGGGAAGATGTTTCTAATTGGGAAGAATCTTTTGCTGGGTTCCATAAGGCTCAATGCAAAGTCCACTACTGTGTACCACATATGTAAACAAGCTTCCAGCTAATATGCAACAAGCAGAATTAGTTATTTTTGTGGATGACACTATATTATAATTAATCCAAACACACACACACACACACACACACACACACACACACACACACACACACACGTATATATATATATATATATATATATATATATATATATATATGAAATGGGAAATGGTATATAATGTTCTTAAATTTGTTACTGAAAGATTCCTTGTGAATGGTCTCACTTTCAGTATCAAAAACAGTTTCACTTCTGCATATTTAGAGATACTACACCTATAATGAGGGTAACAAACGGTGAGGAAATAGCACCTTCGGTGGAAACATCAAAAATTTTAAATGTCCAAACTGATAAGAATTTAAACTGGAAAAAACATGTTCTGGAACTCCTAAAAGAACTTAATTGAGCCGCACTGTCACCTAGAATCACTACAAATATTAGGAAGAGACTAATCAGTAAGCTGACACGTTTCACAAATTTTCATGGGATAAAATCATATTGAGTAATACTCTGGGGTAATTCATCTTTAAGAAAGAAAGATTTCATTATTAAAAATGTGCTGTAAGAATAATACAAGGTGCTCAACCACTCTCATCTTGTAGACATCTGTTGAAGGAGTTGGCCATTTTGACTGCTGCTTCACAGGATATTTATTCGCTCATGAAGTTTGTTGGGAGCAATCTACTGCGATTCGTAAGTAACAATGATGTCCATATTACAGTGCCAGAAGAAAAAATCACATTCATTATTCCACATTAAGGTTGTCTATAGCACAAAAAGGGGTGCACAATGCAAGACTTACCTAGTGATTCAACATGTTTACAGATAGCAAAGTAAATTTAGGAAACAAACTGAAAACGTTTCTCCTTATAACTCGTTCTATTCTGTAGAAGAACTATTTTTGTGATGTGTAAAAAGTGATGGGTAGGAATCACTGACTCACAATGGTACTAAAAAATTGTAATTATCTAGCATATAGCCATATTTACATATGCAATGTTGATGTATAATGACTTGTTCCACATTATTATGATTAATTCTATAGATAATCCATGGAAAACGAAACTAAGTAGTTGCATGAATTGTAGAATGTGATTTAACTCAACTGCTTGCCAACTTCAAAATGCATTCTATTGAATTTAAAATATCTTCAGTATTTGTACCCTAAAATTGTGGCTATTTTGGGACAATTAACTCTTCTCCACATAACAGTTTAGCAATAGTCTTGTAACATTACCACTCAGATCCAAACACACTCTTTTTTATTTTTTTGAGGGGGTTTCTGTGTGCAAATAATCAGTTCAGTTGACGTGTATCCATTGAATACGAATATAACATTTGAGATTTATGCAGAATAACTGATTCTTCGTGTTCTAGACTAAAACCCACATCATAAGTCACTAGTAAAAATAGAATTAAGTTTGACACTTGTGGAACTCCCATTCTTGTTATGTTCATTCTCTTATAATATTTTAGCCAAGCCATTGGCTTAATAAAATCTCAAATATCCCACAATTTAGTGTTATCTACACGTTCATACGACTTGAACTGATCAGAAAAATTACAGACTGGTTCTATTTTGTTTTAATTCCTCGTAGAAATTAGTATGGTAATATGTAAATGTAATCATACTTTGAACAGCCCCTCTAAAATTAAACTATGATTTATAACAAGACCCAGAATTGTGGTAGAGTACATTACACTGGAAAAACAGATATTTGTACATCAGCATCGTTTATCCTTTTCTGTAATGTAGTTTTTGCTATGTATAAATTTTGGTCTGTATCTCCTCGTCAGCTTCCCGCTCTGACATATACATGCGACACTATTAGCTAACATGCGATGTGACAGCCAGTGATACCTCGACTGGCAGAGCTGCGTGTCCGCAGTAATCATACTCTGATTATTTTTTATATTGCTTTCTTAATTCTAACATCGCGGCATTTAAGTGCACCCATTGTAAGAAAGCCAGGCATCTGTTTCAACGCAGGGTGGTTAACTTGGTGCTGTTGAGACAATTTGCTTTCCAACTTGGATTTTGGATTTTATTTCCAATTTTTTTCTGCTTTTATATTTTAGCTGGTGTAGCAAGTCCCAGTATGTGCGTAATGCCTGGGAGAAAACCGTCAGATATCCCAGTCAGGATACTGCTTGTTATTTTAGTTTTCTTGGTTTTCAGTATTCTTTCTCTCGTCTGGTTTTTTCAGAAGTTTTTCCCGTCTTTTGTGTTTCTTATAGTTTATGTTCCTGACGAATTTGTTAGAGTTCGTTCGGGAAATGCAATTCTGTTGTCTGCATTAAGGCGATTTTTATGTGTGGTTATTGGAACCTGGAAAAATTAATGTTTAGTTTGATATTTATCAGCATATTCCGTGGATCGTAATAGAGGCCTCTCACTGGACTGAGTCATTTTTATAATATTATAGTACAGAAAATATGACAACATACTGACCATTTCCATAGTATCTTAAGGATTATTTTTACAAGCATCAGTGATTTATACTTAACTATGTTTAATGTGTCTCCCTCCCTCTCTTAAACACACACACACACACACACACACACACACACACACACACATTCAGTGATTTATACTTAAACACACACGCACGAGATCATACGAAACATTCAGTAATTCTATGTAGTACATGGAGTTGTCAAGTAGATATGACCAGTTTGTGTTTGAAGTTGATCTTATTATCAGTTAAATTTTTTATGTCACTGAGTATGTGGTCAAAGTTTTTTATGGCTGAATACTTCGCTCACTTTCTATGACATACTAAGACTGAGATGTGGATAGCGTTAATCATTTCTCCTTCTAGTATTCTGTTTTCAGACTGTTTGTTGACAACAAACTTCATAAGAGAAGGGAAAACGTTGCACCTAGAAGATATTGTACCTAGGAACACATTATGTTTCTTTATCAGTGTTTCAATCTAGTGACTGTTTCTAGAATCACATGAAGGAATGCGCACTAGAATCGCCAAAACAATTTCCGGCATTTTCTGTTTTTGTTGTTGTGAGACGTGAGGCTGTGTTTTGTTGGGGCCTTCGTTTATATTTCGAGTTCTGCATATTTAAGAACTGTGTAGAAAATTAAAGCTTTGTGGAAGATGTTGTTAGTTCTTGAGTTACAAGGTATTAGGGTAAGTAAAATTGTGTGTATTTTTCAAACTAGTTAGGTAGTGCGTGGTCAGTTAAGTCATATTTCGTCAGTCACACACCACCTTGCACTTCGAAACGGCGGAAGGTCTCCTATCTGGAAATGAAATGCGTTTCTTTAATGTCATTACAGTTTTCCGTTTCCTAAAAATGGAAATTTGAGTTAATTGCCCGTAGCTTCTATTTTAAAATGTTTTTAACTTGTAACTAGTTTTTCAAAATACTTCTTAATTGATTTCTCTTACTGATTGTTAGTGTGTCGTAGAGCAATAATGTAACTCACAGACTATTAAACATAGTACTGACAAGATTTTCTCGATTTTAACACTTTTGAACCGAATATTTGTTCCTACGTACATGACGACACTGTACCTTGAAACAGATTTCACATTTGGAGAAGCCATATTTTTCTGCAGTAATTTTTTTTAATTTCAGAAGAAGACTGCACCACACATGAAGTGATTGCTGTCGTTTAAAAATTTAATAAGGAAGTAGTTCAATAAACTATTGTCACACAGCTGGCTAGAGGCGAATGTCTGTAAATTGTTCCTAGAAAACTCTTCCCTGCTGTAGGCTGTTGTCATTGCGCCCAATTCTTTAAAATCATTTATACACAAGAAGAAGATCGCAACTAATATATCGACCCCTATGGTAAACCAGCAGAAATTATTTCCCATTCTGAGGATGCTGTTTCGTTGTGTTGTGTGCACTCAGTTTCCCCCGTTTTTCTTTTTTTCCTAGTAAGTCTATTTTCTGATGTAGGCTTCAGGCTGTATTGAAGCATTTCTAATCAAAGATGTTCTCGGTTTGTGCGTCAGCCTAGCAGATGATGTGTTCATATTCGTTGACTGGCCTAGCCCATATGTTACATATTAATATGGCACAGGCGAAGCTGGCTCTCCTGAACTGCAAGCGTATTATTCATATTGGTCCATTCTCTTGCCTCTTTTCTCTGTTAATTTGTTTGTGTCTTTAGACCATGACAGTGCAAAGTCCAGCACAATACTAGCTGCACAGAATGGCACGACAGTTCTGTTTCGAGATTCGTTGTTACTTGCTTCTCGACTGTTGCCCGTTCCTTTGCCGCAGTAGTACTAGTTGGCTCCCATAGCAGGTGGATCCGCGCAGCAGCAAGCGGTATCGCCAGCATAGAAGACCAATTTCTCGTTTCATCCATCTGGGGTGTAGACGTCATTGTGTCTCGTCTGCGGTCACTCTAATCTCCGTTTACGTGAAACTATTGTACTGTGAGAAGTAGCTGAATAATGAAAAGTGGCAGAAATCAGAGCAGCGAGAAACTAAACATCAGAACTGGGGATCACGAATTTAAGGAATTCTGCTACTTAGGCAGCAAAATAACCCATAATGTATGGAGCAAGGAGGACATGAAAAACAGAGTAGCACTGGCAAACATAGGCCTTAATTTCGGGAAGAAATTTCTGAGAACGTATGTTTCGAGCACAGCATTGTATGACAGTGAATCATGCACTTTGAGAAAACCGAATCAGAAGGGAATCAAAGCTTTTGAGATGTGGTGCTACATAAGAATGTTGAAAATTAGGTGCACTGATTATGTACGCAATCAGGAGGTTCTCCGGAGAATAGGCGAGGAAAGGAATGAATGGGAAACACTGACGGACAGAATGTTAAGGCAGGCCGTTGTGACCGAGCGGCTCTAGGAGCTTCAGTCGGCAACCTCGCTGCTGCTGCTGCTACAGTCGCAGGTTCGAATCCTGCCTCGGGCATCGCTGTGCGTGATGTCTTTAGGTTAGTTAGATTTAAGTAGTTCTAAGTCTAGGTGACTGATGACCTCAGATGTTGAGTACCATAGTGCTTAGAGCCATTTGAACCATGTGTCAAGACCTTAGAGAATAACTACCATGGTACTAGAGAGACGCGTAGAGGTAAAACCTGTAGAGGAAGGCAGAGATTGAAATACAGCCAGCAAATAATTGAAGACATAGGTTGCAATCGCTACTGTGAGAAGGGAAGATTGGCTCAGTAGAGGAATTCGTGGCGGACCGCATGAAACCAATCAGAAAAGTGATAACTCAAAAAACAAAAAAAAGTGCTTTATTTAGTAACGAGTATAAGGGCCGCCGACGCAGAAAAGATTGTAAGTCCCACGGAATGGCATATGTACAGCTCTGTGTTGCGTTACACAATCAAGATGCGACTCTCAGAGTTGCACAGGGGTGCCTCATACAGAGAGTATCCGAGACTGCCCCTGACAGCTACAACAGCAAGATCAGTGTGTAGCTATTTTGAGGTAGGGGGGGGGGGGAGGTAGGGGAGGGAATTAGGGTTCTTTATTTACAATAATGTACAGTCAAATCACCAACATTTTTACATACACTAGATCCTTTACACCAAACACAAATAGCTTCAGCTTGATCAACCTACGTCCAAGGGTTCTCAGTACAAAAGACATCGTGGAATAATAATACGACGTACCAATGTCCTTACTGTAAACTTCACCAACACTAAAATGCGGTAGGCAATGACGTCACGATCATTAAAACTTTCAAACCTCTCAGTACCTCCACAGTGAGCAATAACCACGGTAAGCTATCTATTACCATGGCTAAATTTATTGCAGGTGGAAATTCCTGCTCACGTAAATTGCCCAGAAGGTTTTGCACCACCTGAAAATCTGGGAAGGTGCCATCCTACATTCAAGGAAATTATGGAGTGTAGAAATAAACCTTAAGAAAAAGCTGTACTGTGAAGTAAAGACAAATCGGTAACAAAAATAAAGCCGTGTATTCGAAAATGCACATCTTCGCACATTTGTGAAAACAAAATGTTCAATTCGGTAACGCTCTTGGATCCTCCTTTGTATACTGACCACATGGTCGTCTAGACCTAGAGCATAAGATGCTGGTCAAGGCCGTCGCGCCCTTCGCTGACGGTCCTATCTTCATCCAGTGCGTGAGGGAGGTTCCTACAACGTAGCACTCCGACTTTCAATTGGGACCAAGCAAGGTCAGTAAGGTACCGCAGGACACTTCATTCTACATCTACATCTACATTAATACTCCGCAAGACACCCAACGGTGTGTGGCGGAGGGCACTTTACGTGCCACTGTCATTACCTCCCTTTCCTGTTCCAGTCGCGTATGGTTCGCGGGAAGAACGACTGTCTGAAAGCCTCCGTGCGCGCTCTAATCTCTCTAATTTTACATTCGTGATCTGCTCGGGAGGTATAAGTAGGGGGAAGCTATATATTCGATACCTCATCCAGAAAAGCACCCTCTCGAAACCTGGCGAGCAAGCTACACCGCGATGCAGAGCGCCTCTCTTGCAGAGTCTGCCACTTGAGTTTGCTAAACATCTCCGTAACGCTATCACGGTTACCAAATAACCCTGTGACGAAACGCGCCGCTCTTCTTTGGATCTTCTCTATCTCCCCCCCGTCAAACCGATCTGGTACGGATCCCACACTGATGAGCAATACTCAAGTATAGGTCGAACGAGTGTTTTGTAAGCCACCTCCTTTGTTGACGGACTACATTTTCTAAGGACTCTTCTAATGAATCTCAGCCTGGTACCCGCCTTACCAACAATTAATTTTATATGATCATTCCACTTCAAATAGTTCCGCACGCATACTCCCAGATATTTTACAGAAGTATCTGCTACCAGTGTTTGTTCCGCTATCATATTATCATACAATAAAGGATCCTTCTTTCTATGTATTCGCAATACATTACATTTGTCTATGTTCAGGGTCAGTTGCCACTCCCTGCACCAAGTGCCTATCCGCTGCAGATCTTCCTGCATTTCGCTACAATTTTCTAATGCTGCAACTTCTCTGTATACTACAGCATCATCCGCGAAAAGCCGCATGGAACTTCCGACACTATCTACTAGGTCATTTATATATATTGTGAAAAGCAATGGTCCCATAACACTCCCCTGTGGCACGCCAGAGGTTACTTTAACGTCTGTAGACGTCTCTCCATTGATAACAACATGCTGTGTTCTGTTTGCTAAAAACTCTTCAATCCAGCCACACAGCTGGTCTGATATTCCGTAGGCTCTTACTTTGTTTATAAGGCGACAGTGCGGAACTGTATCGAACGCCTTCCGGAAATCAAGAAAAATAGCATCTACCTGGGAGCCTCTATCTAATATTTTCTGGGTCTCATGAACAAATAAAGCGAGTTGGGGCTCACACGATCGCTGTTTCCGGAATCCATGTTGATTCCTACATAGTAGATTGTGGGTTTCCAAAAACGACATGATACTCGAGCAAAAAACATGTTCTAAAATTCTACAACTTGTTTTCTATCTCCGTGTCCTAAAATGTGGCGTGCTAGGACATTATGGTCTTGAAAGAGTAACTCGTCGCTCAAATACTGAACACTATCGTCAGCATCACCATCATCAGTTTTGTTTTGTTTTGTTAGCAGGTCCTTGGCGTCTCCATTTCCTGCGATCCCTTACTTTCTGTTGACGCCCATCACGTCGTCCGCGCCTCTGATACTACTTCTACAAGTCCCTCCTTTCTTAATATACGTCCAATTCAAATTCCTTCTCTTCTTTCTGTTACATTCAGTAACTGTTTCTGCTCTCCTACTCTTCTCAGTACCTCCTCATTTTTGAATCCATCCATCATATTCTTTCCATCCTCGCCACGTTCACATCTCCAAAGCCTCCAGCCCAACTTTACGTTTCCTCCTCCATGTCCACGTTTCAGCACCATACGGGAGGACCCGCCGTATAAAACATTTTATTCGTCTCTTCCTCAAATCCTTGGCTTGCGTTCGGGAGGACGACGGCTCAAACCCCCGTCCGGCCATCCTGATTTGTTTTCCTTGATTTCTCTGAATTGCTTCATACAAATGGCGGGATGGTTGCTTACAAGGGAACCTCCCCATCGCACCCCCCTCAGATTTAGTTATAAGTTGGCACAGTGGATAGGCCTTGAAAAACTGAACACATATCAATCGAGAAAACAGGAAGAAGTTGTGTGGAACTATGAAAAAAATTAGTAAAATAAGATAGGCAACATCAAGGAGAATATGAGCTCAGGAGCGCCGTGGTCCCGTGGCTAGCGTGAGTAGCTGCAGAACGAGAGGTCCTTGGTTCAAGTCTTCCCTCGAGTGAAAAGTTTAACTTTTTATTTTCAGTAAATGTGACAAACTCTTATGTTTTCATCACTTTTTTGGGAGTGATTATCACATCCACAAGAAAACCTAAATCGGTCAAGGTAGAAGAATTTTTTTACCCATTCGCCAAGTGTACAAGTTAGGTGGGTCGACAACATATTCCTGTCATGTGACGCACATGCCGTCACCAGTGTCGTATAGAATATATCAAGACGTGTTTTCCCTTGGAGGAATCGGTTGACCTCTGACCTTGCGATCTAATGTTTTCGGTTCCCATTGGAGAGGCACGTCCTTTCGTCTACCAATCGCACGGTTTTGCGGTGCGGACGCAAAACACAGACACTAAACTTATTGCAGTGAACAGAGACGTCAGTGAACGAACGGACAGATCATACCTTTATGAAAATAAAGAAAGTAAAATTTTCAGTCGAGTGGAGACTTGAACCAAGGACCTCTCGTTCTGCAGCTACTCACGCTAACCACGGGACCACGGGGCTCCTGAGCTCACATTTTCCTTGATGTTGCCTATCTTGTACATGGACTACTCAGTTTGTATATTTTAATAATTTTTTTCACTGTTCCACACAACTTCTTCCTACTTTCTCGATTGATATGTGTTCAGTTTTTCAAGGCCTATCCACTGTGCCAACTTATAACTAAATCTGAGAGGGGTGCGATGGGGAGGTTCCCTTGTTAGAAAGGGCACGGCCGACTTCCTTCCCCGTTCTTCCCTTATCTGATGGGGTCGATGACCTTGCTGTTTGGTCCCCTCCCCCAAATCAACCATCCAACCAACCTCAAATCTTTATTCATATTTCTGTAGAAAATTCTCCTTTTCTTATGAGATACCTCTTTCGCGATTGCTGTCCAGCTTTTAATTTCTCGGCTGCTGTTCCAGGCGGTTTCTATCCTGTTTCATAGCTTTGAATATGTTCTAATATTTGTCCGTTGAGCATTATCTCTATCCTCTCTACCCCTTATTGCCTCGTAATTCTTTACGTTTGTTTTATTTGCATTGTCTTTCATTCGATAAATCTTTACTTTAGCTTTAGTGCTGTCCACTATATCCTAAAACACTTCACCACGTGTTGCTAGGAGGTCCATGTTGCTTGCAAACTTCAAACACCATATTCTTCTTCCTCAAATTTTTATCCCATGTCATCTATTGGGCACTGGTGAATCATATTTTCTAAGTACACGTAAAAAAGCGTAGGAGACAGTGGCCTTGTCTTCCTCCTTTTCCTACTTCTTTCCTCTCAGTTTCACTGACGCTTTCTGATTTAAGTATGAGTTTATTAGTCGTGTAGTTTTCCATTTCATTCTCTTTTCACTGATTATAGTTGCAAATTTATCCCAAGCCACATTATCGTGTGCCTTTTGCTGATCTATAGGGAGGAGGAATAACAGGTAAAAATAACGTAAATATCAACAAGAGTGTATCTTAACGTGAATAGTCGTCTGGTGACTAACCTGTCGGTACGAAACCAGGAAATAAATAGCTAATTTCTCCTCTGCCAGATTGCCCTCCCTTATCTTTTCCATTCTTTTGTTAATAATTCCTAACGTAAGTTTATTGACCATGGGAGTGGACAATAGATCAGAAGAAACTCTTACGCTACTTCACAGCGCTCAGTTTAATGTTGATAGTAATGAGAGGTCTCCGACACTTGTACCTGATGCTGGCCCAGAATATGACTGACCCGCGAGCCTGTTGAACTCGTGGGGTTGCACGTTTGAGAGGTACACTGCTACCTGGCCACTTCCAGAGTCTGCTTGTTGTAAAGTGATAATGCTCGCACAGTCTAAGCCCAGAATGATCCTTCGATGCATTTTGACATACATAGCAGTGGAGAAACAAAAAAACAATAAAAGAAAAGAAACAAAACGCTTCAGCACTTTAGAGGTAGAGGAAGTTGTTAGGCGAGGTCCTGAGCAAACACCTACAAGAGCGGCGTGAATCCGAAAAAGTATTACCTTTCCTTTCAAATATGCTTGAGCGCATTTTAAGAACTGGGGAAATTTCAAAAAGGAACTGGCTTGATTGGAGCAAAGAAAAGCAAGCATTGTATTTCTTTGCTTGCCGATTGTTTTCACGACGCTCGGACCTCTCCCAGGAGGGACCTCTCTCAGTCTCATACAGCATTAGGTCACGGCTGGGGATTATCAAGAGGATGGTAAAAGCTAAAGCAATAAGTGAGTGAACGAAAAAGCAGCACTGAGCACAAGACGTCGTAATTAGTATGGCGCAAATTTAAAAATGAGCCAAATAGATAAAAAGGGCAGTGATCATAAGTATACAGATTCCAATTAGTGGATATTAACATTGCGTGTGTCCACTCGCGATTTTATGAAAGTTTGAACTCTGCTGGAAACACATACAATAACGTGTCTGACTGTCTATGGAAGAACGGCAACCCACGCTTCAATGAGAACCAAAACTAAGGAAGATAGTGGTATTGGACGATGCGGCCTGGAGCGAGGTCGACATTCTAACTCACCTCAAAGGTGTTCGTTGGGTTTAGGTGGGGATTCTGGGCAGGCCAGTCCATTGAAGAAATGTTATTATCCACAGACCATTGCCTCACAGATGCTGCTTTGTTAGGCGGTGCATTGTCATGCTGATGGAAACATTGCCCCTTCACTGGTGATGTACGCAGTGCACAGTGCTCTAGAATGCGTTCAACATGTTGTTGTTGTGGTCTTCAGTCCTGAGAGTGGTTTGATGCAGCTCTCCATGCTACTCTATCCTGTGCAAGTTTCTTCATCTCCCAGTACCTACTGCAACCTACATCTTTCTGAATCTGCTTACTGTATTCATCTCTTGGTCTCCCTCTACGACTTTTACCCTCCACGCTGCCCTCCAATACTACATTGGTGATCCCTTGATGCCTCAGAATATGCCCCACCAACCGATCCCTTCTTCTAGTCAAGTTGTGCCATAAACTCCTCTACTCCCCAATTCTATTCAATACCTCCTCATTAGTTATGTGATCTACCCATCTAATCTTCAGCATTCTTCTGTAGCAACACATTTCGAAAGCTTCTATTCTCTTCTTGTCCAAACTATTTATCGTCCATGTTTCACTTCCATACATGGTTACACTCAATACACATACTTTCAGAAACTGCTTCCTGATGCTTGAATCTATACTCGATGTTAACAAATTTCTCTTCTTCAGAACAACTTCCCTTGCCATTGCCAGTCTACATTTTATATCCTCTCTACTTCGACTATCATCAGTTATTTTGCTACCCAAATAGCAAAATTCATGTACTACTTTGTCTCATTTCCTAATCTAATTCCCTCAGCATCACTCGACTTAATTCGACTACATTCCATTATCCTCGTTTTGCTTTTGTTGATGTTCATCTCATATCCTCCATCCAAGACACTGTCCATTCCGTTCAACTGCTCTTCCAAGTCCTTTGCTGTCTCTGAGGTTCGCCGATGACATTGTAATTCTGTCAAAGTTTTTATTTCTTCTCCATGGATTTTAATACCTACTCCGAATTTTTCTTTTGTTTCCATTGCTGCTTGCTCAATATACAGATTGAATAACATCGGGGAGAGGCTACAACCCTGACTCACTCCCTTCCCAACCACTGCTTCTTTTTCATGCCCCTCGACTCTTACAACTGCCATCTGGTTTCTGTACAAATTGTAAATAGCCTTTCGCTCCCTGTATTTTACCCCTGCCACCTTAAGAATTTGAAACAGAGTATTCCAGTGAACATTGTCAAAAGCTTTCTCTAAGTCTACAAATGCTAGAAACGTAGGTTTGCCTTTCATTAATCTATCTTCTAAGATAAGTCGTAGGGTCAGTATTGCCTCACGTGTTCCAATATTTCTACGGAATCCAAACTGATTTTCCCCGAGGTCGGCTTCTACCAGCTTTTCCATTCGTCTGTAAATAATTTGCGTTAGTATTTTGCAGCTGTGGCTTATTAAGCTGATAGTTCGGTAATTTTCACATCTGTGAACACCTGCTTTCTTTGGGATTGGAATTATTATATTCTTCTTGAAGTCTGAGGGTATTTCGCCTGTCTCATACATCTTGCTGACCAGATGGTAGAGTTTTGTTAGGACTGGCTCTCCCAAGGGCATCAGTAGTTCTAATGGAATGTTGTCTGCTCCCGGGGCCTTGTTTCGACTGAGGTCTTTCAGTGCTCTGTCAAATTCTTCACGCAGTATCATATCTCCCATTTCATCTTCATCTACATCCTCTTCCATTTCCATAATATTGTCCTCAAGTACATCGCCCTTGTATAGACCCTCTATATACTCCTTCCACCTTTCTGCTTTCCCTTCTTTGCTTAGAACTGGGTTTCCATCTGAGCTCTTGATATTCATACAAGTGGTTCTCTTTTCTCCAAAGGTCTCTTTAATTTTCCTGTAGGCATTATCTGTCTTACCCCTAGTGAGATAAGCCTCTATATTCTTTCATTTGCCCTCTAGCCGTCCCTCCTTAGCCATTTTGCTCTTCCTGTCGATCTCTTTTTTGAGATGTTTGTATTCCTTTTTGCCTGCTTCATTTACTGCATTTTTATATTTTCTCCTTTCATCAATTAAATTCAATATATCGTCTGTTACCCAAGGATTTCTACTAGCCCTCGTCTTTTTACCTACTTGATCCTCAGCTGCGTTCACTATTTCATCGTTCAAAGCTACCCATTCTTCTTTTACTGTATTTCTTTCCCCCAATCTTGTCAATCGTTCCCTAATGCTCCCCTTGAAACTCTCTACCACCTCTGCTTAGTCAGTTTATCCAGGTCCCTTCTCCTTAAATTCCCACCATTTAGCAGTTTCTTTAGTTTTAATCTACAGTTCATAACCAATTGATTGTGGTCAGAGTCCACATCTGCCCCTGGAAATGTCTCACAATTTAAAACCTGGTTCCTAAATCACTGTCTTGTTGTTGTTGTTGTTGTTGTTGTTGTTGTTGTTGTGGTCTTCAGTCCTGAGACTGGTTTGATGCAGCTCTCCATGCTACCCTATCCTGTGCAAGTTTCTTCATCTCCCAGTACCTACTGCAACCTACATCCTTCTGAATCTGCTTAGTGTATTCATTTCTTGGTCTCCCTCTACGAATTTTTTCCCTCCACGCTGCCCTCCAATGCTAAATTTGTGATCCCTTGATGCCTCAGAATATGTCCTACCAACCGGTCCCTTCTTCTCGTCAAGTTGTGCCACAAACTCCTCTTCTCACCAATTCTATTCAATACCTCCTCATTAGTTACGTGATCTACCCATCTAATCTTCAGCATCTCTGTCTTACCATTATATAATCTATCTGAAACCTGTCAGCATCTCCAGGCTTCTTCCATGTATACAACCTCCTTTTATGATTCTTGAACCAAGTGTTAGCTATGATTAAGTTATGCTCTGTGCAAAATTCTACCAGGCGGTTTCCTCCTTCATTTCTTACCCCCAATCCATATTCAGCTACTACGTTCCCTTCTCTCCCTTTCCCTACTATCGAATTCCAGTCACCCATGACTATTACATTTTCGTCTCGATTCACTATCTGAATAATTACTTTTATCTCATCATACATTTCATCAACTTCTTTGTCATCTGCAGAGGTCTCGTACTTCTTCACTGAACGCGGCCTGCTGTTTGGGTAGTGAGTTGTCTGGAGCGAGTACTCACTGCCTGCAGGCTACCTGGAGAAGAACCCAGTGTGGGCGCAGCGGCGGCTGATGCGAGAGGGCGGCGGTCCCGGCTGGTACGAGCTGCCGGAGGAGCAGGGCAAGCCCTTCGTCCTGGCCCGCAGCCCGCGCTTCAAGGACAAGCCGGCCGCTCCCTCCCAACACACTCCAGGGCCAGGTGAGCGTGCCGACCCGCTGCCGACGAGGCACACCAGATCAAACACTAGAGCTGCCTAAGGAACAACTCACTGCCGTAAGTCCTCTAATTATCTTACTCAGTCATTCATTCATCGTGTCACACAGAACCTGTCAAGAGAAGTGAGTCTAGGTATACAGAATGTTTCAAATAGTATCAGAAATAACGACCAAAATTTTTTATTTGTAGCAATACGTCCAAAACCACAGAAAATTGATAGATTCTGTTATCCTGAACCCAAAAATACAATTTCATATACACTACTGGCCATTAAAATTGCTACACCACGAAGATGACGTGCTACAGACGCGAAATTTAACCGACAGGAAGAAAATGCTGTGATATGCATATGATTAGCTTTTCAGAGCATTCACACAAGATTGGCGCCGGTGGCGACTCCTACAACGTGGTGACATGAGGAAACTTTCCAACCGATTACTCATACACAAATAGCACTTAACCAGCGATGCCTGGTGAAACGTTGTTGTGATGCCTAGTGTAAGGAGGAGAAATGCGTACTATCACGTTTCCGACTTGATAAAGGTCGGATTGTAGCCTATCGTGATAGCGGTTTATCGTATCGCGAAACTGCTGGTCGCCTTGGTCGAGATCCAATGACTGTTAACAGAATAAGGAATCGGTGGGTTCAGGAGAGCAATACGGAACGCCGTGCTGGATCCCAACGGCCTCGTATCACCAGCACTCGAGATGACAGGCATCTTATCAGCATGGCTGTAACGGACCGTGCAGCCACATCTCGATCCCTGAGTCAACAGACGGGGACCTTTGCAAGACAACAACCATCTGCACGAACGGTTCGACGACGTTTGCAGCAGCATGCACTATCAGCTCGGAGACCATGGCTGCGGTTACCCTTGACGCCTGTGATGGTGTATTCAACGACGAACCTGGGTGCACGAATGGCAAAACGTCATTTTTCGGATGAATCCAGGTTCTGTTTACAGCATCATGATGGTCGCATCCGTGTGTGTCGATATCGCTGTGAACGCACATTGGAAGCGTGTATTCATCATCGCCATACTGACGTGATGGTATGGGGTGCCATTGGTTACACGTCTCAGTCACCTCTTGTTCGCATTGACGGCACTTTGAACAGTGGACGGTACATTTCAGATGCGTTACGACCCGTGGCTCTACCCTTCATTCGATCCCTGTGAAACCCTACATTTCAGCAGGATAATGCTCGGCCGCATGTTGCAGGTCCTGTACGGGCCTTTCCGGATACAGAAAATGTTCGACTGCTGCTCTGGCCAGCACATTCTCCAGATCTCTGACCAACAGAAAACGTCTGGTCAATGGTGGCCGAGCAACTGGCTCGTCACAATACGCCAGTCACTACTCCTGATGAACTGTGGTATCGTTTTGAAGCTGCATGGGCAGCTAAGCTCTGTTTGACTCAATGCCCAGGCATATCAAGGTCGTTATTACGACCAGGGGTGGTTGTTCTGGGTACTGATGTCTCAGGATCTATGCACCCAAATTGCGTGAAAATGTAATCACTTTTCAGTTCTAGTATATTTGTCCAACGAATACCCGTTTATCATCTGCATTTCTTCATGGTATAGTAATTTTAATGGCCAGTAGTGTATCAGTTTCTCAACGTGGGAGAGTAACACGGGCTGGAATCTTCTTTTCGTTTTTGGAAGTATAGGTGACATCAAAAACGCCTGAAAAGAATCATTTTCGTAATAAAGTGACAGAATATATGTACATTTTAAATATCAGACGTGTCGTGGTAATACTATCTGCATTTTTTTTGACGTAGCAGAAATAGTCCGCCATGGAAGTGTGACGTTTTTCACCGTTACTGCTCACGTAGACGGTTTCAGGATCATCTACTCTAAAGATTTTATACGATTTTGGCCGTATAATGATGAGACATGGTTTTGGTCATGGGTTCTCGTTGCATCAAACATCTAGGCGTGATAGATCACGTGACTGGGAACGACTTTTGCCGAGACAAAATCTTCCCTGGTGTTACCAAGCGACGCCAGGAACCTTTCTACTCGATTCCCCGGCCCTGGGGCGACAAGATATCGACGCACTTGCAGGACTTACCAACCGGGTGTGCTGCATATGGATGTTACATAACCCAGTAAATTTATAACGTGATTTTAAACAAGAAAACCTTAAGAATAAATGTCTCTAGGTGGAGAAACGTATTTTAGAAGCGAATTATTTGCGCACATCTACCCTTTCCCACAGAGCACATCACTGGATTATGGCAACACACAATCGCTGATGCCTATGCCCTGCCACTTCTCAGGGCCACAACTAATAGTAAACGACGCCTTTACTCAAGTCGATGTACATTTATCCCTAACACTTGCAGTGGCCTGGGCGCGGCAGCTTCCAGGACCTACCTCAACCAATAACGTAACACGATTTTGAGAAACCCTCAGTGTTGTCATAGTTCTGCAGACGGCTACTGCAACCTTTAGCGCTTCGCAACCGAAAGGTGGCAGTGGCGCCGGGAAGTGTTATCAACATTTTACCTCTGACAAATATTGTTCCCCAGGACGATCTGTCATCCCTAGACGTTTGGTTTAAATACTTTGAAATACCCTGCATGTTAAGATAAGGAAAGAATGTCGTAGTAACTTATCTTTATACTGCATTAGCAATAAACTTCACTATACTACTTAGTTCTATGCCAGCTAAATTTAGTCAAGTTATATTTAACATGCAAATGATAAAAATTTCCTCTTTTGCAACCAGATGTTTCTATTGTTTCTTACTAAAAATGTTTCACCTATTCATACTAAGCATCTTCACTGGTCCATAATAAAAAGAAAATTATTTAATTATACGTACTTTGTTAGTTGATGTATAGTGGTTCTTGGGAGTGCATTTAAATTATCTATTAGTTGTTATTTGTCATTTACTTCCAGTTTTCTGTTCTTTTAGTGTGTCCACGAGTTATTTTGTAGGCACTAGATGCACATAGTACTGATTTCAGATTGACAATAGCTCACTTTAATCATATCATCTTATCACAAAGATCAGAAAACCATCTTTTGCAACTGAAATTTTCTCTTGAGTGGCAGACATGTTTCGCCTATTCATATTAGTTATCTTCAATGGTATTCATTTTTTCTCCTATTCATGCAGCCATTTGTTGTTTTATATGAGCTAAACGCGCATAGCGTAGGTTTCTTCCAGTAAATAAGTGTTTGCACATTTCCTACACTATAGTATATTTAGACTGCTCCTGATCACAGGCTTTAGAGCTAACTACGTGCATTTAGTACATGTAGAATAACAAATGGCTGCATGAAGAAGACACAGAAATGAATGCTACTAAAGATGTCTAACAAACAGGCGAAACATTTCTGATGCTCAAGAACAAATTTCATTTGCAAAAGACGTACGTTTCCTTATATTTATGATAAGCAAAACTGAATTTAGCAGCTGTGGATAGTAGCCTGCAGTTATTAACACTAGGCCACTTCTGTGCATTTCACTACACAGAATCTCTCCTGTTGCTTATTGCAAATGACCTCGCTCACTTGCTGAAGTATTGGCTGATGGATCAAGTGAGATGTAGAGCTTAAGAGTAGAGGGCTGCCAAGAATCACTGCTCATTTCCAGATAAAATAAACACAATTAAATAATTTTATTTATGTTGTAGGGCATGTATGGTGACTAGTATGAAGAAATGACAAACTTTTGGTTGAAACCAAGATAAACATTCAGTAGAAAAAGAAATTTTCTTATCCACATGATGAATGTAACTGAAGCAGAAACTGAAGAAGAATGGCTGCAAAATTAACAATGTTAATCAAGTTACCTGGAAGGAAATCTCCTGCTTTGAAAGGGATGCTGCCTTCTCAGTTATACTAAATAGCGCTATTTATCTTCTATTTGTAGCTTCGTAGTTCCATAGTTTCGAGAGGTAGTCAAAGTTTGTAGGACGCCGTTAGAGGATTCGGAACAAAATGGCGCAGCCCATTCATAAAGCTAGGAATGCTGGCACATACATACTTCCCAAAGGAAATAGTTATCCACATCTATCAATACAGACTCTTATTTATAATAAATGACTACTACTCGTGCAACCTTACAATATACACTGCTACTTGGAATGTAGTTAACAGAAATTTTCAACCCCTGATTATGGATAAGCAGACGTTTTGCGGAAGGAAAGGCTAATGAAGTATCCTTTCAATTTCATTTCCAGGTAACTGGAATTTGCAACTTCTTGCTATGTATTGTACGATAGCTTTTTAAATACCTTCGCATTGGAGCACATATCACTGCGTTCAGCCGTAGGCAACGAGGCATAAGCTACATCCAATACAGCCTTTCTAATGTATTTGTTTTATTTTCAATAAAAAGTCACTAAAGAATAATTCCACTGAGAAGTGAGCGTAGGAATTTCATGATCCTTAAAAGAGACCTCTGCGAGTTACACAATTATCTTCTTCACAAAATATTCTCATTGCTCATTTCTGCTGAATAAATACGAGAGCCATTCGTTTGTTAAGTTCTGATCGGTCACGAGCTGAAAATCCGATGAAGCTTTGTACAAAAGTGTTGGGCAGAGTCTCTAGCACCCCGTCAATTGCGTCACGTCGCTCTTTCCGGTTCCGTGCACACAGTGAGCAAATAAAGACGCCTAGAAAGTGATGTCTCCCACCATGTCCCAGTGCCTGTTGAGAGATTTCCCCTCATTTCATACAGTCTATATAACGTAACTGTCATGCATTTACTTCTTCATGGCAGTTGAGGCACTGACATGAAGAAAGGAATAAGTTAAAACAAATCAGCAAGCCAATGAGTTACCAGCTTTTTGTCTGTGGTCTGTGACTAACTGTTCTTCACTGTGTTATTGATTCGGTACTAACTGACTGTGGTGTGAAAACTGCACCAGTTATATATATATATATATATATATATATATATATATATATATATATATATATAATGCTTTTAAGGACTTTAACCTACACAGTGGTAAACAGTATGTTTGATAACGTGGGTTTGAAATTTCTAGTATAGGGGCATTCGTAGACACCTTGTGACAGATATTTCGGCATAATGGGGAAGAGGAAGAAAGTCCCACAGCAAATGACTCCTGACGAAGTAGTTGCTACGATTAGAGAAGCAAGGAATGTACAACCATTCAGTGTTGTAACGATGACGACGGAAGATTTCTACCATTTCACCTCGATATGTGATACATTACAGCATACAGCACCAGTGAAGATCAGTTCCGCTTCTTGGATTTGAATTGTGAGTGATAAGATGCCCATCATAAAACTAAAAGATTGGTTCAATGAAATGGAACCGTGAAGGGAGCACAATATTTTGAAAAAGGTTAAATCTGCCAAGAACATCTCTACAGGTCGTTCTCAATCGCCAGTTGGATGAAGACACGTCGTTAGCGACGCCAAAAAGAAAACGCCTCCTGGCGATGTTGGTCTACATGGACATCAAATGTGCATTTTTCCGCACTCTTTGTATGCCTCAATTCTTGGCCGCACACTAGGAGGGCGGGGGGGGGGGGGGGGGGGGGGATGAAGACACTCCTGCAGCGTTGTCGATGCGAAGTGTTTGATCACCCATCTTACAGCCTCGACTTGGCTCTGTCTGATTTTCATCTCCGCTCACACGAACCGGTGGCTACGAAGACCGCGTTTTGGTACAGACCACGAGCTGCAGACCAGCGCAGAGAATTGGCGGAAAGTACACGCGGCTGCCTTCTGTGGCGCGGTATTGGCAAGTTGCTACCACGCCACGACAGATGTCTGACTCGGAGCAGCGACTCTGTAGAGAAGTAGTTGGAAGCTGTAGCTAACTACTGCAAATAAAATACTTCTGATTTACACTGTGATTTCCACTTCAAGACCGATCGGACCTTAATTAACGAATAGTCCTCGTTCTTTGTTTACTTTAGGTGCTGTGTCTCAGTAGATACGTCCATAAGATAACAATGAAAATCTGCAAAGTAAGACAACACTTCTGTCTTTAGGTCACTACAATGAGAGACGCTCCTGCGGTCAAAGGATGCTGAACCGATTAGTTTGTCTATATTTGGATTCAATTTGTTATCCACCTGGACCCAAGGAATTTTGCAGGGTGTTTCAAAAATGACTGGTATATTTGAAACGGCAATAAAAACTAAACGAGCAGCGATAGAAATACACCGTTTGTTGCAATATGCTTGGGACAACAGTACATTTTCAGGCAGACAAACTTTCGAAATTACAGTAGTTACAATTTTCAACAACAGATGGCGCTGCGGTCTGGGAACCTCTATAGTACGATATTTTCCACATATCCACCATGCGTAGCAATAATATGGCGTAGTCTCTGAATGAAATTACCCGAAACCTTTGACAACGTGTCTGGCGGAATGGCTTCACATGCAGATGAGATGTACTGCTTCAGCTGTTCAATTGTTTCTGGATTCTGGCGGTACACCTGGTCTTTCAAGTGTCCCCACAGAAAGAAGTCACAGGGGTTCATGTCTGGCGAATAGGGAGGCCAATCCACGCCGCCTCCTGTATGTTTCGGATAGCCCAAAGCAATCACACGATCATCGAGATATTCATTCAGGAAATTAAAGACGTCGGCCGTGCGATGTGGCCGGGCACCATCTTGCATAAACCACGAGGTGTTCGCAGTGTCGTCTAAGGCAGTTTGTACCGCCACAAATTCACGAAGAATGTCCAGATCGCGTGATGCAGTAATCTTTTCGGATCTGAAAAATGGGCCAATGATTCCTTTGGAAGAAATGGCGGCCCAGACCAGTACTTTTTGAGGATGCAGGGACGATGGGACTGCAACATGGGGCTTTTCGGTTCCCCATATGCACCAGTTCTGTTTATTGACGAAGCCGTCCAGGTAAAAATAAGCTTCGTCAGTAAACCAAATGCTGCCCACATGCATATCGCCGTCATCAATCCTGTGCACTATATCGTTAGCGAATGTCTCTCGTGCTGCAATGGTAGCGGCGCTGAGGGGTTGCCGCGTTTGAATTTTGTATGGATAGAGGTGTAAACTCTGGCGCATGAGACGATACGTGGACGTTGGCGTCATTTGGACCGCAGCTGCAACATGGCGAACGGAAACCCGAGGCCGCTGTTGGATCACCTGCTGCGCGTTGCCCTCTGTGGTTGCCGTACGCGGTCGCCCTACCTTTCCAGCACGTTCATCCGTCACGTTCCCAGTCCGTTGAAATTTTTCAAACAGATCCTTTATTGTATCGCTTTTCGGTCCTTTGGTTACATTAAACCTCCGTTGAAAACTTCGTCTTGTTGCAACAACACTGTGTTCTAGGCGGTGGAATTCCAACACCAGAAAAATCCTCTGTTCTAAGGAATAAACCATGTTGTCTACAGCACACTTGCACGTTGTGAACAGTACACGCTTACAGCAGAAAGACGACGTACAGAATGGCGCACCCACAGACTGCGTTGTCTTCTATATCTTTCACATCACTTGCAGCGCCATCTGTTGTTGAAAATTGTAACTACTGTAATTTCGAAAGTTTGTCCGCCTGAAAATGTACTGTTGTCCCAAGCCTATTGCAACAAACGGTGTATTTCTATCGCAGCTCGTTTAGTTTTTATTGCCGTTTCAAATATACCGGTCATTTTTGAAACACCCTGTACATATAGTGTTTCACTCAGTGTTTGCCATTAATAAGTCGCGCGCGGGCTTTCAAATAAAATGTGGTGGCCCTCAACTACGCACCCTCCGACTCAGAATTGAAATATTGAAAGTTTTGGCTAGTTTAGTTGTCTGGGGGCTGGGATACGTAGTTGTCGCATTACAAGCCAAATACTGCTGCGTCTACAGCATACAATATGAATATACACAAGAATCGAATGGTCGAAGGTTCCTATCACTCGGCAATTGCGAATTTTGAACGTAACATAACATTTATACATGAAAGATTGCAAATAAATAAATTCTGCAGGTACTACTTTAAATGAAGAGTACCATAGCAGAAGTACCTTTAGGAATGCCCTTTATTACTGTAAAAACACTTATTGGTATCGATGGTCCAACAACTAAATAAAATATAAGTTGAACAACAGGGAAACAATAGATTCCTATTTCACGTAATTCGTTATGAGCAACAACATAGCTCGTGAGATATTCACTTCTAAACGCATACTACGTCTTCACTGCAGAAGCGGCGGAAATCTCACAAGAGCACAAGTCGGCACTCCGAAATATTTATATCTCCTGCCACCACACGCAAACTGCTCCACTCTCCAAGTCTTTCCCGCGACTGTGCGTCCGTCGCGCCATACTGTCCGGGTCTCCCCCCCGTACTGTGCGACTGTCCCTCGCGCTACACTGTTCCGAACTCCTCCATTCACTTCGGTAGTCGCCCCCCTTAGTAACGAACGCTGCGATTGGCGATAGCGCTCCCATCATGTCTCCAAGCCAACGCACTCACAAACTTTTTTAAACACATTCGAAATGTTGCGATTTACATTTAAATCACTTGGAATTAAATAAATATTCCTACAGCTGGACCGTAAACACGCTCTAATACACATTATTAAATACATAAACAAATTAAATAAACATACACCAAAGGAATAGAACAGAAGTAAACCAGTCTCTGTGCTTTCTAAAACACAGTAAATAATTGGCCAATTTCTTCATGAACGGTATATATCGGATATAAACAAAGACATTGAGGAATAAATATATTTATAAGTGTGTTGCTACCTTTTTCGTGTAACTGTGGAGTACTTATGGCCTGACGCGATCGATAGTAATCGGCCACTTTGACCTCCAATAACTCATGTACTATTCAAGTTACATGCTTGGAATTTACACCAATTTAGGTTCACACTAATAACTTTCTAAAGACATGTCGATTGGCAAAATCGGATGGACCGTTTAGGTTTTGTAAATTCGTTGCTGGGTGTTTCTTGTATAATTTATCGTCAGACACTTATCTTTAAACTAATAAAGATATTGAGAATCTGATTACACCATCAGAATCGTCGTGCAAATAATGGTAATGTTCATGTTTCTTTTTGAGGTACCATGATTCATCTGGCTACTATTAATTTCCATACGAACTGAAATGTCTGCCATTAAGGTTTCACGAAGTCCGCCATTTTTGGCACTCCTAGCATGTCTCCTTCATCGACACAGCGTCACCATGGAATTCCCAGCGACGCGGTCCCTGAACCACGTGCTGGGGTACCCCTCTTGTCCGACACCATGCGGTTGGCCTGCCGAGCGGCCCTCACGGCCACGCCAACTCCAAACTTAGAATATTTTCAGAGTGCCACAACTCGCCCGTTACCTCACATGTGTGAGAAATAACACAAGAGGACGCAGAATGTACGTGACATAGCGTTGTGCCATCAGGGCTCCCTCAATTACAATCAACCGTGATTTGAAGTCATATCCAATGGCTCCCCACACCAGAATGCCATGAGTAAGTCTATTGTGCCTCTCCAAATCGTGGGAAGCAAGTAAACTCTCCCCAGGTCGCTGCCATACTCGCCAAAGGGCTTGGGACAAAGAGTGATTCGTCTCTGGTCACAATGCGAGGCCATTCATCAGCGGTCCGTCACACTCCAGACGCAGGCGATGTTGTGGCAGTCCATGAACTGCACAGCAGTTCCCTAGTCTGTCTTCTAGTAGTCACTGGCCAGTGGTGTCAGACGGCACAGGTTCTTGCAAGCAGTCCATTGCCTGTTCTTGGATGGCAGGTGCAGATGAAGGTGTAATGACGTGCCTGGTGAACAATACGACGATTCCAGAATGAGATTTTCACTCTGCAGCGGAGTGTGCGCTGATGTGAAACTTCCTGGCAGATTAAAACTGTTTGCCTGACCGAGACTCGAACTCGGGACTTTTGCCTTTCGCGGCAAGTGCTCTACCAACTGAGCTACCCAAGCACGACTCACGCCCGGTACTCACATCTTTACTTCTGCCAATACCTCGTCTCCTACCTTCCAAACTTTACAGAAGCTCTCCTGCGACCCTTGCAGAACTAGCGCTCCTGAAAGAAAGGATATTGCGGAGACATGTCTCAGGAGTGCTAGTTCTGCAAGGTTCGCAGGAGAGCTTCTGTAAAGTTTGGAAGGTAGGAGACGAGGTACTGGCAGAAGTAAAGCTGTGAGTACCGGGCGTGAGTCGTGCTTCGGTAGCTCAGTTGGTAGAGCACTTGCCGCGAAAGGCAAAGGTCCCGAGTTCGAGTCTCGGTCGGGCACACAGTTTTAATCTGCCAGGAAGTTTCAAAACGACGATTCTCCCTTGTCGTGGTCAGATGTGGTCCACCAGAGTTTTCACCACCATTATGCCTGCCCTCACATTCCCATGCAGTCCAACATAGGGCCACTGTCACACTCCACAACTCTGGATATTTCACGATTCGATCAGCTGCCCAAATGGAGAGTCACAATGAGGCCCCTTCCAAACTTTTGCCAGGTGCTGATAACGCTGCTTCACACGAGTAGGTGACATCTCCGAATCCTCCACAGCCAACACTCAATATCTCACCCTGTTCATGACCCTTATGTAGCCTATCAGGCCTGGCAACAACACGAACAACACTAATGTGTTGCGGTGTCTGTTCTACCTATCACAAATGACTGCAGTTCTAATCATTTGTACACCCACCGACGGTGTGCACTTGTTTGAAGGTACATTGACATTCTATAACATGTTCTGGGTGCTTCACTTTTTTGTCAGGTAGTGTAGATGGAAAGATCGGTTGTTAGATTACACGATTGCTGAACAGTCACTAGAACAAACACTGAATATCACAGTGTGCGTGCGGAGCGATCAGAATTGGAACTACCTGATGAAACGTATCCTAAGAAAGGTAGAGGCACGACTGATTTACTGAAAGAATCTGCATGAAATGCAGTCCAACAAGGAAGGACGTAGTTTGTAAAACCCTCATTCGATCGATACTTGAGTATGTTTACCCTGTCTTGGAGTCTTACCGGGAAGGATTCACAAGGAAAACAGGGAAGATCCAAAAAAGAGCAGCACGTTTTGTTACCAGTGCATTTAGCCAATGCTACAGCACAGGCATTGTCCTTCGCAGAATGGTTTGTTCTTCAGATCTCGACAGCGCATGGTGCTAGAAGAGGGAACCAATACATATTGCCTGCCACATACAGCTCGCAAAAAATCAGAAAGGTAAATTAGAGAGATACGAGCTCTTACGAATCTTTACCAACAGGCTTTCTTCCTTCACACCATTTGCGACTAGAACAGGAATGTGGGACCTGACAGGGATTCACGAAGTGCCGACCACCACATACCGTAAGGTGGTTTAAGGAGTACATACACTCTAAGAGACCAAAAGCAACACACCACAAAGGAATTGTCCGAATGGACGGAAACCGGTAGATGTGATGTCTATGTACAAACAAACAAATGATTACAATTTTAGATAAACTGGGATGATTTATTCAAGGGAAAGAGATTCACACCCTCAGCAAGAAAATAACGTGTTGGATCACCTGTGGCCCTTGGCATTCATTGATAGAGATTTCGGATACCCTCCTGAGGTATATCGTGCCAAATTTTGTCCAGTCGATGCTTTAGATCATCAAAATCCCGAGATGGTTGGAGGATCCTGCCCATAATGCTCCAAACATTCTCAGTTGCTGATGACCTTGCTCGCCAAGCACGAAGACAAGCAGTAGAAACTTTAGCCATGTGCAGGTGGGCATTATCGTGCTGAAATATGACCCAAGGACGGTGTGACATTAAAGGCAACAAAATGAGGCATAGAATATCGTTGATGTACCGCTGTGCTATAAGGGTGCCGCACATGACAATCAATGGGGTCCTGCTATGAAATGAAGTGGCGCCCCAAATCTTCACTCCCCTTTATAAGGCCGTATAGTGGGTGACAGTCAGATTGATATTCCACCATTGCTCAGAGCATCTCCAGACACGTCTTAGGTGGTCATTGGGACTCAGTTCGAAGTGGGACTCAGTTCGAAGTGGGACTCAGTTCGAAGTGGGACTCAGTTCGAAGTGGGACTCAGTTCGAAGTGGGACTCAGTTCGAAGTGGGACTCAGTTCGAAGTGGGACTCATCAGTGAAGACAATTCTACTCGAATCAGTGAGATACCAGGCCGAGTGTGTCCAACACCACAGAAAATTGGCATGTTGGTATACAGAGTTCAATGGACCCGCCAGGTTAGCCGAGAGCGCTAATGCGCTGCTTCCTGGACTCGGGTAGGCGCACCGGCCCCGGATCAAATCCGCCCGATGCATTACCGACGTCGGTCGGTGTGCCGGCCAGCCTGGATGTCGTTTTTAGGCGGTTTTCGACAACCCGCTAGGTGGATACCGAGCTGGTCTGCACGTTCCGCCTCAGTTGCACGACTCGCAGACATCTGAACACTTTCGCACTATTCCATGAATTACACTCGACGCAGACAGCAGGGATACACTAATTCTGTCCCAAGGGGTACGTGGTGGTGGTGGCAGGAAGGGCATCTGGCCACCCCTTTCCACTAACCTTGCCAAATCCGTTCCTAACAATGCCGACCCTGCGTCAGCACGGGACATGGCACCAGTGAAAGAAAGAAAGAAAGAAAGAATGAATGAAAGAATGAAAGAAAAGGTATACAGAGTTCAATGGCTGTCGGCGCTTGGGGCGCAGCGAGCTCAGTCCCCTTTCTGTGAGCCTCCCATTAATGGTCCTTGCACCCACTAAAGCATTAGTTTCACGTCGAGTCGATGATAATGAGTGCCTCTCTTACGATTGATCGGTCCTCTCATTCTGTCGTCTCTAGATCAACTGCTTCTTTCTTGACACTATGTTCGGCCATGGTTCACCCATTATAGACAATATCGCCCAATTGTGGCATCGCTCCTAATCAAGTGTTGAGTGATTCGCAGTTTAATCCAACCAGCTTCTTTGAACCCATTTACAGCTCCTCTCTCAAATGTTGACTTCTCATGTATTGTTCACAGGCCTGTCTGTGAGGCACATTTATTGTCCCACCGAGTGCATGGAAAGAAATCCACAAAGACTTTATACCTTCGTACTGGCATGTCCTCTATTTACTATCCTTGCCACCTGCACATTGAAACCACGCTGCAGCATCACACATTCATCCATCAACCGCCAAAGTTTACCGTTTCACATTTTCCGTCAACACCTGTGTGAATATCAATTTGTGATCAATTTGCATAACTCCTTTTTGGTGCATTTGTTTTCTTATTAGCCGGCTGGAGTGGCCGTGCGGTTCTGGGCGCTACAGTCTGGAACGGCGTGACCGCTACGGTTGCAGGTTCGAATCCTGCTTCGGGCATGGATGTGTGTGATGTCCTTAGGTTAGTTAGGTTTAAGTAGTTCTAAGTTCTAGGGGACTTATGACCTCAGCAGTTGAGTCCCATAGTGCTCAGAGCCATTTTTTTGTTTTCTTATTATTATTTTTTTTTGTTGATTTGCCTTAGAGAGGATGCTGCAGTAGGAATAAGCAAGAAGAAAATAGAAGCTTAAGAAACGTGGTGCTATAAATGAATAGGGAAGATTAGGTGTGTATACTGAGTAATTGAGGAGGAGATATTAAAACGGATCAGGTATAAAAGAAATCGAAGGCATAAATTGGCAACTGGCTGAAACAAAAGGTAGTTTGATAGCACACACTGAGGTATCAAGTTATATTTGCTTTAATTATAGAAGGAAGTGTGGAGAGGGTTCAAATGGATTTACGCCGCAGCAGGACTTCCGCAGGATAGGCTAGTGTGCATCAAACCAGTCTTCAAACCGAAGATCACAGTGAAACGAAACATGAGTTATTTAATAGAAGATGCACATAACCACACAATGACAATTCTTCGTATATTGTTCGAGATGGCAAACTGAACGTAGTTCCAGATATATGACTGCGCTGAAAATGGATAGTTAGAGGGTATCGACTACTGTGCTGCAACATTACGTCAGAGAAGGCCAACATTTCGGCTCGTGAGCCGTGCCAAATCGCTCAACCTTGCTTCACTTTTCTCCCACCGCCACGCCTTACTGTCTGAGCGCGAGGAGGGGGAGAAGGGGAAAATTGTGAATACGCCTCATTTAAATGGCTGTGCAGTCACACTGAGTACGATTTGGTTTTATATTTTTAATTTCTCAACAACATAGTCCACAAACAAAACAAATTTTCAGTATTATTTAATTATTTTTGGCCTGCTGAAGACATAATATAAATTTTATCTGGGACAAAGTGGCAGCATACGGATAGATGCAGACAGTTTTATAAAGTACTCGTGACTTATTTAGTATCATAACCCAAAAAAACCCTTCACATATTTATGTCGTTCGTAATATTGTAACATTTTTGTCACCTCATTATGGAGACATGGAAACTATGTGAGGAAAACAATGTACACGTACTGGACAGTTTTGACCTAAAAAGATTTGTCACAACTGGCATTACTTTGCAGGTCGATTAGTTACATGGCATTTTCTTTAACGCCAATGGGCTTAGGGACCTAAGCTTGTTTTGTCAGAATGTATCCCTCCTACAAAGCAATTTTTAAATGCATCCCCATCAAATCAGAAAGAAGTTACATACCAATGTTTTACTGTGGGCAGTTTACCGTCATGTCCACTTAAAATGTGAAGTCTGAACTTTCCTCCATTCCTTTTTCCTTCAAAAAATCAAACAGTAGCGAGTTTTAAATCGAAAAATCGTTCCAGACATGCCCCTTGATTTAATCTACGTACTTTGCAGTGATATATAAAGTTTCCCTACTCTTCGTCCAGTTCCATTGAAAACTGTTGCAACTGATAATGGAATAATGCGTGTGACTTCATAAATTTTACTACTCGTACCATCAATTTTTTCACCTGTTCCAGGCCTGCAAATTTAGCACAAAGTGCTTTTGGAGTATGAACCAATGAATCCCATCTGTCGATCTTTGTAATTTTCTCTTTCATTGTCAACTAAATCTTTAAATTCTTTCTGCATGGTAATGTAATGTTTCATAGCAAATATTCAGTACCCGTCCCTTACGCAAATTTATAATTTTCCTCCTCTATTCTGTCATACCCACTCCCTTTAAAGGATTCCGGCGACAAATCGGTAGACTGCCTCCTTTGTGCAAACAGCCACTGGACCAGTGGAAGTTTCTCCGCCTCGTGATGACTGGGTGTTGTGTGATGTCCTTAGGTTAGTTAGGTTTAAGTAGTTCTCAGTTCTAGGGGACTGATGACCATAGATGTTAAGTCCCATAGTGCTCAGAGCCATTTGAACCATTTTTGAACCAGTGAAAGTCCTTCATACGACGAACAAATAGCGAAGGTTAAACAGCGCTGACAGCACGATTCTGCCGAATTGAAGAGTCGTACCGAGCGAAAAATGCCGCACTGCAACGCTAAATGAGGTGTCGCTCTATTCTGGGCACTTCCTTGTAGGTCCGAGCAAAGCCGAGGTACAGGCCGGGCTTGGACCGCTCGTGGCCCGCACAAATGGCACGAGTGAAGTTTGGCACGCCGTGGCTGGCCCTGCATTACTGTCAGTTTCAACGTTCCACTTTCATTACCACAAACATCCAGTAACGAAACCGCGAACTCTGTGTGCGTGAATGGCTATTAATTTTGCCGAAGGTATGTGCAGCGTACATATTCCAGAGCTCATTAACATACCGCAGTCGTTATGCAGGCTGGAATGCCGTGTATTTTTACACCAACCTCGGGCGCAATTTGAATTCCTGCACAAGGAATTAACACAGCAGATCTTTGTGTGACGTTATCGGCAGTAAACTAAATGATTTGAAATACTCCTGGCAGCAGTAACGTTCCTTATCGGAAACGTTTTATACCTCTCTTAGTAATATTTCTTCTCCAATAATTGTAGTTTGTAAAGTATAAGTCATGAACCTAAAAGAAATACAGATTTGTCACATGTTAAACTGAAGAGTACGTAGGTTGTTCTAGCAGCTGGTACAGAGAATTAATTAATACTTGTAGCTCGAGAATAAGAAAGAAAGAAGTAAAATTAAATATAAAATCTCCCAAGCTGACCCGTCCGTCACTTTTTTCTGAATTCCATGAAACAGAATATAAATCTCTAGCTTTATGAAAATTTCCAAGCGCTATCTACATCTTCCCTATCTTTCTTTGCAATTGTACTTTTGTCTTACGGTTGGCTCATAATCCTGTTTTTCAGCTGGTCTTTTCATGTTGTAACACGCCTCCCACCACCACATCATTTTGTTCCACACAATAAAGGACAGATTTTTACGCCACATACCGATAATATATGTCATACTTTTCTAAAACATCTGTGACTTCCATTTTAGTGCATCATTCGAAATCTCTTTGAAAATTGCGTAGAAGACTACCTCATCAACGCGTGCTTGTCTCCTGTAGCAACGTTCATTAAGTCAGCTCTTCATATCAAATCGTTGACCATAAGTCAAACAGTGTCGTGAGATCCGTGGATTAGAGGTGGTCATTATTAGCCACAGCCTGGAGCTGACTGCTTTTCCTAAATCCACAAACTTACAATCTACACCGAGGTGACGGAAATCGTGGATAGCGGCATCCACATACATAGACGTCGGTAGTGTCGCTTACACAAGCTATAAAAGGGTCGCACATTGGTTTAGCTGTCATTTATACTCATGTGAAGCATGTGAAAAGGTTCCCGACACGATTATGTCCGCACAACGGGAATAAACTGACTTTGACCACGGAATGGTAGATGGCGCTAGACGCAGGGGACATTCCATTTCGGAAATAGAAAATTCAATATTCCGAGATCCAGAGTGTCAAGAGTGCTTCGATAATACCACATTTCAGACATTACGTCTCACCACGGACAACGCAGTGCCTGATGGCCTTTACTTAACGAAGGAGAGCAGCGCGGTTTTGCGTAGTGTTGTCAGTGCTAATAGACAAGCAACACAGCGTGAAATAACTGCACAAATCAATGTGGGACATACGATAAACATATCCGTTAGGACGGTACGGTGACATTTGGCATTAATGGGCTACGGCAGCAGACGATCGACGCGAGTGGCTTTTCTAGTAGCGCGACATTGTCTGCAGCACCTCCCCTGGGCTCGTGACCATATCGGTTGGACCCTAGATAGACAGATATTTAGCGATCACAGGCCCTGCAGACCACGCGCTGCTTCCACAAACTGCCTCTATTCCTTCCTGTACTGGGCCCGGTTCCTCCAGGTGTCTTCAATTCCCAGGGCTGCTAGGTCCTTCACCAGGTCGTCCATCCAGCGCTGCCTTGGTCGTCCAGTGGAGTGTTTAGTGTTTGGTAACCCCACTAGTGCCATATTCGCCTGTCTTCCATCTGGCATACGGGCTACATGGCCCACCCATTGCATTCTTTTGCTCTTTATCTTCTGTAGGATAGTTGATTGTCGCATCAGAAGGTAGATCTCGTTTTTCCTCCTCCTCCATTCTCCGTTATCTAAAACTTGTCCCCATATCTTCCACATCAGGTTGGACCCTAGATGACTGGAAAACCGTGGCTTCGTCGAAAGAGTCCCGTTTTCAGTTGGTAACAGCTGATGGTAGGGTTCGAGTGTGGCCCAGATCTCACGAAGCCATGGACCCAAGTTGTGAACAAGGTATGTGCAAGATGGTGGTAGCTCCATAATTGTGTGGGCTGTGTTTACATGGAATGGACTGGGTCCTCTGGTCCAACTGAACCGATCATTGATTGGAAATGGTTATCTTCGTACTTGGAGACCATTTAGAGTTATTCATGGACTTCATGTTCCGAATAACGATGGTATTTTTAGGACGACAATGCGCCATTTCACTGGGCCTCAATATTTCGCTATTGGTTTGAAGAGCATTCTGGACAATTCGAACGAATGGTTTGGTCACCCAGACCACCCGACATGAATCCCATCGAACATTATGGGACATAATCGAGAGGTCGGTTAGTGTGCAAAATCCCACATTAGCAACACGTCCGTAATTATGGATGGCTATCGACGCAGCATGACTCAATGTTTCTACAGGGCACTTCCAACGACTTGCTGAGTCCATGCCACGTCGATCTGCTACACTATTCCAGGATAAAGGAGTTCCGACAGGATATTAGAAGGTATCCCACGACTATTGCCACCTCTGTGTAATGGTATAAATTCATCTTAAAACGTTGCGTGAAGTTACTCGAGGATGCTGCAGATTTATATGGGTACATTTGAGGAGTTTGATGGACTACTGGGGTGAATCCGAAAAGTACATTTCCATTAAAAGTGAGCTAAAGATTTACATGTTTACATCTTATTGAAAAACAGTTATATTTCAATGGTATAATAATTCTGTCTTAGACCATACTTATAACATACAGAATCATTTCTTACAACTGAAGATATTTCTTCCATTGGTGATATATTATCGAAAATATGATGAATGGTTTACACCCTTTCCCCATCAAACCATGATACCTCTACAAAAATCATGAAAATTGAGTTAAAAATTTATTTTATTATTTTATTATCCAGTTAAACGGTACATTAACAAAAAATATATGTTCATGGCCATTATAGTTTATATTCCTGTTCAGGATCGGTAGATTCTTCAGTGCTTACTGTCTAATCAGGAAGAAAGCGCAACAGGTCTTGAATGTCCTTGCAAAACCTTCTTCTGCACAGTTCTGAAACGCTTTTCAGAAATGTTCAGCACATGAAGGAGCAAATTTCTGCAGACAGGCACTTAACCTTGGTCAGAAAATGAATACACCCATACATTTTCTCTGTTCTTAGTTTTGGGCATCTTCATTTGTTTAACATCCTTTCTCTCCACACATCCTGAGAGAAATGCATCCTGTTGAGATTTATCACCACAACGATAAAAGAGATAAGAATGTTGTTTCTTGGATCTCGTCTGTCACTATTGCAGTACACTTTTTTGGACAAAATCAATCTACAGGCTTAAATTTGTTTGCGCCCACGACCATTCTTTTCTTGTTTCTGTAACTACCCCCACTGTTTATTTTCTTCTTTTTGTCTGTAAAATCATTTTCCAGCTCATTAACACTCACTTCGCTCATTATATCACTCACGTTAACACACAAAGCAGCTCCGCGTCGATACAATAACCTATATGCAGTAAACAAGGTGACAACTGCCTGTCATCCACTGCCTTCTTAAGATGATTGCTTATCCTACACCAAAGATAATGAGCTGAAATTTTCAGGGTGCGTAACTCACATATGGAGGTATCGATTTAGCACTTTGACGGAAGAAGGGCCTAAATCCAATTACGCCCATAGTCCATCACCCTCATCATTTGAGGTGTATTCATGAATTTCTTTAGCATTTAAAGAGATTAGATTACAATTTTCAAGGATGGCCGTTTAATCATTTGTGTTTTATTGTTTTTTCACGGTAGAAGCTGTTTTTCATCATTGTTCTTCTAATATTAGCGCCAGTCTTTGACATCTGCGGCCTACGTTTAAACATTTTGTCTGATGAAGTTGTTTTCAGTCCTTTGTCTCAAAGTTTCGTAATTCTTTGTACACTTCTTTGCGGTGGGTAATATTTTGTTGCAGTTTATGGTACCTTTAAAAACGGTTTGAATCCTTACGAAGGTGAAGAATCTTGGTCTGGTTGTTGATTTCAGTGTGACGTGTCCTCCACTTATATATAAGAAACTACTAAAGCCTATTTTATAAATTCATAGGCCTTTCCTCCAAAAAAAGACATTTGCATTTATAAAACGAATAATTATATTCTTGCTATGGTAAACGGCAACGTCAAGAAATATGTAGCCGAGGAATATTCAGAATTTTGATCATCACAGTCGTCTCGAAGTTCTTCCGCTATAGGTTGGAGAGGACTACGATTTGACTCTGCTGAACAGAACACTGGTGTTGCCTTGGATAACCTTTCGCATTGAATGTGATCGTTAAACTCTGATAGAGGAATTGGGACAGGCGGCAAATCACTGACACTGACGAGAGTTACATTTTATTTGTCCGTTAATAGTTCTTCTTGTGGGGCAGCCACAACAGCACTTAGTCCATTTTGTAAAATGAAGAAAACACACAACAGTTCCTGAATCCATATCCATACACCTATACATACAGTATTTTAAAAAGGGATGTATGTATACATGTACCTAAGTTTCACATCGCCTTTTGGGTCGATTTCACCAAAACTTGGTCCATATATCACTTATTGTCTGGAGAGAATCGCCATACGGATAGAACCACCTACTTATCAAAGGGGTGGGTGTGGGGGTGAAAAAGAAGTGTAGCCCATGACGCGGGAATTGCCAAACTTTAGTCATCCAGTATTTGAGAATGAGAGAACTAGTAACCTGCAATAAACTATTCACATAATTTTAAACCTTTGCGAAACACTTCTCGCTGACAGACCCACAAAATGATGAAAGGAAGAAAGTCTATCGCTACCTTCATTTCAGCTGTTCATACTGTATAACCGTCGCATCAGGGATGACGCTTCAATTTATTACTTATCTGCTATCATCTCCCTGGTTACTGAAGAGGCCCAGAGTGATTTTAGATTTATTGCAGTACAAGAGGGGTTGCACTCCTGCCACCGTTTTTCATGCAGCATTTTCTGCTGTTTTATCTGAGCACCACGACTATGTAGCGGTTTTTACGGATGGGTCGAAACAAGGGGATTCCGTTGGCTGCTCCGTTGTTTTTCCGGATCGTGTCCTTAAGGTCCGACTGCCTCCGCCTTTCACGGTCTTTGATGCAGAATTGTCTGCGATCTTGCGGGCGCTGGAGGAGATGAGACATTCTTCCTCTCCTAAATTTCTTGTCTGTTCCGATTCCCTCAGTGCCCTTCAATCATTGCACCATTTGTATCCGGCAGTTACAGTAGTCCAGACCATCCAGGATGCCCTCCTCCGACTACAGCGACTGGGGAAGGTTGTAGCTTTCTGCTGGGTTCCGGGGCATGTTGGCATTGCTGGGAATGAAGGGGCAGATCTCGCAGCCAAGGAAGCGTGTCTTGATCCACACGTATCTCAGTGTGCTATCCCCTTGCACGCACTCACCTCGCTGTTGAGCTCACGGGTCATGCGTCGGTGGGAGGACGAGTGGCTGGACGTGACTGACAATAAGCTCCGTCTAGTCAAGCCCACAACGCGTGTGTGGTGTACTTCCTTTCAGCCCCATCGACGGGACGAGGTTCTCCTCACTCGGCTTCGAATAGGCCACAGCCCTATGACGCATGGCTTCCTGCTCCGGCGGGAGGACCCTCCACTGTGTGGTGCTTGCGGCGTCCAGGTCACTGTGCGCCACGTTTTATTGGATTGCGTTTTATTTTCTGACCAGCGGGCCGCGGCTGCCTTGCCAGCGGACCTGCCAACTCTTTTAGGCAACACTCGGACGAATGTGGTTAAAGTTTTAAAGTTCTGTGCCATGTCGAATGTTTTTACAAAGATTTTAGGGAGGGGATTTTAACTTGTTTCCTGTGTGACAAGCTCGCCCATATTTTATGTAAGTGGCCAGACACTGACGGTTTCCTATGTCATTCTTGTCGCTATGTTATCCCTTACCTTAGGTTTTACCTTCTCAGGTCGTATTTTCCCTCTTTTCCTGCTTTGAGTGTGTTTTTCAGTTTTATTAGGTCTCTCCACATTCGTTCCTTTTACTGTGTGTCAGGGCGCTGATGACCTCGATGTTGAGCGCCCATAAACCCCAACACACACACACACACACACACTCAACAAATTTCGCAGACAGTATCCTCATATGCTGCCGAATGTATCAACAGAATTATATCATGTTACGACACACAGTTCACGACATACGACGCCATAAACGCTGAAGTGAGTGAAAAACTGCCGCACCAGGCACGACGCCCTTAATTTATTACGTCTTTACTATACAACTGGCCATTAAAATTGCTACACCACGAAGATGACGTGCTAAAGACGCGCAATTTAACCGACAGGAAGAAGATGCTATGATATGCAAATGATTAGCTTTTCAGAGCATTCACACAAGGTTGGCGCCGGTGGCGACACCTACAACGTGCTGACATGACGAAAGTTTCCAACCTATTTCTCATACACAAACAGCAGTTGACCGGCGTTGGCTGGTGAAACATTGTTGTGATGCCTCGTGTAAGGAGGAGAAATGCGTACCATCACGTTTCCGACTTTGATAAAGGTCGGATTGTAGCCTATTGCGATTGCAGTTTATCGTATCGCGACATTGCTGCTCCCGTTGGTCGAGATCCAATGACTGTTAGCAGAATATGGAATCGGTGGGTTCAGGAGGGTAATACGGAAAGCCGTGCTGGATGCCAACGGCCTAGTATCACTGGCAGTCGAGATGACAGGCATCTTATCCGTATGGCTGTAACGGATCGTGCAGCCACGTCTCTATCCCTGAGTCAACAGATGGGGGACGTTTGCAAGACAACAACCACCTGCACGAACAGTTCGACGACGTTTGCAGCAGCATCGACTATTAGCTCGGAGATCATGGCTGCGGTTACGCTTTACGCTGCATCACAGACAGGAGCGCCTGCGATGGTGTACTCAACGACGAACCTGGGTGCACGAATAGCGAAACGTTCTGTTTACAGCATCATGATGGTCGCAACCGTGTTTGGCGACATCTGAATGCACATTGGAAGCGTGTATTCGTCATCGCCATACTGGCGTATCACCCGGCGTGATGGTATGGGGTGCCATTGGTTACACGTCTCGGTCACCTCTTGTTCGCATTGACGGCACTTTGAACAGTGCACGTTACATTTCAGATGTGTTACGACCCGTGGCTCTACCCTTCTTTCAATCCCTGCGAAACCCAACATTTCAGCAGGATAATGCACGACCGCATGTTGCAGGTCATGTACGGGCCTTTCTGGATACAGAAAATGTTCGACTGCTGCCCTGGCCAGCACATTCTCCAGATCTCTCACCAATTGAAAACGTCTTGTCAATGGTGGCCGAGCAACTGGCTCGTCACAATACGCCAGTCATTACTCTTGATGAACTGTGGTATCGTGTTGAAGCTGCATGGGCAGCTGTACCTGTAAACGCCATCCAAGCTCTGTTTGACTCAATGCCCAGGAGTATCAAGGCCGTTATTACGGCCAGAGTTGGTTGTTCTGGGTACTGATGTCTCAGGATCTACGCACCCAAATTGCGTGAAAATGTAATCACATGTCAGTTCTAGTATAATATATTTGTCCAATGAATACCCGTTTATCATCTGCATTTCTTCTTGGTGTAGCAATTTTAATGGCCAGTAGTTTATCAACTGCATTCACAACACACTTTGCAGAAAGTGTTCACATGTACCACTGGATGTACCTGTACAATTATATCATTGTTCGACACCTTGTTCAGGAGATAAGACGTCATAGAGATTGAGCTCCTTGAATCGAAATTTCAGGGCGAAATTCGCTACAGATACATATGAAATATATCTACAAGTGCATGGGAAATAAGTTAAATATTTATGAAATATATGTGCACGTACGTACGCAGGGAAAACAGCTGCTAGAAAGCTGCTGCTGCTAAGCCCTTGGATCGATGTTAACCCAACGTAGTACACGTACTACTTACTATCTGGAAAGAAATACTGTATGGGCTAGAACCAGCAATCTCCTATTGTGGTGGGGGTGATATCGTGGAGAGAGAAGAGGGAAGGAAGCGACGGACAGATAGACAAGTGGAAGAAGTTTATGACACAGATAACAGAGGGAAGGCGTTGGACACAGTGAGGGGAAGGGAAGTGGGCTGAGAAAATGAAGAGGACAAAACAAAGAGATTAACACAGAAAGGGTGGAGGACGAGTGGACTGAGAGAACGTAGAAGACGAGATGGGCAGAGAGACGGGGGAGAGGAATTGACGTAGAGGGAGGAGGAGATGGACAGAGAAAGTGGGGAGAGTATGAGATGGGGCGGAGGAGATGGACAAAGAGAACAGGCAGAAGGAGATGGATTAATAGAAATGGAACAAACATACCCGGAGAACGATGGGTACGCATCTACACTGAAGAGCCAAAGAAACTGGTACACCTGGGTGATATGGCGCAGGGCCCCCGGGAGCAGGCTGAAGTGCCACAACACGACGCGGCATGGACTCGACTAATGTCTGAAGTAGTGCTCGAGGTAATAATTCCGTAAGAGTACGACGGGGTGGTGATCTCTTCTGAACAGCACGTTGCAAGGCATCAGAGATATGCTCAATACTGTTCGTGGCCATCGGAAGATTTTAAAATCAGTAGAGTGTTCCTGGAGCCACTTTGTAGCTATTATGGACGTGTGGGGTGTCGAATTGTCCTGCTGGTATTGCCGAAGTCCGTCAGAATGCACAATGGACATGAATGGATGCAGGTGATCAGATAGGATGCTTACGTACGTGTCAACGGTCAGAATGTCCGCCCCCGGTAGCTGAATGGTCAGCGCGACAGAATGTCAATCCTAATGCCCGGGTTTGAATACGTCTGACTCGGAGATTTTCTCCGCTCAGGGTCTGGGTGTTGTGTTGTCCTAATCATCATTATTTCAACCCTATCGACGCATAAGTCGCCGAAGTGGCGTCAAATCGAAAGACTTGCACCCGGCGACCGGTCTACCAGACGGGAGACCCCAGTCACACGACATATACATTTTATTTACCGGTCAGAATCGTATCTAGACGTTTCAGGGGTCCCATATCACTCCAACTGCACACGCCCCACACTATTACAGAGCCTCCACCAGCTTGAATAGTCCCCTGCTGTCATGGAGGGTCCGTGGATTCATGAAGTTGTCTCCATACCCGTACACGTCCATCCGCTCGATACAACTTGAAACGAGACTCGTCCGACCAGGCAACTTGTTTTCAGTCATCAACACTCCAATGCTGGTATTGACGGGTAGAGGCGAGGTGTAAAGCTTTGTGTCGTGAAGTTATCAAGGGTACACGAGTGGGACTTCGGCTCCGAAAGCCCATATCGATGAAGTTCGTTGAATGGTTCGCACGCTGACACATGTTGATGGCCCACCATTGACGTTTGCGGCAATTTGCGGAAGGGGTGCACTTCTTTCATGCTGAACGATTGTGTTCATTCACCGTTGGTCCTGTTCTTGCAGGATCTTTTTCCGGCCCCAGTGGTGTCGGAGATCTGATGTTTTACCGGATTCCTAATATTCACTGTACACTCGTGACATGGTCGTACGGGAAAATCCCCATTTCATCGCTATCTCAAAGATAGTATCCCATCGCTCGCGCTTCGACTATAAAACCACGTTCAAACTCCCTTAAATCTTGATATCCTGCCATTGTAGCAGCAGTAACCGATCTAACAACTGTTCGACACTTGTCTTATATCGGCGTTGCCGATCGTAGCGCTGTATTCAGCCTGTTTACGTATCTGTGTATTTGAATATGCATGTCTATACCAGTTTCTTTGGCGCTTTAGTGTAAAAGGAACATGGAAATCTCTACATTATTTTATTTATTTTTTCTATGGCAAATTATGTAAAACAACTGTTGCAATGTTATCATTCGAGGAACTTATGCTTCGATAATATCGGGTGTGAAAACTGGTAACAGTAAACTTTAACAGTAAACTTTAAACTAGGCTTCAGCGTGACTGTTATTGACATTAAATGAAACAACACGTTTACTGTTACCAGTCGCTATTTATTTATCACCACGACGCGTTTCAAAGGTTTAAACTTCTATTATCAGGTGGATTTACATTTGTTAGGACATTTGTGCGTGTGTTGTCTTACGATTTTTTGGAGGAACTTGTGGCACTGTTTTGTGGAGAAACAAAGCACTATTTCAGAACATGGTTTTGTGTTTCTTTTGACAAAATATTATACGTATATCTAAAGGTAAACATAAGTAAAACAGAGTACCTCTAATGGTCACAGGTTCCTTTCACTGTCGTAACACGTCGCGTGTGTACCGTGATATTCTGTGAACAAATATGGCGTCTGGGAACTATTTGGTGCAAGGATGGTATAGCAGAAGAGAAAACATTATCAGAAAGCACAAAGAATATACATCGTAACAACATTATTATAGAATAATTTTTAGAGGATTTGGAGGTGTTTGTTTTGAGATATCGAATACCGAATCGTAACATAACACACTCACACACACACACACACACACACACACACACACACACACACACACAGAAATGTCATTAACAAATGTAAATCCACCTGATGATGGTGGTTTAAACCTTTGAAACGGCTAGTGGAGGTAAATAAACAGTAACTGGTAACAGTAAACTTGTTGTTTCATTTAATGTCAATAATAGTCACGCTAAAGCCTAACCTAAAATGTTCGCATTTAAAGTTAAGCTGCCCAGTCAAATAATCAAGGCTATTTTCGAGTACAAAAACAGTGCAGAAAAGCTCGCAATGACGACACAGCATATTCACTTCAATAGAAATTGTCTCAAATATAACGTCATTCCAAATTATCTCAAGATTGAGGTCAAAACAAACACGACAACTGCAAATAAAACATTGGAAAGCGCCCGAAAACTCTGGGTGAAAAATGAATTGAACGAACTTTATACTAAAAAACAAATGTTCAACACAGCTTTATAATGCAGAATTACAGTTGGGAAAGTTGCTTCATAGACTAGAATATGATTCCATAACGCCGAGTTCATCGTACAGAAAACAAAAGCTACACAGAAGAAAAAACTAGCCAGTCTTATAAAGCAACAGTTACCTCCCAAATTGAACCAAAACAGCCAAAGGAAACACGCATTCTACACACCTTTCCTCAAAAAGCACGAACGTAATATTCATTGCAGAAGAAGAGGCACTACTTTGCAAAAGTTTAAAAACACAACGTTCAAGCTCCACTGGACCAAAAGAACCAAGAAAAGCTCATCACTAGTGACACACAGATCTCAACCACCGCTTTTAAGAAGCTAAATGACAGAATAGCAGCCCGCCACTAAATTAACGAAATTGAGAAGGAAATTGCAAAAGCAATCCTAGCATTCAAGAAAAGAGAAGCAGCTCTTACACATACCATTAAGACTAAATTAATCATGAGTAATTCAATAATTGTAAAAGCTGACAAGGGTCACACAACTGTTGTAATGACCAGAACATAAAAAAACTTTAGGTTTCTTTAAGACTAACAACATAACTGAAATACAGAAAGATCCAACAGCCAGAATACAAAGAGAGATTAAAGGTACTTCAAACAACATCAGTTTTCTACTCACCATCCAAGAAGCAAGAAATATTGTAACAATGAGCCCACAAGCACGTTGCCTTAGATCACAACCAAAGGTACACAAAACTGGGACCCCCATCAGGTCTATAGGGAACTGTAGGAACAGCCCAACATTCAAACTCAACAAAATGCTCAAAATTCTCAAAGAAGCATACAGATTCAGTAATGAGAGAACACTTAAAAACACAACAGAATTTACACAACATGTCGAAAACGTGGAAGTACCTGATGGAGCCACACTTGCCTCATTTGACACACAAAACCTTTATTCCTCTAGGCCAATAGATCCCACAATGCAGATAATCAATGCCAACCAACAAAAATACCAAAAAAAATCCCTTCAACTCACATTACTGAGCTAATGGACCTGCTTGAATTCACGCTTTCACACAACAATTTTAAATTTAATAATAAAATCTACAAACAAACAGATGGCCTGGATTGCTAGCTCAAATATTTATAAGTAACTTAGAACACTAAATCCTGAATTCCTATCACCATCTCCTCAAAAATATCATCTACTCCTACAGATATGTAGACGATACCATCATTTTAATCAAAGAAACTAAAGATGACGTCAGTGAGTTGAATGAGTTATTATATTTCTTAGACCTTACCATTAGAATAAAGAATAACAGACATCAGTTTGAAATTTATCGGAAGCCTACCACAACACATACTACAATCCACAACTCCTCTTTTCACCCCACAGCCCACAAAATGGCAGCATTCCAGTACATGATCAATAGAGCTATCCAACTACAACTCTCTGAAGAGAAATGTGATCAAGAAATTGAAGCAATAAAACAAACAGCTATTGCAAATGGTTGTAACAGCTCCAAAGTAGACACCCTTAAAAAACACTCAATAATTTCAAACCAATCACAACAACAACAAAAAAAGAAAGTAACATCTTCCACACAATCGCCTTTCTAGGTAACATTTCACATAAGATTGCCAAGCATGTCCTTTACCACAGATAACAAGATATGACAGAAGGTACCCCACAACATCAGCATACGAAACCCACTTCACCACACAGGTGTGTACCTAACTTGAACGTTTGGACTGTCACTGCTTCTACATACGCCAGACAGGCAGATCATTTGAGATTAGATTCAAAGAACACATGGCATCACTATAAATCAAAAAATACCACACGTCAGCAATAGCCACCCACCTGCATGAAACAAAACACCATGCTAACAACGCAAGTATCAGCATCTTACACATACAACCAAACTAGACATCCTTGAAACACATGAAATATATAAAAATATCAAAGAAAACAACTTGAATCCATCTTAAGTGACAAAAATGACAATATTTGCGATAGTGTCATCTCTGTTTTCAGCAACTGCCTACATCATTAATATTGCAATACACACACACACACACACACACACACACACACACACACACACCATAATATTTACCATAAATATTTAGTTATATTACGATGACAGCCGCCTAGTGTACAAGAGATTGACCTCATTTACAGATATATCGTCACACCAACAGCTCGTATCCCTTGTCAGCTTGGATCTACATGTACATCAACTACTAGCACAAATTGACAAATTGTACATCCATCTACGTGTTTTAAAGCATTAACAAATGTATTACCCCAACCATTAGGCAGTTATTACACGTAAGAGATATAATCTTAAGTCCCCTTGCTTTTTAAAGTTTGCTTTTATACAATCACTCTTTCCATCCTCTCTCTCCCTCTCACTTTCTTTTCCTCTCCCTCTGCCTTCAGTCTTTCATATCTATCTATGAATCCCAACCAAAAATTGTTATTTGTGTATACTTTTACCACTGTAGCCAATAAGATTACTGCACTTAAAGTTTGTAACATTTCACCTGATTGTATGCACGATTATGAGGGTTAAGGTATTTTAACTTGTCGAAATCGGATTTATATACCACCTGAAGTATTAATTCCAACGCATGTATTCGGCATCTCAAAACAAACATCTCCAAATCCTTTAAAAATTTATTCTATAATAATGTTGTTACAATGTATATTCTTTGTACTTTGTGATAATGTTTTCTCTTCTGCTATACAATCCTTGCACCCAATAGTTTAAAGACTCCATATTTGTTTACAGAATATGACAGTATACACGTGATGTGTTACGACAGTGAAAGGAACCTGTGACCACTCTATTTTACTTATTTTATGTTTACCGTTCGATATACGTTTAATTTTTTGTCTAAAGAAACCCAAAACCATGTTCTGAAATAGTGCTTTGTTTCTCCACTAGACAGTGCCAGTATTTCCTCCAGTAGATAGTAAGACAACACACACACACAAATGTCTTGTAAATCCACCTGTTGATAGAGATTTAAACCTTTGAAACGCGTCGTGGTGGTAAATAAACAGTGACTGGTAACAGTAAACTTATTGTTTCATTTAATTAACAGTAAACTTGTTTCATTCTGTTACGATCCTCGTACATATAGTAAAGAGAAAGTAATCCTTCCTTCTTCCTTTCCTAACATGGACGATAAAGTCGTAGATACCATAAACCACACACACAGCGCACGTGCGCACACAGGTTTATCTTCTTATTGTTTGCCACGAGATGTGACTGGACACAGTTCATTGCTCCACAATAAAACACGGCTACAACGTTCAGGCCCGACAATGTGATAAACCACGCTATTATATGACGTTTCCTACTGTTGCCTACTTACTATTTTTATTTGTACTTACATGGTGTTTAATTGTTAGTCACTTTATTGCATATCGCGCCAATCACGGACTGCCCATGCTAATGACTGCTACACAAAACGTATGTAGTTAAGGTTGTTAAATTGTTAGTCATCTTGTTATTGTTTTGATCTATTTTTATTCTAGTCTGTATAATCAACGGTTGATTTGCAGTATGTATTCTAATAATGGTTTTTATTATATGTATGGAATTACTGGAGCATGGCCACACAGCTGAAACGTCGTAGTATGCAAAACAATAGTAACATGGAAACAAATAATATCCGTTGCAGAAAACTTATTGTTTCGAGAAAAAATCTCACGAGAGATTTCCTAAGGCTACTGTCTCTTCCGATAAACGCAAACCCAATTGAGAGAACTGAGTTGGAGGGCTTTTTTTCTAGGCACATATAAAACGGAGGATAAGCAGAAGAAGACAGAAGGCACGGTGTGCCTCTTCGAGCGCGACGGCCTGGTGGGGCGAGCGAAGACCCGGACCAGTGGCTCGGGTCTACCGCCGGGACTCCACCACAAGGACCAGCCGCTGGCCAAGCCCTCCGTCACCAAGCGCGGGCCGTACGACGTCTTCACAGGTCAGGCACCAAATTCTCAAGGATTCGGTGGCGTGACTAGGCTAACTGGCGCTCAGGGAAATCTCAAACTTCGAGCCGCCTCCCCCTGCCGACTTCACATCACTTTTTGTTTAACCCTCACCATTTAGTCCGTTTGAAATCACATGGAAAGACTGTATGATGAACAGAGCTCTAGGAGCTGCTGCGGCAAGAGTGAAGTCTTTTATTTTTTTTTTTTTTTTACTAGACTATCGACTTGCCTTGGCTTTGCACGGGTAGCACTATCTACAGTCCGCAGTAGCGTGACCCACCCTCCCAGTGGTGCCAGCTTGGTGCCTCAGTCAGGTCGCCTTACATGATGGCAAGGAATTCTGCCATTCAGCGCTAGATAGCAATGGCATCGTTCACAGGGGAGGGGGGAAGCGAGGGAGGAGAAGGGGGGAGCGAGAAAGGTCACTTTAATTCATCGTAGCTCGCAACTGTCACCTGATAGGCGAATCTCACACCGACATGTCCCTGGGGCCAGGCAGCTTTCCACCTGTATGGATGATTCGAAGGAGTTCGGCCATAACTGCTACGAGGGTCGTTCAATAAGTAATGCCTACATTTCTTTCTCAGAACATATTTATCGTTGAGAGTCGGAATTTGGTGACAATATACATCAACATGCCTTTTCCATGTCCTATTGTTCTACGTAGTCTCCATAATTTCTGTGGCCATACGCCAACATTATGGAAGGGCATGTATCCCTGCTGGTAAAAGCTCTTGCCCTGTAGGCGTAGCCAAGTTTTCAAGGCATGGCTGACACTCTCGTCATCTTCCACGTGTAGAGAATCTTAAGCGGCCCAAACAGATGGAAGTCAGAGGGTGCCAGGTCTGGACTATAGGGTGGATGCCGCAATGATGTACAATCCAATTTAACGATGTGTTATCGGGTTCTCATATTTGTGTTTGGGCGTGCATTACCGTCTTGAAGCAAGATTCTGATAGATTCTTGTCCGATCGTACACGTCGGAAACGGTTCTTGAATATATTCAGTCTTCACAAATGCCTCTCAATTGATGGTCGACGCTCTTGGCATCACATCCACGAGTATGATTAGATTAGATTAGATTTACTTTCATTCCAATTGATCCGTAGTGAGGAGGTCCTCCTGGATGTGGAACATGTCAGAAAAACAACAATACATGACAAATATTTACAACTAAAACAAATAAGCTAATGTACCATTCCACAGGTCCCAAGTGGAATGATCGTCATTTTTAACGAACACTAAGAGTCATTTTACAAATACTAATGCACTGAATTTAAAATAAAAAACGTTTTTTATTTATTTATAAGGTAATAAACATGTAATACAACTACTGTAATACTTATTTACAATGAACACATTACTGCACTGAAATGGTGCAGAAGTTAGATTATACTTACACACACACACACACACACACACACACACACACACACACACACACACACACAAATTTTCAGTGAACACATTACTGCACTGAAATTGTGCAGAAGTTATGTTGTACTTATATACAAATCAGTTGGTTTTACTAAGAAATTCATCAATGGAGTAGAAGGAGTTGGCCACCAATAAATCCTTTAGGCTTCTCTTAAACTGAATTTCATTGGTTGTTAAGCTTTTTATGGCTGCTGGCAAGTTATTGAAAATGTGTGTTCCTGAATAATGCACACCTTTTTGTACAAGACTAAGTGACTTTAAATTCTTGTGAAGATTATTCTTATTTCTAGTATTGATTCCATGAACTGAGCTGTTGGTTTGAAAAAGTGATATATTTTTAATGACAAATTTCATTAAGGAATAAATATACTGGGAAGCTGTAGTTAGTATCCCTAGTTCCCTAAACAGGCTTCTGCAGGATGTTCTTGAGTTCACACCACATATAATTCTTACTGCACGTTTTTGTGCCCGGAAAACTTTAGCTTGGCTTGATGAATTACCCCAAAAAATAATCCCATATGACATTATGGAATGAAAGTAAGCATAGTATGCCAGCTTTTTCATTTTTATATCCCCTACGTCTGACAAAATTCGCATTGCAAACAGAGATTTGTTAAGACGCTTCAGCAGTTCTGTGGTGTGCTCCTCCCAATTGAATTTATTATCAAGCTGTAATCCCAAGAATTTAACACTGTCCACTTCTTCTATCTTCTTGTCATCATATGTTAGACATATACTCTTGGGACACCCCTTACAAGTTCTGAACTGCATGTAGTGTGTTTTTTCAAAGTTTAGTGACAAAGAATTGGCTAGGAACCAGTGATTAATGTCCACAAATATTTTATTGGCTGATCTTTCTAAGACTACACTTGATTTGCTATTTATTGCAATGTTTGTATCATCGGCAAACAAAACAAACTTGGCATCTGGTAATGTTACTGATGAAAGGTCATTGATATACACAAGAAAAAGTAAGGGCCCCAAAATGGAACCTTGTGGGACCCCACATGTAATTAGTTCCCAGTTGGATGATGCCTGATAGACATGTATCAAGCTCTTTCCTAATAACACCCTTTGTTTCCTGCCAGAGATATAAGATTTGAACCATTTTGCAGCATTTCCTGTTACACTATAATATTCTAGTTTACTTAAAATGACGCCATCACAATCCCAGAAGACTGTCACCATGACTTTCCCGGCAGACGGGATTGTCTTGAATTTCTTCTTTTGTGGTGAATGAGGATGATGCCACTCCATGGACTGCCTTTCTGTTTCCGGCGCAAAGTGGTGCACCCAGCTTTCGTTCCCCGTAACGATCCGTGACAGAAAGGCTTCTCCGTCGGTCTCAAAACGCTCCAACAATTCAGATGAAATGACCTTTATTTAAACCCGTGAGCATTCGTGGAATCCATCGTGAGCACCTCTCTGAATATCCGAGAGCCTAGACGCGCTTCCAATGCTGACCGACAGCTCGAGTTGTGATGCGCCAGTCGGCACGAATAATGGTATCCGTACGACCCAGCATTTCTGGAGCAGTGGCTGTGACAGAACGTCCCGAGTGTGGCTGATCATGGAGCTCTGTTTCTGCATTTCCTGAGGCTGTAACTTACTTTACCCACCGCCCAAATGTACTCCTATCAACTGCAGCATCGCCATACACTTCACACAAAAAAATGTTCAAATGTGTGTGAACTCTTATGGGACTTAACTGCTAAGGTCATCAGTCCCTAAGCTTGCACACTACTTAACCTAAATTATCCTAAGGACAAACACACACACACCTATGTCCGAGGGAGGACTCTAACATCCTCTGGGACCAGCCGTACAGTCCTTGACTGCAGCGCCCCTGACCGGTCGGCTAATCCAGCGCGGCACACTTTACACATCGTTTACGGATGTTCACCACGGTTTCTTTCGTTGCACACAATAATTCAATAACAGCGCGGTAGACGTTTTGACGTTGTACTACGGCTCTGCCATCTGCCGGAACGGTTCGAAACATCACCGGAGCGCAGATCAAACATCAAACTTAAAGCACCAACAAGGACGGTTGTCTATGTATATTAAGGGCTTTTTTAGAATAAAGTGGGCCATTACTTATTGAACGACTCTCGTAGATGATTATGGCGTTCTGTTCACACAGAAAGTGGATTTTAATACATCATCATATCCAGAAAATTTGCGTAAAATATTTATAAATTACACAAACCTTCTTTGTGACTACGTCTGTTTATTAGTGAAAACTGTATCAAAATCTGTACAGTAGTTTCTGAGATTAGCCGCAACATACAGACAGTAATCGCACCAAGGTACTATCGTTTCTACAGTTTTAATAGGAAAAAGTACATATATTTTTGTATGTCGTATCTTAAGATTTACACGCATCATTGTGTTCATTGTTTTTTCTCTGTGTCGAACGGTCTTCTCACAAACATGTCACAAACCTTATGACCTAATGTTTTCTGCACGGTCATAAGTGCACCATTAAGTGGACTACATCTGTCAGTACAGACTAATAGTTTGGCGTCCACACTTCAACACCCGACCTGCCGGCCCGCCACAAATTCCTCTCCTGTGCCAATCTATTCATCTCAGAGTAGCACTTGCAACCAACGTACTCAACTATTTTCTGGATGTCTTTCAATCTCTGTCTTCTTCAACAGTTTTACCCTCTACTCTTCCCACTAGTACCAAGGAAGTTAGTCCGTGATGCCATGACAGATGTTCAATCACTCTATTCCTTCTCCTTGTCAGTGTTTTAGATACATTCCTTTCGTCTCCGATTCTGTGCGTAACCTCATTCCTTACCCTATCAGCCCACCTAATTTATGACATTCGTCTGTAGCAACACATTTCAAATCCTTTTGTTCTCTTCTGTCATCGTTTTCCCGCAGTCCATGTTTCACTACCATATGATGCTGTGCTCCAAACGTACATTCTCACAATTTTTTCCTGAAATTGATGTCTATATTTGATAGTAGTAGATTTGTCTTGGCCAGGAGTGCCCTTTTTGTCAGTTTTTCATGTTCCCCTTGCTCCGTCCGTCATGCATTACTTTGCTTCCTAGATATCACGATTCCTTAACTTCATCTACTTCGTGACCATCAATTTCCATCAATCCTGGTGTTAAGTTTCTCGCTGTTCTCATTTCTGCTACTTCTCATTACTTTCCTCTTTCTTCGATCTACTCTCAGTCCATTTTCTCTAGTCATTAGATTTCTCATTCCACTCAGCAAGACAGTGTCCTGCACATTGAGCGAACACCATGCATGTTTCTTTGTTAAAACAAGACTGAAGTAAAGGAATGAGATTTTTCACTCTGCAGCGGAGTGTGCGCTCGTATGAAACTTCCTGGCAGATTAAAACTGTATGCCGGACCGAGACTCGAACTCGGGACCTTTGCCTTTCGCGGGCAAGTGCTCCACCAACTGAGCTACCCAAGCACGACTCACGCCCCGTCCTCACACCTTTACTTCTGCCAGTACCTCGCCTCCTACCTTCCAAACTTAACAGCAGCTCTCCTCGAAAGACTCGAGTTCGAATCTCAGTCCGGCACACAGTTTCAATCTGCCAGGAAGTTTCGTATCAGCGCACACTCCGCTGCAGAGTGAAAATCTCATTCTGGAAACATCCCCCAGGCTGTGGCTAAGCCATGTCTCCGCAATATCCTTTCTTTCATGAGCGTTAGTTCTGCAGGGTTCGTAGGGGAGCTTATGTAAAGTTTGGAAGGTAGGAGACGAGATACAGGCAGAAGTAAAGCTGTGAGTCGTGCTTGGGTAGCTCAGTTGGTAGAGCACTTGCCCGCGAAAGGCAAAGGTCCCGAGTTCGAGTCTCGCTCCGGCACACAGTTTTAATCTGCCAGGAAGTTTCAAGTCTGAAGTGGTTTCTCATCCTCTTTTACTCATCTCCCTGGCTCCTACCGATCTTTGGCTTCTTCCAGTGTTGAAAGACACACTCCGTAGTCGCACATTATTCGGTCGTGCCGCTATTGCATCACAGAATTTTCAGTAGTTTCGAATACGAAATCATGGCGAGAACGTCGTGAAAAATACACGCAGCTGCAGGGGGATTACAGTGGAAAATGATAGAAATTTCAAATTTGTTGTGTGACCAGTCTGTGACAAAATAAATCGGAGACTTTAGAATTTGGAAGTATGTACCTCGTTAAAGGTAAACATTTCAAAAAGGTTTTTGCATGATGCAATTCAAACCATTAAACAACGCACAATGCAAAGCCAAATTAATTGCAACAATAACGGGATTCTATTTTCATTATTTCATTGCCAACCAATTGCAAAGGCACAACAACAAAATAATAGTCGACAAAAACAGTCTTTACACTTTCCTTAGCAGAACAATAGCAGATTCACCTAATAATCAAAAACAAAAAACAAGCGTATCCATAGCAGGAAGAGATTGGCCTTTTGCAACGGTCGCCCAAAGAAGTCCTACCCGAGTATTCTTATGATTTCATGTTATAAACATATCAAAAGAAGTTTTGCATCACCTCGGATCCGAGAGTTCCGGAACCTGTACAGCAAATTGGAATTGAGATCAACATAAACATCATTTCCGCCCTTATTATTGCTCATGAAAACTACACGTTGCTTGTTGTACCACCATACAGCGAGACCTTCAGATGTGTTGGTCCAGACTGCTGTACACACCGGTACCTCTAATACCCAATAGCACGTGCTCTTGCATTCACGCATGCCTTCATTCGTCTTCGCATACTATCCACAAGTTCATCAAGGCACTATTAGTCATTGTCCCACTCCTCAACGGCAATTCAGCGCAGATCCCTCAGAGTGGTTGGTGGGTCACGTCGTCCATAAACAGCCCTTTTCAATCTATCCCAGGTATGTTCGATACGGTTCATGTTTGCAGGACATGCTGGGCACTCTAGACGAGCGATGTCATCCTGAAAGAAGTAAACCACAAGATGTGCACGATGTGGGCGCGAGTTGTCGTCCATGAAGACGAATGCCTCGCCAATATGCTGCGGATATGGTTGCCTATAGGTCGGAGAATGGCATTCACGTATCATTCAGCCGTTACGGTGACTTCTATGACCCCTAGCGGCGTACGTCGGCCCCATATTATGCCACCCCAAAACAACAGGGAACCACCTTGCTAAACTCGCTGGACAGTGTGTCTAAGACGTTCAGCCTGACCGGGTTGCCTCTAAACAAGTCTCCGACGATTGTCTGGTTGAAGGCATATGTGACACTCATCGATGAAGAGAACGTGATGCTAATTCTGAGCGGTCCATTCGGCATGTTATTGGGCCCATCTGCACCCCGCTGCATGGTGTCGCGGTTGCAAAGATGGATCTCGCCATGGACGTCGGGAGTGAAGTTGAGCATCATGCAGCCTATTGCGCACAGTTTGAATCGTAACACGACGTCGTGTGGCTGCACGTAAAGCATTATTCAACATAGTGGCGTTGCTTTCAGAATTCCTCCGAGCCATAATCCGTAGGTAGCGGTCATTCACTGCAGTAGTAGCCCTTGGCCGGCCTGAGCGAGGCATGTCATCGACAGTTCCTGTCTCTCTGTATGTCCTCCATGTCCGAACAACATCGCTTTGGTTCACTCCGAGACGCGTGAACACTTCACTTGTTGATAGGCCTTTCTGGCACAAAGTAACAATGCGGACGCGATCGAATCGTGTTACTGACCGTCTAAGCATGGTTGAACTACAAACAACACGAGGAGTGTACCTCCTTCCTTGTGGAATGACTGGAACTGATCGGCTGTCGGACCCTGTCCGTCTAATAGACGCTGCTCGTGCATGGTTTTTTACATCTTTGGGCAGGTTTAGGGACATCTCTGAACAGTCAAAGGGACTGTGTCTGTGATACAATATCCACAGTCAACGTCTATGTTCAGGAGTTCTGGGAACCGGGTTGATGCAAAACTCTTTTTGATGTGTGTACATCTTTGCCCAGTTCCCATTTTAGTCCCCCCAAACCTTTTCTTTCACCCTCATTTCCTATATCCAACCCGCCCCCTCCCGCTTGTACTTCTTTCGGCCTTCCTCAGTTTTTTCACCCGTCACAAAATAACACCTTCTCAAAGACGCCACACAGTGCATACGCTCCGACTAACGTTTTGCAGCTGGGTGTACTTCATCTCTCTCACACCTCCACCACTCTTCGCACAAAATTTGATGTATTTTAATTTCGTTATTGACAGAGGGTAGAGACACTAAAAAAACTCCCGTGGCTGCAATCCTGAAATCCCACTATAAATGGATGCTCACGAAACAATTCGTGATTATCTGTTGTTCACGAATTTCTCTGTCAGCACTGTCATCACTGACGTCCGATTTCTTGGTACAGCTGTTCGGTCTCATCTGCGCTTTGACTGGTTCTCTCTAGCAGAATCGAACGTCAATTTGGAGCAGCGAAACGTTCCAAGAGACTGCGAAAATGTGCGCGACGTTCTCGGTTCGAGAAGGGTTGTCGGGCGTTTGTGTACAACGCTGTGCCTACGCTGCTGATATCTACGAGGTGAATAATTATGCAACACCCTTTGTAACTGCGTATTATGACGTTTTTGGTGTTGTAGGAGCGACACGGATTCCACAAACGGAAAACAACTGCCTGTGTTCGTCGATAAGATTCGGAAGCTGTAGCTTTCAGAGCTTAGAATTATGCTCAGCTTCCGGGAGGCATTTAACACAGTTCGCGTTGTCACCTAATTAACGAAATAGTGACTTGCGGAATATTTAGACTAGCTTAGCTATTAGACTGCACGCTTTCCAACCAACAGGCGCCATGATGCACTTATTATTATTTTAGACACAACCACAGTGTATGATCTAAATCGCAACAGGTTTCAGCCATTTATTGGCCATCTTCAGATGTTGCAATACGGAGAGCAGGAACAAATCTAGATTCAAATCCTAAAAATCTATAAAATTTGTGACAATTATGCTTGTAAACACGTAATGTAAAACACTAAATAATGCAGTTCGTTCTCATAGATCATGACGTACAAAGTGTTGACGCTATGCACTCTAAAACCAAATCTGAGACCAAACACCGGCCAAGCGGTTCTAGGCGCTACAGTCTGGAACTGCGCGATCGCTACGGTCGCAGGTTCGAATTCTGCCTCGGGCATGGATGTGTGTGATATCCTTAGGTTACTTAGGTTTAAGTAGTTCTAAGTTCTAGGGGACTGATGACCTCAGAAGCTAAGTCCCTTAGTGCTCAGAGCCATTTGAACCTCTTATTTTATTTTTTAGACCAAAAACCAGGGCATAAGTGGGCATAATTTTTCGTTGGGTTATCTCAAAAGTTCGTTCGCTTGGGAACACACTTTTCAGCAGCACAGCTGCGACAGAGTACTTGCCGACCTGTCGGGTTACACATACAAGATCGTGCACAATATAACTAAATAAGGCGGCTCGGTTTTGTACAGAAACTATTTATTTCCTGTAGTATACACCATTACTGTAGACAATATAATGCCATTTCTCTGGAGGCTTATAAATGCCGTTCTTCCGAAATGTGGGGGTTTTCAAGTTGTTGAACTCTTCGAGGATCAGTCTGCAGTCCAAGGAGGTGAGGCGTTTGCCATTGAGGAAATTCTGGAGGGAACGGAATAGATGAAAGTCGGAAGGAGTAATATCTGACAAATACAGCGGTTGAGGTAACACATCCAACTCAAAAGAACGCAGCTTTCGACGGGGCACCATAGAGGTACAATGTGTGGGGTTGTAGCGGCGAAAGACATCGTATCCCAAATCTAGTTGTTTCTCATCAATGGCTGCCTTGAGACGATCCAACTGCGAACACTATTTCTTGGGAGTGACAGACTCATTCGGACGAAGCTCGTAATACAGGACTCCTTTGCAATCCCACCAGACGCATAGCAGAACATTTTTCGGATGCTGCCCTGGTTCAGGAATCCATAGTGGTGGCTACCATGTCTTGCGCCACTATTTACTCTTCCGGCCGTTGTTGTACACGATCCACATCCGGAATCCATACATTGGGAATCTTTACGAAAGCCAGCTTCAAGTTCCTGGCTACAGAATCACGATTGATATTAAGCTACAATGCCAACACCTACATTGTCATTCGTGGATTGTTGACTATCATATCATTAAGCCTTTCCACATCTATAGCCCTTGGTCGTCCTGATCGAAGTTTGTCTGTTAGGGCGAAATTCCTGGCTCGCAATCGACTGCATCACTTTTGACATTGTCAAGCCGTCCTCGTATACAGCACAAATCTTCTGCCAGTATTGTGAGTCGGCTTTCCCATTACGACAATAGAACAACATAAGACGCTGGAAACGTTTCTTCTTGCTTTCCATAGCTTGTAAACACAAATTCACGCTGTTCCATCCAACACCAGGCACGAAAATCCACTGACACATCCAATGACACATCAGGACGTCGACTTCTACGTTGCAGGGGCGGTTAGGCAACCATGTCACTCCTTCGGGAACGGCGGGTGCACGGTTTGTAGGCGCTATAGATTGAACGTGCAAGCAAAACGGACGAAATTATGAGACAAGCCAGTATATTTTGTCAAATTTATCTCCTCTTTTATTGTAGAATCTGTAGATGGCCAAAGTATGAAGGAACCAATTATGATAGTGATCATATTCTGTGATTGTGCCTTTAAAAAAGTGCATAATACTTCAGTCCCTCCCATGAATCATCGACATTGCCGAGATGGGATGGCTTGAGTGTCTCAACGATATACCTAGTTGTATAATAACTGCAACTTCAACAGAGAGGTGTCTGGTGAGGCTAGTCAAGTAAGTGGTTCCTGAAGAGCTCTGATCTAAGTAGTGCAATTGTCTCTCAAATGTTAACCAAATTTTTATAATGGGTTTTTTACACTAAACATTCTGTTGTTTTCATATTATTTAAATCATCATAAAAAATAATGTAAAAAATCACTGGTAAATAAGTTTAAAAAATTACATCTTAGTCATACAGGCTTTAAATAGCTTCAGAAGGTACTAACAAGTGGCACTGGTTCATACTTTTATAAAACATTGCCACATATACTGAAATTCCTCCAAGTAAACTATTTAATAAATTGAGAGCTAAGAGAAAGAAAAATTGAATTGTGTGTTAATGCCTTGAATTTATTGTGCCAACACAAGTATCCAAAAGGACAGTCACACTTACGATGAACTTATGAATACCATGCAGTATTATTGTACGCACAGACCGAGCGAGGTGACGCAGTGGTTAGACACTGGACTCGCATTCGGGAGGACGACGGTTCAATCCCGCGTCCGGCCATCCTGATTTAGGTTTTCCGTGATTTCCCTAAATCACTCCAGGCAAATGCCGGGATGGATCCTCTGAAAGGGCACGGCCGACTTCCTTCCCCATCCTTCCCTAATCTGATGAGACCGATGACTTCACTGTCTGGTCTCCTTCCCCAAGCAACCAACCAAATGTACGCACAGGGCCGGTCGTGCTGGCCGAGCGGTTCTAGGCGCTACAGTCTGAAACCACGCGACCGCTACGGTCGCAGGCTCGAATCCTGCCTCGGGCATAGAAGTGTGTGATGATCTTAGGTTAGTTAGGTTTACGTAGTTCTAAGTTCTAGGGGATCGATTACCTCATAAGTCCCATAGTGCTCAGAGCCATTTTTTGTACGCACAGAAAAAGGTAACATGCACAAAGCACAATTTGCTGTACGCTTCTCCTACAATCTTATAAGAACACGAGACGGAAAATATGGTACCTACTTGCAGCATACCAGTCTCTAGTTGTCTTCTCTCAATGGCTGCGGACATCTAATGATGTGGAATTTTTCTGTTGGGAGACATCGTACAACAGCATACTCCGCAAGCCACCTGACGGTGTGTGGCGGAGGGTACCCTGAGTACCTCTATCAGTTCTCCCTTCTATTCCAATCTCGTATTGTTCGTGGAAAGAAGGAGTGTCGGTATGCTTCTGAGTGGGCTCTAATCTCTCTGATTTTATCCTCATGGTCTCTTCGCGAGATATACGTAGGAGGCAGCAATATACTGCTTGACTCTTCGGTGAAGGTATGTTCTCGAAACTTTAACAAAAGCCCGTACCGAGCTACTGAGCGTCTCTCCTACAGAGTCTTCCACTGGAGTTTATCTATCATCTCCGTAACGCTTTCGCGATTACTAAATGATCCTGTAACGAAGCGCGCTGCTCTCCGTTGGATCTTCTCTATCTCTTCTATCAACCCTATCTGGTACGGATCCCACACTGCTGAGCAGTATTCAAGCAGTGGGCGAACAAGCGTACTGTAACCTACTTCCTTTGTTTTCGGATTGCATTTCCTTAGGATTCTTCCAATGAATCTCAGTCTGGCATCTGCTTTACCGACGATCAACTTTATCTGATCATTCCATTTTAAATCACTCCTAATGCGTACTCCCAGATAATTTATGGAATTAACTGCTTCCAGTTGCTGACCTGCTATTTTGTAGCTAAATGATAAGGGATCTATCTTTCTATGTATTCGCAGCACATTACACTTGTCTACATTGAGATTCAATTGCCATTCCTGCACCATGCGTCAATTCGCTGCAGATCCTCCTGCATTTCAGTACAATTTTCCATTGTTACAACCTCTCGATACACCACAGCATCATCTGCAAAAAGCCTCAGTGAACTTCCGATGTCATCCACCAGATCATTTATGTATATTGTGAATAGCAACGGTCCTTTGACACTCCCCTGCGGCACACCTGAAATCACTCTTACTTCGGAAGACTTCTCTCCACTGAGAATGACATGCTGCGTTCTGTTATCTAGGAACACCTCAATCCAATCACACAATTGGTCTGATAGTCCATATGCTCTTTGTTCATTAAACGACTGTGGGGAACTGTATCGAACGCCTTGCGAAAGTCAAGAAACACGGCATCTCCCTGTGAACCCGTGTATATGGCCCTCTGAGTCTCGTGGACGAAAAGTGCGAGCTGGGTTTCACACGACCGTCTTTTTCGAAACCCACGCTGATTCGTACAGAGTAGATTTCTAGTCTCCAGAAAAGTCATACTCTAACATAATACGTGTTCCGAAATTCTACAACTGATCGACGTTAGAGATATAGGTCTATAGTTCTGCACATCAGTTCGACGTCCCTTCTTGAAAACGGGTATGACCTATGCCCTTTTCCAATCCTTTGGAACGCTACGCTCTTCTAGAGACCTACGGTACACCGCTGCAAGAAGGGGGCCAAGTTCCTTCGCGTACTCTAAAATCGAACTGGTATCCCATCAGGTCCAGCGGCCTTTCCTCTTTTGAGCGATTTTAATTGTTTCTCTCTCCCTCTGTCGTCTATTTCGATATCTACCATTTTGTCATCTGTGCGACAACCTAGAGAAGGAACTACAGTGCAGTCTTCCTCTGTGAAACAGCTTTGGAAAAAGACATTTAGTATTTCGGCCTTTAGTCTGTCATCCTCTGTTTCAGTACCATTTTGGTCACAGTGTCTGGATATTTTGTTTTGATCCATCTACCGCTTTGACATAAGACCAAAATTTCTTAGGATTTTCTGCCAAGTCAGTACATAGAACTTTACTTTCGAATTTATTGAACGCCTCTCGCATAGCCCTCCTCACACTACATTTCGCTTCGCGTAATTTTTGTTTGTCTGCAAGGCTTTAGCTATGTTTATGTTTGCTGTGAAGTTCCCTTTGCTTCCGCAGCAGTTTCCTAACTCGGTTGTTGTATCACGGTGGCTCTTTTCCATCTCTTACGATCTTGCTTGGCACATACTCATCTAATGCATATTGTACGATCGTTTTGAACTTTGTCCACTGGTCCTCAACACTATCTGTACTCGAGACAAAACTTTTGTGTTGAGCCGTCAGGTACTCTGTAATCTGCTTTTTGTCACTTTTGCTAAACAGAAAAATCTTCCTACCTTTCTTAATATTTCTGTTTACGGCTGAAATCATCGATGCAGTAACCGCTTTATGATCGTTGATTCCCTGTTCTGCATTAACTGTTTCAAATAGTTCGGGTCTGTTTGTCACCAGAAGGTCGAATAAGTTATGGCCACGAGTCTGTTCTCTGTTTAACTGCTCAAGGTAGTTTTCAGATAAAGCACTTAAAAAAATTTCACTGGATTCTTTGTCCCTGCCATCCGTTATGAACGTTTGAGTCTCCCAGTCTATATCCGGCAAATTAAAATCTCCACCCAGAACTATAACATGGTGGGGAAATCTGCTCGAAATATTTTCCAAATTATCCTTCAGGTGCTCAGCCACAACAGCTGCTGAGCCCCGGGGGCCTATAGAGACATCCAATTACCATGTCTGAGCCTGCTTTAACCGTGACCTTCACCCAAATCATTTCACATTTCGGATCTCCGTCAATTTCCTTCGATATTATTGCACTTATCGCTATAAACACGCCTCCCCTTCACTGTCCAGCCTGTCTCTGCGGTATACATTCTAATCTGAGTTTAGAATTTCATTCCTGTTTACATCTGGTTTCAGCCAACTTTCCGTCCCTAGTACTATGTGGGCGTTGTGACCGTTTATTATTGAGAGCAGTTCCGGGACCTTTCTATAGACGCTCCTGCAGTTTACTATTAGCACATTAATATTGTTATTCCCTGTTGCATTTCGCCTACTCCTACCTTGCCACGTCGCAGGAGGCGTCTTGTCGGGCCTAGGGAGGAAATTCTCTAACCTAAAAAACCCACATGTGCACTCCACACGTACTCCGCTACCCTTGTAGCCGCTTCCGGCGTGTATTGCACGCCTGACCTATTCAGGGGGACCCTACATTTCTCCACCCGATAGCGGAGGTCGAGAAATTTGCACCCCAGATCTCCGCAGAATCGTCTGAGCCTCTGGTTTAAGCTTTCCACTCGGCTCCAAACCAGAGGACCGCGATCGGTTCTGGGAACGATACTACAAATAATTAGCTCTGATTCCATCCCACGAGCGAGGCTTTCCGCCTTCACCAATTCCGCCAACCGCCTGTACGAACTGAGGATGACCTCTGAACCCAGACGACAGGAGTCATTGGTGCCGACATGAGCAACAATTTGCAGTCGGGTGCACCCAGTGCTCTCTATCGCCGCCGGTAGGGCCTCCTCCACATCTCGGATGAGACCCCCCGGCAAGCAGACAGAGTGAACACTGGCCTTCTTCCCCGACCTTTCCGCTATTTCCCTAAGGGACTCCATCACCCGCCTAACGTTGGAACTCCCAATAACTAATAATCCCCTCCCCCGTGTGCCTCCTCGGACCTTGCTGAAGGTGCGACCACATGTCCACTCACAGGCAGAGCGGGCGATGCCACACGGTCAGCCTCCACATTTACCCTTCGTCTCGTGCGCCGCGAACGCCGCTGAACCCGCCACTCCCCTTGGGGAGGGGTGGTCCAACCGCGAACTGTACCCGCGAGATGTCTCGACAGCAGGGACAGTGGGTGAAGCATGTAACACCTGGGGTGTACCTTGCGACGCACCAGACTCCCCACTGCCGCTACACTCCGAGGCAGCAGCCTGAAGACGGCTGACCGCGGCCATCAACACGCTCAGCTGTTCGCGAAGAGTGGCCAGCTCCTCCTGCGTCCGTACACAGCAGTCACACATCCTATCCATCCTAAGGAATCAATTTACTGAAGAGACTTAATCAACTTTTAACTAGACTGCTAATTCAGTAAAGGTGGCTGATTATTGACTGAACTGTGATTGCTAGCCACTTCTTGTAGAAAACAATGAAAATAGCACTACCTGTCTCTGGACTGTATTGAAAACAAACACTAGCACTACTGGCACTATGGTTGACTAAAGGGACTCTCTCTGACTGTATTCAAAACAAACACGAAATCTATGGAACAATATTAATAGCACTCGACAATTAAAGCTTCCTAAAAGCAAAAACACACGGAAGAAGAAGTGACAAGTAAGAAAAATACAGTTAATACTTAAATTAACGTAGCTCGCTGCACAGCAGACGTGAAGCAGACGGCGGTTAGGCCATACCCTTTATGGACAGTCTCTTCCCGAATGAGTTACACAAGCGTTACTCACGACTGCCCTTACAGTTTCACATCTGCCAGTAATTCTACCCCAGTTTCGAAAATTCCCACAATATCTTCTTCATACCTTACTGGATTAGTATCCCTGCAGGGCATAGCTTTAATCTGCCAGGAACTTTCAAAATGACACATGCCCTACTGTAGAGTGAAAGGCTAACCCTGTTAACATTGCCGTATGCATGTGATATAGATAACTTTTTTACATGTATACCGGTACATATCGGAATGCCGTCAACAACGTTATTGTAGTGATAGAACAACATCTACCCAATTAAAGTAAGACATATTTACACAGGGTAAGAACATAAGACTATGAGAAGAGACAGTCAATGCACAGAAAATATATTAGGTGCAATTTGTGAATCCACTTTACACCGATGGCTACGGAGATGCATAAGTAGTCATCCAAAGACATTCGTGTTTATTACGCTGATGAGAACAGATTTGGTATTTTCAGATGAGTGTATATTATTTTAGACAAAGATATTTCACCTTTTCATACTATGCATTTTAGCGGTCAATAAATGAAGAAAATTATTTAATTATATATATGCTGTTAGGAAATTTATAGTATATTATATATACTGTTAGGAAATTTGTAGTGTTTCCTGGCTACACATTGAAATTATCTAATCATTTAGCATTAAAGGACTGTAGTTTATCACTTACTTTCGTTTTTCTATTCATTTCAAGCGTATTCGTATTCTGTAAGTAATCGATACACACAGTGCAAGCTTCCAGTTCATAGTATATATATTATACACGGATTAGTACCCCTGCAGTGTATAGTGTTAATCTGCCAGGAACTTTCAAAATAACACCTACCCCAATGTAAAACTCACCCACACACACACACACACACATATATATATATATATATATATATATATATATATATATATATATATATTGTAAGTAGGCTGTTTATGTTTTCTCTTTTTTTTTATGGTAACGCCACCTCTGTATGAAAATCACTGGCTGTGCTGCGTGCAGTCTGTGGCTGCTTTGCATTGTTGTAATACTCGCCATTGTAGTGTTAGGCAGCTGGCTGTGAACAGCGCGTAGCGTTGGGCAGTTGGAGGTGAGCCGCCAGCAGTGGTGGATGTGGGGAGAGAGATGGCGGAGATTTGTAATTTGTCATGAACTGCTATATTTATATATGATGATATCAAGGTAAATACATTGTTTGTTCTCTATTAATATCTTTCATTTGCTAACTATCCCTATCAGTAGTTAGTGCCTTCAGTAGTTTGAATCTTTTATTTAGCTGGCAGTAGTGGCGCTCGCTGTATTGCAGTAGCTTGAGCAGCGAAGATTTTTGTGAGGTAAGTGATTTGTGAAAGGTATAGTTTAATGTTAGTCAGGGCCATTCTTTTGTAGGGATTTTTGAAAGTCAGATTGCTTGCGCTAAAAAAAAAATATTGTGTATCAGTTTAAGGACAGTCGTGTATAATTGTTCAAAGGGGACGTTTCAATATATATATATATATATATATATATATATATATATATATATATATATATATATATATATATATAAGGTGTGTTACTAACTATTGCCACCTAGAATAGCTGAAAATTTTGTGGGACAAATGCTGCATGGGACAACGGGGGCCATAATATGACGTTGTTTTTTGTTGCTAGGGGTGGTGTGTCAGAGGCATGAAGGTCAACTTTTGTTTTTTTTTATGGGATGCTATAGCTTGGTACTTATTTTATGATAGCGGCTATCGAGACGAATCCAGTCATGTGTGACAGTAAGGTGTTTGAAGGTCAGCGAAGGTCAAAAAGGTGGCATGAACGTCCATTAACAGAAGGTGTTCGAAGTGATGACCATTGCTATCAATGCACTGTTGCGATTTTCTTATCATGGATTGAGTGGTATTCCTTATCACTTCAGCACTTATCGAAACACATGCTCTGACAGTTCTCTCTCGTATAACGCGCAAATAGTAAATATTCGCCGAGTAAGGCCTAACCATCTAACGTGCTATTTACGTGTATACAGCGTTCGACGGTTTCGCACTAATAGGAACGGTAAGACTAGTATCGTCGAATCGAGCGAACGTGAATGATGTATTCCTTCGAAGAACAAGACGATATGCTTCTCATTTACGTAGAATGCCAAAGAAATTCACTGAGAGCTAGAGATTTATACACTGAAAGATATCCTCAACGTACTCACCCTACACGTCGTCTATTTAAATATGTGTGCGATAAATTGAGAAAAACTGGATCATTAACGCATCGGAAACATATCCGGCAAAGGAAAATTACTAACGAGGAAACGGAAATTGGTACTCTTGCCACTGTGGTTCGAGATCCTTGTGTTAGTTCGCGTCAAATCGCAAAGGAATCTGGCATGAGCCAGAGTAGAGTTGTTCGTGTTCTGCATCGCCATAAATATCATCCTTACCGTATTAGGCTCCACCAAGAATTAACTGGTACGGATTGTATGCGCCACATTGAATTCTGACGATGGGCTCAGCTTCAGATTGAGAGAGAGGACACATTTATTAATTTGATATATTTATTGACTAGGCTACATTCACAAACCATGTAAATGTTTATTTTGCATAACATGCATTATTGGGCAAGTGAAAATCCACGTTGGCTGCGGCAAGTTGCATGCTTGAACAGAAAGCAGATGCTAGCCAGGCCTGCAGATTGCGCTGTTGTATATGACCACGAAAGGCACCTGTGCGATGACTTCAACACATTGCAAGTGCCAGTCGTGGTAAGAACAGTGTACTGTATAAGTGTGACGGCGTTACATTAGGGCTAAGGCCGTCCGGTGTGGCCGAACGGTTCTAGGCGCTACAGTCTGGAACCGCGCGACCACTACGGTCGCAGGTTCGAATCCTGCCTCGGGCATGGATGTGTGTGATGTCCTTAGGTTAGTTAGGTTTAAGTAGTTCTAAGTTCTGGGGGACTGATGACCTCAGATGTTAAGTCCCATAGTGCTCAGAACCATTTGAACCATTTTTAGGGCTAAGTGGATTCGAACGTGGGCCGATTGTTGCTGCTCTTATGTTGTGTACTTCCGTAACGAAGGTAGCCGATGTGTTTGGTGTTTCAAGACGCAGCGTAACGAAGATTCATACCACATACACTGAAAGTCGAGAAACGTCATCCGCTAAGTCACAACATGGGCACCATTATGGGTTCTGTGGTCGTGAAGGATGGCTGTTGGCGAGGACTGTGAAGAAAAATAATAGTATGAAAACTGCAAAAGCCGCTGCAAAACTGAATGTCGCACTCTTGAGATCTGTCAGCACCAAAACAAACATCCCTAAACAGTGAATTGCAGGGAGAGATGGAATTCCAGAACCACTCACCAGTGATACAATTGTGTACAAAACAGGAAGGCGTGGTGCCGAAGTAATAAAATCTGGACTATGGAGCAGTGGAAGAAAGACGTCAGGTAGTATAGGTCTCGTTTCACACTGTTTCCAACTTCTGGCTATGTTTACATCCCAAGAGTGAAACATGGCTGGGGTACAGTGATCAATGGGGCAGCTATACTGTGGTATTCCATGGGCCCCATGGTTACTCTGTATGGTGGTATCAGTATCAAGGATTATGTGGTCATTTTGGCTGATCAGGTCCATCCCATAGCACAACATTAGTTTCTCAATGCTGATGCTCTGTTCCAAGACGACAGGGCCCCTTCTCACAAGAGCTTTTATAGTTCAGGACTGGTTTTGTGAGCATGAGGATGAACTGTCGCATCTCCCCTGGCCATCGCAATCACCAGATTTCAATATTATTTAGCCTTTGTGATCTAATTTCTGTTTTATACGACTTCGTACACAAGGGTAAGGAGAGGTTGGCTACGGAGTTGCGTGGCAACTATGGAAGTAGGAAAGCTGGACAGGAGCAGAAATGATTAGCAAACATGTTAACACAGTAAACAGTAGTTTTACTTACCTAGTATTTCTCCATAGATCCATATACTCATTACAAGTAATGCAGAAAGAATAAAGGCCAATTCTCAATGTCAACAAGCAGTTGGCTTGCTGTGCTAACCACGAATGATAGTGTCTTAGCACAGATACTCCAAGTGCAAGTGGGATATCTGGCTGCCGCCAGCCATCTTATATTGCGGCGGCAGAGGACGCTTGTGGTACCAGGCCACTGGAGGTATGGCTCAGCAGGCATGCTCCATTTGGTCTGCCAGACCCTGTGCAACTGCTGTCAGCGTCTGACAGAGAGGTGCAGTTCCATTGCCAGTTGAGCGACGCCTTTGGAATGGTACCAATACGTGGTACCACACTGTGGACAGAACGGTGTGTGTTCGCTATCCACCTCCATCATCATTACCTCTGTGTTGCAGGGCCGGACGGAGTGGCCGAGCGGTTGTAGGCGCTACAGTCCGGAACCGCGCGACCGCTACCGTCGCAGGTTCGAATCCTGCCTCGGGTTTGGACGTGTGTGGTGTCCTTTAGGTTAGTTAGGTTTAATTAGTTCTAAGTTCTAGGGGACTGATGACCTCAGAAGATAAGTCCCATAGTGGTCAGAGCCATTTGAACCATTTTTTTGTGTTGCAGGAAGAATGGTACTGCAAATAGTTAATCTTTGGAAATCAATGATTATGCCCTACTTCTCTATATGTTAATCCTTACCAGCAACTCCTGGTTCCTGACTTTGGCTTTTCAGTATTATAGACAAGTGCTCTGTTTGCAATTCGTTCCGACGGTACAGAATGGGAGACAAGTGTAATGCAGCACTTGTTCCTTCCTATAGTCTGACATCGAAAATGTAAAATATTATTCGTTGTGTCTATAGGCAGTCATTGATAATAGGAGACAAATGAGAGACAGCGCTTGTTCCTCTTTATATTCTGACACATAAAAATATCGACTATTCCTCGTTACTACACTAGAGACAAATTCCACAGAGCCTGTTCTTTACTAACATGCACAACTCAAGATAACAACTGTCGCTGGATATTTATTGGAAACTCAGTTGTCCTCCTTCGAGTTTGCACAGACTTCTAGTAGTTTTTATTGCATCAGTATGGTTCAAATGGCTCTGAGCGCTATGGGACTTAACATCTATGGTCATCAGTCCCCTAGAACTTAGAACTACGTAAATCTAACTAACCTAAGAACGTCACACAACACCCAGTCATCACGAGGCAGAGAAAATCCCTGACGCCGCCGGGAATCGAATCTAGGAACCCGGGCGTGGGAAGCGAGGACGCTACCGCACGATCACGAGCTGCGGACATTGCATCAGCACCAAAGTGTCATTATGCAGGGTGATTCAGCTACTCCTGACTACGTGTATTATGCAGCCCACAACGCCTTCAAATACCACATGCAAGAGATTCATATTCTCTCACTCGCTACTCGCAAACTATTACTTTTACACACAAAAAAAAGGATCCTTTTGTTGGAAATGTAATGAAGTTAAATTTTGCACCGTGGTACGTCTCCACTTGGGCCCGTGGTTTTCGAATTATTCAAGATAAGCATACAAAAGCCACATTCAATGCGACTTTCTTGAATAACTCGAAAACCGTAGCCTCCAGTGAAAACGTACTCCAAAAATGGTTCAACTGCCTGTAAGCACTATGGGACTTAACATACGAGGTCATCAGTCCCCTAGACTTAGAACTACTTAAACCTAACTAACCTAAGGACGTCACACACAGCCATGCCCGAGGCAGTATTCGAACCTGCGACCGTAGCATTACAGCGGTTCGGGATTGAAAAACGTACTCCAGTACAAAATTTAACTACGTTAAATTTCCTGCCCAAATGTTCAGTTCCTTTTTTTCTGTACAAGAAGTATTTCACACACCATTTTTGAAGGTGTTGCGGGTTGCATAAACCCATGGGTAGGGCAGCTCACTCACTTTATAGTGACTACTCCCGATGAGTCGGCTGTCGTACTGTTCCTACCCGCTTCGTATAATGACTCGCAACTGATCGTCCCGTCTGTAACTACCTTGTGCCTGTGCATTGGTTGTTTACAAACTGTTTTTCGGGGTTTCTGGATGAGTTTCTCCAGCAGCGTTGCTTTCCCCTGTACCAAAGGTCTTCCTAACGACCGAAGTCTTTGCAGAACCTTCCAGAAGTTTCTCGAACATTCTGGCTGTAGGTCAACGTTTGCTATTCATCCTTGCTAGACCTTACCGCAGTGTTGTGGCCACAGCAATCTTCTACGCAGGTATCACTTCATACAGAGCGCTGTTTCCCTTCCAGATGCCCACCTGGTATCATGCATTGTGCATCGTCTGAATATTAAACCTTCTCTCCTTCCCTCGTAACCATGCTGCATTTACATTAATAAAATTTTATAATCAGAACAGGATTTGGCCACTGACAAGTGTACGTATTCGTGCAACGCCACAGAAGCTTCGAGGGTAACATTAGGAAATTTTTATACTGACCACTGAAGGTGCCTAGTATGAATGGTTTTAAAATCGAATAAACATTTAGTAGCAAAATACGGATTACGTCTTAGCTGCACAATGAACGTAACTGAAGCAGCAGCTGAGGAAGAATGTTATCCACAGACACTTTGACACCACCGTTCTTAAATTTCTGCACAACAGGTTTCAAATTATGCATTTCCGGACTGCCATTCTGGCAGAATACACTAACCATTGTCGGTGTCGCAACAGCCTGGAACATTAAAACTGTGTTCCGGACCGAAACTCGAACTCAGGATCTTTGCCTTTCGTGGGCAAGTGCTCTACCAACTTTTTTTTTTCATACTAGGACGTTAAGGGATAGTTCTGTAATTGTATTTATTTTTGTTTTTGCGAAGTACAGGTAAAAAAACGGTACATAAAGGGAGTAAAGGAGCCATTCGAAACATCCAAAGGCCCAACTGCTTCCGGATGTTGCGAATTCACTAGCAAAACAAAACAGGACCCTGCAACAGCCCAGTTACCGTGTATCCAGGTTGGCTTCTCGCTAACTGAAAAGTGATGAATAGTCCCCTGAGTACATTATGCCTGAACGTAAGGTCCTGAACCATGATATGTCTTCTCACTTTATTTGTCGCTCTCGAAAGCTAGCCGGAGGGTCCATGAATAACGAACCCAAGGAATTGGCAAAAAACGTTCTATATTCTACGTGCCGCAGCAAAATCATACGCTGCTCTTGCAGTATGTACTGGAAGCACAAGACATCTTCGTCGTCGGCACGATACAGATCATACGTCACCATTACCTTTATCCTCGCTTCCCACGCCCGGGTTCCCGGATTCGATTCCCGGCGGGGTCAGGGATTTTCTGTGCCTCGTGATGACTGGGTGTTGTGTGACGTCCTTAGGTTAGTTAGGTTTACGTAGTTCTAAGTTCTAGGGGACTGATGACCATAGATGTTAAGTCCCATAGTGCTCAGAGCCATTTGAACCAACCAGCCAGCCTTTATCCAGTTAACGGCACTTGTCCGAGCGGTGAGAAAGTATATTTCGTCAAGGAAGAGTAGGTCGTCACTTTTTATTTACGTGTGCGCCGTACGCAATAAAAGGGCCAACATTTTCTTCGTGAGCAACCAACAATCGATTGCTCTGCCACAAACAAAACGACGCTCGTCAGAGTCGACGACCACGCAGTGGGGGCGTATCAGTGTGTCGACTAGATTAATAGAGATCTTCAGTCTAAAGCTCTCCCAACTCAGCAATTTCGGTTGACGGAAGTGAGCTATCCAAGCACGACTCGACCTCACAGCTTCACTTCCGCCACTACCTCGTCTCTGGGTGGCTCAGTTAGTAGAGCACTCGTTCGTGAAAGGTCTAGAGTTCGAGCACCAGTGCGACACACAGTTTTCCCCTGCTAGGAAGTTTCATATCATCGCGCACTCCGCTGCAGAGTGAAAACTTCACTGACGGTGTTTTCATTTTTTATACACTACCCTCCATAAGTCTGGAAACACCATGCTGCGTATTACAACGGAGCAAGATGGAAGTGATCTATGTGAGTTACCGGTTAGAATACGGAATAGCAAGCTCTAATAATGGTTAATAATGTCACGAACAGTACTGTACACTTTATTACTGTACATATACATAAATACTGGAACATACTAGTATTGCTCAGTTTTATGCAAACCGACGTTACCTGTCCAAGCAGTTCTACTAAACACGCCAGGTGGCGCGAGTAGACCGCATGGCTATGTAGAGGTGCGTTGTTTACATTTCTGTTCACTTGTCGTTGCGTTTGCATAAAGGTATAACACGCCGCGAAAGTAATTGAAAGTGACTCCAAAGTGCCAGATTCCTTATGAATCACGGGTAATGAGAATCATTTTGCACCAAGAAGGCAATAGTGTCCGGAAATAGCAAATAAACTGATGATTTCCATCAGCGGAGTTGTCAAAACCATATACCGGCACCGAGAACAGGGCTCCTATGGAGCTCGCTCAGGAGCACCTAGGAAACTATCAGAACGTCAGGAAAAGTATTTGGTAGTGACCAGTAAACGAAACATTAAAAACTGTCCGCGAATTGACGGCTGAACTAAACGCAACGAGGGATACATCGGTGAGTGAGTCAACAGTGTGACGACGCCTGGCAGACAATAACCTCCGAGATTATGTAGCAACAAAAAAATGGTTCAAATGGTTCTGAGCACTATGGGAGTCAACTGCTGAGGTCATTAGTCCCCTAGAACTTAGAACTAGTTAAACCTAACTAACCTAAGGACATCACAAACATCCATGCCCGAGGCAGGATTCGAACCTCCGACCGTAGACTGCAGCGCCTTTAACTGCACGGCCACTTCGGCCGGCTATGTAGCAACAAGGAAACCACTGTCGTGCCCTGTTAACAAGAAGAAAAGGCTTCAGTGGGCTAAGACACACCAACATTGGACAGCGGGGGATTGGGAAAGAGTCTTATTCACTGATGAATCCAACTTCGAAACATTTGGAAGTAAACGCCGTCAATTTGTACGCCGTTTACCCCATGAACGCTTGAATCCTCAGTGCGTAATTCCAACTGTAAAGCATGGAGGGGGTTCTGTGATGGTATAGGGACCCTTTGGAGGAAATAAAGTCGGAGATTTTGTGAAAATAGATGGAAAAATGAACCAAAAGGATTATCATGCCATTCTCCAGCGACGTGCCAAGGCATGTGGTTTGCGTCTGATTGGGAAAGGGTTTGTCTTGCAGCAAGACAACGACCTGAAATATACGTCTCGCTTGTGTCAGAACAATGTGAAGTCTCTAGAGGTTCGTAAAACATTGAAAAACATGGAATGGCCGCCCCAATCCCCTGATTGTATCCCAATCGAGCTGCTATGGAATGAGCTGGACAGGAGGACCTAGTAGATAGTGTCGGAAGTTCCATGCGGCTTTTCGCGGATAATGCTGTAGTATACAGAGAAGTTGCAGCATTAGAAAATTGCAGCGAAATGCAGGAAGATCTGCAGCGGATAGGCACTTGGTGCAGGGAGTGGCAACTGACCCTTAACATAGACAAATGTAATGTATTGCGAATACACAGAGAAAAAGATCCTTTATTGTATGATTATACAATTGCGGAACAAACACTGGTAGCAGTTACTTCTGTAAAATATCTGGGAGTATGCGTACGGAACGGTTTGAAGTGGTAGGATCATATAAAATTAATTGTTGGTAAGGCGGGTGCCAGGCTGAGATTCATTGGGAGAGTCCTTAGAAAATGTAGTCCATCAACAAAGGAGGTGGCTTACAAAACACTCGTTCGACCTATACTTGAGTATTGCTCATCAGTGTGGGATCCGTGCCAGGTCGGGTTGACGGAGGAGATAGAGAAGATCCGCGTTTCGTCACACGGTTATTTGGTAAGCGTGATAGCGTTACGGAGATGTTTAGCAAATTCAAGTGGCAGACTCTGCAAGAGAGGCGCTCTGCATCGCGGTGTAGCTTGCTGTCCAGGTTTCGAGAAGGTGCGTTTCTGGATGAGGTATGGAATATATTGCTTCCCCCTACTTATACCTCCCGAGGAGATCACGAATGTAAAATTAGAGAGAATCGAGGGCGCACGAAGGCTCTCCAGCAGTCGTTCTTCACGCGAACCATACGCAACTGGAAGAGGAAAGGGAGGTAATGACAGTGGCACGTAAAGTGCCCTCCGCCACACACCGTTGGGTGGCTTGCGGAGTATAAATGTAGATGTAGATGTAGAGGATCGAAAACGGGAAATCATGAGTGGGTCACAATCGTGGGAGGTCCTACAGCAAGAATGGAGATTAATTCCAACTGAAACCTTAGAAAAACTGACGCAGCCCATGCCGAGGGTGTGCAAGGCAGTGGTGAAAGCATAGGGTGGCTATTTTGAGGAATCGAAAATTTAGTTCTTGCATCTTCTTGTGTATTATTTGAGCTTAATAAACGTTTGGAAAACAACAAAATGCATTTTTACACTGTATTTCTTTCCATTGTCCATAATTACTAGGTGTTTCCAAACTTATTGAGGGTAGTGTATATACCCCGTATACATGTCATTGTGCGTCTGTGCAGTGGCTGAGCCTCAGTTGAAATATCCCCTTAGAAAAATTAATGAATTACTGTACTGGTTAACCCCTTACGTTATTTGATTTTCAAACAGCTGAGCAAAACTGAACGTTCTCAGACATTTCTCTCTTTCCTTATTCTGATCATCACTAAACTGACACACACTATTTTTTGCGCAACGCAATCTGACTTTCAATAATCCCTGCAAAAGAATGGCCCTGACTAACATTAACCTATACCTTTCACAAATCACTTACCTCACAAAAATCTTCGTTACACGAACTACTGCAATACAGAGAGCGCCACTACTGCCAGCTAAATAAAAGATTCAAACTACTGAAGGCACTAGCTACTGATAGGCATAGTTAGCAAATGAAAGGTTTTGATGGAGAACAAACAATGTATTTACCTTAATAGTGTTCAAAATTCATAATATGTATATTAGTATCGGTATCTTCTTTGATATCAGTAAGGCATATGATACTACTTGGCGACACTGTATTCTTGCACAAATGCATCAATGGGGCTTTCGTGGCCGCCTCCCCATTTTCATTCGGTCTTTCCTGTCTCAGCGGTTTTTTCGGACCCGCCTTGGTAACACACTGTCTGATCGCTTTGAGCAAGAGAACGGTGTCCCCCAGGGCAGTGTTTTAAGCGTTACCCTCTTTGCCATAGCCATCAACAGTAGAACGTCTACAGTGAGGAGTCCAGTACAGTGCTCCTTATTTGTGGACGACTTTGCTGTTTTCTGTTCCTCCTCCAGTGTTGCAACCGTGAGCCGTCAGTTGCAGCTAACAGTGCGGCGGTTAGAGGAGTGGGCTGCAAAGACGGGTTTTCGGTTTTCTGCCGATAAGTGTGTTTGTGTTCATTTTAATCGTTCTCGTCATCTTTTTACTTTGCCTGCCTTGCGTATGGGGGATACTGTCCTACATTTTAGAGACACAGTGCGGTTTCTGGGCCTAATTTTTGACTCCAGGTTGTCATGGCTGCCACACCTACGTGACTTGAAAGCCAGAACGCTGAAGGCACTGAACATCCTCAAGTGCCTCAGCCACAGATCTTGGGGCGCGGACAGGGCGCGTCTCCTTCAGTTTTATGGAGCTTTCGTGCGCTCACGGCTGGACTATGGGTGCACAGTATATGGGTCAGCGAGGCCATCTTATTTGCGGATCCTTGACGCTGTTCACCATGCTGGGATCCGACTGGCCACAGGTGCTTATCGGACCAGTCCCGTACCCAGCCTCTGTGCTGAGTCTGGCGAACCGCCACTTACCATCCGCTGGCAGCTCCTGCTGGTGCGCCAGGCTTGTAAGTTTCTTGCAGCTCCCAGATCGCCTGCTCACCATCTTGTTGCCCATCCACCCTCTGGACCGCCTTTTTTCCCGCCGTCCCCGGGCTACGTTGCCGTTGGGATCCGTGTGCAACGTGTACTAGAGTCCCTCGGTGTGGAGTCTGTACAACCCCAAATCCAAGGTTTGAACCGCCTGCCACCCCGGTTACTGAAGAGGCCCGGAGTGATTTTAGATTTATTGCAGTACAAGAGAGATTGCACTCCTGCCACCGTTTTTAATACAGCCTTTTCTGCCATTTTATCTGAGCACCACGACTATGTAGCTGTTTTTACGGAAGGGTCGAAACAAGGGGATTCTGTTGGTTGCTCAGTTGTTTTTCCATATCGTGTCCTCAAGGTCCGACTGCCTCAGACTTTTACTGTGTTTGATGCAGAATTGTTTGCGATCTTGCGGGCACTGCAGCACATGAGACATTCTTCCTCTCCTAAATTTCTTGTCTGTTCCGATTCACTCAGTGCCCTTCACTCATTGCAACGTTTGTATGCGGCAGACAAAATTGTCCAGACCATCCAGGATGCCCTCCTCCGACTACAGCGACTGGGGAAGGTTGTAGCTTTCTGCTGGGTTCCGGGGCATGTTGGCATTGCTGGGAATGAAAGGGCAGATCTCGCAGCCAAGGAGGCGCGTCTTGCCCCACAAGTATCTCAGTGTGCTATCCCCTCGCTGTTGAGCTCACGGGTCATGCGTCGGTGGGAGGATGAGTGGCTGGAAGTGGCTGACAATAAGCTCCGTATAGTCAAGCCCACAACGCGTGTGTGGTGTACTTCCTTTCAGCCCCATCGACGGGACGAGGTTCTCCTCACTCGGCTTCGAATAGGCCACAGCCCTATGACGCATGGCTTCCTTCTCCGGCGAGAGGACCCTCCAATGTGTGGTGCTTGCGGCGTCCAGGTCACTGTGCGCCACGTTTTATTGGATTGCGTTTTATTTTCTGACCAGCGGGTCGCGGCTGACTTGCCAGCGGACCTGCCATCTCTTTTAGGCAACACTCGGACGAATGTGGTTAAAGTTTTATAGTTCTGTGCCCTGTCAAATGTTTTTACAAAGATTTTAGGGAGAGGATTTTAATTTGCTCGCTGTGTGACAAGCTCGCACATATTTTATGTAAGTGGCCAGCCAATAACAATTTCCTGTGACATTCTTGTTGCTATGTTTCCCCTTTCCTTAGGTTTTACTTTCTTATGTAGCATTTTCCTTCTTTTCCTGCTTTCTTTGAGTGTGTGCTTTAGTTTTCTTAGGTCTGTCCACATTCGTTCCTTTTAATGTGTGTCAGGGCGCTGATGACCTCGATGTTGAGCGCCCATAAGCCCCAACACACCACCACTACCACCATATTAGTTCATGTCATCCAGTCTTACAAATTTACTCTTTCTGATGGACACACGTCCAGATCATCCGCTCTCAAAACTCTGCTATCTCTCTCCCCACATCCACCACTGCTGGCGGCTCACCTCCAACTTCGCAACGCTAAGCGCTGTTCACATCCAACTGCCCGACACTACAATAGCGAATATTCCAACAATGCCAACCAGCCACAGACTGCACACAGCACAGCCAGTGATTTTCATACAGAGCGCTACGTGACGTTACCAACATAAAAACTTAAACAGCCTACTTACACAGTTGGTGATAAGAGTACACGTGTTATACGATCCTGAAGCTGTGTATTTGAGTAGGAGGCGCACCTGGTGCCCGCAGGCCCGCGAGACGAGTCTACGATAAAGAACCACTTCGCGCCGCGTGCGTTCCGCGTGCAGCCCAAGGACATGTACGTGCCGCCGAGCGACGCGGAGAAGCTGGTGGCGCGCAAGCGCTACGGCGTGTGGACGGCGACGGCGCGCTTCACGGCGGTGCCCACGATGCGGCTGCTGCTGCAGCAGTACCGCGACCCCAAGGTGCCGGCGCCCGGCGCCTACGAGCCCGACCTGCCGCCGCTCAAGCCCAAGCGCAGGTACGTCACACTGAGGTCTGGGACTTGGCAAAGAATTCGATTGTGCAGTTCTCAGTGTTCAAAAAAATATGTGTGAAATCTTATGGGACTTAACTGCTAAGGTCATCAGTCCCTAAGCTTACACACTACTTAACCTAAATTATCCTAAGGACAAACACACACACCCACGCCCGAGGGAGGACCCGAACCTCCGCCGGGATCAGCCGGTTGTGAGTGTTCTCCCAGGGAAGTAAAAGTCTAATGATGTCACAGATCTTGCTTATAATCCCTTATCATCTGCGCTCGTTCTGTCCGCCTCTCCCCCACCCTCACCTACCTTGCCCTCACCATTGACCGTCACCTCGTTTATATCCCTCATCTCCGCTCTATCCGATCCGAAGCCCACAACCGCCTCCGACTCCTCTAACTCCTCTCTGGCCGGACTTGGGGGTTGAATCCCTCTACCATCCTCCACATCTACAAATGCTTAATCCACCCCATCCTCTGTTATGCCAGTCGTGCCTGGATATTCGCCGCCCCCCCCCCCCCCAAATTCTGTAAGTCCCTTCAGATCCTCGAGCGCCATGCACTCCGCCTCGCCTTCCATATACGACTCCCATCCCCCACGCGGGTCCTCTACGACCCGATTTCTTTACTCCTTTTCCCCATTTGCTCCTATTCCTCGAACATATCTGCATACTCTACACCTCCCGCCACCTTGAACCTGCACATCCCCTGGTTGCTCCTCTCCTCTCCAACCCCCACCCTCTGTCGCACCTTCACTGTTGTGTCCCCCCTACCCTCCATCTCTACACCCTTCATCTCCTTTCCTTAGGTGGTTTCCGTCAACTCCTCATCCTGGATGATGCCCTCTCTCCCTCCATTTATCCCTCCTATCAACTCTGATCCTCACCTCCCCCTCCTTTCCACTGTCCTTTCCCTGGGCTCCCTCTTCTCCCCCTTCCATCCTGTTCTTTCCCTGCCTACCCTCTCTCTGCCTCCATTCTCTCCCCTGAGTCCTTTCTGCTCTCCCCTCCATTGCCTTTCCCATTCCTTCTCACGTCCGCCTAGCCCCGCCCCCTTTTCTATGGCCGGCCAGGGTGGCCGAGCAGTACAAGGCGCTACAGTCTGGAACCACGCGACCCCTACAGTCGAAGGTTCTAATCCTGCCACGGGCATGGATGTGTGTGATGTCCTTAGGTTAGTTAGGTTTAAGTAGTTCTAGGGGACTGATGACCTCAGACGTTAAGTCCCATAATGCTCAGAGCCATTTGAATCAACCTTTTCTATGCCCCCTCCCTCCATCGACTCCCCCTTTTTCCTTTTCCCTTCCTCCCCCCTTTTCCCCCTCATAGGTCCTGGTCCTCCCCCCCCCCCCCATCTGCCGCGCCGCCATGTCACCTGTATAGTGCTGTTATAAGTGAGTGTTCAGTGTTGTGCATCCCCTGCCAGTGTTGTGAACACCCACCATACTGTCACTAGTTGTGTTTTTTTTTTATCTCGTGCGAACAGAAACCAGACTGTCGCCGAGTTTTTAATTTGTTCCTGCCTACTTCTTGTGTGTGTCTTCATCTACATCGCCACCGCAGTGTTTTTATATTTTAAATTCCACAACTTAACGACATTTTACAGTTTTTTTACAATGTCACCGTTTTATTGCCTGTTTTTCTTGTTTGTTTCTATTCTCATTATGTTTTTTTTTAACTTTTCTGTAGGCTGTAGAGCAGCATATTATGCTGCTGCCAGCCCGCCCCCCCCCCCTCTAGGGGGAGGGGGAATTGAAATCCAATAAAGAAAAAAAATTGCTTGTAAATCGTTTTTATCCTATATATGACGGGCTTCCATAAATAATGCAACACATTTTCTCTCTGCCTGTTTCTGTTGAAAAAATGTGGAATTTGTCGCGGGACATAGTGGAATATTGCCGCTTCAGCCCCCCCCCCCCCCCCCCCATAGCTTCATAAAGTTCCGACAGATGGCGGCGCTATACGTAGCCTCCAAAATGGCTTCTCTGACGTAGGTGCTTTCCAGGCGGAAAGCTCTCACTGACATTCTTTTGGCGGGAAACCAGAGCATCGCAGATATTCATAGCTGCCTGCAGAACGTCTACAGAAATCTGGTAGTGAGCAAAAGTACGGTGAGTCACTGGACGACAAGTTCACGCAGATGTGTCCGATTTCCTGCTTACTGTCTGGCCGCACACTGCTGTGACTCCTGCAGTGTTGGAACGTGCGGACACTCTCATTTGAAGTGATTGATGGGTCACAATAAAACACCTCGCAGCTCAACTGAACATCTGTGTTTGTACTGCTGACACACTCGTCCACCAGTTGGGGTAGCCAAAGGTGTGTGACCGCTGGGTTCCTCAGCACCTAATAGAAGACTATACGGAGCAACGAAGGATCATCTTTGCGAAGTTGCTTGCGTGCTGCAAGGCTGATCATGAAAATTTTTAGTCGACGTTGTCAGAGGCGATGAAACATGGTTTTATCACTTCGAACCAGAAATAAAACAGCAGTCCATGGAGTGAAGCCACACCACTTTTCCTCCACAGAAAAATTTGAAAGCCACACCGCCAGCTGGCAAAGTCAAGGCGACGGTCTTCTAGGAGTCTGAAGGGATTATTCTGTTTGCTGTTCTCCTTGTGGTGCAACGATCAACTCTGAAGCGTATTGTGATACCCTCAGGAAACTGAAAAACCAACTTCAGTATGTTCGCCGACACAAAAAAGCAAACAAACTTCTTCTTGTCCATGACAACGCAAGGCCTCACAGAAGTATGTGCACCAGAGAAGAGCTCATAAAACATCATTGGATTGTTCTTCCTCATCCACCCTACTGCCTGGATATCACACCTTCCGACTTCCATCTGTTTGGCCCAGTGGCGGATGCCCTCAGTTGGAAGCTATATGTAGACGGTGGGGACGTTATTGACGCAGCAAGATGTTGGCTCCGACGTCGACCAGCACAGTGGTACCATGCGGGCATACAGGCCTTCCCAATAAGGTAGCGTAAATCTCTTTCATTGAACGGAGATTGTACTGAAAAACAGGGCTTTGTAGCCAGAAGAGAGTGGAATAATATGGTATATTCAAATCCCCAATAAAACAGAACTACTTCAGAGTAAAAATATGTTGCATTACTTATTGAACACTCCTCATAACTAAAAGGATGCAGAGAGTTACTGTAAGAATTACAAGGAATGTATACAGGGAAACAGTGTCTTCAGAAAGGGGAATAATCACTAAAGATATACTACAGGTAGCGATATTGGGCACAGTCTTATTCTCCTTCTACATAAATGATCTTGCTATTTTGATGGAAACCGTCATGGTGAGACCCGCGTGTATGAAAACATAGGTTCATTCTTACAGAAAAGTAAGAACAGTAACCAGACACTGTTGATAATTCTGTATATTAATAAAATAGCGGTCTTATTAGTTTTGAACGGACAGGCTCGCCATAAAACAACTCTCCACATTTAATATTACTCGCAGCTTATGCTGTGTAAATGATCTACATCTACACCTACATCTACATGGATACTCTGAAAATCACATTTAAGTGCCTGGCAGACGGTTCATATAACCACCTTCACAATTCTCTATTATTCCAATCTCGTATAGCGCGCGGAAAGAACGAACATCTATATCTTTCCGTACGAGCTCTGATTTCCCTTATTTTATCGTGGTAATCGTTTCTCCCTATGTAGGTCGGTGTCATCAAAATATTTTCGCATTCGGAGGAGAAAGTTGGTGATTGGAATTTCGCGAGAAGATTCCGTCGCAACGATAAACGCCTTTCTTTTGATGATGTCCAGCCCAAATCCTGTATCATTTCTGTGACACTCTCTCCCATATTTAGCGATAATACAAAAGGTGCTGCCTTTCTTTGAACTTTTTCGATGTACTCCATCAGTCCTATCTGGTAAGGATCCCACACCTCGCTGCAGTATTTTAAAAGAGGACGTACAAGTGTAGTGTAGGCAGTCTCCTTAGTGTGTCACCACGTGTTCAAGAAGCAGTAGTAGTTCTCTTTGCTGACACTCCAAGTATTAAAATAAAGCTCAATGGACTAACTTCAACACCAGAAAATGTAACTGTAATTACCTTTTTCTACGTGAACGTCCTTTGATAGCAAAAGCCCAAAAGCAGGTACCGCTCCACACACACAAACACACACACACCGCAAGTAGCTTCGTGTATAGTCTGACTAAACTAACAGGTCGTACTATTTGTCATTCATGTTTCGTATCTTACGAAACCGTCTTAGAGAAGCTCTAGTATTATGGTATCAGAGATCTTGTTTGTGACTCGTTTTCATCCCATCAAAAAGGATACAGAGCGTCGCAGTAAAAAACACAAGAGTGTACACAGCGAAACAGCAACTTCAGAATGGGGAGTAACCAGTACAGGTGCACCACGGGAATCCATTTTTGATCCACTTATGTTCATGTTATAAAAAAATCAGCCTTCATCATTTACATAATGTGTCCCATTTCCGTTAGGGCTGTGGCTATGAAAAATAAGTCATGGAATATGTTCACATCAGCCTTCATCATTTACATAATGTGTCCCATTTCCGTTAGGGCTGTGGCTATGAAAAATAAGTCATGGGATATGTTCACAAAATCTCTGTATTTATTGAAAACAGTGTTCCCCTGAATCAACACACAACCGAGAACGTTTTAAATGTGTTTTGAAATTGTCACTGTAGTCCTTTTTTGAAATTACATCGAGTACTACAGCATAATTTTTCTTGCTTGTCCATAACTGCGTCGTAGCGGTGTCGTTTCACCGCCAACCTCAATTTGGGCAACAACGAGAGGTCGGCTGGGGCCAAATGCGGCGAATACGGTGGATTATCGAGGACTGTTATTCGTTTACTGGCGGAAAACTCGAACGATCTTCGTTTAATGGGTGGGGCGTTATCATGGGTGACCGACCAGGAACCTGCCTCTCGGTATTCGGGTCGAATTCGAAGAATTCTTAACCTCAAACACAAAAATTAACACATAACTTGATGTTGCATCGCTGCTCCTCACCATTTTTCCACGAGTGTCAGACACGTGATGTTACATTCACGATCAGAATGCCAGCTGCAGCGATGCTAGCGCATTGACCTTCTACACAACTCTTGTTCAAACTTCAAGGACTGTAACACAGCAAGTCGCAGCAAGATAGCATCGCAGTTGGAATTTCACGCAAGCAGTCCTAACGGTACTGGGAGGCACCGTGTATAGCATAGTAGTTCGTTTTCATCGTTTTACAATCTTTTTTTTATTCGTTACTGATCACAGATTTTTAATCACACCATGTACTGCAATCTAACTTGTAGAGTAAAACATATTAAACAGCCGGATTCCGGTCAAGCAACCATTTCAAGTTTTATACAACTACATAAAAACTAAGCTTATTGACATTAATGTGCAAGCTTTGCAAGGAATCTAGGCTATTTAATCGAATTGGTAGACTGCTTGTACAAATTAACAAAGCTACTACTTCGTCACATATTCTAAACCGAAATTATGTGATTGGTTGGAAATCTTCTATTTTCCTCCTTACGACAAATGACGAAAGCGTTTCACAATGAAGTAGCAGCCAGTAATCGTCTTCAGAATGGAAGTAGTGGCTGGATGCGGTGACGTAATGTTCCCATAGCGCTGTCAACACAGTGTATCAGGTTGACAATGCAATGGTAACATTATCACTTGCCAGATGACCAGTGGCTGGTCGAAGCTGGTTTTTCCTTTCGTGTTTAGTTGTAAGGAACAAAAATTTATAAAGAGTTTACGTTGCAAGCCCAAATATAAAATTATAGTAGTCATAAGATAAAAATACAGAGTGATTTTACTAAAGTGTGTCAAGCTGCAGAAAACGATCCCTGATAGGACAGGGAGCATTAAAGGTGATATGGAGGTATGACTGGGAAGGTAGAGTTCAAAGATCGTTCACAGTTTAGGTTTTAATGATGGAAAGCACACATGAGAAAAAACCAACTAAGTGAGAATCTTCTGTTTCCACTAATGTTTTAGCTCCACACTCAAGAGGGAAATGATCTGGAGGTCGATCATAAAATATCCACCTAACCCTTCATAACACCAAAGGCACCTCTTCCAGCAGGAAAGACAGGGTCACCCGCAGAAAGTGTGTAGATATGCCTCGTCTGTGAGGTGTTGTGGAATAATGACTGGTCCCAGTAGGCAGTCACCAATAGTTCCCGTCCACACATTGAGGACGAACTGCTGTTGGCGGTTTACTGTCACCATGCTGTGAGGATCCTCGGTAGGCCACAGGCGGGTGTTGTCAAGGTTGACGATACCGCCACTCGTAAGGATAGCCTCATTTGTGCATAGAATGTATGGTGGTGGTGGCCTGCACAATGAACGAGCGACAATACTGTCGCCCCGAAAGCAAGTCCATAGGTGATACGGCTTGCACGAGTCATAAGAGATGTGGATAGTGACAGTTGTGGAGAAGAGTGTTCCACACGATTATCTGGTTCACTCCACGCTGGTGCGTCACCTGCCTGGTGCTGATAAAGAGGTCACTGTGAAAGAGCTTTTAACTCCTTTTTCAAATGGGTGTACCACCCTAGGAAGCCATTTCTGGCAATATATCCTTGCGACCTTTATTGCACTGTAACCCCTTATCGATCGTTTCCTGCAGTTTGTCCCACTTATCAAAGTCACGGTCTATGTGGTTCATTCATTTAAGACAATGAGTAGTAATCTTGTGTCCTCGGAATCTTTTGCGGTGGCATGCTTCAATAAAATGTTCTCGGTTTACAAGCTGCCTCATTTCGAATAAAACACTCGAGCTTTCGACAGCTATCTCCGCCTACGTCATCAGGAATTGGAATCACTGACTACCAGGTTTGGCAAGGGTTCTGCTTTCTTTCGGAGAGGGCCAGAATGGAAGGTTCCAGAAGCTATCATTACATATATATAAGCAGAACACCTTGCCAACCCTGGCAGTCAATGATTTCAACTCCTGATGACGATGGCGGAGACTGCTGTCTAAAGCTCGAGTGTTTTATTCGGAATCACGCACCTTGTAAACCGAGATGATTTTATTGGAATGGTACTCTTATCAGATTAATCAGCAATAAATTTCTAGCGCTCTCTCTTCTTGTTTCCGCTTCAGTATGCTAATATATACCTTACTATCCGTAGATATTAGCAGGGTACTGTCTTGTTGTAGTTGACTTTCTGTACTTGTTTATTTTAGTGCTATGTCCACCCGCAGCCGCGTAAATATATCACGGACGTGCTCTATCGCATTCCGCCTTGTCAGTGGCTTATGTGACATTTCTTTTGAGGTTCGCGTTTCCGTACTGAGGTGAGGAACAAAAAACACTCGTTTTGTACTAATCCTGTTAACTGCATAGCTATTCAGGGTTTCTCCTCTTTTCATCATGTATTTCCACCCAATAGAATGCGTCAAGTAATTCATCTTCTCCCCTTGGGTGCAGAATTTTCAAACCATTCTTTATGTTTCCACTGTCTCGGCCTACGTTTTCAAAATGGGCACCATACGTAGGTTTTCCGACTTTTGGCTTGGTCCTCTTTGTGCCGTACTATAAAGTTTCTTTTGAGTTCAGAAAATCTCACGTGTTAGTAAACTGTTTGTAATATCTCTGTGACGAAGTTGTGGCTTCACTGGTTTCACTCGGAGACGGGGCAATGTATCAATTTTTTAACAGTTACTTCTCAGCACAACTTACGCTGCAACATCCTTACAAGCTTTTCAGATTATTTCTGTCCACCCTGTGTAACTGATCTAGCCGAAAACTTACGAGCTTACGGCTAGATCAGTTACACAGAGTGGATAGAAATAATTTTAAAAGCTTTTGGTGCTACAGAAGAATGCTGAAGATTAGATGGGTAGATCACATAACTAATGAGGAAGTATTGAATAGGATTGGGGAGAAGAGAAGTTTGTGGCACAACTTGACCAGAAGAAGGGATCGGTTGGTAGGACATGTGCTGAGGCATCAAGGGATCACCAATTTAGTATTGGAGGGCAGCGTAGAGGGTAAAAATCGTAGAGGGAGACCAAGAGATGAATACACTAAGCAGATTCAGAAGGATGTAGGTTTGCAGTAGGTACTGGGAGATTAAGAAGCTTGCACAGGATAGAGTAGTAATGGAGAGCTGCAACAAACCAGTCTCAGGACTGAAGACCACAACAACAACAACAAGGATGTTGGAGCGTAGGTTGTGCTGAGAAGTTACTGCTAAAAAAATTGATACATTGCCCCGTCTCCGAGTTGATAAGCATTGAAGTTAGCCAATTAGGCCGTTGCCCGTAAATTCGAGAGGCACGTCAGATACAATTAGTATCAGTTGGTCTCATAGCGTAGATGATAGCGCACGAGACTATTCAGCCTTTGGCTCGACTTCGATCCTACCGTCCCATATCCAACTTTTGTGTCGGTGTCTTGTTCGGCAGGCCCGGATCTAGGTGGGCGGGCGAGAGGCGGGGGGAGAGGGGGGAAAGGGGGGGGGGGGGGGGGAAGACCGGGATATCTGCCCCGGGGGCCAATTTCACTGGGCGCCAGTTTCATTGACGAAGCGTCTTAGCATCCAGCGCATTTGGTCTATCGATCATTCTTATGGTTTTGAAACGCATCGCAGTCGATTTTTGAACATTTTTGAACACATTCTGTGTTGAAACTTCCTGGCAGATTATAACTGTGTGCCGGACCGAGACTCGAACTCGCGACCTTTGCCTTTCGTGGGCAAATGCTCTGCCGGTAGAGCACTTGCCCGCGAAAGGCAAACGTCCCTAGTTCGAGTCTCAGTCCGGCACATAGTTTTAATCTGCCAGAAAGTTTCATATCAGCGCACACTCCGCTGCAGAGTGAATATCTGATTCTGGAAACATTCCGAGTTGATTCTTGAACGAATCATAAGTTGTTTTTGAATGCATGCATAGTGTACGTGATGCCTCTGCAAAAGAAGTCCCCGTCGCGTCTAGAAATAAAAGACTTTCCCACAGACAAAAGGGGACGGGGCAATGTGGGCTGAGCCGAATAAACCCGAAGAGGTGAATGCCAATCGCTGTTTGCTTATACAGTTGACTGGATGCGCAAATGATCAGCATTGTTACAATTATTAGCGAAATCCATAGATTCGGTCTACCAGAGTCGAAATAAACAAATAACAGGAATAACAGGTAAGAAAGCTTACATTTTAATCTTCTCAGTGTATCCAAGAAAATGAAATTTTGACAGAAAATTTTTGCCACATCGCTACACTACTAAGGGCCAGTTGTACAGTCCCCGGTTAGCAGCCGCTTAACTTCTATTCATGGAATAGCGTGAAAACGTATTGTACGAACACTTAATAACGCCTAACCACAGAATAAATACGAGATAGCTAAACTGATGATTCTGGCAGTGTTAGTGAAGTTAACCGGAGAATAAGTTTTGTCAATGGCAGGAATAGTTACAGAATTAGTGACGGCAAGATTGTTTGTTGGAACGAGGAAGAAGAAGAAACAGGGACACCACACAAATGATATGAAAGAATAGGACGATTCCAAATTTATACAAAAATTTCATGCTACTACTTTTCGATCTCATGCTTGAGGAAATGGAGCATGTGAATGAAATGTGAGACTATTTCCTAATATAAAACTTTTTGCTTGTAGTAGGACCAATAAGCATCTGATATTGGTACATCGTGAATTATATTCTGTCGTTTTATTTATGTAAATGAAGTACACAAAAATGACGATTTGAGGCAAAACAGTCTCATTTATCTGGTGTGTGCTTCAATTCCTGCAACATTAGAAAGGCCCACTTCGTTTTATCTAGCAGACAGTGGCAAAATAGACGTAATGAAATCGAGAAACCACACCAGTCTTGTGTAATATCTGTATTAACCACTTTTTTGAGTATTAGACAGCGATATTTTGATTTTTCATGTAGCAAAACGCTTGACGAACTTTGATGAGGTAAAAGATTCCTTCGCAAGAAGGAAAGCACGCCGTGTAAAGCTGCAGCAAGATTAGAGATAAAAAATGCTAGGAGCTAAGGATTGAAGAAATATGTACTGTCTTACTTGTCTCTTGTCTTTACTGGTTTTATGTTTCCTATATTTAACTTTATGTCACACAAAAGAGAAAGTTATTAGCTAATAGGCGATGAATAGTTCTTATTCTCCCGGTCACAAATCATCCCACCCAGTGTTAATTACAAGTTTTTTTTTTAAGGGGGGTAATAGGACATTATAATTTCCACTGTCTTGAATATAGGCTTGATGGCGTCCATTACAAAAGACACACACTTGATTTATACAGAGCGAAATGTAGTGAAGTTCCATATAAAAATGATGTATGAAGAGGCGTGGCACTGCACTTTGGCACACTTAAGACCGTATAACATGTCTTACATTTCTTCGAACATATGTGTTTTATATATCAAACTCTTCAGAAAGATGTGCGCTACAAAATGAACACTTTTTGAAAAATCGATTTTTTAAGATTTTTGACTTCCTAGGGGGGGAGCCCGGTCCGGAAATGTCGTAGATCCGGGGCTGTTGTTGATTTTTAGGAAACGAAACGAAGCACGCACACGTTTGGCAACGCCGACAGCTAGAATTTTTTCGCACAACGGCTTCATTGGCTAACTTCAATACTATTTAACTCGGATACAGCGCTACGTATGGAATTTTTTTCTTAATAATTATTTTTCAGCACAACCTACCTTGCAACACGCTTAAAAGTTTTTCAAACTGTTTCTGACCACTCCGTACAAGTGGATTTCTTTTAGAATTTGTATATTAATATCAGTAACCTGAAAATGGATGCTTGATGTCTGAAACAGCTGGTTAATAAACTTTACTGTGCTATTGGAGATCTGTACTAGATGCTACAATGGTGTGAAGAACGTAAGGACGACAGTAACTTTCGCATCATGTCATCGCCAAGTAACGTAATTCGATCAAACTAGGACCATACACAGAAAGGACTTTCAGAGTATGGCACAGAAGGTAACTTGAAGGGAAACATAATGAGACGAACAAAAATGATTCTTTTATTCAAAGACAATAATTACACGGAGGTCACCTCGATTCCTTTGGAGATTACAAAAGGTGGGACAACAATGATGTACGCATCCTCAAAGACGAGAGGTGAGAACACATAATACACCCATCAACATTGTAATGATCGTTTGTTAGTCCAAGAGGCCTAATGTTGCATCTGCGCCAGGGTATCCGAAAGCGCTAACGCGCTGCTTCCTGGACTCAGGTAGGCGCGCCGACCCTGGATCGAATCCGTCCGGCGGATTAACGACGAGAGCCGATGTGCCGGCCAGCCTGGATGTGGGTTTTAGGCGGTTTTCCACATCCCACTAGGTGAATACTGGGCTGGTCCCCATGTTCCGCTTCAGTACATGGCTCGCAGATATCTGAACACATTCGCACTATTCCATGGATTACACTCGACGCAGACAGTTGGGGTACACTGATTCCGTCCCGAGGGGGGGGGGGGGGGCAGGGTGGTGGCAGGAAGGGCATCCGGCCACCACTTAAACAATAACATGCCAAATCCGATTAACGATGGCTGACCCTGGGTAACAGCGGGACAAGGCTCCAGCGATAGATGGGACTGGTCTAGCTGTTTCCCCAACTTAAATCCCATCCAGAACCTGTAGGATATGTCAAAAAAAAGGTACAAATGGCTCTGACCACTATGGGACTTAGCTGCTGAGGTCATTAGTCCCCTAGAACTTAGAACTAATTAAACCTAACTAACCTAGGGATATCACACACATCCATGCCCGAGGCCGGATTCGAACCTGCGACCGTAGCGGTCACGCGGCTCCAGACTGTAGCTCCTAGAACCGCGCGGCCATGCGGGCCGGCTAGGATATGTCGGAGAGGCGTATTTCAGCAACGCCATATGCATCTACGATGACCCAGCAGTTGATAACCGCCCTGGTGGAGGAATGGAACACCCTACCACAAAATTCCTTAACAACTTTGTGGTCAGCATGGATACATCTTGCAGGGCATACCCTGCCGTCTGTGGTGGCCACGCACCGAATTAAAGACCATGTTTCGGCTTATTTGTACTCTCCAGAAGACAATCATTAATCACAATGACTTCAGTGTGATTATTGTCTTTGAATAAAAGTGTTATTTCTGTTCGTCTCATTGCATATTCCTTTCACTTACCTCCTATACTGTAGTGTATTGAAGCAGTTCTTCCTACACTACTGGCCATTAAAATTTCTACACCACGAAGATGACGTGCTACAGACGCGAAATTTAACCGACAGGAAGAAGATGCTGTGATATGCAAATTATTAGCTTTTCAAAGCATTCACACAAGGCTGGCGCCGATGGCGACACCTACGACGTGTTGACATGAGGAACGTTTCCAACCGATTTCTCATACACAAACACCAGTTGACCGGCGTTGCCTGGTGAAACGTTGTTGTGATGCCTCGAGTAAGGAGAAGAAATGCGTACCATCACGTTTTCGACTTTGATAAAAGTCGGATTGTAGCCTATCGCGATTGCGGTTTTTCGTATCGCGACATTGCTTCTCGCGTTGGTCGGAATCCAATGACTGTTAGCAGAATATGGAATCGGTGGGTTCAGGAGGGTAATACGGAACGCCGTGCTGGATCCCAACGGCCTCGTATCACTAGCAGTCGAGACGACAGGCATCTTATCCGCATGGCTGTAACGAATAGTGCAGCCACGTCTAGATCCCTGTGTCAACAGATGGGGACGTTTGCAAGACAACAACCATCTGCACGAACAGTTCGACGACGTTTGCAGCAGCGTGGACTATCAGCTCGAAGACCATGGCTGCGGTTACCCTGGACGCTGCATCACGGGCAGAAGATAGTGTACTCAACGACGAACCTGGATGCACGAATGGCAAAACGTCATTTTTTCGGATGAATCCAGGTTCTGTTTACAGCATCACGATGGTCGCATCCGTGTTTGGCGACATCGCGTTGAACGCACAATGGAAGCGTGTATTCGTCATCGCAATACTGGCGTATCACCCGGCGTGATGGTATGGGGTGCCATTGGTTACACGTCTCGGTCACCTCTTGTTCGCATTGACGCCACTTTAAACAGTGGACGTTACATTTCAGATGTGTTACGACCCGTGGCTCTACCCTTCATTCGATCCCTGCGGAACCCTACATTTCAGCAGGATAATGCACGACCGCATGTTGCAGGTCCTGTACGGGCCTTTCTGAATACAGAAAATGTTCGACTGCTGCCCTTGGCAGAGCATTCTCCAGATCTCTCACCAACTGAAAACGCCTGGTCAATGGTGGCGAGCAACTGGCTCGTCACAATACGCCAGTCACTACTCTTGATGAACTGTGATATCGTGTTGAAGCTGCATGGGCAGCTGTACCTGTACACGCCATCCAAGCTCTGTTTGACTCAATGCCCAGGCGTATCAAAGCCATTATCACGGCCAGAGGTGGTTGTTCTGGGTACTGATTTCTCAGGATCTATGCACCCAAATTGCGTGAAAATGTAATCACATGTCAGTTCTAGTATAATATATTTGTCCAATGAATACCCGTTTATCATCCACATTTCTTCTTGGTGTAGCAATTTTAATGGTCAGTAGGGAATGTGTGGTCCACGTTTCATCGAGCTATCTTGTTTGGCAGTGACACAACATGCGAAAGTTACTTTCGTTCTTAAGTGTTACACACCACTGTATATTCGGACCATTTGCTGATGCTACGTACCACCTGGGCATATATTGGCAGGAGTCAACTTCAGATCTGTAAAACTAAAGACAGAAAGTTTAGACGTACATATTAGAAAAGCACATAATGCAAAGATAAAAGTTGCTATGTAGTACTCATTAATATACATACTATTAGGATTACTGGCAAATGCATTTCATTCCTAAGCTTAGTTCTCTTGCACGTACCCCATCCGCCCAAAAAGTTTCGAGACTGGAATAACAAAAAACATAGAGAAATTGAGATGGTGGTTTCAATGCTTAATTTGAGTATGAGGTAGCGAGCATGCTGGCTGTAGATGTTCATGATGTCGCGAAATAAATAAAAAAAAAAAAAAATATTGATTTTTTTAAAAGAGAAAAAATTATGGATATGGAGCTTTAACTTTAGAATTTTTGAAAGGCTTTTTTACGGACTGTATTGACAGGCTTGAATGTGGGCAAATTCAGTACTGCGTGAAATCTGCCTGTAATATAATCTACATTCCGATTAATAATATTTTTGAATTCTACGTCATTGTTGATTTATTCAGAGTTCTCGCCTTAGACGTAGAATTAGTCAAAAATGGTTCAAATGGCTCTGAGCACTATGGGACTTAACATCTGAGGTCATCAGTCCCCTAGAACTTAGAACTACTTAAACCTAACTAACCTAAGGACATGACACACATCCATGCCCGAGGCAGGATTCGAACCTGCGACCGTGGCGGTCGCGCGATTCCAAACTGAAGCGCCTAGAATCGCTCGGCCACTCCGGCCGGCTAGAATTAGTCCTTCTGCCACAATATTAATTCATTAGTCGCCATCGATGTTCTTGTCTTTGTAGGCCGTGTGTATCTTCTTAAGTCAGCATCGGTTTCCTTCACGAAGACGTTGGAAAGAAAGGAATATTATGCTACGTCGCTTTAAATAATTCTCGTATAACTTAGATACTTTTCACTATTTTTTATTCACAAAACAATAAGACCTTCTCTGCTCGTCGCACAAACCATAAATACTAACAAGATGGCTGCCTTTCAGCACACACCAAAAATGACGTCCATACCCTACAAGGTAACAATCGAAAGTGTGTCTTAACTCTTCTTGGAGTATGAAACAAAAGAGAATCCAATATGAACATTACAGAGATTATATTCTATATTCCTCTCAGTTTAATCTTTGGCGCAAAATTTAAAGTGTCGTATCTCACTGCATCGTAATATGTCATTACAACGAGCAACCTTACCCTCATGTTATCCATAAGCCTCTCGTAATCTGAAAGTGAGTCGACAGTCATGAAATGATAGTTCGAGGTTCTCCAACGGCATTTGCTAGTTCACCGTATGACATCAGCTTCTATTGTGCCAAAATTATCCATGTCACATATTTTAGTAAACACTTCGTTAAGAATCTCTACTGCTACCGAAGTGCGACTACTGAACGCCCACCTTTGTCGAACTCCAATCTTCAGGAATTTCCATCTCACATCATCGTAAAAGAAGGAAAGGAAGATTGGGTATAAGGTACCGTCGACATCGAGGTCATTAGAGACGGAGCACAAGCTCGGATCGTGTCAAGGATGGGGAAGGAAATCAGCCGTACCCTTTCAAAGAAGCCATCCCGGTACTTGTCTGAAGCGATTTAAGGAAATTGCGGAAGACCTAAGGCCGGACGCGAGTTTGAACCGTCGTCCTCCCGAATGCGAGATCAGTGCGCCAACTGCTGCGCCACCTCGCTAGTTTCTCATCACGGTATCAAGCTGATGTACTGAGGTAACTGTTACGGCAAATTACGTCTTACTGTTCACCAGTCTGGAGGAGAAGTGCACACGTATCCAAAGTGGATGTCCAGCTGAGGGAGACAATGCGTATAATCTCGGGAACACTCAGGGCCACCCCCTGTGCATGGCTTCCTGTACTAGCGAACATAGAGCCTCCAGAAATCAGGCGATCACAGCTAGCCCTAAAACCCTACAGGAAAATTATAGACAACCCGGACCTCCCTATCCACCAAGATCTGACACCGACAAACAGGCTTAAATCCAGATCACCCTTTTGGAAAATCGGTGAAGAACTACAAGCCTTTGAGCCGAGAACGGCCTGGAACGAAGTATGGTCGGCAAGTGAATTTAAGAACAAAAATTTAGTACACGATCCGAACAAGAAGATTGATGGCTTCAACCTACCAGGAAGAGTGTGGACAGCTCTAAACCGGGTCAGAACGAGTGTTGGGAGATGTAAACACCTGATGAACAAGTGGGGCCTGGCAGACAGCGCTGTATGTGAGTGCGGTGAAATACAGACAATGGACCATCTACTCGTGTGCAAAGTGTATGGCTGTGGTGGTGAACTCATGGACATACATAGACTCAGTGACTCAGCCATAGAGTGGCTCAAAAACATATCTAATATAGTGTAGAATTATATTGTTTTCTTTTTTAGTATATAGTGATAAGAATATTGTAAATTATGCCTCTGTGATGCCGAACGAGTAAATAAATAAACGTCTTACTGTAACATTACTCGGAGGTTACGTTACAAGATGTCCCTGACCGCACATTCACTCTGCGACCAGCTCACTGTTTAGGCTGGTGTCGTTTGAATTAACAGTGCAGTACATGATTGGACTGCAACCGTGTTAGTATTCAGAAGTTATTTCAGAATTGTTGTTTTCGTTTTCGAGTGGAGTATCGTTGAAACTGTGGTGTCTGACGGCAGTGACACCGGCTCATAACGCAACTGATACCCGGGCAGAGGAAGGGTATCGTGATGAGCTGTAGTGTAGTTCGCCAGAGAGTGGCTGTCGGAAGGACGTGGCAGTGTGATGGATGGCCATGTACCGCGTCGACTCGGCAAGCCAGCCAACGTACACTGACGTTACGGTGGGAATCCGCTTCTGTTGCCGGACGCAGTATAATGCTTAGCTCGTGTTACTGTTAATGCATTCTTCTCAATACTCATTACGGCCACGCATGACTGAGGCTGGGGGAGGGAGGTGGGGGAGAGGATGAAAGGCAGGATCATCACATTATTTTCGTAGTTTTTTGAAGTCAGTAGTCTATCTCTTTCTACAGGAGCTAATCTTGCTTCCTTTCTACAAACCTGTGAGGTGGTTTTTCTTGTTGTGGGTTGGCTTTAATTGATGGATACATTGCGAGATACTGTCTTTACTCGTTCCCATGAAATAACAGTTAAATTCTTTTCCGAATTTTCCGGTCGCCATCTTGTTTTCTCTTGACGTTGTGGTCCTGCTATGCACTGCCACGTATTTAACCGCGGACTTCGGTTCCGACTGCAGTGGAGCGAGGGCTATAAGAGAGCTTCTACATTTAAATAACTCACTACGATATCACAAAACATTGTGACGTTGATGAGGGTTTCCGGTCACGTCGGCCTGACGGGAAATGAGGCTGCTGACGCTGCTGCCAAGGCTGCAATCCTCCTACCTCGGTCTGCTTGCTCTTCCATCCTTTCGATGATCTCCGTGTTGCCCTCTGTTGCCAGGTGGTGTCACTTTGGCATCACCACTGGTCTTCTCTTGACGGGAACAAGCTCCGGGGAATTAAACCTCTCCCAGCGCCTTGGCCGACCTCATCCAGGCCTCTCACAGCGAGCAGATCATTTTTCATTTTAGCTAGGTTCCATATTGGGTACTGTCGTTTTAGCTATCGCCGTTTGTTAAGTGATGATGTCTCATCACTTTGTGCTCATTGCCGTCAGCCCTTCATAAGTTCGCCATTTCCTGACTGAATGCAATTTTTTTTAACCAGCTACGTTGTAATGTGTGTATGCCGTCTGAGTTATAGGCTATCGACCGCGTTTTACGTTTTATCCATCGTAGCAATACGATGAAGGACATTTAATCTTTAGTTCGTGACATCCGCTGTCTCTACAGCGTATTTTGAGGACCTTTCTCCTCGGGGGAGTTCCTATTCTTAGCTCGCTTTCCTTCCGTCGATCGGGCTTAACGTATAGTCCCTTTTACAGAGTGACAGTTATTGAACTATATGAAATATAATCGTCATAACTTCTGAACGGTTTGCGTTAGGACGTTAAAACTGCACATTGGGCCGCGGGGCATGGTGGGGATTAGTATGGTTTGGTTTAGCGACGAAGCCCACTTTCATTTGGAAGGTTACGTCAATAAGCCAAACTGGCGCATCTGGGGGACTGAGAATCCGCATTTCTCAATCGAGAAGTCTCTTCACCCTCAATGGCTGACTGTGTGGTGTGCAATGTCCAGTCACGGATTAATCGGTGCTATATTCCTTGATGGCACGGGGACTACCGAACGGTGCATGGGGGTTTTGTCAGATGATTTCGTCCCCATTATCCAAAGTGACTCTGATTTCGACAAGACGTGCTTCATGCAAAACGGAGCTCGACCTCATCGAAGCAGGGGAGTGTTTGATGTCTTGGAGGAGCACTTCGGGGACCGCTTTCTGGCTCTGAGGTACCCAGAAGCCACTAGCATATGCCTTGATTCGACGCCATATTCTCCGGATCGGAACACACGCGACTCTTTTTTGTGGGGCTATATCAAATACAAGGTGTACAGCAATAACCCCAAAACCACTGCTCAGCTGATAATAGCCATTAAGGAGGTCATCGACAGCATCGATGTTCGGACACTTCAGCGGGTGATGCAGAATTTCGCTATTCGTCCGCGCCACATCATCGCCAAGGATGGCAGGCATATCGAATACGTTATAACCTAAATCCGAATATCTGTAGTGACGGCCACTTGTTGAATAAAGTATGTGCACGCCATAGTTTGTAACTAATTTACTTTTTTGTTTCATATACACTACTGGCCATTAAAATTGCTACACCACGAAGATGACGTGCTACAGACGCGAAATTAACCGACAGGAAGAAGATGCTGTGGTATTCAAATGATTCGTTTTTCAGAGCATTCACACAAGGTTGGCGCCGGTGGCGACACCTACAACGTGCTGACATGAGGAAAGTTTCCAGCCAATTTCTCATACACAAACACCAGTTGACCGGCGTTGCCTGGTGAAACGTTGTTGTGATGCCTCCTGTAAGGAGGAGAAATGCGTACCATCACTTTTCCGACTTTGATAAAGGTCGGATTGTAGCCCATCCCGATTGCGGTTTATCGTATCGCGACATTGCTGCTCGCATTGGTCGAGATCCAATGACTGTTAGCAGAATATGGAATCGGTGGGTACAGGAGGGTAATACGGAACACCGTGCTGGATCCCAACGGCCTCGTATCACTAGCAGTCGAGATAACAGGCACCTTATCAGCATGGCTATAACGGATCTTGCAGCCACGTCTCGATCCCTGAGTCAACAGATGGGGACGTTTGCAAGGCAACAACCATCTGCACCAACAGTTCCACGACATTTGCAGCAGCACGGACTATCAGCTCGGAGACCATGGCTGCGGTTACCCTTGACGCTGCATCACAGACAGGAGCGCCTCCGATGGAGTACTCAACGACGAACCTGGGTGCACGAATGGCGAAACGTCATTTTTTCGGATGAATCCAGGTTCTGTTTACAGCATCTTTGGCGGCATCTCGGTGAACGCACATTGGAAGCGTGTATTCGTCATCGACATACTAGTTTATCACCCGGCATGATGGTATGGGGTGCCATTGGTTACACGTCTCGGTCACCTCTTGTTCGCACTGACGGCACTTTGAACAGTGGACGTTACATTTCAGATGTGTTACGACCCGTGGCTCTACCCTTCATTCGATCCCTGCGAAACCCTACATTTCAGCAGGATAATGCACGACCGCATGTTGCAGGTCCTGTACGGGCCTTTCTGGATACAGAAAATGTTCGACTAGCTGCCCTGGCCAGCACATTCTCACCAATTGGAAACGTCTGGTCAATGGTGGCCGAGCAATTGGAGCGTCACAACACGCCAGTCACTACTCTTGATGAACTGTGGAATCGTGTTGAAGCTGCATGGGCAGCTGTACCTGTACACGCCATCCAAGCTCTGTTTGACTCAATGCCCAGGCGTATCAAGGCCATTATTACAGCCAGAAGTGGTTGTTCTGGGTACTGATTTCTCAGGATCTATGCACCCAAATTGCGTGAAAATGTAATCACATATCAGTTCTTTATATTTGTCAAATGAATACCCGTTTATCATCTGCATTTCTTCTTGGTGTGGTAATTTTAATGGCCAGTAGTGTAGTTCAATAACTGTCACCCCGTAAGTTCTTTTATTTCTTGATAATGTAAGGTGGTAACACAGGTGCTTTTCACGTTAGTTGTTTCTGCGCCCTACAATAAAACAAACAAACAAACGTCGCAACAACTGATAGTTAACAAAGCTTTTCAGACAACACGTTCATACATGATGTTTCAATGCTTCACCAAAACCATAAGTTCGACCTTAACTCGAGATAGCATGGCACGGAGTCTGTATAAAAACATTCATTTTTATTTTTTACTTGACCATTGTCGTCAAGCCCGCTTCTTCTTTGGTGTCCACAGCACTCACTAAGCACGACTGCCAAGGGCAAACTCTCATTGGCCAGTCCAAATTATCCATCAGTAGTCGCTTTATGTACTGTGCCACAATTTTTCTTTCTCGTAGCTGCACATAAATTACAATAAACCCGGGGACAGTAGATGCTTTTTATTCTACTGTTAATTAAAGTCCCGTTTTTCACAGGCACATTTTTCATGGGTCTAGTAAAAGCAAAGTGAGACGTGTTGGTATGCTTTATAGCAACATGGACCACTACACCTTTTACGGTTTCACATCTTCTTGTCTTTCTGTGTCTCTGCAAGTAGCCCTGTTTCCCTCTTTTCGGTGTAAAGCAACAGAGGTTGAACGAAAATATGGAAACACCACGACAATGGCATGATTGAGCTTAAATGCAGATGCTAGCCATGCGATGTGATAAACTGCACCTGAGTAACGCCCTAAATACATTGTTACTGCCAGCCGTTGTCAGAACAGTATTCTGTGCAGTTGTGAGTCCATTCTGTTCAGGCTAAGTGAACTCGAACTTAGGCAAATTGTTGGTGATCGTTCGATGGGTACTTGCGTAAGACACCGTATCGAAGAATCGTACCTCATGCAGGGAAGACGGGAAAGCATCATCCGCTAAGTAACAACGCGGACGAAACTGTGTGTTGAATGAATGATCGTATCAGACGGTCATTGAAGAGGACTGTGACGAATTAGGCACGGTAATGTGTTGTGTTTGCGGTGCTTTCATATTTTTGCCACCTCCTGTAACTGTTGCTACATGTTTCGCCAAATGGCACACAAATCTATTCCTTCATCACGATAAAAGCCGTCAAGGAGAAACTTTTTCAGTTTGTTTTCAATTTTTTTTACTTTGTTGTCTGTTAGACATTTTATATCACTGGGTAAAAAATCAAAACTTTTAGTTGCAGCATGGTACACCCCTTTTCGTGTTACAAAGAGCCTTAATATGGAGTAATGAATGCCATTTTTCCGTCTGGTATAGTTATTATATACATAACTTGAACTGCAGTTGATTGTTTACAACAAACGTCATGAAGGAACAAAATACTGGGAAGCCGTAGTCAAAATATGTAATTCTCTGTATAGGGGTCTACCTGATGATCGTGGGTAAGCATCACATATTATTCACAAGCACACTTTTGAGCAATGAATATTTTATTTCTTAAGGTTGAGCTACCCCAGAACATTATTCCACGTGATATTTTTAAATAAACACACAGAAAATACACTATATGATCAAAAGTATCCGGACACCTGGCTGAAAATGACTTACAAGTTCGTGGCGCCCTCTATCGGTAATGCTGGAATTCAATATGGTGTTGGCCCAACCTTAGCCTTGATGACAGCTTCTACTCTCACAGGAAGGTGTTGGAAGGTTTCTTGGGGAATGGTAGCCCATTCTTCACGGAGTGCTGCACGGAGGAGAGGTATCGATGTCTGACGGTGAAGCCTGGCACGAAGTCGGCGTTCCAAGACATCCCAAAGGTGTTCTATAGGATTCGGGTCATGACTCTGTGCAGGCCAGTCCATTACAGGGATGTTATTGTCGTGTAATCACTCCACCACAGGCCATGAAATGTGAACAGGTGCTCGATCGTGTTGAAAGATGCAATCACCATACCCGAATTGCTCTTCAGCAGTGGAAAGCAAGAAGGTGCTTAAAACATCAATGTAGGCCAGTGATGTGATAGTGCCACGCAAAACAACATGAAAAAGACGACCACTCCACAACACCACCGCTCCGAATTTTACTGTTGGCACTACACGCGCTGGCAGATGACGTTCACCGGGCGTTCGCTATACTCACACCCTGCCATCGGATCGCCACATTGTGTACCCTGATTTGTCACTCCACACAACGTTTTTCCACTGTTCAATTGTCCGATTTTTACGCTCCTTACACCAAGCGACGCGTCGTATGGCATTTAGCGGCCTGGTGTGTGGCTTATGAGAGCCGCTTGACCATGAAATCCAAGTTTTCTCACCTCCCGCCTAACTGCCATAGTACCTGCAGTGGATCCTGATGCAGTTTGGAATTCCTGTGTGATGGTCCGGATAGCTGTCTGCCTATTACACATTACGACCCTCTTCAACTGTCGGCGGTCTCTGTCAGTCAACAGACGAGATCGGCCTGTACGTTTTTGTGCTATACGTGTCCCTTCACGTTTCCACTTCATTATCGGAACGGAAACAGTGGACCGAGGGATGTTTAGGAGCGTGGAAATCTCGCGTACAGACGTACGACACCCAATCACCTGACCACGTTCGAATTCCGCAAGTTCCGCGGAGCGCCCCATTCTGCTCTCTCACGATGTCTAATGACTACTGAGGTCGCTGATATGGAGTACCTGGCGGTAAGTGGCAGTACAATGTACCTAATATGAAAACTATGTTTTTGGGAGTGTCCGGATACTTTTGATCACATAGTGTGTCTTGAATTACCGACTTGTCTCTCCCTAGCAAGGGTTCAAAGGAGAAATGTGACTGAACTAAGCTGTTTCAGGTGTTCCAGAATGTGCTTTTCGCCATTTAAATTCTCAACAAATAGACGCCTAAGAGTTTCGAAGTTTCCTCTCTGCTTGCTATCTTCTGAGCATGTGTTACAGTTATATTTGGTGTAGTACCGCTGGATGCGCAGAACTGAATATGTTCTGTCTTTTTAAATTGAGCACGAGACCATTCGCAACAAACCAATAAATGACACTTTTAAGAACATTGCTTGCCATTTCTTCTGTGCTGTTTGTATGCTTGGATTGACTACAGTGCTAGTGTCATCCGCAAAAAGAACTAATTCTACTTGTTGTACATTAGACGGAAGATCGTTTGCACACGTGAGGAACAATAGCGGACCTAAGACTGAGCCTTAATGGACCTCATACATGATTTCTCCCCTGTCAGTTCTTTGAATTTACGTTCTTTGAATTACTAAGTACAACTTCTTGCATTCTTTCGGTTAAGCTTGACACCAACCACTGGTTGGCTGTACCAACAATCCATAAAATCTCAGTTTATCAAGCAAAATGGTTCAAATGGCTCTGAGCACTATGGGAGTTAACATCTGTGGTCATCAGTCCCCTACAACTTAGAACTACTTAAACCTAACTAACCTAAGGACATCACACACATCCATACCCGAGGCAGGATTCGAACCTGCGACCGTAGCGGTCACGCGGTTCCAGACTGAAGCGCCTAGAACCGCACGGCCACACCGGCCGGCTATCAAGCAAAATATTGTGGTTCACACCGTAAAATGTCTTAGACGGGTGGCAGAAAATACCGACTGGCGCTGTTTTGTCGTTTAAGGCTTGTAAAGTTTTGTGAATGAACGTGTAAATGACATTCTCTGTACAGCAACTCTTCTGAAATCCAAGCTGTCGCAATTATTGCTGTTCAGTTGGGATACTATTCTAGAATATATCATCTTTTCAAAAATTTTGTGAACTGATGTCATTAGTGAAAGAGGTCGGTAGTTATTGATAACCTCCTATCACCTTTGTTGTAGAAGGACTTAATAATCCCATATTTCAATCTCTCTAGAAAATGTTCTGAGCTGTTGAATATACATTTCATGCAAGATATGGGAGACAACGTCTTTACTGCTCTGTTGCAAATAAGAAAAAATCCAGGTGAACTTTTTATTTTTGAGAGAATATATAATTTCAGACGGAGGAATTGGTTATACATTCATATGACGGAATTTTATGATAGTTTCTTTTCAAGTATACTGCTGTGATTTTCCTCTTCAACCATTTGATCGTATAGTTTCCACTATATTTAAGAAATGATTATTAAACACATTTGCTACCTGTGGCTCATCACCCATGGCCCTTCCATTTAATTCAATAGTGATGTTATCCTGTTCTTTGGCCAATTGTTCTGTCGCTCGTTTCATTGCATTCCATACAGCCTTAAGCCTGTTCTCGCAACTGCTGATTTCTGACATAATGTGCATGTTCCATGATATTCTTATAATTTTTCTTAGTAATTCTGAGTAGTTTTTTTAGTCTCTAACTAGTGCAGGATCCCTATTTGTTCTTGCCAAAAGACACAAGTCTCTTTTCCTTTCGCAACATACTTTAATTCCTGTAGTGATCCATGGTTTTTTTACACAGCTGTTTAATGCCCTTTCTGATAAGCTCATACAGAAAGCTATATTCAAATAATGATATAAATTTATCGTGGAATAGATAAAATTTTAGGTTAGCATTTGCTTCATTATAAATTTCATCGCAGGTCATCTCTTATAAACTAGTCTTAAAACATTTGTCCTAGAGTTATTAATTATTCTAACTGATTTCCACTGAAGAGTATCAATACTGTAAGACACTATGTTATACTGTAGGCATCACGATAACAGAGAGTATTTGTTACTGGGTGAACGGTTATTTTCCTGCTTTGAGCTTCATTAAAGAAAACATTATCACTCACGGTCCTATTGTTTTTATCCATTTGTGCCGGAGAGTAACTTACTGAGATCATGTTGCATGATCCAAATAAGGTTTCGAGATCATTTCTCCTACCAGAATCGTCTAGAAAATCTATATTCAAGTCACCATAGACTATTAGCTGCTTGTTGTTGTCTGACAGGTAGCATAGCAAGGAATCCAAAGTAGTTCAAAAATTCCCTGTGGTAATCTATGTACAGTTACAATTAAAAGTAAACTATTTTTGTAGTATTTATTGACAAGCACACACTTCTATATCCTGATCTGCTACAAAATCTACTTGTGTCAATGTTTTTCAACTTTTGCTCTGTCTCAATGTATGTAACAACTCCTCCTTTTCCCATATTAGTTCTGCCTGAGTAAGATGCTAGAGTGTAATCTTTTATATTAACTTACTTGATCCTGTGCCTATCTGGTGCTCAGACAGGCACAGGATGTCTGTCTTTTCAGACCTCATCAAATTTTCTAAACAGACAAGAAGGTCTTCTACTTTAATACTCAGTCCTCTAATATTTTGGTGAAATAGCTAACCCACTTTTCTGTACATTCTTAAGCATTTTCTGGGACTCGTCTGTTATTTTGAGTTCATTCAAAACAGGGTCCTGAATCCTGATTCTCTATCTATCTCTCTAGCTGAATTTAATACATCCCTATCTCCCAATTGTAGCAACAGACACTTCTCTTATGACGTTTCATTTCAATCAACAGTAGCCTGCTCAGCTTAGTGTTCACATGTCTTACAACAGTGGTCAGCCAGAGCTGGCCATGCAGCTGTAGAACCTACACAAAAACAACATTTTGTGTGTAGTTGCCACTCCTATTTAACCCAGGTCACTCCTAATCAAGTGATTACTGTCCTTATTCAAGCTGTTCTCCCACTTGATTTTGAAAATGAAAATGTCCTGTGAGAAAGACACTGATGTGCAGAAGGGGGTACTAAGGATAATGTGTGTTGTACCCTCTAGAACATTTTGCAGCCAACAGCCCCACAGGAAATTTACTTTTATGAATTTGGTTGTCAACAGTCCAAGTTAGAAAAGAACAGTAACATTCACAAAGAGAATACAAGAAGAGTAAATGAGTTACACTACCTGTCACTCAGCCTCAGTGTGACACAGAGAGGAGTGAGGTATTCAGTGTTAAAAATCTTTGACCGCCTACTCGACGATGTACAGCATCTAATAGATAATAAAATTAACGTGAAACATACCGAAATCATATGTGCTTCACAAATTATTCTTCACAGAGTAATTTCTTAATGGATAATAATATGGCATTTGTGTCTGCTGGTACTTTTAGAGGGAGAGAGAGTGCAAATTACTGAACATATTTCACAATAAATGAATGTGAGTTAAAATAAACTTGTGGCAAGCATGTTAATGGTTTCAATGCTGCCATATTTCTCTACCTCTTCCACTACTCCTGCTGGTGCTCATAGTTCAAATCTAGTTGCCTTCACTCTGTCTTCATTGTTGTACTTGTCAGCACTATTTGTACTTGTCTGCACTGTATATGTCACAATAATTTCTAAATGTTAAATTCCATGTTAGATGTAACATATAACATGCTTACCTAATGGATGTAACGCAAAATACATGTGTAGAATGTGTGGTAAGATGTGAGGGCCTGATGGCCAAAACTTGACACCTTAATAAGAATACAAGTAAATGAAATAAATACTTTTCACTGCGGAAGTGTACCACATAGATGCAGGAAAATCCTTCTAAAACAAAAGAGTTGGACTGGAATTTTTAGTCAACTGGTATGAGATGGCAGATGAAGAAAACTTGAGATGCTATGTTACCAAGAGGGCGGTCATATGAAAATATCGGATTGCTTCCAATATGGAGAGCTTCCAAATTGGCCGTCATGTTGATATACGCCCTTGTAAACGGTCAAACTTTTTTGTCAGATTTGCTGTTTGAATTCACAGGTTTTGTCAAATAAGAGCACAGAAGTAGCAACAAAATTCCTGTTTGTCAACTTTTGAAGCAAGCACCGTATAGTGTTGCGAAGTATTTTTGACAGTGGGAAAAGAACGAGATGCAATGTAGGATACAAACGTAGAATCTTTTAAATCTGGTGCCAGCCAGAGTGGCAGAGCGGTTCTAGGCGCTACAGTCTGGAACCGCGCGACCGCTATGGTCGCATGTTCGAATCCTGAATTGGGCATGGAAGTGTGTGATGTCCTTAGGTTAGTTAGATTTAAGTAGTTCTAAGTTCTAGGGGACTGATGACCTCAGAAGTTAAGTCCCGTAGTGCTCAGAGCCATCTTTTTTTTAAAAAAAAATTGGCAACTGACAATTCGTCAAACTTTATGCATTTGTCAAGTTATCTGTGCTGCTCTGCTGATGTGTTTGTCAAACACAGACCGTTTTTGAAGAGAGTGAGAAAAATTTTGTTTGACAGCCCCTTTGACAAACAAGTTCGACCGTATACTCATATCTTTGCCAAACAATAGCCAGTTGCTTACCAGATTATTATCTAGGGACTAAAGATAGTCTAGCAAGCAACTGGCTTGACAGACGCATGAATAAACGGCCGAACTTGTTTGTCAAAAGGGCTGTCAAACAAAATTTTTCTCACGCTCTTCAAACATAATCTATGTTTGACAAACACACCAGCACATAATTTAGCAAACACGTAAAGTTTGACGAATTGTTTGATCGTCACTGGGGCCGTAACATAACCACACAGGTTTTTCTCTGCTCTCATCTCACACAGTACATGACTTGAAATTCCTGTTTGTCAAGCTGTTCTCATTTAAGAAGGGGCCACCCTGTATAGCTCGTCTCCCGCTCTCTGTTGTGCAGGCCGCGGTTTCGGTGCCGGCCGGAGCAGGTGTTCCGCGCCGAGGCGACGGGGGTCGCGTTCGGCGCGTCCCGCTCGCTGCAGCAGCGGCCGGCGGCCGGCGTCATCAAGCCCGGACCTGGACCCGGGCGCTACCCGCGCCTGCCGCCCACCATCCGCGACATATCCTACCACAGCGTCTTCCTCAGCCGCACCCAGCGCAACCCCTTCCCCATGCCCGAGCGCATGGACATCTACGTCTGACCCTCCCACCAAATCCCAGTGCCCAGAGTGGCAATTAGCGTCGTAGTTATTTTTCCTAGAGCTCTCCGTCCCGTCCCGTACCGTGTCAATAAAGTAACTATTCGAAATATCTGAGAATCTATCTTCTTTATACACTAAAGCATAGGGGGGAGCGGGGCAATGCCGTACAGTGGGGTAATACCGTGCACCGCTTTATCCAGTTTCCCAGAGAACGCAAAGAGTGCTGCATGGTGCTGCCACATAGCGGAAGTAACTATAATCAGATACAGAGGGGTCTATATCGTTCAACGACCCAGACGTCTTCGACAATCGGTTTCAACTGATTTCGATTGTTTTCTTATAAAATCTGAAGATAATAAGTCAAGAGGTGAGCGAAATACACTCCTGGAAATGGAAAAAAGAACACATTGACACCGGTGTGTCAGACCCACCATACTTGCTCCGGGCTGCGAGAGGGCTGTACAAGCAATGATCACACGCACGGCACAGCGGACACACCAGGAACCGCGGTGTTGGCCGTCGAATGGCGCTAGCTGCGCAGCATTTGTGCACCGCCGCCGTCAGTGTCAGCCAGTTTGCCGTGGCATACGGAGCTCCATCGCAGTCTTTAACACTGGTAGCATGCCGCGACAGCGTGGACGTGAACCGTATGTGCAGTTGACGGACTTTGAGCGAGGGCGTATAGTGGGCATGCGGGAGGCCGGGTGGACGTACCGCCGAATTGCTCAACATGTGGGGCGTGAGGTCTCCACAGTACATCGATGTTGTCGCCAGTGGTCGGCGGAAGGTGCACGTGCCCGTCGACCTGGGACCGGACCGCAGCGACGCACGGATGCACACCAAGACCGTAGGATCCTACGCAGTGCCGTAGGGGACCGCACCGCCACTTCCCAGCAAATTAGGGACACTGTCGCTCCTGGGATATCGGCGAGGACCATTCGCAACCGTCTCCATGAAGCTGGGCTACGGTCCCGCACACCGTTAGGCCGTCTTCCGCTCACGCCCCAACATCGTGCAGCCCGCCTCCAGTGGTGTCGCGACAGGCGTGAATGGAGGGACGAATGGAGACGTGTCGTCTTCAGCGATGAGAGTCGCTTCTGCCTTGGTGCCAATGATGGTCGTATGCGTGTTTGGCGCCGTGCAGGTGAGCGCCACAATCAGGACTGCATACGACCGAGGCACACAGGGCCAACACCCGGAATCATGGTGTGGGGAGCGATCTCCTACACTGGCCGTACACCACTGGTGATCGTCGAGGGGACACTGAATAGTGCACGGTACATCCAAACCGTCATCGAACCCATCGTTCTACCATTCCTAGACCGGCAAGGGAACTTGCTGTTCCAACAGGACAATGCACGTCCGCATGTATCCAGTGCCACCCAACGTGCTCTAGAAGGTGTAAGTCAACTACCCTGGCCAGCAAGATCTCCGGATCTGTCCCCCATTGAGCATGTTTGGGACTGGATGAAGCGTCGTCTCACGCGGTCTGCACGTCCAGCACGAACGCTGGTCCAACTGAGGCGCCAGGTGGAAATGGCATGGCAAGCCGTTCCACAGGACTACATCCAGCATCTCTACGATCGTCTCCATGGGAGAATAGCAGCCTGCATTGCTGCGAAAGGTGGATATACACTGTACTAGTGCCGACATTGTGCATGCTCTGTTGCCTGTGTCTATGTGCCTGTGGTTCTGTCAGTGTGATCATGTGATGTATCTGACCCCAGGAATGTGTCAATAAAGTTTCCCCTTCCTGGGACAATGAATTCACGGTGTTCTTATTTCAATTTCCAGGAGTGTATGTTAATAGCAACAATATTTAAAGTAGCTCTATTTAATTACGCATTTCTTGATCTTCTTTTAAACATCAAATGTTGGACGTTAAATTTCGTGATTGCTGGGTTAGAATGTACAATGGCGAGTCATGTTGTCTCGGGGCAATACCGTGCCCGATGCACGGTATTGCCCCGCGGTGAACGGTATTGCCCCATATGGTAATCTCTTTTGGTATTTTCGTGAACTATATATTTGGAAGTGTGTGTGTATGTGCGTCATCTCACAAGTTTTCTTTCTTTTTTTTAAATCACAGATGGTGAGAAACAGAGCCAGAACCACAGAAAGGGGCAAAGGGTGGACGGAACATGAAATGAATTGCGCACTCCACTATGTTATAGAAAATGCAAAGCCACAGAGAGTAGCTGCAAGAATGTACGGAATACCTCTTTCTACTTTAAGAGATAGGCTAAAAACAGGAGATTGCTCTAAAGTAAATTTGGGAAGAAAACCTATATTTTCAAAAGAACAGGAAGATAACACAGCTGAGCATGTTCTTTTGCTAGCAAAGACATTCTATGAAATATCGTCGGTGGAGTTGAGGAGATTAGTTTATGAATACGCCGAGGCAAATAATATTCAGCATAATTTTAATAAAATATCAAAAAGAGCAGGACAGGATTGGCTTTCTGGGTTTCTTAGAAGAAATCCATCAGTCAGCATTCGCAAACCTCAGGTTACCAGTCTCAATCGGATCTCAGCTTTTAATTCAAGTGAAGTTAAGCTTTTTTTCTCGAATCTCACCACTGTGATGGACGTCCATAAGTTCGATGCCTCCAGAATCTATAATTTTGATGAGACAGGAATATCAACGGTTCAGAAGCCAGGAAAAATTTTAGCACCCAAAGGAGCTAAACAAGTTGACTCAGCAACAAGCTGGGAGCGTGGGAAAAATATTACAGCGTGCTGTGCAGTGAGTGCCAGTGGGGTTTATGTGCCTTCAATGTTTATTTTACCGAGGCTTAGGATGACGCCTGCCCTACAGAGAGGAGGACCACCAAATTCAATATACGAATGTAGCAAGAATGGTTGGATGACTGAGGAGCCCTTCCCAAAGTGGCTGAAACATTTTGCTAACTTTACAAAAGCCTCTAAGGACCACACCATTCTCTTGATTTTAGACAACCACACTAGCCATGTCTCTCTAGAAGCCTACAACTTCTGTAAAGACAATGGAATAGTAGTGGTAACACTGCCGCCTCACTGCTCACACGGACTACAACCTTTAGATGTGGCCTTTTTCAGTAGCCTGAAGGCTGCATTTAATCAAGAATGTGACAATTTTATGAGGTCTAATCCCCACCAGAAAATAACTCCTTACGACATTTGTCCTATCTTTAGCAAAGCCTTCATGAGGATTGCTAATATTGAGAAGGGTATCTCTGGCTTTAGCAAAACAGGAATTTTCCCTCTAAATCCTACCACATTTAATGACGAAGATTTCATGCATGTGCACCCAGACGAAGAAATATGCCTAGCTTTACCAGTTTTGGGGATTGCAGCGCTAATAATGATGAAAGTAGTGACATAGTTGTGCTCTGTTCTTCAGAGACAGCAACTGGTGTCCCCGATGATAGAGACAAAGCCTTGGGCCTACACGATCAGCCCGAAGTTGGGCTACAATTCAAAGATATTTCTCCCTTACCAGGACCTCTTAAACTGAAGAAGACTGCCAGACAACAACATTCCTCAATTTTTACTTTGACTCGTAACAAAGCTAATTTACAAAAATCAGCAGAGAGCAAAAAAGCAAAATTAATAAATAGAGAAAGAAAATCAGTGCTAAAGCCTAAGGGAAAAAGCAAGTTCAGAAAGTTTGCTTCCAAGATAAGACCTCAAAAATTTGAAACAAAGAAATGTCGACGGAATCTTTCTTTTGATTCTTCATCGGATGATGATTTGGACCTACCATTGCACAAACTTTGTAGTGACGATGAGATGGACGACGTTGACCCTTTCTGAGAAACTAGTGTTAGGCCTACGAGCAAGAATGGAACTCTTAGGGACGACGGGTCTGTCTGCATGCTTTGCGGAGAGTTTGGAAAAAACAGGGAGCTATGGTTTCGATGTGTGATTTGCAGTGGATGGGTTCATTCAGAGTGTAGTGCATGTGACACAGCTGAAAACTATATTTGCGACTACTGCCATTAAAACAGGGGATAAATGTGTTCAGAGACAAGTTGACACCATAATCCAATAATTTTGTTTTACCAGTAAAAGTATTTTCTGTCTTTAGAAACTTTAAGAAGTTGTAAAATTTATGTTTTTCAATTCTATATAAATTCTGAATTTCGAATTTCTTAATTTGATTTATTTTTACAGAGTTTTTGTCATTTTATATGCTATGCTGTATCATAAGATATATTGCGTGGTATTACCCAACCTCGAGGTAATACCGTGCAATGTAACACTTTTGTAAAACAGCTGTAGGAATGTAAATCGATTTAATATATCAAATATGAAGCCATAAACGTGTGGGGCATCGATTTCTTGCCCAAAAAAAGCATTTCAATTGAGTTCGAAAAATACGAAATATTTGAAAAATGGCTTACGTGCACGGTATTTCCCCGCTCTCCCCTGATTGTCAAAAGAAGACGCCTGTCGGCTTCAATGGGCTAGACGCGCTTACTTCACACTCTTACCTCAATCAATCGACTAAAACTATTCTGAGTGCAATTGTGTCATATGACGACAAGTTTGGAGACCGTGGCTGTTATTTGAAGACAAATGTTGATGGTGTTGAGACAGCAACCAGCCACAAATTTATTTTAAGTTCCTTTATTCAAAAGGTACCGTTACCGGTTTCGCATCATTACAGTTCATTGTCATACGGCTTTCATGCTTTCATTAAAACAAGTGGTGGATTTTTTATTGCTTAGTTGTCCTAAAATATAAATAATACATAATTATAAGTACACAACACAGATGGTTGCGTTACAGATTTGCATTGGGATGTGACTTACGTGAAACGTCTGTTTGGAGTATTTATTTTCAGATTCTTCGTCCAACAGATGATGTTTGTAGTTTTCGCCACATTCTTATCGTTGCACACATAAATTTATTTAATTTAGCACTTGAGATTTGTAACTGAATACATTTCCACCAAATTCCTACCGTGGCACACTTAAATTTGTATCACTGAGCACTTCATATTAGTCACAGAACAGACTTCTAACATGCACCGCAGGTTTTGATGGATACAAAGTGTTTACAAACATATGAGTGTCAAAGATGCTATGATATATCGTAACATTATAAAGATGACCCATGTTTGGAAAAAGATCATATTTTCACTTATGTAATTTTACACCAGTACAGAGAGACATTGATTTAGTGAATGTTAGAGCGAATACTGCTACACCAATTATATATAAGACAGAAAATTATTTATTTACATTTAGCATCATGAGAATTGTAGTAACATATAAATTTCTACATTTATATGTTACTACAATTCTCATGACGCCAAATGAAAATAAATAATGTACTGTCTTAGCCATATATATATATATATATATATATATATATATATATATATATATATATATATATATATATAAGGAACATTTTTATAATTAGTGTAGCAGTATTCGTTCTAATATTCTAATATTCACAAAATCAGTGTCTGTCTGTACTGGTGAAAAGGCGTTTCAGTTATATATATATTATTATATAAATTTATGTGTGCAACGGTAATAATGCAGCGAAAACTACGAACATCATCTATTGGACGAAAAATATGAAAATAAATACTCTAAACCGACATTTCACGTAAGTCACATCCCAATGCAAATCTGTAACGCAACCATCTGTGTGGCGTACTTATTACTATGTATTATTTATATTTTAGGACAACTAACCAATAAAAAAGCACCACATGTACTAATGAAAGCATGACAGCCGTCTGACGATGAACTGTAATGATTCGAAGCCGGTAACAGTACCTTTTGAATAAAGGAACTTAAAATAAATTTGTGGCTGGTTGCTGTCTAAACACCATCAACTATTCTGAGTAGTTGGCGAGGCGTAGCAATAGCTGCGAGCTGTGCGTGAGGGAGAGAGGAGGGACTGCAAAGCGGGAGGGAGGGCGCGTACTACGTACCTTAAAAATATTACACATCCAATGAATTAGTAGTTGCGAAAAAGGACTACTGAATTGAGTGACAACAATGAAAATTTGTGGCGGAACAGGACTCGAACCCGCAGCTCCTGCATACCACGAGCGATCGCCTTCCCTGTGGCTACCCGTGCACGACTGATAGCTAGACCCGAACTTCCATATGTCGTATATAGAGGGTCTATACAGGGGCGATGTTGTTGAGGACAATACAGGGTGATTCAAAACGAATACCACAACTTTAAAAATGTGTATTTAATGAAAGAAACATAATATAACCTTCTGTTATACATCATTACAAAGAGTATTTAAAAAGGTTTTTTTTTCACTCAAAAACAAGTTCAGAGATGATCAATATGGCCCCCTCCAGACACTCGAGCAATATCAACCCGATACTCCAACTCGTTCCACACTCTCTGTAGCATATCAGGCGTAACAGTTTGGATAGCTGCTGTTATTTCTCGTTTCAAATCATCAATGGTGGCTGGGAGAGGTGGCCGAAACACCATATCCTCAACATACCCCCCTAAGAAAAAATCGCAGGGGGTAATATCAGGGCTTCTTGGAGGCCAGTGATGAAGTGCTTTGTCACAGGCTTTCCCTTTGCACAAACACCCATTCTCTGTAAACTGTTTATACCAACGTTTAATACACCACCTATCAGGAGGTTTAACACCATACTTCGTTCGAAATGCACGCTGAACAACTGTCGTCGATTCACTTCTGCCGTACTCAATAACACAAAAAGCTTTCTGTTGAGCGGTCGCCATCTTAGCATCAACTGACGCTGACGCCTAGTCAACAGCGCCTCAAGCGAACAAATGTACAACTAAATGAAACTTTATAGCTCCCTTAATTCGCCGACAGATAGTGCTTAGCTCTGCCTTTTGTCGTTGCAGAGTTTTAAATTCCTAAAGTTGTGATATTCTTTTTGAATCACCCTGTATTATGGAAATGGAAGAGGAGGTAGATGAAGATGAAATGGGAGATATGATACTGCGTGAAGAGTTTGACACAGCATTGAAAGACCTGAGTCGAAACAAGGCCCAGTGAGTAGACAACATTTCATTAGAACTACTGACAGCCTTGGGAGAGCCAGTCCTGACAAAACTCAGCCATCTGGTGAGAAAGATGTATGAGGCAGGCGAAATTCCCTCAGACTTCAAGAAGAATATAATAATTCCAATCCCAAAGAAAGCAGGTGTTGACGGGTGTGAAAATTACCGAACTATCAGTTTAATCAGTCACGGCTGCAAAATACTAACACGAGTTCTTTACAAACGAATGGAAAAACTGGTAGAAGCCGACCTCGGGGAAGATCAGTTTGTATTCCGTAGAAATGTCGATACACGTGAGGCAATACTGACCCTACGAGTTATCTTAGAAGATAGATTAAGGGAAGGCAAACTTACGTTTCTAGCATTTGTAGACTAAGACATTATCATCATCATCATCATCATCATCATCATCATCATCTTCGTCGTCGTCACCAACATCAACACCACCACCACCATCGTCATCATTATCATCATCATAAAACACAGGGATATACGCATCTGTTACATTCACCTACGCTCCACAGATACACACACAACACAAATCTCACCGATCTGCACGGAAAGGAGTCAGCACAGCATATACCGTTGATATCTCTGTTGTGCAGATATTTTCAGTTCAATACACATATGAAAATTAAAGGGGTTAAGAAATAAATTAAATTCAGTGTCTCTGCAACGAGTCACCAGAGACCACAAACTGCTCAGAAAATATCCCTCAACAAAATGCGAAATTTTGTCGGTGAAGCTCATCCCGTACACAGAGTGTGGTTGCTAATATATCCCAAATACGGTGGGAATGAGCCAATGTACAGAGGCGCCGTTTTCTCTACATCATAGTGGAGAGAGTGGTTTCTTTGCTGACATCTGAAAGTAATTTTTAACGTTTGTTACTGCCGACTCATGACACAGACTTCCTTTGTGCTTATAAATGTAGCTACATACGTTTTTCTGTGGCACCGCAAAGAGCCTTCACACAGAACTTCAACAACGTAATGTTTGTGTAACTAGGTCAAATAACAAGGTAACAGAGCCGCGAACGACAGCCCCATCGTCAGAAGAGTTGTCACAACGTCTGTCCTACTGCTCCAAACGTTTATCTCGAAATCTTTCCCCAAGCAATATCTTCAGTATAGACGTTAAATTAAGCTTCTAGAGAAGTGGCACATGGTTCATCACTCTGTTACCACTACTGTTTGGATATTTATTAACAGTACCTATTTTCCTCAGAGGGTTAGTCTTTTACTTATATAATATCTAATCAAAACTACCCGAACATCCTTATGTAACGCGAAATTGACCAGCAGCTGTGACGAAAGACGGACCCGCAAGCATAAAAGGAGACTGGGAAAGGGGGTATTGTATATTCAGTAGCGTAGCAGTAACAGCAGAATGGGCCTATCATGAGAACTCAGTGACTTCGAACGTCGGGTAGACTTTTGATCTCATCTGAGAAACTAATCCATTAGGGATATTTCAATCCTTCTTAAGCTGCCCAAGTCGACTGTTGATGTGATTGTAAAGTATAAACATGAAGGACAACCACAGATAAACCGAAACCAGATATACCTCATGTACTGACAGATAGGGAGCATTGAAAATTGAGGAGGGTGGTTGTAAAAAAATTGCATGAAGTCAGTGGAAGAAATCACTCGTTAGATCCAAAGTGCTGCCAGCAGTCCAGCTAACACAATGACTATGCGTAAGGGTGAAAAAGAATGGAGTAAAATGGCGAAGCAGTCAACACTATAGTCAGTGCTAAGCAGCGCTCTAGATGCTGTAAAGAGTGATAGTTCAAATGGCCCTAAGCACTATGGGACTTAACATCTGAGGTCATAAGTCCCCTAGACTTAGAACTACTTAAACCTAACTAACCTAAGGACATCACACACATCCATGCCCGAGGCAGGATTCGAACCTGCGACCGTAGCAGCAGCGCGGTTCCGGACTGAAGCGCCTAGAACCGCTCGGCCACAGAGGCCGGCTGTAAAGAGTGACGCCACTGGCAATGTATCACCGCAAATGAGCGATTTTGATTCATAAATCACGCTATACTCTGTGGCAATCCGATGGAAGTCTTTGGGTTTGGCGAATGCCTGGAGAATGTTATGTGCCAACACGTATAGTGCCAGCAGTGAAGTATAGAGGAGAAGGAACACATATCAAAAAAAGTTTTGCATCACCCCGGTTCCCAGAGCTCCTGAAGACATACGTTGACTGTGGATATTTTATCATACATCTACATCTACATCTATACTCCGCGAGCCACCTTACGGTGTGTGGCGGAGGGTACTTATAGTACCACTATCTGATCCCCCCTTCCCTGTTCCATTCACGAATTGTGCGTGGGAAGAACGACTGCTTGTAAGTCTCCGTATTTGCTCTAATTTCTCGGATCTTTTCGTTGTGATCATTACGCGAGATATATGTGGGCGGTAGTAATATGTTGCCCATCTCTTCCCGGAATGTGCTCTCTCGTAATTTCGATAATAAACCTCTCCGTATTGCGTAACGCCTTTCTTGAAGTGTCCGCCACTGGAGCTTGTTCAGCATCTCCGTAACGCTCTCGCGCTGACTAAATGTCCCCATGACGAATCGCGCTGCTTTTCGCTGGATCATGTCTATCTCTTCTATTAATCCAACCTGGTAAGGGTCCCATACTGCTGAGCAATACTCAAGAATCGGACGAACAAGCGTTTTGTAAGCTACTTCTTTCGTCGATGAGTCACATTTTCTTAGAATTCTTCCTATGAATCTCAACCTGGCGCCTGCTTTTCCCACTATTTGTTTTATGTGATCATTCCACTTCAGATCGCTCCGGATAGTAACTCCTAAGTATTTTACGGTCGTTACCGCTTCCAATGATTTACCACCTATGGCATAATCGTACTGGAATGGATTTCTGCCCCTATGTATGCGCATTATATTACATTTATCTACGTTTAGGGAAAGCTGCCAGCTGTCGCACCATGCATTAATCCTCTGCAGGTCCTCCTGGAGTACGTACGAGTCTTCTGATGTTGCTACTTTCTTGTAGACAACCGTGTCATCTGCAAATAGCCTCACGGAGCTACCGATGTTGTCAACTAAGTCATTTATGTATATTGTAAACAATAAAGGTCCTATCACGCTTCCCTGCGGTACTCCCGAAATTACCTCTACATCTGCAGATTTTGAACCGTTAAGAATGACATGTTGTGTTCTTTCTTCTAGGAAATCCTGAATCCAATCACAAACCTGGTCCGATATTCCGTAAGCTCGTATTTTTTTCACTAAACGTAAGTGCGGAACCGTATCAAATGCCTTCCTGAAGTCCAGGAATACGGCATCAATCTGCTCGCCAGTGTCTACGGCACTGTGAATTTCTTGGGCAAATAGGGCGAGCTGAGTTTCACATGATCTCTGCTTGCGGAATCCATGTTGGTTATGATGAAGGAGATTTGTATTATCTAAGAACGTCATAATACGAGAACACAAAACATGTTCCATTATTCTACAACAGATTGACGTAAGCGAAATAGGCCTATAATTATTCGCATCTGATTTATGACCCTTCTTGAAAATGGGAACGACCTGCGCTTTCTTCCAGTCGCTAGGTACTTTACGTTCTTCCAGCGATCTACGATAAATTGCTGATAGAAAGGGGGCAAGTTCTTTAGCATAATCACTGTAGAATCTTAAGGGTATCTCGTCTGGTCCGGATGCTTTTCCGCTACTAAGTGATAGCAGTTGTTTTTCAATTCCGATATCGTTTATTTCAATATTTTCCATTTTGGCGTCCGTGCGACGGCTGAAGTCAGGGACCGTGTTACGATTTTCCGCAGTGAAACAGTTTCGGAACACTGAATTCAGTATTTCTGCCTTTCTTCGGTCGTCCTCTGTTTCGGTGCCATCGTGGTCAACGAGTGACTGAATAGGGGATTTAGATCCGCTTACACACAGTCCCTTTGACTGTTCAGAGATGTCACTAAACCCGCCCAAAGATGTAAACAACCATGCATGAGCAGTACCTATTAGAGGGCGTCCGACAGCCGATCAGTTCCAATCGTTCCACCAGGAAGGAGGTACACTGCTCGTGTTGTTTGTGGTTCAACCATGACTAGACGGTCAATTCCGCGGTTCGAACGCGTCCGCATTGTTACTTTGTGCCAGGAAGAACTCTCAACAAGGGAAGTGTCCAGGCGTCTCGGAGTGAACCATGCGATGTTGTTCGGACATGGAGGAGTCCACAAAGACAGGAACTGTCGATGACATGCTTCGCTCAGGCAGCCCAACGGCTATTACTGCAGTGAATGACCGCTACCTACGGATTATGGCTCGAAGGAACCCAAACAGGAACGCTACCATGTTGAATAATGCTTTTCGTGCAGCCACACGACGTCGTGTTATGACTCAAACTGTGGGCACAACAACATGCCGAATGGACCGCTCAGGATTGTCACCACATTCTCTTCGGCGATGAGTGTCGCATACGCCTTCAGCCAGACAATCGTCGGAGACATGTTTGGAGGCAACCCAGTCAACGCCTTAGACACACTGTCCAGCGAGTGCAGCAAGGTGGAGATTCCCTGGTGCTTTAGGGTGGCATTATGTGGGGCCAACGCACACCGCTGGTAGTTATGCAAAGCGCCATAACGGCTGTACGATGCGTGAATGCCATCCTCCGACCGATAGCGCAACCATATCGGCAGCATATTGGCGAGGCATTCGTCCTCATGGACGACAATTCGCGCCCCCATCATGCACATCTTGTGAATGACTTCCTTTAGAATAACGATGTCGCTCGACTAGAGTGGCCAGCATGTTCTCCAGACATGAACCCTATCGAACATGCCTGGGATATATTGAAAAGGGCTGTTTATGGACGACGTGACCCACGAACAACTCTGAGGGATCTACGCCGAATCGCCGTTGAGGAGTGTGACAATCTGGACCAACAGTGCCTTCATGAACTTGTGAATAGTATGCCACGACGAATATAGGCATGCATCAATGCAAGGGGACGTGCTACTGGGTATCAGAGGTAGCAGTGTGTACAGCAATCTGGACCACCACTCTGAAGATCTCGCTGTATGGTGGTACAACATGCAATGTGTGGTTGTCATGAACAATATAAAGTACGGAAATGATGTTTATGTTGATCTCTATTCCAATTTTCTCAACAGGTTCCGGAACTCTCGGAATCGAGGTGATGCAAAACTTTTTTTGTGTGTGTGTATTACCAGTATGGAGGTGTTATTCCTGGTTAGTCCCGTAATGTGCTTAAGAAAACAGTAAGTGAGGAAGAACGTGAACTAATTTTACAACATTATGTGTTGTGTGTAGTAAAAGAACAGTATGGAGCCGATGAATGTTTGTAAACCCTGCCATAAAGCAAAATCTGTGAGGTAATGGTTATTGGACAGTAACACTCCTGAAATGGGCAGGCATGTTCAGAGTCCCTACGTGAACCCAATGGAGCAACTTTGGGAAGAGTCAGAAAGTCGATTTCGCTCCTGACTCCAGTGTCCAACATCACTGCTACGGTTCTTGGGAAATATACACTACTGGCCATTAAAATTGCTACACCAAGAAGAAATGCAGATGATAAACGGGTATTCATTGGACAAATATATTATACTAGAACTGACATGTGATTACATTTTCACGTAATTTGGGTGCATAGATCCTGAGAAATCAGTACCCAGAACAACCACCTCTGGCCGTAATAACAGCCTTGATACGCTCAAACAGAGCTTGAATGGCGTGTGCAGGTACAGCTGCCCATGCAGCTTCAACACGATACCACAGTTCATCAAGAGTAGTGACTGGCGTATTGTGACGTGCCAGTTGCTCGTCCACCATTGAGCGGACCTTTTCAGTTGGTGAGAGATCTGGAGAATGTGCTGGCCAAGGCAGCAGTCGAACATTTTCTGTATCCAGAAAGGCACGTACAGGACCTACAACATGCGGTCGTGCATTATACTGCTGAACTGTAGGGCTTCGCAGGGATCGAATAAAGGGTAGAGCCACCAGTCGTAACACGTCTGAAATGTAACGTCCACTGTCAAAGTGCAGTCAATGCGAACAAGAGGTGACCGATACGTGTAACCAATGGCATCCCATACCATCACGCTGGGTGATATACCTGTATGGCGATGACGAATACAAGCTTCCAATGTGCGTTCACCGCAATGTCGCCAAACACAGATGGGACCATCGTGATGCTGTAAACGGAACCTGGATTCATCCGAAAAAATTACGTTTTGCCATTCGTGCACCCAGGTTCGTCGCTGAGTACACCATCGCACGCGTTCCTGTCTGTGACGCAGCGTCAAGGGAACCGCAGCCATGGTCTCCGAGCTGATAGTCGATGCTGCTGCAAACGTCCTCGACCTGTTCGTGCAGATGGTTGTTGTCTTGCAAACGTTCCCATCTGTTGACTCAGGGATCGAGACGTGGCTGCACGGTCTGTTACAGCCATGCGGATACGATGCCTGTCATTTCGACTGCTAGTGATACGAGGCCGTTGGGATCCAGCACGGCGTTCCGTATTACCCTCCTGAACCCACTGATTCCATTTTCTGCTAACAGTCATTGGACGTCGACCAACGCGAGCAGCAATGTCGCGATACGATAAACCGCATTCGCGATAGGCTACAACCCGACCTTTATCAAAGTCGGAAACGTGGTGGTACGCATTTCTCCTCCTTACACGAGGCATCACAACAACGTTTCACCAGGCAACGCCCGTCAACTGCTGTTTGTGTATGAGAAATCGGTTGGAAACTTTCCTCATGTCAGCACGTTGTAGGTGTCGCCACCGGCGCCAACCTTGTGTGAGTGCTCTGAAAAGCTAATCATTTTCATATCACAGTATCTTCTTCCTGTCGGTTAAATTTCGCGTCTGTAGCACGTCATCTTTGTGGTGTAGCAATTTTAATGGCCAGTAGTGTATTAGCAACTCGCCGGAAATGAATGAATGAAAGTGTGTGTTGTCGGAGCTCCCCCAGTCGTGCACAGAAATCTGGAGGTCACAGAGCATGAAGTCAGGATAACTATATCGGCAAATGGGGCTCGCCTCGCAACACGAGGCAGCTGAAGGAATGGTTAAAGACAGTTTTCGTCAATCTGCTAGCGATGACGTTACAGTGTGGAGTGTGAAAATGTTTTGCAGTACAACACGACCTGTAGACTCGCTAACAACAGTTGGATGACTTCACACAGGGAAGAATCATCCGGAAACTGGAAGAAGGATGAGGCGTGACTAGTGTAACCCAGGAGCTTGGTATTGCTCACAGCATTGTTTCACGTGCATGAGGAGTGTTTTGGACCACAGAGCAGGAAGCGGTAGGTCGCGATTGGATATAGCAGCACCGCTGCATTGTGCAACACGCAAGAAGGGACCCACTTGAAACAGTGGTTGCAATTGCAACCACATTTAACTGGACTGCAAGCCACGCAATTTCACGCCCCACATTCGCACGGCGGCTTCGTGGGGGTGGCCTGTTTGTCCGACGACCATTAAGTTGTATACCGTTGTTATCCACACAGCGACGATATCATTTGTAATGGTACCTAGAGCCTGCAATGGGACCTAGAGCGTAGGGACTGGACCGACGAGGAATAGGGTCGCGTGTTGTCCTCGGATGAGACGAGATTCAGTCTGAGTAGTGATTCTGGACGTTCCATCATGCGGGGAGAGGTGGTTACACGCAATGCGCCTAGGAGCATTGTCGAACATGATAATTTTGGTAGGCCAGATGTTACGGCGTGGGGAGGCATACTGACCTCCAAATTGCGGTATCAGCCGCTATCTGATGGGCCGCACTTTCAAATAGCGCGCCGCCACCCACGCAGCCGCATTTCCTACAGCCGCCACCGCGGCACGAGAGCGCTGCCACAAACTAGTACGCCGCTGGCAATCTGATGCAAGCATCCCCTCTCCGGGCCTCCAACGACGGGTCTACTTAAGTTAGAACATTCATGCACTGACCCCATTTGCCGACCGGAGTGGCCGAGTGGTTCTAGGCTCTTCAATCTGGAACCGCGCGACCACTACGGTCGCAGGTTCGAATCCTGCCTCGGGCATGGATGTGTGTGATGCACTTAGGTTAGTTAGGTTTACTTAGTTCTAAGTTCTAAGGGACTGATGACCTCAGAAGTTAAGTCCCGTAGTGCTCAGAGCCATTTGAACCATTTTTTTTTTTTACCCCATTTGTGTGTCTGACAGTGCAATAACATTTACAGACTTTGACTGGCCAGGGCACCTGAACTATTGAGCAGTTGGTGTATTTGTAAATCTACGGTATCTGTTCAACATTCTAAGCCGCCAACGTCCAGTGCAGAAGGTCACGTGCACGTTTCAGTATAAAGCCGTCGGCAGACGGACCGTGCTGTCGAACGTCAACGTTGAGCGTGCTGGGTTCAACGTGCTGCTGAATGCTCAGAAACGGTGCGACTTGTGCATACGGTACGTGGGCCCCAACGTGGTATACGCGATCGCAACACACTCCAGTGGCAGTTGCGGGATGTTTCTAGTTCGTAAATCACACTGTTTACTAAAGGGGCGGCGTAAAATTCCCACGTTAGCTCTATTAATACGCACATTTCCTCCATCGTCCACGAAAAGGAAAGTACCATGTCCAATCAATAAGGATACAGGCTTGTAAAAGTTCTATTACAAACAGTGCCATACAAATTTGCAATACTTCTCCACGTAAGATAAACATTATTTCATCATTCCCACATTTTAGTAAAACACCAAGTTCAGTCTTACTTGATCACTGTTCCTACCTAGTGGCAGAATCTTTGCAACATGTGAATTACATTTTAGTAAAACACCAAGTTCAGTCTTACTTGATCACTGTTCCTACCTAGTGGCAGAATCTTTGCAACATGTGAATTACATTTTAGTAAAACACCAAGTTCAGTCTTACTTGATCACTGTTCCTACCTAGTGGCAGAATCTTTGCAACATGTGAATTACGAGGCGTAAAAGAAAAAGAAGCAAAATATCTTTATACAAGTAGCACAAGCTGTCCTGTAGATTAAGTCAAACGAACAAACTCACCCCTCGAAAAAGGTGAACTTACATTTACATAACATCAAATATTATAGTATATACTTATATTAAACTAATAAGAAAGTATCGGAACCTAATAAAAACGCAAATGGTAGGAAAAAAATTCGAAAGCTCCAGGACGCGAACCACCGTTCTAGGTTTGATATAGATCAGTGACGCTACTCATCACGCTAAACCAACAGCACACAGCCGGTAACAAATCATGGCATGTACCGCATGCTGAAAACTTTAATCACAGATATGTTACTGGTTGAAATTTAATTATAACAAACTGTACCAAGCACTACGGGTTTTGGGTGGATCTTCAGCGTCTCGCTGCCTGATAAACAAATAGAATGAAATGTTTACTACACAACTAAAGAGTGAGTGAGTTGCTATCATACACTATGTGATCGAAAGTATACGGACAAAATGGTTCAAATGGCTCTGAGCACTATGGGACTCAACAGCTGAGGTCATAAGTCCCCTAGAACTAAGAACTACTTAAACCTAACTAACCTAAGGACATCACACACATCCATGCCCGAGGCAGAATTCGAACCTGCGACCGTAGCAGTCGCGCGGTTCCGGACTGAGCGCCTAGAACCGCTAGACCACCGCGGCCGGCCATGAAGGCTAAGGATGGGCCAGCACCATATTGAATTCCAGCATTACCGATCGAGGGCGCCACGAACCTCTAAGTCATTTTCAGCCAGGTGTCCGTATACTTTTGATCACTTAGTGTATGTGACAGAACTTTTCTTCCTAGAGATGTGGCAATATAATTAATAAAGAGAAAAACAATTATGTGCAAACAGAATGACATAGTTGTTGCGTGAAAAAGAGGGTATTAAGTTATGCAGGAGGATGAGTATACAGGGGGATCGCAGGAGGACTGGTGAATATTCGCGTGTGTTACAGGAAAGAACAGAAGAAGCAAAAACGTCCAGAAAACAGCAGGAAATAAGTGTTCCACAGTAGCGAAGATGAGTAATTCCTCATAGCTCGTAAGGTACTCAATCTACAGCCCATGTTTACCAGACTTTTCTATTTCAAAAGATTGTTTCTGTGATGTCCCTGAGTATTGACTATTCTTCCTGGGACACCCTGTGTCTTATTATTGTCCTTTTTGCACATGTGTTCGTGTCAAGATGTCTTGGACATTTTAGAAGAAAAAGTTCCGTGTTGTTTCAATTTGTTCTAAAAGATAGTTTTCGTTACCGATACCTAAACTTTCGTTATTTCTCCCAGCACGACGATTATAGCATGTAGCTGTTCATGGACCGTGGGTACATCTGTAACGTGTACTGCTCCTCGGTGGTGGTGTGTCTGCTAAATTATATTTACTGCGCTAGCCAACAACACCTGCTAAAGCGATTACTATTTATCAGTGTGTCAAACCTGGGTGGGATGGCACTGATACACAGAGATGAAAAGTGTATTAAAACGCGTAGCGACACCATAGAGTTCCGCAACGCCGTGTTCTATATCAGCTACCTGCAAGTAGTTGTGAAGATGGAAAGCCTAACCAAATGCTTACCACTCGCACAATAGCCACCACCGAAGATGCAACTGGACCACCACTAGTACAAACGGGTTCTGGTTTTATCGGCTAGTGTTACTCCCCGATTGAAAATTTTAGTTAACGCATCTATCACTTGCAGGTTCGACCAGCAAGCTAACACCAAAAGTAATCTACTAGCCGATGGAATCAAGCAGAAACTGCAAGTCTGATTAGGATGCGCTACGTATGTCAATTAAACCCAACTCACTGCGATGTGCCACACTTCACAGCAACGTGATCGGAAACCTCGCTTACGGAACCCAACACCCCAACGCTAATACCTTGGATTTATCTTATCTTTTTCCCAGCTTGAAAACTATCCAACGTGGAGTTTAAGCGTTCCTTTTAATAGAGCCCCACCGAAGCAATCAATCTAGACTGAACTTTCTTAGCTATAAGTTTCAGTTAGTTTAATTTTCGTAAGAGCACGCCAGCAATATAATTTTACGTGTTGACTGAGCGTTGCTAGTCAGAGATTATTGATCTTATACAGTCACTCCACTGCAGCTATATCCTTGCTTATTTCTTTTTACGAACACACACAATGGATAATGCTATTTGCACTCTGTCAATGATAATGGTTTATGCTACAACGTTCATAGTTTATTAATTCCCCATAAATTAACTTTTCCACTTTTTATCACTTAAACAGTCAGACAAAAACCTCTTTCATATACTTTAAGCCGAACTTTACGTAATTATCGTAAGAACTCTCAGTGTGACTTATCTTTCACTTTAATATTCTTTGTCCTGCTTGTACTTTACCGTTTTGATTCACTGCATAATCTTTAACCTTTTTATTTTTTGAGAGTCAGAGATTCTGTTACCGTATTTTCAATTTATGTTATATGGGGAGAAATGATAACACGAGACACCAATTTTTTCTTTATCATGCGCAGGGCCTGAGCATCATTTTATTTAGCCACTTTCTTAATTCTCAATATCTCCACAAAGTTCCGTCAGGCGTGAGAGCTGGTGGTAAACTACTTCCCCACTAAGCGTAAGCTAGTAAAAAAAAAGAAACAAAAAACCTAAGAGTGACCGCCACTTTAAAGTATCATTAATATTCACTCAAATCACAGCAAATCTCTCCCTCTTCAGGCGCTGACATACGCGGACCCTCTATACCAAATTTAAAACACTCAGCACTCACAATTTCATGGAGACAATTATCGTGCTCTACTCAGTTAATAGGTCTTGGTTCTGTCAGTTTCGTCGGATGGAAAATTCCTATTACACCAATTTACGCGTGTCAGAAAGTATCTGACACAGATTGGTTCTCCTGTTTACATTAATCAGAATAGGACGTCCGTTCTCACAATAATTACACGACAATCACAGGCCACACTTCAATTTGAGAGTTCTTTCAGCCGGGGATTCTATTGCCTTAGGACTTCCCCACAATTACCACCAATACAGTCGTACACTCACACCAAAGCTTTAGCAAATTCTCATTACAGAAGCGGCAACAGCACATGTACCTTTGTGCTAACCCTTATTAAACTAATCACTCACAAAGTCTTCGCGTGAAGGTGATACCAAATACACCCAATCAAGACTGAAAAGAACCTCCCCTTAGCACGAGATACGAAACGCCTGATTGCGAGTAACTACAAGGTTAGCTCGACCAAACTTTACACCATCACTAATCACATGAAAACGCGAGAAAAACCAATCTCTTAGCGTGTTTCACAACGAGTTACTCTTTTAAAGCAAACTCCAAATATCATCGCACATCCCACTACCGCTTGCGAACAATACACCTCGCGCAATAATTACTTATAACTTCCCAAATAGGCCATAACCCCATCACGGGTTCAACTATTAACTTTAGGAGCCCAAATCCGACATTAAATCACTCGAGCGCCAACTCCAAATAGGCTTACACTTCCCGAGTGTCACGAACTGACTGACGGTTCCTCGTAATCCCAGTGGTGACTAATTCCCCGATGTCTCAAGTGTAACTCTCTACACGAGATCTCAACGGTAACTCCTCGTGAAACAAGGGACAAAACCAAGAACCAGAATTTTTGAACAAACAAACATGTCACATTAATTGTCTCGGTTGTGTGACATCTCTGGCCGCGACAGGCTCCGCTGCATATGCTCTTTTTATACAACATAATTTTGGAAACATTTTCAGAAGTAAATACAAATAAAATTAACAACCCCTTTTATATATATATATATATATATATATATCTCGAAACTGAAACTTTGATAATACGTTGAGGCGACTTAAGTATTTTATGCCACATACGTATACCACTCACACTAGTTTTCAATTTTGGGGCATTACAAACGCTTCTAACTGATGATGAACTTACTATGGCTTGTAAACAAGTGAATGACACAGAGAATGACTGGTTGCATAAAATACCCACATAAATCGCAACTTTAGAATGCCGGTAAAAAAAGTACAACTTCCATTTAAAAAGAAAGTATATTCTTCAATATGTCGGCTGAAGTAAGTATTAATCATGCTACAAAATTACGTGCCAGTTTTTGTACTCTTTTTTGCCTAATATCTGGTTTTAATGTCTTGAGCTGTTCACGGAATAAAACAGATGTTACGTCTCAAGAACCCTACACACGTACCATACCGACCTACCAATTTCACGTGTAGCCTACACACGTTCCGACCGGCTTAGCGATTACGACTCGTGTTCCTGGTTGCGCATTGTTTATAGTAAGTTCATTGAGGTTATGTTCGACCAAATACCACTAGGTTTGAAACAGAAACAAGGCCAAGGAAAGCCGAGAAAAAGTTGTGGGCTAAGAAGTGGCTATTGCGAAGACAGAAGTTCATCACAGATGGGAGCCGATGATTTTCGTAATTATCTAAGAACGGATGAGACATGCTTTTAGGAGCTGCTGAACAGAATGAAACCATTCTCAATGAAAAAGAAAAGCCATGAGAGGAGAGGAAGTTAGCTACATTACAGTTTCCAGCCACTGGCACAAGATGCAATGACCTCAAATTCAGTGTAGTTGTATCCTCACATCTATAATCTAAAATGATTATTGAAACCTGCAACGTGATTTATAGTTACCCGAGGAAATACATAAAAACAAATAAAACAAATGATGTTTATACAAACTTTATTAAATTTATTTTTGTGTGTAGCATAAAAGATGTCCCCCATAAGTTTAAGAAACTCATTTCAAATTACAAGAAATAGACTAAAAAAAGTGGTAATGCACATTCATCTAATAAGTACAACGACAAATACATAAGAAATGAAGCATTTAGCAACTGTTAGAACTGTAAAAAAAAAATCCTACACTTTGCTCTTCATAGTAGAGGGCGTGGCTATAGACTGTATTTCTATTAACAGCTCTAACACTAAAGCAAGGATACAGTATTTTATGAATAAAAGTCCTTCGACTGTCTGTATTTCGTTTTATTTCCGTAACGTATCGGAAATGAAACCTAAAATGTAATACTTCTGTGTTTCGTATTTTCGTTTCCGATAAACATAAATCCAGCCTGCCTCTATTTCGGCTTTTAGATTTCATTCCCGAAAAGTATCGGAAATAAAACTTAAAAAACAGAAATTCAGAAGGTAGACAGACTTCTGTTCATAAATTATATATTTTACCGTGTCTGTGTGCTGCATGAAACCACTACGGATTCGTTAAAAAAATAAAACACGTGCTTCGTTCCACGCATCTCTGTTGCTATACACCTCGTACGACGTGTCCCACAAATATCTGCAATCTTTCTATTTCTACAGAAATCATCAAAGTTGGGTCCATCTCATTCTGTCGTGTTAACCATATTTGAATAGCGTTTAATCACGCACGTAGTAACAGAAGAAGAACTTCTGTCGGACAGTTGGCACGATAACACTACACACTGTAGTTTGATGGCTGAAGTTCGGCGGATGATGGGGGGGGGGGCGTCTAGCGGTCATACCTAAGGCTGGTATTACACTATCATATTTAAAGGGGGTATTACACTGTAGTCGTATTTTTCGTAAAATTTCAATATGGCGGACAACAACTTGTTATTTTGCGTTGCATTTGGTAGTACCACAATTGTACTGTTTGTGTATTTGGAAGAAAAGCAGTAGAAAAAGGGAAACATACTTGGATGAAACCATAGCTATTACGTCGGGATAATAAAAGCGTTCAGCAAAATTTGTTACCAGAGCTGCAAGTGAAGGACGTCAAAGCTTGTACATCAAATACTTACGAATGGACGGGAGCGTATTTCAATATTTGCTCAGTAAACTGCCTTCTCATGTTAAAAAAAACAGAATACTCTCTTGAAAAATGCTATATGTGCATAAACCAAGCAAACTATGACACTGCGATTTCTTGATACAGGAGAGGGCTACTCTAATTTACAACACAACACTCCAATGTCACATCTTACATTGACCAAAATAATTCCAGAAACGTTCAAAGTGACTTATAAAGCACTGAAGAGGGAGTATGTGAAGGCAAATAAATATTTTGTAGACTATATGGGCAATAAGAACAATTTTTATTTTTGAATAATTTAATTAATGGAATTAGTGTTACAACAACTACAAAATTAATAAAAAGTACAAAGCAGATGATGCGTTTGTGGCATCCAGAGTTGAAATATAGACAGAGTTCAATGCAAAGCTAAGGAAGATTTTTTTTTTATTTTAGAGTGTGACCACATCCTCTATTTCGGCTTGCTGAAAAGCTGCTGGATGTTTCCAGATGTAGAGGTGGATGGCTATAGCTGTGATTGTGGTCGCTTGCAGCATATTCCACCTCCTGTCAACCAACAAGTAACAGCTTGCACTGCTCCTTGCTCACCTCCCCACTCTACTCGAAGCAAGTTTATTCTGAAGCCAGTTTACAAATACACTACAGAGACGTCAAATAGCTGTAGCGACGCCAGCGCTCCAAGCAGTTACACTTCATATTGCAGGAAAAATGTAAATATCGCGTGACTAGGGCCTCCTGTCGGGTAGACCAATAGCGGGGTGCAAGTTCAAATGGTTCTGAGCACTATGGGACTTAATATTTGAGGTCATCAATCCCCTAGACTTAGAACTACTTAAACCTAACTAACTTAACATTTATATGGATATGGTGTCTGTCTAGAACGAAATTAGAATTATGTTAACACCTTCAGTTGCTAACGGGCGTTGATATATATCAACGGGCACAGGTGAAAATGTGTGCCCCGACCGGGACTCGAACCCGGGATCTCCTGCTTACATATCCTTCTGAGCCACCGAGGGCACAGAGGACAGCGCGACTGCAGGGATTATCTCGCGCACGCCTCCCGCGAGACCTACATTCTCACCTTGTATGTCCACACGCTACATTTGTAGTGTCCCACCCCAACACACTCATTACTCGTAGAAGACATTCTTACCAAGTCCCGTAAGAGCTCGGGGAATACGTGTGCATCCGCACAGAAGAAGAAGGTCATGGCCGGTGTTGCCAGAACTACTGTATATACTTATATGGATATGGCGTCTGTTCTTTCGGACATGTCCGAATACAAAGTGAGAATGTAAGCAGGAGATCCCGGGTTCGAGTCCCGGTCGGGACACACATTGTCACCTGTCTTCGTTCATATACAGGGTGTTACAAAAAGGTACGGCCAAACTTTCAGGAAACATTCCTCACACACAAAGAAAGAAAATATGTTATGTGGACATGTGTCCGGAAACGCTTACTTTCCATGTTAGAGCTCATTTTATTACTTCCCTTCAAATCACATTAATCATGGAATGGAAACACACAGCAACAGAACGTACCAGCGTGACTTCAAACACTATGTTACAGGAAATGTTCAAAAGTCCTCCGTTAGCGAGGATACATGCATCCACCCTCCGTCGCATGGAATCCCTGATGCGTTGATGCACCCCTGGAGAATGGCGTATTGTATCACAGCCGTCCACAATACAAGCACGAGGAGTCTCTACATTTGGTACTGGGGTTGCGTAGACAAGAGCTTTCAAATGCCCCCATAAATGAAAGTCAAGAGGGTTGAGATCAGGAGAGCGTGGGGGCCATGGAATTGGTCCGCCTCTACCAATCCATTGGTCACCGAATCTGTTGTTGAGAAGCGTACGAACACTTAGACTGAAATGTGCAGGAGCTCCATCGTGCATGGACCACATGTTGTGTCGTACTTGTAAAGGCACATGCTCTGGTAGCACAGGTAGAGTATCCCGTATGAAATCATGGCGGCGAATCGAGGAAGTACAGTACATACTGACGAAACTAAAATGAGCTCTAACATGGAAATAAAGCGTTTCCGGACACATGTCCACATAACATCTTTTCTTTATTTGTGTGTGAGGAATGTTTCCTGAAAGTTTGGCCGTACCTTTTTGTAACACCCTGTACATCAACGCCCGTTAGCATCTGAAGGTATAAATATAATTCTAACTAACCTAAGGACATCACACACATCCATGCCCGAGGCAGGATTCGAACCTGTGATCGTAGCGGTCGCGCGGTTCCAGGCTAAAGCGCCTAGAATCGCTCTGCCACAGCAGCCGGCTGGGGTGCAAGTCTTTCGATTTGACGCCACTTTGGCGACGTGCACGTCGATGGGGATTAAATGAGTATGATTGGGACAAGACAGCACCCACGCCCTGAGCAGAGAACATCTCCGACCCACCCAGGAATCGAACCCAGGCCCTGAGGATTGACATTATGTCGCGCTGACCACTCAGCTACAGGGGGCGGACCACATTGCAGTGAACATAAGACAAACGACTTTTATGATCAAATCTACGGTGAGGCCCTAGATTTGATCATATTTATTTGACGACAGGCGAGATTTACAAAGTTCTATATTACACCATCAAATTTCTTAGAGATAAATATTTGATGTATCAACTTTGAGAAAGAAATATGATTGTGTAATACTGGCCTAATCGATCTTCCGACAAAAAAAGTTGATCGGTCGGTTGGCCAATGCGCTTACACACGTCCTATTTGTCGGTTGGTCGGTGCATGCATAGGGGGTTTTACATGACTCACCCTGCGTAATACGTTTTAAGGCTTGTGACATTATGGACGGACCAGGTCGTTGCCGTAGTAACGAGAGTTTCGCGGCACCGTCGACGCTGACATCGACACCGCGGCAATGGTGCAGCCCAAGTACCGCACGGCGCTGCCCATAGCAGTGCTTGTGACACTGGCTGTACTGCTGCACGCCGACCTCGTGGCCCTCGGTTCGTGGCTCGTGTACGCCTGTGCGGGCCTCGTCGTGCACCTGCTTCTCAGCGTCTTGTGGGTCAGCAAGTTGCTTCTTCAGTTCCTCTTCGACGTCGGCGAACCGGTCGACGCCGGGGAAGCGATCGCCTATGTGCTGGCGAAGTGGACCAACGTGATCGCTGCCGCCTTTCTCGGCTACTTGGTTACGCTGCACCTGAGGAAGAGGTACCAGTGGGACGTCATCTGCGATATGTACAACGCCTGGAAAACAGGGTATCGGCGAGATGTCATGCAGTGTCCTCACTGCGGTTACCTTACACGCCTGACTCCACGAACGCAATAAATATCTTATTCGGCAGCAAACACTAAATCTTTAGCTAGCTGCACAATAAACCGTGAAATCACAACAGTGAATCGTTTTTCATATCTCCCACGCGATGTTTATCTGCCTTTCTACAGTTATAGAGCCGTGTCGCATTGTACGACGTTGGGTATGTTTTTCGTCTCGTTAAAACTGAAGAAAGTAAAGGTTTAGTCATGTTTAGTCCTTATAGATGAAGTAGATAAATTATTTATTTAAATTTTTATCAAAACTGAACTCGTGCCAGTAACACGTCATAGCATCCGTACATACGAGGATCACTCTAAAAGAAATGCACACTATTTTTGTAAAAATACAGTTTTCATTCAGCATGTGTGAAAGTTTTACAGAGTGTAGATACATCCTTCCCGCTTGTTTTCAAACTTACAAGGGGAGGCCGCCAATTGTGAAATTCAGATTCGATTCATACTGCGCATAATAAAAGCTCATGGCCAAAGGTGTAATGTGGCAAAGCACAAAGATGCACTCCTCAGCCGTTGTCGAGAAAATCGACAGTTAAAAGAAACCGTTGCGGTGAAATACTCTCTACAATTAATAATTTTATACAGCGTCGTGGCGCAGCGGTAAGCGCTCGGGTTCGTAATCCGAAGGTCGCCGGATCGAATCTCGCGCCATGCAACTTTTTTTATTATTAGTTTTTTGTAATTCAAATATATATATATATATATATATATATACTATTAATGAATTGCTTATGCATGTTGGTGAAGGCGGATCGCTCTCCAATTGTACCGCCTCCATTTTTCCCTTTTTTTTTAACAGGGTGTACCAAAGCTTTCCCGTCCGCACTGATTTTCGACGATGTTATATGTTGCGCTAGGGACCGCATCTACCTTCTTTCGAAGTTAGCACGCAACTACGCTGTTATGTGGCGGCTCGTTTCGGCCCATTCAACATCTGTCCTTCAAGTGTAACGAGCGAGTAACGGAGTTTATATTTCAAACCTGCCACAGCAAATTTGTGTTCGTGGTGTCTCTATTCTAATTCGAACGTTTGACTTACGCTATACGTATTCGTTTCGGAATATCGTTTCTACGTCTTCCGTTAACTATACGTGGATAACATTATGAAGATAATTAATAACATTTGTGAAATACAACTTTGTTTGCGGAAAACATAATGATGTTCGAAGTCGTCAGTTTTTCCACGACAAACGACTTTCAACAACTTATTATATGCATAGTTGTTGCCGGGAATTATATATATATATATATATATGAATTACAAAAAACAAATACTAAAAAAAAAATTGCATGGCGCGAGATTCGATCCGGCGACCTTCGGATTACGAACCCGAGCGCTTACCGCTGCGCCACGACGCTGTATAAAATTATTAATCGTAGAGAGTATTTCACCGCAACGGTTTCTTTTAACTGTCGATTTTCTCGACAACGGCTGAGAAGTGCATCTTGGTGCTTTGCCACATTACACCTCTGGCCATGAGCTTTTATTATGCGCAGTATGAATCGAATCTGAATTTCACAATTGGCGGCCTCCCCTTGTTAGTTCAACCTGTTCCCGTGAGTGGCGCCGTCACAGCATGTTTTCAGGATGGCTGCTACACTTGACGTTCGTCAGAAGCAACGTGCTGTCATAGAATTCCTGTGCTGTGAAAACGAGACAGTTGGAAACATCCACAAGAGGTTGAAAAGGGTGTATGGAGATGCTGCTGTCGATCGCAGTACAGTTAGTCGGTGGGTAAGCAGGTTACGTGATGAAAGCGGGCACGGCAATATTGAGGATTGTCCTCGTACTGCACACACTCCAGACAATGTGCAGAGAGTTAACAAATTGGTGACTGCTGACAGACGCATCACAGTGAAACGAATTGTCACGCTACGTTGGGATAGGGGAAGAAGTGTTTGCAGAATACTGAAAGGGTTGGCGTTAAAAAAGGTTTGTGCCAAATGGGTTCCCAGGATGTTGACAGTGGCTCACAAAGAAACAAGAAAAACGGTATGCAGCGAACTTTTGGAACAGTACGAGAATGATGGAAATGAATTTCTTGGAAGAATTGTGACAGTTGATGAAACATGGCTCCATTATTTTTCACCAGGGACGAAGAGGCAATCAGTGGAGTGGCATCATGCAAATTCACCAAAGAAAAAAATTCAAAACCTCACTTTCTGCTAGAAAAGTTATGGCTCCGGTGTTTTTCGATTCCGAAGGACTCTTGCTTGTGGACATCATGCCAAGTAGAACCACCATAAATTCTAATGCATATGTGGTGACACTGAAGAAACTTCAAGCTCGACGGAGCCGTGTTCGACCACATCGGCAAAAGCAGGATGTTTCGTTGTTGCACGACAATGCACGGCCACATGTCAGTCAAAAAACCATGGAAACGATCACAAAACTAGGATGGACAACACTGAAACACCCGCCTTACAGTCCTGACCTGGCTCCATGTGATTATCATCTCTTTGGCAAACTGAAAGACTCTCTTCGTGGAACAAGGTTTGAAGATGATGACTCCCTTGTGCACGCTGCCAAACAGTGGCTCCAACAGGTTGGTCCAGAATTTTACCGTGCGGGTATACAGGCGATGGTTCCAAGATGGCGTAAGGCAGTTGAGAGGTATGTAAATTATGTGGTGAAATGAAAATATTGTTCCTAAAGGATGTATCTGCACACTGTAAAACTTTCAAACATGTAGAATAAAAGATGGATTTTAAAAAAGATAGTGTGCATTTCTTTTGGACTGACCATCGTATTACAAAAATGTATGTATTTATGTTACACATCTCTTCCTAAACGACTGGATCGATTTCAACCAAACATGCCACACGTATCAGTTACTATGTGGAAAGAGTCGCTGTGTGATTAAGAACTACCGACATATCAATGGGGTGGGGGTGGAGGTGAAAAATATCCATATTTTATTCACCCAGTACTTGAGAATGAGAGCATTTGGTGACTTGGAGCAAAGTCTACACATAGTTTCAAATTTTTGCTAAGCTTTTTCTCGCTAACAGCCGCCACATAATGATGAAAATGAAAAGGTTTGCCGGCCGGTGTGGCCGAGCGGTTCTTGGCGCTTCAATCTGGAACCGCGCGACCGCTACGGTCGCAGGTTCGAATCCTGCCTCGGGCATGAATGTGTGTGATGTCCTTAGGTTAGTTAGGTTTAAATAGTTCTAAGTTCTAGGGGACTGATGACCTCGGATGTTAAGCCCCATAGTGCTCAGAGCCATTTGAACTATTTTTGAAAAGATTTATCACTTACTATATTTTCGGTCTTCACGCAGTAAAACTGCCGCATCATGCATAAGGCTTAATTTTTTTACTTCTTTGTTACTAACTCAATTCGCAACACAGTTCGTAGACAGTATCCGCATGTGCCGCTGAATGTACCTATAAAATTATATCATTGTAAGACTCATAGTTCGGGAGGTATCACCTAATAACCACTGAGGTGTGTGAAAACGAAACTGCAGCGTGAAATTCGCCAGAGATTGTGGGTTAGCTTGCACCTCCTCTCACTAAAAGGATTCCGAAACAGTTTAAGAATGCACGTGGTAATTATCGCAAATTGGTGTTGGGAGCAGCGCAACTGAAGATGTGAGCCGACGGAATTTTTGAAAACACAAACTGCATATCGCGATCTGATAACCGCACTATGCTGTGTGATTAGTTAAAATTCTCTGACGTCTTCGAATGACTGCAAATTCAGGTTGAACGATAAGAGAAAAAGATATTGAAAATTAGTAACAAACTCACGTCGATGTGATGCGTCTCTCTCGCAAAAAAAAACTGAAAAATGGAACTAACACCACAATGATCATTAACATAAATATGTGGACAGGAAATATAATAAAGCTTTCGAACACATTTTCAATGAAATTTAGATCACTGTATTAGAAATTATACAGAGCTAGAGAGAACAATGCTTACATGACCAGATCAGGATTGTAAAAGACAAAAGCGAACAGCCAGGCAGACATCTCCTAGCTTCCCTCGAAGACACTTCAAAGGCAAACTCTCGTTTATCTGTAGAGACAGCATAGTTATTGCCACATGAAATGTTTGCTTATCTATAGATATATCAATTATATCTTCCTTTGCACAAGCATACACAGAATTTAGCACAAAAAAATAATAATTTATAGTCAAGGCGTCCTACAAAATATAGACGAAGTATGTATGCAAATATGTGTGAAACATGTTAAATATGCGTGCAAAACCACGAATAATAAGCTCCCCCTAAACTTCTAGATCGATTTCAACCGAAGTAGGTATGCATATTACTTTCTGCCTGGAACGAAATACTGCAGGGCAAGCTCATATTGGTGTGTGGGACGATAATGTGGAGAGAGAACGGGAAGGAAGAGATGGACGGATGGATAGAGGCAGGAGGACATGGACACAGATATGTGGGAAGAGGAGATGGAGAGAAAGGGAAAGAGGAGATGGACAGAGAAATGAGGAGGAGGAAATTGACAGAGAAAAGAAAGAGGAGATGAACAGAGTGAGATGGGAGGAGGAGACAAACGGAGTGAGGAGGAATAGAGGGAGCAGGAGGGGGTGGACTCAGAGGGGGAGGAGGAGAAGGACGCCGGCCGAAGTGGCCGTGCGGTTAAAGGCGCTGCAGTCTGGAACCGCAAGACCGCTACGGTCGCAGGTTCGAATCCTGCCTCGGGCATGGATGTTTATGATGTCCTTAGGTTAGTTAGGTTTAACTAGTTCTAAGTTCTAGGGGACTAATGACCTCAGCAGTTGAGTCCCATAGTGCTCAGAGCCATTTGAACCATTTTTGAGGAGAAGGACAAAGGGGGAAGGAGCAGATACAAAGAGAGAGGGGGTAGTAGCAGATGGAGGGAGAGAGAGGAAGGAAGAGATGGACAGATAGTGGGGGTGGAGGAAGTAGGCAGAGACAAGAGAGAGAAGGAGACAGCCAGAGAGGAGGCCAGAGGGCGTGGACCGAGAGAGAGGGAAGGAGGGGTGGAATAGCAGCATTGGAATAAATGCATACGCAGACACCAGGTACTCCGCTAGTATATCATAAAATACGCAAAAGTTACGGAGTGAGAGAAATCTAAGTCTTTCTTCTTCCTCTTCTTCTTCTTCTTCTTCTTCTTCTCCCAAACGTGACTGACGAAAATCTCTTTCGAAACTAAAGGAATTACTGACTCCATCGTGCTTGCTTCCGGCCGATGTTTCCCCGTGCCGTGGCTCGTCTTGGGTCATCTGTTGTGAATGTGAAACCACGGCCTTTGGTGGTTTTGCACTTCGTCGATCACCTTATGAACCTTAAGTTTTCCCCGGCTACCATAAATATTAATTATCCCACATACTCCTTCTATCACAAACAGCTCATATTTGTTAGTACACTTCTCTCGATTTCTTGATGTTCATGTTTCGAGATGCTATCATGCATTATGATATTTAGATAATTCCTCATATGTTTCCTGAAGTACCTTGGAAGCTAACTGTTCTCTTGTAAGCTTTCTTAAATATCCCAATAATGCTTTATACAGATTTATGGCCATGTTACAGGCAGCTGAGATGACGGTATCTGACTTGAAAGGATTTAACGACAAACCGTTAAACTTTTGCAACCTCAACGTAGGTTTCATAGATAATGTTTGTGATGGAAAGTGATTGATTATTCTTTTCATGTTATTCTGAATGCTTCAGGTAATAAGTTCCATCATATAGACGATGTCTCGTTGTCTCTAAATCTAAGTACACAAGAAAATGAAATTTTAAACACTAACAATTATCGATGTAGAAGGCTGACCTTACTTCTGGCTGTAAGCAGAACTGAATTCAGCGACAAACTGCAACAGCAATATTTATCACAGAGCTGAAAATATTACGTAAAATAAAGCACAGTGTTAGCGATACAAAACGTGTGCATTATTTGTAGCATAAATGCCGTAGAATGGGACAGTGAGTCAGGTAAAAACCATTTCTGGTCGTGAATAAGCGGAGCTACGTAATTTCATGCTCATACAAAGGACAATTTAATATAGTCTAGTCAACAGACAAATGCCGCTACATGTTGGAAAGACGATTTAATATTCAAATCATTTGGTTACATTGTAGGCAGCCAACATGAATGACTGCAAATCGTCTCAAATGTTACACAAAATGTCAAATTTTACTACACATCTGACTAACATAACCTGCTTACTGGGCCAAAGCTCCCGTACATAATACAAAGGAATGCCGAGTCCCATTGGAATTTAAGCAAGTACGTAACGCGAGAAACAGCTATCAAAATTAATACATCATACAACAAACGTAAGTGGAGCACGAGTGCAAAAGCGGTTTAAACCATGAACAAATATCAGTATCACCCAAGTAAGCGCTGCACCGCGATGAAACAGCAGTTCAATGTCTGTGCAATATCAAAACGTAGCCCAGAGCGGTGTCTCTTCCACTTCCAACAATCCTGCTTTCGCTAACGGAAATTCGCGTTAAACCTCCGATTGGCACTCGCAAGTCAAAGTCCTTGAGCACCACAACGCATACCACAAAAAGTCAACACAGATAAAAATGCGACGGCAAGCTAAGCAATGCAGATGTTAGAAACGATATACTCTGGATGAGACAGGAGACTGGCAGGTGATGCACTTGTACGGAAGGGGCGATACAGGCGGGAGGGAGGGGGGGGGGGGGCTGCACGCGGGCATGTGACACCCCCCCCCCCCCAGACAATCCGAGAGAGAAAGGGTGAAAAGAGGGGGAGGTGGGGGGGGGGGAAGAGAGAGACCGTGAATCTCGGCATAGTCACAATTTTTACTTACGGGCAACATGTAATTGTGAGTTTAAAAAATGCAGGAAGTCTGGAACTAACGGAACCTAAGTGTGATTTGTTGCGTTATGCATTTTGTTTCTTCTTTTGTCAGAATTTGCGATAAAAACACGACGTCGTTCATCGTTTCATGATTGCATAGCAGATAGATGAGCTACTATGTAGGTTTTACTCGATACACAAGTAAAGTTAAATCTTTGATTTCGTGAAAAATTTGTAAATTTGTAGGGCTGCGTTCAGGCTCACATATTCAGGTATTTTCGATAAATATTTGGTCTCTCTGGACTCTTTTTCCAGTTAGTAAGAAATACATGGAAGAGCCAAAGAAACTGGTACACATACCAAGTATCGTGTTGGGTCACCGCGAACACGCAGAAGTGCCGCAACACGAAGTGGCATGGACTCGACTAATGTCTGAAGTAATGCTGGAGGGAATTGACACCATCAATCCAGCAGAGCTGTTCGTAAATCCGTAAGAGTACGAGGGGATGAAGATCTCTTCTTAACAGCACGTTGCAAGGCATCCCAGATATGTTCAATAATGTTCGTGTATGTGGAGTTTGTTGGCCAGCGGAAGTGTTTAGACTCAGAAGAGTGTTCGTAGAGCCACGCTGTAGCATTTCTGGACGTCTAGGGTGTCGCATTGTCCTGCTGGAATTACTCAAGTCCGTCGGAATGTACAATGAACGTGAATGGATGCAGGTTATCAGACGGGATGCTTCCGTACGTGTCACCTGACAGAGTCGTATCTAGACTCATCAGGGGTCCCATATCACTCCAACTGCACACGCTGCACATCATTACAGAGCCTCCACCAGCTTGAACGGTCCCTTGCTGACATGCAGGGACCCTGGATTCATGAGGTTGTCCCCATAGCCGTACACGTCCATCTGCTTGATACAATTTGAAACGAGACTCGTCCGACCAGGGAACATGTTTACAGTCATCAACAGTCCAATGACGGTGTTGAAGGGCCCAGAAGAGGCGTAAAGCTTTGTGTCGTGCAGTCGTCAAGGGTAGACGAATTGGCCTTCGGTTCCGAAAACCCAAATCGATGATGTTTCGTTGAACGGTTCGCACGCTGACTCTTGTTGATGGCCCAGCCTTGAAATACGCAGCAATTTGAGGAAGGGTCGAACTTCTGCTACGTTGAACGATTCTCTTCAGTCGTCGTTGGTCACATTCTTGCAGGATATTTTTCCGGCCGGAGCGATGTCGGAGATCTGATGTTTTACCGGATTCCAAATATTCACGCTACACTCGTGAAAGGGTCGTACGGGAAAATCCCCACTTCATCGCTACCTCGGAGATGCTGTGTCCCATCGCTCGGGCGCCGACTGTAACATCACGTTCAAACTCACGTAACTCTTGATAACATGCCATTGCAGCAGCAGTAACCGATCTAACAACTGCGCTAGACACTTGTCTTATAGAGGCATTGCCGACCGCAGCACCGTATTCTGCCTATCTCCATATCTCTATATTTGAATACGCATGCTTATACCAGCTTCTTTGGAGCTTCAGTGTAGTACTACCACGAGTTGCTGCTATAAGCAGCTTCATTTGAAGCTACTGTTTTATTCGAAGCTTCCATCATCGTCAGGCTACTTACAGTCAGTATATTTGTTGCTCTATGCGCCTTGAGGGACCTCTTGTTGGCAAATGGTAGCTTGGACTCTGTTTGCTGTTTTTATCAGGAACGAGCGTATTTCAGTCATAGTATAGCACTTCACTTCTTGATGAAAGGCACATTGACTAGCCCATAAGTTACCAATGTTAAAAATGTGAAAGTAACTCTGTCTCTATCACATTTTCACGACATGTCTGCCTGTTACCTTCTCACGGCAGAACTACTGAATCGAATTTGATGAAGTCTGAGAAGCAGATAGCTTGACCCATGAGAAAAAATACAGGTAACTGAAAAACAATTAAATCAGTACGAAGCATTGATAATAGTCGACAATGGTGAATCTAGGCAGGAAAATCTTTGTTGGCAATGCACTCTTTTACAATACGTTACGCAGACGATAAGAGCTACGTCAAATTGGAAAGTAGGACATGTAAATATCAGAAAGGTTTACACAAAAGTCCACGACAGCATATGCTTAGCTTTTACGGTTCACCCAGAATAATTTTTGTGTTTTGATTCCAACTAGTGCAGCTACTCCGAAGGACATCACAAAAATTGTGATTATGGATGAACCATAAGAGATAAACATATGTCCTCGTAGAATTCGTTTTAAAGATTTTTGAGATCTACATTGTGGTATGACATCAGATTATGTACCACATATTGATTAGGCAGCGTGTTGCCGCCGGGAAACTGTTTACTTTATATAGGGTGTAACAAAAATACACGGCACAAATTGCAGGACGCATTCCTCACACATAGACGAAGAAATTATGTTATAGGAACATGGATCTGAAAACGCTTTGTTTCCATGTCACAACTCATTTTGTCCAACTCATCACTCATGGGAAACACGCAAGAACAGAACGTTAGAAACATGTGGAACATGTCCTCTTACACCGCCATTGTTTCGTTTTACATGTACCTATTACAATGCGGCGTTCGTCATTGCTTGTTTACAAGTAATATCAACTGTTCCAGCGATCAGTGCGAACGTTGCAAGCACACTGGCTATAACGTGGAACTAATGACAGACTTGGCTAGTACAATGGTAGTGTACACAAATACAGAGATGGCAGACGCCCATTTGTTGTATGGATTACTGATAGCAAAGGCGCTCACGCTCAACATTCGTACCAGGGGAGGTTTCTAGGCTGAAGGTGCCCCGACAGGAATACATTTGAAGGCACCGATCGTCGACTAGGGGAACATTGGGCGCTTAAGCCTGGTACTTGTAAGCTCTTGTGTATGTAACCCCAGTATAAGATGTTCAGAGTCCCCGTGCCCGTATTATGGAAGACTGCGAAACCATACGCAATAATCCAGGAGTACATCAGCGCATACGAGATTCACTACAATGGCGGGTTGATGCACATATCATTGCTCACGAAGACATACTGAACATTTCCTGTGCGAAGGATTTGCATGTGGTATCCTGGAGCGTTTTTCTTGTGTGTTTCCCATGATGAATGTATTGGAGAAAATGAGATGTAAAATGGAAACGAAACGTTTCCATACCCATGGTTCTATAGCATAATTTCTTCGTCTACGTATGAGGAATGTGTCCTGCAATTTGTGGCGTACATTTTTGTTGCACGCTGTTTAGCAGATTACCTTTACACGATTGAACAAACTTTCATTCAACACATGCCACGACAATTCTGATTAAGTTAGAAAATAAATAAGAAATTGGCATTGAAATCGATCCCTTCGTGTCGATGTTGTGACGCCATAGAACGCAAAGACTTACACTGATGACCCAAAACATTGTAATAGCTTCTTTGTCCGTCTTTGTAACGAAATAAATCACTGATTCCGCGTATCAGGGATCCTACAGTTTGTTGATAGGTTTGTGGAGGTATGCGGCATTAGATGCCTACGCACAGGTCATGTAATTTCCGGAAATAAAGGGCCGCTGACTTGCGGTGACGGCGCCCGATAGCGAGCCAGATGGGTTCCACAGGATTTACTTCAAGCGAATTTGGAAGCCGAGGGATCCATGTGAGTTTCCTATAATGCTACTCAAACCACTGTAGCACGGTTCTGGCTCGGAGATCGGACAGCTATACTGCTGAAAGATGACATAGCCGTCGGGGAAGACATCAAGCATGAAGGGATACAGGTGGTTAACTGCTGGCAACGTGTCTTCGATTACTACCACAGGCCCCATGCAAGTGCAGGAGAATGTCTTCCACAGCATAATACTGCTCCCACCAGCCCCATTCCACACTCAGTCGAAGGGCGAGGCTGAACACTTTGTGCGTACGTTTAAGTCGCAGATGAAGAAGTTGTGCACCCCACACTCTCGTGAGTGCACGCTATGAACTTTCCTTGCTCGCTCCCAACCATGCGCCACCTGTTCCCCTGAAGAATTGCTACATGGCCGCGCCCATCAGTCACTCCTGCAGCTATTGCACTCGCCGCTGTGTGCTCCCGCTGATCCCAACGGCCTCGTAGCACTAGCAGTCGAGATGACAGGCATCTTATCCACATGGTTGTAACGGATCGTGCAGCCACGTCTGGATCCCTGAGTCAACAGATGGGGACGTTCGCAAGACAACAACAATCTGCAAGAACAGTTTGACGACGTTTGCAGCAGCATGGACTATCAGCTCGGAGACCACGGCTGTGGTTACCCTTTGACGCTCGTTCTGGCTTGGCGCCACATACTTTGGTGTTCTATCGAATTTTCTCTGGCAGGCAGCACTGGGAGCAGGGGCACATTCTTCGCCAGCTTGGCCGCGCCTTGTTTTCAATTTCTGGTCCCTCCAGCACTGTCAAGCAACACCGGAACTAGATCCATTTGTGCCGTCCTCGGTTTTCTGCCGCTGGTTCTTTTCCGGCAGAATTGGATGCCTCACGGCTTCCGCCACCTCAGCCCACGACTCCACCAATGGTGCCTCCGCCGTGGAAGCTCCTGCTGCCGCCACCAGTCCGGTTTCCTGTGCTGCACGGGCGCCTCTCACTGCCGCCATGCCCCAGATCTGGCCACCACCGTCACTGCTGTGTTCCCCCACGGTGCCACAACTGATGGACGCTGAGGCTGCCACAACTGATGGACGCTGAGGCTGCCATCACACCACCATCGCCCATGGAGGTCGTTGCTCTGCCTCGTCATCTGAGCATATCCAGTGGCATCGCGTCCTGGGCAAGTTTTCAACAGGGCGTTTTCCTCGCCCCCTTGTGAGCAATTCAGGGATGTGGGTGGGCAGCATGCCCCAGCAGTTCTGCTGTCCGCCCTCTCAATTGCGCCACCCCTTGAACCCTCCACTAACCGTCGGAAGTCCTATTCCACGATGATGTGCCGTTTCAGGGAGTTTGGATGTGGTATCGATAGTTCCGATGGCACAGCGTAGGTTGGCACTACGAGAGCAGAAGATCTTCACCGACGACAGTGCGCTCTAGCCAATGCTGTGCAGCTCTATGAGCGACGCTCAACTTTCGCCCCAGTTCATGAAGACCAGACAGCTGAGAACAATCGATTTAGCTTAGCTTGCTATTGAGACTTTATCTGAACTTTGGCTGCACACCTACGTGCTCATCACCTAAAGTTATGTAATATCGTTGCATATGTTTATACTATAGTAAAACCACTTTTACTTTACTTGCAGTACTGAAAGCTTTACCTCACCTGCTCCTACTCACTTCCTTGCATTCGGCCTCTTTGTCAGATTTCAGGAGCAGACCCACTCGCCCCCTTCCATACGGACTACAAAAGTTCGACTGATAATGAGGCAGGTGGTGTGGCCTGGAGTGATTAAAGACCCTATGAGAAACTAGGGCACCTCTCCCTGTGACACTACCCAAGCTACACGGGAAGAGGCCCATTTTTATACATAAGGCTTCATTCAATTCTTCCCATGGTTGGCTTCATAATGACTCAATATATCCGCCACTTACACCATCTAATACGGGTACATTTCCAGTTGTGCAATGTGCCCCTCACACATTCAAGATATACAACACAATGATCAGGAGGAAGTGGTCTGCATGGAGGGCCTTAAACCAAGCACTCGCGCAAACAGGTGAGATAAATATGACTACCAGATAACATTCTCATTGCAATCAGATCCTTCCACCAGTCCGCACACGCCCGACTTCCGACAACAGCAGCCCAAACAGCTGATGCCAGCCACAACCATTGAAGTGTCAACATCAAGAAATCGTGAAACAGGAGTTGGTGAAACACCACTTCCCCAACACTGCCGGTGCTCCAGGTTTTAAATAGATTGTGAGGCTGGGGGAGGGGAGGGGGGGACCGAACAATCAATTGTAACAAATGACTTCAACTAGGAAGTGTGTCATCTCTTTTATACTTTTGATGTTCTGGGTTTTAGCATTTTTTTCTGGTAATGTTCTAATTTTGTGCTCTTGTAATTGTGATTATCAAGGCATACAATGCTGTCCAAGGTATTTGCATCAAGTTTGCCATTCCACCCAGTGTTCCTATAGAAGTGCTCTACTGCACAAGCAGTGCCGCTGTTTCAAAATGGAAGCTATGAAACATTGTTATCTTCCAGATGCATTGTTCATTCTTGATTCCAGTAGTATTATGCAGATGTAATGTTGTAGAAAAGTGAAGCACAGAAATTACACATTCAGTTTGTGCGTCGCTGCTTGTGGTCATCTATCAAGAATAGAAGAGATAGAGCTCTAGTTACTTGTGGAAGTATTTTCCTGTGAGAGACAAAAGCACCATTGCAAAATTGTGGTCAGCTATTATTAAAAATAATTGAGATACCTTTTGTGAAATGTGCTGCCACAGTACATTCAGTACTTTTGACGCCCCTGTATCTGTGGTCAGCCAGACACTTCCTTTGTATAATGAGTCCCCAACTTGGCATTCATACACATTTAGTATTCTGCTTTCTTGCTTCACAGGTTTCAGCATACTTCAGGGTCTAAGTGGAACCTATAAAATAATTAATAGATTTGTGGAACCTATGACCTGGTTAGAACTGTAATGTTGCAACCTATTCCTCATAATTAATAATTAAATCCATCGCTTGTGTCCCCCCATGAACCATGGACCTTGCCGTTGGTGGGGAGGCTTGCGTGCCTCAGCGATACAGATGGCCGTACCGTAGGTGCAACCACAACGGAGGGGTATCTGTTGAGAGGCCAGACAAACATGTGGTTCCTGAAGAGGGGCAGCAGCCTTTTCAGTAGTTGCAGGGGCAACAGTCTGGATGATTGACTGATCTGACCTTGTAACATGAACCAAAACGGCCTTGCTGTGCTGGTACTGCGAACGGCTGAAAGCAAGGGGAAACTACAGCCGTAATTTCTCCCGAGGACATGCAGCTTTACTGTATGATTAAATGATGATGGCGTCCTCTTGGGTAAAATATTCCGGAGGTAAAATAGTCCCCCATTCGGATCTCCGGGCGGGGACTACTCAGGAGGACATCGTAATCAGGAAAAAGAAAACTGGCGTTCTACGGATCGGAGCGTGGAATGTCAGATCCCTTAATCGGACAGGTAGGTTAGAAAATTTAAAAAGGGAAATGGATAGGTTAAAGTTAGATATAGTGGGAATTAGTGAAGTTCGGTGGCAGGAGGAACAAGACTTTTGGTCAGGTGATTACAGGGTTATAAATACAAAATCAAATAGGGGTAATGCAGGAGTAGGTTTAATAATGAATAAAAAAATAGGAGTGCGGGTTAGCTACTACAAACAGCATAGTGAACGCATTATTGTGGCCAAGATGGACACAAAGCCCATGCCTACTACGGTAGTACAAGTTTATATGCCAACTAGCTCTGCAGATGATGAAGAAATAGATGAAATGTATGACGAGATAAAAGAAATTATTCAGGTAGTGAAGGGAGACGAAAATTTAATAGTCATGGGTGACGAATTCGTCAGTAGGAAAAGGGAGGGAAGGAAACATAGTAGGTGAGTATGGATTGGGGGGAAGGAATGAAAGAGGAAGCCGCCTTGTAGAATTTTGCACAGAGCATAACTTAATCATAGCTAACACTTGGTTCAAGAATCGTATAAGAAGGTTGTATACCTGGAAGAATCCTGGAGATACTAAAAGGTATCAGATACATTATATAATGGTAAGACAGAGATTTAGGAACCAGGTTTTAAATTGTAAGACATTTCCTGGGGCAGATGTGGATTCTGACCACAATCTATTGGTTATGAACTGCAGATTAAAACTGAAGAAACTGCAAAAAGGTGGGAATTTAAGGAGATGGGACCTGGATAAACTGAAAGAACCCAAGGTTGTAGAGAGTTTCAGGGAGAGCATAAGGGAACGATTGACAGGAATGGGGGAAAGAAATACAGTAGAAGAAGAATGGGTAGCTCTGAGGGATCAAGTAGTGAAGGCAGCAGACGATCAAGCAGGTAAAAAGAGGAGGGCTAATAGAAATCCTTGGGTAACAGAAGAAATATTGAATTTAATTGATGAAAGGAGAAAATATAAAAAAGCAGTAAATGAAGCAGGCAAAAAGGAATACAAACGTCTCAAAAATGACATCGACAGGAAGTGCAAAATGGCTAAGCAGGGATGGCTAGAGGACAAATGTAAGGATGTAGAGGCTTGTCTCACTAGGGGTAAGATAGATACTGCCTACAGGAAAATTAAAGAGACCTTTGGAGAGAAGAGAACCACTTGTATGAATATCAAGAGCTCAGATGGCAACCCAGTTCTAAGCAAAGAAGGGAAGGCAGAAAGGTGGAAGGAGTATATAGAGGGTTTATACAAGGGCGATGTACTTGAGGATAATATTATGGAAATGGAAGAGGATGTAGGTGAAGACGAAATGGGAGATAAGATACTGCGTGAAGAGTCTGACAGAGCACTGAAAGACCTGAGTCGAAACAAGGCCCTGGGATTAGACAACATTCCATTAGAACTACTGATGGCCTCGGGAGAGCCAGTCATGACAGAACTCTACCATCTGGTGAGCACGATGTATGAGACAGATGAAATACCCTCAGACTTCAAGAAGAATATAATAATTCCATACCCAAAGAAAGCAGGTGTTGACAGATGTGAAAATTACCGAACTATCAGTTTAATAAGTCACAGCTGCAAAATACTAACACGAATTCTTTACAGACGAATGGAAAAACTGGTTTAAGCCGACCTCGGGTAAGATCAGTTTGGATTCCGTGGAAATGTTGGAACACGTGAGGCAATACTGACCTTACGACTTATCTTAGAAGAAAGATTAAGAAAAGGCAAACCTACATTTCTAGCATTTGTAGACTTAGAGAAAGCTTTTGACAATGTTAACTGGAATACTCTCTTTCAAATCCTGAAGGTGGCAGGGGTAAAATAAGGGAGCAAAAGGCTATTTACAATTTGTACAGAAACCAGATGGCAGTTATAAGAGTCGAGGGGCATGAAAGGGAAGCAGTGGTTGGGAAAGGAGTGAGACAGGGTTGTAGCCTCTCCCCGATGTTATTCAATCTGTATATTGAGCAAGCAGTAAAGGAAACAAAAGAAAAATTCAGAGTAGGTATTAAAATTCATGGACAAGAAGTAAAAACTTTGAGGTTCGCCGATGACATTGTAATTCTGTCAGAGACAGCAAAGGACTTTGAAGAGCAGTTGAACGGAATGGACAGTGTCTTGAAAGGAGGATATAAGATGAACATCAACAAAAGCAAAACGCGGATAATGGAATGTAGTCAAATTAAGTCGGGTGATGCTGAGGGAATTAGATTAGGAAATGAGACACTTAAAGTAGTAAAGGAGTTTTGCTATTTAGGGAGTAAAATAACTGATGATGGTCGAAGTAGAGAGGATATAAAATGTAGACTGGCAATGGCAAGGAAAGCGTTTCTGAAGAAGAAAAATTTGTTAACATCGAGTATAGATTTAAGTGTCAGGAAGTCGTTTCTGAAAGTATTTGAACGGAGTGTAGCCATGTATGGAAGTGAAACATGGACGATAACTAGTTTGGACAAGAAGAGAATAGAAGCTTTCGAAATGTGGTGCTACAGAAGAATGCTGAAGATAAGGTGGGTAGATCACGTAACTAATGAGGAGGTATTGAATAGGATTGGGGAGAAGAGAAGTTTGTGGCATAACTTGACTAGAAGATGGGGTCGGTTGGTAGGACATGTTTTGAGGCATCAAGGGATCACAAATTTAGCATTGGAGGGCACCGTGGAGGGTAAAAATCGTAGAGGGAGACCAAGAGATAAATACACTAAGCAGATTCAGAAGGATGTAGGTTGCAGTAAGTACTGGGAGATGATGAAGCTTGCACAGGATAGAGTAGCATGGAGAGCTGCATCAAACCAGTCTCAGGACTGAAGACCACATCAACAACAACATCGCTTGTGTTGATATAGAACTTGCAGATTCACTCACTCATGAGAGCAGGCCATTTACACACAGCTGTGGTTGTGTATCACTGGTGTCTCTGTTGAATTGTGCAGCATAGCCTGCACCTGAATGCCTCAAGACTACTACTAAGAAGGAGAAACTTGCATGGCTCATTGACAGGCACATCCAGTCTGCTGTTTCCAATAGGCCTTTTCCACCACATATTTTTCCAAAAAACAGGGTTACAAATTAAATATAGTTATGGTTGAAGCAGGTATTGGCAAAACAAGACACCAGAGCTTGAATAAAACATTAGGTAGGACAGACCATTCAATATTTTTCATCAAAATGTAAGAAACTCTCACAAGTGAATGGAAAAACTACTAATACCAATACAGGATAATCAAAGAGCCAGTGCAGTGTCAACAGATGACATGTGTTTATCAGAATACCAAAAGAAAATTCAATTGAGGAAGCTAATAAATTATGAGGCAGAATTGCTGGCCGTTACTTATCTACAGGAGGCAAAATGTTTAGTACTGCCAACACACACATATGAAAGTAAAAAGTAACAGCACTATGTAGCTTTTGGTGTGTCTCACACACCTAAGGTTCTGAGGGCTCTGAACTTCCTTTTTAGCCTTCTTGAATCCATCATTCTCTTCCCACTGAGGAACAAACTAATGGTGCCACTGCTATCAGTTTTACTTTTAAATGTGTCTATTGGCAGTACTAAACACTTTGGATCCTGAAGGTAACTACTGGTCAGGAATTCTGTCCCATAATTTGTAACTGGTACGGGACACAAACCATATGAATACAAAACAATATGATAATACTGTGGAACAAATGATCCTTCTCCTCTCTGAGATCTCTGAACTTGGTGGCCAAGATACTGGTTACGATTTTGTTAAAAGTATGCTATCCAAAATTTCCATGAATATCTCCATAAAAATTAGGAAACTTACCTTTAATGTCTTAATTTCCACAATCATCTTCAAAGTGGTTCCCTTGCCCTTTTTTGCAATGTTTCCCGTGATTTTTCCGTTGTTGGAAGCAGTGCTGGAAATCTGGCAGCTGAATAGTGTTCAAAATGAGTTCTGATTCCGATTGAACCTCATCTATGGAATCAAAATTCTGCATGAGGAAGAAATTGGAAAGGGCTAGAGCAGACAAGTGGTTGGGGTGAGGGTCAGCAGTCATGCTATCCCCCCCCCCTCACAATGAGGGAGGTGAGTGCAGGTACAATGTCATGATGACGCAACCAGTGTTTTTCTTTTACCTCCAATTCTCAGGTTGCTTGCATCTAACAACTTCCCCCAATCTGACTACATTGAAGAAACTCCTTATGGACAATTTCATGAATGTCAAACAGAAATAATTACCATTGAACTGATGCTGCAGCAAACTTGGTGCGCTTTTTTGAGTTGCAGAGAATGTAGCATCTTACATAGCAAAGACTGCTGTTCTATTTCAGAGCTATAACTGCACACTAATGATTCACAAGCCATTATGGTCTTGGATTTTCTCAAACAGCTGTCAGCAGTTTGGTGCTTATCTTAACCCCATGGTCTTATTGGCTGGCATTCAAAAGACGAAGAATGAACTTTGTTGTAATCAGTTTAATGTGCAGTTCATTGAATTGCCATCCACATAATGGAAAATGCAATTGGGTTTCCACATGGATGACTTCAGGGCTTCTTCCTCAGAATGCTCCAAATACAAATTCTCAAGCAGAAGCGAGAGTGGGCTGCCCACTGAAACTCCCTCCATTAAACAGAAAGTAAGTGGATGTCAGGATGTGTTTGAAATGGCCTGTGGTTTCCAAGACAAATTTCTGATGAATGGACACTACTGACTCTCACAGATGCATCCTGGTGAATAGTGAATGTGGGACACACATCTGACCCCATGGAAGAGAGAAACTCCACAACTTCCTCAACATTAATCCCAACATCAGAGCCCATACCAGAAGGAAGCCTACCATTCCTGGATGCCATGGCCAAGAAAAAAGCAAATGGCACTCTAGATCATTGCGTGTATCAGAAGAAAACACACATTCATCTGTACTTGCACACAGACAGCTACCACCACCCTATGCTGAAGAATGGAGTGCTCAAAATGCTACACAGGTCATGCACCACATCAGAGGCAATGTGTACCCCTTAGGCAATGGAACACCTCAGAATAGGGTTCTGGAAAAATGGTTGCTCAGAATGGCAGATTACACATTCTCTGTGCCCCACTACTACAGTACAGCCTGCAGAAATGGACAAGGTTATGGAGGAAGAAGCAGCCACTGCCTTTATACTGTACAGCGGCGTGCTACTGGAAAAAATCAGACATATTCTGAAATAGCAACAAGTAAGAACGTCTTTTGTCTGTCCAATAAAATACAGGTGTTATTGAGGAGTGTCAAAAATGACCGGTTTGATATATATTACGATTCCATGCCACTATGGCAAGATACAAGGTCTGTTCGAAAAATTCACAAAAACATTTCTGCATTTACCTTTTACTTACTGTGCATGATCTCCTTCTAAATACCCTCCTCCACAATTGATACACCACTTCACATGCCATTTCCACTTTCAGAAGCAGTCCTGGTATGCCTCTTCACGGAGCGTGCCAAATTCTGCCTCTGCAGAGTAAAGAGGATGAGGCAGCACAGTGACTTTGTTTTTTGTGCAATAGTCATGCACCAACAGGAATGAATGTGTGGTTGTGTTATCATGATAGAAGAGCCATGTAAGTGTCTCACCAAATTACAAACTGTTTCCTTCTCAAATTTTCTTGCAGGTGTTGCAACACATCCCAATTTTACCATCGGTTAACAGTTTGTCCCTGTAGCACAGAATTCATGATGAACTAATCCTTCAAAGTCGAAGAAAACTGTCAGTATGGCTGACCTGATGAGCTTTTTTGGTCTTGGAGAACCCTTCCCAACTCATTGTGAAGATTTATCCTCGGTCTCAACAACATAACCATAGACCCACATATCAACAGTTATGATTCTCTTAAGAAACATCTCATTCTCATTTGTGCAATCCGAAAGCTCTTCAGAGATTGCGAGGAGAAGGCCTTTCTGGTCTTGACTCATGAGCCATGGGATGGACTTGGTGGAAACACAATGCATTCCAAGATGCTGTGTCAGGATTTCATGACATGATCCAACTGAAATGTTACATTCTTCTGCAATCTCTTGGACAGTCAGTCTTCGATTGTCATGCACAATTTCAATGACATTCCTGACATGAGAGTCATCGGTAGATGTCGAAGGGCATCATGAATGAGGGTCATCTTTAACTTCCGTCTGGCTATTTTTAAACCATGTGAACCATTCATAACACCAAGTACAGCTTAAGCACTCATGACTGTATGCTTCCTGCATCACTTGGTGTGTCTCCGTAAAGGTTTTCTTGAGTTTCATGCAAAATTTAATGAAGACACAAAGTCCCTCCAAGTCTGCCATCTTGAATTTCACAAACTGTGCAACAGAATGCTTTGTCCAATACAGCACTGAACAATAACTAACACACATACAATGATGAAATTTCTGGCAGTTATATATTAAACAGAGACATGTGCAGGGATGCAAACCACATTTTGCTCCAACACACTATTGGCATGAAATTACAAATGTCTGGAATTATTTCAACAGATCCTGCATATATTGGACAAACTGCATGCACTATTGAAGATCAATACCAAGAACACTGACAGCACATTCGACTAAAGTATCCCAAGTTTACAGTCACAGAGTACTGCTTGTTTGAGAGCCTTGTGATGAAATACCAAGGCACCACGTTTTTACAGCAAAAGTCAAAATATTGGGACAACCTCATTAGAGAGGCCACCAAAATAGCACCACTGACAATCTCATAAATGGGGACTGTGGCTGTAGTCTCAGCAAGGCTTGGGAACCAGCAGTAGGTTTAATTAAGAAAAGATTCAGGTCACACGAGCTAGTTATCAGGGCAGACGGTGTCCCTACATCCACACTGCTGCAGCTGTGGCATCTCACTGGGTGTCGCCATCCACAGGAACTAAAGCAATCCCCTTATCGGCAACAAATGCATGCATGAAATGGCCCATGGTGGGTGGGACAGAGGACAGCTATGTGCCATCACTAGGTCAGTTCGTCAGCAAAACTAACGATGGCACATGTCTTACCACTGAAATCCTGGGCCCACCGGACTCTATGACCCGTCAGTACACCCGATGTCTATTCCCCCACACAAACATTCTGACTTCTTGCTCACCAAAAGTCTCCCTTTGCATGCACTATGTTTAAGCTGGTTTTGTGGAGCTTAAAACAAAACTTGAAGTAGACCCTGTGTGCCTTCAAGTAAGCCGTTACATATTTCGCACATGCAGTAGAATACAGCATAAACATTTGCACCGATGCACTCACAATGCTGCAATAGAAAGACACAACTAGAGGCACCTAGCAGCTTGAAGTTGTACTACTGATCATTAGGTGCAATATTCAAAATCCTTGAAAATTTTGGGTAGTATCTCATACCTTTATTTCTCGATTTCAGTGTAACTGATTAGAATGTTTTAACATTAAAATGTGATTTCACAGCCTGGCAAACCTTTTACTATTACTGTCACTTCTAAAACAGTGGAGGTATATGCAAAACTGTAGAGCACCAGGACGACATGTCTTGAAATACTTAAACAGCATTGTGATTTGGTTGAAAAATAGAAAATATGTTTATGTAGTATCAGTACATACACTCATTCCAATATTCACAGGGTTTTGTGTGTGTGATGCTATATGGCCACAAGAAAAATAAAATTTCTGATAGTTGCAGGAACTGTTCAATTTTTCCACTCCTCATATTGTGATAATTTTTCAATAGAAACTTAAGATCATCCACCAACATACTTGGATTTCCTCTTCCATGTTTTAAGAAATAGTCTCTCTCTTAAAGATTACCCCTGCAACTTAATTTCCCCAGTGTGTTTATGCAGCATTTTTCAGAAGATTGTTAAGATGTGATTCCTGATAAAATGGATACAATTTCCATTGATCCCAATAACTCAAGCCCATTAACTTCAATCTATGAAAGGCATATATCTCCACAGAATTAACTTCTTGGTTTATACCTTCAACAAATCTGCAGGCAGTATCCTGTCTGCTTCTGCTTACACGGTCAGTCTGTACTGGCTTGTTTTACATAAATTCAAAGAAATAGTAAATATTTACCCTGCCTCCAGTATAACACATTGAGTCTACATCCAACAGCAACAACATTGTTCATAGGCCAAAATACATTAATGTGAGACTATAAAAAAATTATCTTTTATAAAACAGAAAAATTATTTCCATTCTGAGCAAAATATAAGATCAGTAACACAATTACAATTTTTGGCTGACTTTGTACATAAACAATGAGAAATAAATACCACCTTTTTTACCAAGCAAAAATATTCATGCACATAGGGGTCTACAAATGAGGACAGAGCACTTGCCCCCTCCTGCAATCTGGATTACAAAATTTTTATTCACCACAGAATTCTCATCCATTTCTAGAAATTATTATCTATGAACCTACTAAACACTGTGGCTTTAGTAATCTCTAGATGTTTGAGTGTTTGTCAACAGAGAACTGTACCATTTCCTTGGTACAGCAGCAGTTCTAGTGTTATCCTTCTGTCAACACGGACGACATTGTTTAGAGGAAAGGGGTCAAAGAAAGTTCCCATTCTAATCTCTGCCACTTCCTCATAAAGTCCATATCGATCTGCATAAAAGGTCAGGCCCAATGTTCTGGCAGTATGCCCATTGCCATTTCCAAAAACTCTCTCCTGTACTGTCATTGGCACAATCTAAGTTTGGCTGTAGTGTATACCTGGTCGACAGCTGTGCCCAATTCTCTCATCCTCCTGCCGCATACCTAGATGATAACAGTCGTCAGCCTTCAATTTGTACACGTCATTTTCTGTGCTAGAAGAGGACAAAACAGTGTTAAATTTCAAGGCCCAAAAAATGTCTTCCTCAAGATTGGAATTTTCTCAAATTTCACACACAGTGAACACAATGTATCATGTAGTCATGGTTACAAATTCTATGATCTAGTTGACATTTCTGCACAGTAACCTGTCAAACTAAGGACACAAGGGCCATTTTGGTTCAGTTCTAGGCAGTTAGTTGGCTCTACCAACCAATTAGAGATTGATATAGTCAAATGCTTGATCAGAATTATATTTCACACAGACAAGCCAATAGCTTTAGCTTTCAAAACACTTGTGTTCAACATCAATTGTGCCAGTAAATATCAAAATATGGACAACATTAAAATAACACAATACATACAACAACATAAACTTATAAGCAAATACAATATTATTAATGGCATCAAAGTTGAAGAGTACTAGTCACGGTACTTATTGCTCTTTATTTGTGTTAATGCCCAACAAGATTTTCTGTGTCATTCTGCTTTTTCTATTTCAGATTTTTAATTCTCTGAGTCAACCCAACATTATTGGTGTACAAATAATCTTTGTGAATTATTCTACCTTCATTTACTAACTCATTGGATATTCTGAATTCAATCAATTGAGGATGTAACATCAGGTCATTAACCAAGAAAAGTTGTTTCCATAATTATATAAATGCCATATACTAACAAAATGTGCTCACCTTTTAGGCACTGAAGCAGTCTACTTTCAAAAGTATATTGAATGTTTAACACTCCGTGATTTGCAGTATCTCCAGACAAATATAGTTCTTGAATCGCAGTACATCCTCAAACTCACTAAATCATTATATTGCAAATGGCAATGACAGTAGAATTTTGCCCTCTCCTCCTCCTCCCCCCCCCCCCCCCCCCCCTTTAAGGAAATTTTTTGTGGACCCCTATGTCCAGCCACTAGGCATTATCAGCAAGTGCTGTATTCCTACATGAAAACTCACAATACCACTCTTTTTTAGTTAATACTGAGCACCACAATGACCCAACAACAAGTGGTAAGTGATATTCAGGGGAAACCCTTTGGAAAATAACATTTCATTGCAGAATTGCCTAGATGTAACTATCTATTGCTTGGGTTGCTTAAAAATGAAGTGGGGGACCTGCTATTTCACAATGACAAAACAGCAGAATTTTTTTCCATAATTGGCTGAAGGCATGATTATTCATTCTTTATGGAGAGAACAAATAAAAATTTCCAATTTCCTGAGAATATTGGGGTAAGATAGGAATGTATATTTTGTGGATTATTACCACATTTTAAAATATTACATTTGTTGCAGACTTGCAGTATTTTTTATAGTGGTGGTAAATAATCATGAAACTTAAGACACAAGTGACTCCAAGATGTAAATTTAAAGTTATAGTCCACTTCTCTTCACCTTTCCTTCTTCAGGAAATTTCTTTTTCTCTCTACTTTTATCAGTCTTTGTCTCCCCTCATCTTCACAGAAGCTAGGTCACTCTCAATGAGGGTCTGAGTGAACTATCCCATCTTTCCAGCTTTCCATAACCAACCCCTCTTTTCTCCCAGAAGAAGGAAAGCTAGACATCTGGAAAGCTTTCTTCTACTTATATAAACATGTATCATCACTACTTGAATTTCAACCCCTGAGAGCTAGTGATGGCCAAGCATTCCTGTCTCCTTGTAATTTTACAGTAATCCGAACCTTTGTAATTTTAATAACAGCTGACATCCCAATTTATTTCTGTAATATCTATAACCAATGATACCTCATTAGAGCAGCCATATCATACCAGCACTTTTTTGCCTAGTTTACTTCATTATTGCTTACATTTTTCCCCCTCCCCACAAGATGTATCTTTGCACCTCACTACCTGCCCCAGCAAAGATTGCTGCCCACATCAGATGCAGAGGAAGTTGGGCCTTTGCATTCACAGACAATGGTGGCCGTGTGTGTGTGTGTGTGTGTGTGTGTGTGTGTGTGTGTAAGCAGACAGACAGACAGACAGACAGGGAGGGAGGGAGGGAGGGAGAGCGTTGGGGGGGAGGGGGGAGGAGTGGGGGGTAGACAGAGGAAGAGAGAATCTTTTGACAGAAGTATGTTATTAATTTTCCTCTTGCAAAACAGAAAGTGGCACTCTTTTAACTTCTTCAGACTGACAGCTCGAAAGATAAGTAAATTGCAATGGATGGTATTTGAATCCAAGCTGCTCGTAGTGTGCAATGATGCACAATAAATAAAACAAGACAAATGTATAGTGTCCCAGTATATCACAGAAAATACACTTCTTTTTAATCAATTCGTAAAAGGGACATAAACCTTTATTTACTCATGTGAACTTGGTTCACTTAATAAAAATAATAAAATTCACAGTACAAAAGTAACTTTCTACATCTGAATTTTACATTTTTAATTCAACTGTTATAATAATATTTTATATATATTTCAAAAAGAAATCAGGTATTATAGATTAAATTATTTATTCTTAAAAACAAAGGCAAACATGCTTTATGTCTTAATGCACTTTTATCACACATTTTCTTAACCACACTTTGTCCAAAATCTCATCATTTATTCCATATTCATTACTCTAAACACTGTAGAAATGTGTTATTAAACATGGAATTAAAGCTACAAGGAAATTATATAACAGTTTCCTTTTATTACTGTGCTCAAAGGAGATCTTATTCATTATTCTCACACCATTATGTATACTCTACTGCATTTCACAATGTGTCCTGCAGCAAGCAGAAGCATTTTATCACAATGAAGAATCCAGCATGAAAACCAAACACATTAGTACTCTCTACAGTTAGGATTTTTACACACTTCAATCTCACCAGACAATCTGAATTTAACAGATGAAGCACATTTAATTCAAAATGATCTTGTACTCTTAGAAATTTATTGATTCAATACTTAACACAGCAGTGTTACCCTTGCAACTGACAGAGCCCTAACCAAATCTATGCCCAATGTGGGGTATCTGTATTACATAATGCGGCAATCTTATTACTCATTCTATGCCATAACTGTTAATAAACTGATATATGATATAAAGACATATTCACTGCCTCTATATCACACAACTTGCAGCAACAATACTGGCCAGTAATCAGGGATATGAAGCTACATCTCTATCCATTTTTACAAACTTTACTGTATTGATCACTTAAGACACAATCAATAACAACAGTTAAGTTCTATACACTTAAAATCTGGAGGCACTATAAGGAAAACCAGTACCTTGCCATCTGTGAGTAAAAAAATTCTTATACATTCCACAACTGCTGCTATGTTAGATGTTAAGGACATTTGACTTATTTCAATCTTTCAATCTCCAAAACGTTCTCCCTGGCTCTCTCTGGAAAACCCAGACACCAAACATGAAATATTCCTACACAGAAGAAAAATGAACTTCTGGATTAAATAAATCATTAATATAAAATTTGGGATACATAAGGTACTTTAAACAAAAATCATTCTCTTACATGAGAGCAAAAATAAGCACAAGACAATTATTAGCAAAGCAAACAATTATTAGCAAAGATATTTAAAATATTGTCATATTTTTCTTTCACATACACACTGCTTAATTTATCAGTACCAATCAATGAATGACAAGAAAATGATTTACATGCTGGAAAATACATGAAGTTCTCGTGTTCCTAGTTACCTTCTTTCTCCAATGGGAAGATAATATAAATGATAATTCCTGAGATGTAAACAGTAATAAAACTTCCATCAGATTTACGTAAATGATGAGTATAGACCATAGAAATTAAAAGTAATGCCAAGAAGTCTAACAAGCAAAAACATTATGGGATGCACAAGTGCCTCCATAGGACGGAGAAAAAGCCCAACATTGACAGGCTATGTACAGGCACTATGTGACAAAATTTCAGGATGGGAGAAACATTGTTCAAGTGAAGTAATGTGTTCAAGTTCTCCCATTGTACTATGGTCCACTTCAGCAGCTTCCAATCTTTCACAAGATACATCCAATGTTGAAAAGATAGTGTAACATAAAGAAGGATTTCCAACAACATGAAACTTGCACTAAAACTTTTGCAGCAAATTATGGAGAGTGGGAGTAGGGGTGAAGTAGAGAGAAAAGTGACCACACTAACAGGCTCACGTAATTTGACCAAAAAGACATACTGATTTTGGACAATTATGTTTGCACAATCTCTTTCTAAGCAGTTTTATGAAACACATGGCTGAATATTTCAATAAACAGCATATGAAACTGCACAACGATTGGGTACTATCAAAATAAGCAAGTACAACATCAAATGAGCAACAGACTTAAAAAATGCAGATCTCTCTTTTATCTTAAAATTTATCCAAATGCAATGTGATTTATTTTGACAGTGCAACAAATTTCGATTCATATACCATGTTGGAAATTAAATGATGTACAGGCAAAATAAAATCTCTCTAAAAAGCAAATACCCACGGCTCCATCCAGAATATGAACATATTTTACCCATAATTTTCACATGAGAAACCAGGTGCAAATGTATGAGAAGCACCATTATCTGTGACACAAATGGATATTTCTGGAACAGTTTGCTGGCCTATTGTTTTCATAATTTAACTGTAAATATTATGTATCACCAGGGGTACTGTCAAGTTTATAAACTGACATTTTCTGTAAACTGTAAACTTTTTAATAAGTATATTTTGAAATGAACATTCTTAAAATCTATTAAAACACATTTCTTTGGCATTCACATTTCAAAAGAAATAATAGTAAGTAGAGAACATATTGGAAGCACATAAATGAAGTTGAATATGGAGTTTTTTGTGAATGTGTAAGTCGTGCAAAGATTGCTGGCAAACCTAGGTTTACATTCAGATGTAAAAGGATTTGCAAAGAGGGGGTCACCATTCATCATCAAATGGGGCATTCAGTGAGAGTTATAACACTCAGAGTGCATTAGACACCTGCAACTTTGTATATTCAGTTTGTTAAAATAAGTATATTATTTAGTGCTTCCACTATATGACCAGAAATTTTCTGCGTTATTCTCACTTATAATTTTATCAATCAAATAATTCACAAATAAACAGAGGATTATTAAAAATTAACCCTTACAATTAACAGTAACTATTGTGCTTAACCACTACATTTTTAATCAAAATGCAGTTAAATGAAAATACAGATCACCATGTTAGATAACAGTAATTTCTACTTGTCTTTGTGTAAAATGACTACCTACCTACATAACTGTTTTTGACAGATCAACTGCATTTATGTTATTAACTCTCACATGTTGCTCACATCCCACCAAAACAAAAAAGAAATAATCAAAATCTAGAGCAACTATAATGCATTACAAGAGACCACATTTCTCTAAACAACCACAGTTGAAATATTATTTATTTTTTTAAGCAACCGAGAGCATTAAAAATGTGAAAAATCAAAACTGTCAACTGGATAATTTAGTGGAAAAAGTAATACTTCCCTTATTTCAAAGGTTCAAAGAAAGAGACCTATTTGGTTTTATGACATTTTGAAAGATACAGTTTACTCCAAATGTGAGCTATATTCTCCAAAACAAAGTATTAACTGTGGCTTTTTAGTTACTGAAATTCCCAGAAACACAGTGGTGCAAATGCAATGCAAATGACCAATACATCCCCAGTTCCTCAAGGTCTAACATAACCAAATATGTGAGCTGATATGGTTAATAGGAACAAAATTATTTCCTGAGGTTCCTGTGGCATAACAGTTAGAGCATTGAACATGGTCTCAGATAAACGGATGTAATATTTTCAGCTATAGAGACGCAAGACAGTTTAAGTATTAAGAAAGTTACTATGAAGAAAAGTTATGAGGAAAATAGTGTGAAAACTATTGAAATGGCACTTGCACAGTAACTACTACTAGTGTCAGTGACCGAAACTTTGATGTTCCTGTACACAAGAAATATGGAAGCAGAATTTGAACTGGTACACACTAAGAAAGTTCTGCCGACAAAAAATTATAATATAAACAACATAACCTTGTTACTATTGCCTGAGTCTTACATCTCCATCATCCCCTTCTTGAAATGTCATTGGAAATATAAACACGAAAAAAGAGAAGGTACGATACAAATGTATAAAAATTGTTACACACTAGCATTCTTATATACAAATTATGAACAGCATTCAATCCGTTTAGATGGCACTTTTGCTGCAAAAACAGCTCTTTTCCTGTCTCTGCTCCTCTCTCTCTTTCTCCCCTTACAGTTTCAAAACGAAACACCTAAACAATCATCAGTCTTTGCTACGATACTGATAATCAGTAAGGCCTTGTTATTAATTTCAAAAAATGACATCAATACTTTGGAATGATACAATATGTGATCACAGTACTCATTTCATCTCAACAATCCTAAAAGCATTACACCAATTGTGCAATTTGTTTATGGGTCATTTTATTTATTAAAGGGCTGAATTGTGGTATCACATTAAATTTTCTTCTTTTTTTCTCTCTCTCCCTCCTAGTATAAAAAATCCTACTTATTATATTTATTGCAGCATACACTTCTTGTGTCACAATTCTATAAATGTGTAGAAATATGAAGTGGTATACTTCCAAAGACCGGTAATGATAACAAAGGCACATTTCATACTCAGTTTGACCAAATTTCTGAGTAATAGAGAGAAATTGAACACTCATATAACGCAGGACAAAAACTGGAAAAGCTCAATTTAGTACAGTTTTACATCACTTAACAATAATAATAATAATAATAACAACAATAACAATAACAACATCAACAAAGAGATAGTTGGTAATCAAACGCTGCTGTTTTTTAAGCATACAGAGCAACAAAACTTCCTGATTATTGCTGCAAATAATAATAAATATCGAAGATAGGCTGTGTAACATGAACCATATAAAAAATACAGAAAAATATCTGTTAATGAGTAACGGAATTTTTACTATAAATTATAAGTATTGCCGCAGATTTCGTATTTTGTTAAGGAACTCTCATTCATGCATAAATATTAAAAACCTTATATTACGTGCAGATTGTTACACACTACAAACATCAGCATGGCAACTCTCGAAGAACTGTACATTAATGAAAATATGTAATGAGCAACTGATCGTCTTATCAGTCACTAACAATTACGATGCAGGAGATAAACACAATACAAAGAAAGGACTGCTATCACCAGGACTGACAAGTACAAACACCCTCACATGCAAAGACAATACCAATACAAGGAAAACATGGAAGGCATTTGAATTTGTTGAACTAGTATTCAGTGCATAAAAATAGAAAATGGTTTCCAAAAGCAATAAAGGATTGTTAAATACGCTTCACAACTGGAGACAACTTATTGCTCTGTCACTTTTCACTGACAGACAAGGTAACAAATATGAGCACTGTGGACTCATTTATCACAGCAGTTTGCCCAAAAGACCGTAATATACATTTCAGTAAATTGTACATTTCTTGTGCACAATGTAGGTCTTCCAATGAAATTAAATTTTTTGTGCACAACACAGTTGTTCCAATAGCATGGACAATCAAGTAAATTCTTGAGATTTTCACTGGCATTAAAAGAAAATCATGCATAAATAACATCATTAGAGAGTACTTTGAACTTGATAAAAGTACAATTAAATAATTCTGATTCGTTTTACGGCATGAAATCTCAAAGTAAACAGTGTAACTGACAGCACATTAATTCAAACAGTATTTACATGAAACAGCATCACCCTCAATCAGCTCAATCCTTTGTTTGTATTCAGTATGCCTTACAAATCATTAACAAGCGTAACTGTTTACAGTCACTGTGAGAAAAATTTTAATTTGAATAGATTGCATAATTAAGTTCACTCCGATGCTCTGTATCCTATGTAGTCTAACACAAAAAAGACTAAAAAAAGTTATGACATTTCTGTTCTTTCTTCAGCTAATCCAATAAGGAAACCCAAACTTCAAACTGCAGTAATAAATGTCAGACCTTTTCTCTTATCAGTATTCATAACAAAAGACTTCTCACAATTCACATCCATTGTTGTGATGGCCCTAGATGACTGTCCTCTGACATTTATCATTCTAAAATATTCTCCAGCTGACTCAACAATAATGAAGATTAAGAGAAAGGAAAGGCTTCATGTGTTTCAGGACAAAAAAAAAATCACATAATTCTCACAGCAGAGTAGCAAGTGAAAAACCATGCAATTTATCACAATGGACCATACTGCCCTCTTATTTTTTGAAAACCAATACCAGTATTCATTTCTAAGAGAACTGATGCAGTACCACACAGACTGATATGAAGAAACATGTTCACTTTTATTTTAATTTTTACAGAAATAAATCACAGAAACATTGTACAAATGATTGCACAAATTCTCTATTCCACCAGGTGTTTCATTCACTTCTCTTCCTACTTGATATGCACGACAACATGCAAGCAGGACCTGCTCCAGGTATGGAAATCTTCTTTGATGTGATGCCCATGTGTTGCTACAGTGTGACAGAGGGAGAAATAGAGAAGGGAAGGAGGGAGAAGTAGAATGGAGCAGAGGACCACATGACTACTATGAACCCAAGTCATGCCAGACACTACCATTCGAAGATGGCGATGAAAAGACACCTCCTTCACTACTTGAATTTGCATAACCTGGAACAAAATTTTATGCCGTTAAAATGAGCTTTAAAATAATTGTGAAAGCATAGCAAACATTTGCATGAGAGTTACAGTATTTCAACAGTTTACTATATTGGTAACAGCTGTATACTTAATTGTCTGCTACAAAAGCAACCCAGAAAGTGCAATATTCCTGCTTCACGTAAGGAAATACTCACAATTTTCTGGCATCCTGAATGGAAGATCAGCTTACAGAGTTTGTAGAATTTACTTATTTTACATATTAACCATTTAAATTAAAACGTGATGAGTATCAACATCATTTATGAGCCCTACTGTCTGTATCAAATACTGTGTTTTCTTTTGAGCACTTATTCATATGTTTCTTAAAAAACCATGTATAACTTTAAAATGAATTGAATATAATAGAGGGAAACATTCCACGTGGGAAAAATATATCTAAAAACAAGGATGATGTGACTTACCAAACAAAAGCACTGGCAGGTCGATAGACACACAAAATTCTAGCTTTCGCAACCAACGGTTGCTTCATCAGGAAAGAGGGAAGGAGAGGGAAAGATGAAAGGATGTGGGTTTTAAGGGAGAGGGTAAGGAGTCATTCCAATCCCAGGAGAGTGGGTGGGTGTGTGTGTGTGTGTGTGTGTGTGTGTGTGTGTGTGTGTGTCCCGAGGTAAGTATTTCCGCTCCTGGGATTGGAATGACTCCTTACCCTCTCCCTTAAAACCCACATCCTTTCATCTTTCCCTCTCCTTCCCTCTTTCCTGATGAAGCAACCGTTGGTTGCGAAAGCTAGAATTTTGTGTGTATGTTTGTGTTTGTTTGTGTGTGTATTGACCTGCCAGTGCTTTCGTTTGATAAGTCACATCATCTTTGTTTTAAGATATATATTTAAAATGAATTGGTTACATTGGAAATAACTTCAAGTTTGATGAAATAAGAGGATGTCTTGATTAAGCAGAATACTAAAGCTACATCTATATGCGTAGACTTTACATGGATTAACAGTTTCATTTGATTATCTTTGAAATGGGCTACTTCAGGGTTTCAGTACACAAGAGAGATTATAATTCTCTGCAGAATGAAACAAAACTTATATTTAAGAGTCAAATGGAATTTCAATTTTATGACTTTTTTGAGGTTATGAGACTGATTGCTTATTAGCTCTTGCAGTCTCAGAAAGTAATATTCAATATTAAATGTGCTTTACTGATTACATAATCTAGGTAGCCTCTCTAAATTTACTATAAATGTAGAAAAAGGTCCTTTTTCAGGCATTATTTTTTTGGTCTTACTCACCACATCCACAAAACAAAATATATTATGATTTTTTCTCCAGGGGAATGTCTCATGAAGCACGACAAATCATCCTGTTATTAATGAATGGACATTATCAATGATCTGTGGACCTTATTTTGCAGCCTGTTATCTGCTAAGGAATCCATTTCAGTCCCAACAATATACAGCAGCACAGAAGGTCACTCAGATCAAGTGTCATACATTTGAGTTAGGCAATATAACTGATGTAGAAGATGTCCCTCAGATTGCACATTAATGAGTTTTCAGCTCAATATTCACTCAGTGAATGTACTACTATGTATAAGTATGTCATTATCACCATACATAATGACATTTTCATAATGCAAATGTTTTGCACATGTACAGTTTGGAATGAGATATTTTTATATCCCCTTATTTACATTGGAAGATTGCCAAACCACTCTAACAGTCCGCAAATGGTTCTAAGACCCACACTCACTATGAATGATTCTTAGCAACTTTCACATACTTGTATCCACAGCCAAAATGAGGTGTATTTATTAATACTCATTCTAGTAATTGACCTATTACAACACCTTGTCATCATCAAGTATATCTAATCAGTTAAATAATGAACCACACACCATAAAACAAAGGCAGAGGAGTGTGAAGAATCAGTGTCAAAAACATTACTATTCACGCAAACTAAGTTGACACTCAGTGTGGCAGCTCATAGGAGTGACCACAAAGGCATTATTCATGTACAGTAAGTTCCAGCAGCCACCATGCTGAGTGCCAACTTGGTTTGTGTGAATAATACATACAGTATATGCTAACTTACTGAAAGCTGACATACTGAGAACCATGGCCATAGTATAATTACAAACCTTATAATTTATACAACAACCAGCTGCATGTTGTTATCTTAGAAGCTACGTTACGGAAAGGCAAACCTATGTTTACAGTATTTGTAGACTAAGAGAAAGTTTTTGACAATGTTCGCTGGAATACTTTGTTTCAAAGTCTGAAGGTAACAGGGGTAAAATACAGGGAATGAAAGGCTATTTATAATTCGTACAGTAGCCATAAGGTAGTTACAAGAGTTGAGAGACATGAAAGGGAAGCAATGGTTAAGAACGGAGTGAGACAGGGTTGTAGCCTATCCCCGGTGTTATTCAATCTATACACTGAACAAGCAGTAAAGGAAACCAAAGAAAAATGTGGAGCAGAAATTAAAATCCAGGGAGAAGAAATAAAAACCTTGAGGCATGCCAGTGACATTGCAATTCTGTCAGAGACAGCAAAAGACTTGGAAGAACAGTTGAATGGAATGGACAGAATCTTGAAATGAGGATATAAGAGGAACATCAACAAAAGCAAAACAAGAACAATGGAATGTACTCAAATTAAATCAGGTGATGCTGAGGGAATTAGATTAGGAAATAAGACACATAAAGTAGTAGATGAGATTTGCTATTTGGCCAGTAAGGGGGGTTGAAGTAGAAAGGATATAAAATATAGACTGGCGATGCAAGGAATGTGTTTCTGAGGAGGAGAAATTTGTTAGCATCAACCACAGATTTAAGAGTCATGAAGTCTTTTGTGAATGTATTTGTATATAGTGTAGCCATGTATGGATGTGAAACACGGATGATAAACAGTTTACACAACAAGAGAATAGAGGTTTTTGAAATGTGGTGCTATAGAAGAATGCTGAAGATCAGATGGGTAATCACATAACTAATGAGGAGATACTGAATGGAATTGGGGAGAAGAGGAATTTGTGGCACAACTTGACTAGAAGAAGGGATCGGTTGTTAGGACACATTCTGAGGCATCCCGGGATCACCAATTTAGTACTGGTCGTGTGTGTGTGTATTTTTGCAAAGGCCTTGTTGGCCGAAAGCTTATTTTGTGACAGTCTTTTTGTTGTGTCTATCTGCGACTCAGCATCTCCGCTATATGGTTAGTAGCAACTATTCTTTTCATAACATTATTTAAAATTGTAGCAGTTTCAAGAAGAACATTTCTATGAAATTTAGAAGCCAGGATAACAACAATATAATAATAATTACTGGTACTACCTTTTCTGTTTGCTTTCATGCTCATATCCGAAAATTTTTTCACCGTATTTTTTGTCCCATGATATTGTAAACCACATGTTGTGACCATCTGACATAAAATAATGTCACCATTTTGTGGGCCCATCCATAAATTACATCACACATTAAGGGGGAGGAAGAGGAAGGCTCAACACTGTGTGACTGGGGCGGGAGGGGGGGGGGGTGTATGAGACATAAGCTTCATGTTGTTAAATTTTATGGTTTTGTTTAGTTTTTTATGAGAACTCTGAACTCCAATTTTAATGAAAAACTGTAAAATATCACTAATTCTATCATTATTATTCATTAAGGTTTTAATTTGTTTGTATCACTTTCTGATACGTGGTGGTTGTGCGAAGTGATTGTCATTCACGCTCACTGTATCTACGGTGTCTTACTTCAGCTGCCTTTGATATATGCCTTTGAGGCTTTGACAAAAACTGCCACCCCTCTCATTTTGTCTATGTTGAACTGGCAACATCATTCAGTCGAAATGTGACTTGCTGAGTGATGGATTTGTTTTTCTTGGGTCTACTATTTTGTGATTTTCAGTTTTTCTAAAAAATTTAAAAAACCTAAAAAAGTGAAAGACAAAATTAACACCTTGGTATGAAGTCTGAAAAGTAGTGCCAATGTTGAAGGTGAGTTGGATTCGAAAATCAAACCACACCTTTCTGTCTGTCTGTTGGAGGTAATCATCTCAGAAGGTATAGTTCTCAATATAGTGTAGCTGGATTCTTCAAAGTGATTTAGTACACATATTGTATTAAATGCCCATATTCATCTTTTTGCATGCTTACCTTTAATTACAGGTAGAAAACAAAGACACTAAATATATTGGCATGCAACTAAGTGGAAACAGCACCTAAATCAATGCCTATTCAAAACACTTCCAGGAATCTGGAATAAAATTGTAATACTAGAATCTGAGCCCTGTAGTTTGATGTTAGCACGCAATGGCGGCACATGGTGACAGATCAACGTTACACTGAAATTCTAAGGTGCTGCACATCATTGGATGACTTACAAGCCAAACTATGCAAAAAAGGCTCTACTATCAGTGGATCAGAGTTATTTCCTTCCTCCCAGACAAGTCAGCACAGAAGAAGCAAAATAATATGTGGTAACTGTTCCTGTTAAATTGTGCAAATCAGACTATGTTTCATGTAAAGCATAAAGATGGTAAATTCTGTAAAGCTGCTATAAGAAACCTAGACTCTTTAGCTTCAATTTTGGGCCCTGGTCAAGTATTATTTTTATCTATGCGTGAGAAAGCAGTGTGCCATTAGGTATTACAGCAGTAAATGCTCAAGCACCACTATGAATGCATCTTGACTACCATGTAAAATAACTGGATCATGACTTTGTGACTGTCTCACGGGGAGTGTGCAAGGGATAAGTCCCTGCAGTCGCGCTATTCATCTGTGTCCTCGGTGGCTCAGATGGATAGAGCGTCTGCCATGTAAGCAGGAGATCCCGGGTTCGAGTCCCGGTCGGGGCACACATTTTCAACATGTCCCCAATGAAGTACATCAACGCCTGTTTGCAGCTAGGGTGTACATTTAATTATCATTTCATTTCTAGCAAGCTGCATGGTCATCCACGGTAACTGTTCTTTCGGGAACAGATACTACCGTCATATATAGTTAAAATATGGCTTCCCGGCCATTGACCTTCTTGTGCGAACGCACACGCTATGCCCGAACTCGTACGGGACTTGGTAGATTAATCTGCCACGAGTAATGAGTATGATGGGCAAACATCTATTAGGCGCACTGCGAACGTAGTGGTGTTGACATGTTGGGAATGTGGATCTCACGGGGAGCGTGCAAGGGATAAGTCCCTGCAGTCGCACTATTCATCTGTGTCCTCGGTGGCTCAGATGGATAGAGCGTCTGCCATGTAAGCAGGAGATCCCGGGTTCGAGTCCCGGTCGGGGCACACATTTTCAACATGTCCCCAATGAAGTACATCAATGCCTATTTGCAGCTAGGGTGTCCATTTAATTATCATTTCAATTCTAAGTTACTTGTGTAACCAATCAATTATAACTGGGACATTTCCTGACTGGCTAAAATATGCAGATGTTAAGCTTCTTTTCAAGAAAGGGGATAAAGAGATACCATCAAACTACAGACCGATTTCACTTTTTCCAGCATTCTCAAAAATTTTTGAGAAAGTAATGTACAGGCAGCTTCTCAACCATCTGACCACAAATAACATATTATCAAGAACACAGTTTGGATTTATGAAGGGTTCTGATATCGAGAAGACTATTTACACCTACAGTGAAAATGTACTTAATTCATTCTCCATTAAAAAGAAAATACGTGGAGGTCGAGACATGCCTAAAAAGTTCAGTGGGCTTCTCGTCAAACTTCTGACTAATCAATTCTAGTAACTTTCGCAGGGGAACCCTCGTAAACAAGGAAACGACATCTTGACCTCCACGTATTTTCTTTTTAATGGAGAATACTATGAACAAACGGAGGGAGTCGCCATGGGTAGCCCACTCTCACCGGTGGTAGCGAATTTGTACATGGAGAACTTCGAGGAGGAAGCCCTGTCGTCATCCGAATGGAAGCCTACTTGCTTTTTCCGTTACGTGGACGACACATTCGTCATCTGGCCACATGGTATGGATAAACTCCTTGACTTCCTTACACATCTAAACTCCATACACCCCAACATCAAATTCACTATGGAGACTGAAACGGATAGTAAATTACCTTTCCTTGATGTCTTGGTCAAGAGAAGGGCTGACGGCACCCTAGATCATGGGGTGTATCGGAAGACAACGCACACTGATCTGTATTAGCACACAGACAGCTGCCATCACCCTTCACAGAGGAATGGGGTACTTAAAACTCTAGTACATAGGGCGCACACTATCTCTGACGCAGAGAGTCTACCCCAGGAATTGGAACATCTGAGAACTGTATTTCGAAAAAATGGGTACTCAGAGTGACAGATTCAACGTGCTCTCCGCCCAATCACTACAGCACAACCTGTGGAGATGGATGAAATCACGAGGGAGGAGGTAGGCACTGCGTTTATTCCATATACAGGTGCACTCTCGGGGAAAATCGCCTGCATTTTGAAGAAACACCGGGTCAGAACTGTGTTTTGTCCTCCGAATAAAACTCGTGCACTGGTGGGGACCACCAAAGATGACATCGGTCTGAGGAAGGCCGGCGTGTACCACATTCCGTGTCAATGTGGCAAGTCGTATATTGGTCAGACGATGCGTACCGTCGAGGATCGATGCTGTGAACAGCAGAGGCACACTCGACTGACGTATCCGAGCAAGTCGGCGGTCGCTGAACATTGTTTGTCGGAAAATCACGTTATGGAGTATGAACGCACGAGGATTCCGGTACAGACGTCGAGATACTGGGACAGCATTGTTAGAGAGGCCATCGAAATTCGCACCAATGACGACCTCATAAGCCGTGACTGTGGCTATAATCTTAGCAAGGCTTGAGAACCAGCGATCGGGTTCATCAAGAGTAAATCGAGAGTAAATCGAGCAAACCTGTAGTTGTGACGACCACGGCAGACAGAGACATCACACCGACGTCATCTCAGACGTCGTCGCAATCTGTTCCACCGCGTGACCGTGGCATGGGGCGCAGACGGCGGAGGGAGCGTGCCGCGGGCAGAGGATATTTAAATCGGCCGCCGTCGTGACCGAAGCCAGTTCCCCCTAAGCAGCCATAGCGCACGGATCTCCGTACCGGCACGTTCACAGGAGCTCAGTCTGTCAGTTCACCCGATGATGGCGACATGTATGATCGCCGAAATATTGTGCCCGTTGGACACTGTAGACCGGCAGTACACCCGTGGATATTTTGATGAAGAAAATAGATGTAGAATGTTGACATCATTTGTTGTTTTTTTAAAAGCTTTAAAAGTTTTCATGCAGCAACATAAGTGTCTCTCTTGTACTCCATTTTATTATGATTTTTATGAAACCGCTGAGGTTGGCGTGAGTATAAGTTTTTGTTAAAATGGAGGGATACACTCTGAACTAACAAATCAGAAGATGAAATACAAGTAGCTGTGTCAACAGTTTATTTACCAATGGTGATGACATTTCTGAACTTGAATCTTACATAATATAGTTATATCCCTAGCCAATGAATATCTCTGTGAATTTGAAGTAAGTATACAGTTTTCTTTACTTTTTACAATTCATTTACGTGAGTCTTCAGGTTTCTTACAATAACATACAGGATAACGATTAAATTGGGAGCATTATTTTGTCACTGGCATGAAAAATTGTTATTCAGTAAATTTAAATTTATCTGGAATTAAGAATAAAGTTTGGAAGGGAGGAGTATGAAGCCGTTAGATTGTTACTCTTCAGCTATATAAGCTATACAAACCACACACATTTCTTGAGATACTGGTGACAATAGAGGTATTATTAGTTCTTACTGCTTCATGTCTCTCTTGCTTACCTGTCTTGTTGGTACGATGCTGGTTAGCAGGACCCCATATTCTGACAGTGCAGTCATCAGATACTGATGCCAACATCTGGTGGTAGACAGGATTCCACGTAACACAATTGACTGTCCGGGTGTGGCCAGTTAGAGTAGCTATTGGCAGTTCTCTCTTTATGTGCCACACATACACTTTGTTATCTGCAATCACAGTAATTGAGAAACTTTTATTGGCAAATAAAGACCCTAAAAGAAACAAACAAATGGGATCTACTCACCTGCAAATGGTTTACGGATGGTATGTGGACATGCACAGATATGTCGTGCTGTACTGTTGTCATAGACGTAACAGGATTAATCAATTTCAACCAAACTCGGTATGCCTACTGCTTGCTATATGCAAATCAGTGCTGTGGTGGTTAGAACCTCCTTGCTCCCAGAGGAGCACATATATAGAAAAAAATGCATTTTCTACACCCAACACATAAGCTGGCCTGTATGACAGGTATGTAATGTGGGTAGTACTGTCATGTCCTTCAGGGGCTATTTGTACAGAAGTACACGGCTGAGTGGAGAGAGACATGGGGGGGGGGGGGGGGGAGCAGACAATGAATAGTGAAAGAGGGGAGAGGATGAGTTGCCCAGGGAAAGGGGAAGGAGGAGATGGACAGACTGAGAGGGGGGAGGAGACAGTGGACACAGAGAGGAGGTGGAGAGGGAGATGCAGCGAGTAGGTGGGAGGTGTAGAGGGATAGTAGGCAGGTGGAAAAGGAAGAGGCAGGAGCAGGATATGGATAGAGAAAGGGGGGAAGATATGGTCGGAAAGAGGGAGTACGATCAGGTGGGCAGAGGTTTAGGGAGAGAAAGAGGTAGACACAGAGATAATGGAGGAAGATATGGGTGCAACATGTGTGTCCAATGTGTACATGGGCAAAGCCATGAGGAAAACTCTAGCGTAAACATACTGGGTTGGTGCATAAGTTTGCAGCATTTTTCCATAAGTTTAATAAACAAAAAAGGTACACATAACGGAGACTTCAGTCATCAATAATATATTCTCCTTCACTGTTTACAACAGTCTGCCAACACTGAGGTAACTTTTCGATTCCAAGACGGTAGAAATCTTATGGTTTTAAAGCAAAGCACTCTTCGATCCATATTTGGAGAGCATTTTCATCCTGAAAGAAAGTTCCTTGAAAGATGTTCAACAGAAAGCAGAAAAGGTGAAAATCTGAGGGTACAAGATCAGGTGCATAAGGTGTGTGTGGAACGACTTCCCAACCCAACTCCCATGCAGTGTTTTTTGTCAATCTATCAGAATGTAGGTGGGCATTATCATGGAGAAACATTACTTCACACTGTCTTCCTGGTCGTCATCCTTGGATTTTCTCTGCAAGATGTCTCAGTTGTTAACAATAAATGTCAGCAGTGACCATTACACCTCGAGGAAGCAATTCATAGTACACCACATCATCGCTGTTCCACCAGATGCACAACAGTATCTTTTGTAGATGTGTGCAGGTCTTTGTACAGAGAGTTGCTGCTTTGTTTGGACTCAGCCATTCCTTACTTTTCCTTATGCTAGCGTAAAGACACTATTTCTCATCACCAATAATGACGCCGGCCGGTGTGGCCGAGCGGTTCTAGGCGTTTCAGTCTGGAACCGCGCGACCGCTACGGTCGCAGGTTCGAATCCTGCCTTGGGTATGGATGTGTGTGACGTCCTTAGGTTAGTTAGGTTTAAGAAGTTCTAAGTTCTAGGGGACTGATGACCTCAGATGTTAAGCCCCATAGTGCTCAGAGCCATTTGAACCAATAATGATACAGAACGGGAATGGTCAGTGACGGTCAAAAGCGAATTAATGATGAGCAACCAGAGATATGCATATGACCACCCACTGATTTTTGTGATTTTGGCTCAGAACATACAATACTCCTGAAGGTCTCCCTGGATGTGAAATGTGAAGCATCAGTAATGCAAAAACAGCCCCCTTAATATGAGAAAAACATTTTCTTGCTGTGCTCTGTCTAATGGCATTATCTCCAGACATGGCACAAATATTTCTGGCTGCCTCCGTAGATTTCACGCCTCTACTGAAATGAAAAATAGAGGGTATGTCAGAAGTGCTCAGATTTCTCCACTGCCTAGCATCCACAGCCCAGTCACTAGCCCAAAATGACCATATGTAAACTCAGACAGCAACAGTGAACTGCAAATACAAATGACAATAAATAAACAAGCCCATAGCAACCAACGTGAGGAGGTGGGAGGGCGGGGGGAGTTCTACAATATTATGCACCAAACTATTATATACAAATGAATGTATGTGGATGTCTCTGCAAATATGTCCAGCATGCTCTTGCTAACCACTGGGTCGATTTCAACCAATATGGTGTACATACCACTTGCTACCTGGTATTCAACACTTTGAAGGGTGGAATTACCTAGCTCCCTTATGGGCAGAGATACAGGTGAAATCTCTTGACATTTAGTATGCCCTTCACAACATGAGTGTTGTGCAAGTAGTATCAGCATGAATTGCAGAGGCTACATGTGCCGACAGTCACAGCTGTGTAGAGAGAAGAGGAGATGGACAGCAATAAGGGAGATGAACACAGAGCAGTAGGAAGGAGGACATAGCTGAGGAAGAGGAGGAGGAGGAGGAGGAGGAGGAGGAGGAGGAAGTGGGGGATAGACAAGCTGTACATGTATTACATGGACCATGGATACGCATACCGTGACAACAATACACCCCAATTGTTGAGAAAGTTAAGGAAAATCCTCACAGCTGAGGATGCTTCAGATAGCTTTCAACTGCGAAGCACTATTAACTACAAAATCAAAACAATAGCTGTCAAAATAGCACTATTTTCTTGATATGGCACTGCAAAGATAGTTCACAGTATTTCATTTACAATTACAGGTTGGAATAGATAAATACTCCACATCTCCTGCACCGAGAAAAGGGGGAAGAAGAGAAAGATGGAGGGAGGGGGAAGGAGGAGATGCATGAAATATGCAGAGAAGACATATGAGGATGAAGCTGCGGTGAAAGGCTAGTCTAACAAATATAGTAAGCTCTGACAATAGGGTAGCAGAGTCAAACTTGAGTAGAATAGATTGTGCGATAATCAACGGATATGCATAAGACAGGGTTAACTACGGAAGTGTTGATTTTAATTGTTCAGATCACTATTGCCAGTTGTTAGAACACTTAGGCGCGTCTGTAACAATATTCTTCATATAGCGGACATGCTGAGTTGTAAATAGGCACAACAAAAATATACTGTCACACAATAAGCTTTTGGTCAACAAGACCTTTGTCAAAAATAGACAACAGACGATTCTTGACAAAGGCCTTCTTGGCAGAAAGCTTATTGTGCGACAGTCTTTTTCGCTGCGCCTACCTGCGACTCTGCATCTCCACTATATGGTGAGTAGCAACTACCCTTTTCATATTGTTACATTCCATACTGGATTTTCCAAGCACTTTTGCACCAATATCAACTACAAGGTATGAGTAGAGTCAACATTTGCACCTTGAAATATAAGCTAACAGAGGAGAAGTGGGTCACCATTTACCAGGCTAAAGGGTCTCCAAGCACATGGGATGAATTTTATAGGACAATGATGCAGACTTTTCACTACTCCTGTTCTACAAAAGAAACCTCTGACATTTAGGATGCCCTTCACAACAGGAGTGTTGTGCAATCAGTATCACACTGCCAAAGAGAAAGAAATACTAGACTGAAACTTCCGCCTAGTCTGATTAAGCTAAGGCAGAACATATAAGCGTAAGTAAAAGAAAACAAGACAGATGGAAAAAAGTAAGTAAACTATTTATTATTTCAAAAGCAATTGCCTTAACTCTTAAGACATTTATCTCGTTATGAGACAAGATGGTCAATACCTTCATAGAAAATGTTTGCAGTTGCCTGTGGAACCATGAATGTAGCTAGGTATGCACCTCTTCGCCTGAACCAAACTGACAGCCACAAATCCTATTCTTCAGAACCCCACAAATATGTAAATTGCATGGGGAGAGATTGTAACTGTGTGGAGGATGTGTAAGGGCTTTCCAGCAAAACTTCTGCAGCATAGTCGCAACAATCTTGGCAACATGTGGGCACGCATTTTGTTGACAGGTTATTTCAACTATGCTGAAGTTTCGCTGGAAGACCTTACGCATCCCCATGCAGTCCCAATCTCTCCCAATGCAATTTCCATGTCTTTGGAGCCCTGAAGATAGACACCCGTGGCCAATGATTCGCCTTGGAGAAAGATGTTCATGTTTGAGTACAATTATGGTTCTCTAGGCAACCACAACATTTTTACACAAAGGCAATTTTTTTTCTTTTTTTCCGCTCCATTTGTCGCATTTTCATTTGACTGCCCCTTATATATGAAGGCACAAAGTTTTGTATATTTAAGGAAAAGCATAATCAAGATAAACAAGTATTTAAGGTAGGTTGTACTCTGTCTCTATTGACCTAATCACTGATGGGATGTTAAATCCTAATGTTTCTTTCCTTTTTATTTCCTTTGGAAAGACAAAGTGATAGTATTTTCCTATGTGAATATCAGTTACTTTTATTAGTAAATATGCACCATCATTTTAGCATTATTTTACCATTCACTAAATGTCTGATCAGTCACTCATGAAGATGATACAATGCTCTATTTGTAGATAAGAGTATTAACCCTTTTGTGACCATCAGGACATGTGTGTTGCATGTACAAATTTATTTCCCTTAAATTCTGGAAACAGATGAAAATTAAATGGGGCAAAGTCAGGACTGTATGAAGGATTATCGATGACAGTGAACCCAAGATGCCTGATTGTTGCAGATGTTGCAGTTCTCATGTGTTGTCTGGCATTTTCATGATCGGGGGAGGGGGGTATGCACCATGTGTGGAAGAACTCTCTGAATTTTAAACACTATTACAGCAAGCTGTTTCTCATGCACTGACATAGTTACATTATTGTACAACGCTATTTTACACACTACAATTCAAAGCACTTTAAAGGCAGACAGCTGCAAATATGCAAACATGAAGAATATAGATTTAGAACGTTAACAACATTTGTTTCGTTTCAAAAGCTTTAAAAGTTTTCATATAAAAAATAATTTTACGGCAGTCATCTTCAACATCTTCTTGACCCTCGGTGAAATGTTTATACCACTTGTAAACTCCTATGGGAAATTCACCAACAGCCACAGCCAATATTTCAAATGTGGTATTGGACTTTATTCCATTTTTCAAACAAAATTTAATGCAAATTCTTTGCTCCACATTTTTTGAAAGTAAAAATTCACCGAGCACTCGAGAACACTTATAACCACTTATAGCAATAAACTTAATATTGAAAACAGCTGAAAATGCAAACATATATCAGGAGCATGTGTGGCATCAAGATAAAAAAAATTTAAAAATTGAGGTCTAAAGTGTGTGTAATTACAAAATTCCCATTACTTTTTGATCACAATTCATAAGATACAATATGTTTCTAAAATTGCTAAAGAGACCAATGAGTAAGTTCACCCAGATCAATCATTACTTTTTAAATATGAGACTACTCATTTTTCCTACATTCAATATGTACACACTGTGTGTCTATGCACTGCTTAATGCAGTCTCTTTTCACTAATACCATTCTTTACATTCCATCTAGGTTTTTTACTATGATGATAAGATTCAGGGCCATTATTTTATCAGTTGGTATCAGACCCAGTTTATCACAATGACTCTGGTCAAGTACAATTTCTTAATTACATAGCAGAAACTTAAGACTGTTTTATCTTTATAATCACCTATGATCAAACTGTACTGTGCACATGTAGCAGTACGTGACAGTTTTGCTAGTGGCTCATTGAACACCTTCATATAATTCAGAATTACGATTCTTCTTCATAAAATGTATTTAAAGAATATTATAAGCTGCAAAAATAGGACATTTGTAGGGAATGAGAACTTCATCATTCTAACACTGGGATGGATGAGCTAGTTTTTAGCAGGTATTGTGACGGCTGCTCTGAAGTCTTTTGCTCTCTCTCTCTCTCTCTCTCTCACACACACACACACACACACACACACACACACACACACACACACACACATCCTCTCCCCTGTCTCTCCCAAAGTTACTGAAGATTCTAATTCTTTTTATAACAACATAATTGTACAGCATGTGCCAAAATGATTGACGGTACTACACAACATTTTCATTGTTGAATAATCATTCACTAATCATCTTGTGAATGTTGCAGTTCTTATTTCAGTGCTTGCTAAGAAAATTGGAGAGGAATTGAGTCTTATGCAAGACAACTTTGTAGTTTTGTTTTCACCCAGACATGTTCCAGCGCTTTTTGTGCTTTCTTCAGTGGTTTTGTCTCTTTCCTTCTCAGTGGTGCTACCTGACATTTATGCTAGTACCTTTAGGTCTACTATGCAATCTACAGCTTGTCATAGTTTTTTTATGCTGCAGTGCTTTTACTTTTTTGTGCAGAGATAACAAACGTATTTCTTTCGTTCTTGTCATTACACATTCATTTTATATGATGTCTTGCCAAATTTGGCAAAAAAAACAGCATCAAAAATCTATGAAATGCAACAGAATGGGCATTAGACCTAAAGCTACAAGCATAAATGTCCAGCAGCTCCATGTGAGAATCAAAATAAACAAACCCACTGACAAAAGTGCAGAAAGTGTTGAAACATGTCTGGATGGAAACAAAACTACAAAGATGTTTTGCACACGGCAGAATTTCTCTCCAAGTGACTCATTGTTGCCTAAACAATGCATTTCTTTCTTTCAGTAATGATTCTTGCATTACAACTCAGCATTTTAATGTGAAAGAAATCTGCATTTTTTCAGTTCTGCTGTGCTTATTTTTTGGTACAAGACAAGTTTCTACCTTTTATCCCATTTTCAACTGGTTTTCTTAATAAAAGAGAGCACACTACATTACCTCCATTAATAGAAACGTGATGATGTGAATGTAGCTTATTAGAAACGTAAGTAGAAAAGTGTGCCTTATACAAAAAAAAAAAGAAGGCAGCATCTTTAAATTTGTGTGTTCTATTGATGTTGGATCACATATATTCTGTCTTGTTGGTTTGACATTTTGATGTTGTAATAAGGTATATTACACTGACCAATGAATAAGCTAAGCATGGATTACTAATTTTGTGGCAGTGATACATTTTTTGCACTTGCGTGTCATGAGAGTATTAATCTCTGATGTGCTTAGTTTTGTTATCTTTGTTGTTGTAATTTAAATTCACTGTGTCTGCTTATAGTCCCGCCCCCTCCAATATGTTGTTCTAAGCATTCGTGAAGAATCATGATTTTTTACGTAATAAAGCTATGTGCAATTATCTGTGCTTATAAACTAAGAGACCACATAACAGGTGACCCCATCTAAGAACTTTCCACAAATGGCATTTTTGACAAACAGTGGAAATACACACGAAGACAACAAGCAACAACAGTAGATTATTCCATGCCATCACTGACAAAATTGGGAAACTATGTGATGACAAAGATTTTGGGAGTCGCTCTCCCATCTTATATGAGCATGAAGCCCACGCAGTATAACAAAAATGGTATTAATTCTGCAATGCCCGCATGTCACATCACAGTGCTCATTTCTGTTGAGAGGAATGTCATGTCAGACTTAAAGACTATCGGTTCAAATAAGCTCTCCCAGGTTACAAATATGTGCAATGACAAGCCCTGTAACAGGGCCATGACCATAGTTTGAAGAAATGAGATACCCATCCGTCTGTTCCAGCAGTCTGTCCGTACCCCATCTGCAATTACACCCACCCAGCTGCAAAGGTGGTTAGCAGCAGGGGAGAAAATATTTCAGCTGAAACATGTGATAAATGGTCACTAATAATTCACTCTGATGATTAGGAATTTGGACCAACAAACCACAACACTGATGCCACCAGAAGCAGCTTATAAAAACTGAAAGACAAGCTCATATCTTAACGCATAAAGTCCACCGAACTCTGAGCCAGGTAAGTATTACATCAAGAAAAATGTGGTGTCAAGACTCCAACATAGTTCTAGCGACATTACAGAATTTAGTGAAAGGCTCCACAGTGTCCAATGATTTGTCATTAAGCATTTGGCAACAACAACTGCTGATAGGTACGGATAGCATTGGTGATATACAACGATAAGTCATCCAACATATTACTCAAGTTTGCTGATAGGGTCTATGAAACACTTGAGTCAATGGTTACAATTCTCACGACATCAGTGGACCATAGCCAACCAAGTTCACCTCAGGCAAAGATTCTAGACTGCATTGCCGTCAAGTCATAATGCCCATTGAGTGTTTCCAATGAAATCCAAAGTTTAAGAACCACTGCAGAACCACTGGCAACAGAGATGTGCACTGTAATAAAACTGCTTATGGTGAGATAAACTGCACTAACCATTCTTGAATAATATGAAATGACTGATTCCCAAGTTAAAGACTCAAAATCCAGAAATCCACTACCAAATAGCTATATGAAAATGTGTAATGTCAACACATATAAACAGTTTATGTAATTACTATGGATTTCTTAGAAAGATAGGCAATAATAAACAATTATTTATACTTTGTTTATTGCAATGTATGTTCCAAAGATGATTACGCATGAATAGATCAATATATGATAGTGTTTTCCTTGCTACATGTTGTTATAGGTAAATGTATGTTCTTGTTCAGTACAAGTATGGAGTTGAGTTAGCATAGAGGTTGAACTTAATTGTGTTGTGAAGTGAAATAACTGAAAACATATCTATTCTACAACAGAAACTCAACCAGTGGTCATATAATTTAACACAATGAAGCCAAGAATATCCCAGACCAGTATATGAAGTTGCTTTTCAGACTCTAGTGGATTAGAAGCCTACAACTTTCGACAACAACAAGGAACAATAACAGATGAGTACTATGAGAAATGTTAATTTAAATTCTGCCTTTGCTACCTCTCTCTGTAATTTGTCACTATCTCAGCATCCCAAGTGCTCTGAAATTGTGACCAGGCACCAAAATTTAAATTTACTTCAAAATAAACATAATGAATCACCTTTGGGTTATAAGAGGGTAGAGATAGAGCATGCAATAGCAATAACGCGCTAATACAGGAACTCAGGACCAACAGAAGAGCTCTCTTGGGGTATGCTGATACCACAAATATTTTGGCGAACGTGCTGCCAAGTGCAGCTCTCTAAGCCATTACTTGAATAGTCAGTGAGTCCACAGTAGCAGAGCAGTGTCCGCACACTGCTGGCAGCAGCCACCTCCACATGAATATTCAACTGCATCAAAAAGACTGTACATATCACACAAGCATACAGGCATGATGTTCCTCACAGACACTGGTTTCAAGATCAATATGCTGGCTGTCAGCCACACGCCAGACAACAAACAGGATGTTCAAGCAGGCAACAACACTGTGATCAATACTTATGGACACAAAAGTGTTGGTTTCCCCAAACTTTCACATGATCATTTGTAGTCACTGACATCTCTGAACCCATATTAGGTGCATACCTTCTGGCACATTTTGCACTAGCAGTTGACCCACAGGGAACAGTGTTACTGAGCTCAGTTGACAATGGTACAGTCTGAAGTACTAAAGGCCACCCTGTTTACAGTGTGTTACACAAAACTGACAACACTTGTGCCTCTAGTAAAAATGGCACGACTACAACACAGAAGCCTATGGAGGATAGCGCAATTGGTGAATGTGTGATTGCACTTTAACACTTAATATATACAAACTGCATACAAAAGACAGATATTTTTGACCTCATATAGAAGTGTGACCAGTGACTATTTTTACAAATCATAAATCCATTATTTCAGTCTTCAAGAAGGTGACAAGCATTCATGTAGGCAGTTTCGACATATTGAGTTCATAAGCCAGCTTATGACAGACATTTGGCACATAAGAAGTGCTGAAAATTTTGTGGCTGACTACTTTTCTTGTATTTGTGGTGTGGCAGAGATTATAGACCACAGAGTCACCGTGGATCAGGTCACAGGTCCACAGTTACAACAGTTGTTGAATGATACATCTGCAAGGCTAATCAGATTCCTGGCCCAACTCCAAGTTGAAACTGTGATGTGACATCTCTCTGAACAAATGGTGCTCATAATTGCCCAGAAGTTCTGCAAGACCGCCTTCAAATATGTCCATGGCTTACCTGATCCAGAGGCCAACACCACGCTCAGACTGCTTACAGATTGCTCTCTGTGGTCTTTCAGAAGATACATGCACTCACATGAGCATGTTCCTGTGTCCAATGGCAACATAATAGAGTGGCTTGTCACGTATATACTGACATAAGTAACTTTCACTGTGCATGTTCATGTCAAACAGGTTGAATATACCAGATCCACATTCACCGCCATGGACAGATGTAAAAGGTGGGTGGAGACAATACCTATCACTGATAACTCGGCTGAAACTACAGCAAAGACATTTATTTTTACATAGACTGAGGGTTTCCACTGTCCTCTCTGAATTACAACTGATGATGGTTGCCAGTTTGAATCCACTCTGTTCCAAAAACTAGCCACACTGTGTGGCATTTGGTGACACCATACACTACCCAGTTACCACACCACAAGTAATGGTATGGTGGAACGGTGGCACAGAACCTTCAAAGCATCACTCATGTATCGCCAAGAAGGGTGGATACAGGCACTTCACTTAGCCCTCTTAGGCTTCCCAACTCCATACAAACTTGTCATTGGCCATAATTGTTTATAGTAAGCCTCTACGCATTCCAGCGGACTACTTAGGGTTAGCACCTCTACTTGACATGGTGGAACTTCCACACTTGCAGCATTTAAAACACAATTACATCAATATCCGCTGTCCACCAGTTTCTCGCCAAGGCAACCATCAGGTATTTGTGCACATAGGCTTTCACACCTGTTCACATGTGCTGCTGCCCATGGACTCACTCAGATTGCCACTACAGCCACCACACCATACATTAGTTCTTTTTAAGTGCTGAGTGGAGGGAATCATACTATGGGCATCCTATATAATGACACACCATTGAAACTATCCATGAGATGTGTCGAACTGACATGGATTTTACGCTCAATGGTACAGGATACCGTGCCAACACATAACACCACAAATGGTCCATAGTTACTGGGTCATACTTACCAGACACTGACCAACTCTCTCTCTCTCTCTCTCTCTCTCTCTCTCTCTCTCTCTCTCTCTCTCAACTTTTGGGCACACCTGCACTACAGTCAAAAGCATCATCGTCACCCTGTCATCCAATCCACAAAAGAGCCGGTCAGCAAATCCAATTTAACTACCATGGCATTCCAGGTGCTCCACACTACAGCAAGGAGTAAGAATGGGGGCTGTGTGGCAGCAATATATATTTGAAATAGTGTGTTGTGAGAATATTACGATGTATATGTGAACTCTCGGACATGCTTAGTTTTATTATTTTTGCCACAATAATTCAACATTCTTGAATGCATTTATGAAGACTAAAAAGTTAATTCTCGTGGTTCTAATGCTATGTGCAATTATCTATATGGATAAACTAAAGAGCCACAATTTCAAATAACTATGACCACTTGCGTGTATATTTGTGGAAAATTAATAAATAGAAAGAAATACAAATATTAAAATAAAAAAAATATTAAACATATATAGTGAGGTAAGACTAAATTTTAAATTTTGTTTTAGTGACTGAAGTTATGGAGAAACTCCCTCTTTTGTAGATGTTCACTGAGTAGTGTATCTCGCTGACTTAATACAGAATCTGGAGCTTTTTATTAATGTTTTTAGATGTATGTTTGTTGTTCAGCATATATGTCAACCAAAACAAATAGAACAGATAAATTTAATGATGCTGCCATTTTAATGTGTATGGCATTTACTACTGCAGGTAATATCTTTCTAATAAGTTACATTCATATCATCACCTTTCTATTCATGGAGAGAACGTAGTTGCTCTCATTTGCAAAGAAGATGACCAAAAGGCAGAAGTGGAAAAATGCACATTCTTTTAATAAATTTCTTGCTGTAAAACCACTATGTACATCAATATTCCATCCTACAGCAAAATGTTGTCAACAAGTCATCCAAGTCAGAACACCAGAAAACACTGTGGAGACACAACATGCAACACCACCAGCTTGTAAACACCTTCCTACTTTGTAGCTCTTTGATCATATTGCAAGGCACTTCATTATAACTTGTACTTCCATTGTTACAAAACCAAAATTGCTGTGGTTCAGCAGCTAATGTCTTAAGATTATACAAAATGCATAACATTTACCAAAAAAAGTGTTTGAAAAGTTGACTGATATTTTTGGTCTTATGATGAGCAACTATGTTCATTTCCATTTATATGGTTATGTTAATAATCAAAACTGTTATTGGTCAGATAAAAACCCTAAAGACATGCATGAATGTCTTCTTTACAGCAATAAAGTGAGAGTGTGGTGTGAAGTTATGAAGACATCTGTAATTGGACCATACTTCTTTAAGTGGACTGATGGACAAAGTTGCCTGTCAATGCCTGAAAATACTCTAGTATCCGAACAAAAGGCACCTAAATTGTAAATGGTCACGTTTCCAGCAAGATGGAGAAACTTCTGACATGGATAACACTGTGATGAATTCTTTAAAGGGTTAAATTCCCAGCTAACTTAGTTTCCCACAATGGCGACGAACAGTAGCTTAGCCCACACATTCCCCAAATCTCAGCATACACCATCCATCCCAAAAGTTCAAGACATTTTATTCCTGGCATACAAGTCACAGATGAGCGGTAACTACAAAGGCAGCCCCTGAACTAACAACTGTAAACAACAAATGTGCATTTGACCAGTCAGTTGCAAGCAAGCTGTGTTAAACAGCAGATATGTGACCATAGTGTGTCAACACTGTCGTGTCACAGACAGCAATGGTGCCACATCTCTAAATCAACTGTTCAAGACAGTCTTCAGAATGTTTTGAAGAAGAGCACAGCATGTGCAAAGTTTGTCCCAGATACCATGCATCCTGAACAGAAACAATGACATGTAGATGCCTGCCACAGCTTGACTGAAATACAAAAACTGACAAATCTTTTCTGGGGACAATTATTACAGGTGATGAACTTGGTGTTGTCAATACAAACATACCAAAAAGTAAGTAAGTGTAGAAATTCATATGAAGGGTCAATGCTTTGAGACTATAACCAAACATTCAAGCCAGTCTAAATAATCAATTTTTTGAAAATATAATGTAATTGGCTGGATAAAAAAATCTACTCACCAAGTGGCAGCAGGAGAACACACATGAAAGGTATTAAGTATGGAAGCTTTTGGAGCCAGTAGATTTTTCTTCTGGCAGGAGGACTGAAGAGGATGGACGACACCCAGAACTCCAGGTCAGGGGAGACATACAGGACGAGATGAGAAGGAAACTGATTGTTGGAGACATTGTGTGTGAAGGAAAGTAGGTCCTTCACCCAAGTACCAAGATTAAAAGCCGATTTAGGGCTGAAAGTGAGACCCTTAGATAACACAGATAATTCAGGAGGGAGAGTGGTTTTGACAAGAGGATGAGAACATTGTACTGTTGTGACTGGTTCTTGTGATTATGAGTTATCTCATCTGGTGCAGTCCCCAACAACCAGTCTTTCCTTCTCATCGCATCCGGTAAGTCTTCCCTGACGCCAGGTTCTGGTGACTTTTCCGAGCTTTACCCCTTTTCTAAATTTCACCAGTCCTTTTCCTTCACCTGTCTTACTTCCCCTTCAGACCTTCTGCCAGAAGGAGCCACTGGCTCCAAAAGCTTGCATACGAAATACCTTTTATAAGTGTGTTTTCCTGCCATTGTTTGGTGAGTAGATTTTTTATCTATCCAATTACATTGTTCAAGCCAGTGTGACACACAAGTTGAATGAAATCTCAAAAAAAATACTTTTCTGGCAGTTTCACACGGCTGTACAAATGTTCTGTATAATATACTAAAGTGGATGGAGACTACAAAGAACAGCTGAAGCTTTAAAACCACCATACCAACATCTTATCATTTCTCTTGTTTTATTAATCTAGTCTTGAAACTTTTTGAACTGATGGGGTACATGATTTTTTAGTGAGTTACTTAAATTGAGGGTGTACGTAAACAAATCATGAAGAATTCAGGTGTACTTCTCAGCTGCAGACTAAGAGTACTAGTGCATAGTGCAAAGTGGTGATGTCATTTTCACATCATCAGCCCTTCTTTTATAGATTTCAATATTACGAAAAAGATAGATTGCTACTCACCATATAACAAAGGCTACTAAACACAAGCTTTTGGCCAGAAGGCCTGAAATAAACACACACACACACACACACACACACACACACACACACACACACACACACACACACGCAAATTCAAGCAAATGCAGCTCACACACACATGATCACTGTCTATGGCTGCCAAGGGCAGGCTGCAAGCAATTGCGCATGATGAGAGAAACAATTTAGGTGGTGGGGGTAAGGAGGAGGCTGGGGCAGGGAAGGGGAGGGAGAGCAGGATCTGGGTTGGGAACAGTAAAGTGTTCTTAGATTAGATTGGGGGTGGGGTTGGGGGTGATAGGAGCAAAAAGACTGTGAATGTGGGAGGGGGAGACAGAAGTAAAGAGACTGGGGGGGGGGGGGGGGGGGGGTGAGGTCAGAAGTAAAAAGACTGTGGATGTGCTTGTGGAATTAGAGATGGCTGTGTAGTGCTGGAGTGAGAACAAGCAAGGGGATAGGTGGGCAAAGGACAATGGCTAATGAAGGTTGAGTGTAGGAGGGTTACAGGAACATTGGATATATTGCAGGTAGAGTTCCCACCTACACAATTCAGAAAAGCTGATATTGGTAGGAAGGATCAAGACAGCATGGGCTATGAAACAGTCATTAAAACAAGGAATGTGGTGTTGGGCAGTGTGTCCGGTAACTGGGCAGACCAGCTGTTTCTTGCCACAGTTTGTTAGTGGCCGTTCATATTAACGGGCAGCTTGTTGGTTGTCATGTCCACATAGAATGATGTACAGTGGTTGCTGCTTAGCTTGTAGATCACATGACTGGTTTCACGGATAGCCCTGCCTTTGATGGGATAGTTGATGCTTGTGATTGGACTGGAGTAGGTGGTGGTGGAATGATGTATGGGACACATTAAATATATATATTTTTTCCTTTTTATGTCACTCAAATGGCATATATTTGCAGCATCTTGGAGGAATAAACGTGTTAAAATGTCATGTAGTAAGTGAGATATTATCAATTAAAAACGGTCAGATTTTCATATATATATGAGACAGTCTTTTCTGCTGTAGCTGATATAAAATCAAAATAACATTCAAAGAATATAGCAAATGAACTGAAAAACTGGTGACTCAGTTTCACTTCCTTTCCCGACAAAGCAGCACACTGCCTACAATGCTGGTTGCTGTTTTTGTCTCACTACAATTACAAAATCCATTTCCTTCTTATGTCTAAAGATGCCAATGGGGACATTGTGTCCCAATTTCCCGTGGGTCCTGATCACTTTGATCTTTGAGAACTGCTCTGCTTCCGTCTTGATACTGGAATGCAGGTCACACTTGAGGGTTTCCCAACTATGAGTTTGCACATAGCACCTGCTGCTGCCACCGATCCAGTTCTCTGTCAGATGGTTCAGTTTGTTCAACGGGACTGGAAAGATAAACTGCCGGGTAAGGCTTTGGAACCCCTGTGCAATTATTTTTCCTTACAGTATTGCTCTCTGTTTTTGATCGTGTTTTGCTGTTGTCCACAGAAGACCTCTATCCCAGAGCAGTAATTCCTGCCACAGTACAGTGCAAGGTTCTCTACCTTCTCGACCAGGGCCATTGGGGAGTTTTGCGAACTAAATTGTTTACTAGGAGGCGATTGACGGTGGAATTGTCCATTTTTGTGGTGGCTTGAGAGCAGTGTGCCCAATAATAAGCAGCTCTCAAGGCATCTCTGTTTCCCCTGTCCCACTCCATGCCAACCATAGGAATGCATTCACGTAGGCTTCGTGGGTCTCCTTGAATTTCTATTGGCTTTTGATTGTGGATGCATTTTCCTGGTTTCCTTACATTCTCCGCTGTGTGTCGACATTGGCTGACATCACAATTCAAACACTTTTTAGGGTTTTTTTTCTATCAAGGGGTTGCCTCGTACCTCAGTTTCTGATAAGGGCCCCAGTTCATTTCTCACACTCTCCATTGCTTTTTTCCTATCATTCATGTTACTGCTCTGCCATTCCACCCTTAATCAAATGACGAGACAGAACAACTAATGTGTATGTTCAAGTCTCAAATGAAAAAGTCTGTAGTGGATTCTTCACCAGACAATGCCTTTCTCCATTTTCTGACCATGTATCACTTCATGCCTCAGGGGGAACAGAGCCTGGCTAAGTTGCCTCATGACTGGCAGTCACACATGCTCCTCCACGTTCTGCAGTCTGTGCTGCACCTGCCGTCGTCAGGTTCATCTCATTGCTTTGCACTGGGATCGCCGGTGTGAGCACGAGGATTTGGTCAATAGCCCAAATGGATACTGGCCACTGTTGTCTGTCACCGGGATGTGAAGTTCACGATGGCCATACAGCTGACAGGCTGATGGCACACCACTTTGAACAGTTGTGTCCCGTTCACTGCCAGAAGCTACCAGTTGTGGATGCAGCCCGTCACCACAGCCCGCCCTGCTGCCCTCCACCCCAAGCCCATTGGCTGCCTCCTCCATGTCCAGTGCCCTGGGGTTGCAGCTTCCCGGCAGCAGATCTCAGTCCGTCTCTGACATCGGGTCCATTATCACACCCTGCTGTACCATCGGGCCACATCTCACCATCATTGCTTCAGCCATCATCATCATCATCATCATCATCATCAACATCAACATCAGTGGCTCCAGCTCCCCTAGGACCTGCTTGCTGATGGCGACACAGATATGGTAAAGGCACTCTCCTCCCCAGTGCTTTTGTCATGCACTGTCTGGGCCCACTGCCCTCGGGCACGCCCATGTCTCCACACATTCTGGTCCAATGTACCAGTACCGTCCCAGCACATCATCCCACTCTCTGCAGTTGGCATTCCAGATCCGATGGATGTGTCTCTCATAGGACCACTGACATCTCCTCCGTCACCTGGGCACCCTCTTCACACAAGGCAGAGGTGTGCTGTATACTGCTACTAGTGCATTTGAGTGTGGGTGTGAGTGTGCCCAGTGTAGTGTCACCATGCGTATGTACTTAAATTAACTGTCAATGTTATCAGTGCAGATCAGCCCCTAGCGGCCACCTGTAGGGAGCATGTACACAGCTCAGTCTCCGCTGTACTGCCTACTGGCAACTCGCGCCTCTATATGCACAGAGCAGCACTGACTCACGCTCGCTATACACTGACTCACGCTCAGTATGTTCTTTTAGTATGTGCTGCTCATATCAGTTGCTCTGTGTATCACTTATGTTACACCTTCTGTACGATTTTCTTCTCTCGTTATATGTGAAGTCATGAAAGGCTTATTTCCATTACTGTTCAAAGTTTATTCATAAAGCTATATTGCGTCACTTGGATCAGTTGTGTGTATTACTTGGTTACTACAGTTAGCACTTCTTGCCTAATCACAGAAGCGTCCACAATGACTCCTCAAAAGGCAACAGATTGGGTATTAATTAGCTCTGCCTGTCACTTATGACTTTGGCAGGCGTCAAGTGCAATACATCACACACAACTGTCATGTCTTTTGTTGACTGCACTAAACAAGCAATATAAAGTTTGGATATACACCCCAGTGGCTTTGTCTAGGTTTTTTTTTTTTTTTTTTTTTTCCTCTCTGATGACAAATGTAGTTCTCTGAAACTTGTAAATAAAAATGTGCACTAACAGTACAGACCATTATTGAATTGACACAGGCATAAGCAATATGCTGACTTTTTTTGTGGCATACATGCATATCATTTGAATGAAAGCTGCACCTCAAATGTCTAACAGTAGGCACTCCATAAGTAAGTACTACCTACCTTCACTTCCACTGGCAACGAAGTCCTGGTTGACTCCACCAAAGCAACTGTGTATAGTGAAATGTCCTTGTGTAACTCCCTGGAATTTCCGCACAAGGCAACGATCTTGTAGGTCCCATAAGTGTACACCCTGGGTGGCAACATTTAACAATGCAAGGCGATCTGCGGCATTTACGGAAAATGCCATCACAGGGTGATCTTCCTGCAAACTGGTATCAAAATATGTTGCTGATGACTGTGGAACTAATTTCTGATTACTGTATTACCTCATTTTTCTAAGTGGGTTCAGAAATGAACACACAGACACACATGTCACATCATAACACAAGTTACAGACCATATAATGAATTATAGGATTTACTGAATACTGACAACCATTTTCTATTAATAATTTTACTAGTTACAACCAGTAATTTTATTACCCAACAGGCACATAACATTTTATTTCATAACATCAGCATCCTCAAAAATCATAGTAATTAATGACTAGGTTGTGATGTTGACATTGAAACTTGTGCTTATTCCAATGTACTATAAAGAATGGTTATAGCCAGCCATGGTCTCTCTGAAGTTATTTGGGAATACAAATTTTCAGGCTAACAACACAAACAGCGACATCTTTTCAAATCAACTCATCCTGCAGGTGACATTAAATGCACACTAAGATTCTACTCTTTAGCAACGCTTAAGTGGGAATGCATACACTAATTAGCGAATGATTTAATTAGCTCAATAAACTCCACACTGAGTGACTAACACATTATATACTTCTTTTAATTTTAGTCACAGTTACAGAATATGATTACAATCATAACTGGTTCCAGCATACATTTCCCATCTTCAGATAATGTATGGCTGAAACTAGTTATTACTCCAACAAAATTCTGTGACTGTATCTAAATCAAAACCAAGTAAAGAAAATGTCAACTGATTGGCGTGAACAAGATCATAACACTTACTACTAAGACATATGCAAGCTTCTGTGTTGGTTCTCCTCCTTGAATGTATGTACAAAAACATTAACTATTTACCACCACAACATTGTAGAATTAGCTTTGAGGTTGCATTTCAGAATGTGGCCTCACAATGGAAAAAAATCAATAAAAATAATGAAAGCATGTGATTAGAGCATTTTATTTTAAGTAAGATAGTAATAATAGCAATAATAATCTTAGGGGCCGAGTTAAAAGAGAAGAGTCCATTGGTAAAATTTTGGTGCTTTTCTTTATAGTATTAGTTGGGAGTTAGTTGTTAAGTGAGGTCATATAAACAAACTGTTAAAAAAATTTAATCATAAGTTATAGTAGTAGCTAAGTTAAGCATAATTATTTGCATATTTGGTCATTATTAATGGAATACATAGAGAGCAACTGGCAGAAGTGATAACTGGCACATACATGATAATGAAGTGAGACTACGTCCACACAAGCAAAACATGATTCATCACGGAAAAAGTTTTTGACCACAGGAGAAAGATTAGGACTACAATCAGCATCCAACTAAAAGTACAGTGATAGATTTTTCTCAACTGCACAGACTACATTCAGTACTTCAGTGGACTAATTAAACTCTCAAAACATCATTTAGATACACCTCTATTCAAGAATTTGTCAAAATTATAAATAAGTGGTTGAGATGTGAATTTTTTTTAATGCCTCCACCAGACATCATCATTAATTCTATTACTTCACAACAAACAAAGAAACAGAAAGATTGCATGATATGATCATCTCAGTTGATCTGGACCACAATCAAATATCTGGACCACAATTAAATATCACAAAAACTGAGTATTTGTAAACTGGTCCTAATCTTTCAGTAGTGAATGTTAAAGGCAAAATAAAGATGGCAAGCTGATTCCAGCATCTTGGTTCTTGTCTTGGATCTCATCTACAAACTAATATGAACATATTAGTGATGAAAGAATTAGAATAAAAGCAGTCTAATTATGGCAGCATTAGATCCCTTAAAACTTCTTCAACTGTGGACAACACCGAAAAAACAAGACAGACTAACATGTGGATGATTGACTCAATGTTGGCAGAATGTCATTAACAGAGGGGCAACAACCATTGGACTGTGCCCAAACGCCACAAGAGATAAAGAAGAACAGTGTTTGGTGATCAGAAGAACAAGATCCAGTTGAAATTGTAAAATATTAGGAGGGGGATGTGGAGCGGGACAAGGAGGAAATGGGACAGAAGAACAAGAAGAAAATGAATCATTGATAATATACAAATGGGGATAATTTTTTTCCATTTGTACAGAGACTGAGAAAAGTGACATGTCCACAGCTGTGTGTACATTTAAGAAATAAGAAAAATGGGAAAAATGGCCTCCACTTAACTTTCATACTCAAAAAACAGCCAACAGAGGAATTATCTGTTGCAAATAAATGAGTTAAGAACAAACCGAAAACTTAGTCACTAAAAATTTAAGTCTTAAAAAGAAATGGCAATCATTACCGTCAGACCAAAAATCACAATATCTCTTTCTTAAAAAATAAAAATAAAAAATAAATTGGGAAATTGAAAGGAACACTTACTTACCACCAGCACAGTCAGGAGCAACAAGAGCTGAGTTTATAGGCATGTAAATCAAAAAATGGCGTAAAATCTTAGGTTTTAAGAAATTTGATATTAATTCCCTCTTGGCAAAGAGGTATAGCCTGAAAGTAGGAGAAACCATGAAAAAGATGTAGACATAAAAGAGGTGAGCAACAGTAGCTCTGAAGGAACAAGATAGCAGCTGTAGGTAATAAATCAAATCTTAATTTTGATGAAGCAGCTATCCCCTAATGCTCTGAAATCTTTTAAACTAACATTGCTGATTCAGTTTCTGTGTCTGTCAATACCACTCTGGTTGCCTTATTTTGAGTAATTAGCAAGCAGAGAAATTATATTTATCTCGCTTAGCAAAATATAATTTTTCACTAGCCCACTATGAAAACAAATACAGTAGGACATTGATAAACAGGCACATTCAGGGCTCTGTCAATGCCAGATTATAAAATGTGCCCGATTATCAACATCATTTTTAGAAACTTGGTTTAAAAAAAGGGACATAAGCAAAACCTCTAGTTTTAACATACAAAATCAATGAACTTTTATTTATTAAACACAACAGAAGAGATTGCAGTATTAAAAAAAAATCAAAATTATGTCATACTTTTTCTGTAAAAATAAAACTTTAGTAGAAGTCAAATATGATACTGTTCTATTAAATCAGTTTAATGCTCCATGTTTTAGAAATGTTCAATGTACCGTACATAAATAATTTTTTGTACACTAGTACAAAATAAAATACGTACCACAGATTTGAAAAGAACAAGAACAAGGTTATTAATAAAACTGCTACCAAGAATTTTGTACAGTTTAATTGGAATCACTGTCTTCAGGAATAGCACACATACCCAACACTGTCAAGGGCATGAAATACATCGGACTGGTATCTGCCAGTGACGGTTCAGAATCATTTATACTAGCACAAAGCTAGCAATGCAACCAGCTTATCTTGGCAAGAAGGTAACTGCCAAGTGAGGCAGACTATTCTTACTGATGAGGCACCACGCCAAATGGTTCCGATGTTTCTCAAAGCTGTCCATTATAATGTCAATAGCACTGAGCTAAAAATATGCATGCCAGTCTAGTGGGACTAACTGATTATCGAGTTCTGAACTACTGCAGTCTTACTCTACTTAAATTACCTGTTCAACACAGAATACAGAGAGAACTCTTGGCTGAATATTAACCTGCTCAGCTAAAGGAGAGGATCATTTTCAGGCCATGAAGAAGACTCCCTTGTTACTGGAAGTCATTAAAAAAATTAAGCAAGTATTTTTCGTTTTTGACACTGTATTCGTCTACGGCAACAAGAATTTCATGAAATATCATAGAAATTTTCAACTAATTGTGCTCAATGTGCCTGTAAATAACAAATTTCCATTTATGAATACTACTGGACTGTTTAAAGTTTAATTCTGATATTATAACAGATAAGTAAAACTGCTGTGGAGAAATATATGGTACATCAATGTAATGCAAATATTTTTGTGGATGATTACAAGAGGCAATCAAACTATCTGGGATAGTACTAACGTGCTGTGTTATGTAGTCTGCAGTATAAGCTAAAATGTAATACAGCATAATGAGTGTGGCAACTGTTGGACCCATCAGGTAAGCGGTTCTGAACTGCGGTAAAGACTACTAGGTACTTCATTCACATGGAAATGCTTTGTGAGTATAGCAACTGATGAAATAAACCACTAAGAGATCAATGTTCCTAACATTCTTATTTTACCCTGAGTATGCTTCACATGTAAGGCTGTTATAATCAGATGGCTTTACTGTGTAATTTCTTTCTTTCATTATATATTCTTCATTCAGGAGAAACAAAGAAGAAGAAGGAAGATTATAGAGTTTAACATCCTACTGACAATGAGAACATTAGAAGCAAATCACAATCTCAGATTTTGAAAGGCCAGGGAATGAAATTGGCCATATACTTACGAAAAAATCATTCTGGCATTTGCTTTAGTTATTGGGGAACCTACAGAAAACTTAAATCTGAATGTCTCATCATGAATCTGAACTGCAGTCCTTCCAACTGAGAGTCTTAAACCTACACCTCCCCATTCAGTAGAAATATCCATGTGTACAATGGCAGATGCATGCATACTGTAGAAGCATTCTGCTAGGACAATCTAAACTGGCTGTTCATAAGAATTATATACTGTGTGTGTGTGTGTGTGTGTGTGTGTGTGTGAGATATGCATTACGAGCTAAATAAATGTGTGCAGTTTTACTCTATTATGCAAAGTAATCTCTTCCTAAAGGTACTCATTCCCAAACAATATCACTAATTATGGAATCATTAAATGCCATATTGATAACAATGTTCAATGATTTGCTAACAATCTGGAAAATCCTGCATGGTTCATTAATGCTGTTGTTGAGAAGGATGTTGATCAGCTACACCATTTGACATTGAGTTCAACTGTCAGAGTTTTGATTGGTCTGATGCTATGGAATCGTCACTGTTATGAAACGTCATGTTCAATGATGGCACTGAAACCTGTATAAGTAGCAATGTCAAGTTTGAATGAATCTTCACAATGGCTGAGCCCTTATCTCCATTCGATGATGATGATGAGGTCCCATACTCCAAGGAGCGTAGGGGACGATGTGGGAGACCCCACCGCCATACTAGGCAAGGTCCTAGTGGAGGTGGTTTGCCATTGCCTTCCTCCGACTGTAATGAGGATGAATGATGATGATGAAGATGACAACAACAACACCCAGTCGTCTCGAGGCAGAGAAAAAAAATCCCTGACCCCGCCGGGAATCAAACCTGGGACCCCGTGCCCTGGAAGCGAGAACGCTACCGCGAGACCACGAACTGGTACAATTTGCTTATGAAGTGGCGTATGAGGATTACAAGGGGGTGATCTTTGTTACAGCAATTTAAAACACACTGAAAAATATACATTATTTGGATACGTTCTGTAAAACTTTTCACAAAAATATACAGAATATACTGGCATCCCTAGATATCTCCATTACGACACACTTCTAGCTATTCACCAAACTTCCCTTCATTTTCTAAATTTCCTTCCTGTCCTCTGAGTGTTTTTATAGTGCCATAAAATCCACAAATGCTAGTGCATGTAAGGCTGGAGAAAAAACAGTCTATCCTTTGGCTTTCTCACGTAATGCTCTACCACATGTGTTCAGTTAGCAGAAATTTGCTGTAAAAGGCAACTGTAAGGAATATTTGCTTCTAAGTAAACTTTACCACAGGGTGAAAGTTCCATCCTCATAGACTATTGGGAATTGTGTGTGTGCTAATAAATCAGTAAGAGTGAACATGTTAATCCACTGAGTGTAGTGTACAAGTAATGACCTAATGCAACACAACTACAAAGAAATAAATTTCATCAAACATCAATGAAAAGGAATAGTTATAATGCTAACAATTCTCATTCCACTCACTACCAAAGCAAAAGTGTTTGTCCATACCTCTCTGTCACAAAATTATCAGTGCAGTCAGTGAGAAAATTTACTTGCCAATGCTAGTGAACAACAATGAAAAGCAATAAAACACAGTTGTATAATGGCATACACACTGAAGAGCCACAGAAACTGGTGCAGCTGCCTAATACCATGTAGGGTCCCCGCGAGCACACAGAAGTGCTGTAACAAGATGTGACATGGACTTGACTAATGTCTGAAGTAGTGCTGGAGGGAAAGGACACCATGAATCCTGCAGGGCTGTCCATAAATCCATAAGAGTACAGCTCCAAGGCATCCCAGATATGCTCAATAATCTTCATGTCTGGGGAGATTGGTGGCCAGTGGAAGTGTTTACACTCAGAAAAGTGTTCCTGGAGCCACTCTGTGGCAGTTCTGGATGTGTGGTGTCACACTGTCCTGCTGGAATTGCCTAAGTCTATCGGCATGCACAATGGACATGAATGGATGCAGGTGATCAGACAGGATGCTTATGTACGTATCACCTGTCAGAGTCGTATCTAGATGTATCTGGGGCCCCATATGACTCCAACTGCACACACCCCACACCATTACAGAGCCTCCACAAGCTTGAACAGTCCCCTGCTGACATGCAGGGCCCATGGATTCATGAGGTTGTCTCCATACCCGTTCACGTCCATTTGCTTGATGCAATTTGAAATGAGACTCATCTAACCAGGCAACATGTTTCCAGTCATCAACAGTCCAATGTCAGTGTTGACAGGCCCAGGCGAGGCTTAAAGCTTTGTGTTGTGCATTCATCAAAGGTACACAAGTGAGCTTTCAGCTCAGAAAGCCCATATTGATGATGTTTCGTTGAATGGTTCACACACTGACACTTGTTGATGCTCCCGAATTGAAATCTGCAGCAATTTGCAGAAGGGTTGCACTTCTGTCATGTTGAATGATTCTCTTCAGTTGTCGTTGATCACGTTCTTGCAGGTTCTTTTTCTGGCCGCAGCGGTGTCAGAGATCTGATGTTTCACCGGGTTCCTGATATTCACGATACGCTCATGAAATGATCATACAGGAAAATCCTCACTTCATCACTATCTCGGAGATGCTGTGTCCCATTGCTTGTGCAACAACTATAATGCAAGTTCAAACTCACTCAAATCTTGATAACCTGCCATTGTAGCAGCACTAACTCATCCAACAACTGTGCCGGAAGTAGTTGTCTTATATAAGTTTTGCTGACCACAGCGACATATTCTGCCTGTTTAAATAGATATTTGTATTCGAATACGCATGTCTTTACCAGTTTCTTTGGTGCATCAGTGTATGTGCTAATTAGATTAAGTTTTGTTGCATCCAAAAAACTTAAATAGTGACATCCCCCCACCCTCCCCCGCCCCACCCTCTAAATTCATCTAGAGCCAATTCACTCAATGGTTAATCTGTTCCTTCAGTGCTTTCTGCTATTTTCTATGTATTTCTCTTTCTTCCAATCACGTTCCACATTGTCAAGGAGGCACTTACTTCCACTGGTGACAACTCCATCGTATTTTGCAAATTGTTGCTATTTACAACTTTGTTAATATTACATACCACCACTGTAGTGCAAAATTAATTGGACACAACTAACATTGAAATTCTAACTTATCATGTCCTGACAATGAAACTGAGATAATATACACAACTGTAAGAATGATATACCACAGTTCATTAAGAAGAGGTTACAAATAATAATAAAAAAGAATATACTGAGTGAAATCAAGAGAGTTCTTTCTCTCCAAAAGGTGCTATGTAAATCAATCAATCAGAAAATGTACACACAGTACCACTATAGCATTCCTTTCCCCCTTGATCAGCATTTTCTAAAAGAATGTCATTTTGCTACCAATCGAGAATATAATCGTCAATCTGACACAAACTTCAAGATGTCTTCTCCGCCACTGCTGTAGGGCATACACACTTGTATCATATTCCAACAAAACAGCTGAAGAAGAATCTTTCAATACAATTTCTTGTGCCTACTTCTGTGCTGTTTAGTGTACCCAACTCATTACTAACAATTATATTTTCATTAAGTTGTCATTTATAATGCAGACACTTGTGTTTGAAACAGATATGCCTAATTTTTAAAAAATGACAATACCAATATAAAGAGAAATGTACTAAATAAGAAACTCACTTGCAGCAAAGACGTAACATGTGTTCCACAGAGGCTGGCAATAAGAAGATAGAGAAAGTCACCCCAGATGTGAGTAGATAAGAGGAACATCTGTGGCACTGGGGGCTATTATAGGCTGGTTGAGATGAAGGCCACTTTCAAGAGGGGCAGCAATGGTGCCGTCATTGGTAATGTAGAAGTATAAACAATTTTCCCATTGCTACCTTGTATTATAAAGAAAAAAGAAAGTGTATAAAAGCTGTCCTATGTCTGGAGGCGCAGAATCAGTTTTAAAAATATTTCCTATCTGAATGGAGAATTATTAACAAAAGTATTTAAAAAACAAAGTGTTGAAGCTTAAAAGTGCCAGTTATCACAAAAGCAAACATAAACATAGTTAGATCTATTGTGACTGGAAAATCAGAACTTGAGGTGCTATTTTTGTTTCCAATTATTATACAGCAACTTACAATAACCAATTCATTAGTAGCACAGTACTATGCTTCAGCTTTTGTTGGTAGTATCATTACCTGCAAACTCCAAAGATTACTTTCTAGCACATGTTTAACACTAACAGTAAGGGAAAGTATACCTAATTCCACAAATTTGTTGCTGTACATGGATCGTGGGGCACACCGACAGTTGGAATTAAATTTTTGTTTCATATTAAGGAAAGTATAAAAGTGACATGTCTCATTTTTACCTAAGGACACCAATATTCAAACTTATTTATGAATTTATTTTAAACATTCCAAGGTATTTTTACAACTATCTAATACAAACAAAAAATGAAATTTAACTTTTGTATTGCCTTGTTTCCAAAACAATTCATTCATCATGACCACCTAATACCACAGTAAAATTTACATCTTTCCATCATTATGGCAGTGAGAAAGGACCTTACACCTCACACAGTATTACTTCATAAGAATAAGAGAAGCAGTTCACCTCAGATATTTTCCTACTGTAGATGTGTCTAAACTGAAACACTTCTGGCTAAGAAATTCTAAGAAGAAAAAGAGACTCAGTCTGTATGTGTGTTTGGGGGGAACTGCAAGACCTCTATCTTGAACCAAAGCTTTTATATTGCAAGATCCCTCATCAGTGAATTTATTATAGATGGAGAACTGACAAATAAGTACAAACTAACTGTAAAAACAGCTGAAGGAGTATTCACCTATAATGATTCAGAATCAACATCAAAAACATTTCTGAACAGACCTCACAATGCAGCAGGCAATTGGCTTACGCATTAGCACTTTGTGATACACAAGATTTGATGGTTTGTTTGTGCTTCATTATTTTGCTAAAAGCTACATTTAGACTCTTATTTTGGTAAGAATTCATCTTGCACTCTCCAGCAATTTGATTAGACTGATCTCGAGGTGTTTTCTCTCCTCATAAGTGTACCTTGAAGAGAAGCATGAAGCTGCAGTGGAGAGAAATAAACAGTGAACACAAACAAGGAACACACAATTGTTCAGCTCGTGATCTTCTGACTCTAGTCCCTCTTAGTCATCCACTCTAATAATATGGCTAGGCAATGATCCCCCTGTCATCTCTGTCTACATCTTCTTGGACCCTCTCTCAATGATAACTAGCAGTCGAATTTTGGAATCTTGAAGATACAAAGGGGCAGTCCTAAAGCTTCAATTATCACATCAAGAAAATAAAGTTATGTAATTCTTTTGGTACATGTGTGTAGTCCTGATACACACTGAAATTTCCATGTCATAGTACTAAAGCATGCCACTGCCAGAGCAAAAATAAAAGGGCAGAGCACATTTATGAAGTGGGGTCGAGTGAGATAACTCATTTTCTGCATTTGTAGGGGAACAACAATGCAACAATCCATTTGGAGTTGGTGGAAGAGTACAGTGACAGCACATCATCATATGAATCGTATGACACTGATTAGGCAGCACAGATACTTTCAGTGAGGTCAATCAAGTCTGAATGACAAATAATGAACTGGCAGACCACCTCTCTGCGAAGAACCATGAATCACAACAGAAGCTGAGGCTGTGGTGCTCAAGGACCATGTACCGCAGTTGAAATGGCAGTGGAAAAAGTAAAAATCAGTCTCAGATCAGTTTTCAGCATCTTGCATAACATTCTGAACAGGACACAGGTTTTTGCCTACAGGGTTCTGCAATTGCTCATACCCATTAAAAAAGCCTGCCAAACAGAGGCTGCAACAAAAATATTGCAACAGTGTCAAGTTAATCCAGAAGATGACTTCTGTAGCCACCTAATACGCCTGGTTGAGTGCTGGAAGTATCACCCAGACAAAGGAGACAAAACAGCAGTGCAAGCAGTGGAAATGTGGATTCACCACTGCTGAAAAATGTGGAGACTCAATTATCATTCTCCAAGGTGGCGATGACTGTTTATTGGGGCTGATATGGCGGTGTGGAGCTTGTTGGAACAAATTGTCACATTAGCACTACTCATATCTCCTTACAAGGTTACAGGAGGTTGTCAACAGGAAATGTTTGAGAAAGCTGTCCAAGGGTGATTTATGGCTCAATGATGACATCCTAGTCATTCTGCACAGTGCCATTCTCAAACCTGTTGCCTCTACAGGTAACCAAATTTTGTGGTATTAGGTGATAATTAAAACTTTGTGGCTACCCTCATAGTTATGAATAAACTCTTTATGTTGGTTTAATTATTTCTTCTTGTGAGGAATAAATGTAGTATTAACTGTTCTTTGTGCAAACAATAATAGCTTAAATCAGAGAACATATAAGATGACAATTACGTGAATGACTGTGATTTAGAAAGAAACAATAAAGAAGCTTAATCATTAGGAGCAGTCTAAGGAAAACCAAACAGCTGCCACAACACGATCATGGAATCAGTCCATTGAAAAGTAATCACCACACACATTAAGATATTTATTCCACTGGGAAATGAGATGATCAATTCCTGTTTTGTAGAATGTGGTCAACCACTGATGGATCCACAACTGCATCCACTCCTGTACTTCCTTGTCTGACTCAAATGGACGTCCACGCATGTGTATCTTCAGGTCACCAACAATGTGTGAATCACATGGCGAGTGATCTAGACTGTACAGAGGATGCTGCAATGTTTCCTAACCAAATCACTCAAGGATAGCCTTCATCCGATTGGCAGTGTAAAAGCAGGCATCATCATGCAACAGGATGATTCCGCCGGAGAGCGTTCTTGGGCATTTTGACTTCATAGCAAATCACAGTTTCTGCAGAGTGTCTTCATAGCACTAAGCATTGATTGTGATTCTACATTCAAGGAACCTGATGAGCAGAGGGTCCCAGCAGTTGAAGTTGCATGATAATGACTGCCCACACTGTCAACCTGACAACAGCTACGTTTCAGTGATTTGGTTGGAAAACAATGCAACATCCTCTGCCCAGCCCATATCATTCACTGTGTGATTTTCACATTACTGGTGACCTGAAGAAAGACATGCATGGGTGTTGGTTTCAGTCTGACGAGGAAGTGCAAGAGCAGATGTAGCTGTGGATCTGGCAGCTGCCAACCATGTTCCACAAAACAGAAATTGATCATCTCATCTCCCACTGAGATAAATATCGTAACATGTGCGATGATTACTTTTGAATGGAACCATTCCGTGGTACCACTTGGAGGAGGGGAGGGGGGGGGGGGGGGGGGGGGGCAGGGATTTGGTTTTCATTTGACTGCCACTCATAAACATACACGGCAAAAGTAATGAACTTTATTACATCTATTTAAACAAGAGAAAGACAGAACTAATAATTAAAATTAAATTTGCTTAAACATCAAATATAATATGAATACAGTAATGGCAAGATAAATTAATAACTGAGAGTATCAGATCTGTATCACTCATTTATAAAATTTAATTGGAAAGATAATGTTCAGTGCGCAGTTCACTTAAAAAAGGTGACGTGCAAGTATGACTCGAGCACTGCAGGTTCCATACATACTAAATTATGTATGCAGCCAGTTCATCCATTCCACGAGTTGAGGATCTCTAAGATTTTTGCCTCTTATCAACATTGATACTAGCAAGATATTGGTCTCAGGGATTCAAAGACTTTTGAGAATGTTTTAATTTCAAGTTACAAGTCAGATAACAAATGACAAAAGAAATATTTTTTCCATGTGATATAATTACAAATTAACAATTCTTTTCCTGTCTTTGTACAGTGAAACCCTTCTTGCCAAATTTCACAATTCTACATCAAGGGAAAGGACCTACACTACGTAATCAAAAGTATCTGGACACCTGGCTGAAAATGACTTACAAGTTTGTGGTACCCTCCTTCGGTAATGCTGGAATTCAATATGGTGTTGGCCCACCCTTAGCCTTGATGACAGCTTCCACTCTCGCAGGCATACGTTCAAACAGGTGCCAGAAGGTTTCTTGCAGAATAGCAGCCCATTCTTCACAGAGTGTTGAACTGAGGAGAGCTATCGATGTCGGTTGGTGAGGCCTGGCATGAAGTCAGCATTCGAAAACGTCCCAAAGATGTTCTGTAGGATTCAGGTCAGGAATCCCACTACAGGGATGTTATTGTCATGTAACCATTCTGCCACAGGCCATGCATTATGAACAGGTGCTCGATTGTGTTGAAAGAAGTAATCGCCATCCCTGATTTTCTCTTCAATAGTGGGAAACAAGAAGGTGCTTAAAACATCAATGTAGGCCTGTGCTGTGTTAGTGCCATGCAAAACAACAAGGGGTGCAAGCCCCCTCTGTGAAAAACAAGACCACACCATAATGCCACCGCCTCCAAATTTTACTGTTGGCACTGCACACGCTAGCAGATGACGTTCACCAGACATTCACCATATCCACACCCTGCCATCAGATCGCCACATTGTGTACCCTGATTTTTCACTCCACACAACTTTTTCCACTGTTCAATCATCCAATTTTTATGCTCCTTACACCAAGTGAGGCATCGTTTGGCATTGACTGGTGTGATATGTGGCTTATGAGCAGCCGCTCGACTGAAATCCAAGTTTTCTCACATCCCACCTAACTGTCATAGTACTTGCAGTGGATCCTGATGCAGTTTGGAAATCCTGTGTGATGGTCTGGATAAATGTCTACCTGTTACATATTATCACCCTCTTCAACTGTCGGCAGTCCTGGCCTGTCGGCAAGGTCGGCCGGTACGCTTTTGTGCAGTACGTATCCCTTCACGTTTCCACTTCACTATCACATTGGAAACAGTGGACCTAGGGATGTTTAGGAGTGTGGAAATCTCACTTACAGTTGTATGATACAAGTGACACCCAATCACCTCACCACGTTCGAAGCCCGTGAGTTCCACAGAGCACCCCATTATGCTCTCTCACGATGTCTAATGACTACTGAGGTCGCTGAAATGGAGTACCTGGCAGTAGGTGGCAACATAATGCACCTAATATGAGAAAAGTATTTTTTTTCTTTTTTTTGCGGGGGGGGTGGGGGGGGGGGGGGTGGGGGGTGGGGGTGGGGGGTGTCTTTTGATCACACAGTGTATAGGATTTAAAGAATGAGTTTGCGAATATCGAAACATGTAACATAAATGGCATTTATTATACTCTCATGGGACCATAGACCTTCATATGTGACGTAAATTTTAGCTTGATACATCTACTTGTTCTTGAAAAAAAAAAAAAAAAAAAAAAAAAAAAAAAAAGGGGGGGGGGGGGGGGGATTTTAACACCTGGACAGACGGACAAAAAGTGATTCTACAAGGGTTCCATTCTTACCAACTTCAGTACAGAACCCTAGAACCCATATACCGGAACTGAGTTGTGACAGGAAAGGAAAGCTGTTACTAAGAAACAGTCTGCAACTTGTAAATGTTTCATTCTCGTTGTTCCATCAAAGAAATATTCTCAAAACCATTCACTAAATCAATACTAACAAAGAGTTTGCATTACCAAAGAACATGAATGGGCAATGGGGCTATGTTACCACTAGTGCCCCTTCATACCAATAAAAAACAAAACAAAAAGATTTGGAATAATTTGTGAGCTAGAATTCAATTAAGTGTATTTACGAAAAATGTGTCACCATGAAAGAACACTGAGATGATTGGGAGAATATCCCAATAAAACAAGACCTTGAAGCATATGGTGTCACTGGGAAACCTATCTTGATTAGCAGGATAAAGCAATAAAATGTGTCACATTGTGCACGGTGGTACCAGCAACAGTACTGCCTAGTGAAAACAGTGGAACAGAAGACAAAGAAAACAATTAAAATACGCAAAACTCTGTTAGACTGTGCATTTAGTATCTAGCCAAGTAAGAGACATATTATGGCATTAACAAAACTGCAGAATCATCACTGCAAAACTGCAGAATCACTTCCAGAATGATATTTTTACTCTGCAGTGGAGTGAGCACTGATATCGAACTTCCTGGCAGATTAAAACTTTGTGCCATACCGAGACTGTAACTCCGGACTTGGCAGAAGTAAAGCCATGAGGAAGGGTCATGTGTCACGCTTGGGTAATTCAGTCAGTAGAGCACTTGCCCATGAAAGGCAAAGGCCCCAAGTTCAGGTCTCGGTCCGGTACACAGTTTTAATCTGCCAGAAAGCTTCATATCAGCAGACACACGCCCCTGCAGAGTGAAAATTTCATTCTGGAAACATCACACAGGCTGTAGCTAAGCCATGTCTCCACAGTATCCTTTTTTTCCAAGAGTGCTAGTATTGCAAGTTTTGAAGGAGAGCATCTATGAACTTTGGAAGGTAGTAGATGAGGTACTCGCAGAAGTAAAGCTGCCAGGATGGATCGCGAGTTCAGCTTGGCTAGTTCAGTTGGAAGTGCACTTGCCCATGAAAGGCAAAGGTTCCAAGTTCGAGTCTTGGTTCGGCACACACTTTTAATCTGCAGGAAGTTTCATTGGACACACTGTCATACGAAAAAAGCAGCTGAATCATCACATTCCATAGATTTCATAAACTGGGGATGCAGGAAAGAAAGAAAAACAAATAGGGTTGAGGTTTACGAAAGGAGAACATTCCACAGAAATTACTGTGGTGGTGCACAAGTTCATAGCATTTTTCCGTAAGTCTAATAAACACAACAAATATACATAACAGAGACTTTAGTCACTAATAATATATTCTCCTTCAGTATTTACAACAGCTTGCTAATGTTGAGACAGCTTTTTGATTCTGTGGCTGTAGAAACATGTGGTTCTGAGGTGAAGAACTCGCTGAGCCACATTCAGAGCGCATTTTCATCTGGAAAGGAAGTTCCTTGAAGGTTGTTGGTCGAGTCAGAAAAGGTGAAAAATCTGAAGATGCAAGATCAGGTGAATAATGTGGGTGCAGAATAAATTCCCAATCCAATTCCTGTATAGTGTTTTTTGTCAATCTAGTAGAATGCAGGCGGGTGCTATCGTGGAATAGCATCGTTTCACGCAGCCTTCCTGGTCATCGTTCTTGGACTGCATCTGCAAGACATCTCAATTATTGGCAATAAATGTCAGCAGTGATGGTTACACCTCTCGGAAGAAATTTGTAGAACACTACAATGTAGCTGTTCTACCAGGTGCATCAAGTTATTTTTTGTGGATGTGTGCAGGCCTTTGTACAGGGAGTCACCATTTCTCATCACCAGTAATGATACAGTGTAAGAATGGTCAGTGTTGTTCACAAGTCTGTGGATGACAAGCAACCAACAGACAAGCAACCACAGATGTACATATGTCCACCTGGTAATTTTCATATTTTGGCTGGGAACATGCGGTATACCCAATTTTTTAACCTACCTCACGGTCCGCCCCGGTAGCTGAGTGGTCAGCGTGACAGACTGTCAGTCCTAAGGGCCCGGGTTCGATTCCCGGCTGGGTCGGAAATTTTCTCCGCTCAGAGACTGGGTGTTGTGTTGTCTTAATCATCATCATTTCATCCCCATCGACACGCAGGTCGCCGAAGTGGCGTCAAATCGAAAGACCTGCACCAGGCGAACGGTCTACCCGACGGGAGGCCCTAGCCACACGACATTTCCATTTACCTACCTCACTGAATGCATATGTCACACGATGGTGGGGTGATCACAATTCATCATGTTTGCTAGTTCTCGAGTACATTGATGTGGATCATTGTGTACTAATACGTTAAAATTATCTTTGTCAAACCCCAAAGGTCTTCCTGAACGTGTTGAGTCCCTAATGTCAACACAGTCCTCCTCAAAAGGAGAAAACCATTTTCTTGCCATTTTCTGTCCAATGGCATGATTCCCATACATGATGCAAATGTTCCTGGCTGCCTCTGCTGCTGTTGCCCCCATACTGAACTTAAACAGAAGAATGTTTCAAAAAGGTTCAGATTTCTCCACTTAGCACTCCATTTCCTAGTGCCCACAGCTCCACTCTCTATCTCCAAATGACAATATGTAAACTCAAATAGCACTATAGAATTACAAATAAAAAATGACAAATCGATCTGTAAACCTGTAAAACCAGAATACCAACATGAAAAACAAAATCGCAACAAAATTATGCACCACCCTAATAATTTCAACTGCTACAAGGCTACAACAAACAATGGATACGGAACATGGAAGAGAATTTTGGGGAACTAATCTCACTGATATAAACAACCTATGGAAAAAAAGGGTTCAAATGGCTCTGAGCACTATGGGACTCAACTTCTGAGGTCATTAGTCCCCTAGAACTTAGAACTAGTTAAACCTAACTAACCTAAGGACATCACAAACATCCATGCCCGAGGCAGGATTCGAACCTGCAACCGTAGCGGTCTTGCGGTTCCAGACTGTAGCGCCTTTAACCACTCGGCCACTTCGGCCAGCCAACCTATGGAAATGGCAGCAGCGACAGGAAGGGGGAAGGGCATCCATCCATCGTCCCCCCCCCCCCCCCCCCCCCAACCAACTAACACTGCCAAAGCCAATTATTAACATGCCGACCCTGTGAAGACACAGGATATCGTCTAGAAAGAAGAAGAAGTTAACTCTAGGCAAATGAAACAGCACTAGAAACTCAAGGAAGAGAAAACAAAGACAGAGACAAACACACACACACACACACACACACACACACACACACACTCTTCAGTTGCCAGAGACTGCAGTCGTGTGTGTGTGTGTGTGTGTGTGTGTGTGTGTGTGTGTGTGTGTTTTCGATGAAGGCCATACTGGCCGAAAGGTAATTTGTGATAGTCTTTTTGTTGTGTCTATCTGTGACTCAGCATCTCCACTGTACGGTGAGTGGCAACTTTCCTTTTCATAATATTGCCACGTAGAGGAAGGTGTAATTAGATGAATGATGAAAACTGATAGCATGTCTGCCAAGGTCTTATTAATGCATTCAGTGAGCCTGTTAATTTGGGGATGGTAGGCAGTCGTCTTGTGATGAGTAATGTTGCACCGACAGTTTATCTCTGTCACTCGATTCGATTGGAAAACTTTCCCTCGATTCATAATTAACGACCTTGGGGCACCGTGTTTTAATACAATGTCTTCCACAATGAATTTGGCTACCTCGGATGCTTCAGATGTTTTCACGGCTTTTGTAAGGGCATAGCGTGTCAGATAATCAGTGCAAACAATAATCCATCTATTACTACTAGCAGACATTGGAAATCATCCGAGAAGGTCATTCCTAACATATTGCAAAGGCTTTTCAGCTGGTGGAATTGGTAGAGTCGACCAGGTGGTTTCTGAGGAACTGCCTTTCTCCTCTGGCACTCTCGACAGTGCGACACACAGTGACTGGCGCTCCTAAATAAACCTGGCCAGAAAAATCTCTTGTGGATACTATCGTATGTCATAATAAATCCTAAATGTCTGTCCTCAGGTGTGTCAGGGAATCTCTGTAGAGCATCTAAGCGCATGTGTTTAGGAATCACAGGTAGCCACCTCTTTCCAGACGGATCAACATTTTTCTTGCAAAGTAATCCATTAACTACCTTAAATTGTCCTTTCCCATCCTCTGACCAACTTAAGGCAAGCATAATTTGAGATATCTTGGCGTCCTTCTTCTGATCAGAAGAGAGATCCTGGAGTGCAGCGAGACAGTCACTATCTTCATCAAGGTCTTGATGGTCTTGCACAGGGTTTCTTGAGAGACAGTCGGCATCTTGGTGTTTTCTTCCATTTTTGTACACTATGGTAAGGTCATACTCTTGAAGACATAATGCCCACCTGGCGAGTCGTCCTGTTGGATCCTTAAGGCCTGTCAACCAACAAAGTGAAAGATGGTCTGTAACAACTGTGAATGGCCTTCCATAGAGATACTGTCGAAATTTTCACATGGCCCACGTCACAGCAAGACATTCTCTTTCTGTAGTTGAGTAGTTTCTCTCGGTTTTTGTAAGTGTCCTAGAAGCATACACTATAACCTTGTCTTTTCCATCAGAAATTTGCACCAGAACAGCACCGATCCCATGCCCACTGGCATCTGTGTGTAGTTCTGTAAGTGCTCTCCCATCATACAGACCAAGTACAGGGTCTGTCGTCACAGCTTTTCGCAGCACATCGAAAGAATCTTGTAGAGCACCACCCCAGATAAATTTAGCATCAGCTTTTAACAACTCTTGGAGTGGCCTGGCTTTGATACGAAAGTCTTTGATAAAACGATGGTAATAAGAACATAATCCAAGGAAGCTTTTCGCATCTCTAATACTTTTAGGAATAGGAAATTCCGTTATAGATCTCACCTTTTCTGGGTCTGGCCGCACACCCTCATTTGAAACAAGGTGTCCAAGTATTCTGATTTCTTTTGCTCCAACGAGACACTTCCTTGGATTAAGTTTCAATCCATCTTGTTGGAGCCACTTAAGAACGGCCCTCAGTCTTTTTATATGTTCATCAAATGTCTGTGAGAACACTATAATGTCATCTAAATAACAAAGACACATCGTCCACTTCAGGTGCCTTAGAAGATTATCCATCATCCGTTCAAAAGTTGCTGGTGCATTACACAAACCAAACGGCATTACCTTGAACTCAGAAAGGCCCTCAAGGGTGATGAATGCAGTTGTTTCACGATCAGCCTCATCTATTTCGATTTGTCAGTAACCCGAGTACATGTCCATGGTTGAGAAAAACTTAGTTCCCTTCATACAATCTAGTGTATTGACAGTTCATGGAAGAGGGTGAATGTCCCTTTTAGTTATCTTATTAAGCTTCCTGTAATCATTACAAAAGTGCCAACTGCCATCCTTCTTCCTGACGAGGACCACTGGTGATGACCATGGGCTCTGCGAAGGCTGAATGATGTCATTTTTCATCATTTTCTCTACTTCATCGCGAATTATTTGATGTTCCGTTACTGACACACGATATGCTCTCTGGCTTATTAGTTGATGGTCTCCAGTGCTAATCCGGTGCTTAACCATCGATTTGTCTAATTTGCTCTTCACCTGTGGATTGAAGCATTCAGAGAACTCTTGAAGAATGGCAAGTTCCTTAGTGAGATCTGGTGATGGTAGAGCAAGAAGATCTTGTCTCGTAGTGGTAGCACTAATTTCGCCCACAGACTCGGCATGGGAAGTTTCGATGATGTTCAGCTGTTATTCAAGTAATGGCTCAGTGTTTGCTATGCACATGTGTCTTGGAAGGATCTGCGGTTTTCGGTAATAGTTAACTATCCACAATTCACCGAATCCGTTCTTAAACGAGATGACAGAGGCTGTGATGACTAAGTCATTCTTCAGTGGTATGCTTCTCTTACATTCCACCACAAGATCCATGGGTTGATGCATGGCTTGACACATGACAGTTACCTTCCTAGCGCTGATTGCAGGAATGATCACTTCATCCAGCACACACAGTCTCCACACAATTGGATGTGCATCTTCATGTCCACAGTATCTGATCTTGTCTAGCATAATCTTCGAGCAACCACAACCTATAATCACTTGAGCAGCTTTCAAAAAGTCCCATCCGAGAGTATTGTTATGTTTCGTATTCATTTTATCAGCCTGTTCGAACTGCCTATCTATTCCCATCACTCCCCTCCCACTACTTTCTGTGAGTCAGGTCTATGATGATTGTCCGCCAAGATATCCTTCATCTTACCACATCCCTGGTTAAAGTCAGTCCCTTGTCCCTGTATTACTCTGCATCCCTCCCTCATCTGCATTATCTTGACTACTTGACTACTTGCTCACAGGTCATATGCAAGAAAAAAATGGTTCAAATGGCTCTGAGCACTATGCGACGTAACTTCTGAGGTCATCAGTCGCCTAGAACTTAGAACTAATTAAACCTAACTAACCTAAGGACATCACACACATCCACGCCCGAGGCAGGATTCGAACCTGCGACCGTAGCGGTCACGCGGTTCCAGACTGAAGCGCCTTTAACCGCACGGCTACACCGGCCGGCATATGCAAGATTCTTCCAGATGGCAACACATGTTAAGTATCTAATGTGTTTCACACTCTCTGCCACCTGATCCCAATGAGGACATAAATTACACTCCTCTAACCAAAGTCATTACAGCTAACTTCACTATTCATAGATATCATTGGTTTCCTCATGTCATTCTAACCCACTAAAATTTCACACAATAAAATATGTAAAAGAACTTTGTCTTATCTACAGCATGGAAATCCATATTTGTCAATAACTCTTACAAAGAATCAAAATGTCATACTTTTTTCCTTGTATACATTGCACATGAATGATACCTTTTATACTCTGACTTTTGTCAAAAATTATTTTGTTAAAAATTGACTGTTTTTGTTGTTATACCTTCTGTACTGTATCAGATGGACACTACAAATAACTGGCAGGCGTCACTAATCTCGGTGTTTTAAAGTTAGTCCACTAGTCAACTTACAGCAAGACTATCAATACATATTCTGCAATGATAATATGAAAACTGCCAGGTTTTCCAAATGACTTTTTTCTTGATTAGTTTACCCACACTTGTAAAAATATGAGGGCCATTTGAAAAGTCTGTACAAAAATAAAAACTACTTACGTGTTTGGGGTAAACCATTTTTATTTTTCAAAATAGTCTCCTTTTAGACTTAAACACTTCGTCCAACGCTGTTCTAATTTGTTGATCCCTTCCGAATAATAGGAATTGACCAAGTCTGCAAAATAGCTATTAGTTGCTGCAATCACCTCCTCGTTTGAATAAAATCTTTGTTTCACCAGCCACTTCTTCAAATTGGGGAACAAATATTAGTCTGAGGGAGCCAAGTCCGGATAACAGGGGGGATGTGAAATGAATTGGAATCCTATCTCCATTAATTTTGCGACCACAACTGATGAGGTGCGTGCTGGTGCATTGTCGTGATTGAAAGGACTTTTTGTGGTCCAATCGCCAGCGTTTTTCTTGCAGCTCCGTTTTCAAGCAGTCCAATAATGATGAATAATATGCACCTGTAATAGTTTTACCCTTTTCCAGATAGTCAATGAGAATTATCCCTTGCAAATCCCAAAATACAGTCGCCATAACCTTTCCGGCCGAAGGAATGGTCTTCGCATTTTTTGGTGCAGATGCTACCTTGGTAACCCATTGTTTAGATTGTTGTAGGATCTCAGAAGTATAGTAATGTATCCATGTTTCATTCACAGTGATGAAATGACACTTAAAGTCCTGCAGATTCTTCCTGAACAGCTGCAAACCATCCTTGCAACAATTCACACGATTCCGTTTTTTGTCAAGCGTGAGCAATCGCGGGACCCATCTTGCGGATAGCTTTCTTATGTCCGAATGTTATGCAAAATGTTATGTACCCATTCATTTGATATGCCCACAGCACTAACAATCTCACGCACCTTAACTCTTCTGTCATCCATCACCATATCATGGATTTTATCCATGATTTATGGAGTTGTAACCTCCATGGGGCGTCCAGAACGTTCAGCATCACTTGTGCCCATATCGCTACTCCGAAAATTTGGAAACCACTTATAAACTGTTCTAATCGAAGGTGCAGAGTCACTGTAATGTTTACCAACCTTCTCTTTAGTCTCCTGAGGTGTTTCACCCTTCATAAAGTAATGTTTAATCACCACACGAAATTCTTTTTCGTCCATTTTTTGACAATCACTCAACTTCCTTGAGTCATACGAATGCCAAACACAAAGAAATAGACCAATATGGCTGAAACTTGGTGGGCATTCTTTCCGAAGATGCTACTAACTAAACATCACCTCAATACGCACCAGTGGTCCCATCTCTCGGACTTTGCATGGACTTTTCAAATGCCCCTCTTACATCTGTACCATCGTCAGTGCATCTTTATTTTATTCCACATCTAAAATTTTGACAACATATTTGCACAGTAACAAACATCAACAAAAGTTAGTTATCAGGCAGACATCCAAACTAAACATTAGTTGTGTTGCTTGAGGCTTTCCCGACGGACATGTTGTATATATGGTTCTCGGGCGAGACATTGGATGTCATAGTGAAAACTCCACAATATTTCATCAGCGCAACTGGCCGACATCTTCATGTGTGATGAACACACTGCTAAGACATGACTACAGCCCACTATTTATGCCAGTCTTAGGCAGGAAATGCACATGCGTGGAGGCGCCAAATTCGATGGCCAATAGTGACGATATCAACCGATAGCTGGAAGGACAGCAACGCCACCTGCAAGATGAAGAACCAAAGACTTTGGCACATGCCCAGAGGCTGCCGCTGCTGCTCTGCGCTGCCATCGGCTGCCCCAGCGACCTGTGTCGGAAGCCGCAAGCAAAAATGTGCGTCTGCATAGGCACGTGACTATCCTCCTGTTGTCAACAGAATATTTATGTTGCTGGCGAATCGTCATCCGTCGTATGACCAATAGTACTACTCTCTGCTCGATGCGACTTCAATATGGCCACTGCTGGATCCCAAGCTGTACTGAGCTGAGCTGAAACCTGTGTCTCTGTTTATGTCCCAGTACGAACTCATCGACACGAGAATTTTGGTGTGTTGATAATTCATAGAACGGCCTGTACTGAGACAATGCTCGGCCACTGCAGACTTCTCTTGTTGCTCTAGATGAGTGTAGTGTGGGTGTTCAGTACATCTCTCTTCTACAGTGCGACAAGTCTGTACGATGTACATGCCGCAGCTACAAGGAATCTCGCAAACACCGGGTCGTCTTAGGCCAAGGCTGTCCTTAGATGAGCTCAAGAGAGCTCCGAGTTTTGCCAGCGGATGAAAGACACATTTAACTTTATGCCTCTTCAATAATCTTCCTATTTTTGAAGAGACACTGCTGATGTATGGCAAGATGACCATTCCCCTTTGTTCTTCGCCTTCTTCCAATTCCTCACGTTGGGTAACCCGCTTCGGGTGTAAGGCACCGTGAATCTCCCGTTCGGAGTCCCTTGTCACCCATTGTGGCTAATCTTTTTATGGAAGACTTCGAGGAGAGAGCACTCCAGTCGTCAGATTTGAAACCTACGTATTTTTGGCGATATGTGGACGCCAACTTTGTTATCTGGCCTCACGGCACTGCATCACTGAATGTATTTCTTGAGCATCTTAACTCGCTTCATCCCAACATCAACTTCTCTATGGACATGGAAAAAAACTACGAACGTCCATTCCTGAACGTGTTGGTACAGAGAAAAGAAGATGGCACATTAGGTCAGGCAGTGTACCGTAAACCAACACACACGGACTTATACTTACAGGCCACCAGCTGTCACCATCCTTCGCAACAAAGTGGCGTACTTAGGATGTTGGTTCACAGAGCACAAGCCATATCTGATTCAGACAGCTTATCCAATGAGCTACTCCATCTGCGTACCACTTTCCAACAAAATGGATATTCCAAATGGGAGATTCGCTGTGCCTTACACCCGAAGCGGGTTACCCAACGTGAGGAATTGGAAGAAGGCGAAGAACAAAGGGGAATGGTCATCTTGACATATACTGGCGGTCTCTCTTCAAAAATAGGAAGATTATTGAAGAGGCATAAAGTAAAATGTGTCTTTCGCCCACCGGCAAAACTCAGAGCCCTCTCGGGCTCATCTAAGGACAGCCTTGGCCTAAGAAGACCCGGTGTTTACAATATTCCTTGTAGCTGCAGCATGCCGTACATCGGACAAACTTGTCACACTGTAGAAGAGACATGTACTGAACACCGACACTACATTCGTCTGGAGCAACCAGAGAAGTATGCAGTGGCCGAGCATTGTCTCAGTACAGGCCATTCTATGAATTATCAACACACCAAAATTCTCGTGTCAACAAGTTCGTACTGGGACAGTGTTATTAAGGAAGCAGTGAAAATATGTAGCTCGACGAATCTTGTAAACAGGGACACAGGCTTTCAGCTCAGTACAGCTTGGGATCCAGCAGTGGCCATATTGAAGTCGCATCAAGCACAGAGGTGTACTATTGGTCACACGACAGATGACGATTCGCCAGCAACATAAATATTCTGTTGACAACGGGAGGATAGTCACGTGCCTATGTGGACACACATTTTTGCTTGTGGCTTCCGACAGAGGTCGCTGGGGCAGCCGATGGCAGCGCAGAGCAGCAGCGGCAGCCTCTGTGAGTGTGCCAAAGTCTTTGGTTCTTCACTTGCAGGTGGCGTTGCTGTCCTTCCTGCTATCGGTTGATATCGTCGCTATTGGCCATCGAATTTGGCACCTCCACGCATGTGCACTTCCTGCCTAAGACTGGCATAAATAGTGGGCTATAGTCGTGCCTTAGCAGTGTGTTCGTCGCACCTGAAGATGTCGGCCAGTTGCGCTGATGAAATATTGTGGAGTTTTCACTATGACATCCGATGTCTCGCCCGAGAACCATATATACTAAACATTAGTTTTCTACATGGGGACTGATGACCATAGCTGTTAAGTCCCATAGTGCTCAGAGCCATTTTCTACATCTACATACATAGTCTATAAGCCATCATATGGTGCATGGTAGAGAGTACATTGTACCAATGCTATGTCATTTCCTTTCCTGTTCCACCGACAAACAGAATGAGAGAAAATTAACTGTCTATATGCTTCCATATAAGCCCTCATACCTCTTATCTTGTTTTTAGAGTTTCTATGTGAGATGCACATTGGTGGTAGTAGAATCATTCAGCGCTCTATCACAAATGACTGTTCACTAAACTTTCCCAACGGTGCCTGGAGTATTTCTGTAATATTCGCATGCTAGTCAGACCTATTGGTAATAAATTTTGCAGCATGCCTTCGTATTGTGACAATGTCTTCCTTGAATCCAACCTGGTGGGGATGCCAAACACTCAAGCTGTACTCAAGAATGGGCCACACACAAGTTCTGCGCAGATGAGCTAAGCTTTCCTGGGATTCTTCCACTAAACCAAAGTCAGCTATTAACCTTCTCTTCTACGGACCTTATGTGCTTGTTCCACTTTATGTCACTTTGCAACATTGTGCCTAGATATTTAATCAATATGACTGTGTCAATCAACACACCACTAATACTGCATTCAAAAATGGTATCACTCTTTTTCCTTCTCATCTTTATTAACTTACATTTTCTCACATTTAGAGCAAGCCGACATTCATTACAGCAAATACAAATTCTGTCTAATTTATCCAGTAATCTCTTAGAGTCAGTCAACGACAACACTACCTCTAATGTACAGCTTCGACAGCAAACATTTGCAGATTGCTGGGTGCTCTATCTATTAGATTATTTATGTATATAGGGAACAAGAGTAGTCCTCTCACACTTTTCTGGGGCATACCTGATGATACATTTATCTCTGATGAGCACTCGCTGTCCAGAACAACATAATGAGTTCAATTACTTAAAGTCTTCAAGCCACACACGTACCATGGAGAACTTATGTCATGTGTCTGAACTTTCATTAACAGTCTGCAATGTCTCACTGTGCCACACACTTTCCAGAAATCTAAGAATGTGGAATCTGCCTGCTATCCTCCATCCATGGTTCACAGGAAATCATGCAACAAAAGGGTAAACTGAGTTTTTTAGTACCATAGCTCTCTATGAAACAAGTCTATAATCCTCTGAAGTTCCTGGGTCCTAGGAAAAGAGAAAAAACACTCAAAAGTTTTTGATTATATTGTGAGCAATGTTTGAATAACAATTGCACAATTAGTGGTGTGGTGCAATCAGTAAGGGTATTAAGTGATAGTTCGATGGCTTGAGTTTGATTCTCACTGCTATCCAATTTTTTTTATGGTTGTATTTTATTCCTCGCAATGTTAAGCTATCAATCATAAAATTTAAATACAGTTTAATAATTCGATTTATATACGTAAAATTAATACATCCAACTTACACTTAGTTACAATTACTTTATTTGAATAATCAATATAGTTAAATGAGGATTGTTTCTAAATGGATCGTTTTAAATGATTCATGTCTGATTTAATCGTTTTCTGAGATATTGCAACAGTCTCTACAGTTGTGAATAGCATTTCGTCAAGTTTCTGCCGTGATTTTTCACAGAGACTTATCTTATTGGAAAATGGAACCCAAGCAAGAATTTCCTGCCAGAGAAGAGAAAATTTAAAATTTGATGAAGATCTTTAAAAAAAATAAAAAAAAAACAGTGCTCTTGATTAAGCTTATTCAGTTTATAAAGAAAAAGACATGATAACCAAAAAAAACCTCACGCACATGAGGGTCCTGCAGCAATAGCTGAAGGGCAAGCAACTGCAGAGCAGGTTATCGAAATTATAACTGATAATTTCATGGTAAATGATGAAGACTTCATATTATACACTGAACCTGAGGAACAAAATCTTCAAGAAAGAGATTATAGATTTTCTCATTCTCTCTGTCTATCTATGCCCACATAGATTCTTGCTGTATGCAGCCCAGTTTTACTTGTAACAGTTTCAAAGGACAGATGGAAATGGTAATGATTATGATCCAGACAAATATTCTTCTCATACTCTGGTGTCCCTGGCTGATAAGAAAGTGATTGGTTTTGCTGACGCCCATCCAAAACGGAAGTCCTCATCACTAAAATGTTGATTCCCAATTTTGAAAAAAGAAAGAAATATCATCTTCAGATTTGGAGGGAAAAACAGAACAAGGTGGGCCTAGAAACAACAAAATATCATTCATTAACTCTGAAACATGGGAAATATTTCAGGATGCATGAGACTGTTACAAATAAGTGATGCAGAGAATATTACAAGAATGAGCAATGGCTGTCACATTCTCATATTTATCAGAAAAATTTCAGTTTATTGCTAGTGATACCTGGGTAAAAACCTTTAAATGTAAACATTCAATAATAAGAAAGTGAAAAATTGCCAAGTGTGTCTGTAAAAATGACGTTGCAAGTGTGGAAGAAATGGTGGAAGCATCAGAGAAGTTTTGTATACAGACAAAATATAGAATTACAAACTTCAACCTCGATTATGCAGTTAACATTGACCAGACTGGATGCCAGTATGAATCAACCAATAACAGGACCTGGATTACAAGGGTGTTAAGACCATTTTGGTAAAAAAAATTCATCTCTCCAACACCACCCACTCTTACACAGTGTAGTACAGTTTAACCACTTCAGGGAAACTGTTAACTGCCCCCCCCCCCCCCTGCATTTTTATGAATGCAAGAGGCTGGCAATAAATCTGACCCTCAAGATGCTGGTACCACAAAGAAATTAGAAGAAGAATACAAGAATGTCGTCATTACTTGTTCCAAGTCAGGAAAACTAACAAAAGAGCTTTCTGCAAAATTTTTGAAAACAACATTAAAACCATATGCTGCTAACAACAAATTCCTTCTATTGGTGGGTTCATGGGAGTGGCCAGCTAGATTTGACAATGCATAAAGAAAGATTTGGCAATGAGGAAGGCAAATTAAAGTGCACAGTGAAGATCACTCCATCCAAATGTACTCATCTTGCTCAACCCTGTGATGTATATTTCTATCGCCAAATCAAAAATCTAATTAAAAGATTACAAAGTGTAACAAAAACAGCAAGAATTATCATCAAGGAAAGATGCAATAAAATACACCTGATTACACTTCATCAATTCATTGCTCCTGTTTTCACCCTGATGATTTGATATGCTCAGTATGCATTGAAACTGACAGAGGGAAGACCATTTAAAACATGAATGAAATACGTTTTCCACTGAAGCATATTTCGGAAAATGTTCTTGCTCAAAACTACATTCATAAAATCTGTATGGTGAAAATAGTATTTAGGTTTTAAATGTTTCTTTAATGACTATCGCTCAATAAACTGTAATGCAACTGCCTGTAATAAATAAAAAGCTTATAATTCCTCACTAGAATTTTTGTAAATACTACTTTCATACAGAACTTCATGCAGTTATGAAAATTCACTGTTTAACTGTTTTCATTATTCAAATAAAAGCAATCGTAACAAGCTATAAATAGCAAATATTAATTTTACCTATATAAATTGAATTGTTAAATTATATTTAAATTTTAGAACTGATAGTTTAACACTGCAAGGAATAAAATACAATGAATAAAAAAACTGGCTAACAGCGCGAATTCAACTCGAGCCACTGAATTATCACTCTGTATGCTTAGCAACTGTACCTTGCCACTAACTGCGCAATTGTTATTAAAACATCATTCATAATATAATTAAAAAACTTTCGAGGACTTTGCTCTTTTCCTACAGCCTACTCGAATGAAATATTTTAGAAACTTCAAAGGGTTATATACTCGTCAAATTGGTGGGACGAGTCCTGCGCCTTTCACTTGTGAGAATGCAACAATCTCTTTTCTTTCCTTAATCCACTTACTTGACACACAGTTTTTTCAGAGCATGATTTACGATCAGTTTAAAGTTTGCCCATAACTGCTTTATGTCCATCATAATGGAACTAAATGATTCCTATTGATTGTCAAAGTAGGATGCTAACAACTGCTTAACTGCTCTTTCCAGCATAAAAACTCCGCTAGGCTTCTTGATAGATTTATTAATTTTAGTAAATATTGTCACAATGATGACACCATGATTACTAACCCCATTTCTACACTGATACTGTTAATAAGATCAGGCCCGACTGTAGCTATAGCTACAAGGTCTTAAGTACTTCTATTTCGAACTAGCCGCTCAACACAGTTTTCAGAACATGTGTTCTGAATTACTTCATAAAACTGTCTGCCCATATCATTTGCAACGACTCCACAGACATCCCAGTATCTATTCAGTAGGTTGAAGTCACCTCAATCTGCTTTGCAAGCTCTCTGATTTCGCTTTGCATACTGTCACGAGTGTTCGTCACAAGCCCTCAAACTACCCTAAAAAAACCATGTGGATTCTACATGTACCCTACTACCTGAATAGCTGCTTCCTCTGTGTAATGCAACCTTAACTTATCATGGTGAATTCTACAGTTCTCCAACCCACACTGCAGATCCAAAAACCAGCAGCTAAAACTGTCAAGGATTGACAGAGCCACTGGTTGAGGTATTCCTGTCAGTTCCAAACCAAAGTACCACTATCGACTCTGGGGACAATACTGAAAATAATAACTAGTAAACTGTCACTACCATGCCCCATTTTGTGTTCCTGCTTCAATCAAGATAAGGGTGAATTGGTGAAAACAATTGGGTCACCCTCTGCCTCATGCAACAAAAACATGTAATAACCTGCCACTCATTCTGTGGTGAGCACAGTCCCCCATGTCATGTACCCTGGAAAAGTGCGTTGGCAGCACAGCCCATGGGCAAAACAAGCAATACCTCATTTATCCCATGTGACATGCCTGTTTTTCTGCTGCTGCTGCTAAACCCCAAAGCAGCAGCCTGCAGATGGCTGCATAGCCAACACATTCCTCAGCTATTCATGAACTGCAACCTCTTCTCCTGTATCTGCACACAGGATGTGCACTCCCTATCCATCCCATTAATAAACTTCAAATGAAAACATGAGTCTGTTCCTACACCAGTTCACTGCATTTTCTGGCAAAAACAAGCATGGATACAGGTTACTACGTTCAAAACTACACATCTGCGTGGTGCAGGTAATACTAAGCTACATTCCGAAAACTACAAGTCACAAAGAATGAAAATAATAATAAAAAAACAAGATCTATTGTCTTATAGACAAGGATTTGTACACCAAAACTTATTAAAAACATGAATGCGAGCTACTACACTGAGATTTTCATTGACACTAAATCACTGCACACTGGCAGACAAGTTACTGCACTGCACAGTTTAACACATTCATTTCAACAATAAAAATATATCCACAATGTTTACGTCACTCCATTTTCACATGAATATATGTATGAGAGGAAAACAATGGCAAAGAAAAGAGAAAAGAGAAAGGAAAGGAAAATGCACACTTGGGTTTACTAGTCTCTTGGTTTCCTGTACACAGACATTGCACGACTCATCTGAAAGCTGAACTTCCCTGACGCCTGCAGAGCACCTACAAATCTATGAATCCTTTGTGGGCCTCAAAAAATGATGGTTCTTAGGCCTACTATGAAATATTGTCTTCATATCTTCGCAGCAAAGCACCTAGACTACATGTTTACTAACATTTCTGAAATGCGGTTTGCAGACAACAGGAATTTGTTCTGTTTCTTTACCTATCCTGTTACTGCCACTCCTCATAGCTCATTGCATACATTTATTTCCACATGTGTTTCTATCAAATGTTGTTCAGAGCTCATTTAATTCACATCTGAAGTTGTTAGCAGCAGTGGGGTTTTTTGAGGCACCAGTATAAGATTTTGTGATGGATAATGAAGTGAGTGCAGGCATACACTTGTTTGTGTGCTTCAGTTTCCTGCAAACCTTATACCACAGTTCATTACTTGATGTTCTCTCAGTTTATACAACCACAATGAGAATTACACTATTACTTCCTGTTACAAAATATTGAAGGGAGGGCCCAATGTCACACAGAACATCACCCAGGACATATGTGAGAGGCATCAGCAATCATGGAAGCAAAGTGTATGATGAAATCTCAAGCTCACTGGATAAATGATGCTAACAACACGTAATGTGAACTATTCCCATGTTGAATGAGAATGCTAATGACTGTAAGTAATGCCTTTAAGTCTGTACAACAATGTAAATAATTTTCACCACATTCAGTGCCTGCTTGTTTCATTTTTCTATTTTGCCACAGCTACACGACCCCGACAATGCTCCCTACATTTATTAAAAGCGTGCACCAGATGAAGATGAGTCACTAGATGATTCAAAACATGTCACCATAAATAAATAAAATTGAAGCATCACAAAAGACGAGTAGTTGCAGTTATTTCTGAAACTGTTTATGTTATTTTTGTTAGGACCTGACACTAATAACATACTTGCTGCTTCTGAAAGAATCAAAAATGAAGTTATAACATCAGTCACCTACAGTGAAGAAAAGAAAAAGTCCACATTAAGTTACTACAGTAGAACCTCACTAACTCGTTACCTATGGGACTGAGCATGGTCGGAATACAAAAAAGATCAGATTATCAGAGGAACACTTTTATCGACCCTTACCATTACAATACAGTACATTAAAACTTCAGTTTTCAATTGGAAATACTGTCTGAAATAGTGGATGCCATGTTAAAACCGTAATGAAATGAAAAGAAAACGCCGACATACTAAAAATTCTTATTCAAAAGTGTAATGTAAAGTACTGCCTGTATTCTAAAATATGTCTGTATCACATGGCAAGATACTGCTGCTTTGAGAGAAAGTTTAGCAGCTGTACATACCTTATTACAGTATCGCAGTGACACACAACTGTTTTTCAATTAACTGCTTAAAACATGAGATCACACAGTAAAAAAATGTTCTGTTCTTAAGCAGTTCAAAAAAGGTCTGTAATAAGCTTTCGCATAGTAAACAACAAACTTGATTTTGCCACGATGTTCTGCCATTACCAATCCACAAAATGTCTTTTGGGGTAGACATAGAGCGTTGTTCAATGTACTGAAACATTATATCAAATACAATTTGACCATCTGTATGTTTATATTTGAGCCAAAAGTCCATTGTCTTTGTTGCTATCATGATCTTTCTCATTCTCATTGGTTCTTTGAATTACAGGGTCAATGATTTGATTGTCAGTTATTCTTCTTCCATTGTGCAGTCAATGTCAGCTGTACTGGTCCATTCACTTACATCACAGGGCTCAACACCCAGTTGTAAAGTTCAAAAATGCCTCAAAATTGCTAGAGTTTCTATTTTTTACTTTCGTCAATTGTTGCACTGTCTCTTTCATCTTAATTCTCTTCACTCGTTTCTTTTGATGTTGCACCTTTAATTTCATTCATTTTTGCCTAGTTTGCAACAAGATTTTTCTAGCATTGATGCTGACATTTCTTCCCAAACTATGGCAAATCAGAACTTTTATATTTATTGATTTCATCGCTTTAAACGAGCTGCTGCCTTCCCATCTCTTGAAACAAACTTCTGCCTTCCTGAGTCCTCTCTAAAGTTGATCAAATGTATTTTTGACAATATCGCTTCTTCAGCCACTCACTGAATCCCTGGTCCATGGGTTGGATTAGACATGTTGCAATGGAAGGAAGAAATAAAGCTTTTATTTTGTCTTTTAAAGTTCATCTTCAGACAGATGAGGTGTCGCAGCGTCAAGTATCAATATGGTACGTTTAGGGAGTTTTTCTATTTTATGTATTTTGTAGCAACAGGAACTAATTGGTCACAAAACCATACCTTAAATGGGCTGGATTCCATCTATGTTCACTTTTGGTTTCAATAATATACAAGTAGTGATACAATAATAATGTTTTTGAAACCCCCCCCCCCCACCCCCCACCCTTTTTTTCACTTTTTTGATCACAATGGCATCTTGTGACTGCCATTAGCAGCACTACAAAGAGCAATAGTAAACTGCAAGTTTTGTAACTGTTACAGATTGATTGTGTGTAGCAAGAAGTCTTGTAGCGAGCATTTTGTAGTTCGAGACAGACTCATCAATGTTATATATGCCTGATTAGGGGTTAGTTTTCAAATTTCAGAAAAAATTCATTGGCAGCTGTTTCATCAGCAGACAGCTTCTCACTGTGAATAATTACATTTTGAATGCCATGTCTAACCAGTCTTCACTGGCCATAAACTTTTCAGTTTCCTGTAATTTTTCATATGAAATCAGTGCCTTTTCTTTCTGATTGGTCCAGACAACAGATTTCCTTTCCTCCTCTCCTGCTCAAAATACACCTACAAAGCACTGTCTAGAATTTCACTTACAGGTTTTTCAAAGTCTCGCATATTTCCAGTCCTTTCACATCATCGATCAACACTGTACGACTTTAAAAACTTTTTCAAGCACTTTCAGATTCTCCACCAAAGACATTATCACATGCTTACATTTAATTCAGGCCATAATTTAGTTTTAAACACTTTAATAAGTGACAAGAACACTATACTGATTTATAAGACAAATGTGTGCACAAAAAGCTTATTGATCAAGTTAGAAATAAGTTATTTCATACTAAAACTGATCCAACAACAACACGTATCAGTACCTATATGTCTACTGATCAATAGCGCAAATGATGGGTCATTAATGAGTCCTAATAAACAGTGGAAATGAGATAGTCAGGCTAAGATGGGAGTCGGACGATCCAAGAACAGATTTGCAAGGTTCAACTGCATTAAAATTGTAAATAATTAGTATTTATTCAACAGCGTGTGGTTACAACTGGCATACCATTTCACTCAGAAACAAGGACACAGAATATGACTATGCTTAATAAACATCAAGAAAGTCAATCTAAGGAAATAACAGTTTATGTTACTATATTTTTCAGTATTACATCTCATTAATGGTATCATAACCTGTTCTAACTTCTTAGAAAGTCATCATCAGATGATGTGAATTTATTACACAGGGGACAGTATTAAAATAGTGAGGAGTTACTATCCCAGGGTGTCTCAGCTGCACTTCTGAGTATGTTACATAGTACCTCATCACTCTTTTGATGATGATCAGCTACAAAGTCAAAACTGATTATCATATTATTTGTGTGACTTAAGGTTTAAAATTGCCGATGAAGAAATTTGGTAAGAAAAGTACTCATAGAAAGTAAATACTTTAGGAGTAAAGTAGCAGAACTAGAGGTTGGGGTGGGGTAGCTGATGGTTTGGAGGGTGGCAATAGGTGTGCAGGATAGTAATGGGACACACTAGCAGGAGGCAACTGGGTAGAGGATGTGAGTGCAGCGAGTTACTGAAGATTGAGGCCAGGACGATTACTGGAGCAAAGGATGTGTTGCAAGGATAGCTCCCATCGATCTGTGAGGTCCAGAAAATCTGGTGCTGGAGGGGAAGATAAAGAGGGCACAGACTGTGAAGCAGCCCACTGAAATTGAGTCTGTTGTCCTCAGCTGCATGTTCACCACTATTTTCATGGTCACAGTGTGGTGGAGGGCATTCATCAAAGTCGACAGCTGGTTAGTGGTCAGGTCCACATAAAATACTGTGCAGAAATTCCAGTAGATACATCATGGACTCCTTTCTCTAACAGGATAGGATAAGCTATGACAGAACTAAGAGTAGGATGTGCTAGGTGGGTATATGCAGCAGTTTCCACATTTGGATCTTCCACAGGGATGTGACATTTGTAGCGCAAGGAGTTGAGAATGGGAGTGGCATAGGGATGGACCAGAGTGACATGTAGGTTGGATGGGCACAGAATACCACTTAAAGAGGGGTGGGAAGGGTCGTGGGTTTCATATCCCTCATTTCTGGGTATAATAATAGTTCAAGCCATGGTGAAGGACATGGTTCAGTTGCTGCAGTCGGGGGTGATACTGGGTGATTTAAGGGAATGCTCCTTTACAGTTGATTCTGAGGGGTGGTGGAATCATTAAGTGTGTCTGAGGATATGGTAAGAGAAATCAGTTTGCAGACTACGTTTTTGGGAAAGGTAGTGGTTGGTGGGTAGGTGGGTGTGGATGGGGGTTGGGAGGGAGTGATGGTGGAGGTGGGGGGGGGGGGTGGAATTCCTGTTTGTGAAGGTATTTTGGTACCTTCAGTATACAGGGCATGGAAATTCTCATCAGTCCACAAGATACACCTTCCATGGGTGGCTAAGCTGAATGGGAGCAACATTTTTGTTTGGAAGGGGTGACAGCTGTCAAAAGTACGTTCTGTGAGTGTTAATGGGTTTGAAATGGACAGATGTATGGATTGAGTGATAAGGGAGAAGGGGGCACACTGGGCTGAGGAGGACCAGATGGAGCGGATGGAAAAGGGGGTTGAGCTTGTGGAGAAATGAGCGTAGGGTTTCTTGTCCTTGGGTCAAGATATCATCAATGATCCTGTACCAGACAAGGGGCTTGGGGTTTTGGGAGCCTAGGAGGGTTTCCTCCTGATGGCCCATAAAGAGGTTGGCATAGGACAGTACCATGCGAGTGCCCATGGTTGAGCCATGGATTTGTTTGTGTGTCTTCTTCTCAAAGGAGAAGAAGTTGCATGTGAGGATGTAATTGGTGAGATGTGTAAGGAATGAGGGCTGTGGGTTTGGAGCCAGAAGGATGTTGGGAGAGGTATTGTTCAACAGCCACAAGGGCATCAGTATGAGGGACATAGGGTGGAATTTTGTTTACAGGATGGTCACAGTGTTCCTCCACGGCACAAAGCCCAGTCAGTGTAAGTTATGTCTGTATTGACAGTTTCTTTCCATAAATTCTGCTCCGATTTATGTCAACACAAAGCAAGCAATTTTATACAATATGTCTTACCATTAATTTTTTTTAATCCTCAATGGCAAATCTGAAACTGCCACAGGCCCTTTGGCATACTCAGTAGCAAACTCTCATCCCATGACAGCATCACATCAACACACACTCATCAGAAGTCAAAAATTAAATGGAAGTAGTTAAATTATTTTCTCTAAAATATAATATTGGTATAGTATGTCAACAGGTGCTTCCTGTCATGATTTGGTTAGTTATATTGTATTACCAAATCAATTTCTTCTCTGTCATCCAGATCTGTTCACCAAATCACTTACACTGTAATTGCAATCTGAGAAGGTACTTAGGAATTCATCATCCAGCAACAACATAAATTTTTAGAGCACTGAAAAACTTACATGTTATAATCAGAAAGCTCATCAAAGTTGTAGGCACGAACACGATGATGGGTATCTGCTGCAAGGACTGTCTTTCCATCACTGCGACACCAAAGGCAATTCACACGCACTCCTTCCCACGAGTCAAGCACATTGCCTTCAAGATCCTGTGAAGATTACAGATGATTGTAAGCGTAATTTAAATGTTTTCACAATGCAACGAAAGTCATGAGCAAGTACAGTTTCAGGATGCCACAATAGGTGCCACAGCAGGAGCCATTTCAGGCAAATACCATGGTAGGAAATACACAAGAAATGTTGCAGATAGAGGTATGGATATTAAGACACCCATAGAAATATACTGGTATGTCTAGTTACACAAATCCTCAATACTATCTGGAGAATGGTGGCAAGAATATGAACAACGAATGGAAAAAAGCGAACCACTCTCCTTGCTGAGGCACTGAACAGTCCATAACCAAATGAACAAGATTTATCTTTTGAATAACGTACTTCCTCATAGCTAACAGACTCAAACGTACACACATCCATGCATGCATGCACGCACACACACATGCCGCCGCCCCCCCCCCCCCCCACACACACACACTTAACTGTCAGAATGTGTGAATAATACAGAAGAAATATGTGCTTTAGGGATGTCCAGAGCCCGGATGCCAAACATGCTCTGTTGGTTGATCACACAGACCACTTGCACTCCTGTCATCAGTGCCAGTTTCCCTGAACTGCAGAGATAAGAGTTGCTCTCCAATATATCCTCTCATCCCACCAACCTTCTAGTTTTAACCTCTGAAAGTATAAACTGTACTCTTTTTCCTGTACTTGTTGGAATATAATCTTATTTTATTTATTTACTTACTTTTTATTCTCCTTCCACCGGAACCCTTCCTTTTTTCTTCTTGTTACTTTTTCTGGTTTTACTTCTCTTGCTTTATACTCATTCTCTTCTCAACCTTTTCCTTTCCCTTTCATTCCATTAATTATTTATTTGTCAATAACATTACTCCTTTTACCTGTAATTTTCTCTTCCTCTTCAATTCTATCTTTACTGCTCACTCTACCCATCCCTCAGGTCATCTCTGAACTGAAGACAGTAGAACTGTCTTTAACCTCCTACCCTTTCCGTTGCCTTTGCCTTCATCTTTGACTGTCTCCTCCCCCCCTTCCCCCGCCCCTTACCTTGCTAAATGGTTTGAATTTTAAGTAATCTGTCACCATGTACCCCAAAAAGCACACTAACCTTCACAAACCAACTTCTTTTAGCTTCCATAAGATGAGACCTATTGTCTGAAAATTATGAGTACTTTTGATCTATTTTTGTGTGTTTCTGGACTCTGGGCAGCCTCTCTATCATTAATAAATTTAACAATGTTTGGAATTCAATATTCTTTTTTTATATAATTATAAATTACTGCCATGTTACCAATATATTTGTACAACTACAAGCTACTTCCTATCAAATCACTACAGTCTTAAAAACAGTTATCGAGACTTACAAATGTACTCACACACTGATAAAACTGCCCACGGATGCCACCCGTGACAAATTTTTTGCCATCACGATGCCATGAGCAGGAGGTAAGGGAGTCCTCAGGCGAATGCGAAACCTTCACACGTAACTCGTCTGATTCGATGTTCCAGATCCACAGCTCTGGGCAGTCTTCAGGTCCACAGGCCACCAAGTGTGTGCTATCCGGACTCCATGCAATGTAGGCAACTCCATAAGAATGACCCTCAAGCGTCTTGCGATGTGTGCATGTCAGTGTTTCCTGTTAGACACAAAAATTGCTATTTGTGGCACAGATTTTTTCATAGGTTCCAGAAATTCATCAAATTCATTAGTTCATGAGATAAAAAGGCTCTAACAAGATTCTAACAGTTTCACTTGGTCTACAGAGTAAATTAGCTTGAATCTTTTTAGCATATTAAAACTGTGTTCTGGTTCAAGAGTCAAACCTAGAGTATCTCTTTTGAGGACAGTGTTTTTATTGACTGAGCTGTACAGGCAATTCCCGACCCACACTCACAGCTCCATTTCAGTTATTATCTTTCTCTTACTTTCCAAACTCCTCTCCTTCTCTGTATACGTTCAATATCCCTTGTTAGCCCTGTGTGGTATGGGTCCCACACACTCGAGAAATATTGTGAAGTGGACAATTTTACAGTTCTGAACATTTAAAGCAAGTTGCCAGCGTCTGCGCCACTTTGAAATCTTATCAAAATCTGACTGAATATTTATGCAGCTTTTTTCAGATAGTACTTCAGTACAGATAACTGCATCATCTACAAAAAAATCTGATTTTACTACTAATATGGTCTGCAAGGTCATTAATATACAACATGAACAGCAAAGGTCCCAACCCACTTCCCTGGGGCACACCTTAAGTTACTTCTACATCTGATGATAACTCTCCATCCAAGATAACACGTTGCATCCTCCCTACCAAAAAATCCTCAGTCCAGACACAAATTTCACTTGATACCCCATACGATCATACTTTTGACAACAAGTGTAGGTGTGGTACTGAGTCAAATGCTTTTCAGAAATCAAGAAATACTGCATCTACCTGATTGCTTTAATCCAAAGCTTTCACTATCTCATGTGGGAAGGGCGAACTGCATATCCCTCTTAACTAGTTTTCTTGGAGGAAAGAATCCAATGGAAAATGGCTCAGGCGCAACCTAGGGGTTATTCAAGGTAGAATCTCTTATTATGCAGCAAAGTGTGAACTGTCTCAGAACTTCTTAGTGACATCCTTTCTTCCAAGAGTCCTAGTTGGGCAAAATATGCAAGTAAAATTCTATCAAGTTTGGAAACTATGAGACAGGTGCTGGCAGAAGTGAAGCTGTAGAGCCAGACTGTGATTTGAAGACTGATAACTCAGGGCATAACCTGAAGCAGGACCCACTGGCTCCAAAAGCTTGCCTAACTACAACCTTCTTTAATGTGTGTGTTCTGACACCACTTGCTGAGTATATTTTTTATCTACCTAATTAATTAATTTTGTCAAAAACTGATTGTTTTCATTGTTATAAGGTTTTTTAATGTAGTTTTTTAATGTATTTTATGATACTATCAAACACTGTAAGTCATGAAGTACTTTATGTTCCAAATACTGGTTGATACATTTTATAATGCAGGTGACATTTGGTTGCCACACTTTCACACATTGTATATTGTTTAATTATTGATAAAATTATTTAACTGAATAGATAAAAAAAATCGACTCACCAAGTGATGGCAGTACACATGCATAAAAGACTGTTGTGATTGGCAAGTTTTCAGAGCCAGTGGCTCCTCCTTCAGGCAGAAGGGTTGAAGGGGAAGGAAGAAGGGTGAAGGAAAAGGACTGGAGAGGTCTAGGAAAAGGGGTAGACTTTGGGAAAGTCACCCAGAATTGTTGGTCAGGAGAGACGTACCACCATATGGAATGCGAAGGAAAGACTGATTGTTGGGGGATGCATCGGATGAGATTTGAAAACCTGAAAGCTTAAAGGCAGAAGATAGGGTAATATGCAAGACAGAGATTACTACTAAAACATTGTGCACGAGAGTTAAAAGCTAAGTGCATTGTAGTTAACAGATGTGGGGGGGGGGGGGGGGGGGGGGGCGGCGGCAGTGAAAAATAGACGGGAAAGACAATGAAAGTTGTAGAAAACTAAAACGGAGTGAAGCAGAGAGTAGTTACAGTGAAGAAAAGTTGAGATGGAGGAACTGGAATACATTTCAGCTTTTCTTCACTGTAACTCCTCTTTGCGTCACTCTGGTTTAGTTTTCTACATCTTTCACTGACTTTCCCATCTATTGTTCACTGCCCCCCTCCCACCTCTGCTAAGTACAATCACTTAGCTTTTCACTCTTATGCACAATGTTTTAGTAGTAATCTCTGTCTTGCATATTACGCTGTCTTCCACCTTTAAGCTCTCAGGTTTTCAAATCTGGTCCGATGCACTCCCCAACAATAAGTCTTTCCTTCTCATCCCATACGGTAAGTATCCCCTGACCCACAGTTCTTGGTGACTTCCCAAAATCTGCCCCTTTTCCTAGACCTCTCCAGTCCTTTTCCTTCACGCTTCTTCTTTCTCCTTCAACCCTTCTGCCTGAACAGCCACTGGCTCCAAAAGCTTGCCAATCACAACAGTATTTTCTCTGTGTGTTCTGCTGCCACTTGGCAAGTAGATTTTTTATCTATCCAATTAAATAATTGTATATTGTTAGTTACTTAAAATTTTAAAAAAAGTCCTGTGGGTTATCTTTCTGTACAGATAGCAAGTCTGGCCTCTGTGTGTCTAGAAATAGCTTTCAGACCCTGATGACTTACAATAGAAGGCAGTCATTATACCTGGCAAGCCAGCAATTTGCGGAGTATTCTATTTCAATTATTTATTGAATTGTGTACATACCTCATACATATTCTTGTTAATATTACGTTTATAATAATGTAGTATACACCTGTATACAATGTTTTATGCCATTTGTATACACTTAATGTATTGTTTGGTCGCTGACTGTTTTTATACATGACATGAACTGAGTCTGGCACGCCAGCAATATATGAAACATGCCTATGACATGTGCTACCGAGAGTCTAGTTTTTTGATTAATATATATCTGTGATAGCAAATTACCAGCTGCTGTCAGTTACCACATTGTTGTACATAGAGCAAAGTTCAGAATACGATCTTGAAAGGTCTCACTGTAGTGTGGATCCTTTTCTAAAATTACAGAATGTGGCTACTTTTTACTTGTAATTAGGAGTGATTTGAAAATGACATGAGATACAGATGTTACAAATGTAAGTAAAGAATTTTTACAGCAATGTTTTTTCTTAATGTGAGGTATGTAAAGTGTTATTTATACATGGTGATGCATGCACACCTTTTAGTGCTTTTCCATGTTCGTTTTACAGGTGCTTGAGAAAGACAAATAGTTGAAAATAAAATTAAATAAACATCACATTACAACGTACTATGAACCATGTTTGCGTTTATTAAGTTTTAATAAGGTTATGCAGCCTTAACTAGAGAACCATTCACTATGACAACTGAAGGACACAGTGCAAAAGCCACTGACAAATTGCCTTCAGGCCCAATAACCTTCAGTGGTTCAGATGTAAAAATAATAGTTTGACAAGATTTCGGGATTGCAGTCAGTCATCGTAAACTCCACTCCACGATATTTTGTCTGGACACCTGCCAGTCAAAATATCATTGAGTGACGTTTACGACAACTGACTGCAATCCCAAAATCTCTTCAAACATTTAATTCACCAGGAAAATTTTAAATTTCACAAACCAATAGTTGATAGTTTACCTGACCATGAAGAACGAATATTAATAATAAAACAAAACTAAAAAACAAAACACAGTGATCAGGCCCTTCTCAGGCCTCAAAGACCATGTGATGTACATCTACATCTACGTGATTACTCTGCTATTCACAATCAAGTGCCTGGCAGAGGGTTCAATGAACCACCTTCATGCTGTCTCTCTACCGTTCCACTCTCAAACGGCATGCGGGAAAAATGAGCACTTAAACCTGCTGCTGTGACACGCTCCACTGTACAGCATCATCCGAATTTGGTGTGGAGGGGCATGGGGTCAGCCACTGTCGATGTTTAGACCTCTCAATCATACAGCTCCTCAGATGGCCTCATGAGGCTGAGTGCACCCGGCTCCAGTCCTCCAACCAAGGAAATATCCCCAGCAGTACCACGAATCAAACCTGGGACCTCCGCTTGGAGGACATTTACACTGACCACCCAGTTACAGACACAGACATACTAAAATATGCTAGCCCATTATTGCCCATTATTTTCAGATCATATGAAAAACTCACGTATCACAAACTAATAAATAATTACTTGATCACGGAGTATAGATAGAAGTTATGGGAAGAATGTTGGGAAGAATTTATAAATCGTAGTATGGAGAAGTGGAATTTAACTCTTTCTTAAATATATTCCTACATCACTTTCATTCTTGTTTTTTTTTCCTTTTTTAAAAATTAAAACAATTGGGTAACACTGAAGAAGAGCAAGGATAAGAGATGGCTAACTGCTGGCAATGAAGTACCTGCAGCAGTAAGAAAGGCCTCTATTGCAGAGGCCAAGCTGTAGTCCATTGCTGAAACTCTATCACAACAAGTACAGCAAACTTGGAACACTATTATACATGGAACAAATAGTGATCCAAATGAAACTGATGCCCCAGAAAGTAACTCTGGCAGAAATGGTGACATCAAACCACTGACTACCAAATTCAATGATCACTTCCTGACAGTAACACCAAACACTGCACCCACTAGTAAATAACCAAATAAATAAGCATTGAATTTACATGTGCCTACTACCCATAGAAAATAGCCTGAAAATATAAGCAACTCAGGAGAATACAAAATACAAGGTAGTAATAATTCTGGTGACTATGATGGTGTTCGTAGTCTACTATTAACACCTTGTGTTGGTCTAATAGGACTACCTGTAAGCTATCTTTGTAATTAATCTATGATCCGCCATGTAATTCCTAACAGGCTTAAACAGACTGTTGTAGCACCCATCAATAAAACTGGAGATATGGAAACAATGTCTAATTATAGATCCATTTCAATTCTTCCAATATTTTCAAAAGTCCTTTGAGGAAGTAGTTTATGGTGGAGTACTGACACATGTAACTCAGCGAAATTTGTTAACTGCCTCTCCTGAAGGATTCTTCACACAGAAAACCATATAAGATTTCACAAATGAACAATAAAAATTGTCTGTGCTGTGGACATGGCTCAGAAGTACACAATCACAACCACACACTAATTGCCTTCTCAGTTCAGAGCAGCCATCTCCAGATGGCACTTGTTAATGGGACAGTTTCCTGCTGACACCCAACATCCACTGGCACACTGAATTCATCACCGATAGTGTTGCCCATAACCAGAGAGAGCACTGCCCACCATGGACTACTTTGGTTCAGCCTACTACTGGTGCAGATGGAGATCCTTCTGCCAACAGGCACATCAGATGATGGGCCGCCGATGATCACTTAGTTCCTGCAGCTCTGGCAGTCCCTACAGTTCCTGCAGCTATACAGTCCACAAGTTCTGTTCAGAAGAATACAGTTTTGACTTAGCAGTCGCTATTTAACAAGCAATAGGATACCAAATACATCTGCACACAGTGTTGCCCAATGCTAGAGACAGCACTGTCAATCCTGGACTACTTCGCTTCTGCTTAGTACTGGTGAAGATGGAAATCTTTTTGCCACTGACACGCAGTTCCTGTGGCTCCAGCAGTTGCTACAATTCCTACAGTTACACAGAACATGAGTTCTGGCAGTTCTCTTCAGAAGAATACAGTTCTGATGTAGCAGTCGCTATTTATTGAGCAACACGACAGTTAACTATGAGGGTTTGCATAATACATTCAGTCACAGCAACTAAATCACAGACTGACAAGAGAGAGCACAGTTATTTAGAATTTCATAGGATTAGGTATAGGATCTCTAGTGACACACATCAAACTGTTACCAGAAGTTAAGTAAATTGAACACAAGCATTGTTAACAATGTTACTGGTTATTTCGTATTGTGTTGTCACATCTCTCTTCTAGTCCTGTCCTGCTGAGCAAATGCATATGTATATGGGGCCATCAAAATGTTTCTGTTTGAGGGCATTGCTACAGCATTAAGCAACGTAGTGTGACTGATGCAGGTATATAAGCACCAAATTGAAGGCAAGGGATAAGTGTGGCATTCACAGTTTTCTGACTCACATGTAGTAAATGCAGAAATGTTAATTATGGTGATGTTACTACCAAATGCATCAAAGAGGACCAATATACCATTATTCCTCTCTTGGCTGCTGAAAGATAAACATCAGCAAATGACGAATGTGTACGGTGAAACTTGTCTGTCAAAAACCATTGTCGTGGAATGGTGCAAGAAGGGGTGCTGCTGCTTCATGATAATGCACATTCCCATATTGCACATGTTGTAAGGCAGAAGTTACGCCATCTAAATTGGGAAACACTCTAGCACCTGTCCTGTAGTCCTCATTTCACCCCATGAGATTGTCATGCCTTCAGTCCCTTTCACACAGCAGAACACAGTGTTTTACCCAACAGCTATCTTCAACCTGGTGTCAGTGGGATCATTGTCCCTACGCTCAAAGCAATTTTATCCAGTTGGCATACCAATTCTGGATTGTAACGCCTCCGAATGGCAACTTTTTGATCTCCCCCGATAGTTATTACAAGCACGCATAGTGCCACCTTTTACAGACCAACAGTATGTAATAACTTTTCTGCTTCCATGGATTTCTGGGCTGAACTGATAGTAACATTCAGTTACAACATCCGTTAGTATTTTTTGTATCTTTGATAAATGCTGTGATGGTGTCAACCACAAAAACAACTTTAAAAGAAAAGAAAATCGATTGAAATTAGACAAGTTGTGGGCCTTAGTACTAAATCAAATGAATAGTACCAAATCTTCCCCCATTACAAGCTCCATATCATAAGTTAGTGCGACTCTGCAATCTTAGGCAGAGATCTGACAACATCAAAAATCAACAGTTGCTTGTATTAAAGCCTCTGATGATGTCTCCAGCACTGGAAAATGAAACACTGGAGAGAAAATTATGTCTTTGACTACGGCCTTACGCCCATAAAACAAATATCAGCAATTACGTTTTATTTATTAGAAATTTGAAACAGTCATCATTCTTCTCATATATTGTTTCCATAAAACTTAATTTTACTGGCTAGTTTTAGGCAATTAATGCACAGCCATATATGCAAAACTGTATACGTGATCCCTCGTCCGATGACGATCAGCTGATGATTTTGTATCTTGCTTTTATTATTGGCTATATTATGAGAAGGAAAGTTGCCACTCACCACATAGTGGGGATGCTGAGTCGCAGATAGGCTCAACAAAAAAAGACTCTCACAATTATAGCTTTCAACCATTAAGGCCTTCACCAACAATAGACAGATATACGCACACACCCACACATGCGCACACACAAGCATGACTCACACACATGACTGCAGTCTCAGGCAACTGAAACCACACTGCAAGCAGCAGCACCAGTGCATGATGGCAGTGGGGACTGAGTGGTGGTGAGAGGGGGCTGGGGCAGGGAGGGGGAGGGATAGTATAGTAGGGGTGGCGGACAGTGCTGCAGGTTAGATGGAGGGGAGGGGGGGGGGAGGAGGAGGAGGAGGAAGATCCGTCCATATCAAACCTACTAACCACTAGCAGTATCTCCACTTTGACAGCTGCCACCTGTTCCATACAAAGTAGTCCCTTCCATACAGACTAGCCACCCGTGGTCATCACATCTGCAGTGACGAGCAGTCCCTCTCGAAATATACCGAGGGTCTCACTGAACCCTTCACTGATGGTAATTATCCTCCTAACCTTGTACAAAAACGAATCTCCCATGACTCATCTTTCCAGTTTCCCACCACCTCCCTAAGTTCCACCGTCCGGCCACAGAGGAACATTCCCGCTGTAACTCAGTACCACCCAGGACTGGAGCAACTGAATTACATTCTTCGCAAGGGTTTCAATTACCTCTCGTCTTGCCCTGAAACGAGAAATGTCTGGCCACTATCCCTCCCACCCCTCCCACAGTGGTATTCCACCAATCACCGAACCTACACAATATACTCGTCCACCTTTACACAACCCCTGCTCCCAATCCCTTACCTCATGACTCATACCCCTGTAATAGACCTAGATACAAGACCTGTCCCACACATCCACCCACCACCACCTACTCCAGTCCAGTTACTAACATCACCTACCCCATCAAAGGCAGGGCTACCTGTGAAACCAGTCATGTAGGCTACAAGCTAGGATGTAACCACTGTGCTGCATTCTATGTAGGCATGACAACCAACAAGCCGTCTGTCCGCATGAATGACCACCGACAAACTATGGCCAAAAAACAAATGGACCATCCTGTTGCTGAACACACTGCCAAACATGTTATCCTTTATTTCAATGACCGCTTCACAGCCTGTGCCATATGGATCCTTCCCACCAACACCAGCGTTTCCGAACTGCACAGGTGGGAACTTTCCCTGCAAAACCCTCCTGGCCTCAACCTTTGTTAGTCACTGTCCTCACCCATCCAGCCCCTTACCTGTTCGCATTCCAACACTACACAGCCATCATTCCACCACTACACCCAGTCTTTTTATTTCTCTCCTTTTCCACTACTCCCCCCCCCCCCCTTCCCCTCACCAGCCCTCAGTCTAACCTGCCTGCAACACTTCACTGTCTCCCACCCCCACTATACTATTCCTTCCCCTCCCCACCCCAAGGTCGTCCTAACCCCCACCTAGTCGCCATCCCATCACACATTGGTGCTGCTGCTCGCAGTCGCAGTGTGGTTTAAGTTGCCTGAGACTGCAGTAGTGTGTGTGTGTGTGTGTGTGTGTGTGTGTGTGTGTGTGTGTGTGTGTGTGTTTGGGAGGGGGGGGGGTCATGTGTGCACACACTTGTGTATGTCTGTCTATCATTAATGAAGGCCTTAGCAGCTGACAGCTATAATTGTGACAGCCTTTTTGGTGCGCCTATCTGCAACTCAGCATCTCTGCTATGGTGAGTAGCAACTTTCCTTCTCATAATATTGTTACATTCCATCCTGGATTTTCCATTGTTTGATTTTATTATTGGCTGATTTTTTTTTTATTGTCTGCATACATATGGCAAAATAAAATCATTGTTATAACAAAACAATACTGATATCGGACTACAGAGAAATCGAACATTTGGACCAAGTTTACAAGAAAGCAGAGGGTCACATTGGTAGACTGTGTCAAAGGCATATGAAACGAATATCAGAATGGGGTTCCACAAGGATTAGTACTGGACTACTCTTGTTTTCAACCTACATGAATGACTAAAAATGACTTTAAATGAATGTTGAAAACTTGTAATGTATGGTGATGGCACAAGCACAATTATCACACAGTATAGGCGATATCTGAACACACCTACAACTGGTTCATAGCAGTAAGTTTAAGTCTTAATCTCACAAAAACTAATATTAATATATATTAACTTAGGAGTAAAGGAGAGCACAAGCCGAATAGCAGAACCACTGAGTCGCAGACAGGCGCAGAAAAGAGAAAGAAAACTTGTTAGCTTTCAGAATAAACTCTTTGTCTCCTATATTGTGTCAGCTGTATACACAATGCTGGGACTGCAATTCAGCAGGTGGAGTAGGGTAAGAGGGATTGGGTGGGAAGCTAGTGGCCCAGAACTTTTACTGTATAAAAACTAATACTATACTATTTGAACAAGGAAAAATGCACTGCAAACACTACATGTGGACATTAATAGTTAAACACTGCAGGAAACACACTGTAAAAATCATTGGGGTCTAGTCGATAGATTAAAATGCAGTCAACATACAGCATATATAAAGGCTGTTAGTGCACCTAAGTCTGTATCCAGTCACTAGCAAATGAGACAAGAACTGAAATTGAGGGTAGCAAAGCAAAAGCTGAAATGCTTAACTCTGTTTTGAAACTTTCCTTTACAATCAGAAATCAAGAATTGCCCCAATTTAATCCCCGTACCACTGAAAAGATGACTGAAGTAAGTGGTAGTGTCAGTGCGTTAAGAAACAGCTAAAATCGTTAAAACTGAACAAAGCTCCAGGACCCGATGGATTCCCTGTCAGATTCTATATTCCCCCTCTAACTATTATCTATCATAGATACCTTGAATAAAAAACTGTATCCAGTTCTTGGAAAAAGGCACAGGTCACACCTGGCTACAAGACGGGTAGTAGAAGTGATCCACAAAACTACCATCCAATATCCTTGACACTGATTTGTTGTGGAAACTTAGAACATATTCTGAGCTCAAACATAATGAGGTATCTTGAACAGAATGATCTCCTCAATGCCAATTAGCATGGATTTCAGAAACATTGACCATGTGAAACCCACTAGCACTTTTCTCACATGACATTCTGAAAGCTTTGGATCAAGGCAGCCACATAGACGCAGTATTTCTTGATTTCTGAAAAGCATTTCACTCAGTACCACATCACAAAAGTATGATCATATGGGGTATCAAGTGAAATTTGTGACTGAATTGAGGATATTTTTGGTAGGAAGGATGCAACATGTTATCTTGGATGGAGAGTGATCATCAGATGTAGAAGTGACTTCAGGTGTGCCCCAGGGAAGGGTGTTGGGACCCTTGCTGTTCATGTTGTATATTAATGACCTTGCAGACCATAGTAATAGCAAAATCAAACTTTTTGCAGATCCAGCAGTTATTTATAATGAAGTGCTATCTGAAAAAAGCTGCACGAGTATTCAGTCAGATTTTGATAAGATTTCAAAGAACTGCAAAAACAGGCGACTTGCCTTAAATGTTCAGAAATGTAAAACTGTGCACTTAACAAGACGAAAAAAAGGAGTATCCCATGACTATAATATCAATTAGTCACTGCTGGAATTGACCCACTGATACAAATACCAAAGTAAACTGGTCACACAGGCTCAGTTGTGTGTAAAGCAGGCGATAGGTAGACTTCAGATTATTGGTAGAATATTGTGGGAGTGCAATCAGTCTACAAAGAAGATTGCTTACAAATCACTTGTGCTACCCAATCTAGAATATTGCTTGAGTGTCTGGGACCTGTACCAAATAGGACTAACGGCAGATACTGAATGTATACAGAGAATGGCAGCACAAATGGTCATGGGTTTGTCTGATCTGAGAGAGAGTGTCACAGCGATACTGAAGGAACTGATCTGAAGAATTTGAGAATAGACAAACTATCCTGAAAAAGTATATTAACAAAGTTTCAAGAACCATCTTTAAATGATTATTCTAGGGATGTACTACAACCCCCTACATATCACTCCAATATGGATTATGAGGATAAGATTAGACTAATTTCTGCAAGCTCAAGGCATTCAAACAATCATTCTTTCCATGCTCCATATGTGAATTGAACGGGAAGAAACACTAATAACTGGTACAATGAGATGTAACCCTCTTCCATGCACCCCAAGGTGGTTCGCAGACTGTAGATGTAGATGCAGCTATACTAACCAAGGAGCTCGGTTCAGAATGTTTTGTGTACAGAAGTATCTCTCATTGTTTTGACCTAAAGACAAGATTGTTGGCTTGTTTCACACATTTTTGCAATCTGCAGTGGGTTAAAACATGGTGTTTTGAATGAAACTGGTTTTGAAGATTTAATAAACTTCTTGACGAATTTGTAGATCGTTGGAAAATGGTAGATGAATGAAAATTTGTATTCCACATTCTTGTGCTGCCAAGCTATTGAGTTCTTTGTCTTTTTTTATGTTCAGCAGATGTTTACTCTACGAGGCATAAGAGACAAAGTTTACATTTTCTTCATGCCGCAATTTTTGTGCCGAACTTTGATTCAAATTAGCTAGCAATGTTAGTTCATGTTACAACACAGTTTTTTGCAAAATCAGATTGAAAATATTCCAATTTTTTATATTTTTACAAAGGTTTCAACTTTGCACTTAATTTAGTCAATATTGGAAAGTGGAACATAAATCAAACTTTATATTTGAGAACCTTGTACTGTTAGGTTACTACGTGCGAAGTTTCACATTTGTCATATTTTTAGTACATGAACTGTAAGAAGCCTAGCTCTGAAATTCTTCAGGCATGATCATTTTGGAAGGTTCTGCCCAAAAGGTTTTGGCTGGATATGGCTCATAAAATTCTTTTCATTATTATTCTTAAGAGAACGCATGAACTTGTCAAACTGCGTTTCTTTCAACTGAATATTGCCTGAGACATAATAGCTCAAAGTCAGTAGAAACACACACTTGCTCTGCACAAAGCCACACATGGAGTCAAACAAATTACTACATTTTGGCCAGTATTGCTTCGATGAACATTAAACGCAGCCAATGCTGAGCGGGGACATGTGCGAATGTTCCTCCGAAGTTTGATTAGTACCGATTACAAACTCCTTGGCGCATTGCCTCATGGCATAAATTGAATGATTTCACCATTTCACCAAGTTGCTGATGAACACAATGTGACATCCTGAGTGAAAGCTATACTGTCTTCAAGACCAGTAATACTGAACAAGTCAAGTGTATGATGATTATGTAGAACAGGCCATAGACATGTTGAATCATCAGGCTGCACACAACACACAATTTCAGTCATATATTACAGACAATGCTATAATGACAATATTATGGAAAGGATAGACTGCTACTCACCATATAGCAGTGTGTTGAGTCACAGACAATACATAAGCTTAATGCAGCTCACACATAAATGACCGCTGTCTGTGGCTGCCAAGGACAGACTATATGTTTAGTAGTCTTTTTGTTATGTCTGTCTGTGACTCAACATCTCTACTATATGGTGAGTGGCAATTTATCCTTTTCATAAACTTGTCATTATTCCATCCTGGATTTTTCATTATTCGACAAACAATGCTACAATTAATATTATCTTTATTAATAAACTTTTTATTGTTTACATCAAACGCCTTCATATTTTTACATATTATATCTCAGGCTATCTTTGTGTCTATTATTAAAAAAATTGTAGACATTTTAACTGAAATAAATTCACACTAATGTCCTGAGTTGTACTCACTGGGTTGACATCCCATATCACAATTGTAGTGTCTTTCGATCCAGTGGCAAGTTTGAGACCATCTGGGGAGAAGCGACAAAACCACACCTCATCACAATGATCGTTGAGTATTTGCACTGTTTCACATGGAAATTGATCCCTGCAGAAAACACATCTTTAATTATGAATTGCATAAACAATAGAAATTACAAACAATTTAGTAAACAAATGTACCTCAACAATTTACTCGTCTGTGTCAATTCTACAGCTTAAGAAAACAGGCAAGAGCATTAAAGAGGTAATACAAAATATCATGTTATTTTCAAAACTGATTTAAATTTTATAATGCCTTTCAGATATCAGTTACTGGCCAATGCAACCACAGAAAAATCCCTTAATACTGAACTACTTTTGAAAAATTATTATCTTTCACCTTTCCAGAAGTTTAAATTTTGAAGAAGTTGTCATCGTTTGAAGGTCTGTGATACCACTGATGTTGAGTTAAGAAGCACTTTACTCTGAAGCAAACTGTAGTACATTAAAATAAAATGAAATGATTTTGATCATCTTGATCTCCACAGCTGATTCTAGTTAATATTAATATAAAAGCACCACAGCTTAATTGTTATACATTCAATATGTCATGACTGACTTCATTCAAAAGATACACTGCCAACAGTCTTCATAACAAATCCCCACAGTGTTGTGACAGTATTATGATTTAGTTATCTCTCATAAATTAAAGGCAAATTCTGGAACTTGACATTCACATAAACACCCCATCGATTGTCTGGCAGAAGCACAGAGTAGTGAGTGCTATCGCATGCCAAATTGCCTATGCTCACTGTTCACCATGCTACTGTCATGTGATGGATGGAGTGTTTATACGATTGTCATGTTTCAGAATTTGCCTTTAACATTACGTTTGATAACTTGACTTCTTAAGTCATGTTGGCAGTGTAATCTGATGATGTTCTTTCGAACAAAACTGGCCGTGAATCAATAAATGGGTATCAATACTGCTGTGGTGGTTTCTTATTAATATTAATATAGAAATAATACTTTTAGTTATTAGGTTTGCCCTAGACACACCCTGGATATAACTTCTGAAACAATCCTCTTTGACTAACTACAAGCACATGAAAATCAGTTAACAATGTGAACAAATTGCAAGAACTTCAATGTTTCACGTAACTTCAGATTATGTAGTGGAAAAGTCTATTAACTCTAGTTACAAAGCTTGGGGCCTAATACTACGAAGTGACTGTGACAGTGACACATTCAGAATATACACTCCTGATGAATATTAGTCCACAGGGCCTTGTTATTGTATGGTTCCTATGATACACGAGTCTATGGCTGGAAGTATTTATTTGGTTTATTATAGGACCTGAAGATGATGCAAACTTAACGTTCAAACCAAACATCTAAATAATAAATACTTTTAAAATACAGCTGTGGTGTTCCATTTCCACTACTTCTATTGTCAGCTACTGTCCCATGTCCACAAGATTGATGGACTTTCATAAGACAATAAATAGACAAATTTTCCATGTCACATCATACATAAAATTATTTATTTACAGGTGCTGACATAAGATTTCTAGTTACAGATTGTTCAAAACAAACAAAGTACTTGAGGTGGAAGAAAACTACCAAAATACCAAACTGCCTTTATGGCAACAGCTATGTGAGGTTGCAGTGCTAATACTGAGCCAGAGAAGACAAAGTTAAAGGAGTATGCTTAGCTCAGATAGATTAAACTAAATAAATGGTATTTCTTCTCCAGAACATAATCTGTTTACATTTGAGGAACTGTGAATGCTAATCTGTTTTCAGTCAACTATCCCACCCATAATTCAAGAACATTTTGATTAACATCAATCGGTCACTAAGTACAGACAGCAAGGAGTGTTTGACTTATGTTTCAGCGACCAGATTTGAGGGTTTCCTGGACACATTCAGGCAGCAGTAGCATTTAAATCAGTGGTGGAAAACTTGTTAGTAATTACTCTTCTCACAAATCGAAGTACAGTTGGTAACCCTTATTTAAATCATTTAAAGAACAAAGTCATTTAGTAACACCTAATAAATCTTTTTCTTTGTCAAACCATGGAACAGTTACGCATGACACATCGGATGTGTGCCACACACTATGTGGACAACATGAATGGCTGTTGAGAATATTTTTTCTCTGGCATACAGAGCAAAGGAACATTTCAAACTGTAGGAAGAGAGTTAACAAGAAAAATGCAGAGGGAAGAGCCATAAAGACCACTGGCCCTAAATAATAATCAACTACACAAGAGGAACTGGAAGTAACTAAGGAAACTCAGCTTCTCTAATGCAGTGTTTCTACTGACTCCTTCCATCTATTTTGGGCAATTCTCCCTTTTTTTACAACAACAACAACAACAACAACAAAGAAAAAGAACAATATTAATACTAGACAGAATTATACCCACTTGTGTCTCTCATCTTACTTTTTCCCTTTCCAGTTTTCACTCCCAAAATACGACAAGGATTGGATCCTAAAATCAAACCATCTATCCCTTTTAGGTTTCTGATAATTTGTTATCAGTTTTCTGCATTTCATTTTATTATTTTACTGGCTCTTTACTGAAAGCAATACAGCCATTAAAATTACTTATTTAGGTTGTGAAGACAGTTACATTTTAAGTATACAGTTATTTTATACATATATAAGTTTACAAATGTTGGTGTTTAATATATCACATATTTCTAACTACTTCCTGTAGGTACCATGCTGTTAAACTGCTAATTTCAAAACTTTTCTGACTCATCAGTGTTTTAGCATTCATCAGCAAGGGAATCTGCATTTTTAAATAGTTTCCCTACAGTTTATTTTGCTGTGGAGTGTATAAAAGGCATTAATCTTTCTCAACTAAACATACTGTTTTCAATTTGTATTTGTATTTTCTATTGAGCATTCATACCCTCTCACTTTGAATGGAATATGGTATAGTTTGCATTTGGGTCACTGATCACAAATCCAACAAGCAAAAATATCTTTTAACTTACTAAAGTGCATACAAATATCACAAACTGAAATGAAGGGCCTGACTTCAGTAGTATGTCTAGACTTCCACATAAATTGAAGATAAGGTATCTATGAATGTATATAGTATGCATCATGATAGTGAATTCATTGGGACAAACAGATTAAGAATTCACCTGAATTATTCACTATGCCAGTAACAGATGATTACCTTCCAACGTATTGTGACATCCAGTCTCATTCAGTTAATTCACCCATTCCTCAAATTTACACTTCAGAATAAATGGCATGTGAACCTCACATGTTTTCATAGGACATCCTTTGCAGCGATTCAGCTTTCCATAACACTGGACAGGGTACAACTATATCCTCGTTTCTTGTTTTCATCAATGGAAATATGATACAACAAGTGCATCAGCTGACTGCACAGAATTTCGCATTCTATACCACATTGGGTAATAAAAGCAAAGGGAAAATTGGAGTATATACCAACAAAAAGTTAAATGATTCTTCATCAAGAAAAAGCTGTATCTGTTTGATTATTTTGTAATTTGTGCCGATCAATTCATTATGCAGAATTACCTGATAACTGACTAGGCTGCAAACCATCTGGGTAAACTTATTATCTCTCTCTTTTTTAAAATATGTGAGTAGGCCCAGAAATCTTTCATTGCAATCTGATTTTTAAAATTATATTGATAAATAGCGAAAATAACTTCTCTACTTCTGAATATATACGACTGTTCTGAAAGTCATGAAAAGCAGCAAGTATTTCTTTATTAACTGATGTAGGTCATGTAAACTGAGCACCAAGTTTGAGGGACTCTTCCTTCAAATACAGGAAAATATGCAAATGGTGTGTCTAAATAGTTGGCACTCAATCTGAGTTACAGACGGGAGGAAGCCTGCTCTGATCTGCTTAAGGTATTCAATGCCTTTTTCATGACGTGGCACCAAGCGACAAAAGATGGGTGTGTATTTTTTATCTAAGACTGAAGAATAGGTTCGCAGGATGGTGACACACCTTCACTCCAAAGCCAAAGACCTTACGAACTAGCAATCAGCACAAGAAGTTATCAAGACACTTTGCAGTGGCAATGGAGTCATTTCCTTCATTTTGTGGAATTAGATGATACCGTGAACAGCAAGTGCAACACTGTGACACCTCTCAGTCATAGAGAAGCCATTAGGAGAAACAGGTCACACGATAATATGAAAGCAATCCAAATTCACCATAATCATGTAGCACCACATAGCTCTTTGGCAACAAATATGATGGTTTGCAAACAAGTTCATGCCCATGGTCCCCGTCCCCTATCTACTACACAGTACAGACTATGTCATGTATAACTTTGTATACAAGACAAGCATCTTCAAACATATGAGCAATTTGAACAACGCTCTAACAGTTAGTGAAGACCTTATGAGTGCTTTTTTATTTCTTTTAGTACAGTTGTCATAATACACTTGAAGATTGCAGTACATATTTTCTGGCAACTTTCCGTGTTGATGCCTTCTGTTATAATGTGAAGTACGTTATATTTTGGTTATCATACCAAAGGAAGACACGATGCAAACAACTACATGCTTATGAATTTTCCTACCTTAAACAATCTAATATGCTATATGAAAGATGACAGGTCTGGATCTGTTTGAAATTTACACTGTAAATTCATATAATATGTGGATATGATACGAAAAGACCCAAAGAACAAAATTTGCACTATACAGGAACAGATGCTACAGGTTTGCCCTTTCCTATAAACTCAAGCATTATATACACCTGTTCCTTTTAACATGCTACATAAGATCTGTCCTGTCAGTTGTCAATAGAAGTAGCACTAAGTCTTCATATATTTCAAAGAGACAGCTCGGCACTGGACTTGACTATGCTGCAGACAGCTGCTAAATTACCACAAACAATAATTCTATCTACATTCTGAAATATATCCTGTAGAAATTATATATGAATTAAAAAATAATTTTCATAATCATGAAATTCACTACACCTAGTGTAGATTTCTGAGATTTGAAATATAACAGGATCCTGAACTTTAGATGTCAAAATTCTAGTTTATCCAGCGTAACACATATAACGAAAAGTGTCTGTCTGATTTAAAATTTCACACAGTGACAGACTAGCAGCTGAATGGATATTACATTTCCAATGGTTATTTAATTATTAGCACAAACAAAAAAAAACCATAAATTTAAACAAAAGTAGCTCTCATTCTACAACAAGTGCCATGCAAGGCTGCTCCATGACTGAATTCTGCATAAACTAATGTCATATTGCAATACACATTTTTTTTAAGTTTTAAAACATGCAGCAGCAGTGGACTATGCAAAGCACTTGAAATGGGTATTATAATAACTATGAACCAATTAAGCATCTCATAACATAATGTTGAAAATACTATTATCTCTATCATAAAACAATATTCTCCTTTACTAAAATGGAAGGCCAAGTGTTTTCTTAAATTTCAGCCCTAATTTTTCCTGTTTCACAATAGTGAAAAACTAGCACATGCTGGGTCACATTTCACACAAGCATGAATTCAGTAAAGCAGAGCCACAGCAACACCTTTCCTTGCTTACACCAAAATGTTCTCTATGTGCGGGCCAGTCATTCAGAGTACTCTCTTATTTTTATAACCATTTTCTATCTGTAGATAAACATAATGCCCATCTGGTGTTGAAACTCCTATAAGAAAGACTTAATAGTCAGGCAGGCAAGTAAATAAGCATGGCAAAATGAAAGACCAACTAGAAGGGGGAAAAAAGTTACAATTTTAATGCACCACTGATTATGTCATTTAGTGATGGAGCAAATCCTTCTGACTGGGTGAGGATTGGACAGGAAATTGACCATGTGCTTGAAAGTAACTATTGTTTTATTTGCCTGAAGTGATTTGAGGAAATAACAAGAAGAAACAAATACCTTAAACAGTGCAACACCTCATCTGTTAGCAGATCAATTTGTTGTTGGATCAGTGGCTAGTAGAGACTGCAACTCACTCAGTGACAAAGATATTTCCCAGATCTTAGCTATGTATGATCCAAATTTTAAACAAAGATACCCCAAAACATGAAAATGTGTGTGCAGAGAATGTTATAAATACACCACGTAAGGAACAGTTTTCTTTGTAAATGTGGCACACTAATCCTAGGAAAGCTAAAGATCATTTTACTCACATGAAGAAAACTACTGAATCCATACTTGCTGAAATAAAAGTACTTTTACTACTTAATTTCCACATTAAATCTCTCACCAGTAGCCAACGGAGATAGGTACTATCAACTAACAACATGAAAAAAATGCAAACAAAGCTCACTATGCATCAAACAAGTTATAATCATTAACCCCTTAACATACTGATTTTGTTTTCAAATTATGTTACAAAAACTGATATTTTTTTGAAAAACATACCATAATGAATGACATTACATATAGAAATACAGAGAGAGTTCTTAAAGCTCAAAATAATGAGTTAAAAATTTTGGAGACCACCAACAATAAAACCCCAAGTATACTCGTGCACTGGAATTTTAGCTAAAATATCCTGAAACTTGAAGTCATTTTTTGGTTTCTGTGCAGGTATGAAGTCTAACCATATATTTCACAACAGTTTCCTGTGAACATAAATCTTGGAGGAGCTGACTGGAGCACAGTGGCTGTATTTATCTCATACCACTGGTGATCACTTGTCACTCAACTGATGAATTGTCATCACGTTTGGCCTCTAATGAAGTAACATCACATTCTTCACTTTCTGATCTGCAAAATACAATGTCAAACTCAGGATCACTGTAGCCATCCTTTTTTGAAAACATAACCTAATCAACATACGGGAGAGAGGCTGAAAATGTGTGTTTTGTTGTCGAGTACCCAAAGCTGCACACAGCAAAGATGATATCTAGTGGCAACCACCTCAACCAAATCACAGCAGCTGGGATACAAACGTATGACCATATGCTCTCTAGTGGCTTGAACACTTAACTGTCAGTGCTGAAACGGGTATAAGCGGGGTTTTATTATTTTTTCTTTAAGGTCTGTTCTTAAGTTGCCCAAGTATGCTTGGGATTTTAAGTTCCTGCCAAAATAAGAAAAATGAGATATCATGGTGTTTTATGTTAAGAGGTTAATAGTGTTAGTGACATTTCAGCAAGAATTATTGTCCCTTTGTTGCTATCATAAACAATAGCAAACATTACTTGCCTGGAACAATGGTGGTCAACAAGGAGCGAGACACCCGCAAGCCCTTCTTCTGTTAAGGTGTTGTGGTAGGGGCAACTATGCTTCTGGTGTTCCACTGCTTGGCACAGCAGCGTATGGAGTCTGCACACAACACAGCACACACTAATACTAAGATAGTGTACACAACAACACCAAGAGCAAAACTACCTGATTTTAATGTATCTGTGTATTTTCAGACAATGAGTTCTTAGCTGCTATTCAAGCGTTACAGTTATTATTATGAACTCAAGTGAATAGTCCCAGAAACAACAATTAAAGATTTTTTTTAAGTGATGGCATCCCTGATAATTTAGATTCAGTAAATGTACTAGGGTAAGATATCCTAAAACTGATAGAACTTTCCAAAAACTGATACACCCAGCCCATGATAATATCCCTCAAAAATGTTCCTACTGTTTGTTATGCTGCAACCATTTAGGAATAATCAGTCATAATTTGTTTTTTCTTTAGAAACTTCACTTGGGAGGCAAAAAATAATTTTGAGGAATAGCACTTTCAGACTGAAAATAAATGTGCACGCACTTCCAGAATACTGCCACACTTATGCAAATACTGATTATACATCCACCAAATTTGTGTTACATACACAATTTTCTGTGTTCTATCTGCTGTATTATTAATTATTCTCACATTTATTATATGATGCTAATTATCAAGCAATCAATATAATCCTTAAACATGATACACTCCATTCCAAAATATGACACAGTCAATTCCCAAACGTGATACACTGGTTGCCTACGGCCCAGCCACGAGTTACACACGGGTGTACTGCGGGCTGCCCTTCCCATACACCAGCAACATAACTGTGGGGAGACATCATCTCCAGCAGCAAACCCACAGCTGAAAAAGAAGTAGGCCAAAATCAGAAGAGCCAGAAAGCTACGGCTGTAACCAAAGCTGTGTTAAGTACATAAAAGAAGAAGCAAACTGGGGAGACTTATTCTGATCCCAACATCACTTTGAAGAGTGATGGCAGCAAGAAATCCACACTAGATCCTATCGCAATGAAAGAGCCAGCACGTGTAGATGTAGAAGATTATATCTTGGCTACATTTCAAGCAGGAAAGAGGAATCCATGCAGCTAAAGATATGTTTGTATCATACAAACAGTACTGGAAAATGACCTGTTAGTTATGTCTCAACAGAAAATAACAAAATAATTTTTCATTTAAATGAAAAAGACCTTTCCAACAATGGAAGGTTGGAAGATAACCTCTCCCCTAAATCCAATTCCCTCCTCATCCCAAAGACAACCTGCACACCCACTTTCTGGGGCTCCAAAATACCAACACACACAACAATCCTGGACACCCCATTGTAGCTGGTTATTAGGCCCCCACTGAAAGAATTTCAGCCCTGACTGACCAACACTTTCAACCAACTGTCAAAACTCTAGCCTCTCAAATCAAAGATATCAACTGCTTCCTTCACTGACTCCTCACAATCCACACTCCTTCAACACTGTTGATGCCACTTCCCTGTACAAAGATACTCCTCATGGTCCTGCCGTTCTTGAACACTATCTCTACAAACATCCTTTAGACTCCAAAGCCATTGCCTCATTGCCCACACACCTTGCTAACTCTATCCTAACACAAAACTACTATTCCTTTGATGGAACAGTATACAAACAAATCTGCAACACAGATACTGGCACTCACATGGAATCCTCCTGTGCCAACATGTGTAAGGGCCACATCTTCGTAGCCTCCCAAACCCCTTGTCTGGTGCAGTTTCACTGATACTATCTTCATTATCTGGACTCGAGGCCAAGACATCCTTTCCTCATTCCTTAAAAACCTCCCATCCGCTTCACATGGTCCTGCTCAACCCAGTGTGACACTTTCTTGGACATTGACGTACTCCTCTCTGATGGTTCCGTCCACACCTCCGTCCACATTAAATCCCCCAACAATACCTGTATTTCAACAGCTACCATCGCATCTGCAGCAAAAAAATCCCTCCCATACAACCTGGTCACCTGGGGACAAGAACTCCATTGCCCAGTACACTGAAGGTCTCACAAAGGCCTTCACAGACAGGAACTATCCCTCAGACCTAGTCTACAAACATATTTCCTGTGCCATATCCCCCACACACCCCCAATCCTGCCACTACCTTCAAGAACCAGCTAAACAACTGAGCCACATCCTTTTGTCATGGCTTTGATTATCTGCCATCATCCCCTAAAGTGAAGGGCATCCTACCTAAGATACTTACCTCTCTTCCTAAAGTGGTGTCCTCTTCCCCACCCAACCTCCACAACATCCTAGTCCATCCCCCTATGCTACTCCCAATCCCAACCCCTCACCACAGAGATCATATTCCTGCTGAATACCAGGCGCAATATCTGCACAATCCATTCACCCAGCATTTCCTATTCCAGTCCTGTCACGTACTTATCCTGTCCCACCAGAGGTCAAGTCACCTCTGAAAGCAGCCGTCATATCCCAGCTCTGCTGCAATCACTGCAATCACTGCAATCACTGACTACCAAAAAGCTGTCCACCAGGAAGAATGAACACTGCCAAACTGTGGCCAAGACTAAAGTGAAACACACTGTTGCACAACATGCAGCTGAAAATAACATGCTTGATCTAAATCACTGCTTCACAACCTAGGCCATCTGGGTCCTCCCCTCCATCAGCAGTTTTTCTGAACTGTGCAAATGGAAGTTATCCTTACAACACATTCTCCACTCCCGAAATCATCCCAGACTCGAGCCATGGTAACCCACTGACCACACACCCTCCACCCAACAGTTTCTGTCCCCCCCCCCCAATCCTATCACCACCTCCTGATTTACATTCCCTCCCCCTCACTGTACACACTGTCAACACACCTACCTGCATTTACTCCTCTCCTTTCCTGCTCCCCATTGCCCCACACCCCATTCCCTTGCCCTTACAACCTTCCGAGACTGCACCTGATAGCTTCATCCTGCTACTCTTTAGTTGCACACTCTGGCAAGTAGCTCTCTCCTCTCTCCCCACCCATAGTCTGCTAGCCCTACCCCGTCCCACTCCAAATTGCTTCTCGCATCCCATGCAACAGTTGCATTCTGGCCGGAAATAGAACTCATGAGTGCATGAGATTTGCTTGTTTTCGCGAATGTGTTTTTATTATCTGGAGAGGATTTGGCTGAAAGATCAACGTGTAACAGTCTTTTTGTTGTGCCTGTCTGCAGCTCAAAAGTTTCATTTTCTAACAACCCTACCACAACAAAGGTCAAAATTTTAATAACGCTGCTAAATACTGCATTATCGGGCAACAACAGTCATATTATGTGGCAGGTGTCATTAGAGCACAGTTAATAGTCATTTCATGTAATAATGAAAAAACTAGGCACTCGTCTTTTTGTGTTTCCCACGCTGGTCTCGTCGTAAAATCATGGCTCAATCGTTGAAAATCTAGGTGGTTATGATTCCAAGCTCGGATGCAAAGAGGCCTAGGTTTTATCCTGCTATATTCAAAAGTTTTGTAGATGCGCTTCTCAAACCATTCTTGGAGATTAAACCTTTCAAAGTTAGCACAATAGTGATGTAAAAAAATAATTAGCACTTCGAATTTAAGTTACACTTCCTTTTAACTGCTTTTATTGCAATATCACGTATCACACAAAACATCACTTCACAATACAAAACATACTTGAAAACATCTCTCTCACAGTCACTGTTAAAGTTCACATTTTATAGGCGGACTACGTTATGCGTCTTTCCAACATGACGTCCAACACTTGACTTTTTCAAGGTCCAACTCTCTAACAAGTCAACAACCAACTAATAATCGCTTACGTGCCCAAAAATCAGAGTTACAAGTACGTGAAAGATCATAGTGACAAAGGAAAGAATACACATAAGAATAATATCATTGCAATATAAACATATCGATGTATCACAAAAGAAATCAAATCTGAATGTTGTCTCAGAAATATGTCAACTACTTTGCAGAAACACAGTAGAATATTACTGGTATCGAGAGGTTCAGGTGAAGTGCCGTAATGGTTGCGTAATTCAAGCACCATTACAATCTCCACGGTGAGTACCAATCATTCTTTTTCATGATACTGTTAAAAAGACATTTCTCTTATTAATAAGACCAATTTGATAGGGAAATTGCCAATTTCTTAAGTTGCTACTCACGTGGAAAATGTCAAACAAGAAATCTGTTTTGTGTTTAACAGCCCTGTTGAAGTTCACGAAAAAATATGAGACAGCGGTCTCCTTTTGCGTATCTCTTATTTTATGTTAGTGTCAATATAATAAGTATAATTGTAAACAATCCCCATCCATTTCTAGCTGACTAAACCTTATCAAAACCAGGAGAGAATAAATAAAGAAATTTCTGTCATTCCACCGGCAGGCATAGATTTCATGTCATTGTTCGTTTACACTGAACTGAATTTTAGACTACAAACACTAGAGTTATTCTATTTTCCATGTGAACTGTCAATATAGAACATTGTTAAAGCTGGCAGTTGTAAAACTTGCATGCTATCATCAGTTTACACAAAACAAATATAAAAAACTATAAAAGAACACATTGTAAAATGGAGTATAATTTTTATAGAAGATAATTATGCAACATTCTCAAATGTACACATGAAGGAAGGTGTCCCCCACTCAAGTGAGTAGCACAGAATAAAAATAATCCAAACAGCAGTCAGTAAAGCTGATGTGACTGCCTACAGTTCTCATATCTAATTTAAAAGGGTAAAAATATAACCTATTACAAAATAGATGTATATGAGATATTAAACGATTACATTCATTATACATTTGAGAACAGGTAATTGCAAAACAAGTGTGTCTTTCTTTTCATAACTGATAATTGCTCTTGTTCAGTTGATGCACTATTTTATACTCAAATCTAATGATAATAATCTTTAGTCTCAAAGTGACTCTCACTCACAAGTAACAGACTAGTGTTTAGCATACATGTCTGCCTTGATGATACCAGTGATATCACTAAAATTGCTTGATTAGAAATGCCTTCAGAAACAGCATTAGTTCAACAGCATTAGTTGAAGTACATAGAGCCCATCATTTACTATATTACATCACAATGTCCAGTTTAAAAAAAAAGCAGCACCTGGACGTAATGCTCAATTATAAATTAAATGTTGATATAATCTGTTTCACTGAATCTTAGTTATGAAATGACAAAATAAAATTAAGCTCAATAGCTGGATTTACACTAGAGAATTCTTCACACGTGGTGGTACCCCAATTTTTGTGAATGAGCAGATAAATTTAAAGATTGTGAATATATATTGCATAATCCCAGAAAAAAAAAACTGAATTATCTACATCCTAACTGCCAGAACTTTACTTCACAACAATAGTCATTAACACAAATAGAACACCAAGTTGTAATTTGTTTATTTTTATGAACAAACTGGAGGTTCTACTGAACAGGCTCAACCCATTAAACATGAAGACAGATGCTTTGTGATCAGTTTTAACACTGATCTTCCACCCATGGGAAAAAAGGCCAGTATTGAGAGGGATGCTTTACCAAATATAACAAAAGTATTACGTCAGGTCCCCACAATATGCTTCCCAAAAAGATCAAGAGCAGATATGAATTTCATCAATGATCAAATATATATCTCAGGAATAAACTATGTCTTCATTAGAAATGAATTGTGCCTTGGATATTGTGACCACGAAGCAACGTTACTATTTTTATTTTTTCATTTACTTATGAGGTTCCATGGAACAGTGCGAGCCAAAGCAGTGTGATTATGAAACAAGCCAGTGCACAGCTGACAAAATGCCAACAAAAATTTATAAACAAACAAACTAAGGAATAAATAAAACATGAAAAACATTGTCAGCTAGTATACAAATGAATAACACATAGCGAAAATTTCTCAATCACTCCTATACAGAATAGGAGTGCCATAAGTAGGGACTTGAAAATGTAGCATCTGTTTCTGGCAAAATTCGCCTTTTTTTTTTCAATGATTAAACAAACAAATTTAAAAGGTTGTCACATTAAGTGAAGATGAAGCCTTAATGCTCTGCAGTAACTTTCTGGTGATTGGGGAGCCTCTGGCTGGAATGTTTGCTTTTGCAAAAATGTCAACAGTTTCTTTTCTGAAATGGTGTTTGGTTATTTTCTGTTTTGGATTTACTTAGGTTTTCAACAAACAATTGTTTCCGAAAAGCAGCAGCATTCTCCTGCTGGTGAACTGAGTACTTAGCTGATTTAAGGTGTTTCTCAACATTATTTTTCTTTTCGCACCCAAATCTATAATTAGAAAATCCACAAAAAATTTCAACCTTTTGTGAGCATTCATAGATACGCAACTCACACTTGAAAACACTACAAACAGAACTGAGAAGGCATTTAGCATAGATTAGCATAGATGTACAACTGAAAATAACTCTTATTTACATGTTCGAGATAGAATTTCTGTGCAACCAAAATATGTGGAAAGGTTTTCTATTTCGATCATTGTAGTGCTGACACTATACACTGGCAGGCAGTCATGGGCATAAACAAACAAATTATGACCACCAGAGGGGAGAGGAGTGGTGGATGGAAGCAAGTCCTGCCCCTGTCTTGCAGGGCAGCAGCCTACACCCATGTTCTGAATTTCACCAAAAGCAGAACTGACACTGGGTAACAGGTATTACCAATCCCTTCTTCTGACATGGACATGAACATGTTTGTATGGGTGCACGACAACAAGGTCTTTAGCGCCCGCACAAAAACAGACTGACATGATTGTCAGAAAAATACACAAAACAGGAAGATAAAACTGCATGTAAAACACAGGTAACAAAAGCTGGAAAACTATGTGCGTACCCACAAAGAAACTCAGAGCAAAGTATTGGATCAGTAGTAAACCATTAATGACACAGTAAGAAAGTGGTATAAGGAGCTAAAACAATATACAGGGTGATTCAATAAGAATACCACAACTTTAGGAATTTAAAACTCTGCAACGACAAAAGGCAGAGCTAAGCACTATCTGTCGGCGAATTAAGGGAACTATAAAGTTTCATTTAGTTGTACATTTGTTCGCTTGAGGCGCTGTTGACTAGGCGTCAGTGTCAGTTGATGCTAAGATGGCGACCGCTCAACAGAAAGCTGTGTTTAGTGATGAAGCAACTTTCCACACTAACGGGAAAGTCAACCGTCACAATGTCTGTATATGGGGCACTGAGAATCCGTGGGAAACAACTCAGTATGAATGTGACTCGCCTAAGGTGAACGTTTTCTGTGCCATTTCAGCCAAAAAAGTTTTTGGTCCCTTTTTCTTCGAAGGTGCTAGTGTAACTGGACTACAGTACCTGGAGATGTTAGAGAATTGGCTGTTCCCTCAGCTCGAACAAGAAGCACAACAATTCATATTTCAGCAGGATGGAGCGCCACCACATTGGCACTTACCTGTCCGTAACTACCTGAATGTCAACTACCCGAGGCGATGGATCGGCCGCCAGGCAGCCCGTGACAGAGCACTTCATCACTGGCCTCCAAGAAGCCCTGATCTTACACCCTGCGATTTTTTCTTATGGGGGTATGTTAAGGATATGGTGTTTTGGCCACCTCTCCCAGCCACCATTGATGATTTGAAACGAGAAATAACAGCAGCTATCCAAACTGTTACGCCTGATATGCTACAGAGAGTGTGGAACGAGTTGGAGTATCGGGTTGATATTGCTCGAGCGTCTGGAGGGGGCCATATTGAACATCTCTCAACTTGTTTTTGAGTGAAAAAAAACCTTTTTAAATACTCTTTGTAATGATGTATAACAGAAGGTTATATTATGTTTCTTTCATTAAATACACATTTTTAAAGTTGTGGTATTCTTTTTGAATCACCCTGTAGAATGTCAACGTGGCTGGCTGACCACAAGAATAAAAAAAGGAAAAGCCAGCCACTCTGTAACACACTAAGACCTCCAGCCTAAAAGTTTAGGCCGGAGTCCAGACACATCACAAAACTTTAAAACCTTAAATGAGGGATCCTTTCGCCGTACTAAAAAGCTATGTGTGAGAAGGCAGAACCCAATTCTAAGACGCGTGAGCGTGACTTCATTCCACCTGAGCAACTGGCAGGAGGAACGCCAAGGCTGGGCTGTTGACTTCACCAACTGCAGATTACTGGTCGTTACCGCCAGCCATACCTCATCCCACAACTGCATGCACTTCCTGTGTGGTGCAGAAACAACAGCCTGCAAGGGAATGGGACACTGTGCTACATATTGTCCTCTGTAGGCCTCCTTGGCAGCCCGATCAGCCTGTTCATTTCCCCATATCCCCACATGACCTGGCACAAAGCCAAATGACACCTGCTTACCCTGCCATTGGAGCAAGTACAGTTGGTCATATATCAGCTGGACCAATTCCTCAGCTGGGTACAGGTTCTGTAATGATTGTAAGGCACTAAGGGAATCTGAGCAAATGAGAAACAGTTTGCCCCGAATACAATGCATCTGCTCCAGAGCCTTCAGGATCGCATGGAGCTCTGCCGAGAAAATTGTATACTCATCAGGAAGACGAATCCTGGTGACATGGTCAGGAAACACGGCAGAGCAGCCAAGGGAATTCCCTTACTTGGAGCCATCAGTGCACAGTATTGTGAAACTGTGATGCATATCTAAAAGGTTAAAAGACAGAGATTTAAATGTAAAGTCTGATGTACGAGCTTTCTTAAAATTTGTCAAGTCTAAAATAAGTCTGGGCCTTCGGAGAAAGCAAGGTGGAAATCTGCTCCTACCGCAATGTAAAACATGAAGACTGGCCCCACACATCTCTAGAAGGCAATCCCGTGCATGAGTCCCATAGGGCCTCGTTGCCTGTTGCTGGTCATGGAAAAGCCTTGCCAGTGGAAGCTGAGCAATCGTATGGTAGGTATGTGTGTATGGTGTGGACAGTGTTTTACAGGCCTGACGCACCATAAGTAGTTGTCTGCACAGAGACTTGGTATGGGGCTTGTTCTGAATGCCCCATTGGACAAGCGAATCCTTTCATAGTGCACCACGTCCAACATCTTTAAGAGAGTCTCACAGACCCATACTCCATGCACTCATAATCGGGCCAAGATCACACAAATTCCTTGTAAAACTGGAGCAGACAAGTTCTGTCTGGTCCCCATGTACTGTAACTAAGACATTTTAAAATAACTGAAGCCTTCAGTGACCATTTTTTCAGGTCCGTAAGATGTGGTAAGCATGTAAGCTTAGAGTCAATTATGAGGCACAGAAACCTCACTGTTTCTTTAAAAGTAAGGACAGCGTCCCTCATCCCCAACTGAAGAAAGTTTAAAGAGGAACAAGAACAGTTACAAAAACCCAAGTACACTATGTGATCGAAAGGATTGGGACACCTGGCTCAAAATGACTTACAAGTTCGTGGCGCCCTCCATCAGTAATGTTGGAATTCAACATGGTGTTGCCCCACCCTTGGCCTTGATGATAGCTTCCACTCTCACAGGCATACGTTCAGCCAGGTGCTGGAAGGTTTCTTGGGGAATGGCAGCCCATTCTCCATGGAGTGCTGCACTGAGAAGAGGTATCGATCTGGTGAGGCCTGGCACAAGTCGGCATTCCAAAACATCCCAAAGGTGTTCTATAAGATTCAAATCAGGATTCTGTGAAGGTCAATCCATTACAGGGATGCTACTGTCCTGTAACCACTCTGCCACAAGCTGTGCAATATGAACAGGTGCTCGATCGTGTTAAAAGATGCAATCGCCATCCCTGAATTGGTCTTCAACAGTGAGAAGCAAGAAGCTGCTTAAAACATCAATGTAGGTTTGTGCTGTGATAGTGCCATGCAAAACAACAAGGGGTGCAAGCCCCGTCCCTGAAAAACACGACCACACCATAACACCACCGCCTCCGAATTTTACTGCTGGCACTACGCACGCTGGCAAATGATGTTCACTGGACATTCGCCATACCCACACCCTGCCATTGGAATGGCACATTGTGGACCGTGATTCATCACTCCACACAGCATTTTTCCACTGTTCAATCATCGAATGTTTACACTCCTTACACCAAGTGAGGCGTCATTTGGCATCTTCCAGTGTGACATACAGCTTATTAGCAGCAGCTTGACCATGAAATCCAAGTTTTCTCACCTCCTGCCTAACTGTCACAGTACTTGCAGTGGATCCTGGTGTAGTTTGGAATTCCTGTGTGACAGTCTGGATAGATATCTGCACAAGATCTTCAGCATGATACTTCCAAGAAATCTTTAATCTACCCCCAGTCCTGAGGATTTAAAATTGCTGAGATCGCTGACTGTTACACCCACCACTACACAATAAAATTTCGCTTTTACAACAGTGCACATTAGGATCCTCTTCAACTGTCGGCGAGGTCGGCCAGTAAGCTCTTGTGCAGTTTGTATCCCTTCGCATTTCCACTTCACTATCACATTGGAAACAGTGGACCTAGGGATGTTTAGGAGTGTGGAAATCTCACTTACAAACGTATGACACAAGTGACACCAATCACCTGACCATGCTCGAAGTCCGCGAGTTCCACGGAGTGCCCCATTCTGTTCTCTCACGATGTCTAATGACTACTGAGGTCACTGATATGGAGTACCTGACAGTAGGTGGTAGTACAAAGCACCTAATATGAAAAACGCATGTTTTTGGGGGTGTTCGGATACTTTTGATCACATAGTGTATCAGCATACGAGATAATAAAGTGAAAATAAGCAAAGTAAACAAAAGTCTTCATGTGATTGTTCAACTTCTCCCAGCATATTTCTTGCTCGAACAGTCCACGGGTGTACTGCCGGTCCATAGTGTCCAACAGGCATGATATTTCGTCGATCAGACATGTCGCCATTGTCAGGTGTGCTGACGATGGTGACATGTCTGATCGTCAAAATATTGTGCCCGTTGGACACTATGGACCGGCAGTACATCCGTGGACTGTTTGAGCAAAAGTCTTCATGTTTCAGTGTCAGAGGCAGTGCATATTATACTTATAGTGAAGACAGCAGCATTCAGTTTCTGCACAAGATCTTCAGCATGATACTTCCAAGAAATCTTTAATCTACCCCCAGTCCGAAGGATTTAAAATTGTTGAGATCCCTGACTGTTACACCCACCAATACACAATAAAATTTTGCTTTTACAACATTGCCATATCAGAAACTGCACACATTGCATTTTGTTGCATTGAGCATTAAGAGCAGTCGAGTATTAATCTGATCTCTCAAAACTACATGCTGATGTTAATGGCAACTTTATCAGCTAGATCATTTGCATCATGTTCTACATTTTTCACAATAACACTTGTGCCATCTGCAAATAAAACCATTTTTGAATCTTCTGTCACGTTTACTAGTAGATTACTGATATATGTCAACAAAAGCAATAGTCCAGAACAGAATCCTGTGGCACACACCACTTTACTTTATGCCAGTCATGTATCTGTTTAATGACAATAGAGGACAACTTTCTGCTTCCTACTGGGCAAATATGAAGTGAATCATTGTTGATCTTTTTCCCTAAACCCATAATGTTCCAACTTATGTAAAGTATTGCACTGTCCACATAATCAAATGCTTTTGTTCAATCAAGGAAAACGTGACAGCTCTCAGCCTGTCATTTAGCCCTGCTAGTCCATCATATAAAAAAGAACAACACTGCACTTCCTATGGATACTCCTCTCCTGAAACCAAACTGTAAGTGTATCAGCAAATTACATGCACTGATATGCGCCATTGCTCTCTTATACAATGTGTTCTCAACAACTTTTGAAAAAAGAACTAATAGCAAAGAAATTTGCTGGTAATTACCTACATTATGAAACGCATTTACAAATTACAAATGTGACTGTACAACAGCTATATGATATACTAGTAACATGTAAAAATTTGTGTCGTACTGGGTTTCGTGCTTTATGCGAGCACTCGTCTTAACCACCTCAGCTATCCAAACGTGCCTCCAGGACTGACCCAAACTTCTGTTATGCCCTAGTATCATATGTTACTAGTATAATCTATAGCCACTGCACAATTGTATTCGTACTTTTTGAATGTATTTCATAATTTAATCGGCTGTCAATCATCAGGGATTGTCTGTTCCTTTGAAAATAACACTTGATAATGTTCCTCGTACCTGGAACCACAGTCATGGTAAATTTTTTAATTGTTACTTCCACACCTATAATAATTTTTATTTTATTCTTATACAATCCAGATTTCAGGGTTATGCAATTTTCAAGTACAAAAACTGGAATAAACAACAGAAGCGTAAATCACAAAATCAAGAAACTGGGCAACCTTGAGAAATAATGTATAAATACAGGAATTCTTTATCTTATTTATATTACAACAGACATCAAGACTGGTATGAAATAAAAGCCCATGTCACGTAAGCATATCTGGTCATATAGTCCAGATATATCATTAGAAAAAGTGAAAACATCTCTAAAACATCTAAATAAGTTACCGACTTTAATTTCTGGACCTTATACCACAGCTATTACATGAAACAGGTATGCACCACACTACTGTATCCGAACAACAACTGGAGTGCACATAGACAGAATGATCTTCCGAAGATCGCCTGAAGTGCATCAGAGCCTGCACAACACAATCGTGGTGTGTTAAGCTACATTCACACTGAGGGATTTGTCACAGAAATTTGTGCCCAGCACATGTAGCCAATACGGTGTGGCACAAGTTTCAAGTTCCTGTGACATGTACCTGCAACATCAGCGCTAGAATTCCAAGAAATACTCTGTTCTGGCACATGTGCCTGTGTCCATGTGCTCACCGAAACACAGCACAAATCCCACATACATTTTCCACTGAACATGTGCAGTTCACGGGCTGACTCATCCTACAGCTTGGGGATGTGTACAAGGAGGTTACAATTGTTGTTTACATTCAATGTGCTAGCAGTACTTTTAGTAGCAGTTTGCGAAGATGGAATGGTCAAAAAATACCATAAAATTAATTGAAGAATTTCACTAAAGGTGTTCATTGTGGGATCCCACATTCCACAATTATAAAAACTGCATCACGAAACTGGATGCAGTTCACCAGGTAGCATGTTTATCCAGTGTTTCTGAGAAAGAATTGGACAGCAAACTACATAACCTGAGGTCACAATTCCTCCATGAATTCAATAAATGAGCTTCATCGAAGACATCAATATCAAATACAGAAGATGTGTACATTTCTAAATGGTATGCTTATGAATTGTTGCTCTTCCTGAAGGATATAAACAAACCAAGAATGAGTTCATTCACGTTTGAGGTAAGTTTGAGCATATTTATTTTACATGATTTTTAACACAAATATTTATTTACATAACAATAAAAAATGTAAATTTTTTGTTTACAGTTGCGCATGAAAAAAAAAAAAAAGAAAACATTTTCTATGAACTTGATAATTATAATCACTGAACTATCCTTGATTCTAAACACACAAATACTGCCTCTCCACTTGTCTTCATCAGTAACAAAATATGCTGCAAATTCACTTCTCATTTGGTTAGCATCTTTGGCAGTACTTCTGCCAATTCTTGATAGTGATGGAAATGGTGGGTGGTCTCTCCATCTCCCAGGTTCTCAGTCCCTCTTTCTATGTTTTCTATGTTTTCAGAATTAAAACTGCCAGGCAGTGAATAAATTAGGCAAGTTTCTCAATTTTTTCTTAGGAAATTGTGAAAGGAAACACAGCACAAAGTCACAATAGTTGCCTTATGCGGATCAAAGTGAACTTGTTTTCGTAGAACATGAAAAACAAACGACAGTATGCCAAAGGCATTTTCAACAATTCATCGGGCTCTATTGAGCCTGTAATTAAACAGTCTTTTTTTGCTGTCTTTGTAATGACTACATGGGAAGGGTTACATGACATGTCCTTGTAGTGCAAAGGCGTTGTTGGCAACAATTACATGGGGGTGGGCACATCTCTTCCACACAGAGGTTCCAGTTCTGGTGTGTGTGCAACTTGTCTGCTTGAAGGACTTTGTTGAAGGTTGTATGATTCAATACACTTCCATCTGAAATACATCCTTTCACTCCCACAACTGCATATAGAAACTGGTAATCTGCATCCACTAATGCCATTAACACAGTGCTCAAAGTGTCTTTATAGTTGTAATATGCGCTTTCAACATGAGCAGGATTAACAATTTGCACGTTTTTCATCTAAAGCCCCTATGCAGTGAGGAAAGTTCCAGCAAACCTCAAATTCTCGTGCAATTTCCTCCCATTGTGCTTCAGAATTCAGTACCTGAAAAAAGATAAACAAAAAATCTGAAGGAAGTTTTCCCCCCTTTTTTCTAGTGTATATCGTAAGAGAGATGTGAAGAGCCATCAACATCACTGCAAGACAGACAAAGTACTTCAAATACTAATTCGGAGACTTCTACCAATCCTCCACAAAAGAAGGCTAAAGTAACATCACACATTCGAAGTTTTGAAACATACTAGTGAATACATTCTCAGGAAAAAGGAGGACAAGTTAAGGTTGTTTTAGAATTAGGTATAATGTGAATTTCAAGAAATTCCCAAAAAAGTCTTGCTATTCTAAAAACGAGGATAAAAGACTTAATTTTTGCCACTAAAACTGAGGAGCTTGATGAATTTGAAAGTGAGTCTTCAAGTACAGTGACTGAATTAAACTTTCATTAGGTTTGTATTGTTTTGTTTTGTTTTGTTTCAGGGTGCCCATGTCAAAACCGTAGAACATGAAGAAAAGAAAAAGGAGTTAAAAGCCACTACACATTAAGCCCAGCTGACAAAACGAAAGACACGTTAAGCCCAATTGATGAAAGGAAAGACAGCTAACAACAGGAACTTGGCAAAAGGTCCATAAAATACAACACTGAGAAACAGAGGCCCTGAACTAAAGATTAAATGTCCTTCGCCATATTGCTACGATGGACAAAAAGTAAAACGGGTTTGACAGATTGTGCAACGTTCACTAAAATGGCCAATAATTCATACAGCAAACATGAATGAGAACATAAGTGGTTAAAAAAAAGGACATTCCATCAGGAAATGGTGAAGCATCAAAGGTTGAGGACAATGGGCACAAGTTGTGGGGAAGCACCACTTAAATGGTGATGGCTAACAAGGCAGTGCCCTACATGCAACCTAACTAAAATGATCTCCTCACGGTGAGAGGGCTGAAAGATGGTCATCCAAGCCGCTGGGAGAGGTCTAATTCCCAGAGCTCGTTCCCATGAAGGGAGGACCACTGATCATGCCAAAGTGACACCACCTGCTGACAGACGGCAACACAGATATCATCAGAGGGAATGGAAGAACTAGTGGGCCTTGGCAGCATCATAAGTGGCCTCTTTTCCCATCATTCTGAAGTGAGCAGGAACCCACATAAACATTACAGTAGCTCCATCAAGAGTGAGCAAGTGACAGCTTTCCTGGACCCATTACACTAAGGGATGGCATACAGCACACAGAGGCTCTGAAGGGCACAGAGAGTGCGAAAAGCCCGTGTCTCCAGATGTACTGTGTGGCCTGATACAGAACACAGAGTTCTGCTGTAAATACTGAGCAATGTTCTGGAAGCTGATACTGAAAACTGCCAGTGTTAATGACAAAGGCACAACAAACACCACACTTAGTCCGAGAGCCATCAGTGTGCACAAAGGTACTATTGCGAAGTTCCATGTGAAGGTCATGAAACTTATGGTGATAGAGCGAGGCTGTAGTGTTCTCAGGAAGCGAATGAAGGTCAAGGTGAACATGGGCCACCGCACAAAGCCAAAGGGGTGAAATGTTCACAGCTATCAAGAAAGTGGCAGGCAACGTGAAGTTAAGCTGCCGGAGCAAGCGCCGACAGCATACTCCAGGAGGTAACAGAGAAGAGAGACACGCCCCATACTGGCTATCAAAGGACTCATCGAAGAAGGAAGCATAGAATGGGTGGCAAGGCATGGCAAATAAATGGCATACGTATCCTCTGAGAAGAAAGTCATGGCGGTACAACAGCGACAGTTCGGCAGCTTCTGCATATGGATACTCAACTGGGCTAGTGTACAAGGCACCAGTGGCCAAACAGATGCCTCGATGGTGGATAGTATTGAGATGGCATAAGAGGAAAGAATGTGTAGATGCATAAACAAAACACTCCTAATCTAATTTCACACAGACAAGGGACCGGTACAACAGAGGAGGGGGGTCCAATCCACTCCCCAGGAAGTACTGCTGATGACACGTAGGACACTAAGGGACCATGTATAGTGGGCAGCCAAGTAAACCCTAAGGAAGAATCAAGAAAGTTTCCTATCGAGCATGAGCCCCAGGAATTTCGTACTTTCAATGAATGGAAGAGCAACAGGCCCAAGATGTAAAGACAATGGAAGAAACCAACTGCACTACCAGAAATTCATACAAATGGTTTTGTCAATGGAAAAGCGAAAGCCATTGTCGATGCTCCACAAGTAAAGACAATTGAGACATTGCTGGAGACACCACTCAAGGAGACAAGTCTGTGGAGAACTGCAATAGGTCAGAAAACTGTCAACGAAAAGGAAGCCGGAGATACCCGGTGGAAGACAGGCCATAATAGGATGAACGATGATAGCAAAGAGGACAACACTCAGGATAGAAACCTGAGGCACACTGTTTTCCTGGATAAAGGTGTCCGAAAAGGCAGAACCCACACATACCTTGAAAACTCGGTCTTTTAAAAACTCCTGAAGGAAATGAGGCATGTAGCCACATAAACCCCACTTGTAGGGAGTACAGAGGATACAAATCCTTCAGTAGGTGTCATAGGCTTTCTCCAAATGAAAAAACACAGCCACAATCGGTATTTCCACAGAAAACCATTCATGACATGGGCTGATAAAGTGATGACATGTTCAACTACAGAACAACATGCTCAAAACCCACATTGTGCAGTGGTTAGGAAATTGCGAGACTCAAGCCATCTTACCAGCCTGGCGTGAGTCATACATTCTACCACATAACAAACAAAGCTGGTGAGAGTAATGGGCTGATAAGGAAGGTCTTTATCCTTACCAGGCTCAGATATGGGTATGGGTATGACACTGGCTTCGTGCCAGCATCTGGGTAACATGCCCTCTGCCCAGATGCGATTGTACGTATGAAGGAGAAAGTGCTTACCCACAAAAGAAAGGTTTTGCGACATTTGAATGTGAATATTGTATGGCATGGCGGTGGAGGATCAGGATGAAGTGAGAGCATGATCTAGCTCCTTCAATGTAAAGGTGGCATTGATGCACTCACAATTCTGAGAAGAGAAGGGTATTACCTGAGCCTCTTCCAGTCATTTACGACTGAGGAAGGCTGCGTGATAGTGGGTGGAGCTCGAAATCTCCTCACGAAACTGGCCCAAGGTGTTGGAGATAGCAATACGGACTACTACGAGATCATCTGCTATGGTCAGGCCGGAAATTGGGGAATTGACCCTGGTCCTAGAGTGCTGTCGGAAGTTGGTCCATATGATGGAAGAAGGAGTGGAACTGTTCAAAGAACTAGTAAAGGAAATCCAGCCAGCTTTTTTGCTATCCCAAAGAATGTGACGACACTGTGCTTGCAACTGTTTACAACAAATGCAGTTTGCCACTGTAGGATGATGAAGAGAACATGTATCTGTGAGCGAATTGTGTTACGGCACGCCTCAGTCCACCACAGGACCGGGACATGGTATGGTGAAGAGGAAGTGCAAGGAATGGAACATTTTGCGGCGTTAAGGATAGCATTTGTAAGATATTCTACCTGGTCATCACAACTGGGGCAATTTAGTTCCTCAAAGGTCGCCAGAGAGGAATTAAGCCTCCAATCAGCCTTAGAAAGCCACTTTTTGGGTGTGTGTGTAGGTGAGGTAGGAGTCAGCAAATGGATAGTACTTGGGAAATGGTTGCTTGAGTATGTGTCAGAGAGAATGGAACAATCGAGACGATGGGCAAGCTGGGCAATGCAATAGAAGAGGTCCAAATGGGAAAAGGTGTGCATGGTGTCTGACAGAAACATGAGTGCTCCCGTGTTAAGGCAGATAACATTAAATTGATTGAGAAAATCAGCTACAAGGGCACCTCTCGGACAGGTTCTGGGAGAACCACAAAGGAGATGGTGCACATTAAAGTCGCCAAGCAGCAGAAAGGGGTGGTAGAGTTGCCCAATACGATGGAGGAAGTTAGAACCTGGTGACACCGAATGACAGAGGGATGTAAACGGTACAATGGGAAAAGGTCAAGTGAGGAAGGAAAACGTGGATTGCAATAGCTTGAAGCTGGGTAGTCAGGGAGATGGGTTCACTATGAACGTCATCCTGGATGAGTAGCATGACTTTCTGATGAGATGGGGGAAGATCAAAGCAGACTGGGAAGAAATGCGAGAGCCCAAAGCGGTCGTAAGGACGCAATTTTGTTTCCTGGAGGCAGAGAACAAGTGTACGCTGTGATTCCAACAGCAGCTATAAGTCCACTTTGTTGGATCAAAGGCTGTGAACCTTCCATTAGAGGAGAGTCATGACAAGGAAAGGGAAGGAGGAAAAACATGAAGGGGTGTCACCTCAGTGGCTGCTAAGTACCAGCCTTCAGAGATTCACTGCTACAGGGTGCCATGGCCGAAAGATCCCGCTCCACGACATCTACAAACGCATCGGCATTCTCCTTCTGTCGGTCTACGAAGTCCACGGCAAAAAACCACCGGTAACAGAGGTTGGCCAGACAAGGGTGTCACATGGTAACCCTGTCAAAGGTGACCTCTGAGTTGGCCAAGGAGAAGACTATTTGCCTTTGTTTGATTTCTTGGAGCCTTTCTGGTTGGCAAAGGAAGACTCAAATGTTTGTTGGCTGAAGGGATGTAAGAAGTCCACATGGAAGTATTCCTCCTGTCCTTTCTGTGCAGCCAGTTGTATATCAGGTGACTTTGCCCCGTGACGCAAAAGTTTGGTGGCCTGTGGCAAAGCTGGGGAAGGTGATAGAGATGCTATCATGATACTGGGCGATTTTACAACCATGGTGCTGAATTTGAGGTTGTATGTCTAAGTGGCCATGTCCTTCGTAGAGTGAGATGTAGCAAGAACAGCAGTGTACCTAAGTGACGGAAGTAGAACGCAGGGTTTCCGACTGGCCCACGATGCAAGAGCGACTGGGAAAGGCACTTTTTCCTTCGCCCAGATCTCGTGGACAGCCCACTCACTGAGATACACTGGAAAATCTTGGGAGGAGGCCACATAATTGATACAATGGGGAGAAGGTGGCTCACGCTTGTGAGCATCACTACCACAGGTTAAGGATTTGGCCAGCTGTTGGCAGGACATTCAAGTGTGGTTGCAACGATGACACTGGTAGCAGTGCGTTGGGTTCGAATGTACGGTCAGAGTGTGATAACTTCATACACTGCTTTGATCTTTGATGGAAGCATCACTCTATCAAAAGTGAGGAAAAAAGTGTGTGGGGTCACTAAGGATGCATCTATCTTTTCCATTGCCCAATGGCATCCTGATCAGAGAAGTACATTTGGATTTCTGCCTCAGTCAGACCATCAAGCAGCCTCTTGTAAATAACACCATTGGAAGACTTCAGCGTTCGATGGGCCTCGAAACGAACAGGATAGCCATGAAGAAGCAAAGCTGTAAGCAGTTGTTGTGCTTGAGAATCAGAAGTTTTCTCCAAAAGCAAAGTGCCATTATGCAAACGAGAGCAGGATTTCACAGGCCCGGCAATTGCCTCATCACCTTTCCAGCTAATAAATGGATTTATCATAGCAAAGGACTGACCTTCTTCAGTATGTGAAACCACAAAGAACTGTGGTGTAGCTGGTCTTTGAATAGTTAGCCTCATTCCATTTATGTTTAGTTGACATTGACTGAAGATTATGATGGGCTCACTGCGAGAAAATCCATGATGACTTCCAGCATCTCCAATGATGCACTCCTTCCAACTGGGAGAATATCCACCTTAGATGACTGTTCACACCTCAGGTCATACCTCCCAAACACCTAACAGAGGGGCCATTTGGCAATTTGGGATAATAGCAGCTCAGGCAAACACCCCTCCCTGGGCCTGGCCTATACAAGGGGATACATGCAAACCTTATCTGTTGACCTGGGGCTGAGAATTATGCTTTACCCAGTCTTCTGTTATGTCTCAGAGGGCTGGGCTTCAGGAGTCCACAGGGAGGAAGAAGAAAAAGGGGGACCTAAAATGCCGAAGCAGAAGGGGACTGAAGAAAGGAAAAGGGAACAAAAACCAACGGAGAGACTCTTCTGATATCAGCTACTGAAAATGCAGAACACATTTCCAAAAACATCCGAGATATGTTCCCCAAGGGAGGGGGAAAAGAATAGCAAGAGGATAGACATGCAGCACGGAAGGGAAAAGATGCTGCAATGGCTGGGGCGCCATGGTAGCCAAGCACGAAACCCAGCAAAGAGCAGCGAGCCCCCTGGGGGGACTTTAATTAAAGACAGTAAAAAAAAAAAAAAAGGGATTGATAAAGATACAGTTCCTATAGTGTCTCAACTTTTGGTATTATTTCATTGATTTTAAATTTGGAGATCCTACGCATATACTCCAAAGAGCTGTACAAGTCTCCAGTAGCTAAAAAGTGTAATGTAATGGCTAGTTGTTCAGCAGAGCTTACAGCTTCTCAAAAATTTGTATCCTTTGATGTGTAGTATTGTGCTGTCATATGTAGTAAAACTTCAAAGTCCGTCATTGACATACTAACAAAATGTTTGAAACTATGTGCGTCTTGAACCTTTACGTCACTCATCACTGAACTGTAAGCTCCATGACTACACCGTTTGCTGAGAAACATACGCACCCACCAGCTATGTTCCTTTCTGCTTATATTTTCCCTTTTCACAATTATATTCACAGCACTAGCACAAATAAATAGAAGTTCTGCTTCGGACACCATGTTCTGTGAAACTGATAGGCTACATGTTGCCAGTGAGAACACTCGCACTGGCTACATGTGCCGGGCACATGTCCCTGAACTGTCAGATGTACATGTGCCAAGATACTTGCACAAATCTCCACCAGAAATCCACGAGTGTGAACGTAGGTTTAGGGAACAAGGTGGCTGAAATGTTTATTTTGCATGATAAATACATTATCCTTGCATACATTGGTACACAACAGATATACAGTACGACTCTGAAGGCCAGTATTACAGTTCACATGTAAACATCATGAAGCGTCTTATCATAATATATTTGTGACAAACATGTTGTTTCTATCTTGAAATAAAGTTATTGATAATATAATATAAATGGACAGGTAAAAAATCTACTCGCCAGGCAGCAGCAGGGGAACACACACACACACACACACACACACACACACACACACACACACACACAAGGGTTTAACTTTTACAAGCTTTCAGAGCCAGTGGCTCCTCCTCCTGGCAGAAGAGTTGAAGGGGAAGAAAGAGGAGTGAAGGAAAAAGACTGGAGAGATTTAGGGAAAGGGATAGTGTTCAGAAAAGTCACTAAGAACTCCAGTTCAGGGGAGACTTACCGTACGGGCTGAGAAGGAAAGACTGATTGTTGGGTAGTGCACCAGGCAAGATTTGAAAACCCAAGAACTTAAAGGTGGAAGAAAGCATAATAAGCAAGACAGAGATTACTACTAAAACATTGTGCATGAGCTGATAAGAGTGAAAAGCTAAGTGCATTGAATGTAACAGAGGTGGGAGGGGAGTGGTGGCGAAAAATAGACAATTCAGAAAATGTAAGATGTAGAAAACTAACATGGAGTGAGGAAAGGAGTAGTTGCTGTGAATAAAAGCTGAGATGAAAGGAATTACTCTAAATTAAGGCCAGGTGGGTGGCGAGAACCAAGGACATGTTGTAGTGCTAGTTCCCACCTGCAAAGTTCTGAGACACTAATGTCTGGAGCTGTGGTGAAACAGGCACCAAGGTCATGGCTGTCATGTAGTACAGCATGCTCTTCAACAGGATATTGTGTGTTGTGTGTACACACCCTCTGCCTATGCCCATTCACCCTGACTGAAAACTGGGTGGTATTCATGCCGATGTAAAAGGTCGAGCGGTTAATTAGGTAAAACAAGGTGCACTATATAGGCAAGTAGTAGTATGTATCATTACAAATTGCAACAGCACTCCCAAATGCTCCCTAAATTTCCTCCAGCACAATCATCCAGGAAGGCCCAAGATGCAATGGAGACAAAATGATAGGGAGGGGGAGAAATGTGAATGCAGCTGTGTAGACAAACACAAGTAGACAAAGATGCATATATTTCTAATGGTTACTTAAATGTGTCTTTAAAATGTGATTATGTTCTCCAATACTTTTATAAATACTTCAATAACCCACACATTTATAATCGTTACTTAAAGTGTTTGGGTATGTAAATGTGTTTCAAATATTTTGTGAATATTTGTTTACCTCTCCAACCCCCCCCCCCTTACCCCCTATCTAGCTATCTAGCGCCTTTTCCACCTACAGCTTCTATCATTCCAATCCACCCTCCATCATGGCGCCGCCAAAAAAAAAGTCTTTCAATTATTACATACACATAAGCTTTGATTTTATAGATACAAAACAAAATCGACAGAAAGTATTTAGTATTGCTACATCATATAGCTTCCCTCACATGTCACTTATTTAAAGAATAACATACTGATTTAACCATTGAATTTAAAGCTATTGTTAACGCTCGAGCATGTGACCCACTTTTCATAACACGAGTATGCGTGCGGTGTACTTTGTACACATGTAAAGAATAGCTGTCTTTATGTTACCAAGGTAAAGATGTATGAGCAAAATCACTGTTTAATCTTAGTTTAATTAAACAATGGTAAAATAAATTGAATATTATGAGCTAAAACCCTGTTTAACCAAACGATAATGAAATAAACTTTCGTTGTGTCACACTGTAGCCCCAAGCAGGTGATACCTCACAGTAACAACCCATTTGAAGCATTAAACAGCGCTGTTGCAACAGAACCCAGTTAATCGCTTATCTGATTGCTAATTATCTCATAGACAACTGCCTTATTGTGGGATTGTGCTGCTAGCTCATAATCTGGGTCACTTTCTTGCATGCAATATAAATTTTTTGTCACCTAGCTCACTGCTCGTTTTATATTACTGCTGCTCACTTGGACGTATGACAACACAATTTAGCTGAGGCAATAATGAGGGGAATAGGTATGGGCTTGGAATTGTGAAACAACAATGGAATGGTGCAAAACAGTTTTATTTGTGGTTGATGCACTATACTTACATGTGAACTGTAGTAGTGGGCCTCCATGTCATATACTGTTAACACTTACATACCAATGTACACAAAGATAATGTATTTATCACACAAAATAAATATTTCAGCCAACTTGTCCCCTAACATACACGCACATGCTGACTGTGTTGTGCACTGTGTGATGTTTCTCAGGCGATCTTTGGAAGATTATTTCGTCCATGTCCATTCCAGTTGTTGTCCAGAAGTAACAGTGTGGCACATATCTGTTCATTGCATAGCAGTTTCATGTAACAGCTCTGTCCGGAAACTAAAGTGAGTAATTTATTTCTGCATTTTAGAGATGTTCTCACTTTTCCCAATGACAGATCTGGTCTGTATGACCAGATACGCTTTTTTTTTTGGCAAGGACTTTTGTTTCATACCAGTATGATATCTGTTGAATAAGATAAAGAATTGCAGTATGTATACATCATTTCTCATGGCTGCCCTATTTTTTGCTTTTGTGATTTATACTTCTAACATTTTTTACAGTTTTTGTACTCGAAAATGGCCTAAGCCTGAAATCTGGATTGTGTAACAATAAAATTTGTTAAAGTCAAATGGCGGCACATCATTAAAAAAAATATACAGACACTGTAAAATACAGAGGCTACCATACTGTGTTTCATGCCAAAGCAAGGCAATATGATGAGAAAAACAATGTCTCTCTCTGTGTGGGAATCATATGATTTCCATGTGAGCAGAATAGGATGTAGACACTTGGACGTATGGAAGTATGGTTTGAGTCCCAGCCCCGCACAAATTTTCACGTGTCACTTGTAAATCATACATCCATCGTACAATTGTATTCACAAGTTGTGTATGCATTTCATAATTTAATAATGCTGTGAATAATCAGCAGTGTCTGCTCCTTTGGACATGTACACATTCATCGAACTATGAAGGCACTGTAAGATACATATACTACCCTACTGTATCTATATTATATCTGTCCTTCAAACACTGGAAAATACAAGATGGAATGTAACAATATTATCTTTTTCTTCCTGTAGTAAAGTTATGCACAGAGATATAAATAAGCAAGAACAAAATAGGGAAAACATTTTCTTTGGGAAAATACTAAAAGTACGTAAATGTGTTTCCAAAATATCTTCCTTTACTACCTTAATACAGTTCTCTATTTCAAAGCAAAATATTAATTTTTAAGAAAAAAAAAAAAAGAGGGTGGCAGGTAACAAAAGCATCAAAACTTTCTCTGAGAGAAACAAATCTCTGCAATATTGTTGTAAAAGATATAGTTTCCCAAGAATTTGATGACTACTCCAAAATCTGAGCAAAAGATTTACAGTATGATGAACAAGTAAGCAAATATTGTGTACAAAGATAATCTGAAAACAAAATGTTACCCATATGGAATGTTATCAAAAGAGAAACTTCTAGTGCACTGCTAAAAAAGAATATATAATTATGTTTATCATCAGATGGAGTCAATGTCAATGTGACAGACACTAAATTAGTTGTGAAAAATGCAGTACTTCATATCATTAACTGAAGAAATCATTCAAGTACATTTTAAAGAATCACACACATTGTCCTCCAGAAAATAAATGGCAACAAGTCATTGTATGTATGTGTGCAAAACAAACCAGAATGAAATTATGGTTTAAAATAAAAGATTTAAGTAATAAAATCTGAAGTGGTATTGATGAAAGAGCAGACTTCATATTAAAAGCATGAGTTCAGCACATAGCAATGCCACTGTCAAATATTTCCAACATTTCACTATAAACACATTTTTTCTGAAAGTTCTCAAAACAGAAAAAATTTCATCATTACTGAAGAAAGGTTCAACCTGATATAGTTCAAGAAAGGTTCAACTGGATACAGTGCTCAACTACAGACCTGTTCCACAGTTTCTTTTCCCCCAAATGTGCTACAAAAACTTTTCCATGACAGACACTCATCGTTGAATAGTCTGGCTGCTGGAAATCTAAGTCTACCCGCTCAGCAATCTGAGTTTTTAAATCTTGATTTAAACTCCCTCAGCATGGTGTCCCTGCAGGAATTTTTCTTGACCTTCCAAAAGTCTTCAATATCTTGGATCATAAAACTCTGTTTGCAAAATTACAAAGACGGGATATGAAGAGACATAGTACACAGGAAGTTATGTTCACGTATGCGGAACTGCAGGTGGAAGGTATCACTCAAGTATGATTCAAATTATGATAAAATCAGAGACAGCATCCCCCCAGTAGAGTTACTGATAAAATGCAGAGTTCCTCAGGGTTCAATACTGAGCCCATTACTCTATTATTTATGTGGATGACCTTGCTGAACTTGTCCTTCCTTCCAGGAGTTCCAATCCTGCAAGGTATAAAGTAGAACTTCCATCAAGTCTGGAAGGTATCAAAGAGATACTGGCTGAAGTAGGGCTGTGAGGGAAGGTCATGAGTCATGCTTGGATAACTCAGTCAGTACAGCACTTGACAGCAAAAGGCAATAATGTAATATTTGAGTCCCAGTCAGGCACAGTGTTTAACCTACCATGAAGCTTCTGTTTTTATATTGCCTGTGCAAGAAATTTCAGTTTCGTTTTTCTCTGGCTTGTTCAACATCTTAAAGAGTGCAATGGGCATTTACCTATGTAGTATACTACGAACCATTTAAAGAAGCCAGTCTTTATAAAAGTACCTATGCAAATGCATTTGCAATACAGGGCCTTGGAGAAGTCAGGTGCAATCCATGTGCCGAGACCATCCAATGATTGGCTATAATGATCCATTTTTGGTTGCATATTGGAACCAAATTACATTCACTGAGAAGTTTGAGAATTGTACTGTACCAAAAATACCAAAGTTATTCCATTACCTCATTGCAATCAGAATAATTTCAGATGACCAGGAGGTGTCCTGCATCGCTACAATGTGTCCATTGAGAATTTGCAGGTACGTAAATCACAGCTTCATTTGTACAGTGATACTAATATTGAATGGTTCACTATAGAAAGAAATTTTTCATGAAAATACAACAGAAGTCACTGTTTTAACATCACAAAACATTAAGACCAGTTCTCATTTTTAGTAATAAGTACTCTAATGTTATACAGTTTGTATTATCACAATGAACATTAATTTAAGGCTAAAAGAAAAATGGTAATAATACATGTTTTGAGGAGCATGGAGTAATGGAAAAGCCTAAGACAGTATTTAGTGTGAAGTTTCCTTATTTTTTCATTAATTACTTTTGATTCTGGAGGAATAATGTGGCAGTACTTTAATGATAGAAATCTTTTTTGTAATGGCTATTTATTCAAAACATAAGAAATCTGATCCTCAGCAACTAGTCCTAACTACACGGAATTAAAAAAAAAAGTGAGACCAAGGATAAAGCTTTTGCTGCCACACCACCACTTATGTTGGTACCATATCACAGACTGAAACTAAGAAAAATAATGAAAATTGCCACATGGATACAATTGTCATTTCAAAATAATACTTCAATTTATATGACATCCAATAATCTCAACAAATGATAAACAGATGGAAGATGTAGGTTTTCTGGTTTTATGACAATCAAATTAAGTGTTGCATCTGTTGGTGGTTAGATAAGCCACACCACCAAAATTAATTTTTTTTTTTTTTTTTGCTTAATAATGTATCTTTTTTAAGATGAGGATTGAGATGTAGATATTCATATTTAGTCCGTTCCCTTAAGGTAACAGCAATCAATGAAGGTATAACTAATAAAAGAATAAAGAAATGTAAACAACAATACAGAGTAAGGAAAAAAAAAAAATCAGAAAAATTATGACAAGTACAGATGTTGATATATATTCCTTTCTGCCCTGCATCCTCACCCAGCAGCTACCTTGTCATTATAATATTAAAATATTGTGGATGACGTGTGTGTGTGTGTGTGTGTGTGTGTGTGTGTGTGTGTGTGTGTGTGTGTGTGTGTGTGTGTTGTCATAGGAGATGATGGTAAAATACAATAAAAATCAAAAACTAAATATGCAAATAAACTGTAATTTAAATTCCCTTGATGAAAATATATATTCCACAGATCATATACAAAGAGTGTATGAGTTTTATTTATTTATTTATTTAGGCTTTTAGCAACTACTCACTCATTTCCATCAAGTACGAGATCGTAAAAGCTCATAACTAAAATGCCTGTTTTTTTTTTTTTTTTTTTTTTTTAAATACACATTAGAATGGATGATAAATCACATCACAGCAGCATTAAGTTATGTGGAATGTCAACAGGTCTAACTACTTCAGCTGACATCACTAATCTTTGAAGTTTGTTTGCTTATACTGGTTTGTGAAGCATTACGCATCATTAGGCATTTTTGGTTATGATAGTTTGTTTTGCTTATCGTCATTTGGAGCAGAAACTCACGCAAGAAGCAACATTTCATGCTCAATATTAGTGTGCATGCAGGTATTTAGTAAGGAAATGATGGGAAACAGTGATTTGTTACACAAAACTACAATGCAGTTTCAAGGCAGTTCAATAAAGAGATCAAGCATTTTACCTCCGTGGTGGCAGCATTATTGATGGAGGCAGGAACCCTTGAAGCTTGTCCATCAGCTGTTGGCGTGACTTCATTCCCTTCCCATCCCATTCTGCCCTCTGCATCAGATCATCTCGGCCACTACACATCATATAGCTGAAAAGAAATAGTGTTATAAGCACTCTCCAACAAAAACACACATATTGTATTTTTACTTCCTTGTCTAATGTAGGAAACACAAATTCTGGCCTTTTTTCTTCAAATCAATAGCTATACTGCTCAATCGTAACTAAAACACTGTGAACAAATAATGCTGTAATATTCTGGCAATATAACTATTTCAACAATTTTTTAAAACTCCAAAAACTTCATGCCTTTCTAGAAGTAGAAAATGTCTATGTTTGTGAAAAGTTACATAAAAAGTATAATGAAGTAGCTTTACACTAAAATACTGACTGCTACAGACCAGTCTGCTCCTTCTGTAGCAAACAAAAGAAGCAGAAGCTACAATTCTTTTCTAAGTACCTGTTTAAAATAAAACTGCAACACTTGTAAAGTGAGAAAATCATAAAAAAAGTACTACAGCAATTGAATGACTTTCAGCAATTAGTATTAGTGTTTGCAGTTTTGATATTGTTATTTACACCTTTAATGTTGTTTCATATATTAACTTTTGTGTTCAGGGCAAGCATGTATTTTGTTATAATTCTGCAGAAATCCTGTTACATGAAAAGCAAAAGATGAAGCAGCATACTTTATACACCTAGAAAGAAACAAGGTAATTGTTAGCACAGTAAACATACTTGACATGGTCAATCAACATATTCAGTCATGGTAGTTTGTGATTAGAACCAAGAAGGGGATACAGAGAAGGAAGGGCCGCAAGGGAAATTAGCTATGAAACGTTAGCAGCAAATGATATTTAAAAATTGGAGAACTTAGAAGAGTCAAAGAAATACAAGAGAAGTACACACTGAAAATAGATGCAAAGATTGAACAAACACTGATGGTGAAATGGCAAAAAGAAATAGGGAGCAATTAATGCAAAAGTTGTCAAAGATGGAAAAAAAAACAAAAGAAAAAAATCATTTAAATGGGAATAATAGGAAAATTATGGCTCTGTTCGTTAGGTACAGATTTTACAGACACTATTATGTGGAACATGGCAGAAATGAAGTAGATTTGGAGCGGGGGGGGGGGGGGGGGGGGTGGAGTAGTGATTAAAGAGACAGAAAAAAAATAGTAGTTAATTTATGACATGGCATGAGAGCCAAACACATGCTGTGTAGCTAAATCCCGTTTGCAACAACAGAAACTCCAGGTAGGAAAAGACAGATTGCTACTTATGCTACTTACAGTAAAGAAGACACATTAAGTTGCAGATAGGCACAATTAAAAGACATTTACATAAAGCTTTCAGCCACAGCCTTCATCAGCAAAAGATGCTAGAGTTGGCGGCCGTGTGTGCATGAGGCGGGCTTGCTTATGTGTGTGATTGATGTGTTTTTCTCTTTCGCTAATGGAGGCTGTGGTTGAAAGCTTTATACAAGTGTCTCTTAACTGTGTTTGTCTGCAACTTAAACCATCTTCTTCATGGTAAGTAGCATTCTATCTTTTCCTACATTATTAAATCCCATCTGCATTATGTTAAAATAAGTTATGGAATCTGTGGAGATGCCAGTGTAACCACAAACTGACACAGGAATCTAGATTATTACTTATCTGTAATGATGTCTGATATGCCCAATGGTATTGTATATTTTCTGTAGAGACATGATTTATGTGCCCACTTATTCTCACTGACAGCAGAAGTCAAGTTGAAATAAAAAGCGTAACTGTGGTTCCACATTAACATGGATATGACATTTCTTGCCTCACAATATTTCTTCCTTTGTTGAAGTATTCCATACTTGAGATAGAGTTCATGGTTTGATGCAGTGTGAGAAGTGTAGGTAGCAGTGGACTGTGAATCAGCATCTGAACATGGAATTACTGATGTCCACAAAAATGAAAGCATTTCTGTTAGTGGATTAGACCTACACAAAAGTAGAGAGATAGCTATAAGCTACACTGAGGAATTTTGAAAAAGATTCCAGTCGGAGCTGCCGATAGTTACAGTCATGTGTGCCTGAGGTGTGCTTGCTTGTGTGAATGTGTATATGTTTTCTTTGCTGAAGAAGGCTTTGGCCGTAAGCGATAATGCATAGCAATCTTTTTGTTATGCCTGTCTGCAACTCAATGGGTCATCTTTACAGTGAGCACCGACCTATCCTTTTCCTGATACAGTTGATATTCCAATCTGGAGTTTCCATTGTTTGAATTTGGAAAAATATTACATGAAAAATGAAATCAGGTGCTCTAGGAAGTTAAATTAACTTCACATTGTTTACAGGTAATAAAACGAAACTCAAAATATTGTGACCAGGCATAATGCCATAAATTCCTAGCCTCCAAGTAAGCCTTCTCTAAGCAATCCATGGAACAGATAGAATACGGGGTTCCTTTTGGTTCTACAAAATGTTTATCTTTAAAATTGGAAATTCGATGTTAATGAAAAACAGTATTATTCCGTTACTAAAATGTATTGAAAAACTTCATTCATACATTACTATTTCAACCCCCTATGGAAATTGAGGAGGTAGCAGGTAACATCACAAAACAGAACTGACAAGTGTTGGAAGATTGTTGTGAAGCACCTCCTAGGACATATAAATTACAAAGCCTATATTCAAAATTAAGAGAGGCATGGTGTCATAAGGTCTTGTGTAAGCACAGCTGACTGTAAAATTTAAAATCAGGTAAATCTGTGCACAAGCCTGTGCAAAATTTCTCTCTAATTAAAGACTTTTTTACTCCTTATCATCCTGCACATAATATTTTCTAACACAATCACAAAAATATTTTACTTATTCAATTGTAAATATAATATTCAATATGTAACATGTATAGAATGCCACACCTGCTGAGCTTGTGCACACGTGCTGTATTGTGGTTTAGTGGAGTGAGCTCATTGCGCAATACGTGCAATGCATCCAAGACACGGCCATCTTCGAGGAACTCCAAATACTTCTGCTCCAGCAGTAGGAATTTCATCTCCTGTACAATCAAAAGGGCATAGTTCACAGTAGAGAGTATCAATCATATTGGATAGTATGGGCTGTGAAATTCCCAAACTAATTCTGAGGAGAAAACAATGTATCAGACAGTAACAAATAGTATCAAACCATCGTACATTTATGTTCAACTCTGATGAAGCATACATTGTGACATGTTCTCTCTTCACAGTTAAATCAATAATGGACTTATTTTACATAAAAATATGCAAGAACCATATTTTTATGTTTTGACACAAAATCAAATTTGCATTCTTTACATTTAATGCCAAGCCTTTAACACTAATGAAAATGGCAACAATGTATTATAGGCTACACATCATACTAATGTATTTTATCACCTGAATATTTGTCATCTCTGGCATAAACAAGGCTGGCTATATCTCAGCTGGGTTGTTCAAAGTATGATCATGTAGGGTATCAAGTGAAACTGGTGTCTGAATTGAGGATTTTTTGGTAGGAACAATGCAACATGTTATCCTGTATGGAGAGTCAGCATCAGATGTAGACCCTTGCTCCTCATGTTGTATATTAATGACTTTGTGGACAATATTAATAGTAGCCTCAAGCTTTTGCAAATGATACAATCATCTATAATGAAGTACTGTCTGAAAGAAGCTGTATAAATAATGCGATAATGTATAAATAATTAGTCACATATCAATAAGATTTCAAACTGGTACAAAGATTGGCAACTTGTTTTAAATTTTCGGAAATGTAAAATTTTACGCTTCATAAAATGCAAAAACATAGTGTCCCATGATGATAATATCAATGAGTCGCAGTTGGAATCGTCCAACTTGTACAAAAACCTGAAAACCTGGGTGTAACACTTTATAGGGCATGATCGCACTGGCTTAGTCATGGGTAAAGCAGGTACTAGACTTTGGTTTACTGGTGGAATACTGGGAAAATGCAATCAGTTTACAAAAGAGACTGCTTACAAATCACTCGTGGACCAATTCTAGAATATTGTTCAAGTGTGTGGCACCCATACCAAATAGGTCTAACAGGGGATATTGAACAAATTCTCGCAAGTTTGTTTTACCTATGGGAGAGTATCACAGAGATGCTGAAGAAACTAAACTGGCAGGCTCTTTTCTCTCCTGAGAAAACCTACTTCAAAAGTTCAAGAACCGGCTTTAAATGATGAGTCTAGGAATCTACTATAAACCTCTATGTAGTGCTTACAGAGGGATCATGAGGACAAGATTAGATTAACTAAAGAATGCACAGATTCATTTAAACAATCATTCTTCCCACAGTCCACTGTGAATGGAACAGGAAGAAACTCTAGTAACTGGTACAATGGGATGTACCCTCTGCCATGCACTCTACAGGGATTTGCCAAGTATAGATGTAGATGCAGATGTAGGTATCACATCAAACTGAGCTTAGATGACATACATGGATACGTCATTCCAAACTGCTCCAACTCTTTGCCAGAGTTCATCAACTGTAACGGCTGACAAATGATGTCATGCCAGTCTCTTGGCAATCCATGATTACCTGTTTTCAGTGGGTGAGATATCTGGAAAACGTAATGGCCGGGCCAACAATGAAACACACACTGTATCAAGACGGGTCAAGAGACCACAGCTAACATGTAACATTTCATCATCTTGTTTAAAGAAAATGTCCTGGAGACCACGAAGACAGAGCACAGCCACCAGCCTTAACATGACAGAAATGTAACATCTACTGTCCAAATAACTGGCGATGTGAATCAGAGGTGGTCATGACAATAATACAATTATATAAAAAAATAAAAAATGAAAAAGCTATTATAAGGTTGATGGAGTTTCAAAGAAAAATCTGAAAGTTGTCCCTATTAGTCCACAACAACCAGTCTTTCCTTCTCATCCTGTCCGCTAAGACTTCCACGACCTGGGGTTCTGGTTGACTTCTCTGAACTGTACACTTTTCCTAAAGCTCTCCAGTTCTTTTCCTTCACCTCTTTTCTTTCCCCTTCAACTCTTCTGCCGGAAGAAGGTGCCACTAGCTCTGAAGGCTTGCATGAGTTAAACCTTTTTGTGTGTGAGTTTTCTCCTGCCCTCACTTGGTGTGTAGGTTTTTTATCTATCCAGTTACATTATATTGTCAACAGTTGAATACTTTGCTATACCACCATGGGTAGTGGGAGTGACAACTGAATGAGATTTGCCAATTCAGTCAGTTGCTGGAAAACTATAAACTCATTCAATTATAGTTTTACATACTGGTTGAATTTTTCTTTCATTCTTTTGAGTGAGACACGTCTACGGGACCAACCAAATGAAAACAACTGATTTAGGCAGTTGCAGTTTTACATATCATTGGATCATCATTCATTCAGTTTTTCTGAGTGAAAGCAGCCTATGGGGCAACTGAATGAAAACAGTGCACACAGTCCATGTTAACTGAATTATTCATTTTTTTTTTTTTTTCTTTTCAGGTAAAACCAGTCTATAGTTTTCTTGTCAGTTGAACCATGTATTCCTTCTTTCAACTGAAACCACTCTTTAGTACTTTGGTTGACTGAGTTATCCATTCACTGCTCTGAGTGCACCAGTCTTCAGTATTTTCATTAGTTTAAATAAAGGACTGAGATAAAACTGGGATATACACACCCCTAGAGCATAGCTCTACTCTTGGGGTACACGAAGACATCTCAGGGGATATGCAGAGGTTAAAATATGTGTTATACTTATTCATTTAACTATATATAAAATAGATTAATTCATCTTTTCATCATTTAAAACTGATTAATATACTGTATATAAAAAACACTTACCAAACGGGAAAGCACTGATAGATAGACACAATAAAACACACACACACACACACACACACACACACACACAAAATTTCAAGCTTACGCAACCCAAGGTTGCTTCATCAGGAAAGAGGTAAGGAGAGGGAAAGACGAAAGAATGTGAATTTTAAGGGAGAGGGTAAGGAGTCATTCCAATCCCGGGAGCGGAAAGACTTACCTCAGGGGGAAAAAAAAGGACGGGTATATATAGACACACACACACACACACACACACACACACACACACACACACACATCCATCCGCACATATACCACCACGTATATGTGCAGATTGATATGTGTGTGTGTGTGTGTGTGTGTGTGTGTGTGTGTGTGTGTGTCCTTCCCCCCCCCCCCCCCCCCCCCCCTCCCGAGGTAAGTCTTTCCGCTCCTGGGATTGGAATGACTCCTTACCCTCTCCCTTAAAACCCACATCCTTTCGTCTTTCCCTCTCCTTCCCTCTTTCCTGATGAAATAACCTTGGGTTGTGAAAGCTTGAAATTTGTGTGTGTGTGTGTGTGTGTGTGTGTGTGTGTGTGTGTGTGTGTGTCTATTTACTAGCACTTTCCCGTTTAGTAAGTCACAGCATCCTTGTTTTTTATATATATTTTCCCCACGTGGAATGTTTCTTTCTATTATATTCATATGATTAATATACTGTTGTGGATTAAGTTGTTCCAGATGCAATTAACACGTAACTTGTTAAGCTGGTGTGTTATTAGGAGTACAAAGTTGAGTATGAAAGTTCCCTTAGGTATATGTGAAGATGAAAGGAACATTGTTAAATTTTAGCAATTGCTTGTAATCTGTTTTACTGAAACATGTCTATTAATTAAAAATCATTTGCATCCAGCCTCACATTCATTCAGCAATTTATTTGTATGAATGGTAAATAATATTACGGGAAAGATACATTACTGGCTGTATACATAAAAATCATACCCGCACACACAAACATGTTTATATTTTATGTCCTTTGAAAAACAGCATGTATAGCATTTCATGGCCAAGAAGAAGTACTGCTGACATTCACGCACTCTTACTTCAATTTCATAGTTAAGCCTATCTCTAGTCATCGATGTGAACCACTTTGAGTGACACCTGGAGTCTCCATGGCACATTCTGTTCTGAGGTGGAACCATTTTGGTACTGTTAGATCATTATTTTTGACAGCACTTTATTATTGCCTGTCATCACTGTTATTATTGTTCCAATATTTGTTTTTTTATTAAGTACCAATAAATAGCTTTAAGTTCCTATGTCTAAATAGGCATTAGTGTAAAAGTGAACTTCGTGTCTGCATCAAAGTCCTGAAATGCTCAGAGGCATAGAAATGGAAGAAATCATATGACTGTATAAAAAGTTACTATCCAGATAAATTCTACATGATACACAGTATCTGTATGAATGATTCATATTCTGAAATTGTGTTAATTAAAGAAATTACAAAAAAAATTGACACATGATGACACAAATTTCTCATTAAAAGATCCCGACGAGTGAAAGTATGTGCTTAAAAAGCAAGTGATTATCTCACTAAACAATTAAATAAATCGTATTTCATATGCCTTCTGTTTACATCACCTCAGCATTAACCAAATAGAAGTATTGGTGATGTGAGCAAACCAGTGGGCACACAGAGAAAGCTACAATAAATTTAAATAAAAAAGTAATTGTTCATTCATTTAAACACAAATTTATAATGAAGTATAAGTTATTAACATTTTGAAATCAACCAAAAATCTGTATATACTGCCAGAAGTACAAATAAATTGTAATTAAGTAATAAAACACACAAATTTTGAAAATACTAATTTTTTTAGAAAAATATAATTTTTATTCCTCTCTCGTTGAAATAATAGTGTTATTTGTCACTCTAAAAAACTTAACAACCCTAGACATGGTACATGTATAATTGACAAGGCTGGAAAAGTACGCAAATGAAAACATTAAAAACTACAGAGTGGGTGAAAACATTCGTATAACTGATGTAACTGTCAGAGAATTGTGACACTCAGTTGTCTCACATTAAGTGTAGCCACTCAAACCCAGAAGTGAGCGAAAACATTCATACAGCTGACATGGCTTAACAGACTAGTTTCACTCAGTTGTTTTATCTGACAGAGAAAAACCAATGGAACAAAAAAACAATCAACTGGTCAATCAATTTTTAAAACCAGTAGGATGTCCCATTGCTAACTGGAGGTGGACTGTACAGCCGAGGAGGATGGCAGGAAGCCTGGCAAGTGGCGTCCTTGTTCAGAGCCAAGCTAACAGCAAAGTTCCTGATGGTCCTAGCTATCGTCCTGTGTGCATCATGTGACCCTAACATAAGTTACAGTCTCGCAGTCATTGTCAAAGATTACTCAGTTAATATGGTGGCCCAGGGTGATGAGCAAGAGCACCTTCATTGGACACCTTCCACCAACACAGGAGAGCAGCTTATACCTTTTGACTTTCCAGCTCATATAAAGCTAATTTCAAACCTATGTCACAAAAGACATTTATTAAGAGATCATAGTAGACAGGGCTGCAGAAGGTTGCTGCATCAACTGTTGGCATACAAGTGTGAAGAGATGGCAGCATTAGTAGTGATATCTAACATGGCTAATGCACATATTGCATACAGTACATCACTGATGTGCAATTAATTGCATACACCTGTCATGTCTACAATGTTTTACAATCTTATATGATATTTAACAACAGAACAAGGCTTCATAACATCAAATACAGGTGCTATGGGCTCAGACCTATCATGGTCAATATGTGGTTGCTTTTCAGTTCACAGCATAGTACTTTTTTAAGACTGCATTTACTGATGTCTACTGTCAACCCACATAATAACAGTATTTTGCATAGTGTCTTTAAAAGTGTCCACTTTTCACTATTCACTTGGTTATAATCATATACGAGGTGTGATTGCAGGCTTTATACATCCGATTTTCAATTTTTATCATATTGTTGGTGGACATGTTCCTGATATAGGTTTGCATTTGCGGCTGTTTTGAATATTTAGTTTATTGTTGACAATCAAATAGGTTATGTGTGTTTTCAAGTGATCAGCAAGTTATTACATTTGAAAAAGATGGATCAAAGAATTCACATTAAATTTTGCTAGAAAAGTGGAATAAAGGGCAGCACTGCATTTTAAATGTTGACTGTGGCTTTTGGCAAATCTACTATGAATAAGACCAAGAGTTTACGAGTGGTATAAACATTTCAAATAGGGTCGAGATGACTTTGAAGACAACGACAACCCTGGACGGCCTAGCACATCAATTACCATCAAGAATGTGGAACATGTGAAGAAAATGGTTCCAAAAAATCACCATCAGAGGGGTTGCTGCTGATCTCAGCATATCCTTTGGCACATGCCAAGCAATTGTTTTGGACGTTTTGGACATGAAACATGTAATAGCAAAGTTTCTTCTGATATTGTTAAATGTCGCATAAACACTGCTCAGCAATTGCTGAATAAAGCTGACAACAATACAGAACTTCAACAGAAGGTCAAGAAACATTGGTATACAGGTATGATGTCAAAACAAAGACCCAATCATCCCAATTGAAACTGCCCTAAGAGCAAGACTAGAAATTTGACAAGTTTGCTCACAAGTGAAAGTTGTTCTCTTGTTTTCTTCAATTACAAAGAGGCAGTGTATCATGAATTCCTGCCTTATGGATGTATGGTCAATGAGGAATACTACCTGGAAATTATGCACCCTCTACATGAAGAAAATGACAAGAATAGTGGCAAAACCATTAGTGGTAACTGTAACTCGATAATGTTCCTGCTCACATCTCAACCCTTGTTCACAAATTTTTGACAAAAAAAGGGTTATGTTGACTCGTTCATTGTTCCACCGGACATAGGTTGCCACCACCATTGAAATAAAAACAGAATTGCTGAAGAAGCTGAACACCATAACGAAAAGTGAGTGCCAGAAGTGCTTCCACCAAAAGTGTATCATATCTGAGATGGATTACTTTAAAGGGTAAAAAATTGATGTTGATGAATAAATACAAATTCCTTAAGAAAAACAAAAATTCACATCTCGTATAATATTTTCATCTTACTTTTCTTTCGAAAACACAATTTATTTTGCCTGTATATTGAAACATTCATCAGTTTTAAAAAGATGCAGCAAAAATAAGAAAGGCTCTTTGAAAAGTACAAAAAAGAATACTCTAAAATAGACAGAGAGATCTGAGATGTCATTCATACTGTTTACTATTGCTAACATGGCTTACATTAAAAGAACTCCAATTTAAATGTATACCCCAAAAATCACCAAGTATTTGGCAAATGGTGTTTTGTATTAGATATATTCATATTCTGGTAGCCTTCCTGGATAATGGATATGTTTGCCAAGGCATATACAGAGAAAAAAAAGAGTGAAGCATCCAAGACACGGTCAGATGTCAATGTAACTTTGCATATGAACAAACGACTGGCAGATATGTAAATGATGACTGGCGGAGATGCAAATGATGAAAGTTTGCAGTTCTCAGTTACAGGTAGAATAGCGCACCAAGCACATCATAACCCTTTCCTTCACATCTGCACCTGCAATCCAAGACCAAGTAATAAACTCCATGCAACATTCTGTATCATCCCACGCAACTGGTCAGAGACTAGCAGTAGCTGGACTAGAGAACTACCTTAAAAAGCTATGCTGCCAATAACACCACAACACAAATGGCTGTGTTGAGAATGGTGTGTTGACTAAGAAGCGTGGACTGCTAATGAATGGCACTGCAATGTATTCAGTGATACAGCAAGATTCTGCTCTACATCGGTTGACCACTGTTGGTGAGTGTGGTGATGACATGGGGAAAAGTACCAGTCTTCCAATGTTTTGGAGAGGCACAGGTCACAACTGGTAGTGATTGAGGGAACTCTGATGGCAAAACAGTATGTGAGGGACATGCTGCATCTCCATGGGTTACCTCTCACGCGACAGATTTCTGGTGTCATTTTTCGGCAGGACCATACTCGTTCACACCTGGCAGGTGTGGTGAAGTACTTCCGTGGTCAGCAAGATCCCTATATCTGTCCCTAATGAAACATTTGTGGAATCAGCTCAGACGTCAACTCCAACCAAATGCCAATATCCAGGATATCAAGGGGCATTTACAACTATGAACCACTTTGCCTCACAAGAGAATACAACAGCTTCCTAAGTGAATCAGTGTAGGCATTCCAGCCACAGGAGATGCAACGTCATACTGATAAGTGGTCTTATACGGCCAAGTTATTTGTAAACTGAAATAACGTCACATACCCTCTCAACTTGTGAAGTTTAATATCATTTCCTCCTCCCCTTCTGGGTGCTTAACTTGTTTTATTGGGCAATGTACTTATCACACAACCCAAAGTTCATGAGCAGCTTTTGTCATCCATAAAACTTTCTCCACTTTTTTTCTGTCGAGTGCCTGTTCTTTCATATACTAATTTCTCTTCAAATCCTCTTGTGTTCTAACAACTGTTTTTAAACAATCCTCTATTCTCTTTTCTTTAAAACCTCTCATAGTATCATTTCTTCTTTACTCTTCCTTTCTTCCTTCCTTGCACATCAATAGTACAAGTAATTCTTGTTTTTCTGACTTTTACCATCTCATCTGCCGTTCCAAATGCGTTATATCTAGTCTTCCATGCTCCACAAGAAAAATGTTTCATCTGATTTTAGTATATCCCTTAGCTCAAAAATATTAAAACTGCTCCTTTTTTAACATACTGATTTACTTTTCACATCCAAACATACCACAGGTAAATGAACATACAAAATTTCAAAATTAATTTAAAATTATTAGGATGTAAAGGCACATTTACTTACCACAAGACACTGAGAAGAGCCTTCCAAAAGAGGTTTGAGCTCGTTCAGGTCATTGTCAGCCTACAAGGAAAACAAAAATTATGCAACAACAAAAAAATTTAGCATTTAACACAGAACCTGGACACAAAGAAAAATCAATTAACAACAAAATTCCATGACATAAGAAGCAACATCAGAAAAATGTGATTTGTGAAGTTTAATTATTAAATGTTTTTGCAATGGTGTACTTCCATGTGTTCAGCTGAGTAGTTGTTTCAATTTTATGTGAAACATGGAAACAATAACATGACTGAACACTCAGCACCACACCATTAATCACACTGGGAAAATCCCAAAATTACTGAGAAGAAGGTGTTCTTGTATTCTCCATTTTTGGAATCAAAGCGTCCTTTGTTACTATATAGGAGAAAGGGCACTTCTTGCAATCTTCTCATATGTGAGAAACCTCTGAACCTGCAAGCAGGCAGTATATTTTTCGGCCTTAATGGAACTCTTTATGGATACTTATGATAATCTGCTCCACAATGTCTTCCTCATAAAACTCACTCCTTTTTTCAACTTGGCATACAGTCCACACAACCTCCGAGTTGCGTAGAAGTATATAAAAACAAAGATGGTGTAACCTACCAAACGAAAGCGTTGGGACGTTGATAGAGACAATAACAAACACAAACACACACACACAAAATTCAAGCTTTCGCAACCCACGGTTGATTCATCAGGAAAGAGGGAAGGAGAGGGAAAGACGAAAGGATGTGGGTTTTAAGGGAGAGGGTAAGGAGTCATTCCAATCCCGGGAGCAGAAAGACTTGCCTTAAGGGGAAAAAAGGACAGGTATACACTCGCGCGCACACACACACACACACACACACACACACGCACACACACACACACACACACACACACACACACATATCCATCCGCACATATACAGACACAGGCAGACATATGTAAAGACAAAGAGCTTTGTCTTTACATATGTCTGCCTGTGTCTGTATATGTGCGGATGGATCTTTGTCTTTACATATGTCTGCCTGTATCTGTATATGTACGGATGGATATGTGTGTGTGTGTGTGTGTGTGTGTGTGTGTGTGTGTGTGTGTGTGTGTGTGTGTGTGTGCGCTATACTCAAACTTTACCATCAGTTCTTACCAACTGAAATTGGGACTCATCTGACCATGCCACAGTTTTCCAGTCACTTAGGGTCCAACTGATATGGTCACAAGCCCAGTAAAGGCACTGAACAGGATACCATGCTGTTGGCAAAGGCACTTGCGGTCACCTTCTGCCATAGCCCATTAATGCCAAATTTTGCAGCTCTGTCCAAACGCATATGTTCGTCACACAACCCACACTATTTTATGAGGTTATTTCAGTCAGTGTCTCTCGTCTGTTATCAACTCTATGCAAATGCTGCTGCCCTCAATCCTTAAGTGAAGGTCACTGGTCAATGCGTTGTCTGTGGTGAAACATTATGCTTGAAATGTGGTATTCTCGGCACACTCTTTTGACACTGCGGACCTTAGAATACTGAAATCCCCAACGATTTCCAAAATGGAATGTCCCATGTGTCTAGTTCCAACTACCAATCCATATTCAAAGTCTGTCAGTTCCTGTTGAGCAACCATAATCACATCAGAAACCTTTTCACATGAATCACCCGAGTACAAATGAGAGACCCGCCAATGCATTGCCCTTTTAAACCTCATTTACCTGATACTGCCACCATCTGTATACGTGAATTCACTATCCCATGACTTGTCACCTCAGCATATGTCACCAACAATCAGTTTGAGATATCCCTTAATTGCTACCTTTCTTTTAACAAAGAGTTTTAACCAAATAGCTTAAGCAAAACTTGACAGACAAACTGCAAACTGCCACAGAGTTGTCAGACATAGAAATCAGTGTGGAGAATGTCATCATTGTTTTCAAATTAGATGTTGTGAAATACATAACAAAAGGAATGTCACTAGCCTCTTCGAGACATGCAATGACTGACACTGCTGCTATGGGATACAGGAATAAGAACATCTAAGTTAGTTTTTGTAATTTTACAGCTAAATCAGAAGACTGACTTACAGTGAAGCCTTCCAAATCAGTGGAAAGAAACAGGAATTGCCACAAATATGATAGTCTCTGTCTATCAGTCTCCAATAACATCAACACTCTGATGAAACAAAAGCATTTAAACAACCCAAAAAGTTCAAAAATAGTTTGACCATATATAGTTTAAGGTGCAAGATAAGGTATCAAGGGAGGTTTAAGAAGACCATGAAGACATTGTAATACTTTGTTCAAGCCATGAGTGGCAACTGTCAGAGCCTGTACAGACCTTTTTGGGAAGTGATTACAACACAACTACCACGCACGTCACACATAAAGGCACCTCTGCGCAAAGTAGTACTGTAATAAAGAAGTGTTACAACAGTAAAGAGGAAGGAAAATGTCTTCCATGTTGCCAAGAATTACAAAGTGTTACTGCACACAACAGTTAATAAAATTTCATTGCCAGTGAAAAATGGTCATACTGCGGTCTGAATAAGAGGATTAATCATTGTCCAGCAATGTTCAGGGCAAAGAAATCAGATGCAGGATAAATCACACTGGCTGCCAGGCATTAATAGAGAGGGGAGGGGAGAGAAGGGATGCGCAGAACATTTAAAAACTTAGCTGCCTTCTGCTGTGATGCAAACTATAGCAATTTTTAGATAAGTGCAGGGCTCAACAATGTCATCCGCGATTTAGGATCTTTGGGGAAGGATCTTGGAAAATAAGAGCACACAATAATAATAACAATAATAATAATAATAATAATAATACGGAGTGCAATATAAAGTTCGTACCTTAACCTTCATCTGGTAAAGATTCATTCATTCAATTTCAGACATGCAATAATGCCAACTGCTAGCAGCACAAGTAAGGAAAGATTGGTTATACATTAAATGAAACACACTGCGTAGAATTCGTCAGGATCCAGTAGGATAACAAATTAAAATGGAGCCAACATGAAGGTAATCAAGCTTAGTTCAGTGTGTTTTGCACATAGAAGTCTCTCTCATTGTTTGGCCTAATAACTTATTTTTTTACAGTTTCATTCCCTATTGTCTTATGAAATTACCTTATGGGGTCAAGCGCTTGAAGTAAATAAAACATTCATTCAGCAGAAATGAGCAGAAAGAATATTGTGTAAATTAAATAATCACACATCTCACAAAGACCATTTTAAGGATCCAGGAATTCTTAATTCAATTAGCAATTCATTTAGTCCTTCATGATTTTTGTTGCTGATGATAAAAATCAGTTTCAGTTGAACTGTGAAACACGAATACTCAATCTAAGACACAAACATAATTTTCATCCAGGCTCTGCTCTTTGCCTAGGGTTCGGAGTGGATTATGTAATCTAGTGCAAAGATATTCAACAAATTCCCATCTAACATAAAGAAAGCAGTTTCAAATCCTGAGTAATTCAAAAGAAAATTATAAGCACACTTCTTTCCTTCTATAAATTATCTGGATTCAAGGATTGGAAATTTCTGTTGGTCACATGGAAAGTAGTTCCATGCTTGCTGTAAAGTTGCATGACAAGTAGTAACGTACTGTAAATAGGACTTAGTATTTAAAGCCCTAGATAAGTATTTGCTACGAAGAATAAAGATACCAATGTAATCAAGCACATATGCTATTAATAGGAGGTAAACATAAGATATATGATACTATGTTAAATTTAACTGTTGTAAGCACAAATAGTACTAAGTAGCACTGAGATAGCTTATCTCTGATACAATATACAGTTTAAGTTTCTACAATATGAGTGTCTTTTGGTAATGTATATCTTGACTCATTCCACATCCCCAAAGGTTCTCCTTCTTGATGTGAACCATGGGCACCATAAATGAATGAATAGTTCTATGTATTACTGCTACCATACACCAACAGAACAATGATTCTATAATGAAACTCTCATATTTCAGAAGATTTCATGTAACTTTTTAAGAGTAGGCCAGACCACGAGTTAAACTGAAACTGTTGCCTATCACAGGTCATGCTCCAACAACAAAAACTGCCCAGACAAGTATCATATCTAATTTACCCATCATAACATAGAATATAGGGGAGATGTTGAGCCCCCCCCCCCCCCCCCCCCCACACACACACACACACACACAAATGCGACTTGCACACACATCTGCAGTCTCTTCAGCTCTCTGAGACTGCAGACGTGTGTGCAAGTTGTGTGTGTGTGTGTGTGTGTGTGTGTGTGTGTGTGTGTACTGCTGACAAAGGCCTTAATGGCTGAAAGTTATAATTGTGTGAATCTTTTTGTTGTGCCTATCACGACTCAACATCTCCGCCATATGGTGAGTGGCAACTTTCCTTCTCTGGTATTGTTACATTCCATCCTGGATTTTCCATTGTTTGATTTTTACACATCATAATGGTGGTTGAGCTCTGTGGCTATGGATTAAATTACTTGAAGAAATACAGCAACTAGACACTTTTTTATAGTGCTTATTTCTATTAAGATGTACTTCACAAGCTTTTACCCATCTTCAGTTGGCATAATACATTTATCTCTTTATCAATATAATGTTTTCGTTGACTGCATATTGAAGGCTGCAGCTACCGTGTGCAAAGCAACATTTCATTTAGCTATCATATTTCTCAATTTGTATATTTTCATGTTTATTAATAGTTACACCGACAGAAAAAAAAATTACGGCACCAAGAAGGAGTTGTATGACGTCAACAGAACTTGGTAAGTGTATTTCTACATCTGACAGATGATGTCTATTCAAATTTCACACCAGTCGGGTGAGGGTGGCACTTGTGGTGCAGGTATGAGGATGCATATCGAGTTTGCTTTAAATACACGCTGTAACGGTCGTGGGCATTAGTTACCTTTGAGATTGGATAGGTTGAGTTGATGTTAGTCAAAATGCAATAAAAGTGACAAGGACACCATTCTCCACATCTCACTGAATTTGAACAAGGTCGTGTAACAGGGTTACAAGAAGCTGGCATTTCCTTCTGTGATAGTGCAGAAAGATGTGGAAGATATGTACCCAATGTACATTACTGCCGCCAGTGGTGGTCAGGAGAATGTATGGTCACAAGGAGACTGGGCTCCAGACCCGTGGCACTGCCAAGAGGGAAGACCGTAGTGTTCGGCGTATGACTCTGGCCCCCTGTACTGCATCTGCAGAAGCAATATGAGCAGCAGTTGGCACCACAGTGATACAACAAACTGTTACAAATGGTTATTTCAAGAACAGATCTGAGACAGACACCCTGTAGCATACATTCCACTGACCCCAAATTACCATCATTTGCAATTTCAGCAGTGTCAAGCGAGAGCTCATTGGAGGGCAGGGTGGAGGTCTATTGTTTTTTTCTGATGATGGCTGTATGTTGATTAGGAGGCCAGTTGGGGACCTACAACCAACCTGTCTGCACACTAGGCACACAGGACCTACATCTGAAGTAATAGTTTGGGGTGCAATTTCATATAACAGCAGGAGTAGTCTCATGTTTATCCCCTGCTCCCTGGCTGCAGATCTGTACATCAGTCTGGTGATTCAATCTGTTGTGCTGCCATTCGTGAACAGCATACCAGGGGCTGTTTTCCAACTGGGTTACGCTTGTCCACATGATGCTGCTATAGCTCAACATGCTCTACAGTCAGTCAGCATGTTGCCTTGACTTGCTAAATTGCCACATCCATTTCCAATCAAGCACATATGGGACATCATTGGACAACAACTCCAGAGTCATGAACAAACAGCATTAACTGTCTCTGTATTGACCAACAAAGTGCACCACGCATGGAGCTTCATCCCACAAACTAACATCCAGCACCTGACAACACAATGCTTTCTGGCAGTTACACTGACAATTAATGTACAGCATATCACATTTGCAATGGCTTATCTTGTGCTTACATTAATCTCTGATCTTGCAATGTTAATCACTCAATTGTGTTACCTAGACAAATATATTCCAGAATTTTCATTACTCTACATTAATTATTTTTTGGTGTTGTGATTTTTTTCTGTCAGTGTAGGTGTTCTTATTTTTATTCTGTACTTGTAGCTTCTTTTTTGTATTTATATGGAAATATGAGCTATAAATTACAAAACAAAAATAAGTGCACCTAAATGTTGATTAAACATAAAAAATACAACTCGGAAGCATGGTACCTAAACACACTGCTATTTTTCACAGGGCAGCTGTAGAAATCAAAATGCATCCAACAAAAAAAACTTTGGACTCATGAAGACAAATTTTCATATCAACCGAAGATGGCTGAAAGAACAAAAGGTATTTCGACATAAATAAAGCTATAACGAGTAGCTGGGGTAAAAGATATGTATTGTACCCCTTTGATTCTTTCAACAAAGCACAGCCGTTAACATCAGACTTCATCACCAATCAATTTGTTATCATAAGCACAGTTCTTACTTTCACATTTATTGGCTTCGCCAACTCACTACAAAACTGTCACCTTCCAACCTAACCTAGATCTCAGACTGAACAATAGATCAGTCTGTCACCACCACCGAGACTTCAGGAGATGAGGGCAAGGGAGGGGAGGGGGGTTTAGTTAGTAGCTGGTTGCTGAGTTTCTGCAAGTAATGTATTACATCTCACTGCCTGTTCCACAATTTCAATTTCCCAATATCCCTCTGATCCTTCTGTCTGAACTCTATGTAAGCTGTCAGGCATACCTCACTTGACCAGCATTTGGAGGAAGCATATGATCAAGACCATATCAGTCTACTGATCCCCACACTGAAGCAGTGTCACGCTCCTGTTTAACTTTCTGGCACATTAAAATTGTGCAGGAAATTTGAATTTGATCTCTAACCCAATTTGATCTCTAACCCTAGCCTTCTGCAAGCAATACCCATTAAGCTTCATATTCCAGTTGAGATTATCTGTTACCCTTTTCCTTTAGTTTTCAGTATGATAATGCTCCCATTCACAGCTGAAAGACCACACATGCAATTTCATGCAGATCTGTCGTGTGGACACAGTAGTGTAAACAACGATACAATGTTCTTCAACTTCCAAACATGTGCATCTGTGAAAGATGTGTAATGTTTCCACAAAATTCACTCCTTTCATTTTCTGGCATATTGCTGATCAGGAGCCTGATCCCTGTTTAGATCGTTGGCATGAAGTGGCTCACCTCCTATACCACTACCACCTGTGACTGATGTTGGCATGGCAAGGGACTACATTCAAATCTTGACGTCATTCAGGTTCCAATCCATGCCTCAACTGTATATGTCTCAGTTTGATGCAGTTTTGGAGTGCTGTCACTGGAAAGGATCCAAATTGAACTTAACGTTCACAATACACATCTTGTTTAATGTGATTGCCTTTGGCCATCTTCATGGTTAAGGCTATGTATTAGGTTGGTGCTGAAGTTCATAGCATTTTTGTTTCGTATTTTGATATTTCAGTTGCTATGGGTTTATTTATCAATTGTCATTTTATATTTGTAGTTAACTGTTGCTACTTGAGTTTACATACAGTCATTTTGTCATTTGGAGATAGTGAGTGGAGCTGTGGATGCTAGAAAATGCCAAGTGCAAAAATCTGAACATTTCCGAGTGACAGCAGTGGAGGAAGCCAGAAACATTTACATATTGTCTGGAGATAACAGCACTGGACAGAGCATGGCAAGAAAATGGTTTTCTCATTTTAAAGAGGATTGTTTTCACATTTGTGACTCTCCACATCCAGGAGCCCATCGGGGTTTGATGATCATTTAATGCTTTAATCAACAATGATCCATGTCAGTGTACTAAAAAACTGGCAAATGTGATGAACTGTGATCCTTCCACCATTGTGCCACATATTCAGGCAATCGGCAAGGTTCAAAAATGGGTACTGCATGCTCTAAGCCAAAATCACAAAAATCATTAGGTGGTCATATGTGCATCTCTGCTTTCTCATCAACTGGCTCAAACAACCGACTACTCCTACTCTGTATTGTTATTGGTGATGACAAATGGTGTCTTTATGCTAACATAAGGGAGAGAAATGAATGGATGAGTCCAAACAAGTCCAAAACTCCCCATACAAAAGCCTGCACGCATCCACAAAAGATAATGTTATGCATCTGGTAGAACAGCAACGGTGTCGTGCACTATGTACTACAATTTGCTTTCCTGAGGTGTAACCATCACTGCTGACATTTATTATGAACAACAGAGACATCTTGCAAACACAATATAAGAACAATGGCCAGGAAGACTTTAAGTGATGTTGCTCTATGCTAACGCCCACCCACATTCTGCTAGACCGATAAAAAACACAACACAGGAGTTGGGTTGGGAAGTCATTCCACACCCATCTTATTCATCTGTCCTGAGATTTTCGCATTTTCCACTCTCTATTCAGCAGCCTTTAAGGAATTTCCTCTCCAGATGAAAAAGAGCTCTGAACATGGCTTGATGAATTCTGCACCTCCAAACCACACGATTTGTATGATACAGAATTGAAAAGTTATCCCAGCATTGGTAGACTATTGTAAATAGTGAAGTATAATACATTACTGATCACTAAAGTCTATGTATGTCTGCTGTGTTTAATAAACTTATGGAAAAATGCTATGAACTTATGAACCACCTCATGCATGAAATTCATAGTGGCAACCATATACCAAGAGAGTGTTTCTTGAGAGACACATATCTTGATGATGTATCAGAAGCAGAATGCTAGTGGTGTGACTTTAATGCTACCCACATAACCCCACCACCACATGCAATGACCTTGTGGTGGGGTATGGGGCATGTCACTCCACAGTGATAGATACACAAAGAGGAAAGGGATGTCACTGACATTTTTTCAAAAAATAAAGGCAGTGAATCTTAGACTGTCACATCTATTTGATGACACCACTTGGAAACCCAAGAACTTTATATCAGTTTCACTTGTCAAGTAAACCAATGTAATAACAAAAAACCTTATTCCAGTCTCCATCCATAACGTGTTGTCGGAATTTGGCAGCAGCCGGATGGTCAAGGCGACACCCAGACTCCTGCATCAGTAAGTCCGCAGTCCGGCTGTAGGAAAGAATGCATGCATTTATTAGTTCATGTAACCAAAGACACTTTATAGCTTCCGTTAAATTGTTAAAATCTACTATCCAAGAACACAAAATCAAAAGCAACATATACCAGAACAACTGAAATTTTGTTGTCCCTGTGGTATGCTGATTAAACTTAACCAAAACTACCTTTATTCAAATAAAAATAGCAATAAAATAGCTGACAATAAACCATCGTAGGCACTTGTGTTACTAAACAAGATATGTCATTGGTCCAATAAAAACCATGTATACAGTATTAAACAACTCTCCATATTTGTCCTAGCTCTAAAGGAACATGATTTCATAGCAACCAAAAATTTACAATAAAATAAGTGCTATGTTTAATTTGCATTAAATGACACATATTGAAATTTGAGTCTTACATTATCAAATGACAGTCATCTGTCTCTTGAACACAAGACAGTTTCACCAAAACTACGTCTTCGATGTTCAAAATGAGATCCATTTACGGAGTCTTCCACATAATGTTTCCAATGTATCTTAAGTTCTGGTTATAATGCTTGCTGACACATTGTTTATAGCACTATAGTAACTTTTGGGAGGTAAGGAGTAGTCCCTGTCATGCAGTTCAGGTTTGGGTCTTCTATGTTTTCTCTAAATCACCTCAGAGAAATATTGAGATTGTTCCTTTGATAAGGCCATGGTTGAGTTTCTTCCTCACCCTTATATGCTGCAATAGGTGGGATCAAAGATTTACATTTGCCACATTGTCCTCATATTATATAAGACATTGTTGATCATTCTTCTTATAAGACCACTGAAGATTCTCCCCCTAAACTTTTGGTGTTGACTGGGTTCTCCTTAACAAATAAGGCTGCAGACAACTGACTAGACAAAAATATTCTGTCACCTACAATCCTCTGGATTATCACTATCTAGCCCCAAATTGTTTTTAGTTTCATTAACTTCAGTTAATATGGATACCACTGGTTTGTGTTAAAAACAATCCCAATGGGAACATTTGTGATTAACTATTTCAAATTGAGTAACTCACACTCGCAGCTTGTCTTTTTATTATAAGACACTCAGAATACATCACCTTGATGTTCAGGTGCAGAAGCATTAAGTCACCATTACCAAGCAATGAATATGTTGTAAGCTTAACAACGTTGTCATTACAGACAGAACACCATCCCATTATGAGACAATTATAGCCTACGCTGATACCTTAAACAGGTGATTCCATTTAATGAGAAATAATGGACTGAATAACTAAATGTGACAATCTACCCATGACAGATGAAAACAACATAGGTTTTTAAAAAATATGCACCTGAAGTAACAAAATTTGAGTTATACTTAGAAATTCCTGAAACCAAGTATTCCGAAACTTTTTGTAAAAGATACATTATGTCTCATAAAATGCTGAAATATTTACTTTGCCTCACAGTATACCCACCACAGTATAACATTAAAAGAAAGACATACATTTTCACAAAATGTACTGTTTAAGAAACATAAACCAAGTAAAGTGTATTCCGTATTGTAATGAATGGTATGAAAATAAAAATACCCACATTCAGTAACACCTGCAAATCATATTGTGCTTCTAATGATCTAACATAAACAGATATTGAAAAAAAATATTAGTAGGTTCCTAATGGTAAATGCATGGCATTTGATTTCAGATACCATTTACATAATCATTTTTTCCGTGTTCCTCACAAAAAAGAAGCAGCAACTGAAAGATCATCATCAAGAGTAAGAGCAACAGCTCACATGCACGGAAGGAAGAGCTGGCTAACAGCTTATCGAAGAAACCATTGCATTGTTCACTTTAGATGACTTAAGGGAATCTTAAACACTAATTTACAGCTTTTGCTATTGACCATATTACATACTACGGCTCATGTACACAAAATTATAAACCTTCCCATAAAGCTAGTAAATTTTACGAATTTTAGAAGGGTGGAGGACTGCAATGCTGAGCTATATCCATCAGCCCTCATAGTGAATATGTTAACCTCCACCGCTCTGGCACTAATCCACCTCTATGGCACAAATCACACACAGAAAAAAAAAGCTTTAAAAAAGGGTTTAATATCCAGTCAACCATAAGGTATATAGAAATTGAGTGTAAGCTCAGGCAGAACACAGGTAGGAAACAACACTGGCTAAGTCTTTTTCAAAAGAACCAACCCAAAAAGAATTTTAACGTATTGGTCACCATCATACAGTTCTTGCTCTCTTTCTCTCTCTCAATTTAAGATTCTGTTAGAACAGGCAGTAGTGCTACTACCCCCACTATACTACACTTGCTTGGTGACAAAAAAGGCAGCTAATGAGAAAGGTTTCTTATGAAAAAACAACAGATGGGGAAATGTATAAAAAAGAAAATAACAAATAATATGTTACAAGAAAATAATCAACTGTAGAATACCTATAATTTACGGTCCTCTGTCTATAGCAATACAACTGACATCACGTCCTCAATTTCTTGACATCTAGCTAATCTATTTGATGAAAAACTAACAACAGAACTGATTATTGTGCCACGGCAAAACACTTTACAGTGCACTTAATCCTTTGTCTCATATGGAAAGGAACAGAAAATTGATAGGTGCCAGAATACTTTGCCATGAGTCTGGATACAAAGATGAATAAATAAAAGCCTTGGACATTACAGAAATATGTCTACAAACACAGTTATAAAAGGGTGAAAGAAAATTGCTTGCCACAGAAAATTTTTTTCTCCCCCAAACAATGGAAAGTCCAAGAGAGAGAGAGAGAGAGAGAGAGAGAGAGAGAGTGTGGAGGGGGGGGGGGGGGGTCGTGTGTGTGTGTGTGTGTGTGTGTGTGTGTGTGTGTGTGTGTGTGTGTGTGTTTTCTTTCTGCTGCAGCAGGAGGAGGACTTTGACTGAAAGCTTTAATACTTTAGATGTCTTTTCTATTGTGTCTGTCTGCCTGTGATTCAATGCCTCATCTATACTGTTATTTTATTTTTAGTCACATACAGTATTAACTTCATTTTAACTACAAATTTTTGACAACTGATGGAAACAGTAAATGAAATGTTGCTTATGACCTCAGTTCTTTTGCTTTTGGGTGAATAACTTCCAGCAAAGGACAGAGTATTATGGAGATCACACCCAGAAAAAAAGCCTTTATGTCTACTATTTCCCAACATTAGTCTAATATTAAATTTTCCCTCACTTTAAATGTTCCTCGAAAGTGGCACAGTAGCTGACAGGTAGAGAAATATACATTGTTCAAATCAGTGAACAACATACTAGTACACAGGAAAGAACATTGTTCCCCCTGACATCTGTATCACATGATACACAAAAATTAACAGCTGTTGCTTTATATTATCCTAAACTGTGAACAAAAGTATTGTGAAAAACAGCTGTTACTTTATATTATCCTAAACTGTGAACAAAAGTATTGTGAAAACAATACATTTCTTTTTGAAAACATTTCCCTTGCAATCCAACAACAGTTCACATGTCATTTCCTGCAACACCTACAGAGCAATTTATGCCTGCAGAAAACTACATCTTCAAGCTTCCTTTAAAAAAAAAAAACCAAATTTCAAGCGCACACAAGATACGGCCAACCACATACAAAACATCTGTTTCCACTGACACTAGCCCATGAATGCAGTGTAGAAATATAGTTGTTATACTTCTACATAGCAGCATCCAAACAAAACTGAAAAATTCTTACGATCTTTGACAACAATTTGTTACTTCTAAATATATTAGCTCTGGGGATTATGACTGTCGTTCCTCATCATCAATTCTCTTTCTCTCACATAACATCACCATTTGTTTCTGCCCTCAGCTCTACTGACATTTAACATCTAACACATTTCACCACAAAGGAAACGACAAATTCATCCTGTAGGCCCTTTCTAACAATATAAATCCATTTTTAATACCCACTAGCACTATAATAGTATGCTGTGGAGTATATGGATATACTGCACAAGGGAATAATGTAGTTGAGAATACATAAGTCAACAAATTTTTCATATTTTATTGAAACCGTTAGCTTCTGGATCAACTATTAAATGTTTTCAAAAACTAGTCTATACTACTAGTAATCAACACAAACTTATGAAAGTGTAGTTACAGTGGTTTTCTGAAGCATGTTTTACAAAGTAATGTCTCTTCTGCTAATTATATAACATGTTAATTTGTAATTTTTTAAGGTGTGTGGTTAAAGTGCCTAACAAGGAGTCAAGCCTGCTTGTCAATCATAATTGTTGATTTTGAAAACAGCAGCAGTTAATCAAAAATCCCACCTGTGTGGTAAGCTACATTCTGAGTCATTCCACATCCATGATGGTTCACATTCAGTATGGGATTCGTTGAAGAATCTGAATGATGAAAATAACAATGAATACCAACATGTGCCAGGCTATAACTCTTAGTCATTCACACAATGTTCATTGCTTTCTCAAATGTTTTCTTCTGAAAGTAGAACCAGACATGGGCAACAATAACGGTCCATCTAAAAAAAAAAAATATTTATGTCCATAATTCGTTAACTTGGAGACCGATCTTTCTGAATAATTTGCGTCTGAACCATATGAGGGATATGGCATGTTACAACAACAAAATGTTATAGGAAAACACCATTCTGAAACAGATTTTTCAGTATTATATTGACTAACAAATGCTTCTCAGCCAATGAATTAGTTGGTGCTTTCATAATTAAACAGCAGGAATAGCCCTTATTTTTTTCCATTCTGCATATCCATCAATGAGAAACAATAAATGAACCGAGCTTAAAATTCTAAATCTTTTCTATATTTTTCATGGTGGTGATTATGTTGTTGCCGCAAAATCATAGCTTCGATATGCATTTTTTTAAACATATAGAAGCTTAGACACTTTTACAGATTAAAAAAGCTGTTCATTTGGAATTCTCTCTATTTATCGGCAGTACTCCACACTTCTCTGTACTGCAATTCACCAAATAACAATAGTTAATACTCTGTAAAGAATCATTTGTAGTAGGCAGCCAACGAATGTATGCAACTGGCACTAGAGCAAATTTGTTTTTATTTATGCTTTGTGGCCAGTATGGTAATAAAGAGAATCTCACAAACCAACCACTGAACTGTGTCTTCAGAAGTACACTGCACAGTATTGGTACCATGAGTGTAGTGAATTATTCAAGGAGTTAAAGTTACACACAAAACACCCAAAAATAACAAGTAACTGACACCCAATGGTAATGGGCTGCAACTATGTCCCTTAAGTAACAAATTCAATTAACTTTTGTATAAGCCAAAGTAATATCTTTTTTTTTGTAAAGAATTGTGAAACAGGAAAGTTACACAGCTTTCCAAACACATTCCTCTTCATGGACATTACTTGGACTAGCACCTCAAACGAATTTTACAGGGCACCAGGAATATGTCAGTCAATAAGGGACATTTGATCAAAGCCAGAGTGAGGGTATAGATGATTTTTGCATTTCCAGCAGCTTCCAAACAAAAAGGGTGTAACGAGAGATAACTACAAAAATATTACACAATGATGTTTAATTTATCTTCAAAGACCTGTTCAAAAATATTCATACTAACACTCATGTCCGATACTTTAAGACAATGTTTTAATAGTTTTAGTGTGTGAGGATAAATCCATCTATTTATTTCTTAAGCCTCACCAAAAACCAAGTATCATATTATTTGATGAGAGAATTCTGTTTCTTCATAAAATATATAATTGTTCAAGACTGAGTTGTTGGAGAATGATTGAGCTTGAACAAGAAATGAGGCATAATTATTACACATGGATGATAAATGCAATATAATTATGATATCAGGTACAGTATAAAATTGTAAACCTGCCTGTTTGGTGCTGTTTTACAGTGTTTAGAAGAAATGCCAGATTTGAAACAATACTGAAAAGCAGTGCCTGTCAATCTCCTCACACAATAAAACAATACAAAGCAGAAAACTTTCTTCAAGTTAAATATTTCAAATGCAAAACATTAAAAAAAGCAATGTTTTATTTGGCTTAAAAAGTGTGTTCAAAAATTAAATCTCTTTGTAAATTACAATACAAAAGTTTGAGGTTGGAAAAATGGCACAAATAAACGCTGAATCCTGAACAATATTTGTGCTTTAACTTCGAAACATTTAATAAAGAATGACAATAATTTCAAGAACTGGACGTAACATTTTTCTTTTTTACAGTTACTATGAAATAACCTGTCTTCGTTGATGTACTGTCTTCCATGGACGTAATTATGTATTCTCTCTTGTCTCGTCCGTCTTACACAGCCTATGAAATTTATGCCGTTTTCGTGACAAATTCACAATATCATACTTTTCATAACCTTTCAAACTATTTATTACGCTGTCATTTAGAAACGATTGATTTGTAAAGTTAATTTTGTAAAAAAAATCCTCGATCTTGGATAAGAGTCTGCAACGTCATTACGTGGAACGATTTTTTTTTTATTTCACCACATTATAAACAGTCCGTTGAACTTATTTGCGCAAAACGAGCAAAATGCAACGGAATACTTCGCAAAGTACCACCAGATTTGGTCAAACAAAAAAATCGATGATGTTATCTTTCGCTAACACTGGAGGCTAATTGTCTGTTTACAACATTTAGTAATACTATTTTTTTCTTTCTTCTTGATGTAGTTCATGCACTAGTCATTTAATGGCTTTCTTGCTATAAGTGAAAAACATTAACACAGTAAACAAACGTAAGGGTGGGTCAACCAATCGTGTGATGAAAACACAAAGGCAGGCTGACAGCTAAACCTTGGGCGAACAGCTGTGTTGAATGCATCTTACACCTTGCCTAAATAAGGTCACTTATAGGTCAGCTAATAAACATGAGTAATGAAGATTCTCCACTACCAACTCCTTCTTATATAAACATATTTCTAAACTGTTACTACAACCACAGCAATTAAGAAACGCCTAAATAAATAAATTCGAGTGAAACATACTCAAGCCCGATTGTTTTCAAATGCTGCCCAATAAGTCGCACAATGTCCTGAGTGGTCTTGTCCATTATCTTCGGAGTAATTTCCTCATTTGGTCCTCCATTAACAGCGTTGTCATCGGGCGAGATCTCGGCACCGTTTTGTTGATTGAAAGTATCGGAATGGTCTTCGGACACTCCATTGCGTTGCGCACAGCCATTAGCTGCTTGCTGCATTGTAGCGTCCAAAGTACGCGATTTCTTTCGCGGTGGCGGAGCAAGTCCACCGTCGTCCGACTCTCCGCTCGAGGCCAGGCTTGCTAACGGGTCGCCGTGGTGAAATTTGTGGAGACACACTCAGTTTCCCGAAGAAATCTAGTGTGAATCCAACGTCAACCACTCTTCCGACAGCACTACACCTTCCTACAGCTGAGCAATGTTTAGATTGTGACGTCATATACAAGGACCTGGGAAATAGGTTCGCCAACTAGCAAAACTCATTCAACTGGTACACCCATTTGCAGTTAGAGCGAGTCTCTGACCACGCTGATACTTCGACTTTCAGTTCATAGATGTCGCATCGAGTACAGTATCTCTGGTTGTGTTTTCATTGCAAAATCACAGATCACATTTGTCAGCAGTGATAGACGTGATTACAGTCATACCACAACAAAGTGGGAATTTGCCCGGGGTCTTTAATCAATAATTTATAGTTTGCCGGGAACTATAATTGAGGCAGTTTGTTACACATTTAACTGTGTGGTATAAAGGGAAATACATATACATGTAAATGTTTCGCAATGATAGACAACTGGTTATTACCCACACTTCACAGTTTCCTTTGTTCGCTCTTAAGTGCATATGAGTCTGAAATAACCAAATTAGATACTTTCTGTTTCTCGAGACGAAGTATCGTCGTAACTGATCAATTCTCTTAGTTTTGCAAGTTCGGATAAGTTCATTAGCATATTGCAAACAAATAGTCTTCATTAGCATAATTCAAACATAGTCTTCTGTCGTAGCGATAAGGTGCCCATGAAGTGACGAAGTTGGACACACAAGTGATAGCGATGACCTTACTCTCATTACGTTCGTTATGTAACTGCGATAATTACATCAATAAAATCCAATACAACTGAAAATGCGTGTCATGTCTTTAAAACTAGTTAAGGAGTGTCACAGTGAATGCATCACTATGACTGCCACGAGATTGATCCGCCACAAGAGCAGGTTTACTTGGTCATAGTTATGCGCAACTCACTCTGTGCGGAATAATATGACAAATGCTCACGCTCAAGCTGCAGTTGGGTTTTCAGTAATCTACAACTACATAGCCTTGCGTGGATCGGCGAATTGTGGGGAACTAGACGACATGTTATTTAAAAAGTCCACGTGAAGAGAAACTAATCCGTCGCCCTTATTAGGCACTCTCAGTAATAGCGCGGTACTCTAACCTTCGTCATGACACATGTAAGAGATTCCTTAGGAAGTGCTTGCTAAGGACTTGCGTCCCGCAAAAAAGTGGACGAAATTTATTTAATTAGTTGGGCAGCTGTTAAAGGTATGAATCCTTTGGACTTTGCCTGTAGCTGTCCACACAGAGTAGTGTCAACATCTACACCCAAGCTTTGCAGACTATTCTGAAATGCTTTACAGAGGGTAATTCCGACTATGTCACAGTTGTCAGTAGAAGTACATGACCTGTTAACAGATTAAAGTCAATTTTGTCGAATAATTAGACAATTTCGACCGCTATGTCATTCAGTTGATGGGAATCGGTTCAGAAACGCCGCCACTTTCAGTTAGAATTTGAAGAACTTCGAGTCATTACGAAAATTTAATTGTGGTGAAGCACAGGAATTCGACAGCAGGAAAATGAAGAGAAGGAAAAATGGTAAGAGAACGTCGACTGTGGGAAAGGAATGTAGCCCTAAGGGGAAGCAGCCTGACAGAATTTTGCACATCATTGCTAAAACTTGGTTCAAGAATCATGAGAGAAGTTGTGTATGTGGAAGAGAACTGTAAACATCGTAAGGTTTCTGATAGATTATATAATCGTAAGGCAGATATTTCGAAACAAGATTTTAAGCTGCAAAACATTTCCAAAAATGGATGTGGACTCTACACACAATTATTGCATATTACAACTGAAGAAATTGCAAACATGTAGGAAATTTAGAAGGTGAGATTTAGATAAATTGAAAGAAACAGAAGTTGCTGAAGGTGTCAAAGGGGGCATTAGACAGATATTGAGTGAAACAGGAGAAAGGAACACAAAAAAAGACGATTGGGTAGCTTTGAGATATGATGCAGTAAAGGCACCATTACTCTGTGAACACTTCTTTGTGTTTTGTAACAAACTATTTGCCCAGTGTTTGCAGCACTATAGATAAAATTTTAACATCGTTGCGTCATACAAATTTATTAAGGTCATTTGCTTAAAAGTCCCTGTAATAATTGTACTTTAGTGTACTTAATTTATGCTTTTCACTGCGGGATATAGCTCCTGTGTACTATTATATGTATATATGTAGTTCATGTTTCTTTCTTCCATGCAAATATTTCCTTATCTCAGTTCTCTTTCCTTATATTTATTTTATTATTACAGTATAGACCTTAATATTTATTTCAGTAATCAGTTAATATTCATAAACTTTCGGGTATATTCTACTTGGTGTACAGATACTAATGTTAGCTGTCTGGCGTGTTAAGCAGTGTGTTGGACTTGTTTTGCCTACACGCATGCGCCGTGAACACCGTCCTGTGACAGAGCTTTCTACTGCAGTTACACGTTGCGTCTCTCACAATGCTACATCATAAATTTTTCCCTACCACATTTATCAGTTTGTGGTTGAAGGTGTATACATTTTAGTAGTGAATTCGTATCACGGTGATTAAATTCAGCTTATTACGTATTTCACATCAGCCTTGCCCAGAAACAAAATTTTAAATAACGAATGGCTTACCGTATTTCTGCTTACACAAATATAAATAACAATAATAACAATAGAGAAACTTATCCCAAAACCAAGTGAACATCTTTCATAATTTGTAGTGAAATATTTTCACTGCACTTGAGCACAATAACGTAGTACAATAACTTCATGAGTCGGTTTAACCTTTTGTCAGCTCCATTCCATGTACATATTCCTTTAGATCATTGTGTGGATAATGACCCTTGTACTTCTCATTTATAGGGTGAGCTAGTCTACATGATCCTGGATGAGGGATTAGTGTAATTGCAAATGGGCCAGTGTATAAAAGTTGCCATTTGCGGTTAAGTTTTCCGTCTTTGGAAGACTTTGGATTCATTCACAACACTACTTCTTGTCCTATATGGAATTGTACAGTACACCATAGTCTTTGTTTTTATACTCGGGCTTTTCTCTGGAATTACTCAAGGCTTGGCATATTTTCTATTCAAATGACATATCTCCCTTAGGTACTTTAGGCAGTGGTCTTTCCCACTCGTCCATTTCTCATTTCTTAAGCATTAACTCAGCTGGTATAAAACCTGTCGAATTATGTGGTAAGTTATTAATTACTTGCTGAAATGGTGAGACGAATTCGAGCCATTTTGTATGCTTCTTTCGTGTGTAGCAGCGTACAGATCTAATAGATTCCTTAAACACCCATGTTATGGGGTTTGCTATGGTATGAAATCGTGATGCGAATATGTGTTTTATTTTATTAGCGGTCGTGAATTCCTCCCATCTGTTACCTGTGAAGTACGATGCATTACCAGTTAAACTGTATCTGCGGCTTCCCTACTCTCGGGAGATAGTCATCTGTAATTTTTCTAATAACAGAAACTGTGCTGCATACAACTTAACACACTTGGAAAAAAAACATCATATTAGTCAATTACACACTTAGCACTCTCTTTTGCTTTTGTATAAGGACCGGCAGCATCCTATGTTACTAATTTTAAAGGTGTTGTGGGAACTATTGGATGTAGTTCAGTTAATTTTGATTTGTTGGAGTGTTTGGTCTTCTGACATGTAGTACATTTTCGAATTACGCGGAGAATTCGGCGCCGCTTGTTGAGTAAGTAGCAGTACATGTTTATCTTATCGGTGCATTTAAAAACACCATAATGATCCCATACATCCTGAGTGTAAAGAATGAATTCATTTACAAACTTTGCAGGTAAAAATAGATGTACTTCAGTGAAACAGTACTCCTTTATAAATAGCATAAAAATTTTTAAGTTATTGTCCTTATCTGCTTCACGTAGTTTGAGTCATACCTTTTTCCAGCGTGGATATTGCAATTGCACCAGACTATTGCAAATTTTTACGTGATGGAGTTGTTATGTTTTGTCTTGCATAAATGGGATGCGGAGTTCAGAGTTTTGTTTGGTGAGTTTTAAAAATTTATTTAACCCTTGGGGTAGCCTCGAAAAAGTGTCAGCAATTATGTTCTGTGTACCTTCGACGTACACTACCTTGAAACTAAATTCTGGCAAATAAAAACACCATCTAGCTATTTTCTGGACAGCAGTTTTCATGTCAAGAGAAAAGAAAGCACTTCATGGTCACAGAAAACTTTGATGTGTTTTCCCCACAAATAATATCCGAGTTTCTTAAAAGCCCAGACTATGGGGTGAGCCCCAAGCTCTCTTATTGAATATGATTCACATTCAGTAAGAGTTCTACTCGCAAAAAGAATAATCTTGGGTTTTTGTTGTCCATCTGTATCAGTGATTTGGTATAGGCATTCCCTCAGACCCAGCAAAGATGCATCAGTGCTTAAACACAACTCTTGTGATAAGTCATATATTTGCATTCTGTAGAGTCTCTTTTTTGTTTGCAAAGACGGTTTGACAGAAATAGAAAGCACTGAATCTCAAATAGTTATAGGTACAGAAAGCTGGCAAAGGCGAAAATAAGTTCAGCTGAAATTTTTTCAAACGACCTAACAGTGTTCAGAAAGGATAGAATAAATACAGTTGGTGGGGGAGTATTTATTGCTGTCAGATGTATTTTACCTTGTAGTGAAACTGAATTAGATAGTTCCTGCTAAATAGTATGAGTAGAGGTCATACTTGACAATCGGACGAAACTATTAATTGGATACCAGAATGAGATTTTCACTCTGCAGCGGAGTGTGCGCTGATATGAAACTTCCTGGTAGATTAAAACTGTGTGCCGGACCGAGACTCGATCTCGGGACCTTTGCCTTTCGCGGGCAAGTGCTCTACCATCTGAGCTACCCAAGCACGACTCACGCCCCATTCTCACAGCTTAACTCCTGCCAGTGCCTCGTCTCCTGCCTTCCAAACTTTACAGAAGCCCTCCTGTGAACCTTGCAGAACTAGCACTCCTGAAAGAAAGGATATTGCGGAAACATGGCTTAGCCACAGCCTGGGGGATGTTTCCAGAATGAGATTTTCACTCTGCAGCGGAGTGTGCGCTGATACGAAACTTCCTGGCAGATTGAAATAGTGTGCCGGACCGAGACTCGAACTCGGGACCTTTGCCTTTCGCGGTACTGGCAGAAGTAACAACGTATAAGTGATTAAATGGCCTCTAGCATGGAAACCATGCATTTACGGGCATAAGTTCAATAGATCTTTATTGCTCCGTATCCTCTCATCGATCAGTCCTTAGAATTTGTACATGGTGCGAAATATCACCCTGTATACTTCGTGGCTAAATCAAAATAAGATCTGTCACAAGTTTATTAAAAAACTAGAAAGCCACCTCGGGTTTCTAGTTTTTTAATATATGAACCAACGATTGCTGACGCGCTGCGATGTTGAAAGTTCTTATCTATCAAAAGATTTGCCCCCGCACGCTCATCCCTGCTCAGGGAACGAGAAAGAGTGAACAGATTTTAGTTAGATGTTCTGAGAGTGACATAAATAATTTTGGTTGAATAATTGATTTTGATGTTATAAATCAAAATGTGTTACACTGCACACGTTTCATTTCTGTTTCAGTGACTGGTGCCCCTTACCTGGCTCTGGTCTTAAATACGTATTCAAGCCAAAAAGACGGATGAGTAAGTGTGATACGTGAAAATAAGATACCATGTATGAATGACATTGAGAAAAAAGTAGACTGTGTGTAAAGTGCAAGGAGCGGTCTGGCCGGAAGGGGGGGGGGGGGGGGGGGGTTGCGGGGTGGGCAGTAAAATCCCGCGAACCGGCCATGATTACATGGGATCCCCTCAGAATTATTGACATTCTTAGGAAACAGTATGAAGAACAGCTCATTTTTCATACGACTTCGAAGCTATTTTGGATTGCACGATTAACTGTTATGTAGTTACGTAGGACTCATACATGTAATTTCGCCTTTTGAGCTCTTTACTGTAATTTTCAACAACTTCATGTCGAAATACTCGCTAATATTACTTCCATCCATTGGAAGGAACACGTATTGTCGATTCATTTAGTTGCAATTGGAACTTTTCATTTACGAACAATCGAGTAACAAAAGAGATAATAAATATGCTGTGATGACGCCAAAGAAACTGGTATAGGCATGCGTATTCAAATACAGAGACGTGTAAACATGCAGAATACGGCGCTGCGGTTGGCAACGCCTATACACAAGTGTCCGGCGCAGTTGTTAGATCGGTTACTGCTGCTATAATGGCAGATTCTCAAGATTTAAGTGAGTTTGAACGTGTTATAATCGGCGCACCTACAATGGGACACAGCATCTCCGAGGTAGCGATGAAGTGGGGATTTTCCCATATGACCATTTCACGAGTGTGCTGTAAATATCAGGAATCCGGTAAAACATCAAATCTCCGACATCACTGCGCCCGGAAAAATATTCTGCAGGAACGAGACCAACGACGACTGAAGAGAATCGTTCAACGTGACGGAAGTGCAATCCTTCCGCAAATTGCTGCAGATTTCAATGCTGGGCCATTAACAAATGTCAGCGTGCGAACCATTCAACGAAAAACCATCGATATGGACTTTCGGAGCCGAATGCCCACTCGTATACTCTTGATGACTGCACGACACAAAGCTTTACGTGTCGCCTGGGCCTGTCAACACCGACATTCGACTGTTGACGACTGGAAACATGTTACCAGATCGAACGAGTCTCGTTTCAGATTGTGTCGAGAGGATAGACTTGTACGGGTATGGAGACAAACTCAAGACTCCATGGACCCTGCATGTCAGCAGGGGACTGTTCAAGCTGGTGGAGGCTCTGTAATGGTGTGGGGCGTGTGTAGTTGGAGTGATATGGGACACCTGATATGTCTACATACGACTCTGACAGGTGACACGTACGAAAGCACCCCGTCTGATCACCTGCATCCATTCATGCCCATTGTGCATTCCGACGGACTTGAGTAATTCCAGCAGGACAATACGACACCCCACACGTCCAGCGTTGGTACGAAGTGGCTCCAGGAACTCTATTCTGAGTTTAAATACTTCCACTGGCCACCAAACTACGCAGACATGAACATTATTGAGCATACCTGGGATGCCTTGCAACGTGCTGTTCAAAAGAGATCTCCACCCCCTCGTACTCTTACGGATTTATGGACAAAATGGTTCAAATGGCTCTGAGCACTATGGGACTTAACAGCTGAGGTCATCAGTTCCCTAGAACTTAAAACTACTTAAACCTAACTAATCTAAGGACATCACACACATCCATGCCCGAGGCAGGATTGAAACTTGCGACCGTAGCAGTCGCGCGGCTCCAGACTATAGCGCCTAGAACCGCTCGGCCATCCCGGCCGGCATTTATGGACACCCCTGCAGGATACTGCGGGGGTTCTACACGATGTTACGCAGGTGTACCAGTTTCTCTGGCTCTTCAGTGTATTATGTTTGAAACCTGTAACAACTCTGTTTATCATACTGTCGCTAAAGTACTGTTGCTAACATAACAACATCTAATTACGTAGTAATTACTGTAATTCAGAAAACGAAACCAGATTAACAATGTAAATAAAATGTTTATTTGGGCTACTGTATTACACGTAACACGTAACATCCCTTTTATTTCGTGAACGGTATCACACATCGAAACGCGGTTTTCCGCAAATGTTAGAGCGTGGAGGGGCACGTATGCTTTTGTTTGGTTTATGTTTTTAGCGCTGTTGTCAACGGAGATATTGACGCAAGTACGTTTTTTAAATGGAACCGTAAACTCTTTATAACTGCATTCGATATCTCTTGAGAAGACAAAATTACAATGCTGTAGCATTTGGTAATGTTGCCGTTGAAACCTTTAGCAAAAATTCGAGAATTGCCCTAGAACGTAAGAGTGTGGTGGCCGGAAACGGCATTTTCGGTGCGGGCCAGACTGCGCAGTTGTATACCGTAAGGTAGCACCGCATTACGAGAATAAAGCTTTATTTCCCCTTGAACCAATTTATGCCCTAGATTCAGGTTCACCTATGAATGTTATATATGGAAATGCGATATAGGCTAGAATCTAGCGTTTCGCAAAGGGCTGGGGAAACCAATTTTACATTTGTGTATCCTCCCAGATTTATGTGAACTGAAACAGAGGAACCAACTGTTCATTATTAAAAAATAATGAGGTCTTATACGCTACAAAAAGCAACCACTGTCTGAAATATCTGAATGTTAGAAGGAAGGTTTGGCCTATCTTTTCCTGCATGTGGCTGTGTGCTCAGAAGTAAAATACATGCTGTCGGACAACTGACTCTGTCTACACTGCTCTAAATTATATCATATGGGATACATTCACTGAACTGTACGTTTTACCAAAAATACTTTGGTGACTACCTGTACATTGCAAAATAAATATTCTTCTTAACGAAATGTCGTTTCATGTTGAACGTAAGAGCCTAATGACTGTGTTACCAGTTACGCGCAATACACTCTGTCGACTTATTTGACATTGCAATGCAGTCTCGTGCACATGTAAATGAAATAAATAATTTACTAACAGCGAATTCGTAATCACTCAAATCGCATAACATAAATTTATTTTTCACAAAAATGGCTTTATCGTTTATTTAAGAACGTGTTCGAAAGGACAATGAACAGATGTAATTACAGTGGATGATATGGTAGGGTATGCACTGGCGATTCAACATATATCATATTGCGTAGTTGGTGCTTCGTCACAGACTACATTTTTGATTGCTCCCAAAGACAGAAATTAAGAGGAATCGAATCGGGGAACCTCGCAGGCCATTTGACAATAGAATTTTGTCCTATCTAACGTCCACGAAAGTTCTCACTCCGCATTTGCGTTGGTTGCAACGAGTGAGCTGGACAACCGTCGTGTTGAAGCCACATGCACTGTCGAATATCAAGTGGTACCTCTTCTAGAAGAACCGGCAGTATGTTCTCAGAAAATATCCTTTTGAATGTCCTGAGATGAAGTAAGGTCCCACAGTGTAATTTCGTATGATGCCTTACCGAACGTTTACGCTCCACGGACGTTGATGTTCGACATGACGAAGTCAGCGTGGATTTTCACCCGCTCAATAGTGCATATATGAAAATTTACATTAGCGTGACTAGTAAACTTTGCTTCATAGGTAAACAGAAAACGTTTGAAAAAAAAAAAAAGTTGGGTCGTCTCGGAAACGTCTCTGTGGAGTCGTCTCATAGACGCTCGTCTCACTGGATTCTGTGCATCCTATTCTGTCCACCGCCTGATGGAGGTTTAATTTATTAACCCTTCCAAAAAGACTGAGCAATCAAACTAAGGCTTATTAAATGATATTATGTTTAATTTTTTTGTGTTCCATAGGAAATCACGACCTGTATTTATTACGTTTTTCCCTTCATCATACCCTATGTGTGCGTAGATGTGACTGAATGAGTGTTTTTGCGAGTGGTTTCGGGTTTCTTTTGTGGGGGACGCTTGGTTGGTTGCCGTCTGCTAGGAGCAGGTGATGTTTGCTTCTCGTTTGGAGGGTAGCAGAAGATGACCAACTTAGGATCCCAGTACCTGGGCAGAGAGATTTACCCCTTTTAATCTGACGTTGGTTTGTCTGTCAGGTTGGTGGCGGAAGCCTACCGCTCTGGTAGCTTCAGTTGCACCGGTAGTTGGGCGAAGCTCGGTGGAGAAAGAGACTCTGCAGCTAGCGGTTGGTGAGTACAGTACGTAGCTCCTAGAGAAGGTTTCTGCTGATAGGAAGTAGGTCGAATTAGAACCTCCCTATCTCAAATTCATGGCACATTTAAGCACTTCAGCTGAACTGAAACGTGTGTAGTTACGTATTTTCGGAATGTGGCATAATTAGTTAAAAATCGGCGATGATGGTGGTTGAAATTAAAAGTGTGGAAGTTGCTTTGTTCCTTTCGGACAATCGTGGGTATGTAGATGGAATGATTAAATTATTGTGTTCCACTTACCTTTCGTGTGTTTTTCCTTTTTAATTGCGCGATTCTACAATTTTTTGCGAATTATTTAATTAAACTTTTTTATTCAGGCACCAGTCGTGTGTATTCATAGGACGTGCATCAAATTCAGCAATGAAATAAATGTGCTACGCAAAAGATAACCTCTGCGTCCTTTATCTTTCTCATTGATGCCAGTTTTCAAATTAATTGTCTATTCCCTGATTTTTTTGAGTTAATCTGCTTGCTTGTGATCATCAAAAATGGAAAAAAATCTAAGTGAACGGTGTACTGTCTCAAAATTAAGAAATTATCACATTTAATTAAGCTCATTGATATACGACATACAACGCTCTTCATCTCGTTAGTTTCTTTGAAAAACTGCATTCTTATAATTAAATTGTTAATTTAATTAAACTGATAATTTCCAGGTCGGTCTTTTCTTAATTGTTAGGAAGGGCTTGACTTGGTGGCGACCCTGTAATTTTTCAGTTTATAATTGTCCTTGTGAGGTGGCTTAACCAGAAATTGCGCACAAGGGTTACATCTCCATTATTCATGGTACGTGACGTATGTCGAGCCTTGGCTAGGATCCTCTTACAGTTCTACATACGTACCTTACATCTCTCCGTTGCTGAAGGGCAAACTGTCAAAATTCTGTACGACGTTCTAAATCGTGGTCGTCGAGTGCCTGTTGTAGTGAAGGATGATGGGGATGAAAATTCTGTCGATGCAGGATTTGAATGAGACTCGTCTGAATGATTACACATTCCTTGGCAGTACGTCTCTTCCACGGTGCGGAATCATTTAGCGTCGTAGCCAGGCCCCTCTTCGTCTTGATCCCCTGTCAGTTGCAGGCTTCTTTCTTGTCCTCTTTTTGACGTTCAAGCAGCCTGTCCGCACTAGTGTCTTAATAATTCGTGCTACTGCATGGGGCGCCGGACGCGGGCGATCCGGATAGATGGCCCTAGACCGCTGTACTTTTTTACAATATTTCTCTTACATCATCATATAAAAGTAGTATATCCAACTTCTCCTCATTGGTGTACATGTCTGCACGCAACGAATGTCGAAGCAGAAATGAGCAGCCTGCAATGCAGACAAGTAAACAGGCAAATGTGTTGAGAATTTGACACAGTGTAACACGATAGCTCTGCTTGGCGAATTTTGCAACGCTAATGCCGGTTCCGGCCACAGTGCCCTCAAATTCTAGAACGTTTCACGAATTTTTTACGACAGTTTTCAATATCAACATCACTGAAACTGTCTTCTCAAGAGCTAGCGAACGCAGTTATAAAAAGTATACGGTTTCATTTTTTTTTTAAAGTACTTATTTCAGTGTCTCTGTTGATACCACGGCTAAAACCAAACAAACAAACAAAAAAGTACGTGGCCTCGACGCTTTAACATTATCCGAAAACCGCGTTTCGATATGAGTAACCGTTCAGGAAATAAAGTGGGTGCTACATCTTACGTGACACCCTGCATACTGAAATTATGTTCAAACTCAAAATTAATGTACTCATATTTGAAACAGGAAACATGGTAAAATGCAAATACGCTTCTCTGGACTGCCGCCAGATCGTGCCTCGGGCCTTGCAGCAGTGACAGCAGCAGCTACACTATGTGATCAAATGTATTCGGACACTCCTAAAGACGTATATTTTTCGTATTAGATGCATTGTGCTGCCATCTACTGCCAGGTACTCCGTATCAGCGATCTCAGTAGTCATTAGATATCGTGGGAGAACAGAATGGGGCGCTCCGCTGAACTCGCGGACTTCGAATGTGGTCAGGTGATTGGGTGTCACTAGGGTCATACGTCTGTACGCGAGATTCCACACTCCTAAAGATCCTTAGGTCCACTCTTTCCGATATGATAGTAAAGTGGAAACGTGGAGGAACACTTACAGCACAAAAGTGTACAGGCCGACCTCGTCTGCTGACTGACCGAGACCGCCGACAGTTGAAGAGGGTCGTAATGTGTAATAGCCAGACTTATATCCAGATCACACAGAAATTCCAAATTGCATCAGGATCCACTGCAAGTACTATGACAGCTAGGAGGTGAGGAAACTTGGACTTCATGGTCGAAAGGCTCCTCATAAGCCACACATCACGTCGGTAAATGCCAAACAACGTCTTGCTTGCATTGGACGATTGAACAGTGGAAAAACGTTGTGTGGATTGACGAATCACGGTACATAATGTGGAGATTCGATGGCAGGTTGTGGGTATGGCGAATGCCCGGTGAACGTCATCTGTCAGCGTGTGTAGTGCCAACAGTAAAATTCGGAGGCGGTGGTGTTATGGTGTGGTCGTGTTTTTCACGGAGGGGGCTTGTACCCCTTGTTGTTTTGCATGGCACTATCATAGCACAGGCCTACATTGATGTTTTAAACATCATCTTGCTTCCCACTGTTGAAGAGCAATTCGTGGATGGCGATTGCAATCGGGCACCTGTTCATAACCCATGGACTGTGGCTGAGTAGTTACACGACAATAACATCCCTGCAATGGCCTGGCCTGCACAGAGTCCTGACCTGAATCTTCTAGAACACCTTTAGGATGTTTTCGAACGCCGACTTCGTGCCAGGCGTCATCGACTGACATTGATACCTTTCCTCATTGCAGCACTCCGTGAAGAATGGGCTGCCATTCCCCAAGAAACCTTCCAGCACCTGATTAAAAGTATGTCTGCGAGCGTGAAAGCTGTCATCAAGGCTAAGGGTGGGCCAACACCATACTGAATTCCAGCTTTACCGATGGAGGGCGCCATGAACTGGTAAGCCATTTTCAGCCAGGTGTCCGGATAATTTTGATCATATAGAGTATCACCACCTGATGACGTCGAGCAGTTGCATCGATGCAATATTGTGCGACTTACACAATACGATCTGACGGTAAACCCGAGAAATGCATTTGCAACAAATCCGTCGAAAAGGCATGAAAAGTCACACGGTAAAAATGCTTGGTATAATGTAATTTCAGTGTCATTAACAAAAATGTAATTAGCATGGTTTATTCCCACCATTTCACTTATTTTTCCAAGAGAACAATAGATATGTAATCGATTAAATGCATTCGCAGTTGCTAATGAGGACAACCATCAGCTGTAGAATGGAATGACAACAATGAATATTAGTGCCGGACGGGGATTAGAACGCGCTTTTCTCGCTTATTACGAGCGGTCATCATACCATTTGGCTATCCGTGCAAGACTCACGGCTACACCCAACCTTCCATATGTCTCAACTATGCGCCTACAACCTTCATTCGTGCATCCATTACGTAGATTCCGGTACAGGCAGACGTAGTACTTGAAAGTCGCTTGCCCGGAATCGGCAGATAAATACGATATTGCATACCGTAAATGTGTAAACGTCTTTGTATCACATTCCGTGCATTTCAGTTGTAGCCACCGGATGATAACACTTTTTGTAATTATCAACAACTTCTGTAATACTGGTTAGCGAATTAACAATACGCAACAATACACCAGTTGTTAGCAAATAGTCCGCAGCTCGTGGTCGTGCGGTAGCGTTCTCGCTTCCCACGCCCGGGTTCCCGGGTTCGATTCCCGGCGGGGTGAGGGATTTTCTCTGCCTCGTGATGGCTGGGTGTTGTGTGCTGTCCTTAGGTTAGTTAGGTTTAAGTAGTTCTAAGTTCTATGGGACTGATGATCGCAGATGTTAAGTCCCATAGTGCTCAGAGCCATTTGAACCATTTGTTAGCAAATAGACCCTCTAGAAAATGTGTGGGAGGTTTAGCATGATGTAAGATCTTGATCAGAACTCTTTGACACCTGAACAATAACTGAAGTTTCTGGTCTTTTGAGAGCCATAGTGTTCTCTGACCCGTTTTCACTATCTACAGGCAACATCAACTGCAGCGAAGCAGTCAAAAGAAGTAAGTTCTAATGAACGTTTATCACTTTCAACAAACTCAGTTACGCCTACCAACTTTCAAGAACATTCATTTCAGCTACCATTGTCAAAATGTTTCGTAAATATGTTTACTTTGAATTATTTTTTGTTGACAACCGTCGGTTTGGAGGTCGTACTCGCAAAATGCAGTAGTAACGAATTACAGAAAAATGGAAAAGCTGGTTGAAGCCAACCTCGAGAATTATAAATCTGGGTTACAGAGAGAGGTACGAACGCTACAACTTATCGTAGAAGATAAGTTGAAGAAATACATACCCGCATTTATTGATTTAGAAATGCGTTTGCAGCGAGTGAGACACGACTGTTACCCACGCCCTACGTTATTCAGTCTGTATGCTAGGTAAGCGGGAAAGGAAGTAAGCAGATATTCGGAAATAAACAGAAAGTTGATGGTTTGTCCACAACACTGTAAAGCAGAGAAAAGAAATTTACGGCACAGCTTTACTAAAGGAAGAGATCAGTTGATGGGATACAACCTGAGGCATCACGGAACGGTCAGTTTGGTAATGGCATCGTAGGAGGAAAAAAAATGTAGAGGAGAAATAAGGCTTGATGACACCAAGAAGGTTCAAATGTATGGAGGCCTAGGGCAGGAAAAACCGATCGGTGAAAACCGATACTGTTATTTTAGTTCTTAATAACCGGTATTTTTCGGTATTTCTGTGGTCTCGGATGTAACAGGTTTAATCCGTTTTTTAACAATAACACATTAAAAACCGTCATATCAACTTGTCGCAGCAGCAGTGCTAAAATTTTTGGTTTTCAAATAAAACCTTTCTTTAAACAAATAATATATACAGTACTCATAAAATTTCCATTGCTTCGAAATATTGGGTTATTGTAGAAATTGGGAAAAGCAGTCAGCACTAGCCGGCCGCTGTGACCGAGCGGTTCTAGGCGCTTCAGTCCGGAACTGCGCTGCTGCTACGGCGGCAGGTTCGAATCTTGCCTCGGGCATGGATGTGTGTGATGTCCTTAGGTTAGTTAGGTTTAAGTAGTTCTAAGTCTAGTGGACTGATGACTTCAGACGTTAAGTCCCATAGTGCTCAGAGCCATTTGAATCAGTCAGCACTGTTTTAATAACAACGCCTGCAGCAATAACCACATCTCATCAGAACATGTTTGAAATTTCGCAACTGTTGACGTGTTGCATGTCCTATTAGATGGTACCCGTGTATGTGCAGTGTGCAAGAAGTGCCCCCACATGGTGTGTAAGCTAGTTTCTTGCTGTCGTCCTCGGACATCAGCTGCATTGGACAATGGCAGCATACCTAGTTAGAAAGTACACACATCAAAAATAGTATTGCATCACCTCGGTTCCGAAAGTTCCGGAATCTGTACAGAAAATTGGAATGGAGATCAACATTAACATCATTTCCGCCCTTTTTATTGCTCATGGAAACCACACATTGCATGTTGTACAACCATACAGCGAGACCTTCAGAGGTGGTGGTCCAGATTGCTGTACACGCCGGTACCTCTAATACCCAGTAGCACGTCCTCTTGCATAGATACACGACTGTATTAGTCGTGGCATACTATCCACAAGTTCATCAAGGCACTGTTGGTCCAGATTGTCCCACTTCTCAACGGCGATTCGGCGTAGATCTCTCAGAGGGGTTGGTGGGTCACGTCGACCATAAACAGCCCTTTTCAATCAATCCCAGGCATGTTCGATACCGTTCATGTCTGGAGAACATGCTGGCCACTCTAGTCGAGCGATGTTGATATCCTGAAGGAAGTCATTCACAAGATGTGCACCATGGGGGCGTGAATTGCCATCCATGAAGACGAATGCCTCGCCAATACGCTGCCGATACGGTTGCATTATCGGGCGGAGAATGGCATTCAGTATCGTACAGCCGTTAACGCGCCTTCCATGACTACCAGCGGCGTACGTCGGCCCCACATGGTGCCACCCCAAACATCGGGGAACCTCCATCTTGCTGCATTCGCTGGACAGTGTGTCTAAGGCGTTCAGCCTGACCGGGTTGCCTCCAAATACGTCTCCGACGATTGTCTGGTTGAAGGCATATGCGACACCCATCGGTGAAGAGAACGTGATGCCAGCCCTGAGCGGTCCATTCGTAATGTTGTTGGGCCCATGTGTACCACGCTGCGTGGTGTCGCGGTTGCAAAGACGGACCTCGCCATGGACGTCGGGAGTGAAGTTGCGCATCAAGCAGCCTATTGCGCACAGTCTGAGTCGTAACACGACGTCCTATGGCTGCACGAAAAGCGTTATTCAACATGGTGGCGTTGCTGTCAGGGTTCCTCCGAGCCGTAACCCGTAGGTAGCGGTCATCCACTGCAGTAGTAACCCTTGGGCGGCCTGGGCGAGGCATGTCATCGACAGTTCTTGTCTCTCTGTTTCTCCTCCATGTGCGAACAACATCGCTTTGGTTCACGCCGAGACGCCTGTGCACTTCCCTTGTCGAGAACCCATCCTGGCACAAAGTAACAATGCGGACGCGATCGAACCGCGGTATTGACCGTCTAGGCATGGCTGAACTACAGACAACACGATACGTATACCTCCTTCCTGATGGAATGACTGGAACTGATCGGCTGTCGGACCCCCTCTGTCTAATAGGGGCCGCTCATGCATGGTTGTTTACATCTTTGGGCGGGTTTAGTGACATCCCTGAACAGTGAAAGGGACTGTGTCTGTGATAGAATATCGACAGTCAACGTCTGTCTTCAGGAGTTCTGGGAACCGGAGTGATGCAAAACGTTTTTTGATGTGTGTATTTTACAAAGTGCGGTAGCAACGAACTTGCTTTAAAAAGTCAAAAGCGGGAGGAGGCATAACAAACTCACGAGGTCACACAAGGAGAAAACATCCACACTGTTACTTGGAAGAAGAGATTAATCCGACTGATACACATGTAATTTTATTTGCGCGCTATAAACAATGGATAATAATTGAACGCTTAGTGTTGTGGTTGCTTCAGAGTGAGAAAATGATACCAGCCAAAAAGTGACGATGCAGAGAAGTCGGCAACGCGTGACCTTCTCTTACGCCGTCCCCGCAACCGACCCCTTCACCTTCACAGTCTTTCCTGCAGACCAATGAGACCGATTTCTGCCAAAACCTCAACCCCATATAGGTGGTGATCATCTACTGTTTCACCTTCAGTAAAATTTTCCACCTGTGTTCAAAGTCTAAGATTATTACTGGATGTGATAGCAATAAACTGAAAATCGGTTATCTCAGAAACCGGTATTTTGAGCGGTTTCAATTGTCGGGTTAAATTGGAGACGAAAAGAACTGCCGGCCTCAGTTGCCGAGCGGTTCTAGGCGCTTCAGTCCGGAACCGCGAGACTGCTACGGTCGCAGGTTCGAATCCTGCCTCGGGCGTGGATGTGTGTGATGTCCTTAGTTTAGTTAGGTTTAAGTAGTTCTAAGTCTAGGGGACTGATGACCTCAGATGTTAAGTCCCATCGTGCTTAGAGCCGTTTGAACCATTTTTTTTTTTGGGGGGGGGGGGGGATGGTTGCGGGGTGGGCAGCAAAATCGCACCATGATTACATGGGATTCCCTCAGAATTATTGAGATTCTTAGGAAACATGCACCATGGTTGGAAAGGAAACAACTGTCTGAGAAAAGAGTAATTAATACAGCTTCATCAAAAAAATTCGTAGAACATACGAGTACAAACATCTCGCACAACATATAACAACAAAACGTAGAAAAACAATTAATTCTCAACACTCGACTCTGACTGGATACTGGGTTACCAGCTGGCTCATTTTACCTTCCTCAGCACTTTTAACAATGTTCCCATAAGTTTTGGCATGTGAACAAATTCGTGCTTTTTTTGTCATGCGTTTCTCCTATCACTCACACAAGCTGCCCTACCTGTTATCGCTCACAGCCACTAGTCCATCGCTGTAAATCTCTCATACTCATTCACTTCCCCTTGCCCATTCTCACTCACTCATCCACCACTGCTCACTGTCATTATCTGGTTGTGTGTCACTGTCCCTGTCACACAGCCGCAGTCTCCTTCGTTCTGTCCTACTACTACTACTGTCTCCTCTCATTGTCCCCATCTTGCTCTCTATTGCTGCTACTATCTCATTCACCGGCCGAAGTGGCCGTGCGGTTAAAGGCGCTGCAGTCTGGAACCGCAAGACCGCTACGGTCGCAGGTTCGAATCCTGCCTCGGGCATGGATGTGTGTGATGTCCTTAGGTTAGTTAGGTTTAACTAGTTCTAAGTTCTAGGAGACTGTTGACCTAAGATGTTAAGTCCCATAGTGCTCAGAGCCATTATACTATCTCATTCATTCCTTCCCACTGCTTCTGCCTCGCCTCGTTGTCATTGTAGCCGACTTTGTGTCAGATTATATCACTGACTCTCACCCATTTCAACTTTCTCCTCCTCTTTAGTTATCCCCTATTGGCACTGTCTCCTTCACACTTTTCCTACCACTGCTCTGTCACAGTAAATTGTGTTCCACTGCCACTGTGTCCCTCTCTTTCTCTCATATTGCCATTTTCTCCTTCGCCCTTTTACACCGCAACCACTGTCTACTATCTTAAAGTATTTATTACTTTTCTGTCTCTTCCACTGTGCCTCTGTCTCTTTCTCTCAGAGCATAAAAAATCGCAAATGTGTTCGCTTGCCGAAATTTTTGGAAAAAAATTTAAAAGTTCCAAGGAAGATTGCATGAGGCAGCTGGTACTCCACTTTTCAGTCAGAGTCTTTTAAACAGAAGCATATACGCCTTGTTTCTGCTACGATAGGAGTATTTTTCCTCTGGTTCCCATCTTTCCCCTGCTATCGCACCTACTGATACGAAAAGAAATTGGTCAGAATTTTGATAGTCTACTTATGTGAAACTGAAATAACGCGAAACTATAAGATTTCACACCTCAGACCAGATTTTACATGCACAAAAATTTTGCATGTGCGTCAGTACTACAACACTGGGTTCCCAGAACAATTCTCACTGGATTTTACGCCCATATGTCAAGTGTGCAAGAAGGATAACTTTGAACCTCTGTATTTCGAAACTTATAAAGATATCAAGAAAATTTTCAAGGCTATTCGAGATCGGGATCTTTGGAATAAGTCGTAAAAATTTCAGCTATTTGTTGTCCACAGCCTCCATGGCATCCACGGCTCTGTTTTCTTACGACAAAATGATAAAATAACGTTTTGGGTTTCCCTAAGGAATTTCCCAAGAGCTAATAATTTTCAACCTCTGTATCTCGCAAACGGATAAAAATATCAAGACAATTTTCAAGGTTGTAAGAGATCGGAATCTTAAAAATATATACTAAAAATTACAGCCATTTCCTGTGCATATTCGTCTCGGAATCCGCGGCTCTGTTTTGGTAAAAAAAATGGTAATAAATCCTTTTTGGGGGTTTTCTAAGAAACCCCCATGAACTAATTATGCCTCCATCAGAGTCGTCGTAGACTACATCAAAAGCAAAAGGAATCAACCGATTTGTTCCATTTGCCTAAGGAAGAGGAAGTGCATAGTATTCATACTTTGATTCTGTACTGTAGGATAGTCCAAGAGCTGTCCAAAATACTTGACTCTACCTTTCTATTACCAACAGAGCCCGAGGTGTATGCCGCGGAAGAATCCGGTTTCGATGCACCGAGTTTTGGAACATATTACGTTGTGCATGCTGTAGCGTGTGTGCCGATTCTCATGGACCAATTAGCTGCAGATTAAGAAATCGTTGTTGGAATGCATCGAGCTTGGTGACTAGAAATCGTGTTGTCGTTAATTGTGAATGCAGAGAAATAGTTTTCATAATAATAATCGGACTTCATTTAGAAAATATACAGTTGGGTGAGAAATGGCTCCCTTGTTTATTAATTAACGTTTATTAATGAATATTTGCACACAGAACAAGTTGTAATCGGTTCTCAGGACCATGAGAACATGTGTACTACATGAAAATAGACTCCTGAGTTGTCGACGATAGACGTAAAAGTATACGAATGTCATCCAGTGATTTCTGCTGGAAAGTCAGAGGTAAATTTCCGAGGACAACTGTAATCCTCTCCTTTGATTCGTTCAGAGTACGTTCTTTGGCACAAACCCACAAGAAGACGTCACAAGGGGTGAGGTCGGGACTCTTCGGAGGCCATTCGTGGGGTCCTCGCCGTCCCAGCCAATTTCCTGGAAATTGTCCGTCCACGCAGTCAAAACGATGCAGGCAAAATGGGGTGGTGCTCGGTCTTGCTGAAATAGGATAATCGAAACATTGTCCCATTGTGATATAAGTGGCCATACTCAATCATTTAGCATCTGGCGATACCAGTTGCTGTCCAATGAGTCGATCCGCGGTCATACCACATCGCACTGCTAATTTTGGTCGACCCTGTGACTTTTCAGTCTTCATTCCTGGATTTTTCTGTCCAATGATGGCAGTTGTGTCCATTGGCGAATCCCCCAATGTGAAAAACCGCCTCATCTTTCCAAATAATGTTCTTGAACAAGTCCGGCCAATCGTTATGCCACGACAGCTTGATTTCCCCACACCCCACCCGCCTGTCACAATCTTCCGACGATAACTCCCGGACATAATGGGATTTCCAAGGTTTTCAGATCATGTCGTCCTATAACAAAACACGCACCGTGTGCCTGCTGACTCCACTCTCGCGAGCTTCCTGGCTTGTTGATTTACCACGACTGTGCGATAAGATATCCCTCTCTGCCTTTGCATTAGCCGGAGGTCGTCCTCCTCGTGGGTTTGTCCACAACTGACCCAGTTGCCATTAGCTTGGTGTGACAACTGCTAATGGTTTCAGCATCAGTTATGGCGTGAGGGCCATGAACACCCCGCCACCAATGCTGAACAAGGACTACAGATCTCCACACTTCAAACCACGAAGCGACCTGGGCGCCTTCTTGTAAAGTCAACTTTCGAACCATCTCGTCGTTCAACGTAAGAGGATGCTACGGACGCTCAAGGCATTCTCAGGGGTCCTGTAACAAAACACAACAATGTTCATTAATAAATATCAACAATTACAAAACTTACGAACATTTAAAACTAGGGAGCAACTTCTCACTCGCTCTGTAGATTGCAGGTTAGACTTACCAAACTTACTACTTCCAGCTAATTTAAAAGTCCAAAAAATATGCAGTACTTCATTAGTACAGAATTGCAGGGTTATGCACCATACCAAAAAATAAATAAATATAATTCAAATAGCATTATTATTTCACACCAGAATCCAAGATACAGGAATAATGCAACCTTCTAGCAGCGAGGCTCAGCAAAGAAGAAATAAAAAATCACTATATTCTATTATTTTAACAAAAAAGATCAGAATAGTTTTCACAGGCATAATGTGTACAAAGGCGACATTGATCAGCAACGATTTATTTCCATAGATTCTATCAAATTCAGTCAAGGTAGCTTCTTGAAATGAAATGCTTTGCTACGCAGCCCCCTTGAACGGTGGAGACAGTGTCTATCATAGTACATAGATCCGACATTCAACGTCACTTCACACACATTTCACTCATGATGCCGAATAGTCGACAGCCAGGAATAATAATCACATAGCCGTTTTAAACTGAACATGGAGTGGTTTTGTTAAAACAATTGTCTTATTGCAGAATAATTACGGTTTCTTGAAAGCAATTCAATACATCAATATCGTACGGAATGACCCCTCTGTCGTGACTCAGGGTTAAAGTCTAAATCTAGTTCTATGTTTAGGAATATACATTACCGGAAAAACACTAGTACACCTGGCTAGATGATGTCTGTTTTGATCCCATGACGACGTATGACACCTGGCGGATAGCAGATGTACCGATAGTGGTTTCAACGTCGTCCACCAATAGATAGCGCTGACGCATAGCTACAAAGTGCCATCTGTGTCTACTCTGTAATAGGGAATTCTCGCAACCAGAAGACTCAGTGTGAAGCAAGCAGGCAACCATGCAACGGAAGCGCATTCATGCTTCCTACAGCCAACTGAGTGAGTTTGAAAGAGGCTGGTCCTTTCGAAGAACTGTCACACTAATTGGACGTGCTGCGTCAGTTTTGCAACGATGCTGGTGTCAGTGCTCACGTGAACAATTTATCCATCGTAAACGAAGTTCTGGACGTCCACCCAGCACAAACGACTGTCAGTATCTTCGTATTGCCAGGGCAGCAGCGGCACCACAGCACAGACATTTCAACACGAACTTTCCGAACCGGTTATTAACATCTGTGGGACTACAGGCACACGCACTTCTAGGACGTCTTACTCACGCCACAGAATCGACGTGCACGACCGGTACCGTCACTGAAATACTTGAAGACGAAATGGCGCGAGGTGATCTTCAGTGGTGAAAGTAGATTCCGCCTGCTCGCAAGTGATGTTCGTTTGCGGTTATGACGTAGACCTTTTGAGCGCTGTCTCGGAGAGTAGATTCGTCCAAGACACTTTCTCCACCCCTTGACTTTATGATCTGGGGCGCGATAAGGTACCCCTCTCGTTTACTTTTGGTCCTTCTGGAGAGGACGCTCATCAGTGCTCGGCACGTGCAGAATGTTGTCAGCATTGCTCTTTTGCCTTTCTTGCAACAGGAAGGTCATGTGTTGTTCCAACAGGATAATTCCTGCCCACACACTGCCCGTGAAATGTACTGTGCTCTCCAAGACGTGCAGCAGCTTCCCTGGCCAGCACAATATCCGGATCTGTCTCCACTGAAGCATGATAGGACGAGAAGTGACTCGTGAAACTTGTCAGCCAACAACTGTTACAGATCTACTTAAACAGGTCCAGCAGGCGTGGCATGATGTATCCCAGGACAGAATCCGCCATCTGTACGATCAACTGGATGCCAGTATCGGCTCCTGCATTGCCACCCGTGGAGGCTACACCATATACTAATAAGAGTCTTTCAACATGGGTCGATAGCTGGTACCTCAGAGCCGCTTGTGCTATTAATCTGTAAATATAATCATGTATTCCATATGCACTGTTGCAACAACAATGTAAATTGGCCACTTCCCCCCCCCCCCGCCCCCCTCCAGACAGGGAAACCTGAGAAAAACTGCGACAGGGCATTCAGGCTTCAACACTTATACGATTAAAGACTTTACAGGTCTATATATGAGGATGGTATCTGTTTTTTCGGATATGTCCAAAAGAACAGATACCATCATATATATATATATATATATATATATATATATATATATATATATATATATATACGGTGTTACAAAAAGGTACGGCCAAACTTTCAGGAAACATTCCTCACACACAAATAAAGAAAAGATGTTATGTGGGCATGTGTCCGGAAACGCTTACTTTCCATGTTAGAGCTCATTTTAGTTTCGTCAGTATGTACTGTACGTCCTCGATTCACCGCCAGTTGGCCCAATTGAAGGAAGCTAATGTTGACTTCGGTGCTTGTGTTGACATGCGACTCATTGCTCTGCAGTACTAGCATCAAGCACATCAGTATGTAGCATCAACAGGTTAGTGTTCATCACGAACGTGGTTTTGCAGTCAGTGCAATGTTTACAAATGCGGAGTTGGCAGATGCCCATTTGATGTATGGATCAGCACGGGGCAATAGCCATGGCGCGGTACGTTTGTATCGAGACAGATTTCCAGAACGAAGGTGTCCCGACAGGAAGACGTTCGAAGCAATTGATCGGCGTCTTAGGGAGCACGGAACATTCCAGCCAATGACTCGCGACTGGGGAAGACCTAGAACGACGAGGACACAAGCAATGGACGAGGCAATTGTTCGTGTAGTTGACGATAACCCTAATGTCAGCGTCAGAGAAGTTGCTGCTGTACAAGGTAACGTTGACCACGTCACTGTATGGAGAGTGCTGCGGGAGAACCAGTTGTTTCCGTACCATGTACTATCAGCAGCTGATTGGCCTCCACGGGTACACTTCTGCGAATGGTTCATCCAACAATGTGTCAATCCTCATTTCAGTGCAAATGTTTTCTTTACGGATGAGGCTTCATTCCAACGTGATCAAATTGTAAATTTTCACATTCAACATGTGTGGGCTGACGAGAATCCGCACGCAATTGTGCAATCACGTCATCAACACAGATTTTCTGTGAACGTTTGGGCAGGCATTGTTGGTGATGTCTTGATTGGGCCCCATGTTCTTCCACCTATGCTCAATGGAGCACGTTATCATGATTTCATACGGGATACTCTACCTGTGCTGCTAGAACATGTGCCTTTACAAGTACGACACAACATGTGGTTCATACACGATGGAGCTCCTGCATATTTCAGTCGAAGTGTTCGGACGCTTCTCAACAACAAATTCGGTGACCGATGGATTGGTAGAGGCGGACCAATTCCATGGCCTCCACGCTCTCCTGACCTCAACCCTCTTGACTTTCATTTATGGGGACATTTGAAAGCTCTTGTCTACGCGACCCCAGTACCAAATGTAGAGACTCTTCGTGCTCGCACCGGAGGGTGAATGCATGTATACTCGCTAACGGAGGACATTTTGAACATTTCCTGTAACAAAGTGTTTGAAGTCACGCTGGTACGTTCTGTTGCTGTGTGTTTCCATTCCATGATTAATGAGATTGGAAGAGAAGTAATAAAATGAGCTCTAACATGGAAAGTAAGCGTTTCCGGACACATGTCCACATAACATATTTTCTTTCTTTGTGTGTGAGGAATGTTTCCTGAAAGTTTGGCCGTACCTTTTTGTAACACCATATATATATAGTTAAGGCTCACTGGCCGTTTGACCATCTTCTTCTGTGCGGATGCACAAACAGTGCCCGAACTCTTACGGGAATCGGCAAAAAGCCGCGAGTAATGAGTATAATAGGCAGGTTCACTATGAATATAGTGCGGGACAATAAATTGCGAATGTGGGTCTCACTGGAGGCGTGCCAGAGATAAGTCCTTGCAGTCGCACTATCCTCTGTGTCCTCAGTGCCTCAGATGGATGGAGCATCTGCCATGTAAGCAGGAGATCCTGGATTCGAGTCCCGGCGTAGTGATTTCATTGTAATGAAATTACAGGTCATTGGAAAAATACTTTACCTCCATTCAGGATTCCTTACAAAGTGCAGTGCAGATGCTGAGTTGTTTAGATATTGTTCTTGTTGTAACTTGAAGGTAACAAAACATATTGCTTACGTAAGTAGCATTTAGTGTATGTTTTAAAATTTCTGGTGCGCACAACTTGTACTCATTCGAACCTTTCTTGTTTTACGAAATCAATGTAGATGTACAGATTTAGATATTGTCTTTGTTTTTGAGTTTGTTTAATGACACAGGCAGCATTATAGTACAAATATGTGAAGATTAACAAACAGTAAAAGTGCAATGAGAAAATGATTTCGGTTCACGTTTTCGTGATAATGAATATGAGGAGTTACGAGATGTTTGATTGCGGTGATAGTTGGATGTTTTAGCTGATGAAGGTGAGGTAAAATGGAATCAAAGACAGTATCCATTGTGAAGGACAGGATCCGCACAGTGGGGCTGATGACCAGTGAAACGCCCAGCTTAACCCACAGGACAGGACAGGTAGTTTAAATTGTGGAAAGGGACCAAAAAAAGGGGCTGCCAGTTACACTCAAATATAAAACTTTATTATTTGATCAGACATTACAAGAGCCCAATAAATTTTTTTGAAACACACAGCTTTAAACTTTGGGACTTAATGACCAGCTGAAAGCCACTTTTTTTAAAAAAAATGGCTGAAGGCCAATAACTTAAAACGCAAGCATAATCATAAATTTAAAAGGCAAGCCTTATCTTACAACAGTTCTTTATTTAGGCCGAAAGCCCAAAAAATCTGAGATTTTCAGAGCAAATAATTTGAATCCAAAATCGGCTGAAAGCCCAACTCCTAAGGCTAAACAACATTAATTTTTTTTTAAAAAAAAGCAAAAACCTTAAGAAAAACAGTTCTTAATTAGGCAAAACTCAACCAGAACAGAAATTTAAAAGGCAAAGCCTTATCTTAAAACAGTTCTTTAGTTAGGCTGGAGGACCAAAGAATCAGACACTTCAAGAGCAAACAAGTTAAATTCAAATCGGCTGAAAGCCTAAGACATAAAACCCCATAAAATTAATTTTTTAAAAAAATACCAAAGGCCTTACGTGAAACAGTTCTTTGAACTAGGCTGAAGGCATTAAGAGCAAAACAACTCCAACTCAAAATCAGCTGAAGGCCCAACACTTAAAATTCAACAACATTAAAACCTTTAAACTGCCGAAGGTCTTATGTGAAACAGTCCTTTAAATTAGGCGGAAGGCCTAAAGAATCTTACACCTTAAGGGCAAAACAACCTTAATTTTTTTAAAATCGGTTAGAAGCCATACACGTACAAACAACAGGAATAAATAAAAAAAGGCAGTATACTAAAGGGCGCTCAGAGGTTCCGAAGGTCGGCCTAGAATTCAAACACTAATGCTCACTTAGGTAAGACAGGCAGTCGGCCAAACATTCACGATCGGACGACAACCCAACCGACCGACAGTCAGCGGACCCACCGACAAGATAACTTCCGCTTCACCCAACCAGGGCACAACAGGGAGTTCAATGGAACAACGTAGAAGATATTGGCGCCCACAACCAATCATACATGGAGCTGTCAAACTATACACTGTGTTGGACAGCAACAACACGATGAGGAATCTACACTGCCTGAAATTTACGTCAACAGCCAGGGCAGGTAACCGAAACGTTAACGGCCACAAGTCAGAAGATTCCGCTGGTGCACTTCAATTCAAATAACGAAATTCAGTGAAACTCCACCAGAGGGTGGTCAGAATTTTCCAACATGAAAACCACGTTGTTGCTCTCGGGAATATTCCAACAGCCGACAACGAACTCCAAACGACACAATGTGAACAGTCTTGACTTGCTGATAGATTAAATCAGAACTCAACTTTCGTGTTCAGGGTTGGTGAGCCATGGACCTCATAGCAATGGGAACAGCCCCACACACTCCGACACCGCGTAGAGACCAGCAGCGGCCCCTGCCAAACTGCGTCCCGCGGAGAATTCCTCGCTGCTCCAGGCCAACCGACCGACTGCCTTGGTTTGGAAACGGTGAAACGACCAACCGAACGACCAACCAACGATCGTCCCACTCCAATCTCCCTCCATCGGACAGTTCATGTGTGTCGCCAACGGTCGGCGAGCACTGGCTGTCGGCGCCTCAACGGCGCTCCGTCCCCGACTTCACTGCTGCTGCGTCCCGACTGCACTGCTGGACCGTCTCGAACCTACTGCCAGACACACGACGACCCGGAAACGCGATACGTGCATGGCTCAACCGGAACAGCAGGTAGGGTCCCTCAGCATAACTCGGTTGCATCTCAATGAGGCATAATCAAAAATGGCTCTGAGCACTATGGGACTTAACATCTATGGTCATCAGTCCTCTAGAACTACTTAAACCTAACTAACCTAAGGACATCACACAACACCCAGTCGTCAAGAGGTAGAGAAAATCCCTGACCCCGCCGGGAATCGAACCCGGGAACCCGGGCGTGGGAAGCGAGAACGCTACCGCACGACCACGAGCTGCGGACGAGGCATAATCCTTCGTAATATGGTTACATGCAACAGCTGTACAAACGAATCAGAAACGCGTAATGTTCCACTGACATAGGTTGTGCAAGTAATCTTTCACATAAATATAGGGATAACAAAGAATGATTTAAATAAAAGAGATGAATCTGTGACCAGATTGGGGGGGACCTCTTATATTTCATCCTCATAGCACAGCTTAACATCCAGTACTCAGGTACTTAAACTCTCATTTATGGGTTTGAATCAGCAGATGAGGTCAATAGCGGTCTTGCATGATTTATATCCACACAACATTCACCGAGAATGTCTCCGTCGGACAATTTTTCATCTACATTTACTGTGCAGTTTAAGTCTGTGGAAGTGGGGTACTAAGGCATACTAGAACCACTACCGAATGATTAACAACACGGCTATTCTTGAACCGTTTTTATTATATAGAGCGAATTTAGAGCCCTTCCACATCGTGGCAACGTAAGGAATGCACAGCTAATCTCTGGTTTTCCTCCCCCCAAGGTCCTCTCCCTGGGACGTCAGTGAGATTTAGACCTCTCGAAGCTGTTGATGTTCCCACAAGTCAATAATGATCTCATGTCAACAACCGAGTTTTACTGACAGCAGACGGGATTGTCGGTTACTCCATGCCAAAGCACAGTTATTGTTAAGTGTCCAATACCGCTACTTAGCGAGTGCAGATAAAACTTCCTCACCACATTCCACGCACACCATGAATGTGAGAACAGATTTCTGATCTCGCTGGCTGTCATTTCGTGTTAGCATCTTGCTTTCTTTAACAGTGTATAACAGTTTAACCGAGCATTCACAAATCCAAAAACATAGTTAAAACCGGGGCCACTGTGTCACTTTCTTCAGTACTTATTTCTGCAAAACACTTGCGTTAATGTCGCTCCACAGATCGCAATATATCGGTGTTCATCTTCGAATACGGTACTTATTTGCAGTAAGGAACTTTAAATTAATTGAGGCTGTTGTAATACAACGCAGTGAGTAGAAGAAAATTGCCATTTATGTCATTTACGAAATTTTTGTGATGGTGTCTCATATCCAAAAGTGCATTTAAATATGAGTACAGTCACTATTATTAATCAGTCATTTGCATACCTAGTAAAACCAACAATCCTTACTGCGCAACTATAGTGTGAGTTTTTTCCTCGGCGGGAGGACTGGAAGAGAGTCGACAGAGCCTCGTGAAGCAGTTTGAGAACCTACTTGAATGTAAAGCACAGACTCTAATGTTTGAAAAGCCTACAGAGACAGGGAAGGCGGCGCGCTGGCCCCATGCTGCTCCGTAACACATCCGAGAAACGTCGTGTGGCAGAGGCCAGCCAGCGTCGTGCGGTTCAGATCAAGTTTCGAGAGTTTAGTTATCCAGTTTATGTTCGTAAAGACAGGAAAAGTTGCGGAAGCGTGCAATCTTCCTATTCGGCCATCTAGTGATAACATTAGCAGCAAGGTTTCCATGTATATGCTCGCAAGTCGTCCATAAATATTAAGCTCAAAAAATGTTCAAATGTGTGTGAAATCTTATTGGAATTAACTGCTAAGTTCATCACTACCTAAGCTTACACACTACTTAACCTCAATTACCCTAAGGACAAACACACACACCCATGCCCGAGGGAGGACTCGAACCTCCGCCGGGACCAGCCGCACAGTCCATGACTGCAGCGCACCGAGCGAGGTGGCGCAGTGGTTAGCACACTGGACTCGCATTCGGGAGGACGACGGTTCAATCCCGTCTCCAGCCATCCTGATTTAGGTTTTCCGTGATTTCCCTAAATCGTTTCAGGCAAATGCCGGGATGGTTCCTTTGAAAGGGCACGGCCGATTTCCTTCCCAATCCTTCCCTAACCCGAGCTTGCGCTCCGTCTCTAATGACCTCGTTGTCGACGAGACGTTAAACACTAACCACCACCACCACCATGACTGCAGCGCCCCAGACCGCTCGGCTAATCCTGCGCGGCAAATAATAAGCGTGGTACTGCATGTACGGGAGAGGTAAGCACGAAGAACTAAAAATCACGGAAGCGTACACAACAAATAATAATAAAAGCCATCGAAATTAGTTTGAAATAAAACGATTTGTCATATAATGGGTGCGCTAACGATTACAGGCTGAATCTACACTACTGCCATTAAAATTGCTACACCAAGAAGAAAGGCAGATGATAAACGGGTATTCATTGGACAAATATATTATACTAGAACTGACATGTGATTACATTTTCACGCAATTTGGGTGCATAGATCCTGAGAAATCAGTACCCAGAACAACCATCTTTGGCCGTAATAACGGCCTTGATACCCCTGGGCATTGAGTCAAACAGAGCTTGGATGTCGTGTATAGGTACAGCTGCGCATGCAGCTTCAACACGACACTACAGTTCATTAGGAGTAGTGACTGGCGTATTGTGAAGAGCCAGTTGCTCGGCCACCATTGACCAGACGTTTTCAATTAGTGAGAGATCTGGAGAATGTGCTGGCCAGGGCAGCAGTCGAACATTTTCTGTATCCAGAATGGCCCGTACAGGACCTGCAACATGCGGTCGTGGATTATCCTGCTGAAATGTAGGGTTTCGTAGGGATCGAATGAAAGGTAGAGCCATGGGTCGTAACACATCTGAAATGTAACGTCCACTGTTCAAAGTGCCGTCAATGCGAACAAGAGGTGACCGAGACGTCTAACCAATGTCACCCCATACCATCACGCCAGGTGATACGCCAGTATGACGGTGACGAATACACGCTTCCAATGTGCGTTCACCGCGATGTCGCCACATACGGATGCGACCATCATGATGCTGTAAACAGAACCTGGATTCATCCGAAAATGACATTTTACCATTCGTGCACCCAGGTTCGTCGTTGAGTACACCACTGCAGGCGCTCCTGTCTGTGATGCAGCGTCAAGGGTGACCGCAGCCATGGTCTCCGAGCTGATAGTCCATGCTGCTTCAAACGTCGTCCAACTGTTCGTGCAGATGGTTGTTGTCTTGCAAACGTCCCCATCTGTTGACTCAGGGATCGGGACGTGGCTGCACGATTCGTTACAGTCATGCGGATAAGATGCCTGCCATCTCGACTGCTAGTGATACGAGGCCGTTGGGATCCAGCACGGCGTTCCGTATGACCCTCCTGACCCACCGATTCCATATTTTGCTAACAGTCATTGGATCTCGACCAACGCGAGCAGCAATGTCGCGATACGATAAACCGCAATCGCGATAGGCTACAATCCGACCTTTATCAAAGTCGGAAACGTGATGGTACGCATTTCTCCTCCTTACACGAGGCATCACAACGACATTTCACCAGACAACGCCGGTCAACTGCTGTTTGTGTATGAGAAATCAGTTGGAAACTTTTCTCATGTCAGCACGTTGTAGGTGTCGCCACCGGCGCCAACGTTGTGTGAATGCTGTGAAAAGCTAATCATTTGCATATCACAGCATCTTCTTCCTGTCGGATAAATTTCGCATCTGTAACGCCCCATCTCTTGGTGTAGCAATTTTAATGGCCAGTAGTGTACACACACGCTTCGTTCTCCTGATATTTGTTTGCGTTTTTTTTTACCAAACAGGTCGGAATCCCTGTCCTAACATCGGTTCGACGAGGCGGAGAGAAAGAGTCTGAAGTGCCTTTGTATGAACGTGGGAAACGCTCCCATGATTTATCATCGTGTTTGGAGCTGTTGCCCCGCTTATGTATCGATTACTCTCTGAGTTACGGGCGCCACGCAGCGTCTGCCGTTTACACTAAGCTGATCGATGCGTAATGTGTGACACACGGACATTCTGAAAAGTCGTTGAAGCAAGATATGGTCACCTAAGAAATCACTGTGAAATAACAGTCGAGAATTTGTATTGGACGTCTATCAAGAGTGTGCTGCAACACTTTTCACTGATATGAATAACCTGTGATGTGGAAATTTCTTGCCGTCGTGCCCGCCTGCTTAGGTGAGTAGTAAAGTATTTGCCTACCATGCAGCGGGCTCGAGTTCGATTTCCGGCCGTGTCGGAGATTTTCTCCGTCCGTGGACTAGGTGCTGTGTTGTCATCATCATCACCACCGACACGCAAGTCGCTCAAGGTGGCGTCACCTGAAACAAGACTTGAAACCTGGCGGCCAAACATCGCCGGACGGGGCGTCGCGGCCAACAATGTCAAACGCTCATTTCATTTGTTTTCTTGCCGTTGTAAAACATGCTCAGAACTATCCCACAGGTCAGGGACTCCGAAATAATAACGCAAATTCGTGAAGTAGGTACCTGTAGAATGATATTAAATAAAATAAAGAACCTCTCTATAATGTTTTATTGTTGCCTTGGTGTCTCCCTGAACCATAAGTAATGTTCTTGCACCATATGTTGACAGAGTTGGAAAATCATGTTTACATTACTTCGTCTTAAGTTTCTGGTACTTACACTACTAGCCAATAAATTGCTACACCAAGAAGAAATGCAGATGATAAACGGGTATTCATTGGACAAATATATTATACTAGAACTGACATGTGATTACATTTTCACGCAATTTGGGTGCATAGATCCCGAGAAATCAGTACCCAGAACAACCTCCTCTGGCCGTAATAACGGCCTTGATATGTCTGGGCATTGAGTCAAACAGATCTTGGATGGCGTGTACAGGTACAGCTGCCCATGTAGCTTCAACACGATACCACAGTTCATTAGGAGTAGTGACTGGCGTATTGTGAAGAGCCAGTTGCTCGGGCACCATTGACCAGACGTTTTCAATTGGTGGGAGGTCTGGAGAATGTGCTGGCCAGGGCAGCAGTCGAACATTTTCTGTATCCAGAAAGGCCCGTACAGGACCTGCAACATGCGGTCGTGCATTATCCTGCTGAAATGTAGGGTTTCGCGGGGATCGAATGAAGGGTAGAGCCACGGGTCATAACACAACTGGAATGTAACGTCCACTGTTCAGAGTGCCGTCATTGCGAACGAGAGGTGACCGACACGTGTAACCAATGGCACCCCATACCATCACGCCGGGTGATACGCCAGTATGGCGATGGCGAATACACGCTTCCAATGTACGTTCACCGCGATGTCGCCAAACACGGATGAGATCATCATGATGCTGTAAACAGAACCTGGATTCATCCGATAAAATGACTTTTTGCCATTCGTGCACCCAGGTTCGTCGTTGAGTACACCATCGCAGATGCTCCTGTCTGTGATGCAGCGTACGGGTAACCGCAGCCGTGGTCTCTGAGCTGATAGTCAATGCTGCTGCAATCGTCGTCGAACTGTTCGTGCAGACGGTTGTTGTCTTGCAAACGTACCCATCTGTTGACTCAGAGATCGAGAAGTGGCTGCACGATCCGTTACAGTCATGCGGATAAGATGCCTGTCATCTCGACTGCTAGTGATACGAGGCCGTTGGGATCCAGCACGGCGTTCCGTATTACCCTCCTGAACCCACTGATTCCATATTATGCTAACAGTCATTGGATCTCGACCAACGCGAGCAGTAATGTCACGACACGATAAACCGTAATCCACTTAGGCTACAATCCGATCTTTATCAAAGTCGGAAACGTGATGGTACGCATTTCTCCTCCTTACACGAGGCATCACAACATTTCACCAGGCAACGTCGGTCAACTGCTGTTTGTGTGTGAGAAATCGGTTGGAAACTTTCCTCGTGTCAGCACGTCGTAGGTGTCGCCACCGGCGCCAACCTTGTGTGAATGCTGTGAAAAGCTAATCATTTGCATATCACAGCATCTTCTTCCTGGCGGTTAAATTTGCGTCTGTAGCACGTCATCTTCGTGGTGTAGCAATTTTAATGGCCAGTAGTGTATTTTATTGTTGCCTTTGTGTCTCCCTTAACCATAGGCAATGTTCTTTCACCATATGTTGACAGAGTAGTAAAATTATCTTTACAGTACTTCCTCTTAAGTTTCTGGTACTTAATTGCCCCTAAAAACTATTCTTCGTTTCGTGTTCCCACCTTTCGCTATATGAGAGTACGTCCTGCATTTTCGAACATGGTCGTTCTGGCCTTCCAGGTGTTATAGTGTGGGGAGATATCACTGGTCAACGTTATTGTGACATTGTACTCCTTCCCCATGTGCGTCTTATGACGGTTACATTCGGCGTTGACTTCATTTTTGTGGATGACAATGTGTGCAACCACACTGAACTGCGCAGCTGGAATGAGAGATTATTCGGTGAATGGACTGGCTTGCCCATTCCTTTGACTTAAATCCCGTGGATCAAGTGTGAATGCGTTGGGAAGACAAACTGCAGCACGTCCATATCCACCAAAGGCCAGTCAGAAGGTGTCAACCGCGTAGATGGAGGAATGGAATGCCCTATTACAAGAACTCCTTACCAACCTTGTGGCCATTATTGGTGCACTTTGCAGAGCATCTGTTGTCGTCCGTGGTGGTCAGACACCCTATTAGGAACCGCGTCTCGCCTTTTTTAAGAGCCAAGGGACCATCATAAATCGTGGTGACTTCATTGTAACTACTGTCATTGAATGAGTGTGTCATTTCTGTTCGACTCATTTCGTGTTTCTATCAGTTACCTTCTGTGCTACACTGCAGCAGTTTTTTTCTACTTACGATCCAAGTTTCACCGAGCTGTGTTACTTGGCAGTGACACATTATGGAAAAGTTACTTTCGTCTTTAAGTTTTACAGGCCAGTATATTGTCCTATTTGCAAATGATATAGAAGAACTTCAAATATTAGTTAACGAACTTGCATTAGCGTGATCTGAAGTTGGACTAAAAATGAACATTGATAAAACCAAGACAATGATGGACACCTGAGGGAAGCATATCAGTTGGAAGTCCACAACTCCAAAGAGTCACAAAATATATCTATCTGGGTCAACTGATAAACATGAAAGGAGAGATTTAAAACCAGAAATATTACGACGAATTAAATTGGGCTGGCAAGCTTATGGGAGACACTCTTCAATTTTGAAATCTACGATGGCGGTTGAGCTGAAGAAATCTATTTTTGACCAATGTATATCGCCAGTAATAACATATGGCTGCGAAACATGGACATTAAATGAGTTCATTGTTAGGAAGCTAACAGTAGCCCAAAGAGGAAAGGAAAGATCAATGTTGGGTTACACTAAAAAAGACAGGAAGAGACCAGTTAAAACAACGAAGGTTACCGACATAATGGAACGAGTGAATACAATGAAACGGCAGTGGACTGGTCACGTTGCTCCAATAAAAGATGGCAGATGGTCTGGAGCCCAATTTACCAAAAAAAAAAAGACCTAGAGGAAGACAGATGGGACAGAGATATAAGGAAGACAGTAGGATTCAATTGGCAACAGGAAGCTCATGATCGGAAGAAATGGAAAATCTTACTGGGATGCTTTGTTACACGCCGACTCAAAGAGGTCACGTCATTGAGTAATAGAACTGGCTGATGATGATGATTATGATATTGTAGTATACAAAAGGAAACACAGTAAATGATGAGAAACAATTGCACATAAACAAATAACATGGCAGGGACATTATATTAACATATGATAGCTACTGAGACTTTACATTAATTTAACTATTGTATTAAGGAATGATTAAGTGAGGAAGGATATTAGTATTTAACGTCCCGTCGACAACAAGGTCGTTGGAGACCGAGCACAAGCTCGGATCAGGGAAGGATGGAGAAGGCTGTACCCATTCGAAGGAACCATCCCGCCATTTGTATTAAGCGATTTAGGGAAATCACGGATCCCAAATGCGAGTCCAGTGTACTAACCACTGCACTACCCTGCTCGGTTATGATTAAGCAGGCTGTTATATATTGTAGTATTTAATGTTAAGTTAATGTCTGCATGTTATTTGTGTCAAAGGGAGTATCTATGTTTCGAGCTGGATAGCAGATGTATGAAGTTTTCTAGAAAGACTGTATTGGCTAACTCTGTTTGTGGAGATCATTTGATTTACATTCATGTATATATATTTCTATCTCTTCGAGTAGATTCATTAGGCTACCTTTCTCAGCATAGTGCAATATTTGGATATGGTCTTCAATCATTTTTACTTCATGCTGTAAGGTGCCAGAATAAATGGTCAGATTCGCACCTTACATGAGAGCTTTATATGTCGCAAGGAGAAGGTGAATATGACACCTAACGTAATGTGGCGGTTATGAGAACATTTGCCTATCAGTATGTAATGCAAAAAGGGACGACAGTCAATCGACGGTAATTAACACACCGTTCCTATACAATGCATGTCTTTGAGTGGAAGGTGGAACAGGCAATGCGAGTCGTTTTTAGTTTGAAAACTCAGGCAGACAGCGGTGTAGCGAAGGCGTGCTGCAGGGGTTACGACGGAAACCACTTGAAGGGGTGGCGGGAGAAGGGTCAGTGACCCCGACCGGGTGATTCAGGAGGGAGAACTGCGTGTAGCGGCACATCTGCACAAGGGATAGAGAAAAAGCTTTAGAAAGCTGCGTTTCGGAATTCCAACGGGATACGAACAAAAACTAGTAACGCATTTCGATCACGTGTCCAGCGAGTGCGACACACGGAACTGTCAATGTACTTTAGACGTCTAGAATGGGCACAAAACGTCCGATTGGCGGAAACGCACAGGAAGGAGAAAAATACTGAAGTTTCGACGCAGTTTGATAGAAGGGCATTGCGGTCGGTAGACAGTTTTTCCACAAAATAAGAGGAACGCTCCTATTGGTCGAAAAAGGCCGTGACGTGAAGAACGAATGAACTCAAGTGAGGGAGGAAATTCTGCCATGAGTAGAAAAAGAGAGAAATTTTCGGGGACTCTTCTCTGAAATGGCATCAAGTGCAGAACAGAGCGCTTAACGCTCTGTACAACGCAGAGAAGAAATTTGTGTGGACACTGCGTTCGCAGTGGCTGTAATCCAGCTAGAGATTAGCTGTAGCAACGTTTAACTCCAACTGTGGAGGAACGAACCAGCCAAATTAGTTAATTGTTGCTGCAAGAACTGAGACGGCACTATAATATGAACGCTGTTCCAATCATGCGAGTGTGTACTGGCATACACTAAGACTAGGGCTGAGTACATGTTTTCTCGCATAACGAGAAACATAGGGAAAGTTTCTGCTGGAAAGATCAGCAAAGGCCTGATTAGTTTTGTAGGAATTTCTGTGGGAGAGAGCAACCTTGCAGTCGGCAGCTCGTCGCAGCTTAAGGTAAATACCATGTGCAGAGGTGTAAACTTTGTTGGTTCACCAGTTAGCGTCCACTGTAAACTCGAGCGGCCCTGGGTAATCTTGCACTAAAAATTTGTCACATAACTAACCGTCCACCTGAAACGTCCCCTTAGAAAAATCTGTGAATTACTGTGCTGATAAACCCCTTACGTTATTTGATTTTCAAACAGCTGAGCAAAACTGAACGTACTCAGACATTTCTCTCTTTACTTACTCTGATCATCACTAAACTGACACACAATATTTTTAGCGCAACGCAATCTGACTTTCAATAATCCCTAAAAAAGAATGGCTCTGACTAACAATAACCTATACCTTTCATGAATCACTTACCTCACAAAAATCTTCGTTACTCGAACTACTGCAATACAGCGAGCGCCAATACTCCCAGCTAAATAAAAGATTCTAACTACTGAAGTCACTAACTACTGATAGGCATAGTTAGCAAATGAAAGATTTTGATAAAGAACAAACAATGTATTTACCTTAATAGTGTTCAAAAGTCATAATATATATATCAGTTCTTGACATCCAGTCTTACAAATTTACTCTCTCTGATGGACACACGTCCAGATCATCCGCTCTCAAAACTCCGCCATCTCTCTCCCCACATCCACTACTGCTGGCGGCTCACATCCAACTGCCCAACACTACAATAGCGACTATTCCAACAATGCCACCCAGCCAAAGACTGCACACAGCACAGCCAGTGATTTTCATACCGAGCGCTACGTGGCGTTACCAACTTAAAAACCTAAACAGCCTCCTTACACACCGTAGATTTGATTATTGTCATCCTAAATAATACCGAACTTTGAATCGGAATCGGACGATTTTCGTAGTACTGACCAACATCATAACGTATGTGTAGGAGCAATTTTGTAAAGAAACTTCCAATTAAACTTTCATATTATTGTGCTTAGGATTAATGTTCTTTCAGAGAGTTAATGTCTAATAGTATTGTGTATAGGATTATTTTACTTTCTGATGTTGGCGAGATGCGTTATCCATTGCGCTGTTTTTATGTTGTCGAGTTGAAAACTGTAATAGCTGTAATTTTTGTGCTAAAATTAGCGACGTTAAACTTGTCAATTCAACTTACACAGTTGTTCTCAATTCTAGAACAAGCTCCCACATTACAATACTTATTGAGAGTTTTTACATTCTTTCTGAGTCTCAAAGCTTCTCTCAGTTTGTTTGTATAGTTGAAATGGCAGCTTTGGCAACTGAGTTTGTATATGCGTTATCTTTTGTATGGGTGGTTGTAGTTATGACTCGCTAATTCGTAAAATTCGTTGTTTGTGTGGGAGCTTATCTGTGTGTATTTTTAAACACATTGCTTATTTTCTAGGATATGCTTCCTAAAAAGGGGGTACAACATATTTTCTGCTGCTTTCTGCTGTGTTTGATGTTAACCACTGTGGTGCATCGTGTCAATTTTTGTTGTTTGCCTCTTTTTATTTTTTGTGATATTTTATCTGTCATGAGAGGGTCACAACCATTGTTCAAAGCTATGGTTTTAATGATATTAATACCTTTGTGTTGTTCAGCTGATTTAAGTGGAATTTTCTGTGAACGATTCAGTGTGGTCCTAAAATATGTCATCGTAGTCTGGTTTGGATGGCAAGATGAACTGTTGATGTACACATCAGTGTCTGTTGATTTTCTGTAAAATTCAAAATAATGTTTATGAATTTTGTTGGAGATTTTTAAGTCTAAGTTGATGCTGTTATTTGCTTCATGCTGTAACGGGACATCCTCCTCTTGCATTACTTTTCTTCAACAGTAGTTGTCGATACCGGTATTATTTTTCGAATTTTGGACAGGTCAATATTATCTCAGTTGCTTTTCTGAAAACTTTCATGATTTTATACACAGTGTGCTATATTTCAAACTAAAATTTATGAAAAGGAATTACTTTACAACATATTTTAGTTTCGATGTTGTTGTTGTTGTTGTTGTTGTTGTTGTTGTGGTCTTCGGTCCTGAGACTGGTTTGATGCAGCTCTCCATGCTACTCTATCCTGTGCAAGCCTCTTCATCTCCCAGTACCTACTGCAACCTACATCCTTCTGAATCTGCTTAGTGTATTCATCCCATGGTCTCCCTCTACGATTTTTACCCTCCACGCTGCCCTCCAGTACTAAATTGGTCATCCCTTGATGCCTCAAAACATGTCCTACCAACCGATCTCTTCTTCTAGTCAAGTTGTGCCACAAACTCCTCTTCTCCCCAATTCTATTCAACACCTCCTCATTAGTTATGTGATCTACCCATCTAATCTTCAGCATTCTTCTGTAGCATCACACTTCGAAAGTTTCTGTTCACTTCTTGTCTAAACTATTTATCGTCCACGTTTCACTTCCATACATGCCTACACTCCATACAAATACTTTCAGAAACCACTCCCTGACAAATCTATACTCGATGTTAACAAATTTCTCTTCTTCAGAAACGATTTCCTTGCCATTGCCAGTCTACATTTTATATCCCCTCTACTTCGACCATCATCAGTTATTTTGCTCCCCAAATAGCAAAACTCCTTTACTGCTTTAAGTGTCTCATTTCCTAATCTAATTCTCTCAGCATCACCCGACTTAATTCGACTACATTCCATTATCCTCCTTTGGCTTTTGTTGATGTTCATCTTATACCCTCCTTTCAAGACACTGTCCATTCCGTTCAACTGCTCTTCCAAGTCCTTTGTTGTCTCTGACAGAACTACAATGTCATCGGCGAACCTCAAAGTTTTTGTTTCTTCTCCATGGTTTTTAATACCTACTCCGAACTTTTCTTTCGTTTCCTTTACTGCTTGCTCAATATACAGATTGAATAGCATCGGGGAGAGGCTACAACCCTGTCTCACTCCCTTCCAAACCAATGCTTCCCTTTCATGCCCCTCGGCTCTTATAACTGCCATTTGGTTTCTGTACAAATTTTAAATAGCCTTTCGTTCCCTGTATTTTACCCCTGCCACCTTTAGAATTTGAAAGAGAGTATTCCAGTGAACATTGTCAAAAGCATTCTCTAAGTCCACAAATGCTAGAAACATAGGTTTGCCTTTTCTTAACCTGTCTTCTAAGATAAGTCGTAGGGTCAGTATTGCCTCACGTGCTCCAACATTTCTAGGGAATCCAATCTGATCTTCCCCGAGTTCGGCTTCCACCAGTTTTTCCATTCGTCTGTAAAGAATTCGCATTAGTATTTTGCAGCTGTGACTTATTAAAGTGATAGTTCGGTAATTTTCACATCTGTGAACACCTGCTTTCTTTGGGATTGGAATTATTACATTCTTCTTGAAGTCTGAGGGAATTTCGCCTGTCTCATACATCTTGCTCACCAGATGGTTTCGATGTTATAATCGATTTTTTTTAGAAACATTTGAAATTACGAATTATTTGCACACGTAAAATTTCTATTATTATTTGCGCATCCTGTACTGTTTACTATGTTTATTTCTTGATTCATTTATGAAATAATAATCGAAATTAATAATGTAACAAAGGCTAGTAGGAACATGAAATAGACACACTATCACAACGCACAGATAAAAATAACAATAAACAATGCGACACAGCTTCCTCATGCAACATCCAAAAACTCAAGTGCATAACGTTACCATATTTAGGCGTCATATCAGACAAAATAGCCAAGCTGTTCAAGAAAACAGACATCAGGATCACCTTTGCCACCAACAACAACTTAAAACAGAAACTGATACATGACATCTCACATCCCACAGAGAAACTTAACAAAGCAGGAGTTTATAAAATTACATGCAGTCATTGCACCAATTTTACATTGCCGAAAGGGGAGAAATTTAAAGACCATATTGACTGTTTTGTGACTTGGCAAATCGAATAAATCAGCTATAGCGAAACATATAAATGAAACAGGGCACAGTGTTACAATAGACAACGATCTCAAAGTACCACATAATTTAGAAAAGAGCTAGAAAATGGACAGCTTGGAAGAAATGGAAATATTCATCCATGGCCATATGGCCAATAACGAGATCCTGAATGAAATGACAGACTTCAAAAATTCACATTTCTTTTCCAATTTCACTACAGTACTGCTAGAATAAAAGATACATAACATGACAGTCGTTTGACTATAGCCCCAGCAATTGCTTAGAAATATGTAAAATTAATAGTTTATATCATAATGTGTTCAATAATATTGTAACAGCTGCTCAATTTGTAATGTATTTCGTCAACCTACATCTGTAAAACGATAACAAGACGTGCAAGACGACATGTAAACATCTGACACCACATAGATCGACAAATCGATAGTCAAATCGAAACCTGCTGTATTTCGACCGCCATCTTGTCCACTGCACTACAGAACTGTTTGTGATCGTGTTTCCAAGTTACTGCTATATTAATGACAATTTGTGAACTGTGACCAAGAGAGCCATGGAAATGGATAAAATGTTTCAAATGGCTCTGAGCACTATGCGACTTTGAGAGGTGGCATGAGCCCTCTCTCATATTTCTATCTTACGATTTTCGTCTCTAATTGCATGCGGTGAAAAGTTGCTATTCCTTCACACGCGGACTTCCCACGCAGCGTCTCTCGTCACCCGGGTGGTCCGGTGACAGGCGGGCTCTCCTGATCTGGAAAGGGTTAAGCCGACGGGTGTGAGGAAGTCGAGTGAATGCTTTGCAGACGCCAACATTGTCAAAAGACACGCCCGGAGGGGTCTGAAGTAGCGGCTGGGCTAGAGGTTCCGTTACTTCGCAGAATCTTAGCGAAAACACTTTCTTGCGGGCTACCAGCGAGGCGTGGGAATGACTTGTGTACCCAGGCAGTTGTGGCGGGAAAATTCCCGCGCTTTCTGCAAAATAGTAACTGTGATTGGCTGGCTCAGGGCATAGCTCCGTGAGGTAGCAAAATCATCGCAGAAATTGGCGCCAAGAATCTCCATTGGTGGAATGGTAGTGCTCCGGCAATGGAGTGGAATTTTCCGCCGGTTTTCGAGTTGCTGATTGGAACGTTTAACCACGGCCACTGTCGTGGGGGCGGGAATGTTGTGTGTTCGGCCTGTACGGGTGCTCTAAGTAGTCGGCTCTCGCCTTTCGGTCGAGGACGTCGAAGCAACCAGCCATCACCTCCGGTACGCCAGATGTGTTCTGGCAGTTAAGAAGACAGTTTGGTAATGTATGTCCGCAACACCGGCAGATAGGGATTTTCCTAGGTGATAATCAGAGCTCAGCAGAGCGCGCCTGTTCGTCTTTTTCTAACTTTGTTGTGTCTTGAGTAGCAGCAATTAATGTTGGGTTAGCTGTGTGTCTCTCTTAAGATTTGAGTGGCAAGGAATTGGCTCCACATACCACTTCGTCATAAACCTCACAATCTAGTTTAGGGACAACTTCACCTTCACAGCGTTTGTTTGAGTATTCAATTTGAGCCAATTTGATGTATTATAAATGTTTCATGTGTTTTTGTTTATTATTTTGTGTTTAGTCTTAATAAATCATATTGTTATTTTGGATAGCACTTTCATTCTGTTAATCGGTAGAGCAACCCATCATTTCTCACTACGTTAATGAAACCTTCCTTTATTTAACTTATTTATCAAATTAAATTATTGCAGGTGCCAAACTCTTTTCTACTCCACTTGCAGGGTTGATTACAGTCAGTTCGTGTATATTTTTTTTATCCTTGTTCAACAGCAAAAGTCGGAGTTAGAATAGGGGGGGCTTAGAGCATCATTTACATATGTAGATTCTAGAATTTAGTGTTAAATACACTGTTAGCAAGGGTCGAACTCAGTGTAAGAAATGAAAGGAGTAAACTTATGAAAGGGAAGAGAGGGGTAATCAACCTCAAAAACCTGGAAGAACATTCCTCGAAATTCCAGGAAGTCCTCCAAAGCAAGTTCCACGTAACTAAAGATTGTGATTAGGCGGAAATGATTGTTTCAAGTGCACAAGAAGTCGGTGGCCTATGCCAAAAAAATAAACAACCAAAGAAATTCAGTGCCAAAACTGAAACCCTTTTACAACAGAGGAGAGAAATGAAAATCCAAACTGATCGTGACATGGTGGCGTATTCCGAACTATGTAAGGCAGTGCGAAGAGAAATGAAAACTGACATACAGAAATTCACTGAAGACACCTTACGAGCAAGCTTGGAGAACAAGACAAGTTTAAAGTCAGCCAAACGCAAACTCACAATAGGTAAAAAGCAGATTATCGCACTCGATGGAAATGACAGTCGAATCACTGAAAAGGAGGCGGTTCATCAGAGACTTTTATAGCAATTTGTATAGCAATCCAGGGGAAAATTTGAGTGTATCTAATTTAAATGATATATCTAGTGTTCCAGATATACTCCCATCGGTAGTCAAGTGTGCTCTAGATAGCATGAAGAAGGGAACAGTGCCAGGTGATGATGAGCTCAGCGTTGACATTCTCAAACTGGCAGGAGAGGTAACAACAAATCACTTGGCAAAAGTATTTACTTCCTGCCTGCACTATGCTTCAATCCCACTATCGTGGAACAAGGCTAAGATTATTTTGATACACAAGAAAGGAAGTATTCACAATATTAAAAACTACCGTCCTATCAGCTTGCTCTCAATTTTGTACAAAATTTTTACAACGATCTTGTTAAACCGAATTAGTTCCACCCTAGACTCAGCCCAACCTATAGAACAAGCTGGATTCCGAAGCAATTTTAGCACTATTGACCACATTCTGACCATTAGTGAAGTGATAAGCAGAGCGAATGAATACCAACTGCCTCTCTGCATTGCCTTTGTTGACTTTGAAAAGGCATTTGACTCCGTTAGCCATGTAGCTGTCCTCCAAGCTTTGAGTGAGCAAGGAGTGGGAGCAGCATACATTGAAGTGCTCAGGAAAATCTACGAGAATTCTTCAGCTTATGTTAACATCGGCGAATCAACTCAAGAATACCGCATCATGAGGGGTGTCAAGCAAGGCGATCCCATCTCCCCAAAACTGTTCTCTGCTGTATTGGAAATGGCTATGTCAAAGCTGAGCTGGGAAGGTAAGGGAATTAGAATTAATGGAAGAAGGCTTACCAACTTGAGATTTGCTGATGATATTGCCTTACTGGCCAAAGACTTCGCAGAGCTCCAAAACTTAGTTACAGATCTTGCATCGGAATGTCAGCTGGTTGGCTTGAACATGAACCTTTCCAAAACAAAAGTAATATCCAACAAATGGGTCCCAGCTGGAGATGTGAAAGTCAAGGACAGTCTACTAGAAGAGGTCAGTGAATATGTCTACCTTGGCCAGATTATAAATATGAAGGGAGACATAAGACCAGAAATGTATCGACGCATCAAGCTTGGCTGGCAAGCATTTGGGAAGAATTCAAAAGTATTCAGATCAAAAATGCCAGTAAATCTGAAGAAAGCAGTATTTGATCAATGCATTCTTCCTGTGATGATGTACGGATGCGAGACATGGACACTGAACTCATTCACAAAAGGGAAACTTAGGACAGCACAGAGAGCCATGGAGAGATCAATGCTGGGCTGTACAAGAAAGGACAGGAAAAGGGCAGATGACATCCGGTCTGTGACGAAGGTTAATGACATCTTAGAGAGAGTAGGTTCCTTGAAATGGCAGTGGGCTGGCCACGTCGCAAGAAGAAAAGACAACAGATGGACGAAGTTAGTACTGGAGTGGAGTCCGAGAGAGCACCGCAGGCCTAGAGGAAGACCACCAGACAGATGGGACAAAGACATCAAGAAGATCGCTGGTAACACCTGGCAGAGAACTGCCCAAGACCGTCCCACTTGGAGAAGACTTCTGAAAGCCTACCTGAATCCACGACTCGAAGAGGCCACATCATCTAATGATTGAATTGGCTGATGATGATGATGATGACACTGCTAGCCCCGGCACCTCGCAACTTAAAATGGTTCAAATGGCTCTGAGCACTATGGGATTTAACATCTGTGGTCATCAGTCCCCTAGAACTTAGAACTACTTAAACCTAACTAACCTAAGGACATCACACACATCCATGCCCGAGGCAGGATTCGAACCTGCGACCGTAGCAGTCGCGCGGTTCCGGACTGAGCGCCTAGAACAGCGAGACCACCGCGGCCGGCTATGCGACTTAACTTCTAAGGTCATCAGTCGCCTAGAACTTAGAACGAATTAAACCTAACTAGCATAAGGACATCACACACATCCATGCCCAAGGCAAGATTCGAACCTGCGACCGTAGCGGTCGCTCGGTTCCAGACTGTAGCGCCTAGAACCGCACGGCCACTCCGGCCGGCACGGAAATGGATACACCACAACACATCACAGCGAGATTGTCGCGCCAGAAGAACAAAGTGAGCGACTGTTACACAACATTTTTGTGCAAACATCAGTCCAGCATCCAAAGTGACATCGCCTCTTACTAAGTTTGCTCTTCTTCCACAGGATGATCACAGCATTTACGAAAAGACTATGTAATATCAGTATGACTTTATTGTAAAGTTGATTTTGTAATGCCATTTAGCCTGAAGATGAGGTTTAACCCTCGAAACATGTCGCTAAATAAATAAGTAATACAATAGTTGACAAAGTTTGTTACTGGTAGCGGTAATTTTTTTTAAAAAAACCTTTACACAATAGGAATTCATGTGTTAAGAAAAATTGTAAACCCTTTGGAATATTGTTATTTCAGCAGTGTGTGATGTATAATAGGTGTGAACAATGTAATTTCGGCTTTGTTAATGTGAAAAATCAAAATACTGTATGATTACTAAAATGTGAGAAAAATTCTGCAACAACACTCTTCCAACTTATTTAGTTCAAACCAACCGTGAGAACCTGATGTTAGATTTTCAGCTTCAAGAATCAGACCCCTGGACAAGAAGAACTGGATACATCTCAACATGATACGCTAAGTTAACTTGAAAGTTTAATATAACCTTTTTTGTGGCGGCGTTCGTAGCGACAAACAATTCGCTGTAGAAACGGCTTACGAAGTCACCGCCACACTTTTAATAGCGGGCCGACCGGTCCGCTGGAACAGTGAACAGAAAGATGAAAACCCAAACACTCTGATTAAATAAGAGTCGGTACTTATCTTTATTAACGAAGATACAGAAACACAGTAGTGAACTCCGTGTCTACAGAAATCTGTCTAGTTCGAGTCGGAGCGGCTAGGTCAACGTCGGCTGACGACAAACAACAACTCTGCTGCGATGAACACACAACTGACTAGCAAGTACACAATTCGGTGGCGAGTATACAACTGAGCGGCGAATCCAGAACTGTCCTAGCGCTCGCGACTCCAGCGCTTAAGAAACCAGAAGCCAGCGGTGGCGCGCGCAGACTTGCGGCGATTTCCTGTCTCGCTGGCGCTGCTTATGCGGACGGCGTCCGGACTTTGATGCTGCCAACCTTTTGGCAGCGGGCTCGGGTGGCATTACTGGCTAGGATATAACAATCTTCGCTCCTCTCAAATCTTCATAAAAGATTTTCCTTATTAATTACTTGGACCGGTCGTTGTTTAATGTAGACAATAAATGGAAGTAGGAAGGAGTGGGGAGGGAGGGGGGGCGGGAATTACAATGCTCAATGGTTATTTAATGTATTTTTGCATGCTGCTCAGATTTGTAGCTAATGTGTCAATTTCCTCATTGTTACCACCTCCGTCCGACGCGTAATTACTCCTCGCTGGTGGTAGGTGGCACAGGGCACCGAGCCGGCGTGGGGATAAAGTGATAATGCGGGTTCTGCCAGGTGTGACGCTGTGATCTTGGTTACACACGTATTTTCTAACACAATACTCGCGTTCACGTCTTCCACAATACTACATGCACACACTAGCATGTCATCATTCACATTTGCGATTCTATGACGAAGTTACGTGGGAGGGTTTTTATAAGTGTCGTATAATGACACAATAATATTTTTCGTGTTGGTAAATGATATTAGCTGTGTTACCTACTATCTTCCACCATTCTTCAGAACAGTTACAGATACTCATCGGGCAATAGACCGCTCCACGAAAACTATCAACGCAACTGGCGCTGATAAGGGCGTCTTACGACTTCCGTATCGCTGGTGACTACGTTGAAGGATAGGAAATCTTTGAACGGCTTCCCAACATTCTGGCAACTTCTGTATTCCAGATAGACCACCTTCATTGTTGAGCTGTCTGATTACTCGGGTCACTTCACTAGAAGCCTCATCAATTGTACCAAAATGTTTTCCACGGAGTAGTTCCTTCAATTTGGGAAACAAATCAAATTCTAATGGGCTCGTATCAGGACTATATGGTGTGTAGGGAAGTATTTCCCATCCATACGTTTCTCTCACTGGTAGGGCAGTTTGCAGTCGCATCATTGCACAAAATGAGAACACCAACTGCAAGCACTTCAGGCCTTTTTTCAGGCATGAAAAGTTGGAACTTTTTCATTGTGGTGACTGAGACTTCAGCTGTGTCTCAATATCTCGTATCCAGGTTTCATCAAAAACGGTTCTCTTTCTGTTCGATTCTTCTGTGATTCTTTCGCGACCTGCTTTCTGCTCTTCATCAGATCATGCGAAACCCATCCAGTGGAAACTTTTCTCATCTTTAACTTTTCAGTTGTCTCAATAAATTAAAGTAACATGCATGCGCAATTTCCTCACATGTTTTTCGTCGATCCTCTCTCAAAGTGTCATTATCAATAACCTGAGAGTTGTAGACTGTTACAAGTGATGGCCTTCCACTCCTTGGGTTGTCCTCAGTGTTTACTCGACCTACACGGAAACGAGCAGACCTCTGCGTTACTGTACTGTGATCCGCTACACTTATTCCACACACCTCTCTCAAAGCTTTGTTAGGTTCTCTCCATGTAGGGATTCGATTTTCATGAATGAATGCTAGTCACTACAAGTAATCCAACCTGAATCGGTTTCAGCTTACTTTTTAAAACTGCCCACGCAACCTAACGGCCGTGCATGTTCAATATGCAAGACGTTCGAAGTGATCCCTGTATATCTATTTTGCATAAGTTTTAAATAAATAGCCAACGTCCTTGCCGCAGTGGTAACACCGGTTCCCGTCAGATCACCGAAGTTAAGCACTGTCGAGCTGGGCTAGCACTTGGATGGGTGACCATACTGTCTACCAAGTGCTGTTGGCAAGTAGGGTGTACTCAGCCCTTGTGAGGCAACACCGAGGAGCTACTTGATTGAGAAGTAGCGGCTCCGGTCTGATATAAGGACGGGAGAGCGGTGTGCCCCTCCATATCCTCATCCAATGACGTCTGTGGACTGAGGATGACACGGCGGCCGGTCGGTACCATTGAACCTCTTCGAGGGAGTCAATTTTAGTTTAAATAAATAGATGCCACTACTAAAGTTCTAACTCTCGTGCATCAGCAAGAGCGAAAAAAGGAAACCACAAAAGAATGGGACGTTAGCTTTCGTTTGTACAAGAACTTCTGGACACATTAGGTACAAGAACTTCTGGACACTTTAAAGAGGTTCCGTCGATATCAAGGCACTACTGAATAGAATTGGAGAGAGAAGAAATTTGTGGCACGATCTGACTAGATGAAGGGATCGTTGATAGGACACATTCTGAAACACCAAGGGATCACCAATTTAGTATTGCAGGGAAGTGTGTGGGGGAGGCTAAAAATTGTAGAGGGAGACCAAGAGACGTAAGGATGTAAGTTCCAATAGTTCTTTGGACCATCTGGGTCTGCCGGGGGCTGTTGGCAAGTGAGGTGCGCTCAGCGTTGTGAGGCACGAAAACACAACGGCTGGGAGAGCAGTATGCTGACTATGTCCCCCACCCACCACCCCACCAATATCCGCATCCAACCTGACGCCCTACTCACTAAGGATGGCACGGTGGTCGGTCGGTGCCGTTGGGGCTTCCGAGGTCAGTTTGGGTGAAGTTTAGTTTAGGAGCACATTTTATAGCATTGTCTACTACGTATAGTAGAGGAACAATTCGGAGATGGTATTGTTTGTATCAGCATGACAAGGCAACGTGTCATAAATCAGCGTCTTGCAGGGGATGGATTGTGGACAAAAACATTCCTCAAATAGATTGGCATCCAGAGAGTCCAGACCTGAGCCCTAATAAATGCCTTTGGGATGAGTTAGAACGCCGACTTTGCTCCAAACCCGAGTATCCACATCACTATCTGGTTTCGGCTCTTGAGGAAGGATGGGCTGCCATTTCTCCACAGACACTTTATTGATAGTTTCCCCAGCAAAGTCAAAGGGTGAACACACCCCATATTAATATCCACTAATATGTGTCTGGACACTTGTGACCAAATGGTGAATATCTACTGGATTGGTGCCCAAGTTCGTAGCGTTTGTCCATTGTTGTTGTTGTTGTTGTTGTGGTCTTCAGTCCTGAGACTGGTTTGCTGCAGCTCTCCACGCTACTCTATCCTGTGCAAGCCTCTTCAACTCCCAGTACCTACTGCAACCTACATCCTTCTGAATCTGTTTAGTGTATTCATCTCTTGGTCTCCCTCTACGATTTTTACCCTCCACACTGCCCTCCAATACTAAATTGGTGATCCCTTGATGCCTCAGAATATGCCCACCAAACGATCCCTTCTCCTAGTCAAGTTGTACCACAAGTTTATCTTCTCTCCAATTCTATTCAATACCTCCTCATCAGTTATTTTAATAAAAACTACAGATATACGTAACACAGGCTTTAGTCAACAATAATGTATTCTCCTTGTCAATTTTCAACACTATGGCAATACTGGCGTACCTTTTCGATTCGAGTATTGTAGAAATCATGTGGTTTCGAGGCGGAGAACCCGTCGAGCCATGTTCGGAACTCATTTTCAGCCGGAAAGGAAGTTCCTTGAATGTTGTTCGATAGAGATTGGAGAATGTGAAAATCTAAGTGTGCTGAATCAGGTGAATGAGGTGGATGCGGAATGAATTCTTAACACAACTCCTGCACTGTGTTTTTTGCCAGACTGGCAGAACGGGGGCGGGTGTTACTGCGCGTTGGTTGGTTGATCGGGAGGAAGGGATCAAACAGCGAGGTCCACAGTCGCATCGAATTAGGGAAGGATGGGGAAGGAAGTCGACCGTGCCCTATCAGTGAACCATTCCGGTATTTGCCTGAAGCGATTTAGGGAAATCACTAAAAACTTAAACCAGGATTGCTGGATGAAGGTTTGAACCGTCGTCGTGCCAAATGCAAGTCCAGTGTGCTAACCAATGCGCCACCTCGCTCGGTATCGTGGAGTCGTTCTCGGATTTCGTCTACAAGATGCCTCAGTTGTTGACAGTAAATGACAGCAGTGACGGCTACACCTGTGGGAAGCAATTGGTAGTACACCACACCTTCGCTGTTCCACCTGATGCATAACATTATATTTTGTGGAATACACGCACATCTTTGTCTGGAGAGTTGCTGCTTTCTTTGATCTCAACCATTCTTTTCTTTTCCCCGTGTTACCATAAAGACACTGTGTCTCACCACCAGTAACGATACAGGTTAGGAACTGTTGGTGTTGTTCAAGAGCCAGTTGATGACGATCAACCATAGATGTACATACAGCCGCCCGCTGGTTTTTGTGACTTCGCCCTACAGCATGCAGCACCCGTGTACCTGATTTCTGAATCTTCCCCATTGCATGCAAATGTCGCACGACGGTGGAATGATCACAGTGCATCACTTTTGCCAGCTCTCTAGTACACTGACGTTCATCATTGTGGGTTAATGTGTTTAAACGATCTTCATCAAACACAGAAGTTCTTCCTGAATGTGGAGAGTCACTAATGCCAAAACGATCTTGCCGCGCTGTGTCCAGCGGCATTATCCTTATGCACGGCGCAAATGTTTCTGGCTGACTCCACCGCTGTCACTCCTCTACTGAACTCAACCAGAAGAATGCGTCGGAAATGTTCCGATTTCCCCCACTTGGCACTCCGTTTTATAGTGTCCACGGATCCATTCACTACCGCCAAATGACAAAATGACAAATTGTGAACTTAGATAACAACAGTAAGCTACTAATAAAAAATGACAATCGATAAATAAATCGATAGGAACTGGAATTGGAATGCCAAGGTACAAAACAAAACCCTACCGACTTTCGCATCAACCTAACAGATGTAAGTGTAACCACGGTCTAACCAACACCGATTCAAAGGAAGGCCTCGGCGCTTGTTGGTAACGTCACGTCAGCTAGGCACGGCGAACGCCAGGTCTGTTGCAGGCAGAAACGCCTGGGCGTGCTTATCACTATAAATCTCTTATTTTTGGACAAAATGTTGGGTATTGTTTTGAATTCTGCAGTTTTATTTATATGAAAGATTTTCTTACTATCGTAAAGCTACAAATGAAGATCATAGTTCTGTATTACTGAATCCTGTCGAAACAAACGTAGATCAATATGAGAAGATGCTTTGCCCCATTGCAAGCTTCGGAAATTTTACATTCAAGTTACTCTATTTACTTGATCCATTTTGTTATCGAAACTTACCCCAACCCCCTTACAATTAACTCATTTCTTTTATTTATTTATTTATTTATTTATTTATTTATTTTCGTTTGACGTCGTCATTGGAAATGTGAACTAATTTACATGTGTAAATGCCCAACTGTTGCCAGTCATTAGATTACAGTCGTTTTCAACGAAAGGAGTTCTAAACAGGAAACAAAATAGCTTCATACATCTAAAATACTGCTGAGCTTAAACTTTTTAAACATGCACATTAGAAAAGCTAAAAATTCCCCTCTTGCAACTGAAAGGAGAAACTTTATAAGATACAAAAATTTCATTTGATAAAACAAGTATCTCTCTTTTGCCTCTTCTTCTGTCCCCCACCCCCTCCCCCAACGTGTACAATCGCAAGATGTTTCATTAACATTAAGCGCTCCTCACCCCATAGTCAACCAAGATACCTAAAGAAGAGCACCAAAATGTTCACAGTTTCTTGTAAAAACAACCCAGTACAAACGTAACTTCCTCAGATTTACAAATAAGGTAAAGAAGCACGAATTCTGTTGCTGCTGGACCTTGAAGTTGTTTTTGTATGTCAATTCTTAAAACAAGTGGAAATTTAAGTTCAGGAGTACACTATTTGTTAAGAGGTGTAATGAATTGCACAATTACTTGATTGCAGAAATCTCTCAGAACAATGTGTGTTGGTCAACTACCGCCGATAGTTCCACATTTTCCTGTGTCAGAGAGGGAGACACCGCCATTATGAGTATGCCTTCAACAGACCTGGCGTTCGCCGTGCCTAGCTGACGAGACGTCACGAACAAGCACCGAGCCCTTCCTTTGAGTCGGTGTTGGTCTAACAGAACAGTCGCGATACAGTCGCGAGACTTCGTCTCGTTTTTGTTACCCACATTATATCAGCGCCCTAAGCGGCCAGCAAGCGACGCATCTCAACGATATTGAATGAGTGCGAATACTAATGTTTATGTTAATTTGTAACATAGTTTTTTTACAATATGGAGTCTTCGCAGTGCCAAAAAATCGATAGTAAAAAATGTCTCCACATTTGACATTTGTAAGTTTCCTACGAACCCTGGAAAGGTAAGAAACCGTGCATTACAGGACAGTTAATTTACGACGCTCTTATAACGTGCAGATATTTACCAAATAACGTCGTTTTCATTTAATAACAAAAAAGTGCTAGTAAACACCGGAAGACGTGACCTTTTGCAGAAAGACGTTGATATCTACCAAACAAAGGGAAGTTTTGTTCGCTACACTTTCAACCAAATCAGTGCATTCGGAATGTAGGTGACCTATTTGGAATGTAATAACTGCATTTTGTAGTGTATGGAATAAGTTCAAAAAATGGCTCTGAGCACAATGGGACTTAACATCTATGGTCATCAGTCCCCTGGAACTTAGAACTACTTAAACCTAACTAACCTAAGGACATCACACAACACACAATCATCACGAGGCAGAGAAAATCCCTGACCCCGCCGGGAATCGAACCCGGGCGCGGGAAGCGAGAACGCTACCGAACGACCACGAGCTGCGGACTATGGAATAAGTCACCACAGCTGTACGTTAAGAGAAAACGACACAGACGTTAATAAATCCTCAAAAGTAAGAAGAAACTAGTTCTACTATTGTTGTTGAGTTTGAGCCACAAACGGTAAGAATCTTCAACGCATTCGTTTTTTAAGCAAAAGTAAATACATTATAACAATATTCGTGTATTAGCTAGTCGAGTAGAGTATAAGAATGGGCGAATCATTAAACTCCATAAAAAATGTTTACGTTTCAAGGGAAGTGCCTATGATAATAACAAAGGGCAACAACAGAAACACAGGCTTTGTATGCATCAAATATACACTCCTGGCCATTAAAATTGCTACACCACGAATCGACGTGCTACAGAAGCAAAATTTAACCGACAGCAAGAAGATGCTATGATATGCAAATGATTAGCTTTTCAGAGCATTCACACAAGGTTGGTGCCGGTGGCGACACCTACAACGTGCTGACATGAGGAAAGTTTCCAACCGCTTTCTCATAAACAAGCAGCAGTTGACCGGCGTTGCCAGGTGAAACGTTGTTGGTTGTTGTGATGCCTCGTATAAGGAGGAGAAATGCGTACCATCACGTTTCCGACTTTGATAAAGGTCGGATTCTAGTCTATAACGATTGCGGTTTATCGTATAGCGACATTGCTGCTCTGCTCGCGTTGGTCGAGATCTAATGACTGTTGGCAGAATATGGAAGCGGTGGGTTCAGGAGGGTAATACGGAACGCCGTGCTGGATCCCAACGGCCTCGTATCACTAGTAGTCGAGATGACAGGCATCTTATCCGCATGGCTGTAACGGATCGTGCAGCCACTTCTTGATCCCTGAGTCAACAAATGGGTACGTTTGCAAGAAGAGTTCGACGACGTTTGCAGCAGCATGGACTATCAGCTCGGAGACCATGGCTGCGGTTACCCTTACGCTGCATCACAGACAGGAGCACCTGCGATGGTGTACTCAACGACGAACCTGGGTGCACGAATGGCAAAAAGTCATTTTTTCGGATGAATTCAGGTTCTGTTTACAGCGTCATGATGGTCGCATCCGTGTTTGGCGACATCGCGGTGAACGTACATTGGAAGCGTGTATTCGTCATCGCCATACTGGCGTATCACCCGGCGTGATGGTATGGTGTGCCATTGGTTACACGTGTCGGTCACCTCACGTTCCCAATGACGGCACTCTGAAAAGTGGACGTTACATTCCAGTTGTGTTATGACCCGTGGCTCTACCCTTCATTCGATCCCTGCGAAACCCTAGATTTCAGCAGGATAATGCACGGCCGCATGTTGCAGGTCCTGTACGGGCCTTTCTGGATACAGAAAATGTTCGACTGCTGCCCTGGCCAGCACATTCTCCAAACCTCCTACCAATTGAAAACGTCTGGTCAATGGTGCCTGAGCAACTGGCTCTTCACAATACGCCAGTCACTAGTCCTAATGAACTGTGGTATCGTGTTGAAGCTGCATGGACAGCTGGACTTGTACACGCCGTCCAAGCTTTGTTTGACTGAATGCCCAGGTGTATCAAGGCCGCTATTACGGCCAGAGGTTGTTGTTGTGGGAACTGATTTCTCAGGATATATGCACCCAAATTGCGTGAAAATGTAATCACATGTCAGTTCTATTATAATACACTCCTGGAAATGGAAAAAAGAACACATTGACACCGGTGTGTCAGACCCACCATACTTGCTCCGGACACTGCGAGAGGGCTGTACAAGCAATGATCACACGCACGGCACAGCGGACACACCAGGAACCGCGGTGTTGGCCGTCGAATGGCGCTAGCTGCGCAGCATTTGTGCACCGCCGCCGTCAGTGTCAGCCAGTTTGCCGTAGCATACGGAGCTCCATCGCAGTCTTTAACACTGGTAGCATGCCGCGACAGCGTGGACGTGAACCGTATGTGCAGTTGACGGACTTTGAGCGAGGGCGTATAGTGGGCATGCGGGAGGCCGGGTGGACGTACCGCCGAATTGCTCAACACGTGGGGCGTGAGGTCTCCACAGTACATCGATGTTGTCGCCAGTGGTCGGCGGAAGGTGCACGTGCCCGTCGACCTGGGACCGGACCGCAGCGACGCACGGATGCACGCCAAGACCGTAGGATCCTACGCAGTGCCGTAGGGGACCGCACCGCCACTTCCCAGCAAATTAGGGACACTGTTGCTCCTGGGGTATCGGCGAGGACCATTCGCAACCGTTTCCATGAAGCTGGGCTACGGTCCCGCACACCGTTAGGCCGTCTTCCGCTCACGCCCCAACATCGTGCAGCCCGCCTCCAGTGGTGTCGCGACAGGCGTGAATGGAGGGACGAATGGAGACGTGTCGTCTTCAGCGATGAGAGTCGCTTCTGCCTTGGTGCCAATGATGGTCGTATGCGTGTTTGGCGCCGTGCAGGTGAGCGCCACAATCAGGACTGCATACGACCGAGGCACACAGGGCCAACACCCGGCATCATGGTGTGGGGAGCGATCTCCTACACTGGCCGTACACCACTGGTGATCGTCGAGGGGACACTGAATAGTGCACGGTACATCCAAACCGTCATCGAACCCATCGTTCTACCATTCCTAGACCGGCAAGGGAACTTGCTGTTCCAACAGGACAATGCACGTCCGCATGTATCCCGTGCCACCCAACGTGCTCTAGAAGGTGTAAGTCAACTACCCTGGCCAGCAAGATCTCCGGATCTGTCCCCCATTGAGCATGTTAGGGACTGGATGAAGCGTCGTCTCACGCGGTCTGCACGTCCAGCACGAACGCTGGTCCGACTGAGGCGCCAGGTGGAAATGGCATGGCAAGCCGTTCCACAGGACTACATCCAGCATCTCTACGATCGTCTCCATGGGAGAATAGCAGCCTGCATTGCTGCGAAAGGTGGATATACACTGTACTAGTGCCGACATTGTGCATGCTCTGTTGCCTGTGTCTATGTGCCTGTGGTTCTGTCAGTGTGATCATGTGATGCACCTGACCCCAGGAATGTGTCAATAAAGTTTCCCCTTCCTGGGACAATGAATTCACGGTGTTCTTATTTAAATTTCCAGGAGTGTATATTTGTCCAATGAATACCCGTTTATGATCTGCATTTCTTCTTGGTGTAGCAATTTTAATGGCCAGTAGTGTATATTTATAGTCTCTTGCTTTCAGCGAAGTAAAGTGCAAATATACAGATACTCGAAAGTATTTCTTCATGAATAAGTTGTAGTGTGATTCGACTGGTTTTACATGCATTTCACGATCCTTCATGTCTCTTTGTAGTGTACAAACGCACGGAAGCACAATGATAAAAACTAATTCGTTAATTACGTAAAAGATAATTAAAAACGAACATTATTCGTAAGACGCATGTGACTTTTCTCACCGCTTGGAGCGCTAGTGTCGTTCTAGCAGTCAAACTGTAACAACTTTCACACCAGTGCGTCTCGTGACCGTGTTTATGAGACTGTGATGTAGTCAAAATGGATGAGACGCAAGCGACTGTGTTGTGGAGTCTGTGGTGGTCCGAAGGTCGGGGGATGCAGACGGGATGAGCGCGGCATAAATCGCACCCCCGTTCGGAGCCACCCTCCCGAATTCCTGGCCGCCCGTAATTGGTGGAAGGGGCGCGCCGCCCCTGCCTGAGGCTAATAGCAGGTCGCACACCCCCTCCCCTCCCTGCCTTACATCAGGCCGTTTTAAAAAAGCATTAGCGTCACGGCCCACAGCCGCATGAAATATGGCTTTATTCACTTTGGGGAAAAGGCCCGGCCCGTAATCGTGAAATAAGTGCCGCGGGCCGCGGCCGGCCGACCGCTCCCTGCGTTAATTCGGCCGCAGCCAGATGCGAGACCGTCGCAGCTTATGTGTGGAGAATTACAAAGCGGAGAGGGGGGGGGGGGAGTAAAACGCGAGCAGCGAAATTGCCGAAATCGGTGCAATTTAGGCGGGTCGCTTTCCAGGCGCTGCACCTGAGGAGCAGGAGTTATACGGGGGCGGTTAAAAATCGGAATGGAGGCATTAGATAAGGCTGCGGACGCGAACGTGGAAGCGATTTCGCAGCAGGTCCGGCAGCGATGTGTTTGACCAGGAAGCAAATAACTCTCCGGTGTTCTCATCAGTACGAGCTATCCAGAGACGTAACTAGGGCCGGAGTGCATGCCCTGGGCGTAGTTTCCTTGAGGACGTGTATTTACTGACGAAAAGTTGCACAGGTCACACCAATATTCAAGAAAAGCAGTAGAAGTAATCCACTAAATTACAGGCCCATATCGTTAACATCGATATGCAGCAGGATTTTAGTACATATATTGTGTTCGAACATTATGAATTACCTCGAAGGAAACGGTCTATTGACACACAGTCAACATGGGTTTAGAAAACATCGTTCTTGTGAAACACAACTAGCTCTTTATTCGCGTGAATTGTTGAGTGCTATTGACAAGGGATTTCAGATCGATTCCGTATTTCTGGATTTCCAGAAGGCTTTTGACACTGGACCACACAAGCGGCTCGTAGTGAAATTGCGTGCTTATGGAATGTCGTCTTAGTTATGTGACTGGATTTGCCATTTCCTGTCAGAGGGGTCATAGGTCGTAGTAATTGACGGAAAGTCATCGAGTAAAACAGAAGTGATTTCAGGCGTTCACTAAGGTAGTGTTATAGGCCCTTTGCTGTTCCTTATCTATATAAACGATTTGGGAGACAATCTGAGCAGCCGTCTTCGGTTGTTTGCAGATGACGTTTATCGACTAATAAAGTCATCAGAAGATCAAAACAAACTGCAAAACGATGTAGAAGAGATATCTGAACGGTGCGAAAAGTGGCATTTGACCCTAAGTAACGAAAAGTTTCAGGTCATCCACATGAGTGCTAAAAGGAACTCGTTAAACTTCGGTTACACAATAAATCAGTCTAATCTATAAGCCGTAAATTCAACTAAATACTTAGGTATTGCAATTACGAACAACTAAAATTGGAAAGAACACACAGAAAATGTTGTGGACAAGGCTAACCAAAGGATACGTTTTATTGGCAGGACACTTAGAAAATGTAACAGACCTACTACGGAGACTGCCTACACTACGCTTGTCTGTCCTCTTTTAGAATACTGCTGCGTGGTGTGGGATCCTTACCAGATAGGACTGACGGAGTACATCGAAAAAGTTCAAAGAAAGGCAGCACTTTTTGTATTATCGCGAAACATGGGAGAGAGTGTCACGGAAATGATACAGGACTTGGGCTGGAAATCATTAAAAGAAAGGCGTTTTTCGTTGAGACGGAATCTTCTCACGAAATTCCAATCACCAACTTTCTCCTCTGAATGCGAAAATATTTTGTTGACACCGACCTACATAGGGAGGAACGATAATCACTATAAAATAAGGGAAATCAGAGCTCATACGGAAAGATATAGGTGTTCATTCTTTCCGCGCGCTATACGAGATTGGAATAATAGAGAATTGTGAAGGTGGTTCGATGAATCCTCTACGAGGCACTTAAATGTGATTTGCAGAGTATCCATGTAGATGTAGATGAAAAGGAGGAATAGCAAAAGAAGAAGGAAGAGGTAGGACGAACAAGAGGAAGAGCAACTGTTGGGCGCTAAAATGCGAAGGAATGTGGAGGAATATGTGAAAAGAAATTATGACGAGATTCGGTTTGGATACTCAGCAAGCTGCTGTACAGTGCATGGCGGACGGTACATCGCACCAATATTATTGATTTTCTTTCCTCTCTGTACTGAGCAAGGGAAAAGTGAATGTTTAGATAAGCGTCTGTACGCACCGTAATCTCTCTTATCTTCACGATTCCTACGAGAGATATACTGTAATAACAGCATGCTTCCGTTCCACAGGGATCAGTTCTAGGAGCATTCCTGTCCTTGCTTTATATACATTGGTTGGAACTTAAATAATGGCAACACTGCTGTGGAGACACTATGCAATGGAATTTACTATTGTCGCTGATAGCATAGGTTGTTGACATGCCTACCTTACCTCCGAGCAATGGACTCGCCCGTCCCACCTTACCGACGTGTGCACAATCTAGGGAAACATAGTCACTTGTGAACGAGCGGTCTAACGTAATGGTGTCACTATGTTTTCGAAACAGGAACAATGGAGTTGGATCAAGACTGAATGTGCCAGGGGTCGTACCGTGCAGCATGACAGTGTCATCAAGGTCTTCATAGGGCGTGAGGGGAATCGGCATTGCCGTACATAACAGAGGCACGTTGGGTAAAAGCCTTCAACGAAGGTTGGCAAACTACGGCAGACATGCATCGGGCAGATCGTCCTAGCGTCTCTGCATGCTGTTGCCGCTTTAGTGGACAGCGATCGACGCTATACAATTCGTGAGCTCGCCCACGAAACCGGATTAGCGCATACGACTGTGCTTCGCATCCTGAAGGAACGCCTGAGCATTCGAAAAATTGCATCGCGATGGGTTTCGCATGAACTGACGGAAATGAGTTACGACGCTGCTCAGACGCACTTGGAGCGCTATGAGCGCGAAAGAAAGGCTTTCTTACGCCGTATCGTAACACTGGATGAGACATGGGACACATCGTTCGAGCCAAAACTGAAACGCCAATCCAACGAATGGCGTCGTTATGGGTTGCCGCGTAAGTCTAAAGTGCGTCAAAACCCTAGTATGGTGAAAGTTATGGTGATTCTCGTGTACGACTGTTATGGTGTTATCCTAACGCATTACGTTCCTCCACGGCAGACCGTCAATGCACAGTATTACTTTTGTGGCGGTGTTCGTAGCGGCAAACAATTCGCTGTGGAAACGGCTTACGAAGTCACCGCCACACTTTTAATAGCGGGCCGACCGGTCCGCTGGAACAGTGAACAGAAAGATGAAAACCCAAACACTGATTAAATAAAAGTCGGTACTTATCTTTATTAACGAAGATACAGAAACACAGGAGTGAACTCCGTGTCTACAGAGATCTGTCTAGTTCGAGTCGGAGCGGCTAGGTCAGCGTCGGCTGACGACAAACAACAACTCTGCTGCGATGAACACACAACTGACTAGCAAGTACACAATTCGGTGGCGAGTATACAACTGAGCGGCGAATACAGAACTGTCCTAGCGCTCGCGACTCCAGCGCTCAAGAAACCAGAAGCCAGCGGTGGCGCGCGCAGACTTGCGGCGATTTCCTGTCTCGCTGGCGCTGCTTATGCGGACGGCGTCCGGACTTTGATGCTGCCAACCTTTTGGCAGCGGGCTCGGGTGGCATTACTGGCTAGGATATAACAATTACTGTTCGTTTTTGGAACATCACCTGCGACCAGCTTTACGAAAGAAGCGGCGACACTTTCTGCGTAACCCACCCATCATTTTGCACGACAATGCGCGGGGGCATACAGGGCAAGTTGTGGCTGCTCTGTTCGGTCGATGGGACTGGGAAGTACTGTACCATCCACCGTACTCCCCGGACTTACGTTCTTGTGACTTTGATTCCGAAGATGAAGGAACCACTTCGTGGCAGTCGCTTCAGTACTGTTCCAGAGATTCGACAGGCAGTAGACCGCTCCATTCGCACCATCAACAGAACAGGCTCTCCTTACGCTATACTACGCCTTCCACATCGCTGGCAACGGGTTCTACACAACGCTGGTGACTACTTTGAAGGATAATAACAGGTGCAAACACGTAACTCTTTTGTATCGGTTGTGAATCAATAGATGCCACTATTTAAGTTCCAACCCTCTTACTTACTTCTCATCTTAAACTGATAAAGCGTAAATTGTGCAAACACCATAATCAAGCTCAGTTCCTATGAATTGCGATGTTTCGGATAGGGCACCATGAATACAGCTGTATAACAGAGATGAAGACACCCAATTTGGTTAGAAGCCGCTTGTGAGGAACGATGATGAAAGCGTTCTGGAAATCAAGAAATACAGAATCAGTTTCAGATGCCTTGTCGTAGTACTCATTACTTCATGAAAATAAATAGCTAATTGTGCTGCACAGAAAAGAAATTTTCTGAGTCTGTGGTGACTATGTGGCAATAGACCGTTTTCTTCGAAGTAATTCATAATGTTCGCACACAGTATATGTGCTGGAACCCTCCTGCAAATCGACATCGTATCAATCAATTCAGCGATTTGCTCCAATTTCCTTTCTTGAGTGTTGGTCTGAGGCGTGCAACTTTCCAGTCCTTAGGCACGAATCTTTCGTCGAGAGAGTGGATTTATTAGACTGCTAAGTATGGAGCTATCATATCGTCATACTCTGAAAGGAATTTAACTGGTCTTTTGCACGACAATGCGTGTGCTCATACAGCGCAAGCTGTGGGTGCTCTGTTCGGTCGATGGGACTGGTAAGTACTGTACCATCCACCGTACTCCCCGGACTTGAATTTAATATGTGGTTTGAGTTGCTTTGTCCGATTGATACCTGCTTCTAAATCAGTCTCATTGGCAACAATTCTTCATTCGAAATCTGGAATATTTATTTCGTCTTCTTTGGTGAAGGAATTTCTAAAAACCGTATTTAGTAATTCGGCTTTAGTGGCACGTCCATCGGTTGCATTAGTATAGCTATCGGATAGTGAAGGTGGTGTCCTGCCGATGGTGTACTTCACATACGGCCAGGATCTCTCTAGATTTTCTCTCGAATTTGGTTCTGGAAACTATTAAAAGCATTTGGCACCTAAATCCGCACAAGATTTCGAGCTTCTGTGGGACTTTGTCACACTTGCGTATTTTGCGTTCTTTTAAATTTGGTATGCTTTTTCCATTGCTTCTGTAAAAGTGTTCTGACCAGTTTCGTGTACCATGGACGATCAGTTATTTATTTGGTATAAATCTTGCAACTGTTGTCGATACTATGTCATTGATTTCACCCACATCTAGTCTAGGCTCACATACTTTGTTCGGAAGGAAGATGCCAAGAGATTTCTCTTAATACACTCCTGGAAATTGAAATAAGAACACCGTGAATTCATTGTCCCAGGAAGGGGAAACTTTATTGACACATTCCTGGGGTCAGGTGCATCACATGATCACACTGACAGAACCACAGGCACATAGACACAGGCAACAGAGCATGCACAATGTCGGCACTAGTACAGTGTATATCCACCTTTCGCAGCAATGCAGGCTGCTATTCTCCCATGGAGACGATCGTAGAGATGCTGGATGTAGTCCTGTGGAACGGCTTGCCATGCCATTTCCACCTGGCGCCTCAGTCGGACCAGCGTTCGTGCTGGACGTGCAGACCGCGTGAGACGACGCTTCATCCAGTCCCAAACATGCTCAATGGGGGACAGATCCGGAGATCTTGCTGGCCAGGGTAGTTGACTTACACCTTCTAGAGCACGTTGGGTGGCACGGGATACATGCGGACGTGCATTGTCCTGTTGGAACAGCAAGTTCCCTTGCCGGTCTAGGAATGGTAGAACGATGGGTTCGATGACGGTTTGGATGTACCGTGCACTATTCAGTGTCCCCTCGACGATCACCAGTGGTGTACGGCCAGTGTAGGAGATCGCTCCCCACACCATGATGCCGGGTGTTGGCCCTGTGTGCCTCGGTCGTATGCAGTCCTGATTGTGGCGCTCACCTGCACGGCGCCAAACACGCATACGACCATCATTGGCACCAAGGCAGAAGCGACTCTCATCGCTGAAGACGACACGTCTCCATTCGACCCTCCATTCACGCCTGTCGCGACACCACTGGAGGTGGGCTGCACGATGTTGGGGCGTGAGCGGAAGACGGCCTAACGGTGTGCGGGACCGTAGCCCAGCTTCATGGAGACGGTTGCGATGGGCCTCGCCGATACCCCAGGAGCAACAGTGTCCCTAACTTGCTGGGAAGTGGCGGTGCGGTCCCCTACGGCACTGCGTAGGATCCTACGGTCTTGGCGTGCATCCGTGCGTCGCTGCGGTCCGGTCCCAGGTCGAAGGGCACGTGCACCTTCCGCCGACCACTGGCGACAACATCGATGTACTGTGGAGACCTCACGCCCCACGTGTTGAGCAATTCGGCGGTACGTCCACCCGGCCTCCCGCATGCCCTCTATACGCCCTCGCTCAAAGTCCGTCAACTGCACATACGGTTCACGTCCACGCTGTCGCGGCATGCTACCAGTGTTAAAGACTGCGATGGAGCTCCGTATGCCACGGCAAACTGGCTGACATTGACGGCGGCGGTGCACAAATGCTGCGCAGCTAGCGCCATTCGACGGCCGACACCGCGGTTCCTGGTGTGTCCGCTATGCCGTGCGTGTGATCATTACTTGTACAGCCCTCTCGCAGTGTCCGGAGCAAGTATGGTGGGTCTGAAACACCGGTGTCAATGTGTTCTTTTTTCCATTTCCAGGAGTGTAGATATAATTTGCTTTTATTTTTGGCGGGTTTGATGTTACGATGGTCAGTCTTACTACCACGACATTTTCGCCACTAAGATCCATATCTAGGAAGATACTCCCTACCTGCTCAGGATTCAAAAATGGTTCAAATGGCTCTGAGCACTATGGGACTCAACTGCTGTGGTCATCAGTCCCCTACAACTTAGAACTACTTAAACCTAACTAACCTAAGGACATCACACACATCCATGCCTGAGGCAGGATTCGAACCTGCGACCGTAGCAGTCGCACGGTTCCGGACTGCGCACCTAGAACCGCGAGACCACCGCGGCCGGCTGCTCAGGATTATTTTTTGCTAACGGGTCAAGTACGTTTTCTCAGCCATTTACACTTAGAGTGATCACCTCGACCAGTTGCTGAAAGTTATTTTGGAGAATGTATTTAGCACAATTTAGGACATTGTTTTATGCCTACGACCGGCTGTGATATGTGTTTTCGCCAACATATCTAGGGTACATTGAAGTCACCACCAACTGCAACTGAAGAAATTGCAAAAAGGTAGAAAATTAAGGGAATGGAGCTTGAATAAGTTAAAAGAATCAGAGATTGTTGAGAGTTTAAGAGGAAGTGTTAGACATAAGGCACACAACAGAAGACGAACTGGTAACCTTAGAGATCAAATGGTTAGGGCAGCAGGGGATTAAATAGACAAAAAGAGAAAACCCAATAGAAGTCCTTGGATGATGGACGACATACTCTACTGAATTTAACGGACGAAAGGAGAAAATATAAGAAAGCAGTAAACGAAGCAGACGATAGGGAATAGAGACATCTAAAAAATGAGATTAAGAGGCAGTGCAAAATGGCAAAACAGGAATGGCTAGAAGACGAACGGTAGGCTATAGAAGCCTGTGTAACTAGGGGAAAGAAACCTTTCGAGAGAACAGAAGAGCAGCTATGAGGATATCAAGAACTCAGACGACAAGGCAGTACTAAGAAAGGAAAGCTGAAAGTTGGCAGAAATATATAGAGGTGCTATCTAAAGTAAATGAACAGGAATTTAATATTGTAGAAAGGGAACAGGAAGCAGATAAAGATGAGGTGGGAGATATGATAACGCGAGAAGAATTCTACAGAGGACTGAAAGATCCAAGTCGAAAAAAGGCCTTGGGGTGCACGACATGCCCTCAGAATTACTGAGCTACTTCGGAGAGACTGGTGTGCAAGACGTGTGAGACACGCGAAATACCTTCAGACTTCAAGAAGGATGTCGTAACTCCGATTCCAAGGAAGTCAGACGGTGACAGATGTGAATATTACCGCAGTGTCTAGTACGTCATAGTTGCAAAATACTGTCACGAGTTATTTACAGAAGAATGGAGAAACTGGTAGAAGCTGACCTAGGGAAAACCAGTTTGGGTTCCGCAGAAATGGAAGAACTCGCGAGGCAGTACTGACCCTATGACTTACCTTAGAAAATTAGAAATTTGTGGTGAGTTCCTATGGGACCAAACTGCTGAGGTCATCGGTCCCTAGGCATACACACTACTTAATGTAACTTAAACTAACTTACGCTAAGGACAACACACACACCCATGCCCGAGGCAGGACTCGAACCTCCAACGGGTGGAGCCACGCGAACCGTGGCAAGGCGCCCAAGAACGCGCGGCTAAAACGCGAGGCTCAGATGCTCTGACCTGGACTGGATGGAGAGGACCAGGAGATCCGAGTGCGGACTTGATGGAAGTGAAAGCAGTGCAGCTAAGCAGATGAGCAGGGGACGCAGCTGCAGCTACTGCGACGCGCCGTTGTTTTCTTAGGAAAGCCATATCCAAATCAGTACAGTTCATCACGGCGTACGAGAATTCACAGTAAACATTGCAGTTGGCACCGGCGACATAGGCCATTTGTCTCGCACTTGAGGGATCCGATCGATTACCAGTCTCAGGAGCACATGTGTTGGGTGCATGATTTTCGTTAGCACTCACTAAGCTTCTACACTCATGCTCATAAATTTGCGGGTTTAAATTACCTCGGGGTATGACCATGCGGTGCATTTGACCTGCGGTCGTCGCGCAGTGGCACTGGCAGCAGCCCACATACGCAGAGGTGTGTTGGTGCATGTCAGAGTACGGTGCAGCGAGTAAGTGTGCAGACGATTTCAGACGTGCAAATCGTGACTGTGTGTTTAAAACGCCTCAAAGAACACGCGTTGATGACTTTATTACGGGGAGAATACTAGGACGACCGGAGGATGGTCAAACACAGTAGGTTGTAGCACGGGCCCTTCATGTGCCACAAAGTGTGATCTCACGATTATGGCAACGAGTCCAGCAGACAGGAAACGTGTCCAGGCGCTACAGAACGGGACCTCCACAGTGTACAACACTACAAGAAGACCTATATCTCACCATCAGTGCCCGAGGACGGCCACGGAGTACTGCAGGTAGCCTTGCTCGGGACCTTACCGCAGCAAATGGAGCAGTTGTCTCCATACACACAGTCTACAGAAGACTGAACAGACACGTTTACTCGCTCGGAGACCTGCAAGGTGCATTTCACTAACGCCTGGTCACAGGAGAGCCCGTAAAGCCTGGTGTCAAGAACACAGTACATGGTCATTAGAACAGTGGTCCCAGGTTATGTTCACGGACGAGTCCAGGTATAGTCTGAACAGTGATTCTCGCCCGGTTTTCATCTGGCGTGAACCAGGAACCAGATACCAAACCCTTAATGTCCTTGAAACGGACCTGTATGGAGGTCGTGGTTTGATGGTGTGGGGTGGGATTATGATTGGTGCACGTACACCCCTGCATGTCTTTGACGAACTGTAACAGGTCAGGTGTTTTGGGACGTCAGTTTGCACCAGCATGTCCTCCTTTTCAGGGGTGCAGTGGGTCCCTACCTTCCTCCTGATGGATGATAACGCAGGGCCCCACCGAGCTGCCATCGTGGAGGAGAACCTTGAAACAGAAGATACCAGGCGAATGGAGTGGCCTGCCTGTTCTCCAGACCTAAAAACAATAGAACAATTCTGGAATGCTCTCGGTCGACGTATTGTTGCACGTCTTCAAACCCCTAGGACACTTCAGGAGCTCTGACAGGCGCTGGTGCAAGAATGGGAGGCTATACCCCAGCATCTGCTCGACCACCTGATCCAGAGTATGCCAACCCGTTGTGCGGCCTGTGTACGTGTGCATGGTGATCATATCCTATATTGATGTCGGGGTACATGCGCAGGAAACAGTGGCATTTTGTAGCACATGTGTTTCGTGACGGTTTTCTCTACTTGTCACCAATTCCGTGGACTTACATATCAGTGTGTCGTGTGTTTAGCGCCAGTTTTGTGTAGTGCCACGTTGTGTGGCACCACATTCTGCAATTATCCTTAATTTATGAGCATGAGTGTAGTGACTGTTTCTGTGGGGTGAACGTAAAGAGGCCTCCGCACGTTCAGTAATAATTGACAATTGTAGTTTGTCAAACCTTCAGTACAGGGTATACCATAAAGAATCACCCGATTAAAAAAAATCGTAACTATTATGTTATTTGAGATATGTGCGTGAACAACGTACAGCTGGAAAGAGCAAACTCTCGAATTTTACATGGTCCCCAGTAGGTAGCAGCAGTATGCGCCTACTTCAGTTCTAGTAAAAATGGTGTCGCGACAACAGAAATCAATTTGCGTTCTACGTTTTGCGCAGCGCGGGTCAGTAATAACTGTTCAGCGTGACTTTCTTACTGGGTACGGTGAGGATCCTCCTACAGCACACAGCATTAGTCGATTGTATGAGCAATTCCGAGAAACGGGTTGTTTCTGTAAAGGCAAATTGCCGGGCCGCCCCCGAGTATCTGACACAAACGTCGAACGCATCCGCCATAGTTTGACAAGGAATCCGCAGAAATCCGTTCGCCGTGCAGCTCGACAGCTCAACGTGCCCCCGATATCCGTCTCAAGCGTGTTGCGTCGACGTTTACCTATGAAACCATAAAAAGTTCAGCTACTACAAGCTCTTAGTGAAGGTGACAAGCAACAACATGTGGAGTTCTGTAATTTCGTTTTCGGCGAGATGGAGGATGACAGTTTCCTTTCACGATTAGTGTTTTGTGACAAGGCAACTTTCTATTGCAATGTAAGAATACAGGCTACAGAGCAAACACATGAGGTTTTACAACATGAGGAGGACTCTTCAAAATTTAATATGTTTTGTGCAGTTTCATGGGCAAAGGTGTATGGTCCATTTTTCTTTGCTGAGAACACTCTTACAGGAACCACATACCTCGATATGCTTCAGAACTACCGAGCGTGGTGGCGCAGTGGTTAGCACACTGGACTCGCATTCGGGAGGACGACGGTTCAATCCCGTCTCCAGCCATCCTGATTTAGGCTTTCCGTGATCTCCCTAAATCGTTTCAGACAAATGCCGGGATGGTTCCTTTGAAAGGGCACGGCCGATTTCCTTCCGAATCCTTCCCTAACCCGAGCTTGCGCTCCGTCTCTAATGACCTCGTTGTCGACGGGACGTTAAAAACTAACCACCACCACCGCTTCAGAACTTTCTTTTCCCATAGTTGGAGACTGATTCGAACGACTTCATTTAACAACAGGATGGGGTACCGCCACACTGTCGTCTGAAAATGAGGGAATTTTTAAATCAAAGGATTACTGAATGATGGATCTGCCGCACTGGACCAAATCATTCAGCCTTACATTACTGGCCTCCAACGTCACCGGTCCTGACTGTATGTGATAATTTCTTGTCGGGGTTTATAAAAGACTCAGTTTATATGCCTCCTTACAAACAACTGTGAATGAACTGAGATACGCCGGCCAGAGTGGCCTAGCGGTTCTAGGCGCTACAGTCTGAAACCGCGCGATCGCTATGGTCGCAGGTTCGAATCCGGCCTCGGGCATGGATGTGTGTGATGTCCTTAGGTTGGTTAGGTTTAAGTAGTTCTAAGTTCTACGGGACTGATGACCTCAGAAGTTAAGTCCCATAGGGCTCAGAGCCATTTTTTTTTTAACTGAGACATCGCATAACAGCAGCTGTGGAAGCTGTACCTCAAGACATACTCGCTGCAGCGTGGGAATAATCTGATTACCGCATTGACATATGCCGTGCATTTCAAGGAGGGCATATTGAACACCTATGAAAAAGTATGAACAAACTTTTTGAGTTTCCCGTTCATCAAAAAATAGAATTCATTGTATATCCTTATTAGTTTCAGAAATATAAACGTGCCAAATCCGGAGATTCTTTTTGATACATCCTGTGTATTGAAACGATCTCACACTGTCAATAACATTGACAAAAATTGTCATTTGACAGCGGGCTTAAATAATATTAAGATTCGATCACCCAAAAGAAAGCGTATGTTGTAGTTATATTACCTGCAGAAAACAACGAAAAAGACGAAATGGCTCCGAGAATGATTGAAAAAAAAATAGCGGCTGGTCACGCGCTAATTTACTGACAGGACAGGACCATGGACCAAAACGATTTCATAAATTAGTTTCCGATGAGCCCTGGACCGTATGTCAAGTTATTAGCATTGATACGAGATAAAACAGAGAAGCAAAATATGTTAGAGAGGCAGTCGCAGTCGACAAGAGATTAGGAATAACTTAGAGATGTCTGGTTACAGCACTTTAGTTCTGTAATATCGGCTAGCACAATTAGTAAAATTTTCGTGGAAACCTGTGAAGTAATTACGACGATTGCTCGGAAAGTAATGTACCGCAGTTTTCTCTTCAACAATTCTTTATTGAACATAGTCGCGTGGGATTAGCCGAGAGGTCTGGAGCGCTGCAGTCATGGACTGTGCGGTTGGTCCCGGCGGAGGTTCGAGTCCTCCCTCGGGCATGGGTGTGTGTGTTTGTCCTTAAGATAATTTAGGTTACGTAGTGTGTAAGCTTAGGGACTGATGACCTTAGCAGTTAAGTCCCATAAGATTTCACACACTTTTGAACATTATTTTTTATTGAACGTAATGAGAAATACACACCAAAAGAATGGTGTTTTATCAACATATTATTTTTCCACGTAATATCTATCCCGTTCTACAGCCTTACTCCAGCGTGAAACAAGGACGTGTATGCCCTGTCAGTACTAATCTCTGTCCTGGTGGCGCAGCCAGTGCGTCATTGCGTAAGTCACCTCCTCATCGTCCTTAAAATGTCTTCCACGAATGGCATCCTTTAATAGCCCAAAATTAGAGGAAGTCCGAGGGGGTTAGGTCAGGGCTGCAACATGTCAGGTGTGACAGCTGTGGATGGTGTCCCCGACCTCTGCAAATCGTGGAGCTCCGCAGAACCGCCTGATGACCTCACCCAACGTGCTCAGCGACTAACTCACTTCTGTCGACAACAGATGCTCCATAGACTTTGCACAAGCTTTTGTGAATATTCCCCACAGTTTCTTTCTCTGGAGTGAGATATTCAATGATGGTACGTTACTTGTAACTTGATGGGCTCACTCAGGAGACTTCAAATAATGCATACGTAAAATTTTGCATTCGTAACATTGTCTTCGGCTGACAAAAAAAAAAAAAAAAAAAAAAAAAAAAAAAATGCGGTGCATTACTTTCTGGGCAACCTTCGTATATCTGTCTCGCAAGGACCTGTTCAGACAATTAACGTTAAACAATTTTTTAAGGTTAGTGGTAATTTAGCGAAACTGGGTTGTATTTCGCAGGTCTCTTACTAGTCATTGAAGACATGACGTATTTTTCGAAATGGAAACGTTTTTCCAAACTGTATGTAATATACTATATTTTCAAATTAATGAATTAAGCAGTGTCATAGAGAATCCTCCGTTAACCATCCTGCAGTGATATATACAATGATTATCCTTGCATAGGCCTATTAAAAATTATTTTAGTTTAAAAGAGTCCTTAAAAATTAAGTCTGAGGTATGATGTACACGACGGCGTATTAAAAAAATTAACAGAGCACACTATCGTCGTGTGGCTGATACTGAAAATCTGTCAACATCTGAATCGAGACTATTGTCAAACCATAACACTTGATTTCACACGTACAGAAGTTTTGACGATACTGAGAATACATTGAGGTCCATCAATACTGCTCGTCAGTATTTCTAGTATTGGCGATACGTCAGTAGCGCCCTCAGACGGGCAATATATTGATAGTTTGACAATATTATTGAAGGTGTGAGGACCTCTTAAGCTTTAGATTGTGTTTGAGTCCACTGGTTCAAATGGCTCTGAGCACTATGCGACTTTACTTCTGAGGTCATCAGTTGCCTAGAACTTAGAACTAATTAAACCTAACTAACCTAAGGACATTCCAGTACGATTATGCCATAGGTGGTAAATCATTGGAAGCGGTAACGACCGTAAAATACTTAGGAGTTACTATCCGGAGCGATCTGAAGTGGAATGATCACATAAAACAAATAGTGGGAAAAGCAGGCGCCAGGTTGAGATTCATAGGAAGAATTCTAAGAAAATGTGACTCATCGACGAAAGAAGTAGCTTGCAAAACGCTTGTTCGTCCGATTCTTGAGTATTGCTCATCAGTATGGGACCCTTACCAGGTTGAATTAATAGAAGAGATAGACATGATCCAGCGAAAAGCAGCGCTATTCGTCATGGGGACATTTAGTCAGCGCGAGAGCGTTACGGAGATGCTGAACAAGCTCCAGTGGCGGACACTTCAAGAAAGGCGTTACGCAATACGGAGAGGTTTATTATCGAAATTACGAGAGAGCACATCCCGGGAAGAGATGGGCAACATATTACTACCGCCCACATATATCTCGCGTAATGATCACAACGAAAAGATCCGAGAAATTAGAGCAAATACGGAGACTTACAAGCAGTCGTTCTTCCCACGCACAATTCGTGAATGGAACAGGGAAGGGGGGATCAGATAGTGGTACAATAAGTACCCTCCGCCACACACCGTAAGGTGGCTCGCGGAGTATAGATGTAGATGTACACACATCCATGCCCGAGGCAGGATTCGAACCTGCGACTGTAGCGGTCATGAGTCCACTGGGGTTATGTGGGAGACAGGAGAGTAGCTCTGTCAGCAAGGTAATCGTTAGTATCACACAGACAGCGTTAATCATAGTTTCTCAGTTTCTTGTAAGAATAGTAATAATCCTTGTTTTATTGGAATAAACGAAAGGCTGTTTTCGTTATAAATTTTCCTATCACATTATTTATTACATGAATCCCTATAACTGTTTTGTCCTCCCTCGCATGTTTCGGCAATTTATATCTGTTCGTTTACTGAGAAGGAATGACATGAGAACAGGCGACGATCCCGTGAAAGGTTTAATGGTTGGATAGTGAATTTCGGAATTAGTGATTGCAATAAAATTTAGCTCAAATGGGAGGATCAGTTATAAAGAAGCATCTTTCTTACATAACAGCATAATTGCGTGGGGCTATCTGGAAGACCTGTAATCTTATTAAGAAAATACTAGCAGCTATGCCACTGCCTGGCTAACAAAGAGATGCTGTGATCGTGTTATTTGAAACAGAATTAATGACAGAATAATTTGAAGGCGTTGGACTTTGAAATCCCGGAACTAACCTTTCGAGAAGACGAGGTTCTTAGATATTTTGGCCGTGCAATTTACACTAACAGTGTAAGGTGGCTATAATTTCGCACCTTACAAGCACTCATCTACATACCTTGCCTTGATTTACAACCGGAATTGGGTAGAATTTGACATGTTGTACATCGCACATATGAATGTTTAAAGATGACTGACATTGTCACTTACACCTTGTAAATAGCTTTTAACGCTTATTACACGAAAGGTGACAGAGTATCTTTATTATCAAAACGGCGTAACGAATGATTGCCTATATTACTAGAGGTTGGAACGTCAGTGGAAATGAAACGGCAGGCGTAACTCAAGCACTGGGTGGAAAAGCCCACACAGGTGTGCTGGTCCTGCTTGACACAGGAAGTAGCTAAGACGGGCGGTCGGGGCACCTGAGTGCTGAAGCACAATACAGCGGCGGCCGGCCGGTTTTGTAGTGGGGTCGGAAGGATAACCGGATAATACTTCGGAAACTCTGAAAATCTTGGTCGCCACAGAGAGGAACGAGGAAGCGTTACCTCGGAAATCACGCAGGCTATGTTATTTCCGAGGATATTTACTCTGAGAAGCATACCATTGTATGTATTTCTAATTAACGGGGGTAGGTATTTCCTCGCAAAAATCCGCGCTGGATGCAAAAGACAAAAATATGGTTGGTCGGCGTTAGCAAGAATCCGTAGAGAGGGAGAATATTCTGTGGTTTCGAGAATATGATTCGCCTTCTTCAGTTACGAGGGAGGGGAGCTGAGCTTTGCTGGGAAGCCAGCAGTGGAGAGAAAGGGGTCTTCCGTGTAGAGCTCCCGTGTTTGCTGGTCGCTCAGTATCAGCTTTTGTCGCCCGCATCTCGTGGTCGTGCGGTAGCGTTCTCGCTTCCCACGCCCGGGTTCCCGGGTTCGATCCCCGGCGGGGTCAGAGATTTTCTCTGCCTCGTGATGGCTGGGTGTTGTGTGCTGTCCTTAGGTTAGTTAGGTTTAAGTAGTTCTAAGTTCTAGGGGACTTATGACCACAGCAGTTGAGTCCCATAGTGCTCAGAGCCATTTGAACCAACCAGCTTTTGTTGGTAGAGATGGACTTGCTGTCTTTGTTCGCAGGAGATTTTATAGTTATAACGGTTAGGCACTGTACTGTTGCGAACTTATACGATTCTGGACTTCGCCTGCAGGGAGGGAGTCGTCGTTGAGTATGCAGCGTACAGTGATTGAGAGCACTTCTTCTGCCTACACACACGTTGAGACGTTATCTGAACTCCGTCCTTGTGGCTGGGACTTCGCGTTTCTCATTTGTAGAACACAGAGAGGAGAAGATAGTATTGGATTATACTAGTCAGAGGACCGTCTTCTCCCATCCTAGTGTTAGAATGAGGGTTTTTTTAAATATTTTGTGGCTGGAGTTCTTCCGTCGTCGCAGACGTGTACGAGAACCATCACTCCAACGCACCGGACGCAGTACATACACTAATACTGCTAATTGCTTCGGCTTATTAGGGCTATAAAGCTAAATAGCTGTGATCACGTAAATTTTATTTCCACTGAGTTTGCGCATCACTATAGATCATCTTTGAAAGTAGTGTCTTCTAGTGTTTGGTACGTAGATGATGTCAATCATCTCGGGTGATTTATATTAGATCGCGCAGCCATAAAAAGGGTCAGATTTGCGAAATTTATCAATCATATTAGTTAAGAAATTCATTTGTATCTCTTTATGTCCATTCGACATTGATAAATAAACATTTGAAATATATAAGGTGTTTTAATCTGCAATAAATGTGTAAGCAGAAACAGCATTTATCATTTTGTAGTTACTACGTCCCTTAATCATTCATTTATGTTTATGTTGTAATTTGTATGTTAAAGAGCAAGAAGGAGGAGATAATATCACCATTAAGAGAGCCTAAGATCTGCTTCAGGGGGCAGTCAGACAGGGCCAAATCTTCATTTTTGCGTTCAGTATTTTCCGTTGCGCACATTCATTTTACACCTGCCTGGAGTAGCATCTTGGAACAGCACTGACAATTTCTACTGGCCAAATGCATCTCTTTGCTATCGGCATATGGCGACAGTCCTACAGACAATCTAAAGCTGTAATGAGAAATACGGGTATTTATTTAATATAGTGGTGATTAATGTTAATTAAATCATTAGAGAAACAGATTGAATTAAATATATTTTACGATATTTACGCTAATGTTGCACATTACAAAATGGCTACCGCATCCGTAATCGAAAAGACGTCTAGTCGTAACTAGAGGTAAAACAGAAGTGTATCTCCTTCGCAGCAGCAAGTGAGACGTAAAAAATCATTCATTTATTTAAACAAAATACATCCAGAGCATAATTAAAGGTTCTTAAACGAAGTTTATCGCTGCTCTATCGATGTGGGAATGTTACATCCCCCACTGTAGAATCTATGTCTGGTGCCATATAAAAATTGCAGTATTCACATAAATTTGCATACATGCAAATTAGTAGGGTAGATTTTAAAGAAGTGGCCTCCCCACAGTTAGCTTTCTGGGCAGGGAACACAAAAGCACGGAGAGCGGATTTTGCACATGGCACAGTTTAAGACCATTCGTATGTGTTATAAACTTATTTTCGTATACATCTGCGGTGTCGCGTTGACTGAACCAGGGAGATAGAGATAATGCTCTCGATCACTAAACTTGTGTGGTTAGGCTGTAAAAAAGATTCAGACTTATGTATGAGAATTGTGTGTGAACAGTGCGTCGTTATTACCAGAACTTTGTTACCTTAACTGGCATAATAGTACCCATTCCCTCCGTTTACACAGTGTTGCATTTCAGAGTCATTGTAAGCGACAGAGCCACAGAGGAATGGGCAGCCACTACTGAACCTTCGGGTAGGTTGTGTAGACCAGGCTCAGAAAACAACTTTTCCTATTGTAATCTCCCCCCTTGTTCCTAATTCCAGTTACTGTCTACAATAAGCAAAGTCTTTTATGAAAAATTTGAGCGGAGAGAAGATTTCTGTAAACTTTCTAGTTTACTTAGCTTTTCACGTAAAGTTGACTCCAGTACTTCTTGTCTAGGGGTCTGATCCTTGAAGCTGAAATTCTCATATTTTAGGTCCTCATGACTAAATTGATCAAAATAAATTTGAAGAATGTTGATGCAGAATTTTTGTTGTTATGTTAATATATTTTGTCACATTTTAGTATGTCATACAGTCTTTTGAATTTTCACATTAACAAAACACTGTTCGCCCAGAATACAAAAATACGTCCAATCACAACAGAGGTATGCTTACTGCTATCTCACTCAGCGGAAATAACAATATTCCAAAGGGTTTACAAGTTTTCTTGACAAATGAATTTCTATTAGTTTCGATTATTATTTCATAAATGAATCCAGAAATAAACAAAGTAAACAGTACTAGTTTGTGTAATTAATAACAGAATTTTTAAGTGTGACAAATAATTCGTAATTTCAAATGCTTCTAAAAAATAATTTCAAATGTACATTCAGAGCTAGTACCTATCGATTGTAACATCGATAATGAAGTAATTCCTTTTCATAAATTTTAACTTTAAATAAAGCATATTGCGTACAAAATTATATGAAAGTTTTCAGAAAAGCACCTGAGATAATATTGACCCGTCCAAAATTCGAGAAATAATACTGGTGTCGATAACTACTGTTGAGGAAAATGAATGAGGAGGATGTACCATTGCACTATCACCTATTGAATTTCAGTGTTAAGCCGTATTACCCCTGTCAGGAGCCTACAATTGTAAACATGCATAGCTAGGCCTAAACTAAGGAATACAGTCACAGAATACGCCAGACGGAAAACCTGGCAGAAGGAAACAACAGCGTTTTATTGTCGTTTGCGGACTTGTATTACGCAGTACCATCCCGAATGATGTCGTCGGTTGGCACATCAAAAAGTACAAAGGCAAAATTACAGCTCTTCAGCGGGGAAAAATAGAGGTCAATTTAGTGAGACCTCAGACAAAAGACGTAGCCTCTGAAGAAGCCGCTGCCTTTTACCTCCTTCTGCGAACGGTCAGATGCCGCTACGCGATTTTTTTGGACGAGGTCACCGAAGAAGCAAGAAACAAACTGCCAAATCAGCGCGAAATCATAAACCACGCAGCAACCTCTGCAGCAAACAAGAGTTTAATGAGTAACTTTGTGACAAGGTTGTCGAAAAGATTGTCGGTCGAATGAGATAATGAAAAAGCGGACCTTGAGGCACCCTTCACCGGAGACATCAAAGAGCTCTTAACAAAGCCTCAAAAGAGAAACCACCATGACCGGACGGGCTCCCGCAGGCATTTACTAACACTATTGGGTCATTTTAGGACCCGCGCTGCTTGACATGGGGAATGTGTTACCGGATGCCGAAAATATATTTCCGGCTTACAGAGATAGCTTCATCTTGCCATTACCTAAGAAAGAAAATAGCAGTATTATTAATAACATTAGCAAGGGTGATAACATTAAGAGTGCAACGGGAATTCCCCTATTAAACTCGAAGAGAGAGCGGATAGGTGGAAAGAATTTGTTCAAGTCGTCTATGAGGGAGAGGATTTGCCTGATAACATGGTAGAAGAAGAAACAGTGATGGATAGGGAAGAGGTAGGGAAATCAGGATTTAAAAGAACTGGAAGACTTAGAATTAATTAAGGCAGAAGGGACAGATAACATTCCATCCTAATTTCTAGAATCATTGGGGGAAGTGGCAACTAAACGACTATTCACGTGGGCGTGTATGAGACTGGCGACATACTATCAGACTTTCGGAAAGACATCATCCACACAATCCAGAAGATACCAGGAGCCGACAAGTGCGAGAATTATCGCACAAGCAGCTTAACAGCTAATGCATCCAAGTTGCTGAAGAGAAAAACATACAGAGGAATGGAAAAAAAATCAAGAATCAGTTAGACGATGATCAGTTTTGCTTTAGAAAAGGTAAAGGCACCAGAGACGTAAGTCTGGCGTACATTTCGCGTAAGGACCACGGAGACAAGCTGAGATATATTAGGGCTCGTACCGAGGCGTATACACAGTTTTCCCTCGCTACATTTGCAAGGGGAACAGGAAAGGGAATGACTAGTAGTGGTACGTGGTACCCTCCGCCATACATCGTTTGATGGCTAGCGGAATATGTGTGTAGATTTAGCAGAAATGAGTGATGAAGTTAAGATCAAAAGTGGAGACCACGAAGTAGACGAAGTGAAAGATTTCTGCCTTGGAAGCAAAGTACTTGTACAGTCGAAGCAACGAGGACCATAGCCAAAGAGGGCATGCCTGGCCAAAAGAACTCTGTTAGTATCAAACATAGGCGTTTATTTGAGGAAGAAATTTCTGAGAATGTACATCTGGTGCACGACATTGGATGGAAATGAATCGTGGATTGCGGCAAGACCGGAGAAGAAGAGAATCGAACCATTTGAGTTGTGGTGCTGTAGAAGGATGCAGCAATTAGGTGGACTCAGAGAGGAAATTTGTGGAAAGCACTGAGAAGAATGAGGGACAGGGTAATGGAACGTATTAATACGCCAAGGAATAACTTTCATGATACTGGAGCGAGCTATAGAGGGAAAAACAGTAGGGTGAGACAGAGAGTGGAATACATCCAACAAATAATTGAGAACGTATGGTGTAATAGCGTGTCGCATCAAAACAGCTGAAATGTATCGCCGTTTTATCTCCACTGTATATCATCTCAAACTTTCAAGTGTCCTGTAAGCGATTTCTATCGTGGATGAATTAAATTTCATTTTCTTTAGATACTTGCTGTGAATCTCAGTCCGGTATTTGTTTTTCCTACTGTTCTTTTATGTGGTCATTCCACTTTAGGTTGCTCTGCATTGTGATGCATAAGTATATTAAAGCAGTTACTGTTACCAGTGATTGCTCGCCAACAGTCTAATCGTACATTTCTGTGTCTGTTTGTGCACAACACAATACAATCCCTGCACCAACATTCGATCTTCTGCAGGTCTTCCTGCAATTCGCTAGAGATCTCCGGCGTTGCTACCTTCGCATAGACAATAGCATCTCCTGTGAGTAGCCTCATGGTGTTCCGATGCTATCCATTAGATAATTTAAATAATGACGATCCTTGTAAGCGTAGGCTTCTGCGGCCATTGTCATAGTTAATAAAACTGTTCTGGGTCTGTGACCCGTTGTCAATGTGCCAAACGTCCGACGTTTCGGCCTCTTTTGCAAGTGTTCTTTTTCGCGGTGTTTCTTCTGTTAACTGAAAATGCCGTTGAAAGGTGGCTACACTGAGCCACTGCGCCAGAGATTGCGCCAAAGAGTATTATTCTGCCGCCTCCACAGTGCTTGGAGAGAACTCGTAGAAGTCAGTGCTTGTTGAGAGCTCGTAGTAGTGAGTGCTTGTCGAGGACTCGGGGTAGTCTGTGCTGAGATGTTGTAGCAGAGAGTGTTTGTTGAGATGTGCTAGTAGGCAGTGCTTGCCGAGATGTGATATTGGAGAGTTCTGGTTGAGATGTGATAGTAGAGAGTCGGTGTGAGATATAATGTAAGGATTAGAGTGATTTTCATCAATATAAATGAGGTAACTAACTCCGTTTCTTTTTATTTCAGTGTCCTAAATAATGCGTCATTACAGGTTCAGTCAACAAAGCATCTGGCGTGTGTTCTTGTATTAGAGTTCAATTCTGCTTTCCTTACGCAATTATAGTATTTGTAATTTTCTTTTATCACGTCAGTAAAATTGGTATTAAAAAATTCTTGTCTTGTTGAAGAAGAACCGTGCCAGATGTGCGTTGAGTCATACTTCCACATACAGAACAGTTATACTTGTGCTTTGGTTTCGTAGGTTTCATAGTTGCTGGGGACTTAATTAATTAATTGTGTTAACGAAAATTTTCATTTCATTCTTTGTTGTTGTTCTTTGCAGTCAGATTGCGTAATAATTCTAGTCAGGGCCAACCGTTTACGAAACAGCGTAATCGGACTTACAGCTACGAAAAATAAAAAGTATTTTCAATCATATTTAATTAAGCCCCCATGCACCGTCACAAACGCAGAAGAAATTTATTGACTGTAACGGCCCTATGGCACATTTTTTCAAACACCCTGAGGATGGTAGCTAGCAATAGCAGCCGAAATGTCGGAAGTTTCGCACACTGCAGTGTGGTCACAGACCCGGAAGAATTTTATTGACAGTAACGGTCCTATGACACTTTCTTGAAGTATTCCTGAAATTGCTATTGAGTTTGACGATTTTGTTTCGTTAAGATCGCCGTGTGGAGTTCTATCTGCAAGGTAGTCCTGAATCCAGTCACAGATCTGGACCGGTACTCGGTAAGATTTTTGTTCTCTAAACGAAGGTGTAAAACTGTTTCGAATGCCTTCGCGACATCAAGGAACACCGCCTCAACCTGGGTGACGACATCTTCGGCGTACTGCATCTCATGGATGAACGGTGTTGGCTGAGTTTCACAAGACATCTACTGGTGGAATCCATGTTGACTTTTACAAAGGAGATTTACGTTCCCCAAAAGCGTCAGAATATGTGAGTATAAAACATGTTCCACAATTCTACAAAATAATTAAGTCAGCGTTGTAGGCCTGTACTTACACGCATGTGCCGTTTGACAGTTTTTGCAAACGGCGATGACCTGCGTTTTTTTTTTTTTTTCCAGTCAGTAGCTACCGTTCGTTGTGCCAGCGACCCACGATGAACCACTGCTGGAAGAGAAAAAAGTTATTTCATGTATCTCTGTAGAATCTCAATGGTATTTCATCCTCTCCAGATGCTGTTGCAGTATTAAACGACTGTAGGTGCTTTTCTGCTAGGAAACCACTTGTCTTAGTACGTGCCACATTTACATTCGTGTGACGACTGAAAGGAGGAACAGTGTTAGAATCATACGCGATGAAACTTTCCAGCGCTTTCCGACAGTTGAAGCCACACTACACTTGAGTTATCTCTTCGGGGCATAAGAGGTTAACAGAGGGTCAGCAATCAATATAAGCATCTGGGATAAAAAAAATACTACTCTAGAACAATAGCTATTGTTCTGGAAAATGTCGCTCACTTATCGGAAAATTCGAAGTCCGAGAGAAACTTTCGTGTCACCAAAAAGGGTAATGTACCTCATCTCTGATGATAGACCCAATCCGATAAATCTTGTGTTGAATAGTTTGACTGGAAATGGCTCAACGGCTTTTATGTTGTTGTAGTCGTCCAGTCTCAATACTGGTTTGAAGCAGCTCTCCACGCCGGTCTTTCTTGTGTAAGCTTTTTCATCTCTGCATAACTGTTGCCACCTACATTCATTTGAACCTACCTACTGTGTTTAAGCCTACGTCGCTCTGTACAGTTTTTACCCCCTCCCCCTCTCCTATCTTTTTACTTCTATTACTAAACTGACGATTCCTTAGTGCCTCAGGATGCGTCCTATCAATGGATTCCTTCATTTAGTCTGTGCCACAATTCTGTTTTTCTTTTTTTTCAGTTCGTTTCAGTGCTTCCACATTAGTTACTCACAACCCTAGCATCACATTTCAAAACCTTCTACTCTTTTCTTGTCTAGGATGCTTATAGTCCACGCTCCACTTCCATGTAAGTCTGCGCTCCAGACAAATACTTTCAGAAAAGACTTCCTAACACTTAAATTTATATTCAATGTTAACAAATTCCTCTTTTCCAGAAATATTTTTCTTGCCATTGTCAGTCTGCATTTTATATCCTCTCTACTTCGGCCATCATCAATTGTTTTGCTGCTGCGTGGGGTAGCAGCGGGGTGTAGCGCCTTGTCACGGTTCGCGTGGCTCCTCCCGTAGGAGGTTCGAGTCCTCCCTCGGGCATGGGTGTGTGTGTGTGTTGTCCTTAGCGTAAGTTAGTTTAAGTTAGATTAAGTAGTGTTTAAGTTTAGGAACCGATGACCTCAGCAGTTTGGTCCCACAGAACTTACCACAAATTTACAAATTTCCAATTATATTGCTGCCCAATTAGTAACACTCGTCTGTGCTTTAAGTATCTCATTTTCTTGTCTGATTTCATCAGTATCATCTCTTTAATTCGTCTACATTCCATTATCCTTGCTGTACCTTTGTTAATATTCATCTTATAATGTCTTTTCAAGACACTGTCCATTCCATTCAACTGCTCTTCCAAGTTCTCTGTCGACTCTAAGAGAATTATAATGTCATCGGCATTTACCTCTTCTCTCTGAACATATTTCAGTTTCCAAATTTCTCTTTGGTTTCCATTACAGCTTGCACAATGCACAATAACATTGGGACTGTGCTACAAGCCTGTCTCACTCCTCAACTACTGCTTCTCTTTCATGTCCGAAACCTATAAATAACTTTTTAAAATCATTAATACAGTTTACAGCTGTCAAAAAATTTCATCGGGGGCCAATTACAATTTTACAATGAAATCAATACCATTAGCTGCTGATGGACGTTGATATACATCAACGGAGACAGTTGAAAATGTGTGCCCCGACTGGGACTCGAACCCCGGCTCTCCTACTTACATGGCAGACGCTGTAACCATCTGAGCCACCGAGGGCAGGGATCTATCGCCGGCACGCTCCCCGTGAGACCAACATTCTCAACTTGTAGTTGAGTAGTGCCCCTGCCATTATACCCGTTACTCGTGGTAGACAATCCATCGAGTCCCGTAAGAGTGCAAGCAAATCGTCTGCATCCGCACTGAAGAAGGTCATCAGCCGATTAGCCTTACGATATGAAGATGGCATCTGTTCTTTCGGACATGTAGCGTGTGGACTACAAGTTGAGAATGTGGGTCTCACGGGGAGGGTGCCGGCGATAAATCCCTGCAGCCGCACTATCCTCTGTGCTCTCGGCGGCTCAGATGGTTAGAGCGTCTGCCATGTAAGCAGGAGATCCCGGGTTCGAGTTCCAGTCGGGGCACACATTTTCAACTGTCCCCTTTGATGTACATCAACGACCATCAGCAGCTAATGGTATTGATTTCATTGTAATTTCATTCAAGGGAGCTGCACGGTCCCCAATGGCATCTTGTCATTACCAAGCATCTGAAAACATAACATATAAATAGATACACAGATGAAAAGAGGACATAGTAAGTTCCAACAACAATCAGAATACTGGGTAAGTAGCGCTTTACGAGTCATGGACGCTGCAGTACACATTGATCTCAGTATAAGAAAAATGCCGTGCGGCTAAGGCCTCCCGTTAGGTCGACCGTTCGCCTGGTGCAAGTCTTTCGAGTTGACGCCACTTCAGCGACTTGCGTGTCGATGGGGAAAAAATGACAAGGACAACACAACACCCAGTCTCTGAGCTGAGCAAATCTCCAACTCAGCCAGGAATCGAACCCGGGCCGTTAGGTATGACATTCCGTCACGCTGACCACTCAGCTACCAGGGGCGGACACAGTATAAGTGAACTACAAGGACAGCTGTTAATTCAGTTCGACCCACGTAGTAAATAGTAGGGCACTACATTCTGAATTCTTTCTTCTGACAAAACACCAAAATTGTAGATACACTCATTTTGGAGTTACTGGATCTAAACCCTGATGGTAAAAAACTTTGGTCCTCAGTAGTTTGTTGGCAAGAGGAGGGGAGATGGTGGTGCAGCAGTTCTGATCACTAGACTCTACGCCGAAGTCCTGTGTTGAGTTCCAAACCTCTTGTCAGTGTCTTATGCCGTGATATGTCCATCCAATGGAGAAATTGAAGTCCATTCGGGCTTTTGGAGGAGAATGTGCCAGTACTAAGCTTCCCCCTCTCCCTTCTCTAGCCTGCATCATCAACAACAGCAACAATATAATACAACACTACACATGCACTCATTGAAGTTACCATGACAGAGGTCTAGTGTATTTTTTCATTCCTTCCATCACATCACATTCCTTTGTAGTATGCACTTAGTGATGTTTGATGGATTTTCAGCTTACTAAGCTATGTCGGTCGGCCAGGTGCATTAACTTCTTTGAAATGAGAGACGCACTAGTAAATCTTTGCCTCCATGTTTCGAGCCGCAGCTGAATGGGAAGGCCAGACGCTTTTTTGTCCTGTATCGTTTGGAACTGCTTGGTAAGGCACTGCATGCATCACAAAGCGTACCAAGGCAATATATTTGCAAGTGTCGTATGCGAGGTCGCTTTACTGCAGTTATTTCGCTGTACTGTTGCAATTATACTGCGGTTCAATGCCTACTTAGCTCTGTATTTACTTAAACTGTTTTAAACGAACAATCAGTCATAATCCATGTGTATAAAGGAGAATGACCAGAGGCACATAGTGTGAAGGGAGAAGCCCATCCCCACAGAGCCATACTACACAACTTTTAGTCTCCTCCACGTCAATCATCTTGAGCCAAGTAGCTAAGTACACTACTGGCCATTAAAATTGCTACACAAAGAAGAAATGCAGATGATAAACGGGTATTCATTGGACAGATATATTATCCTAGAACTGACATGTGATTACATTTTCACGCAATTTGGGTGCATAGATCCTGAGAAATCAGTACCCAGAATAACCACCTCTGGCCGTAATAACGACCTTGATACGAATGGGCATTGAGTCAAACAGAGCTTGGATGCCGTGTACAGGTACAGATACCCATGCAGCATCAACACGATACCACAGTTCATCAAGAGTAGTGACTAACGTATTGTGACGAGCCAGTTGCTCGGCCAACGTTGAGATACGAATGGGCATTGAGTCAAACAGAGCTTGGATGCCGTGTACAGGTACAGATACCCATGCAGCATCAACACGATACCACAGTTCATCAAGAGTAGTGACTAGCGTATTGTGACGAGCCAGTTGCTCGGCCACCATTGACCAGACGTTTTCAATTGGTGAGAGATCTGGAGAATGTGCTGACCAGGGCAGCAGTCGAACATTTTCTGTATCCAGAAAGGCCCGTACAGGACCTGCAACATGCGGTCGTGCATTATCCTGCTGAAATGTAGGGTTTCGCAGGTATCGAATGAAGGGTAAAGCCACAGATCGTAACACATCTGAAAGGTAACGTCCACTGTTCAAAGTGCCGTCAATGCAAACAAGAGGTGACCGAGACGTATAACCAATGCCACCCCATACCATCAAGCCGAGTGATACGCCAGTATGGCGATGACGAATACACGCTTCCAATGTGCGTTCACCGCGATGTCGCCGAACACGGATGAGACCATCTTGACGCCGTAAACAGAACCTGGATTCATCCGAAAAAATGACGTTTTGCCATTCGTGCACCCAGGTTCGTCGTCGAGTACACCATTGCAGGCGCTCTTGTCTGTGATGCAGCGTCAAGGGTAACCGCAGCCATGGTCTCCAAGCTGATAGTCAATGCTGCTGCAAACGTCGTCGAACTGTTCGTGCAGATGGTTGTTGTCTTGCAAACGTCCCCATCTGTTGACTCGGGGATCGAGACGTGGCAGCACGAGCCATTACAGCCATGCGGATAAGATGCGTGTCATCTCGACTGCTAGTGATACGAGGCCGTTGGGATCCAGCACGGCGTTCCGTATTACCCTCCCGAAGCCACCGATTCCATATCCTGCTAACAGTCATTGGATCTCGACCAACGCGAGCAGCAGTGTCGCGATACGATAAACTGCAATCGTGATAGGCTACAATCCGATCTTTATCAAAGTCGGAAACCTGATGGTACGCATTTCTCCTCCTTACACGAGGCATCACAACAACGTTTCACCAGGCAACGCCGGTCAACTGCTGTTTGCGTATGAGAAATCGGTTCGAAACTTTCCTCATGTCAGAACGTTGTAGGTGCCGCCAACAGCGCCAACCTAGTGTGAATGTTCTGAAAAGCTAATCATTTGTATATCACAGCATCTTCTTCCTGTCGGTTAAATTTCGCGTCTGTAGCACGTCATCTTGGTGGTGTAGCAATTTTAATGGCCAGTAGTGTATATACACAGATGAGCCGAAATATTATGACCACTTCCCACCTCGCGCTTGATTGATGCCTACTGACTTTGTAAGCACATGATATGGTATGGAAAGTACATAATGGTTATAATGAAACTTTTCCTACTTCAATCAATGTGGATGGAGAGCTATTTATTATTGATTGCAACCATCAATAATGTTAAGTAATGGGTACAGCCGATTCTGGTGCATATAGTTTGTGTTGGTTGCATACATTTGGGGGAAAGTATACATTTAGGGGCAAATTATCTCTATCTCTCTCCCCTTATTCTGTTGTTATCATAATAGATTTACAATGCTCTGGGGGTTTATTTATGCTCTGCTGGGTATAATACATCCTTCTGTGAAACCTCCCTCCTCTCCCACTCCCAGTCCTCCTCCCCCACTCCTTAGGAAAAGGGATGCCGGTCCTGGGGCACTTTTCTGTCATACCCCAGTTCAGTTCTTCTGGTGCACTTTCTCCCTCCTGGAACATCCCCCAGCCACCCCTCCCATCCCCTATTTCTCTCCTCCTCTCTATTGCTTCCTCTCCCATCTCCCTCTTGCGAACTGGTGGCAAGAAGACCAAGTCTGTGCCGAGCCACTGGAGGGGAAGGATCTCATGACACAGAATTCAAATCAGTTTCAATTACTTTGAGAGGACATAATAATACATTATTTATTTATAAAATGCAATTTGCATATTCTTCATTTAATAGTCTTTTGGAGACAGAGCTCCTCCCCTGCCTTCCTCCATGTGTGAACTGGCAGGAAAAAGACTGGAGACGAATGTGCTGACTTTATTTTTGGGGAGAAATGTGTTCAGCTGGTGAGATGTTGGTGTTCGATCTCGAGGAGTTTAATATATGTATTACCTGTAAGTGCAGCTGAGGAATGTGTCAGGGAACAGGGAACAGAAGAAGGTGATAATGGACGAGCGCATGGGGGAATATTTTTAAGCAAATAATGGTGATGCAGCAGGATGGGTTGAGGACGCATCTTGAAACTCATGGAAGCTATTACCTGTGCTGGAGCTGTTTGTGTGTTTTGAAATGGCAAGTCAGTCCACGAAAAACATCAGTGAAATGGTCACACATGATACCACAAGAAAACGTCAATAGAAACTGCCTAATCACACAGGACTAGAAACGATAGTGAAACAAAATCATAAACTCGGCTACACATTGTAAACTCTTTGTAAATGGTCAGATAATAACCGCATATCATGAAAAAATCTTCGAATACGCATAGAAAAATTTCGAAGAAATCGCTTGTTCTTCTTGGAAAACAGCCTTGCTACAGTGGTAACAGATAACTGTAGTTAAGCACTGTCGGGCTGGGCTAGCACTTGGATGGGTGGCCATCTGGTTTGCCAAGCGCTGTTGGCTAGCGGGGTGCACTTGTGAAGGAAACTGAGGAGCTACTTGATTTAGAAGTAGCGGCTCCGGTCTAGTAAACTGACATGGGAGAGCGATGTGCTGACCATGTGCCCCTCCGTATCCGCATCTGGTGACGCCTGTGGGCTGAGTATGACACGGTGGCCGGTCGGTACTGTTTGGGCTTTCCAAGGTCTGTTCGGGCGGAGTTATTGGAAAACAGTCAGTTTGTACTGCCCTATTAAATTAGTTGTTTAACGATCTACAGAAGTCAAATAACCTAAAACACTCCTCACCACCTTTCGATGATTCTTCTTCATAATAAAGCATACATGAGGCCTTCAACATTTGAGAAACACATATAGAGTTTGGAGATCAAGTAATTAAATTTTAGCCACAAATAGATCATAGCACTAAATGTATCCAAGGTCTTGTATGCATCGTCGTTTGAGAACACAAGCACCCTCCTCCATGCACTGTGTGTAACCCATGTGCTGCGAAGCTCCATTTCACCTCACAGTGCAGCAACTGTGGTCAGGAAATTGTGTCTTTTGATATTCGATACCCAGGTAATCACCTCTGCCCTCGCTTAAGTGGTTACTTCCTTAAGTAGCTACACCTTTATCAAAACCATAGACCAAGGATTTCACCCCCCACACACCTCCACAACTTTCCCTCCTTTCCCTCATTTTGGAATTGGAAGGAATAAGAGTCAGTCTGTTCTGAGCTACTGGAGAGAAAGAATGAAAGGAATTTATTTGTTTTACTTATTTCTGAGAGTGTTATCCTGCTGGATTGTCCTACAGCTGTCTCTACACTCCACGAACCCCTGCCCCCACTTTCCGCCATCCCTATGGACCACTTTTTCCCACCGTGCGTGTTTGTGTATATGTTCACCTTGCTGTGTGCCCTAGTCCACAATACCATTCGAAATTGGCAGGAAACTGTCCTATAACCACCAGCACTTTCTCCGACGACCAAGTCTGCAGCTGTGGCAGCTCTTGGACAGGCCTGTGCTTGCAGGACGAAGACACGCAATGTGAGTGGCCCCTTACCAACTTGTTATTAATAATAATGATCTATGGGTTTATGGGGTTCAGATGAGTTAGTTTACAGAGGGTGTTCAAAATTGTCTGGAACGTAGAATTCTGCCCTCATCCACCTATACCTGTCGGTGGGTAAGTGAGGCCTTGTCTTTATTTACTTTCAGGAGTGTCACCCTATAGCAGTCGCCTTCACTGTCAGACATGCATTCACCCTGCAAGTCTCTCTCTGACGCACTATGGCGACAAAAATTAAGCTGACAAAACAACGACCTTGTACACCAAAGAAAACATCGACTCTCTGTGACACAGCGAGGAATGCAGGTGTAATGTGCGCCTCACACCACAATACCACTCGACAAACACCCTACTTTAGAGGGTGTTCTCCTACATCTGTCACCCTATTCTACTGTCTCGAGCTGCCCCCATCGCCCACCATACATGAATTAACCTATCACACATCTCTTGTATATGTCTTCCGTGTGTAAAACCAATAACACATCCTAAATGAATAGAAAAGTTTCACTATTTTGGGTGAAGACTACCGAACACTGCAGAATGTTCTTCTTATTTCGGAATACCCATCTGAGTAAAAATGAGAACTATTTCGGATCAAACTATAAGCTCCAAAATATCTGTGTCATAAGCTGTTGTGTGACAGAAAGTTTCATTGGAATAGTCATATCTAATGTTACCCTCCCTCATACCGGCGACCAGCTATTAAAAAACACAATCACTATGATAATAAAGCAGTCACGACTTCATGAGAACAGATACAACCGATTTCTTTCAGTTTGATGGACAAATTAGTATAGTTTGAGACCGATTCTCGTTTTCAAAATCAGTGTCTTTGAAAGTCTTGTAATAAATAATTATGCACATGGGTATTACACACATTTCAAGTGCATCAAATTTCGATACAGAAGTGTCTTTCACACATGTCTCTCTCTTCTCTCTCTCCTTGTTATTATGTAACATCCAACGAAGTAAAACTATGAACGATGTTAGCAACACTCTTCCTCCTATCTCAGATATGCTGCCCCTTCGTTGAAGCTGTCGACTGAGGATCCTGAGCAAAACTCTGGACTGTCTCTATCTCTCTATGCATATTGTAACTTTTCCTCTATCGTTGGCCAACCCTAACTACGACACTGTTTCCAATTTAATTTGGATCTGACCAAAAGTAGAAGGGCACTACTGCTACATTTGATATCTCGTGATGGAACAGAGCGAGCTGAGTTCCATATAATCAATACATTTAAATATTCCAAACTTGCACAACCCACCAACGCTAGTGATATATACTGGTATTCCCATTCCAGTACCGCAACTGCCATTCTGCGATGACTATTCCGTACCCATCTTACTTCCAGCATCCGTCTAGGTACACAAGATCTCTCTAGACGCATGCATGCTGAGAAGGTTAGCACTCCTTATTGCTGTGTAGTAGATGTGAGCCAGTAACTTTTGAGACTGTTGTGGTGATATAACAGATGGTTAAGAAGAAAAAGAAGAAGAAGAAACATATGGTTTTTGCTTGACAGAGCTCCAGATGGAAGGAGTTTGAAACATTTTACATAAATCACTTGTGCTATCAGTTCCGAAATACTGTTCTAATGTTTGAACTCCATATTAAGAATGTTTTGGGAAGAGAGAAATGACTGTACGATATAAACACACAGTCCTAGGGCTACACGGTTCTGCATGTGTCACAAAGAATCGATTTTTTTTAGTGTAGAAGATAGTAGCTTCATCATCTTCAAGTTTCTCACTATAGTCAGTGGTATACAAAACTTGCAAGGTAAATGTACATTGGGTGGTGAACATACATTTCCTGCATTGGAATGTTAACAGTGTTGCATTCCACATGACTAATATATAGGAAAAATACATACCTTCAACATTATATCATGTTTAAGTGCAGATACGTGTAGCCTTAGGACTTTGAGTTTATGTCCTACAGTCATTTCTCTCTTTCCAAAACATTCTTGATATGGAGTCCAAAATTTAGAACAATATTCCAGAACTGATAGCACAAGTGACTTATGTAAAATGTTTCAAACTCCCTCTGTCTGGAGCTCTATCATGCAAAAACCATATGTTTCTTCTTCTTCTTAACCGTCTGTTATATCACAACAACACTCTCAAATGTTTCTGGCTCAGAGTGCTAACCTCCTCAGCATGCACGCATCTAGAGAGCTCTTGTGTACCTGGACGGATGCTGTGACAAAGATTGGTTCGGAAGAGTCATCACAGAATGGCAGTTACGGTACTGGAATGAGAATACCAGTTTATATCACTAGCGTTGGTGGATTGTGCTACACTGTAATGCGTGTTATGCTCGTTCCGAAGTCAAAATATCACAGTGTACTGATTACGCGGAACTCAGCTCGCTCGGTCCCATCACAAGATATCGAACGTAGCGGTAGTGCCAATGTAGCGATAGTGCCCTCCTACTTCTGGACAGTTCCAGGCGGGGGAGGGAAGGACTGGCTCAGAGCTGAACTGCGGAGGGGTGACAAAAAAGTGTCCCAGATTCGGCATTACTTTTCTCATAGGAGTGGGTGAGCAGGACAGGGAGTAGTGTGGAACTCCTCCAAAGGACGAATTATCCCCTTGGGGTCATAAATCAACCCTCAGGGGTCATAAATCAATTAGCATATGGTTCAAATGGCTCTGAGCACTATGGGACTTAACATCTGAGGTCATCAGTCCCCTAGAACTTAGAACTACTTAAACCTAACTAACCTAAGGACATCACACACATCCATGCCCGAGGCAGGATTCGAACCTGCGACCGTAGCAGTCGCGCGGTTCCAGACTGTAGCGCCTAGAACCGCTCGGCCACATCGGCCGGCCCAATTAGCATAACAATAGGTTAACGGGAGAGGAATACTTTGCCTCTGAATGTATGCTTGCCCCTGAATGTATGCAATCTGCAAACAACTGACGTCAATACGTATTCGCAGAATGCGAATCCATTTCGGAAAAACAGTTTGCAATATGGGTAGCCAACTATATAGGAATGATATTCCGCAGGATATACGTCTGGACAAGGTGATCAGAGCTATACTCGCAACGCTATTTTGTCAAAATAGGAGCAATAGTACTGCCACCCTTGGCGAGTATCGATTTGCTAAGGGAATATGGAGAGGTCCTGTTTATACGCCAGGCTTAAAGAAAGTGCTTTGGAAGTTCAAAGTAATTGACGATTTGGAAAATGCTCCTTGGAGAGGTCGACGGCCTTGCACCACAAATTGTCGAAGAAGTTACTGTTGGCATGGGTGAGAATGCTGGACGCAATGTACGATTTTCCAGCAGTGCACGAGCTGTGTAGTGACAGCTGAACATTCGATGACCCACCATGCGAAAATTCTGTGAACGATTGTGAAACGGCATGCCCAGTGAGGTTCCAGGCTGTCGTGGCTGTAGATGGTCGTCACACTGAAAACGTTTGTAACCTGGAACGTAAACATAGTACGCAATTAACAAATGTTAACCCGTCGTGTGAAAATTAAAATGCGTTTCTTTCAATGATTTATTTGTTATTTCTCTTGTGCTTGTGCATACAAATGTTTCCACAAAGTTTCATTGACCTATGATCACTCCTTTTTCATGGGGGCTGTCTCAAGAAGCGTAAGTTTAACTACACTACTGGCCATTAAAATTGCTACACCACGAAGATGACGTGCTACAGACGCGAAATTTAACCGACAGGAAGAAGATGCTGTGATTTGCAAATGATTAGCTTTTCAGAGCATTCACACAAGTTTGGCGTCGGTGGCGACACCTACAACGTGCTGACATGAGGAAAGTTTCCAACCGATTTCTCATACACAAGCAGCAGTTGACCGGCGTTGTCTGGTGAAACGTCGTTGTGATGCCTCGTGTAAGGAGGAGAAATGCGTACCATCATGTTTCCGATTTTGATAAAGATCGGATTGTAATCTATCGCGATTGCGGTTTATCGTATCGCGACATTGCTGCTCGCGTTGGTCGAGATCCAATGACTGTTAGCAGAATATGGAATCGGTGGGTTCAGGAGGGTAATACGGAACGCCGTGCTGGATCCCAACGGCCTCGTATCACTAGCAGTCGAGATGACAGACATCTTATCCGCATGGCTGTAACGGATCGTGCTGCCACGTCTCGACCCCTGAGTCAACAGATGGGGACGTTTGCAAGACAACAATCATCTGCACGAACAGTTCGACGACGTTTGCAGCAGCATGGACTATCAGCTCGGAGACCATGGCTGCGGTTATCCTTGACGCTGCATCACAGAGAGTAGCGCCTGCGATGGTGTACTCAACGACGAACCTGGGTGCACGAATGGCAAAACGTCATTTTCTCGGATGAATCCAGGTTCTGTTTGCAGCATCATGATGGTCGCATCCGTTTTTGGCGACATCGCGGTGAACGCACATTCGAAGAGTGTATTCGTCATCGCCATACTGGCGTATCTCCCGGCGTGATGGTATGGGGTGCCATGGGTTACACGTCTCGGTCACCTCTTGTTCGCATTGACGGCACTGTGAACAGTGGACGTTAAATTTCAGATGTGTTACGACCCGTGACTCTAACCTTCTTCGATCCCTGTGAAACCCTACATTTCAGCAGGATAATGCACGACCGCATGTTGCAGGTCCTGTACGGGCCTTTCTGGATACAGAAAATGTTCGACTGCTGCCCTGGTCAGCACATTCTCCAGATCTCTCACCAATTGAAAACGTCTGGTCAATGGTGGCCGAGCAACTGGCTCGTCACAATACGCCAGTCACGACTCTTGATGAACTGTGGTATCGTGTTGAAGCTGCATGGGCAGCTGTACCTGTACACAGCCAAGCTCTGTTTGACTCAATGCGCAGGCGTATCAAGGCCGTTATTACGGCCAGAGGTGGTTGTTCTGGGTACTGATTTCTCAGGATCTATGCACCCAAATTGCGTGGAAATATAATTACATGTCAGTTCTAGTATAATATATTTTTCCAATGAATACCCGTTTATTATCTTCATTTCTTCTTGGTGTAGCAATTTTAGTGGCCAGTAGTGTATAAGTGCACTTGTATAAGCGGAGCAAGAGACAAGTGGAAGCGGAAGAGAGAGAGAGCGGTTGAAGGGATTGAGGCAGCGAGTAGGTGACAATGTTTTGAACACTCATGTTCCATCACAGAACGTCGAGGTTGGTGGCTTTCCCACTTTTTAAAGAGGATCAGACGTCGATATGTGGCAGATATGATGGGTGAGTAGAGTACATGGCTGGTGCAGGCACAAGTGTTTCAGTTCACATCGTTCAAAGGCCGCTGGTGAACATGGGGCTCCACAGCAGATGACTCCTACCTGTTGCCATGTTGACCCAACAACACAGTCAACTAAGATCGCAGTCGCCACGGAATCACCGAGATTGGATCACGGATCAGTGGAAACCTGTCACCCTGTCGAATGAATTACGTTTTTTGTTGCAGTCATCCAGGCGAACATCTGCTCAAGCCATGCACCATGCCCTGGGCGACGCAGACTTGGGACAGCATTATGCTAAGGAGAGCACACACCATGTTGTGTCTGAAGGCGCCGTAGCAGCTGTGGACTGCGTGAACATTACGAGGTGGAATCCAAAATTTTCGGGACTGGTGCTGCCATATGGAAAGTAGGAGTAGTAGATCTTCGCACCGCTAGGTGGCGAGAGCTGCATATCTGATGAGTCAGTGTGCGGAGTGGCTTCAGCTGGGAGGAAATGTTGCGTGTCCACAGTGATTTCCGTAATAATCTGTGTTTGGTGTATGGCGATTTTACGATGGATCCGTGAACAGAAAAGCGTGTGTGTATCAGAGTCTGTGCAAATCTCGGGAAAAGTGCTACGGAGACCCTTGCAATGATTCAACAAGTGTTTGGGGGACAGAGCATGAGCCGTACGCATGTGCTTCAGTGGCATGCTCGGTTCAGGGCCGGCCGTACAGACGTCGAAGATGATGCTCACCCGTTGGCCACACAATGCCAGACATTGTTGTCAAACTTCAACAATTGGTTCGTGCGGATCGACGTCCCACCATTCAAGACCTTGCGGATGAAGTGGGTATTGTTATGGGACATGTCGACGAATGTTGACTGATGAATTGGGCATGCATTGTGTCGCTGCATAATTTGTGCCAAGGATCTTGACTGCCGATCAGAAGGCACAGCGTGTTGAAGTGTGCACGGACCTTCGTCACACTGCATCTGATGATCCAACCTTCTTGTCTTGGGTTATCACCGGCGAAGAGAGCTAGTTTTATAGTTATGACCCAGAGACAACGTGACCCATTGGAAGAAGAGCTTGGGGTCTCCAAGACCCAAAAAAGCGAGACAGGTGGAGAGCGTGATCATCGTTTTCTTTGATACCAAGGGAATTTGGCACAATTAATTCGTCCCAACCAACCAAATGGTGAATTCCGCGTACTACTGTGACGTTTAGCGACGGCTCCGTGAAAACGTGCAGCGACGACAGCCCGATCTTTGGCGTCATGGGAACTGGCTACTGCATTACGACAACGCGCCCTGTCACACGTCCTTGCTCACCAGGACCTTTTTGGAAAAAAACTACAAGGCTCTTGTACCTCACCCACGTACTCGCTAGATTTGGCACCCTGCGACTTCGCACTATTCCCAAAACTGAAACTCAAGTTGAAAGGCCGTAGGTTCGACACTCTAGAGAGGATTCAAGAAGCATCGCTAGTGGTGATAAAAACCCTCAAAGATCAGGACTTCCAGAAAACGTTTGACCAGTGGCGCAAGCTCTGGGACCGGTGTGTACATGCGGATGGGAACTACTTCGAGGGTGATGGTGACCATTAGTACAAAGGTGAGGCTTTCAACAGATTTCAGCACCAGTACCAAAAATTTTGGATAGCACCTCGTATATCTCTTCATTCCTAAATTCTCCCTCAATGACTATAGCATCTTCCAGCAGCATAAATTTTCGTGGAAAAGGCCAGAATCGTGCTACTGTGGTTTGAGGAGCATTAGGGTGAACTCGCGTTGATGTCTTGGCCATCAAATTCACCTGATTTGAATGCAATGGCACACACTTGGCCAGCCCCGCGCCTACCAACTACTGCCCTAGAGGGGAAAAAGCACAATTACCGGTGTAACCTCCCCACAGAAATGTAAAAGACAATATTTAATAGAAATGAAAGCCAAACGTAACCTCCCTGCAATCAAATGTACTGACAAAGACAATAAAAATGAGAATCGCAATCTGACTCAAGGTGTAAACTCTCACGAAAATAATGAGAGACAATTTAATGCTAATGAAACTTCAGTGATAATGATAACTCAATTAAACCGAAATATCGGTCTTTGGCCCTGTGCAAAAATCAGAATTAATTTCTTACCTCAGTATAACTGCATGTCAAATTTCTGCTCTTATTGTTGCCCACGGCTTGGAGGAAATGCATTGCAAATAACTTTTTTTTTTTTTTTTTTTTTTTTAAATTTAACTGAAACTTTTCTTTAAAGGAAATCGTTGGTTCAATTAAATGGTTTTTTTGTTGAAAATTGCTTTGAAATCAAAATTATTATTGGGGCGATTATTGCACAAATTAGTTACAGATAATTTACATTATTAGCTGAGCGCATTTAAAATTAATATACCTCATCCTGTATCTTGACCAGAATGCCATGTTGACGCCCGCCGACTCCTCACACACAACTGCACTCGACTGCTACTACCGACATACTGCACTGCTCACAGACTGCCCACTGACAGACTGCTCGCAACTGTACTGCACGACTACTACCGACCGACGACTGGACGCAACTGAACTGCGCTACTGCTACCGACAGAGTGCACTGCACGACGACTACTAGAGTACTGCTCGCAACACTCGCGCGGTCAAGCGCAGACTAACCACGATAAAAGGCTCTCTGGTCAAAGATTTTATCATGCCTCACCATCGCTGCTACGTTACATACGTGTTTCATATTACATACGTGTTTCATAACCCTCCACTGGGGGGGCAAAAATTTGGCAGCGATGGTGAGTCATTTGGACTTGCCATCGCAAGAAATTTTTACAATTTACAGAATATTCAAAAGTAGTACATAAATTAAATGTGGTGCACATGCACCAAGTACAAAATATCAGACAAAGACAAAATGTGAGTACAAAACATAGTAGCAAATTAGAAAAATGTATATACAAATTATTCGACAGATAACAGAGTGCATACGCACTGAAAAAATTCTGTAGCATTTTCCGGACAAATAAACAGAATGGCAAAAAATCATGTTGACAAGTGACGTGAGTGCACATGCACTGCAGTTGAGAACATATCAGCAAATGACGAAATGTATATACAATGAGTAACAAATGACATAAGTGCATACGCACTGAAGTATTGAACATACAGAATGAGTACAAATCATATTGAAAAATGAGAAAAGTGCACAGGCACTGAAGTTCAGTAGAAAGCATATTAACACATAACATAAGTGCACATGCACTGTAGTTCAGAACATATCATTAAAATAAAAATGTATATACAATATAAAAGACAAGAGTGCACATATACTGTATTTCAGAACAAATCGAAAAAATGTCTTTAGCATTTTCACAACAAATAAACATAATGGCAAAAAAAATCATGTCGACAAGTGACATAAGTGTACTCGCACTGGAGTTCAGCAAATCGAAAAAAATGTATAACCCATGATCATAAGTGATGTTAGCAAAAAAATGATTTTCACTATTAGGATAGGAAAGGGAAGGATTGCATCATGGTTGTAGCACTTTAGATTGCACACAGCTGTTCTGAAAGTCCATATCTTTCCACAGAAGTACAACACCAAGTGACACAATTTGAAGTTCTTGTCCCATCAGAATTTATCAGCGTAGCCAAGACACTGAACTGTCGTAGTAATGTTCCATGTTCTCATTTTGGCAGTACACTAGGTACACCAAACAGTGGGACCATAATAACGTCTTCATCGCTCACGGTGGTGGACAGCATGTCGTGTCAACACCACGCTCTTACAAGGCACACCAACGTAGAATTGGTGCAAAAACCAAATATAGTGCTCCATGATCATGAGGATGGACAGGACAAATCGACATTGCAGTAATTCAGGGTAGTTATCTCATAAGATGAAGGACATTAAGTCACATAATATTGAGAATTACAGTAGTAGTTTGCGGCATTCATAGCCTAGTTATTGAACATTTCTGTACCATGTATTTAGTATTACAGAATAATGTTCATAAAATTAAATTATTGGCATCATGGGTAATCGTATTACAATAAACAGTGGCAGTCCTTGGCCAGTTACAAAGCATATTTAGTATGACAGAATAATGTTCATCAGAAGTCTTAATTGAAAAGGAGAGTCAATTATTGGCCTAGCATTAACATAATACATTGAGTGATACAAATTATTGGCACTCATTGGCCATTTACCAAAACATGAAAAGTCAACATTGAAAACAAGAGCTAATTAATGGCATGATTAATAACATAATTCATTTAGTGGCTTTAATTATTGGCACTCAGTGGCCAGTAATAGAACATGGAAAATCATCATTGAAAACAGGAGCTAATTAATGGCATAATTAATAACGTAATTCATTTAATGACATTAATTATTGGCACTCAGTGGCCATCAAGTATCGAATAGTATAAAATATTGTTCCTCATTCAGTAATATTCAGATCATTAAGAAGTCATTATTAAAAATCAGCTAATTACAATCATAGCATTAATAATCATGGGCATTATAAGTAGTCTCATTACAATAAACAGTGGCAGTTATTAGCCAGTTACAAAGCATTATTTTATATATATATATTTTTTTTTGTCTCATTAAGAAGTCATTACTCAAGTGACATACTATTCAGAGCTAATCAGTATTATTCAGAATTATCATAAACTAGTGACATTATGTGGGCTGGTAATACTTTTTTTTTGTTAGCAATGCATTGCGTTGGGATCGATAATTAATTGCTGAGGCATAACAATATTTGCTTTTGACCTATTGCTGCAAATGAGGATAGGTAACGTCATTCGTCATGAGTCAGCTGTAGCAAGGTTATGTAACAAGGCAGTATATGTGATCACATTTATAAATGATAGACACAAATGGGTAAAAAATAAAAATGCAAGTACTAGAACAGGTATAATAGGTAACAGGTTTAGTAAGTATCATGAAAAGCTTTTCCTGGAAAAAAAATACAAAATGGATTATTGAGCTGAAAGAAGAAACACATACTATGCTGAAAAGTAGTGAACTTCGAATTAACAGGTAGTGAAATGTGTATAAAAATGTGTTCCATAGCTGTCCTTTCCAAAACTTTCCGTCATCCTACTATGCAATATAACACCTGCTGTCAAAGCAAACTGCAACAAATACTTAAATAACTACATAGCCTAAATATAACTTCAACATTATCCTCATCTGTAAAGAAAAAAACTTCATTATCAATCACTTCATTATCCATATTATCATAACTTCATTATTATCATCACCTATAAAGAAAAACTTCATTATTCATAACAGCATATTCTTCATCATTATTCATCAGCATTCATTATCATCTGCAAAAAAATCACTTCATTACTCATTATGCAACTATTCCTTATCTCTAGCATATTTCATCACTAAAACTAATATGTGTAGTTCTGTCTGACAGCCTGCATCAATCGCCTTGTATTCTGAAAGAAAAAATTAGTTAAGACTGCTATTCTACGATGAGTATAGTATATTCTCGTTGATGCTTGTTAATCCTGATCCATTTACTCTTCCTCATAAAGTTATTGCATCTTCTTTCGTTTATTCCGTAGGTGAAATTCCCATTTCTGTTGAATTTATTTCTTACACGCATCATTTCTTTCTGAAATTGATGAACAAAGATTAATGTCTTGCATTTAAATCATATACCCACTAAATAATGACTGGTTTATGATGACATAATTAACCATACAGCATAACATGACAGGAAACGTAATATGTCAAAGACATTGACAGTGTTCAGATGCAAAATGTACACAGAATAATACAATGCAGCAGCAAAAAAAAAAAAAAAAAAAAATGTAAAACAGTCACGATGTTGCGATATCATAGGGCAAAAAAAATGTCAAAGTCAACTGGTGTGTGTTATATCTTAACTATTTCACAGTGCATACGAACAACACATGAAAACAATCATACATAAAAAGACAAAATGCGACGTTCGTTGTGTTCAGCTTGTATGTAGTGTAGTTAATAGAGGAGAGAATTAAAGACTTTAATGGAGAGAGAATTTGATAAAATTAATACGTCATTACATAGAATTGCATAATTATTCATAAAATACGTAAGTTCATCTGGAAAAATATGCACGGTCTGATGTGTAACGACAAGAAAAGCGACCTGCTAACCTTACCTTGCCGGGCACTTGCCAAGAAAAAATACGATAATCATCAGTAATTAGTCATGTGAATATAATTGCATTAGTAAATGGCATCATAGTGTGTTGAATCATACAGTGTCTTCATTCAATAAAGGGTTTAATATTTGACCAATGGTGGTTGCCTTTCGATTTTCTGGTTCTCAAAGTTTCGACGTGTACAACATTGGGGTGAGGGATGCTGCGAATCCGATATGGACCTGTGTATAGAAGTTCAAATTTACTGCACTTACCTTTTAATTTGCTGGATAAATAGTGTGTACGTACTAATATCTTCTGTCCAACGTGAAAGTCGCGGCGTGTACAAACCTGTTTTTGCTGTCTTCTCCGGCGCTCTGCGGCACGTTTGATGTTGTTCAGGGCAATGTCAATTATTTCGTGGTGTCTTAGTCGACGACATTTAGGGAAGTTTACTAATTCTTTAATTTTGTTTGGTGGTTCAACGTTTTTCAGTATAACAGACGGAGATAGCATAGTGGATTCATTTGGAATGGAATTAATTACATCTTGGAATGAGAGTATGTGTGTATCCCAATCAATATGTCTTTTGTGGCAGTATATTCGGCACAGCTTACCAATTTCTTTCATTAATCTTTCACAGGGATTCGAAGAAGCATGGTACTTGGATATATAAATCGGAGAAATGTTTCTAGCTCGTAACATACGTGTCCATATGCTAGAACGAAATTGTGATCCATTGTCAGAAATTACTTTCATCACATGCCCTACATGAAATAGAAAATGTTTTACAAATGCTTTCGAAACAGTTTTAGCAGTAGCTTTGCGTAACGGAGTGAAAGTAACAAATTTTGAAGTGAGCTCAACAGCGACAAAGATGTAGCAATAACCTCTGTTAGTTCTCGGAATAGGACCAAAAATGTCTACAGCGGCCATATGTTTTAATTTAACAGGTACAATGGGATATAAAGCAGGAATATGTGAAGTGGTGTCTGACCTAGCTTTCTGGCAAATTTTACATGACGCTAAAACTCGTCGTATACGTTTCTCCATGTTGGTAAAATAACAGTTCTGTCTCAGTATAAGAAAACATTTTCGTGCTCCATAATGTGCGTAACTTAAATGAGTGTACCAGATTAATTTGTTAATCAGCTCGTCAGGAATGCATAACAACCAATTGTTGCTGTCAGGATGAGAGCGGCGAAACAGAATGTCATTGCGTACAGTGTAATGGTTTCTAACCGTAACATTATTCCTATCTTGCCAAAGGTGTTTAATTTCTTTCCACACGTTGTCTTTATTTTGTTCTTGTGCTATGTCCTGTAATGACGATGAAATAAAGTTTTCAAATGCAACTTGCTGAATGTACATGACACTGAAATTTGCTTTGCAGAAGTTGGTTGCTACGTCTTGCTGATTGTTGCTCAGAAAACGCGATAGTGCGTCTGCTATAACATTTTGTGTGCCGGGAATGTGAACTATTGTAAAATTAAATTCTTGGAAATAAAGTTTCCATCTGCTTAATCTGTCGTGAGTGAATTTAGCCGAAAGTAAAAACTGTATCGCTCTGTGGTCTGTGTAAACGGTGGTATGTCTGCCATAAAGAAAGTGCCGAAATCTCGTAAAAGCCCATACAACACATAATGTTTCAAGTTCTGTAACAGAATAATTTCGCTCAGCAGGTGACAGAATGCGGCTTGCAAATGCGATGTTTTTAATTACTGTTGAGCCATCTTCTTCAATTTCCTGGAAAATGTGTACGCCTAAAGCGGTGTTGGAACTGTCGGTGGCAATGGAAAAATTTCTAGTAAGATCTGGGTGCGATAAAAGTGGTGCATTCAACAGAGCATGTTTCAGGTTCATGAATTCAGAATGTGCTTGCTTATGCCAAGACCAAATACTGTTTTTACCCGTTAATTGGCATAATCTGGGTGTGTCTAAAGCAGAGTGATGAATAAATTTACGAAAAAAGTTAATTAAACCCAAAAAACTGCGTAATTGCTTCTTTGTCGTAGGAACAGTAATGTCACGTAGAGCTTGAAGTTTTTCCGGATCAGGTGCAATGCCTTCTGCTGAACTTACGTGTCCAAGAAATTTTATAGAAGTTTTGCCAAAGTGCGATTTACTAAGGTTAACTGTAAGTCCTTGTGCATGAAAAGTTTGCAACAGTTGTTCTAGAATCAGATTGTGTTCAGTCCAATTAGCTTCTGCAATAAGAATGTCGTCTACATACGTCGTAATTCTGTCCTTAATGCAAACGTGTGTCGGATGGCGTCAAAATTAATAACATTTTCGTGAACAAGATTCTGCGTGTCTAAATTATTGCTTACGTTACTGGAATATGAAACCTGTACTGTATATGGTCAAATTCTATCGTACGTGCTGTTATTTACGGGAGGATGCAGTGGCATTTCGACTATTTGAACTGCTCTGTTATTTCTTACTGACGTGTTACGCTCTAGATGACACCTATTGCCTGGTTCATTCATGATTATTTGTTGTTGCTGATGTTGTTGCTGCTCATAAGATCGACTGTTATTAAATGTACGCTGAAAATTGTGCTCGTTATTTTTACATCTGTCATGATAGTCATTTCTATACGGTGCATTGCGATACGAGTTGAAATAGTGTGTTGCCTGTACGTAGTTATTTCTTTGGTCCCATGCGTTACTATTTGTTGGACCTGGGACTACACGTGCACGCGGCGAAACATTAAAGTTAGGTTGACTTTGTAGACTGCATTGTTGGTTAGGTATGCTAAGCGGTTGACTTTCATGCTATTGTGGTGAAAAACATCTATTGTTACCAAAAATGTGGTTGCGACTGCTGAAATTTTGTACATACTGATGATTACGATTTTATCTGTAATTAAAATTACACTGGTAGTTCTGGTGTGCCTAATGAAAATTGTCACATTCGGTAAAAGTTGTCTTATCGGGTTTTCATTACTACGTTTCTTAATTCTAGATAGAGCAATAGTTAAAGAGCTGTTTTGATAGATATAAAGGATAGTAGAAGAAAAGGCAGCAGTGCAGAAAACTAAAGATGAAACAGCACTACTACAGCTCGGGGCCCTATGCTCGCTACGGCACACATTCATTAAAGCGCAATGAATCCCCTGAGGTCATTTACGCACTGCAAATAAATTTTAGCTTTTGCGTTACAGGCAATAGCGGTATAAATTCAAAAGCAAATAGTTGTATCCATGTTAATTCCAATTTCTGCATTATAGGCAATGCTGTTGTAAATACAAAAATAAATTGTCGCATCTGGTTCAAAGCTAGCTTTTGCATTACAGGCAATAGCGGTGAAAGCATAAAAACAAATTGTCGTATACAGCCCAAAGCGTGTACCTGTGTTCTGTCATTATTAAATTCTTTACATTTTCTTGCGGATAAAAATTGCTCATAATCTACGTTCTCGTCACTGAATTTGATAACACGTTCAGGTTTGTGTGTGAATCTGTTCGTCTGTGTCATTTCGGATTTCAAGTTGCGTAGCTTTTCAGATTTTAAGTCGCGTGGCTTTTCGGATTTTAAGTCGCGTAGTCTTTGTAAATTGCACACATTATACGCGCTGCGTGACTCTGATAAATGCTCGCAACGTGGCGGATTCTGTGACGTGTTGGTGACTGAAATAGTTTTTAATTCTGTTACTTTAAAACTTTCGACATTTTGGTTGTTCTGTCGTTCACTTTCATTATTGACTTCCGTATTCGGAGTGTGTGAAACTTCCAGTGACTCTAAATTAAACGCGTCGCGTATCTGTACTGCGTTTTTAGGGCATTGTTCAGTGACTGCATTAATTTCGTCTTTGTGTGATTCTGTTGTGCCTACACGTGTACTACTTAATTCTTGTGCAACAGTGCCAACTTCTTTATTACTGTTTTTAGCACAAGCCTTAGTATTCACACGTAATGGTTTTTTAATGTTCTGACATTGCACGGTAACAGCTGTACTCTGTTCACTAACTTGTTTATTCCGTTCGTTAAGGTTGTCTTGTTTTTCGTTCGTCAGATTGAAACTTTCTTCAAGTCTTTTGATACTTTGTAGCAACAATGCCAGAATTGGATCCGACACAAAATTAGCATTTATTTTCTCTGTGCTAATTAATGGTGGATCTAGAATTATTTCGTTTTGTGTGACCATTTGGTCATTCTGTAATTTACAAAAAGGATTATCAGTCGGACGTACACTGTCACTCACTATTTCGCAATTAAATAAATCCGTCGTACTTTGTGTATCCTGTTCATTTTCATTAGACAAATTTGTGTGTTCATCACGTAAATTTAGTAAACCGGTTGTGTTAAGCTGGGCAGCGCTCATTACAATAGAGCGTCCCGCGTCATCGATTGTCGTCAAATCAACAGAGGACATAGCCGAGTTCGTTTGCTCATCATTAAGACAAAAGTCATCATTAGTGGTTGGAATACACTGATTGTCAGTGAACGCAGGATTGTCATCATGACACTGCGGGTCACAAGTCCTATCGGTAAAGTTGTTTGAGTCGGTGATTTCATTCATAATACCTCGCGATACACTATTTACTGTCTTTCGCGTCATTTTTACTATAGTCACAATTATTCACAAATAAGATAAGCACAATGCAAAAAGTAACAAACAAAAATACAACAGAGCAAAGAATTGCCGATGATCTGAGGAAAGAAATTCACAAATTAGTAAAAGCGTTGCGCCAAATCCTAATTATACTTAAGCAAATAAGAGCAGATATCTGACTGTTTTTCAAAAGACTCTCAACGAAATTCGATCCTGGACTGGGTGTCGCCAAGTGTAACCTCCCCACAGAAATTTAAAAGACAATATTTAATAGAAATGAAAGCCAAACGTAACCTCCTTGCAATCAAATGTACTGACAAAGACAATAAAAATGAGAATCGCAATCTGACTCAAGGTGTAAACTCTCACGAAAATAGTGAGAGACAATTTAATGCTAATGAAACTTCAGTGATAATGATAACTCAATTAAACCGAAATATCGGTCTTTGGCCCTGTGCAAAAATCAGAATTAATTTCTTACCTCAGTATAACTGCATGTCAAATTTCTGCTCTTATTGTTGCCCACGGCTTGGAGGAAATGCATTGCAAATAACTTTTTTTTTTTTTTTTTTTTAAAATTTAACTGAAACTTTTCTTTAAAGGAAATCGTTGGTTCAATTAAATGGTTTTTTTGTTGAAAATTGCTTTGAAATCAAAATTATTATTGGGGCGATTATTGCACAAATTAGTTATAGTTAATTTACATTATTAGCTGAGCGCATTTAAAATTAATATACCTCGTCCTGTATCTTGACCAGAATGCCATGTCGACGCCCGCCGACTCCACACACACAACTGCACTCGACTGCTACTACCGACATACTGCACTGCTCACAGACTGCCCACTGACAGACTGCTCGCAACTGTACTGCACGACTACTACCGACCGACGACTGGACGCAACTGAACTGCGCTACTGCTACCGACAGAGTGCACTGCACGACGACTACTAGAGTACTGCTCGCAACACTCGCGCGGTCAAGCGCAGACTAACCACGATAAAAGGCTCTCTGGTCAAAGATTTTATCATGCCTCACCATCGCTGCTACGTTACATACGTGTTTCACCGGGTACCGTTTTTAGATTTAAAATTACCAGTAAATCTCTATATTGAGCAAGCAGTAAAGGAAACAAAAGAAAAATTCAGAGTAGGTATTAAAATCCATGGAGAAGAAATAAAAACTTTGAGGTTCGCAGATGACATTGTAATTCTGTCAGAGACAGCAAAGGACTTGGATGAGCAGTTGAACGGAATGGACAGTGTCTTGAAAGAGAGGATATAAGATGAACATCAACAAAAGCAAAACGAGGATAATGGAATGTAGTCGAATTAAGTCAGGTGATGCTGAGGGAATTAGATTAGGAAATGAGACACTTAAAGCAGTAAAGGAGTTTTGCTATTTGGGGAGCAAAATAACTAATGATGGTCGAAGTAGAGAGGATATAAAATGTAGACTGGCAATGGCAAGGAAAGCGTTTCTGAAGAAGAGAAATTTGTTAACATCGAGTATAGATTTAAGTGTCAGGAAGCCTTTTCTGAAAGTATTTGTATGGAGTGTAGCCATGTACGGAAGTGAAACATGGACGATAAATAGTGTGGAAAAGAAGAGAATAGAAGCTTTCGAAATGTGTTACTGCAGAAGAATGCTGAAGATTAGATGGGTAGATCACATAACTAATGAGGAGATATTGAATAGGATTGAGGAGAAGAGAAGTTTGTGGCACAACTTGACTAGAAGAAGGGATCGGTTGGTAGGACATGTTCTGAGGCATCAAGGGATCACCAGTTTAGTATTGGAGGGCAGTGTGGAGGGTAAAAATTATGGAGGGAGACCGAGCGATGAATACACTAAGCAGATTCAGAAGGATGTAGGCTGCAGTAGGTACTGGGATATGAAGAAGCTTGCACAGGATAGAGTAGCATGGAGAGCTGCATCAAACCAGTCCCAGGACTGAAGACCACAACAACAACAGTAAATTGGCAGTCTTTAAACTACGGAAAATGTGCCGTGCTATTACTACGAAATATTTAAACACCATTTTTACAAAAAATCTTCCGAATATTTTCTCATTCTATAACAGTCTGCTGTTATAGAACTAAATTTTTTGGGTTTCTTAGTTACAGGTTGTAAATAAACGCTAAAATTTAATGAATTAGTAACATAGCCTTCATTCGCACCACATATTGGCTTCAAAAGTAAGGAGTGCTGCATAACTGTCGGCTATTCACAGATGTTTCAACCATATGATCAGTCTTTTTGATACTACAGTCATATTTATAAACTTTCCAAGTTTCATCATCGGCACTTGCACAAAGCTCACAACACCAACGAAAGCAAACGATGCACTCAATCTAGGTCTCTTTAGAGGTATCAGTTGACCACAGTTCGCCGCAGTACATCCACCTCTCGTCTTCTTTATATTCAGATGAAGAGTCCTTCAACATGGTTTCGTCAACGCTTGAATCTGAGTCTTGCTCACCATGATCCTAAGCTACGTGACTCACTGGTTCTTTCTTATGAACAGATTCCTTTTGATAGATCCAGATGTTGAAGGTCTATCAGATGTAAGAAATGCAGCTCCTGGAGTAAGTTCTGTTGAAGGAAGCGTCTTTCCAATGGTCGTGGTACTTGCTTTCTTTTTCCCATTAGCCAGGGACTGTTGCAAAGCCTTTTTATAAGGAGATAAGGTCAACACTATTGCTTAACCTGATCTTGTGTTGAGTTTTATGGTGAAAGTACAGGAGGTGTACTCATTCAAAAGTAGACATTGCTGTTTCTTGCCTTCCATTACCTGCAGTCGACTATGGCTCTGCCATGATTTCTGACGCCTTATCCGCATTTGCTGTAGATTGCTGAGGAGAAAAATGCACAGGTGGAGAAATCGGGGGCCACAACGACAGAGCCCACATTTTTTGAAACCATTTGCAGCCACTTCCATTGCTGTGGCTCTGCAGTATGCCCAACCTATTCGTGGTTTAACGTGTTTCTCTCTCCCTCCCTCTCTCTCTCTCTCTCTCTCTCTCTCTAACACTGGAAAGATGGCATCTGGAATAAAATTTAGAACATCTATTGACGCCAAATGGGTACCCGAAATAGTGCAACCTGTTCCTATCCGCTACGAGGGACCATCCCTTACTTCTATTTAGCCACAACCTAACCCTTAAGTGAGCGGTGGACGACTCTTATTATCAATTAGATGAGAAAGAATATGCTTCAAACTACTGTCTCCTACGAAAGACTTTGAAAGTACGTCTTAGGTGGCTTGAGGGGGGGACTTGCAACTGAACTCTGTAGAATAAGTTTATCTCGATCACAAAGCAAAAATAGTTGTGGAGAAGGAAATTTTAACAGCACCGTCACCGAACCCACAATGGCGTATGAGAATGACTTTGCTTCTGGTTGTCGGAGCTAGCTATAGAGTGTAGCACCAAGCAAGGGAGATATTCAGCTACCCGGAATTAGGCAACCGCCCGAAATATGTGCACTTTACCTAATTTACAACAATTGCTTGGCATGTGTCTAGAAATATGGCGCCACATACGGTACCTCCGGAAGTTGTCGATGCCACGCCACGCAGAATCGCTTCTGCGTTGCGTTCCAAATATGGACCAACACGCTATTAACCCGGAGTTAATGTAGTGGCTGATATATTCCGACTGTGCATTGTGCGAAGACCGCTTCCTATACTGCTTAAAACAGATACTCGATTAGGCTTTAAATCTACACAAGAAAGTGACACTAAGACACGTGACAAGTAACTGACATCAGTGGCGACAAATAGAAAAGGCAGGCACCAGGGCGGGAGTCACACTAGTTCATCAACGAAATTTTAAGCACTGTGAATGCGCGACTTGCGTCGGACTCACTGGTGACATAGCTCCTGGAATCAAAGAAAACACTCCGTCGTTAAATCGACGCGGACTTGTGTGTGCCCACATTGCCAGCGAGGCAGGCGGAGGTCATGCAGTCACTTTAAAGTCGTCGCTGTGTCCTAATTTACGGTTCTTAAAAACCTTTAACAATACACTACCACGTAGTAATAGCATATCATTTCAATAGCAACCACCTGATTCATCCTCCAAACAAGGTCAACAGTCCAAGGAAAGCAACGTCGTACGCTGCTAAAGGGCAGATGAGCTGTTGCTGAAGAATGCGAGACTAGCTTTTATAGGGGAACACCGCCTCGTTTCGAAATCACTTTATTGCATATCTGCGGCCAGGTGCCAAGACGGCAGCAACAGTTATGTCGTAACCAGTGGTATTGGCAAGGATAGCGTTCTTCACATTGTGGGTCAAATCCAACATCTGTTATACTTCCTCTACATTCTGATGAACGAAATCTTCTTCATCCTGGGGTTTGCAGTGGACTCTAAACCCAAGGCACTTGTGCCCATAGGTACAGGAACAGAAATATGAGGAATGCTATAATGTGGTGCACAAGTCAAGATGTTGGCTTAACATTTTATGACACTACATTTATCTTGCATCTGGCCTTTCTAGTATGGTACAACATGTTGCCTGGACTGAAGCCGAACTGAACTTAGTCGTAAAGTTGTTAAGACGCTGGACTTGGATTTGTTTTACGAAACTGATTAACAATGATTTTACAAATTTTTGGAAGTATAATACAAATTTTTCCTTATGATGGATCTAGGGTTTCTTCCATCATCTAAATTAAAGCTCAACGCTTTGGAACACTGCATTCTTAACCGACTATTGTTGCAGCCTCCTTTTTTTCGTTCTCTTTCCTCTTCATTCCCTTCATCTTAGTTATAGTGGTATCCTTGTGTTTAGCCAATTCCCAAATAATTCTCCATATTTCTTATGGTCTGTTATTGTTTCTTAACCCGATTTTTCGTATGAACAATTACCGTTGAAAACGTCTGATTTATTGTGAATTCTTTCAGCAGCCGTATCTCCGATCACCCAAAAGGCTGGATCATTCTTTTCTGGTGGGTACCGCTGCTTTTGCGGCCTAATCATTTCCATTATGTGGGTGCAATTTCGGGTTGTGCGATCTACAATTGCAAGTCTCCCTCGCATGTAAGACCAGATGTCAGACACGGTTCCGCAGCTGAACCTGTGACTTAATGTATCATCGAGGCCACTGTTTCACATATGAAACTAGTGCTGAGGCGAAGGTTGTAGCCGGCCAGTGTGGCCGAGCGGTTCTAGGCGCTTCAGTCTGGAACCGCGCGACCGCTACGGTCGCAGGTTCGAATCCTACCTCGGGCATGGATGTGTGTGATGTCCTTAGGTTAGTTAGGTTTAAGTAGTTCTAAGTTCTAGGGGACTGATGACCTCAGATGTTAAGTAGCATAGTGCTCAGAGCCATTTGAACCATTTTTTTGAAGGTTGTATAATGTTTCGTTGGTGGCTGTTTTATCGTTATCAATGGTGCATCACACTGTTTTAACATTGGATGGTAGGACGTTGCTGCGTAAGCTCCAGACAACGTTCTAGTTCGTCTGAGAGTAGACGTCCTCTAGATCACTTTTCTTGATGTTCTTCTCTAAAAAATCACTGACGTTCTTTTCACGAAACGCAACTGAGAAAAGCTAGAGTCGGCACATGCAGATGACTGCAGAACGATTCCAACCAGGGACGCAGAATAGTAGCTGGAGTCCACCCAAGACCATCCTGCAGACATTTATTTAAGGATCTAGGGATATTCACAGTAGCTTCTCAGTATATATACACTCTTATGACATTTGTTATTATCAACCAAACCCAATTCAAAAGTAATAGCAGTGTGCATAACTACAATACTAGGAGAAAGGATGATCTTCACTATTCAAGATTAAATCTAACTTTGGCACAGAAAGGGGTGAATTATACTGCCACTAAAGTCTTTGGTCCCTTACCAAATAGTATCAAAAGTCTGACAGATAACCAACAAGTATTTAAGCAGAAATTAAAAGAATTTCTGAATGACAACTACTTCTACTCCATAGAGGAATTTTTAGATATAAATTAAGAAAAAAATGGTTGTTATATTAACCTAATTATGCTGTTAAATTAACTTAATTATGTCATGTATTGGAAAATTTGACTCGTTTCACATCATTACGAAATATCGTATTCATGATCCATGGAACTAGTATTAATCTAATCTAATCTAATCATTTTAGAATCTCTGTAACACTCACGTGTTGATCGAACCTACCGGTAACAAATCTAGCAACACCCCTCCGAATTGTTTCGAAGTCTTCCTTTAATCCGATTTGGTGGGGGTCCCAAGCACTTGAGCAGTACTCAAGAGTAGGTCGCGCTAGTATCCTGTATCCTGTATGCGGTGTCCTTTACAGATGAACCACACGCTCCTAAAAATCTCCCACTAAACTGAAGTCGACCATTCGCCCTGCCACCTACAGACCTTAAGCCGGTATTACGCAATTATATTTCTTTGACAAAGAAATACGATCATATATTCGTCAAATACCTTTAACAGAGACCTTTGACGTGGCTCTAACAAGGGGTATGGCGCAGGCGAAATATTTTTCGCCAAAGTTCAAGATGGCGGAGAACAACAACTAGTTACTACGCGCCGCATTTGCTTGTACCACAATTGCATTGTGTGTGCATTTGGAAGAGAAGCGAACGAAGAAAAGGAAACATACTTGGATGAAGCCGTGGATTTTACGTCGATATAATAAAAGCATTCAGTAAGATTTGTTACGAGAGCTGTAAGTGGAGGACGTCAGGTCTTATATAAAACACTTATTGAAATGCACTCCCATCCATTCGTATTTGCTCAGTAAAGTGGCCCCTCATGTTACAAAACAGAATGCTCGCTTGAAGAATGCTGTAAGCGCACAAGAGAGGCTCACGATAAAACTGCGATTTCTTGATACAGGAGAGAGCCGCTCTAGTTTATAATACAGCATTCGAATACCACAGTTCACATTAAACCAAATAAGTCCAGAAACGTGTGAAGCGATTTATAAAGCACTGAAGTAGGAATATCTCAAGGTAAATACACTCCTGGAAATTGAAATAAGAACACCGTGAATTCATTGTCCCAGGAAGGGGAAACTTTATTGACACATTCCTGGGGTCAGATACATCACATGATCACACTGACAGAACCACAGGCACATAGACACAGGCAACAGAGCATGCACAATGTCGGCACTAGTACAGTGTATATCCACCTTTCACAGCAATGCAGGCTGCTATTCTCCCATGGAGACGATCGTAGAGACGCTGGACGTAGTCCTGTGGAACGGCTTGCCATGCCATTTCCACCTGGCGCCTCAGTTGGACCAGCGTTCGTGCTGGACGTGCAGACCGCGTGAGACGACGCTTCATCCAGTCCCAAACATGCTCAATGGGGGACAGATCCGGAGATCTTGCTGGCCAGGGTAGTTGACTTACACCTTCTAGAGCACGTTGGGTGGCACGGGATACATGCGGACGTGCATTGTCCTGTTGGAACAGCAAGTTCCCTTGCCGGTCTAGGAATGGTAGAACGATGGGTTCGATGACGGTTTGGATGTACCGTGCACTATTCAGTGTCCCCTCGACGATCACCAGTGGTGTACGGCCAGTGTAGGAGATCGCTCCCCACACCATGATGCCGGGTGTTGGCCCTGTGTGCCTCGGTCGTATGCAGTCCTGATTGTGGCGCTCACCTGCACGGCGCCAAACACGCATACGACCATCATTGGCACCAAGGCAGAAGCGACTCTTCATCGCTGAAGACGACACGTCTCCATTCGTCCCTCCATTCACGCCTGTCGCGACACCACTGGAGGCGGGCTGCACGATGTTGCGGCGTGAGCGGAAGACGGCCTAACGGTGTGCGGGACCGTAGCCCAGCTTCATGGAGACGGTTGCGAATGGTCCTCGCCGATACCCCAGGAGCAACAGTGTCCCTAATTTGCTGGGAAGTGGTGGTGCGGTCCCCTACGGCACTGCGTAGGATCCTACGGTCTTGGCGTGCATCCGTGCGTCGCTGCGGTCCGGTCCCAGGTCGACGGGCACGTGCACCTTCCGCCGACCACTGGCGACAACATCGATGTACTGTCGAGACCTCACGCCCCACGTGTTGAGCAATTCGGCGGTACGTCCACCCGGCCTCCCGCATGCCCACTATACGCCCTCGCTCAAAGTCCGTCAACTGCACATACGGTTCACGTCCACGCTGTCGCGGCATGCTACCAGTGTTAAAGACTGCGATGGAGCTCCGTATGCCACGGCAAACTGGCTGACACTGACGGCGGCGGTGCACAAATGCTGCGCAGCTAGCGCCATTCGACGGCCAACACCGCGGTTCCTGGTGTGTCCGCTGTGCCGTGCGTGTGATCATTGCTTGTACAGCCCTCTCGCAGTGTCCGGAGCAAGTATGGTGGGTCTGACACACCGGTGTCAATGTGTTCTTTTTTCCATTTCCAGGAGTGTAGATGTTAAGTACACTATATGGTCAATAACAACTACTTTTATTTTTGAATTATTTAATTAACAGGCCTAATGTTCCAACAACAATAAAACTAATAAAAAGTACGAAACATATGAAGCAGTTTTTAACTTGTGGCATCCAGTTCAAAAATAGGCAAAGTAGAATGGAAAACTGAGATTTTTTTTATTTTACAGTGTTCCTCCTCATCTAGTCTGGGTTGCTGAAAAGCTGTCTGGTTGTTTCCACATGTAGAGGTAGATGGCTATAGCTCGAAGCAAAGTTATTGAAGAGAGTCGAAGGAACAGACAATGTTTACAAACACATTACAGAGACGTCAAATAGCTGTAGCGTCCAATAGCTGTAGCGATGCCAGCGCTCCAAGCGATTACACTTCACATTGCAGTGACCAGATAACGAACGACTTTTATGACGAGATCTACGGCGACGCTTTAGATTTGATCCTATTTCTTTGAAGAAAGGTGAGATTTGACAAAGTTCCCTATTACACTGTCAGATTTATTTGTCTCAACTACACACATCAAAAAAAGTTTTGCATCACTCCAGTTCCCTGAACTCCTGAAGATAGACGTTGACTGTGGATATTGTATCACAGACACAGTCCCTTTGACTGATCAGAGACGTCACTAAACCAGCCCAAAGATGTAATCAACCATGCATGAGCAGTGCCTATTAGACGAAGGGCGTCCGACAGCCGATCAGTTGCAGTCATTCCACCCGGAAGGAGGTACACGGCTTGTGTTGTCTGTAGTTCAACCACGCCTAGACGGCCAATACCGCAGTTTGATCGCGTTCGCATTGTTACTTTGTGTCAGGAAGGGCTCTCAACAAGGGAAGTGTCCAGGCGTCTCGGAGTGAAACAAAGCGATGTTGCTCAGACATAGTGGAGATACAGAGAGACAGGAACTGTCGATGACATGCTTCACTCAGGCCGCCCAAGGACTGCTACCGCAGTGGATGACCGCTACCTATGGATTATGGCTCTGAGGAACCCTGGCAGCATCACAACCATGTTGAAAAATGCTACTACGTGCAGCCACAGGATGTGTTGTGTTACAAATCAAACTGTGCACAATAGGCTGCATGATGCGCAACTTCACTCGCGACGTCCATGGCGATGTCAACAACATGCCGAATGGACCGCTCAGGATTGGCATCACGTTCTCTTCATCGATGAGTGTCGCATATGCCTTCAACCAGACAATCGTCACAGATGTGTTTGGAGGCAGTCCGGTCAGGCTAAATGTCTTAGACACATTGTCCAGCGAGTGCAGCCAGCTAGAGGTTCCCTGCTGTTTTCGGGTGGCATTATGTGAGGCCGACGTACGCCACTGATCGTCATGGAAGGCGCCGTAACGCCTGTACGACACGTGAATGCTATCCTCCGACCGACAGTGGAAGCATATCGGCAGCATATTGGCGAGTCATTCGTCTTCGTGGACGACAATTCGCGAACCCATCATGCACATATTGTGAATGACTTCCTTCAGGATAACGGCATCGCTCGATTAGAGTGGCCAGCATGTTCTCCAGACATGAACACTACCGAACATCCCTGGGATGGATTGAAAAGGTGAAAAGGGCTGTTTATGGACGACGTGACCCACCAACCACTCTGAGGCCGAATCGACATTGAGGAGTGGGACAATCTGTACCAACAGTGCCTTGATGAACTTGTGGATAGTATGCCACGACGCATAGAGGCATGCATCAATGCAAGAGGACGTGCTACTGGGTATTAGAGGTACCGGTGTGTACAGCAATCTGGACCACCACCTCTGAAGGTCTCGCTATGTTGTGATACAACATGGAATGTGTGGTTTTCATGAGCAACAAAAAGGGCGGAAGTGATGTTTATGTTGATCTCTATTCCAATTTTCTGTGCAGGCTCCGGAACTCTCGGAACCGAGGTGATGCAAAACATTTTTGTGTATTTGACATCACAACTTTGACCAACAAATATGATAGTGTAGTACCGGCCTTACGTGCTCCATTCCATTTCACATCCCTTTACAGCGCTACTACTAGATATTTAATCGATGTGACTGTGTCATACCCGATTATTACAGAACTATTTTTCGTACTCACCTGCATTAAGTTAACCTTTTTCTGAATTTTGAGTAAGCTGCCATTCGTCACACCAAATAAATACAGTCACTCAGCGACTGAACACCACTTTGCTGAACACCACAGCGTCATCAGCAAACAGGCGCACATTATTGCTCACCCTGCCCGCCAGGTTGTTTATATACTGTATATATACAACAGCAGTCTTGTCACATTTCCCTGGGGCAATCCTGAGATACTCATTTCAATCAGAGAATATACGTTCTTAGCCTTCCATCCGGCCGCGCCGGGTAGCCGAGCGGCCCGGGACGCCTTGCCACGGTCCGCGCCGCTCACCGCCGCGGTGGTTAGAGTCCTCGCTCGGGCATGACTGTGTGTTAGGGACAGATGACCTTATCACAAATTTCGTTCCATTCTTATTGTTCCTTCTTGGTTCTAGTACATTACTTTACTTATACAGGGTTATTACAAATGATTAAAGCGATTTCACAGCTCTACAATAACTTTATTATTTGACGTATTTTCACAATGCTCTGCACACACATACAAAAACTCAAAAAGTTTTTTTAGGCATTCATAAATTTTCGATATGTGCCCCGTTAGTGATTTGGCAGACATCAAGCCAATAATAAAGTTCCTCCCACACTCGGCGCGGCATGTCCCCATCAATGAGTTCGAAAGCATCGTTGATGCGAGCTCGCAGTTCTGGCACGTTTCTTGGTAGAGGAGGTTTAAACACTGAATCTTTCACATAACCCCACAGAAAGAAATCGCGTGGGGTTAAGTGCGGAGAGCGTGGAGGCCATGACATGAATTGCTGATCGTGATCTCCACCACGACCGATCCATCGGTTTTCCAATCTCCTGTTTAAGAAATGCCGAACATCATGATGGAAGTGCGGTGGACCACCATCATGTTGAAAGATGAAGTCGGCTGTGTCGGTCTCCAGTTGTGGCATGAGCCAATTTTCCAGCATGTCCAGATACACGTGTCCTGTAGCGTTTTTTTTCGCAGAAGAAAAAGGGGCCGTATACTTTAAACCGTGAGATTGCACAAAACACGTTAACTTTTGGTGAATTGCGAATTTTCTGCGCGAATGCGTGAGGATTCTCTACTGGCCAGATTCGCACATTGTGTCTGTTCACTTCACCATTAAGAAAAAATGTTGCTTCATCACTGAAAACAAGTTTCGCACTGAACGCATCCTCTTCCATGAGCTGTTGCAACCGCGCCGAAAATTCAAAGCGTTTGACTTTGTCATCGGGTGTCAGGGCTTGTAGCAATTGTAAACGGTAAGGCTTCTGCTTTAGCCTTTTCCGTAAGATTTTCCAAACCGTCGGCTGTGGTACGTTTAGCTCCCTGCTTGCTTTATTCGTCGACTTCCGCGAGCTACGCGTGAAACTTGCCCGCACGCGTTCAACCGTTTCTTCGCTCACTGCAGGCCGACCCGTTGATTTCCCCTTATAGAGGCATCCAGAAGCTTTAAACTGCGCATACCATCGCCGAATGGAGTTAGCAGTTGGTGGATCTTTGTTGAACTTCGTCCTGAAGTGTCGTTGCACTGTTATGACTGACTGACGTGAGTGCATTTCAAGCACGATATACGCTTTCTCGGCTCCTGTCGCCATTTTGTCTCACTGCGCTCTCGAGCGCTCTCGCGGCAGAAACCTGAGGTGCGGCTTCAGCCGAACAAAACTTTGAGTTTTTCTACGCATCTGTAGCGTGTCGTGACCATATGTCAATGAATGGAGCTACAGTGAATTTATGAAATCGCTTTAATCATCTGTAATAGCCCTGTACCTTGTCCCATTTTAAGCAGTCGAATGCCTCCTCCAGGTCTATAAATACTATCCCACATATGAAGTCTTGCTTCCATTGTCAAGGGCAATGTCGGGACTGCCTCTCTGGTGTCTTTACCTTTCCTAAAGCTAAAGTGGTCGTCATTTAACAGATTTTTTTTTTTGTTGTTCTTCTGTATATTATTCTTGTCAGTAATTTGGATACATGAGGTGATAAGCTGGTTGTGTGATAATTCTCGCACTTAACAGCGCTTGCTATCATCTGGATTCTATGGATGATATTTTTCCGCAAGATTGATTGTCTGCCCACAGTCCCATAGATTCTATACATCAGCTTGAATAGACGTCTGTTGCCATTTGCCCCAATGATTTTAAAACCTCCGAAGGAATGTTATTACGTTTTCTGCCTTATCTGTAAGCCGCTCTTCCTAAGCTCTCCCAGACTCTGAATTCTCGATGCCTTTCAAATTGTCTCCCATATGTTCCTCCATAACTTCAGAAAACAGTTCCTCCCCGTCGCAAAGGCCTTCATTGTACTCTTTTCACCTATCCAATCTCTCCTCTTGCCTTCTGCACAATTCATTTTGACACCATTGCTTTTAATTTCACCAAAGGTTGTTTTGATTTTTTTTGTATGCTAAATCTGTTCTTCCGAAGGCCATCTCTTTTTCGATTTCTTCACATTTTTTTCTGCAGCCATTTGTCTTAGATCCCAGTACTTCCTATTTATTTCATTCCTACGTGACTTACGCTGCTGTACTCCAGTCTTTCCTAGAGCATTTTCGCACTTTCTTCTTTCGTCGATCAATTGAAGTCTTGTTTTCCGTTACCGAAAATTTCTCCGCACTTACACTATCCGACACCTGGCTGAAAATGCCATACAACTTCATGGCGCCCTCCATCGGTAATGCTGGAGTTCAATATGGTGTTGGCCCACACTTAGCCTTGAAGACAGCTTCCACTCTCACAGGCATATTTTCAGGCAGGTGCTGGGAAGTTCCTTGGGGAGTGGCAACGCATTCTTCACGGAGTGCTGCACTGAGGAGAGTTATCGATGTTGGTCGGAGAGGCCTGTCACGAATTCGGCGTCCCAAATCATCCCAAAGGCGTTCAACAGGATTCAGGTCAGGACTTTGCGCAGACCAGTCCATTACAGGGATGTTATTGACGTGTAACCACTCCGCCACAGGCCGATAAATTGTGAACAGGTGCTCAATCGCGTTGGAAGATGGAACCGTCATCCCCGAATTGCTCTTCAACAGTGGGAAGCAAGAAGGTGCTTAAAACATCAATGTATGCTTGTGCTGTGATAGTGCCACGCAAAGCAACAAGGGGTGAAAGCCCCCTCCATAAAAAACACGACCACACGATAACACCAGCGCCTCTGAATTTTACTGTTGGCACTACACACATTGGCAGATGACGTTCACCGGGCATTCGCCATACCCACACCCTGCCATCGGATCTCCACATTGGGTACCGTGACTCATTGCTCCACACAACGTTTTTCTACTGTTCAGTTGTCCGATGTTTACACTCCTTAAACCAAGTGAGGAATCGTTTGGTATTTACCGGCGCGATGTGTGGCTTATGAGCAGCCGCTGGATCATGAAATTCAAGTTTCTCACCTGCCACCTAACTGTCGTAGTACTTGCACTGGATCCTGATGCAGTTTGGAATGACTGTGTGATAGTCTTGATAGATGTCTGCCTGTTATACATGACAACCCTCTTCAACTGTCGGCGGTCTGTCAGTCAAAAGACGAGATCGGCTTGTACGCTTTTGTGCTGTACTAGCCACTTCAAGTTTCCACTTCATTATCACAGCGAAAACAGTGGACCGAGGGATGTTTAGGAGTGTGGAAATCTCGCATACAGACGTGTGACGCAAGTGACACAAATCACCTGGCCACATTCGAAGTCCGTCAGTTCCGCGGAGTGAACCATTCTGCTCTCTCACGATGTCTAATAACTACTGAGGTCGCTGATATGGAGTACCTGGCAGTAGGTGGCTACACAATGCACCTAATATGAAAAACGCGTGTTTTTGGGGGTGTCCGGATACTTTTGATCACATTGTGTACCGTCCTTGTACCTACGTTTTTCTTTCTATCGCCGGCCGGTGTGGCCGTGCGGTTCTAGGCGCTTCAGTCTGGGACCGCGTGACCGCTACGGTCGCAGGTTCGAATCCTGCCTCGGGCATGGATGTGTGTGATGTCCTTAGGTTAGTTAGGTTTAAGTAGTTCTAAGTTCTAGGGCACTGATGACCACAGATGTTAAGTCCCATAGTGCTCAGAGCCATTTTTTCTTTCTATCCTCTGTGACTGCCCTTTTTAGAGATGTCCATTCCTCTTCAACTGAAGTAGCTATAGTGGCATTCATTATCACGGTAACTACAGGTTTAAAGCTATACTCACTTCGTCACTTGCCAGTACTTCAGTATCCCACTGCTTTCCGCCGTGACTCTTTCTGACGATTCTCTTAAACTTCATGCTGCTCCTCATCACAACTAAATTGAGATCTGCGTCTACATTGGCGCCTGGGCACGCAGTACATTCAGGTATGTGAATTTGGAATCTTTGTCTCACCGCGATGTAATATAGTTTGCATCTTCCCGCGTCTCCAGGCCTTTTCCTAGTATAACTCATTTTCTTGTGATATTTGTACAGTGGACCCGTCATTAACTGAGTTCGGCAATAAATTTCAGTTATTAGTGTTTCTCCTCTCTCACTCTACCGAACCCTTATTCTCTCGTAACTGTGTCTTCAATTCTTTCACCTAACAGAGCGTTCGAATCCGTGATTATGATTAGATAATCTCCATTTATTACTAAGCTACCAGTTCAATACCTTCACATCCTCACCCTCGATCTCTTTATTTTCTGCTTTTGACGTTGGCATGAATACTAGTACAGTTGTTGTTGGCAGCGGTTTTCTGTCGATTTCTATTAAAATAATTGTATCACTGACCTACTGAAAGTAACCAGTTCTCTGCCCTACATTCCTATGCGTAACGAATACTACTCCCATTAAACCGTTTTCTGCTGCTATTGATGTTATTCAGTATTCGTCTGGCCAGAAATTTTTCTTTCCATTTCACTTCAGTGACCCCCGTTATATCTAAACTGAGGCTTTGCATTTCCCTTTTCAGATTTCCTAGCTTAACTACCACATTCCGATTCCACGCTCTGCCTCGTAGCACTTTACACTTCCATTAGTTATTCGATCTTTTTCTATGGCCACCTACTCCTCGGTAGCTCCTTTCCAGGGATCCGAATGCGGCACTAATTTGGAATATTTTTCCAATGCAGAAATCATAATGATACTATTTTCAATTATAGGCCACATGTCCTGTTTAACATATATTGCGTCCCTTCAACGCCGAGGAATCGCTTGCCTTCTGCATTCTCATGCCGTTAATCATTGATGATTCTTCCACCTTCAAGGAGCATTTTCCCATCCCAAGGGCAACAGAGTGCTCTGAATGTCTGTCGCTCCTCCGTCCTCTTTGGTAAGGCCGTTAGCAGAATGAGGGTGACTCCTTACGTCAGAGCCTCGGCCTGCCACTACTTACGATTTTTATTCAAAATTTAAGCGGTGGCTAGCACCGTATCCGAAACCCAAGCGTTTTCCATTAGTAGTCAAAGACGCTACCTGTGGTGTCACCGCCAGACACCACACTTGCTAGGTGGTAGCTTAAATCGGCCGCGGTCCATTTAGTACATGTCGGACCCGCGTGTCGCCACTGTGTGATCGCAGACCGAGCGCCACCACAAGGCAGGTCGCGAGATACGGAAGAGCACTCGCCCCAGTTGTACGACGACTTTGCTAGCGACTACACTGACGAAGCCTTTCTCTCATTTGCCGAGAGACAGTTAGAATAGCCTTCAGCTAAGTCCATGACTACGACCTAGCAAGGCGCCATTAACCGTATCTGAAGATAGTCTTATTTGTATTATCAAGAGCGATGTACCACAAGGATGGAATAAAGATAAGTATTCGAGGAGCTGCATACTTTTCTTATTAGAATTCACTACTTATCCTGTTCCAGAATTCACGCCCGTCTGCGTTAGATAGCGTGCATTTAGGCCGCCTCTATCTACAAGGTGTTGGCACATTTACCAACACATCACTACCAATGTACCACGGTAGATAGAGGAAGGCTGAATCATTATTCTGAAATTTTTTACTGCGTTCTACTGTCACGTTTGTCTTTAAAATGGTAACATGCTTCGTTCTTATTTTGAACATGTCAGAGTTAACAAACATTCAACAGCTTGGATCTCATAAAACAAAAAAAAAAATGGCTCTGAGCACTATGGGACTCAACTGCTGAGGTCATTAGTCCCCTAGAACTTAGAACTAGTTAAACCTAACTAACCTAAGGACATCACAAACATCCATGCCCGAGGCAGGATTCGAACCTGCGACCGTAGCGGTCTTGCGGTTCCAGACTGCAGCGCCTTTAACCGCACGGCCACATCGGCCGGCTCATAAAACATTTCTTTATTTAAGACAACCTGTTTTTCAGTCTTTGATGTCATCTTCAGGTCAGATGAAAGCAAAGTCTGTAGACCGGTTGCCTTAAATAAAGAAATATTTAATGCGATATAATCAGTTGAGTGTCTTTAACAAGTAAAACAGATCGCTCCTTCAGTACTCTCAAAAAAAGAAAATTCAATGTTCACAAGTGTCTTACGGAGACTGTTCATAGCACATAAAATCGACAGGTTGTTCTGCAACTGCAATGGCTGTGGAGATGTTCAGAATATGAGAGAACACAGTTGGCACTGTATCACTTAAAGACAAACCCGAGAATTGACAGTATAAGCCTTGAATACTAACACTACTACTCGAGCTGTAAGTCACTAGCAAGTTGCAAAAGGCTTTTTTACGTGCTGTTCTCGTCTGCCAGGGAAGTCACATCTTCGGCTGCATAGTCAAAGCATATCTGCAAGGAGTACTTTAACCGCGGAGCCCCGCTGGTCAGCCAGGCAGCTGGGCAGTTGGAGTCCGTCTAACCATGTGGACAAGTACACAGAGATACTCTCTTCACCCGATCCTGCACCTAGCTGGGTGTTGCTTCTTCCCGTGGAGACGCATGGGGCTAATATGGTATTATTTGTAAAGTTCAGACGCTTCTGTCCAGTGTTTTGCCAAGATTATTCAAGAATTTATGATGAGAACCGCACTTTGGCAAGATAATCTATTACATGATTTTTCAACTCTTCCGATATGTTACTCTGTGATCAAGGTTAGAGTTTGTTTATGATTCATCTAAATTTTTATAATTTTTTGTTTTAAAATTTTCGCATATTGGTACTATATTTTCTGTATATGTAAAGTGAAGTGTGCAATACTGCAGGTTCAATTTCTTTGTATTGTATATGAGTAATGTATGTAAAATACTATGTTAATTGTTTGTTACATTAAATAATTTTCTGGTGACATTTTGTATTTAAAAATATTTGTTTGTATAAACTGTTTATGTTGATGTAAATTTGACAGTTGTAAGAAATAGTCACGCTTAGGAACAATATGAGAAATAGGTGTTATGTAAAAGCCAGTGTGCTTTTGTTTGAAACGAAAGTGGCTCTGGGTAGTGGAAAAGGTGGCAAGGGCTGATTGGCGCGCTACCTAGGCAGCAGTGATTGAGGCAACCCCTTTGTGGAGCATGGGAAGCTTTGCCTGCAAATTTCCACAAAAATTCTTCGGATGAAGACTCAAACGGCTTACGGCATAGCTGCGAGTTATTGGGCTACTGTATGTAAAATTGAACGACGCCAAGAGGAGAAACTGAGCCCATACAGCAAGAGACTTGCAGGCCGTACTGTGGGTAGTGTAGCCGCCATAACTGTTCGCCACATCCAATCCTACAGCCACCAGATAAGATTTTTTGGTGAAACTTCCTGGCAGATTAAAACTGTGTGCCCGACCGAGACTCGAACTCGGGACCTCTGCTTTTCGCGGGCAAGTGCTCTACCATCTGAGCTACCGAAGCACGACTCACGCCCGGTACTCACAGCTTTACTTCTGCCAGTACCTCGTCTCCTACCTTCCAAACTGTACAGAAGCTCTCCTGCGAACCTTGCAGAACTGCCGGCCGAAGTGGCCGTGCGGTTAAAGGCGCTGCAGTCTGGAACCGCAAGACCGCTACGGTCGCAGGTTCGAATCCTGCCTCGGGCATGGATGTTTGTGATGTCCTTAGGTTAGTTAGGTTTAACTAGTTCTAAGTTCTAGGGGACTAATGACCTCAGCAGTTGAGTCCCATAGTGCTCAGAGCCATTTGAACCATTTGAACCTTGCAGAACTAGCACTCCTGAAAGAAAGGATATTGCGGAGACATGGCTTAGCCACAGCCTGGGGAATGTTTCCAGAATGAGATTTTCACTCCGCAGCGGAGTGTACGCTGATATGAAACTTCCTGGCAGATTAAAACTGTGTGCCCGACCGAGACTCGAACTCGGGACCTTTGCCTTTCGCGGGCAAGTGCTCTACCATCTGAGCTACCGAAGCACGACTCACGCGAAAGGCAAAGGTCCCAAGTTCGAGTCTCGGTCGGGCACACAGTTTTAATCTGCCAGGAAGTTTCATATCAGCGCACACTCCGCTGCAGAGTGAAAATCTCATTCAAGATTTTTTGGTATTTTACTTTTGTACAGCGTGAACCATTAATTTAAAATGTGTATTTAAAAAAAACTGGTTCGCCCTGTTATTTCATCATAATCATACGCCTATATAGCGTTCCTACCTGGTGTTTGATTAATCCGAGAATCCTGTTGTACCGACTTATGAAGTGCCAAGTTAATATAAAGAGGCACCATTTAAATTGATTTTGTGTAAATAATCAGAAAGTTTTCTTAACTATTCCAGAGTGTTATAATAAAAGTTTTCTTACGTAAAATTCAATCAGAGTGAAGCCAATTTACTAGTATCTGTTAAATGACTATGAAACGTCCCCTTAGAAAAATTATACATGACTGTGCTTAAACTGACACCCAATATTTTTTAGCGCAACGCAATCTGACTTTCAATAATCGCTACAAAAGAATGGCCCTGACTAACATTAACCTATACCTTTCACAAATCACTTACCTCACAAAAATCTTCGTTACTCGAACTACCGCAATACAGCGAGCGCCACTACTGCCAGCTAAGTAAAAGATTCAAACTACTGAAGGCACTAACTACTTACAACTATACAGAGTTAGTTCAAAGAATAACAGCTTTTGAAAGTAAATTCCAGTAAGAAAGAGGTTTTCTTGAAGTGACATGTTCAGTATAAAAAGTGTGTGCTTTATTATCTAAGTATTTTAGTATTTAGGTTTGTTTATTATGGAAAGTGCTTTTCTAAAGGTCTCCCCAGGCCAATTTTTTGTAGCTTCCTTGAAGTTATTAAGCAACTTAAACAGTAGCAAGAAAGTAGGCAAAATTCATATTTCTGTTTTTTCAGTACTTCGTTGTTTGATTGCCTGGGTAGGCTGGCGATCGCTAGTGCATATTTTAAACCACTAAATGAACTTGGAACTGAGTTGTCATAGCTTCAACATAATACTATACATACTGCGCTTCTTTCTAACCGCTTGGTAAGATCTTAGGAAAAGAATCGAATAGTCTGATTTACTTATCCATTATACACACCACACGACCAAATCCCGTAAAAAGGGTAACTTTATTGATTAGATTTTCATATTAACAAGACTGTCTTCCCTTAGTGTACTGTATTTGGAAACTAAACTAAATTTAGTAAGAGTGTTATACTTGGCAACATAGTGACAGGATTTTCTGTTATTTACATAAAAGCATACTAAATTACAATAGTAGTGGTAGGGTTACAAGCTCTTCTTACGACCGAGGCTTTGTTCTTGTACAAGGATCAATATCATCCTTTCATTACGTCATCAATGGGTATGCGTCATGGTTCACGTTATTGTCCCACTCATTTAATAATATCACAGGGATTTTACAATATATGGGTTTATTTTGTTCTTTTTTTATAATATATAGTATTGCATTCCCATGTAGTCCCTTGGGGGACTTTTGCAACTATGTAAACGATTTTTCGTGCTTATTTATTGAATAGTAGCAGTAATTCATTTAAAATTTCACCTTCATTATTTCATCCTGAAGTCATTTGTTGTTTTTTTACGGTTTTCAAACTCAGTACTCATGTGCTGAATTATCCATTGCCTGCGTTCCCAATAGATGCGAGCACAATTCATTGAATGCGTTCTGCCTCCAGCGGAACTGCCACTGGCACACAATTTTTTTTTTTTTTTTTTTTTTTTTGCATGCATATTACAGCGAACATAAGGTAGGTTTACACGACAGAAAACTTCGAGAGACTTGCTGCAATCCTAAATATGATGAGAGTGACTTCTCTGATTCAAGGTTCTTGCGAATAGGTGTTAGGACATACAAAGTGCAGTCTACAACTGGATCGCACCCATTTTGTCTGTGAGAAAACACACTTACACTTTCAGATTGTTTTAGAACGATTGAAAGTCTTGGTTGTAATATTGCATTACTTATACACATGTTTAAGATGCCTTTGCCGGCCGTTGTGGCCGAGCGGTTCTAGATGCTACAGTCTGGAACCACGCGACCGCTACGGTCGCAGGTTCGAATCCTGCCTCGGGCATGCATGTGTGTGATGTCCTTAGGTTAGTTAGGTTTAAGTAATTCAATTCTAGGGGACTGATGACCACTGCAGTTGAGTCCCATAGTGCTCAGAGCCATTTGAACTATTTGATGCCTTTATATTTCCCGTTGTGCATGAAGGTTTTCAGTACTACTACGTATTACATTAATGAGTCAGATCGCGTTGTCGTTCATTCGTGGTTCAAAATTTTGCGTAATAAGGAGAATATTTTCAGGGCAGTAATTCAGAGCCCATACCATTATGCACTCAAGTTAAGGTCTAACAAGTATTAAACGACTTTAGACTGTAATGACAAAAAATTAGAAATGATAAAACACTTCTTCGACTCACTGTTGCGAATTTCTCGTGAATATGGGCGCCTTACCAGATAATAAGAGACAGAGAAGGTCGAACAATGAGTGGCTCGTTTCGTCACTGGCTTTTGGTCAACGGAAAAGCTTTACGGAGATGTCCAAGAAACTCTAGTGTCAGGCACTACATGAGAGGCATTGTGTACCACCATTGGAATTTCGAGAGAGTACGTCCGGGAAGAGTCCTGCAACCTACAGGGGATGGAAAAATATGAAAACACCGTCAGAAATAGATGGTTGAACATAAATGCAGGTGACAGCAAAACCTGCAAGTTGCGCTATTGTATATGACTACGAACGGCTCCTGTGCACTGTCCCCAATAGGTTGCAAGCATCAGTCGTGGATAAAGTAATATTCTATGAGTGGATTATGTCAGAACTAAGTGATTTAGAAAGTGGAAAAATTGTTGTTGTTCGTATGGTGACCAAAGTGTTTGACATTTCATGAGACATACGGTCACTAAAGAGATTTCCGACGAAAATTAAGAGGACGACAGCTGCAGAAATCACTGCAGAACTGAACGTCCCACTCGCGAACATTGTCAACACAAAAACAACATAATGAAGGTGCAGCAGGGTGAGCTGGAATTCCAAAATGATTCAGTAAACCAAATGCCCGTAACAGGAGAACGTGGCGCCGAAGCCGAAGACCTGGGCTATGCAGCTATGGAGAAACGTTATTTGATTGGACTAGTTTTGTTGCACACTGTTTCCAACTTCTGGCTGAATTTACATGCCAAGAATAAAAAATGGCGGAGGTTCGATGATGGTTTGGGCAGCCATATCGTGGTATTCCGTGGGCCCATGGGTACTCTGTCATATAAACAGAATCTTCCGTCGGTTCTTGGTAGAACAACATTATAATAATAAATGAAAAGCACCAGTTTGCTTTTGTTCTACAATATTGTAGAACAAAAGCAAACTGGTGCTTTTCATTTATTATTGGTACTCTGTCAGATTGCATTACTGCCAAGGGATATTTGACCATTTTGGATGATCAGATCCATCCCATGATACAATATTTGTTTCTCATGATGCTGTGTTCCCAGAAGACAGGGCCACTGTTCGCACAGCTCTCATCCTTTTATGAGCATGAGGATGAACTGTCGCATCTTCCCTGATCACCCAAGTCACCAGAGGTCAATATTATTCAACCTTTTTGCCCTACTTTGAAGAGAAGAGTGCATGAACGTTATCGCTGTTACTTGAACGTGGCAGTACTTTGCAGGAAGAATAGTACACTGAAGAGCCAAAGAAACTGGTACATCTGCCTAATATCGTGTAGGGCACCCGCGACCACGCAGAAGTGCCGCAGCACGGCGTGGCATGGACTCTACTAATGTCTGAAGTAGTGCTGGAGGGAACTGACACTATGAACCCTACAGCGCTGTCCACAAATCCGTAAGGGGTGGAGATCTCTTCTGAACAGCACGTTGCAAGGCAGCCCAGATATGCTCAAAAATGTTTTTGTCTGAGGAGTTTGGTGGTCAACGGAAGTGTTTAAACTCAGAAGTGTGTTCCTGGAGCCACTCTGTAGAAATTATGGACGTGTGGGGTGTCGCATTGTCCTGCTGGAATTGCCCACGTCAGACTGAATGCACAAAAGACATTAATGTTCAAAATGTTCAAATGTGTGTGAAATCTTATGGGACTTAACTGCTAAGGTCATCAGTCCCTAAGCTTACGCACTACTTAACGTAAATTATCCTAAGGACAAACACACACAGCCATGCCCGAGGGAGGACTCGAACCTCCGCCGGGACCAGCCGCACAGTCCATGACTGCAGCGCCCAAGACGTCTCGGCTAATCCCGCGCGGCTGGACATTAATGGATGCAGGTGATCAGACAGGATGCTTACGTACGTGTCACGTGTCAGAGTGGTATCGTGGTATCTAGACGTATCAGGGGCCCCACATCACTCCAACTACACACGCCACACGCCACTACAGAGCATCCACCAGCTTGAACAGTCCCCTGCTGACATGCAGGGTCCATGGATTCATGAGGTTCGTCTCCATACCTGTACACGTTCATCCGCTCGATACAATTTTAAACGAGACTCGTCTGACCAGGTAACATGTTTCCAGTCATCAACAGTCCAATGTCGGTGTTGACAGGCCCAAAGCTTTGTGTAGTACATTCACGCAGGGTACACGAGTGGGCTCCAAAAGCCGACATCATTACTCCCGTTCTTGCACGATATTTTTCCGGCCGCAGCGATATAGGAGATTTGATGTTTTACCGGATTCCTGATATTCACGGTACACTCGTGAAATGATCATACGGGGAAATCTCTACTTCTTCGCTACCTCGGAGATACTGTGTCCCATCGCTCGTGCGCCGCCTATAACACCACGTTCAAACAAATCTTGATAGTCTGCCATTGTAGCTGCAGTAACAGATCTAACAACTGCGCCAGACACTTGTTGTCTTATATAGGCATTGCCGACCGCAGCGCAGTCTTCTACCTGTTTACGTATCTTTGTAGTTGAATATGTATGCCTACATCAGTTCTTTGGCACTGCAGTGTATAAGATTCCCTTGAAAACCGTACAGTACCTGTATTTATCCTTCAGAGATGACTGGAAGCAGTTTCGAATGCCAACGGATTTTGCACCGTCTTAGACGTTGTAATGTGTTGCGTTTTTGGTGTTTCCATATTTTTGTCCACCCCCCCCCCCCCCCCCCCCCTCCCTCCGCCATATATTACTTCTTTCCAAATACGTCTCGAAGAAATGGCCGCAACGAGAAAATGAGAGAAATTAGAGCTGGTACGGAGGTATATCGACAATCATTCTTGCCACGCATCATTCGCGTATGGGACAAGGAAGGGGGTACTTTAGTGGTACCGAAAGTGCCCTCGGCCATGCACTATGAGGCGGCTTGCGGAGCAGAGACGTGTCGATGCCTGGGCCGCAGCAGTGGCTGTTGGCCGGTGCGACCGCGGCTGACTGCAGCACGTGCCTATCTGGGCGTTGCCACCCGTGTGCTGTCCCTGGCACCAGCACACACTTCCCCTTTGGGTTTCGGCCAGGGCCTCGCCGCTCACGTATCCAGCCGTTTCTTCTCCCAGCAGTGTCGTGGCGCCGCTTTCTGAGACACCACCTCCTCCTTATACCCTGCTATTTTCTCATTCTTTTACTTCGTCGTCCTCGCGGCATAGTGCAAACCCAACCTTGCAACCCAGTCCAGCGTAAAGTGCCCTCGGTGCACGCGACGAAGGTACCCTCCACCATGCACTGTTCAGTTTCTCGTAGAGACTGAGATGTGGAATTAATTTTAAAACAGTAACAACTCTAATAAAAACGATCTACAGTTTAAAATATCAGTACCAAATCTAGAACGAAGATATTATATTCACCAATGCATGTAATATTACTTGACTTAATGGGACATACTTAAACAAATAATAATTAGAAACGCAGTGCTGGAGTGAAGGTCCGGCGCACCAGAGGCTGCGGAATACGACAGTCTATTCCAGATCTTGACAAAGCGTACTGTGAACTCAACGATTCCCGGAATTATATGCGGCGTGTTATAAGGAATACAAGGATCTTCTGAGTTTTAGAGTGTTTATGGTACATTTTAGGAGCCATGCATAGTATGCAGTAACGTGATGTGAAACATTGGCCATGCGTTTGTCCGTCGAGTGTTTGGAGTTCGAATTACGCCAGGCATGTCTCCCCTTTTAGTGCAGGTGCCAGTGAAGAAGCTTATTGATTCCGTAGCCAGATCGATTCCACTCCATTATCAAGTAAGTCTGCTGCGACAGTCGCCCGTGCCGTAAAGACACCTCTGTAAATACGGAAAATTACGCCTAATTTGGCGTAATTAAAGGAGTTCTTATGATATGACGATATTTATATTTACTTGATTTTGTTTGATTCAGCACATTCTATTGTGTTCTGTTGTCGTTTGGTGGGAAGTCTGACCTCCATTTCAGTTTTTTTCCCATACGGTTGCTTATACCTTTCCCTTTGTTAAAAAATTGCACCTCTACGTCCGCATAACATTCATTTCTAAAATGCTAACATGCTGCCTCATTTAACCTGCTATATTTCACTATTATCTAAATAAATTCCGACAATTCCTTTGTGACCCGCCTTTATTTTAGTTTTGTATCCCCTTTTAAATTGAATATAATAGTTTGTGATCAATTGAAATTCTAAAATGGTTTAATACGATCACGTCCCATACAATTTTTTGTTAAATATAAGTTGTAAGTTTTGTAGTACATGCTTCTGGCGAATGCAAACATGTTTACTATAAAATATTTAGACGCAAATACTTATGTTATTTGTAGAACAACAGATATGACGTTTCCCAAATTAGAACGACAGACATGACGTTTCCGAAATTTGTTGTTAATCACCCAGAAATCCTAATAGATAAATCTAATGCTTAAATGGAACATTCCCCCACGAGGCACTATCATTCAAGCTAATGGTAATAGGAAATGAAGAGAATTTCTAAACGCGTTAGTGTTGGGAAAGCATCCTTCCAAATTTTGGTGGGTCTGACAGCTGTAGAGATGTCTCGCGTCGACTGATGCACCCTGTCGAATCTGCGTGCCGTAATGGAAACTTCTTTACATTCTGTGTGTGCCCAGCCAGGCACTCATCTCATGCTTTTGTGGTGTGATCAGCCATACGCTTCCAGTGCACCCGCACACAGAAGTTTAGCGGGTCTAGGTAAAACCATTAGGTGTTTGTACACATATTTTCGAAAGAATGTTGCGCCTTGTTTACTGAAAATGGTTGGTATCTTCAACAAAATAAAAACAGAAATTTAATAACGAAATAAAAAAATGACCTTCTTCTTTTCATTCATTTACGTCGATTTTCCGCGTCGTTTTCACGCAACCTGTATATCTGTGTTGTGTACTTAAACATTTGTAGCATAAAGGAGTGGTTCCTAGGATCATAAGAAGATGAAATGTTCCCAGGAATACATGTCCTACACCGTGCCTTTATTGCGATAAATTTTGCAGCACCACAAGATGGACAGCGCAAGCATCAGAGGAAGTATTACGAGGGGCAAAGCTATGTAATTAATTTTCTGTTTGTTTACAGGCACATGTCTGTAGTCTTAGCACACATGGAAATCCCATCACCGAAGTACCATAACCTGCTGATTTGACTATATTCTTGTTCATGCTGAGCACCACAGCTAACACTAACGTTAATGATGAATTAAAACTAGCTCAGCTGTATTTCTAGACATTGACTGTGTTACGACCGGTTCCGTTCGTAGAACATCTTCAGATTGACTGCAGTCAAACAAAAGAGGAAATTGGGCTAAAGCTACAGCGTCTTAACGGATAAAATGGGCAAATCATACTGACAACAAATGGCTCTGAGCACTATGGGGCTTAACTTCTGAGGTCATCAGTCCCCTAGAACTTAGAACTACTTAAACCTAACTAATCTAAGGACATCACACACATCCATGCCCGAGGCAGGATTCGAACCTGCGACTGTAGCGGTCACGCGGGTCCAAACTGAAGCGCTTAGAACCGCGCGGCCACACCGGCCGGCATACTGACAACAGCCTTGTACTAAACTCTATGAGTTGTCGGTTGTCGTATGCAATGGCAGAGACCAAATAAAAAAAAATTAAAAAAAGAAGACAGAAAGAGCATAAACGTCCTGCCGACAGCCTAGCTGTGCTTCAATTACAAATAACCTAAATTGGAACGATCACATAGATAATATTGTGGGGAGAGCAAACTAAAGACTGTGATTCATTGGGAGAACACTTAGAAGGTGCAACAGGTCTACTAAAGAGACTGCTTACATCACGCTTGTCCGCCCTATTCTGGAGTATTGCTGTGCGGTGTTGGATCCGCATCAGGTGGGACTGACGGATGACATCAAAAAAGTAGAAAGAAGGACAGCTCGTTTTGTATTACCGCAAAATAGGGGAGATAGTGTCACAGACATGATACGTGAATTGGAGTGGCAATCATTAAAACAAAGGCGCTTTCGTTGCGACGGGATCTTCTTATGAAATTTCAATCACCAATTTTCTCCTCCGATTGCGAAAACATTCAGTTGTCACCCATCTACATAGGGAGAAATGATCATCACGATAAAATAAGAGAAATCAGGGCTCGCACAGAAAAATTTAATTTCTCGTTTTTCCCGCGTGCCGTTCGAGAGTGGAACGGTAGACAGACAGCTTGAAGGTGGTTCATTGAACCCTCTGCCAGGCACTTTATTGTGAATAGGAGAGTAATCACGTAGACGTAGACGTAGCGGAAGTACGACAACAAGACGCGGCTCTCCCGCACAAAGTTTTGAAAAGACTGGAGGGGCGAAATGGGTCTGCATATACAGGTGGTTTGTTTACCCTCAGTTTCATACATGGGTGTTACAGCAATGAAGACAGTCAGGAAACATGGACTGAATTACTGAATGATTGCAAAGGCAGTTTGACATTAGTTCTGTCAAGTCAGCACAAGACTGTAATAACTGTACTAGTAACACTACCGTAGCTAGAAGATAAATTACTTTTTTTTTTTAGTAACCAAATGAATTTCGTAATGTCTTGGAAGTTGTAGGTTTGAAACTAATATCTTTTGATGGTGGATGCATCCCTATTTGGCTATTTATAATAGGTTCTGCCATAATGAGAATTAATCTTTGAATTCTGTGGCTGATACTTTCAGTGCGTTATTAGTAGAGGGTTACAGAGAGAACTGGTCCATACTGGTGGCTCATTAGCTGTCAGGAGTTTTTGGCCTGTGTCATATTACAACTTTAGTGAAGACCATTGCCAGCAGTGGTAAGGTCATCGCCCTCCTCCCCTCCACTCCCCTCTCCTCACCCATTTTGCCCTCTTCCAATAGCGATCATTTGATATCTGTAAGTATTGGTGAAAGCATCATCATGGAGCACTATCAGCTGAGATCAACCAAAATGCAGAAGAAGGTTTAAAGTAAGTATTTATCCACTGAGTAATAATAATATTGTTGTTAATCATACATAAATAGATTCACCTTACTTTTCGTTACTTTTTTATTTCTGCATCGCAGCACGCCTCAGTGCAAGTGTTGGACAAGGACATTCAAGTGTTCACTATACTACCGTCTGTACCACCTCAGCATCAGTGGCCTACAGGAGGTCAACCAGATTTGTCAGGCCTGCTATCATTCAACTATTCAGTACCACCACAAGAGCTCCCTTAACTCAGTGGGTCTCAGCTAAGTACCGCAAGAGTACTATTATCGGCCAACACATACAGCGTAAGTGCTAGTAGCTCTAGACATGTGAATGTGGGCCTGATACCTGACAGTGGCTTTGGAGTAGTTAAAGAAGTAGAAAATTTTCAGTGTCTTGGTACTAAAGTGCAGTATTCATGGTGCGAGTGGGACTATCTGTGTGGCACAAGAGAATATACAGAGAAGAAAATTATGATGGAATACAATCCATTGTATACTCCTATTGAGTTCATATATTTCGATGGCTGATATATGCAGTGAAGCTGTGATTGAATTAACTTCTGAGGACACGCACATTTACTTAAAACATGCAAGGTGTTCAGTATTACTACGACTTGTACTGTGCATTAACAATTGCAGTGGATAGATTAACATGCTGGAGCCCATATATAAGAGCTGCATTTGTAAAGTATTTGTGTGTGAATGAGTAAATATAGTGCGTTTAGAACAGTACTTAAATGTATGTATTCGACCAGTGTCAAAGAATGTAAGTGTCTAGAAGACATGAATACAATTTAGGCTGGATTCAAACTGTATACAATACTCAGGCAATACTGTAATGAAAACTGAATGATTGTATGTTGATGTGTGTCTGTTTTCAGAGATTTTTTTAAAGCAAGATGATCTATATAGCATACAATTTTGTAGAGGTATGTATACAGTATATATAGCAGTGGAATGATGATTTTATATAATACTGCAGAGGTATTTGTTGTGGATTGGCAAGAGAGCCAACCCACTATGAGAGGAAGCCGAAAGGCACGCGTTTTAGCTCACGCAGGCTGACGTGAGGTCTGGAACATCACAAGGAAGTTAGACTAGAAAAAAAGGATGTAGCTGGTGAAATACTTAACTTTAATCCATTAAAGTTGAACGTAGCTCTTGTCTGTACATTCTTTACAATATCAATAGCAACTGATAATGGCGCCTTGCTAGGTCGTAGCAAATGACGTAGCTGAAGGCTATGCTAACTATCGTCTCGGCAAATGAGAGCGTATTTTGTCAGTGAACCATTGCTAGCAAAGTCGGTTGTACAACTGGGGCGAGTGCTAAGAAGTCTCTCTAGACCTGCCGTGTGGCGGCGCTCGGTCTGCAATCACTGATAGTGGCGACACGCGGGTCCGACGTATACTAACGGACCGCGGCCGATTTAAAGGCTACCACCTAGCAAGTGTGGTGTCTGGCGGTGACACCACAGTATTCTTTTTGTCCTTCATGCTTATACTACTTTAATTTTGGTATATATATATATATATATATATATATATATATATATATATATATATGATCTATATACAAAATACCGCAGAGGCACATTTTTTGTTTTTTCATATGGGAACTTCATCTATATATTCAATTTTGCAGAAGACATATATATTTTCTGCGTATGCAGTTTTCAGGGAATACAATAACATATAGGGTGCGTCAAAAAGACGTATACACAATTTGAAGCGTCATAGAAAGTTTATTTCCCCTTTCTACAATGTTAAATTTCTGGAAATGGAAAGCTTAAAGTCCAATTGTAAAGATAAATGTACTTTGCAAATGTGATTAATGTTCAAACTGGTGGCCTTCAGCATCAATACATTTCTGAGTATGAGTCACCACTGATACCGTACATCATACCAAAGTGTCCAAGGAGATTTCTGCGCACACCGCATGAATCTCATTCCAAAGTGTGTCCCGGTTACGTGGTTTATGTTTGTACACCTCATCTTTTACTGTGCGCCATAAGAAGAAATCCAGCGGCGTGAGGTCTGGAGAGCGTGCAGGAAACTCGATTGGTCCCCTACGTCCTATTCACTGGCCTGGCACATTGTGATCCATGTATGCTCGTGTAGCGGGGCGCCACCTTGTTGGAAATAAAACTCATCATTACCGTATAATGCACGAATGGCAGGGAATATGGAGTCGGCAAGCATTGTTAGGTACGTTTCTCCAGTAACAGTACCTTCAAAGCGGAAAGGCGCAATGAGTCCCCTTGCAGACAAACCACACCACACATTTACACCAGGCAAATTCACAGCCTTTTCAACTGTAATGTGAGGATTATCTTCAGCCCAGTACACACAATTGTGCCTATTGACAGTTCCATTGAGTTTGAATTGGGCTTCATCCGACCAAATTATGCTACCCATAAATCCCGGTTCACGTCTCACCATCTCCTGAACCCATTCACAAAATTCTAACCTTCGATCTGGATCGTCGTCAGTTAGCTGTTGCACCAGCCTTGGAATGTACACATGAAACTTGCCTTTCTTCAGAATGCGTAGCACACTACTAGCACTTACATTACTCTCACGTGCCGCTTGCCTTGAAGATTTTTGAGGCGAACGCTGAAACAGTTCCAAGACCGCAGTTGTGGAATCATCACTTGTAGCTGTACGAGGTCACCCTGATTGACCTTTATGCACATGAAACACTGTTCCATGAATTTCGAATTTGTCTCGTAGACGTGTAATTGTTAACCTTGAAGGTGGTTCTGTACCATACTCACTTTTCCACTGTCTTCGAACCGCAGCTACATTCTCAAACTTCCAGAACCACTTAATTATCTGCTTCCGCGCTTCAAAGCTCAAACGTATGTCCGCCATGTTGCAGTTACTTCCTTGTCACTGCTGCAGAAACATAACATTACTTTTTCACAGATATTTAACCTTGTGTGTATACATTTTTTTGACGCACCCTGCATATATACTGAAGAGCCAAAGAAACATACACCTGCCCAATATCGTGTAGGGCCCCCGCATGCCACAACACGACGTATGGACTCGACTAATGTCTGAAGTAATGTTGGAGGGAACTGACACCATGAATCCTGCAGGGCTGTCCACAAATCCGCAAGAGTACGAGAAGGTGGAGATCTCTTCTGAACAACGCATTGGAAGGCGTCCCAGATATGCTCAATAATGTTCATGTATGCGGAGTTTGATGGCCAACGGAAGTGTTTGAACTCAGAAGAGTGTTTACGGAGTCACTCTGTAGCGATTCTGGACATGTGAGATGTCTCATTGTCCTCCTGGAATTGCCAAGTCCGTCAGAATGAACAATGGACGTGAATGGATGCAGGTGATTAGACAGGATGCTTATGAACATGTCACCTGTCAGAGTCGCATCTAGACATATCAGGCGTCCCATAACACTCCATCTGCACATGCCCCACATCATTAAATGGCCTCCGCCAGCTTGAACAGTCCCCTGATGACATGCAGTGTCTATGGATTCATGAGGTTGTCCCCATATCTGTACATGTCCATCCGCTTGATAAAATTTGAAACGAGACTCGTACAACCAGGCAACATGTTTGCAGTCATCAACAGTCCAATGTCGGTGTTGATGGGCCCAGGCAAGGCATAAGGCTTTGTGTCGTTCTGTCATAGAGGGTACACGAGTGGGCCTTCGGCTCCAAAAGGCCATATTGATGATGCTTTGTTGAATGGTTCGCACGCTGACACTTGTTGATGGTGCAGCATTGGAATTTGTAGCAGATTGTGGTGTAACCCCCCACCCGTCACTTAGCTGGTTTTGGCGTGTGTTCACCCCAACTAATTGACTAACAGATCAACAGAGAGTGCAAAACTGCCGCAATATCGGATAACGCAAAAAAGTAATATGGCCCTGTGACTCCTGATTGAACTGCGGTGGCAGTGTTGACATTAATTTATTCAGAATTGATCACTTTTAATTAAAAAGGGGTGCACATTGATGTTATATTTAGCTATTGAACACCAGATGCAAATGTTGAACATAAAATTAATTAAGAAAGTGACTTGGGATTTCAACTACTTGATTGAAAACAGATGCAGTCGATTAGCACAAATTTATTTTTTAACTCCCGACCTTCAATCATCACATTACAAGACTCTCCTATCAGACAGTGGTAATAAATTGCGTTTGCGTGGAGTAAAGTGCGACAACTCAAAAGTAATTCCTATCGACTGACCCAGGCGTAATGCGAAGTGCGAGAAGAATTCTACAATACATGGCCCATGAAATCCTCGTGAAAACTTTGCCGACATGATCCAACAAATTAATCAGTGGCCGGAGCAGGCGCAATATCACCGAATACGGCGTGCCGGAGCGTCGTCGTTGTGTGGACGTCGGCCGACCTTGTGGTGCTGCAGGGCTGCGCTCGTCTATTCACTCCTAGCTATCTTGCTCAGTACATAGCTGAACCAAAACTTTCTGTCTCCAAACTCAATCATTCCATTTGCTAAGTCCTAAACTGCAGAGATGCTCACTCTTTCTCAGGCAAGCTGAGCGAAGAACGCCACGTCCGCACTCTAGGCAAGCTGGGAATGGAAGACCTCTACAGAGTCCGCTCTTCGCCTCGGTTTCCCCTCCAGCAAAATCACTTATGCCAATTGCAGTGCAAGTCGCGTTAATTATGCATCGCTTCCCAGCACCGACCAATGCCTGCTCTGGGAAGTGAACAAATTCCCACAAAATTTCGCTTCCTCTCAACTTCTGTTATTTAGCTCCTCCCAGGCCACCCATCAAGGTTAGCATCTGCACAACACCAATTTTTCCGGGATTCTGACTGCCAGGAGAGTACTTCAAATTCCTTGGTCCTAGTTCCCATCAGAGGCCAGTGTATTTCATTCTGTTGCTCTTCACCAGATTTACTTCAGACTATGCAGACCGTGAATTGAGCGTGAAGTTGCTATAGTCACGAACATGCATACTTTGATCTCTGTTGACCGCTCCACCATAGCTTTGCGCGGCTTTCTCGCATGTTTAACTGAAAACGGGACGACAGACTTATCAACAGGCGTACAAGTTCTCCATCTGCTTCCCGGTACACCAGCATGGGGTCGGGGTCAACCACCCATGCTGTCACTCATCTTAAGGCGGCTGGAGGCCGCGCCCCGTTACCGCTTTCTCAGAGCTTGAGCCGCCCTAAGCTGCCTATTGTCGCTTCCCTTCGTCGCTCCCCAGCTGCGCGCTGCGGTCATTTCTGGGTACTTCCCTGGGATTAACTAGCCTCCAGTAAATCGACGCGTTTCCACAAAGTTTTCATTTCGTGTGAATTACTTTAAAACCATCACCTGACAATGATTACTCCAATGTATCCATCTTATACCATCTACAAGATGCATTGTGCCTTGTCAGTCATTTTGTTCAGCCCTACTGTTCGCTCAACGTGAGGTAGTTGATCTTTAATGACTTCATGTAAGGGGCATGGTCCTTGCCATCTTACAATGGAATGGTTGCACTTCTGTCACACTGAGCGATTCTCTTCAGTCGTCGTTGATCCCGTTCTTGCATGATCTTTTTTTCGGCCGCAGCGATGTCGGACATTTGATGTTTTACCGGATTCCTGATATTCACGGTACACTCGTGAAATAGTCAAACGGGAAAATCCCCACTTCATGGCTCCTTGGAGATGCAGTGTCCCCGACTATATCACCAGGTTCAAACTCACTTAAATCTTGATAACCTGCCATCGTAGCAGCGGTAACAGATCTAACAACGGCGCCAGACACTTGTGTTACCCGAGCGAGGTGGCTCGGTGATTAGCACACTGGACTCGCATTCGGGAGGACGACGGTTCAATCCCGTCTCCGGCCATCCTGATTTAGGTTTTCCGTGATTTCCCTAAATCGTTTCAGGCAAATGCCGGGATGGTTCCTTTGAAAGGGCACGGCCGATTTCCTTCCCAATCCTTCCCTAACCCGAGCTTGCGCTCCGTCTCTAATGACCTCGTTGTCGACGGGACGTTAAATACTAACCACCACCACCACCACTTGTGTTACATAGGCGTTGCCGACTGCAGCGCCGTATTCTGCCTGTTTACATATCCCTGTATTTGAATACGCATGCCTGTAGCGGTATCTTTGGCGCTTCAGTGTATATAATTGTTGCAATTACACAGTCTTTCATACACACAACTATGACAATCGATTCATCTATCCGTTACACACACACACACTCAATCACACACACACACACACACACACAAAATCATTCTCGAGAGAACTGTGTGACGGTAGGTGGTTACCGATACCATCCACACAGATGAAGCATTTTTCGTCACGCCGCGACAGACCGACTTTCAACTGCAGTGCAGTATGTACCTCACGACCTTGCATGCCGTAGCACATGCAGAGAATCATCTCCACCACCGTCCTTGATGTCCTCGATTGTGAGAACCTATGAGGCATGTGATTTTCTTACCCCACAAATCTGATGAAAATAGAGATGGAATGCTAGATTGCGTGGCTCAGAATATTAATTTCCCGAGGTGTGATACATCACAAAGGCTGTAACAGGAATGAAAATGATAATTGTTACGATATGATTTGAAAAAAAAGCCTCCCTGAAGCTGATTATGTGTGTTGTTATCATTATTTTTCCTATTATGAAGAAATCAGGTTCTGAGAACGCTGCAGGATAGCAATAAGTTAGGTGTTGGTTTACCGTGTTAAAGTGCAGCACAGCAAGTATAATCGCACTTCGTATAACAAACAATTTAGACTACAGGTTCCAGGAGACGAGATGCACATATGTGTATGATGGCTCACTGCTGCTGCGTAATCGTCACATCACTGAACTTTGGCTTCCCAGCGGAATTAGTCTGATGAAACGTATAATCAACTTATACAATTAGTACAGTGACAACGACAATGAGTCATTTTAATTTAATAGCAAGATTATTATTCATAAATAGCTTAAAGCTACAAACATGTCGAACTTACATAGATTTAGACAGAAGAAAGAGTGTGAAGTACATACCACTCCACACAACTTCCTGTATTTCATATAAAAGCATAACCAAATTATTTCAGAGACTCTTGCACATCTAGTTCAAGAATATACATATCTCCGAATGCTACATAGTTGAATGGCAAAATTTAATTTGTTGTAGACTGCACAGCGCACACCCTTCGCCAGCCTTCTGATGGCACCTTTATGTACATGTACCGGGTGATCAAAAAGTCAGTATAAATTTGAAAACTGAATGTTGTTGTTGTTGTTGTTGTTGTGGTCTTCAGTCCTGAGACTGGTTTGATGCAGCTCTCCATGCTACTCTATCCTGTGCAAGCTTCTTCATCTCCCAGTACCTACTGCAATCTACATCCTTCTGAATCTGCTTAGTGTATTCATCTCTTGGTCTCCCTCTACGATTTTTACCCTCCACGCTGCCCTCCAATGCTAAATTTGTGATCCCTTGATGCCTCAGAACATGTCCTACGGACCGGTCCCTTCTTCTTGTCAAGTTGTGCCACAAACTCCTCTTCTCCCCAATCCTGTTCAATACGATACGGAATAGCACCCGCCCCCGTTGTTCGACGACTTTGCTAGCGACTACACTTACGAAGCCTTTCTCTCAATTGCCGAGAGACAGTTAGAATAGCCTTCAGCTAAGTCCATGGCTACGACCTAGCAAGGCGCCATTAGCCTTACATAGTTTGATAGTTATCGTATGAAATGTCTCAACAAGAAGAACGATGTATACAACAAAGAATAAAAGTTAAGTATTCGAGGAGCTGCATACTTTTCTTATTAGCTTTCACTACTTATCCTGTTCCAGAATTCACGCCCGTCTGCGTTAGATAGCTTCCATTTCGGCCTCCTCTATCTACAAGGTGTTGGCACATTTACCAACACATCAGTTTCTACGGAATCCAAACTGATCTTCCCCGAGGTTGGATTCTACTAGTTTTCCCATTCGTCTGTAAAGAATTCGTGTTAGTATTTTGCAGCTGTGACTTATTAAACTGATAGTTCGGTATGTTTCACATCTGTCAACACCTGCTTTCTTTGGGATTGGAATTATTATATTCTTCTTGAAGTCTGAGGGTATTTCGCCTGTTTCATACATCTTGCTCACCAGATGGTAGAGTTTTGTCAGAACTGGCTCTCCCAAGGCCGTCAGTAGTTCCAATGGAATTTTGTCTACTCCGGGGGCCTTGTTTCGACTCAGGTAGGAAGTGGCAGGAAATTTAATTAATTTGCATGACAAATGACTAATGAGACCTGCTCTCATTTGCATTCAATACAGTCGTGAGATCACAGGTCTTTTTCAGTTACTGTGATTAGCAATCTGATGGGTTAAGGCAATATAAGGTTTATACCAGTTTGGATATCGTTTGTGTGTTGAACACGTTACTGTGGCAGGCAGATAGCTCATTCCACAGCCGATCCCTAGCACGTCAAGCACACAGCAACGATCCCTACAAGCTGCACATTTCATGTCGACCCTGATTCAGGATCCCTACTTCTGGAATGGTCTGACAATCGTAGTTGGAACAAGCATGGTGAGACGCAATTTAGTGTGCATAATATTGGTGTAGCGACCATTTTGCTATCATAAATTCTCTCTCTTGCATTATTTTCAACAGTTACATCCTTGCTTGCGAATAATTTATGTGTTATAGTAGAATTTTTGGGTTTTTTGTTTTTATTAATGATGTTGCGTGTGAAGACAGATAAGATTGTGTGTGAAGATATTTTATATGTATAGGCTGTGTATTTTTTACTGTATTTTGATTAGATTTGCATCCTTCCAGAGCATGGAAGGGGTAAATCGCACTAGTTCGAGAGAGACTAGAAAAATTAGGACCGCCATTGGAAGCCTCTGATAGGCAAAGGATGTTGCATGGCATGCCTGTAGAGATTGTTTACATCCAAGTAAAGGATGTAACTGAAATCGTCGGATGGTCTCTACACTTCCTCACTCATTTGTGAATTATTTGCCTTGACGTAATTCTGTACACACTGGCGGAGTCCCCAACGAATTCTGCGTTCTATATAAAGCAACGAATCAAAATTGGTCAACAGTTCGAAATTTATAAGTGTCTTTTTTAACATTTCATCCCACGAAATCCCTGTTACGGTGTAATAAAAAGTAGGATTCAGAGTGTATGTGCCCAGGCATATACTCTGGACTTCCTCAAAATTTTTGTGTCCAGGCACACATCTGTTTCTATGTGTAATTTAGTATATTCCTCTAAATTAGAGATGTCGAACTCTTGCCAAACATTCACTATGTATATGTACTCCAGATCTCTTATGACAGTGTCTGTGAGCTTGTAAGAAAACGCAATTATATTGGGCAACACAGTTTCGTGGAGCCTCGCCGTCGGATCCTGGTATTCACAAGGAAAGACCCGCTTCTTTGTGACAAGCTAAAACTTTACATCATCGCGATATTCTGCTCTTGTGAGATACTTATACTGCTGACATATTGTCTTAGTAAGTTTCTGAAGAGGTGTGTGAATAAATCGTAATGAATCCAGTTAATGGAATGTTTTGGATGTTTTATTTGAAGAATTAAATGTAGTTATCTACATTGCCAATATGACACTGACTTCATCGTTCTCAGACCCGAAATCACCAATGTGTTACACAAGACAGTCAGTATCATACCCACTCAAATAATGGAAGAAGATGGTAATGCATCTTGGCAGTTTGTACTACAAATTGCATGCATTCCAAGCGGCACCCCGGAACTTCTTCCTGAGATAACGATTTAAATTAGATTAAATTCAGTTTTCGTCCCATAGACCCAAAAATGAGATGATTCTCGTGGGTGTGGAATACGTCAGAAAGTATAACATAAAAATCATAGAACAACTGAATATAGTACTTCCCTGATCATTTTTCACGAGACTATCAAAATATGTGAATACATTACACTAAATTGGAACTGCTACTATTTAAAGGATTAATACACTGTCAGAATAAAACATAGTTACGCACTTTTAACGTTGTGACCAAGTGCTGCTAAAACTGAAGTTGGTCTAACAGTCCCTATTAATATGTTCATCTAAAGAGTAGAAGGAGTTGCCTATCAAAAAGCCTTTCAAACCCTATTTAAACTTTGCGTTATCTGAAACCAAGTTTTTAATGGTAGCATGCAAGTTATTGAAAATGTGTCTTCCTGAATATTGTACCTGTTTTTGGATCAAGGTAATTGATTTTAGGTCTTTATCTAGGTTGTTCTTACACCTAGTATTGATACTATTTATTGAGCTAATGGTTGGAAATAGAGACATATTATTTGCAACAAATTTCATTATGGAACAAATATACTGAGAAGCAGTGGTTAGAATAGCCAATTCCATGAACAGGTTTCTACATGACGTTCTTGAATTTACACCACAAATGAGCCTTATTACGCGCTTTTGCACTTTAAGAACTTATGCTTGGTTTGACGATTTACCATAATATATGATCTGATATAAATTAATAGACTGAAACTAAGGAAAATATGCAAGGTTTTTTATATTTATATTTCCTACATGTGACATTATTTGCCATTGCACGTACAGACTTGTTTAGGCCCTTCTCAATTGAATTTATTATCGCTTCGTAGTCGCGGAAATTTAATACTGCCACACTCTTCCATCTGCATATCTTCACATGTTGTACACATGCTGGAAGGAAATCTTTTACAGGTTCTGAACTGCACATAGTAGGTCTTTTCAGAGTTTAACAGCAGTGAATTAGCTTTAAACCATGATTAATGTGAGAGAAAATTTGATTAGCAGCCATTTCTAAATCTGTACTATTTATTGCAATGTTTGTATCATCTGCAAACAAAACAAATTTAGCATCTGGCAGTTTAACAGGCGAGAGGTTATTAACGTACACAAGTAAAGGCAATAGACCCAAGATGGAACCACATATAATTAATTGCCAGTCAGGTATTTTGCAACGACACCCTTTGCTTCCTATAAGTTAGGAAAGACTCAAATCATTTTGCAGCACTGCCAGTGACATTTCATCCTGATATAGCGATGCCCCTTGTCCGTGGACAACAGTTTTAAATCTAAATTTCCAGGATGCTGACCAGCTACCTTCGGAAAGTAGAAGAGCCTGATTACTGGTGCTTCGCATCTCCTGGCATGCTTTTTACTTATCTACACTACTGGCCATTAAAATTGCTACACCAACAAGAAAAGCAGATGATAAACGGGTATTCATTGGACAAATATATTATACTAGAACTGACATGTTATTACATTTTCACGCAATTTGGGTGCATAGATCCTGAGAAATCAGTACCCAGAACAACCACCTCTGGCCGTAATAGCAGCCTTGATACGCCTGGGCATTGAGTCAAACAGAGCTCGGATGGTGTGTACAGGTACAGCTGCCCATGCAGCTTCAACACGATACCACAGTTCATCAAGAGTAGTGACTGGCGTATTGTGACGAGCCAGTTGCTCGGCCACCATTGACCAGACGTTTTGAATTGGTGAGAGATCTGGAGAATGTGCTGGCCAGGGCAGCAGTCTAACATTTTCTGTATCCAGAAAGGCCCGTACAGGACCTGCAACATGCGGTCGTGCATTATCCTGCTGAAATGTAGGGTTTTGCGGGGATTAAATGAAGGGTAGAGCCACGGGTCGTGACACATCTGAAATGTAACGACCACTGTTCAAAGTGCCGTGAATGCGAACAAGAGGTGATCGAGACGTGTAACCAATGGCACCCCATACCATCACGCCGGGTGATACGTCAGTATGGCGAAGACGAATATACGCTTCCAATGTGCATTCACCGTGATGTCGCCAAACACGGATGCGACCATCATGATGCTGTAAACAGAACCTGGATTCATCCGAAAAAATGACGTTTTGCCATTCGTGCACCCAGGTTCGTCGTTGAGTACACCATCGCAGGCGCTCCTGTCTGTGATGCAGCGTCAAGGGTAAGGCAGACATGGTCTCCGAGCAGATTGTCCATGCTACTGCAAACGTCGTCGAACTGTTCGTGCAGATGGTTGTTGTCTTGCAAACGTCCCCATCTTTTGACTCAGGAATCGATACGCGGCTGCACGATCCGTTACAGCCATGCAGATAAGATGCCTGTCATCTCGACTGCTAGTGATACGAGGCCGTTGGGATCCAGCACGGCGTTCCGTATTACCATCCTGAACCCACCGATTCCATATTCTGCTAACAGTCATTGGATCTCGAACAACGCGAGCAGCAATGTCGCGATACGATAAACTGCAATCGCGATAGGCTACAATCCGACCTTTATCAAAGTCGGAAACGTGATGGTACGCATTTCTCCCCCTTACACGAGGCATCACAATAACGTTTCACCAGGCAACGCCCGTCAACTGCTGCTTGTGTTTGAGTAATCGGTTGGAAACTTTCCTCATGTCAGCACGTTGTAGCACCGACGCCAACCTTATGTGAATGCTCTGAAAAGCTAATCATTTGCATATCACAGCATCTTCTTCCTGTACGTTAAATTTCGCGTCTGTAGCACGTCATCCTCGTGGTGCAGCAATTTTGATGGCCAGTAGTGTATATCCAGACCACAAATGTGAACTGAATAATTAGAGTTTTGCCTCTAGAATTTTCGTAGATACATAATTGTGAGGGGAATGAGATTCCCACAAAGCCTGCAGATTTCTTTTTTCCTTAGGTACCCTTGTGATATCTGTGATTTGGCTAATTTCTCTTGCAAGCCAAAAGTGACCATGAAAAACAATAACTATCATCATTTTAATAATCCTGAACATTAATACATGATTTTCTAGCGGCAATATCCAGAGGAAGATGGATATAACTGGAACCCTCATTAAATGGATCAAAGCCATGCATATACATATGAAGGGGAACACAACTGAGCACCTTACCATGCCCTCTATCCTGCATATCGGAAAAATGGTTTAGTTTGCTGCTCTCACTGAATTTCCATACCACCCTACCACTGACATGTCCCTTGATATCGCATCAGCATTACCCCAAATTTTAGAAATGTTTTTCTCTACAGCATTACCATCTTCTTTGTAGGGGGGGGGGGGGGGATGAGGATGGTGCAACAGCTCACAGCACAGAACTGCCCTGCAGCTGATGGCTGGAATACCATGAGGTGTTGATGATTTCAGGGAGTTCCTTTTCTAACACTGCTCAAGAAGCACGAAGGAAAGTAGCCAGATGTTGATACCCTGCACTGATATTATCAATGCGGGATTGCAAGATCCTATCCCCAAAAGTACCAACAACTATGAAGTAGTTTAGTGCAGCTGCTCAGTTTAGTTGGTGTTATTAACAAAGTAGGCTGTTAGACTGCTGCTGCTGTTAGACCCAGAATGTCGCTGTGGTGCCTCAGGCCGGGGTGATGGGGCTGCCACATGTGGTGGCCATCAGTTGCACAGTGCAGACCGAGCTGACAGTAGCCACCAGTTTGTTGGTCCTGGTTGTGACTACGTTTGTGACAGATGCATCATGCCTGTGTCCACCTCTGGTGTTCTAATTCCTCCTCCACAAGGCATCGAAACTTCTGCAAAAAAGTGGAACTGATAAGCATCACTAACACACAAAGTAGACATATATATCCATCATTAATATTAATTTCCGATATTTATGTCATGATGTCAGCAACGGGGTTGCCAGCAGTGACCTCCAATTTGACAACTCAGGCTGGGCCAACGGCAATCGCCAGTTTGATGGCCTGAGCCAGGCTGATGGTGGCCACCAGTTTGATTGTCTGATCAAGGATGCATCACGCCTAGTTCCAGCTGCAGCATTGTAAGCCCTCCTCCATAAGGTGTCCATACTCCAGCACAAAAAAACTAAAAGTCGGCTTGATAAGTATCTCATAAACAGACAATAATCATATATACCCATCATTCATATTAATAATGTATCTCAAACACAGACAATAGACATATATATCCATCATTCATATTAATAATGTGGTTCACCGCCAATAAGTGATTTATCCACTCTTTGCCTTCATCATCTAGTATACTGTGGGTGTCTTCAGATATTTTATGCTCCAGTTCAGCATTTACATCTCCTACTATGTTTATATCAAGTACATCTAGAACAAACATACATTGTAAGTATTACATGCAAGTGTTAAAAAAAGTTATTTGTAAAAGAAGAAGATGCAAAAGTAATACTACTTACATATCCGATTCTCAACATTTGGCTCAAAACCACAGGAACTTTAGGTTGAGAGTTGCGAATCTAGTTGACAATTACATTTCTGTAAATCGCTTTTGAGAGAAGCCATGGTCAGATCATTGATGAACGGTGATGTTATGCTTGGCAACATGTCGTCAACATCCACAAATGAGCATGCTTACCGGCTCCATCGCTGCTACCATAGTCGAACTGTCTCTTCATACTGACATGATCAGTGCTCATATTGAAGTGGGATAGGAGCCAATCAGTGTGCTTTATTTAAAGACGACACCATCACACCTGTCTTGTCTTGACTGTGACTGCAATATTTCTCGAACACAGAGACACTTCACAGAACTTGGTCTAGGCATGTCACAGACGTTGCGTCGATCGGCGGCTCTTAGAATCTGAGATATGACGCGCAGCTTGCACATATCACATGACCGCTCGCTGGGGCGTTGGATTTCCTCCACCTGAAATACAGACCTGAATTAATAAAAACACGATATCATTTACTGGTAAGCTAGGACGATCAAATATGGAGTAGGAGAATAAAGTCTGTTTTCTGAAAGATGAATGTGCATCACTTCACATATTAAATGATTGGGGGTTTTCAACACACAGAGAGCCTGGCATGGGCTCCTGACCGCAAGCAGCCACTGAATGATGTTACTTTCAATGTCGTATAGACAAACTCTCGAAAATTATATCTCCAATTCTTCATGACTAGCACAGGCAACGTGCGTTGCACACATACCTGAAGCCTGTAAATGGTATTATTGTGCAATATGATGTGAATAAATACATACAAAGCTTTCTTTTAAGAAAAAGTTATTTCATAATCCAACTTAAAAGTATTTGCACGTTTTCTGAACTACACATATAACTGCTACCGCTGTTGTCACCATACATTTGCTTTAGTCCCTTAGTTGCTGGGCACCTGCACTCCTCGAGATTCCATGTTGATGCACTCTTGAAAGTTGGCATGCAACCACACAACTTTTTCATGGGCTTTGACATAAACAATGTTATCCTTACAATCGTAATCTCAGAGAGGTATCACCATGTTTTCACACAAGGCTCTCTCAGCATCCCACGACTTTCAGTGATGATTTCAAGTAAGCCAAGCATTGTTCAGTTAGTCTTAGCACACTGTACTGCACTAAATGGTTTAGGCAAAGCAACAACTGTGGAATAATTCATTAAGAGTCGTCTAGTGTTGGAGAATGCAGCGAATGCAACACATTTAAATACACATTGTCCACAATCACCATAAAACTCCTGTGTACCTTCAACTATGCTTGGACTCTGAGATGTCGTTGTGAGATACGATGCATGTGGTGCAATACCTCTACATGTACATTACATCTTGTATGATTCCCGTTAGAGGTGAGTATTTTATGAAGCCATCATATTGTAGTAACGCAATTATGCTATGCCTGGGGGGTAGTTTTGCAATGATTCAAATTCAGTATGTATATCTGAAATTCTAGATTTCACTACCTTTTTGTTCTTGTAGCAATCAATAATCACTGCAGATGCTAATTCTTTAAACTTCTTAGGATTAAGTATGCAACAAATTCATCACCTTCATAGTAAGAAGACCAAAAACTTGCATGTATGTCATACAGTAGATCCAAACTGTTTTTGCTCCAGTTAAGCTGTATGTTATCATATGGAAAAACACTCTAGATATAAATACACTTTAGCATTTCAACTTTGCTCGAATTCTTTTTCACATTCCCCCTCCTGTCTGTTTGCAGTGGTAGAATAATAAATCGAGGCATTTCTAGTTGAAGAGATGACTTAATTGTCCATGGTTGTCTTAATGTTTCTGGAAGAGATAACTGTATATTTCCCATCTACAGAAAGTTAATGGTAGCTGGGCACCTGAATGCAACACACACCAAAGTTTGATGTGTTCTTCATCTGATACTTATAAATGAGAAACTTCCACACAAGTTTATTAATCCAACATAATTTTACTCTACCCTTCTACAACTCCTCGGGCATGTGAGATATTATCTCACATAGGACTAAAATCAGCTCCTGCTTAGTATTCATAATAATGTGTTATTATCTTCAAAGAAGCACCTTAACATTTGGAGTGTGATACAGGCGCTAAAAGCGAATATCATCGATCCATCTATGAACCATAGATTTGGTTCTGAAGTTGATGCACATATGTACATTTAGGTGGTAGAAGTGATTCCAAAATTTCTTGCTTGGTCAAGCTCAGTACCATTACGTTCATATCTTATTTCTTGAAAGAGGAATGAATTACGTGTAGGCTGCAGTGTTGCTGATGGTAGAGCACGTATATCCTTTTTCATGGTTGCAAATCTTCCTTCCAAATACAGGGTGTTACAGAAAGGTACGGCCAAACTTTCAGGAAACATTCCTCACACACAAATAAAGAAAAGATGTTATGTAGACATGTGTCCGAAAACCCTTAATTTCCATGTTAGAGCTCATTTTAGTTTCGTCAGTATGTACTATACTTCCTCGATTCACCGCCAGTTGGCCCAATTGAAGGAAGGTAATGTTGACTTCGGTGCTTGTGTTGACATGCGACTCATTGCTCTACAGTACTAGCATCAAGCACATCAGTACGTAGCATCAACAGGTTAGTGTTCACCACGAACGTGGTTTTGCAGTCAGTGCAATGTTTACAAATGCGGAGTTGGCAGATGCCCATTTGATGTATGGATTAGCACGGGGCAATAGCCGTGGCACGGTACGTTTTTGTCGAGACAGATTTCCAGAACGAAGGTGTCCCGACAGGAAGACGTTCGAAGCTATTGATCAGAGTCTTAGGGAGCACGGAACATTCCAGCCTATGACTCGCGACTGGGGAAGACCTAGAACGACGAGGACACCTGCAATGGACGAGGCAATTCTTCGTGCAGTTGACGATAACCCTAATGTCAGTGTCAGAGAAGTTGCTGCTGTACAAGGTAACGTTGACCACGTCACTGTATGGAGAGTGCTACGGGAGAACCAGTTGTTTCCGTACCATGTACAGCGTGTGCAGGCACTATCAGCTGCTGATTGGCCTCCACGGGTACACTTCTGCGAATGGTTCATCCAACAATGTGTCAATCCACATTTCAGTGCAAATGTTCTCTTTACGGATGAGGCTTCATTCCAACGTGATCAAATTGTAAATTTTCACTATCAACATGTGTGGGCTGACGAGAATCCGCACGCAATTGTGTAATCACGTCATGAACACAGATTTTCTGTGAACGTTTGGGCAGGCATTGTTGGTAATGTCTTGATTGGGCCCCATGTTCTTCCACCTACGCTCAATGGAGCATGTTATCATGAGTTCGTATGGGATACTCTACCTGTGCTGCTAGAACATGTGCCTTTACAAGTGCGACACAACATGTGGTTCATGCACGATGGAGCTCCTACACATTTCAGTCGAAGTGTTCGTACGCTTCTCAACAACAGATTCGGTGACCCATGGATTGGTAGAGGCGGACGAATTCCATGGCCTCTCCGCTCTCCTGGCCTCAACCCTCTTGACTTTCATTTATGGGGGCATTTGAAAGCTCTTGTCTACGCAACCCCGGTACCAAATGTAGAGACTCTTCGTGCTCGTATTGTGGACGGCTGTGATACAATACGCCATTCTCCAGGGCTGCGTCAGCGCATCAGGGATTCCATGCGACGGAGGGTGGATGCATGTATCCTCGCTAACGGAGGACATTTTGAACATTTCCTGTAACAAAGTGTTTGAAGTCACGCTGGTACGTTCTGTTGCTGTGTGTTTCCATTCCATGATTAATGTGCATTGAAGACAAGTAATAAAATGAGCTCTAACATGGAAAGAAATCGTTTCCGGACGCATGTCCACATAACATATTTTCTTTCTTTGTGTGTGAGGAATGTTTCCTGAAAGTTTGGCCGTACCTTTTTGTAACACCCTGTATATACTCCAAAGGTACGGTGTTTAGTCTTTGCTCATGTTGAGCATCAATATCTTCATCCGTACCATACAAGGTCTTCAGAAACAGTCTGAAAAGCTTGGAAGGGTGTTGCAGGGTACCTTGTGCTGAGAAATAATTGTGGAGAAAAAATTCTGTAAGTTGCGCCATTTCGGAGTACACTAGCATTGAAGTTAGGCAATCATGTCATCAAACGTGCAAATCCAAGTGGTCTGCCAGATACGATCAGTATCAGTTGTTCCTATAGCGTAAGTGATAGCGCGCGAAACAGCTCAACCCTTGACTTGGGTGTGATCTGTACTACCGCCTCACGTTCAGCTTTTGTATCGCTCTTTTGTTCGGTTATAGGAAATCAAACGAAGAACATCTTTGGCAACACCATCTCTGGTGCGCACACAGTGGCCTGTTTGGCTAACTTAAGTGGTTGTTGTTGTTGTTGTGGTCTTTAGTCCTGAGACTGGTTTGATGCAGCTCTCCATGCTACTCTATCCTGTGCAAGCTTCTTCATCTCCCAGTACGTACTGCAATCTACATCCTTCTGAATCTGCTTAGTGTATTCATCTCTTGGTCTCCCTCCACGATTTTTACTCTCCACGCTGCCCTCCAATACTAAATTGGTGATCCCTTGATGCCTCATAACATGTCCTACCAACCGATCCCGTCTTCTGGTCAAGTTGTGCCACAAACGTCTCTTCTCCCCAAACCTGTTCAATACTTCCTCATTAGTTATGTGATCTACCCATCTAATCTTCAGCATTCTTCTGTAGCACCACATTTCGAATGCTTCTATTCTCTTCTTGTCCAAACATGTTTCACTTCCATACATGGCTACACTCCATACAAATACTTTCAGAAATGACTTCCTGACACTCAAATCTATACTCGATGTTAACAAATTTCTCTTCTTCAGAAAAGCTTTCCTTGCCATTGCCAGTCTACATTTTATATCCTCTCTACTTCGACCATCATCAGTTATTTTGCTCCCCAAATAGCAAAACTCCTTTACTACTTTAAGTGCCTCATTTCCTAATCTAATTCCCTCAGCATCACCCGACTTAATTCGACTACATTCCATTATCCTCGTTTTGCTTTTGTTGATGTTCATCTTATATCCTCCTTTCAAGACACTGTCCATTCCATTCAACTGCTCTTCCAAGTCCTTTGCTGTCTCTGACAGAATTACAATGTCATCGGCGAACCTCAAAGTTTGTATTTCTTCTCCATGGATTTTAATACCTACTCCGAATTTTTCTTTTGCTTCCTTTACTGCTTGCTCAATATACAGATTGAACAACATCGTGGAGAGGCTACAACCCTGTCTCACTCCCTTCCCAACCACTGCTTCCCTTTCATGTCCCTCGACTCTTATAACTGCCATCTGGTTTCTGTACAAATTGTAAATAGCCTTTCGCTCCCTGTATTTTACCCCTGCCACCTTTAGAATTTGAAAGAGAGTATTCCAGTCATCATTGTCAAAAGCTTTCCCTATGTCTACAAATGCTAGAAACGTAGGTTTGCCTTTCCTTAATCTTTCTTCTAAGATAAGTCGTAAGGTCAGTATTGCCTCCCGTGTTCCAGTGTTTCTACGGAATTCAAACTGATCTTCCCCGAGGTTGGCTTCTACTAGTTTTTCCATTCGTCTGTAAAGAATTCGTGTTAGTATTTTGCAGCTGTGACTTATTAAACTGATAGTTCGGTATGTTTCACATCTGTCAACACCTGCTTTCTTTGGGATTGGAATTATTATATTCTTCTTGAAGTCTGAGGGTATTTCGCCTGTTTCATACATCTTGCTCACCAGATGGTAGAGTTTTGTCAGAACTGGCTCTCCCAAGGCCGTCAGTAGTTCCAATGGAATTTTGTCTACTCCGGGGGCCTTGTTTCGACTCAGGTAGGAAGTGGTAGGAAATTTAATTAATTTGCATGACAAATGACTAATGAGACCTGCTCTCATTTGCATTCAATACAGTCGTGAGATCACAGGTCTTTTTCAGTTACTGTGATTAGCAATCTGATGGGTTAAGGCAATATAAGGTTTATACCAGTTTGGATATCGTTTGTGTGTTGAACACGTTACTGTGGCAGGCAGATAGCTCATTCCACAGCCGATCCCTAGCACGTCAAGCACACAGCAACGATCCCTACAAGCTGCACATTTCATGTCGACCCTGATTCAGGATCCCTACTTCTGGAATGGTCTGATAATCGTAGTTGGAACAAGCATGGTGAGACGCAATTTAGTGTGCATAGTATTGGTGTAGCGACCATTTTGCTATCATAAATTCTCTCTCTTGCATTATTTTCAGCAGTTACATCCTTGCTTGCGAATAATTTATGTGTTATAGTAGAATTTTTGGGCTTTTTTGTTTTTCTTAATGATGTTGCGTGTGAAGACAGATAAAATTGTGTGTGAAGATATTTTATATGTATAGGCTGTGTATTTTTTACTGTATTTTGATTAGATTTGCATCCTTCCAGAGCATGGAAGGGGCAAATCGCACTAGTTCGAGAGAGACTAGAAAAATTACGCAAGACGGAAGTCCAGCAAAGGCGGAAGAAAGTAGTGTTGAATTTCCCCAGGGGAGGCAACGGTAAGAGTCTGATTGACGACAACGAAATGGACGTTCCACAGAGGATTTCGATTTCTGGAGCCATGTGAGACACGCCACTATAGCGAATGGCCAGGAGCGAGCGCTAGTATCGGAGCCGCTTTTAAAAGTATCAAATGACAGGAGTACAAGGTGTATCAGATAGAATCACCGGTTTGGCACATCTATACTTCTGAAACTAACAAACATATACAATGAATTTTGTTTTTTGATGAATGGGAAACTCAAAAAGCTTTTTTCATACCTTTTCAGACGGGTTCAATACGGCCCCTTGAGACGCACGGCATATGCCGATGCTGTGTTCAAATTGTCCCCAAACTGCAGTGAGCGTGTGTAGAGTTACAGTTTCCACAGCTGTTGTTATGCGATGTCTCAGTTCATTCATTGTTGTTGGTAACCGAGGCACATAAACAGAGTCTTTTATAAGCCCCCACATGAAACTGGCCTTGGAGGCCAGTAACGTAATGCTGAATCATTTGGTCCGGTGCGACCGATCCATCGTTCAGTAATCCCTCGATTTCAAAACTCCCGCATTTCCAGATGACAGTGTGACGGTGTCCCATTCTGTTGGTAAATCTTTACCGGTTTCGAATCATTACAGTTCATCGTCAGAAGGCTTTCATGCTTTCATTAGAACATGTGGTGCTTTTTTTATTGGTTAATGTCCTAAAATATAAGTAATACATAATTATAAGTACGCCACACAGATGGTTGCGTTACAGATTTGTATTGGGATGTGACTTACGTGAAATGTCGGTTTGGAGTACTTATTTTCATATTTTTCGTCCAACAGATGATGTTCGTTCAAATGGCTCTGAGCACTATGGGACTTAACATCTGAGGTCATCAGTCCCCTAGAACTTAGAACTACTTAAACCTAACTAACGTAAGGACATCACACACATCCATGCCCGAAGCAGGATTCGAACCTGCGACCGTAGCGGTCGCGCGGTTCCAGACTGAAGCGCCTAGAACCACTCGGCCACACCGGCCGGCTGATGTTCGTAGTTTTCTCCACATTTTTATCGTTGCACACATGAGTTTGTATAACAGAGCACTTTCGATTTGTCACTGAGTACATTTCCACCACATTCTTATCGTTGCACACGTAAATTTGTATCACTGAGCACTTTAGATTTGTCACAGAATAGATTTCTGACATGAGCCGCATGTTTTGATAGATACAAAGTGTTCACAAACATATGAGGGTCAAAGATGCTATGAAATATCGTAACATTATGAAGATATTGCATGTTCGAAAAAGGATCAGATATTCAGTTATGCAACTGGAACGTCTTCTACACTTGTACAGACAGACATTGATTTTGTGAATATTGGAGCGAATACTGATGCATTAATTATAAAAATGTTCCATGTCAAATATTTTTTATATATGGGTAAGACAGTGCATTATTTATGTACATTTAGCATCATGAGAATTGTAATATATAAATTTGCTACTTGATACTTGATCTGCAGATAGGTGTAGGAATATTATTTGCTTTGGAGGGAGGAAAATAATTTTTGGAAGTTTTTCAGGAAATGGGTGTTAGCTAACTCAGTTTGTTCATGAAATGTCGTGTGGCTAGGGCCTCCCGTCAGGTAGACCGTTCGCCTGGAGCAAGTCTTTGGAGTGGACGCCACTTTGGCGACTTGTGTGTCGATGAGAATGAGATGATGATGTTTAGGACAAAACAACACCCAGTCCCTGAGTGGAGAAAATCTCCGACCCAGACGAGAATCGAACCCGGGCCCCTTGGCATAACATTCCATCGCACTGACCACTCAGCTACTGGGTCGGAAAGTTTATTCATTAAGGATATAATCTGGGCTGCTGTTTTGTGTGTGTGTGTACTTCTATTTCTTATAATACATTCGTAGTGGCTCCTTTTTCTGCTAGATGTAAAATTTTTAAGTTGTTCTCAATATTTCTCACTGAATGGTTTTCGTCAACAATATGGGCTGCAAATGCAGATTTGGTCAAGTTGCCAAGCCTTAAAGCATCAATGTGTTCTCTGTATCTAACTTTAAAACTTCTGCCTGTCAGTCCAATGTAGAATTTTGGGCATGTATCACATTTGAGCTTGTATATTCCTGATCTACTCTAGGGACTCTTGGAGGTATTTACATCATGGATTAATTTTTGTTGTAATTTATTATTTGTAGAAAAGCTGATTGTGATATTTTTCTTTTTAAATAAGTTTGCCATTTGGTATGATAGTGGGCCTATGTATGGGAGAGCAGCATATTTAGGTTTGGCTTCTGTGGCACACTGATTTGGTTTGGAGCATGTTGTGTGGATTGCTGTTAAGTGGATCTGTTGCATTTTGTTGTGGAGTTTTTCTATTATTATGGGTTTATATCCATTATTATGATCAACTGTTTTAAATATATTGATTTCATTTTGTTGGTTTCAGTCACTCATCAGTACTTTTTTAATTCGGTGTATGATGGTTCTGAAATAAGCCATTTTTTGTTGTCAATACTGACATCTATGGTGGTAGGTTTTCTGTAAATACTAAATTGATGTTTATGGTTACTATTACAAATCTTGAGGTCAATAAAGTTAATGCTTTTATTAGTTTCATGTTAAACTGTGAATTTAATATTTTTGTGCATTTTGCTTAAATCTGCTGCTAATGTATCAATTTCATTGTTTGTACCATCAAAAAGCAAGATTGTATCATCAACATATCTTCTGTAGTAGATTATTTTGTTTGAGATATGCTGGTTGGTTGAGAAGAACTTTTGTTCTATATTGTTGATGTAAATATCAGCCAATATCCTAGCTAAGCTACTTCCCATTGACAAACTACCATGTTGTTGGTACAGCTTGTTGTTGAAGCTAAAGTTATTATGCTCTAGAATAAGTGTAAGTATTTTTATGAGTTCATAGAATATTTCTTATATTTAAGGAGATTGTTTCTTATAATGTTAATAGTCTCTTTGATAGGGATGTTCATGTATGGGTTGACTACATCTAGTGATGCTAATTTAGTTCTTGATGGGATGTGGCTGTCTTTAATTAAGCTTGTTAGTTGATTTGTGTTACGTATGGTGTAGCTACTTTCAAATGTACAGTATTTGGTAATCAGGCCTTTTAGTTTACAGCTTATGAATATGCAGGGCTTTTTCTTGAGTTAACATTCGGGCGAATGGGACAACTTTCTTTATGAACCTTTGGCTGTGCACGCAGTTTTGGAGCTGAGGGATTCATTATTATACAGTTACGTAATTCATATTTGTACAGTAAAAAGTTACCGTTTTGTAGTAGCTTATGGAGTTTAGTTTGGAATTTTATTGTAGGATCTGACTTTATTTCGGTAATGTGTCTTCAAATAACAGCCATCGTCACAGCCATGTCATCATATTACAGAACTGCATTAAACTCCACACACTGTTGTTTGTCACCTTCATGAAGAGCTTACAGTAACTGAACTTTTTATGGTTTCATGTGTAAACGTCGACGCAACACGCGTGCGATGGACATCAGGGTCGTGTTGAGCTGTCGAGCTGCACGGCGAACGGATTTCTGCGGACATCTTGTCAAACTATGGCGGATGCGTCCGACGACTGTGTCAGACGCTTGTGGACGGCCCGGCGATTTGCCTTTACACAAACAACCTGTTTCTCGGAATTGTTCATGCCATCGACTAAAGCTCTGTGCTGTAGGAGGATCCAAACCATACCTAGTACGAAAGTCACATGGAACAGTTATTACTGGCCCGCACTGCGCAAAACGTAGAACATAAAAAGCTTGTTCCAAGCGTTTCAGTCTGGAACCGCGCGAGCGCTACGGTGGAAGGTTCGAATGCTGCCTCGTGCATGGATGTGTGTGATGTCTTTAGGTTAGTTAGGTTTAAGTAGTTCTAAGTTCTAGGGGGCTGATGACCTCACATGTTAAGTCCCATAGTGCTCAGAGCCATTGGCACCATTTGAATAAAACGCTTTCTGTTGTCCCGACACCATTTTTACTAGCACTAAAGTGGGTGAACACTGCTGCTACCTAGCGGGTACCATGTAAAGCACGAGACTTTGTTCTTTCCAACAGTACGTTGTTGACGCACGTATCTCAAATAACATAATACAGGTAGTTATGATTTTCTTAAAATCAGATGATTCTTTTTGATACACCCTGTATTGTGAGCGAGGATTCGCAGTCTACTACTGCGGCGCTATCCAATACGGAAACACTAGAGGCATAAATGAAGACCATGCACAAGGAATGCATAATCTGGTGGACAATCAGTTTAGGAGGCGACAGAGCCGGTGTAATTACTTGAAAATGAGAAGATAGTTTCCAGAATACACGAGTTTTAAAATGTGAAAAGAGGAACAAGTGTTAGAGCCGCTTTTAAAAGTACCTGAGGTTGTGAGTATTGTGTGTGAGAATTCATAGTGAAATAGCGTGGCACTCTTGGGTACGGAGGGACGCTCTATTAAAGATGAGAGTTTGTCTTCGGGGTCTGTGCTTGCATGTGGAGGATCATTTGATAAGACACTCTGTCTCGTTACGGAAAGTTGGTTCAAATGGCTCTGAGCACTATGGGACTTAACAGCTATGGTCATCAGTCCCCTAGAACTTAGAACTGCTTAAACCTAGCTAGCCTAAGGACATCACACAACACCCAGTCATCACGAGGCAGAGAAAATCCCTGACCCCGCCGGGAATCGAACCCGGGCGTGGGAAGCGAGAACGCTACCGCACGACCACGAGCTGCGGACGGAAAGTTGCAATGTGCACTGTAGGCAGAGACCCACGTTTCGAAACTTGAATGGCCGAATTTAAAAATAGCCTAACAAGCTACTGGCCTGTCCGAGTGCAACTAAAATTTATGAGTGACCTCTTGAGTGGCGAAGCTATTGCTGGAGTTTTGCCAGTAGAGACAAAACTGCGCAACTGCAACGAACGTGGGCTTTGAGCACGAAACAATGAAGTCGTATTGGTCAGCAGTGGAACAGAAGGAGGTAGGTACACTTCAGCATAGTTAAAGCTCTGTCCCTTGATGTGAAGCGTTTCCTGTCGCGCGACGTATTTTGGGGCGGCGGTTAGAAAATTTACTGTTGTATAAATGTTTGAATGTTGAAACACTTCACGGCTGATTAACCATATGTGGGGCGGCGGGTGGAATTAATTGTTATATAAGTGTTCCTCTTATTTATGCTGTTGTTTTGCCGTTCTCAACACTGGCTCTCTAACTATAATTACGGCAACCAGAAAGTGATTAGCAAAACGCGAAGCGTGTAATTGGAAATCCTAGTGCCCACTTCATCCGAGAAATACACTTATAGCTACAGCTTATAGCTCTGAGGAATTAGGAGATTGTCTGGGATTCATAATCAAAAACGATCGTAAAAAAAAAAAAAAACGTTCTCTGTATTCTGAAAGTCACAGATGAAAAAAAAAAAAAAAGAATCCACACAATCTAACTAACAGAGCAGTTCAGAGTCTAATGCGCTGATGCAACTATAACTGTCCAAATTAAATGTTTAAGTGAATGCTCTCCATAATTTGATGATTAGGTTCATCAAACGCCACGCTAAATAATGGTAGAATGTCTGTCCCGCGACGGCACGTGAAAATACGACATACGCAAACTGAAGACAGATCATTAAAGTCATCCCCGAATTAACACTTCACTCGAAAATGATTTCATGGTTACGCGTATCCCGAGTAACTTAATACGGCATCCGAGGCTGTTTATAGCAATGATACCGACGCGACGCGACTTCCGACGCAGATGGTGTGCTATTCAGCGTCTGGAGAGAACTGGGGCCTTGCTTCCTCCCGCAGCGTTCTTATATATAAAGCCGCGGTGCGGACGGCTAAGGGAACGCCTGATCAAATCGGCTCTCCCGACTAGCCGCTGGGCTAGTAATGCACCACATTAAGTTATTGAATAAATCATAGCTTCTTTTGCTGATGGCAGATGAAGCTCTCAATTTAAATGTGCAATCAGCACACAGGTAAGTAATCATAATAAAAGTCTGATGTGGCTAAGTCAATTATCTTGGGCGAGAGAATTAATTTAATTACACTACACGCAGTAGACGAGCTCTGAACCTGCCCTTTGGAGATACGCTATCGCTATAGTTTTATAGTTATTCAAATGAAACTTCTCACATCTTTATAGTTATAGCGGATCTCCATTCTACTTAAATATAAACATCCTAGCCTTATTTATTAGCCTACTTAATCTATCTTGCTTCCTTAATTTTTAAGACAAAAACCAGAAAATCATGAATTTCAACTAAAATCTTAATTTGGGAAATCCAGAAGACTGTTTCTATTAAATAATTATGAAAAAGGAATCTAAATATAAATTTTTAAGTCTCTAGCTCTTTTCTGTTGCGCCAATGATTTTTACAGAAAAACGTCCAAATTTCGAAAATAGTTAAAGTTATCGAACTGATATTCAACACATATTAATTTAGTATTACTCCTGACATGCTAGAACCGTTTCAGGTTATTTGCTTGATTTTTAAAGTATTGCGCAATATTTATGACGTCAGAGCTAGTTACAGCGGACTGGCTGGCATACAATGGAAAGACTGATGTGAATTTACTACGGCGTGACTAGGCTGCTTCCCTACAGTATACTTCGACAAAATTCTTAGATAAAAGCAACGTCTCGATCATCGACATTACAGTTGTGAACAGATCCAGATATTATTGCTAAACTCGATGCCAGCAGAGCGAAAACTAACCCTCATTGGTGTGCAAAAGAACGATGGCGAGGCTTTCAGATTAATTCTGTTTGACGTGGGTGGGGAGAATCGTGCGTAAAAAACGCGGCAATACGGAAGCTGTTCGACTAACGAGATTGCGAACAAGAATGTAGAGAAATTTAGTAAAATCAATAGAAGCCATGTTTCAAAGTCAAAGTGGTGTAGCAAAAATCCGCAGCTGTTTGAGGATGAGACGCCTCAGAAATCACCGTTTGGCGGCGCCGACGATGGAGCGGGAAAAACGGAGCTGCTGGAATAATAGAAGTACAGGTTTCTGGTCCAAGCCGCAGACTTTGGTCCTAATTTGATAGCGGAGCTGATATCGAATGTAGACGAGGGCCGGGTTTGCATTCTAAACAAACTGAAATATGGTTGAAGTAGAAATGACTCGTCGGCCCAGATAGACAAGGTCGAAGGGACGGTGTGTCCAGTCATAGAAATACAGGGCTATTACAAATGATTGAAGCGATTTCATAAATTCACTGTAGCTCCATTCATTGACATATGGTCACGACACACTACAGATACGTAGAAAAACTCATAAAGTTTTGTTCGGCTGAAGCCGCACTTCAAGTTTCTGCCGCCAGAGCGCTCGAGACCGCAGTGAGACAAATTGGCGACAGGAGCCGAGAAAGCGTATGTCGTGCTTGAAATGCACTCACATCAGTCAATCATAACAGTGCAACGACACTTCAGGACGAAGTTCAACAAAGATCCACCAACTGCTAACTCCATTCGGCGATGGTATGCGCAGTTTAAAGCTTCTGGATGCCTCTGTAAGGGGAAATCAACGGATTGGCCTGCAGTGAGCGAAGAAACGGTTGAACGCGTGCGGGCAAGTTTCACGCGTAGCCCGCAGAAGTCGACGAATAAAGGAAGCAGGGAGCTAAACGTACCACAGCCGGCGGTTTGGAAAATCTTACGGAAAAGGCTAAAGCAGAAGCCTTACCGTTTACAATTGCTACAAGCCCTGACACCCAATGACAATGTCAAACGCTTTGAATTTTCGGCGCGGTTGCAACAGCTCATGGAAGAGGATGCGTTCAGTGCGAAACTTGTTTTCAGTGATGAAACAACATTTTTTCTTAATGGTGAAGTGAACAGACACAATGTGCCAATCTGGGCGGTAGAGAATCCTCACGCATTCGTACCAGAACTGCGAGCTCGTATCAACGATGCTTTCGAACTCATTGATGGGGACATGCTGTGCCGAGTGTGGGAGGCACTTGATTATCGGCTTGATGTCTGCCGAATCACTAAAGGGGCAGATATCGAACATTTGTGAATGCCTAAAAAAACTTTTTGAGTTTTTGTATGTGTGTGCAAAGCATTGTGAAAATATTTCAAATAATAAAGTTATTGTAGAGCTGTGAAATCGCTTCAATCATTTGAAATGACCCTGTAAGTGTTTGCTTTACTACACTCTCAAGCAAAAGAGACACACCACAGAGGAAATATCCGAGTAGTACAGGAAGCAGTAGATGTGATGTACGTGTATACACAAACAAATTACTACAATTTCAGAAAAATGGATGATTTATTCAAGAGAAAGAGCTTCACAAATCGAGCAAGTCAGTAACGCCTTGGTCCACCTCTTGGCCTTATGCAGGCAGTTATTCGGCTCCTCGTTGACTGGTAGAGTTGTTGGACGTCCTCCTGAGGGACATCGTGCCAAATCTATCCAACTGGCGCAGCAGATGGTCAAAATACCAATCTGGTTGGAGGGCCGTGCCCATGTTGCTCCAAACGTTCTCAATTGGGGAGGGGTCCGGCGACCTTGCTGGCCAAGGTAGGGTTTGACAAGCACGAAGGCAAGCAGTGGAAACTCTCGCCGTGGCTGGGTGGGCATTTGTCTGCTTAAATGTAACTCCAGGACGCCTTGCCATGAAGGGCAACCAAACGGGGCGTTGAATATCGTCGACGCACGGCTGTCCTGTAAGGATGCCGCGGCTGACAATCAAATGGGTCCCACTATATAATGAAATGGCGCCCTAGACCACCAGTCCCGGTTGTACGGCTTTATGGCAGGCGACAGTCACGTTGTCATCCCACCGCTGTACACGACATCTCCAGCCACGTCATCGCTGGTCATCGGGACTCAGTGCTCATACAGACTCATGAAAGTCATTTTCCAGTCAATGAGATTCCTGGCCAAACACGTGTCTGCAAACGCCCCTAATATATCAACGTGAACGTCGCCGGCCATACAGCCTGACAACCAGGAGTGCTGGTCACGGGTGGAATATCTTTTCATAGCATGACCCCTTTGGCCGTTATTCGCGGCACCCTTACAGCACAGTGGTGCTTAGACGATATTCTACGTCCCATTTTGTTGTCCTACATGGCAGGCCATCCTGGGCTTAGATTTCAGTAAGATGACTGCCCGCACACGGCGAGAGTTTGTGCTGTTGCTCTTCGTGCTTTCCGAACTCTACCTTGGCCAACAAGGTCCCTGGATCTCTTTCCAATTGAGAACGTCTGGAACATTATGGGTAGGGCCCTCCAACAAGTTTGGTGTTTTGATTACCTATCGCATCAGCTGGACTGAAGTGGGTACGATATCCCCCAGAGGACATCCAATAACTCTGTTAATAACTAAAAAGCCAAATAATTGCTTGATAAGGGCCAGAGGTGGACCGACGTATTATTACCTTGCTCAGTTTGTGAAGATCTTTCTCTTGAAAAAAATCATCCAATTTTTCTGTCACTGTTACCATACATATACATCATATCTACAGATTTTTTTCCTATTTGGATAATTCCTTCGTGGTGCGTCGTTTTAAACAGGTACTGATAAAGTAATGCATCGGCGAGCTTCGAGAACCGTCGACAATCTTTACTTCGTTTCAGAAGCTTCAAGAGCGGGAGGCAACTAATGTCGCCTATCGTTACGTTACGTTCTTAAATTCTCTGTGATTTCTTGGCCAGTGCCTCATTCTTTGTTTTTCTTTATTGTCAGCTCCGAGTAATGAAAGCAGTATTTTATTATTATTATGAGTGTTCGGAAGTATTGTATCTGCAGGAGACTGTATACCTCTGCCGCTAATTAATAGAGTTCGAAAGTGTGTGGCCTTTATGTATTTATTGACATGACAGTGGCTCTTTGTTGTGATATATATATATATATATATATATATATATATATATATATATATATATATTACACACGTTACAGGCCTTTTATCAGACCACGCGAAACATTCATGACTACTTGTTCGTCCTGTTGCCGCGCGGGATTAGCCGAGCGGTCAAAAGCGCTGCAGTCGTGGACTGTGCGGCTGGTCCCGGTGGAGGTTCGAATCCTCCCTCGGGCATGAGTGTGTGTGTGTTTGTCCTTAGGATAATTTAGGTTAAGTAGTGTGTAAGCTTAGGGACTGATGACCTTAGCAGTTAAGTCCCATAAGATTTCACACACATTTGAACATTTTTTCTTCCTGTTCATCCAGCACTCCTTCATTCGTTCACTAAAGGCTCTCTTCCTTTCTTCTGTCCACTTTGGCCTTTGGGCTTTAGGTGCTGTTTTCTCTGACATCACTTCCCACTTATACACCTAGTGCCTATAGACGCCTTTGTCCATGATTCGCGCTGAATCTATCTGAGCTCTTCCCAGATCAATTTTGACTTGTGTCATCCAAGGTGTAGTGGTCTTGAGCCCCTGGATGTACCTGAGGATTCTGTTGGTAAGTCTGGTCTGTGGGAGTCCGCTGATATGTCCATAAAATTTTAGTCGCCTCTTTCTAATGTCCGCTGCGATGTTGGAGAACTTCTCTGCGGTGTTCCTGGAGTGAAGCATATATTCTTCGTCCGTGAGTTTTGGACCAATAATTTTCCTAATGATTTTTCTTTCCTGTGTCAGAATGTTCTCAAGGTCGGCCTTTGTATGTTACATCAGCGTTTCACTGACGTATAGCACCTCAGGTTTGATTACAGTGTTGTAGTGACGAATTTTGGTGCAGGTGGACAGACGTTTCTTGTTGTAAATACCCTGTGTTTTGTATAAGGCTCTCTATATTTTCAATAACCCAGTGTTCGGGGCAATTTTCTCCTGTCCTGTTGGTTCGAGCACTTCACCTAGGTACTTAAAGTGTGTGACCCTGTTGATCTTGCCATACTTTTCAAATTTGGTATGGTTAATTTTCTGCAGAACAACTCAGTTTTCGGAAAGGAGATCTGTAGCCCTACTTTTTCTGAGCACTCTTTGAGTACTTCTGTCCGTCTGATTGCTGTGGTTTCGTTAGCTGTGAGTAGTGCCAGATCGTCTGCGGAGGTTAGACAGCCGACCGCCAGATTGTCCTTGGGTCGTCCAAGTAGCACTGGCTTCCAGTGGCCTTGTATTTGCAGCTCTTTCTCCCATTCCTTGATGACCTTATCCACCACTAGGTTGAAGAGGAGCGGTGAGAGTTCGACACGTTGGCGAACGCCTGTCTTGGTCTCAAAGGGCTCAGAGATTTCCCCCTTGAATTTCACCTTAGATGTCATGTCTGTCAGTGTCTGTTTGATTAGTCGCAGTGTCTTGCCGTCCAAACTTTGTTCATGTAGAATGTTGAACAATGACTGGCGGTCGGTGGAGTCATATGCCTTCTTGAAGTCAAGGAAGGCGCATATGAATGGACTGTTCCTGAGGGCTTTGATTTTCAGGGTAGTCTTCAGATTGAAGATTTGTTCTGCAGAGTAGCGACCAGGGCAGAAGCCCATCTAGTACTCGCTGATCTTATGTTCCAGTTGGTTCCGTGTCCTTTGGAGTAGGCACGCTCAGAACACCTTGTATGTGATTTGTGTTAGTGAGATGCACCTGTAATTGTTCACATCTTTGGGGTCACCCTCTTTGTGCACGTTTCCAGTCGTCTGGCAACTTTTCTGACGTCCATATCTCTTTGATGATCTGTGTGAGTTCTCTGAGTGAGTTTGATCCGTAGTTTTTCAGTAGTTCGGCCGCTATGTCGTCTTCACCATATGCCCTCTTGTTTTGGAGGCTGATGATGTCCCTGTGGACTTCCTGTGCTGGAATGTCTGTCTGTAGGTTCTCTCTGTGGGTTCTGGACAATTGAGAAGTTCTGAGAATTAGTGTGTCAGCACCTTGCAGTTCTCCTTATCCGTGAGTACCAATTTTCCGTCACTATTTCTAAAGCAGAGGTTCGATGGTGTGTATCCTTGGATGTGCCCTGCAAACGTCCTGTAGAAGTCCCTTGCATTGTAGTTGCGGAAGTCGTCCTCTGTAGAGTCTATCTGTTCCTTCAGGTATTTTCTCTTGGATTGTCTAATAATTTTTGCTGTTTTCTTTCGTGTTTCGTTTAACACCTGTAAATTTTCTGGGGACTTGTTACTGTTGTATTTCTGGTGTGCCAATTTCCTGGTGACGAGTGCATTCTCGCAATCAGTGTCCCACCAGGGGTGCTTGGTGTTCTTCTTCAGAGGAATGAGGGCTTGTGCTTTTTCTGTGATTTTTTGGGGGAAATTTTACCTGTCATTTGTAGGTTCTTTTTCCCAAGCCTCTTTCACTCCATAGTCAGCGATCATTTTTGTGTCAAATCTCAGTAGGGGAGTTTTCTTACAGAAAATTCTCTTGGGAGTTAACTTGACTTTGATGCGCGTTAGGTAGTGGTCACAATCAATGATGGCTCCCCTGCGTACCCGTATGTCATGGATCTCTTTCTGTACTGGGTACGAGATTGCCACATAATCAATTTTGAACTCGCCTAACTGCTGGACTTGTGAAAGCCTGGTTTTCTGTTTTCTGGTGTGTTTTCAGAAGAATGCCGACATGAGCTTGAGATTGTGCTGCTGGCAAAGTTCTATGAGCCGTGTGCCATTTTTGTTGGTGAATTTATGTGCGGGTTAATTTCCAATTGTTTTCCTGCCGATCTGTGCAGTGAAGTCGCCCATAAGAAGTCTGATGTCATCTTTGGGGACTTTGGAGAATACTTTCTCAAGGGTTGACCAGAATTTATCTGCGGACTGTGGATTTCTCACGTTGCTCTGGTTAGTAGGGGCTTGTGCATTGATCAGTGTTTATTTTTTTGTTGGCGCACTGAATGTGCATGGTCATGAGTCAGTTGTTTACTGGTGTGACTTCTCTAATGGATTCGAGTATGGTATTATGGACCACGAAGGCCATCCCCAGCAGCGAAGCGCCTTTGGCAACTGGCCTGTCAGTTTTGCTCTTAAAGATGGGGTACAGGCCGTAGTCGGTGGTGTTTTCGTCTGTGATTCGTGTCTGTTGCAGTGCGAGGATCCATATCTTCTGCCTATCGAGTTCTGTCACTAGGTTGCGCAGCTTTCCAGGCTGTATGAGAGTGTTGATGTTGAAGATGCCTATGTACGTTGGTATCTTGTGAGGGAGTTTGCCAGAGAACTCCGACTTTCTCTGTGGTTGTGGAAGTCCCGAGTGCCTGGTTGCCGCCCGTCAACGGGTGGGTTGGGTATCACCTGCGGTGTTGCTGTTATTACTTACACGAGTCATGATTGCTTGTAAGCATTGGTGTCCAGTGGTTACCCACTGAGTTTGTTAGAATCAGGGATTGTCGGTTCCTGAAGCACGTATTGCAGCCGCACTCACTGAATGAACAGATGCTGACCAGTCGCCGGTGGCTAGCACTGCAGACGTGACTTGGCTTTGATATACTCCATTAGTCCCGAGTACTGGGCTGCCTCTTCCGCCACCTACCCTGTTTTGAAGGCCATCTTGTCCACCACAGATGTCGTAGAGGTCTTCAAAGTAACGCGGGCAAAGGGACTTATAACAGGGTACTACCATCTGGAGCCAGATAGACCCTCGTCTATTAACGAGGTTGGTACTCCCCCCGCTCCTCCTTCCTCATTACTTGCAAGATGAGGCCCCGGGCTTGCGACCGGCAATGGCGGCTTTATTATATATATATAGAATTAGATAAAGCGTCACAAAAGCAAGAGCAGCTATCGACCACAGTTACAGAACTGTCACAGGAATTACATAACGCTACAATAGGGCAAGCTAACGTGGTTAAGCAACAGCTCACACATGAGATGTTTTTAATATATATATATATATATATATATATATATATATATATATATATATATAGGGTGTTACAAAAAGGTATGGCCAAACTTTCAGGAAACATTCCTCTCACGCAAATAAAGAAAAGATGTTATGTGGACATGCGTCCGGAAACGCTTAATTTCCATGTTAGAGCTCATTTTAGTTTCGTCCACCTCCGCTCAATGGAGCACGTTATCATGATTTCATACGGGACACTCTACCTGTGCTGCTAGAACATGTGCCTTTACAAGTACGACACAACATGTGGTTCATGCACGATGGAGCTCCTGCACATTTCAGTCGAAGTGTTCGTACGCTTCTCAACAACAGATTCGGTGACCGATGGATTGGTAGAGGCGGACCAATTCCGTGGCCTCCACGCTCTCCTGACCTCAACCCTCTTGACTTGCATTTATGGGGGCATTTGAAAGCTCTTGTCTACGCAACCCCGGTACCAAATGTAGAGACTCTTCGTGCCCGTATTGTGGATGGCTGTGATCTAATACACCATTCTCCATGGCTGCATCAGCGCATCAGGGATTCCATGCGACGGAGGGTGGATGCATGTATTCTCGCTAACGGAGGACATTTTGAACATTTCCTGTAACAAAGTGTTTGAAGTCAAGCTGGTACGTTCTGTTGCTGTGTGTTTCCATTCCATGATTAACGTGATTTCAAGAGGCGTAATAAAATGAGCTTTAACATGGAACGTAAGCGTTTCCGGACACATGTCCACATGACATATTTTCTTTCTTTGTGTGTGAGGAATGTTTCCTGAAAGTTTGGCTGTACCTTTTTGTAACACCCTGTATATATATATTTTTTTCACTCAACAACAAGTTCAGAGATGCTCAGTATGGCCCCCTCCAGACACACGAGCAATATCAACCCGATACTCCAACTCGTTCCACACTCTCTGTAGCATATCAGGCGTAACAGTTTGGATAGCTGCTGTTATTTCTCGTCTCAAATCATCAATGGTGGCTGGGAGTGTTGGCCGAAACACCATATCCTTAACATACCCCCATAAGAAAAAATCGCAGGGGGTAAGATCAGGGCTTCTTGGAGGCCTGTGATGAAGTGCTCTGTCACGGGCTGTCTGGCGGCCGATCCATCGTCTCGGGTAGTTGACGTTCAGGTAGTTACGGACAGATAAGTGCCAATGTGGTGGCGCTCCATCCTGCTGAAATATGAATTGTTGTGCTTCTTGTTCGAGCTGAAGGAACAGCCAGTTCTCTAACATCTCCAGATACTGTAGTCCAGTTACAGTAGCACCTTCGAAGAAAAAGGGACCAAAAACTTCATTGGCTGAAATGGCACAGAAAACGTTCACCTTAGGCGAGTCACGTTCATACTGAGTTGTCTCCCGCAGATTCTCAGTGCCCCATATACAGACATTGTGACGGTTGACTTTCCCGTTAGTGTGGAAAGTTGCTTCATCACTGAAAACAATGTTTGAAACGAAAGATTCATCTGTTTCCATTTGAGCAAGGATAAAATCACAGAAATCGATTCTTTTAATCTTATCAGCTGCAGACAGTGCTTGAACCAATTTCAGACGATAAGGTTTCATAACTAACCTTTTTCGTAGGACTCTCCATACAGTTGGTTGTGGAATTTGCAGCTCTCTGCTAGCTCTGCGAGTCGATTTTCCTGGGCTGCGAACAAATGCTTGCTGGATGCGTGCTACATTTTCATCACTCGTTCTCGGCCGTCCAGAACTTTTCCCTTTGCACAAACACCCATTCTCTGTAAACTGTTTATACCAACGTTTAATACACCATCTATCAGGAGGTTTAACACCATAATTCGTTCGAAATGCACGCTGAACAACTGTCGTCGATTCACTTCTGCCATACTCAATAACACAAAAAGCTTTCTGTTGAGCGGTCGCCATCTTAGCATCAACTGACGCTGACACCTAGTCAACAGCGCCTCAAGCGAACAAATGTACAACTAAATGAAACTTTATAGCTCCCTTAATTCGCCGACAGATAGTGCTTAGCTCTGCCTTTTGTCGTTGCAGAGTTTTAAATTCCTAAAGTTGTGGTATTCTTTTTGAATCACCCTATATATTGGTCAGACTGAGGCATATCGTCAATTTGTTTACGCACCTCTTGCAGACCTTTGAAAAATTCTTGGTGTGCAAGCTCTGTGTCTGTCAATACTTCTTCGAATTGTTTCCGAATTTTCAATAAGTCGTTTGATAATTCTTTATTCTGAGAATCTCTGTCATTTATAGCTTCGGTGACTGCAGACTGAACTTTCTGCTCAACAGCGTCCGCTAATTGCGAATCACTGATTAAAAACATCTCATATGTAAGCTGTTGCTTAACCACGTTAGCTTGCCCTATTGTAACGTTATGTAATTCCTGTGACAGTTCTGTAACTGTGGTCGATAGCTGCTCTTGCTTTTGTGACGCTTTATCAAATTCTAACTGAAGATTGTTAACCGCTTCGGGTAGGTGCTTGTGTGCTTCCCGAAAAATTTCAAACTCTGTTATTAAAGCTGTCTGCGTAAGAGAAACTTGTTCTATTTTAGTTTTAAGTTCCTCTTGCGTATTTACAATCTGCATTTGTAAAGCTGTTTTCATTATATTAATCTCTGATTTAAATATCGACTATGATTCTGCTATTTGTTTTTGCAGAGCAGACTGTAGTTCGTTATGAGACGCAGCTTGACTTTCTCGAAATTCTCGAGACATTTCCTCTATTCGTTTCAGTAAAACTGTCATTGGGTCAACTAACTCCTACACATTACTTTTAGGAACACTAGTTTCACCCGACTGAGCCATCTTGGTCTGAGATCGTGTCTTAACCATATAATCACACAATAATTAATACTAAATGATCCGTTAAAATCGTGTGTAACGTATACTGTTTACAGTAGCTAATGACGTTCTAATGGTTATGCAGATGACCGTTTTGTGACAAACGTATTGAATTGACACACAATTTGTAACACAAACTACCGCTAATCTACTAAGGAAGTATGTGCCTATCTACACTTAACTCTTTGCTACTACCCATAGACGAGTCAGCAGAATAGAATATGAAAACGTACACTTACTCCTTGTAGATAACTGCGATATAGACTGGCATATCTCCGCTATTTATCTCCTTTGTTGTAACTTTGTTCTCTCGTTTCGTCACAAATGGTTACATGAAAAAGAAAATACAATTAACAAAAAAAAATGGTTCAAATGGCTCTGAGCACTATGGAACTTAACATCTATGGTCATTAGTCCCCTAGAACTTAGAACTATTTATACCTAACTAAACTAAGGACAGCACACAACACCCAGTCACCACGCGGCAGAGAAAATCCCTGACCCCGCCCGGAATCGAACCCGGGAACCCGGGCGTGGGAAGCGAGATCGCTACCGCACGACCAAGAGCTGCGGACTACAATTAACATCATACAATATTAATCACAATAAACATACAAAGTTTTGCTGCTATGACAACCGTGTGTGTGCTCATGTATGGTGTCCTGATCATCTGTCGCCAGCTGTGGTAGATTCTTTTATGTGTTTGTCTGTTTTTTGTTTGTCTGTTATCGATGTATTATGCTCGCAGCAAAAGGTCGTAACAACGCGATAAAATTGTCTCTGATAGTGCTGTTAAAAGAATTACTGTTTGTTGTGCGTATGAAGAGTCTTGGGAGAGACGGCTGGATATTTTTAGTAACTATTCATACATGAGATTGCATGTCCGAGTGCTGTCGTCCACGTCTCTTCCCGTACACGTCGGATTCAATCTGAAACAATTCTGCTCTTTCAATACTTCAAAAAATACTAATAAAGGTCGTGACGCTCACCTTTGTTCTCATGAAATAATAACGGTTTATTGTGTCTCTTGTACAATTCTCCACATAACATCAAAAGAAGCGAACAGAAAACTGTAGTTACCCTTAGTTACGAGTAAACCACAGAGAAAGTAATATTCCGAGTCAACGATATTATTATCACAGAGTCTCTCGGATAACATCTTTGCCACTTAGCTTTCTCACAGTCGATTCAGTACATTACATATTTATTACACTACAGTATACCGTTAGCAGGGCCTGTTATTTTTTAATTGCAATAGTAAACGAGTAAACGATTTTTATATACATAACAGTGAGAATAATGGGAAGGCATCTTTTCGCGAAGTATATTACGAGTGAAATTTTCCACAACTGTAGAGTTTCTGCTGTATTCCAATAATTCGATTACAGAGTATACCTATTGTTAGTAGAAATGGAATTACGTGTCAATGAAAAAAATTAATGCTGACGGTAGTTATCATAACATTACTGATTCAAAATCTAATGTGTTATAGAATGAAAATGAAAATGCATCGCAACAGGATGGCAGTATCACGGCGAAAACAGCATACAACTGAAGGCAAGTTCAGTGAATTGACAGATTGTTAGACCAAATGACGTCGATGAGGTTAATCCCTAATCTCTATAGGAACTGTCTCTTTTCAAAATAGAAATGATGCAACACACGTAGGAAATTTTCCGACCTCAATACTGACTGAACGAAACGGACACACACAAACTCAGCCTACACACACGTTAGACAATTATCATTCGCAGATATCAACCATAGAACAATACTTATAGAAATTAATACAAATCAATACTCAGTTATGTACAGACTTATGTACCAAAATCACGAGCGTGTCCACTGGCCTTGGCAATTTAGATCATAGTCTCAGTACCATAAACCAAAAAGTCACGACACTTGTGAACGACTTCGAAAATTTGCGTACAACCTTGAACACACATGAAATGTTACTTTTTTAAATAATTAATAGAATATGCCCCAATCGTTTAATTAAGGCTAAAATACACTAAGAATACATTTTCTCTGTATAAATAAATCTGTAAAGTAAGTAGCAAAAGTCACGATTTAATATAAGGAATGTATTTTTTTGCTGTTCCGATAAAGAATGTTCCACAGAAATTTTTATCTGTCGAAACTGTAAAGCAAGTTGAAGGCAGTCGCCGTAATTTGTTTTTGGATTATATAAAAGCTGGAGCTTTGAGCTCTCTCTCCCTCTGTCTCTCGTTTGTTTTCGATGACTTTTTCACAAAATGTAAGTGTCGCTCTCGTATCTGTAACTTTTGGCCAAATAATTACGCTAATTTAATTACAAAAGCCGTGTGTTAATTCAGAATCTACTTTCCTTTTTCATTAATTTCAAATATCAAATTATTATGCTGCAGTTTAGAACTTTTTCAGGCTGCAGTGAAGGACAGTTGCCGACGAATTGTTTGGTGGCCCCAGCCGAACGCTACTAGCGTGATTTATACTGCACTATCTACAGCTATTTGCAATAAGGAAGATCTACGCTGTTTACACAAAACTACAACCGATTACGCTATGATGCTTTTGCTATCGTATTGAAATCTACCTCTGCATTAAAGTGAACACAAAAAACTAATATACTGTATCATGATGGAACCAAAAAAAATTGAGAAGAAGTGAAATGATATTGATATACTGTACATGATGGAACCAAAAAAAAATTGAGAAGAAATGAAATGTGATTAAAATCGCAAAAACTTTGCATAGCTAACAACTATAAGGCTCAAGGTAAGTTGAGGATTACTATTCCAAATTAGCGTTAGTTATACAAACACAGTGCAGCAGACATATCACTGTCAAAGAGCGCATAAGGAAGTAAGAAATATTGATAAACATATATCCCGAGAGGTATGATGGTGAAAGATTATTAGCAAAAATCTTATCCGTACCGAGTTGTGCTTTATGTGTGCGTATGTGTGAATGAACAAGCTGACTGACCTATGGGCATAATTAAGAAGTAATGTAGTAACAAGAATTTTGTAGGGAATGATGCGAAGTAGCACGTCCGGCTTCACGGAAGAATTTAATTGGAGGTGGAAGGTAACAAATAAAAGCTCCCCCTCCCATCATATTAGATCACAAGTTTATATAACTGTAATTGTGTATGAATTTACGGAAAGAAGGATAAGTAGGTACATTTATATTCAGTACATTGAAACAACTAAACACGATTGTCGTCTTCTAGTTGGAGAGTAATGACAAGTACAGTGGATCTCACACTATCTTAGCCAGCATGTTAAGCGATTATGTAAACCTTTGTGTGTTATCTCCAACGAAATCCATACATGGTTATGCAAGCCACATCTGAGCGTAAATTAATACTTATGTTCACGTTGTACAAAGAGAAATACAAAACTAACTTTGTAGAAACACTTGAACGCTACATTCAAACGCAGAGTTGCCAGTGAAACTGAACATAAAATGCAATGGAAATATATGGTTTGTAGCATACAGAGACGGTTTCAACAGTGATTAACTGAGCGAAAAATATAAATATTAAACAAAAGATTATGAGACGAAGATAGGAACATAAGAAACACTGTACTGCGAGCAGAAATGAATTTACAACCAGAACTTCACCTGTCGTCGTATCAAGTAAAGTAAATTGTTTGTGAAAACAAATACTGGTACAAGAAGGTGCATGATGTTTATTTTACATAGAACAGAATAATATGAAATTCCTATGCTTTCCCTTTCCTCGTGTAGTGGTGAAATTGCTCTTGATTGTGTTATGATAATATCAGTTTTCAGGTTGTTACGAGATATGACAAGTTAATTCTTCATGCAAAGAAAGAAATAAAAAGAAGAAAACTTCCTGAGAGCTAAAAATAGAAGTGTCAGCAAAAATTAATTACGAGAAATCTCAAGTTAGAATAAAGGTGAGATTTTCTTGTAACTGTGCTTGTATGACTTTTATTTGTTCCATGTCTTTGTAAATATGTTCATATATATTTTGTAAATCTGTGAAAACCAATGTTACGCGACGTCAGACACATTGGAAAGAGCAAATACGTTTGTAAGATTGGTACATAAATTGTACAACGTACCGTATCTAAAATATGTGAAGTTGTCACCTCGTGGTTAAAAAAAAAAAGTGCTGTGCAACGATGCAGGTTTGCAGCCGCCAAGTGATACATCATCAGCAGTGCAGAAAGTTTAACGAATCTACAGTGCCAAGCCGAATAAGCTTAACAGTGGCACGTGTTTGCTGGTGGGACGGTAAACACCCGCCAAAATGTCGACGAAGATTTCATGCAGACATAGGTGGTCTAGAAGGTCCTTTTAGTGTCGTAGCTTATGGAGTCCGTAGATAGGTGCAAATTGGACATTAAAAACTATTCTTACTCTAGCACGCACGCGAATAACGCTCTGCGCGGTGCAGGAAACAACCGCGAGAAACTTAAAACAGTGGAGCTAGGTCATGCCGACTCAACGACATTAGAAAAACAAAGGAAAGAGAAGATACAGTTTTGTTGCATACTGAAGGAAAGACACGCAAATGTCATAAATGTAAATAAAGGAAGATAAATATGACATGAAACAAAATTTGTAATATTTTCCTATTGTTTGTAAAGTAATTTATTAGTAATTTTAATGGAGTGTAAGAAAGTTTATGGTAAAATATATGACAGATAACGAATCTGATAAAAACGAGGTTCCCACATAGCTGACACACATTAGCCAAACAGCATATTAAAGAATAATCGACAAAATGGCAATACAGTAGTTGCACGGACAAAATAAAGGCTTCTGACCCTTCGACCATGGAAGCGGAGGACTGCACCTTGCCCCTCAGGGTAAAAAACGTAAAACATATCAATTTGTATAAATGAATAAGAAGAGGAAATTTTATACTGTGTGCTATGTACATGAATCCATAGTAAGGAGCAGGTGTAATGGCACTTGCTAGATGTTTCCAAAGAGGTATAAGTAAGGCAAAAAAGAAAGCAATGCATTGCAGCAGAGATGCTGTTAGATGTGAGAGGGGTCACTGTTGCCTTTTTTTTTTTTTGTCGTCGGCAGGAGAGGAGTCTGTGGTGTGGCTTGATGCTTGATGACGAGAGGGCGCGAACATTTTATCACTCCATTTATAACAGTTTTATTAATCTCAAGTAAAATACAGTGCCTGTCTATTTGACAAACAATTCATCTCACTGCATCGAAATATTCCTTTCTTTCATTAGGCAACACGGTCGACAACAAACAACTTCTACGGCGGCTGTATTCTAGACGACCATTGCAGCAGAAAGAAGAGGTAAGGTTTCCCTGTGAGAAGAAAATGCAACTATGAGCATTTGCTATTAAATTTCCTAGAAAATTTATTTGAGGTATGTTTGATTGTGTCTGTTCGGCAGCTGGCCGTAAAGGCATTTCATTAACTTCCATGTATGACTTCACAGTTAAAAGCCATAAAACATTTCCAGTTCAAAAACTCTAGTGCATTATTCAGCCAGTAGTAAAAATAGAATGTGATACATACCTATGCAAATCATTTCGTATCTAGCGTGATTAGACAAATGAAACACACTTACAAAACCTTTTAGGTCACTACCAAAGTCGTGTATTTCTGTCTTCCGATAAATTTGGTATAATTTCGTATGTACAGAAAACAGAGTACTGGATGCGTACCTTCGACTCCCTCGCAGATGCCTAGTGTTTCAGCTATCAAACAAATCAAACATTTATCAAAATTAGGTTGTTGTCAGGAAGCCATATCGTGTGAAGTTGGAATATAACTGAAATATTAAGTAAACGTAGTAAATGCTAAAGATCTTCCTGTCTGCATGAGTCAGTTATCAACCTAGTAGTTGTTATCGATACTTTATGAATAAAGTCAGCAGATAATCGGAATAATATTACAACATATTAGCTAAATGCAGAAACAGTGAATGTAATGAAACAAGCTTCTTCTTTTCAAATCATAAATGCCTTTCAGAACAACTGTCTCGGCGTTGGAGGCATAGAAACTGCTTACTCAAAGTTTACAGCTAAACAAAGAACTACGTAATAAAAAATGTTTAGAATGCTCTTTTTCCATCATGGATACGGGAAAGGACTGACCGAGAGAACAAAACAAAGTACGAAGTTACAGTTATAGTTAATTTGTGTCGCTAGGCCACATTCATTTAACCAGAAGCTGCATGTTTACATTTCCTCGCCCCTTCCACACAGAATTCTGAAGGAATTCGAGCCATCTCCCTTTGCGTTGAACACCACGCACTTATCGCTGTTTAATAATTTTTGTCTGTGGAGCAGGAAGCACAGTTTGAAGTGAAACAAATCAGGACACAGTCAGACTACAGAAGTCAATTAGGATTTTTGCACTCTTGTGTACATGTAAAGTGAAGTGAGAACATGCTTTCTCACAATGTCTCTTTGAGCGATTTTCGTTTCGCCATGCCTCATTCTACACATTTTTCTAAGCGTAGTTGCGCAGTACCCCACTCAAGGTTCGCTTAGGAAAAACTCCCATTATCTCTTCAAGGCCTCATTCCTGACACATCGACCGCTGTAGCGCAGTGGTTAGCACACTGGACTCGCATTCGGGAGGACAACAGTTCAAACCCGCATCCCGTCGCTCTGATTTAGGATTACCGTGATTTCCCTAAAACGCTTAAGGCAAATGCCGTGATGGTTCCTCCCAAGGAGCTCGGCCGCTTCCCTTCTCCATCCTTCCCTAATTGGAGCTTGTGCTCCGTCTCTGATGACCTCGATGTCGACGGGACGCTCAACACTAAACTCCTCCTATTCCTCCTGACGCGGGGATGCCGTCGACAGCATCGTGAACCACTATCCACAATCTTGCACACTACTCGAGAAACAGAGCATGACAGACTAAAGGCCGAAATACTGAATGTCTTTTTCCAAAGCTGTTTCACAGAGGAATACTGCACTATTAGTTCCTTCTCTAGATTGTCGCACAGATGAAAAATGGTAGATACCGAAATAGATGACAAAGGGATAGAAAAACAATTAAAATCGCTCAAAAGAGGAAAGGCCGCTAGACCTGATGGGATACCAGTTCGATTTTACACAGAGTATGCGAAGGAACTTGCCACCTTCTTGCAGCGGTGTACCGTAGGCCTGTAGAAGAGCGTAAGGTTCCAAAGGATTGGAAAAGGGCACAGGTCATCCACGTTTTCAAGAAGGGACGTCGAACAGATGTGCAGAACTATAGACCTATATCTCTAACATCGATCAGTTGTAGAGTTTTGGAACATGTTCGAGTATAATGACTTTTCTGGAGACTAGAAATCTACTCTGTTGGAATCAGCATGGGTTTCGAAACCCAGCTCGCACTATTCGTGCAGAGACTCAGAGGGCCATAGACACGGGTTCCCAGTTAGACGCCGTGTTTCTTGACTTCCGCAAGGCTATCGATACAGTTCCCCACAGTCGTTTAATGAACAAAGTAAGAGCATATGGACTATCAGACCAATTGTGTGATTGGATTGAAGAGTTCCTAGATAACAGAACGCAGCACGTCATTTTCAATGGAGAGAAGTCTTCCGAAGTAAGAGTGACTTCAGGCGTGCCGCAGGGGAGTGTCGAAGGACCGTTGCTACTCACAATTTACATAAATGATCTTGTGGATAACATCGGAAGTTAACTGAGGCTTTTTACGAAAGATGCTGTAGTATACCGAGAGGTTGTAACAATGGAAAATTGTACTGAAATGCAGGAGTATCTGCAACGAATTGACGCATGGTGCAGGGAATGGCAATTGAATCTCAATGTAGACAAGTGTAATGTGCTGCGAATACATAGAAAGAAAGATCCTTTATCATTTAGCTACAACATAGCAGGTCAGCAACTGGAAGCAGTTAATTCTATAAATTATCTGGGAGTAGGCATTAGGAGTGATTTAAAATGGAATGATCATATAAAGTCGATCGTCGGTAAAGCAGATGCCAGACAGATTCATTGGAAGAATCCTAAGGAAATGTAATCCGAAAACAAAGGAAGTAGGTCACAGTACACTTGTTCGCCCACTACTTGAATACTGCTCACCAGTGTGGGATCCGTACCAGGTAGGGTTGATAGAAGAGATAGAGAAGATCCAACGGAGAGCAGCGCGCTTTGTTACAGGATCATTTAGTAATCGCGAAAGCGTTACGGAGATAATAGATAAACTCCAGTGGAAGACTCTGCAGGAGAGACGCTCAGTAGCTCGGTACGGGCTAATGTTGAAGTTTTGGGAACATACCTTCACCGAGGAGTCAAGCAGTATATCGCTCCCTCCTACGTATATCTCGCGAAAGAGACCTTGGGGATAAAAGATAGATCCCACACAGAGGTTTACCGACAATCTTTCTTTCCACGAACAGTACTGGAATAGAAGGGAGAACCGATAGAGGTACTCAAGGTACCCTCCGCCACACACGGTCAGGTGGATTGCGAAGTATGGATGTAGATGTAGAGGCTTTTAAATAATCCGTCGCTATACAAGAAAGGTAGGAAAGGGGAATAGAGTTTACGTGGCGTTAACAACGATGTCATGAGGCTCGGACTGAGGAAGGGTGACCTTTCAAACGAATCATCCTGGCATTCGCCTTAAGCTATTTAGGGAAATCATGTCTTAAGCACTGACCAATCTCGCTCGGTGTCGCTGTCCTGCGGTGTTAATCCTGCGCCACACGTTTCAACTGGCTTCCAGAGCACATACGTCACAAGATACGTATTGCTTTCCGATAACACTTATCTGTAATTTGCTTTTTATGTCTCGCTTGATTCTATTAACTAAATGGGACAAAGCTAACATTTCTGTAGACAAGGGGTGAGGGCTGCGGATGGGGGGGGGGGGGGGACTAGCTTTTTAATACAGTTCTAGGAAAAGTTGACTATATCAAACAAAACGTGATTATATTAAAAAGAATGACGCAGAGACCCTTATACATACCTAGGGTCATAGTTCTTGAGAACATTCCTGTTACTTTTATCTGAAAGCACTGTCGGAGCTCCAGAGTATGAATATGCAGACGTGCAGTTGTTGGAATGAATTATTGAACACAACAAATACCGCTCATCGACCTTTGGCTATCGAAATACGCATTTATTAATTGCGACTGAAAATTTTTCGGTTTTAAACATAGACATGGAAAGCTGTGGCGCATATCAGTATTGTAAACAGTGAAAAAGAATCGTCCAGATCCCATTTCATTGCAGTAAAACAACTACTGCGAGTGGAAAAACAAATAATTACAAAAAAGAAACATGTCGTCTGGAATCTGACGCTTGCGTTGCTTCATTGGTGGTTGGATAACCGATTTAGCAATACGAATGACAGATTTTAGACAGCATGCCCTGTTTTTCTTTTCGGTAATAGTTTTCCCACCTTTTTAGCGTGTAATACTGCTCGCGTGCGCCAGGCACTACATATGTATGCCCCAAAATGACGAACCATCGGAACTGCATTCGCAAGTAATATGTATACAGACATTCATAAAGTTGTATTTGTCGTGCGGTTCGGTAGCTTTCGAAACTGTCAGCTAAGCGCCACGAATCTCTGATTACGTTCAACAGTGTGGACTCACCAGTTGCCCTTTCTGTACGGTGGTGACGATGAAACCTTTGACACTTAACGTCATAACGAAGTATCTGTAATATAAAATACTCAAAAAGTCAACGAATAGCGGTAGCTATACATATTTTGTTACGACTAATACCTTATAACATCTGGAATTTCATCTTAAAGTTGTTTGCTTTCACGTACTTTCTCTCAAAGTTTGTAAACTTTGTTTTTTCGCACCCTGTGTATTTGAAAACCTGAGTTTTGCCTACTCCCCCCCGCCACAAAAAAAGCGGAAACTTCTCTGCACTAAAATCTTCTCCTGTGTATATAATGTCGCAGTTTCTTTTAAATGATTCCACACCACTCGCTACAAATCCAGTAAGAGAACATGTGAAATGGATTGTTTCTCTGAAGAGGTCTTCAGTCATACACTCTACAAAAGGCTTCTCTCAAACTCAGTTAGACAGCGTATATTGCAAGTTTACGTTATCGTCAACTCCAACTCCTTCGAGCAGAGTGAGTCACAACACGTCGTGCACACCCGTCAGAACCTGGTCTTGATAACGGACGTGACGAGAGGGAGCAAAAGGAGTGATGAATCACTTGATATTCACCATCGAAACGCTGACTGGCCTAGCGCTGATACAACGGAATGCGCAGTGCGTCAGGGGACAGGGAACATTTCCTTTCTGAACGCATATACTGTACTTTACTTGATTTCTCATACGATTTCAGTGTGTAACTGTTGCGCAATGACAGTTACATATGGCTTAATCGCCACAGTTAATGGTCGTTTACAGCAGTCTTCACCTGAAAACACGATATTAAATCATCACAGTTTACAGACTTTCGAGTAAATCATTTCTTGACTATCCATCCGACAACTGTGGCCACATTAGTACAAATAATTCATAGTTTGGAAAAGCAGAGAAAGAAAGAATCTCAATCCGCACGTCTTTCGATGAGGCATAGTCCACTGTGTATACCCACTTGATCACCTTTGCATGGCTAACATCAAAAAGATAGTCTGTCATTGTTAGAGGTGGTGTATTACGCCTGTCTTTCAGAGGAATGATGCGTAAAAGAACCTCTTCCAGACATTCAACAAGACTATGACCAAATTCTTCTCCAGAACCTTCTTCAAATGAGTAATTATACACTCCTAATGACATCAATCTCGTTCCCTTCCTTTGATGGTCCATTATTCTCACTAATCAACTAACAACTAATTAATGAATTTGAAGCTTGGCAATTATAATGAAGACCAATGACAGAGAAAGATCAAGAAAATTGTTTCTTTGTATATCTACGTCTTAAAAAATATCGAAAGGGGAGGGGTCAGTTGATACAGGCTGAGAGCGGCAGGAGTTATTTTCGTCCTTTATGTGTCATTTCTCTGCTACTTCAAAAGTTTGATGTTCCAGTCACTGCAATTCAATAATTAAATTGGCTTAATCATTTGGCTATAGTGTGCATCATATCACGAAATAAAGGGCTAAACCAAACTACTAAATAAAACAAATAAATAAATCAGTTCAGTTAAAAGAAATTGCTACTTCATATTTCATTTATTTATAATGTAATGCCCTGATATAAACTTCTATATTTATTTAATTGTACAATAAATTAATAATAATTTAATGTGAATATTGAACTTCAAACTGAGTTATGAGCATGCAAACATTGAAACTAATATTATTTGAGGATAATTGATGTTCTTGTTCAGTTTTTTTATCTGTAATACGTCATCATCAAAAGTAACTGTTGAAACAGTTGATGAAAGTATGCAAATCTGTCAAAGCAAAAATTATCATCTTAACGCATGTCAGTCCAAAGCTCAAAATGTTGCATAAGTAAGTTTCGTAGCACTTCAGCATTGGCCAGCTGCACAAATTGCTACTTCATATTTCATTTATTTATAATGTAATGCCCTGATATAAACTTCTATATTTATTTAATTGTACAATAAATTAATAATAATTTAATGTGAATATTGAACTTCAACCTGAGTTATGAGAATGCAAACATTGAAACTAATATTATTTGAGGATAATTGATGTTCTTGTTCAGTTTTTTTATCTGTAATACGTCATCATCAAAAGTAACTGTTGAAACTGTTGATGAAAGTATGCAAATCTGTCAAAGCAAAAATTATCATCTTAACGCATGTCAGTCCAAAGCTCAAAATGTTGCATAAGTAAGTTTCGTAGCACTTCAGCATTGGCCAGCTGCACAAATTAAGCTAATGTGGGATATTTGTCCAGACTGCTGTTTGTATACAACACTGGGGAGTGAACATGGGCAGCATCCCAAATCATACTGGAGTGGTCCAAACTGTCTCAAATTAGGAGAAGCAAACATTTTTTCACATACCTAGTCACAAATTCGGTCACATTTTTCATTTGGCGAAGAACGAATATTGTATCAATCTAATTGACGTTCTTATATCCGCAAAGCGCTAGGGTTCACATCCTTATCTGGTTGACCTGATACGAGTTTATTGTAACAACACTGGGATGGTTCCTCAGACACAAGCCATGGCTGCTGCCTTTGGCCATCCACCAAATACTCCATCAACAATAACATGTTCCATATGTCATAATTTAACTTTCGATTTTTTTCTCCAACTCTGTCAGGGGCAGTGGTTATCATTGTTAACCACAAAGTTTTTGATTCTTTGAGGGGCAGTAAATTGTTTTTAAATGAAAACAGGTAATTTGTCATAATTCTAAACTTCTTACCAAATAAAACTATTTTAACACAATTTTAAAATACTTTTCTTACTTTTGTAATCACAGTCTATTAAATTGTGGTTACTTCTGTTAACCACAACCCATAGTACTCATTAGTTACTTATTTGTTGAGAAATTTTGAGAGGTAAAATCTTGAACAGTTTTCTTAGGAAATTATTTACACAAACAACTCAAAAGTACATCATTATTGAGAATGAAATGTTTGAAAGCAAGTTTTGCCTTTTCGTAGACAAAGAGGCACATTACATGAAGAACACATCCACACTGTTCTAACAGGAGCAGCAAGTGTGCTGCATACTGCACATCTTCTTGAAGTGGCCTGTTTTGGCTCATGTGCTTACCTTCCAATCTGATTTGTTTGTCCACGTGTGGTTTATGTTTACTAAGAGTTACGCTCTTCCCTTTTTGACTTAGGCCACTGCGATGGACAATTTCCTTGGCAAGCAGTCCTTCATAAGCTTTCCTTTGGAAGTCTTTACTTGTGAATTGTTCTATTCAGTTTCTTTGTGTATGATAAACGCATTCACTCCACACATATCAACAAAGTGGACAAAAAGCCTGTGCCACCATTTTTTACTTGTGCGATCACAACCATAGTCTCCTTTTAGACGATCAAAAATGTCAACAAAGTTCATGCTCCTGTTATAGTCACTCAATACACGAGGACATGCCACTACAGTAGTTGGTCCATCTTTTTCCTTCCTATTTACACCTGTGGTGTCATTAGGATCATGCATAGTAGAGATCAAATTCACAGCTCGTTTGTCCATCAATTTGTAAAATTTTACACCATGATTGCTGACTTTGCTGTCAAAGTCCCCTCGTTTCATCTTTTTATTTTCCTTCAGTTTTGGGAGGAATTTACGTGTAGGGTCCACAGTTCCAACTGCAAATGTTTTCTGGACTTTTAATAGGACTAAAAGATTATAGGATGTGAAGAAATTATCCATGAAAACAATATGATTTTTGCCATAAAGTTCCTCACATAAATCTGTTACTACCTGTGCTCCCAGTCCCAGTACAGGTTTCTCTGTAGCTAATCTTCCAGTATAAATTTGGAAAATTTGGAAATTATATACAGATTCATGAGACAGCATCCATACTTTACAGCCTCTTTTCACACGCTTGTCCCTCATGTATTGCTTCAGTGAGCTTCTGCCTTTAAATTTCCCCATTGACTCATCAACTGATACTTTTTGATGAGGCTGATAGCATTGTGCAAATCTTTTATTCAGCATTTCAACAAGAGGCCTTATTTTAAAAAGCTTGTCAAAATTGGCCTGTCCCCTTTGAAGTATCATCGAGATGTCATTTGAAGGGATATGACTGAGGAGAAAACTGAATCGTTTTACAGTCATCAAGTCACATATCTATGACTCTTTTAAATCTGGAGATGAAGATCAATAATCTCGATAACTTGGTAATTTTTTGACACTCATAAATAAATTGATGCCTAAGAAAACCCTTATCTCATCTTCAGTAGTTGGAATGAAAGACTTTTCTTTTTGTGTGGCATACAAATTGGTGTGAAATGTAATATGTTTCACCATTTCATCAGTAAGAAATTCACAAAATATTTTATGTGGTGATGGATTTGACATCTCTGTAAAAACAGCTGTAGGACCAATTTTTTCCACAAAATTAGGTAGTGCTTCAATTCTGAAATTTTGGCTCCATTGTGGAGGATCATCTGAACAATGGGTACACCTCCACCAGAGGTTTGGCTGTATACGTGAAGAACTAACTGTCACAGATGTTGTTGCTTTAGCCAGTGGTGATCTCGAACGTGTAGGCATGGACAGAGAAAGTGATTCAGAGGCTGAAGAATCGTCATTTGATGGAATTTTAGCAATATAAGGTAAATTATCATCTGCTTCATCGCTACACTCTTCAGAACATGATAACACAATATTATCACAGCCAGGTTCATACGTAGGATCAATGTCAGAGTCTTCAAATAAACTTATTTCACTATCTGAGTCTGATGGAAGGTCCTCGAAAAGTAGTTTTCGTATTTCATCATCACTAAGACACCTCCTAGCCATACTGAATGAAAGCTGTATCCCAGTTGCACGATGGACAGCAGTGCTAACCTAGATTAAAGTAACAAAAATATGAAATAAATAAACTTGTTTCACGTAACTATTCCACTGAAGGTCATTAGCATGAACTAAATTTACATATGAAAATACTTACTTGGAAATGAAAGTAGTATATATGTGCCAAATTTGTTCTTCCGAACTTACACCAACTAAACAGCACAAAACTGCTGCAAGGCAACAAACGAATTGTGCTGTACCAACAATAGGAAAGCAAAATGCGTGATATCCAATGCCGTGCCATCTAGGGAGAACTCCCTCAACTAACTGTGTGGCTCGCAGTGACAACTGCTGCCCCATTCGGTCACCAGGTGTCGTAAAATAGGTGGTTAACATTTATAGCCACCGCCCTTGAAATAGATATTGCCTGGTGACAGCCACTGCCCCTAAAGAGTTAAAGTCCTGTTCAAGGACTTTTCTTCACCCAAACTACAAGAAGGCATTTATCTTAACCAGATGGACTAAACGTCAATTATCATGGAAAAAATTACTGTTGACCGAAAATGATGTTCCAGATTTAAGTACAAACAAAAAGCCAGACTATTTGGCCAATGGTGGCAGCTCAGGTTTGCATATTATAGTCCGATCCCGAACGACAGCGTTTCGCGCAGTTCGAGCCACAGACGGGGACTGCATTGTTGCTGGTTCCAAGCAACGGTTGCGGTAACCGCATACACTTGCTCCGCGCATGGAGAAAGCGTGTATACTGCAGTTTATGTCTCTCGTTTGCTTGTACAGAATTTGTCGCTAACCAACACCATCAGCCGTGACAACTCGCAACAAATGGAATAAAAATTGTCTAAATAACTCTGTACGATCACGTTTAATGCTCGCACTGACTACGACATTCACGGCAGAACCCTGGGTACACTACTCCGCGCTTGTCGTTGTTGGAGAATGCGTGACGTAGATGCACAGAACATGCCTAAACTATACCGCCATCCTTCATGAATCCAACTACAAAGTCGCATCCCAGAGAAGAGAGATTGAAATCTCCATCTAATAATTCCGATTTAGGTTTTTCGTGCTTTATTGCAATAGTTGGAAAGGCCGCAAGCCCTATGCCTCCCCCCCCCCCCCTGTTTTCATTTATTCGCCTTCAATTAGCCAACTAGGGGCAGATGATTTAGTTCAACAGGAGTCATGAGATCACAGTCAGCTGGTTTCACTTCCTCTACTTAAACTTGTGAGTTAACGAGCAGTTCGCTCTCATTTAAGTATATTGTCGAAAGAGTCAGCTTTCAGGAATTGTGAAATGAACCCTGAGGTCCAGGGCCTGATGTCACAAAGGGCGCAGATTCACCACGAGATGGGGAAACTCACAGTCGTCTATTGTCTATTGAGGCCTAAGCGCTGTACGGCGCGAGTGAGACAGACGAGAACCTACGTCATAGGGAAACCCAGTATAAGGCTTTTGTGGCCAAGGAGACGTAGCATTGTTAAACATGGCGGACCTAAGATCGGCCATAAAGAGAAACATTTATGAAAACTATTTAATTCTGTAGTAATGCAGGGATCAAGCCACAGCAATTTTAATCTTCCATCCTCCATAAATTTTCATGGTTATCCCAATAAAACTTGAATATTGAACGTATCTATAATAGTTTAGGATTTATTGTTAAAGTGAAATTAACAAGTTTTGTAACAAAGGGCTGAATGCTAAAATCTGAACGCTTTGGTCGATCTTAACGATCGACATTTCATATAGAAGCGCATCATTAAAATGACAAATGTTGTAAATATCAACTCTGTAACGTTATTTATTTAAAAGATATAGTAAATTTAAATTATCAGTATTTACAGTTAAGCCTCAGATCATTTCCACCACACAAAACACATTGAACGATGATAGGATGACACCTTATTGAATCATTAGATAATAGAATATTTGTTGTGAGGTTTAGTGCATAATAATTACTTTTGTTCTTTATTTATATATCAGAAAGCTCATTGGTGCAAGGCTACTGGCCGTCACATTCAAAGTTAAGAAGGAAATTGTATTGGTTTTATGCAAAAGAGGCAACGGCCTTGCCGCAGTGGATACACCGGTTCCCGTGAGATCACCGAAGTTAAGCGCTGTCGGGCGTGGTCGGCACTTGGATGGGTGACTATCCAGGCCGCCATGCGCTGTTGCCATTTTCCGGGGTGCACTCAGCCTCGTGACGGCAATTGAGGAGCTACTCGACCGAATAGTAGCGGCTTCGGTCAAGAATACCATCATAACGACCGGGAGAGCGGTGTGCTGACCCCACGCCCCTCCTATCCGCATCCTCCACTGAGGATGACACGGCGGTCGGATGATCGCGGTAGGCCACTCGTGCCTGAAGACGGAGTGCTTTTTTATATAAAAGCATTTAACGTTTATTATGTAATGGATATTATTGTTACTTTATTTAGAACGTGAAAGTGTTCAAGCTTTGATTTAAATATGTTAAAATGTAAAGTAATGTACAATAAGCTGTAGCCAATCGATAGACGGCTTCAGGAAAGGGGACTGCACTAGTCAGTTGAGCGGAAATGTTCGGCGCGCGGGAAACACGGTCGGAGACGGGCAGAGGACAGTTCTGGTCTAGTCACCAAAACGTGCAGTTCGGCTGGAGACACCAAAGTGAGCAGTGCTGGTGGAGACGCGAAAGCAGACGGTCGGCCTATAGGTAGCTAGGAAGTGAAACGACTTAGAAAATTTAACGTTGTGTGGTATCGCGGGACTTGGTTTCTGATCGGTGAGCAACCGCGCCCCTGGTGTGAACTCTTAACTTTTCGCGAAGATAACGAGGTGGAGTATTTGTAATCCGCGATGACATTGCGAATGATCAAACTGTGTCAAATGCATATGCGCTCGGGTGTAGCAATAACTCTGAGTACGACCACTTTCACTATTAGTTTGCTTTCGAAATACACATTATCCTTACCAAATGGCAAGTGTGAGGCCTACATCATTTATGGGTCGTTAATTTACTTCCCGATATTATTACCACTATTATTATATGTTGTGTTAACTTTCTATTTCGCAAACTTGCCACCAGCCAGACAATTTAACCGAAGGGTCACAAGTGTCTAATGTAGGGCGTATAATGCGACATGTGCAGTTCAACCCCTAGACGAGATTGAGACAAGACATTTCGACGAAGAGGAAGCGCATGTGACCCCGAACATCTATGGGATGTTACCTCACAAGCTTTTGTAGTTTGCTTTATGGTCGAGCTCTGGAAGTGAGTGCACGAGACGCGCGACGTGTAGCGAGGTCCGGTAAAATTAGCCACAGGGAGCAATGGGGGACATCGACCTTCACAGGAACGTAGGGAGGAGAAGTGCAGGTAAATCTGCCTTCCCATGTTCGCATTGCAGGTGGTGAGACTACTGTTGTAAGTAGGCTGTTTAGTTTTTTTTATTGGTAACGCCACCTCTGTATAAAAATCACTGGCTGTGCTGTGTGCAGTCTGTGTCTAGTTTGCATTGTTGTCTGCCATTGTAGTGCTGGGCAGCGGCAGCTGGATGTGAACAGCGCGTAGCGTTGCGCAGTTGGAGGTGAGCCGCCAGCAGTGGTGGATGTGGGGAGAGAGATGGCGGAGTTTTGTAATTTGTCATGAACTGCTATATATATTATGACTATCAAGGTAAATACATTGTTTGTTCTCTATTAATATCTTTCATTTGCTAACTATCCCTATCAGTAGTTAGTGCCTTCCGTAGTTTGAATCTTTTATTTAGCTGGCAGTAGTGGTGCTCGCTATTGCAGTAGTTCGAGTAACCAAGATTTTTGTGAGGTAAGTGATTTGTGAAACGTATAGGTTAATGTTAGTCAGGGCCGTTCTTTTGTAGGGATTTTTGAAAGTCAGATTGCGTTGCGCTAAAAAATATTGTGTGTCAGGTTAAGCACAGTCGTGTATAATTGTTCAAAGGGGACGTTTCATATGTCGACTCTTAGCCGAGGATACCTCACGGGAATCTTCTGATTTTTTCTTGTAGTTTGTGTAATTAGTGTAGATTTTGTTTATTGCTGGCGCGTAATTGTAGAGAGAATCTCCTTTGTAGTTGCAGTCTTTCATTGTTGTACAGTAAAACAGGTGTAGCATGCATGTAGATTTGCACCAAGTATTTCGCTTCTGCGCTTGCAATTAGTAGACATTATATCCATTGCTATGTTATTTTATTTTGCTCTTCAAATTGTGCTTTTCTGTGTTATCGTGTGAAATATTGTGACAATTATGGCGTGTGAAAAACGTAATACTAGGCTCCAAAGTAAACTGAGAAATGACAGTGAAGACGAAAGCAGTGTGTTAGCGCCACCGAGTAATGAATTAACTGATGTTCAAAGTAGTAATTTGGTAATTGTGCATAGGGAAATGGAGCGGGCTGCAAACAATGGTGTAGACAGTGAAACAGGTAGTGAACAGGGAAGCATTATCGGTCGATCGGTCGGCAACAGCTCGCCTCAGGAATCCGAAATGACAGGACACAATTTCGCAAATACTGTAGATTCAGGTTTTGGGTCATCACCGTTTTCTCAAATAAGTCAAGACACATTTTCTGCTTGTCAAAATGTGAATGTTGCCGGTGCAAATGCACTGCTGAAAAGCGTAGAGAAACAGATTCCAGACACTAATACATTATTATTGCAATTAATGCAACAAATGGAACAAAATCAGAGACAAATGGGACAAAATCTTAAAAAGTTAGACACAGTGGAACAAAATCTTAAAAAGTTAGACACAGTGGAACAAAATCTTAAAAAGTTAGACACAATGGAACAAAATCTTCAAAAGTTAGACACAATGGAACAACACCAGAGACAAACACAGCAACAGTTAGACACAACGGAAAAAAATCTTCAAAAGTTAGACACCACACTTGAACAAACACGTGAAGATTTAACTACTGAGTTACATAACATTGAATCGGAATGTCAAAAAGTCTGTAATGACGTAAAAACACAAATTTGTGAGCATTTCCAACCTATTTTTTCGCGGCATGAAAATGCATTACAGAATCACGAAGCAGCCATAAAAGAACTGCAAACCATTGTTCATGAAAATCATGAGACCTTGTTGGCTAAAATTGACTCAGTTGCATCTACCGATTCGGTTACGCAGCTTGCAAAAACTCAGGAAAACTTAAAGGACACAGTAGATTCGATTTCAACACAAATGGACACTCTGAAACTTGGTTCAGAAAAACACACTGAGGAAATGTGTTCACTATCGGAGAAAGTAGCCGAACTTTCGGATCAGGTCACTAACTTATCTACAAAGGTAGATGATGATCTGAATGACACAAGACCTGCAGCCTTCACTGACACAGAAGAGTATGAACAAATTAGAAAATTCAAACAGAATCAAAATCAAATCAATACACAGTACAAAAGAGAAATCCGGGAAGTACAAGACCAGCTGACACAGGTTATACAAGAATTACGTATTTCAGAGGACACTCGCGCCCCAATACGGGAAGAGGGACATAGAAATACGGAACAGCCACAAAATAGTAACACAGGGCATTTCGGAAGTTATGAAAGAAATTGGCAATGTGCACCGAATTTTGAGATGGAACGGCCGACACGACCTAACAATGACCGATATGCGACTCGCCGACATGATGATTTTGACTATAAGCTGTTCATTACTACACATAAATTCAAAACGTTTAAGAATTCTGGCAACGACATTCATCCACAAGCATGGCTCCATCAATTCTCTCATTGTTTTCCTCCCAACTGGTCGTTAGAACACAGATTAGAATTTATGTGTGGCTACTTGGAGAATGAACCAGCTGTAAGAATGCGATCGGTCATTCATGATTGTCACAGTGAAGGAGAATTTTATCATGCCTTCCTCTCAGCGTATTGGTCTCAAGCTACACAAGACCAAGTAAAACATGGCATCATAATGATGAAACATTTCGAACAATCTGAATTCTCCAGTCTTGTGAAATATTTTGAAGACATGTTGCACAAGAATCAGTACCTGTCAATCCCATACAGCCCCTCAGAACTCATCCGGATTTGCTTAATCAAATTACCTGAACATTTACGGCATATTATTTTGGCAGGACGTTGCAAAGACGACATTGAAGCTTTTCAGGGACTGTTACAAGAACTGGAAATTGACACTGTCAATCGCGGAACACGGAAACAGGAGCACAACAATTACAGGTCACATCTGTCACAATTCCGCGATGAAAGAAATAATAACTGGGCACGACAAGGCTACTCTCACAACACATATCGTGACCAAAACAGACACCACCCGTATGACAACCGTTGGCAGAGTAGTAATAATTACAGGGAAAGATCACCTCTCCGCGGTAGTGACTATCACAGAGACAATCAGAGAGACAGACAATTTGGGAACCAAAATAATTATTATCAAGGGAGACAGAATAACTTCAGACGCAACAGTTCAGCGCGCAGGTACGATTCAGGGAGAAATTCTCCACCACGTGACCGACAAGAAAGAAACTATGGCATCTACCGACATGACGACAAACGATATGATCGTAACGACAGACCTGAATTGCATCAGAACACTGCGGGAATCAAACAGAGCAGGGCCCTCTCGAGGAGGTGAATTTGTAGAAGTTAGGTCTCCAAATTCCAATAACGACGCGCGCCAACAAAGAGACAATAGGCAATGACTCACACCACTGGCAGCCACAAAACGTACTTATGAAACTGACGACGCAACTGCCGTAGCTAGTAATTACGTAAAAATGGAAGACATTAGGGACATCTTACTCCAGGAACACGATGTAAAACATAACAACATTGCATATCCTGTGATTCACATTACTGTAAATGACGTAAAATTTACGGCAGTACTTGACTGTGGCAGTCCCATTTCAGTAATTAGTGAAACAGCTTTTAGCAAATGCAACAAATCGAACGATTGCCCCACACTTCCGTTACGTAAGATTAAATTACAAGGTGCAATCTTTGGAAAAAGTGTAGATGTACGCCAACAAACCAATTTAGAATTCTTTTGCCAAAGCCACAGCTTCTCTATGAACTTTCTTATTGTTCCACTATTGTCGACGGAAATTATATTGGGAGTAGACTTTTTGAATGAATACAAAGCAATCTTAAACTTTCACGATGCTGAAATAAGTTTAGAGAAAGAAGGTAAGTCAATAGCTTTGAAATTTGAAGATTGGCTCTCAAACCATGACGAGGAAATTAATCGGCTTTACCTTCTGTTAGACAACAGTTCGGAGTTTTCTACGGAACTGGACACTAACAATCACTCTGCAAGTACTGACAGGGATGATATCGACGACATATTTGATACTAATGAGTTAATTCAAAATAAAATTCAAACAATTGAGAACTGTAATGACATTGATAGGCAGGACCTTTTTGAGATTATACAAGCACATTCCACAGTTTTTACTCACAAAACAGGAACAATCAAGGGATTTCAATACCAATTTCGTGTTCGTGAGCATACTAAATTTTGTGTTAGACCACACGTAGTTCCAGCACATTATAGGGACCGTGTTAGAACAGAAATACAATCTATGCTTGACGAGGCCATTATTGAGCCTGCAGTAAGCTCATACGACAATCCATTACATGTTGTTGAGAAGAAAAATGGATCGATCAGGCTTGTCTTAGATTCGAGACAAATCAATACTATCATTATTCCTGAAACAGTAAGGCCGCAAACGTTGGAAGAACTTCTTCAAAATTTTAATGGTGTAAAAGTGTTGTCTTCCATTGATCTCAGATCCAGCTTTTATCAGATCGAACTTCATCCAGAATGTAGAAAATACACAGCTTTCCTTTGTTTCGGCGTTTGTTATCAGTTTCGGAAACTTCCTTTTGGTTTGAACATTTCTTCGGCAGCATTCATTCGCGGGCTAAATTCCATATTACCTGAGTTCTTAAAACGTCACATCACCTTATATGTGGACGATATTCTAATAGCAGAAGCTTCATGGGAACAACATAATCGCATCCTCAACAGTTTGTTACGTATTTTTGCAGAATCTGGAATTACAGTTAACTTGGAAAAGTCTGAATTCGGTAGGTCAAAGGTGAGGTTTTTGGGACATATTATTTCTTCTGAAGGCATTCAACCGGATCCTGAAAAGTTAGAAGCAATCAGAGCCATTCCAGTTCCATCCACAAAAAAACAAGTCCGCAGTTTTCTAGGTCTCGTAAATCTTTACCGTCGTTTTCTGAATATGGAAATTCTTGTTACACCAAAACTTTGTTCTCCCACTGGAAAAAATACTATTTGGAACTGGGACGAACAAGCACAGTTGGAATTCAATTCTTTGAAAGAATTGCTACTTAACGCGCCAATACTAGCTCATCCAGATCTGTCACAAGATTTCTGCCTTAGCACGGATTCTTCTAAAGTCGGTCTTGGTGCCCATTTATTTCAAGAAGCCATAGAAAATAACACTACCATTCAGAAAACCATTGCTTTTGCTAGCTGAGTGCTAACAAAATCTGAAAAAAATTATTCCGTTACTGAATTAGAAGCTTTAGCTATCGTTTGGGCATTTAACAAATTCCGTTTCTTTCTTTCTGGTAAGCACGTAAAAGTATACAGTGATCATCGTGCATTACAATTTCTTATGTCTTCAAAATTAAATCATGACAGGTTAAAACGTTGTGCATTGTTTCTGCAAGAATTCCGCTTCACAATAGTCTACATTCCCGGCAAGGAGAACATTGTTGCGGACGCACTGTCACGCGCACCGGCTGGGCTTGACAAAAGTAACACAGAAGGCAACCTCGAAAAAAATTTCAGTATTCTTTACATTCAGAAAGTCGCCTTTGAAAACTTCATCACCACATCTTTAAAGGACATTGCTCATGAACAAGATAAAGATCCGATTTGGAAAGACATCAAGAGCAAATGGCATGGAAAGACACACACACAGATTCGGCATTATTATCTGGTTGGAAACAACATACTGTTCAAACGCTGCACTGTTGATGACAAGCTATGGGTACTTTGCATTCCTGACGATTTTGTTAATAAGCTCATTTGGTACATTCATTTCAGCTATGCACATTTTGGCCCACGAAAATGTTATCATATTCTTCCAACGACTTGTTATTTTAACAATACGGAAAAGAGAATTCGAAGAGTCCTGTCTATTTGTAAACTTTGTGAAAGGGCTAAACCATCTACTGTCTCACATCGTGCTCCGTTGTTTCCTATTATTCCTTCGAAATTAAAAGAATTTGCTGCTGTTGATCTCTTGGGACCGCTTGTCAGAACATCTAATGGATTTTCGTACGTTCTAGTCGCTGTTGAACTTACTTCAAAATTTGTTTCTTTCACACCGTTACGTAAAGCCACTGGACGGTCTGTATCCAACGCCTTCGTTAAAAATTTCTTACGTGAAGTTGGACACGTTAGCAAAGTCATTTCAGATAACGGACCTCAATTCAGATCTGCTGTTTGGTCACGCATGCTTCGGAATCATAAAATCAAACCTGTTTTTATTTCATTGTACTCACCACATTGTAACCCGTCTGAACGGATTATGAAAGAAATCAATAAGCTTTGCAGACTTTATTGTCACAGAAAGCATCAGCATTGGGACAGATATTTACACTTATTTCAAAATGTGCTGAATGAAATGCCTCATGATTCCACTGCTTTACCACCCACTTTTGTACTAAAGAATGAAGAACCACCGAACAGAATCAGAGAGCTTGTACCTTTCCCGAATACACGTAAACTTCGACACAAAGACATAATTGATTTGGCTCTTAAAAATATAAAATCTGCAGCAGGCAAAAGGAGAAAACTACACGGTAAAGCAAATGCAAAGAAATTGTATACTGGTCAGAAAGTTCTCATTAAAGCTCATTCATTGTCACATAAGAAGAAACACTTGAGTCACAAATTCTTTCTAGTTTACAATGGACCATACAGAATCCGATGTATACCACATGATAATTGCGTTGAAGTTGAAACTCTGCGTAATAGGAAGAGTAAAGGTTTACACCACATTTCACATGTAAAACCGTTTATTGAAAGATAATCTGCTTTTTAACTTTGTCTTTGCCATATAACTTTTCACTTTACATTGCTAGTATGCTTTGTCAGACTTAGAATCTGTTAACATACAACAATGTTTGAAGTTAAATATCCAATCAAGAACCAAGAGAACTTATTTAAACAGAAATTACGAATGCATTGTTATAGTGAACAGACGACGCAATGTTGTTATTTGTACATTCTTGCCTGTTAGTTGTACGATTACGTAACGACTATAAGGCTTACATACTTAGAACATTTACCAGTACTGCTAATGAGATTTTAATGCAACATTTTGGTTTACTTGAAATTTGGTGTATCATGAGTTAAGTACATTGGCTTCTGCAGAACTTAGCTTTCGGAGGACGATAACTACGACACTTCCACAGAGATTATCTTACAGCAAGACGCACATTTAGTGCTACAGGACACGTATTTGAGTGATTAATTTTGCACTTAAATCATTTATTTTTAAAGATATTTGAAGCACAATGATACAAAGGTTTTCCGTGACACATTTCATTCCATTGCTGTAATCTGTAACACCTGAGGGTATAATTACATTAATCCTCAGGGGGGTACACGCTTACTTTGTGTACCATGTGTTTGGCAAGCACAAGGAGCCCTAGCTAATATGGTATTTGCTTATACAACTTTACACATCGGTACCATATTTCTCTGACACAGAATTACACAGCTATCTGATTATTTACCTGAGAGAGACAAACATTTATTTTACTACAACAGTGACAGACGTTTACGTAATTACACCGTTGGATAACTTCACACTTACGAAATTGTATGTTGTTTGTACTTGGTGAACTGTTCATTTTTTTTCAGAACCATTGTGATACTATGAGAGCTTTGAATGATGTATTTGGTATGGGATCATAATTTTTAAAGTACGTTTGAGATAGATGACACTATTGAAATGAGCAGAGAATTTTTTTTTAGGTTTTGAAATTATTGGAGGAAGCTACGACGATTTTGAGATTTGACTGAGGTGTTATGATGTTATTTTTATGACGGCGATGTGTATTATGCTGTTGAGGTATGTTTATGATCAATAAGCTGATGCCATATGAGTTATTTTAGTATGCTATGTATCTGTTATCATGAAATATTGAAGAAGTGTCGACGAATACATATATGAATAATGAGTAGTGGTTAGGGACTCTGATTTGTGGAACAGAATGTTGGAAACCAAGAATCGTACTTTAAGAGTTATGAAATGTGTGTAAATGCTTGAATGTACCACAATGCCGACGAAAATTTTTTGGACACTGTTATATTTACAGGATTTTGTTTCTACACATTTGTAACGTAAATTCTCGACCTGTGAAATATTTTTATATGAGACTGTCACTGTAGCGGAAACTGGTGTCGTAAATATTTCGGTAAGAAAGTTAAGTGACCACCTGCACGTAATGCGTCGTGGGCACCCAGCTGGGCGACAGTCGCCTTGAAAAAGCCATTAGCGTGTGCCTTCCAGAGGCACAGGTGAAAAAAAAAAAAAAGGGAGGCCATTATCCTCGCTATCGACATTCCTTTGTAGAAAGCATCGTAAATACGACACCCTCAAACTTGAAAACATGATTACACTGTGGAGCTCTTAATTTATGATATTTACTAAAATGCCTAATGAAACGGAGAAACATTTCACGGCTATTGTCTTGCTAATTGAGAGAAATGCCATATGGCTTGCCTTTATGTATTTATTTACTCATTTTGTCTAATATCTAGTTTCCAGCTGCACTGCAGCATTGGTTAAAATAAAATTTTATAGATGTACTAATATAAATATTTTCTGTCTACAGATCGAGTAAATAATAATTTTTTTTAAAAAAAATGAGGGAGCACAAAAAGACATTTCCCTTCACAGGAATTGCATAAATACTATTTTTAATGACTTGGTAATTTCTTTTCTAGAATAAATTGTGATGCATCACTCTAGTATTAAGATGTGACATAGGTATTAGACATGGCCATTTTTAGTGTACTATTTTTTCTGCTTGAGCTTTCTCATGTTTAGGTATAAGTTATTTCATTTTCTGTTGTTGGTTGCCAGGCATAGTGCTACTGAATTTCAATTTGTGGTACTCTGCTAAGCCAGATTTATTTTTCTTGTTTGCTGCACATTGCCCCATATTAGTTGTAATGTTGAATTGCTTGGTGATTTAGATTTACTGTAGCTTGCTTTACAAATTTCCATTTTTTTTCATTGCTGTTTGCGTTAATTGTTTTGTGCTGCTGCATTGCCTCGTCCCTTAGTTTAGCATCTGAGCTCAGTAGATTTAAGTTAGCTTAAGAGGGGTAAACTATATAAGAAACTCACTATGGAGAATAGGTAAAGAATGCGTTGCAAAGTTATATTTTATTTATTTATTTGTCCATATAAATCTCTTTTTAAGTACATATATTGTACACAGGATATTGGACAGAAAACATTTTTTGGCTATTGGATTTTCAAATATCAAACATAAATTTTATAAATTTTTATGACAAATTGGATCTATACAGTTAATAATAACAAATTTTTGAAATACTGTATATTTATAATGTATTTCTACAATTAAAGATACAAATTACATTTTTTCTTGCATAAGATACTGTGAGACTGAATAGTAGCAGTTTTTCAGAAGGTAGGATGTCACAGACTTTTTAAAGCTTTGTAGTTCAGTAAGAGATTTTATATGTCTTGGTAATCTGTTGTAAAGTTTTGTTCCTGCATGATATACACCTTTTTGGCATAATGTGGTGTTACAATGATTGACGTGTATGTCACTGTCTGACCTGGTACTGTAATCATGGACACTTTTGTTTTGAGGAAAAAGGTATTCTTTTCTCAGTATGCTTTTTTTGACATGCGTGACTATTTCCAGTATATAAATGCAGGGAAGGGGTAGGATCTTTAGATCTTTAAAGAAAGGTTTGCATGATTTTCTGCTGCTCACTTGTTTCATTATTCTTATAATTGCCTTTTGTTTCCTGAAAACTGTTGTGCCTGATGTACATTTCCCCAGAAAATGATACCGTACTTCAGTATTGAATGTACACGAGCAAAGTATACAGCCCTAACTGTTTCTGCACTAGTACTGTTGCAGAGAATTTTTACCACATAGCTCATTTTTGCTAGTTTTGAATTTAGGGCTGTGATATGAGTGTTCCATTTAAGATTTTCCTGGATATGAATCCCAAGAAATTTAGTTTCATTGACAGAACTAATGTTTTGGTTATCTATACATATTACAGGTTGTGCCGGATTTTTATTTTGATCAGTGTGGAAATTCATTAGTACAGTTTTTTGGGGATTAACTATTATCCTGTTTCTGGTAAACCATTCAGACACTCCTTTTGTAATATCTTTTGCAGATGCAGTAAGATTTTCTTCATTATTCCCTTCAATCAATAGACTGGTGTCATCTGCAAACAGTAGTGGTTCAGAATCCCTAACGTGTGATGGGAAATCATTAATGTAGACCAAAAAAAGAAAGGGACCTAAAATGGAGCCCTGTGGAACACCATGAGTTAGTCCACATGGTTTTGAAACGTGTACCTGGAGTTCATTTCCTTCTGTGTACTTAATTTCAGTTACCTGAGAACGATATTCCAAATATGATTTGATCCACTGATTTGGCACACCTCTTACACCATACCATTCGAGCTTCCTCAGGAGTATAGAATGATCAATCACATCAAAAGCTTTTGTTAGGTCCAAGAATAAACCTGAGATATTTCTGTGGTTGTCCACTGCATTTACGACATGGTTTATCAGATTGAAAGTGGCAGGTTCAATTGATCTCTGTGGTCTGAAGCCATGTTGACACCCAGAAATAATATTATTCTTGTCGAAGAATGTAATTAGTTTTGAAAGGAACACTTTTTCAATAATTTTCGAAAACCCTGACAATAGAGATACAGGCCTATAGTTACCCATACATTGATGATCACCTTTTTTATATAGGGGTATTACTTTTGCCATTTTCAGTTGCTGAGGGAAGACACCACATGATAAGGATGAATTGCATATGTCCAATAAAGGTGAAAGTATTTGTCTTGCTGTTATTTTTATAATATAATCTGGAATATCATCAATACCAGTTGAGTACTTACTCTTCAGTGAATTAATGGTATTTAGGAGCTCTGTAGGGCTTACTGGACTGAGGAACATGGATATATTATTTATTTCAATAGATGAAAGTTCTTTCAATGTTGTATTAGGTGGATTTCCAAATTTTTCCTTCACTAATTTCCCAGCAACAGTTGCATAGTAAGAATTGAAACTATTTGCAACTTCCCTAGGGTCAGTGACATTCTTGCCATCATGTGATATCACAATATTTTTGTGAGTTGTCTTCTTCCCAGTAAGATCCTGCACAGCTTTCCACATGGACTTAGTTTTATTGGATGACTTCATAATATATTTGTCATTTTCCTTAATTTTTGCCTCCTTTATGATGCGTTTCAAAACTAGCTTGTATTTTTTGAAATAATTAATAAATTCTGGACTGCTGTTAGTTTTTGACTGCAGAAAAAGTTCCCGCTTCCTTTTACAAGAGTCTCTGATGCCTGATGTAATCCAGTTTCTGAATCTATCTGTGCTCTTGGAAATAACTTTCCTTTGTGGAAAAGCTATGTCAAAGTTATGCTTGAATATGTTCAAAAAATGTTCCATCTTTTCGTTAGTATTAGAGGTATCATATACTTCTCTCCAAGATTGTTCACTGATTAGGTACTGGAAGCATTCAATATTTTTCCCACTATAAATCCTTTTATGGATAACATTTTCTATACTGGTCGAAGTGTGATTTACAGGTATGGTCAGTAATTGTGAAAGGTGGCCACTATAGCCGGTATAAAAGTTTTCTGATGTACACTTGTCCATGTTTACACATACCTGATCAAGGAGAGTGACACTAGTTTTAGTTACATGTGTTGGAGAGCTAACAGTAAGACAAAGATTGTAGGCTTTTATAATATTTAAAAACGTTTCCCTGTGAGGGCTATGGCTCAGAAAGTCAATATTAAAATCACCACATAGTACCACTGTTTTCCCAGTTGTCTTAAGTTTGCCTAAAGCAAGGTCCAATTTAAAAAAAAAAAACACTTATGTTGCTAACAGGAGATCTATACACACATAAAATAATAGTGTTTTCAGACATTAACTCTACAGCTGAGATTTCAAAGTCTCTTTCACAACCAAGTTTGCAAACAGATGTTATACTCTCATAATCTACATTTTCTTTTACATATATACAAGTTCCCCCATGTTTTGATTCCATTCTACAAAAGCAGTTTGCAAGGTTAAAATGTAATATTTTTAAGTACTGAAAATACTCATTTTGTAACCAATGCTCACAAAAACATAACACTGAAACATCTTTCCATTCACTATTGAGGAGTATATTTATTTCATCAACTTTGTTTGTTAATGACTGTACATTCTGGTGTACAATCTTCAGTCTATATTTGCAATTTAATTCTGCATCACATTTATTTGTGATACAGACTACTTCCCTAAAAAATGCCTTTCACCTTTTTTATAAGACATTGCATCTTTCTTTATGACCCATTTGTCCAAAGTACTTTGGACTGCCTCTATATTAGGCCTACTGTGATTCCAATTTGCTAGACGACAGATTTCTTCAACCAAAAATTGTTTCCCAATGTGATTTAAATGAAGGCCATGGCTGGTGTGCATGGACCTGTCTAACGTGCTTACATTTATGAAGTTCACGTACAGAAACTTTTTGCATACAGTATCTATCTCTTTGTTTACTCTTTCTATTAACTTATTTACACATGACCAAGGAGGAAGGTCGTATCTGTGTAGTTGATTTACAACAGCTACATTTGTGTTGCCTAATTTGGGTAGCACACTTTCAAGAACAGTGATGAGTTCACTACCTTTATCTCTGGCAACATCATTCGCACCTGCAAAAATTACGACACAGTCTTTTGGGTTAAGGTTTTCACACGATTTTACCACTGTTTGAAAAAGATTTGGGCCAAAATGAGTATTGTACACTGAGAAATAATTATATTGAAAGAAATATGAATAGAATACAGAAAGCAGGTATAGATAGGACCTTTTGGGAATAATGATGAATGAAGGGAGATCTCCAAGAAGTAAAGAAAGTTTTGTTTGCAAAATACTGCAGTAAAACAGGCCCTGTCCTTTCCTTTTGTATTATTATGCTATGTGTTTGTGTACCCTTGTGTATTTGTGTACTTCCTGTCTTTATGTGTTTATCTGATAAGACTTATGTTGTAGAATTTTTCTAGTATTAAGCTACATTCACTATGATGAGGAATACTGTTATCCTCAAATATAATTTGCATTTATAATATGTTATTTTCTTTGTAAAGATGTTTAGATACTACTTATTGTTTTGTTTTAATGCTCATGTGTGAAGTTGATGTTTCGAAAGTTATTCAGACCTTTTATGTATGTACTTATGTCATAATTCCAGTACCACTGATGAATATGTTTATTTCTATTCTTTTCTAAATCCTGTACTACAAATGTTATCTTTATTATTATGTTTTTAATGATGTATTTTGTACCGTTGTTATTGTATTCTTATGTTATAAAATTGTAATTGACACCAGTTCATCAAATTAAGTAACTTGTGAGTTACATTTCACTGCACGCGTTTCTGTTGGTCATAGTATATGGACAATATGTGAGAAGTAGGGACTGATAGTGTTTGCATGTGTGTCAATAATTCTGCAAGGGACTGGATAACAGCATTGCTGGTTCTAAGGACAATTCCATAAACTTTGTGAGTGCACAAGTGGTGGTTATGGACTTGCTGTATTATCCGCAAGACTCTTCAATGGTGATTGTGCACCTGCACAGTCACAACAGATGGCTGCTGGCCATCTCTACAAGGACTACAGTGGGTCTGCGTCTTTGCTGACTCACCAGTACCATTATTTCTACAAGGACTACAGTGGGTCTACACCTTTGATGATTCATCAGTACCATTATTTCTACAAGGACTGTAGTGGATCTGCACTTTTGGTGGCCCACCTATACCATACTCTCTACCAAGACTATAGTGGGTCTGCTCTGTGATGACCTACCAATATTCTTCAAAATTTCGACTGACTCTGCTGTGGGTTTGCCCTGTTGTGGCCCATTACCTGTGAGCATGTCAAGAGTCAGCACTATCTTTCCGTTGGAAGGACAACACTACTTCTTCAAGACTGCATGGAAATCCACTACTTCCGTGTGCATTGTCTTTTACTTCTCAGACTTTGAGAAAAGAAACGGCAATTTTACTGTGACGAATGAGGAGGACTGTCTTTATAGACTGTGAGAAAATTTTAGCTTTTGACCACCATTGTATCAATAAGTGTGTGCATTTGATATCTTTGTTATTGTAATTATGAAAAATTTTATCAAATCATTATTGGCCACTGCCCAAAACAATTTGTAAAATTTTTTGTGGGGAGCATGGGGGCTATGCAAGTAGGCTGTTTAGTTTTTTTTATTGGTAACGCCACATCTGTATAAAAATCACTGGCTGTGCTGTGTGCAGTCTGTGTCTAGTTTGCATTGTTGTCTGCCATTGTAGTGTTGGGCAGCGGCAGCTGGATGTGAACAGCGCGTAGCGTTGCGCAGTTGGAGGTGAGCCGCCAGCAGTGGTGGATGTGGGGAGAGAGATGGCGGAGTTTTGTAATTTGTCATGAACTGCTATATATATTATGACTATCAAGGTAAATACATTGTTTGTTCTCTATTAATATCTTTCATTTGCTAACTATCCCTATCAGTAATTAGTGCCTTCCGTAGTTTGAATCTTTTATTTAGCTGGCAGTAGTGGTGCTCGCTATTGCAGTAGTTCGAGTAACCAAGATTTTTGTGAGGTAAGTGATTTGTGAAACGTATAGGTTAATGTTAGTCAGGGCCATTCTTTTGTAGGGATTTTTGAAAGTCAGATTGCGTTGCGCTAAAAATATTGTGTGTCAGGTTAAGCACAGTCGTGTATAATTGTTCAAAGGGGACGTTTCACTGTCCAATATGTACACTACTGGCCATTAAAATTGCTACACCAAGAAGAAATGCAGAAGATAAACGGGTATTCATTGGACAAACATATTATACTAGAACTGACATGTGCTTACGTTTTCACGCAATTTCGGTGCATAGATCCTGATAAATCGGCACCTACAACAACCACCTCTGGCCGTAATAACGGCCTTGATACGCATGGGCATTGGGTCAAACAGAGCTTGGATGGCGTGTACAGGTCCAGCTGCCCATGCAGCGTCATCCCGATACCACAGTTCATCAAGAGTAGTGACTGGCGTATTGTGACGAGCCAGTTGCTCGGCCACCATTGACCAGACGTTTTCAATTGGTGAGAGATCTGGAGAATGTGCTGGCCGGGGCAGCAGTCGAACATTTTCTGTATCCAGAAAGGCCCGTACAGGACCTGCTACATGGGCCGTGCATTATCCTGCTGAAATGTAGGGTTTCGCAGGGATCCAATGAAGGCTAGAGCCACGGGTCGTAACACATCTGCTGTGTAACGTCCACTGTTCAAAGTGCCGTCAGTGCGAACAAGAGGTGACCGAGACGTGTAACCGGTGGCCCCCCATACCGATACGCCAGTGATACGCCAGTATGGCGATGACGAATACACGCTTCCAATGTGCGTTCACCGCGATGTCGCCAAACACGGATGTGACCATCATGATGCTGTAAACAGAACCAGGATTCATCCGAAAAAATGACGTTTTGCCATTCGTGCACCCAGGTTCGTCGTTGAGTACACCATCGCAGGCGTTCCTCTGTGTGATGCAGCGTCAAGGGTAACCGCAGCCGTTGTCTCCGAGCTGATAGTCCATGGTGCTGCAAACGTCGTCGAACTGTTCGTGTAGATGGTTGTTGTCTTGCAGAAGTCCCCATCTGTTGACTCAGGGATCGAGACGTGGCTGCACGATCCGTTACAGCCATGCAGATAAGATACCTGTCATCTCGACTGCTAGTAATACGAGGCCTTTGGGAGCCAGCACGGCGTTCCGTATTACCCTCCTGAACCCACCGATTCCATATTCTGCTAACAGTCATTTGATCTCGACCAATGCGAGCAGCAATGTCGCGATACGATAAACCGCAATCGCGATATGCTACAATTCGACCTTTATCAAAGTCGGAAACGTGATGGTACGCATTTCTCCTAATTACACGAGGCATCACAACAACGTTTCACCAGGCAACGCCGGTCAACTGCTGTTTGTGTATGAGAAATCGGTTGGAAACGTTTCTTATGTCAGCACATTGTAGGTGTCGCCACCGGCGCCAACCTTGTGTGAATGCTCTGAGAAGGTACACATTTGCTTATCACAGCATCTTCTTCCTGTCAATTAAATTTCGCGTCTGTAGCACGCCATCTTCGTGGTGTAGCAATTTTAATGTCCAGTAGTGTAGTACAGTCTGGGGGACTGCCGAGGTGAAAGCCTTTGTTCCAGAAGATGGACGTCTGTCAGCGAATGGTAGGTACAAGGAGCTTGTTAAAAGAAGTACTTTCGTAGATAAACATCTCCTGCCTTTCCTAAAAATGTAGACAGTTGGCGATGCACCTCGTGAACAGTTTGTAACGTTTTCACAGGATCTATAGCGTGAGGTTAACTGGTGCCTGAAAGGGCACCGCTTGGTGTATTAGTAGTGACGTCAGGAGGAGGTAGTACGTACAAAGGAAACTCCCCATGGCACTCCCGTCAGATTTAGTGGTAAGATCGCCCAGTGGATAGTCCGTCAAAAACTGAAGACAGATCAAGTATGGAAACAAGAAGACGGTGTACTGAACTGTGAAGAAGAAAAGCAAAATAGAAACAGTGAAAGGTCCAAAAATAAGAAGTGCAAGATGTAGCGGCGTGAGACACAAACGGCATCGTGGGCAAGTGGGCGTGATGTTGCACTGAGAAGCGGGCGAGCTGTGTTCAAAATTCCCTCGCGCCGTTTTCTTTTTTCCCACGATATCATGAAGTGTGCGTTCAGTCATTGAAATTTTAATTTTCCTTCTATAGCGTTGACAGTTGTAAATATGATGAAAAGTGATAGCAGGTGAAATATCATATAGACATCTCACAGAAATGAAAACAACAAATAAACGGGTGTGAACTACAAAAATGGTTCAAATGGCTCTGAGCACTTTGGGACTAAACATCTGAGGTCATTAGCCCCCTAGAACTTAGAACTACGTAAACCTAACCAACCTAAGGACATCACCACATGCGTGACCGAAGCAGGATTCGAACCTGTGACCGTAGTGGTCGCGCGGTTCCAGACTTAAGCGCCTAGAACCGCTCGTCCACCCCGGTCGGCCTCTGAACTACACTCATGCTCATAAATTAAGGATACTGATACATGGCGAAACAACGCTCTGGTGGGCGATCTGCGGTTTAAATCACCTCGGAATATGACCATCCGGTGCATTTGACCTACGGTCGTCGCACGGTGGCGCTGGCAGCAGTCCGCATACGCAAAGGTGTGTTGGTGCATGTCAGAGTACGGTGCAGCGAGTGAGTGTGCAGACGTTTTCAGGCGTGCTAATGGTGACTGTATGTTGAAAATGGCTCAAAGCACACATATTGATAACGTTATGAGGGGCAGAATAAGAGGGCGACTGGAGGCTGGTTAAACACAGCAGGTCGTAGCTCGGGCCCTCCATGTGCCACAAAGTGTGATTTCAAGATTATGGCAACGATACCAACAGACAGGAAAAGTGTCCAGGCGCTACAGTACGGCACGTCCACAGTGTACAACACCACAAGAAGACCGATATCTCACCATCAGTGCCCGCAGATGAGCACGGAGTACTGCAGGTAGCCTTGCTCGGGACCTTACCGCAGCCACTGGAACAGTTGTCTCCAGACACACAGCCTACAGACGACTGAACAGACATGGTTTATTCGCCCGGAGATCTGCAAGGTGTATTCCACTAACCCCTGGACACAAGAGAACCAATAAAGCCTGGTGTCAAGAACACAGTGTAAGTAGGCTGTTTATGTTTTCTCTATGTAAGTAGGCTGTTTATGTTTTCTTATTGGCAACGTTACGTAGCGCTCAATATGAAAATCACTGGCTGTGCTGTGTGCAGTCTGTGGCTGCTTTGCATTGTTGTAATACTCGCCATTGTAGTGTTAGGCAGCTGGTTGTGAACAGCGCGTAGCGTTGCGCAGTTGGAGGTGAGCCGCCAGCAGTGGTGGATGTGGGGAGAGAGATGGCGGAGTTTTGAAATTTGTCATGAACTGCTATATTTATATATGATGATATAAAGGTAAATACATTGTTTGTTCTCTATTAATATCTTTCATTTGCTAACTATCCCTATCAGTAGTTAGTGCCTTCCATAGTTTGAATCTTTTATTTAGCTGGCAGTAGTGGCGCTCGCTGTATTGCAGTAGCTTGAGCAGCGAAGATTTTTGTGAGGTAAGTGATTTGTGAAAGGTATAGTTTAATGTTAGTCAGGGCCATTCTTTTGTAGGGAATTTTGAAAGTCAGATTGCGTTGCGCTAACAAAATATTGTGTGTCAGTTTAAGCACAGTCCTGTATAATTGTTCAAAGGGGACGTTTCATATGTCGACCCTTAGCCTAGGATACCTCACTGGAATCTTCTGATTTTTTCTTGTAGTTTGTGTATTTAGTGTAGCTTTTGTTTATTGCTAGTGCGTGATTGTAGAGAGAATCTCCTTTGTAGTTGTAGCCTTTCATTGTTGTACAGTAAAACAGTTGTGGCATGCATATAGATTTGCACCAAGTATTTCGCAGCTACGCTTGCAATTAACTAGATATTATTTTCAGTGCTATGTTAATGTGTTCTCCTATTTTTGCACTTCAAATTGTGCTTTTCTGTGTTATCGTGTGAAATATTGTGACAATTATGGCGTGTGAAAAACGTAACACTAGGCTCCAAACTAAACTGAGAAATAATAGTGACGACGAGCGTAGCTTATCAGCGCCGCAGAGTAATGAATATACTAATGTTCAAAGTAGTAATTTGGTAACTGTGCACAGGGAAATGGAGCGGGCGTCAAACAATGGCGTGGACAGTGAAACAATTAGTGAAGAGGGAAGCATTATCGATCGATCGGTCGGCAATAGCTCGCCTCAGGAAGCCGAAATGACACGACACGATCTCGCAAATACTGTAGATTCAGGTTTTGGATCCTCACCGTTTTCTCAAATAAGTCAAGACACACTTTCTGCTTGTCAAAATGTGAATGTTTCCGGTGTAAATTCACTGCCGAAAAGCACTGAGGAACATGTTTCAGACACCAATGCATTGTTATTACAATTAATACAACAAATGGGACAAACACAGCAAAAGCTTCAAAAGTTAGACACAGTGGAACAAAATCTTAAAAAGTTAGACACAATGGAACAACACCAGAGACAAACACCGCAACAGTTAGACACAATGGAACAACACCAGAGACAAACACAGCAACAGTTAGACACAATGGAACAAAATCTTCAAAAGTTAGACACCACACTTGAACAAACACGTGAAGATTTAACTACTGAGTTACATAACATTGAATCGAAATGTCAAAAAGTCTGTAATGACGTAAAAACACATATTTGTGAGCATTTTCAACCTATTTTTTCGTGGCATGAAAATGCATTACAGAATCACGAAGCAGCCATAAAAGAACTGCAAACCATTGTTCATGAAAATCATGAGACCTTGTGGGCTAAAATTGACTCAGTTGCATCTACCGATTCGGTTAAGCAACTTGCAAAAACTCAGGAAAACTTAAAGGACACAGTAGATTCGATTTCAACACAAATGGACACTCTGAAACTTGGTTCAGAAAAACACACTGAGGAAATGTGTTCACTATCGAAGAAAGTAGCCTAACTTTCGGATCAGGTTACTAACTTATCTACAAAGGTAGATGATGATCTGAATGACACAAGACCTGTAGCCTTCACTGACACAGAAGAGTATGAACAAATTAGAAAATTCAAACAGAATCAAAATCAAATCAATACACAGTACAAAAGAGAAATCCGGGAAGTACAAGATCAGCTGACACAGGTAATACAAGAATTACGTATTTCAGAGGATACTCGCGCCCCAATACGGGAAGAGGGACACAGAAATACGGAACAGCCACAAAATAATAACACAGGGCATTTCGGAAGTTATGAAAGAAATTGGCAATGTGCACCGAATTTTGAGATGGAACGGCCGACACGACCTAACAATGACCGATATGCGACTCGCCGACATGATGATTTTGACTATAAGCTGTTCATTACTACACGTAAATTCAAAACATTTAAGAATTCTGGCAACGACATTCATCCACAAGCATGGCTCCATCAATTCTCGCATTGTTTTCCTCCCAACTGGTCGTTAGAACACAGATTAGAATTTATGTGTGGCTACTTGGAGAATGAACCAGCTGTAAGAATGCGATCGGTAATTCACGATTGCCACAGTGAAGGAGAGTTTTACCATGCCTTCCTCTCAGCATATTGGTCTCAAGCCACACAAGACCGAGTAAAACATAGCATCATAATGATGAAACGTTTCGAACAATCTGAATTTTCCAGTCTTATGAAATATTTTGAAGACATGTTGCATAAGAATCAGTATCTTTCAAACCCATACAGCCCCTCAGAACTCATCCGCATTTGCTTAATCAAACTGCCTGAACATTTACGACATATTATTTTGGCAGGACGTTGCAAAGACGACATTGAAGCATTTCAGGGACTCTTACAAGAATTAGAAATTGGCACTGACAATCGCGAAACGCGAAACCAGGAACACAACAATTACAGGTCACATCCGTCGCAATTCCGCGATGAAAGAAGTAATAACTTGACACGACAAGTCTATTCTCACAACACAAATCGTGGCCAAAACAGACACCACCCGTATGACAACCGTTGGCAGAGTAGTAATAACTACAGGGAAAGATCACCTCTCCGTGGTAATGACTATCACAGAGACAATAAGAGAAACAGGCAATATGGGAACCAAAATAATTATTATCAAGGGAGACAGAATAACTTCAGATGCAACGGTCCAGCGCGCAGTTACGATTCAGGGAGAAATTCTCCACCACTTAACCGACAAGAAAGAAACTACAGGAACTACCGACATGACGACAGACGATATATTCGTAACGACAGACCTGAATTGCATCAGAACTGGCGGGATTCAAACAGGGCAGGGCCTTCTCGTCAGAGTGAATTTGTAGAAGTTAGGTCTCCTAATCCCAATAACGGCGCGCGCCAACAAAGAGACAGACAATGACTCGCACAGCAGGCAGCCGCGTGCGCCCGCTGGCTCCGAGAAAAATAACATAAGACGCTAGCCTGGAGAAAAATTTTAGCATTCTTTACCGATGTATACAACATGATAATTGCTTTGAAGTTGAAACTCTGTGCACTAGGAAGAGTAAAGGTTTACACCACATTTCACATGTAAAACCGTTTATTGAAAGATAATCTGCTTTTTAACTTTGTCTTTGCCATAAAACTTTTCACTTCACATTTCTAGTATGCTTTGTCAGATTTAGAATCTGTTAACATGTAACAATGTTTGAAGTGAAATATCCAGCCAAGAACGAAGAGAACTTATTTAAACAGAAATTACGAATGCATTGTTATAATGAACAGACGACACAGTGTTGTTAGTTGTACATTCTTGCTTGTTAGTTGCACGATTACGTAACGACTATCAGGCTTACATACTTAGGACACATACTGGTACTGCTAATGAGATTTTAATGCAACTTTTGGTTTACTTGAAAATACATTCTGGGTTTAAAGTACTTTCTGTGAGATACCAGAGGACACAGTGGTTAGTTTATGTGACAGCTACACGATGTTATCACGGCGCTACTAATGAGTGACAATTCACAATGTTGCTTTTGCAGTGTATCTGTTTTATATCTGCACAGTTTTCTGAATTCTTCTAGGAAGAAAAACATGTTTTAGTAGTAACTTTTGTGGTATAGCAACAATGAGACAGCCTTTTTCGTGGCATAACAATACGTTACTGTACAGTACTTTCTTCATCACGCCAATAAGCATAATAACTACGATATCTATACGCAAAGCATTTCACTTTTGTTTATCATGTGGTAAGTACATTGACTTCTGCAGAACTTAGCTTTCGGAGGACGATAACGACGACACTTCCACAGAGATTATGTTGCGACAAGATGCACAGTTTAGCGCTACAGTACACGCATTTGAGTGATTAATCTTATACTTAAAACACTTATTTTTAAATATTTTTTTAATTACAAAGAAAGTTTTCCGTGATACATTTCATTCCATTGCTGTAATTTGTAACACCTGGGAGTATAATTACATTTATCCTCAGGGGGGTACAAGCTTACTTTGTGTACTATGTGTTTGGCAAACACAAGGAACCCTAGCTAATATGGTATTTGCTTATACAACTTTACACATCGGTACCATATTTCTCTAACACACAATTACACAGCTATCTGATTATTTGACAGAGAAACAAACATTTTTTTTTACTACGTCAGTGACAGATGTTTACGCAATTACAGAGTTGGATAACTTCACACTTATGAAATTGTATTTTGTCTGTACTTTGTAAACTGTTCATATTTTTTTTTGGAACCATTGTGATACTATGAGAGCTTTGAATGATGTATTTGATATGGATTCATGATTTTTAAAGTACGTTTGAGGCAGATGACACTTTTGACATGAGCAGAGAATTTTTTTAATTATTGGAGGAAGCTACGACGATTTTGAGATTTGACTGAGGTGTTATGATGTTATTTTTACGACGACGATGTGTATTATGCTGCTGAGGTATGTTTATGATTAATAGGCTGAGGCTATATGAGTTATTTGATTATGCTTCATATTTATAATGACGAAATATTGACGAGTGTCGATGGATACGTATATGTGTAATAAGGTAAGGAGTAATGAATAGTGGGTAGGGACTCTTGACTTGTGAAACAGGATGTTGGAAACCAAGAATCGTACTTTAAGAGTTATGAAATGTGTGTAAATGCGTGAGCGTATCACAATGCCGGCGAAAATTTTTTTTTGGACACTTATATTTATAGGATTTTGTTTCTACAGATTTGCAACGCTAATTCTTGACCTGTGAAATATTTTTATGTGAGACTGTCACTGTAGCGGAAACTGCTGTCGTAAATATTTCCGTAAGAAAGTTAAGTGACCACCTGCACGTAATGCGTGGCGGGCACCCACCTGGGCGACAGCCGCCCGAAAAAAAAAAAAAAAAAAAAAAGCCATTAGCCTTTCAGCGGCACAGGTAGAAAAAAAAAGGGGAGGCCATTGTCCCCGCTACTGACATTTCCTTGTTGAAAGCATACTGTGGAGCTCGTAATTTATGATATTTACTGAAATGCCTAATAAAATGACAAGAAATATTTTTACATCTGCATACCTGATTATGACAAGCGTCTTTCTATGAGAGTTGAGAGAATTTCTACTAACTTATGAAATGTCACATGACTACTGAATGATATTTTTATGCTTTGCTTTTCATAGTTGCTTATTTCATTTGATATCTGGTTTCCAGCTGTGTTGCAGCATTGCTTTTATAAAATGAAATGCATTTGGTAATGTGAACACTTTCTGTCAACAGATCTATTAAATAATTATTTTATGATCCACATTCTTTAAAAAAGGAGCACTTGGAAAGGAAAGAACAATAAGAAGGAACTAGTAACAGTAACACGTAATTTTCTTTTCAAGTACATGGTAATATTTCTTTTTACAATCAGTTGTTGTGGTGCACCACTTTAATTACTTAGACATTAAGATGTGATTATACATTTCCCTTATCTGCATTGTTATCTTTAGTGTACTATTTTTTCTGCTTGAGCTATGTCATGTTTAGATATAAGCTGCTGTTTGCCAGGCATAGTGCTACTGAACTTTAATTTGTGTTACTCTGCTAAGCCAGATTTATTTTTTTGTTTGCTGCGCATTGCCTCATATTAGTTGTAATGTTGAATTGCTTGGTAATTTAGATTTACTGTAGCTTGCTTTGCGATTTTCCATTTATATTAATTGTTTTATGTGCTGCTGCATTGCCTCATCCCTTAGTTTAGCATCTGAGCTCAGTAGATTTAAGTTAGCTTAAGAGGGGGTAGCCTCTAAGAGAATGAGTTGCGATGAATTGGAAGAAATGCATTCAGAAGTTATACGAAAAAAAGTACAGAAAACAGGTTTAGGTAGGATTTTCTTGGAAATAAATGTTGAGGTAAGAAATGTGTGAACATATAAATACAGAAAGCATGCTTAGATAGAATTTTTTTGGTGGAAACAAAGGATGAAATAAGAGGAAAGATATATGAAGTTTTGGGTTGGACTGCAGTACCACATGTTACACTGAAAACGAACCCTGTCCTTTCCTATTGGTGTTATCCCACTATGTGATTGTGTACCCTTGTGTATTTGTTTTCTTCCTGTCTCTGTGTACTGTTTCATAGAACTTTTTTCTCTTCTAATATTAAGCTACATTCACTATGATGAGGAATACTGTTATCCTCGAATATAATTGGCATGAATAATATGTTATTTACTTTGTAAAGATGTTAGATATTATTAATTCTGTTCTGTTTAATGCTCATGTGTGAAGCTGATGTTTCGAAAGTTACTCTGATCTTTTATGTATGTACTCATGTCATAATTCCTGTAACATTGATGTATATATTTATTTCTATTCTTTTGTAAAGCCCCTATTATCTACAAATGTTATCTGTATTATTATGTTTTAATGATGTTTTCTGTATCTTTGTAATTGTATTCTCATGTTATAAAATTGTACTTGACACCAGTTCATCAAATTAAGTAACTTGTGAGTTACATTTCACTGCACACGTTTCTGTTGGTCATAGTATATGGACAATATGTGAGAAGTTGGGACTGTATGTGTTTGCACGTGTGTTACTAATTCAGCAAGGGACTGGATAACAGCATTGCTTGTTCTAAGGACAATTTCAAAAACTTTGTGAGTGCACAAGTGGTGGTTTATGGACTTGCTATATCATCCGCAAGACTCTTCAATGGTGATTGTGCACCTGCACAGTCACAACAGAGGCTGCTGGCTATCTCTACAAGGACTACAGTGGGTCTGCATCTTTGATGACCCACCAGTACCATTATCTCTACAAGGACTACAGTGGGTCTGCATCTTTGATGACCCACCAATACCATTATCTCTACAAGGACTACAGTGGGTCTGCACCTCTGGTGGCCCACCAATACCATACTCTCTACCAGGACTACAGTGGGTCTGCTCTGTGATGACCTACCTACCAATATTCTTCAAAACTCCGAATGACTCTGCTGTGGGTTTGCTCCACTGTGGCCCATTACCTGTCAGCATGTCAAGAGTCAGCACTGTCTTTCCGTTGGAAGGACAACACTACTTCTTCAAGACTGCATGGAAATCCACTGTGTGCAATTTCTTTTAATAATGAGACTTTGTGAAAAAAAACCTGTAATTACTATTATGATGAATGATCAGGACTATCTTTATGGACTGTGAGAAAATTTTAGCTTTTGACCAACATTGTATCAATAAGTGTGTGCATTTGATTTCTTTGTTATTGTAATTATGAAAAATTTTATCAAATCATTATAGGCCACTGCCCAAAAAAAATTTGTAAAATTTTTTGTGGGGAGCATGGGGGCTATGTAAGTAGGCTGTTTATGTTTTCTCTATGTAAGTAGGCTGTTTATGTTTTCTTATTGGCAACGTTACGTAGCGCTCAATATGAAAATCACTGACTGTGCTGTGTGCAGTCTGTGGCTGCTTTGCATTGTTGTAATACTCGCCATTGTAGTGTTAGGCAGCTGGTTGTGAACAGCGCGTAGCGTTGCGCAGTTGGGGGTGAGCCGCCAGCAGTGGTGGATGTGGGGAGAGAGATGGCGGAGTTTTGAAATTTGTCATGAACTGCTATATTTATATATGATGATATAAAGGTAAATACATTGTTTGTTCTCTATTAATATCTTTCATTTGCTAACTATCCCTATCAGTAGTTAGTGCCTTCCATAGTTTGAATCTTTTATTTAGCTGGCAGTAGTGGCGCTCGCTGTATTGCAGTAGCTTGAGCAGCGAAGATTTTTGTGAGATAAGTGAGTTGTGAAAGGTATAGTTTAATGTTAGTCAGGGCCATTCTTTTGTAGGGAATTTTGAAAGTCAGATTGCGTTGCGCTAACAAAATATTGTGTGTCAGTTTAAGCACAGTCATGTAGAATTGTTCAAAGGGGACGTTTCAACAGTACATGGTCACTGGAATAGTGGTCCCCAGTTATGTTCACGGACGAGTCCAGGTATATTCTGAACAGTGATTCTCGCCGGGTTTTCACCTGGCGTGAACAAGGAACCAGGTACCAACCCCTTAATGTCCTCGAAAGGGACCTGTATGGAGGTCGTGGTTTGATGGTGAGGGGTCGGATTATGATTGGTGCATGTATACTCGTGCATGTCTTTGACAGAGGAACTGTAACAGGTCAGGTGTATCGGGACGTCATTTTGCACCAGTATGTCCGCCTTTTCAGGGTTGCAGTGGGTCCCACCTTCCTCCTCATGGATGATAACGCACGGCCCCACCGAGCTGCCATCGTGGAGGAGTACCTTGAAAGAGAAGATATCAGGCGAATGGAGTGGCCAGCCTGTTCTCCAGGCCTAAACCCCATCGAGCACGTCTGGGATGCTCTCGGTATATAGCTGCACGTCTTCAAACCCATAGGACACTTCAGGATCTCCGACAAGCACTGGTGCAAGAATGGGAGGCTATACCCCAGCAGCTGCTTGACCACCTGATCCAGACAGATTAAAACTGTGTGCCGGGCCGAGACTCGAACTCGGGACCTTTGCCTTTCGCGGGCAAGTGCTCTACCAACTGAGCTACCCACGAACGACTGACGCCCCGTCCTCACAGCTCTACTTCTGCCAGCTCCTCGTCTCCTACTTTCCAAATTTGGTAGAGCATTTGCCCGCGAAAGGCAAAGGCCCGGATTTCGAGTCTCGGCCCGGCACATAGTTTTAATTCGCCAGGAAGTTTCATATCAGCGCACACTCCGCTGCAGAGTGAAAATCTCACCTGATCCAGAGTATGCCAACCCGTTGTGCGGCCTGTGTACGTGTGCATGGTGATCATATCCCATATTGATGTCGGGGTACATGCGGAGGAAACAGTGGCGTTTTTTAGCACCTGTGTTTCGGGACAGTTTTCTCAACTTATCAGCAAAATCGTGGACTTACAAATCTATGTCATGTGTGTTCCCTATGTGCCTGTGCTATTAGCGTCAGTTTTGTGTAGTGCCATGTTGTGTAGCACCACATTCTGCAATTATCCTTAATTTATGAGCATGAGTGAATTCAAGATTAAGACTTCCAAAACGGAACGCAACTTCAAAAACGTTAAAAACATATCTTTTGTCAGGCCACAGAGAAACCGTGTGATAGTGAAACTGTTGCTTTCATCTGTTGCAGCTTATGCGACAGATTATTATGTTTTTATCGTTTCCTTGGGAGCGATCACATTCATACGAACATCTATATCGGGCAAGGAGGCATATCTCACTCACTTACCAGCCGTACAAATTAGGTGCGTCGATAAGAGATTCCTATCATATGACACACGTAATGTCACTAACGGTGTGTATGACACACCACACGTATTTTTCGCTGGAGGGTTGGTTGACTTGTCGCCTTGTCATCAAACGTTTACGATTCCCACTGGAAAACCACTCCCTTTCGGCTGATAGTAGAGTAGTTGGCCAGAATCAACTGTTATTATAGGTCCCTTACCATACATCCCGCAGTTGCAAATAAATTTGATTAAAACGCACAGCAAAGGAAAAAAAAGCACGAAGGAGGTTTTTTTATTTTTATTTTTTATTTTATTTTGTATAGTTTTTATTTTGAATACGGCTCGCCCTGTTGGCTGTCCATCACCGTATCCATTTAATCACCACGCCGTTTCTGTACCAGATTGCTCTATATTGCGCTTCTTGTTGTTGGGCCGTTCACTGTTTCTACTTGCCTTTTTTTTCGCCGTCCATTATACATTCATCCTGTTTTCATGCTTCAGTTTTAAAGGGCTGTCCACTGGGCACATCTGTCACTAAATCTGAGGGGAGAGTGATGGGGAGTCTCCCTTGTTAGCAGGAAGTTCCTGAGAAAAGAGGTAAAAAAGTCAGTTCATTGGTTTGTTGATATTTCGCCATTTCTTGGCGGGATATTTTGTCAAAGAAACAATTACGCCATTGGCAGGCTGTAGTAACTTTTGCAACGATTAGTGGACGCGTTTTGTTGGTGGTAAGTAAGGAGCAAGCTGCCTTTTGGAGACTTAAAAAATATGAGCCGTGGGCGTGTCGCGGTCAGGAGACGGTGAGAGGAGTTGCAGCTGTATTCTCTAGTGGCAGAGTCGTCTGAGGTCCCATGTTCGAGTCCTCAGCCGCCCAATCACATTACAGAATTTCAGACCAGAGAGCCATAGTGCCTTTATTCTGCTTGCATTACACTGAATATTACGGTAGCGTCGCTTACACCTCCGGCATATTAGGACGACCGAAAGTTTGTAATTCAAATTCATGATAGATTTCACTGCATCATATTCGTCAGTGCTTCCTCAGATCTTTGGGGTTCTTAAGTTCTTGCTGCAGACAAAAAGCCACATTTATCGTCGTCGTCAGGTTACATTACATTCACAGAATCAGATACGAGTAACTTTGCCAACTCAGGGTTTTAGTTTGCAATTCTCATCGAAAAGTACATAATTGTAAACCTTATACTGTCTTGGACGGGATCCCGACCTGAACCCAACGGAACTTCGTTATTGTTTTCAGTGGTTTATAATTCCAATTCTCTTTTGTAGTAAACCTTAGAGCACTCTTAAATCTCAGGTTTACTATCACATTTAGACTATCAATGATAAATATACGAGGGTTGTCCAGAAAGTAAAAAAAATATCTCTGAGCACTATGGGACTCAACTGCTGAGGTCATTAGTCCCCTAGAACTTAGAACTAGTTAAACCTAACTAACCTAAGGACATCACACACATCCATGCCCGAGGCAGGATTCGAACCTGCGACCGTAGCGGTCTCGCGGTTCCAGACTGCAGCGCCAGAACCGCGCGGCCACTTCGGCCGGCCCAGAAAGTAAGTTCCGATCGGTCGCTAAATGGAAACCACAGTGAAAATCCGATGAAGTTTTGCACGGGTGTGTTGGGCAGTGTCTTTAGTATGCCCGTCGATCGCGTTACGTCGTTCTTTTTATTCCTGAGCACACAGGGAGCACATAAAGATACCTAGAACAATAGTGTCTCCCGCCAAGTACGAGGGCCTGGTGAGAAATTTCGCCTGAGCTATGCAGCCAACATTACATAACCGTCGTGCGTGTTCTTCTTCAAGACAATTCTCAGCCGCATTCTGCAGGGGCAATGTTTTCAGTTGGAAATGTTTGATTACCCACAATACAGCCCGTAATTATTCGCCTCCGGCATCATCATTCCATCCCCATCGACTCGCAAGTCGCCGAAATGGTGTCAAAGCGAAAGACTTGCACCCGGCTAGCTACCTACTCGACGGGAGACCGTAGTCACACGATATATGTACGAGCCCGTAATTGTCTCCCTCTGAGTTTCATCTCTGCTCACATGAAACGCTGGCTATGAAGATAACGTTTTGGCACAGACAAGATGCTGTAGGCTAGCGTAGAGAAATGGCGGAAAGCGCTGGCAGCTCTACGACAAATGTATAAGTAGGAACGGCGACTATATAGAGAACTGGAAAGTGTAGCTAACTCTTACAAATAAAATGTTTCTGATTTTCACTGTGGTTTCCATTTAGCGACTGATCGGAACGTACTTTCTGGACAATAGTCGTATGTCAATTCCTTCACCTTCACTGCAGCGGCGAAAATAAATTATCACGTTTGCAAATCCGTTTCATACATTAAATTCAGCACTGGTTCTCAAGGGTGTACCTCATTCATGATTAGCTCGGTTCAGTTAAATTTGCCTTACACACAAGCACGATTTTGCAAGTTTAATGCGAAGCTGGGAGGGTTCGTTTTAAAGGGGCACGTTTAGTTTCCTTTCCCAGCCTTGTCTATCTCAAATTAGACATTCTGATCAAAAGTACCCAGACGCCTATTTGTGGACATTAATTCAGGAAGTGCCTACCCTTCACCTTTCTGACAGCTTGAACTCTGTTGGGGACACATTTATGCTGTGTGTGAGTTGTTGTGGGGCAATGGCAGCCCATTCTTCATCAACAACCGAAGGCGGAGGAGGTAGTGACCTTGGACACTGGGGTCTGGAGTGAAGTCGACGCTCTAACTCACTTCAAACGTGTTCCGTTGGGTTCAGGTCGGGACCCCGTCCAAGCCAGCCCTTCTCAGGATGTCATTGTACGCAAACCAATGCCTTACAGATATTGCTTTACTACAGTGTGCATTGTCATGTTGATACAAACAATCATCGAATCCAAACAGTTCCTCTGCTGTACATACACTGAAGCTCAAAAGAAACTGGTATAGGTATGCGTTTTCAAATACAGAGATATGGCACCAGGCAGGACAAGGCGCTGGGGTGGGGAACGCCTATGTAGGATAACAAGTGTCCGGCTCAGTTATTAGATCGGTTGCCGCTGCTACAATGGCAGGTTGTCAAGATTTAAGTAAATTTCAATGTGGTGTTATAGTCAGCGCACGAGCGATGGATCACAGCTTCTCCGAGGCAGTGATGAATTGGAGATTTTCCCGTAAGACCATATCAGAAATCCGGTGAAACATCAGATCTCCAACATCGTTGCGGCCGGAAAAAGACGCTGCAAGACCGGGACCAACGACCACTGAAGAGAATCGTTCAACGTGACAGAAATTGGTGCAGATTTCAATACTGGGCCATCTACAAATGTCAGCGTGAGAACCATTCAATGAAACATCATCGATATGGGCTTTCGGAGCCGAAGGCCCACTCGTATACTCTTGATGACTGCACAACACAAAGCTTTACGTCCCACCAGGGCCTGTCAACACCGACATTGGACTGTTGATGACTGGAAACATGTTGGCAGATCGGACGAGTCTCGTTTCAGATTGTATCCAGGGGATCGACTTGAACGAGTATGGAGACAAACTCATGAATCTATGGACCCTGCATGTCAGCAGAGGACTGTTCAACCAGGTGGAGGCTCTGTAATGGTGTGGGGCGTGTGTAGTTGGAGTGATATGGGACACCTGATACGTCTACATACGACTCTGACAGGTGACACGTACGTAAGCACACTGTCTGATCAACTGCACCCATTCTTGTCCATTGTGCATTCCGACGTACTTGGACAATTCCAGCAGGACAATGCGACACCCCACACTTGCTACAGAGTGGCTCCAGGAACACTCTTCTGAGGTTAAACACTTCCGCTGGCCACAAAACACCCCAGACAAGAACATTACCGAGCATATTTGGGATGCCTTGCAACGAGCTGTTCAGAAGAGATCTCCCCCCCTCCTTCCCCCCCCCCCCCCCCTGTACTCTTCAGGATTTATGTACAGTCCTGCAAGATTCATGGTGTCAGTTTCTTCCAGCACTACTTCAGACATTATTTCAGTCCATGCCACGTCATGTAGCAGCATTTCTGTGTGCTCGTGGGAGCCCTATACGATATCAGGCAGGTGTACCACTTTCTTTGGCTCTTCAGTGTAGCACACAATACTGCAAAATGTATTCATATCCTTCCACATTCAACGTTTTCTTAAGCGCAGTAAGGGCACCACAGTACAACCACAAAACCGTATTTCACTGCTGGCTGCGCCTAACGTCCTCCAGACATTCGCCAAACCCACACCTTTCCATCGGACTGTTACAATCAAGCGTCGCTTAGTATTGGCCAAAGAAATGTGTGGCTTACAAGGAATTTCTCGGGCGATGTAACCCATTCTCGTTACTTCATTGTGCTAGGTGGACAGCAGGGAGGACTTTGGAAATCACAAGTGATTCCTGCCCCTGATTTATGGATGGTGGTTATCGCTGAAACAATTGGTTTTCGGTTATATATATATTTTTAGAATAAGTTTAACTGGACTATTAAAACCGCTAAAATACCAGTTTCTGAAATAACCTATTTTTGGTTTTTTAATTCCTATTATTTCCTGTAATAAATGTAGATATCGAACGAAGATTGAAAAATTTTGACTCCCTTAGCTCCAAGATACATAGAATCCAAATATTAAATGAAATAGTCAAATAAATAAAATTTCGTCCACAGTTCACTGCTTTTCTCGAAAGTGATAAGTGGTTGACTATTACAAAAAATCACCAGTATTCTCCTATTGATTCTATTTCTTTCAAACTCTGCTCAAAAACCATTCTGAAATCGGAGATCATACAACTATTAGGACATTATGAATAGTCAGTGCTGGAGAGTGAAAGCTGAGGTTGAAAAACTATATTTCTCGTGAAAAGAATGGGTTTGTTTATAAATAAATCTTCTGCTATCAGTCACGATCTTTCTTTATTTTACTTTTCGTACGACGCGTTTCTGGAAATGATTCCCATTTTCAAGTCCGTTTTTTGTGTGTATTAAGCCATTTCTATTGATGTTGTCAATGTGTGAGAGTCTTGCTTCATTTCGTTGACCTCTACTGCAATATAAGAAACACGCGATTTTTTAGTTTGGTATCAATTCTTTTGGTGAACCATTGAACCAAGGAAATATGCAACAAGAAATAAACACAGTGAAAAAGATTGTATTTGCCAATGGATAAAATGTTTCCATGGTTGACACAATCCTAAACAAAGTGAAAAAGACCCATAAAAAGAGAAAAACAAATGTATATCTAGTGTTGCATATACAGGCAATGTATCACAGAAGATTGCAAATATTTTCAAAAATCACAAAGTAAAAATTGGATTTTCTACATCTAATAAACTACAACAAAAACTAATACATAATATAAAGTGTAATCATGATCCATATTCAGACTCTGAAATATGTAAGGTAACATGCCAGGAATGCTCCATGTTCTAGATAGGACAAACAGGCCGAAATTTCAACATCACGTACACAGAGCACATTAAAGCCTACACACACAACAAACACACTATGTCAGCAATAGCAACACCCATTTGGAAAAATATAGCAAAATGTCAAAGTACTCCACCGACTAAATAAAGGACATAAAATGGATTTGCTAGATGAACTGGAGATATATTCACATTACAGAAAATATGAAGATAAAATATTAAATGAAAAACCTGAAAGTGAATCAGTTAAATTCTTCAGATGTTTCGATAGTATACTTGAATAAAAATAGTAAAACATAGAAATAAGCACAACTGTAAAATCGATATAAGTAATTTATGAGCCAAATTGTTAAGATAAATAACCTCTGTACAAAAGCATATCATAATCTGTGGAAGACCTGTAATGTTATCTCTGTGGACTACCTGTAAGAAGATCTTTGTAACTGTTTTGTTAAAATAAGATTTTTCGATGTGTAAAGTGTACAGTAAGTTGTATGTGATGTTTAGTGTGTGTGAGACTCTGCACTAATGGACGATTAGAAGACCGTAAGTACAAATTCTTCTAAATTTCGCCACTAACTTCACCAAAAGAATCGATACCCAACTAAGAAATCGCGTGTTTCTTATATACTGTAGTAAAAGTCAACGAAATGAATGAGACACTCACACATTGACAACAATAGAAATGGTCAAATACACACAAAAAAACGCACTTGAAAATTGGAATCATTTCCTGAAACGCATCGTGCGAAAAGGAAAATAAAGAAAAATCGTGACAGGTAGCAGAAGATGAACTGTCAAGTTTTCTCCTTATATTATATTGTAAGCTTGTTTTCGCTCCTCCTGTTTTTAATCTTTTAAAACAAGTGGAGCATTGCACTTCACTGATGCCGCTCTTCATAAAATACTTCCAGACTAGAGATGGTGCCACTCTGTAATGCAACTGATGTCCGATGACGATCGTGAGAAACATTTAGTCTTGCACACTGCACGTACACACGTAAAATCGAACAGAAAACACCACATGGTCAACAGGTAATGCTGAACAATTGTTACACAATTTGTTTGTTGCTCTTTTCTATCGGTATTGTTATTAAAATAGCACTAATCGCTCGCCCTTTATTCTATAATAACGCAATATTTCAATGCAAATTTTACGAATAAAACTTACTCGTTCTTTAAAAAAGGTTTGTTGAACAGCGTAAAATTTTAGCACTGCTGCTATGGCTAATTGATATTTCGGTTTCTTTACCCAGTTATTATAATCTGTTCGTCATAAGAATAAACCTGATGAAAACAAACACAAACGCGATGATTGGTCAGAAGCCGTAGCACACGTACACTGGTGTTGTTACGCTCTTGGAAGTAGGTCCTACTTATGTATCAGATATCTTATTGCTAAGTAATGTTAAATGAAACTTTAAGATGTTCAAATGTATTAACAGTCATCAACGTTTCTCTTAATCACGCTTTAGCTAAGTAGTTTTTATTTCAAAAATCGTGTACAGTCACAGCCCCTGTAGCGTTCTGCTCTAATTGTCGCGCTATTAATGCACAGTATGAAAATGGTTGAGGCTGCTTTCTGTTACGTAGTGAAACACGCGCGTGAAACACGGTTAAAAAGTGACGAGGAATAGCTGTTCTTAATGTTTTTCATAAATTTACGGAGATGATCGGCTTTGAAGTTTTCCCAGCGTTGTATGTACTGCAGTTGATCAACGAACCCATATTGAACGTGAGCCCAGCCAGTTTTTTTTTTATTTGTGATGGAATTTGAACCAAATTTCGTGCATTGGTTCAAATCTCCCCAGTATCAGTTTTTCCCTCGTTCAATTTGAAATACTTACATCTCGTAATTATAAAACTCATCACCATTTTTTATGAATAATGCACGTCTTCTTTTTTCTAATTGCGTATTTGGACGCGAAATTCCTGTTTCCATTTCAAATACCAATTCGTAATTATCGATGTTTTATGTAAGACTGTTCATAAAAGTTGTTTAAATTAAGAAAACATAACAATTTAATTTTTAAGGCAAAAATGAAAAACCACATCCTCTTTATTTGGACTATGTCCATCGTCTTATACCACAGAGATAGATGAGTATGGAACATGAAAAACGACCATTTTCACAGCATCGAGCACATCATACAAATGCTGCATTTTTCCATTTGTTACTGTATCATTACGATATGAACCCAACAGAACTGATCTGGAGCCAAGCTGCAGGATTTGGTCCGAGAAGTAACAAGACTGTTGTAACTACCAGACGTACTGGAACAAATGTACGCAGCTTTTTCACACGTCACTGCCGAGCGATGGCGGGATATAGAACGGCTCGCCATAAAAGAAGAAGAGAAAATGCTGGCCTGGTTGGTTTCTTGGATTCTGTTGTTGATAGGCTCGTTATCAACGTAGCAGGTGACACCTCCAGAACTGAAATGTATTTCTCGGATTCGGATGAGGAAGGAATAAGGGATTACCAGACGATTGACTGTAAGTTATACCTTCAGTGGATTCAATATTTAACTATACAGTGAAATCTTTCGGTACTCTCTTACGTTACACAGAGCTTATGCAGGAATTTTCATCATTCTTCTTTTTAATTACAACAGTACGTTAGCTAAAAACGAGAACGTGTTGTGGTTTTCGTCTAGTCGTTAAGGGAGCGTATTGTGGTAGATTTGCAGTGTATTATTTCATTCTGCTTAAAAATTAAATGACAACCGAAGCTGTTTTGCTCCTCTGCTCGCCTCTTTTACTGTACGTCTTAACTGCAGGTGCTCACATCACAGCAGGCTAGCTGTAACAGCTGACCAGCCAGTGTTCTCCAAGTTAAATGCGCCGGTAAAGCTGTTGTCCCTTGTTATCGATAAGTCTATATGTGCGTAACGCGCGGCGCAAAACGTGCCCTTATTATCGTACTTGAGAGTACTCGAGACAGCTTGGCTGCAGTCCTACATGAAATGGAAATCCAATGACGTTCCAGCAAACGCGGAAGAAAACATAGTGCAATGCTTACATCAGGTTTATTCTTACGATGAACGGGTTATAGTATAAAGTAAAAACATCTGTTATGACCGAGACCAAACAAATACTGAAAAAGCCGGTTATTCAGAACTAAAATACCGATACGTGTTTTACCCGGTCGATTTTTCCCGTTCCTACCCTGATTCCACGCAACTTTTTTACTACCATCCTCCTATATGCTCGATCATCCCTGTCGGCCAGAATGAGGTCAGTCTGGTCTTAGTTTACCTGTGGCCGTTCCTTCACGTTTCTGCATCACAGTCACATCACCGACAGTAGACTTGGGCAGCTCTGGAACGATTGAAATGTCTCCGATGTATTTGTTAGCAGGTGACCAGTCCACATTCGAGGTCACAGGTGGAAAGATATTTAACTAGCAAGAATTAACTTATTTTATTTACGAAAACAGATTCATGGATATGTTTGTAAAATCTAGGGCTATGAACTACGAATTATGAGTGTAGATCTCTCTTTTCGAGACAATTTACTGAAAGCATTTGCTATTTTTTGGGGGGGGGGGGCGAGGGGGGCGGGGGCGTAACCGTGGTAATGCTATGTAGCTGTCGCAACAGCATAGAGGAGCAACGTCTATGGAATGAACATTCAGATGCCCAGCACAGAATATTTTGAATCTGACAAATATTACCTCCGCAGTCACCTGACTACGCCACGGGATAAGGTTTGCCTGTAAGCGCCCTGCAAATTTCGAACGCCGTTACATCGCCCTTTGAAAAATGAATTTTATACATGAGATTGAGAGGCTTTTCGAACAATTTCAGTTCGCCTTCTGGGCTGAAATTAACGTGTGGCTTTGAAGAGAAAATGAGCCAGGGCATTACGTTCCACGGCTCAGGTGCTACTAAAGTTTTGTTAGAGGGAATGAAGGAATAGGTACTGCAGTTTTTAGGTTTTGGAATGCACTTTTAACTTATTATCAGGTTTTTGTTTTAATTACTTATACCACGGTGGCATAATGAAATTACTTCCTAGCACACCAAATTGCAAGCGTCCCTTAAAGCTCTTAATTTAGTGCTACGTTATTGCTGTTGTTGTGCTCTTCGGTTAAGAGATGGTTTGATGCAGCTCTCCATGCTATTCTATCCTGTGCAAGCTTCTTCATCTCCGATTAACTACTCAACCTACTTCCTTCTGAATCTGCTTAGCGTATTCATCTCTTGGTCTCCCTCTACGATGTTTACCCTGCACGCTTCCCTCCAATACTAAATTGCTGATCCCTTGATGCCTCAGAACGTGTCCTACCAACCGATTCCTTCTTCTAGTCAAGTTGAGCCACAAATTCCTCGTCTCCTCAATTCTATTCAGGACCTCCTCATTAGTTACGTGATCTACCCATCTAATCTTTAGCATTCTTCTGTGGCACATTTCTAAAGCTTACATTCTCTTCTTGACTACACTATTTATCGTCCATGTTTCACTTCCATACATGGCTATACTCCATACAAGTACTTTTAGAAAGGACTTCCTGACACTTAAATCTATAATCAATGTTAGCAAATTTCTCTTCCTCAGGAATGCCTTTCCTTGCCATTGCCAGTCTGCATTTTATATCCTCTCTACTTCGACCATCATCAGTTATTTTGCTCCCCAAATAGAACGCTCTTCTACTACTTTAAGTGTCTCACTTCGTAATCTAATTCCCTCAGCATCACTTGATTTAATTCGACTACATTCCATTATCCTCGTTTTATCCTTGTTGATGTTCATCTTATATCCCCCTTTCAAGACTCTATCCATTCCGTTCTACTACTCTTCCCACGTCCTTTCCTGTCTCTGACAGAATTACAATGTCATCGACAAACCTCATAATTTTTGTTTCTTCTCGATAGATTTTAATTCCTACTCCGAATTTTTCTTAGGTTTTCTTTACTCCTTGCTCAACATACAGATTGAATGACATAGGAGACTGGCTACAACCCTGTCTTTCTCCCTTCTCAACCACTGCTTCCCTTTCATGTCCCTCGACTCTTATAGATGCCATCTGGTTTCTGTACAAATTGTAAACAGCCTTTCGTTCCCTGTATTTAACCCCTGCCACCTTTACAATTTGAAAGAGAGTATTCCAGTCAACATTGTCAACAGCTTTCTCTAAGTCTAAAAATGCTAGAAACGTAGGTCTGCCTTTCCTTAATCTATCTTCTAAGATAAGTCGTACGGTCAGTATTGCCTTGCGTGTTCCAACATTTCTACGGAATCCAAACTGATCTTCCCCGAGGTCGGCTTATACTAATTTTTCCATTCGTCTGTGAAGAAATCGTGTTAGAATTTTGCAGTCGTGACTTATTAAACTGATAGTTCGGTAATTTTCACACCTGTCAGCACCTGCTTTCTTTGGGATTGGAATTATTATATTTTTCTTGAATTCTGAGGGCATTTTACCTCTCTTATACATCTTTCTCACCTGATGGTAGAGTTTTGTCATGGCTGGCTCTCCCGAGGCTATCAGTAGTTCTGCTGGAATGTTGTCTTCTCCCGGGGCCTTGTTTCGATATGGTCTTTCGGTGCTCTGATTAATTCTTCATGCAGTATCATATCCCCCATTTCACCTTCATCTACGTCCTCTTCAATTTCCATAATATTGCTCTCAGGTACATCGCCGTTGTACAGACCCTCTATATACTCTTTACACCTTTCTGCTTTTCCCGTCTTAGCTTAGGATTGGTTCTCCATGTGAGCTGTTGATATTCATACAGGTGGTTCTCTTTCCTCCAAATGTCTCTCTAATTTTCCTGTAGGCAGTATCTGTCTTACCCTTAGTGATATATAAGATCTTTACATCCTCGTATTTGTCCTCAAGCCATCCCTGCTTAGCCATTTATCACTTCCTGTCGATCTCATTTTTGAGATGTTTGTATTCCTTTTGCCTGACTTTTTTATTTTCTCCTTTCATCAATTAAATTCAATATCTCTGCTGTCACCCAAAGATTTCTACTAGCCCTCGCCTTTTATCTACTTGATGCTCCACGGCCTTCATTATTTCATCTCTCAAAGCTACCCATTCTTCTTCTACTGTATTTCTTTCCCCTGTTCGTGTCAATCGCTCCCTAATGCGCTCTCTGAAACTCTCTATAACTTCTGGTTCTTTCAGTTTATCCATGTCACACCTCCTTACATTCCCACCTTTTTAAACGTTTCTTCAGTTTTAATCTACAGTTCATAACCATTATATTGTGGTAAGGGTCCACATCTGCTCCATGAAATATCTTACAATTTAAAACCTGGTTCCTAAATCTCTGTATTAGCATTATATAACCTACCTGAAACCTTCCACTGTCTCCAGGCCTCGCCAACGTATATCACCTTATTTCATGGTTCTTAAACCAAGTGTTAGCTATGATTAATCTATGCTCTGTGCAAAATTCTACCAGGCGACTTCCTCTTTCACTCCTTGCCCCCATGCCATATTCACCTACTACTTTTCCTTCTCTTCCTTTACCTACTATCGAATTCTAGTCCCCCACGACCATTAAATTTTCGTCTCTCTTAACTATCTGAATAATTTCTTTTATCGCATCATACATTGCTTCAATCTCTTGACCATCTGCGGATCTAGTTGGCATATAAACTTGTACTACTGTGGTAGGCGTGGGCTTCGTGTCTATCTTTGCTACAATAATGCGTTCACTATGCTGTTGGTCGTAGCTTACCCACACTCCTATTTTTTTATTCATTATTAAACCTACTCCTGCATTACCCCTATTTGATTTTGTATTTATAACCCTGTATTCACCTGACCAAAAGTCTTGTTCCTCCTGCCACCGAACTTCTCTAATTCCCACTATATCTAACTGCAACCTATCCATTTCCCTTTTTAAATTTTCTAACCTACATGCCCGTTTAAGGGATCTGACATTCCACCCTCCGATCCGTAGAACGCCAGTTTTCTTTCTCCTGATAACGACGTCCTCTTGAGTAGTCCTCGTCCGGAGATCCGAATGGAGGACTATTTTAAATCCGGAATATCTTACCCAAGAGGACGCCATCATCGTTTAACCGTACAGTAAAGCTGCATGCCCTCGGGAAGAATTAGGCTGTAGTTTCCCCTTGCTTTCAGCCGTTTGCAGTACCAGCGCAGCAAGGCTGTTTTGGTTGATGTTGGAAGGCCAGATTAGTCAATCATGCAGACTGTTGCCCCTGCAACTAGTGAAAAGGCTGCTGCCCCTCTTCAGGAACCACGTTTGTCTGGCCTTTCAGCAGATACCCCTCCGTTGTTGTTGCACCTACGGTACGGCTATCTGTATCGCTGAGGCACCCAGGCCTGCTCACCAACGGCAAGGTCCACGGTTCGTGGAGTGAAGTTAGTGCTATGATATACAGAAAAATACACTCCTGGAAATGGAAAAAAGAACGCATTGACACCGGTGTGTCAGACCCACCATACTTGCTCCGGACACTGCGAGAGGGCTGTACAAGCAATGATCACACGCACGGCACAGCGGACACACCAGGAACCGCGGTGTTGGCCGTCGAATGGCGCTAGCTGCGCAGCATTTGTGCACCGCCGCCGTCAGTGTCAGCCAGTTTGCCGTGGCATACGGAGCTCCATCGCAGTCTTTAACACTGGTAGCATGCCGCGACAGCGTGGACGTGAACCGTATGTGCAGTTGACGGACTTTGAGCGAGGGCGTATAGTGGGCATGCGGGAGGCCGGGTGGACGTACCGCCGAATTGCTCAACACGTGTGGCGTGAGGTCTCCACAGTACATCGATGTTGTCGCCAGTGGTCGGCGGAAGGTGCACGTGCCCGTCGACCTGGGACCGGACCGCAGCGACGCACGGATGCACGCCAAGACCGTAGGATCCTACGCAGTGCCGTAGGGGACCGCACCGCCACTTCCCAGCAAATTAGGGACACTGTTGCTCCTGGGGTATCGGCGAGGACCATTCGCAACCGTCTCCATGAAGCTGGGCTACGGTCCCGCACACCGTTAGGCCGTCTTCCACTCACGCCCCAACATCGTGCAGCCCGCCTCCAGTGGTGTCGCGACAGGCGTGAATGGAGGGACGAATGGAAACGTGTCGTCTTCACCGATGAGAGTCGCTTCTGCCTTGGTGCCAATGATGGTCGTATGCGTGTTTGGCGCCGTGCAGGTGAGCGCCACAATCAGGACTGCATACGACCGAGGCACACAGGGTCAACACCCGGCATCATGGTGTGGGGAGCAATCTCCTACACTGGCCGTACAGCACTGGTGATCGTCGAGGGGACACTGAATAGTGCACGGTACATCCAAACCGTCATCGAACCCATCGTTCTACCATTCCTAGACCGGCAAGGGAACTTGCTGTTCCAACAGGACAATGCACGTCCGCATGTATCCCGTGCCACCCAACGTGCTCTAGAAGGTGTAAGTCAACTACCCTGGCCAGCAAGATCTCCGGATCTGTCCCCCATTGAGCATGTTTGGGACTGGATGAAGCGTCGTCTCACGCGGTCTGCACGTCCAGCACGAACGCTGGTCCAACTGAGGCGCCAGGTGGAAATGGCATGGCAAGCCGTTCCACAGGACTACATCCAGCATCTCTACGATCGTCTCCATGGGAGAATAGCAGAATGCATTGCTGCGAAAGGTGGATATACACTGTACTAGTGCCGACATTGTGCATGCTCTGTTGCCTGTGTCTATGTGCCTGTGGTTCTGTCAGTGTGATCATGTGATGTATCTGACCCCAGGAATGTGTCAATAAAGTTTCCCCTTCCTGGGACAATGAATTCACGGTGTTCTTATTTCAATTTCCAGGAGTGTAGTTTAGCAATAGTTTTCAGGGGAAGCGACTGTTAATACTAAGTTTTTGAAAATAACCACAAGTCGCACTTAGTATTTATTGTTGACCAGTTTCTCTCTTCTAGTGAACAAGAGCATCATCAGAATATACACGGTATAAGATAGAAATCGAGATACTACTGAATACCTACATTGACGTTAATACCGTAAATATTCTGCATCCATTACGGTGACTTACATTTAAAGTTGGCTAATATGTAACTTTTATATCATATTTTGAAAACTATTTCAATTTTTACAGATGTACTCGCATTTTCTGAAAAGTAAGCAGATACGTATAGATATGAGATGTCTATACAAACGCCCATAAAAGAGGCGATTAAAATGTAAATTTCGTTTTCTTTAGTTGTAAATTATCTCTGGATACACTATGTCATGGACGTTACAAGTACTGTTGTACAGTCTGTTTCATCTTTGGTGCTGTCAATGTCATCGATCACTACTGCACTTTAAAGGTGTTTTAAACGTAAGTTTAGGTACTATAGTACAGCCAATTTAATCTTTAGAGCTGTCAGCCAACTTGAAACACAGTCTTTAATGCTGTCAGCCAACTTTAAACGTAAGTAGAATATGTACTTTACAGAACGTCTGTTGTGGCCTGGCAAGACAGCCAATCCACAATCACGAGAAGCCGAAAGGCACGCGTTTAAGCTCACGCAGGCTGGCGTGAGGTCTGGAACAGTTAAAGGAGTTGAGTCTAGTAAAAAAAGTACGGAGCTTCTGGAATACTTAACTTTAATCCATAATTGGTGAACATCGCTCTTGACGGTACATGTTTTATAGCATCAATAGTGACTGGTAATGGCGCCTTGCTAGGTCGTAGCAAATGACGTAGCTGTAGGCTATGCAAACTATCGTCTCGGCAAATGAGAGCGTAATTTGTCAGTGAACCATAGCTAGTAAAGTCGGCTGTACAACTGGGGCGAGTGCTAGGACGTCTCTCTAGACCTGCCGTGTGGCGGCGCTCGGTCTGCAATCACTGACAGTGGCGACACGTGGATTCGACGTATACTAACGGGCCGCGGCCGATTTAAAGGCTACCACCTAGCAAGTGTGGTGTCTGGCGGTGACACCACAACGTCAATGTAAGTTTTCCGCATTATCTCAATTTGTGTCTTTCACAATGTATGTTCTGGTCATGCTTTTGTTTATTTGAAGAGCGAAACAGGTCAATAAAATATACTAAGTGTGACTTTGATGGTTTCAAAAGCTTAGAAAAATAATTGCTTTATTTTAAGGACGAAATTCTTTCGTTTTTGGTTTCTGGTACAGTCTTTTTAATCTTCGCTCATCCTTAGGGAAACTTAAATATTAACATACAAAGCCGTTCTTCGCGTCATCAGAAGCAGAATTACACTTCCGTGCTGCGACTACTTTAAAATAAGCACAGTGGTTGGAAACCTGTATTGTCCAGACATTGTCACAAATTATAAAACATACATTTTAGTTGCTTGTGAACATTTCTCGAAATGAATTGAATAGAAGCACATTATCAGATAACCCAGTTTATCCAGCAATTGTTTCGTAAACATATGACCATTCTTACTTAAATTTATCCAACGATGCTAGCACTTAGTTACATTGTGTATCGATATTTTTCAACAGATAAAGCGACTGTCTCTGATACGGTAACTGTGATTAAACCTTTGCGTGTAAAGTTGCTTTTCCTCCTCTGATATACTTCGATTTGCATCTGTAGCAGCAACAGTGATTAACCATTGCTGTTACTAATAACTAAATATGTGATACAGCCAAACAGATATTATATCAAAGTTTAAGTTTTGGCTCAAAATGTAAACAGTGTTATAGGAAAGTCACGTTACCATCCCAATCTGATGTTGGCGACATTCGCAGCACACTACGCTCACTCCATAGATATTTATACTCTGTTGCAGAAGATAAGAAGAGTTGTACCTGTGCTCAATTAAAGCAGCTTCATGTTGCTCTATTTGATAAGTGTGAATTAAAGACACAAATTATTGGTTGGTATGATCTTTGTGCTAAGTGACTGAGATGCATCCATTTTGTACAGTTTTAGTTGAGAATAGTATTCGGCGTAATGTACTTTGAAACGTCTATTTTAAGAAAGCAAAGATGCTTGTTAGCGACCTATCTAGACAGCTAGACTAAAATTTAGTTCATCCTATGTATTATCATAAAAGAAGTATTCGATTTTGTGGTCGAAAGTTGTAAATCAAGAAACGCCTTGGTCAAAATAAAAGACACCCATAAAAGTTCTAATCATTTCTATTGGTTAGTAAGAGCATGCTACTGACGTTGTAATTAGGCTGTTTAGGTTTTTATGTTGGTAACGCCACGTAGCGCTCTGTATGAAAATCACTGACTGTGCTGTGTGCAGTCTGTGGCTGGTTGGCATTGTTGGAATATTCGCTATTGTAGTGTTGGGCAGTTTGGTGTGAACAGCGCGTAGCGTTGCGCAGTTGGAGGTGAGCCGCCTGCAGTGGTAGATGTGGGGAGAGCGAAGGCAGAATTTTGAGAGCGGACGATCAGACTTGTGTCCATCAGAAAAAGGAAATTTTTAAGACTGGATGTCATGAACTGATATATATATATATATATATATATATATATATATATATATATATATATAAGACTGGATATCATGAACTGATATATATATATATATATATATATATATATATATATATATATATATATATATATATATATCAGTTCATGACATCCAGTCTTAAAAATTTCCTTTTTCTGACGGACACACGTCTGATCGTCCGCTCTCAAAATTCTGCCTTCAATCTCCCCACATCTACCACTGCAGGCGGCATATATAATGACTTTTGAACACTTTTAAGGTAAATACATTGTTTGTTCTCCATCAAAATCTTTCATTTGCTAACTATGCCTATCAGTAGTTAGTGCCTTCAGTAGTTTGAATCTTTCATTTAGCTGGCAGTATTGGCGCTCGCTGTATTGCAGTAGTTCAAGTAACGAACATTTTTGTGAGGTAAGTGATTCATGAACGGTATAGATTATTGTTAGTCAGGGCCCTTTTTTGTGGGGATTACTGAAAGTCAGATTGCGTTGCGCTAAAAATATTGTGTGTCAGTTTAGTGTTCATCATAATAAGTAAAGAGAGAAATGTCTGAGTACGTTCAGTTTTGTTCAGCTGTTTGAAAATCAAATAACATAAGAGGTTTACCAGTACTGTCATTCTTAATTTTTCTAAGGGGATGTTTCATAACGTTAGTGACTCATGTACCGAAATGGTAGGCACAAAAATCCCAGTACGCTTGTATGCAATGACAAAAGTTAATTCAGTTATAATATATGGAAAGCTTTTTATATTTGGAACTGCTAGCGTCACAGAACTTTCGCTATAATTATTGTTTGAAAGGAAGAGTACTTCTTTCAGGAACAGCGAAGAAATCTTCGAACAAATCTGAAAATTTTACTGTACTGCGAGAATTTTTAAAGTACATAGATTTTAATACCGCTCACAATGAGTGAAGCGTTTTGATCGTAATTTCAAAGCACAGAAGGATTTGAATTTTTTTGACCAGTAAGAATTCGGGCGTATTGTCGTCAGTGAACAGGTAATATTTTCAAAGAAAATGATACGACCGGCTGTGCTCTTTTTTTCCACATTATACACACATCAAAAAAAGTTTTGTATCACTCCAGTTCCCAGAACTGTGGAAGACAGACGTTGTCTGTGGATATTGTACTCGTATCACAGACACAGTTCCTTTGACTGTTCAGAGATGTCACTAAACCCGCCCAAAGATGTAAACAACCATGCATGAGCAGCACCTATTAGACGGAGAGGGTTCGACAGCCGATAAGTTGCAGTCATTCCACCACGAAGGAGATACACGGCTCATGTTGTCTGTAGTTCAACAATGCCTAGAGATCAATACCGCGGTTCGATCGCGTCCGCATTCTTACTTCATGCCAGAAAGGGCTCTCAACAAGGGAAGTGTCCAGGCGTGTCGGAGAGAACCAAAGCGTTGTTGTTCGGACATGGAAGAGATACAGAGAGACAGGAACTGTCGATGACATGCCTCGCTCAGGCCGCCCAAGTGATGCTACTGCAGTGGATAATCACTACCTACGGATTAAGGCTCGGAGGAATCCTGACAGCAACGCCACCATGCTCAATAATGCTTTTCGTGCAGCCACAGAACGTCGTGTTACGACTCAAACTGTGCGCAATAGACTGCATGAGGCGCACCTGCACTTCCGACGTACATGGCGAGGTCCTTCTTTGTAACCACGACACCATGCAGCGCGATACACATGGGCCAAACAACATGCCGAATGGACCGCTCAGGATTAGCATCACGTTTTCTTCACCGATGAGTGTCGCAGATGCCTTCAACTAGACAATCGTCGAGAAGTGTTTAGAGGCAACCCGGTCAAACTGAACACCTTAGACACACTGTCCAGCGAGGGGAGCAAGGTGGAGGTTCCATGCTGTTTTGGGGTGGCATTTTGTGGGGCCAAGGTACGTCGCTGGTGGTCATGGAAAGCACCGTAACAGCTGTACGACGCGTGAATATCTGGACCAACAGTGCCATGATGAACTTGTGGACAGTATGCCACGACGAATACAGGCATGCATCAATGCAAGAGGACGTGTTACCGGGTATTAGTCGTACCAGTGTGTACAGCAATCTGGAGCACCACCCCTGATGGTCTCACTGTATGGTTGTACAACATGCAATGTGTGGTTTTCATGAGCAACAAAAAGGGCGGCAACGATGTTGATGTTGATCTCTATTCTAATTTTCTGTACAGGTTCCGTAACTCTCGGAACCGAGGTGATGTAAAACTTCTTGTGATGGGTGTATTTGTCAGTGAAGTTATGTCTGATATATTTTCCACATTGGTTAGAAAATTAAACATGTAGACAGCTCAGATTGTTACAACCAAAGCGTTCTATGTTTTATTCAAATCGAGCTGCGCATACAGCCTACTTTCCTAGGGATTATTGCTCTGTCTGGTCTTTTTCCAGTCTAGATCGTAGCTGATAAATGTTGTAAATACAGCTGTGTGACTCGTGTTCAGTTATTCTGTTGCGAGTCTTCATTTAGTTAATTTTGTCTCATGAGAGAAGCGAACAGGCCTACTTCCTATTTAGCATCACACGTTCTTTCGGTTTCAAGATGGCGTCTTTGTTATTCACTGTCCCTGTGCACTAGGAACTTGCAATTTCTCCTCCTGAACTTTTTGGCTTATACTTATTTTCAGACCTATTTAAATTGCACTCGTTTAGTCTTGTCTTTCGTAGTTTTGCGTGAAAATTTGCTGTATCGCAAAACCAACCCCCGTAAGATACAAAAGAGATTAAAGAAAAAAAGAAAGATCTGACATATAGTGCAACGAAGGGGCTTTGTCTGTTTTTTCCTAAATTCGTTATTTTTAGATGTGTTTTCAGTAAGTTTGAGATTATTTGAAGCATTTTTCTCCGATTCAGTACTGACATAAACATACTCTGCCTGAGGTGAAATATTTATACAAATTACATTTCATTTACAGAAAATAACCAGCTGTGAGACTCACAGACGACTTAGCCATTATAACAGAAAATGGGCCTAAGGAAGGCCTATAAGAACTGTTGAATGTGCAGTCTACGAAGCATATAATTTTTGCTAAGGATAAGCAAAGAAAGGAGAACAATAGTCATTAGTCTTATTCCACGGAGTCTACAGAGTTAGGATTCTCAAATGTGGAAACAGTTTACAAAGTTGGTCTACAGTTTAGTTGGAATACATGAAGTGACATAACTTCGTGAAATATTATTATGCTATAGTGCCAGAATTAACATGAAATAATATTTTAACGTTTTCTCTGTAGGTCTTCAGTGGATTAGCAACCATTTAACAGAAGATTCTATAGTACATTCTTAACACATTTAATATAATCGAGCACTTTGTTGAACACATTTGTACCCACAAATTTCCCTTCTTTCTTTGCTGATATTATCCCCTGTAGTCTTTATAGAGATTGTTTTTGGTCCTAGTACATATTACATTAATGCTCTTCATTATTTTTTTAGAAATGTGACGTATTAGTATTGACAACGAACGTTATGAATGTGTACGTTTGGAAGCAATTATCAAAATACCATGTGTTTTGAAGAGTTCTCTGTAGGGTTTTCTATAACTAACACAAGATACGAATTTCTGTATCGGTAAAAACATAGGTATGAACTGACTTAAATTGTTTACTTTTTTGACTTCGTGTGATCAGGCCTCTGTTCTACCCAAGAAGCCCTTTCTCAGTGCGATTTGCTGGTGGGAAATTTAAAAGTACAAGATGACAGTGGCAAGATAGCGTTGGCGGGAATTTTTTTTTAACATGCGTTAAAATTGAAACAGCCAATGACTGCTCTTAAAAATTTAAGATGGCCTTGGCTGGAAACTTTAAGCATTCATTAAAAATGAAACAGCCATTCGCAACACTTAAAAATACAACATGACGCTGGCGAGAAATTGAAAAAAAAATTTCAACATTCATTAAAATCAACTTTCCTTTACTTAAAACGAAGCACACTAATCAGTACGTACACCCGACCAAGTTCAAAGATATCTGATATTTTAAATGATGTGTCCAATCAAGAAACTCCAAAAAAGATCGATTAGTGGAAAAAATCCTGTAGTAGCAAATTTTTGCAGAGTGCTAAGAGGGAGTGTCATGAACGACTTGTTAAACGCCGATTGGTGGGGTGTGAGCGTTGGGGTGGATGTGGGTTTAAAGGTCGCTTTTTTATGTTTTCCTCGGTTAATTGGAAAATCGCGGTTCTAGCGAAAATGTTTCTCAGTACAAAATTAAACTGCATTAAATGTCCTACAGAAAGGGTCACATTCCTTTTTTCTTTAGGATTAGTAGTTCCGCTATCAGGGGATGGAAAAATCGCACGGTGTAGGTGCTACTTGTAACGTGGTGGTGTTGATAGAATGGGAAATCACCTGCTTGCCCTTCTGTTTACAGACATATGAAGGAGGAAGTACAATTCCACCCCATATATCTCCCCCCCCCCCCTCCTCCCGTTACACCCTAGGAATACAATTTACCCCTTCACACAACTCTAATGTACTTAGATGTGGTACACACATTTAATATTTGGCTTTAACGGACTTCATTTAAAGATATATATTAGTTTTATACCGTTAGAATAGTATTTTTAAGAATCTGCGATTGTTGACTTATGTACTGCAATTTGAATCTTTCCTTTAGATTCCTTATTATAAACTTATCATTATCAAGTAGCAGCATCATAAAATTAAAATTATCACTTCTTAAGGTGTCTTTTGGTATAATCAACCATTTCTGTATGATATACTCAGTATAAACATTGAAAAAGGTGTGGGACAATAGGCAGCCTTGTCTAACTCCTAGATTAATGCCGGCACATTGTGTCCCATTCCTTACACTGTGAGTCCTTAGTTGTTCATTTTGTACAATGATGAAATTACCACAATCAGATGTGTTGTAACTCCTATTTCCTTTAATACTTCTATTATACCTTGTCAAGCGCCTTTTCATAATCCATAAAAAATAATAAGTTAGTTATTTAAATTCTCTTCTTTTCTCAGTTACTTATGTCATGGTGAAAAGGCAATCAGAACGTGATCTACCTTTTCTAAAACCACGTTGCTTCCGCTATTAGTATTAATATCTTGTTCATAATTTTAGTGTACAGTTTGTAACAAGAATTTAATATGCTTATTCTTCGGTAATGTGGCATTGTATTTACCGCTTTCTGATAAGTAGGGCATACTGAAGCTTCATTCTGTTCGTTAGAAGCATCTCCGCTCAGCCAGCAAACACTGATAAAATTTAAAAGCCTACGCCTTATTTGATCAGATGCATATTTAATCAGCTCTATGTTTATATTATCAGTGCACGACGACTTTTTGGTGTCGATAAAAAAAAGACAAAGGATTAGAAATTTAAAAAATATATTTAAACCCATGAACTGTTTTATTTTTCATCACTTATTTCTATAAAGATTTGAAAAAAATTAATTTATGACCTGGCTAGATTTAAACCCACTACCTTCTACACATCAAGACACTATGCTAAACGTTACCCCACTGTGACCATATGCTTATTGTCACCGACTTTAATGCTGTTGAGCAGTCGCGCACGACCACGAATTTTTTTTTTTTTTTTCGTCGATTACTCGCAAACGAATGCCCACCAGGGTGAATGGCTGCAGGGTAAGATGCCTGGGATCCTAATCCTTGTCACCGCATTGATGATTTCAATATCTCCATTCCACCCCTGCGGACCTCTTCTTGTAATTAGGCTTTCTCGCTATAGTTTGCTTTGATCTTCAAGCTTCTGTCAGTTCAATTTCGTCAGCATCTCCGTAGCTGTCTCCCATGGGCCAAACAAACTTGGGACCATTAGTGCTGCCTTTCTCTGTATATCCATTATCCTCTTTTAGACTTACCTGATAGGGTCCCACACACTTGAGCAATATTCTAGGATGGGTCACACGCATATTGTGTAAGCAATCTCCTTTGTAGACTGATTGCGTTTCCGCAATATTGCACCATTAAATCGAAGTCTGACACCTGTTTACTTACGACTGAACATATGTGATCGCTCCATTTATACCCTTACAAACTGTAGCGCCCACTTTCGTGTCGTGCTGTCCAAGCGGGCGATATCGTTGCTGGTCCTACCGTACCACGCGTTTGTTTGACGTGGGTGCGATCCCCCATGACTGACTGGCCTGAGCGCCACACATTTATGTTCTCATAATTTTTTGATAGCACCTGAAGATGAAGCTTTAAGATTCGAAACTGATCGTGGAATAAATTAAGAAAATTACTGTCAGCTGAAGCGGATTTTTATTCCACAAATATTTGTATGAGTTGACCGGTTCCAATAATTAAGACTCCTTGGTATTGTAAACATAGGATACCACACTGTTTTCGTTTTGTCAAGTGCACAGTTTTAAATATCTGAACATTTAAAATTAGTTGCCATTTTTTTCATCACGAAAAAAGTCTGAGGTTATTAAAATATTGTCTACAAGGTTATTAATATAAAACATTAACAACAATGGTCCCAACGCACATACCTGTGGCACAATCAAAATAAATTTACATCTGTTGATGACTCTATTGTAATGTATCCCCCTTTCATGTAACAATACGTCTTTTGAAGTTTAAATATTTGAAAGTTAAATTTCTGACAAAGGAGAGACACATCACATAATCGACAAGAAAAGGAAAATGCTTTTCTGCGAAATTCATTTATCTTTAGGACCATAAGACACCTTTTCCAGTCGGAACGTTGAGTATAATAGCCAGAGGTCGTAGGTGGAAAATGTAAGCATAGCGACGCCAGACTGTGTAGTTGTTACAGTTAACGCAAAAAGGCACCCTCGCATGATAGTAATAATTGTGGTCGGACTTCGTTAAAATTATAATCTGCGCGGTTGGATGATGTACGTTGTAATTTGGAAACAACAGCGAGCTTATGGTGTACGAACGTTGCATCACCAAACTGATCACTTCCTATTAATTTAACGGGCAGAAAACTACATTTTTGATTAGTGAAGAACGAACTAAGTATACCTCTACTAAATAAACGACAATGCATTTTAAAGATATCATTACTATTTCATTACGCTAACAAACTACGATATCAAAGTATACAGGACTTCTCATGTAGAAGCTCGAATAGGAAGTGGTTTAAAAAAAAAAAAAAAAAAATTTGGAAAAACGAAATCCCCATAGATATAAGAATACGCACAAGGGGTAATCTTTCGCAGTATAGTAAAGTCTTTGTCGCTGAGTCATAATGATTCGCTACACTATGCAAGAAAAGTTGCTTTTTCCCATACCAGAAAATTCTCAGTCCAGTCACAAATTTCACTTGATACCCCATACATTTGTACTTTTGACAATAAACGTAGGTGTGGTACTAACGCAAGTCAAATGCTTTTCGGAAGCCAAGAAATACTGCATCAACCTGACTGCCTTGAGTCATGACTTTCGGGATGTCACGTGAGAAAGGCGCCAGTTGGGTTTCACATGATCAATGTTCTCGAAATTCGTACTGCTTCGCATGGAGGAGGTCGTTCGATTCAAGACATCGCATTACGTTTGAGCTCAGAATATTTTCTAAGATTCACCAACAAATTAATCTCAAGGATATTGGACGTTAGTTTTGTTTTGTTGTTTACGTATCAAATGTTTCTCGTAGCTGGATATGACCTGTACTTTCTTCCAACCAGTGCGCACTGTTTTTTTTTTTTTTTTAAAGGTATGGTTAAAATGGCTCTGAGCACTATGGGACTTAACATCCATGGTCATCAGTCCCCTAGAACTGAGGGCTACTTAAACCTAACTAACCTAAGGACATCACACAACACCCAGTCATCACGAGGCAGAGAAAATCCCTGACCCCGCCGGGAATCGAACCCGGGAACCCGGGCGTGGGAAGCGAGAACGCTACCGCACGACCACGAGCTGCGGACTTTTTTAAGGTATTTGTGCTACCTTATTGCTAAAAGAGAGATTAACTCCGACGTAAATCTGGTATAGAATCTGATAGGGATTCCATCGGGCCTTGACGTTTGAGCGATTTCAGCTGTTTCTCAGCATCATTGACATTAACATCTACTTCACTCATCTTAGCAGTGGTGCGAGAATTATGCAGGAGCAATAGCCCTGGATCATTCTGCATACCATTATCGTTACTTCGAAGTGAAAGATATATAAGCTTTATAAAACTGTATATTAACTAAGATACGAGGTGCAACTATAAAATAACGGGAGAAACGCTGTCACTACGCATGCTCCAAAAGTGAACGACCAATAACTGTCAAGCGTGAAGCTTTCTCAATCGAATGCTGCATCTCTGGTATCCGCAAACAAATCAGCGTGGCCGTGGCCTTCGTTTGTATAAGAGCTGTTATCTTGTTTTGCCAGAAAAATGATAAGTGGCTCTGAGCACTATGGGACTTAACATCTATGGTCATAGGGGTAGAACTTAGAACTATTTAAACCTAACTAACCTAAGGACAGCACACAACACCCAGCCATCACGAGGCAGAGAAAATCCCTGACCCCGCCGGGAATCGAACCCGGGAACCCGGGCGTGGGAAGCGAGAACGCTACCGCACGACCACGAGATGCGGGCAAGATATGTGTAATAATAAACTAATCTCCGGCTTAACAACAACAGGACAAGAAGGCCCAACCGGAACGACCGACCGCCGTGTCATCCTCAGACCACAGGCGACACTAGATGCGGATATGGTGGGGCATGTGATCAGCACACTGCTCTCCCGGCCGTATGTCAGTTTACGAGAGCGGAGTCGGTACTGCTGAATCAAGTAGCTCCTCAGTTTGCCTCACAAGGGCTGAGCGCACCCCACTTGCCAACAGCGCTCGGCAGACCGCATGGTAACCCATCCAAGTGCTAGCCCAACCCGAGAGCGCTTAACTTCGGTGATCTGACGGGAACCGGTGTTAACTACTGCGGCAAGGCCGTTGGCTAAGTGTAATAATACAGCAACAAATTTTCCTGAAGTTTCACATGATATTTTTGTTGTTATTGTCCTCAGTCCTGAGACTGGTTTGATGCAGCTCTCCATGCTACTCTATCCTGTGCAAGCTTCTTCATCTCCCAGTCCTTACTGCAACCTACATCTTTCTGAATCTGCTTAGTGTATTCATCTCTTTGTCTCCCTCTACGATTTTTACCCTCCACGCTGCCCTCCAATGCTAAATTTGTGATCCCTTGATGCCTCAGAACATGTCCTACCAACCGGTCACTTCTTCTTGTCAAGTTGTGCCACAAACTCCTCTTCTCCCCAATTCTATTCAATACCTCCGCATTAGTTATGTGATCTACCCATCTAATCTTCAGCATTCTTCTGTAGCACCATATTTCAAAAGCTTCTATTCTCTTCTTGTCCAAACTATTTATCGTCCATGTTTCACTTCCATACATGGCTACACTCCATACAAATACTTTCAGAAACGACTTCCTGACACTTAAATTTATACTCGATGTCAACAAATTTCTCTTCTTCAGAAACACTTTCCATGCCATTGCCAGTCTACATTTTATATCCTCTCTACTTTGACCATCATCAGTTATTTTGCTTCCCAAATAGCAAAACTCCTTTACTACTTTAAGTGTCTCATTTCCTATCTAATTCCCTCAGCATCACCCGACTTAATTCGACTACATTCCATTGTCCTCGTTTTGCTTTTGTTGATGTTCATCTTGTATCCTCCTTTCAAGACACTGTCCATTCCGTTCAACTGTTCTTCCAAATCCTTTGCTATCTCTGACAGAATTACTATGTCATCGGCGAACCTCAACGTTTTTATTTCTTCTCCATGGACTTTAATACCTACTCCGAATTTTTCTTTTGTTTCCTTTACTGCTTGCTCAATATAGAGATTGAATAACATCGGGGACAGGCTACAACCCTGTCTCACTCCCTTCCCAACCGCTGCTTCCCTTTCATGCCCCTCGACTCTTATAACTGCCATCTGGTTTCTGTACAAATTGTAAATAGTTTTTCGCTCCCTGTATTTTACCCTTGCCACCTTTAGAATTTGAAAGAGAGTATTCCAGTCTACATTGTCAAAAGCTTTCTCTAAGTCTACAAATGCTAGAAATGTAGGTTTGCCTTTCCTTAACCTATTTTCTAAGATAAGTCGTAGGGTCAGTATTGCCTCATGTGTTCCAACATTTCTGCGGAATCCAAACTGATCTTCCCCGAGGTCGGCTTCTACCAGTTTTTCCATTCGTCTGTAAAGAATTCGCGTTAGTATTTTGCAGCTGTGACTTATTAAACTGATAGTTCGGTAATTTTCACATCTGTCAACACCTGCTTTCTTTGGGATTGGAATTATTATTTCTTCTTGAAGTCTGAGGGTATTTCGCCTGTCTCATACATCTTTCTCACCAGATGGTAGAGTTTTGTCAGGACTGGCTCTCCCAAGGCCGTCAGTAGTTCTAATGGAATGTTGTCTACTCCCGGGGCCTTGTTTCGACTCAGGTGTTTCAGTGCTCTGTCAAACTCTTCACGCAGTATCGTATCTCCCATTTCATCTTCATCTACATCCTCTTCCATTTCCATAATATTATCCTCAAGTACATCGCCCTTGTATAGACCCTCTATATACTCCTTCCACCTTTCTGCTTTCCCTTCTTTGCTTAGAACTGGGTTTCCATTTGAGCTCTTGATATTCATACAAGTGGTTCTCTTTTCTCCAAAGGTCTCCTTAATTTTCCTGCAGGCAGTATCTATCTTGCCCCTCATGAGATAAGGCTCTACATCCTTACATTTGTCCTCTAGCCATCCCTGCTTAGCCATTTTGCACTGCCTGTCGATAACATTCTTGAGACGTTTGTATTCCTTTTTGCCTGCTTCATATACTGCATTTTTATATGTTCTCCTTTCATCAATTAAATTCAATATTTCTTCTGTTACCCAAAGGTTTCTACTAGCCCTCGTCTTTTTACCTATTCGATCCTCTGCTGCCTTCACTATTTCATCCCTCAAAGCTACCCATTCTTCTTCTACTGTATTTCTTTCCCCCATTCCGGTCAGTTGTTCCCTTATGCTCTCCCTGAAACTCTGTACAACCTCTGGTTCTTTCAGTTTATCCAAGTCCCATCTCCTTAAATTCCCACCTTTTTGCAGTTTTTTCAGTTTTAACCTACAGTTCATAACCAATAGATTGTGGTCACAGTCCACATCTGCCCCTGGAAATGTCTTACAATTTAAAACCTGGTTCCTAAATCTCTGTCTTACCATTATATAATCTATCTGATACCTTTTAGTATCTCCAGGATTCTTCCAGGTATACAACCTTCTTTTATAATTCTTGAACCAAGTGTTAGCTATGATTAAGTTATGCTCTGTGCAAAATTCTACCAGACGGCTTCCTCTTTCATTTCTCTCCCCCAATCCATATTCACCCACTATGTTTCCTTCTCTCCCTTTTCCTACTCTCGAATTACAGTCGCCCATGACTATTAAATTTTCGTCTCCCTTCACTACCTGAATAATTTCTTTTGTCTCATCATACATTTCATCAATTTCTTCATCATCTGCAGATCTAGTTGGCATATAAACTTGTACTATTGTAGTAGGCATGGGCTTCGTGTCTATCTTGGCCACCATAATGCGTTCACTATGCTGTTGGTAGTAGCTTACCCGCACTCCTATTTTTTTATTCATTATTAAACCTACTCCTGCATTACTCCTATTTGATTTTGTATTTGTAACCCTGTATTCACCTGACCAAAAGTCTTGTTCCTCCTGCCACCGAACTTCTCTAATTCCCACTATATCTAACTGCAACCTATCCATTTCCCTTTTTAAATTTTCTAACCTACCTGCCCGATTAAGGGATCTGACATTCCACGCTCCGATCGTAGAACGCCAGTTTTCTTTCTCCTGATAACGACGTCCTCTTGAGTAGTCCCCGCCCGGAGTTCCGAATGGAGGACTATTTTACATCCGGAATATTTTACCCAATGATATTATTTGACGAAAAAAAAAAGCAAAAAAGTGATATTTACTGCTTACTTGATATTGTTAGATGCTTTTGCGTGTGCATATTTTCTCGAACAAATAAATGTTTATAGTATAAAATATTTCAATGACACATTTCCTAGTCTTTCAGTTCTCAGGAGTGTAAATAATTAACCACACGACCTTCGATAAGAACTGCCATCATGACTTCTGCTTTGGCCATTAATTAACTCTGTTGACATTGCTTGTTCCAACATTTTGCTACTATACTTCAAACTTTGCGAACAAAGGATAGTTCCCCATAACCTCACTTTCACCATTCAGATGTCAAATCACCAGGAGACAACTCTCGCAATACAAGCAGTTTTGAAGGAAAATAACCAGTCGCAACAGACGAGACTCAGAACAGGAATAAAACGCCAGGAGCGCTGCAGTAGTCAGCTGGGACAAGAAAGTCCATCGTGTAAAATGGGCTTTCTGGAGCTGGTGAGCGAGGACTCGGTGTGCAGGTAGACCGTGACATAGTGAACAGGTTGTGTACAGGCACACTGGGAGTAAATTTCACAGGTTTCTGGTTGGGTGCAAATTTCACCAGGTGCAGTTTTCATATTTCCAACTGAGATACAAGGTAGTGCAGAATGGACTCCCTAGTTTCAAATAATCACTGAAAAACGCGCAGGTGCAGTAGCAGAGTAGAGCAGTGGGGGAAACGACGCCATTTTCAGTAGTCACCATCCCGTGGTCTGGTGAGCATCGAGGCTTTGTCGTAGAAATGTCCTTTAAAACAATGACAGTGTATAGGCGATGCAGAGGGCTATTCATAGGCACTTTGGTTTGAATTGTCAAGACAGGGCTTCTGATGCTAAATCTATTAGGAAATGGATTACTAGTGTTAGGGCGACAGGTTGTGCACTTCCTAGAAAACCAGCTGGCCGCCTGAAAATGGCAATGAGAGCGTCCATTCAACAGTCTCTATCGCACTCTGCCTGGAAACATGCTGCTTCTCTTGGAATATCATCCAGAATGGTAAGGCGAATTTTACGTTCTGACCTTCACTTACATTCTTACAAGTTGATGGTTCCTCAAGAACTTTGTCCAAAAGACTGTGTGAAACGTACAGATGGTTTCAATGCAATCTTAGCTCCTGTTTAACCCACTCTTTTCTGTGGTCTAGATATGAAGCGCATTTTCACCTATCCAGCTCGGTAAATATGCAAAATTTTCGTTACTGGACGACTTAAAACCCTCGTGAACTACACCAAAAACCACTGCACAACCCCAAAGCGACAGTTTGATGCTCTCTGTCCTCCATAGGCATTACTAGGCCTTACTTTAATGATTCTCGAGGCGCATCTACCGTGAACTCTGTGCACTATTGTGAAGTTGCAGCATTAGAAAATTGCAGCGAAATGCAGTAAGTCTGCAGCAGATAGGCACTTGGTGTAGGGAGTGGCAACTGACCCTTAACATAGACAAATGTAATGTATTGCGAATACATAGAAAGAAGGATCCTTTATTATATGATTATATGATAGCGGAACAAACACTGGTAGCAGTTACTTCTGTAAAATATCTGGGAGTATGCGTACAGAACGATTTGAAGTAGAATGATCATATAAAATTAATTATTGGTAAGGCGGGTGCCAGGTTGAGATTCATTGGGAGAGTCCTTAGAAAATGTAGTCCATCAACAAAGGAGGTGTCTTACAAAACACTCGTTCGACCTATACTTGAGTATTGCTCATCAGTGTGGGATCCGTACCAGGTCGGGTTGACAGAGGAGATAGAGAAGATCGAAAGAAGAGGGGCGCGTTTCGTCACACGGTTATTTGGTAAGCGTGGTAGCGTTTCGGAGATGTTTAGCAAATTCAAGTGCCAGACTCTGCAAGGGAGGCGCTCTGCACCGCGGTGTAGCTTGCTGTCCAGGTTCCGAGAGGGTGCGTTTCTGGATGAGGTATCGAATATATTACTGCCCCCTACTTATACCTCCCGAGGAGATCACGAATGTAAAATTAGAGAGATTCGAGCGCGCACGGAGGCTTTCCGGCAGTCGTTCTTCCCGCGAACCATACGCGACTGGAACAGGAAAGGGAGGTAATGACAGAGGCACGTAAAGTGCCCTCCGCCACCCACCGTTGGATGGCTTGCGGAGTATAAATGTAGATGTAGATGTAGAAATTTTTACTTCTCAAAATGGAAGATTGTGGTGAGTAATATGACACAGAAGCGTTTTGGTTTCAACAGGATGGTGCCACAGCTCATACTGCCCGTCGTTCACGCCAGATTCTGCAAGAACATTTTTCCCGGCCGCCTGATCTCCTTACGAGGGGATGTTCCATGGTCCCCTCGCTTCTCGGATTTGAGCCCCTTGATTTTTTTCTTTGGGCATATCTCAAAGCAGAGGTTTATAAAGCTCGACCAGGATCTTGTAAGCTCTTCAGAGGGCAATTACAGGTGCCATCGCAGGAATAACGCAAGATATACTGAGAAGAGTTTTCGAAAACTTTTTTGAACGACCCGGTATGTGCATCGCTCGCCAAGGTCGTTACCTGGATGATTTAATTTTCAAAACGTAATGAAAATAAAATTTCATTGGATGTTGTTTTCAGATATAAATACCTTTTCAATTATCATAGTTGGATTTTTTACAATTCACCCATCAAATCATAGAGTCCATTCTGCCCCACCTTGTACTTGGCAGATTACGAGTGGATGTATATTTTTAGGCCCCTTTGTGTAGCGTCTACTGAGATGGATGAAACTAGGTGCAACCAAGTTTTTATGGAGTGTTGATGAAGGAAGAATTATCCTCCCAGGGTAAATCAGAGCCCATCGAAAGGAGGTACGCCAAAGAAGTGAGCAATGATGGTAACGACTTATGCATGAGACGCCAAACTCGGTATGAAGACAATTTTTGTTTGACATTCTGAAGATGGGCCACGCCCGAAATGCGTCAATATTAAATTTTTGAGCAAATTACCAGTTTATTTCAAACGATTCATTTAGCACTGACCTAAGAAGTGCCCTTAGTTCTAGTGGAAACACTTCTGCAAGTAGTTGCAGAAAGTTCCTGATGTGTACTTTCCCAAGCGTCTTGCAGAATTATACATAGGGGCAGAAATCCATTCCAGTACGATTATGCCATAGGTGGTAAATCATTGGAAGCGGTAACGACCGTAAAATACTTAGGAGTTACTATCCGGAGCGATCTGAAGTGGAATGATCACATAAAACAAATAGTGGGAAAAGCAGGCGCCAGGTTGAGATTCATAGGAAGAATTCTAAGAAAATGTGACTCATCGACGAAAGAAGTAGCTTACAAAACGCTTGTTCGTCCGATTCTTGAGTATTGCTCATCAGTATGGGACCCTTACCAGGTTGGATTAATAGAAGAGATAGACATGATCCAGCGAAAAGCAGCGCGATTCGTCATGGGGACATTTAGTCAGCGCGAGAGCGTTACGGAGATGCTGAACAAGCTCCAGTGGCGGACACTTCAAGAAAGGCGTTACGCAATACGGAGAGGTTTATTATCGAAATTACGAGAGAGCACATTCCGGGAAGAGATGGGCAACATATTACTACCGCCCACATATATCTCGCGTAATGATCACAACGAAAAGATCCGAGAAATTAGAGCAAATACGGAGACTTACAAGCAGTCGTTCTTCCCACGCACAATTCGTGAATGGAACAGGGAAGGGGGGATCAGATAGTGGTACAATAAGTACCCTCCGCCACACACCGTAAGGTGGCTCGCGGAGTATAGATGTAGATGTAGAAACTTGCGTAAGTTTTTATTCTAAAGGAAACACCTCAGCAGGTGATTGCGGAAGTTAGACGCAGGCGCTACTTCCTAGTGGACACACAAATACTGGCACCTTTGTTAGGGCTGCACTACATATACACCTGCACCTAGATGATTACACTGCAATTCACAGTTAAATGCCTGGCAGAGGGTTCATCGAACCACCTTCAATTTATTTCTCTACCGTTCCACACTCGAATAGCGCGCGGGAAAAACGAACACTTAAATCTTATCAAGCGAGCTCTGATTTCTCCCTCTGAAGGTGGGTGCAAACAAAATATTTTTACACTCTGAGGAGAAAGCTGGTAATTAAAAATTCATAAGAAGATCATGCCACAGCGAAAAATTCCTTTGTTTTGATGATTGCCATCGCAGTTCGTGTATCATATCCGTGGCACTCTCCCCCCTATTTCGATAAAATACAAAATGAGCTACCCTTCTTTTAACTTTTGTCAGTGTCCTCCGCCAATCCTGTCTGTTAAGGATTCCATAACGCACAGCAACACTCTAGAAGAGGGCCGACAACCGTATTGTAGGCAGCTGCGGATTTTTTGCATCTTCTAAGTGTTCTGTCAATAAATTGTAGTCTTGGTTTATGTTTCACCACAACATTATCTGTGTTATCTTTCGAATATAAATTATTCGCAACAGTAATCCCTAAGTATTTAGAATTCACAGACTTTAGCTTTGTGTGAGTTATCGTTTAGGCCTAACCAAAATTTAGCGGATTGTTGTTGGTACTCATGTGGATGATTTCACACTTTTCATTATTTAGAGTCAATTGCCACTTTTCGCATTATACAGATATCTTGTCTATGTCATTTTGCATTTTTGTTTTTGATTACCTGATGACTTTACATGACGATAAATGACAGCATCACCTGCAAACAGTCTAAGGGGGCTGCTCATTATGTCTCCTAAATCGTTAATGTAGATCAGGAACAACAGAAGGCCTGTAGCTCTTCTTTGGGAAACAACAGATATTACTTTCAACTCTGTAAAATATCTTTGACAAAGATCTTTCTCAAAGATTTTGCCAGATTTCTTTGACCAGTTAGTTCACTGGACCTATTACACTATCGTAAAGTTTTATCGTAACTGTACGGGAATGGATGTCGAATAGTTAGTCGTCTCTAGAACAGCATTTAATATAATGTTGATGGCGAACATATTGCTTGAAGAAAAGGGAAAATCGAAACGGTTGTGAATGGAACCGTGGATAGCGTGAATAGCAGCACGAAACGTTCACTGGAAATTGCTTCGAGAGCTGCAGTGCGAGGACTTAAGAGCTACGAAAATTATTTGGTAATGGGCGAACAAACATTTTAATTTGTCTTCGTGAAAGTAGCCTCCCATATTTGCCGACAAGATACTTATTTAGAAATGCCATTTCATAGTTTCATCCAACATAATCGACGTTTTTGAAAAGTCTGCGACTGTGTCATTCACGATTTAAATAATGAATCACTATACTAGTTACGTTTTCTTATGCTTAATACGACGTGTTTCGAGAGCTGGTTCTCATTATCACGAGCAAATATTTATATAGATTTTTTTGCGATGTTTGTATGTGTGTTGTTCTGCTCCTCTTTCTCTCCAGTTGTCTTTTTGTGGTGTACCGCAATCGGATTACTTTTGTCCGATTTTCGGAAACATCACATAAATATCCTATTTAAATATTTGCATTTGATAATGATTTCTTTTGTCCGATTTTCGGAAACATCACATAAAATACCTATTTAAATATTTGCGTTTGATAATAAGAATAAATTCACGAAACGCTTCGTGCTAAGCATGAATATATATTCAGCTGGGCAGTGTTTCATTATGTAAATTATGAATGCCATTTTTGCTAAAGGTTATCTCATGGTTAGGTTAACATTGTTACCAACAAGCGAAAGCTCTTTCAGCTTGCAATATGCACTGCCCAGTTCCATTAATGTGACCGCCGAGTATGTTCGACTTTACGTGCAACAGCCGGCCGCTGTGGCCGAGCGGTTCTAGGCGCTTTAGTCCGGAACCGCGCCGCTGCTACTGTCGCAGGTTCGAATCCTGCCTCGGGCATGGATGTGTGTGACGTCCTTAGGTTGGTTGAGTTTAAGTAGTTCTAAGTCTAGGGGACTGATGACCTCAGATGTTGAGTCCCATAGTGCTTGGAGCCATTTTTTTACGTGCAAGAACCACTCACAAATGAGAGGTGGCTGCACTTACAGTGGAGAGTATACTAGTATAAAGAGTGTCAGGGGAAGGCGAAAGTAGTGCAGTCGTCGTAATGAGGAAACGGAGTGATTTATCTTACGTCTAAAAGGGCTTTTTATCCAAACGAGGAAATATCTCCGAAACGGCTAAGTTCGTAAACTGTTCACGTGCCGCCGTGGTTAAAGTACACCGTTCGTGGCAAAGTTGTGCCATCCAAAATCGACGCCGAGGCATCTGTGGTGCACCACCAGCCATGGATGACAGGTGTGAACGACGGCTGAGGAGATGTGTACGGGCGAACAGACGTGCAACTGTTGAGCAGTTGACCTCCCCCCTCCCCGATGAGGCAAATGACCATTCAGGGAACGTTGCTGTGTATGTACCTCCGCAGCAGCGCCTGGTTCGTACACCCTTGCTGACTGCTGTTCATAGGCGGCCAAAGCTGGAATCTGCATCCATTACCGCAACAAGACGTCCAGGGTGAATGGACACAGGAAGCCTTTTCAGATGAATCACATATTATGCTCCATCGGACAGATGGTCATTGGCGTGTACGGTGTGAAACGTCTGAAACAAAACATCCTTCAGCAAACGTCGGAAGGGTCCAGATAGGAGGATGGAACGCTTGATCTCGGGAATGTTTTAGTGACATTCCCTGAGAGATATCCTGATTATGGAACGAACAATGGCTCAACATAAGTATGCATCTGCCCTTGGGGACCATGTCCACCTCTACATGCAGTTTGTTTTTTCCTGCGCGCGATGGCATGTACCAGCAGGGCAATGGAACAGCTCGCAGTGTACGTGTGTGATTCGAAGAGCTCCAGGATGAGTTTACCGTGCTCCCCCGGCCACCAAATCCAATGGAAAATCTGTGGGACAACCTCGATCGGCTGTTTGCGCCATGGATCTTCAACTGCGAAACCTAGCACAGCTGCCGGCCGGAGTGGCATAGCGGTTCTAGGCGCTTCAGTCTGGAAACGCGCGACCGCTACGGTCGCAGGTTCGAATCCTGCCTCGGGTATGGATGTGTGTGATGTCCTTAGGTTAGTTAGGTTTAAGTAGTTCTCAGTTCTAGGGGACTGATGACTTCAGAAGTTAAGTGCCATAGTGCTCAGAGCCATTTGAACCATTTTGCATCCAATAACCGCAACAAGACGTCCAGGGTGAATGGACACAGGAAGCCTTTTCAGATGAATCACATATTATGCTCCATCGGAGAAATGGTCATTGGCGTGTACGGTGCGAAACGTCTGAAACAAAACATCCTGCAACAAACGTCGGAAGGGTCTAGGTGGGAGGATGGAGCGTTTGGTCTCGGGAATGTTTTAGTGGCATTTTCTAAGTGAGCTCCTGATTCTGGAAGGCACAATGGAACAACCCAAAAATGCATCTGCCCTTGGGGACCATGTCCACCTCTACATACAGTTTGTTTTTTCCTGGGCGCGATGGCATATACCAGCAGGACAATGGAACAGCTCGCAGTGTACGTGTGTGGTTCTAAGAGCTCCAGAATGAGTTTACCGTGCTCCCCTGGCCTCCAAACCGAATCGAAAATCTGTGGGACAACTACGATCGGCTGTTTGCGCCGTGGATCCTCGACTGAGAAACCCAGCGCAGCTGGTCAGGGCATTGGAGCCAGCAGGGCTCGACATCCCTCTCGGTACCTTCCAAAACCTCACTGACTCTCTTCGCAGCGGTCCGCTCTACAAAAGGTGGTTATGCACGGTTTTGAATTTATGAAGGTTGTCAACATTTGGCTTTCTACATCTTCGTAGACTGCTTAGTCCACTTCGTATCTTCGTTAGATCGCCCACAGTGCATACGTTTCGAATGCAGCTAATAATAATAATAATTTCGTGTGACGTGGGCCTACCGTCGGGTAGACCGCTCGCGCGGTGCAAGTCTTTCGATTGGACGCCACTTCGGCGACTTGCGCGTCGATGAAGACGAAGTGATGATGATGAGGACAACACAACACCCAGACCCTGAGCGGAGAAAAGCTCCGACCCAGCCGGCAATCGAACCCGGGCCCTTAGGATTGACAGTCTGTTGCACTGACCACTTTTTTTTCGGTAATCTCATTTTGCTCGTTTTCGTTCGTTGTATCTGCTCGGGGCGGACGTCGGAAGACACCCGATTCAGTTCTTGGTTGATCCATTAACTCAGTTTTTTTTTTTTTTTTTTTTTTTTTTTTTTTTTTTTTTTTTTTTTTTTTTTTTTTTACAGAGGGCAGCTAACCCTCTGACCGAACACGCTGAGTGTTACCGTGCCGGCACCACTCAGCTACCAGGGGCGGACAGTGCAGCTGATTACTTCAGTTGTTTCTTTGTAACATTTTGCTTATTATGGTTGTTGTAGTCCGCTTGCTTAATGTTGTGAACAACTGCGCATTCTTCACACTTTGCAATGACCACTGTGGCGATAGCCATGCTCCAAATGTACTTCCACGTCATTTTATGGGTTAAAGGCCCTCATGCAAACAATACAACACGTGTACAATGGCGAACGTTGATCAAAGCTATTGGCTTTGGCCCACGCCCCTTTATCAAAGATGTCTTTAACAGAAGTAGATTGTCAAAGATTGGACCAAATGGCTTTGTTATGGGGGGTAGGACGTCAAACGGGCCGACTTGTAGCAGGAGAGGCATCACAGGACATTTTAATTTCCAATGTCTATACTTTTACAAATAAATTCATAAAACTCTGTCAGCATCACCAGGAAGGATTCAGGATTCACATTCATTGCAGTGGAAGTTCGAAAACGTAACAAAATAAATTTTTCTTACGTGTGAAATTTCATTATTTTTTTAGTTACTAATGGCTGCATTTGTTGCTATAGGTACACTTTTCTTCATAAGTTAGAGAGATTCTTCGATGAATTTTGTACAGCACACATACCATACTTACAGGTGTATGAAACTCTAGAATTTATTTAATTTATGAAAAAACGAATGATCCGTTGTGAAAAAACATTAATTTTGTAGTTAATTACCTCAATTTTTACCACAGTTTTTATTAGATTTGGAAAATTCTAGAGTTTCATACACCTGTAAGTATGATTTGTATGCTGTGCAAAATTCATCGAACCATCTCTTTTACTTATGAAGAAAACTGTACCTATAGGAACAAATGCTGCCATTAGTAAGTAAAAGAAAAAATGATGAAATTTCACACGTAAAAAAAATTACTTCGTTATGTTTTCGAACTACCACTGCTATGAGTGTGAATTCTGAATCCTTCCTGGTCATGCTGACAAAGTTTTATGAATTTATTTGTAAACGTATAGACAGTGGAAATGAAAACGTCCTGTGGTGCTCCACGTCGGCCCGTTTGACGTCATACCCTCCTTAAAAGACTCTTGTCAAAAATCCTTTAGAGTGCAATAAGTTGTGTAAGTATGTTGGAGTGCGGAGGAGTTGCAGGTCCCGCTCGCAAAACACCTAGCAGAGCATCCACTGCGATTCTGCGGCGGACCCGCAGTGCGGCCGTGTCTTCTACGCCTGGCGGTGGTTGGCGTTCCTGCCGCTGGGAGGCGCGCGCGCAGCTCCGCTCCGGCTCGGCCATTGGCGGGGTGCGCGGCCGCGGCACGCCAGGAATGTGATACCGGCGGCTCGGCTCGGCTCGGCTCGCAGGAGGGGATTCGAGGTCGCTCGCCTGCTATAGGAGGGGTATAATCCTTCATTCTATAGAAGGAGTAGAATTTTTGCCTGTAAAGTTGGCACCCGGCGCGCGAGGCTAGCCTCGGTCCGGTCGGCGGTGGCGGCGCGGCGGCGGCTGGAATGTAGCCTCGAGCCGTAAGGAGGGGCGGGCAGGGCGCATTCCGGAGCCCTACCTACCTACCTAGCGAGCGAGTCCGCAGCCGCCTACCTGCCGGCTGGTTGGCGCGGCGGCCGCCAGGGCGCAGCGGCGGCGCCAGCGCCCGCGTGCGCTCCTCCCACCCTCCTTCCTCCGTTCCTCCTACTCCTCCTCCTTCGTCCGCTCTCTTTCTGCGCCTCTCTACGTCTCTGTCCCGCCGCATTCCTCCGCTGCCGTGTGTGTGTACGTACGTGTGTGTGTGTGTGTGTGTGTGCGTGAGGCGGCGGTGTGGGCCCGCGCGCGCCGGCCGCCGCGTCAGTCCAGCGGGGCTGTGCTGCTGCCTGGTTGGCTGGTTCGCCGGTCGGCCGGTCTCTGCGTGCCGCGGCTACTGTGCGTGAGTCTCCAGTGGCGCGCGCGCCCGCTGTCTGTGCGCCGGCGTCGACACGCGGCGATCCTCCTGCGACAACAATAACAACAACAACAAACAACCGCGAGCCGGCGCTGCTGCCGCGTTTCTCGTGTGCCGCGTTCTCTCTGCCGAGGTGGTGCTACCGCGTCGAAAATCAGTGCGCGTCACATATTTCCGCATCGACTAAAATACAATTTTTTTTATCATTGCTCGAGAAGTGACAGCGCAAAGCTGCCTCCACAGTTCTTTCTCCACACTGTACCTATTTGACTTCGTGTAGTGTTTTGACCGCAGTGATTACTGGCAATTGTGACCGACGAGGTGGAATGACAAACTGTGAGGATATTTCCGTACGCCGACCGTCATTCGAGGACCATCAGCACTGAAGAATATTTTCCAAGCGTACGAACACTGCTGAAAGGTAAGTGAAATGTACACCATTTTTTTCTCGTTCTTTGTCGCAAGAGCGTCAGCCCTCACCCTAATCCAGACATTTATCGGCTCACAGGCTTTGTATACTAATTCATTTGCTCTACGAACGACTCGCTAGTCATCCGGATTAACGTGACCATCGATATTTTCGTTAGAAAACCTCGTGGTCACGACCGGCGTATGAACTCGGGCGCAGTCGGCTTGACCGAACCGTGTCACAGGAGTGAGGCGAAGCGGACCCTGGCCGCGTTTTCCGGTCATCTCGCTTGTGCCGATTCCCGTCGGAGCGGCCGCGGCACCAAGCGGGATCTTTCTGTCTGTTCGCGCCTCGGATGCCGCGGCTAATACGGAATGCGTACGCAGTCGTCCATGCAGCTTTGTGTCGTGGTGGGGGGCAATGACCCCGCGTATTAGGTGCTGCCCTTCTGTGCCGCAAACTTTCTCTCTCTCTCCCTCCTTCCCTCCCCCCGTTTCTCTCTCTCTCTCTCTCTCTCTCTCTCTCTAGTTCTTTTTCTCTCCCTCCCGTCGTTCCAGATAGAAACGTTTGAAATGTCAAGCGTGAAACTGAGATAGTCTCGCAGGAGCGCAGGAATGTTGTTTGGCCCGCAGGAGGCCGACGTAGCACCTATGCCTGCGTCACATGTATGCTGCCTGCTATTCAGCTCTCTTTACTCCTTACAGAACCGCCTTGCTCTGCGAATTTCAAAGTATCCAATAAGTTTATAAAAAAATGTATTGCAATATGAGTTTATGGCAGTGTGACGGATACACTGCGATAATGTCATGTGGGAATTTAGCAAAACTCAGCAGCTTTTTATTTTATTTTTTATTTATTTTTCGTATTTGACTTCTTTCTGACCGTAAGATGCGTTGTTTAACATTCAGTTACCTCTTCAAAATTAGTTTACCGTAGTTTTCCTTCACACAGCCTTCGTAACAGGGCACTACTGCTTTAATAGTACCTGAATCGCGTCATCCGCCCAGTCATTACCGAAATACAGAAAAAGGTTTTTCTGCAAAACACGAAACGTTTTTCTCTTTGCGTTTACTCAGTCGTATTTAGGTACCTACGCCCCACTGTGTGAGGATTCCACGTTACTGCTATATTGCTATCATATACATCTTAAATTTACAGCTCGCCATTTATGGTACACGTAATGGGTAACAGCATGTCGTAATTCCCTGCCTTAACCGCGCTTCTTAGTGTATGTATATTGTACGTGTGACGTCTATTACATGTGTGACGTCTTTTGTCATATTTCCCTGTCTTAACCGCGTTTCTTAGTGTAAGCGTATTGTATGTGTGACGTCTTCTTGCTTTATTTATTTTATTTTTACATCTTTCACTTCAGCGTTCCCCTGGTTTCATTAAAATACATTAAGAAACTTACGTAGGAGTAGGAAAAGCTCGTTCAGTGCCGTCCATTTCTGTGTCAATTTTCGAAACTGAGGTACACTGAAATGGATGAAGGCCTAAAAAAAAAAAAAAAAGAATGTCAGTGTGTACAAACGATAACACACACAACACACCAAGAGATGCCGCTAGGGCAATAAAAATCACACAGAATATGGTACATAGTTGTGAAAGAGGTCTGGATAATTAAAAAAAAAAACAAAATAAAATAGAAACAAGACAGAATTCAAAGCGGATACAGAGAAATCAAACTTTATTTTGCAAACGGAAATGAAAGAAACTTCTGAGGTTATCTTATTTTTATCGTGAAGATATTGGATATTCCTAAAAGATTTATTTCTGACGTCAAATGACTGTCAACTTATGCATGATTCTGTTCTTCGTGTATACGGTATGACAACAATTGACAACACGCTATTTTTCGTGACGTAGAGTGTGCAAGAACGCCATCCTCCGAGTCAATCACTCGGAGTTTCGGAACCTGAGCGTCATGCAGACGATAACTTTCTTTTTGCTTTGTTTTCCTTTGACGCCAAGCTCTCATTGTTTGTTGTTCTTGCGTAGTTCATTCGTTTTACATGAGCAGATGTGCAGTTGCAGACGCGTTCGTATGTCAGTTTTATAGTTGCTGGTGGATGTTTGGAGAGTTTCCCACATGGTGAAAAAATAAAGTTCGCCAGTTATTCCACCGAGACTGCTGACAAAAAAAAAGTACGAACAAGTAAGTCTGAACATGCCTTGTGTTCATGGTGTAATGTCGGTATTAGATCTAAGGTACAGGACTACTTATTTCTGATCTGTGTTCCTACATTTCTATACTCTTCAGCAGGGCGATTTTTTTTTTCTTGTTACTCCAAAGCCGTATCTTTCGTTGTCTCGTGTTTCCCAATCATGTTCAGTACATATAAAATTCGGACTGCTGGTACAATGACACGTTAAAAAACTTATGCCACTATTAAATGCTCCCTGATGTCAATTTTATTTGATAACAAAGAGTACGATACACATACTTCTGGTTTTACCTCACTGTTTGTGACTAATTTAAAACGCGTCGAGCGCTACAGGAAGAAAATAACCAAGGAAATACCGCGATTAGGTCAGCTACTTAAAAGACGTAATTCCTTCCTCTTAACTACATCTTGTCACAGCCGACATGTATAATAAAGCAACTCCGAAATCAGATCATGGGTACTTCATCCAGCTAACCGACTGCTGTGACATTCTCTTCCAACCGCGTGACTTGGACGTGTCTATGGAGGGCAGTCTCATTAACACACCGCTGCCGGCCGTGGTGGCCGTGCGGTTCTAGGCGCTCCAGTCCGGAGCCGCGCTGCTGCTGCGGTCGCAGGTTCGAGTCCTGCCTCGGGCATGGGTGTGTGTGATGTCCTTCGGTTAGTTAGGTTTAAGTAGTTCTAAGTTCTAGGGGACTGATGGCCACAGCATTTGAACCATTTGAACACACCGCTGTCGCGAACATTTTTTCAGATTTCGAACCGCAACAACAGTTTTTCCTACATGTTTACCTCAGCAGTGCCATGATGTTGCGTGCCTTCCAATCCAGCCCCCCAAGAAAGGAGAAATTCTTTGGAGTGCCAAATCTCGAATCCAGGTCTTGCACGTGGCAATCAGTCCCACTGAGAGCTCAGATGACTGTAGATATTATGGATACACACGCACTTTTTTTAACTATTCCCATATTTAACAATGCAATTTTTATCTATAAAGGAACGTTTCTAATGTGCAATTCATTTCTCAATCATTGAAAATTGAATGTTCCCCGAGTTGGACGCTCTAAGTATAGGGAAACGGATCTTGTTTACGGAACATCCTGGGACTCGTTTCGTCTATGGAAACAAGAGGAAACATATGTGCATCAGGACGGTCGGAGGGAGATAGACGCTCATCCCCAAAAAAATGTTCAAATGTGTGTGAAATCTTACGGGACTTAACTGCTAAGGTCATCAGTCCCTAAGCTTACACACTACTTAACCTAAATTATCCTAAGGACAAACACACAGACCCATGCCCGGAGGAGGACTCGAACCTCCGCCGGGACCAGCCGCACAGTCCATGACTGCAGCGCCCAAGACCGCTCGGCTAATCCCGCGCGGCGCTCATCCCCAAACCGAACGCAGTGCCTCCGCCATTCCACCGTTCCGATCTCTTTCCATTATCATCTAGAAATTGCCGTCCGTTCGGCAAAGTTCATGCAGCTTACGCCTTTGCTCTGTCTTTTCCTCAACGGCATTAACTGTGTACATCAGCGGGGTATTTGGAAACTCAGAACTGATAGGGGAAGCAGTCAACGAGGTTCTACGGCATCAAACCTGTTTTTTTTTATTTATTTTATTTTGCAGCCATACATGAAGTTCTCGCTCTCCTACCGGTAAAAGAGAATGGTTTATAACTGCAGCACATTCTTTTTGCTGGAAGTTATACTGTTTGCCTCGGTTCGAAAATAGGTCGGAACGGTAATTACAGTGCGACTAAAATAATGTTTAGGTTACACACTGAAAAGAAAACGGTTCAAGTAAAAAATGAAGGCCGGCCGATGTGACCGAGCGGTTCTAGGCGCTTCAGTCCGGAACCGCGCTGCTGCTACGGTCGCAGGTTCTAGTCCTGCCTCGGGCATGGATGTGTGTGATGTCCTTAGGTTAGTTAGGTTTAAGCAGTTCTAAGTCTAGGGGACTGATGATCTCAGATGTTAAGTCCCATAGTGCTTAGAGCCATTTGAACCATTTTTGAAAAAATGAACTCATAGGATCAGTTGATGATTTCTCGTATTTGGAGGATGACAATGGGATAGGTTGTAAAACACACTGAGGTGACAAAAGTTATGGTATACCTCCTAACATCGTGTCGGGCTTCCTTTTTCCCGGCGTAGTGCTGTAACACAACCTGGCATGGACTCAAAAAATCGTCGGAAGCCCTCTGCAGAACCATTGAGTAACGCGGCCTCTATAGCCGCTCTTAATCGCGAAAGTGTTGCCGTTGCAGGATTTTGTGCGCGATCTGACATCTCGCTTATGTCCCACAAATATTCGTTGGGATTCATGTCGGGCAATCTGGGTGGCCAGATCGTTCCTTCAACTATCCAGTACTTTCTTCAAACCAATCGCGAACAATTGTCACCCGGTGACATGGCGCAATGTCATCCATAAAAATTCCGTCGTGAAGCCCATGAATGGCTGCAAATGGCTGGGATGAGTTGATTTAGGGGAGGAGACCAAACAGCGAGCTCATCGGTCTCATCGGATTAGGGAAGGATGTGGAAGGAAGTCGGCTGTGCCCTATCAGAGGAGCTGCAAATGGTCTCTAAGTATCTGAACATAATTATTTCCAGTCAAAGATCGGTTCAGTTGGACCAGAGGACCCCGTCCATACCATGTAAACACAGTCCACACCATTATGGAGACCCACCAGCCTGCTCAGTGCCTTGTTGACAACTCGGGTCCATATCTTCGTGGAGTCTGCGTCACACACGAATCCTGCCATCAGCTCTTACCAACTGAAATCGGGACTTATCTAACCAGACCACGATTTCCCAGTCGACTAGAGTCACGAGCCCAGTAGAGCCCTGCCTCGTGATGACTGGGTGTTGTGTGATGTCCTTAGGTTAGTTAGGTTTAAGTAGTTCTAAGTTCTAGGGGAGTGATGACCATAGATGTTAAGTCCCGTAGTGCTCAGAGCCATTTGAACCCAGTAGAGCCGCTGCAGGCGGTCGCCTGCTGCCGCAGCCCGTTAAATACCCATATCCTGCAGATAGAGCGCAGTACTCCACTACGTCCTTACCATGAAATGGGAGATTTGAAAGTGGTCCGATCGTCAAACCAATTTTACATCCAAATGGTACATTTCCAGACTTGTGTTCCTTATCAAAACTTTATCTACTAATGTATACGTGCAGGCTGAAGCAAGGAATGAAAATTTGTACTTAGGCAGGATTCGAACTCAGGTCTCCTGCTCACAAAGCAGATATGCTAATCACTATGCCACGCTGCACGGTGACTTCGCACAATTGCATGGACTACCCTAGCACACTTCCCTCCTCAATCCAGATTCCCATTCACGCCTTAGCCCAATTGATATTCCCATTCGTCACTTCAGTCTGCATATATACATCACTGATGTTTGAGACTTAGGTCTCAGGAACCACACAGTTTCTTTTGATTAAAGCACCTATGCCTGGATTTCAGGCAGGATCCCCCATTCTGTTCGATACTGAGTTACTATTCCAACACAGTTGGAGGTGAGGCGTGAATGGGAATTTGGATTGAGGCAGGTGGCATGGTGGTGATGTCGGTAAGTCCTTATGGGACTAAATAGACTTACAAACTACTTAATCTAACTTAAACAAATTTACGCTAAGGGCAACACACATACAAACTTCGACGGGGGGGGGGGGGGGGGGGGGGAGCCGAGCCGCGCGAACTGTGGCAAGGGCAGGTGGCATGCTAGTGTAGTCCATGCAGTTGTGCAAACTCACTGTGCCAGGGTGAGGTAGTGGTTTGCGCATCTGCCTAATTAGCAGGAGTCCCAGAATCAAATCGCTGCCTTGGTACAAATGTTCATGCGTCGCTTCAGTCTGCACACACATGGTGGTCCAATGATCGTCACTGGGCCAAATATCTCACACAAATTAAGCGTCAAACGAAAAAACTACAAAGAACGAAACTTGTCTAGCTTGAAGGGGGAAACCAGATGGCGCCATGGATGGACCGCTAGATGGCGCTGCCATAGGTCAAACTGGTATCAACTGCGTTTTTTTTAAAAAATAGGAACCCCCATTTTTTATTACATATTCGTGTAGTATGTAAAGAAATATGAATGTTTTAGTTGGACCACATTTTTCTCTTTGTGGTAGATGGCGCTGTAATATTTTGCTCCTTTTTCTTTTACGCTTCGTAATTCACGTGTTGCAAAGATTCTGCTACAGGGTAGGAACAGTGATCAAGTAAGACTGACTGTGGGGTTTTACTAAAATGTTGGAATGATGAAATAATGTTTATCTTATGCGGAGAAGTATTCCAAATTTGTACCGCACTGTTTGTAATGGAACTTTTATAAGCCTGTGTCTTTATTGATTGGACATGGTACTTTCCTTTTCGTGGACGATGGAGGAAATGTGCGTTTTAATAGAGCTAACGTGGGAATTTTACGCGCGCCCGTTGAGTACACCGTGTGATTTACGAACTAGAAACATCCCTCAACTGCCGCTGGAGTGCGTTGCGATCGCGTATACCACGTTGGGGCCAACGTTCCGTATGCACAAGTCGCACCGTTCCTGAGCGTTCAGCAGCACGTTGAACTTGGCACGCTCAATGTTAACGTTCGACAACAGGGTCCGTGTGCCGACGGCTTTAGAGTGCATTTTTCACCGTCCATTCTTAAATACGTTCTGTAATCATAAGGGTATCACTCTTGCAGTGCCTTAATCACAACTGTGTTCCTGTAATTGTACCTATATTTCTTTTTCCCAATACGTCGTTTTCTTACTTCACTGGTGCAATCATATAATCTGTTCGAGAGCCATCAACGGATGTGGAAGTGTGTTAGGAGCCTTGCCATGTTTTTAATGACCTGGCAGACTATATTACTAGTAATATCAGACTTTTCTCAGATGATGCAATGAGCGATAATTTAATTGTGTCTGAAAGTTTAATATAGTTTAATACAGTATATATAATTTATAAAGATTATATCGAGTGAGATCTTGAGAAGTTTCCAGTGTGGTGCAAAGTTTGGCAGTTTGCTTTAAATCTACATCTACATCCATACTCCGCAAGCCACCTGACGGTGTGTGGCGGAGGGTACCCTGAGTACCTCTATCGGTTCTCCCTTCTATTCCAGTCTCGTATTGTTCGTGGAAAGAAGGATTATCGATATGCTTCTGTGCGGGCTCTAATCTCTCTGATTTTATCCTCATGGTCTCTTCTCGAGACATACGTAGGAGGGAGCAATATACTGCTTGACTCCTCGGTGAAGGTATGTTCTCGAAACTTCAACAAAAGCCCGTACCGAGCTACTGAGCGTCTCTCTTGCAGAGTCTTCCACTGGAGTTTATCTATCGTCTCCGTAACGCTTTCGCGATTACTAAATGATCCTGTAACGAAGCGCACTGCTCTCCGTTGGATCTTCTCTATCTCTTCTATCTACCCTATCTGGTACGGATCCCACACCGGTGAGCAGTATTCAAGCAGTGGGCGAACAAGTGTACTGTAACCTACTTCCTTTGTTTTCGGATTGCATTTCCTTAGGATTCTTCCAATGAATCTCAGTCTGGCATCTGCTTTACCGACGATCAACTTTATATGATCATTCCATTTTAAATCACTCCTAATGCCTACTCCCAGATAATTCACGGAATTAACTGCTTCCAGTTGCTGACCTGCTATTTTGTAGCTAAATGATAAGAGATCTATTTTTCGATGTATTCGCAGCACATTACACTTGTCTACATTGAGATTTAATTGCCATTCCCTGCACCATGCGTCAATTCGCTGCAGATCCTCCTGCATTTCAGTACAATTTTCCATTTTTACAACCTCTCGATGTACCACAGCATCATCCGCAAAAAGCCTCAGTGAACTTCCGATGTCATCCACAAGGTCATTTATGTATATTGTGAATAGCAACGGTCCCACGACACTCCCCTGCTGCACACCTGAGATCACTCTTACTTCGGAAGACTTCTCTCCATTGAGAATGACATGCTGCGTTCTGTTATCTAGGAACTCTTCGATCCAATCACACAATTGGTCTGATAGTCCATTTGCTCTTACTTTGTTCATTAAACGACTGTGGGGAACTGTATCGAACGCCTTGCGGAAGTCAAGAAACACGGCATCTACCTGTGAACCCTTGTCTATAGCCCTCTGAGTCTCTGCACGAATAGCGCGAGCTGGGTTTCACACGACCGTCTTTTTCGAAACCCATGCTGATTCCTACAGAGTAGATTTCTAGTCTCCAGAAAAGTAATTATAATCCAACATAATACGTGTTCCAAAATTCTACAACTGATCGACGTTAGAGATATAGGTCTATAGTTCTGCTCATCTGTTCGACGTCCCTTCTTGAAAACGGGGATGACCTGTGCCCTTTTCCAATCCTTTGGAACACTACGCTCTTCTAGAGACCTACGGTACACCGCTGCAAGAAGGGGGGCAAGTTCCTTCGCGTACTCTGTGTAAAATCGAACTGGTATCCCATCAGGTCGAGCGGCCTTTCCTCTTTTGAGCGATTTTAATTGTTTCTCTATCCCTCTGTCATCTGTTTCGATATCCACCATTTTGTCATCTGTACGACAATCTAGAGAAGGAGCTACAGTGTAGTCTTCCTCTGTGAAACAGCTTTGGAAAAAGACATTTAGTATTTCGGCCTTTAGTCTGTCATCCTCTGTTTCTGTACCATTTTGGTCACAGAGTGTCTGGACATTTTGTTTTGATCCACCTACCGTTTTGACATAAGACCAGCCGGCCGCGGTGGCCGTGCGGTTCTGGCGCTGCAGTCCGGAACCGCGGGACTGCTACGGTCGCAGGTTCGAATCCTGCCTCGGGCATGGGTGTGTGTGATGTCCTTAGGTTAGTTAGGTTTAAGTAGTTCTAAGTTCTAGGGGACTTATGACCTAAGATGTTGAGTCCCATGGTGCTCAGAGCCATTTGAACATAAGACCAAAATTTCTTAGGATTTTCTGCCAAGTCAGTACATAGAACTTTACTTTCGAATTCATTGAACTCCTCTCGCATAGCCCCCCTCACACTACACACAAATGTTCAGTAATGTAAAATTCTGCATTTCAGAAAACGCAGAAACGTGCTATTTTATGCCTACAGTAGTAGTGAGTCAAAATTGGAATCAGTAAACCGGATATAACAGTTTGTTGGGATATGAAACGGAACGATCTTTGGTAGGATACTTGAAAAATGCAGTCTACCTTCTCTTCCACGCAAGTCTCGCGCTTAAAACTTGAGACAGTGTTCTCTTGAAGGTGAGGCAGTCTTCGTCGCACGTCCGCGTCTATTACGTACAGGGAAAATACCGGTAGAGAAGAAGCACTTGGCGGGCCGTGGCATGCCGGTATGTGACACACGCAGCGTGAGTAATGAAGGGGTGAGCAATGAAGCGGACGACGCTGAGACGCGATGTCTGCGCTGGACCAGCCAGCACAGTTACGTAAGCAAATACGAAAGGCGCCCGCTGCGGCTCTGAGGAATGCCGGGAGCTGGCCTGCACTCGCTCGGCTTAACCTTTCACCGCGCGCCGGCTGCGCACCCACGCAGCGTAAGAGCAGGCAAGTTTTCCCCACTGCCTGTACCCGTACCCTAGTGTATTTTCTCAGAATCGATGCACAGAAAACTTACGTTTAAATCACTATCGAACCAGCCGCCGGTCCTGGTATTTATTTCCTGGATAGAGCCAACAGTGAAAACCCCATGTGATGGGCTGCCGCTACCAATTCCCTCGTTATAGAAGACAGTCGTCAGTGCTTTTCGACAATTTTCTACTCTGGACTGCAGCTCGTTGTCTGTGTCAAAGTATTGTCTTCATAGCCAGCGGTTCATTTGAGCAGAGATGAACCTCAGGGGTAGCCAATTACGGGCTGTATTGTGGGTGATCAAACACTTCCCATCAAAAACGCTGCAGGAGCATCTTCATTACCCCTGCAGAGTGCGGCCGAGAATTGTCGTGTAGAACGAACCGCATGACAGTTATGTTATGTGGATTGCATAGCTTCAGGCGAAATCTTTCGCCAGGCCCCCATACTTTGCAGGAGACGCTAATTTCTAGCCATCTTTACGTTCTCACTGTGAGCTCATAACTGAAAAGAGCGACATGATGCGATCGACAGGCATACTAGACAGAGTGCCCAACGCATATGTTCAAAGCTTCATCAGATTTTCACTGTATTTTCCATTTCACGACCGATCGTTCCTTACTTTCCGAATAACCCTCTTAGAATAATAGTTTAAGATTTTGTACAATAGTGCGAGGATGATCTAGAACACAGTGAAAGGGTATTAACTGCGACAACTCACTTCTGAAATATTTGTTTATTTCTGTTAACTAATTTTCGAGCAATTTCAGGTTCACCTTCAGATGAAGCATGTGCAAATTAAACACACTATCTGTAGATTTATGAACATCTTTTCTTGGACAATCTCGCTCTCTACTTCATAAGAGGTCTCTGACGTCCAGGGCGAAATCGTGTTCCATCTTGGTTAAAAATATTAGGAAGGTATGGATAACCTCACTTAATAGTGCTGATGAAGTCGTAACAGCTGATCTGCAGACACAGTTCGACAGTCGGAAAACCGATAATTTATCAGGCTGGCAAAATCAATTTCGACTGTAGGTGTATAGAGGAGAGTGAAAATCGCTTAGAAGTTAAAGGAGAGTGCCTCAAGGAAGGCTGTGGGGCGATGTTGACACGTCAGATAACATCCGTAGTCTTCCTATACTGTTCGCGTGCAGCACTAGTTTAAAAAGGAGACGTGCATATTATTAGCACTTAACATACACAGCCTAATGCACACAAACAGACGAGAGAGTCTTGTCATGTGCGGTGCGCCATACGTAGACTTCGAAATAATGTGGAACTACCAGGAAAACCCGTGTGCCGTATGTGCCAGGATAAGATTCACGGCCAGAGTTGTCGGAAAGTGTAGTCCACGTACGAGTGAGGCTGGCTACAAAAAGATCATCCGACCCATTTTGAGCATCACTCGTCTGGCTACTGGGTTACCACATCTAGGTTAATAGAGGAGGTGGAAGAGAATCAATTAAGAGGTAAGTGGTTCGTCATGCATTTGTTTACTGACGACGATAGTGTTGTAGAAGGGCTCAGACAATCCAATTAGGAATCACTAAAATATACATTGCTTTCAAAATTACTGCCTCTTGTCGATAGAATTTATTACCTCTTACTACATTGCTCTGCAAAACTCGAGGACGATATAGATTAAGAAACGTAAAAATGCGCCTATTAACTATTCAGTGGAAATGAGTGAAAGTATGGGGTCATCTCCCAGTCGTGCTCAGAAAGCTGGACTCACATGACGGAGGCGGCGCCCACGGGAAATACGAGCCCCGCAACGAACTTGTGACGTCACGCTAGTTGCCTCGCCCGACACGACATCGCGAAGGCTCGGCTACTTCCGGGGACAGGCGGGAAATCGATCAGCTGCTGAAAAGGTACCCAATAAAGCCGTTGCATGCATGTAAAGTCTATATCATCAAGGGCGTGAGTCAATTTAAATGTGCAGCTATGAAGTATTAAAGTCGCCACAAATAGTAACTCGCTCCCCACTGGAGACGGTCATTCCAACTTGTAAGAGCTGTAGTGTCACTTGCTCTGATATACGCTGCATGAGCCGTATATCTTGTTGGCCCTGCGTGCGATTAGCATGACTCTAGTGACAAATGAGGTTGGTCTCACAACACGAGACAGTTGAAGAAACGGGAAAATACGTTGTATATCAATCAGTGAGCAGTTACGGTGCACTGTGGCGATGTTCTTCACTACAACATGGCACGAAGACAACATCTGGATGATTTCGGCGAGAATCATCTGGAAATAGGAAGAGGAACGAAGTGTGGCTAGCGTAACCCAGGAGTTTGGTATTGCATTGTTTCATGTGCGTGGGAAGCGTTCTGAACCAAAGGCACTGGTACCCCAACGAGAGGAGGTGGTCGACCACGATCCACTGCAGCAGCAGATGCCTATTGCATTGTACAATAGGCAAGAACAGCAGGTACAATACTGCAACCACATTTAGCAGGACTGCAACGCACACAATTGCACTCTCCACAGTGACATGGCGATTGATCCGCGTGATCTCTTTGCTCGACAACCACTATGCTGTGTTCCTTTGATACTAGCGAAGCACCTTTAGCGATGGTGCCAAGAGCATAGGGACTGGACCAAAAACGACTGAAGTCCCGAGTTCTTCTCGCTTAAGAACATACTCAGTTTGAGTAGTGACTCCAGACGTACCCTCATATGGCAAATTTGGGAAGGCGTAATACGCCCAGGAACATTGTCTGACATGATCGTTTTGGTGGTCATGTGCTATCGTATGGGGAGGCATAATGTTGCATGGGCATACTGATCTCCAAATCTTTGCACGGGGTCCCGGGATCGATTCCCGGCGGGATCAGGGATTCTCACCTGCCTCGAGATGACTGGGCGTTTGTGTTATCCTCATTATTTCATCACCATTCATGAAAGTGGTGAGACTGGAGTGAGCAAAGTTTGGGAATTTGTACAGGCGCTGACAACTGCGCAGTTGAGCGCCCCACAAACCAAACATCATCATCATCATCCAAATCTTTCAACACTGTACACTCACCTGTCAGCGTTATTGTGACACTGAGCTCTTTTCCCATGTTCGTCTTTTCAGGGATGCATTCAGCTCTGATTTCATGTTTATGAGTGACAATGCGCGATCGCATCGAACAGTGCAGGTGTAGGAGCTCTTGGAACGGTGAATGGACTGCCAAATCTCATCAAGCACGTGTGGACGCGTTGGGGAGAAGTACCGCAGCACGTCCACATTCACCCAAAACCATCCTGCAGTTATCAACCGCAGTGGTGGAGGAATGCAACGCCCTAGCAGAAGAATTCATTAGCAAACTCAGCATGGGAGCATGCTTTGCTGTCCGTGGTGTTCACACACCCTATTAAGAGCCATATCCCGCATCTTGTAATGTCCGGGGGCCATCATGAATCGCAGTGATTTCATTGTAGTTATTTTCTTTGAATAAAAGTGTCATTTCTGTCCGTCTCATTGTGCATTTCTTTGAGTTGCCTTCTGTACTACAGTGAAACGCCACAGTAACTGGTATAGGCATGCGTATTCAAATACAGAGATATATAAGCAGGCAGAATACGCCGCTGTAGTTGGCAACGTCTATTTAAGACAACAAGTGTCAGGCGCAGTTGCTAGATCGGTTACTGCTGCTACAGTGACAGGTTATTTAGATTTAAGTGAGTTTGAATGTGGCGTTGTAGTCGGCGCACGAGCGATGGGACACAGCTCCTCCGAGGTAGCGATGGAATGGGGATTTTCCCGTACGACCATTTTACGAGTGTACCACGAATATCAGGAATCCGGTACAACATTAAATCTCCGAAATCGCTGTCACCGGAAAAAGATCCTGCAAGAACGGGACCAGCGACGAATGATGAGAATCAGTCAACGTGGAAGAAGTGCAACCCTTCCGCAAATTGCTGCAGATTTCGATGCTGGCCGACCAACATGTGTCAGCGTACGAACCATTTAACGAAACATTACCGATATGGGCGTTCGGGGTCTTAGGCCCCCTCGTGTAACCTTGATGACAGAACGACACAAAGCTTTACGCCTCGCCAGGGCCCATCAACACCGACACTGAACTGTGAATGACTGTAAACATGGTGCCTGGTCGGACGAGTCTCGTTTCGAATTGCATCGAGCGGATGGACGTGTACGCGTATGGAGACAGCCTCATGAATCCATGGACCCTGCATGTCAGCAGTGGTCTGTTCAACCTGGTGGAGTTTCTATGATTGAGTGGGGCGTGTGCAGTTGGGGTGAAATGGGACCCCTGATACGTCTAGATACGACTCGGACAGGTGACACGTACTTAAGCATCGTGTCTGATCACCTGCATCCATTCATGTCCATTGTGCATTACGACGGTCTTGGCCAATTCCAACAGGACAATGCAACCCCCCAACACATCCATAATTGCTACAGAATAGCTCCAGGAACACTCTTCTGAATTTAAACACTTCCGCTGGCCACAAAACTCCCCAGAGATGAACATTTTTGAGCATATCCGGGATGCCTCGCAACGTGATGTTCAGAAGAGGTCTGCACCCCTCGTACCCTTACCGATTTATGGACAGCCCTGCACGATTCATGGTGTCTCCCTCCAGTACTGGTTCAGATATTAATCGAGTCCATGCTGCACTTCTGCGTGTTCGTGGGGGCGCTACACCATGTTAGGCACGTGTACCAGTTTCTTTGGCTCTCATTGTATATTATATATAGCTCTTTCTATGTATGGCTCAAGTTTCATCGAGCTGTGCTTCTTAGCAGGGACACATCTTACGAAGTTACTTTCGTCCATAAGTTTTCCACACAGCTGCATACGCATGTCACACAACTATCGGTGAACGTAAAATTAGACGAATTCATATAGAAGCATACTAGTAGCTCGTTGGTTCTGCATAACACTCACAAGAAATTGGAGGGATGGAGACCGAATCACATTCTTTCAGTGTGACTCATTCCCCATCCACTATACAATGAAGTGTGGATACCGTTATGCATGTAGTTGGTCTTGTTGTTGAACTTGGATATAGGGGATAAATTTATTTTTTGAAACGGAAAGCTTGGTATGATGACATTTCTGATGACATGAAATAATCAACAAAATAGTACTCTGCTGCCACCTGTGCTGACCGAGTCACATTCTTTCAGTGTGACTCATTCCCCATCCACTATACAATGAAGTGTGGATACCGTTATGCATGTAGTTGGTCTTGTTGTTGAACTTGGATATAGGGGATAAATTTATTTTTTGAAACGGAAAGCTTGGTATGATGACATTTCTGATGACATGAAATAATCAACAAAATAGTACTCTGCTGCCACCTGTGCTGAAGGCGAAACATAAAATAATGCCTAAAGTGTAACTCGTCAACAAAACAGGTTGTCTGCAAACACCAAAACACCTCGCTCAAATATTTTAACGATTCTACGCCCTTGCTGAATGCTGGAGAAATACAAATCCCGCAGTCTAATGACGCTTCAGCAGGAACTAGTTTCACCGAAGTGGGGATAATGTAAGATACCACATGAGGGAAAGCTGACGGGTGTTAACATTATAAGCTCTTTTCGAGTGTTCGACAATTTCGGCCAGCGACGGCGCGGTAGCGGTCCTACTTCGAGGTAGTTGCGTGGCGTGTCGTTTCGTTCTGCTTCCCACAGACACCTCATGGACAAGGCCTTCAAAGCAGTTACGAGTTCCGTTACCAGCGGTAGCCGGCAGTGCTGGACATGACAGCGCCGACTTCGCTTCTCGTTACACTTTGGGCGCTCAGCGCCTGTTTTCAATCTCGCCACACTCCAAAGGATAATAAGACCTTTGCCACTGCATTATCGCCTAACTCTCGCTAGATTAGCTCATTGTTGTGGAAGTTGCTAACACGCCCAAATTTCGCCAATATCCCTGCAACTGCATCCGTGTGCTGCAGCAGATCTTTATAAAGTGTATGGCAGAGGGCACTTGTTGAACCATTATTGATTCCTTCCCAAAGTTTCTTTTCAGATCGGTTCGCAGCTCCAACTGGCCCACTTAAGATAAAATTATTTGCTGCCATAGATCCGTAAGCGACACGCTGCTATTTGTAAATGGCGATGACAATGATGTACAAATGATGCCTCAAAAATGAATAAAATTCACGATAGATAAGTCAAAAATGGTTCAAATGGCTCTAAGCACTATGTGACTTAACATCTGAGATCATCAGTCCTCTAGACTTAGAACCACTTAAACCTATCTAACCTAAGGACATCACACACATCCATGCCCGAGGCAGAATTCGAACCTGCTACCGTAGCAGCAGCCAGACTGAAGCGCACAGAACCGCTCGGCCACAGCGGCCAGCCTAAAACGAATGATTAAACTTTCCAAACAATAGGCAATAATAACAACTACGTTAGCTTCGAAGTGTATAGGAAACCCACTACGACATACATTATCATTAACAATCGCTCCTTCATCCTATTTCGTATAAGTTGCATTCTTTAGCCCGAAGATCAACCGAATCACGAACTTACCGCTCGACACTGACGCAACCCTGAAACGAATGGAACATCACGATTTACAGCACAGCAGAATGCTTTTAACCTTGCAATAATCCTGAGACGATGTGGACAATGCCGTAACCAAAAACACAAAACTAAACGCTGAAAAGAGAAGAAAAATCACACACAGTGGACAAATGCAAGGAAAACTAGATATATGTTTAAAAAAGAAACCTAAGGTGAAAATGGCGTTCCGTAGCAAAAACGTACAATCAGGAAAAGCAAAAATCGCAGTTTTCTAGAATATGTAAGCTCTCATTCTATGATTACAACCAAATTGGCATCGGACAAACGGGTAGTTACTGTGCAGCTAGGTTCAGAGAACATACTCGAAACTGTGAAAGAAATCCATGTACATTTTACGTGCATTTACCCATCCAGAAACACAAAGCAGAATGAATAGAAAACGCAATGAAAATTCTACATCGTGTATCCAAAGAAACTACAATGAATACCCTGGAAGAACTCAAAATATGTATCCATACAAACGCACAAGAAGTAAACTCCACCCGAAAACGCCATGAAGGCCCAACGGTACCGACCGGCCGCAGTGTCAACCTCAGACCACAAGCGTCACGGGATGCGGATATGAAGTGGCCTGTGGTCAGCACACCGCTCTCCCTTCCACATGTCAGTTTACGAGACCGGAGCCGCTGCTTCTCAATCACGCAGCTCCTCAGTTTGCCTCACAACGGCTGAGTGCACTCCGCGTGCCAACAGCGCTCGGCAGACCTGATGGCCACCGATCGAAGTGCTAGCCCAACCCGACGGCACTTAACTTCGGTGATGTGACGGGAACCGTTGTTAGCACTGCGGCTAGGCCGTTGGCAGTACAAACGCATGTCCGAACGAAATTTTTGATGAAGAGACGGAACTAAATTACAAAAACTATTTCGAAAACTTCATTGACTCGATCAAAGAAAAAGAGTAAATTTCAACGCCTCATGACACCAAGAAAAAAATCAAAACAGTAGAATTCTTATCACAAAAATGTCTGCGCAATACACGTAAACATAATCTAATACGACCTTTGTCATGAAGCTATTACCATTTATTTTCCCCGAATGTGATCTCATTGTAAACATATGGGGTTGGACATAAACGCAGAAACACTGCGAGAAATGCATGTTTGAAAATAAATTGAGATGCTTGTTAAGCCTACAGGTTGCAATGTTGTATTTGACCACGAAGAGACGCTGCGGTTTGTCGTCATGCGTCGCAAATGTCTGTTGTGAGTGCATTATGTCAGAGCTAAGTGACTTTTAACCTTGGCAAATTGTTGGTGCACGTGTGGTACGTGCTTTCGTAACCATGGTAGCCAAAGTGTTTGGTGTTTCAAGAGGCATCCCATCCAAGATTTATACTGCATACGAGGAAAAAGGAAAAACATCATACGCTAAGTCACAACACGGGCGAAAATGTTTGTTGAGAGAGCGTGACAGACGATGACTGTAGAAGATAGTGACGAAAAATAAGTGGGAGATACCTACAAAAGTCACTGCAGAATTGAATGTCGCGATCGCGAACATTGTCGGCAGCAAAACAACACGGAGAGAGGTCTATAAGCAGGGAATTGTAGGGCGAAGTGGAATTTCAGGACCATACATGTGCAATAATGCCCGTAACAGGCAGACGCGGTGTGGAAGCTAAAACTGCTGCACTACGCTCCAATGGAAAAAGTCATTTGGTCGGATGCGTCATCTTTCAAACTGTTTCCAAGTCCTGGCCAAGTTCACGTCCCAAGAGTGGAACACGGCGGAGGTGGGCGTTCGCTGATGATTTGGACAGCCGTATTGTGGTATTCCATTGGCCCCAGGTCGCAATACTGCCAGGGATTATGCGACCATTTTGGTTGATCAGGTTCATCCTACGCTACAATACTTGTTTCCCAGCGGCTTTCCAAGACGATAGGGCTCCTGTTTACACCGCTCACATCGCGCACGACTGGTTTTGTGAGCACGAGGATAAAATGTCGCATATCTCCTAGCCCCACAGTCACCAGATCTCAGTGTTGTCTACTCTGGAGAAAAGGGTGTGTGATGGCTGTCCACCTCCATCATCGTTAACTCAACTTGCCACTATTTTGCAGGAAGAATTCTGTAAGATTTCCTTTTAAACGTACAAAATCTGTATCCATCCATTCTGACATGACCGAAAGCTGTTTTAAAAGCCAACTGTTTTTCTGCACCGAGTTAGGCACGGTAACGTGTTGTATTTGTAGTGTTTCATAAACATAATTATATCCACCCCCAACCACCCTCCCCAATTCACGCAAGACTTATTATTTATGGAGACAAATGACACTGCAGTTTTACGTTTCACGAAGTGCATAAATTTATACTTCTCTAAATTGAGAGCTAGTTACCCTTCTCTGTACATCTACATCTACATCGTCACTCTGCAGTTCACACTTAAGTGCCTGGCAGAGGTTTCATTTTCATCCTACTTCTCTACCATTCCACTCTCGAATGGCGCGTGGGGAAAAGGAACAGCTAAATCTTTCCGTTCGAGCTCTGATTTCTCTTATTTTATTATGATGATCATTTCTCCTTACGTAGGTGGGTGTCTACAAAATATTTTCGCATTCTGAAGAGAAAGTTGGTGATTGAAATTTCGTAAATAGATCTCGCTGCAAAGAAGACCGTCTTCATTTCAGTGACTGCCACCCTAAATCGCGTATCATATCAGTGACACTCTCACCCCTATTGCGCGATAGCACGAAACGAGCTGCCCTTCTTTGCACTTTTTCGATGTCCTCTGTCAATCCTATCTGGTAGTGATCCAACACCGCGCAGCAATATTCCAGCAGCGGACGGTCAAGCTGTCTCTTTAGTTGGTTTGTCGCATCTTCGAAGTGTTCTGCCAACAAAGCGCAGTTTTTGTTTTGCCTTCCCCACAATATTATCTATGTGGTCTTTCCAACTTAAGTTGCTCGTAATTGTAATTCCTACGTATTTAGTCGAATTGACAGCCCTTAGATTTGTGCGATTTATCGTAGACCCAAAATTTATCGGATTTTTCTTAGTACCCATTTGGTTGACCTCGCACTTTTCTTTGTTTAGTGCTAATTGCCACTTTTCGCACCATAAGAAATTCTCTCTAGATCATTTTGTAATTGGACTTGATCGTCTGATGATTTGACTAGACGGTAAATTACAGCGTCATCTGCAAACAATCTAAGGTGGCTGCTCAGATTATCACCTAGGTTTATGTTTTACCAACATCTGACTATTTTATTACAATTTTTACGAGATAACATTCCTTCACACACAACTGCACTGACTCCAAAAAGTCTGATGTTATGATTGAAATTTCTAACTGAGAGGTTATCAGAAATGCGTGTTTTACAGCCAACAGTTTTGAAACGAGAATAAGTAAGAGATTTTCGAAAGAATGGTATTTCTTACTGATCGTGGTCAACATAAAAATGATAAATGCTTGAAGTGGAATATTTCTTCGATGCGACTGGGTCCGCACTTGACACATATTGCTGAATCGTAGTCGGTTCACTGAATGTAGTTTGGCGACATCGATAATGGGGTAATGGTAAAGCTGTATATAAGGAAATACTCGATGGGTTATTCCATTGCATTTTAATACGCGATCAACCCTATAGTTCCGTACTCAGGGGCCAGATCATAAAACATACACTTTTGGCAGAGTAAGTTAACACAGATGATAATAAAATTTCCAGCTGTAGAAAACATACAATTTACAACTCAAAACTGTATGTGTAGGTGTATAAAATGAACACGAAAACTGCTCGTCTCGTAGCTAGCAAAAAGTTTCTGAAAAGTGTGCCGTGTCGTCGGCTGGTGGCATTTGTGTGAGCAGTGAGAGAATGCGTAGCGTAAACACAGGCACGGGCAATAAACTCCTTGTTTTACCCGAGTACCGTACGTGTTCACATTCTGCTGCAGGAGTTTAACGGCACGTCTTTAGAACGACGAATACCGTTGAACACTGGACATTTTTCCCACAAATTTCCAATAGATAGCAGTTCACCTTCATGCGTGCAAACGTGTTTTCACTTTCGTCATAGAGTTACAAGCGTGTCGTACGACGTATAAACTGAGAATACTCGAGAGTGCACGGAAGATGAAATAATTTATTTCGTTCCTTTGGTGTGCGGGCAACTGAAATAAATGGAAAGAATTCTGCGATTATGCCGTTGCATTTTGTGGTTTAATGTGGAATACTTATGTGGAAGAACACTCATACGAGTGGCCGCGCGGTTCTAGGCGCTACAGTCTGGAACCGCGCGACCGCTACGGTCGCAGGTTCGATCCTGCCTCGGGCATGGATGTGTGTGATGTCCTTAGGTTAGTTAGTTTTAAGTATTTCTAAGCTCTAGAGCACTGATGACGTCAGAAGTTAAGTCCCATAGTGCTCAGAGCCATTTTGAACAAACAACATAATGAGTGAGAAAACACAAAAACCTACTTCCACAAGATGAGTGAGCGCGACAGCAGACGTCGCACCCCCTCCCCGAAATTTACGGGAATTAGGTGATGTTTGTGTGTGCACATGCAGTGTCGATTCTCTTCAGCGATCTAGCAAGGCCTCATTGCTTCCATGCCACGACGCGTCGCCTGCGTTACCCGTGGACATACCGGCTATTAGATAGGCGGTCAAGATGTTCTGGCTGATCATTGTATATCCTACCTATATCGATATCGATTACAGGCAAAAATGACCGAGATACGCGATTTCCGGGATGGAGGAACTAACTACATAAATACACTACTGGCCATTAAAATTGCTACACCAAGAAGAAATGCAGATGATAAACGGGTATTCATTGGACAAATATATTATACTAGAACTGACATGTGATTACATTTTCACGCAGTTTGGGTGCATAGAACCTGAGAAATCAGTACCCAGAACAACCACCTCTGGCCGTAATAACGGCCTTGATACGCCTGGGCATTGAGTCAAACAGAGCTTGGATGGCGTGTAAAGGTACAGCTGCCCATGCAGCTTCAACACGATACCACAGTTCATCAAGAGTAGTGACTGGCGTATTGTGACGAGCCAGTTGCTCTGCCACCATTGACTTGACGTTTTCAATTGGTGAGAGATCTGGAGAATGTGCTGGCCAGGGCAGCAGTCGAACATTTTCTGTATCCAGAATGACGAATACACGATTCCAATGTGCGTTCACCGTGATGTCGCCAAACACGGATGCTACCATCATGATGCTGTAAACAGAATGTGGATTTATCCGAAAAAATGATGTTTTGCCATTCGTGCACCCAGGTTCGTCGTTGAGTACACCATCGTAGGCGCTCCTGCCTGTGATGCAGCGTCAAGGGTAATCGCAGCCATGGTCTCCGAGCTGATAGTCCATTCTACTGCAAACGTCGGCGAACTGTTCGGGCAGATGGTTGTTGTCTTGCAAACGTCCCCATCCGTTGACTGAGGGATGTAGACGTGGCTGCACGATCCTTTAAAGCCATGCGGATAAGATGCCTGTCACCTCGACTGCTAGTGATGCGAGGCAGTTGGGATCCAGCACGGCGTTCCGTATTACCCTCCTGAACCCACCGATTCCATATTCTGCTAACAGTCATTGGATCTCGACCAATAAACCGCAATCGCGGTAGGCTACAATCCGACCTTTACCAAAGTCGGAAACGTGATGGTGCGCATTCCTCCTCCTTACACGAGGCATCACAACAACGTTTCACCAGGCAACGCCGGTCAACTGCTGTTTCTGTATGAGAAATCGGTTGGAAACTTTCCTCATGTCAGCACGTTGTAGGGGTCGCCATCGGCGCCAGCCTTGTGTGAATGCTCTGAACAGCTAATCATGTGCATATCATAGCATCTTCTTCGTGTCGGTTAAATTTCACGTCTGTCGTACGTCATCTTCGTGGTGTAGCTGTTTTAATGGCCAGTAGTGTAATTAAGTTTGTACGGTACGCTTGGTGCGCGAGTACCACTTGCACTGATACCATTTTTTTCCTCACAAATGTCACATTTCACACGTGGAACGTTCCCCATTTTCACTCTTCAGCTGTCCGTGACGAAGACGATGAAGGATTTCGATGTTTTGCCCGAAATTTTACCCAGATATGAAGCTGCGAGGAAATTTCATAAACCGTGGAAACGTGCTTCCTGACAGTCTTTGACGTTGACGCACCGTTCCGTTGACGTTTTGTGCGGATGCCGCCATTTGGAACGCGCTGTGTGATGTTTTAACGTTCCGTGACGCCAGTGTGAATCGACGGTCCGCTCCGTCCACTGTTTGCGACGGGATTCGCCCGCTGGACCAGCGACGGCTGCCCGGGCGCAGTTAATGCGTCCGGCTGATGCAATCGGCGGGGGCCGGAGGTGCAGGGTTCGTCTCCCGGCGGGAACCAGCGCGCCTCCGCTCCAAACAGGTTCTGCGACTGGCATTCCGGCCGCCGGCCGCCGACCGCCTCGTGCTTGCGCCCTGACTCATTACCCACTGCGGGCACCGCCGCTGCCGCTGCCGCTGCGGGCCGGACCAGCTAGCTCACTGCCCGCCAGTTGGTACCCAGACGGACTTGCACCGCGACTACCAAGAGCTCGCAAAGCTGGTGAGAGGCTGTTGCCTCCAGAGTAGCGTCGCAGACGGGTGCATGCTCGAGCTACACTCGAGATTGGATGACCGTTTTATATCTGTGACCATGTACGCTCTCTGGCCAATAGTGTCGGGACACGTGTCAGTGGACATTTTGGGATGTGTCTACCATTCGCCTTTGGAACGGCTTGAACTCTGCTAGGGATACTTTCATTGAGGTGTCTGAATTCCTGTGGAGGAGTGGCAACCCGATCGTCCTCAGAACCGAAACAAGAGAGGATAGTAACGTTAGAAGCTCGGAAAAGCAGCGAAGTCGACATTCTACACTACTGGCCAGTAAAATTGTTAAACCACGAAGATGACGTGCTACAGACGCGAAATTTAACCGACAGGAAGAAGATGCTCTGATATGCAAATGATTAGCTTTTCAGAGCATTCACACAAGGCTGGCGCCGGTGGCGATACCTAGAACGTCCTGACACGAGGAAAGTTTCCAACCGATTTCTCATACGCAAAGAGCAGTTGACCGGCGTTGCCTGGTGAAACGTTGTCGTGATGCCTCGTGTTAGGAGGAGAAATGCGTACCATCACGTTTCCGACTTTGATAAAGGTCGGATTGTAGCCTATGGCGATTGCGGTTTATCGTATCGCGACATTGCTGCTGTCGTCGGTGACTGTTAGCAGAATATGGAATCGGTGGGTTAAGGAGGGTAATACGGAACGCTGTGCTGGATCCCAACGGCCTCGTATCACTAGAACTCGAGGTGACAGGCATCTTATCCGCATGGCTGTAACGGATCGTGCAGCCACGTCTCGATCCCTGAGTCAACAGATGGGGACGTTTGCAAGGCAACAACCATCTGCACGAACAGTTCGACGACGTTTGCAGCAGCATGGCCTATCGGCTCGGAGACCATGGCTGCGGTTACCCTTGACGCTGCATCACAGACAGGAGTGTCTGTGATGGTGTACTCAACGACGAACATGGGTGCACGAATCGCAAAACGTCATTTTGTCAGATGAATCCAGGTTCTGTTTACAGTATCATGATGGTCGCATCCGTGTTTGGCGACATCGCGGTGAACGCACATTGGAAGCGTGTATTCGTCATCGCTATACTGGCGTATCACCCGGCGTGACAGTATGGGGTGCCATTGGTTACACGTCTCGGTCACCTCTTGTTCGCATTGAAGGCACTTTGAACAGTGCACAGTACATTTCAGATGTGTTACGACCCGTGGCTCCACCCTTCATTCGATCCCTGTGAAACCGTACATTTCAACAGGATAATGCACGATCGAATGTTGCAGGTCCTATACGGGCCTTTCTGGATACAGACAATGTTCGACTGCTGCCCTCGCCAGCACATTCTCCAGATCTCTCACCAATTGAAAACGTGTGGTCAACTGGCTCGTCGCAATACGCCAGTCACTACTCTTGCTGAACTGTGGCATCGTGTTGAAGCTACATGGGCAGCTGTACCTGTACATGCCATCCAAGCTCTGTTTGACTCAATGCCCAGGCGTATCAAGGCCGTTATTACGGCCAGAGGTGGTTGTTCTGGGTACTGATTTCTCAAGATGTATGCACCCAAATTGCGTGAAAATGTAATCACATGTCAGTTCTAGTATAATATATTTTTCCAATGAATACCCGTTTATTAACTGCATTTCTTCTCGGTGTAGCAATTTTAATGGCCAGTAATGTAATTCGTCCCGAAGGTGGAAACAGCTTTGTGTTCGCGGAATTCACAGCTGTGGATGTACATCTTGTGGAAAGAAAAACGCAAACAGCTGTATGTAAGATCCTTTTTTTTCTGCCCACAGTCGGTTTCGTAGCTTAAAGCCACAAATTCAGGTGGGTATGTAAATGACATATCAGACTCTAATGTGGGAATGGATCAATGACCCTACACTCATTGACAGTGGATGTTGAGTTTTCTATCCCTCCCCACGTTTGAATCTCATATGACGTAATTTATATATCCACCTAAATTTGTGGCTTTAATTTACGAAACCGGTTGTGGTCCTAAATAAAGGATCTTACATAAAGCTGTTTGATCTTTTCATTCCACGAGATGCATCCCGCAGATATTCTATTGCCTTCAGGTTGGGATTCTGGGAAGATCAATCCAATTCACGAATGTTAGTGTCACCTCACACACGCTCCTTTATGAAAGGGTGCACTGCCACGCTGATGCAATCATAGTGTCACAACTGGTGCCCCACTGTGTGCAGTACACAATGATGCAAATGTAGTGTTTTCTTAAGCGCAGTAAAGGGGCAGGAACGTAACAATGAAACACACACCATATCTTAATACTTCCTCCTCTGTTCTTCACTACATACACTCCTGGAAATTGAAATAAGAACACCGTGAATTCATTGTCCCAGGAAGGGGAAACTTTATTGACACATTCCTGGGGTCAGATACATCACATGATCACACTGACAGAACCACAGGCACATAGGCACAGGCGACAGAGCATGCACAATGTCGGCACTAGTACAGTGTATATCCACCTTTCGCAGCAATGCAGGCTGCTATTCTCCCATGGAGACGATCGTAGAGATGCTGGATGTAGTCCTGTGGAACGGCTTGCCATGCCATTTCCACCTGGCGCCTCAGTTGGACCAGCGTTCGTGTTGGACGTGCAGACCGCGTGAGACGACGCTTCATCCAGTCCCAAACATGCTCAATGGGGGACAGATTCGGAGATCTTGCTGGCCAGGGTAGTTGACTTACACCTTCTAGAGCACGTTGGGTGGCACGGGATACATGCGGACGTGCATTGTCCTGTTGGAACAGCAAGTTCCCTTGCCGGTCTAGGAATGGTAGAACGATGGGTTCGATGACGGTTTGGATGTACCGTGCACTATTCAGTGTCCCCTCGACGATCACCAGTGGTGTACGGCCAGTGTAGGAGATCGCTCCCCACACCATGATGCCGGGTGTTGGCCCTGTGTGCCTCGGTCGTATGCAGTCCTGATTGTGGCGCTCACCTGCACGGCGCCAAACACGCATACGACCATCATTGGCACCAAGGCAGAAGCGACTCTCATCGCTGAAGACGACACGTCTCCATTCGTCCCTCCATTCACGCCTGTCGCGACACCACTGGAGGCGGGCTGCACGATGTTGGGGCGTGAGCGGAAGACGGCCTAACGGTGTGCGGGACCGTAGCCCAGCTTCGTGGAGACGGTTGCGAATGGTCCTCGCCGATACCCCAGGAGCAACAGTGTCCCTAATTTGCTGGGAAGTGGCGGTGCGGTCCCCTACGGCACTGCGTAGGATCCTACGGTCTTGGCGTGCATCCGTGCGTCGCTGCGGTCCGGTCCCAGGTCGACGGGCACGTGCACCTTCCGCCGACCACTGGCGACAACATCGATGTACTGTGGAGACCTCACGCCCCACGTGTTGAGCAATTCGGCGGTACGTCCACCCGGCCTCCCGCATGCCCACTATACGCCCTCGCTCAAAGTCCGTCAACTGCACTTACGGTTCACGTCCACGCTGTCGCGGCATGCTACCAGTGTTAAAGACTGCGATGGAGCTCCGTGTGCCACGGCAAACTGGCTGACACTGACGGCGGCGGTGCACAAATGCTGCGCAGCTAGCGCTATTCGACGGCCAACACCGCGGTTCCTGGTGTGTCCGCTGTGCCGTGCGTATGATCATTGCTTGTACAGCCCTCTCGCAGTGTCCGGAGCAAGTATGGTGGGTCTGACACACCGGTGTCAATGTGTTCTTTTTTCCATTTCCAGGAGTGTATGATGGCAGATAATGTCCTGTAGGGATTCGTCAAACCGGAAGCCTCCCATCGCATTGTCACAATGTAAACACTGATTCATCACTCTAAACATACGTTTCCTGTCATGCACTGTCCAGTGACGTCGCTGTTTACACCACCTCAAGCGTCGGTTAGCACTGAATTCGGAAATATGTGGCTTACGAGGAGCTGCTCGAGTATTCTACTCCATTCTTTTCAACTTGTTACACACAGTGATTGCGCTAGTTGGTCTGCTGGTCGAACTTTGCAACTCACGAATGATTCATGCCGCTGATATATACTGCCTGACACCCAGCAGACATGATTGTACTCAGATAACCCATCGAGTGGTATGCAAATGAGTACAGTACCAATCTTCTGTGGCAGGCAGAATAGCCACCAGCGTACATTACTGCTGTTCGTGTTTAGTGTTGTTACAAGGCCCAGTATGGTGTCTGTATATAGATCTGCCAATCTACGTAGATCGGCAGATCTGGGGACCTACGAGGCAGTATACAGGGTGTAAATTTTAAGTTGACAAACCAGAATAACTAGAAAAATAAGCTTCACACGAAGAGATGTGTAGTATCCAAAGTTGGTTATTTTTGTGGGGGAGGCAACTTTAAAATTTCAAATATGAATCCTCATTTTTATTGCAGAATCAGATTCTACATAAAAAACTATATACTTTTTTCTTAAACATTTGTTTTGATTCTTGGTAGTTGGCGCTGTAATTCAAGAAAATCCATGTTCTCATTTTTGGGTGGAAAATGGTTACGGATAAATAAAAAAACACTTATTTGCTTCGTAAATTTTGATTCACTAAAACTAAAACTCTCCCTCTCTCCCCATAGGGTGGGGTTTGAGAGAGAGGAATTAGAGTTTTACAAATGTTGACCCAAACACTGTATTAATTTTGTCCACAGATACGGATAAGTTCTGTTTTTTTCGTGGTCATGAGGCCACAAAACTTTTAATTATCAAACAAGTCACCTGACTAGCTAACTAACTAATCCAACATCCTACTTTTTATTTATCCGTAACCATTTTCCAAGCAAAAATGAGAGCGTGGATTTTCTTGATTTACAGCGCCAACTACCAAGACTGAAAACAAATGTTTAAGACAAAATGTACATAGTTTTTTATGTAGAATCTGATTCTGCGATAAAAAATGGGGGTTCCTATTTGAAATTTTAAATTTGCTTCATGCCCTGCCCCCAGGGGGCTCGGCTGGTGGGCTAATTTTAGCACCAGCAGATGCCCCTTCGAAAATAATCAACTTTGGATTCTACACATTTTTTCGTGAGAAGCTTATTTTTCGAGCTATTCTGGTTTGTCAACTTAAAATTTACACCCTGTATATTCTGCTTGAAACCCAGAAGACTTGATCGTATATGTATACCCCATCGGCTGTTATGTAAATTACAGTACCAATTTTCTGTGTGAGGCAGAACTAACACTAGAGTACATTACTGCTGTTCTTGTTTAGTGTTGTTACAAATTCCAGTGTGGTGTATAAGGAGCGTAAAGAACGTCATATGTTGAGTGACCACAGTGAAGGACACAGACACGCCGCATATTTGTGTGAGACAGTGTTATAAGCATATTACAGAGTTTGAAAGAGGCCTCATTGTAGATCATTTGGCCGGTGGCTCGAATCGTGCGATATCGAAATTTGAGTGGAAATCAGATGTGGTACTGGCCCGATGTTGGACTGTACGGGAACGTGACGACAGCTGTACTCGTCATCAGAAGTTCCAGTCGACCACATGTGAGTACCACAATAGAGGATCGACATACTGTACACCAAACACATTGTGAACCCCTTCAAATCTGCGCCTGGTATCCGAAAACATGGAATGCAACATTCTGTGGCATCTCACTCTCTTGGCGGACTAAGGTATTGCCGTCCCATGCTGTCTGCCGTTTACCCCTCAACACGGGCAGCTGCGTTGGAAGTGGTGCCGTGATGGGGAAGCATGGGCTACTGATGAACGGCGTCGCATTGTGTTCAGCCATGAATCGCAGTTCTGCACTACCCCAGATGACCGTAGTCAGTGTGGTGCTGAGCTGGAGAGAGATCCCGTTCTCCCAGTGTTTAGGAGCGGTACAGCGGTGTTGCTTCTGGAGTCAGGAAGTGGGGTGCCATTGGGCATGGCTACCAGTCTTGAGGGTACTGTTGATCACGTACCTTACTCACACCCCTACGTCCTCACGTGTCACCTCTCATGCGGCGTCCGCAGCTCGTGGTCTCGCGGTCGCGCTCTCGCTTCCCGAACACGAGGTCCCGGGTTCGATTCCCGGCGGGGTCAGGGATTTTCACCTGCCTCGAGATGACTGGTTGTTTGTGTTGTCGTCATCATTCATGAAAGTGGCGAGATTGGACTGGGCAAAGGTTGGGGATTTGTACGGGCGCTGATAACTGTCCAGTTGAGCGCCCCACAAACGACACATCATCATCATCATCATCTCATGCAGCAGTATCAGGTTGCCATGGTTCAGCAGAATAATTCTCGTCCACATACGGCAGGTGTCTCTATGAATTTTCTGCTTGGTGTTGAGATAATCCCATGGCCAGCAAATTCCCCAGATCTGTCCCTGATGGAACATGTGTGGGACCAGTCCAGACTTCAATTCCATCCCAGTGCCAACGTTTGGGATATCAGCTACCTGTTACTACAGCTGTGGACCAGCTTGCCACAGAAGAATGTGCAACAGCTTTATTACACTGTTCCTACCCGAATCAGCATACGCATCCAATCCAGAGGAGGTGCAACCTCATACTGATAAGTGGATTCGTACTACCAATTTATTTGTAAATCTGACTCGATACTGTAATCAGTGGAATAACATCACTTACCCTTTCTACTCGCGAATGTTTCATTTCGTTTCCTCCTCGCTTACTGGATGTTTAACTTTTTTTTTTGTCAGGTAATACACGTATATCAGCTAACTTACAAGGGAACCTCCCCATCGCACCCCCCTCAGATTTAGTCATAAGTTGGCACAGGGATAGGCCTTGAAAATCTGAACACAGATCAATCGAGAAAACAGGAAGAAGTTGTGTGGAACTATGAAAAAATAAGCAAAATATACAAACTGAGTAAGCCATGCGCAAGATTGGCATCATCTAGGAGAATGTCAGCTTGCGAGCGCCATGGTCCCGTGGTTAGCGTGAGCAACTGCGGAACGAGAGGTCTTTGGTTCAAATCCTCTCTCGAGTGTAAAGTTTAATTTTTTATTTTCAGACAATTATTAAAGTTCAGGCTTCAGGCACTCACACATAATCAACTTCGCTCTCCAAAATTCCAGGACATGTTTAGATTTGCTTGGACATATGCAGGATTTGACGGACTACACACGGAAACATTTGAAAACGTAAAAAACATATGTTTTGACAGAACACAGGGAAAACTGTGCGACTGTGAAACTGTTGCATTCATTTGTTGCAGTTTATGTGACAAACTCATGTTTTAATCACTTTTTTGGGAGTGATTATCACATCCACAAGAAAACCTATATCGGCCAAGGTAGAAGAATCTTTTTACCCATTCGCCAAGTGTGCAAGTTAGGTGGGTCGAGAACATATTCCTGTCATGTGACGCACATGCCGTCACCAGCGTCGTATAGAATATATCAGACGTGTTTTCCTGTGGAGGAATCGGTTGACCTATGACCTTGCGATCAAATGTTTTCGGTTCCTATTGGAGAGGCACGTCCTTTCGTCTACTAATCACACGGTTTTGCGGTGCGGTCGCAAAACACAGACACTAAACTGATTACAGTGAACAGAGACGTCAATGAATGAACGGACAGATCGTAACTTTGCGAAAATAAAAAAAGTAAAATTTTCACTCGAGGGAGGACTCGAACCAAGGACCTTTCGTTCCGCAGCTGCTCACTCTAACCACGGGACCAGATCACATTATCCTTGATGTTGCCTATCTTGCACATTGACTACTCAGTTTGTATATTTTGCTTATTTTTTCATAGTTTCACACAACTTCTTCCTGTTTTCTCGATTGATCTGTGTTCAAGGCCTATCCACTGCGTCAATTTATAACTAAATCTGAGGGGGGTGCGATGGGGAGGTTCCCTTGTTAGTAGTAATTAATTTCAACTAAGAACATTATAAATATTTCTGTGAATCTGTCACAACTGAATTGCCAGTTTGTTTGTAAAGGTGTGTCAGCACACAGCCTGCAGACTGAGACCTTGATGGTCTGTGTGGCCAGAACGCCCTCCCAACAGAGCGACTCGCTGTCGCGTGGCAGGGAAGCGGCCCAAGTGCAGCGCTGAACTACCGTGCTGACGCCCTCCCTGGCGTCTGCCTCAGCCAAGCGTGGCCTGCTCTGCGACCGACAACCAGTTATTTTGCGGCTACAACAAATAAAACGTCGCCAGGCTCCCAACCTCGTTTAGGTTTTTACGTGTGATGTCATTCTGACTGGTTATGTTGATACAACATTCCATTAGAACTACTGGTAGCCTTGGAAGAGCCAGCCCTGACAAAACTCTACCATCTGGTGAGCAAGATGTATGAGACAAGCGAAATACTCTCAGACTTCAAGAAGAATATAATAATTCCAATCCTAAAGAAAGCAGCTGTTGACAGATGTGAAAATTACCGAACTATCAGTTTAATAAGCCACAGCTGCAAAATACCAACACGAATTCTTTACAGACGAATGGAAAAACTAGTAGAAGCCGACCTCGGGGAAGATCAGTTTGGATTCCGTAGAAATGTTGGCCAGGTGAGTCAATACTAACCCTACGACTTATCTTAGAAAATAGATTAAGGAAAGGCAAACCTACGTTTCTAGCATTTGTAGACTTAGATAAAGCTTTTGGCAATGTAGACTGGAATACTCTCTTTCAAATTCTGAAGGTGGCAGGGGTAAAATACAGGGAGAGAAAGGCTATTTACAATTTGTACAGAAACCAAATGGCAGTTATAAGAGTCGAGGGACATGAAAGGGAAGCAGTGGTTGGGAAGGGAGTGAGACAGAATTGTAGCCTATCCCCGATGTTATTCAATCTTTATATTTAACAAGCAGTAAAGGAAACAATAGAAAAATTCGGAGTAGGAATTAAAATCCGTGGAGAAGAAATAAAAACTTTGGGGTTCGCCGATGACATTGTAATTCTATCAGAGACAGCAAAGGACCTGGAGGAGCAGCTGAACGGAATGGACAGTGTCTTCAAAGTAGGATATAAGATGAACATCAACAAAAGCAAAACGAGGATAATGAAATGATGCTGAGGAATTAGATTAGAAAATGAGACACTTAAAGTAGTAAAGGAGTTTTGCTGTTTGGAGAGCAAAATAACTTATGATGGTCGAAGTAGAGAGGATATTAAATGTAGACTGGCAATGGCAAGGAAATCGTTTCTGAAGAAGAGAAATTTGTTAACATCGAGTATAGATTTAAGTGTCAGGAAGTGGTTTCTGAAAGTATTTGTATGGAGTGTAGGCATGTATGGAAGTGAAACGTGGACGTTAAATAGTTTAGACAAGAAGTGAATAGAAGCTTTCGAAGTGTGATGCTACAGAAGAATGCTGAAGATTAGATGGTTAGATCACATGACTAATGAGGAGGTATTGAAAAGGATTGGGGAGAAGAGAAATTTGTGGCACAACTTGACTAGAAGAAGGGATGGCTTGGTAGGACATTCTGAGGCATCAAGGGATCAGCAATTTAGTATTGTAGGGCAGCGTGGAGCGTAAAAATCGCAGAGGGAAACCAAGAGATGAATACACTCAACAGATTATGAAGGATGTGGGTTGCAGTAGGTACTGGGAGATGAAGAAGCTTGCATGGAGAGCTGTATCAAACCAGTCTCTGGACTGAAGACCACAACAACAATATGTTGACACTTCCCCCACTGCCGACTATTAACGGAGATACGAGCATACGAATTTCGTTCCCAGACATGTGAGTGGCTCGAAGACTTCTTAAGTAATAGAACCCAGTATATTATCCTCAACGACGAGTGTTCATGAGAGACAACGGTATCGTAACGAGTACCCCAGGGACGTGTGATAGGGTCGCTGATATTCTTTGTATACAGAAATAATCAGACAGACTGGGTGAGCAGCAATCTGCAGCTGTTTGCCGGTGGTGCCGTGGTGTACAGAAAGATGTCTTCGTTGAGTGACTGTGGGAGGATACGAGGAAGAAAAACTATTCTGTAGTGTTTTGGTATAGTGTCAATGGTGCGCTGCTTGACACAGTCGCGTTGAGTAATACCTAGGAGTATCATTTGAAAGCGATATGAAATGGAACAAGCACATGAGATCAACAGCAGGGAAAGCGAATAGTGGGCGTCTGTTTTGGGAGAAGTTTATGAAGGTGTAGCTCTAATGCGGCCAGTTCTTCAGTACTGCTCGAGTAGTTGGGGCACCCACCAGGACGGTGTAAAGGAAGACATCGAAGTAATTCACTGGTGTGCTGCCAGATTTGTTACCGGTAGATTCGATCATCACGCGAGTATTACGGAGATTCTTCATAAACGTAAATGGGTATCGAGACGACGTTCTTTTTGCGAAACACTGTTAGGGAAGCTTAGCGAACCGACATTTGAAGCTGACTGCAGAACGATTCTACTGTCGCCAGCGTACATTTCGCGTAAGTTCCTTGAGGACGAGGGAATTAGGGCTGTACGGAGGCATATAGTTGTAGACAGCCGCTTTTCCCTTGCTTTATTAAGGTACTCTCCGACATGCACCGCACGGTGGCTTGTGGAGTATGTATGTCGACGTATATGTAGATGTACGTATCTATCCTGCCACTTCCTTTTTTGAGTAGCTTCTCATTTGGCCTCACAAGACGGAAAGGACTTCGTTGCAGACTTTTCCACCATAGAAAAATTGCTGTGAATCTAACCCCGGACCTCCGCACAAATGGCCAGCAACGCTATGCAGTAGATAAGATACTTGGCAAAACTCTATAATAATTGCAGAAGTTTTCCTATGGATTTACGCTACAGCAGTTGGAGGGGATCTGTCGGTTCACTTGAAAGTTCACTTGAAGCAGTATGACATCCGGCTTGAATTCATGCTGTAGTTGTTGGCATCAGACGAGCAAATTTCAATTGCAGTTTGCCGATATCATGACTCCAGATTAAAACAGAATTAATTCGACAGTTCCACGCGCAAAACACCGTACATAACGTCTGGTCTTCTTTCTGTCATCAAGTATCAGTCGCTTATGCGATGGGACAGAGGGCAGGCCTCAGCGTTGATAACGTCCATGTCATCGGGACTTGACCGATGGGTCTACCCGTCTGTCGGTTCGGATCAAACTGCCATCGTCAAGATCAACTCCCATCATCAGTAAATTACTGGCACGAATAGCCACTGACTACTTCGGTTTGTAACAGTAAAAAGACGGACCTTAGAGCTGCATATTCCTATTTAATTTAGGCTAATTTGGTAAAGTAAAATACCAACACATCAGTGGCCGTGCTAACCGAGCCCATCTCTTCTCTGAAGCGTACCGAAACGAACCTGCCGTACCAGGGGATTTCCTAACCAACCCTCGCAGAACACAGAGGTCTGCAAGAGCGTAAAATTGCAGCCTAGGTATGAAAATAGAAATGCTCGTCGGTTAATCAGTTGACACACACTGTTGACAAGGTGCCAATGCTTCGAGAACCAGGGTATGGTACAGGCCACTGGTTGAATCTAAAACAGCAAGCGTGTACTTGTACACCGTCCAGCGACATTAATGTGACCACCAGTCAAAAGTCTGAGTAATCACTTTTTGCAGGGCAAACCACTGCGAGATGAGCAGGAAGGGAGTCAGTGAGGGTCCACAGGGATTTGCAGTCATGCCGACTCCATTTCTGTGGCGCGAACAGCGCTATCGAGGTAGTCCCACAGATTCTCCACTGGATTTGAATCCGGGAAGTTTGCTAGCCAGGGGAGTAGGGTAAACTTATCCACGAACCACGCACATACAATGCAAGCTGTGTGACATGTTGCATCGTTCTGCTGGTAGATGCCATTGCGTCGAGGAAAGTTTGGAAATTTGGGGTAAGCTTCTATTGGACCAAACTACTGAGGTCATCAGTCCCTAGGCTTACACACTACACCGCGCGGCCGAGAAAAAACTAACTGCGTTTAGGGGTAGTCATGGTCCTCAAGGATCCATCGTGCCTTCTAGAAAGACCAGATCATCAAGGGAATGCCACGAAAACATTCCCCAGGTCTTGTTTGCTATCAGACGTTTTATGCTGTATAAGCCAAAGGTCGTGTGTCCGATGGAGCGTAAAACTTCTTCTGAAAAGGCCACCTGTCGGCAATCAGTAGATGTCCAGTTGTGGTATTGGCGTGCAAATTCCATCCTTCGTCAACGATGAACAGCAGTCAGCATGGGTGCACATACCAGGTGCCTGCAGCGGAGGCTCTTACGCAGCACCTTTCGCTGAACGGAGACACTGTTGATAGCCCCTTGGTTCATCTCGACGGTCAGTTGCTCAACAGTTCCACATCTATTCGCCCGTACACATCTCTGCCGTCGTTGTTCACTCCTGTCATCTGTGGTGCACCACAATTGCCTCAGCACCAGTTGAGGACAGTGCCTCTTTGCCATACCACAGCCACGCGCCATCGATTTACAAACTTAGCCGTTCAGAAATGCTTCCACCCTTGGCCCGAAAACCAATGAGCATGCCCTTTTGGACGTCAGATCCATCGCTACATTTCCGCATTACTACAACGACTGGACTGTTTTCCACGCCCCCTGATACGCTTTATATACCCTCCACTGCCAGTGTTGCCATCTGGCGTCTGTGATTGGTTATTGCACGTTGACGTCGAGCGTAGGTGGTAATCACATTAATGTGACTGAACCGAGTAATTGTTCGTTATAAACGAACGAAGCAGGAATCCTTGCAACCACAGGTCATCTGTGGTACCCCACTCCGGAGCTGCACTTTCAGTATGATAATGGACCGTCCATCGATTCTGAATTGCATCAGACTGGTTCTGTGAACAATTCACAAATGTCAGAGGAGTTGCTGCACTCTGTAGGTTAGTTGACTTTGGTAGCATTAAATACATTGTAGATGTTATGGAAAGGCATATGGCACAATGGATCTCGAACCCACTGTGGATCTGGCACTGGACTATCCACGTAGGTAGGAGGGGTCTGTTGAATGTTGTGGCTCTTGAGTGCCTCCAGTGTCAGCTGGAAACCTGGCTCGTTATGCACCGCCGCCAGAGTGAAAGGGCGTTTTCTCTTATCGGCACAAGGCACACATTCTACTTTTTTATGTCTGACGTCCTGTTGAATGCTGAGGTGATGGAGTATCAACTTCTCACAGAAGAACGAAAGGAGGAATTTCTCTGACGGAATCTAACTTGACATTCTTAAATCCACACAAGACCTAACCTCCATATTTAGTCAGGTTCTGAACAAAAGCACAGAGTTTTGGCATTGATCCATATTACCTTGTGTAAGTTAATGCAGAGTGTTGTGCCGAAGTGCTGAATCTGTAGTATGTGGTTTTTGGGCCATATCAATCCTAATTCAGGATCTTATGTGGATGAGAGTGGTGCCAAGATGTGTTAGGACGTGTGTGAACGTCAGAGAATAAGAGGGAAATGTTGTTGGCGTTTAGGGGAAAGTGTTGTAGGATAACGGGAATGAACTTACACACAGTGCGACAAATAAATTAAAAATTACAGTAACCGTTGAAAACTTAAGCTAAAGAAACAGGTATCTATTTTGTCCATTGCACTTTTTATTACAAACGCAGGTCACTATGAGGTTGTGGACGTCCTGTAACGTACCCTGGAAGGACGTGTCAGGGCAAACCAGGGCCAGATGGGCGACTGTTTGCTCTTCAACTCCACATCGTTCGCTTCAGAGGCTTTCTGAAGTTCTCCATTGAGTCAAGCTGTTGGTGCAAGCACCATGGTTTGTGCGAATCCTGTTGATGTCGCACCACTGCCTAGTGGAGTTGTGCAAACAAGGAGAACAAGATATTACACTGTGCAGGTAGAGATCAACGTTGCTGTCGCTGCCTATTTTCCCATCTGGCACACCGACCTCCAAAATCGTGTCGATCAGGAACACCAGCATCAACGCTACCGCCCACAAGAAGATACCATACTCTACAGGTACACGTCACAGTTGCCATTGATATCCAGTTTTTCCATCCAGTACGCACGCTTTCCAGATGATTTCCATTAGAAAGGGCAGTAACACCAACATTAGCATCATCAACACGACACTAGTCCACGCATACACATCACAGTTGCTCTAACTACCCAGTTTCCCAAGTGGCGCTCACACCGGACCGCTCCCTCACTTTCAAACAACACTGCTCCAACGTCAAAGAGAAAACAAGCGCTCGGAATAACATCCTGAGAAAGTTAAGAGGCACAAACTTGGCAGTTAAGCCGAAAGTTGATAGAACCACTGCTTTGGCCCTGTTGTTCTGCAGCAGATTATGTGTCCCGTGTTTGGTATAAATCACCACATGCCAAAACTATGGACCCTGCTCTGAGCGAAGCTTGCAGGCTGACAAGTTGTTTAAAACATACGGTTGTTGAGAATATTTTCTTTCTTTCCGGCATAGGCCTTCCAAATATTCGTGGAGAAGCTGCCGCCGATCATGAACAACTGTAGCCTGAGAACTCACTGCCGGCCGAAGTGGCCGTGCGGTTAAAGGCGCTGCAGTCTGGAACCGCAAGGCCGCTACGGTCGCAGGTTCGAATCCTGCCTCGGGCATGGATGTTTGTGATGTCCTTAGGTTAGTTAGGTTTAACTAGTTCTAAGTTCTAAGGGACTAATGACCTCAGCAGTTGAGTCCCATAGTGCTCAGAGCCATTTGAACCATTTGAGAACTCACTTACCGTTTACCTAGGCTAAAATTTAAAAAAAAGGATTTTCTCGAATAGCGGAGCGTTTGAAACTCCTTTCAGAGATGGCAAGACTTTTTCAAAGGAAATCCGTACAACAGGATTCGATGGAACCGCGAGAATATTTTACAGTCGTCCAGAACGGGGAGTGGGGCCACTTAATAATTGGTATTTAAAAATGGTTCAAATGGCTCTGAGCACTATGGGACTTAACATCTGAAGTCATCAGTCCTCTAGAACTTAGAACTACTTAAACCTAACTAACCTAAGGACATCACACACATCCATGCCCGAGGCAGGATTCGAAGCTGCGACCGTAGCAGTCGCGCGGTTTCGGACTGAAGCGCCTAGAACCGCTCGGCCACCGTGGCCGGCAGATTTGGTGTTGGTTGGGCGAAGTCCTTCCTTGAACTTCGAGGACTGCAAGTGTTGTGTATGTGTGGAGAAGAACAAATTGTGGAATACCTTTCCAGAGCATTCTTTGTTCATTCACCTGTTCAACGGAGGACCCTATGATCAACAGTGGACAAATGTCATCTGATTTGGAAACCTGGTCGATGGGATTTTTTATCTGTATGTATACTGTTTGTACTGCAAAAGGTAGGTTTCTGAAACGAGTAAATAAAAAAAAACTAAAATAATGTCCTGAAGGAAGAGCACCAACACCAACAGTAGCACCAAAAGCAAGACACAAGAAATGACCTGTTGAAAGCTTTAATGGAAGAGCATCAGCTTCTCCCAGAAGAAATGGTTCAAATGGCTCTGAACATTATGGGATTTAGCTTCTAAGGTCATCAGTCCCCTAGAACTAAAAACTACTTAACATCTAACACATCCATGCCCGAGGCAGGATTCGAACCTGCGACCGCAGCGGTCGCGCGGTCTCCCAGAAGAAGGAAGGAGAAATTTGTCTGATGGAAACTAACTTGACAGTCTTCTCGAGTAACTTAGGTCCACGGAATACAACCATACACATCACAGTCGCTATTATTACCCAATTTTCCATCCTGCATGAAGACCTTAAAAATAGTGTCCCTTAGGAAGGACGCAAACACCAGTACTAGCACCAACAAAACACATCAAACCACATGTATGCGTCACTTATGGCATCCTTGCCCAGTTCGCCATCTGACTCAGACAGCTCCAAAATGCCATTCATTAGGAAGGACACCAACATCAACACTAGCACCAACGCAACCCTGAGTTCTACACGCACGCATTACACGTGCTGCCGTAGCTCACGTTATCCAAAGGGCACGCGTACCTCCGAAATAGTGTCCATTGGGATGGTTCGCAGCAAGCACTGAATGAAGTACTTGCCTGGGACACTTGCTACGTCAGTAACGGGACACTCTGCGGTCTTTGATTCTTCGTCAGGTACACGCTCCAGTAGGAGACGATACTAATAAAGAAAGCTGAATTCGCTACTGTGATAATTTGTAAATCTAGTCACCACCAGCCGGACCTCTATCGAAGACCCCAGCGATGGCGTCGGCTGCCGCCGCGGGGACGCGGGCCTGTCTCTCCAGCCGGCCAGAGCCGCGCGTGTGATCTCTAGTGCGGTGCTGCGTGCTGCGGCTGGAATGCACTTTCTCTGGCGACAGGACCTGGAAGTAGGCTCCTGGAAGCGACGCCGTGAAGGACGCCAGCGTCGTAAAGCAGGCGTCGCGTCTTCTGTCCGCCTCTTCCCGCTCCACTGGAATCCACTTAAATCTAAGCGGCGATGCGACACGAAGGCGGCCCGTCTGGTACGTGCCTAATCACTAGCTGTGGGGTCCCGTACGGGTATACAATTACCGAATGTCGAAACAGCCACCTGTCACTTTTTTTAGAAACAGTTTCTTTGACGTGCTTATGTAAATGACTTACTTCTTTGAAGCGATAGTAGGTCATAAGAGCCACAAAAAAGCATTAACTGACTTCCGGTCACACATCTTCACTTCTGTGACAAACGACACAGCATTTGATACTTTTACACTGCTGAAAGGTCCATATTTTGTCTTCTTCTGTGCCGAATGTTGCTAACGAATAGCAGGCTCGTTATTCTGCAGCGAGCTAACCAAATTGCTGCGCTACAACAGATTTTAAGCTCAAGATTAATGGCAAATGGTTGTTCATTACAGTCACAGGTACGAGAAGATGTAAATTATCAGTGCAGGTTTCGGTGATTAGAGGCTATCCCCAGAGCTACAAAATTAAAGGTATACACCATCTGGTCAAACCTTTCTGGGTACCCCTAAGTATCGCAGAATAGATGTCACTACAGGCGAACCCGCAAGTTTTGAAGGCAGGGATTATAGTGTTATTAGTACAAAAGCAGACCAAGCCAAGCAGACCAAGACAAGTACTGAAGGACAGGGACCATGGAGAATCACACTATACCATTTGGCAATCCGATGCAAGAGTTCAAATGCCTGTTGAAAGGTACTTGCCATCATGTGAAGCACCAGAACATATTTTATAGCATTCTGTATTGGGTACAGTAGAAGAACAGTTCGCAGACGACGACTGTGTCATCATGACAATCAACGCTATCATAAAGTAGTATCTACAAAGCAATGGTTTGTGGACAACATTCCTGAAATGTACTGGCCTGCCAAGAGGCCCAACATCGACCCAATGGAACACTTCTGCCATACATTAGAACGTCGATGGCGATCCATATCCCAGCGCCACTCACTACCTTCTCTGGTCTCGGCTCTTGGGGAAGAATGGTTGCCATTCCTCCACAGACTTTAAGACACCTCTAGGTGCTTCAGTCTGGAACCGCACTGCTGCTACGGTCGCAGGTTCGAATCCTGCCTCTGGTATGGATGTGTGTGATGTCCTTAGATTAGTTAGGTTTAAGTAGTTCTAAGTCTACGGGACTGATGACATCAGATGTTTAGTCCCATAGTGCTTAGATCCATTTGAACCATTTTGAAGAAACCTCTTTGAAAGTGGCCCCAGGAGGTTCAAGACCACTCTTCCTCGCGAGCCGAAACCAAAGAAGGTAGTCATGTTGGATGTTGAAGCCTGGAGCGAAGTCGACGTTCTGACACATCCCAAAGGTTTTCTCTTGGGTTCATATCTGGACACTGGGGAGCTCAGTCCATTTCGGGAGTGCTGTTGTCCACAAACCGTTGCCTATCAGATGACGCTTTACGACAGAGTTTATTGTCATGCTGATACAATCATCGCCTCAGAAATGTTCCTCTACTGCACGCAGCATACAGTGCTGTAAAACGTGTTCATATTGTAAATATGTATTGTATTTACAACACATCCGCCGGGAAAGCTTGAAGTGTCACATGTGTTCCTATTGTTCGGCGTTTAGAGTTTTCCTAAGCGCAATAAGGAGATCACGTCTTCACTACGAAAAACACCCCCACGCCGCAAAAACACCTCCTCGCTGTTGGTACTATACATGATGGCTCGTTACATTCTCCGGGCATTTGCCGCACCCAAACCCTTCTGTTGGCCTGGCACGGGTTATAGTGTGATTCATCACCTTAAATCGCTCATTTCCACTCATCCACTATCCAGTGGCGTCGCTCTTTATGCCATTTCAAGCGTCGGCAAGCACTGACTGTAGCAATTTGCGGCTTATTAGCAGTTTCTCGATCGTTTTACACCATTCTTTTTAACTCTCTACACACAATCAGTGTGCAAGTTGGACCGCTGGCAGCACTTCGGAACTCACAAGTGATTCCTCCCGCTGATTTCGTGCTGTCTTTTTAGAACCACCTTTCGCAAAGCTCGATGGTCCCTAGTCGTCAGTACATGTGATCTGCTCGCTGCTGGTTTAGCTGTGGTTGTTCCTTCGCGTTCACGCTTCATGGTCACATCTCCAGCAGCGGACTTCGGAGCTTTAAAAGGACTGAAATGGCCCTGATGTATTGTTAGTGTGGTGACATACGATAACTAGTCCATGTTCGTAAGTAACTGAGCTCTCCTGACGGGTCCATTCTGCTGTTACTTCTCTGCTGGCAACACACTGCACTGCACTAACTAACGGACTGATCATAGAGCCCGAGCGTGGCGTAGGGTAAGCAGCCTAGGGGCTGTTCCTCCTTGATCTTCTCTGATGATGTGCTTGACCTCTCGGGTGACTTGTCATAACTCTACTTATTTGTTGAAGTAGGCGATGGCTGCAAGATTTTCAGGGGCAGGCTTCTTCCTGCCTGATCGCCACACCTTCTTCATCCACTTCTCCGAGACTCGGTAGATGTGCTCCCTGTCCTGGGGAGGCGGTGGTGGTGGTGGTGGTGAGGGGTGAAGATCGGATTGGCGATGTTGATTATCCGTAGCTCCTTCCTCGATACCACCACATCGTACAACATGCTACGAATGTGGCAGCAGAGGTCGTATGGTTGGTGTGGAAGGGGAGGCTTGGGAGTGTCCGCTGGCGTGAATGGGTAGGGATTGTCCCTATGGGGGTACGCCCCGTCCCTAAGGCCGGTATTACACTATCAAATTTCTTTGTCAAACATTTGATCAAAGATGTGATCAAATATTCGTCAAATATATTAGACAAAGATCTTTGACGTGGCGCTAAAAAGGGGTATTACACTGTCATCATATTTTTCGTCAAAGTTCAAGATGGCTGACAACAACAACTTGTTATTAACCGCAGCAGTTGCATGTACCACAATTGCACTGTGTGCACATGCGGAAGAGAAGCGGGTGAAGCCGTGGGTTTTACGACGAGACGATAAAAGCATTCAACAAAACTTGTTACGTGAGCTGATAGTGGAGGACGTGAAGTCGTACATCAATTACTTAAGAATGGATGAGCATACGCCGGCCGGGCTGGCCGAGCGGTTCTAGGCGTTTACAGTCTGGAACCGCGCGACCGCTACGGTCGCAGGTTCGAGTCCTGCCTCGGGCATGGATGTGTGTGATGTCCTTAGGTTAGTTAGGTTTAAGTAGTTGTGATGACCTCAGAAGTCAAGTCCCATAGTGCTCAGAGCCATTTGAACCATTTTTGATCAGCATACATTTCTGTATGTGTTCAGTGAAGTGTATCCTCATATCACAAAGCACAAAACTCACTTAAGAACTGCTATATCTGCAGAAGACAGGCTCACTGTAACACTCCGATTCCTTGCTACAGGAGAGAGGTTAGGTTAGGTCAGGTCTCCAATCTTCTTAATCTATTTTTGTATTCAGGGTGCCTCACACTGTAAAGCGCCTCATCAGCTTCATGCAGCTCTATTAATTTTGTAGTTGTCGGTTCACACCAATTATATTTACCGGCAATGTTTATAAAAATACTACAGACGACAGACCGCTGCAGCGATGCTAGCGCTCCACGTGGTAACATGTCACATTGCAGTGAACAGAAGACAAGCGACTTCTTAGATCAAATCTACAGCGAGGCCCTAGATCTGATCAAATATTTGACGAAATTTGACGAAGTTTCCTATTACACCATCAAATTTCTTTGACAAAGATACCGGTTTAAGAGAGGCCACGATCTTCTTTACGAAGGGCTGCACGCTGCGCTCGTCCGGGAGCGGCAGGCACTCGGGCAGGTCTTCTTCCCCCGTCTGTTACAGGCAACACAATACTCCCAGCCTTCTTTTATACCGGGCTAGAGAGCCTGTATTCAGAGATAGTGGCCATAGGTGAAGTTGGCCGTGATTGGTTGATTAGCTTTGGCAGAAAAATGGCGCCAAACGTCTCTCGCGCTTCCTATGTTCGCCGTGCTTTTGAGTTGAAGTTCAGAGGACTTTTGGAAAGGTATTTGAATTATTGAGAGACTTGTTATGCGTTGTGCATGCATGTTCGATTTAGTTGTAAATCGTTTTTAGTACGTAATTAGCGTTTGCGATCTTAAATACGAGTTGAAATAATGAAGCGTTTTGTGACGAAGTCGGTAGGCCTACAAGTTTTTCTGAAGTCAATAGCTGACAGTCCTTGCTGGAAACTGAAAGTTCCTGTAATTGTTGTGCCATGCTCAATCGACTTTATACGGTCAAACTTTATTTAGTTCCGAATCAGAACACTAGGCATTATTTTGGTTTCAGTATTATTGCCTGACTGTTGACGCAGGCAAGTTGTAAGCACGTTTTCAGCAGTTTTCGTGGTTGCTGAAACATTATTCGTAGTAAATAATTGTAGGTACTCTTGAAGACAGTTTTTAATAGGCCTACTTAATGTGGGGTAGAAAGGATACGGTAGTTTTCTTGTTACGTTTGGTCGTTATTACAGTAGCCTACATTAAACATTACCTGATTTTTTGTAATCTTTTCCGTTTGTTATCTACGAGAGGTATTCTGAAAGAAAGTCGTAAGCAGTTGTTTACTTGTGACATGCAAAACGTTTGAAGGCGTGACAAGAAGTACTAATATATCTCACACTTTTTGCATGTCACATTCAGTAGTTCTAAGTTCTAGGGGACTGATGACCACAGATGTTAAGTCCCATAGTGCTTAGAGCCATTTGAACCATTTTTTGCATGTCAAGTAAACAACTGCTTACGACTTTCTTTCATCTGACGTAATACAGGTACGTCAAATCTTTAGCGTTATGCATTTCCGATACAAAACCAATGCTATACACTATTTTTTTTATTTACGTTACTTTCATTGCAATATGTCTAGTAAAAGAACTTTAAAGGAGATAAATGCAAGTAACGAATAATTTTTACAGCCACTGTATCAAATTTTCCTGTGCTGTACGTAGTAGGCTACTATATTATAGCTGTAAAGAAAGGCATTTAACGAATGATTTCGCCATATTGTCTTGTGCTTTTGATGCGGTGAGTGTGTACTCCACTATTCCACTACTGGCCATTCAAAAGACCCGCCCGCAGTTTGGCAGAAAAATGGCCGCCGTATCGTCCGGTTGGCCACTCTCCCTATGCAGGCTCTCTATACCGGGCCCGTCTCTCGTGACATCTAGCGGCAAATTCCGAATTACATATAGGTGCTCCGTAACTTTTGACCAGACGGTGTAGCTTCTCTATCTATGAATGGACAATGCTCTAGTGGTAAAAGCAGCTTCATTTGCTTTTTGCAGCAGGTGTCGAAGACGTGAACCACCTCCCTCCTCTCCTTTCTCTCCCGACACCTCCACCACCACGACGACCACCACCACCTCTAGAGCTGATCATTTGAGTTGAACGGTGAGCTTGCCGTATAGGCAGCTCACGAGACACAAGTGTCTCCTGTGGCCCAGTCTTAAGCTCTCGCTGGGAGAGCCCAGCGCGTGCTGGCTGAACAGACGCACTGCATTGGCTTTCTCCTTGCGTGGCGCCCCTGCAGTGGGTTCTGGGAAGAATGATCTGACAGAACGCGAGGCTTTGTTCTTCTCTGTGCCATGCCCTCCGCACCAGCCGCTGTGGAACGCAGTCAGCATTGAATGAGGTATTCACATCTCGTAAACAGTACGCACTTGTCGCTGAGAATTCAGCAACCGTCGCTCGCCACCTACTCGTCTGAGGTGTTCGAGGCTATACACTTTTCTCGTCATATTGACTGTGGAGTTTACTGTCGTATCCTCTGCAGTACTTAGCCATGTTTCAAGGCTTGACAAGCTAAAATATTGTGCACCAAAGTGCTGCACTGTTACGATGTCACTTGAACTAGCACCTGCTGGCGGTTTCTCTTGACTGAAGGCGAAGAATCAGTTCACCGAATTGTTTGTGCAACAGTTCTCGTTGCCAAACCTAAATTATATCTCAGTTATCCGTACTGCATTGCTAGTTGAATGAGCTACTTAGCTATAGTGTGGGGGTAATTAAAAGCAGAGTTATCCCATGCCTCTTTTTTTTTCATCATTCTTCTAACTAGTTTGATGCGGCTCGCCACGAATACCTCTCCTCTGCCAACCTCTTTGTCTCAGAGTAGCACTTGCAGCCTACGTTCTCAGTTATTTGCTGGATGTATTCCAGTCCTCTACAGTGTTTCCCCCCTACACTTCCCTCTAGTACCGTGGAAGTTATACCGTGATGGCTATACACTTTTCTCGTCGTATTGACTATTGAGTTTACTATCGTTTCCTCCGCAGATCTTAGCCATGTTTCAAGGCTTGACATGCTAAAATATTGTGCACCAAAAGTGCTGCACTGCTGCGATGTGACTTGAACTAGCACCTGCTGGCGGTTTCTCTTGGCTGAAGGTGAAGAATCAATCCACCGAATTGTTTGTGTAACAGTTCTCGTTGCCAAACCTAAATTATATCTCAGTTATCAGTACTGCATTGCCGGCCGCGGTGGTCTCGCGGTTAAGCGCTCAGTCCGGAACCGCGCGACTGCTACGGTCGCAGGTTCGAAGCCTGCCTCGGGCATGGATGTGTGTGATGTCCTTAGGTTAGTTAGGTTTAAGTAGTTCTAAGTTCTAGGGGACTGATGACCACAGAAGTTAAGTCCCATAGCGCTCAGAGCCATTTGAGCCAGTACTGCATTGACTGTTTAATGAGCTAGTGAACTATAGTGTGGGATAATGAAAAGCAGAGCTGTCCCGTTCTAGTTTACTATCGTCTCCTCCGCAGTTCTTAGTCATGTTCCAAGGCTTGACAAGCTAAAATATTGTGCACCAAAACTGCTGCACTGCTGCGATGTGACTTGAACTTGCACCTGCTGGCGGTTTCTCTTGGCTGAAAGCGAAGAATCAGTTCACCTAATTGTTTGTGCAACAGTTCTCATTGCCAAACCTAAATTATATCTCAGTTACCCGCACTGCATTGACTGTTCAATGAGCTAGTTAGCTATAGTGTGGCTTACATCTACATCATCTACATCTACGTGATTACTCTGCTATTCACAATAAAGGGTTCAGTGAACCACCTTCAAGCTGTCTCTCTACCGTTCCACTCTCGAACGGCACGCGGGAAAAACGAGCACTTAAACTTTTCTCTTATTTTATCGTATTGTAGGTGGGTGCCAACAGAATGTTTTCGCAATCGGAGGAGAAAACTGGTGATTGCAATTTCATGAGAAGATCCCGTCGCAACGAAAACCGCCTTTGTTTTAATGATTCCCACTCCAATTCACATATCGTGTCTGTGACACTATCTCCCCTATTTCGCGATAATACAAAACGAGCCGCCCTTCTTTGTACTTTTTCGATGTCATCCGTCAGCCCCACCTGATGCGGATCCCACATCGAACAGCAGTACTCCAGAATAGGGCGGACAAGCTTATTCTAAGCAGTCTCTTTTGTAGACCTGTTGCGCCTTCTAAGTGTTCTGCCAATGAATCGCAGTTTTTGGTTTGCTCTACCCACAATATTATCTATGTGATCGTTCCAATTTAGGTTATTGGTAATAGTAATCCCTAAGTATTTAGCTGAATTTACAGCCTTCAGATTTGTATGACTTGTCGCGTAATCGAAATTTAGCTGATTTCTTTTAGTACTCATGTGAATAACTTCACACTTTTCGTTATTCAGGGTCAATTGCCACTTATCGCACCATACAGATATCGTATCTAAATCGTTTTACAAGTCGTTTTGATCATCTGATTACTTTAGAAGACTATAAATGACAGCATCATCTACAAAGAATCTAAGACGGCTACTCAGATTGTCTCCTATGTCGTTAATATAGATCAGAAACAATAGAGGGCCTATAACACCCCCTTGGGGAACGCCGGATATTACTTCTGTGTTACTCAATGACTTTCCGTCTATTACTACGATTTGTGACCTTTCTGACAGGAAATCACGAATCCAGTCGCACAACTGAGGCGATACTCCGTAGGCACTCAGTTTGGTTAGAAGACGCTTGTGAGGAACGGTGTCGAAAGCCTTCTGGAAATCTAAAAATATGGAATCAATTTGACATCCCCTATCGATAGCACTTATTACTTCATGAGTATAAAGAGCTAGTTGTGTTTCACAAGAACGATATTTTCTGAATCCGTGCTGACTATGTAATTAAAAGCAGAGCTGTCCCATTCCTCTTGTTTTTTTTGAGACATCAGTCTTCTAACTGGTTTGATGTGGCTTGCCACGAATTCCTCTCCTCTGCCAACCTCTTCGTCTCAGAGTAGCACCTGCAGCCTACGTTCTCAGTTATTTGCTGGATGTATTTCATCCTCTACAGTTTCTGCCCTCTACAGCTCCCTCTAGTACCATGGAAGTTATACCGTGATGTCTTAACAGATGTCCTACCGTCCTGACCCCTGCTCTTGTCAATGTTTTTCATATACCCCTTTCGTCGCCGATTCGCCGTAGAACCTCCTCATTACTTACCTTATCAGTCAACCTAATTTTAAACATTCTTCTGTAGCACCACATCTCAAATGCTTCGATTCTCTTCTGTTCCGGCTTTCCCGCAATCCATCCTTCACTACCTTACAATGCTGTGCTTCAAACGTATATGCGCAGAAATTTCTTCCGCAAATTAAGGCCTATGTTTGATACGATCAGATTCCTCTTTGCCAGTAATGCCCTTTTTGCCAGTGCTAGCCTGCTTTTGATGTCCTTCCTGCTCCGTCAGCCGGCCGATGTGGCCGAGCGGTTCTAGGCGCTTCAGTGTGGAACCACGCGACCGCTACGGTCGCAGGGTCGAAACCTGCCTCGTGCATGGATGTGTGTGATGTCCTTAGGTTAGTTAGGTTTAAGTACTTCTAAGTTCTAGGGGACTCATGGCCTCAGCTGTTAAGTCCCATAGTGCTCAGAATTGCTACAACAGCGTCGCTTCAGGAACACTCTTTGGCCCCAAACTCCCCAGACATGAACATTATTGAGCATATGTAGGATACCTTGCAACCTGTTGTTATGAGACCTCCACCCCCGCATAGTCTTACCGAATCATGGACAGCCGTGCAGGATTCATGGTGTCAGTTCCCTCCAGCACTACTTCAGACGTTAGTCGAGTACATGCCACGTCGTGCTGGGGCACTTCCTGGTGGTGGTGGGAGCCCTAAACGATATTAGGCAGGTATACCAGTTTCTTTGGTTCTTCAGTGTATTAACCCAGTTGGTAGTTCCAGATGAACATTTTCTTCCAAGACGAAAATTTTCGGATATATCGGTTGCTAGCACATGGGACTTTGGCGTAAGCGACATAATGAAGAGAAAAATAAAATAGACACAAAAAAGTTTTGCATGACCTCGGTTCCCAGAACTCCTCAACAAAGACGTTGGCTGTGGATATTGTATCACAGACACAGTCCCTTTGACTGTTTAGAGACGTCACTAAACCTGCCCAAAGATGTAAACAACCATGCATGAGCAGCGCTTATTAGGCGGAGTGGGTCCGACAGCCTATCGGTTCCAGTCATCCCACCAGGAAGGAGGTACACGGCTCGTGTTGTCTGTAGTTAAACCATGCCTAGACGGCCAATACCGCGGCTCGATCTTGTCCGCATTGTTACTTTCTGTCAGGAAGGTCTCTCAACAAGATAAATGAGTGTTGCATATGCCTTCAACCAGACAATCGTCGGAGACATGTTTGGAGGCAATCCGATCAGGGTGAACGCCTTTGACACACTGACCAGCGAGTACAGCATGGTGGAGCTTCCCTGCTGTTTTGGGGTGGCAATATGTGGGGCCGACGTATGCCGCAGGTGGTCATGGAAGGCGCCGTAACGGCTATACGATACGTGAATGCCATCCTCCGACCGCTAGTGCAACCATATCGGCAGCATATAGGCTAGCCATTCGTCTTCATGGACGACAATTCGCGTCCCCACCGTGCACATCTTGTGAATGACTTTCTTCAGGATAACGACATCGCTCGACTAGAGGGGCCAGCTTGTTCTCCAGACACGAACCCTATCGGACATGCCTGGGATAGATTGAGAAGGGCTGTTAATGGACGACGTGACCCACCATCCACTCTGAGGGATCTACGCCGAATCGCCGTTGAGGAGTGCAACAATCTGGACCAACAGTGCCTTGTGGATAGTATGCCACGACGAATACAGGTATGCATCAAAGCAAGAGGACGTACCACTGGGTATTAGAGGAACCGGTGTGTACAGCAATGTGGATCACCACCTGTGAAAGTCTCGCTGTATGGTGGTACAACATGCAATGTGTGGTTTTCTTGAGCAATAAAAATGGCGGAAATTATGTTTGTGTTGATCTCTATTCCAATTTTCTGTAAGGTTCCGGGACTCTCGGAACCGAGGTGATGCAAAACTTTTTTTGATGTGTGTAATGGCGGTCATGATAATAACGCTTCACGGTAAACGGAGGGTTTCACAACAATATAGCAGAAAACAAGCCAGGGAGAAATGTCGAGAAAGTTGCTCGAAATTCAGGAAATTTATGTTTAATAATTCACTATGGGGAGATGTATGTGAAATGTAATGCAGGCTGTGTAGCACGTCACAGAAGCGAGAGACAGTTTGCTTCGTGTAGTGGGAGCGACGCAGGTCGCAGCAGATGCCATTTATTTTGTTATGACAGAGGACCCCAGCCCGTACTGCTCTGCAGTTAGTTGTCAGAGCGGCGCAACTTACGCAACGCGTATTTCCATAGAGAGTACCGGTTGGACCGGGTCCACACCCAGCCCGGGTGCTGAGCCAGGACTCCGGCTCGGCGACCGCCGCCCGACTCACCTCAGCGCGCTTCCGCTCCGGCTGTGCACAACACGCGTTATCCGCAGATAAGAAGCTCCTCGCTTTCAACCGTTATTAGTCCCGGTACATCCACGTCAAAACTGTATATTGCAGTCGTTCCTAGACGGGGGGAAATTACCTCCTGAGGGGTGAAACGAAATTTTCTGAGGGGTAAAAACTAAACGATTTGATACTGTTTCACGAAGCTAAATTATTTTCGAAATATCATTACTATTATCACAGTTTTGTAAGACTCTAATACTGAATATATAAGTTATCCATAATTACTTTTTCTCAGTTAGTAGCATTAATGCAGTGGAGGTTACAGGTTCCTCACATAGCCCACCCATTACACACACATGTTGTGTTTTGTCCCGTACATCGCAGATGATAAAAGTGAGACATGTACGTAACAAATGCTAAATATCTCAAGAACATGTCTTCTCCAAGCTATAGATGGTACCTGCAGTAGTTCAAAAATTGCTTCATTATTCGTTTCGAAACAGATAAATGAATTAATTGACAGCACGACACAGCAGTGACTACTTAAGGCCTACTATAGTTCTGTAGACAGCAATATTATTATTATTATTATCGCTATTACTATTCGTGTCTCTGGTCAGACATAAAGCATTAACAGCCTCAGTCTTCCAATTTCTCCCAGTTCAGAAGTAATGAGTGCAGCAATCAAGTGATTTACGAACAGTAAGTAGAGTGCACACATTTTAACTTGGTTGATTTAAAATGGGGTTGCAGTGTGCAGGTCAAACAAGTGCCGCAATGGGCAGAATAATGCAGGGGAAGTACACTACTGGCCATTAAAATCGCTACACCAAGAAGAAATGCAGATGATAAACGGGTATTCATTGGACAAATATAATATACTAGAACTGACGTGTGATTACATTTTCACGCAATTTGGTTGCATAGATCCTGAGAAATCAGTACCCAGAACAAACACCTCTGGCCGTAATAACGGCCTTGATACGCCTGGGCATTGAGTCAAACAGAGCTTGGATGGCGTGTACAGGTACAGCTGCCCATGCACCTTCAACACGATACCACAGTTCATCAACAGTAGTGACTGGCGTATTGTGACGAGCCAGTTGCTCGGCCACCATTGACCAGACGTTTTCAGTTGGTGAGAGATCTGGAGAATGTGCTGGCCAGGGCAGCAGTCAAACATTTTCTGTATCCAGAAAGGCCCGTACAGGACATGCAACATGCAGTCGTGCATTATCCTGCTGAAATGTAGGGTTTCGCAGGGATCTAATAAAGGGTAGAGCCACGGGTTGTAACCCATCTGAAATGTAACGTCCTCTGTTCAAAGTGCTGTCAATGCGAACAAGACGTGACTGAGACGTGTAACCATTGGCACCCCAAACCATCACGCCGGGTGATACGCCAGTATGGCGATGACGAATATACTCTTCCAATGTGCGTTCACCGCGATGTCGCCAAACACGAATGCTACCATCATGATGCTGTAAATAGAACCTGGATTCATCCGAAAAAATGACGTTTTGCCATTCGTGCACCCAGGTTCGTCATTGAGTACACCATCACAGACAGAAATCGGTTGGAAACTTTCCTCGTGTCAGCACGTTGTAGGTGTCGCCACCGGCGCCAAACTTGTGTGAGTGCTCTGAAAAGCTATTCATTAGCATATCACAGCATCTTCTTCCTGTCGGTTAAATTTCGTGTCTGTAGCACGTCATCTTCGTGGTGTAGCAATTTTAATGGCCAGTAGTGTGTATTTCGTAACAAGTATCTACCCTCGCTGTAGATAGCTAGCTTTTTCATTTGAGAAGGATTTGTGGGTAACACTTGTGATGCATCACGAATTCCTTTGTCATTCATTCTAACACCTTTGTTTTGTTGTGGTTTTCTGTAACTAATCAAGATCATTCTTGTGCTTAGAAGGAATTATATTATTTGGTAATAAGGTATTATACAAACCGCAGTGGGTGTACTATAATAAGTTACTGTAGCAAACTCTATGATAGTCCAAACCTTTGTTGATGTGTGTATGTACTCGTATACGGCGGTTCTGTATGTGCACCATCGCGCCTTACACAGAGGTCTTCGCATACCCATGTCCTCCTTCACATCTTGCGGAGCGTCTCAAAAATTATGCTTCGAAAGGCTCCCTCAACACTTGTTTTGCAAATCTTCATTAGTCTTGCGCCCACGTTGATCTACGCAGGACTTGCTTATTCCACATAATAAGTTGTCTTGAGTGGTAAGGTGCGGGGTTGGTGGCGGCCATTTCAGTGGGACTGAAAGTGTTGCTGAACATGCCCAATCCAGCGACTCCAAAACTGTTCGACAAAGCACTAACGCACCTGAATAGCAAAGTGTGCTAGAGTGCATTCTGCTCTAACCGCACATGAACCATGATTACCTTGTCTTCGAGCCGAAGTATAACCACTTTTGTAACGTGTTAAAATAAGAATTTCCATGGTCCAAATGGGTATGGTGATGACATCCTGGCTCACAGTGTAACACAAAGTAAGTGCCTTTCCAACTCTTGTGCTTAATGGGAATTTCCTTACACCAAAAAAACACGTGCTTCCTGTGTAAACTGCGATATATCGCGCATTCATCAGAAAATAACTCTCTTGAGCAATTCTCGGCACTTGCGAATTGTGTAAACAAAGCACCACAAGCTGCAACTCGTTGCTCATGTCGATGTGAAATAATTCATTCACAAACAGCGGACTAAATCTTTTCATTTTCAAAACTTTTTTAATGTCGTCATGTATTGTTGACCACGGTACCTGAAGGTCAGCTGCTCTTTGGTGATAACGACACACGTTTCCTTACGTCCATGACGAGGTCTTATTTTGACAATGCCTGAAACAAAAGCACGTTTTCCCAATCAAGTCAGGTTACTTTCAAATGTTCAAATGTGGGTGAAATCTTATGGGACTTAACTGCTAAGATCATCAGCCCCCAAGCTTACACACTACTTAACCTTAACTATCCTAAGGACAAACACACACATCCATGCCCAAAGGAGGACTCGAACCTCCGCCGGGACCAGCCGCACAGTCCATGACTGCAGCGCCTAAGACCGCTCGGCTAATCCCGCGCGCCTCAGATTAGAGTCACAGTTTTGTCAGCGCGAAATCTAAATGCACTCGTTATCTTTTTCATTGTGTGCTCTATTTGTAGACGTTCAATAGATCCACCCACGTGCCCCAATGGTGTAGTTGTGTGCGAGCCTAGCGTCCAAGGCTTCACAGCTAAGAACAATGTAATACTAGAGAAAAGGTACCCCTGAGAGTGCTATATGGCCTTTCTTTTAGCTCCAGTTCCTTACTAAGCGTGAAAGAATTCATAATGCTTGTATTTATAAAGAAAAAATGCGACAACATTTCCAACTCTTCCCGTCAATTTGCAGCCCAGTCTTGGTCACCACATTGCAGCTGTTCATCTTAACATATCCCTATTACTATCAGTTTAATAAGTCACAGCTGCAAAATACTAACGCGAATTCTTTACAGACGAATGGAAAAACTGGTAGAAGTCGACCTCGGGGAAGATCAGTTTGGATTCCGTAGAAATGTTGGAACACGTGAGGCAATACTGACCCTACGACTTATCTTAGAAGCTAGATTAAGGAAGGGCAAACCTACGTTTCTAGCATTTGTAGACTTAGAGAAAGCTTTTGACAATGTTGACTGGAATACTCTGTTTCAAATTCTAAAGGTGGCAGGGGCAAAATACAGGGAGCGAAAGGCTATTTACAATTTGTACAGAAACCAGATGGCAGTTATAAGAGTCGAGGGACATGAAAGGGAAGCAGTGGTTGGGAAGAGAGTGAGACAAGGCTGTAGCCTCTCCCCGATGTTATTCAATCTGTGTATTGAGCAAGCAGTGAAGGAAACAAAAGAAAAATTCGGAGTAGGAATTAAAATCCATGGAGAAGAAAAACTTTGAGTTTCGCCGATGACATTGTAATTCTGTCAGAGACAGCAAAACACTTGGAAGAGCAGTTGAACGGAATGGACAGTGTCTTGAAAGGAGGATATAAGATGAACATCAACAAAAGCAAAACGAGGATAATGGAATGTAGTCGCATTAAGTCGGGTGATGTTGAGGGAATTAGATTAGGAAATGAGACGCTAAAATTAGTAAATGAGTTTTGCTATTTGGGGAGCAAAATAACTGATGATGGTCGAAGTAGAGAGGATATAAAATGTAGACTGGCAATGGCAAGGAAAGCGTTTCTGAAGAAGAGGAATTTGTTAACATCGAGTATAGATTTAAGTGTCAAGAAGTCGTTCCTGAAAGTATTTGTATGGAGTGTAGGCATGCATGGAAGTGAAACAAGGACGATAAATAGTTTAGACAGGAAGAGAATAAAAGCTTTCGAATAATGCTGAAGATTAGATGGTTAGATCACGCAACTAATGAGGAGGTATTGAATAGAATAGGGGAGAAGAGGAGTTTGTGGCACAACTTGACAAGAAGAAGGGACCGGTTGGTAGGGCATGTTCTGAGGCATCAAGGGATCACAAATTTAGCATTGGAGGGCAGAGTGGAGAGTAAAAATCGTAGAGGGAGACAAAGAGATGAATACATTAAGCAGATTCAGAAGGATGTAGGTTGCAGTAAGTACTGGGAGATGAAGAAGCTTGCACAGGATAGAGTAGCATGGAGAGCTGCATCAAGGCAGTCTCAGGACTGAAGACCACAACAACAACAATTACTCTTACGAAATTCATTAACAGGTTCACAATATAGAAAATTTCAAACGCTGTTCATCTGACCAAACTAGCTTAGTACACTAGCGTAGTACAGATACAGCGTTTCATAGTGACAGATTTTTAGAACTTAGAATTATCACAAAATGTGCTATTTGTGTAGATCATATTTACCAATCATGAATTCTGCATTGATTCTGTAAGCATCCAAATCATTATCTTTCCTGCAATAAGGAAGTGAATTAACAGCTATTCACATAAAAACCAGAGCAGTTACGAGTATATTGACGTCCGTGGCCCAAAGAATGCAATGTGATGCACACAGCGTGGAAGAACTTCGCTATAGACGAACTGAATCGAGAGCAGCAATTGTATAGAATTTTAAATCTGAAAATCGTCTCACTTTTCATTGCTTTGTAAGAGGCTTAGTAGGCATCATTTATTGTATAATGATGATGTTGGTGTCGCCGGCCGGAATGGCCGAGCGGTTCTAGGCGCTACAGTCTGGAACCGCGCGACCGCTACGGTCGCAGGTTCGAATCCTGCCTCGGGCATGGATGTGGGTGATGTCCTTAGGTTAGTTAGGTTTAAGTAGTTCTAAGTCCTAGGGGACTGATGACCTCAACAGTTAAGTCCCATAGTCCTGAAAGCCATTTGAACCATTTTTTTTATGTTGGTGTGAGGGCGCACAACGTCAAGGTTATCGGCATCCTTGTAGAATTTGAATTTAATGCTTCGTGAGGACAAAGTCATCTTCTTGCGATAATGGTCCGTGGGCATATATTAGCGACCTGCAAGATTGTGTGGCAGTGGTAAAACGGACAGCGAATGCTTATTAGTATATTAAAATGAGTTATGAAAAGGAAGCTAGGGTGCTCATAGTTAACGTTCTGTCGACATCATGTCCTTACAAAGGGAGTACAGCGTGGAGATGGATAAGGACGGGAAAGGGACCAGTCGTGATCCTGTTGAAGGGATCATTCCAGTCTTCGATGAAGTGATTTAGGAATACTGCGGTAAAGTAAAAGCAGGCTGCTCGAGAGAAACTGAATCTCGTTCCATCCGAATACGAGTCGATTGTTCCCTTTCGACATTTTACACTGTCACTTTCACCCAAACCTCCAGACGTCAGACACTCGGATCGATATCAAACGTGTGTGTCGATAGAATATCAACCGAAACATCGATTTAATTCGTGCTGCCATCCAGTAGAACATGCGTAAACGGTGATTACAAGAAACACCAAAAGTACGGAGTTAAGGTGTCTGGTAAGTGAATTAAAAAAGCATTAGATTGTCGTAGCTAAGGTCGCGATTTCGAAACCTACTGATGCCAGACGCCTTAATACTATCGCCTCGCAGATAGGCTTTTCCTTTACTCCGTAATTTTGGTGATACTTTTAATTACCGTTTACGCTTGTTCTACTCGGCGACAGCACTTAGCAAGAACTAAATCGGTGTTTTGGTTGATACTCTATCGACATACAGCGTTTGGTACCGATCCGAGTGTCTGACATCTGAAGGTTTGGGAGTTAGCTACACTCTCCAAACAAAGAGTTAACTTGGCTCTTGGCACGAGCTCATCAAAGTAGCAAAACCATGATGTACAGATGAAATTTGGGAGACAGAATAAGCAGCCAACAGGAATTCGCAGTATTTACCTCTACCGACCCCACGAGGGCCTCCAGACACCTTCGTACGCCTCTTTTGTAGATGCTGAAAGGGGAATAAAACCACGCGTTTGCTTTATTCATTGCAGATAGATCACACGTCGCTTCACAGATCGCTGGAACTCGGAACTCATGGTTTTCCAATGAAGCTCTGTCACCCTTGCTCGACTATCTATTTGTATGGAACATTCGAGTTGGAAACACGTGCTCAGACTCGCTACGAGTAAAAAGATCTTCTGACAAGGCCATTCAAGCATCACGCATACATTTCGTTGTGTTCGGCTGATTCTGTAATCGTATTCGTCAATCGGCCGCACTGCTCTTCGAAATGTGTTCTCTTCCGCGAATCATGACTCACGCTTGACGTGAGATCCTTATCCCGTGACGGCAAGGCATGGTAAGCGTGGCATCATTTCGCCAACTGGAAACAAATACTTAAGCCCCACGCTTGTCCCTAGAGTTCTCCCATTTTACCACAAATTCAGCTGGCCTTTACAACAACGGCTCTTGTCTTAATTTGTGCCCAACAATCCTGTCTCTTGAGGCTGCTAGTCACTTGTACGAGGGCAGTTCAATAAGTAATGCAACACATTTTTTTTCTCGGCCAATTTTGGTTGAAAAAACTGGAAATTTCTTGTGGAATATTTTCAAACATTCCCGCTTCGTCTCGTGTAGTTTCATTGACTTCCAACAGGTGGCAGCGCTGTACGGAGCTGTTGAAATGGCGTCTGTAACGGATGTGCGTTGCAAACAACGGGCAGTGATCGAGTTTCTTTTGGCGGAAAACCAGGGCATCTCAAATATTCATAGGCGCTTGCAGAATGTCTACGGTGATCTGGCAGTGGACAAAAGCACGGTGAGTCGTTGGGCAAAGCGTGTGTCATCATCGCCGCAAGGTCAAGCAAGACTGTCTGATCTCCCGCGTGCGGGCCGGCCGTGCACAGCTGTGACTCCTGCAATGGCGGAGCGTGCGAACACACTCGTTCGAGATGATCGACGGATCACCATCAAACAACTCAGTGCTCAACTTGACATCTCTGTTGGTAGTGCTGTCACAATTGTTCATCAGTTGGGATATTCAAAGGTTTGTTCCCGCTGGGTCCCTCGTTGTCTAACCGAACACCATAAAGAGCAAAGGAGAACCATCTGTGCGGAATTGCTTGCTCGTCATGTGGCTGAGGGTGACAATTTCTTGTCAAAGATTGTTACAGGCGATGAAACATGGGTTCATCACTTCGAACCTGAAACAAAACGACAATCTATGGAGTGGCGCCACACCCACTCCCCTACCAAGAAAAAGTTTAAAGCCATACCCTCAGCCGGTAAAGTCATGGTTACAGTCTTCTGGGACGCTGAAGGGGTTATTCTGTTCGATGTCCTTCCCCATGGTCAAACGATCAACTCTGAAGTGTATTGTGCTACTCTTCAGAAATTGAGGAAACGACTTCAGCATGTTCGTAGGCACAAAAATCTGAACGAACTTCTCCTTCTTCATGACAACGCAAGACCTCACACGAGTCTTCGCACCCGAGAGGAGCTCACAAAACTTCAGTGGACTATTCTTCCTCATGCACCCTACAGCCCCGATCTCGCACCGTCGGATTTCCATATGTTTGGCCCAATGAAGGACGCAATCCGTGGGAGGCACTACGCGGATGATGAAGAAGTTATTGATGCAGTACGACGTTGGCTCCGACATCGACCAGTGGAATGGTACCGTGCAGGCATACAGGCCCTCATTTCAAGGTGGCGTAAGGCCGTAGCATTGAATGGAGATTACGTTGAAAAGTAGTGTTGTGTAGCTAAAAGATTGGGGAATAACCTGGTGTATTTCAATGCTGAATAAAACAACCCCTGTCTCAGAAAAAAAAGTGTTGCATTACTTATTGAACTGCCCTCGTATTTAAGGGGGGTGGGACGTCAAACGGGCCGACTTAGAGAAGGAGAGGCACCACAGGACATTTTAATTTGCACTGTCTATACTTTCACGAGTAAATTCATAAAACTAGGTCAGCATGATCAGGAAGGATTCAGGATTCACACTCATAGCAGTGGAAGTTCAAAACCACAAAAAAGTAATATTTTTTAAATGTGAAATTTCATGATTTTTTCACTTACTGTTGGCTGCATTTGTTGCTATAGGTACACTTTTCTTCATAAGTAAGAGAGATTCTTCGATGAATTTTGCACAGCTTACAAACCATACTTACAGGTGTATGAAACTCTAGAATTTATTTAATCTATGGAAAAATGAATGGGCTGTTACGTTTTAAACTTCGTGTTTTAGAGAAAACTCGAATTTTATAGTTAATTATCTCAATTTTTATCACAATTTTTAACAGATTTGGGAAATTCTAGAGTTTCATACACCTGTAAGGTGTATGCTGTGCAAAATTCATCAAAGAATCTCTCTTACTTATGAAGAAAAGTGTACCTACAGCAACAAATGCAGCCAATACCAAGTGAAAAAAATGATCAAATTTCACATGTAAAAAAAATCGTTTTGTTATGTTTTTGAACTTCCTCTGCTATGAGTGTGAACCCTGAATCCTTCCTGGTCATGCTAACAAACTTTTATGAATTTATTTGTAAATGTAAAGACAGTGTAAATTAAAATGTCCTGTGGTGCCTCTCCTGCTCCAAATCGGCCCGTTTCACCCTTAAAGGAATTCAACGTGTGGTAATATAATATGTCTTTTTCCTGAGACATCTAAGTCTCTCCATTATCTACGATAACGATCGAAGCAGAAGAACTGAATTAAAATTTGTGCTCTGATGGGACACGAACCCTTATATTATCTGTTCAGATTATAGTAACTGAATATGGTGCCTTGCTAGGTCGTAGCAAATGACGTAGCTGAAGGCTATGCTAAACTGTCGTCTCTGTAAATGAGAGTGTATGTAGCCAGTGAACAACCGCTAGCAAAGTCAGCTGTCCAACTGGGGCGAGTGCTAGGGAGTCTCTCTAGACTAGACCTGCCGTGTGGCGGCGCTCGGTCTGCAATCACTGATAGTGGCGACACGCGGGTCCGACGTATACTAACAGACCGCGGCCGATTTAAAGGCTACCACCTAGCATGTGTGGTGTCTGGCGGTGGCACCACAGTTCCCTCTTGGCTCTTGTACAGATTGTATATTACCCGTCTTTCCCTATAGCTTACCCCTATTTTTCTCAGAATTTCGAACATCTTGCACCATTTAACACTGTTGAACGATTTTTGCAGGTCGACAGATCCTGCGAAAGTGTCTCGATTTTTCTTCAGACTTGCTTCCTTTATCAACCGCAACGTCAGAACAGCCTCTCTGGTGCCTTTACCTTCCTAAAGTCCGCCCCCAGTAGCTGAGTGGTCGCGTGTTCGGTCAAAAAGCTGGTTGGCCTCTGTAATAAAAAAACTGAGTAGAAGGATCAACAAACGAACTTGACCGGATGTCATGTGACGTCCGCAACGACCAAACACAGCGATCAACAACGAACAAAATGCAAAAACAAAAATAAGTGGTCAGCGCGACAGAATGTCAATCCTAAGGGTCCGGGTTCGATTCCTGGCCGGATCGGAGATTTTCTCCTCTCAGGGACATGGCGTTGTGTTGTCCTAATCATCATTTCGTCCTCATCGACGCGCAAGTCGCCGGAGTGGCGTCAAATCGAAAGACTTGCACCCGGCGAACGGTCTGCCTGACGGGAGGTCCTAGTCACATAACATTTATTTTTACCTTCCTAAAGCCAAACTGATCATCTAACACAAACTCAGTTTTCTTTTCCATTCTTCTGTGTATTATTCATGTCAGAAACTCGGATGCATGAGCTGTCAAACTCATTGAGCGATAATTCTCGTACTTGTCGGCTCTTGCAATCTTGGAAATAATGTGGATGATCTAGAATGAAATTTTCACTCTACAGCAGAGTGTGCGCTGATATGAAACTTCCTGGCAGATTAAAACTGTGTGCCAGACCGAGACTCGAACTCAAACAAGGTTCGCAGGAAAGCTTCTGTGAAGTTTGGAAGGTAGGAGACGAGATACTGGCGGAATTAAAGCTGCGAGGACGGGACGTCAGTCGTGCTTGGGTAGCTCAGTCGATAGGGCACTTGCCCGCGAAAAGCAAAGGTCCCGAGTTCGAGTCTCGGTCCGGCACACAGTTTTAATCTGCCAGGAAGTTTCAATGTGGATGATGTTTTTTCGAAAGTCACATGGTATATCGCCAGTCTCATACCTTCTACTCGCCAACGTGAATAGTCGTTTCGTTGCCACTTTCCTCAACTTGTCCGACTGTAAGCGATCTAATGCAGAAAAATAATGACGATGATGGTCTCGAATCGAGGAGTGAGGCGAAGGGCCCAGTTGAGGACCCGCTTGCCCTGTACCACGGCAGCCAGGAGGGACCCGGTTTACGTAACTGCGCCGGCGGCTGCTGCTGTGGCTGCGAAGGAGTGGCCAGCCGAATTCCAGCGCCAGTCGCTAGCCGAAGGCCGGGGACGACATCGCCGCAGCTCCTGCGTGGCTACGATAGCACACCTACCTTTCACGCTCACGCGAGCGCTGAGCCGAAGTTTGTGGAGCAGGCGTTTACATCAAGGACTGCTTTCCTACTGCACTGATGATTTCTGTTGCGCTTTAAATCAAGTGACATGTTGGTCTATGGAATAGTTTGAAGTACACTGGTATGCAAAATTTGACAACGAAAGTAACTTCCTCATGATATGTCACTACCAAGTACACTACTGGCTAAAATTGCTACACCAACAAGAAATGCAGATGATAAACGGGTATTCATTGGACAAGTATATTATACAAGAACTGACATATGATTACATTTTCACGCAATTTGGCTGCATAGATCCTGAGAAATCAGTACCCAGAACAACCACCTCCGGCCGTAATAACGGCCTTGATACGCCTGGGCATTGAGTCAAACAGAGCTTGGATGGCGTGTACAGGTACAGCTGCCCATGCAGCTTCAACACGGTGCCACACTTCATCAAGAGTAGTGACTGGCGTATTGTGACGAGCCAGTTGATCGGCCGCCATTGACCAGACGTTTTCAATTGGTGAGAGATCTGGAGAATGTACTGAACAGGGCAGCAGTCGAACATTTTCTGTATCCAGAAAGGCCCGTACAGAACCTGCAACATACGGTGGTGCATTATCCTGCTGGAATGTAGAGTTTCGCAGGTATCGAATGAAGGGTGGAGCCACGGGTCGTAACACATCTGAAATGTAACGTCCACTGTTCAAAGTGCCTTCAATGCGAACAAGAGGTCACCGAGACGTGTAACCAATGGCACCCCATACCATCACGCCGGGTGATACGCCAGTATGGCGATGACGAATACACGCATCCAATGTGCGTTCACCGCGATGTCGCCAAACACGGATGCGACCATCATGGTGCTGTAAATAGAACCTGGATTCATCCGAAAAAATGACGTTTTGCCATTCGTGCATCCAGGTTCGTCGTTGAGTACACCATCGCAGGCTCTCCTGTCTGTGATGCAGCGTCAAGGGTAACCGCAGCCTTGGTCTCTGATCTGATAGTCCATTCTGCTGCAAACGTCGTCGAACTGTTCGTGCAGATGGTTGTTGTCTTGCAAACGTCCCCATCTGTTAGCGATCGAGAGGTGGCTGCACGATCCGTTACAGCCATGCGGATAAGATGCCTGTCATCTCGACTGCTAGCTCGGTACGGGCTTTTGTTGAAGTTTCGAGAACATACCTTCAGCGAGGAGTCAAGCAGTATATTACTCCTTCCTACGTGTATCTCGCGAAGAGACCATGAGGATAAAATCAGAGAGATTAAAGCCCACACAGAAGCATACCGACAATCGTTGTTTCCACGAACAATACGAGACTGCAGCACAAGGGAGAACCGATAGAGGTACTCAACGTACCCCCCGCTACACGCCGTCAGGTGGCTTGTGGAGTATGGATGTAGATGTAGACGTAGATGTAGCGGTACGAGGCCATTGGGATCCAGCACGGCGTTCCGTATTAGTCTCCTGAACACACCGATTCCATATTCTGCTAACAGTCATTGGATCTCGACCAACGCGACGAGCAATGTCGCGATACGATAAACCGAAATCGCGATAGGCTACAATCCGACCTTTATCAAAATCGGAAACGTGATGGTAGGCATTTCTCCTCCTTACACGAGGCATCACAACAACGTTTCACCAGGCAACGCCGGTCAACTGTTGTTTGTGTATGAGAAATCGGTTGAAACTTTCTTCACGTCAGCACGTTGTAGGTGTCGCCACCGGCGCCAACCTTGTGTGAATGCTCTGAAAAGCTAATCATTTGCATATCGCAGCATCTTCTTACTATCGGTTAAATTTCGCGTCTGTAACACGTCATCTTCGTGGTGTAGCAATTTTAATGTCCAGTAGTTTAACATACTGGGTGACAATTATTGACCTACATGAAATAAAATCATCATAACTTCTGAAGTGTTTGCGTTAGAACGTTCAAACTGCACAACTGGGCGCGGGGCATCATGGAAATTAGTAAAATGGTTCAAATGGCTCTTAGCACTATGCGACTTGACTTCTGAGGTCATCAGACGCCTAAAACTTAGAACTAATTAAACCTATCTAACCTAAGGACATCACACACTTCCATGCTCGAGGCAGGATACGAACCTGCGACCGTAGCGCTCGCTCGGTTCCAGATTGTAGCGCCTAGAACCGCACGGCCACTCCGGCCGGCGGTTATTAGTATGCGCATGATAGTCTGGTTTAGCGACGAAACCCACTTTCGTTTGAATGGAGTCTGGTTTAGCGACGAAACCCACTTTCGTTTGAATGGGTTCGTCAATAAGCAAAACTAGGCATTTGGGGGACCGAGAATCTCTTCACCCTCAATGGGTGACTGTATGGTGTGCAATGTCCAGGCATGGAATAATCGGCGCGATGGTAAGTGAAGGTTTTAGAAGATGATTTCATCCCCATTATCCAAACTGACCCTGATTTCGACAGGATGTCATTCATGCAAGATGAAGCTCGACCCCATCGAAGCAGGAGAGTGATGTCGTGGAGGAGCACTTTGGGGGTAACTAGGGGTCACTGTCGTGGGCTTCGGTTGCGACTCCTTTTCGTAGGTCTATATTAAAGACAAAGTGTACGACAATGACCCCAAAACCATTGCTGAGCTGAAAACAGCCACCCTAGAGGTCATCGACAGCTTCAATACTTCAGCCGGTCATGCAGAATTTCGCTGTTCGTTTGAGCAACAACATCACCAAGGATAGCAGGCATATCAGACATGTTATAACCTAAATCCGAATATCTGTAGTGACGTTTACATGTTGCATAAAGTATGTGCACTGAGTAGTTTTTGGTTCAATAATTGTCGCCCTGTAGCTTGATGAAGGCGCGCGGGGTAGCCGCGCGGTCTTGGGCGTCTTGCCACGGTCTGCGCGGCTCCCCACGTAGGAGGTTCGAGTCCTCCCTCGGGCATGGGCGTGTGTGTTGTCCTTAGCGAAAATTAGTCTAAGTTAGATTAAGTAGTGTGTACGCTTAGGGACCGAGACCTCAGCAGTTTGGTCCCATAAGTCCTTACCACAGATGAAGATGATGAAGCTTGTTGAAACTTCTCCCCTACATAGAAAGAACTGCTGCATTGTGGTACAAAAGGTAACTGAAAGAAATACGCAGGAGAAGCAAAAATGGCACTGTTATTCAAAGACAATAATTACATTCATGATCAAGGCTGACCAAGATTTTGGCTCATGGGCCATGCCCAGACCCAAGTGTCAAAGCGCTCAGCCTCGCTTCACATATCCCCCACCGTCATGCCACGCTGTCTGAGCGCGTGGAGGAGGAAGAGGGGAAAACAGGGAACACGCCACATTCAAATGGCAGTACAGTCGTACTTCATATAATTTTTATACTTCATATTTCTCAGCAACATACTTCACGAACAAAACAAGTTTTCAGTGTTAATTAATTATTTTTGGTGCACTTAAGACGTAATATAATTTTTATCTGGTACAAACTGTCGGCGCACGAACAGGCGCAGTCAATTTCACAGAGTTTCGCAGTTAGGTTGCGACGTAATCGTGACTTATTCTGTTTCATAATCGGAAAAAGATCTTTCACGTCTATAGAAATATTGTAGCACTTTTGCAACCTCATTATGGAGACATGGAAAAATCCAGCTAAAAAAAGCAGTGTAGACCTCCTGGACAGTTTTAATGTAAAAGGATATGTAATTAAACCATGAATTACCTTGCAGGTCAATCAGTTAGATCTGTACATGGACAGGGGGCGCTTTTAAATGAAACAACAAACGGTCTCTAAAACGCTTGTAAGATCGACAGCGTCCTCAAAACATCTATAAAACTATCGTTGTAATTCTTGCAAACGAATCGAATTCTTTTAACTTCGCGCTTTCTCTAACGCCAGTGAGCTTAGGGAACTAGATTGTCCTTATCAGAATGTGTCCCTTCTACAACGCGAATTTCTTTTTAAATCTATACCACCAAATTTGAAAGAAGTTGCCTTGCAGTGTCTTACAGTGGGCAGTGTACAGTCAAGCCCACTTAAAATGCAGTCTGCAATCCAGTCAGCCGGCCGCGGTGGCCCATCGGTTCTAGGCGCTTCAGTCTGGAACCGCGCGACTGCTACGGTCGGAGGTTCGAATCCTGCCTCGGACATGGATGTGTGTGATGTCCTTAGGTTAGTTAGGTTTAAGTAGTTCTAAGTTCTAGGGGACTGATGACCTCACATGTTAAGTCCCATAGTGCTCAGAGGCATTTGAACTATTTGATAGAGGCTAAGACAGTCACTGTCGTTGTACTCAAGGGGTCTAGAACCCATCAGACTGCTTGGTAGGTCAGTTAGTCGGTCGTTCCACATTATAGCTAATGTTTCCTCATGTGTGCTGAGGTGACAGGTGACAGTTTTGGAGTGTGCAGTAGGTACCATTCCAATTTATCCCGCGACCAGATTTCCCTGTATGATCCCAGACCATCAGTTCGACGTCTAACAGGTACCCCTTATTAAAGTTCCTTCAGTTTAAGTCAGAAATACAATATAACATCATTCACAAATCTTCAACCCTCATTTCAAATAAACTCCAAGGAAAGAGACTAAAACAATCGTGTTCCATGGCCTCAAGGAGTCTAGAACCCAACAGATTGCTCTGTCATCAGTCAGTGCATTCAGCTTCTAACATGCAGCCTCTATTAAACTTCTTTCAGTTTAAATCAGAAATCCGTCGTAACATCACTCACACGAATTCAACACTAGTTTCATAAGCACCATAAATAGACACAAGAAAAAAGTCTGCGCCAGTTGCAGTCCTTGGACTCAAGGGGTCTAGAACACATCAATTTTCTTGGTGGATCAGTCAGTCTTCAATATAGCAAATGTGTCCATCATGTGTGTTAGGGGTGGCAGTGTCAGAGCGTGTGGTAGGCACCATTCAAAATATCCTGGAACCAGTTTTCCTCATATGATCCTTGACCGTCAGTTCAACATCTAAGATGTGGCCCTTATTAAAATTTCCGATCATTGTTTAAAATAGATCCCAAAAATAGATATAAGGAAAAAGACTATGTCACTCATGTTCCTTGGCCTCAAAGTGTGAATAACCCATCAGATTGCTCCATCATCTGTCAGTCCTCATCCTAATTGGTGTGTTCCTCATGTGTGCTGGAGGTGATGCTGTAGGAGAATGCAGTAGGCGCCATTCCACCCTAGACCGGAACCAAATTTCCCCACCTGATCCTTGACTGTCAGTTCAGCTTCTAACATGCAGTCTCTGTTAAACTTCCTTCAGTTTAAATCAGAAATGCACCGTAACGGACGGCCGCGGTGGCCGAGCGGTTCTAGGCGCTTCAGTCCGGAACCGCGTGACAGCTACGGTCGCAGGTTCGAATCCTGCCTCGGACATGGATGTGTGTGATGTCCTTACGTTAGTTAGGTTTAAGTAGTTCCAAGTTCTAGGGGACTGATGACCTCACATGTTAAGTCCCATAGTGCTCAGCGCCATTTGAACCATTTTTTTGCACCCTAACAACTTTGACACGAATTCAACACTAATTTCAGAAACTCCAAAAATACACACAAGGAAAACGGCTTTGCCAGTTCTGGTCCTTGGACTCAAGGAGTCTGGAACCCATCTGATCGGTGGCCCTCTTCCTAGCAGACGTGTCCCTTGTCTGTGGTGGAAGTGATAGTAATGAATGTCCCCAATCCCACTACGAAATTTTCCTGTATGATCCTCGACTGGCAGTTCAGCTTCTAACGTGTATCCCTTATTGAACTCCCTTCACTTTAAATTAGAAAAAAAGGCCTTACCATTACTCACACGACATTAGTTCATAAACCCTAAAATCAGACACAAGGAAAGAGACTAAGAAAGTTGCGGTCTTTGGACTCAAGGGGTCTAGAACCCATCAAACTGATCGGTCGGTTGGTGGTCCTCATTCTAGCAGCTGTGTTCCTCACTTATGGTGGAATTGATAGTGTTGGAACGTGCCCAACCCCAAAACCAGATTTTCCTGTATGATTCTCGACCGGCAGTTCAGCTTCTCACGTGTAGCCCTCATTGAACTTCCTTCAATCAGAAATATGACATGACGTCACTCACATGACGCCTGCCCTCATTTCATAAACCCCAAAAATTGTTGTTGTTGTGGTCTTTAGTCCTGAGACTGGTTTGATGCAGCTCTCCATGCTACTCTATCCTGTGCCAGCTTCTACATCTCCCAGTACTTACTACAGCCTACATCCTTCTGAATCTACTTAGTGTATTCATCTCTTGGTCTCCCTCTACGATTTTTACCCTCCACGCTACCCTCCAATACTAAATTGGTGATCCCTCGATGACTCAGAACATGTCCTACCAACCGATCCCTTCTTCTAGTCAAGTTGTCCCACAAATTTCTATTCTCCCCAGTTCTATTCAATACCTCCTCATTAGTATGTGATCTACCCATCTAATCTTCAGCATTCTTCTGTAGCATCATCCCCTCTACTTCGACAATCATCAGTTATTTTGCTCCCCAAATAGCAAAACTCCTTTACTACTTTAAGTGTCTCATTTCCTAGTCTAATTCCCTCAGCATCACCCGAGTTAATTCGACTACATTCCATTATCCTCGTTTTGCTTTGGTTGATGTTCATCTTATATCCTCCTTTCAAGACACTGTGCATTCCGTTCAGCTGCTCTTCCAAGTCCTTTGCTGTCTGTGACAGAATTACAATGTCATCGGCGAACCTCAAAGTTTTTATTTCTTCTCCATGGATTTTAATACCTACTCCGAACATTTCTTTTGTTTCCTTTATTGCTTGCTCAATATACATATTGAATAACATCGGCGATAGGCTACAACTCTGTCTCACTCCCTTCCCAACCACTGCTTCCCCTTCATACCCCGCGACTCTTATAACTGCCATCTGCTTTCTGTACAAATTGTAACTAGCCTTTCGCTCTCTGTATTTTAACCCTGCCACCTTCACAATTTGAAAGAGAGTGTCCCAATCAACATTGTCAAAAGCTTTCTCCAGGTCTACAAATGCTAGAAACGTAGGTTTGCCTTTCTTCCAAGATAAGTCGTAGCGTCAGTATTGCCTCCCGTGTTCCAACATTTCTACGGAATTTAAACTGATCTTCCCCGAGGTCGGCTTCTATCAGATTTTCCATTCGTCTGTAAATAATTCGCGTTAGTATTTTGCAGCTACCCCTAAAATAGAAACAAGGAAAGAAACTGAGCCGTTCGCGGTCCTTGGGCTCAGTGGGTCTAGAACCCATCTAATTGCTAGCTCTGTCGGTGGTCTTAATTCTGGCAGGTGTGTCTCTCGTGTGTGGGGGATGTGACGGTGTCGGAGCGTGCGGCAGCACACCAATGGCCGCCATCACTTTGCCGCTGCTGTTCCCAGCCGGTACACCGGGTCGAGATGCAAGTCCCGAGCGGCCGGAGAAGTGCCCCGACACGTTAATACCGGCAGGTCGCGGTGTAATGGGCGGGCATAAATTACGTGACTCATTCGGAACGAGTTTCAGACTTGCCCCCTGGAGTAACGCAAAAAGCAGCCGGCTCGGCGCGGCGCAGCGGAGCGCGGCGCCGGGGAAGCGACGTCTTACGCTGGGGAACCACTCTGCCCCGGCAGACCCGGCGGCGTCGCGGCCCGTGCGTGACTCTGCACAGTTATCAGCGGGCCGGCGCTGCTCTGTGGCGACGGGGAGCACCGAGCCGAGACTAATTCCCCCCCCCCCCCCCCCCCCCCCCGGACTCCTCTATAGCGGCTGCCTCGCCCGGACGGCTAATCCTCATGTTGAAACTTCCTGGCAGGTTGGCGTTAAAACCCGGAACGCCGCGTTTTGCGGGCAGTGCTCTTACCGGCATTAAATCCGCGAGTTACACCGGTACTCGAACGTAGGGCGTGTACATTCATCGAGGACTTGCTGAGTTCTACGACCCACAGTAATACGAACCGCAGTCGTTGTACAATGCGATTCAAAATAATGGGAATTTTTGGAACGTGTTGCGAGGTAGTTGGTGCCGAATGACATATATACTCATGCTCATAAATTCATCTACATCTACATCTACATTTATACTCCGCAAGCCACCCAACGGTGTGTGGCGGGGGGCACTTTACGTGCCACTGTCATTACCTCCCTTTCCTGTTCCAGTCGCGTATGGTTCGCGGGAAGATCGTCTGCCGGAAAGACCCCGTGCGCGCTCGAATCTCACTAATTTTACATTCGTGATCTCCTCGGGAGGTATAAGTAGGGGGAAGCAATATATTCGATACCTCACCCAGAAACGCACCCTCTCGAAACCTGGACAGCAAGCTACACCGCGATGCAGAGCGCCTCTCTTGCAGAGTCTGCCACTTGAGTTTGCTAAACATCTCCGTAAAGCTATCACGCTTACCAAATAACCCTGTGACGAAACGCGCCGCTCCTCTTTGGATCTTCTCTATCTCCTCCGTCAACCCGATCTGGTACGGATCCCACACTGATGAGCAATACTCAAGTATAGGTCGAACGAGTGTTTTGTAAGCCACCTCCTTTGTTGATGGACTACATTTTCTAAGGACTCTCCCAATGAATCTCAACCTGGTACCCGCCTTACCAACAATTAATTTTATATGGTCATTCCACTTCAAATCGTTCCGCACGCATACTCCCAGATATTTTACAGAAGTAACTGCTACCAGTGTTTGTTCCGCTATCATATAATCATAAAATAAAGGATCCTTCTTTCTACGTATTCGCAATGCATTACATTTGTCTATATTAAGGGTCAGTTGCCACTCCCTTCAAAATGGTTCAAATGGCTCTGAGCACTATGGGACTCAACTGCTGAGGTCATTAGTCCCCTAGAACTTAGAACTAGTTAAACCTAACTAACCTAAGGACATCACAAACATCCATGCCCGAGGCAGGATTCGAACCTGCGACCGTAGCGGTCTTGCGGTTCCAGACTGCAGCGCCTTTAACCGCACGGCCAGTTCGGCCGGCGCCACTCCCTTCACCAAGTGCCTATCCGCTGCAGATCTTCCTGCATTTCGCTGCAATTTTCTAATGCTGCAACTTCTCTGTATACTACAGCATCGCGAAAAGCCGCATGGAACTTCCGACACTATCTACTAGGTCATTTATATATATTGTGAAAAACAATGGTCTCATAACACTCCCCTGTGGCACGCCAGAGGTTACTTTACCTTCTTTAGACGTCTCTCCATTGAGAACAACATGCTGTGTTCTGTTTGCTGAAAAATCTTCAATCCAGTCACACAGCTGGTCTGATATTCCGCAGGCTCTTACTTTGTTTATCAGGCGACAGTGCGGAACTGTATCGAACGCCTTCCGGAAGTAAAGGAAAATAGCATCTACCTGAGAGCCCGTATCTAATATTTTCTGGGTCTCATGAACGAATAAAGCGAGTTGGGTCTCACACGATCGCTGTTTCCGGAATCCATGTTGATTCCTACAGGATAGTAAGGATAATGCTGATACATGGTGAAACAACGCTCTGGTGGGCGGTTTGCGGGTTTAAATGACCTCGGGGTATGACCATGCAGTGCATTTGACCTGCGGTCGTCGTACTGCGGCGCTGGCAGCAGTCCACATACGCAGAATTGTGTCGGTACATGTCAGAGTACGGTGCAGCGACTAGGTTTGCAGACGTTTTCAAACGTGCTAATGGTGACTGTGTCTTGAAAATGCCTCAGAGAACACATATTGATAACGTTATGAGGGGCAGAATAAGAGGGCGACTGGAGGCTGGTCAAACACAGCAGGTCGTAGCACGGACCCTCCGTGTGCCACAAACCGTGATCTCAAGATTATGGCAACGATTCCAGCAGACAGGAAACGTGCCCAGGCGCTACAGTATGGGACGTCCACAGTGTACAACATCACAAGAAGACCGATATCTCACCATCAGTGCCTGCAGAGGGCCACGGAGTACTGCAGGTAGCCTTGCTCGAAACTTCACCGCAGCCACTGGAACAGTTGTCTCCAGACACACAGTCTACAGACGACTGAACAGACATCGTTTATTCGCACGGAGACCTGCAAGGTGCATTCACTGACCCCTGGTCACAGGAGAGCCCGTAAAGCCTGGTGTCAAGAACACAGTACATGGTCACTGGAACAGTGGTCCCAGGTTATGTTCACGGACGAGTCCAGGTATAGTCTGAACAGTGATCCTCGTCAGGTTTTCATCTGGCGTGAACCAGGAACCACATACCAACCCCTTAATGTCCTTGAAAGGGACCTGTATGGAGGTTGTGGTGGAATTACGATTGGTAAACGTCCCCCCCCCCCCCCTATGTCTTTAATAGAGGAACTGTAACAGATCAGGTGTATCGGGACGTCATTTTGCACCAGTACGTCAGCCTTTTCAGGGGTGCAGTGGGTACCACCTTCCTCCTGATGGATAATAACGCACGGCCCCACCGAGCTGCCATCGTGGAGGAGTACTTGGAAACAGAAGATACCAGGCGAATGGAGTGGCCTGCCTGTTCTCCAGACCTAATCCCCATCAGCACGTCTGGAATGCTCTCGGTCGACGTATCGCTGCACATCTTCAAACCCCCTACGACACTTCAGGAGCTCCGACAGGCACTGGTGCAAGCATGGGAGGCTATACCCTAGCAACTGCTCGAACACCTGATCCAGAGTATGCCAACCCGTTGTGCAGCCTGTGTAGGTGTGCATGGTGATCATATCCCATATTGACGTCAGGGTACGTGCGCAGGAAGTAGTGGCGTTTTGTAGTATATGGGTTTCGGAACGGTTTTCTCAACTTATCACCAACACTGTGGACTTACAGATCTGTGTCGTGTGTGTTTCCTATGTGCCTATGCTATTAGCGCCAGTTTTGTGTAGTGCCACGTTGTGTGGCACCACATTCTGCAATTATCCTTAATTTATGAGCATGAGTGTAGAATGCTGACCGCACAGTCTTGCCATTTACGAAGCTAATCCGGAAAGTATCGACATCCTGAATACATTTTATCGTCCGTGGGACGTGTTTTTTGATTACTGTGTCGTAGACTTCTCCCACCGCCTTTTTCAGCCAGTTCTTCACTTCGATTTCCACCTCGTCGTCGTCGGAAAGGTGTTTTCCAAGAACATATTCCTTCAATTTAATAAACATATGATAGTAAGTAGGTGCGAGATCGGGGCTGTGAGAGACGTGGCTTAAAATATCTCAACCAAACGAAGCGAACAACTCTTGTATTGCATGAGCGGTGTGCGGACGCGAGTTGTCATGGAGACAGACTCCCGTTGTCACCACCCCGTGACATTTGTATGAGTCTGCGAAATTTCTTCATGGTCTCACAAAATCCTGCAGCATCTATTGTTTCACCTCTTTCCAAAAAATCAACGAGCAGAACTCCTTTTCTGTTCCAAAACACTGACACCATGATTTTCCCCGCTGTTTGCTGAGTCCTGAACTTTTTGCTGGCGCCAGTGCGCTGCGCTCTGGAAAAAGGCAAGATGCCCAAGTTTCATCTCATGTCACTATAGAGTTGAGAAAAACCTCGCTTTCAGTCTCAAAACGGTCATGAAATTCGCGAGCGGCACTGTGTGCTTCGGTAAGCATCAAAAAGCATCTTGGACATCCATCGCGCACAGAACTTGCGATAATTTAGTCGATCAGTTACGATTTCATGAACAACAGTTCGTGAAATGTTTGGATTAACTGCATGCAGGTCGTCAATTGTCGAACGGCGATCAGAGAGATGTTCATTAATTTTCTTCACCACTCACCGCGGACGGCCTTCCGCTTCTGACTTCATCGTGACATTCCATCGCTACAAAATCGAAATTCCGTACCTATTTCGTCACTTGCTGCCTTGACATTACGTCCCCTCCATAAAATGAAACAATTTCGCGATGAATCGCAGCGACGTCCATGCCCTTAGATTTAGGCAGCGAATTACAGCGCCATTTCACCCTTGGCGGGAGCCGGAATGAGAACTCTCATTTCCAACAGTCACCAAATGTTCGTTCCTTCCGCTGGCTTTCCGCTACACGGCAGTGGCACCAACTTCCCCCACGGACATTCCATGCTAAAGCTACATGCCTTGTGATCTCAGTTTCCGGATAACCCTCGTAGTAAACAGTAAATATAGAGCAATGGAACGGTGTGCAGAGAGCCATTTTTTTCTCTGCCCAGGGACTGCGTGTTTTTGTTGTCCTCACCATTTCATCATCATCATCATTATCATTCGTGACTGGTTAAATTTGACTGTGTAAAAAAATTGGACTGTGTAAAAATTGAGAGTTTGTACGGGCGCTGATGACCACGCAGTTGAGCGCTCCATAAACCAAATATCATCAGAGTGCCTTTGCAGTAAATCTCTGCTACAAGAATGGGAGGCCGCGCGTCAAGAATTCTCGCGTCATTTCAGTATCGGCTGGCATGGCTGTGTTCCCTCAGTGCATGCAATCGACACCTCAATCCGCAATTCTGAATCGACGAGTGCTGCACTGAAGAAATAACCTCCAGGGAGGGGATCTGCATTGAAGAAGCTATCAGCAGGGAGACCCCGAACCGCTCGTACAGGATGCAGTATCGGGACTGTACGAACTGCTTTCGTAAGAAGCCCACAGAGCTCTGTTCGACGTCCCGCAGAGTCTCTACATTTCCATCACTCGAGTGTTCAACTAATACTGAAAGTGGGTGTAAAGTTCCATGCATACAAACTGCAGGATGTTCAGCAGCTTCGACTTACCGATCTGCTAATGCGTAGACATTATGCTGAACGCATATTAGCAGAACTGTACGACGACGAAATTTCATTAGGAACCTGTTGGATGTCGGATGAAGATCAGTTCCATCTCAGCGGCTTTGTCGATAGATAGAATTTTCGATATTGGCTGCAGCAAAACCCACGTCAGCTACACGAGCGTCCATTGTACAGCAGCGAGGTTATTGTGTGACGCACCACGTCATAGAATGGCGTTATATCATGATGATGATGATGTTTGGTTTGTTGGGAGCTCAACTGCGCTGTTATCAGCGCCCATACAAATTCCCACCCTTTGCTCAGTCCAAACTCGCCACTTTCATGACTGATGATGAAATGATGAGGACAACACAAACACACAGTCATCTCGAGGCAGATCAAAATCCCTGACCCCCCAGGGAATCGAACCCGGGACCCCGTGCTCGGGAAGGGAGAACGTGACCGCGAGACCACGAGCTGCGGACAGTGCCGTTATAGGCCCCAACTGTTTTGAAGATGGTGATGGGTACACAACCACTGTAACGTCTGTTCGGTATGCTCCCTTGACGGAAAGCTTCGTTGCGCATGAAATGCACCGTTTTCTTGTCAGCAGTTGGTTTCAAAATGACGGAGCAACAGCAGATACGGCACGGATATCGATGGAATCTGTCCAACGACTGTTTGGTAACCGTGGCATGTCAAGGCACGGGGACACTGCATGGACCCTAAGACTGCTTGATCCGATAGCGTGTAATTTTTTTCTTGTGGGGCTACGCGGTTTACCGTTCTCGATCTGCTACCACCAAGAACTTAAAGCAATAATACGAGAGGATGTCTCCAGGATTCCGAATAATTATTAGGTCGAGACACGCACAACGTTCCTACTATGCTGCAGGAAACTGTACCCTCGCAGACACCAACCACATCACATAACATTTCAAACCCTTTTTGGGCGTTTGTGTGATCATGGGTCCTTTCAGACAGACAAAAGTGCAGGGAGACGGAGGACAGTGCTACACCCGATTTGGTGGACTGGCCTCTACAGAACATTGAGACGAACACTAGTACAAGCTCCAGGCAAGTGGCCGACCAACATGGTGTAAGCCAAAGTACGATTATGTGTATCCTGCATGACAACCACCATCCCAATCACCTGCAACGAGTGCAAGGATTATCAGCAGCCGATTTCCCTCTATGTTTAGGATTTTGTCAACGGTTTTTGCTCCAGACCATCACAGTTATGGGATTTCTGTCATCAGTCATCTTTTCCGACGAAGCAACGTTTGCAGAACTGGCATCACCAATCAGCATAATCGTTATCTGTGGGCTACAGAGAGTCCTCGGGGAGTGGTTGAGGCGTCTCATCAGCTTCAGTGTGTGTGTAGGAATCCTTGGTAACCACACTCTTGGACCACTTATTATCCACCACGCCTCAACGGAAGAACATCTGGACTTCCTGCGGAATACTCTGTCTGGCCTGCTTGAGAATGTGCCTTTGCCAATACCACGGGTTGTGTGGTTTCTGCATGATGGAGCACCATCCCACGTTCGTATTATAGTTCGCCGACACCTCAACATCTTCCCCAGACGCCGGCCGCGGTGGATGAGCGGTTCTAGGCGCTTCAGTCCGGTACCGCGCGACTGCTGCGATCGCAGGTTCGAATCGTGCCTTGGGCATGGATGTGTGTGGTGTCCATACGTTAGTTAGGTTTAAGTAGTTATAACAAGGGAACCTCCCCATCGCACCCCCTTCAGATTTAGTTATAAGTTGGCACAGTGGATAGGCCTTGAAAAACTGAACACAGATCAATAGAGAAAACAGGAAGAAGTTGTGTGGAACTATGAAAAAATAAGCAAAATATACAAACTGAGTAGTCCATGTGCAAGATATGCAATATCAAGTAGAATATGAGCGCAGGAGCGCCGTGGTCCCGTGGTTAGCGTGAGCAACTCTGGAACGAGAGGTCCTCGGTTCCAGTCTTCCCTCGAGTGAGAAGTTTAATTTTTTATTTTCAGTTTATGTGACAAACTCTTATGTTTTCATCACTTTTTTGGGAGTGATTATCACATCCACAAGAAAACCTAAATCGGCCAAGGTAGAAGAATCTTTTTACCCATTTGCCAAGCGTACAAGTTAGGTGGGTCGAGAACATATTCCTGTCATGTGACGCACATGCCGTCACCAGTGTCGTATAGAATATATGAGACGTATTTTTTTGTAGTTCCACACAACTTCTTCCTGTTTTCTCGATTGATCTGTGTTCAGTTTTTCAAGGCCTATCCACTGTGTCAACTTATAACTAAATCTGAGGGGGGTGCGATGGGGAGGTTCCCTTGTAAGTTCTACGGGACTGATGACCTCAGATGTTAAATCCCACAGTGCTCAGAGCCATTTGAACCATTTTTCCCCAGACGTTGGATAGGACGCGAATGCCCCGTAGAATGGACTGCTACATCCCCGGACTTCAACCCCCTGCATTTTTACGTCTGGGGGCATTTGAAAAGCATGCTGGTCCAGTTACTGATGCGCAGATCCTTCAACAGCATGCTCACGACGCCTGTTACGCTATTCGGAGGGAGGCCGCAACGTGCGAAAGAGTGCAACAGTCCTTGATGCGACATATGGACGCGTTCATTGCACCCCGTGGAGGCCACATTGAACATCTGTTGTGACGTGGATGCGATGCAGCTGTGTACTGGGACGATTTTCCCCTCGGGAATCCGTCCCTGTAGTTTGTCGGTTTAATTAGTGTTCACCTTATATGTGTAGCTGACGGGGCCAGTGAGTTTTGTTGAAATACAGCGGCTCACCGACGCCATCTCTCCGTTTCTTTTTCTGTTTAACTTACTATGTGTGGCAATTTTCCCCTACGAAAAAGTGTTTTTGGTCTCTTATGTTTCCAGTAATTTCCCAGATTCAGGGTGAAGCGATTATTTTAATTACTCGACTCGCTATACAGTCATGTGGCGAGTTCCTTGAACACCTCGAAGAGGATCTCGAGGCGGAAGTAACTGTTTATGTCCAAGAGCAGGAGGATACGGAAGAGTTACTGGTGAATCTTCCGGCTTGTATGGTCGCGGTCCAAGAAACTTTTTGGTTCCTGACGTTTCGTCCAGAGCTGCGTTGGACATCCTCGGAGGTGTTACTGGCGAGGCAGTCTTCCAAGTTTGGCAAAATAGCGACGCCCGGAGCACCTCCAAAGATGTTCAATGCAGCTCTCTACGAAACGTCATGAACAGAAAAGTTTCTTGGACCGCGACCATACAAGCCGGAAGATTCACCAGCAACTGAGTCATCCGATCTTGAAAGCCTTCACTGTACGAATGCGGAAGAGTGCTTACTAATAGCACCCACAGCAGTTAGCTCCCATGGACGCCAAACGAGAAGGTCAGTGACGATTGCAATGAGGGCGGAGACGTCGGAATGTATTCGGGAAGTGAGCTGGTCACGTGGTGCACACTTCCGTTTGCGTCACGTCCAAGGCCGAGTCAGTAGTTTACGTATTCCAGGAGTACGCTTGTTCTACGCGCCTGCGGTAGTAAGGCACCTGCGCTCTTCGCGGACCGGAGCACTACACCGATATTGGTAATAACCACATTCACACAGGACATGACATTTTTCTGTACGAAAGTTATCCGACCCATGATACTACGATAGTGCTGCAGTGGTGGAATGGAATCAGTTTTCATCGCAACGAATACTGTAGTGAAATTTACTCTCCGTTCCTTCTTGTCGTCTTACATCCTCTTCCCTTATTGTTGTACTCATGCTACATACTGAAGGCGCACACTCTTCAGATAGAGCCTATGTCCCAGCTGGTCATCTTCTACATCTACATTTATACTCCGCAAGCCATCCAACGGTGTGTGGCGAAGGGCACTTTACGTGCCACTGTCATTACCTCCCTTTCCTGTTCCAGTCGCGTATGGTTCGCGGGAAGAACGACTGCCGGAAAGCCTCCGTGCGCGCTCGAATCTCTCGAAGGTGGTTGTTGTGGGTACTGATTTCTCAGGATCTATGCACCCAAATTGCGTGAAAATGTAATCACATGTTAGTTCTAGTATAATATATTTGTCCAATGAATACCCGTTTATCACCAGCAATTCTTCTTGGTGTAGCAATTTTAATGGCCAGTAGTGTAATTTACGTATCATGTGGAAGATGCTTCGCAGGATACTGATGTCGTTGGCTGTGTAACATTCGCCACAGTACTTTGTTTTTCCTGCCCGTGCTGATGTCGTGGAAGTGTGCAGCTGCCTGGACGATCTTCAGTTGGCTCGTTGTATAGACTCCGGACTCCTTCACGGAAGGAACAGTACGCTGCTTTCGAAATAGGAAGAAATTCTAGCGGTTTATGGTCCAGTGGACCGCTAGTTTAATAGCGGACTAGCGCCAGACGCGTACTAGAACAGAAGTATATGGCATCCACTTTAGTAACCTTCCACTCCATTGCTGCGAGTATTTTACAGGTGCGACAAATGCGCATCGTAAATGTAAAATAGTAAGTAATGTACTTGAGGACTAGAGTTACGTTGTGTGTCACAAAGAGGCAATGAAATGAGCTGGGAGCTGCTCCTTTCGTAGGCTTATTTACGAACTTGACTGTGAAGCCCATTACGATGATGTTAATTAATGCTTACCCTGTGGACGCAGCACTGAGAATGTCGTACTTGACGGAGAGACACTGTGTTTGCCAACCTGATAGTCTTACGGCGAAAGATTTATTCACATTGTCGCGATGTTATGCGTGCCGGCAACGGGCATCGTTCACTGTAGAGTGCTGTCTCCTGTTACTCCGTTTATCACGAAAATCAGGGTGTTTGCTAGAACAGCCTTTTTATTCTTTGTCGCCGTTTTTATAGAGCCTTTTCCAGGCTACAATCTGAAAAGGGAAATACCGCTTAAGGCTTTTTCGACGATTAATGGCTTCCTTTTTTTCAGACTTTGAGGGTTTGCTACATCGCCCGATAAAAACAAACGAGGGGAATTCGGCGAAGGAGGGAAGTCGAGGACAATTTATGTCCGTCTGAGAGAATGCTGCGAGCTCTGGTCGTATGACGTTATCTTTCGAGGATACGAAGGCAATTAAGGCCGAGTTATTGCCGGCTTTTATTGGAGGAGGTGGAGAAACAGGCCGCATGATAGCTTGCATAGGCGTCTGAGCATTCGCGAGGCCTTACGTCCGGCTCGCTGGAAACATGACTTTTCACGATTTGAGTCAGGCGTTTTATGGCTGCAGGCTGAAGTGCGTGCGTAAATGACTGTCGTTCACGGCTTGACGAGGCTGCTGAGAAAAGCGGTCCTAGCGCCCGAACAGCGATTAAAATTGTTCACGTACAAGTTTTACTTCTCCGATTTCCGCGAGCAAGAACGGCATATCATATCGCGCAGCTGTTGATTCAATAAAATTTTGCGCGTGATGCTTAGGTAGTATGCCATTCAGCTCCTATGTACCGCAGTCTGTTTCTGAAGTAAACAAGAAAAAAATCATTCCGCAAAATTAAGACGTTTCCAAATGTGAAAACGCCTTCCAAGGTACAACGTAGTCATGTACCGGGGAACAAATATTCTGTTTAAACTTAAAAGTGTCGCAAACGAAAAAAATGTCATCAGTGCTGTATTTAGTCCTCTATCTGCTACATTATTACTCTATTACACGCCAATAATCAATAAGCGAAATCGAATCAAGCGCAAGCATTACCAAAAACCAGTTACAAGTTAAACATACTTTGAAATGGATGCTGTTGGAAAGTAATACACATCTCCATTTTCAACACAGGTCAGCTTGGTAAGACGTTAAAGGAACTCAGTTCATTGGATAGTATCACATATCCCGTGATTAAAATATATACAAAGAGCTTATTTCAACTTTGGTACAAGTCCATCACCTCCACTTTTCTGCCTATAATGGTTCTGAAATTAATGATCCAAACAAAAAGAAAGAAAGGTTCATCTCTAGCAAGAAGCCATGTGCTTGAATATTTCTGGTATCTCAACTGCAGATTTTTCAGCGCTGATTTAACTTTCTCTCTCTCTCTCTCTCTCTCTCTCTCTCTCTATATATATATATATATATATATATATATATATATCATTCTAAAGCTCGAAGTGTAGTTCCGTAATGTCAGCAAGCACTGTTAGTAGAATTCTATGGAAAGCTAAGAAGCAATTATATCTGCCTGGTAAGGACCTGTTCAGGAAATTAACTTCAAACTTTTTGTGATTTCTGATAATTAGTTGAAATTGACACGCATTTCCCAGGCGTCTTACTTGTCGCTGCAGATATATGAGAGAGAGAGAGAGAGAGAGAGAGAGAGAGAGAGAGAGAGAGCATGTTACTCACCATAAAGTCCTGTAACTGAATAATTAAAAATATTGCTTTGATATACAGCACGTAAATGTACAAAATGCGAAATATAAGGGGTAGTCAAATGAAAAAGAAGTAGATGGAAAAAGTAAGTAGCTGTTTATTATTTCAAAAATAATCGCCATAACAACACGGTCAATACTTTCATGAAAATATGTTTGTGTTTGCCGGTGCAGCGTAGGTCAGAGCCGAGGACTTTTGTCGGACGGCATCATTTTGTTGCAGTGTAATGCCCGCTCACATACTGCGAAGGATGTTTCAGGTATGCTGTAGAAATTTGCTTGTGAAGCCATTACACATCCTCCATACAGTCCCGATCTCTCCACATGCAATTTCCTCGTTTTTGGAGCTCTGAAGAAAGACATAGTGCTCAGAGCCATTTGAACCTTTATCCCGCAGTTTGAACAGGGTCGGCACTGTTCCAATAGGATTTGGCATGGTTAATTCGAAAGGGTGGCCGGATGCCCTTCCTGCCGCCATCCTGAACCACTCAGGATGGATCAGCGTACTCCAGATGTCTGCATCTAGTGTAAATCATGAAAGAATGCGAACGTGTTTCAAATGTCTGCGAGTCGTGTAGCTGAGGCGGGGCGTGGGGACCAGCCCAGTATTCACCTAGTGGGATGTGGAAAACCGCCTAAAAACCACATCTAGGCTAGCCAGCACACCGGCCCTCGTCGTAAATCCGCCGGGCGGATTCGAACCGGGGCCGGCGCGCCTACCTAAGTCTAGGAAGCAGCCCATAACGCCAACCTGGCGAGTTGTGAATCATATTTGGTAAGGGTCCCATACCCCGCAATAACACTGTAAAAGACGATAGACAAGTATAGTGCAGACAGTCTATTTAAAAGGTTTGTTGCTTCTTGTAAGAGTTGTATCAATAAAACGCAGCGTTGAGTACCACTTCCACTTCCGCCTAAACTGCGCGTAGTGCGGTCTCGGTGTCGGGCTGCAAGGAACCCCCCTCCGTGGCTGTGCTGAGTCTTTTGACATGCGACGTCATCGCCGCGTGCCCCCGCCCCGTCACAGACAGGGGCGCGCTCAGGTCCAAGGTCACAGCGCTAGCCAGGGAAGCGGCAATTACAAAAACTCCGCTCCGCCAGCCTTGAGAACTGGAATTCCGGCTCCAGCGCTCTGGGCTGAGGCACGTCGGCCGCCGGACCGCTACCGCCGCCACGGACGCCAGAAAAAAGCGGACGCGCTCGCTAATTGCTTTAATCGTGCTGTGTAAGCATCGTAGCATCGCCCCCTCTCTCTTCCTCCCCCCTCCCCCCTCTGTGTAAGTCCGTGTGCTATCGGGAAATCTTCCTGACAGAACACCTCCGCCTGTTCCCTTCCTCTCCCTTCCTTGCTATTCTGCACCCCCTTTCCTCAGCCTCTCACATTTTATGTGTGTGTTTTAAATCTCTCATTCCTTAAGGGCCCTATACACGTTCAATATGTATCGACAATACTACACTGAAGAGCCAACGAAACTGGTGCACATGCCTAATATCGTGTAGGGCCACCGCGAGCGCGCAAGAGTGCCGCAACACGACGTGGAATGGCCTCGACTAGTGTCTGAAGTGGAGGGAACTGACACTATGAATCCTGCAGGGCTGTCCATAAATCCGTAAGAGTACCATGGGGTGGAGATCTCAACTGAATAGCACGTTGCAAGGCAGCCCTGATGTGCTCCATAATGTTCGTGTCTGGGGAGTTTGGTGGCCAGCGGAAATATTTAAACTCTGAAGAATGTTCCTGGAGCCTCTCTGCAGCAATTTTGGACGTGTGGGGTGTCGCATTGTCATGCTGGAATTGCGCAAGTCCAGCGAAATGCACAATGGGGACGGCCGGAGTCGCCGTGCGGTTCTAGGCGCTACAGTCTGGAACCGCGACCGCTGCGGTCGCAGGTTCGAATCCTGCCTCGGGCATGGATGTGTGTGATGTCCTTAGGTTGGTTAGGTTCAAGTAGTTCTAAGTTCTAGGGGACTGATGACCTCAGTAGTTAAGTCCCATAGTGCTCAGAGCCATTTGAACCATTTTTTCGCACAATGGACATGAATGGGTGCAGCTGATGAGACAGTGTGCTTACGTACGTGTCACCTGTCAGAGTCGTATGTAGACGCATGATATGTCCCATATCACTCCAACTACACGCGCCCCACACCATTACAGAGCCTACACCAGCTTGAACAGTCCCCAGCCGTTATGCAGCGTCCACGGATTTTTGAGGTTGTCTTCATACCCGTACACGTGCAGCCTCTCGATACAATTTGAAACGAGACTCGTCCGACCAGACAACATGTTTACAGTCACAACAATCCAATGTCGGTGTTGACGGGTCAAGGAGAGGCGTAAAGCAGCGCGGGATTAGCCGAGCGATCTTAGGTGTTACAGTCATGGACTGTGGGGCTGGTCCCGGCAGAGGTTCGAGTCCTCCCTCGGGCATGGGTGTGTGTGTTTGTCCTTAGGACAATTTAGGTTAACTAGTGTGTAAGCTTTGGGACTGATGACCTCAGCAGTTAAGTCCCATAAGATTTCACACACATTTCATTTCATTTCAGAGGCGTAAAGCTCAATGTCATGCAGTCATCAAGGATACACGAGTGAGCCTTCCTCTCCGCAAGCCTACACCGAAGATGTTTCGTTGAGTGGTTCGCACGCTCACACTTGTAGATGGCCCAGCATTGAAACCTGCGGCAGTTTGAGGAAGGGCTACACTTCTGTCACGCTGAACGATTCTCTTCAGTCGTTGTTGGTACCATTCTTGCATGATCTTTTTCCCGCCGCAGCGATGTCGAATATCTGATATTTTACCGGATTCCTGATATTCACGGCACATTCTTGAATTGGTCAAAGGGGAAAATCCCCACTTCATCGCTACCTCAGAGATGCTGTGTCCCATCACTCGTGCGCCGACTATAACACCACGTTCAAACTCACTTTCATCTTGATAACCTGCCATTGTAGCAGCAGTAACCCATCTAACAACTGCGTCAGACACTTGTTGCCTTATACAGACGTTGCCAACCGTAGCGCTGTACCCTGCCTGTTAACATATCTCTGTATTTGAATACGCATCCCTAGTCCAGTTTCTTTGGTTCTTCAGTGTAGTTTGTCAGACCATCAATATACTGAAGCGACCTCATACCATCAATAATACTGACAAAAACTGTCAGCTGACAACGCGATTTCACGATGGTACAATGTCGAATGCCCAAAAGAAAGCGTGAGCTGCAGTTATATTAGCTGTAGCTTGCAAGCAACAGAAAACAGCGAAAAAAAAAAGGATTGGGTCCGAGATTGGTTGAAAAAAGTAGCCACTGATCACATGTTAATTTATTGACTGAAATCAGAATCACGTACCCAAAAGATTTTATATATCATTTTCCGATGATTTATGGAACGTATGACAAGTTATTAGTGTTGATACGAGATAAAATAATAAAAAACAAATACGGTTATGAGAGAGGCAAACGCATTCGACAAGAGGAGTAACTTTGAGGTATTCGGCGATAGACAGATCATTCTAAAGCTCGAAGTTTAGTTCCATAACGTCAGCAAGCACAGTTAGTAAAATTCTATGGAAAGCTATGAAGCAATTATATCTGCCTGGTAAGGACCTGTTCAGGCAATTAACTTCAAACTTTTTGCGATTTCTGATAATTAGTTGAAATTGACACGCATTTCCCAGACATCTTACTTGTCACTGCAGATATATGGTGTATTTTCCGAAATCAGAGCGTTTTTCAGAACTGCTATGTAACACAACAATCTATACTATATTTTCAAATCAATGAAGTAAGCAATGCTATAGAGAGTCCTCCGTTAACCACCCTAAAGTGGCATATACAGTGTGTTACAAAAAGGTACGGCCAAACTTTCAGGAAACATCCCTCACACACAAAGAAAGAAAATATGTTATGTGGACATGTGTCCGGAAACGCTTACTTTCCATGTTAGAGCTCATTTTATTACTTCTCTTCAAATCACATTAATCATGGAATGGAAACACACAGCAAAAGAAAGTACCAGCGTGACTTCACTTTGTTACAGGAAATGTTCAAAATGTCCTCCGTTAGCGAGGATACATGCATCCACCCTCCGTCGCATGGAATCCCTGATGCGCTGATGCAGCCCTGGAGAACGGCGTATTGTATCACAGCCGTCCACAATACGAGCACGAAGAGTCTACATTTGGTACCGGGGTTGCGTAGACAAGAGCTTTCAAATGCCCCCATAAATGAAAGTCAAGAGGGTTGAGGTTAGGAGAGCGTGGAGGCCGTGGAATTGGTCCGCCTCTAACAATCCATCGGTCACCGAATCTGTTGTTGAGAAGCGTACGAACACTTCGACTGAAATGTGCAGGAGCTCCATCGTGCATGAGCCACATGTTGTGTCGTACTTGTAAAAGCACATGTTCTAGCAGCACAGGTAGAGAGAGTATCCCGTATGAAATCATAATAACGTGCTCCATTGAGCGTAGGTGGAAGAACGAAGCCAAAATGAGCTCTAACATGGAAATTAAGCGTTTCCGGACACATGTCCACATAACATCTTTTCTTTATTTGTCTGTGAGGAATGTTTCCTGAAAGTTTGGCCGTACCTTTTCTTAACACCCTGTATAATGATTACCCTTGTATACGCCTATTAAAATTCTTTTGTGTTAAAAGACTCCTTAGAAACTGAATCTAAGGTATGTATATACTACAGCGAACTGAAAAAATAAACAGTGTACACTAACGCCACGTGGCTGGTTTGTGAAGCTCTGACAGCATCTGAATGGAGAATGTTGTCAAACAGTCAATATTTGACCTCACACGTTCGATGTGTATTGACAATATTGAGAATATTTTAAGGTCCATCAATACTGCTCATCGATATTTCTAGGATTGACAATACGTGGAAACGCGCCCTCAGACGGTCAATATATTGGCAGTCTGACAATATTATTGAACGTGTGAGGGCCCCTTTAGCGATCTCGGCTTCGTATCACAGGCGTACATCTTTCCCTTTAGGTGCCTTCGACCTCGAGAGGGATTTGTATTCTCCGCCTCTTCGTGTATGTTCTGGTGAAGTTCACAGCCAACTCTTCCAAATGAAAGTAATCTGCTGCACTGTCTATCGTTATTTGGATTACAATATCCTTTTATTTCCTACCAGTAAACACTCCCCCGCCCCCAATGCATCCACAGTTCTTTATACAACAGAACTCCCCAGTATGAGCCGCGCGGAGTGGGCGCGCGGTTTGAGGCGTCATGTGACGGATTGTGCGGCCCCTCCCGCCGGAGGTTCGAATCCTCCCTCGGGCATGGGTGTGTGTATTGTTAGTAGCATAAGTTAGTTTAAGTAGTGTGTAACTGTAGGGAGCGATGACCTCAGCAGTTTGGTCCCTGAGGAATTCACACCTGAATAGCGTTAGAGCATAGATCTGCGTCTTCCTCGGTTCTTGCGCAACAGTGGAACAGTGTAACACATCGTACACTATCAAGCGTAACAGTCGGTCGCCGTTTATTGCGGCATGGGTTAGTGCGCGTCGACCACGTCTCCGCCGACCTTTGACGAATGTACAGAAACATGACAGACGGCAATAGTGTACGGGCCGACGTCACTGGGGACAGGAATGGCATCAGACAGTGTTCTCGGACGAATCCAGGTTCTGTTTGTTTGGAAATTGTGGCCGCATTTTAGCTCGCCTCGGACAGGGCGAGCGGCATCACATTGACTGCATTCGCACAATACATACAGCGCCAGTTCAAGGCCTTTTTTTGTGGGGTGCTATTGGGTACAGCCACAAATCACAGTTGGTGCGTGTCCAGGACACTGTGATCAGTGTGACCACGTTTTATGATGAGGTGGAGACAACCAGCATGTTGTCGCCCACTCCTGGTTTCACTGTCCTTCAAACTCGTTTCTTTCCATTGATTCTTAAGGCAGTTGCAGGCAAACAGCCAACCAGCTTCGCAGTTTTTGACATTCTTGGTCCCTTTATCCGGCCGCATCATCTTTGGAATGATAACCAAATCTTATCTGCTCCGCTCATATATATGGGCAGTCAAATGAAAACGAGACAAATAGGAAAAAAGTAAGTAAGCTCTTTATTAATTCAAAAGTAATCGGTACAACCGTTGATATACTTATCCTGCTGTGTGACAAGATGGTCAGTGCCTTCATGGAAAAATTTTGCGATTGCCTGTGGAACCATGATTGCACCCAGGCGTCCACCTTTACTAGAATTGGCATCATCAATCTGCATAATCGTCATCTGTGACCTACAGACAATTCTCGGGAAATGGTTGAGGCGTTTCATCAGTATCTGTTCAGCATCAATGTGTGCGCAGGGATGCTTAGCGACTACATACTTAGGCCGGTTATTATTCCACAACGTCTCGATGGAGGAAAGTACCTGTATTTCCTGCGAAATACTCTGCCTGTGCTGTTTGAGAATCTGCCTTTAGCAACAGGTTATGTGGTTTCTGCATGGCGGAGCACCACCCCACTTCCGCATTACAGTTCGCGGATACCTCAAGAATATCTCCACCGGATGTTGCATAGGTCGGGGAGGCGCCGTAGCATGGCCTGCTAGATCACCGGACTTAAACCCCTGCGCTTTTGGTGTGCAGGCCCTTCAACACCGTATTCACGACTCCTGTGACGGTATCCGGAGAGAGGCCGGAACGTGCGAAAGAGTGCGGCCGTTCATGATGCGACGTGTGAACGTCTGCACTGCATCCCATAGAGAACAATTTGAACATATATTGTGTGTGGATGCGATACAGCTCTGTACCATTGCCCGGAGCGATTTTTTTGTCGTTGCACGCACACCGTCCATTTTCGGACCCATTTTCATAGGACCTTTTTTCCTTCATTTCCAGTCGGGATTCCGTCCCTGCAGTTTGTCGGTTTTATTAATGTTCATCCTATATAGATATAGATACTGCATTTTGCATTACACGTATCTATTTTGTTCACTTCTGCTGAAGTGCTGATTGTTTCCTTATCCAAGCATGGCAGTTTGACTTTTTGTTATAAGCTGCCTACAAGGGGCGCGGTTCTTATGACTAGGAGTGTATGTATTGAAACTTCCTGGCAGATTAAAACTGTGCCCGACAGAGACTCGAACTCGGGACCTTTGCCTTTCGCGGGCAAGTGGTAGAGTACTTGTCCGCGAAAGGCGAAGGTCCCGAGTTCGAGTCTCGGTCGGGCACACAGTTTTAATCTGCCAGGAAGTTTCATATTAGCGCACACTCCGCTGCAGAGTTAAAATCTCATTCTGGAAACATCCCCCAGGCTGTGGCTAAGCCATGTCTCCGCAATATCCTTTCTTTCAGGAGTGCTGGTTCTGCAAGGTTCGCAGGAGAGCTTCTGTAAAGTTTGGAAGGTAGGAGACGAGGTACTGGCAGGAGGAAAGCTGTGAGTACCGGGCGTGAGTCGTGCTTCGGTAGCTCAGATGGTAGAGCACTTGCCCGCGAAAGGCAAAGGTCCCGAGTTCGAGTCTCGGTCGGGCACACAGTTTTAATCTGCCAGGAAGTTTCATATCAGCGCACACTCCGCTGCAGAGTGAAAATCTCATTCTGGAGTGTATGTATTGTTTGACAAATCGAACAGAAGTTTAAACCCTAGAAACAGTGAGGCGAGGTAGAAAGATAGTTTACCTGTCACGCACTGCACATCTATACGTGCCACAGATTCAGTTGGCAAGAGCAGAAGCAGGATGTTTGATGGCCACGACGGTTCGCTGGCTGTTTCCCACAAGCCAACTGTGTCGTTGATAAGCTCTCGAGAAAAAATATTTTTTACCTCCACAAGGGAGCGCACTACTCGCTTTCAAGCGCCGTATGTGGTATAGAAGTGGTGTCACGGGTTCGTGTGACCCTCCACAATAACATCTTTTAACTTCTTAGAGACAGCGTTCCAGAGACTCTGAAAATCCCCAAAACAATTAGTTGCGCACGTTAGCTGTTTCCACAAGAAATCTGAGTTCTTAGGCATTGTAAGCGTGGTTGTCACCATGTACCATGTACTGTGGAGAAAAATGGTTCAAATGGCTCTGAGCACTATGGGACTTAACTTCTGAGGTCATCAGTCCCCTAGAACTGAGAACTACTTAAACCTAACTAATTTAAGAACATCACGCACATCCATGCCCGAGGCAGGATTCGAACCTGCGACCGTAGCTGTCGCGCGGTTCCCGATTGTAGCGCCTAGAACCGCTACTGTGGAGAATTTCCGCCATTGAGTTTAAAGCGAATAATTATATTTTTTTAAGGACGATTAAAGTAACGTTTAAACACATAATAAATCTTTTGATGATGCCACAATGCGTGAAATTTATACGATTTTTCGTCATTTTGGAGTGGATGCTACATAATTGGAACAGTGGCGCAAGCAGCACGGTTTGCGAGGGACCGAAGCACGTGGGGCTTGCCGTCTTTCCGTTGGAGCTGTAATTTCATTCATACGTAGACCACTTTTGCAAGGATTTTAGACATTTTTTCGTATTACAATTTAAGAACGGGAAACATAATGTAACTCACACAGACAGACTTTTACATACTTACAGGTCTCGTTTAACAAGGTCGGAACAGGTAGCCGGCCGTGGCGTTATTGTAGGAACCATCTCAACATTTAGCTGAATTAATCTAGGGAAACCACGGAATTTGTAAATCAGGAACGCCACATGAAGACTGAAGCCTCCAGCATCCCGAATAGAAGGCCATTGTATTTAAAACAGCGCTACCTCATTGTGTTCATCCCTAGTGTACAATACTATTTCACAAAAGAAACCATTCAATAATCTAAAAGGCTAGTGTGACACTGTTCATTCATTTCTCACTCCTACCCACTCCACACACCGTACACACATTGTTTCATACTGTAACACTACACCCACTATCAGCTGATACGGGCGTCATAGCGAGTGTGCCTGTTTCTATTTTGCGTACCGCATTTCGTGTACCGAAAAAACTGAATCAGCATCCCTTTAGAAAGAGGATAATATGTCAGTGTTATACTCGTATACTGCGTAGTTTTGGGGGATAAGTTTTTCCCGAAATGAAAAAAGAAAAAGATAAAAATAGTGCGAAAGTAGTATGTGAAGTGATGTATGTTATAAAGTAATAACCTTCAAAGTTATAATTAAAAGAATAATGTTGTCTTTATGGTCGGTCTAAAGTGAAGTATGACTTTTAACAGAGAATTTTCTTTTTCCGGCTAGCATTAAACGTTTTAATAAACCGCGATCTAGCGCAAACTCTGCACTGCAAAGTGGCAAAGAATTGAACAGTAAAATCATCCCCTAGACAGCCAAATAAACAGTAACGTTTTACGAGAATATTTAATAGCCAGATGTGTTTGTTAGAGTTATAACCGCTGATTGAAGTCAATGCAGCGAAGTGGCGCGTCTGTGGGAGATCGCAGTAAGGAAGTAGCCCAGCAAGTCCGCCTGCTTAGCTGGGTGGTCCCGTGTTCGCCTCCCGTGCAAGCGGGCCCGGGTTCGATTCCCGGCCGGGTTGATTTTCTCCGCTCGTAGACTGGGTGTTGTGTTGTCCTCATCATCATTTCATCCTCATCACCGGCGCGCAAGTTGCCCAATATGGCGTCGAATGAAATAAGACGTACACTTGGCGGCCTAACTTTCCCCGAACAGGGACCTCCCAGCGAACGATGCCATACTCTTATTTCATTTCTTTTAGCGCAGTAAGATGGATCCAGTAAGCACTAAGAGGCTGCCCACAAGTGGATAAACCTGCAACATCTTAATTATTAAACTTCTTGGCAGATTAAAACTGTTTGACGGACTGAGACTCGAACTCGGGACCTTCGCCTTTCACAGTGTTGTGTACATAGTTCCGCGTAGTCAGCGCGTACACAACTTTCCCACTAGAGCGCGTCCCGCTAAGCACAACAGTGCAGGCGCAGCGCTCGTCCGTCTCTGCACTACGAGATGGTGCTGCCTTAGAGACGGACCAAATTCTGCTTCCGCCGATCCGCGTATTAATATGTAACGCAGCCAATGAGATCGCTGCTAACGTAGAACCTTTTCAGCTCGCGGATCACACTTGCGCAGTGATACCTGAACGCGCGAGGTATTATAACGAGTGTACAGACCTCCGATTAGTCAGTCTGCATTTGTCTGCACGAGTCTGCATTAGTCTTTACCAGTCTATAGTCAAGTTTCAGTCTGCACCTAATAAGATTATCATATTCCTGTACATAGCCATGAAGAGAAATGAAGAGACAATTTGTCAAGTAGCAGAGATATGTGAGAATAAGATTAACGTACCAAGACCAAAGGAACTTCAGATTGTCAATTGTAAACAGCATCCAGAATCAAGTTATGTAATGTCTATGCTTTTTATTATTCTAATAAATGTGTGTGAAAATTAATCAAGTTCTGTTTAAAGTTGGTCACCGTCAATCTGCTACTCTAAGCGTCCAAGTGGCATTTCTATCGTCTGACCTAACAGCAGAAGATAAACACGCCACGATAAGACCACGAGACATATTACTGACACTCGCCTACTTCGTTAGAGCGACGAGTCCAATAATCTGATGGTGTGTGTACCGAAGGTCTTACAGTACGCACACCACACACAGGCAAGTGCTGTACCAACTGAGCTACGCAAGCACATTCGCCAGTACCTCATGCTTGAGTAGCTCAGTTGGTAGAGCCCTTGCCTGCGAAAGGCAAATGTCCCGAGTTCGAGTGTCGGTCCAGCATACAGTTTTAATCTGTCAAGAAGTTTCATATCACCGCACACTCCGCTGCAGAGTGCAAATTTCATACTGGAAAATTAATTACTGCAATGTACTTTGATTAAAGCCTAATGGCTCTCTTTTTCCACGAAATGAAACGGCTTCATCCAATTAGAGAATATTTTCGGCTCTGGTAAAAACAAATAATGGATTTCCATTTGTGATTGTACCTAACCAATCCAACATATACATATGATGTATTAAAACAATGTTTCTTTGTGACTTCAAAGCCTCTGAATACTTAATAAAAGAAAACGTGGTCCATATTAAGCTGTAATGTAAACGATTGCCGAGCGGTGTGGCCGCTCGGTTTGAGGCGCCATGTACGGTTTGCGCAACTCCTCCCGCCGGAGGTTCGAGTCCTCCCTCGGGCATGGGTGTGTCTATTGTTCGTAGTATAAGCAGTGTGTAAGCTCAGGTACCGATTACGTCAGCAGTTTGGTCCCACAAGACCTTACCACAAATTTCCAATTTCCATCCCCATGTACCGTCAACATCCGCAAGTCTCAGGAACTCCTGCGTTGGCACTAGCATTTTTGCTTGTTTCATGTCGACGTGCAACAGTACACATTCCTTGACATAAAAAGGGAATAAATATTGCACCGCAAGCATTTGTTGACCATCTTCCGACTAAACGTATATCTGTGCATGTGTACGGACAACATTTGGGTCGGCCGCTGTGACCGAGCGGTTCTAGGCGCTTCAGTCCGGAACCGTGCTGCTGCTACGGTCGGAGGTTCGAATCCTGCCTCGGGCATGGATGCGTGGATGTCCTTAGGTTAGTTAGGTTTAATGGTTCAAATGGCTCTGAGCACTATGGGACTTAACGTCTGAGGTCATCAGTCCCATAGAACTTAGAACTACTTAGACCTAACTAACCTGAGGACATCACACACATCCATGTCCGCGGCAGGATTCGAACCTGCGACCGTACCGGTCGCGCGGTTCCAGACTGTAGCGCCTAGAACCGCTCGGCCACCTCGGCCGGCAGTTAGGTTTAAGTAGTTCTAAGTTCTAGGGGAATGATGACCTCAGATGTTAAGTCCACAGCGCTTAGAGCCATTTTCTTGAACAACATTTGCAGATGTAGACAAAAGAAAACAAAAAATTCAACCACTGACGTATCAAATGAACAAAACGAAATGCGAATGGTAAATTTTGTGGAGTTGATAATCGATTTTATACATCTTAAATTCTGCTGTTTATTTTCATTAGATCCGATGATATTTCTTATTTGAAGGAAACCAGTTATCACTGTAGGAAAAGGCAACAGTAGAGTGTAATAGAGCACATCATAATGGAACATGTATGTTCGAAAATAAATTATTAGTTTCTATCAGATTTCTCATGTTTATTTATGCCGCGTCACTATGGTAATTGTTGGTTTCACAACTTTCCTCGAACCGTTGCTAACTATAGAGAAAGCATTACTCTAGGAGGTAATATGCATGAGCACTGTGTAGTAGTACAAAAGGGAAACCACATGTCTTACTGCCATTAAGCTTTTGTCAACACTTGCTGATAAGATACCGCCGCAGAAAAATGTCCACAGTCATTGGAGCTGGTGGCTTGGTGGATGTATGTAGTTGAAGAACGCCCACAAGGTGTGGCCAGCAACGCGTTTCCACCAATTAGCAGCAGGAAGTGGGAGTAAAAGCTCGCCAGAGGTTGTCAGTTTCCTATCTGGACGACTGCCATTTCTGGAACGGTGTGCAATCGATTCTCGTTTCGATCACGACCGTGGACAATGAGCCACTCGTTTCATTAGCTCCGTTTCCGAAAGAATTTGCATCTTCTCCTAATCAGTAATCGACATAATAAATATTTTGAGCAGTCCACCTTGGACAGAACACAGTTTCTCGATCACTCGCTCATGTTACATCATCACCAGTCAGTTTCTCTTTATTTAATTGTAAAACATACTTGCCTGAAGACAGGAATTGTGCAATTCGTCAAACTAGCCTAAGAATTATACCTACATTCACTTCAACGTTATTGCAGTCACACATAGACCTGCATCTACAGTTTTCGGCCATCTGTGAATTATGTGAAGTAACTTCTTCATAATTTTGTCATCGTTCCTGACTTCATTCTTTCATCGTGTTCTTTTCATCTTTCATGTGTGCACTTTCTGACGTTCTCCTGAAAACCCCCAAATTTCCTCATGTTGTTTAGAAAAGTTGACCTATCTAGAATTTCTTCTTTCATAACGTTAATTTTAGCTAAGTCCTTTTTCGCTTCGTTGATCCAGCTGATTTGCGTTGTAGGATTTTTGTTGAAATGGTCAACTCTTTTTATTTTAAGTCAAGTTTACTGGGTTTATTCGAATAAAGTACCCACAAAACTTAATTCTCCTTTTCGTGAAAGCATCAGATTGTTTTATGGTTTTTGTGTATATCAAAAAGAGTCATAACTATCATGTTATTTGAGATATACGCGTGAACAACATACTGTTAGAAAGAGCAAACTCTCGAGTTTTACGTGGTTCCTGCTAGGAAGCAGTAGTGTGCGCCCCCTTCAGTTCTAGTAAAAATAGTGTCAGGATAATAGAAAGTGTTTTGTGTTGTACGTTCTGCGCCGTGCAGGTCAGTAATACCTGTTCAACGTGACTTTCGTATTAGGTACGTTCTGGATCCTCCCACAACGCAGAGAATAAGACAATGGCAGCAACAGTTCCAAATCGCCTGGCAGTCCGCGAGTGTCCGACACAGACGTCGAAAGCATCCGCCATAGTTTCACAAGGAGTCCGCAGAAATCCGTTCGCCGTGCAGCTCGACAGCGCAAAATGCCCCCGATGTCCGTCTGGCTTGTGTTGCGTCACCGTTTGCACATGAAACCATACAAAACAAGCTCTTCATGAAGGTGACAAACAATAACGTGTCGAGTTCTGTAATTTCGTTCTTGGCAAGATGGAGGATGACAGGTTGCTTCCACGGTCTGTGTTTAGTGACGAGGCAATATTCCTTTTAACTGGAGAGAATATGGGGTAAGAACAAGCACGTGAAGTTAAACAACATGAAAGGGATTCTCCAAAGTTTAATGTGTTTTGTGCAGTTTCACGGGAAAAGGTGTATGGTCCATTTTTCTTTGCCGAGAAAGCCGGCCGCTGTGGCCGGAAAGTTACTACCCTCAGGCAAAAAATAACGCAGTGATTTGGTTAATGGGCAAATATAAAGTTATGTTTTTAACAATATTGGGAGCGATGAACGTATTGAATACAAGATGTATATGGAAAATGAATTCGAGAAAATACTTAAATATCAGAATCACAATAAGAAATATGGTAACATGCTCCGAATTGTCTTCAACAGAGTGGGTATAGGTTAGGAACTGGATTCCTAGTAGAGAGGGAATGGGTTGGGCCACGTTCCCGACCCTAACCTCACCTGCAAGCCACACATGAAAAATAAATCAGTAGTACAGCAGATACAAGAATATGGCGACAAACATCTGGTGTCTGATATAAAGGAAGATCTTGAACTCCCTATGGATGCGTTTAGAAGGCTGGAACTGACAAAAATAACAAGGCAGTGAAGTATTTTGCGATGTCGGTGCTCGGGACTGCTCTTCTGTCCACGTAATTTACCTTGGAAGGAACACACATCAAGGATTTCCTGAATGATTAATTTGGGTCTGGGAAAAGATGATGAGGAACCTCAGGCTGCAGAAGAAGAAAATGTGCACGCTGATCTGCCACCAGTTGAAGGTGACAGTGAAGGTGCTAAATTGTGCTACTGCTAAAGACTCATTCTTTGAATGCTGTAATTTATGACTGCAATTATCTGTCACCTTATTTATGTCATTTCATTGTAGCCATTTTTGTTACTGTTTTTGTGGGAAAAAAAAGAGCCGTTCGGCAACAGCGGCTGGCAAAAAAAAAAAAAAAAAAAGGCGGTTCTAGGTGCTTCAGCCTGGAACCGCGCGACTGATACGTTCGCAGGTTCGAATCCTGCCTCGGCCATGGTTGTGTGTGATGTCCTTAGGTTAGTTAGGTTTAGGTAGCTCTAGGTTCTAGGAGACTGATGACCTCAGATGTTATGTCCCATAGTGCTCAGAGCCATTTGAACCATTTGGTAGTACGGACCAAAAGAAAAGAAAGGAATGTGCAGTAAATATGGGCTCTATAATGCACACTTTAAGAACTACGGGCACTTGTTCAGTAGAAGAGATGTGTTTCACTGTAGCGAAGAAGAGCAAGTGCTCATACCTCTTAAGGTATGCATTTTAGAGCCCATGTTTACCAAACTTTTTTTCTTTGTTTTGAACCATGTTACCACCTGTGAAATTTGCTATCCTACAATCTTGGCAACTACAACACTGATACACGTATTACACTGTCAGAGTTATCTGATCGGCTTTCGCTTATAACTTTTCACTCGGTCGTCTCCGCAGCAGAGTCCCTTACCTCAAATTGATACAATTACCCTTCTCTACCATCATTGAAAGTTCGTAACATCATCATGGATTCATCCTGTATATTGCAGAAAAAGACAAAAATGTGAGGTGATCCTGTCGCCATCTTTTATAGATCGCACTCACAGTCGTGAGTGATTTGTCTGATAGCTACCTAGCTGTCGGTGAAGGAAAATACGAGGGTTGGAGCTTTAATAGTGGCAACTATTTATTTACAGCTCGTACAAAATAGATACGTGTTTCAAAGTTTTACTGACCTTCAAAGTAGTCACTAGTATTGTTTATAACCCGTTGCCAGCGATGTGGAAGTCGCAGGATACTCTTAGCAGTGCCAGTTTTGTTGGCAGTTCGAGCGGCGCGGTCTATTCCCCGACGAATTTGTAGCACTTCTGAAGCGAATACCGTGAAGTGTTTCCTTCAGTTTAGAAATAGAGCTGAACTCACGAGGGCTTAAGTCAGGGGAGTGCAGTAGGTGGTATAGCACTTAGCAGCTCCATCAGTCAAACAAATCAGTAACAGCTTGCGGTATACGTGCTTGAACATTGTCCTGCAAAATGATGGTCAGGTCCTGAAGAAAGTGTCTTCACTTCCGTCTCTAAGCTGGTCGTAGGCTGTGATCCCAAAATGAACAGCATAGGGACAGAAGTTTCTGCAGATCATTTTGCAGAACAGTGCTCAAAAACGTACGGTGCAAGCTGTTACTGATTTATTTGACTGATGGGGCTGCTAAGTGCTATACCACCTACTGCACTCCCCTGACTTAAGCCCTCGTGAGTTTCTAAACTGAAGGAAACACTTCATTGCATTCGCTTCAGAACTGCTACCATTTCGTCGGGCAATAGACCGCGCCGCTCGAACCGTCAACACAACTGCTAAGAGTGTCCTATGACTTCCACATCGCTGGCAACGGGTTATACACAATGCTGGTCACTACTTTGAAACATTGTTATTTGCCTGAAGCGATTTAGGAAAATCAAAACCTAAATGAGGATGGCCGGACGCGGTTTTGAACCGCCGTCGTCCCGAATGCGAGTCCAGTGTGGTAACCATTGCGCCACCTCGCTCGGTTCATATTTGGAGATGACCATGTGCGTAAAGAAGCTTTTTCATTTTAAGTGTTTTGTTTATGACAGACCTTTACATATTGTGCTACATTTTATCTACACGTTTTGGCGTGAGGTCCAACTCAAAATCAAAACATTTTATAACAAAAATTTTTGAAGACATGAATATGACAGCAAAGTCTGTCGATACTGGTTGTTTGTAAAGAAAGACTCTGACATTGAAAATAAAATACGCATATCCCAAGCAGTCTGTAGTACCACTAGCAGAACATTGGGCCATTAAGTACAAAAGGAGCATAAAAAAAATATTTTCGACGTCAATAAAAAGATTCAAAAATATTCAAAAGACTGAGACAATACTTCAGGAGAACGCCAGGTTACAGAATTGCCGTCCGCAGCTCGTGGTCGTGCGGTAGCGTTCTCGCTTCCCGCGCCCGGGTTCCCGGGTTCGATTCCCGGCGGGGTCAGGGATTTTCTCTGCCTCGCGATGACTGGGTGTTGTGTGATGTCCTTAGGTTAGTTAGGTTTAAGTAGTTCTAAGTTCTAGGGGACTGATGACCATAGCTGTTAAGTCCCATAGTGCTTTGAACCATTTTTACAGAATTGCCATGAAGATTTTTGGATGGTGATTGTCAACAGCCGTTACGTAACGTATGAAAAGCATATACGAACCATCATCTGCTTTTATTTTAAACCCAAATATCAACCGCTTTCAGTCTTGGACCATCTTCACACGTAATGGTTCAATGGTAGTCTCCTCTGTGTACATTTAGTATTCCTATATTTTCTTCAAAAAGTCCTGTGTCGCACATTGATATTCATGGCATGCATGATACATTATTTAAATAACGACTATTGTAATGTGGTGGGTTAAAACATTTTCACCCTTATCCGTGAAGATGGTCCAAGACCGAAACCGGTTGATATTTGAGTTTAAAATAAAAGTAGCTGATCGTTCAAATATGCGTTTTATACATTCCCCAGAAGGTCCTGAACTACAAGCCGAGAGAAAAAAGAGATACTGGAAGACCTCGAAGAAGATGGGATTGATTTTGTTTGTGAGTTCGGAACAGGCAGCAGCCTAATCATAAAAAGGAAGATGATGAGGAGGGGGAGGATGACACAAGGCGGCGAAATCTGTAAAGTCCCGTGGCTGTACAGGTTAAGATTGAGGTTGATGGCACAGTATGGCGGAGGCCCAGTAATTCCTCCCTAGTTCGTAGAACTGACGCCCAACCAGGTGTGCCAACTTGAGAGCCAAAAATCCACGCCACCCTGCCCCAGGCCGAAGCTGCGGCAACAATTCCGCTAACTGCAGATCCACACTATGGTCCGGCGTGCGAGTTTACAAATACTACGTATAGTCGCTGTCAAGTCTCATTTGGTTGCTCGTCCTGGTTGCCTTCAGTTCGCAGTTAGTGGAAGAGCGGAAGTTACCGCCACTTTAATATGATAGCGTCATCTTTCATCAGCTTGGGAGAACCCTTGTACTAAGACCGCCGGATAGGCCAGCATGATTTGCGATACGAAGCTTAACAACAACGACGTTGATTACCGCAGTGCAGTGACAACATCTGCACTGCGATTGTCCGGCATTGCACTCCACCGATCGTAATGTCGCAAGCTTTCTCGTTTCGCCCCTCCCTCTGTATCCGTAATATGGAACTCGTGGCTAGCATTTCTCATCTTCTTCATCCATCTCGATTGAACATTTCTCTCTCTCTCTCTCTCTCTCTCTCTCTCTCTCTCTCTAGGGACTGCACCTATTCCCGTTTTAGTTTCCATTGTAATTCAGTGTACTCTATAATATACGAGGGTTGGAACTTTAATAGTGGCAACTATTTATTTACAACTCCTACAAAATAGATACATGTTTCAATGTTTCACCAAGTAAAACGGATCACTTCGTCTAATTTCTCAACATAAGAAAATTCAATTCACCAAGTAAAAGCCGGCCGCAGTGGCCGTGCGGTTAAAGGCGCTGCAGTCTGGAACCGCAAGACCGCTACGGTCGCAGGTTCGAATCCTGCCTCGGGCATGGATGTTTGTGATGTCCTTCGGTTGGTTGGGTTTAACTAGTTCTAAGTTCTAGGGGACTAATGACCTCAGCAGTTGAGTCCCATAGTGCTCAGAGCCATTTGAACCAAGTAAAACGGATTACTTCTTCTAATTTCTCAGCATGAGAAAATTCAATCAGGCTTGTTCTAAATCAGAAATAGTTTTTGACCTGTCTGCATATTTCCTCGGAATGCTATTTTTTTTTATTACCAGAAATTTTGAAGCTGTGTTTATTATATATTTCGTTCAGCTGGTATACTAATAATAACCATATCATCTGTAAACAAAAGTATATCAGGTATTCTTCATTCGTTACCATAATTACTTTGTTTACTTTACATTTACGTTTACGAAGGATGAAGTCAATCGAAATATTAAAAAGTGAAGTGATAATGCACATCCTAGTAATACACCTTGGTTAATAACTATTTCCTCTGATCGATTCATACCTGTGTTTATTACAATGCATGTGTTTTTGGAAAGACTTCTACGACCGCTACGGTCGCAGGTTCGAATGCTGCCTCGGGCATGGATGTGTGTGATGTCCTTAGGTTAGTTAGGTTTAAGTAATTCTAAGTTCTAGGGGACTGATGACCTCAGAAGTTAAGTCCCATAGTGCTCAGAGCCATTAGAACCATCTGCTACCTCTGTTAGGTGATAAGGATATCCACGTTCGGACTTTCTCTTCCATAGCCTATCAAGGCTAACACGGTCAAAAGCCTCTCGAAGATCTATAAAGGCTATATGGGTTTCTATATTATGTTCTCTGTGTTTTTATGCTACGTTTTTAACCACAAACACGTTCTCTGTGCATGAGCGATCTGATGTAAATCCATTTTGGTCAAAAATAATAGCTTCGCCCCCAATTGTCGATGATCCTCCATGAAGGTGACCCATCGGTGGCTTCCACTGGCCGGGGAAAACTGATCTAATTACATGAATTAATTGGTTCAGTTGTACGACTTTTCAAATTAATTGTCCGTCCTGTCTGAGATTTCTGCTAATGATTTCAGAATTTTGCAGCCAACCGCAATCTGCGATTAAAAGCACTAAATTAATTTTATTCGGCTCTCTTTCTTTGTGATACGAAATTGCCTGGACAGCCGTTGTGGCCGCACCACGTAAGTTGTGTGCCTTTAAAAACTCCCCGTGATACGTGTTACCTCTGAGGCGTGTTAAAGGTGGGGGTGATGACAATTTGTATTTACGGGGAGGGACTGCAGCAAACTGTGATATCCCCATTCCCCACCAACTCATATTTTCCAGTCGAAAACCTTGATCCTCGCCTGTGTCTCTGCAGCGCTGGTAGGGGTGATGTGTCTGCAGACGGCCGCCGACACGAAAGGTGTTGCGCGGGCGTCGCGGGGGACGAGAGGAGAGAGAAAACCGGTTACCGGGTGCGCCGTCCTTGTCGGCAGCTGTTCGTTCCTCCTTGGCCCCACCTGCTACGAAACTTAAACGCCACACCAATAATTGAATCTAGTCCGCGTCACAGACGGCGCGGCTTTCACGGCCTTCGACGACGGACGGAACTTCGCGGGACTTTAAACGCTGTTGGCACGTTTTTTTTAAAATATCGCTCTTTTTCCGGTTCCTTACAGACGTTGCGTATGCTTATGAGGAGCTCGGGTTGTAACAGCAGGTGCGGACGGGAAGGTCACAGCCGCTGGAGCACCTGTTCCGAAACTGTTGAACTTGCGAGCTGAGAAACCGCGGTCGGATTAGAAATCGAGTAACGTTTCGTTCCCATCTGGGGAAGATAACTTCAGAGATGAAACAGGCAACTGCGTTGAAATTCAAGGAGATTCGAATTTATGAGTACATTCTACTACTCCGCAAGCCACCTGACGGTGTGTGGCGGAGGGTACCTCGAGTACCTCTATCGGTTCTCACTTCTATTCCACTCTCGTATTGTTCGTGGAAAGAAAGATTGTCGGTATGCCTCTGTGTGGGCTCTAATCTCTCTGATTTTATCCTCATGGTCTCTTCGCGAGATATACGTAGGAGGGAGCAATATACTGCTTGACTCCTCGGTGCAGGTATGTTCTCGAAACTTCAACAAAAGCCCGTACCGAGCTACTGAGCGTCTCTCTTGCAGAGTCTTCCACTGGAGTTTATCATCTCCGTAATGCTTTCGCGGTTACTAAATGATCCTGTAACGAAGCGTGCTGCTCTCCGTTGGACCTTCTCTATCTCTTCTATCAATCCTATCTAGTACGGATCCCACACGGGTGAGCGGTATTCAAGCAGTGGGCGAACAAGTGTACTGTGACCTACGTCCTTTGTTTTCGGACTGCATTTCCTTAGGATTCTTCCAAGCCGGCCGGTGTGGCCGGAGGGTTCTAGGCGCTTCAGTCTGGTACCGCGCGACCGCTACGGTCGCAGGTTCGAATCCTGCCTCGGACATGGATGTGTGTGATGTCCTTAGGTTAGTTAGGTTTAAGTAGTTCTAAGTTCTAGGGGACTGATGACCACAGTAGTTAAGTCCCATAGTACTCAGAGCCATTTTGAATACCGGACCATTCTGCTGCTTACAGTATGCTACGTCAATCACACAACCTGCAACACACAAGCGACACATGGCACGTAGTCAGAGGAACGGCCATTCGTCAGTGCCATCTACCGTAGCAACGATGCAGTTCCGGATACATGTTTATAGGACTTCCTTTTTCCTCCGTTTCCAGTCAGGAATTCGTCCCTGCAGTTTTTCCGTTATATTAATGTTCACCCTGTGTGTGTATTTTAGCTTTTAAAGTATTGTCACAAACAAATAACTAGTCGTCTCTCCTCTTTTTATTTTACAAAATCTGGCAACCTTAGTGTCAGCTGACATTCGACTGAAAGTAATCGAGCTTTAGAATTACTCTCTTGGAGCACGGTCGCCATTTCTGTTATATTTTAAACTAACTGTTCCTTTCTATAAATATTATGACGACTTTTGTAACTTTTCTGCGCAGATAAGAGAGACAGTGGCGTCGCACAAACAAAAAAGTCGCTTGAGTCTGGAACCGCGCGACCGCTACGGTCGCAGGTTCGAATCCTGCCTCGGGCATGCGCGTCTGGAGCTCGTGAAATAAAACTAGCGTTTTAATCAACACAACCCTTTATCATGCGCGATTGTGTAGAAAGGAACTTGATAATGTAAGTATAACATAAAAAGAAATTCAGGACGACGAAACAAAAGTCAAGACAATGCTGATCGCTTTTTTTGACGCTCATGGCACTGTCGCACGTTCTTAGGTCCTGGCGGACCATCAGACACCCATTCTGCACTTTGTTGTTTTGTGGTAGGTTCATGTTCGTAACACCAAGTCTCGTCATCCATGCGTTCAATTACACGTTACGTGCTGGGTGTCTTGGGTAGACGCCATTTTGACGGTTCACTGCAACTCTGCCACCTGTTGTTTACAGTTGTTAGTTCCAGCAGCAACTGTGATTATTGCTCTGACTTCGCTCGCACGCTAAGAACGAAATCAGTCTCGGTATCTTTTGGACGGGCGATGTATATCACTACGTAATTATTGACTGATGTCATATAAGTACATATTTTCTCGAGATTACACCTACCCTGCTGTTGTAGTTCTCACCAGTGGCGAAAACTTTCCAAACGATTTTTGTTTATAGAAATCGTTATCACTTTCGTGTTGACTATTAAAGCACTCTTTAGCTGCTAGTTCTTTAAGCTGATAACGTATTTCGATTTTTCATAAAACGAATTGTACCTCGTAAAATCATTTTCATCGGTCGGTACTGAGCTAAGCGAGACCACGTTGTGCTGATTTTCCGACTGTGTTTGAATAAAGTCCCGTCTGACAGTGACTTTCCGTTTCGTAGCGTCGACGCCCCGTGTGAATCGACCTTTAAGCTACCACTGTAGTTAATACACGTTTGCCGAGTGGAGAGTCCAGCTTGGTGGTCCAGTTAGAAACATAGAAGTCGTGGGATCGAATACCGGCCGGGCCTCTGATCTGGCCTCCTTCTCCCATTGATGTGAGGAGTCGCTAAGAACAACAAGTAGTTCGGATTCCAGGTTAAACTGTAGGTTCCCTTTCCCCAGTTAGATAACTGGGATAGCTTAGAGACATATGTTGTTGTTGTTGTTTTGGTCTTCAGTCCAGAGACTGGTTTGATGCAGCTCTCGATGCTACTCTACCTTGAGCAAGCTTCTTCATCTCCCAGTACCTTTTGCAACCTACATCCTCCTGAATCTCTTTAGTGTATTCATCTCTTGGTCTCCCTCTACGATTTTTACCCTCCACGCTGCCCTCCAACACTAAACTGTTGATCCTTTGATGCCTCAGAATATGTCCTACCAAGCGATCCCTTCTTCTAGTCAAGCTGTACCACAAACTCCTCCCCAATTCTATTCAATACATCCTCATTAGTTACATGATCTACCCATCTAATCTTCAGCATTCTTCTGTAGCACCACATTTCGAAAGCTTCTATTCTCTTCTTGTCCAATCTATTTATCGTCCATGTTTCACTTCCATACGCGGCTACACTCCATGCAAATACTTCCAGAAACCACTTCCTGACACTTAAATCTATACTCGATGTTAACAAATTTCTCTTCATCAGAAACGCTATCCTTGCCATTGTCAGTCTACCTTTTATATCCTCTCTATTTCGACCATCAGTTATTTTGCTCCCCAAATAGCAAAACTCCTTTACTACTTTAGGTGTCTCATTTCCTAATCTAATTCCCTCAGCATCACCCGATTTAATTCGACTACATTCCATTATCCTTGTTTTGCTTTTGTTGATGTTCATCTTATATCCTCCTTTCGAGACACTATCCATTCCGTTCAACTGCTCTTCCAAGTCCTTTGCTATCTCTGACAGAATTACATTGTCATCAGCGAACCTCAAAGTTTGTATTTCTTCTCCATGGATTTTAATTCCTACTCCTAATTTTTCTTTTGTTTCCTTTACTGCTTGCTCAATATACAGATTGAATAACATCGGGGAGAGGCTACAACCCTGTCTCACACCCTTCCCAACCACTGCTTCCCTTTCATGCCCCTCGACTCTTATAATTCCCATCTGGTTTCTGCACAAATTGTAAATAGCCTTTCACTCCCTGTATTTTACCCCTTCCAGCTACAGAATTTGTAAGAGAGTATTCCAGTCAACATTGTCAAAAGGTTTTTCTAAGTCTACAAATGCTAGAAATGTAGGGTAATCTATTTTCTAATATAAGTCGTAGGGTCAGTATTGCCTCATGTGTTCCAAAATTTCTACGGAATTCAAACTGATCTTCCGCGTGGTCGGCTTCTACCAGTTTTTCCATTCGTCTGTAAAGAATTCGTGTTAGTATTTTGTAGATACATATAATTCGCCGAAATGGCATCCATTTGAAAGGTTTGCACTCCAGCCACTGAACCACACGAAATCAGTGTCATTATTTGTGTCGAAAATTTGCTGCTCATGGCCATCGCTGTTTTATCAGTTTTAGACTGACTTGCTCCTCGCCGGTGCCCCTACGTTCGTCTGTGGCGTTTAGTTGTGAGAGACTGCCGTGCACCGCAGCGAAGCACGCGCTCCGCACATCCGTGTGCGGCTGCGGAATGCGCTACGCAGATCCGCTCGCAGCTTCCCACGAAACGTAACGCCGCCAAGGCCGACGCGCCGCCACTGCCGACGCCAAGGCGCTGTGCCGTGCGGTAAACAGGCGGGCGACGCCGCGGAAGCCGGCGCCGGCTTCATTCAGAATGCTCTGCCCAACCCCTTACTTCGGTGGGACACTTCCGTCTAGCAGTCAGCATTCTTCTACCTTGGTGAAGAGTCACCCTTTAAGTTAAGTGTTCCACCGTCCCCTCACACCCAAAAGATCGCTATATGGCGTTGTCGGTCTCCCTCTACTTTCCATCATTTTGATTTGCAGCTCCTTGTATTGCCCGTGTTTGCAGTTCCAATTGTTGGATGTGAGGTCCGCCAGTTATGCAAAACAATGTTTTTCTCAGTACCCAAACATGTTTCGGCACCACTGTGCCATCGTCAGTGGATTTTCGTTTTTATTTATTCTTTACATTTGGTGTGCATGAATTCTCTGCATTACTGTTGTGTTAATTATACAGGTAGCTTGTCATGTTTTCGTGTGGCAATTACTTCCATTCTCCGCATAATGCTGAGGTGTTGTGACGCACATGTAACTATAACAAGTATTTTTCACAAATAACGTAGTAAAACACTTTTCACTTCACAAGAACACAGTGTGAAAAAAATACTTGTTATAGTTACGTGTGCATGACAATACCTTAGTATTATGCGGAGAATGGAAGTACTTGCCACACGAAAACATGACAAGCTGAAACGTCCCCTTAGAAAAATTATAAATGACTGTGCTTAAACTGACACACAATATTTTTAGCGCAACGCCATCTAACTTTCAATAACCTCTACAAAAGAACGGCCCTGACTAACAATAACCTATACCTTTCATGAATCACTTACCTTACAAAAATCTTCGTTACTCGAACTACTGCAATACAGCGAGTGCCAGTACGGCCAGCTAAATAAAAGATTCTAAGTACTGAAGGCACTAACTACTGATAGGCATAGTTAGCAAATGAAAGATTTTGATAGAGAACAAACAATGTATTTACCTTAATATTGTTCAAAAATCATTATATATATATATATATATATATATATATATATATATATATATATCTCAGTTCATGATATCCAGTATTACAAATTTACTCTTTCTGGCGGACACACGTCCAGATCGTCCGTTCTTAAAACTCTGCCATCTCTCTCCCCACATCCACCACTGCCGGCGGCTCACCTCCAACTGCACAACGCTACGCGATGTTCACATCCAACTGCCCAACACTACTATAGCATATACTCCAACAATGCAAACCAACCACCGCCTTCACACAGCACAGTCAGTGATTTTCATGTAGAGCACTACGTGGCGTTACCAACATAAAAACATAAACAGCCTACTTACAAAGCTACCTGTAGTAATTAACACACAAGTGATCCAGAAAATTCATGCACACCAAATGTTAAGAATAAATAAAAACGAAAACCCACTGATGATGGCACAGTGGTGCCGAAACATGTTTGGGTACTGGGAAAAACGATGTTTTGCGTAACTGGCGGACCTCACATCCAACAATCCCTCTTTTTTTTTTTTTTTTGCCCGCCCCTCCCCCTGTCCCCCCACTCGAATACTTCCCTCCAATACTAAATTGTTGGTAATCCCTTGATGTCTCAGAATGTGAGGTCTCTTTACTATCAAATCGATCTCTTCTTGTAGTCAGGCTGTGCCACAAATTTTTTGTCTCCCCAATTCTGTTCAGTGCCTTCTCATTAGTGATGTGATCTACCCACCTAATCTTCAACATTCTGCCGAGCACCACATTTCAAAAGCTTCTATTCTCTTTTTTCGCCCATGTTTCACTTCTTCAGGTGTTGTGTCGTCTTCATCATCATCACTCATACCCATTACGGTCGGAGGAAGGCAATGGCAAGCCACCTCCGCTAGGACCTTGCTTAGTACAGCGGTACTGGTCTCCCGTATCGTCCTCTACGCTGTCAAGGAGTATGGGATCAGATATTAAAATCTGTCGCAGCCTGCTTCGTTTACGATTTTCAGTTTTTGTTTGAGAATCCAAAGCCAGTTTCGAGCGGATAACTACTTATCATCAGATGGCTGAAACAGGCTTTTTACATAGTATGTCCAACAGATCGTACTGATATCTTTTCCAATTCTTGAGAACGGGAGTAAATTTTAGTTTGAGCGTATTTTACGAGACGAAAACCTGCAAAAGACGACAACAAATTTAGACGTTAGAGGACGCTATGTGGTGCAACTACGAAAACAGGCAGAATCCACCAGATTCCCAACTGCAACATTCTTTACATTTTTATGGATGCTGCATAAAAGCGCAATATACAGAGATATTTCAGTTGAGAAAAAGTTTACGATTCGATCAACGTGGTGAAAAACGTTGATCTTTGATGTACTAAGTGAACACGAGTGTAACTGACATTGTGTGACACTCAGCACGAACTGTAGTATATACATCCTGCATGTGAGGAACGCCAAAAACAGTATGGTGAAGACAAAACTCTTATGTAACAAAAGTCTTTCCATAAATGCGAATTAAGTCGTAAATTGATGTCATTGAGAAATAAACGCGGGAAAAGTTACTTTATTAGTTCAAAAGTAAAACTTACACAATGATTTGCACTTAGTAACAACGAGAAAGGAATAAATATGTCCCGGCGGGGTCAGGGATTTTCTGTGCCTCGTGATGACTGGGTGTTGTGTGCTGTCCTTAGGTTAGTTAGGTTTAAGTAGTTCTAAGTTCTAGGGGACTGATGACCATAAATGTTAAGTCCCATAGTGCTCAGAGCCATTTGAACCATTTTTTGAATAAATATGAATAAAAATAAAAGTGAGTGGTTGCAGTTATAATAGTAATAGTAGTAGTACTAGTACCTAAAGCGATAACGGAGGTCAGGGTAAATATGTACTGCACAATGTTAGTGATAATCTGGTTGTCTGATGTTGGGAAACCTTCATCTCATTCATGTATTGCGAACTGACGCTGACGCGCACAAGTGTGTCTCGATTTGCATTGGTCGTGCAACATAAAATATACGGTTTATAATCCAGGATACACGGATGATATCCTAGTTTCCGATGTCCAGATATGTTTGTCAGCCATTGATATCTCTAATTGCAATGTTGAACTAATCAGAAAGTGAAACCTGGAGTCATAACGATACGGAAGAGGTACCTGTTAAGTACCGAGCCGTGCTGTGTAGCGTGTGGACGGACTGATCTGGCGTCAGAGGATGCAGTGCGCCATGCGCGGCCTTCCGACAGCACGCTATCGTCAGCTTCGCCAGACTCTACGTCAGCACGCAGCAACGCACCTGCTGCGGTATTCCGATCGGAATGCAGCCCACATCTCGACGGCGCCTGCAAGTACTTTGCTCGCGTCGCTATACAACTGAGGGATACGGCTCGTATTTATTTATTGCCTTCAGTGAATAAAATTATGCCGCCAGCCGCTTTACCAATTATTGAAGCAGTGAATATAAATGAAATGAAAGAATACGAGAAATTGTAGCAGAAGGAGACACACTTGTCGATCCCACAGACAGCAAAATATACACATCAAAAAAAGTTTTTCATCACCCCAGTTCCCGGAACTCCTGAAGACAGACGTTGACTGTGGATATTGTATCACAGATACAGTCCCTTTGACTGTTCAGAGATTCACTAAACCCGCCCAAAGACGTAAACAACAATGCATGAGCAGCGCCTATTAGACGGAGGGGATCCGTCATCAGATCAGTTCCAGTCATTCCATGAGGAAGAAGGTACATGGTTCGTGTTGTCTGTCGTTCAACCACGCCTGGACGGTCAATACGTGGACACACTGGAAGTTTCCTTTAAAATACAATTAGGCGTCAAAGAAACTGGTTCAAATGGTTCTGAGCACTATGCGACTTAACTTCTGAGGTCATCAGTCGCCTAGAACTTAGAAGTAATTAAACCTAACTAACCTAAGGACATCACACACATCCATGCCCGAGGCAGGATTCGAACCTGCGACCGTAGCGGACGCTCGGTTCCAGACTGTAGCGCCTAGAACCGCACGACCACTCTGGCCGGCAAAGAAACTGGTATAGGCATGCCTATTCAAATAGAGATATGTAAACAGCCAGACTACGGAGCTGCGGTCGGCAACGCCTATATAAGACAAGCGTCTGGCGCAGTTGTTAGATCGGTTACTGCTGCTACAATAACAGGATATCAAGATTTAAGTGTGTTTGAACGTGGTGTTATAGTCGGCGCACGAGCGATGGGAGACAGCATCTCCGAGGTAGCGATGAAGTGGAGATTTTCCCGTATGACGAATTCCCGAGGCCGCGCGGGATTAGCCGAGCAGTCTGGGGCGCTGCAGTCAGGGACTGTGCCGCTGATCCCGCCGGAGGTTCGAGTCCTCCCTGGTTCAATCCCGCGTCCGGCCATCCTGATTTAGGTTTTCCGTGATTTCCCTAAATCGCTCCTGGCAAATGCCGGGATGGTTCCTTTGAAAGGGCACGGCCGACTTCCTTCCCCATCCTTCCCTAACCCTATGAGACCGATAACCTCGCTGTTTCGTCTCTTCTCCCAAAACAACCAACCAACCAACCGAGTCCTCCCTCGGGCATGAGTGTGTGTATTTGTCCTTAGAATAATTTAGGTTAAGTAGTGTGTAAGCTTAGGGACTGATGACCTTGGCAGTTAAGTTCCATAAGATTTCACACACATTTGAACTTTTTTCTTTTTTTTTTTTTTTATTCACGAGTCTACTGTGGATATCAGGAACAGCAAATCTCCGACTTCGCTGCTGCCGGAAAAAGATCGTGCAAGAACAGGACCAACGACGACTGAAGAGAATCGTTCAAAGTGACAGAAGTACAACCCTTCCGCAAATTGCTGCAGATTTCAACGAGGGACCATCAACAAGTATCAGCGTGTGAACCATTCAACGAAACATTATTGATATGGTCTCTCGGAGCGTAAGACCCACTCGTGTACCCTTGATGACTTCACGACACAAAGGTTTACGCTTCGCCTGGGCTCGTCAAAACCGACATTGGACTGTTGATGATTGGAAACATGTTGCCTTGTCGGACGAGTCTCGTTTCAAATTGGACATGTACGGGTATGGAGACAGCCTCATGAATCCATGGACCCTGCATGTCAGCCTGGGACTGTTCAAGCTGGAGGAGGCTCTCTCTGGCTCTGAGCACTATGGGACTCAACTGCCGAGGTCATTAGTCCCCTAGAACTTAGAACTAGTTAAACCTAACTAACCTAAGGACATCACAAACATCCATGCCCGAGGCAGGATTCGAACCTGCGACCGTAGCGGTCTTGCGATTCCAGACTGCAGCGCCTTTAACCGCACGGCCACTTCGGCCGGCTGGAGGAGGCTCTGTAGTGATATGGGGTGTGTGCAGTGATATCGGACCCCTGATACGTCTAGATATGTCTCTGATAGATGACACGTACGTAAGCATCCTGTCTGATCACCTGCATCCATTCATGTCCATTGTGCATTCCGATGGACTTGTGCAATTCCAGCATGACAATGCGACACCCCACATGTCCATTTCTGCAGAGTGGCTCCAGGAACACTCTTCAGAGTTTAAACACTTCCGCTGGCCATTAAACTCCCCAGACAAGAACATTATTGAGCATATCTGGGAATCATTGCAACGTGACGTTCAGAAGAGTTTTCCACCCCCCCGTACTCTTACGTATTTGTGGACAGACCTGACAGGTCCTCCAGTACCACTTTAAACATTAGTCGAGTACATGCCACACTGTGCTGCGGCACTTCTGCGTGCTCGCGAGGGCCCTACATGCTACTGGGCACGTGTACCAGTTTCTTTGGCTCGTCAGTGTATTTCTCTTTGTTCGATTTTTTAAACTGGCTAGGTCTGTTTAACTGTGCTGTTGTTTAGCTTTGGGAAACTGCATGCATATCCAACGGCGAGAGAAACAAAATATATCTGCCAGCTAGAATACAACACGAATTTTGGCCCTATTTTATGATCTTTCTAAAACAATGTGCAAACTGATTAAATTCTGAGCTTTACTATTAATCTCTTTAATTAAACAAAGTGGTCTTTGTGCGTTAATGATCTGCATAATACTGCTGTTCATGAAATGGTAACAACAATTTTACAGTTAGAAACAAAAATTAAACCCACTGAAGATAACACAAAAGTGCTGAACATGTATGGGTGAAACAAAACAGAAAAAAGGTGTCTTGCATAAGGCGGAATTTCTCATCCCATTTATTCTTCATGTGTACAAGTCTGCACTCCTTTGCCGCTGGAGGACTCCGCATTGTGCAGAGTAAACGTAGCGACGTGTATCGTAAGTATGTCGGTGCGTTAGCGGGACCCAGTCCTTCAGCATGACAATGCTACACCACATACGAGCTGTCCTACATTTGCAACAATCCGACGCCTCGGGTTCACTGTCATGGATAATCCTCCATACAGACCCGTCTTGGCCCCATCCGATTACCATCCGTGTCCAAAACTTAAAAAACACTTTCAAACATCTTACTTTGATAGTGATGAAGCGAATCAAGCAGAGGAGAGGTTATTACGTCTGTTTTATTTTTAAGGCTGTAAGAGGTTAGGCGGAGGTGTAGCTTTTCAGCACGTCCCCATAATGTGTCGAATACCTGTTTAGATGGAATTGGGGTCTTGATGGCCATAGTCTTGTCAGGTTAAATGAATATTCCCAGAGCGAAATCTTATGCCTGAGAACAGACTAATTGAGGAGTTGTATCATGACAATTCAACTTCCGCATCTCGCTTGCAGAAGGTACTTTTGCAAGTTATTTGACGTTGAAACACCTCCAGTAAGTCGACTTCCGCGAGTTTCGTGAACTTACACAAGTAGTAGAAACACTTCCTAGCATCCTGCTGCAAGTACATACCGGGTGTTGGAAGTTTTTCTCAAACTCGAAGAAAGTTGGTGTGTTGAATGCCGATACGAAAATGTCAGTGCCGAAAAGGAGAGTGGCGCAAAGACAGATGGACAGGAACAAATATACCACTGGAACCCCTAAGCTTAATAAATGGCCACCGTCAGTCAAGAAAGTGCGAAATGGATTTACCGATTAATTTGTATCAGCTGAAGGGAAAGCAGAATGGCAATAGAGACATCTTTAAAATCTTTCGTAAACATAAACGTTTATAATAAGTTTTGTTTGCAAAAAGCGGAGAGTAATTAAAAGGTCCTCTCTTGGTGATATAGCCTGCAACATTTTTGTACCTTGTTTCCGAATGAAATTACATTTGTAGCAAAAGTGATAAATACTGTTTGCAAAAATGAAAGAGTAATTAAAAGGTGGTCTCTTCGTAGTATAGGTCGCAACATTTTGGTACCTTGTTTTCGGAAGCTTTACGTTTTTAATAAAAGTAATAAAAGTTTGCAAAAATCGAATAGTAATTAAAAGACGATCTCTCGTTGATGCAACATGCAGCATTTTTGTGTCCAGTTTTCGAATATTTTATTGTGCAATAGAAGAGAGAGCTGCGAAACTTGCATACCAAATTCTCAGGAGGTATTTGATCTGAGTGATTTTTGATCATTCGATAATGTTTCTTGATAACTTAAAATATTTACGCCTCTGCATCTATTTCTTCTCACACACAATCTTTCTTTCTCAACTTTTTCCGTTTCTTAACCATTTGTTTCAAGATATATATATATATCCCTGACCCCGCTGCGAATCGAACCGGGACTCCGTGCACGGGAAGCGAGAAGTCTACCGCAAGACCACGAGTCAAAAAATGTCACATACAGCGGTTGCTGATCGTGTGCTGCCGTTTAATGTTGTTCAATATTAATAATGCAACAACGATGGCGGCTGCTCTGGTTTTTAACCTCGACACTGTAAACATTCACTTGTCTGACTCACCACGAAACTGTAGTGGAAACACTTCTTCAAATACTTGCAGGAGGTACCTTAAAATAACTAGCCCAAGCAACTTGTGCAAGTTTTTGTTCCAGTGTAAACACTTCAGCAAGTGCTTGCCGAAATGGCTTGCCGGTGGCTACACGCCTTAACAGTCGCACCTGAGGGAGGTTACAATAATAAAGATTGGCATACGAGGTGAAGTCTGAAAAACGCCTTTATCCAGCCGTGGGTGGGAAAAAATCGATTAAAAATTTGGCAGCAGCGGAAGGCGCGACCGGTGATTAGCAGCACCGAGAAAATCGGGCAGTGGCGGCGCTCAGTGGCGGAAGCGGCGGCGCTAGTAGTGAGTGGAGAGTACGCAGCGTTTGCACAGTAGTGGCGCGGGGCGCTGGCGCGCCGTTTTTTGTGGCGCAGCGCGCAGGCGCAGCTGAGGAGGGCAGGGCCGGCGCGCAGGAATGCGGGGTCCGCCCCCCTCCCCCACCCTTCCCCCTGGGCCGGGGGGGGGGAGAGCTCGCAGCGCCGCCTGGAATGCGGTCCGACCGGCCGCCGGCCGCCAGCCGCCGCGAGTGACAGGGGCCGCGTCCACGCTGCGTCATCGGGGCCGCCGGCGCGGGGCTGTAATTCCCTCGCTTCCAGACTCATTCCTAGCCAATCACTGGCGCCCTTCACTATCGTAAGGCACGCGGCGACGCATCAGTTCCTTACAGATTAATGGCGAGCCACAGGGGAGTGTTATGGGACCATTGCTTTTCACAACATACCGGGTGATCAAAAAGTCAGTATAAATTTGAAAACCGAGTAAATCATGGAATAAAGTAGACAGAGAGGTACAAATTGACACACATGCTTGGAATGACATGGGGTTTTATTAGAACCAAAAAAATACACAAGTTCAAAAATATCCGACAGATGACGCTTCATTTGATCAGAATAGCAATAATTAGAATAACAAAATAAGACAAAGCAAAGATGATGTTCTTTACAGGAAATGCTCAACATGTCCACCATCATTCCTCAACAATAGCTGTAGTCGAGGAATAATGTTGTGAACAGTACTGTAAAACATGTCCGGTGTTATGGTGAGGCAGTGGAATCGGATGTTGTCTTTCAGCATCCCTAGAGATGTCGGTCGATCACGATACACTTGCGACTTCAGGTAACCCCAAAGCCAACAATCGCACGGACTGAGGTCTGGGGACCTGGGAGGCCAAGCATGAGGAAAGTGGCGGCTGAGCACACAATCATCACCAAACAACGCGCGCAAGAGATCTTTCAAGCGTCTAGCAATATGGGGTGGAGCGTTATCCTGCATAAACATCGTACGTTCCAGCAGGTGTTTATCAGCCAGGCTGGGGATGATGCGATTCTGTAACATATCGGCGTACCTCTCACCCGTCACGGTAGCAGTTACGTTTTGCTCTCGAGCGCCATCTGTCGGACATTTTGTGAAATTTGGTTCTATAAAAACCCCATGTCATTCCAAGCATGTGTGTCAATTTTTACCTCTCTATCTACATTATTACGTGGTTTATTAAGTTTTCAAAGTTATACTGACTTTTTGATCACCCGGTATATAAATGACCTAGTAGATAGTGTCGGAAGTTCCATGCGGTTTTTCGCGGATGATGCTGTAGTATACAGAGAAGTTGCAGGATTAGAAAATTACTGCGAAATGCAGGAAGATCTGCAGCGGATAGGCACTTGGTGCAGGGAGTGGCAACTGATCCCTAACATAGACAAATGTAATGTATTGCAAATACATACAAAGGAGGATCCTTTGCCGGCCGAAGTGGCCGTGCGGTTAAAGGCGCTGCAGTCTGGAACCGCAAGACCGCTACGGTCGCAGGTTCGAATCCTGCCTCGGGCATGGATGTTTGTGATGTCCTTAGGTTAGTTAGGTTTAACTAGTTCTAAGTTCTAGGGGACTAATGACCTCAGCAGTTGAGTCCCATAGTGCTCAGAGCCATTTGAACCAATTTTTTTTGAGGATCCTTTATTGTATGATTATATGATAGCGGAACAAACACTGGTAGCAGTTACTTCTGTAAAATATCTGGGAGTATGCGTATGGAACGATTTGAAGTGGAATGATCATATAAAAATAATTTGTGGTAAGGCGGGTGTCAGGTTGAGATTCATTGGGAGAGTCCTTAGAAAATGTAATCCCTCAACAAAGGAGGTAGCTTACAAAACACTAGTTCGACCTATACTTGAGTATTGCTCATCAATGTGGGACCAGCACCAGGTCGGGTTGACGGAGGAGATAGAGAAGATCCAAAGAAGAGCGGCGCGTTTCGTCACAGGGTTATTTGGTAAGCGTGTTAGCGTTACGGAGATGTTTTGGAACCTCAAGTGGTAGACTCTGCAAGAGAGGCGCTCTGCATCGCGGTGTAGCTTGCTGTCCAGGTTTCGAGAGGGTGCATTTCTGGACGAGGTATCGAATATATTGCTTCCGCCTACTTATATCTCCCAAGGAGATCACGAATGTAAAAGTAGAGAGATTCGAGCGCGCACGGAGGCTTTCCGGCAGTCGTTCTTCCCGCGAACCATACGCGACTGGAACAGGAAAGGGAGGTAACGGCAGTGGCACTTAAAGTGTCCTCCGCCACACAGCGATGGGTGGTTTGCGGAGTATAAATGTAGATGTAGACGTAGAATGGAACCGTTTGCAGCCACCAAACCGGTAGAGGACGTATTTAAATCATTCTAACGCTAATCACTGTCCTGCTGTTAGAAGCTCCTGTTGACATTTTATTTTCGTCTGATTTTGATCCATCGCAAATGGTTTGTGAACGCCTGCTACGGTGATAACAGTGGATTTCTTTATAAATCACTTTTGTGTTATCACGGTTGACACAGTACTAGACGAAGTGTAGAAATACCCACACACAAACCACATCACAGAACAAAAAGGCAAAAACAAATGCATCCCATACACTAGCGATAATTTACAGAAGATTGCAAATATTTTCAAATGGTTCAAATGGCTCTGAGCAGTATAGGACTTAAATTCTGAGGTCATCAGTCCCCTAGAACTTAGAACTACTTAAACCTAACTAACCTAAGGACATCACACACATCCATGCCCGAGGCTGGATTCGAACCTGCGGCCGTAGCGGTCGCGCGGAAATATTTTCAAAAACCAAAAGCAAAAATTGGTTTTCTGCCTCTAAGAAATACTAAAACAACTGAGGTAAAATGTAATCATGACCTATACTAAGGCTTTGGAATATACAGAGTAACACGCCAGAGTGCTCCATTTTCTTCCTACGACAAACAGTCCGAGACTTCAACATCATGTAAGCGGAGCGCATTAGAAACCTACCACACAACAGACACAAATCAGCTATAGTCACACAACAGCCAGAACATTATGACCACCTGCCTAATAGCTGGTATGTCACCCTTTGGCACGGATAACAGCGGCGACGCGTCGTGGCATGGAAGCGATGAGATCTTGGTAGATTACTGGAGGGAGCTGGACCACGCCTGCACACACAAGTCAGCGAATTCTCGTATATTCCGGAGAAAGGGGCGATGAGTTCTGAGGCCACGTTCAATCGCATCCCAGATGTGTTCGACCACGTTCAGATCTGGCCAGTTAGGAGGCCAGCACATCAACTGGAACTCGCCACTGTGTACCTCGAACCACTCCATCACACTCCTGGCCTTGTGACATCTTGTTGAAAAATGCCACAGCCGCCGTGAAACATGATCGTCAAAAAGGGGTGTATGTGGCCTGCAATCTGTGTTCGATAGTCCGTGGCCGGCCAAAGTGGCCGAGCGGTTCTAGGCGCTACAGTCTGAAACCGCGCGACCGCTACGGTCGCAGGTTCGAATCCTGCCTCGGGCATGGATGTGTGTGATGTCCTTAGGTTAGTTAGGTTTAAGTAGTTCTAAGTTCTAGGGGACTGATGACCTCAGGAGTTAAGTCCCATAGTGCTCAGACCCATTTTTGACAGTCCGAGACCGCCATATTATCTTGCACAAGGTCCACTAGACCAGTGGATGCCCACGTGGACGTTCCCCAGAGTATAACGCAGCTGTCGTCAGCTTGTCTACGTCCCACAGCACAGGTGTGAAGGAACTTTTCCCCTGGAAGACGAGGGATTCGCGCCCTCCCATCAGCATGATGAAGAAGGCATCGCGATTCATCAGACCTTGTAACGCTCTGCCACTGTGCCAACGTCCAGAGCCGATGGTCACTTGCCCATTTCAGTCGTAGTAGCCGATGACATTGACACATGCATGGGTCATTGGCTGCGTAGGCCCAATGGGAGTGTTCCATGCCCTGTGTGTTCAGGCACACTTTTACTCTGCCCAGCATCGAAGACTGATGTTAATTCCGCCACAGTTCGCCGCCTGTCCTGTTTTACTAGTCTGCCCAGCCTACGACATCCGACATCTGTAATGAGGGTTAGCCACCCAACGCCACGACGTCAGGACTTGGTTTCGCCACGTGTTGAAGACACTCACTCACCACAGCACACCCCGAACACCCGACAAGTCGTGCGGTTTCCGAAATTATCGCGCCGAGCCTCCGGGCCATCACAACCTGCTCCCGATCCGACTCCGACAGATCACGCCCCTCCCAATTTGCACGCGGATAGCACGCTCACTGATACTGCACGCAACGTGCGTGTGTCCGACTGGCAGTCATTCCTCGCCAGGTGACTGCTATGGCCTGGACTGGTTTATGTCGATAGAGGGTCGTCAGTCATAATTTTCTGGGTGATCAGTGTTCACAACAGTAGAGCACTCCACCGAGTAAATAAAGAGCATTAAATGGATCTCTTAGTGTGGTGTCACCGCCAGACACCACACTTGCTAGGTGGTAGTTTTAAATTGGCCGCGGTCCATTAGTACATGTCGGACCCGCGTGTCGCCACTGTGTGATCGCAGACCGAGCGCCACCACAAGGCAGGTCTCGAGATACGGAATAGCACTCGCCCCAGTTGTACGGACGACGTAGCTAGCGATGCACACTGACGAAGCCTCGCTCATTTGCAGAGCAGATAGTTAGAATAGCCTTCAGCTAAGTCAATGGCTACGACCTAGCAAGGCGCCATTAGTAACATTGCATGTATCTAAAGAGTCTCACTTGTATCGCCACAATCTCCAGATGTACCAAAAGGATGGATTAATGTTAAGTATTCCAGAAGCTACGTACTTTTCTTTATAGCATTCCTTACGTATCCTGTTTCAGACCTCACGCCATCCTGCTTTAGCGTAGCGCGTGCCTTTCGGCTTCCTCTCATTGTGTCTAGGCTGTCTTGTCTAGACACAACACTTAGAAGATCTGGAGATACATTCACATTAGAAAAAAAAGAAGCTAAAACATTAAGCGAAAAACCTGAAAGTGGATCAGTGAATTTCTTCACATGCTTCGACAGCAAACTTAAACAAACGTAATAACACATTGAAATCAGCACCACTGTAAATAGATATAAGCAAATTATTTACTAGATTGCTAAGATAAATACGTTCTGTACGAAAATATATTATACTCTATGGAAGACCTGCAGTATTATCTCTGTTGACTACACCTAAAAACATTGCCCGCATCTCGTGGTCGTGCGGTAGCGCTCTCGCTTCCCACGCCCGGGTTCCCGGGTTCGATTCCCGGCGGGGTCAGGGATTTTCTCTGCCTCGTGATGGCTGGGTGTTGTGTGCTGTCCTTAGGTTAGTTCGGTTTAAGTAGTTCTAAGTTCTAGGGGACTGATGACCATAGATGTTAAGTCCCATAGTGCTCAGAGCCATTTACACCTAAAAAGAGATTTGTAACTGTTTGTTTCTGTAAGTTATTCTCGATGTACACTGTGCACAGAAAATTGTGCTTGATGTTTAACATGTGCGTGACTCAGCACTACTGGACCACAAGAAAACTGTTAGTGCAAGTTTTTACCGATTTCTCCACTATCTACATAGAAACGTCAACTAAAATTTTCTCGTTTTTATATATTACAGGAAAGGCAACACAAAGCTGCAGCATCACAAACATAAAAAACTACACACAAAAAAAACAGCACACAGAGGGAAATGAATTTGAAAATGGGTATCACTTACCGATACGCATCATGTAAAATATAAATAAAGGAAAATAGTTACATGTGGAAAAAACAAGTGAGTGTGGCGACAATAACATAGCGTCTCAGGATGAGTATGGCGACGTAAGTTTACTGAATACCGAATACTGACCACTCTTCCCGGATGGCCCTGTATTTTACTCCAGGGATATCTTTTACGGGAATAATATTAAATTTGAATTACTTTAAATATTTTACGATACTGAGGGGATTAACGGCGCATTAACGTGTACACAGTGTTTTCAGAATATACGAGCCAATACATTACAGCAGTACAATATGTTACTTCCGTAAAGAGTTCGATTCACAGATTAACGTTATCATTTGCATTAATAGTAAAGTTTAATAAGATTTTATTATACCGAATAGGGCGAATAGGGTGTGCTACTATATATATTCGTTTAAACCACGTTATGGAGTGTGATGGAGGATGCTTTGAACACCACGGTCACTTTCTTCCTCTCCTGTTCCAGTCACGAAAGGTGTGCTACAATGGCGATTGTTAGCGAGCTACCGTGCGACCTCGAACTTCTTTAATTTTACATTCGTTGTCGTTTCACTAGATTCACTTAGAAGGAAGTATTATATAGGTTGCGTCATCTACGAACATCGTCCTTTGGAATTTTAACAAAAGAGCATACCGTGATGTACAACGCCTCTCTTATTTTTTATCCACAGGGCATGCTTCAGAGCAGTTGAGTAAAATACAATAATGATCTACAATTTCTTTCGAAACTTGTTTCTCGTTGAAAACAAAGCATTTTGGTTGCAGAAGGTGTATGGTATTGCCGGCCGGAGTGGCCGAGCGGTTCTAGGCGCTAGAGTCCGGCACCGGGCGACCGCTACGGTCGCAGGTTCGCATCCTGCCTCGGGCATGAATGTGTGTGATGTCCTTAGGTTAGTTAGGTTTAATTAGTTCTAAGTTCTAGGCGACTGATGACCTGAGAAGTTAAGTCGCATAGTGCTCAGAGCCATTTGAACCATTTTTGTGTATGGTATTTACTGCCATTTATAATATGTGGGTGGGTTTGTGTGTGTGTGTGTGTGTGTGTGTGTGTGTGTGTGTGTGTGTGTGTGTTTGTGTCTGCGCGTGCGGCACTTTGTAATTACTGTCCTCTCATGTTTTGAAATTAACGGCAGCCTGTCTACTGTTTTTGAGATTTTGTTAACATAGGAGAAATTGGAAAGGGAAAACTAGCTCATTTGGACAACGATGGAGCAAGAACCGATCCATCTGAAGCTATTTTCCGCTAAAATGGATTTGTGCGTGTGTGTGGCTACTCTGTTCACAACTGATGCACCGCCACTCTAAGAGCAAAACATCTACAGATGTTGTACACATCTGTCAGCACAAGTGGGCTCCCGATCCGTGAATGAATCAACTGGTAAACGGGCGATGCCGAGATTTCTCGAATACCTCATTTCCTATGCATAGATCTCCAAGTGTGTGGATTGCTCGTCATCAGATGCAGTGGCTGGCTGTGATGGCGCCCGAGCAATTCTCAACCTGATGTGGGGAGAAGGTTTCTTTGTTTTTCCTATAAAACATTTTTGTTACGCCGAAGTTTTCTTACTCGGTGTGTATTACAGGTTTACGGAAGAACATATGTCCGAGAGAAGAGATGTGAAACAAAACTATGACAAAGCAATCAAGCCCCTGACATTTTCTCTCTGCGTCAAACTGGTTCAAATGGCTCTAAGCACTATGGGACTTAACATCTGAGGTCATCAGTCCCTTAGACTTAGAACTACTTAAACTTAACTAACCTAAGGACACCACACACATCCACGCCCGAGGCAGGATTCGAACCTGCGACCGTAGCAGCAGCACGGTTCCGGACTCAAGCGCCTAGAACCTCTCGGCCACAACGGCCGGCTCTCTGTGCGTCACTCCGTTTTCTGCATACAAGGTGTGTCTGAAAAGTTCGGCGAATGCTCTCAGAAAATAAAGGAAACATGAGTTACAAACAAAATACCATTACTAGTGTTGAAAGTAATCATCATTAGCTACAATACAGTTCTGACATCGGTTGTAAATATCTTGGAAACTGTCATCAAACACACCTTGTGGAATGGGCTCGAAGCACTGTGTGCACGAGTTTTGGATATCCGCATCATTACAGGAGATGAAGCCCAGTAGTATCAGATGATGCGGAGAACAAGCGACAATCAAAGGCGCGGTATTCATTGTCTTCCTTGCCTTCCAAAAATAGTCAGCCGTCAAATTCCAGGTTTATGATGATGTTTATTTCCTTTTTCAACATCAAGTGCTCGATCCATCATGAATTTCTATCCTATGGAAGCGGAGAAGAGAATGAACGCCATGCCATTGACTCTCGCTTGGTATCCTGATAGCATTGGTTGCTCCATGTCTCATATCCTGCAATGATGCGCATATCCGACATTGGGTGACCATGGTACTTCGAACGATTCCACAAGATGTACCAGTTCAGGTGGTTCAATACAAAATCATTTACGGCAAAATACCACGCAGGAGGTGCAATATTTACTAATAAATTTAAATCACAAGAATACACTATAGTTACCGCTGGCACCCTCTTTATAATCTTAAGTAAAAGGAACACATACATTTGCATCTTGTACCGCAGTGGGTGGTACCTCATTTCTCAGCGTCCAATACAATACAGAAACGCAAATGATGGGGCTGCCAAGCTCCCACGAGCACTATGGAGACTGACCCTCTCAAGTAGTACGAGGGCTATTCGGAAAGTAAGGAACGATAGGTCGCGGAATGTAAACCACAGTGAAAATCAAAACTGTTTTATTTGCAACGATTAGCTACACCTTCCAGCTACTTCTCTACTTAGTCGCCGCTCAGACTTAGACATCTGTCATAGCGTTGTACCAACTTCTCAGTTCCCTCGTTATAGAAGACAGCCGCCAGCGCTTTTTGACAATTTTCTACTCTGGACTGCAGCTCGTTATCTGTGTCAAAATACTTTCTTCTTAGCCAGCGGTTTATTTGAGCAGAGATGAACCTCAGGGGTAGCCAATTAGAGGCTGTATTGTGGGTGATCAAACGCTTCCCACCGAAAACGCTGCAGGAGCATCTTCATTGCCCCTGCAGAATGCGGCCGAGAATTGTCGTGCAGAACGAACTGCATGACAGTTATGCTATGTGGATTGCATAGCTTCAGGCGAAATCTTTCGTCAGGCCCTCATACGTGGCGGGTGACGCTAATTTCTAGCCATCTTTACGTTCTCACTGTGGGCTCAGAACCGAAAAGAGAGACATTATGTGATCGACGGACGTACTAGACACAGTGCCCAATGCATCTGTGCAAAGGTTCATCAGATTTTCACTGTATTTTCCATATTGCGACCGATCTTTCCTTACTTTCTGAATAACCCTCGTACGTTCACCACTCGCCTTGGGCACAACTAGGCCTAGTTAAGATGTACTACTGCAGGATACATTGCACGTAAGGACCACAAAGATAAGATATGAGACATTAGGGCTCATAAGAAGGCACGTAGATAGTCGTTTTTCCTTCGCTCTATCTGTGATTGGAACAGGAAAGGAAGTGAGTGGTAGTGCTGCAGGGTATTCTATGCCACGCCGTGTGTGGTGGTTTCTGGAGTATCTATGTAGATGCAGATGTAGATGTAGATGATCCATTGTATGGTGATACGGCCTGCCAGAACAGTCTCTCAGCAGCTACACTTCAGTGAAGTACCTTCATGGCAGAATTAGGCCCTGGATTCACCGCATGGAAATGCTCCAAATCAGCAATGGCAGTGCCACGAAGGAACCGACGTCTTTATACGTTGGTGCCCGTCACATTCAGGAAAACCTGCCATCTTTCCAAGTTAGCACTGGTCACTCATGGGCAATCTTGACGTGCTCGTCGCTGCCAGCAGCACAGAAGACAGAAATATCACAAAGTTCAAGGCCTGTGTTACGAGACGGAAACAAAGAACGACAATAGCGCTCCAAGTGGCGTGGCAGTGAACTTTGAATACGAGAAATATGGCGCGAAAATCCGTATTATTGCTTTTCGAAATATTTGTAGTAGATTGTTACATTTTGCAGTTATACTTCATGGGTGGGTCTGGTAGTCTGGTGGTAAAATGTATTTATTTGTAAGATCCGGTATTGAAATTTCGACTGTGTGGTTGTTATGAAGTGGAAATTACGTTCTTTATTGCGACCATCGTGTGCTCATTGCTGTCTCTGAATTGCACCGTAAATATGTTACTCTTATTACGCTTCATTGCCGTAAAATACGTAATATTGGGTATGGTGCATGATTCCATATTTCTTATTGTTTCACATGAAGTAGAAACTAGTGTCGTTACATGGTATTCTGTGGAAAAATGGTTCAAATGGCTCTGAGCACTGTGGGACTTAACTTCTGAGGTCATCAGTCCCCTAGAACTTAGAACTACTTCAACCTAACCAACCTAAGGACATCACACACATCCATGCCCGAGGCGGGATTCAAACCTGCGACCGTAGCGGTCACGCGGTTCCAGACTGAAGCGCCTAGAACCGCATGGCCACACCGGCCGGCTATTCTGTGGATTAATGTTTGTTTTTTAGTGCTTAGAAATCCGTGTATGAACTGCTCGATTTAAATGCACTGTAAGTATGTTGCTCGTATTCTACGTTTTCTTGCTACCATTCGTTTTTTGTTTTTTTTTCACTCGCATTTAATAGAGGCCACCGAAATTTTCATTGACTGCCACTGAAATGTGCTGTTTTAGTAGCTGTTAATAACGTGTGAAAACATTTGCGTAACAGCTGTTACATTTTTAACATTTGCGAGGAAGGAACAGTCTAGTCGCCAAAACTACAAAGCATAGGGCCGACTCATCTACAGACCGAACGGGGTAGCGCCGTAGTCAGCACAAAAGACTCGCATTCGGGAGAAGGACGGTTCAAAAAAAAATGTTAGTGAATTACTATGGGACCAAATTGCTGAAGTCATCGGTCCGTAAGCCTACACACTACTTAACCTAACTTACGTTAAGTACAACACACGCACCTAAGCCCGAGGGAGGACTCGAACCTCCGATGAAGGGAGCCGCGCGAGCCGTGACAAGTCGCCCTAGACCATGGGCAACGACGGTTCATACCCGCGTCCGGCCGTCCTGATTTAGGTTTCCCTTGATTGCCCTAAATCGCTTAATACACATGCCGGGATCGTTTCTTCGAAAGAACACGACCGCTTTCCTTCTCCATCCTTTCATAATCCGAGCCTATACTCCGTCTCTAATGACCTCATCGTCGACGGGACGTTAAATACTAATCTCATCCTTCTTGTCCTACTTATCTACAGCTACTTTCGACTCCGCAAGCCACACTGAAATGCATGCCACTCAGTAGCCATAAGGAACACCCCTCAAAGCAGAATTGCATACTCATTCCGCGGTAAGATACAATAAAGCTGAATGCCAGTATGGTTAAAACTTGCTAAGATGGAGTTCTCCATTAAATGCGAGAAAGTACAGAAGACGAGTACAAAGAAAAATAACATAGAATACAAGTACTTACAATGCATCTAAATTATTACGGATGCGAGAAGAACACAATCAGAATACGAGAATTTAGAACGCAATTCAAAGAGTGCAATACACACGAGAAATCCTAATTAGAAGGACACCGTGATGAAACCAATTTCTGTTAACTATGAAACAAAAACAAACGTGGAAAACTAAAAATCAGCCAATAAGAAAGCGAGATGATGGACTGATAACTTTGCAGCGCTCCAAGCGGCGTGGCAGCGAAACGAGGGCGTATTACGAGAAGTACCCACATGACTTTCGTCCCTGTGGCCAGCAGACTGTGTGACCAACGTACAGCTCAAGCACCTCTATCTGTAAGGCGCTTGCGGATCGGCTTAATACAGGCGCAAGCGGAATTCGCCTCCTCTTGCAGCATGCGAAGGTAACTCTAGACACGCCAAAGAAAGGCACCACCGCTAGCTTATCAAAATATTGATACGAAATCCAATGTCGTCACAATGGCGATGACGGTGAGACGATGGATTCACAACGTGGAGGGCTGGGCTAAGAGGAAAACGCTGGGGAGGGGGAATATCTGCAGAAGAGACGCGGTCGCGGTTATCTCCGGAAGGCGGCTAATTCTCCGCAGCGAATCCGAAAGTTATAGGGGCCCTCAGCAGCCCTGCTCTGCATTGTAAATGAAGCGCGGAACAAAAACAAAAGCGGGTTGAAATGCGCCCCTGCCCCTCCCTAACCCCCCCCCCCCCCCCTCTTTCAACTTTCTCCCCGTCCCCCGGTTGGTCGGTCGCGTTGCCGCGTAATTCAGGGGCCGCCGTGTATTAGGCCTATAGCTGCGTGTGTGTGTGTGTGTAACGAGAGGCGCGCGGCTAATTCCGCCTCCGGCCGGCTTGGCTCATCAATCCGGGAGCGCCTCTAATTATCCACACACACAGTAGCAAACAACCGATGTTCTTTTAATGGTCTCTGTAATGGCCCCAACTCTGTTTCGACCTAATGGCGGACCCGCTGCCTGCCAAGGTCGTAATGATGTAAACTGCAGCGCGCACAATTTGCACTTTTTCGATTCCTGCAACTACTTATTCGCGTTTATTTTTTTGTACTACTGAAAATTGGCTTCGTGTACGGCAGCTAGGAATACACATCTGTGACTCGCGAAGTGGTCTATTAGGCCCATAAGCATGTGCCGCTGTAAAATTTACGGAAGAATTCGTGTAATATATTTAAAAAATGACCCTATTAGGGTCTATCGTCCGTAATGCAGCTTTCTCGAGCAATGCACATTCTTTGTGCTTTTCGTACTGGGCCCTTAGAGATAGAAAGTGATGTACAGGGTAATAATTTTCCTTACTTGAGCCGACCGTGGTGGCCGAGCGGTTCTAGGCGCTACAGTCTGGAACCGCACGACCGCTACGGACGCAGGTTCGAATCCTGCCTCGGGCATGGATGTGTGCGATGTCGTTAGGTTGGTTAGGTTTAAGTAGTTCTAAGTTAGAGGGGACTGATGACCTTAGAAGTTAAGTCCCATAGTGCTCAGAGCCATTTGAACCATTTGAACCTTACTTGAGCCATTGTAGACAGAAAACTATTTACCGTGTAGGTACCCAACTGTATAGGAATGATGTTCAGGCTTTCGTAGCAGGATTTGCACTCTTAGTAGTGTTTGGCTTGCCGTGTGGCGCCGGTGCTGGTATGGCAACTTAGGACTAAAACACAGGCATCAGTGTGCATTGCAGTCCCAGACCGTCAACGTGGGTCTGGACAAGGGCTTCACTCGTAAAGACGTTTCATCAAAACAACAGCTACTGTACTGCTGCTCTTCGCTGTTAATTCATGCCTCGGAAATCGGTGATAACAAATGCCTATCTATCTGTTCGCTAAATGGTATGATCTATGAGTCTCTCATTGAAAATTCCTGCCCTTTCATTGACACTTAAGCTGTCGTTACACCTCAGCTCCATGACAGCTCGAGGATTTCCAACTGCCCACACGTATTGTGGTATTGTGCGCCATCTCTTTCCAGTCCTGCCTCAACTATAAATAAAATGCGGATCTTCAGCGGCCCATATTTCAACAGGTATGTCATCAGAGATAGGATATCATCAGGAGTTCCCCAGGGAAGGACCGCTACTGTTCTCGCTCTTTCCAAGCATTAATCCCGGCATTGTGGGGTCTGCTGTTATGGTTAACCGGATTTGGCGAATTAATTTTAAGGGGTGGTCGGATGCCCTTGTGCCCCAACTGTCTGCGTCTAGTGTATATCGTGAAAGAGTGCAAACGAGTTGCAAATGTCTTTGAGCCGTGTAACTAAGGTGGAACTTGTGGACCAGCCCAGTATTCACCTAGCGGAATGTGGAAAACCGCCTAAAAACCACATCCAGGCTGGCCAGCACACTGTCCCTCGTCATTAGTCGGCTGGCGGAATCGATCTGGGGCCGGCGCGCCTACCCAGATCCAGGAAGCAGCTCGTTAGCGCCCTCGGCTACCCTGGCGGGTCAGGACCGCTGCTGTCCTCTATATACATAAGTGATTTGCCTGACAGGGTGTTCAGCAATCTGCGGTTTTTGCTGATAATGCTGTGGTGTTCGGTAAAGTGTCGAAGTTGAGTGACTATACGAAGATACAAGATGACTCAGACAAAAATTTCTAATCGGTGTTATGAATGGCTCTGAGTATGGAAAATGTAAGTCAATGCGTATGAGCAGGAAGAACAAATCTGTAACTTTTGGATGTAGTATTAAAATGGTTCAAATGGCTATGAGCACTGGGACGTAAAATCTGAGGTCATCACTCCCCTAGAACTTAGAAGTGCTTAAACCTAACTAACTTAAGGACATCACACCAATCCATGCCCGAGGCAGATTCGAACCTGTGACCGTAGCGGTCGCGCGGTTCCAGACTGAAGCGCCTAGGACCGCTCGACCACAGCGGCCGGTGATGCAGTATTACTAGCATCCTGCTTGACATAGTGAAGTCGTTTAAATAGCTGGGCGTAACGTTGCAAAGCGATATGAGGTGGAACGAGAATGTGAAAACTGTGGTAGGGAAGGAAAATGGTCGACTTCGGTTTATTGGGAGAATTTTCGGAAAGAGTGGTTCACCTGTAAAGGAGGCCGCATATAGGACGCTGTTGCGACCTTTTCTTGAGTACTGCTTGAGTGTTTGGGATCCGTACCAAGTCGCATTGAAGGAAGACATCGAAGCAATTCAGACGTTCAGACGCAGGCTGCTAGAATTGCTACCGGTAGGTTCGAACAGCACGCAAGTGTTACGGAGATGCTTCGGGAACTCAAAAAGGAATCCCCGGAGGGAAGGCGACGTTCTTTTTAAGAAACACTATTGAGAAAATTTAGAGAACCGGCATTTGAAGCTGGCTGCCGAAGGATTCTTCTAATTTTGACCAATAGCTCCTATAGGAGCATGAGATTACTTTTTAAACTCCCTATTTATCCAGAAAGGAGAAATACGTCAAGGCGTGGTTAAAAGTACAGCGTACAATATCATGAATTTTCTAACGTACACTAGAAGTTCTTGACGCTTACACTTATGGAAAAATGACACAGATTTTTTGTGATAGAACGAAGTTCACCGAACAAAACGTTAGTTTCTCATTTTAAAAGAGCACAGTAGTCGCTTTAGAGAGGTGTAGATGGCGTTGACAAGGTCACGTGATCGCCCTTCGGTGATAAGAGTCACACGGGTTGGCAGGGAAGTGGCGTGTTTGTGCCAGTCAGTACTGTGGGATCAGCATAGTAAAATAGGTAAACGTGAAGACGTGACACAACGGCAGAAATGAGCCATCCTGTTCGGACGTGTCGGCAGAAATGAGCCATCCTGTTCGGACGTGTCGTTGACAACAGTGTGACTGATGTTGCCCTGTTTGTTGGCGTACCAACGCCGACTGTGCGACCTGTCTGCGAGGAATGGTGCAACACTCGTAGCCATGTAACACGGCATAAGAACACTGGTCTTCGAAAGGTCATAACCGACGGGGACTGTAGACGAGTATCACGCATTTCACAATAGGTTAGAAACCCAACAGGAACTGCTGCTGTTTGTGAATGCAGGTCCGTACTAACCAGTTTCTAAGCGACTGTTACTAAGGGAACTGATGGCAATGGACATTTAGAGTCAGCATCTCTCAATAGGCCATTGCTCACCGTGGCACACACAACTACACGTCTGCAGTGGGCCAAACAACGCAGAAATGGGATAATAGGCCACTGGAATCGTGTAGTGCAGACCGAGGCGTCGAGGGCGCCGAAGGTCCAATGAGCGGTTTGACCTGCTGTGTGGGAAGCGTGTAGTTCAAGCCAGAGATGATTCTGTGATGTTTTCGGGCTACTTTTCGCATCACTCGTACACGTTATCATGAACATAAACGAGGATGATTATTTCACCGTTATCGGTGACCCAACAATGCTCTGTTTTCTACAGTTAGTGATGAAGATACCGTGGTAACGTTTAAATGGTTCAAATGGCTCTGAGCACTATGGAACTTAACTTCTGAGGTCATCAGTCCCCTAGAACTCAGAACTACTTAAACCTAACTAACCTAAGGACATCAGACACATCCATGTCCGAGGTAGGATTCGAAACTGCGACCGTAGAGGTCGCGCGGTTCCAGATTGTAGCGCCTAGAAGAACTCGGCCACCCCGGCCGGCGGTAAATTTTAAATTTGTGGTAAGGTTCTATGGGACCAAACTGCTGAGGTCGTCTGTCCCTAGGCTTAAACACTACTTAATCTCACTTAAACTAACTTATGCTAAGGACAACACACACACCCATGTCCGAGGGAGGATTCGAACCACCGACGTGGGGAGCCGCGTGAACCGTGACGAGGCGACAGCTGTGTTTGCAGGTCTACCCGCATATACACGATGAACATTAATAAAACCGACGAACTGCAAGGACGGATTCCTGAGTCGAAATGGAGGAAAAAACGTCCTATGAACCTGTTTCCGGAAATGGACTGTGTGCGTGTAGAGACAAAAAATAGACTCGGAACACAGTACAGAGCTGCATCGCATCCACGTCACAACAGACTTTCAAAGTGGCCTCCATGGATACATTGCACGCGTTCACATGTCACATTATGGATTGCCACACAGTTTCGCACGTTCCAGCCACTCTCTGAATAGAGTCATAGGCGTAGTGAACACGCCATTGAAGTATATGCATATCAGGAACTGGTTCAGCATACATAATGCTTTTCAGATGCCAGCAGCGGTAAAAATCTAGGGGTTTCAGTCCTATAGTGTAGCAGGCCACACTACAGGTCCTCCGACCCTAATCTGTCGTATTGTCAATGGTACAAGCTCAAACAGTCCAGGCAGAGTATTCCGCAGGGAGTCCAGGTATGTTCCCCCGTCGAGGCGTTGTGGAATAATAACCGGTCCGGTCCAAGTACCTGCTCGCCAAGAATCCCTGCCCACGCATGGACGCTGAACCGATGCTGGTGAGACGTCCCAACCATTCCCCGAGGATTGTTTGCAGCCCACAGGTGACAATTACGCAGATTGATGATGCCATTTCTGCTAAAGTTTGCTTCGTCGGTAAAGAGGACTGATGATAGAAATGCCGTAATTGTGATGGTCTGATCATTGACAAAATCCTTCCCGTAGAGGGAAATCCTCTGCTGATAATCCTTGTACTCGTTTCAGGAAATAAGAATGGTAGTTACAAGTTTTTGCATGCGAGTGTCGATTACCGATTTGTTTTAAAAATGGATCGGAGCATTTTCATTACGATTTGCTACAAATATGGAATAAAATGAAACAAAGTTGTAGAAATACTAAGTATTACTTTTGATGAGTCTGCCGTGAGTAAAATAAGGGTTTACGGGATGGCTGTGGAGAAGTTGAAGTTGAACATTCTGGACGCCGCAGCACATCAACGACTGATGAAAGTATGGAAAAAGTAAATGAAATGCTTATGAACGATCGCCGAATCACAATGGGAGGAGTTGCTGATGATGTTGGCATATCTGTTGGCTCATGCCATGAAATCTTTTCGAATACTTTGGGTATGAAACGTGTGACAGCAAAATATGTGCCAAAGGTGTTGAATTTCGAGGAAAAACAGCGACGGATGGAAGTTGTTCAAGGGTCACTAAAGGAAGTCACCAACGATGCAGTACTATTGAAACGTGTTATAATATTGGCGAAACATAGGTATAAGGGTATGACGTCGAAACTAAGGTTCAATCATCCCGGTGGAGGCATTCCGGATCGCCAGGACCGGAAAGAGCTCGGCAAGTGCGATCGAATGTGAAGACTCTGCTCACTCGTCTCTCCCATTTTAACGGCATATTACATCATGAGTTCTTGACAAAAGGTCAGATGATCAATATGGAGTACTACCCAAAAGTTCAACGCTGTCTTCGGGAAGAAATCCGCCCGGATATGTGGCGAAAAAATTCACAGCTTTTGCATCACGATAATGTACTTGCTCACACATCATTGTTTGTTCTTGAATTGTTGGCGAAAAACAACACAATACGCCCCAGCCTCCATATTTACCAGACATGGCACCGTGTGACTTTTTTCTGTCTCCAAAAATAAAGGAAACCTTAAAGGGCCGTCGTTGTACAAGCTTACATGAGGTTAAAAGCGCATTACTGGAAGAGCTAATAGCCCTCCCAAAGAACGAATTCCAGAAGTGTTTCGGTGATTGTAAAAAGCGCTGGCATAATGTATAATATCTGATGGGGACTAATTTGCAGGAGATAACGTTAATGTCGACGGAGAAACAAAATTATTTCCAAAAAATTGAAATTCCAGAAACTTTTTGAACAGAATTCGTAAGTCCTCTACATATTCCTTCCACCTTTCAACTTTCGCTTGTTTGCTTTTAGAACTCATGTGTCATAATCTCTCACATGTTGTCGCCTAATAACAAAGATTTTTTTTCTTTACATTTATGTTACACTCTCTTCCCAGTCGAACAAGTTGTGGCCATTCACACCGTAACTGTATACGCTCAGTACTGAGGGTGTCACATATCAGTGTGACAATTATTGAATTATATAGAAGAACGTAAATTAGTTATAAACTACGTCGTGCACATACTTTATTCAACATGTAGACGTCACTACAGATAATCGGATTTAGGTGTCCGCCCCTGGTAGCTGAGTGGTGAGCGCGACGGAATGTCATACCTAACGGCCCGGATATGATTCCTGGCTGGGTCGGAGATTTTCTCCGCTCAGGGACTGGGTGTTGTTTTGTCCTTATCATCATCATTTCATCCCCATCGACACGCAAGTCGCCGAAGTGGCGTCAACTCGAAAGACTTGCACCAGGCGAACCGTCTACAAGACGGAAGGCCTTAGCCACGCGGCATTTCCATTTCGGATTTATGTTATGACATGTTCGATATGCTTGCCATCGTTGGCGGTGATGTGGCTCAGACGAATAGCGAAATTATGCATGACCCGCTGAAGTGTCGGAACATCGGCACTGTTGGTGACCTCCTGAATGGCTGTTTTCAGTTCAGCAATGGTTTAAGGTTGTTGCTGTCCACTTTGTCTTTCAATGGCCCCACAAAACGGAGTCGGATGTGTTCAGATCCATAGAATATGGTGGCCAATCGAAGACCGTGCTAGTGCGGATTCTCAGTCCCCAAAAGGCACCAGTTTTGCTTGATGACGAACTCTTCCAAATGAAAGTAGGCTTCGTCGCTAAACCAAACTACATTCACATCATAGTAATTTCCAACATACCCCGCGGCGTACCGTGCAGTTTGAACGTCCTAACGCAAACCGTTCAGAAGTTATGACGATTTTATTTCATGTATCCAGAATGAGATTTTTATTCTGCAGCGGAGTGTGCGCTGATATGAAACTTCCTGGCAGATTAAAACTGTGTGCCGGACCGAGACTCGAACTCGGGACCTTTGCCTTTCGCGGGCAAGTGCTCTACCAGCTGAGCTACCCAAACACGACTCACACCCCGTCCTGACAGTTTTACTTCTGCCAGTACCTCGTCTCTTACCTTCCAAACTTTACAGAAGCTCTCCTGCGAACTTTGCAAAACTAGCACTCCTGAAGGAAAGGATATTGCGGAGATGTGGCTTAGCCACAGCCTGGGCGGTGTTTCCAGAATGAGATTTTCTGCAGTGGACTGTGCGCTAATATGAAATTTTTTTATTTCATGTAGTTCAATAATTGTCACCCTGAATGAGCAGTACTCCGTAGTGAACAAATAGCAGCTGCGTTGGCGTCCAGAGCGAGATGCCGGGTGCCTCCGCAGCGTGGGACAGGAGGGCAACCGGTCCGAGTTCACCGCGTAGCCCGGCGTGGAGAGGTAAATACGGCAGCGAAGCGCGGCGCGGCAACTGTGTTTCTAGGTTAGCGGCCCTGCCGCCGCCGCCGCCGCCACACTTTTACCTCGGCCCTGGCCGCCTGCGTGTTTACCGACCGGGCGCCACCGACGGCACACATCCCACTGCACTCGGACACTCGCAGTGTCCTCTTCCGTGATCTCGCCAACGTTTACGACTGTTCAGGTCATAAAATGTTGGTAGGGAAACTAAACTGCTGTGGCGTTAACTTCCCTTGCGCCGAAGGAGTTGTAACTTGACAACAGAAATTAACAAATGACACGACAGGCGTAAGACTAAATTCCTCGTGTGGAAACACGAATTATGATGTCCCACAGGGTCTGGTGCTTGGGCGACGCCTGTTGTCGGCCATCACTCGATGGAACGCCACAATCCAATTTGGTCCTGGGAAAAATGGCGAATGTCCATTCTAGTGAACTGTTCTTACTATGACTGGCTAGATGAATAGATTAAATGGAGAGCTGCATCAAACCAGTCTCAGGACTGAAGATCACAACAACAACAAAATTTATTGTTTTATTTTGACTGACCCTCTCTTATTGGGAACGAGGTGCTTTACCTATTGTGAAATACACTGACGGAAAAAAATTACAACACCAAAAAATAATTGATGTAGACCAATGAAATTTCGGGAACACGTTTGTCCAGGTAACACAGTTAAGCGATTAATATTGCAGGACCACATATTAATGTATGCGAGAGATAAGCCATTGCAAATGTCAAATATTTGTACATTAATAACCGATGTAACCGCCAGAATGTTGAATGCAAGCATGCAAACGTACATGCAATGTGTTGTACAGGTTCTGGGTGTCAGTTTGTGCGACGGAGTTCCATGCCTACTGCACTTGGTCGGTCAATACAGGGACGGTTAATGCTATTTATTTATTTCAAGTTTCTGCTACCAGTCACTTTTTATTTTATGCTTAATCTAACATAATGCAACGCGTTTCGAATATTTTTTGTTCATCTTCAGGCGTTTATACATACATACATACATAGATAAATGTTACCTAAAAATAAACAGTCTTTAACTAGATTAATCTAGAAAACTTTGTTCATCGTTTTTTACTGTAGCTGCTGGTGTGGCATTTGGGGGGGAAGGAGGGGGGCAGTGTATGGCTAGAAATCGAAATCAGTGATGTCTTCTGCTGGTTTTCTTCTTTGTATATCACAGCAATTTCATCATCTTGCTGCTTCACTTGCATCACTGATTTCGATTTCTAGCCATACACTGCCCCCCCCCTCCTTCCTCCCCAAATGCCACACCAGCAGCTACAGTAAAAAACAATGTACAAAGTGTTCTAGATTAATCTAGTTTAAGACTGTTTATTTTTAAGTAACATTACTCTATGTATGTATGTATGTATGTGTAAACGCCTGAAGATGAACAAAACATGTCCGAAAAGCGTTGCATTATGTTAGATTAAGCATAAAATAAAAAGTGACTGGTAGCAGAAACTTGAAATAAATAATTATCCCATACAGTCACGATTCACAAACATAGCCATTATGGCTGAAAATAACGGTTAATGCTGTTTGTGGATGACGCTGAAGTCATCGTCTGATGATGTCCCATACGTAGCAGGCCAAGGTGATATGCCGACACTCTGTAGAGCATGTTGGCTTAAAAATGGTTCAAACGGCCGGCATGTTGGGTTACAACAGCGGTATGTGAGCGAGCGTTATCCAGTTGGAAAACACCCCGTAGAATGCTTTTCATGAATGACAGCACAACAGCTGGAATCGCTATATTGACGTACAATTTTGCAATCAGGATGTCTGAGATTACCGCGAGAGCGCTACTGCTGTCATACGAAATCATACCCCAGAACATACACTCCTGGAAATGGAAAAAAGAACACATTGACACCGATGTGTCAGACCCACCATACTTGCTCCGCACACTGCGAGAGGGCTGTACAAGCAATGATCACACGCACGGTACAGCGGACACACCAGGAACCGCGGTGTTGGCCGTCGAATGGCGCTAGCTGCGCAGCATTTGTGCACCGCCGCCGTCAGTGTCAGCCAGTTTGCCGTGGCATACGGAGCTCCATCGCAGTCTTTAACACTGGTAGCATGCCGCGACAGCGTGGACGTGAACCGTATGTGCAGTTGACGGACTTTGAGCGAGGGCGTATAGTGGGCATGCGGGAGGCCGGGTGGACGTACCGCCGAATTGCTCAACACGTGGGGCGTGAGGTCTCCACAGTACATCGATGTTGTCGCCAGTGGTCGGCGGAAGGTGCACGTGCCCGTCGACCTGGGACCGGACCGCAGCGACGCACGGATGCACGCCAAGACCGTAGGATCCTACGCAGTGCCGTAGGGGACCGCACCGCCACTTCCCAGCAAATTATGGACACTGTTGCTCCTGGGGTATCGGCGAGGACCATTCGCAACCGTCTCCATGAAGCTGGGCTACGGTCCCGCACACCGTTAGGCCGTCTTCCGCTCACGCCCCAACATCGTGCAGCCCGCCTCCAGTGGTGTCGCGACAGGCGTGAATGGAGGGACGAATGGAGACGTGTCGTCTTCAGCGATGAGAGTCGCTTCTGCCTTGGTGCCAATGATGGTCGTATGCGTGTTTGGCGCCGTGCAGGTGAGCGCCACAATCAGGACTGCATACGACCGAGGCACACAGGGCCAACACCCGGCATCATGGTGTGGGGAGCGATCTCCTACACTGGCCGTACACCACTGGTGATCGTCGAGGGAACACTGAATAGTGCACGGTACATCCAAACCGTCATCGAACCCATCGTTCTACCATTCCTAGACCGGCAAGGGAACTTGCTGTTCCAACAGGACAATGCACGTCCGCATGTATCCCGTGCCCCCCAACGTGCTCTAGAAGGTGTAAGTCAACTACCCTGGCCAGCAAGATCTCCGGATCTGTCCCCCATTGAGCATGTTTGGGACTGGATGAAGCGTCGTCTCACGCGGTCTGCACGTCCAGCACGAACGCTGGTCCAACTGAGGCGCCAGGTGGAAATGGCATGGCAAGCCGTTCCACAGGACTACATCCAGCATCTCTACGATCGTCTCCATGGGAGAATAGCAGCGTGCATTGCTGCGAAAGGTGGATATACACTGTACTAGTGCCGACATTGTGCATGCTCTGTTGCCTGTGGTTCTGTCAGTGTGATCATGTGATGTATCTGACCCCAGGAATGTGTCAATAAAGTTTCCCCTTCCTGGGACAATGAATTCACGGTGTTCTTATTTCAATTTCCAGGAGTGTAACTCCAGGTGTGTATACCACACAGATAGGTTGGGTGCAGATGCTCACTTGGCCTTCTTCTAACCGACACACGGCCAACACTGGCACCGAGGCAGAACCAGCTTTCGTCAGAAAATACAACAGACCTCCACTCTGCCGTTCAATGAGCAATCGCTTGACACAACTGAAGTCGCAGAAGGCGGTGGTCTGGAGTCAGTGGAACGCCCGCCACAGGCCGTCTGGCTCGGAGCTGCCCTTGAGGTAACGGATTTGTAAGAGTTCTTTTTGTCACTGTGGAGCCAACTGCTGCTCAGTTTGCTGCTGCAGATCGAATACGATGCGCCAGAGCCATACGTCGAACACGATGGTCTTCGCTCTCGGTAGTACCACTGGCTGGAACCTAGTCTCGTTGCGACCGTACATTCTCCTCACCACCGATGCCACCAGTTATGTACAGTGGCTACATTCCCGCCAAATCTTTCTAAAATACCACAGAAGGAACATACAGTATCTCGTAGCCCTATTCCACGACCTCGTTCAAACTAGTGAGCTGTTCATAATGGCGTCTTCGTCACCTTAAAGGCGTTATGACTAACATCAAGTCACCACGTCCAATCTCAACGCCCGCATCTCGTGGTCGTGCGGTAGCGTTCTCGCTTCCCACGCCCGGGTTCCCGGGTTCGATTCCCGGCGGGGTCAGGGATTTTCTCTGCCTCGTGATGGCTGGGTGTTGTGTGCTGTCCTTAGGTTAGTTAGGTTTAATCAGTTCTAAGTTCTAGGGGACTGATGACCATAGATGTTAAGTCCCATTGTGCTCAGAGCCCCTCCAATCTCTAAGGTAACTAATTTCATGACCTTTACGACGCGTATATAACGCAAACCTGACCTGTGTCCTCACAGTGGCGCTATTAGCGGCGGGCGCGAAATTTGAACACACATCATGTCTCAGCTGTAGGAACACGCCTACCAACTTTCGTTTATGTCGCTCAACTCCTTCTTGGTGTCGCGATTTTTTTGCCGCCGCTGTACTACAAATCACTCTGAAGCTCTAAAATGAGATTTTCACTCTGCAGCGGAGTGTAAGCTGATGTGAAACTTCCTGGGAGATTAAAACTGTGTGCCGGATCGAGACTCGAACTCGTGACCTTAGCTTTTCACGGGTAAGTTGTATTTGGTGGAAGCGGACGTGACATGACATCCATTGAAGTGCGTTGTTGATCTTTTCACTCAGTTTTTTTTTTAATACAGAGACACGCCAGGTCTCTGACCGAACACGCTGAGCTACCGTGCCGGTGTCCGTCTGAGCTACCCACGCACGACTCACGCCGTCTTCTCACAGCTTTACTTCTGCCAGTACCTCGCCTCCTACCTTCCAAACTTCACAGTAGTTCTCTTGCGCAGGAGGTTTCACTCTGAAGTTCTGTGCATAATTGTGGTTGAGTTATATACAGGTGGGATTGTATTATGAGAATAATTACAATTACCAACGCCAGTTATAATAGTTGCTGTAATAATAATAATAATAATAATATCTGTGAAGAGGTTTAGAAAGTATCACAGTCGTCAAAGTAAAGGTTACTATCTTCTGGATAACTCTATCGAATGAATGGGAAGAGACAAACGAAATAAGTACGCCCGTATTTCTGGGAAAAGAAGTAAATAATAGCATGAATTACAGGAATAAGAAAAATATTAGAAAGAAACGAACCAAAGAAACGGAATTAAGACAAACGGACATTTTTAAGAATAAAACACGAAATTTAGAAGGCCCTCGGGCATTGTGTACAAAAACACTGTCGCGTGAGAACTCTCCCTTCATCACCCATAGGCGTCGTTTTTGCTACTGCCTCAACGTAACATTTCAGTTTTGTTCAGATTTCGATCCCTTTTCCTAACATGCTTAATTTTATTTTATTTGTATATTTAAGGTGAAAGGGGAGGTATTAATGTACCGTTTACGAGATCATTATACTTGGTACAATTAGTGGTAAGTGAAGCTCCAATGACCGGGTGAATGTATACCTATGAAAGAAACTAAGGGAAAAAAATTTCTTAAAGATTGTTTATGTTTCGAGAATGAGTCTTTCGCCGTGCAACAGAGAGTCTGCTGTTTTCCACACTTCCTGGCAGATTAAAATTCTATGTTGGACCGAGACTTGAACCAGAAACTGGACCTGTTCTTGCCGACTAATATAAGCAGGCAGCTTATAGATTCAGCAGTGTGTGCACGAGCGCTACGAATGTCGGAAAACGGGGAGATGTACTGGCAGCATTGAACAGTACTGAATCTGACAGGGTGGGTCGTGAGTCGTGCGTGGGTAGCGCAGCCGGTAAAAGCACTGTCCGTGAAAGACAAGGTCCCGGGTTCCCGTCCTGGTCCGACATACTGCTTTAACTCGCCAAGAAGTATCATTTACCGTTGTTATCATGCTGACTATGTCATCTAGTGTATCATTTCGTAGTTGTGTACCTTTGTATGAAATACGTCGTATAGTGTGTCATGCTGCATCAAAACTATGTATCTTTATTTATATTTACTATTTTCTGCCACTGATTATATGTGTCATATTAGTCTTGCGAACTCTTCCTTTGATGACTCACAATACTATCGAAGGGAAGATACGATTTTTGTAGAACATCGAAGAAAAATAAATTGCAATAAGTTCCTTTAATTTACGTCTATGGTCACAAACTTTTTCGGCTGTTCCCGGTGGAGGTTCGAGTTCTCCCTCGGGCATGGGTGTGTGTGTTTGTCCTTAGGATAATTTAAGTAGTGTGTAAGCGTAGGGACTGATGACCTTAGCAGTTAAGTCCCATAAGATATCACACACATTTGAACATTTTTTGAACAAACTTTTTGTTAACAGATTACCGATTTCGGTCTTCAATGACCATCATCAGATCTGCAGCAAAAAATGGGAGAAAAACATAAATACACTCACAGATTGTCTACAGCTTAAAAACAATAAATAGACCATAATGACAAGTACTGCTGACATATACATACGCTTTAAGTATGAAGAGGCATACCTCTTTTATAAAAACGAAGTCATAATGTACTGCAGCCATAGTGGCATCGTCAAATGTTAAATGCAAAATCAGCACCAGCATCGTCAAATATATATAAATAACATCATATGCACGAGTCATGTTGTCAGTTGCACTACTGTGGAAAACAAGCAGCCGTACAGTTGCCACAAGATGTTTGTGTTGTAAGTTCACCAGATTCGCTAATGTAGGCATACACTAGTTTTCAATGAGTAATTAAACAGCATAAAATAAAGGGGGATACAATAGTCGATGTCTGTAATGAGCTTATAACGTATAAAAGGCAATACAGTAATAAAAAGCGATGAAATAGAACACGACAAAAGTCAGATTGTTAAAAAGAGGAAGAGTTAAGAGGCAGTAGTTGGCATATGATCAAGTGCCAATATTCTAGATAATGACATAAGTAATATACACCTTTGATTGTGCACGGGGGCTCTGTCCTCTTCCCTCTCCTCTACCTCCTGTACACGGCAGATATGCCCCAACCCTCCCCCCCCCCCCCTCCAGTACACCTCTTGCAATATGCTGATGACACCGCATTCCTCGCCCTCGCTCCTACCCTCCAACGGTCCCAACGCCTTCTCCAGAATCACCTTGACCTTTTTGCTGCATGGTGTAACCAGTGGCTCCTGAAAATCAATCCTTCCAAGACCCAGGCAATCATCGTAGGTCGTACCACTCGCTCCTTCCGGCTCCTGGATTTCTCCCTTACTGTCTGCGCCCGTCCTGTCCGCCTCACCCCCACCCTCACCTACCTTGGCCTCACCATTGACCGTCACCTCACCTGGATCCCTCATCTCCGCTCCATCCAATCCACAGCCCACAACCACCTCCGACTCCTCAAACTCCTCTCTGGCTGGACATGGGGGTTGCACCCCTCTACCATCCTCCACACCTACAAATACTTAATCCGTCCCCTCCTCTGTTATGCCAGTCCTGCTTGGATATCTGCCCCCCCCCCCCCAAATTCTATAAGTCCCTCCAGATCCTTGAGCGTCATGCACTCCGCCTCGTCTTCCGTATACGCCTCCCGTCCCCCACGCGGATCCTCTATGATCTCATTCTTTTCCCCCATCTGCTCCTCTTCCTCGAACATATCCGCATCCTCTACACCTCCCGCCGCCTTGAACCCCCTCACCCCCTGGTTGCTCCTCTCCTCTCCCATCCCCACCCCCTGCCACGTCTTCACTGTTGTATCCCCCCTACCCTCCACCTTACATCTCCTTTCCCAAGGTGGCTTCCATCAACTCCCCCTCCCGAATGGTGCCCTCTCTCCCTCCATTTATCCCTCCTATCAACTCTGATCCTCACCCCCCTCCTTTCCTCCGTCCTTTCCCTGGGCTCCCTCTTCCTCCTCCCTTACATCCTGTGTTTTCTCCCCACCTAGCCTCTCACTATCTCCTTTCTCCCCCCCCCCCCCCCGAGTCCTTTTGTACTCCCCTCCTCTGCCTTCCCCACTCCCTGGCACGTCTGCTCAGCATCCCCCACGCCTCTTGTAGATCCTCATCTTCCGTTGGCTCCTTTCCGCCCTCCCCCTTCACTTTTCCTCTCCTCCCCCCTTTTTTTCCGTCATCTGACCAGTTTCCCCCCGCCTGCTCTCGGGTGTGGTATGTCATCTTTGAGCCAACTTTTTAGTGCAGTGTTTAAGTGCATGTTCAGTGTTGTGCGTCTTTCCACAGTGTTGCGAACAGAAGTCATGATGTCGCTGGGTGTGCATTTTATATCTCTTGCGAACAGAACCCAGACTGTCGCCGTGTTTTTTAATTGTCTGTATATTATTTTTTTGTTTCCTGTGTATTTTATTAGCATCATCAACCCTGTGTTTTATGTTTTAAGCTCCAGAATTTTCTGCCGTTTTACCTTTAAGTCACCGATTTTATTGCCAACTGTTATTATTTTTTATTATCTTCATCTTTTTAAAACAAATTCTGTAGGCTGAAGAGCGGCGTAATAAGCTGCTGCCAGCCCGCCCCCTTTAGGGGGAATCGAAACTCAATAAAGGAAAAAAAAAAAAGATTGTGCACAGAATAAAATTAAAAAAGCTATAAAACAAATCGTTAAAGAAGTCACATTGAAAGAAAACATAGTGCTGCACATAATTAGCGCCCTCTGTTAGCGCTAACGCCAGAATTACGCATAGGCGGAAAATATTTACGATAAGACTGATTTGGGATTGACTCATGTTAATGATAATCGCAGAAGATGCGATTCGCGCCATTTTACCACTAAGTTTTCCACTGCGGGCTTTGCAGGAGGTTTTGCTCGAACACTTCCAATCTTACACTCTTACGCAAAGAGTTTCTCACACGTTTCCAACTAAATGTGCTTCGCATAACACTCGTTTTTTTATCGTGAGAACCCTTTTTTGTGTTGCATTCAAATGGTCGCCAAACACATCTGCTCGTCTCACTCATTCGAACGTAACGACACAGCGAAGTTCAAGTGGTTATAATTGAACTATCGCTACTTCAGAGGGTCCTCATGACAAATGACTGATCATGGGACACTGAAGTAGCCCTCGAGTAGCCGACCAGTGTGGCCTAGCAGTTCTAGGCGCTACAGTCTGGATCCGCGCGACTGCTACGGTCGCAGGTTCGAATCCTGCCCCGGGCATGGATGTGTGTGATGTCCTTAGGTTAGTTAGATTTAAGTAGTTCTAAGTTCTAGGGGACTGATGACCTCAGATGTTAAGCCCCATAGTGCTTAAAGCCATGTGAACCATTTAAATGGTACGTCCTGTTTCCCCGGTAGAGTTAACTGGGGCACATTAAGGACACATGAGTCTTCGAATTGGCATCAAATTCAATCCCTTTTACCAGACCATTGACCAACACGGAATAATTGTCATAAGGGGCAATAAAAAGATTCCGTTTGAGGGCGATGCTGCAGCGTATATGCAACGTAGCGCGACTCCGATGCGGGTATACGTGTAGGCAACAGATCAGTGTACCATTCGTGTCTTTCCGACGCGCGTGCTGTAATTGCGGAAACGTGAATTACGGCGACGTTACTACCGAATGCGTTCATACAGCACTCTTCTTCGGTGCCAAACACCGGTAGACATTCATAGGAGAATGAAGAATTTGTATTACGCAGCATATCTGCCGAAAACCACCGTTTTGTAATGGTGCGCCAAGTTCCGTGCCGCTCGATATTGGATTTCAACTCAAGAGGGAGACACTCCAGCACCTTCGCTATAGTGTTGATCTTTCCCCATGCGATTATCACGCCTTCGATCCCTTAAAAAAGGGCTCGAAGGGTCCACGATTCCAGTCGGACGAGGATGTCCAGCAGGCCGTTACGGACTCCTTCAAGTAGCAGGGCACTTTATTTTACCGATCGGGTATCTTCTACATTTACATCTACATATACACTCCGCTAGCCACCAAGCGGTGTGTGGCGGAGGGCACAATTCTCGCCAAAGTCATATTCCCCCCCTCCCCCTGTCCCACTCGCGGATCGCGCGAGGGAAAAACGACTGTCTGAACGCCTCAGTACGAGCTCTGGTGATCATTGCGCGATTTGAAAGTTGGTGGTAATAATATATGCTCTACATCCTCGGTGAAGATCGGATTTCATAATTTAGTTAGCAGGCCATTCCGTTTAGCGCGCCGACTATTTGCAAGTTTGTCCCAGCTCAAATTTTCTATGAGATTTGTAACGCTCTCGCGATGGCTAAATGTACCAGTCACGATTCTTGCCGCTCTTCTTTGGACCTTCTCAATATCTTGAATCAGACCCAACTGGTAGGGGTCCCATACAGACGAACAGTACTCTAAGACTGGACGAACTAACGTGTTGTAAGCTATTTCCTGTATTGAAGGACTGCATCGCTCCAGTATTCTACCAATAAAACGCAATGTAGAGTTCGCCTTACCCGTTACTTGTGTAATCTGATCATTCAAAAAAATGGTTCAAATGGCTCTGAGCACTATTGGACTTAACATCTATGGTCATCAGTCCCCTAGAACTTAGAACTACTTAAACCTAACTAACCTAAGGACATCACACAACACCCAGTCATCACGAGGCAGAGAAAATCCCTGACCCCGCCCGGAATCGAACCCGAGAACCCGGGCGTGGGAAGCGAGAACGCTACCGCACGACCACGAGCTGCGGACAATCTGATCATTCCATTTGAGATCATTTCGAACAGTCACACCCAGACACTTGACGGATGTTACCGCTTCTAAAGACTGGGCTTTTATTTTGTACTCGCACATTAATGTGGATTTTCGCCTTGTTGCCGCTGGCGGCCGAGCGGTTCTGTCGCTACAGTCTGGAGCCGCGCGACCGCTACGGTCGCAGGTTCGAATCCTGCCTCGGGCTTGGATGTGTGTGTTGTCCTTAGGTTAGTTAGGTTTAAGTAGTTCTAAGTTCTAGGGGACTTATGACGTCAGCAGTTGGGTCCCATAGTGCTCAGAGCCGTTTGAACCATTTTTTTCGCCTTGTTATACGCAGTAGGTTACACTTACTAATATTGAGAGATAACTGCCAGCATTACACCCCGCATTTGTTTTCTGCAAATCCTCATTGATTTGTCCACAACTTTCGTGTGATACTATTTTCCCGTAGACTACAGCATCATCGGCAAACAGGCTTATGCCGCTGTCAGTACCATCAACCAGATCGTTTATGTACATCGTAAAAAGCAAAGGACCTATTACGCTGCCCTGGGGCACGCCTTAAGTTACGCTTGTTTCTGTTAAAGTCACCCCGTTCAGGACGACATACTGCTACCTGTCTGTTAGAAAACTTTCTATCCAACCGCATATGTCATCGAATAGATCGTAAGCGCGCACTTTTTGGAGCAAGCGACAGTGCGGAACTGAGTCGAACGCCTTTCGAAAATCGAGAAATATAGCATCAACCTGGGAGCCGGTATCTAGAGCCTGTTGTATATCATGCACAAAGAGGGCCAGCTGTGTATCGCATGACCGCTGTTTACTAAAACCGTACTGGTTTTTGCAGATGAGCTTCTCAGAGTCTAGAAAGGTCATTATGTCTGAACACAAAATATGTTCCATGATTCTACAACAAATCGATGTCAGTGTAATGAGACGGTCATTATGTGCATCCGATTTTCTACCCTTTTTACAGATTGCTATGACCTGCACCTTCTTCCAGTGCCGTGGAACTTTCCGCTGTTCCATTGATCTGTGATGGATAAGAATGGTGCTGCACTTGTACCATTGTCAACATAAAATCTTAAGGTGATACTGTCTGGGCCAGATGCTTTCCTGCCGTCTAAGCATCTTAACTGTTTTACAATCCCACATACATTAAACACTGTGTCAGCCATCCATGGGTTTGCTCGATAATTGAAAGGGGGAATGGTGCTGCAGTCCTCTACCGGAAACGAGTTTTTGAAAGCTGTTGTGGTGGGATGATTGCCTCAATGCGCGTGGCGATTTTGCCTGATTGGCAGTTCGATTCTGGACTCTACGACTTTTGAACGGAAGCCTTTTGATCATCCCTTATATTATTACACTGCACGTTCAAAGTCGGTCACGTCGGTAAGTGCTACTACATTCACTAAACACCTGCCTGTAACAGACTGCTCGGATGTACTGCCCGTCGTCTAGGCAGCGTTGACCAACCAATTTTAATCCGTAAAGATCTTGATGATGGCAGTCGTTTCAAACATAAGCACATACTTTAACAGAAATACGCAGTAATTTCCAACGACAGCGCCTTCGGGATTAACGCGGAAATGCCCCGCCAGTGACTGGAAAGATTGCGACGGAAACCGGAGTGTGCTGAATGTGCACCTGGTTGTTTTCTTGGACTGTACTCAGGCATTTCCCGAATTAAGAATTCCTGTCGTCTGACTGTGGCGAAACACGGTATACATTTCATTTCTAGAAATAGCAGTAAACGAACGGGCAGCACTTTTGTATCCACAAGCTGGTGCCGCGCTCGCTGAAAGCAACTTCTTTCCTCTATCACCCACATCATTCTTCTGCAGGGTCTATGGCGCCTTGCCACGGTCCGTGAGGCTCCCCACGTCGGAGGTTCGAGTCCTTCCTCGGGCATGGGTGTGTGTGTGTGTGTGTCGCCCATAGCGTAAGTAAGTTTAAGTTAGATTAAGTAGTGTGTAGGCCTAGGGACCGATGACCTCAGCTGTTTGGTCCCATAAGACCTTACCGCAAATTTACAAACACTGGCCCAGAAAAGACTTACACGACTGACACGGTATTGGCGCTTGTTAATGAACAGGAGAGCTGGCCATCACAGAAAATGCTGGAAACTGTGATCTCGATGCACGAATCAGATGCTGACACGTGTCTGTACACGCGCGTCTCCCGTATGCTCTGTCGCAAATACTGGGTAGTTATAATAAAACTTTAGTTACTTGAGCCTGTATAGAAGACTGTTTACCGTGTGGGTACCCAACTTTAAAGTGATGATGTTCAGACTGGGCGCTGCAGGATTTCCGTTGTTAGTAGTATTAGTGTCTTGACTTGCCGTTAGGCGTCGGTACTGCCATGGCAGCGTAGTGTTGAAACACAAGCATCAGTGTAGATTGCAGTTGCTGACAGTCTACATAGTTCTGGACAAGGCGAGCACGGCTTGTAAGGCTTTTTTTATCAAAACAACAATAATTGTGCTGTTGTTCTTCGCGAGTGTCGACGCATAAAAGGAATACGGTGAGTGTAACGACTACGCTCTTGCGTACGTTAACTTTATAAAGCCTGTACTATAGTAAGTTGACGGGCCTCACCTTATAAGAAAGGATTTTGGTAAATATGTTGACCGCGTGTACCTGAATGGAGGCAAAATCAGACTTACATTCACTCAGTAAATACAATGACACGTCAAGCAAGCCTAAAGTGCAACTACACATTGGGACGGACAAGAAACAACACAGCAGATGCTACCAATTGTTAATAATACGGTCGCCAGCCTAATTAGGCATTAACTGAGTTTCTTCCCTGTACAAGAGGGATTACGTTCAAGCACAACAACACGTAGTAACACTGCATTATATGGTAAGTTTTAGAACCAGAAAATCTACTGAACTAATATTTTCACTTTCTGTACTAATATGGACAAGCTATAAATACACAACAATACACTATAATGTTTACTACAAAATTCGTATTGTCTATTGATCTGATTGAAATCGGGCATAGGTTACCCTAGAAACAGCACTTTCGAAACACACATACAATGTCAATTTTAAAAAGGTAAAACATTGATAAATTTAAGTTTTATATTGACTTTAACTTTGCTGGTCAAATCAGTTCAGTACACCTCAGAATTCAAATGAATAGAAAAGAAAAGGGGGGGGGGCTGAAACTGTTATGATCACTGTACTGAAATTTTTGATTACCTAAATAGTTAAGCACTCAAGATTTCCAATATATGAGTTACTATTCTTTTTGTCTTATTTTCTGCTCATTTAACTACCATTATTTTTGTCTCAAATTAATTGAACTTCATTACTAAACCAATTTCAACATTATCTTCAAACTTTGTCAGACCTAAGTTATTATTTCATTAACAATAAAGTTCCTTAAACATCATTCTAACTCAGATAGGTCTGCAGGTAATTATTATCAACATAAACTTTAAATCTTCCGCTCGGGACACTCGGGTTGCACAACATGTGGAAAGGACCCTGTATAGGTTTGTGATGAGGAAAATTAAATGATAGAACAGTTATGGTAAAAGTTAACTTGTTATTAAACAGTCAGGAACAAAAGTAACACTGGTCCACACGAATACAGTACTAAAAGATTCAACCTGTTCGTATCGATGCGGCGGTCGGCAGGCGGCGAGATGGCGAGGCGCGGAGCACACATACAATCTCGGCAATGGCTCTTGAATTATCGGCACTTTACTTCTACATAACGTCGCAATACTTTTCCATTTAGTGCCTATGGACTATTGCCGAGCTGTATAGTCGTCGGAAACGGCTCATCCGAGGCTCAACGAAATCACGTTTTCCAGGATAGCCTCCTCGATCCGAAACGTGTTTCTCAGATCAAAGCCCAACTCCGACTACTACTGCTGAGCCCGTTATGCCGTGCAGCGCCCGTGTGCATTTTCCCGCGCTCGCCTGCCATCCACCTTTTACCGCTCCCCTACAGACAGGGTATTCACCAGAGGTTTTGCATTCTACATATCCTAATACATTGCCTACGTATGGACCAGACGCACAATTACAACTTCGACATCTTACAATAGTTTCAACGTTTCTTACATTTCAATTCTGTTATAACATTTCTTGAAATTTGACATAAATATTAATATTCACATCGAAATTTGTTTACAGTTTTCTTAACACAGTGACATGAAAAGAAAACAAATGAAATCAGAACATCGATTACACTAATTTATCGAAAATTCAGAAGAGAAAAAAACATAATATTTATATGTACAATAGTACAGCGTTGTTGTTGTTACAAGAGGTCCTCTTTTCGCACTGTGGTTGAAGAGCATGATTGGGAAGTTGCAAACTGCGTGGCCACCAACATCACCACATTTGAACCCATTTGATTTCTGGTTGTGCGGTTGCGTGAAAAACAGGCTTTGTCAACAGGACATCAACACATGTTCGAGATTGCAGACAGCATAGCGCAGGAGGTAGCCAACATCCAACCTGAGATGTTTCGGGCAGTAGTAGAGCGACCTCTACTGCGATTCCACGTTTCCGTGGATACAGGTGGTCGTCACACTGAGGAATGTTTGTAAACGGAACGTGAACGTGGTACACTATTAAGAAATGTTGCCCACTGATGTGGAAATTAAAATGTGTTTCTTTCAGTGGTTTATTCGTTATTTCTCTTCTGCACGTCCTTATAAATGCTTGCTACTTGCAGGAAAATGAGCAAGAAACAGATTACAATACGTTTAGTGCCGCTGTTAGACACTCTTGACACATTTATGTCACGAACGAAGGACGTTACACTGCCAAATCTAGTGGAGGTATTCTGAAGTACAAGGAGGCTTCTCTAGTACTTTCAACCAATCTCAAGTTATTAGCCACGACACGCTCGGCAGTTTAAAGGGAAGGGAAACGAAAATATCCTATTTTGGCACTTTTAGCGTTTCCCATTTCTTGTACGATTTACGAGATAAACACTGTTGCAGATTTGAAATTAAAATTTATGCTCTTCTAGCAATGGACACCTCTACTACAGAAAATCTTTAACATCATCGGATAGGCCAACATTACGTATAGTTCATAACAAAGTTAGAATTTGAGTATGATTTTGTACTTATCTGTATAATAGTTCCGAAGTCGATGTTCTTTTCTCTGTAGTCTAGGGATGTAAAAGAGGTCCAGGTTTTTACAATTCGTGTTAACAAAGCTTTTCTTCGATCACAATATTTACTGGTTTATTTCACATTTCTGATTCTTGTTAGCACGTCAGCACTTCACAGAGAAAATGGTTTATAAACACAGGAAGCAATATTTTCACACACATCGTGCTAAAACTACGTGAGACAAAGAAAAGGCGCATCATGCGCAAGTTATGTACAAGATGTAGCCTCAACAACGACTATACATCGTCTCATCCGCTGTGAAGCGCGATTTGTTCTATATGTTAGAACGTAGCATGCTCGAATGTTTCAGAAACAGTAGTTATTCAGATTACAGTTTATATTCATTTTCTGTTTTTTCTATAATGAATAATTTAAGCAAAGCTATATTTTTTAACTTTACAAAAATGAAAGGATACATTTAGCAACATACTTTGCTTTAAATGACTGAAAAACATAATTCTTAAGATTTATAAATACGCCACGTGCTTAAGACAATGAATATTTGGCTTTTTCTACCGCGTGGAAGTACTTATGAAAAACCAGGCCCATCTTTGATATGCGGTACAATAACAGTTTCCCTTTTACTGAATGAATAACTTTCATGAATAACTGCGTGACTCATCGGTTGGCACTTACCTGAAATATGAGACCTTTTTGGTAATTCGTGTAAAATGGAATCTATAGTATAATTCATTTTCTTGGCACAAGATTAATTTGCAGAGTTTTGAAAAATGTTGTATACCAATTTGGAAAGATAGAAAATTTTAACAGATACACTTGTGTATAAAGCAAAAATTTGGAAAATGTGAATTACATAATTTGTAGCTGAGGTTTACCTAAAATATTTCTGAAAAAAGATGGTATCGCAATTTACGATTATCTGCAGAAATTACCACAGATCTTGATTCGTTATTGTTTCCAGTGTTTAATTGTCTCTGTCACCTCTGGCAACGATTTGTACGTACGAGACATGCCGAGTTGCGCATTGGTTTGAGGACAACGTTAAAATGTAGAAATTCCCATAAAAATTTTGGTAAGTATTATTTTTTTTCAAAATTCAGAAGGAGGCAGATGCATACCACAGGCAATGCTACAATACGTAGTATGCCAGTAAGATGTTCAAATGAACCTTCAGATTGATGAAAGCTTTACCTGATGAAAACTTTTTGTAAATGATCCAGTTTCATCTTCTTCCTTGACACTTTTCTCACATTCTCGTATTCTGCTTCACACTTTGTTTTGTTTCCTCAAAATACGTAGCATCTTCTAAGCCCAGGTTTGTTGGTCCTTATGTTGATTCCGCTATTCATAGATCATTACGTTATAGTGAACCAGAATATTCATTATCTCCTATTGCTTCGACTTAACTTTTCTATTCTTTTCTTCTGTTGGTTTGTGTAGTTTTAGCCGGCCGAAGTGGCCGTGCGGTTAAAGGCGCTGCAGTCTGGAACCGCAAGACCGCTACGGTCGCAGGTTCGAATCCTGCCTCGGGCATGGATGTTTGTGATGTCCTTAGGTTAGTTAGGTTTAATTAGTTCTAAGTTCTAGGGGACTAATGACCTCAGCAGTTGAGTCCCATAGTGCTCAGAGCCATTTGAACCATTTTTTTTTGTGTAGTTTTATGTGCAGGTCAAAAGTCGTAGAACTAAAAACTGCTGCCAATACATAAGAATTCTCAGGATACACCTCCGCGCTCTGTATCAAGTTAAGGCTATTCTTGGGCACGGTCGAGTCGTTACCGAGGAGACCATTAAGAGCGGAATTCGTCGGTCGACAGCGTCTGGGGATATCGCCCATGGAATGCAGAGTCGTGTTGTAAAACCTTCAGCCCTCGAGATTTAAGTTTAGGTGGAGATTGAGGACCAGACGCGCTCGTAGCCACTGAACAATGACATACCTATACCTTACTCGGAATTCTGTCGTCAATAACATCCCCCCTGCGATACAACAACGACATAGAGTGTATTTTTCTCAGGTAACTATTTTTCCTACCAGTCTGAAAGCCGTTATCCGTTTGTGTAATGGGAAATGATTGCAGGTAACACGAATACCACCAGCTTTCTAAGTACGGTGCTGGATATATTCTTAACGGTGACAGGTAAGATGAGGGGAGTGGAGACATACGATGCATTGTATTCAAGTAGTCAGATAAGTCTTGTTTTAGTTTAAAAGAACGGTGGAAACCGTTACGAAACATGCAATTATTACATCTCTCTCAACCTATCATAAAAACGTGACGCATCTTTCGCTACGCATTCTACTTGCTTCGCGCCTAAGTTTATCTTGTCGAGTATTCCTCTCTTCTAATAGGCCAATAAATAAGGTATGAAAGTTCCCAGTACTGGACACAAACCTAAATAATTTCATAACCAAGCTTTTAGTGCTGGTGAAAATTTGTTTATGAACGTGTGGCAATGGGAAGAGGCCCATTGTGTGAAAATCATGTTAAGTCAGTATCATCTATGCTGTCAGAATGCTGACAGTTAATGGTGACGCTGGAAATTATGTACTAGTTGATCTCTGCTGCCTGGTTATCTTTCAGAAGGTGGCTTTTATCTCCTGTTAAATATATTCGTTTGCTGCTTCCAGAACACGGTTTTCGATGGAGACTGACTGAGCTCATGGCTATGGTCTTTCGAAAGTTAATTTTTGGGAAGCATCTTTGAGTTCTCAGATCATTATTGACCGTTGGTGTCACTGCTAAAGAGGATAATATCATCTGCATAGCGAAGATGATAGAGATGTTTTCTATCTACGTTGGCACCTTTCTGTTTCCAGATTAGACACTTGAACACACCCACCATAGCCAAGGTGAATACCGTAGGTGAGATTGTGTCTGCCCGCAGCTCGTGGTCGTGCGGTAGCGTTCTCGCTTCCCACGCCCGGGTTCGATTCCCGGCGGGGTCAGGGATTTTCTCTGCCTCGTGATGGCTGGGTGTTGTGTGATGTGCTTAGGTTAGTTAGATTTAAGTAGTTCTAAGTTCTAGGGGACTGATGACCATAGACGTTAAGTCCCATAGTGCTCAGAGCCATTAGATTGTGTCTTCGTGTCTGACTGCTGTTCTCACTGGAACATTTCCAGTGATCCAGTCTTTCTTTATTTTTACATGTTGAGTGACATTCTCGTATGTGTAGCGTATTAAGTTGGTAAATCTCTAGTCAAGGTAGAGGCTGTTCATCGCGTTCAATACTGCCACGGTTTCGAGCGCGTTGTGCGAAAAGTCTCACTTGGCGACTTTATCGTACGTATTGTGTTGTATACTAAAGATGAAAGCCTGTCACTGACCGGTTCCGTTATAACTGTTAAACTGAGCACTTTGGTTTGTGATCAACAGAAGATAACATAATCACGTGATCGTCCGTGAACTTGATATTGCTCTCAAGTTGTCTTACTAGATCGAAGTCCGGTCATCCAGATTTAGGTTTTCCTTGGTACCCCTGACACGCGAAAGAAAATACGAGCTTGTTTTCCTTCACAGGGACATTTCATTCCATGTTTTGTTCCATTCGTTCTTCTGGTCAGTTCCTAATCTTCCAGTCCTCGCCGAGACGTTAAGCCCTAATCGTGATTCATTGCTTGTATGAAATCTACATATTCACTTTGAGAAACACCTTTTTACTAAATTATGTTGTTCTCATAATTGTTCTTACGAAATCTAACTTCTAGGTCATGTCTATAAGATTTTAATAATTAAAATTCCTTACGATGCTGTCAACATAGTTCTCACTAATTTTTTTTTCTTTACAGGTAAGCGTGGTGTTGCCAGAAGTTCACTAACGTTACTTTAAATGTAACAGAGCTCACAGCATGGAAATGTGAATTATCACCATCGAGAGCTCACAGCATGGAAATGTGAATTATCACCATCGAGACACGTAAGTACTCCAGTATTTTGCTGTACAGCCGTTTTACCTTTGCGGATGTATGTGCGATAGGTCTGTAGTAATACGTCAAGATTACCGGTTTTCACGAGTTATACTGATTATTAATTCAGCAGCATTCCTATGTAGTTGCGTGAATTTTTGGAAGTCAGCACTGCATGCTCGAAGGGCATAATAGGTTTGTGGCACTGTATAGAATTTCTGGATTGTGCAGATACACCCAAATGTGAGCGAGATGCAAGTCATAATTTGATTCTTCTCGTTGAATGAAAATAACACGTAAACTAATAAAGTTTTCAACTATATTCCTTTCGGAAGTATGTGAAAATTGTACAGACATTCAGAAATAAACATAAATGTTTGTATCCTTCAAGCGATGTCTCTGAAAATACGGATATCTGATAATGAGAGCAATCGTACAATGCCTATTTGGTGGATTTTGTTTCCTGGGCATTAACCCGTGACCGAGGCATGAGATCTTCAGAAGCTATGACGACTTAGAAAGTAGTTACAGTCGCAGCTAGCTGAACTAGTTTGAGATTGTAACTGATTTGTGAGTCGTTGTCAACTCTGATGATGCTTCCAACATTGGAAGACGAAACAATAGGCAGAGAAATATGCTTTGGACCACGGCCTAATGCTCGTAAAACAAAAAAAAGTCACGAAATGAAAACATCTTATTTCGTCTGTAATCCTCTTATATTACTTGTGTTTTAATTCACATGTTTAGAAGATCTGACTGTGTTCAGACTATTTTAAAGAATGTGAGATTCTGTGGTTGTACCGGTTAATGGAAGTTAGGTTGGGAGAGTGTTAGTGTAAGAATGTAAGAGTTACTTCTCCTTGTTTTACAACATTTAAGACATTTTAACCGTATTGGTTTTACTAATTTTCGTAAGGGCACTGGTAATGTCACGCTATAGTTTCTGTCAGTTCAACGATCGGAGAGGAAGGCAGTAAAACAACGTGGTATTGTTCAAATCAACCATCAGGTTGATGACTGCTTTACCTTACGTCTACATTTGTACTTTGCAAACTGTTGTGAAGTGTATGGCAGAGGGTATCTAGCCATTAAAAGAGAGACTAAATTAGACTTGAAATTGTGTGTAGAATCCAATAGGGATTAAATCGGACCCTGAACCTTTGCACCAAAGGCGATAGTTCAATCCAAGATCTCTCCACAGTGTTTCACGCGTAAGTCCATGTACCTCTTTAATGAGTAATTCCTCATAATAATAGGAATACTTTACCAGCTACAGTACTTACAAACATGGTATCCCTAAAAGAGTGTGACGTGGTATTTTACAAATGCAGGTAGCATTGACAGAGATGAAAACTACGTTGATAGATACAGGAAAACAAAAAAAATCTGTGAGCGTAGTTCGGGACCCCGCCGCATATTTTTCGTAAAAACGTCGGTATAAAATTATAACAAGTGTTTGGTATTAATATGTAATTTAATTATAAATCTCTTTAATACAGTGATTGCACGGAGCAGTACCGTGTGTTTCAAACGGTATATCGAGGTTTTAAGACCTTGTACCATCACAACATCCAACTTACCATAAATAATACATGAAATGAAAGACCAACTCGGAACAGTTTTTGTTACAAGTGTTTGATATGAGCGCCATTCGTCACACGGCACACATCGAGTTGATGCGTGCCAACTTTGCAAATGAAATGTTGCTGCACTAAGATGAAGATCTTCTGGGCCGTGTCGTCTTCAGTGATGAATCGACATTTCGTCTAAGTGGAAACGAGAACATACACAATGTGCGCCTCTAGCCATCACTAAATACGCACGAGATGGTACAATTACAACTAGACTCGCCTAAACTGAATATTTTTTGTGGCATGTCCCAGTGGAAGGTTTATAGGCTTTCTTTTTCGATAAAGCAGCTATAACTGGTGTTACTTATCTCGATGCGCTAAACTATGGCTCTATACTCAATTGGAAGAAGCTAAACTACAGAACTATTTCATAAAGATCATGTGTACGTGTCTCCGGTGCCAACTGATCTACCCGACTTAAGAAACAGGATTGAATTACGTGTTGCAATAATTACTCTAGACAGCTTGAGCAAGATTTGTGAGAAATTCGCCCATGGACTCTGTGTGTGCCGTGTGACTAATGGTGCTCACAGTGGACACTTGTACGAAAAACTGTTTGAACCGCTTTATCACTTGACATATTATTTAAATTGTAAGTTGAATGCTATAAATGTTTTGTAGCATCTTAAAACCCCGGCATTCACTTTGAAATGTATCTTTGGCCGCTGTGTGCCAGATGGTCAGCTACGTAATCGATGTGTGCCGTTTTCTCATTTTCTTTTCGACGCTGCCGTAGCTTTCGCATGCGCTCGGCAATGAACTTTTTAGGCTTCTTAGATTCTTTTCCGCGCGACCATTCCTCTGATTTGCGATTTCTGTAATTCAGAGCATATTTGCGAGTCGTATGAGACTACGCATTTCATTGTTTTGTAATTTTCAATTTAATACCGATTTTCGATTATATTCTGGTGGATATTTTTTCTGTGCGTTTAGTTAGGGCTGGGTGTCATTATGAAAAGCTTGAGGAGCACAATTAGGCACGAAAAGTACTTAATTGTCCTCCGCAAGCTTATCATAATGACACCCGAACATCCTAGCTAAATGCATTTTCACGCTACAACAGTTTATAAGTTTACACAAAGCTAATTACTAGCAATCCCGCACATGCGCCTACACTGGCACGATGATGTCACAAGCAAAACAAATACTACGCGTTTAGCGCGTAAAGACATGATCTATTCGCTGTGCTTCCAACCACTGTTTACACGCTATTCAGCCGGCCGGGGTGGCCAAGCGGTTAAAGGCGCTACAGTCCGGAACCGCGCGACCGCTACGGTCGCAGGTTCGAATCCTGCCTCGGGCATGGATGTGTGTGATGTCCTTAGGTTAGTTAGGTTTAAGTAGTTCTGAGTTCTAGGGGACTGATGACCTTAGAAGATAAGTCCCATAGTGCTCAGAGCCATACACTTTATTCATCTCGTAGTTATTAGCGGTTCAAATCCCACAGTACAGGGTGTCCGTAAAAGAATGTCCCAGTTACAAATTTTAGTAGCAGCAACTGCAAGCGTTTTGGTTAGAGGTCGCAGTTCAAGAGTAACAGTTTTAGGTAGGAGGATGCGTGAGTAGTGCTCTCCCGTTTTCCAACTTGCATTTTTTTTTTTTTTAATTTATGGTAAGTTCCTATGGGACCAAACTGCTGAGGTCATCGGTCCCTAGGCTTCCACACTACTTAATCTAACTTAACTAACTTACGCTAAGGACAACACACACGCCCATGCTCGAGGAAGGACTCGAACCTCTGGCGGGGGCAGCCGCGCAAACCGTGGCAAGGCGCCTGAGACCGCGCGGCTGCCCCGCGCGGTTCCACTTGCAATTCCACATACGCCACATACGTGAAATGACGACTCGTTAGCGTAAAGCGATTTGTGTTCTGCGGTTCGGTAAGAGTGAATCTGTAATTTCAGTTCAGTGTGTGTTTCGTTTAAAGCTTAATTGTGATTTCTCATGTGGTAAAAAAGTATCTGTCGATGGTGTAGTCAATTCGAAACGACCGGATGTGTGTGTAAAGGGAAAAGCAAGGAACCAAAAGTGTGTGGAGAGGATGTCGACCGTGTCAGCACAAATTACCTTCATAGTCCTAACAAGGGAACCTCCCCATCGCACCCCCCTCAGATTCAGTTATAAGCTGGCACAGTGGATAGGCCTTGAAAAACTGAACACAGACCAATCGAGAAAACAGGAAGAAGTTGTGTGGAACTAAGAAAAAAATAAGCAAAATATACAAACGGAGTAGTCCATCTGCAACATAAGCAACAACAAGGATCGTATGGGCAGAGGGGCGCGGTAGTCCCGTGGAGAGAGTGAGAAGCTGCGGACTAAGAGGTCCTTGGTTCAAGTCTTCCGTCATGTGAAAATTTTAATTTTTTATTTTTCAGACAATTATTATCTGCCCGTCCGTCCGTCCGATGCGAGGTAGTTGCGCCGTAGTATGGGGACGCTACACCTAAGCAAACATCGAAACACACGACACCAGTCGACTACAGCGTACGGAAGAGAGAGTATTCCTGCTAAAGAGGCTCCCTGGCTGGCAGTTGCATTCATTTGTTGCAGTTTGTGAGACAAACTCTTATGTTTTCATCACTTTTTCGGGAGTGATTATCACATCCACAAGAAAACCTAAATCGGGCAAGGTAGAAGAATCTTTTTACCCATTCGCCAAGTGTACAAGTTAGATGGGTCGACAACATATTCCTGTCATGTGACTCACATTCCGTCACCAGTGTCGTATAGGATACATTAGACGTGTTTTCCTGTGGAGGAATCGGTTGACCTATGACCTTGCGGTCAAATGTTTTCGGTTCCCTTTGCAGAGGCACGTTCTTTCGTCTACTAATCGCACGGTTTTGCGGTGCGGTCGCAAAACACAAACACTAAACTTATTACAGTGAACAAAGACGTCAATGAACGAACGGACAGATCATAACTTTGCGAAAATAAAGAAAGGAAACTTTTCACTCGAGGGAAGACTTGAACCAAGGACCTCTCGTTCCGCAGCTGCTCGCGCTAACCACAGGACCACGGCGCTCCCGCGCTCACATCATCCTTGATGTTGCTTATCTTGCACATGGGCTACTTCGTTTCTATATTTTGCTAATTTTTTTCATAGTTCCACACAACTTCTTCCTGTTTTCTCGATTGATCTATGTTCAGTTTTTCATGGCCTATCCACTGTGCCAGCTTATAACTAAATCTGAGGGGGGTGCGACGGGGAGGTTCCCTTGTAAGTACTGTTCGGAAAGATAGTCTTGAAATTCAAATGCCAAAGACGACTGTGTAGGAGATGTAAGAAAATGTTTACACATGGCTCCATATCGGTTACAGTTGGCACATGCTTTAAAGCCAGATGACCAAGGTGTGCGTTATAGCTATGCAAGCGAAGTGCTCCAGCGGAAAGACGTCTTCTTGATCGCGAGGTACCCATCGTCTAAGTAGGGAGATAAACACACATAATTTTCTTTTCTGCCGTGAAAACATCGTCATGGACTTCTAGAATATCAAAGAGATTCCCCAGAATTTACCGTTTCCTGCGCTTTGTCCCGACGTCAAGTATACAGACTATTTTTTTCCCCCTGAAGCTACCGTACACGTGTGGCTGGGCTGACGTTCTTCCTTATTAGAACGTGAACCTGAGAACTTTATCCAGCAACAAGATGGTCCTCCTCCCCACTTGCATGTCTTCGTACGAGAGTAGTTGAACGTCGAAATCGCTGAACGTTGAGATTGATCGTAATGGTCAATATGACAGAGTTTCTTTCTGCTGGCCTCCACTTTCACCCTACCTCACGCCACGCGATTTTTTCCTTTGGGGCTTTATAAAAAAAGATCATGTCTTAGTTCCGCCACGACCTAATGATTTGCCAGAGTTGACAGACATTAATTGAGAGACTATTGCTTTCATTACTTCGAACTTGTAACCAAAGTGTAAGAAGAATTGGATTTTGGGTTGTATGTGTGCCACGCAAGTAAAGTTACAAATGGTTCAAATGGCTCTGACCACTATGGGACTTAACTGCTGAGGTCATTAGTCCCCTAGAACTTAGAACTACTTAAACCTAACTAACCTAAGGACATCACACACATCCATGTCCGAGACAAGATTCGAACCTGCGACCGTAGAGGTCGCGCGGTTCCAGACTGAAGCGCCTAGAACCGAGTAAAGTTACACATATTGAACACTTCTAAGAAAAACTAGGTTAGTTTACCTTCAATTGGATGTGAAATTTCTTCGATGCAGCTCTCCATGTTACTCTATCCTGCACGAGCCTCTTCACCTCCGAATAATTACTGCAGCCTACTTCCTTCTCAATCTACTTACTGTATTCATCTCATAGTCTCCCTCTACGAGTTTTACCCGCCTCCCCCCCCCCCCCCCCACACACACTTCCCTCCAATACCAAATTGATGATCCCTTAGTGTCTCAGGACACGTTCTATCAACAGATCCTCCTTCTAGTCAAGTTGTGCCACAAATCCCTCTTCTATCCAGTTCTATTCAGTATCTTTTTATTAGTTACGTGATCTAACAACCTAGTCTTAAGCATTCTTCTGTAGCACCACATTTCAAAATCTTCTATTCTCTTCTTGTCTAAATGTTTCACTTTCATACTTGGCTACGCTGCATACAAATACTTCCAGAAAAGACTTCCGAACACTTAAAATTATGCTCGATGTTAAAAAATTTCTCTTTTTCAGAAACGCTTTTCTTGCCAATACGAGTCTACGTTTTATATCTTCTCTCGTTCGGCCATCATCAGTCCTTTTGCTGTTCAAACAGCTAAACTCATCTTCTACTTCAGCCGGCCGGGGATGCCGAGCGGTTCTAGGCGCTACAGTCTCGAACCGCGCGACCGCTACGGTCGCAAGTTCGAATCCTGCCTCGGGCATGGATGTGTGTGACGTCCTTAGGTTAGTCAGGTTTAAGTAGTTCTAAGTTCTAGGGGACTGATGACCTCAGAAGTTAAGTCCCATAGTGCTCAGAGCCATTTGAACCATCTTCTACTTCAAGTGTCTCGTTTCCCAATCTAATTCCCTCAGCATCACCCGATTTCATTCGACTGCATTCCATTATCCTTTATTTACTTTTGTTGTTGTTCGTCTTATATCTTCCTTTCAAAACACTGTCCATTCCGTTCAACAGCTCTTCCAAGTCCTTTGCTGTCTCTTACAGAATTACGACGTCATCGGCAGACCTCAAATTTTTATTCCTTCTCCTTGAACTTTAACTCCTACTCCAAATTTTTGTTTTGTTTCCTTTTCTGCCTGCTCAATGTACGTGTTGTGTAACGCCGGGATATGCTACAACCCTGTCTCAATCCCTTCTCAACCACTGCCTCCCTTTCATGCCCTCGACTCTTATAACTGCTATCTGGTTTCTGTACAAGTTGTAAATAGTCCTTCGTTCCCTGTATTTTACTACTTCTACCCTCAGGATTTCAAAGAGAATATTCCATTTAACACTGTCATAAACTTTGTCTAAGTTTGCAAATGCTATAAAGGTAGGACTGTCTTTCCTTAACGTGTTTTCTAAGAGAATTCGTAGTATCCGTATTGTCTCGCGTGTTCCTACATTTCTGCTGAATGCAAACTAATCTTCCCCTGAGGTCAGCTTCTGCTATTTTGTCCATTCTTCTGTAAAGAATTCGTGATAGTATTTTGCAACCATGACTTATTAAACTGATAGTTCGATAGTTTCCGCAAAGTCCCAGTTCCAGTGGTATATTACAACAGTGAGTCAGTTGCTAATTGTTGTAATATGCCACTGGAACTGAGACATTGTTCTATGGACACCCTGTGTTTCGTCACAGAAGCAAGTTGGAACGGCTACTGAATAGACTTTTTCACGTCAAAATTGTACTACCGAACAGGAATAGAAAAAAACTTTGGGAGCTTCCAGTGCGTCAGAGTGACACCTGCAGCAGGATTGCCACAGGAGTTCCTCCGGCGCGTCGCGTTGCGAAAGGTGTCCGACTGCGCCGCATTCCTTCGACGCGGCGCTGCTGTCGCAACCGCCGGCAGCTGCGTGACGTCACGCGGAGCTCCCCCACGTCACCGCGGCGGAGATAAGCTCGGTCGGGGATTCGCTGCGTTTATCCCGGCGGCGCCACGGAGAGCGACCGGCCTCTACGAAATCGGCTCCGTTTGTACTACTTACGCAACCTCGCCGCTCCGCGTTTGTCACTTTTTACACGGCCGTGAGGTTCCTCCTTTCCCGGAAAGGCGATACGCGGCCCATTCAGACGTATAGGCGGGCGACCGCGAGCTGCAGAAGCGAACGCAATGCGACCGCCAGCCAGCTGTCCCGAGCTGTGAAGGCCGCGTCTGCGCTCAGCCGGGCGTGCACTTCCAGAACCCCACGTGCGGCACCAGTTTGTCGAGGAGCTTTCCTGCGGAAGCAGCCACGTGGAACTCACGCGATATTTAGTTCTTTGAAATCCACAATCTGTGAACACCAAGTACTTCTTTCTTTTGGTGAGTCGCGCGTGGTTCAGTTGCTATTGTAACATACAGCGACGAGCCAAAACACTATGACCACCTGCTTGATAAGTTGTTGGTCCGTCTTTGGAACGCAATACGTCACCGATTCTGCCTATCATGGATTCGACAGTTTCTTGGTAGGTTTGTGGAGGTATGTCGCACCAGATGTCCATGCACAAGTCATGTAATTTCCTTAAACAGCGGGCCACTGATTTGTTTATGGCCGGCCGCGGTGGCCGAGCGGTTCTAGGCGCTTCAGTCCTGAACCGCGCGACTACTACGGTCGCAGGTTAGAATCCTGCCTCGGGCATGGATGTGTGTGATGTGCTTAGGTTAGTTAGGTTTAAGTAGTTCTAAGTCTAGGGGACTGATAACCTCAGATGTTAAGTCCCATAGTGCTCAGAGCCATTTGAACCATTCGAGCCATTTGTTTATGCGGTGATGGCGCCTGATAGACATCCAAATGGGTTCCACTGGACTCACATCAAGCGAATTTTGTGGCCAACATATCAACGTGATTATGCTGTCACGCTCCTCAAACCACTGTAGCACGATTCTGACTTTTAGACTCGGACAATTATCCTGCCGTAGTATGAGACAGCCTGCGGGGAAGACATCAAGCATGAAGGGGTGGAGGTGGTCCGCAGCTGTCGGCGCGTCTTCGATTACTACCACAGGCCCCATGCACGTGCAGGAGAATGTCTCCCACAGCACAATACGGCTCCCGCCAGGCTGCGTCCTTAGTGCGGTAGACATTTCCAACAGCCGTTCGCGTGGATGGTGGTGTCTAGTGAAGATAACTATCGAGCTGGTGTAAAAAAGAAACTTGACTCATCCGACATGTTCCATTGATCCACGGTCTAATCTCGACGATCCCGTGTGCTCTTCAACCGTAATTGACGATGTCGTTGGGCCACCATGTGAAAACGTAGGGGTCGGCTGCTGCAGAGCTCCATGTTCAACATCGTACGATGAACGGTGTGCTACGAAATACTTATGGATGCACCGGCATTGTGGTCTTTCGGCAGAGATGCCACAGATGGCCACCTATCCTGCTTTACATAGCAGGCAAGTCTCCAAACTCGACGTTCTGTGAAGAGTCGTGGGCGTCCAACCACTTATAGCCCAACGGTAGTTTCTCTGTCGTTCTACCACTTTCCGTAGATGCTCACTACAGTATCAAGTGAACATTGGACCAGCTACGCCGTTTTCTAGATAATAGTTCACAAACTCTATGTAATAATAATATCACCTTTGTCAAAGTCGCTCATGTCAGCAGATTGCCCCATTTGTGGCACGTTGGTTGGTTGGTTGGTTGGTTTGTTGGGGGAAGGAGACCAGACAGCGAGGTCATCGGTCTCATCGTATTAGGGAAGGACGGGGAAGGAAGTCGGCCGTGCCCTTTGAAAGGAACCATCCCGGCATTTGCCTGGAACGATTTAGGGAAATCACGGAAAACCTAAATCAGGATGATCGGACGCGGGATTGAATCGACGTCCTCCCGAATGCGAGTCCAGTGTCTAACCACTGCGCCACCTCGCTCGGTTGTGGCACGTGTCGTCGCTAGAATGATTCCACAACTTTCTTTGATTGACTTATATACTTTCCTTGTCGTGTCAATTTCCCGCAATGCCATCAGGCTATCAAACTAAGTGGTGGGCAGTGGTCATAATGTTTCGGTTCATTAATGTACATCGCCTAACAAATAATGTGAAACACCCATAAGGGTTAGAGGAAAAGAAATGGAACTTCACGGGTGAGAGAGTGTGTGATATTATTTAGTGAATCCGAAATAGAGTTAAATGCACTAAGAACATGGCAGTATCAGCCAAATTATTAATATGACGTGGCGCCGCGTCTGCCTAGATGCATGCACTGTTTCGGTTGGCAAGGGTGTCACAAAGTCGTTGTATAATCTCCTAAGACAAGCTGCATCTCAAAACTGTTATAAATGTTTCTTTATCTCCTGGATATTGACACTGGGACAGAGATGGCGCCCGAGCTGGTCGTGCACATGCCCTATCGGGGACAGATCTGTGGATACTGCTGGCCATTGGGTGCCTTAACATCAAGCAGATTGTTTATAAACACACGTTCCACGTGTGGACGAGCATTATCCTGTTGAAATATTGTACCGCAATGCTGTCGCACTAGAGATATGACATGAAGACGTTGTGACGTCAGAGCCTTGACCTAAACTCATACGCGCCGGCATCCCACACCGTGACGCCAAGAGTAACACCGCTGTACCTCTGCAAAATATTGCAAGAATGGGACCTGTACTCAGGTCGTCGTCAGACTTGCCGACAATGGTCAACCTCGTAGGACTCCGACTCTTCGGTGAATTAATTGCGACGCTAGGCATCAGCAGTCCATGGGTCCCAGTTTCAAAAATGGCTCTGAGCACTATGGGACTTAACATCTGTGGTCATCAGTCCCCTAGAACGTAGAACTACTTAAACCTAACTAACCTAAGGACATCACACACATCCATGCCCGAGGCAGGATTCGAACCTGCGACCGTAGCAGTCGCGCGGTTCCGGACTGAGCGCCTAGAACCGCTAGACCACCGCGGCCGGCTGGGTCCCAGTTTCGGCACGAGTCAAAAGGCATCCGTTCGTGATGTACTGCTGACGGCATTCTATGCATGGGACGCTAATTTCCTAGTCCGTCTGCTGCTACTTCCGACGGGATGACACAGAATGTACATGCTTAATTGTCGTACGACTGGACTTCAAAAAAGTGAGATACACGTATCATACCACACTAAGACCCTGTGCAATAGGAGAGTGCATGTTCTGATTTCCTTGGAAACACAGATTTACTGCGGTGCCAGTAACAGGTGCGTCGCAGTGTGAGGATGAAATGACGCGCCAACTGGAACCATGCTCCACACTTGAGGTATGCGGGACAGCTCGATTCTTATAGGGAAACATCTAAACTGCGCATACTTCATAAATTCAGACACATTGTCAGTGGAGCGCAGCGATCTGGTGCTATGCTACTGGTGCAACGGTCCAGGTCGCAATAACATTTGTTTATTATGACCGGTTTCGACGCATGTTAAAGCCACCCTCAGATTTTTTGGGCCCTCTATGGCTGGTGCTGGCGCCTCCTCTGTTTTTCATTTGATAATGGCTTTAAAATAAGCCGAAACTGGTCATAATAAATAAATGTAATGGTGATCTCGAGGCTTTTGTTTTAACCAAAGTGGGCACATACTTATTGTGGAATTCTGGAGGTATGTGGACGAAATGCAATGTTGCGTCCAGTCGTACTGAAATGGTCGCAACGATTTGGCCAAGGCCACACAGACGTGGGCGATGCTTGAAGATCTTGCACCATGTGATTTAGATCTTTTCGGCAAGCTGAAAGAACGTCTGGGGGGGGGGGGGGGGGGAGAGATGTTGCAACGATGAGTGGGTTCACATAGGGGTTCTCGAATGGTTCCGTGACCAAGGGATGGACTCTTTTCGTAGAGGAATTGAACGATTGGTAGAACATTCCAATCACTGCTTGAAGAGTCTTGGTGATGTCGTTGAGAAACAGCATCATTTAAGCATAGCCTCCCATAGTAATGACTAATTCACTTTTTGAAGTTCCCTAATAGATTTCTGGTGAGGTGTAACTGAAGTACACTGCAGCGCCAAAGAAACTGATACAGGCATGCTTATTCGAATACAGAGATATGTAAACAGACAGAACTCGGGATTCATGGTGTCAATTCGCTCCAGCACTGCTTCATACATTAATCGAGTCCATGCCACGTCGTGTTGCGGCACTTCTGCGTGCTCGCGGAGGCCCTACTCGATATTAGACAGGTGTGCCAGTTTCTTTGGCTCTTCAGTGTATAATTAGGAATCATGGTCAGATAAGCATTTATCTGTCGATACATTCATGCGTACTTTGTTAAAGCAGGTAATGCCCTGTGTGACTTTACTGCGATGCACACATGACTGTATCAATAAATAAATCATTATTTCTTTTTTAATTCTAGTTCACCGTCGGTGTACTGTAGTGATAATTATTATAATTATTTAAAAATGCTTAGTGCTCCGTAGCGCTAAGATATTTAATAAAAAACATCTTCAGTACACCATGAGCTGCACTAGAATTGTTTTATTTGCCGAAACCGGTTTTCGGGTTTATAACCCATCATCAGTGCATTCTGTAGCAATGACTTGCTTGTCAATCAATACGACAGGATCTGATATATGTCCTATAACAAAGTACACAGTTTGACATGTGCGTCATTGCTGTCAAATTTTAGGTAGTGACAATTCTTGACAATGTTTGACATAACAGTCCAATCCAGAACTCCATCTTTGTCATGAAGAGGAATTTGATCCATAATGTGAGAGTTCTGGTTGAACGGGTATCGATTTGGCTCCTCACACAGGCAAAAAAGAGATACCAAACTTCTCATTCATAAAAAAACCAGTATCGGGACAAGCTTGCTATCCACAACTTTTTTAAGCAACTACTCGTAATACTAAACCATCTTTTCTTTGTAAGCTGAAAGTATTGGCAGAATACATGAATCACGCCAAAGTTTTCAGGTGTAAAGACGTAAGTACAAAACGACAAGATGCATGGCACCTGTCTGTTGGGAAAAGCTGCCTGACAATTTTTTTTCTGGCCAGCAGTACTTTTCTGCAAAATGTTTACAACCACTTCCAGAGTTCGAACTGAAGGTTGAACGTTACGATGAGAATAAGATACACCGCGACTGGACTCGAACATTTCTTTTTCGAGGAATATTGGAGATCCGGAACTGTTCATGAAAATTTCCTGCCTTCTTAAGTGAAAATCTACAGGCGTCAACTTCACTAGCATACACCTTTCCATTCTCAGAATACGGCATTCTCTACTTGTACGGTTCAGAACGACAAAAAGATACCCACTACGATTTCAGCCAACTAATGGAGCTGTTAACCATGCACGTCGCGTAATCGAAGGTCGTGCGAGTAAAATCGCAACGTTGTGCTTACGAAGCGGACCAGCTTTTATCTAGGACATAGTGTGCTCAGTGTTAATCTGCGTCGTTAATGCAGAAACCGCATTGTCAGATGGAAAGCGAGTAGGTCGTTGCCTGGGAGTTAGGCATCCCACGCCACATGTATGCACATCTGTTTCCCTTTTTTTATTTGTGTCTCGGAATATGCTTACAGAGGATTAGCGTGCAATTATATAACACACTGTACGTATTATACACTTTCTTGCTTCCCACCTCCTTTTGCTAATCTCCCCTTGCAGATTTTTTGTGGGTATCGCGTACGAATGCCTTCTTACCGGCTTCTAATTAAATATCTTCGATTCCCTCTTTTTGGGAAACTTCTTTTTTTTTTTTTTTTTTTTGTATCAAACTTCTACAAGTGTCCGAAATGGAATGGACGTTTCATTTCAAGTGCACAATTTTTCTCTTTACATCTGTACATCTCAGTGTAGTGCCACTGAGCACCTATGAATGGCGAAACACCGGTCATATATGCTAACAGAATGTAGTAAACAAATGAGGACACATTCCTCTTTTATTAGGATACAACATGCAGTAAACGTCTGTTGGTGGTGTTACCGTAAACCGTATTCACAGTTATGGGTATTTCCACCAAATAGGTAGTTTTAATGGAACCAGATTGTGTTGTGATACGTTTGTGAACTACTTTTACATTGTAGCATTATCATTACACGTACCAACGTAATAGAAGGGTATTATTATAGACGAGAAATAGTAGGCGAACTTGACTGTTTCTTCCATTTGCCAGACCGTAACAGAAGATGTGTCGATGAAGACTTGACAACTCTAGTTGTTAAAGGTCTCCGTAGTGCACACTCCACATGAAATACACGAAATCCAGATATTGATGGCTCTTGTTATGCCTGCACCAATATAGCTGATTCTGTACACATGGAGTACATAGGGGCCTGAAGATGGCATTAATGAGATGCCGAAAATGGTAATGAAACAACAGCTTCTGAAAATATACGGCTGTTCGATGATTTGTTTTTGGTAAATATCTGAGCGACCACTATCCCGTATCCACTATGCATCAAGAGAGATTGCGTTGATAGTGGTTTGGCCTCCTTATCGGCACATTATAGAATTTTTTTTACAAGTAAACGCGTCTAGAGTGCTTAATATATTTTAATTTATTGCAGCGTTTCGGCCGCTGCCATCATCACAGCAGCACATAGAATTCTTAAAACAAACTTCCTCGTGATCTGCAAACATATGCTAGAGCGGGGTGTCAACTCAAATAAATTATATGTTAACTTTTGCCACGCACTATTCGAGAGTAGAATGGCAGAGGTATAGTGCGGAAGAGATGCCTTGCATACATTGCCAAATACTTAACCGTGAATTACCGAGCAAGCATGTAGATGTAGATGAATAATAGCAGAGAACGAAACCCGCCGTCAGCTCTCTACCTGTCTGCACCTCGCTCGAAACCTAACGTCTCCAAAATCCTGTGCGCGCCGAGTGAGATAAAGATCCAGCCTTTGAAACAAGCTCACAGAACCTCTGTTTTAAATCTCGCAAAATTTGGAGCTGGGGTTTTTGCATCTGATTTTTCCTGTTATTGTAATAATAGTAATTATTATTATTTCTAGACTTTCAACAATGACTAAGACTTCGTTATTTTGCTGTTGTTTTGGTATTCTTATTTGTTGTATCTGACGCCTTGTAATGATTTCACTGTCTGTCTAAAGAGTATAATACCAACATTGCTCTCGTGCTCAGTGGGTAAGCACAGGTCTACAAATCTGAAAGTCTTGGGTTGGATCCTCAGTCGATTTTTTTCACGTACCGTTTCTGTCCCCTCAGCCAAAGATTTCTTAAATCGGAACATGACGCAATGTAATGCGATCCACTTTTAGGTCCTCTTTTAAGTGACTAATTGAGCTCAAACTATTGAAAGAAGACACGTGTTTACGACATACAATAGGGACGTGCCTAGTTAGACTCGTATTACACAGAAAAATAGTCACGCCATAGATTTTTTTAATAAAAGATGTTTTCTAAAACCTTTACAATGTATTGGGGTAACGATCTGTCTTTCTTTATTTTTCCTAGCATTTATCCAGTTTAATACAGATTCAGCGTCTTTAGGATACGGCAAATTTTATTAGGTTATTTAACTTTGTGGCCGGGTGCCCTCCTGACGCCACAGCCGTCAAGGTCATCTACGGGTCGAGAGGTAGCGTTTCATCTGTCTGTGTAACGTATGAATGTGTTTGCGTGTTTGATCTGTTTGTATATCGCATTGTCTGAGGCGGAATTTGGAGATCAGTCCAGCACTTGCCTAAACGAGTGTGAAAAACTGCCTAAAAACCACCCACAGGCAGGCCAGTTACCAGTCTACAGTCGTTAATCCACCGCGCGGATTCGATACTTGTGTGTGTCTCCTCTCTGTCACGCTAGGTAGTGCACTACGCGTTACGCTGTACCAGCAGGTCACTGGGGCACTTCATGATATCTTTCATAGAAGCAGACTCTCGCTCGCAGCTTTTATAAAAGACTCGACAGAGTACTTTGCCAGTGTAATATTGGCACAATCGAATGCGGTGTTGAGACCTACCTTTGCGTCGACGACATCATTACCCTACCATAGGGAACTGTGATGCCAAAGTACATGGAATCTGAAACTTCCTGGCACATTGAAACTGAGTGCTGGGGCAGGACTCCAACCTCGAACCTTTGCCTTTCACGGGCAAGTACTGCGCCTACTGAGCTATCCAAGCACGACATACGACTCCCCCTCACAGCTTTAATTCGGACGCAACCTGCTACCTTCCAAATTCCCAAATTTTTTCCAGGACAACCAGTCCCGCAAGGTACACAGGAGAACTTCTATGAAGCATGCAGCATAAGAGATGACATAATCTTCTTTTTCTTACATGTCTGTCCCGCATGAGCTCAGTGTAGAGCATGGTTATGAAAGTATTTGCCATGGTTTACTTTAAACGAGGGCCAAATGCCCTTCCTGTCGCCACCCCGTAACCCCCCTACCCGCCCCTCCCTTTTCCGCGGTTTCGATTCGGTGCCAGTGCACATCCCGCTCCGGCCGGAAGTAGCGTTTTAACACGAACTGCTATCCGGGCAAATGTAGGAGATGCAGTAATAGCGGAAGTAAAGCTGTGAGGACGGCTCGTGAGTCGTGCTTGCATAGCTCGGTCGGTGCAACACTCGCGCGCGAGATGTAAAGATCCTATGTTCGAGTACCGGTTTCACTGTGCCAGGAAGTTATAAATCAGCGGTTGGTCTGATGGATGGTAAGCCAAAAACCATTCTACATGCAGTCTGCCTTATGTGAGAGCTCCAGAGGTGGTTGGTGTATGTTTTTGATGATAAGGAATAATTTTCGAAGCATTATCTACATCCGCATACATACTCCCCAGTCCAACATATGGTCTGTGGTGGAGGGTACCTTGTACCAATACTATTTATTTCGTTTCTATTCATTTCATTTCACTTTTTGTGGTTATGTTCCTACGGGACTAAATTGCTGAGGTCATAGGTGCCTAGGTTTACACATTACTTAATCTAACTTAAAGTAACTTACACTAAGGACAACACACACACACATGCCCGAGGGAGGACTCGAACCTCCGACGAAGGTAGCCGCGCGAACCATGGCAAGGCGCCTGAGATCGCGCGGCTACCCCGCGCGGCTTTCCTGTTCCACCGAAAACAGAGCGAGGTAAAAAAGACTTTTTATTTGCCTCTATAGGTGCCGTAATTTCTCTTTTTTTCGTGGTCCTTAGGCGTAATCTACACTGGCGGCAGTAGAGTCGTCTTGCAGTCATCTTCAAATGCCGATTCCGTGAACTTTCTCAATAGAGTTTATCGAAAACAACGTCGCTTTCCCTCCAGGAATTCCCACTTGAGTTTCCCCAAGCATCTCCATAATACTTGTTTGTTCTTTGAACCTACCAGTAGCAAATCTGGCAGCCCGCCTCGGAATTCCTTCGATGTCTTCCTTTAATCAGATCTGATGGGGATCCCAAACACTCGAGTAGTACTCAAGAATGCGTCAGGCTACTGTTCTGCAAGCCGTCTCCTTTACAGATTAACCACACTTTCCTAAAATTCTCCCAATTAACCGATGTCGATCATTCGTCTTTCCTGCTACAAACTTTAAATGTTCGTTCCATTTCATATGACTCTGCAACGTTACGCGTAGGCATTTAATCGACCTGACTGCGTCAAGCAGCTCACTACTAATGCTGTATACGAACATCACACTCGAACATTATCTTCCTTAGTACAACAAACGAAATCGAAAAATTGACCGGTGACAGGGAGACTGATTTCTTAAGAACTACATAACAGAAATTGTGGCAAATGAGCGAGTGTAACATACTCGACATTTGCTGACCTGGGTTATCGCGTAAAGGCCGCGTAGCGGCGCGATACACTATTGGCCAGCTCCCTCGCGCTATCTCGATGGGCGACCTCCGCTGTGTTGGCGACACGGACGAGCAGCTGATGTCTCGGAACAGCTGTCCGCCCATCTTCCTTTCCCACACTTTGCCACACATTTGTAATGTACCAGAAAACGCGAGAGAAGAATTCTATAGGGTGACAGCATATTCAGCAGAGTTTTGCACGTAGTCCACGCAAGTCCATTCGCTGGTGGGGCGAGATTTAGCCATTCCTCATGCGTCTATCTGGCCTGTTTTACTACGACGTTTGTGTTTCAAACTATAGATGATACAGTTCCTACATGTCCTTCATTATGGAGATGAACGATAACATGTATGTTGTATGAGTTCAATCTCAGCCTGGAGGTAAAAGAAAACTATACTGGTGTGCACGCCGGCCGCTGTGACCGAGCGGCTCTAGGCGCTTCAGTCCGGAACCGCGCTGCTACTACGGTCGCAGGTTCGAAACCTGCCTCGGGCATGGGTGTGTGTGATGTCCTTAGGTTATTTAGGTTTAAGTAGTTCTAAGTCTAGGGGACTGATGACCTCAGATGTTAAGTCCCATAGTGCTTAGAGCCATCTGAACCATCTGAACTCGTGTGCAAAACTTCAGGACGCAAGTAACTTTTGTATAAAGTGTCACTCCCATGCTGGGTAGTTCGATGGAACGTAGACCATACAGAGAAAGAAGCGCTACACTATAGTATAAAATGAAACTGAAGATAGAAGCAATGAGGCGCACATAAATGACATTTTTATTCAAAGACAATAATTACACTGAAGTCACCTTTATTTGTGATGTTACACTGGACATTACAAAAGATGGGGCTTGGTTCTTAATAGGATGTGCGATCACCACGGACAAAAAAGCAGGCTCTGCAACGTGCTCCCATGCTGGCCACAAGGTTGGTAAAAAGTGGTTGTGGTTGGGCGCTCCATTCCTCCACCAGCTTCGTTGACAACTGCTGGATGGTCGGTGGTGAGTGTGGACATTCTGCAGTACGTCTCTCCAACGCATCCCAGACGGCTCGATGGGCTTTAAGTCGGGGAAACGAGCAGGTCAGTCCTTTCGCCGAACACCCTCTCGTTCCAACAGCTCCTTCACCTGTTTTGCTCGATGCGGTCGCGCATTGTCATCCATAAAAGCGAAGTCAGGTCCGAGTGCATCCCTGAAAAGAGACAGTACAGTTGTTGTTGTTGTGGTCTTCGGTCCAGAGACTGGTTTGATGCAGCTCTTCATGCTACTCGATCCTGTGCAACCTTCTTCATCTCCCAGCACCTACTGTAACCTACATCCTTCTGAATTTGCTTAGTGTATTCATGTCTTGGTCTCCCTCTATGATTTTACCCTCCAAGCTGCCCTCCACTATTAAATTGGTGATCCCTTGATGCCTCAGAATATGTCCTACCAACCGATCCCTTCTTCTAGTCAATTTATGCCACAAATTTCTCTTCTCCCCAATTCTATTCAATACCTCCTCATTTTATCGTCCAGGTTTCACTTCCATACATCGCTACACTCCATACAAATATTTTCAGGTACGACTTACTGACACTTAAATCTATACTCGATATTAACAAATTTCTCTTCTTCAGAAACGATTTCCTTGCCATTGCCAGTCTATATTTTATATCCTCTCTACTTCGACCATCATCAGTTATTTTGCTTCCCAAATAGCAAAACTCATCTACTACTTTAAGTGTCTCATTTCCAAATCTAATTCCCTCAACATCACCGCAGTTAATTCCACTACATTCCATTATCCTCGTTTTGATTTTGTTGATGTTCGTCTTATATCCTCCTTTCAAGACACTGTCCATTCTGTTCAACTGCTCTTCCAGGTCCTTTCCTGTCTCTGACAGAATTGCAATGTCATCGGCGAACCTGAAAGTTTTTATTTCTTCTCCAGGGATTTTAATACCTACTCCGACTTTTTCTTTTGTTTCCTTTTCTGTACAGTACAGTACAGTGTAACAATAACGTTGACCGACGAGTGTACCGTGTCCATTCTGTTCAACTGCTCTTCCAGGTCCTTTCCTGTCTCTGACAGAATTGCAATGTCATCGGCGAACCTGAAAGTTTTTATTTCTTCTCCAGGGATTTTAATACCTACTCCGACTTTTTCTTTTGTTTCCTTTTCTGTACAGTACAGTACAGTGTAACAATAACGTTGACCGACGAGTGTACCGTGTCCAAAGATTTGAAGGGCAGTACGCCCATGCAACCTCATGCCTCACCTGGACCACCAAAACGACATTGTTCGACAATGCTCCTGGGTGCATTACGCGTTCCCACCCCTCGCCATATAAGGGTACGTCCAGAATCAGTGCTTACAAGGAGAGGTGTCCAGCGGTGCTATCGATTTTTTGAAACTGTCTGTACGTTGATGTAGTTTAAGATCCCAGGTATCACACACTGCAGCCATACACCCTTGTGGGCACTGGTTTGTGAGTAATTAACGAAAATAAAAATCGGAAACTTGTGTGACAATTGCATTATGAAAGGTGCAACATGTAGTGTGATTGAGTGGTGTAGTTGACAGCATAACAGTTCCACGTAGAGGAGCACGTAGGATCAAATCTCGTCACGTGTACAATTTTTTTTTAAATTTTTATCGAAATGACTTTGATCACCATTTTTATTCAGTTGATTGGTTTAAAAGTAATTTTTATTACTATTCCTTTGTCACATCATCTTAATCACCGTATGAACATTATCATTTGTTTCGCTTTTTCTTTACTTCTTTCTCTTTCCAGACGGAATTTTTGTGAGTAAGAATTTAACTATATTTATCTGTTATAACATTCAGTTATTTGAAAATTCCTATCGATCGGTTAAAAAACAAAAATGTAGGCAGCGTCTGTGTGGATAGTCATCCTTCGTAATGTCTCAAAAGAAATCTGTCGTTTAACGTCTCACAAACGAAGTGGAAGCTCGTAATGGACACGCTAGAGGACCCATCTCGACACTCGTCGAAGTTATTTAGGAAGAGAAAGGAAACCTTAGATCCAGATGTTCGAACGGCAATTTATAATTGGTGTTTAGGGTCTCAAGTGTTGCACAACTTAACTTGATCACTCAACTTCATCCAGTGTCGGTACAACATTTGCTTTTTTTCACACTACATACACTGAAAAGTTGTTTTGCAGTTTGGGACAACTTACAAAGCAATATACTATGACAGCACTGTGGCTGTATCGCTATGAAAATGCGTACCTTGGATTTTCAATGACTCTTACAGCGTCTCAGTTTTTTCGAATCTTGAGTGGTGAGCGACAAGTCCGCTACGGCAGTTTCCAGCGGAAAAGTAACCCTTGACTCACACATGTTAGCTAAGAGCAGAATCGTGTCCCCAGATATCTTCTGTTCGTGACAACCTACGCTAACAAACTTCCGCTAATTGTTCTGAGAGCTCTCCATCAAGCTAATGACACCACTGTGACTAATTCCATTTAGGCAATCGTTAGTACTGTTACACACGTCACCACACTCAGAAAGACAAATATATACGTTCCCTGAATTACTATAGGATTAATTATGTGTTTACGCGGAAAGTTGATAACGTTTCGTCAAAAAAAAAAAAAAATTATAACAGTGCAAAATAGGATCGCACCACGTGCCAAATACAGGGTGTTACAAAAATGTTCATCCTGTTTCTTCCACATGGATGAAGATAGAAAGTAAATTTTAACTCACGCTCAGTACTACAAAGTCATTATTTTCAATAGAACCGTCTGATTTTACAAGCGTATATATTTTACATGTATGAACAAACGATTTTTAAGTAAATTTTGATATTGCTTTCACGATAAAATATTTACAAAAAATTGACAAATATTTCGCTGTGCCGTCCGCTGGAAGCGCGAGAACTTTCAGACGACAGACCCACTTCAGCGAGCTGGTCTGGAGTTACTGCACTCAGTGCCATTGCTAGCCGGCGTAGCTGTTCGCTCAAAGATGATTGACGGGGAGGCAGGTAGATGGAGTCTTTTGCAAACCCCCATATAAAGATCACGTACTCTGAGATTAGACGAGCTTGGAGACCAATGGTAGAATGCGACATCCGTATGCCCCTACGAGCGACCCATCGTGGACGTACCGTATGTTAAGAAATGCCCTTACGTGTAGGTGCCAATGAAATGGTGCTCCGACTTGTTGAAAAATTACTGTTTTTGGCACGTTCTCGCTGGTGCTGGAAAACGCAAGACCTCCAACGAATGCAGCGGACCGTACATCTTTTCACGGGAAACGGCGCAAAACACACAAAACTGTAGGGTCGCTCTCTTGCGCAACTATGGTGTGAAGCTGCTTTGTTTATCGAATTCTTAAACTGTGACTGTTCACAAAACTTGAAAGGAACTACGCTCTCCGCTAAATGTAAAGACGAGGTAGATGAAGAAATATAACTTATGAAATGCTCGGTAGAAATGAAAAAAAGTGCGCGAGTACTTTGCCAGAGGTTTCCCATTCGTGCACGGAAAGTTAGAAGGAATATAGGATGAGATCAGTGACTACAGCGCCAAATGGGGCTGTCCCCGCAACGCGAGGCACTTGAAGGAACGGGAAAAGACAGTGTCTGTCAATCGGCGAGTAGCTACGGTGCACTGTGGTGATAGTCTTCATTAACAAAATTTTCGATTCACACCCTGGCTCATTACTTACTGCAGCAAAACTCCATTTACGCGTGCTCTCACGCAATGGTGTGACGTCACATTCTTTGCATACTCGAGCGCAATTGGCCGTTGTTGATTGCCTTTGTCCGCTGTTGCTGTCACCTCATGGTGGAAGACTGGTACACATCTTCTTCAGCTCCGGGATCCAAATCTCATTCAATTTCACGTCCTCCTCCTTCCTAATGAAACTCGTGGCGTGTTTTACAATCTCTATCGGGGTGTTTCACAATCTCTACGACCATATAGATTGTAAAACACCCCAAGAATTTCCGTAGAAGGAGAAGGGTGTGGAACTGAATGACATTTGGATCTCAATACTGAAGAAGATGTATACCAGTCTTCGACCGTAGGGTGACAGCAACGGCGGACGATGGCAATCGACAACGGCCAATTGCGCTCGGGTACTGAAAGCATGTGACGTCACGCCATTTCGCGGGAGCACGCGTAAACGATATTTTGCTGTAGTCGTAGCGAGCCTGGCTGTAAATCAGACACTCCAAGAAGCTACCATCTCGCTTGAAAATGTCATCCACAGATGTGGACGAAAAGTAGAGTTTAAATGTGAAATCCCTTCGACCACGGGATAATAGCCCGGAACATTTTATTGTGACATTTTCTGTTGTGGCGTAACAAGACAGCTACGCCACACTGAAGTAGCCGAAAGGCACGCGTAATCTCACGTAGGCTAGATAGAGGTCTGAAACAGAATACGTAATGAATGGTAGCAAGAAAAGTACGTAGCTGCGTTAATACTTAACTTTTAATCCTTGTTGTATACATCGTTCTTGATGAGACATTTCATACGATAACTATCAAACTATGTAAGCTAATGGCGCCTTGCTAGGTCGTAGACTTTGACTTAGCTGAAGGCTATTCTAACTGTCTCTCGGCAAATGAGAGAAAGGCTTCGTCAGTGTAGTCGCTAGCAAAGTCGTCGTACAACTGGGGCGAGTGCTAGTCCGTCTCTCGAGACCTGCCTTGTGGTGGCGCTCGGTCTGCGATCACACAGTGGCGACACGCGGGTCCGACATGTACTAAGGGACCGCGGCCGATTTAAGCTACCACCTAGCAAGTGTGGTGTCTGGCGGTGACACCACATTTTCGACCCTGAAAATTTACTGTTTACTATGTTGTTCATTACAAAGTGGCCCAGAGACAATATCTGGATGACTTCGCACAGGGAATAATCATCGGGAAACTGGAAGGACGGACGGTTGTTGTGCAAATGTTTGGTACTGCACACAACAGCGCATCAAGTCCAGGTAGAGCGATCCGAAACACACACACTGCTACCCGAAGGGGAGGAGGTGATCGACCACGGTCAACTGCAGCAGGAGGTGACCGCCACAGTGTGTAACAGGAAACAAGGACCCCACGTCAAACGTACAGCGTATGCAAGTGTAACCACATTTAACGGGACTGAAGGGCACACAATCCATCAATCTACAGTGCCAGTGCATGGGGGCGGTCTCACTGCCCGACGACACCTACACATCGGCGGCAGCGTCTGCGATAGTGCCAGAAACATAGGGACTGAACCAATAAGGAATGGGGCCGCGTGCTCTGATCCGGTGAGAGCAAATTGAGTCTAACGAGGAGAGGTCCCCAGCAGTGAGATCGACTTTTTGAAACTATCTATATGGCGATGGAGGTTAAGATCCCAGGTATCACAGCCTGCAGCATTCACCCTGGTGGGACATCGTTTGCAAGTAATTGACGACAAAAAAAAGATTTCATAGTTTTGTGTGATACCCAATAGCGTTATAAAAGTTTCGTAACGTACTCTGGTTGTGGTATAATGGAAAAGATAACAGCTTCTTATGCAGAATGGAAAAGATAACAGCTTCTTATGCAGGAGGATGTGGGTTCAAATCTTGCCAAATGCATGATTTATTTTATTTGTAAATCTTTATCGAAACCACTTTGATCACCATTTTTGTTCAGTTACGTGATTTAACTGTAATTTTAAATTCTATTCCTTCGTCACATAATTTTAATCATAATATCAACTTCATTTGCTGTAGGGGTACATAAAAGACAGAGCTATTCTTCAAGAGTTGAGAAATTGAATTGTTGAATGTGTCGATTCAGTAAATAGGGACCTGCTGCTGCTTGTGAGGAATGAAATGGACTTCCGTTTCGGTATTTCCCAACCAACGCATGGTGCTCATGTTCAGTGTACGCTATACTTAATAAAACCTTCTCGGGCTTCCAGCCGCGTCCAGTGGTTAAAATCCTCCGAGCTTTCGACCGAGCTCTCCTCGGTCATTGTCAAGTGGCACATGGCTGTCGTATTGCCGTGGCCCCGCCGTTATGTAGCCACGCTGCTGGCTGTGACGTAACTGGTGCCCTGGCTGTGACGTCACTGGTGCCCTCTTCCTCGCCAGCTGCGGCAATGTTTTCGTCCCACGTCAGTCGCGGTTGCTTTAACCTCGCGATGGTCGGATCCCAGGCTGTGCTGGCCTGCAAACCATCGTCCCTGTTAGTGGTGCTTTCAGATATTTGTATTTCTACTGCTTATTTTATGACGCTATCCCAAAATCCCTTCCTGCTCATAATGACATATGTCTCTTCGAACAGAATGTGGTGTCGATATTCTAAAGCATGTTCTGACATTGTTGATCTTTCTGGATAATGTACGCGTAAACACCTCTCGTGCGCTGCTCCAGTGCGTACAGTTTGGTCGACGTGGTAGCAGCCACACTGACATGGCATTTGAAAGTAATGTGTTGTATTTCTAAACTCGTGTTTGTAAACGTCGTGTTGGTATCTGGAAAATGCATAAAACCTTTTTTGATATCGAAATGTGTAAACATCGGTGCAAGGCAACAGAACTATGTGAAAATTTAAATTCGTTCAAATGGCTCTGAGCACTATGGGACTGAACATCTATGGTCATCAGTCCCCTAGAACTTAGAACTACTTAAACCTAACTAACCTAAGGACATCACACAACACCCAGTCATCACGAGGCAGAGAAAATCCCTGACCCCGCCGGGAATCGAACCCGGAAACCCGGGCTGCAAATTTAATTTTGATCGGAAATATATAAAGCACATGCTACACGATGCTAAATCCAGGCCAACCGGTACATCAAACAATTCGTCTGCGAGAATGCAAGCAGCTTTCAATGAAATTTACGTATACTGTACCATCTGACTGCAAAACAAATGACTCAGATTAAAATGTTGGCCCTGAAAATAGCTAATCTTTATTTTAGTCTTGTAAACAATCACTGTACCAAAACTAATACTGTTATTACAGTGAAATGGACATAAAAATTAACACATCTGCCGTTCTGATAAAACTGCTCGAAAATTCACATGATAACACTTCACTGAAACCTTTTACTAGTATGAATCCTCTGAAGCGATATGATATTATTTTCACAAATACACTCTGGTAATCATTGTATCTTACAGTGGACATGAACCTTGATGGTAAATAAATTTATCGGCGTACATGTGCGCATGGAACGCTCGTTCGCTCTCCAACCTGTCGCTATTAGGAAAATATTGAGACTGTCAAAAATTACATATCATTTGCCGTACTTACGATGTGCAGTGCAAGACGGTATCTTACCACTTTTCATAAAATGGTCTCCAGTACACAACTCTCGATTTGCAATGCGAGTATGCAAACACAGTCATGAAAGTAAAGAATGAAAAATGAGGATCTAAACTTAACGACTGATAAGTAAGAAAAAAGGCTCTAAGTATAACTATGCATCATTAAGCCATAACAACAGTATACCGTTTCATAAAGTTGTTACACCTACACGAGTCAGGAAAAAATTTCTTAATAACTCTTGTGTACAGCTGCCTTCCTTGACACCTGTTTCAACTACCAGACAAGTCCAAGTGCTTCATGTAAAATTCCTACAGCAAACTTTAATCATGCACAATGTTCTAACAATAAGAAACTACACAGTTGTAAATATAAAAAGACGGGATTACCTTTTGACAATCTTGGATTCGTATTGTCTCATTTCCACCAAATTTTTCCTCAAAACATGTTATTACAAAATTTCTTTTAAACAACGCTGCGTCCGTTATGTGGCAGGCCAACTTCCATCATTTTCCAACCAAGTACATAACCAGACTGTCCAGCACACACTGACTACGCTCTTCAAAAAAGTATCCTCTCTGACCAAAGAATATAATATTAAAAGGTTGACTACATTTATTAAATTCGCAACTTCATTCACATTTATGACCGAAACTAACTGAAAATCGTCATGGCAAGCAGCACCAGCCCCTTTCATATTTTGTACACTCTAGACGTTCTAAGCCCTGGATCGTCCTTCACGGGCCTCGTTAGCTGACATATTTTTGCTGGGGGCCTGAACACTGATGAAATGTCGTGTCTCTTCAGGAACCGGATAATCTTTCCCGACGTTGTGTCGCAGGTAGACAAAAACGAAAGTTTCTTGTTCTCTTCTTCGATGGTGTTCTTCCTGCGTGTCTCACTAGCAATTGCCTGTGATACCAGGCGGTGACTGTAACCGTTTTCCCGAAAAACTTTTCGGAGGTGGCTTTGTTCTAGTGGCAGTTTCTAAACGTCTGAGACGACTTTAGCACTGTGTACGAGGGTGTTTAGAACGCCAGGTTTTTTGTGCCGGATGGTGGTGGGTAAGAGCGTGCAGATAGCGATCCGTGTGTGTAGGTTTCCCGTGCATACTATGGCTGAGGTGTCCATTGGCTTTCCGGCGAACAAGGACTTGAAGTAAGGGCATTACACCATCTATCTCTGCTTCCATCGTAAATCTAAGTGGCCGTGAATACCATTCAGGTGTTCTAAAAATTCTCTCAGTTATGTTCAAAGCGATGTCTTTAAATTTCTCGGTAAAAAGGATGGCTATGCATATAGCTAACGGACTTCCCATCGCCACGCAGTCCAAATAAGCGAAATACTCGCCGCCATGTAGGAGATGCGATGATGTCAACGTATGCTTAAACAATCCCACAACTGTACTATTGAATAAGTGGGAGAGAAGATCTTTACATTCTTTGACAGGAATACGCGTATCGAGCGAGGTGGCGCAGAGGTTAGCACAGTGGACTCGCATTTGGGAGAACGACGATACAAATCCACGTCCGACCATCCTGATTTAGGTTTCCGTGATGTCCCTAAATCGTTTCAGGCAAATGTCGGAATGGTTCCTATGAAAGAAGAAGCGCGGGAAGGTTTTATTAATTCATGTAGCCGCTGAGCCATGCATTCATACGTTGCATGGTACAGTGTGTGTTCAGAGATATAACTTTCATCTACATCTACATGGATACTCTGCAAATCACATTTAAGTGCCTGGCAGAGGGTTCATCGAACCACCTTCACAATTCTCTATTATTCAAATCTCGTATAGCGTGCGGAAAGAGTGAACACCTATATCTTTCTGTACGAGCTCTGATTTCCCTTATTTTACCGTGGTGATCGTTCCGCCCTATGTAGGTCGATGTGAACAAAATATTTTCGTATTCGAAGGAGAAAGTTGGTGACTGGAACTTCGTGAGAAGATTCCGTCGCAAAGAAAGATGCCTTTCTTTTAACGATTTCCAGCCCAAATCCTCTATCATTTCTGAGACACTCTCTCCCATTTTTCGCGATAATACAAAAGGTGCTGCCTTTCTTTAACTTTTTCGATGTACTCCGTCAGTCCTATCTGGTAATGATCCCACAAGGCGCAGGAGTATTCTAAAGGAGTACGGACAAGCGTAGTGTAGGCAGTCTCCTTAGTAGGTCTGTTACATTTTCTATGTGTCCTGCCAATAAACGCAGCCTTTGGTTAGCCTTCCCCACCACATTTTCTATGTGTTCTTTCCAATTTAAGTTGTTCGTAATTGTAATACCTAGGTATTTAGTTGAATTTACGGCCGTGAGATTAGACTGATTGACCGTGTAACCGAAGTTTAACCAGTTCCTTTTAGCACTCATGTGGGTGACATCACACTTTTCGTTATTTAGGGTCAACTACTACTTTTCGCACCATTCAGATATTTTCTCTAAATCGTTTTGCTGTTTGTTTTGATCTTCTGATGACTTTATTAGTCGATAAACGACAGCGTCATTTGCAAACAACCGAAGACGGCTGCTCAAATTGTCTCTCAAATCGCTTATATAGATAAGGAACAGCAAAAGGCCTATAACACTACCTTGGGGAACGCGAGAAATCACTTCTGTTTTACTCGATGACTTTCCGTCAATTACTACGAACTGTGACCTCTCTGACAGGAAATCGCAAATCCAGTCACATGACTGAGACGATATTCCATAAGCGCGCAATTTCACTACGAGCCGCTTGTGTGGTACAGTGTTAAAAGCCTTCCGGAAATCCAGAAATACGGAATCGATCTGAAATTCCTTGTCCATAGCACTCAACACTTCATGTGAATAAAGAGGTTGTGTTTCACAGGAACGATGTTCTCTAAACCCATATTGACTATGAGTCAATAGACCGTTTTCCTCGAGGTAATTCATAATGTTCGAACACAATATATGTTGTAAAATCCTGCTGCATATCGACGTTAACGATATGGGCCTGCAATGTAGTGGATTACTCCTACTACCTCTCTTGAATATTGGTGTGACCTGTACACCTTTCCAGTCTTTGGCTACGGATCTTTCGTCGAGGGAACTGTTGTATATGATTGCTAACAAGGGAACCTCCCCATCGCACCCCCCTCAGATTTAGTTATAAGTTGGCACAGTGGATAGACCTTAAAAACTGAACACAGATCAATCGAGAAAACAGGAAGAAGTAGTATGGAACTATGAAAAAAATAAGCAAAATATACAAACTGAGTAGTCCATGCGCAAGATAGGAAACATCAAGGAGAGTGTGCACTCAGGAGCGCCGCGGTCCCGTGGTTAGCGTGAGCGGGTGCTGAACGAGAGGTCCTTGGTTAAAGTCTACCTTCGAGTGAAAAGTTACATTTTTCATTTTCAGACAATTATCAAAGTTCAGGCACTCACACATAATCAACTTCGCTCTCCAAAATTCCAGGTCATGTTCAGATTTGCTTGGACATATGCAGGATTTGACGGTCTACACACGGAAAAACTTGAAAACGTTAAAAACTTATGTTTTGACAGAGCACAGGGAAAACTGTGCGACTGTGAAACTGTTGCATTCATTTGTTGCAGTTTATGTGACAAACTCTTATGTTTTCATCACTTTTTTGAGAGTGATTATCACATCCACAAGAAAACCTAAATCGGGCAAGGCAGAAGAATCTTTTTACCCATTCGCCAAGCGTACAAGTCAGGTGGGTCGACAACATATTCCTGTCATGTGACGCACATATCGTCACCAGTATCGTATAGAATATATCAAACGTGTTTTCCTGTGGAGGAATCGGTTGACCTATGACCTTGCGATCAAATGCTTTCAGTTCCCCTTGGAGAGGCAAGTCCTTTCGTCTGCTAATCGCACGGTTTTGCGGAGCGGTCGCAAAACACAGACACTAAACTTATTACGGTGAACAGAGACGTCAATGAACGAACGAACAGATCATAACTTCGCAAAAATAAAGAAAATAAACCTTTCACCCGAGGGAAGACTTGAACCAAGGACCTCTCGTTTCGCAGCTGCTCACGCTAACCAAGGGACCACAGGGCTCCTGAGCTCACATTCGTCTTGATGTTGCCTATGTTGCGCATGGACTACTCAGTTTGTATATTTTGCTTATTTTTTTCATAGTTCCATACAACTTCTTCCTGTTTTCTCGATTGATCTGTGTTCAGTTTTTCAAGGCCTATCCACTGTGCCAACTTATAACTAAATCTGAGGGGGCTGCGATGGGGAAGTTCCCTTGTAAGTATGGAGCTAATGCATCAGCATACTCTGAAAGGAACCTAACTGGTATACAGTCTTCTGTCCAGTGACATGTGCAATGTGTTTCTGTCTTTCGTAGTTCGTCTGTGATAACAATTGAATATTTTTTTCCTTTTTTTTTTTTTTTTTTTTTTTTGAATCGCCCTCTATTCTCTGAGTATGTAGGACGTCGAGATTACAGTATAGAAAAAAAGTGGCAGATTCAGAATAAGCGCGTAAGCTGTGTTCCCAGCAGGCAGCCTGTCCACTGTGCCGCGAGGTCGTCGCTGCTCCGTCCTTTTTCGTCTTGTAGCTGCGCCGTGTAACAGCGCTGGAGGCGGGCGTTCCGAGAAACGGACGCCTTCACACCCGGCTCATGTCTCGGCGAACAGCGAACGGCGACGCCTGCCCGCGCCTCGATGCTATCTGCGCGAGTATCGGGTTTCAGATCGCAGGCAGGGCCGGCTCTTTTAGAATGCGCCGGGACGCGCCCCAGTCGTGCGAACGCTGACAATCGCCCTCTGCGTGTGTCGCATCTGTGAAGCCGCGGCGCGGCGCGGCCTTCGCCGGGAGTCGACCAGCCCGGTGAGTAATGCGGCCGGCTCGCGAGTCCTGGCTGGTGCCGGCTTACACGAAGGAAACGGCCCGCACGCATCGGCGAAACATCGGACGAACTACATGCAGGGTCAGGCAGCCGGTGGCAACACACATCCTGCAACTACTGCGACGTGTAGTTCTTGCTAACAGCGGAGTCGTAGACACTCTCCTTCCTGTATCCCCACGTTGGCGCTGACGACATCTGTGTTCTTACTCGTTAGTTGCTACATCTACATCCACACCTCATGGTGTGTGGCGGAGGTTACTTTCAGTTCCACTGTCATTTCCCCCTTTTCCTGTTCCAGTCGCGAATGGTTCGCCGGAAGAACGATTGGTGCTAAATCTCCATGTGTCCCCGAATCTTTCTGCTTTCACTTTGATGGTGTTTTCGCGACTTATACGTAAAAGGAAGCAGTATATTGGCTGACTGTTCTAGGATCGTAAGCTTTCGGAACTTTAAAGGTAGACTATGACGTAATGCAGAACGCCTCTCCTGTAGCGAGTTGGGTGAGCACGTCCGTGACGCGTTCGTGCTTACTAAATGAATCTGTAACGAAACGTGCTGCTCTTCTTTGGATCTTCTCTATTTTCTCTATCAGACTTATCTGGCACTGATCCCAGACTAACGAGCAATATGCAATAACAGGTCGAACGGGTGTTTCCTGAGCTACTTCCTTTATTGATGGACTGCAAAAAAATGGTGCAAATGGCTCTGAGCACTATGCGACTTAACTTCTGAGGTCATCAGTCCCCTAGAACTTAGAACTACTTAAACCTAACCAGCCTAAGGACATCACACACATCCATGCCCGAGGCAGGATTCCAACCTGCGACAGCAACGGTCGCGCGGTTCCAGACTGAAGCGCCTAGAACCGCTCGGCCACCCCGGCCCGCTGGAAGTAACTGCTTCCAGTGATTTTTCTGAAACTGTGTAATCATATAATACGAGTTCTCTCTGTCTGTATATGCCTAATACATAATGTTGGTTTATGTTGAGCCGGCTGGTGTGACCAAGCGGTTCTAGCCGTTACAGTCTGGTGTATGTGCTTACTATCTGCAAAATCTGTTGCGAATTGAGTTAGTAATAAAAAGACTATAAATTACAACATCATGCCTGACGCGACAAGTTTTCCTGCGTGAACGACGAAAATGTAGTAAGCATTAAACTTTTTTGCTTTCATCATTATGTGGTGGATGTTAACGAGAAAAAGCTTCATAAAGGTTTTAAATTTGGCATAAAGCTCGTTGGAAGTCGCTAAATGTTGTCATTCTCAAATACCGGGTGAATACATTCTGTATATTTGTCACGCTATGAATTACGCTGCCTCAAAACGTATACACAGCTTCTAACACTACTAATTGACTTGTTGTGAGAATCTGTAACGTAAGATTATATCTCTTAATGCATAGATTGTCAAAGCATTTTGTATTTTTAAATTTGGTCAATAGTTGTGCGACATACTGAAAATCAAATTTTTGCTACCCCTGGATACTGTTAGGTAGGCAACCAGCAACTAGGATCATGAACCATCATCTGGGATATGTGCACGGTTGCCACCTAGGGTTTTGCCCCGGACTGGGGAGTTTTAAATGGACTCTTTGCCGTATTATTGGCGCACATGTCGTTTGCTGCTTCGGATCAAGTTCACACTTTGTGTCGAATGGTTTTGAACGGTTCTTAGTGATTCCACCCCGAATAACAGAGAAAAAAATTGTTGCGCTACACTCTGAATAGACTGCAGCGCCACGATGCCCTTAGAGTTGGACTGAATCGTCCAGGGAATGCCAGCACTGTCGAAAATCGCAGGAACGTCATTCTCTTGCTCATTTGACCGCGAACTGGTGTTTTCGACCGCGAAATGTCTGGGAATCAACGCCCCGAGGGAAGGGGTGGTTTTATTGACGCCCTTTATGCCAACCCGTAATGCCTTTTCGTGCCGATTCTGACACCCAAACCACCAGTGTCAGACTCTCAGATCGGTATAAAGCGCTACAAGTCGATAAAATGCCAACCAAAACATCGAATTAGTTCGCGCTGTGTGCTGTCGTCCTGTAGCTCATGCGTAAACATTTATTAAAGGTAACACCCGTACTATGGAGCACAGGAAAAGCGTGTCTTTGAGGCGTTGCCTTATGAATTTGGCGTGGGTGAGTTGATAGAGCGTGAGGTCGTCGCCAGTAAGGTCCTGTGTTCAGATCCTACTGATGACAATTTTTAAACCGTTTACGCTTGAAACTGTTGTACGGGAGAACATTTTTTGTGGCATGTAAAAGGAGTTTTCGGAGTTTGTAGCAACGTTCATTTGGAAGTCTGCTTTTGCGTCGTCACTTGAAAATAGCAAACCTATGGAGTAAATATCTATAGATAGGTGTGGCGGTCTGTCGCACATGTGCTGAATTCGCCAATCATGCTAAACAACACGCCCCGTGTGACGCGGCTGCTACGTTTCGTGTGGTCGGCGTTCGCGTCCGCTTCCACGTGGACGCCAGCTGCCAGACCTCAGTGCGACGGCTTAAGAGCGCTTGTGTTCTGGGATTTCGTGCCAGGGGTGTACAAATTCCCTTTCGAGCCTGCCTGCCTCTATCTCCGCCGCAACCAGTGAAGTAGCTCAGCCTGCCGCAACGGAGACACAAGAGTACGTGTGCACTGAAGCACAATGGTTAAAGCAGACCATCTTGGGCTTTCGCAATCCTGGTAATCTTCAAGGGACACCTTCAGCGCCGCGCGTGATTAGCCGAGCAGTCTGATGGCGCTGGGGTGCGGCTGGTCCCGACGGAGGTTAGAGTCCTCCCTCGGGCATGGGTGTGTGTGTTTGTCCTTAGGATAATTTAGGTTAAGTAGTGTGTAAGCTTAGGGAGTGATGACGTCAGCAGTTCAGTCCCATAAGATTTCACACACATTTGAACACCTTCAGCCTCCTGCACCTGACAACGGGTTGCAAAAAATGGTTCAAATGGCTCTGAGCACTATGCGAGTTAACTTCTGAGGTCATCAGTCGCCTAGAACTTAGAACTAATTAAACCTAACTAACCTAAGGACATCACACACATCCATGCCCGAGGCAGGATTCGAACCTGAGACAGTAGCGGTCGCTCGACAACGAGTTGTGCCATCAATCCAACGAGACTAGCCTGGTATATATTTGCGTTGGTAGTTCACTGCAAGTCTTTTATAATAAAGGTGAAACAGCAAACTGAACAAACCAAACTTAAAGAAGATTGAGAAGAAAATAATAAGTTAGGAATATACACCACTCACGAAACAGATCCTGAGTGCAGCAGGTGAAAAGATTCCCTCTGTTTACGAGACAGCCCCAATCAAATCTGCAGGTGTCTCGCAATGCAAATTTGTAAATAGTTGGTAAACACTCATTCGGGAACCTCGAGTATGTTGCGACATGCTTGTAAATTTGGCCATCAGGTTTCTGACTCCATAAATATTTTGAAAAAGAATGGAGTTGTAGCGGCTGACAAGTGTGTGAAAATGTGTACCAGGGACTTGAAGTCTTATAGCAGTACGTAGGCTTTCTAAATTTAGGGCTACCATTGACTAGAGTAGGAAAAAAAAATGGTCCAGTGCATATTAAAAACCACATATTGGTGGCATGCAACGTTGTGCGAAGAAAGCTTAGTATGAAAGAAAAGCTTCTTGTTTAATACGATTTCTTTTTAGATTAACATAGTATGGAAAACGAAAATCGTCTTTGCTAACATGCATTTGGGGAGTTTATAATGAAGTATTTTGGCCACTTAGAATGAATTCAGTGAAACCGAAATACACGACCTGGAAAAAGTAATTAAAATTGATATAACTGGCGTCATATTCGACTGAAACCCACTAAGGTTACAGAAACTAGACTTCCAATTGGGGTTGCAGTATAATAGACATCTTCAGGTTCTTAAGCACAAAGGATCTAGAATTCATAAATGGTTCTGGTTACTACAGAAAACATGTATTAAGCCTAGTTTACACGACGACATTGGGTTGTGCCACTCGTTGCCTGGAATGAGTTGCACGCAAGTGGTTTCATATTTGACTATATATTAGACACGGCGAAACCAGTATATACTTCAGTGTCGTCGGTTTGGGGGTTCCTGAGTCGTGTCTGAAAAGGAAATCTTGGCAGCTGCTCGTCGCACGAGTTGTGATGGAGTTAAAGCTTGTTGCGCGGAATCGCTGCATAAGAAAAAAAAACAAGAAATGTGTTTCGATTCGTGACTGGATGGAGAAAAGACGTCAGCTCGGTTGCTCAGCATCCTTGCTGAAATAATTTGTAATGGAAGACCCAAGAAGTTATTTTAATTATCTTTAGAATGTCACCAGAACTGTTAACGTTTCTTCTAAATAGAGTTAATTATGCGATAAGGAATAAAGATGTTGTAATGGATGAAGCACTGTCGCCAGAACTGAAATTACACATCACATTGCGTGCATTACAATCGAGAACACTCGGCCTGCTGTAAGATGCGGTTTTAGGTGGTGATGACGCTTTTTCATTAATACCAATAATTATTAAAATTAATAATTATTAACATTAACAGCATTAATTATTCGAAGCAGGCCGCATTAAGAAGAGAATGGTTTGCAAACTATTCTCTTGAAGATAGATCTGTACAGTGGCAATATTTCAAAATTCAAACATTTGTGAATGGGGGCGCTGTTGCGACGTTTTAAATAGATGAACATTGAGTAAAGAATGTAGCTTCTTGATTTGCGTAGCTTTCCTTCCTGTCAACAATATTCCTTTTAAAAAAAGAGTGGGCCAACTCGAACGATGGGATTTTAGTGTTGTAGACAAGAGCATTTCTACAGCTAGAATTACATCTGCTTGTATTTTTCTTAATTCAGTTGTATATGTGCTCGTAACTCAATAAATTTTGCCCTGCAGCTCAGATATTAGCAAACTATCTATGTTCTGGTCGCACGTGACGGTCTGAGGAGCAGCAATGTGTTGCTTCTTTTTGTAATCAGCATCACTGAAATCCCACAAACAACTATGCAAAGCATTGTTGTTGTTGTTGTTGTGGTCTTCATTCCTGAGACTGGTTTGATGCAGCTCTCCATGCTACTCTATCCTGTGCAAGCTTTTTCATCTCCCAGTACCTACTGCAACCTACATCCTTCTGAATCTGCTTAGTGTATTCATCTCTTGGTCTCCCTCTACGATTTTTACCCTCCACGCTGCCCTCCAATACTAAATTGGTGATCCCTTGATGCCTCAGAACATGTCCTACCAACCGATCCCTTCTTCTGGTCAAGTTGTGCCACAAACGTCTCTTCTCCCCAATCCTATTCAATACCTCCTCATTAGTTATGTGATCTACCCATCTAATCTTCAGCATTCTTCTGTAGCACCACATTTCGAAAGCTTCTATTCTCTTCTTGTCCAAACTATTTATCGTCCATGTTTCACTTCCACACATGGCTACACTCCATACGAATACTTTCAGAAATGACTTCCTGACACTTAAATCAATACTCGATGTTAACAAATTTCTCTTCTTCAGAAACGCTTTCCTTGCCATTGCCAGCCTACATTTTATATCCTCTCTACTTCGACCATCATCAGTTATTTTGCTCCCCAAATAGCAAAACTCCTTTACTACTTTAAGTGCCTCATTTCCAAATCTAATTCCCTCAGCATCACCCGACTTAATTAGACTACATTCCATTATCCTTGTTTTGCTTTTGTTGATGTTCATCTTATATCCTCCTTTCAAGACACTGTCCATTCCATTCAACTGCTCTTCCAAGTCCTTTGCTGTCTCTGACAGAATTACAATGTCATCGGCGAACCTCAAAGTTTTTATTTCTTCTCCATGAATTTCAATACCTACTCCGAATTTTTCTTTTGTTTCCTTTATTGCTTGCTCAATATACAGATTGAACAACATCGGGGAGAGGCTACAACCCTGTCTTACTCCCTTCCCAACCACTGCTTCCCTTTCATGTCCCTCGACTCTTATAACTGCCATATGGTTTCTGTACAAATTGTAAATAGCCTTTCGCTCCCTGTATTTTACCCCTGCCACCTTTAGAATTTGAAAGAGAGTATTCCAGTCAACATTGTCAAAAACTTTCTCTAAGTCTACAAATGCTACAAACGTAGGTTTGCCTTTCCTTAATCTTTCTTCTAAGATAAGTCGTAAGGTCAGTATTGCCTCACGTGTTCCAGTGTTTCTACGGAATCCAAACTGATCTTCCCCGAGGTTGGCTTCTACTAGTTTTTCCATTCGTTTGTAAAGAATTCGTGTTAGTATTTTGCAGCTGTGACTTATTAAACTGATAGTTCGGCAATTTTCACATCTGTCAACACCTGCTTTCTTTGGGATTGGAATTATTATATTCTTCTTGCAAAGCATAGGTATCCAAAAAGCGAACATTAATCTTCGTTCCCCACTTCACATATCAGTTTTTCTGTACTCTACGAACACACATAACCTCAAAACTCATGCAACTAGTGTAGCCAGAGTTGGAACTGTTTAGTTTCACCGACGAGCTGAGCAAACGCGCAGCGCGAATGCGCAGTGGCAGGTAGCGCAGTTGCCTTCAACTTAGAGTCGTCGTGTAAACTAGGTTTTAGAGTTGACCTGATGATGATTCGAACTGACAACAGCCAGTACTAGTCGAAAGAGGGATGAAGCTGCAGAGGAAACCATTCACATCGAAATAAATAAATAAGCCCGAAATACGCCGAAAAGGGAAGACAGGACAAATAAAATCCACCATTTTCTGGCCTAGAATGATCCAAAATGAATATATACACATTGCGCTTCGTCTCGTCTTGTGATACACGGGTAAAATAAGACTTTTCATAAACTTGAGAACACTACTCATAACACTTCAACGAAAGCGTACTGAATAAACTGTTACGTAGCGTACCAAAACGGGAAGACGCGCAGGCAAGCAAGACTTCTTTAGCCTGAGTTGGGTATAGCTTGGCTCGGATGGGAGTAAACCAACCTGCCGGTCTGCTGGTAAAGCGCGTCAGCTTGCCTGTCTGGCTGACAGGCAAGTACGGGTAGGTTAAAAGAGGAGTGTGTGCACCTCTGCCACATGTAACGGCACAGTAGCTCCGAGGCTGTGGCATGGAAGGTTTCAGTATCAACTGCTGTGCAGAGCTTTGTGCGGCTGGGGTGACTAGCCAGAAAATTGCCCCCGGCGGCCGGGAGCGAAGGTCAGACTGGCGAAGCTAATTGCCGCAAAGGCCCCGAAAGCGGCGTCCTTGCCGCGTCGCCACGGGCCAGCCGTCTGGAAAGCCGGGGCCCTCCAGCGCGACTGCGGAAGCGCCTTGGAGGCCCCACAACCCAGTCCACCTCAGCGTCGCCGCCGGCGCACAGCCTGTGAGGCGTAACGTCACCGTGCGACAGTTCCGAGTAATCGTAAGCTGGCTTCGAAAACGGCACGTGATTCAGCTGGAACAGATTGCTAGTTTACATAACCGAGAGCCAGAAACATCGAATGGCCACCAACAGTGAAATTAGTTCTGTGGAAGTGTAACTTCAGTTGCGTGCAGAAATAATAACCGAACATCTTTTTGCAGACATATTTCTCTTTATTACTTAGCCGGCCGATGTGGCCGTGCGGTTCTAGGCTGGAACCACGTGACCGCTACGGTCTCAGGTTCGAATCCTGCCTCGGGCATGGATGTGTGTGATGTCCTTAGGTTAGTTAGGTTTAAGTAGTCATCAGTCCCCTAGAACTTAGAACTACTTAAACCTAACTAACCAAAGGACATCACACAACACCCAGTCATCACGAGGCAGAGAAAATCCCTGACCCCGCCGGGAATCGAACCCGGGAACCCGGGCGCGGGAAGCGAGAACCCTACCGCACGACCACGAGCTGCGGACGCTCAGAGCCATTTGAACTATTTGTTTATTACTTCCAATAGCACGAGTTTATAACGAAATTTGGAAATTTGTGGTAATTTTCTATGGGACCAAACTGCCGAGGTCATCGGTCCGTAGGCTTACAAACCACTTAATCTAACTTAAACTAACTTACGCAGATGACAACACACACACTCATGCCCGAGGGAGGATTCGAACCTCCGATGGGAAGAGCCGCGCCAACCGTGGCAAGGCGCCTGTGAGACCACGCAGCTGCCGGCCGGGGTGGCCGAGCGGTTCTAGGCGCTACAGTCTGGAACCGCACGACCGCTGCGTTCTCAGGTTCGAATCCTGCCTCGGGCATGGAAGTGTGTGATGTCCTTAGGTTAGTTAGGTGTAAGTAGTTCTAAGTTCTAGGGGACTGATGACGTCACAAGTTAAGACCCCCAATTTTAGCAACAGGATCGTATTCTTTGTAATGTTTACACCTAGAGGAGATATACTTTATGAAGACGATATAAAATTGAAAACTACAAATTTCGATAGTTGTTGTCGATTATTATTCACAACATACCTTTGAAAGTTGAACCTGAAAATATGAATATGACATTTGCTGTGAAAAGTAACATTCACTACTAAGATTTGAATTTATGAGTTAAGTATTACTGAAAATTTTAAAACAGATACGTAATCTGAAATAAGAAATAACTAAACAACAAATATTTTTACAAAATTTTAAAATATTAAGTACCAGGCTAGATTACGATGTTTCCAAAGTGCGGGCGCAATGTACCACCGACGCACTCTTGGTATTGCGTGGGTTAATACCTACTCAGACAATATCCCTGAGCGACTTAAAATTGTCGACAGAATTTGTGTCCGTACTTCAGATGCCAGATGTCTCAGCCAGTACGTCACCTCTCTCGGCAGTAGCCCACAACAGTGAGACGCTCTGTTTACGTCTTCTGAGAACTTGTGCTCCAGAAGAGTGCACATTCGAAATGCGACGACAAGCGCGGACGCTTCGGTCTGGAGCGAAGCGTGTGCCGTGAGCGGGCCGCGTTGTCATTGTTTACAGTCGGGCGCGCCGCATACTTGGCCGGCGGTTCTGCGGGCGCGGCCGACGTGAATCACACGGAGGTGGACGGGCGCGCAGCGGTGCGTGCTCTCGTCACGTCGCAACGCATCACGTCACGGCACGCGGCACGCGTACCCCGGAAATCCCCGTACCGGCGAAACGCGCCGGCTGTCGCCTGCTTCCCGGAACAGCCGCCCACAACACGGCCGCATTCTTCGGCTCCGTAAACGAGAGTTTCGAGGAACGGTCCAGCGCCGATAGCGAGTTTCCGCTAATAGCGCAGCCCGTCCCGCTGTCGCAGCCCGTCCCGCTGTCTGTGCGCCGGCACGCAGCCGCACGCATTTCGAAATCGCAGCGTCGCGGCACGAGTAGAGGGCGCTGCGTCCGCCGAGCGCGTAGTCTGCGACAGAGCGCCGCTGTCTCACAACGTACTACTGAGATTCTGGGTAAGTCTTCAAAGCTCACATATTTCTCTTTCGAACATCTCCTCGTCCTCCTCTTAATGTACTGTGCCTCCTAAATCCACATTACTCCGCTTGTTAGTGTTAAAATGATACCCTCTTCCCAGAAGGCGAAGTCATCAATGTTGAGTCTTGGCGCAGGGGAACGGGAAATTTTGAACGTTACAGTTGGCAGCACTGTAGCGCCGGCAGATGTTCCAAACTTTGCACAATTGACGTGAACGCATTGCCATTTAGTGTTCATGGGGAATTGGACTGGTGCGGAACGTGCAGTAGCTGTGAGAGCGTTTTACAAAAATGGTGATAGTGCGACTGCCGCGCAGAGAACATTTTGACAGCATTACCATCTTGGACGTCATGGACGTGTCCCATCTGCGCATGCGATTACAACGTGGGTGCGTAATTTTGAAGAAGCAGGATCTGCCTTGAAAAAGAAACCTCCAGGTGGCATTCCAACGGTACGTACCCCAGAGAACATTGCAGCTGCTATAGCTGCAATCGAGAGAAGTCCTCGCCGTTCCGTTCGACAGCATGCATCTTCAAAAAATGGTTCAAATGGCTCTGAGCACTATGGGACTCAACTGCTGAGGTCATAAGTCCCCTAGAACTTAGAACTACTTAAACCTAACTAACCTAAGGACAACACACATAGCCATGCCCGAGGCAGGATTCGAACCTGCGACCGTAGCGGTCGCGCGGTTCCAAACTGTAGCGCCAGAACCGCTCGGCCACCAGCGGCCGGCGCATGCATCTTCACTAGGGATTAAGCGACGAAGCGTACAAAGAATACTGCACGAATTAGACTTCCATCCCTGTAAGTTGCAGATTGTGCAACACTTACGTGAACGAGACCCAGCGTCACGTATGGAGTTTAGTAGCCAGATATTGGCTAAAATCAACGAGGACGCGAATTTCCTTGGTAACTTATGGATATCAGCCCATTTCCACCTGAACGGATTCGTGAACAAACAGAATTTTCGTTATTGGGCACAGGACAATCCTTGTGAGTTTCACCAGCGACCACTACATAGCGCCAAGGTCACAATATGGTGTGCTGTATCATGTCATGGTGTTGTCGGCCCTTATTTTTTTGAACGTGAGGATGGTAGTGCAGTGACAGTAACATCCGATCGATATGTTGAAATGCTTCAAACATTCTTTACACCGAGACTGTACGAGCTTAATCTTAACGTCGAGAACATGTGGTTTCAGCAGGATGGAGCCACGTCACACACTGCTCGACAATTGATGGCAGCAGTTCGTCAGTTGTTTGGAAGACGCATTATTTCACGTAACGATGACATTGCATGGCCTGCGAGATCCCCTGATCTTAGTGTGTGCGACTTCTTCCTGTGGGGTATCTTAAAGGCAAGGTGTACCGTACACGTCCTGCAACAATCCATGAACTGAAGGAGAACACTGAAAACGAAACCACTGCCATTCCCCAAAATTTGCTACACCGCGCGTTCCAGAGTTTTCATAACAGGCTGTTAGAGTGTGAACGCCGAATGGGAGCACATCTTCCCGATGTCATCTTTAAAAAGTAAAGAGACGCTTTTGGACATATTGATTGTAAAGACATACTGAATAATGGCATACTGAATACATTCACTTTCGTTAATAAATTACTAGTTTTATGAATTTATTCATGGAAATGACGTTATTTCGAAATTTCCCGTTTCCCTGCGTTACCCTGTACTATAGGAATCAAGGGAGAGGGCGTTGTTTGGTGGCCGGTATCCTCTTTCTACAACACAACTGTGCACATGTATTAACATAGTTCTTTATTTTGCGTGAACAGATGGCTGCCACTTAACTCTAAAGAGTCCATGTGTTGTGGTACATGCTCGTCAATATTGGTCCATATGAGCCTCACTGTTGGTGAGGTACAAGTCCCGCAATGCGATGAATGACAGGCGCCAAACTGCAGTGATAGTTGGTGCGTCAGTGACTGCGCTAGTGGCTGAGACTGCGACTGACTGAGCCATCCGGTTTTTTTTTTCTTTGTTGATTTACAATTCCCCCCGAAGGGGGCGGGCCGGCAGCAGCTTACTACGCTGCTCTACAGCCTACAGACTTTTTTTAAATAAAGGAAGAAGAAAGAAACAAGGAAAAACAGGCGATAAAATGGCGATTTAAAGTGTAAAATGGCGTAAAATTGCGGAAAGTTAAAACAGAAAGCAAAAGGGGTTGGAAATGTAAATAAAAGACACAGGAATCAGACAAGTAACATAGTAGACACACAATTAAAAAACATGGCGACAGGCTGCTTTCTGTTCGCAAGTGATATAAAGCACACCCAGCGACAGTATGATGGCTGTTCGCTACACTTCCCAAAAGACACAACACGGAGCACGCACTGGAAAAACACACTGTAAAACACTGCACGAAAAAGGCGGCACAGAGATGGCACTCCCAATCCAAGGCAGATAGGGGGGGGGGGGGACCTGGAGTAGGGGGAAAAACAAGGAGGGAGGAGAGGAAAAAACGAAAAGGGGGGGGAACCAAGGAGGGAGAGGACTAATAAAGGGGGAGAAGGGCAGACGCGAGAGGGAATGAGAGGAGGCAGAGGAGGGAAAATGTAAAAGGACGCGGGGGAGAGAAGGGGGCAAAGAGAGGGGAGGTGGGGAAGAAAAAGGATGGAAGGGGGGGAGAGGGAGCCTGGGAAAAGGACAGAGGAAAGGAGGGGCAGTGAGGACCAGAGTTGATAGGAGGGATAAATGGAGGGAGAGAGGGCATCATCCGGGAGGGGGACTTGATGGAAGCCACTTTGGGAAAGGAGATGTAGGGTGTAGAGATGGAGGGTAGGGGGGACACAACGGTGAAGACGGGGCAGGGGGCGGGGATCGGAGAGGAGAGGAGCAACCAGGGGGTGAGGAGGTTCAAGACGGCGGGAGGTGTAGAGGAAGCCATCTGGTGAGCGGCAGCGATCTAAATACTTGCGGTTGAGAGGGCGTTGGCGGCGCGTTGCTAGCGACCGTGTCTTTGGCCTCTCTCCTGATAGGCGCACTTGATCCAGTGCCTACTATCGATCTTCTTGCTACCTCTTTGCCGATCGGTGTGCTGGCGACAGTTTACGCCAGTACAATCAGCATGAGTACTAAGGGGGATCCTTAAATTTCATCTGAACGATAAATCGCACAAATTTAAATATGCCAATTCAACTATATACCTAGGAATTACAATTACTGCCGGCCGGGGTGGCCAAGCGGTTCTGGGCATTACAGTCTGGAACCGCGCAACTGCTACGGTCGCAGGTTCGAATCCTGCCTCAGGTATGGATGTGTGTGATGTCCTTAGGTTAGTTAGGTTTCAGTAGTTCTAAGTTCTAGGGGATTGATGACCTCAGAAGTTAAGTCCCATAGCACTCAGAGCCATTTGAACCATTTGATTACAATTACGAGTAACGATTGCACAGAAAATGTTGCGGGGTAGGGGAATGAAAGACTGTGTTTTATTGGCAAAACACTTAGAAGATGCTACAAATCTAGTAAAGAGACTGCCTACATTACACTTTTCAGTCCTCTTCTTGAGTACAACCGAGCGAGGTGGCGCAGTGGTTAGCACACTGGACTCGCATGTGGGAGGATGAAGGCTCAAATCTGCATCCAGTCACCTTGATTTAGGTTTTCCATCATTCCTGTGAATTGCTTCAAGCAAAAGCCTGGACAGTTCCTTTGAAAGGGCACAGCTGACTTCCTTCCCCATCCTCCCCTAATCCGAGCTTGTGCTTCGTCTCGAATGACCTCGTTGTCGATGGGACGTTAAACACTAATCTCCTCCTCCTCTTCTTGAGTATTGCTGCACAGTATGGGCACCTTTCCATACAGAATTGATGGTAGACATGTGAAATGTTCAAAGAGGGGCAGCTCATTTTGTATTATTGCGAAAAAGGGAAGAGAGTGTCACGGATGTGATACAGGAGTCTGGCTGGTAAGCATTAAAATAAAGGCATTTCTCATTGCGGCGTGATCTTTTCACGATACTTCAGACACCATTTTTCTCCTCTGGTTGCGAAAATATTTTGTTGACTCCCATTCTACAGCGAAAATTTTTTGTTGACTCCTATTCCTATGATCATCAGAGGAATTATGAGACCAGGGCTCACGTGGAAAGTTTAAGTATTCATTTTTCCCACGCACCATTCAAGAGTGAAACGGTAGATAAATAGCCTGAAATTGGTTCTACAGATGCTCTGCCGTGGGTTTAGGTACAGATTGCAGAGTAGTCATGCAGATGTAGATGTAACGCCTTGTTAGTGGTATGAGGAAACGCTTTCTCCAGGCCGTATTTAAAACCTTTTCTACTTTTGTTAGAGAGAATACCTGTACCGCCGTATTTACGTTATTTGGGACGAAAAGAAGAAGCTGCACAGTCTTGCAAATAAATCAATAAACTCTACAGGACATAGCCATGAAGTTTTAAAAAGTTTAATGAGTAGCTTTCATCACGATATAGGATAGGAATAAAAACGTTTGCACTAATAGGCATCAGAGCTGAGAACTATTCCATCACTTAGCTTACATTATGCCAGATGTAAAGAGGACAGACGGAAGTGCATGTACCAGCAATATCTTCAGTATCTTTGGAAGGCCATCTTCCACAATTGCTGTTATATGTCAATTATTACTTGGATTTTGCATCTGAAGTACTGTAAATTAAGCTAGTTTTACAGCACAAGTATTTCGCTTTTGTTTACAAAGCATCATTGGTGAGGCCTGTAAATATAGTTTACATAACACATTTCTACGTTTTACTATTTATAGATTAAAAACACTTCATCCTTATGATTTTGGGATATAATTTACGTATAGTCTTTGTTATTACTTGTTTCAGCGTTCGAAGGCGACAACTTTTTCCCTCGTTGCCAGACGAAAAACCACGAAGTTTTTACCACGTTTTTATTAGGTTGTTTCCTAGTCTGTCTGTCTGGTACAAATTTTGCGATTGATTTTGAACTAACTTTCTGATGATCTAGAGATCCGGAATCCTAAACGTAGCTCAGAACTGGATCACAGTGCAATAGTATCTCGCTTTTTCCACCTAGCTCCCATAGGGGTGGGTTGGAAAGGATTGGTAGCGCAGAAATCTCGGCTGCACTGCAGGACAGTCGAGTTTTGCAGGTGGTATAGCAACGTGTTCCTGGTGGGACGGTAGCGGACGTGCATGACTAAGCAGAGACAGGGTGGGGGGTGGGGGGGGGGAGAGGAGATGGATAGCACTTTGTGTGTGTGTGTGTGTGTGTGTGTGTGTGTGTGTGTGTGTGTGTGTTTTCAGTATAAATTTTGCAACTGATTTTAAACTAGCTTCCCAATGAGATAAAGACTTTAAACTGGATGACAGTGCACCATTAACTCGACTTCTTTCCTGATATATGGTGAAGGGTACTTACATTTTTTCTTGACACTCTTTTATTGGTCCATATTTGCGTAAAAATAAAGAAAAGAACTAAAACAAAAGGTATTTTGTATCGAGGCGGTTCCTCCAGTCCCATGTTTTTAGAGGGTAGTTTGTTTATCAGTAACATTTCCTGATGAGCCAGAGACCTGAAACCTCCAACATAGGCTAGATGTTAGATGATAAAGCAATTTCTAATGACTTCCTTGTGTGGAAAGTGGCGGAGGATACTTTCTGTAGCACTTCCATTTCCCCGTTTTCCTGTTCCAGTCGCGAATGTCTCGCGGTAAGAACGATTGCTGGTAGGCCTCCGTGTGGGCTCGAATCTCTCTAGTTGTTACCTTCACGGTCATTTCGCGAGATATGCGCAGGAGGAAGCAAAATATTGGTCAAATTAGTTGAAGAGAAATTGAAATAAACCTAAAATTTACCACTTCTCTCTGTTGTAATCTCGTCAAAATGTTTGAAATCTAGTGAAACATTTCGTACTCAAAGGATTAAAAAGGAGACAATAATTATTATAAAAAAATTAATTTTTAGTATGATACGTTTTTAAATCGGAATAAAAAGTATAAAATAAGCCTCACACAAGTTCCTAACTCTATACAGATAACCCTTAAAATTTGTGACTGTTAATTTTAATAGGTATGAAAATTTTTGTAAGATTTAAAACGAAAAACATGGGGCGCATACAATACATAGTTGATGGATGAATTGTTCACCTGCTTACTGTTATCTATTGCATGCGCCCCACGTTTTTCGTTTTAAATCTTACAAATATGTTCATCGCTATAAACGTAGGCTTCCGCGGTCATTGTCACATTCAGTAATTTTTTTCTGGATTTGTGACTGCATTGTCAATATGTAACACTACTGACGTTTCGGTCACTGTTGCAAGTAACTTTCTTCAGGGTGTTTTTGTCATGTCACTTGCAACAATGATGTGTGTGTGTGTGAAATCTTATGGGACTTAACTGCTAAGGTCATCAGTCCCTAAGCTTACGCACTACTTAACCTAAATTATCCTAAGGACAAACACACACACCCATGCCCGAGGGAGGACTCGAACCTCCGCCGGGACCAGCCGCACAGTCCACAACTAAAGCGCTTAGACCGCTCATGCAACAGTGATCGAAACGTCAGTAATTTCACATACTGACAATGCGATCACAAATCCAGATAAATTTTTATTGACTGTGTTCATAGCTGTTAAAAATTCAGTCACAAATTTTCTGCGCTACTTGTGTGGGGTCAGCAATCCGTAAGAGGTAAGGAAAAAATATTTTGTTTTTTAGTCCGATTTAAAAAGGTTGTATGATAAAAACTGATTTTAATTTAAATCATTGTTTCGTCTTTAACGAAGAATTTCCTTTCCAGTTGCATCATAAAAGTTCTGGCTTGGTCAGCAGCTGCCTCATTCGCCACGATGCGGCGCTGGTACAAATTTTAATTCATTGATTCAACCTACATCACTATCGTAGATGAGCCCAATCGGTTGGCCGTGTCTTTGAGCTCTTCCCTTTGTTAGGTAAGCAATAGTCGCTTATTGATGTGGCATATCTGGCCAGCAGAGTGGAATTTAATATGCAACGGTTCTGTTTGAGTATTTAATTCTGTACTACAGTTTACGTAACGTGACGTACAGCGTACAGTACAGCTGCAAGTAGGAATACTCACTACCTTGATTCAGTACAGAGGGTAATATCCTTCCATGCCTCGGCCATTTTCGTAATTTTTTTGTGCTATGTGCATCACTTGTGTCATACAAAAAGTATATCCTTCCCACGACGGCACATCTGTCTAAGTGTACAGGTATCCCCGCAGAGCGGCAAATGCGCTCTTTGAGCGGCAGACCAGATACAGCAAGATAGCCAGCACTTCAAAGGTGCCGCCTGGTCTCTCACCGTACCGCAAGCTGTCTGGCCGAGCCTTTGTTAGAAGTCTGAGGATGGCAGCATGCTGCCGGCGAGCATCTGCTTAGTTCATATCGCCAGTAAAAATTGTCTCACGTAAAATGTTTGTGCAGTCGTATCTATATTCTCCCTAGGTTATTGTGCAAAGCGGCGCAAATAATCCAAGCACTTATCTGATGAGGGACGCGCAGTGTTTCGAAGCTTGCAAACCCCCATAAACGACAAGGAGTACCTGTCAAGTATATCTAAGTATATCTATAGGGATTAACCAGATCGCCCGCATCTCGTGATCGTGCGGTAGCGTTCTCGCTTCCCACGCCCGGGTTCCCGGGTTCGATTCCCGGCGGGGTCAGGGATTTTCTCTGCCTCGTGATGGCTGGGTGTTGTGTGCTGTCCTTAGGTTAGTTAGGTTTAAGTAGTTCTAAGTTCTAGGGGACTGATGACCGTCGCAGTTAAGTCCCATAGTGCTCAGAGCCATTTGAACCATTTTTGATTAACCAGAACGTGTTTGCCAACAAAACCGTGCAGGCGAAAGCGGCTGTACAGCCCACTGGATAGGAATCGAAATACGATGATCTGTGCTAGAAGCTGATCAGGGGGAAGATTAGTTTGTGATCCGGTGTACTGCAGGAACACACGAAGCAATACTTGTCTTAGAAGACAGTTCGAAGAAATGAAAATTCATATGTATACTAGCATTTGTCGAGTTAGAAAAAGCTTTTCACTATGTTGGTTTCAATGCAATATTTGAAATTATGAAGGTAACGGGATAAAATACAGATGCCAAAAGGTTATATATAAATTTTAATGGTACCCGAGTGAATTTAAAAAGAGTCAGATGGTATGAAAAGAAAACAGTAGTTGAAGAGAGGGAGAGAGAGAGAGAGACGATTGTAGCCTGTCGCCCAAATTGTTTATTGTGAACATAGACTTAGCAATGAAGGAAACCAAGGAGAAATTACGAATTGGAAGTAAAGTTCAGGGAGAAGGAACAAAAAATTTGGGATGTCTCGTTGACACTGTAGTTCTGTCAGTGAGGTCAAAAACTTGGACGTGCAGTTGAATGGAATGGACAGTGCATTGAAAGGAGGATATGGGATGAACATCAACAAAATCAAAATAAGGATAATGGGAGGTAGTCCAATTAAATTAGGTGATGCTAATGGACTTAGATTACGAAGTGAAACACTGAAGGTTATAGACACGTTTTACTATTTGGATAGCTAAATAGCTAACAATGATGGAACTAAAGAATATGTAAGATGTAGGCTAGCATTAGCATGAAAAGTATTTCTGAAAAATAGAAATTTCTTAACATCGTATATAAATCGAAGTGAAGCCGGCCGAAGTGGCCGTGCGGTTCTAGACGCTGCAGTCTGGAACCGCGAGACCGCTACGGTCGCAGGTTCGAATCCTGCCTCGGGCATGGATGTGTATGATGTTCTTAGGTTAGTTAGGTTTAACTAGTTCTAAGTTCTAGGGGACTAATGACCTCAGCAGTTGAGTCCCACACTGCTCAGAGCCAAATCGAAGTGACAGAAAGCTTTTTCTGAATGCATTTATGTGATTCTGTACGCACTGTAAAGCTGCAAGTACAGCTGTGGTTTCTGCGAAGACACTAAATGTCCAACTGGGAAGCTCTACACTGAGATCAACGCATTACATCGAGTTAGAATCGAACCTTCTTATGCCTTCAGAGCAGATATTTGTTTGCTAACGTAACCACGTACGGTGCTTCCGTGCAAAATATGGGCTGTAAGAGAAATGTGCTAACGTGGGATACATGCAGGGCAGTCAAACGAAAACCGAACACCTGCATAAAAGGACCATGGAATGGTTCCATTCCAAAGTAGTCACCAAACGCCTAAAGACATTTATCCCACTGGGAGATGACATGATCAATTCCTCTTTCGTAGAAAGCGGTCAGCCTCTGACGGATCCACAACCGTACCCACTCTCGCACTTCCTCGTTCGACTGAAAGCCATTTGCTGAAACCGAACTCCACGCATGTCTTTCTTCAGGTCGCGAAAGATATGAAAGTCACACTGTGAAAGATCCAGTTTGTACGGAGGATGTTGCAGAGTTCCCCAACCAAATCGTTGAAATGTGTAGTCTTCATCCGATTGGCAGTGTGAGGGCCGGCATTATCGTGCAACAAGATGATTCCGTCCTACAGACCGAGTACAAACGGCAAAACCAACAGTGGAAACATCCCACATCCCCCGCCAAAGAAATCCGAAGCTGTTCATACAAGTTCCTGTAAGATCATGATGACCTGCTTCGAATTCCGGGCCCCTCTGCTCGTCGAATCCCTCGAAGGTTGACCACAATGAATGCGCAGTGTTATGAAAACACGTTGCAGAGTCTGTGACGTTCCGTAAAGTCAAAACTCCCTAGAATGCTGTCGGTAGGAATCATCGTGTTTCTCGATAACGTCCTCTCCCACACTACCAACTGGATGAAGGTAGCGCTTCAGCGATTTTGTTGGGAAACGCTGCAACAGCCTCGGTATATCCCGGATCCTTCACCGTGTGACTTTCACATATTTGGTTCAAATGGCTCTAAGCACTATGGGACTTAACATCTGAGGTCATCAGTCCCCTAGACTTAGAACTACTTAAGCCTAGCTAACCTAACGACATCACACACGTCCATGCCCGAGGCAGGATTCGAACCTGCGACCGTAGCAGCAGCGCGGTGCCGGACTGAAGCGCCTAGAACCGCTCGGTCACAACGGCCGGCACACATATTAGGTGATCTGTTGAATGACATGCGTGGACGTCGGTTTCAATTGGACGAGAAAGTCCAGTAGTGTGTGCGATCATAGATACATCAGCGGCAGATGGCGTTCTACGAAGCAAGAATTAATCGTGTCGTCTGCCAGTGGAGTAAATGTCTTAACGCGTGCAGTGACTACTTTTGAATGGAACCATTCTATGGTTCGGTTGTAGAGGGTGTCCAGTTTTCATTTGACTGCCCGTTATAAAATTAAAAGCCATCTGTTTTCTGGGAACTTTTTGGCTGGACTATAGCCTTATATGGAAGTCAACTCGGTACAGAAAAGAAAACAGTAGACGCTTTTGAAACTTGGTCGTACAGAAAAATAGCGAAGATTCGATGGGTAGACAAGATAACTAACAAAGTAGTTATGAATTGAAATCGGAAAGAAAGTTTTGTAATCGAGGAAAGTAGTACGGGAGAAGGGGGGGGGGGGGGACAAATAAAGAGAGAGACCAAGACATGACCACAAAAGCCAGGTTCAAATCGATGTACGTTGCAATAGCTATCGAGAGCCGGCCGCTCTGACCGAGCGGTTCTAGGCGCTTCAGTCCGGAACCGTGCCGCTGCTATGGTCGCAGGTTCGAATCCTGCCTCGGGCATGGAGTGTGTGATGTCCTTATGTTAGGTTTAAGTAGTTCTAAGTCTAGGGGACTGATGACCTCAGATCTTAATTCCCATAGTGCTTAGAGCCATTTTGAGCTATCGAGAGATAAACAGACTTGCACAGGATAGTGTAGAGTGGAGAGCTGAGTCGAACTAGCCTTCGGAGGGGTGACAACAACAATAATCATACGGGATCGTTTGTTAGAGTTTCCAGTTGTGGTTTGACATTTAGAGCTCTCAGTTCAGTCGGTGTATCCGTGCCAGCACGTAACGAGTCCAGAATTATTTTTGTAGTTGACTGCGACGTGCTAGTATGTGGTGACCTTTGTTTTCGATATAATGTGTTAATTTGTAAACATGGGTAATCGTTAAGGGAACAACAAGACAGAGGAATTCATTGGACTCTATCGATAGGAACATTGTTTATCGAAATTGAACGGCAGGTAGCACCACAGTCGGGGAAACCGAGATACAGCTTACACAAACCTGCCAGGAAAAAGTCAGTAACATGCTAGACCAACACGTCTCCTTCAGTCGGAGGCATAGTAACAATTGAAGTTGAGATGCGTTGTTATGATGGTTATAGGTCGGTATAGATCATTCCTGTGAAAAGATTTCGACGTGGTTATGACCGCACGATAGGAATTACCAGACTTTGAACTCGCAGTGGTGTTGGAGCTAGACGAATGGGACATTTCATTTCGGAAATCGTTGGGGAATTCAGTAGTCCGAGATCGTCAGTGTGAAGAGAGTGCCAAGAATACGATATTTCAGCCATTACCTCTCATCACAGACAACACGGAGTGTGACGGCCTTCACTTAACGACAGAGAGCAGAGGCGTTTGAGTAGAGTTGTCAGTGCTAACAGACAAGAAACACTGCTTGAAGTAACAGCAGAAATCTATGTGGCGCGTACAACGAACGTATTTGTTAGGACAGTGCGGAGAAATCTGGCGTTAATATGCTACGGCAGCAGAAGACCGAAGCTAATAGCAAAATATCGCCTGCAGCGCCTTTCCTGGGCTCGTGGCCGTATGGGTTGAACCCTAGAGGACAGGAAAACCGTTGCCTGGTCAGTTGAATCCCGATTTCTGTTGGTAAGAGCTGATGGTAGGGTTCGACTGTGGCGCAGGTTCCACGAAGCCATAGAGCCAAGTCGTCAACAAGGCACTGTGCGAGCTGGTGGTGGCTCCATAATGGTGTGGACCGTGTTTACATGGAATAGACTGGATCCTCTGGTCCAACTGAATCGATGATTGAGTATAAATGGTTACGTTCGACTGCTTGGGGACCATTTGCAGCCCTTCATGGACTTCAAGTTCCCAAACAACAATGGAAACTTTATGGGTGTCACCGGGCCACGATTGGTTTGAAGACCATTCTGGACATTTAGGACGAGTGATTTGGCCACCCAGATCGGTCGACGTTTATGGGACCTAAGCGAGAGATCAATTCGTGCACAAAACTATGTACCGGCAACGCTTTTGCAATTACGGAGACTATAGAGGGAGCACGGCTCAATATTTCTGCAGGGGACTTTCAACGACTTGCTGAGTCCATGCCACGTCGTTTTGCTGCACTTCGCCGGGCAAAGGGAGGTCCGACACTAATTACGAGGTGTCCCATTAATTTTGTCACCTCCGGTAGAAATCTATTAGATTCTCCTACACAGTGATCTTGCCAAAAGCCGAGAAGCGATTCTTCTCAGAGTTTTAGCTCACAGGGGCACTCTGGGATGCTCTCTGGGGCACTCTGGGATGCTTTCTGGTGTACTCTTCGATTATCTATCCCTTAGTTTTCGATGGTTTATGTTTTATTTTTTATTTTATTGTTCAGTTTAAAGTTGCGAAGCATCCTTACCTATCTCGTGAGATTTTTTTTTTTTTTTAAAGTATACCTCTACATTAATTTTAAAATTCTTGCTAAATCATTATCTGCAGGAAGTGTGACGTATGGCGCTGCTCTTATCAGTACATGCAGCCAGCTACTGCTTGTTTTGACGATTTCTAGTTCATTTATATTATGATGCTGCTGCATTTACTTTAACACGAGGCAACTGCATGTTTTAGACAGCCATGCAGCATTCTTATCTTTTAGATCTATAAATTAATTGTTTATTTTATCTTTTGGCATGATCAATGTGTAGGAGAATCTAATAGATAAGCTAAAATAAACCCAGCCACCTCCCCAGGAGTCGGAACTCCTGCAGAAATAATTAAAAATATGATCATAATGGTATTAATCAATGTGTGTGTGCTAGATTTATGCTGGTAAATGTGTGCTGGTAAATCAGTACAGGTGCACAAGCCAGGTAAATTGGAACACGTGTATGCTGGGGAGCGCCATAGCCGTAGCGCCTGATGCGACTGCGGCAGCTCGCGGAGGAAGAGCCGGGCGGATGCGGCCCCCACTGCACCTGCAGCTGCAGCTGCAGACAGCGGCGCGCGTCCTTGCCGCAGCCTTCGAGCCCCCCTCTGTGCGCCTTCCTGCGTTCCGCCGCTGCGCCTGCCTTATCTCCCGGCTGGCCGCAAACGACTCTCCACAGACGACCGCCGCAGCTGCTGTCTCAGTCGGCGCCTCCGTGGCGCGCATTTCGCTCGCCTGCTGCTTATGGGGCGCCTAAAGCCTGTACAGTGTGGCAGAACGCGGCCGAGCTGCGGCCGAAGGCGGTGGGCGGCATTCAGTGCCCCATTTGACACACAGATTCCGATTTTCTGCTGTTGGGCGGGGAGCGCGGAAGTAAAACAGGTGGATCGAGCTGAAAGCCCCCAGTTTCAATCGGAAGGTTTTCACACATTTAGGAAACGCAAATGTTCAGAAATTGTAACTGTTATTAAGATTGGTGGGTGGGGTGAGGGGGGGGGGCGTAATACACTTTTATGTAATTGTTTGCCCAACGGAATAATCGAATGGCTACCAAAATTTATTTAAATATGTAGCTGACATGAGGCGCCTGTGATAAATGTTAACTATAAAATTAATTATTAACTAATAGTGAATTGGGAAGCTGGATTGGGTCCGGTAATATCCATACTACTACATAAAGGAAAACGTATTAGTAAAAATTTTGAGAAGTTCTTGACCGATTTCCTTCAGATTTTTACACGATGCTCTCATAAACATTCGGGCAGACAAAGACTATACACCCAGGTATACCTGCCTAATATCGTGTAGGACCCCCGCGAACACGCAGAAGTGCCGCAAGACGACGTGGCGTGGATACGCCTAATGTCTGAAGTAGCGCTGGAGGGAACTGACACCATGAATCCTGCAGGGCTGTCCGTAAGTCCGTATGAGCACGAGGGGGTGGAGATCTCTTCTGAACAGCACGTTGCAAGGCAACCCAGATACGCACAATAATGGTCACGTCTGGGGAGTTTGGTGGGCAGCGGAAGTGTTTAAATTCAGGGCAGTGTCTCTGGAGCCACTCTGGAGCAATTATGGACGTGTGGGGTGTGGCATTGTCCTGCTGGAATTGCCCAAGTCCGTCGGAATGCACAATGGACATGAATGGGTGCAGCTGATCAGACAGTGTGCTTACGTACGTGTTGAAATTTCCCCTTTGGAAAATTTATAAATGACTGTGCTGATAAACCTCTTACCGTATTTGATTTTCAAACAGCTGAGCAAAACTGAACGTACTCAGACATTTCTCTCTTTACTTGTTCTGATCATCACTAAACCGACACACATTATTTTTTTAGCACGCGCACCGTCCATTTCCGGACATATGTTCGTAGTACCTTATTTTCTTCCATTTCCAGTCAGGAATCTGTCTCTGCAGTTTGTTGGTTTTGTTTATGTTCACACTGTATACTGTTTCTTACAACAGTGTACGGATTAGCTGTTAAAACGGACTGGAGAAAGCAAATGCTGTGCATTGTTGTGCAAATACCTGGTTTCGTTTTCTTTCTCACAGTCGTGTTTTAACTCCGATTGCAGAGCATCTAATCCAGCGGTCGTCAAACTGCGGCCCGAATCAATTATTTGCGCGGCGCCCGGCTCTCCGCCGTTATTTCACAAGCTGCGTCTGAAAAGTTCGGTGATTGGTCTCAGGAAATAAAGGAAACAAGAGATACAAACAACCTACCGTTACTGCCCTTTAACATAATCGCAATTAACTACAAACATGCTTCTGACCTCGGTTGTAAAGCTTTTGGAAACTTGTCAGTGAACGCTTCGTCGGGAATCCCTCGAAGCATTGAGGTCGCGCGTAACCTCTGCGAAGCGCAAGCCTTTCAGGGCAGTTGAAGGAGGGGAACAAAAAAACGTCTGCTGGCGCCAAATCTGGGGGAATGCTATTGAACAGTCATCTCGCGTTGAGCGAGAAAGTTGAGCACGCAGGCGTTGCGGATATCCCACAACGCGTGAGTCGAGCAATTCTACAAGGAACGTTTGTTGACAGTTTCCAACAGCCTAACAACCTATAGAACGGTATTCTAGATGACGGTGATTACTTTGAAAGCCAGTAAATGTATTTTTGTGTAGCTCTCGTTTCCTTTATTTTCTGAGAACATTCACGCTCCTTGTACATATAATAATGTGCATCTAGCAACTGCAGCTCCCAAATTCAAAAACGTCAGCTAACGTTAAGAGATGCCGAAGAGCGTCGTTTTCCGACTTACAAGGAGAGCTCCTCAACGTTGGGATCGACATTTTGAAACCAAATACAAGGTGATCTATGTTAAGATCCCAGGTATCACACGCTGCAGCCAGTCATACTGGTGGGCCATCGTTTCCAAATAACGGACAAAAGAAAATTTCGGAATTTTGCGTGACACTTAATACCGTTAAAGAATATATATTTTGTAAATTGGTTGCATAGTGTAACGGATACGGGAAGGGCATCATGTGCAAAAGGTTGTGAATTCGAATCTCATGAGGTGCATTAATTTTTTATTTTTATATCGTCATATAATTTTTTTTATTTTTAAAGATTAATAGAAATGACTTTTATCATTATTTTTATTCAGTTCACTGGTTTAAATGTTATGTCCTTTTTCTGTTGCATTGTCACATCATTTTCATCACTGTATGAACTTTTTCATTTGTTTCCCTTTTTTCTTTATACCATTCATCTTCCATACTGAATTTTTATGAATGTGAACTTAATTATTTTATCCGTTATAATATTAAGTTATTTGAAAATTATAATCTACCGGTTAAAAAATAAAAGAGGGAGTTGTATACCTCAGATTACGACTTGTTTCAAGTTCCCATACATATTTAGCAATCGCCGTGTTCGCCAGTCTTTAATAAATTGATATGCTTAATTTTTGTAATATTTATTTGAAACGATTTTTCTTCAAGGAAAGGTATGAGGATAGGTGGCGGTGCAATGTAGTATGATGAAACGCTGTTTCAAATAAATGCTTTTTGAGGAGATATTTAATTAGCGTTAGTTTAAAAAGAGGGTCAATAAAACAACTTTCCGCCGTAAGCCTTCAACAGCAGAACAAAAAATTTAAAACAATATTGAAACACATGATGATAATGAGTAAAAAGTTATGTGACTAACGTATGTTACTTATTAACAGCAGTACTAACTATCTGGTCTGACATCTCAAAAGCAACAATTCTGAAGAGGAAATTTACTATGCATCGGAAAGTAACGCAGAATACATTACAAAGCATGTTCGATAACTAGTAGAATTTACAAAAAAAGTTAAGGCAGTCATTACTGAAGCTTGCTTTCTGTGTAACAAACTCGTACCCACGTGGCGTCTTCGCATCACAGATGTTCCACAAAGGCTGGCGAGAACAGAACAGCCATGTCAAAACTTCTACAATTTCTCCCAGAACGGCGGCCAAAGGTATCTCTGTTTAACAGCTACTCCAACAACACTTTTAACACTATTGCAAGATGTGTCAGCTGGATAGTTAGTTTCAGGTCAGGTTGCTCGCAAGCAAAGAGATCGAGTATACATAGACTGTGGCACTTCATTTGCTCTCCCTCCGGTGGCACACTGAACTGCTATCCGCCATGTTTTGTGTAGGCGTTCTGCGGTCGACGAATGTTGTATACAAAGTGTTAGTGCGCTATACTCAGAGTTAATATTGTCTCTGACTACAATTACTTAACGCTAAAAGTAGAAAGTTATTTAAGTTATTTCATAATTACCTTACACCCTATCATGTACCAAGCACTTTTCTTTTGCCTACGCGAAACATTTGCTTCACTCTGGTTGCGGCGTTGTCTCTCTGCGGTATTCTCTCTCCATGCTCGCAATCGCCAGCACATGAATCAAAACCAGAGATACGTAGAGGAACTTTACTTGAAATGCTAGAGTGCATTTATAAATTGTTAAATGAAGTTCAAATTTCGTGTAGTAGGCATGGTAACTGGATGACAAGTCTTTGCCGATTTTGTGGTCCAGTTACCTTGTTTACATCGTTAGCTCACCAGATGTATAACGTATATGGTATATGAAACGGCTAATAAATTCAAGACACCTCACGCAACTGCTCTTACACTGCATGCAATGCAATGATTGAAAATGGCATGTTGAAACTGCAGTGGCAATTAATAATGTTTTAACAGCCAAAAGCGAAGTAATTTCATCTGAAAGATTTAACTTGTTACAGTGCTCTTGAATGTTGTTTGACTGTTCTTCTCTTTTGTTACAGGTAAGCTTCCTGCGTGTCTGGAAAACTCAGAGGCGCACCCTACATGGTGCAAAAATACATTGTAGACTAACTGGCAGCCATCACAGGCCAGGTATGTAAGGATCTTCGCTGTTGTCTTTAGAAATGAACGGGAAGTGCAACTGCATATATTAATACTTGTGACACTGTGGTCAAAAACGAGATGGACTGTTAGAAATAGTTAATTTGAGATTAATCATGCGAAAGAAAAACATGGAAGATCAATGTTAAATATTTATTATCTCTGCAGTTGTTTTCCTATTAGCACGGTAAAGAAGCTTTCCAGTGATTTTATCGCTGTAAAATCCAGAAAGATGTCCCGATTTCTTGTTTAAACAAATATTTGTTGTTATAATAAGACACGTTACGTAATCTTTGGACTACATTTGTCTCCATCGTATGAAAACTTCTGCACAGTATGGCTTCAATTAACACTCGACATTTCCCTCTACGATTTCTTTTTTTTTTTTTTTGCCGCTTTTAACTATGAAACTATTAGGACGGCTGTAACGTAAGCAAAATGTCTTTAACATTCTGCTAGTCGAATGAGTATATTGTGAAATTGAAATCGCATGCATGTTCAGTAAGCAGAGCTTACTATGCGCACAGTACGCGAACGACGTTTTACATTAAATATATCGGCGTGCCAAACATCTCATTTGCTACAGAGAACCAGTGTCTGTGTCATACGCTTTTGAACCATTTAATTACTGTGACAGGTTTCGAGCGTGGCGCACTACCTGAGGTCTACAAAAAGGACACAATTGATAAGCTAAGGTTTTTGAAAACAAAGAGAAACTCCTTGTACACAAGTGATGTTGAGTGGTCCACTCGCTAGGCAGCACGCTGCCGAGAATCTCGTGCTGTGAGGTCACGCACGCACAGGAGTAACAAAATCGTGACCTGCACCTTCGGAGAGACGTAAATCACCGTCACAATCTACACGATCGAAAGATGAACCGCCGGCCCGCAATCTGCATTCCTCTTTCATACTTCTCTCAACCCTACAGTCCTATCTAACCATCAGAAGATGTTCGTTTTGTAACCATCTCTTTTCAAGTCGATCTTTTTGTTAATCAGTGAATCCCGATACCAGTACTATTGCTATCATTTCCTCCAGTGCAAAACATTTGTTTCCTTGGGTACATGTAAACATTTGATGCAGCTTACATTTGAATTATCAAATCTGGGCTCTTGTTGGTGCTATGATTGTGATGTGGCTCATTCTGTTGGTAAATAGCTCCATGATCAACATTCATTGTTCTACTAGGTGACAAACCCGGCATTGCCCGAATATTGATTTTATCAATTTTCTATTAGAAACGAAAACACAAAATGTGTGTGAAATGTTATGGGACTTAACTGCCAAGGTCATCAGTTCCTAAGCTTACACACTACTTAACCTAAATTATTCTAAGGACAAACACACAGACCCATGCCCGAGGAAGGACTCGAACCTCCGCCGGTATCAGCCACACAGTCCATGACTGCAGCGCCTTAGACCGCTCTGCTAATCCCGCGCGGCCACAGAAAACACAATATGAACTATAACTCTAGTGTAATATCGAAAACATTTCATTTCCATGTGTTGGTGAAAACTCCTTATGGAGCGGTAGTACAAAGAAATATGCATAATGACACATGTATACAGCTTCTTCGGTGTCTACGAGGCGGTTTTGTAAACGTCTCTATGGCACCGCTTCTTCATAGGTGTATAGACGGTTGGTTCTACCTAAAGCCGTTTGCGCTTCGCAGTTGGAAGCTGTCAAAACCGCTGCCAGGTGTCAGGAATTTCCTTAAGTTGACTTGACTGTATGACTGTCTTAGCAGTAAAGAATAAATGTATTAAAACTTTGTGCATGATTGGCAGTTTTTTTTCGAATGTCAGTGTGTATGATATCATGTCTTCTGAACTATGTGTGGGACCATGATATAATTTTGTAGGTGCATTTGGCGGCATATGTGGATTCTGTCTGCGAAATTTATTGCGAACAGAGTTAGTAATAAATTTAAACATCAACATTATGCTGAAGGTTTTCGCGCATCACATTGTTTATGACGTCATATCTCCTGAACTATGATACGTACGTTGTTCTTAACCCCATATGTGTACCGAATTTGGTTGAAATATGTGCAGTAGTTTAGGATGAGACGTAGAACATACATACGTAAAGACATTCACACATACATTCGTTTTCATGATATTTGTAGGTACACTAACTAATCGTTTGGTTCACGCATCCAAGTACAGGATAACAATTATTGAACTACACTCCTGGAAATTGAAATAAGAACACCGTGAATTCATTGTCCCAGGAAGGGGAAACTTTATTGACACATTCCTGGGGTCAGATACATCACATGATCACACTGACAGAACCACAGGCACATAGACACAGGCAACAGAGCATGCACAATGTCGGCACCAGTACAGTGTATATCCACCTTTCGCAGCAATGCAGGCTTCTATTCTCCCATGGAGACGATCGTAGAGATGCTGGATGTAGTCCTGTGGAACGGCTTGCCATGCCATTTCCACCTGGCGCCTCAGTTGGACCAGCGTTCGTGCTGGACGTGCAGACCGCGTGAGACGACGCTGCATCCAGTCCCAAACATGCTCAATGGGGGACAGATCCGGAGATCTTGCTGGCCAGGGTAGTTGACTTACACCTTCTAGAGCACGTTGGGTGGCACGGGATACATGCGGACGTGCATTGTCCTGTTGGAACAGCAAGTTCCCTTGCCGGTCTAGGAATGGTAGAACGATGGGTTCGATGACGGTTTGGATGTACCGTGCACTATTCAGTGTCCCCTCGACGATCACCAGTGGTGTACGGCCAGTGTAGGAGATCGCTCCCCACACCATGATGCCGGGTGTTGGCCCTGTGTGCCTCGGTCGTATGCAGTCCTGATTGTGGCGCTCACCTGCACGGCGCCAAACACGCATACGACCATCATTGGCACCAAGGCAGAAGCGACTCTCATCGCTGAAGACAACACGTCTCCATTCGTCCCTCCATTCACGCCTGTCGCGACACCACTGGAGGCGGGCTGCACGATGTTGGGGCGTGAGCGGAAGACGGCCTAACAGTGTGCGGGACCGTAGCCCAGCTTCATGGAGACGGTTACGAATGGTCCTCGCCGATACCCCAGGAGCAACAGTGTCCCTAATTTGCTGGGAAGTGGCGGTGCGGTCCCCTACGGCACTGCGTAGGATCCTACGGTCTTGGCGTGCATCCGTGCGTCGGTGCGGTCCGGTCCCAGGTCGACGGGCACGTGCACCTTCCGCCGACCACTGGCGACAACATCGATGTACTGTGGAGACCTCACGCCCCACGTGTTGAGCAATTCGGCGGTACGTCCACCCGGCCTCCTGCATGCCCACTATACGCCCTCGCTCAAAGTCCGTCAACTGCACATACGGTTCACGTCCACGCTGTCGCGGCATGCTACCAGTGTTAAAGACTGCGATGGAGCTCCGTATGCCACGGCAAACTGGCTGACACTGACGGCGGCGGTGCACAAATGCTGCGCTGCTAGCGCCATTCGACGGCCAACACCGCGGTTCCTGGTGTGTCCGCTGTGCCGTGCGTGTGATCATTGCTTGTACAGCCCTCTCGCAGTGTCCGGAGCAAGTATGGTGGGTCTGACACACCGGTGTCAATGTGTTCTTTTTTCCATTTCCAGGAGTGTATTAAAACTTTGTGCATGATTGGCAGTTTTTTTTCGAATGTCAGTGTGTATGATATCATGTCTTCTGAACTATGTGTGGGACCATGATATAATTTTGTAGGTGCATTTGGCGGCATATGTGGATTCTGTCTGCGAAATTTATTGCGAATAGAGTTAGTAATAAATTTGAACATCAACATTATGCTGAAGGTTTTCGCGCATCACATTGTTTATGACGTCATATCTCCTGAACTATGATACGTACGTTGTTCTTAACCCCACAGTAAGACATATGTGTACCGAATTTGGTTGAAATATGTGCAGTAGTTTAGGAGGAGACGTAGAACATACATACGTAAAGACATTCACACATACATTCGTTTTCATGATATTTATGGGCACTCTAACTAATCGTTTGGTTCACGCGTCCAAGTACAGGATAACAATTATTGAACTATATGGAAAAAAACTTAGATTAGATACAAACTACGGCGTGCACACACTTAATTCAACATGTAAACGTCACCACAGATATTCGGATTGAGGTTATGACATGTCTATATGCATGCCATTATTGGCGATAATGTAGCGCAGAGCGGTTCTAGGCGCTACAGTCTGCAACCAAGCCTCGGGCATGGATGTGTGTGATGTCCTTAGGTTAGTTAGGTTTAAGTAGTTCTTAATCTAGGGGACTGATGACCTCAGAAGTTAAGTGCAATAGTGCTCAGAGCCATTTGAACCATTTGTGGCGCAGACGAATAGCGAAATTCTGCGTTACCCGCTGAAGTGTCGGAACATCGATGCTGTCGATGACCTTCTGAATGGCTGTTTTCAGCTCAGCAGTGGTTTTGAGGATATTGTTGTACATCTTGTCTTTAACGTATCTCCACAAAAAGGAGTCGCATATATTCAAGTCCGGAGAATGTGGCGCCCAATCGAGGCCCATGCCAGTGTCCTCTGGGTATCCCAGAGCCAGAATGCGGCCCCCAAAGTTCTCCCCTAGGACATCAGAAACTCTCCTGTTTCGCTGGAGTCGAGCTCCGTCTTGCATGAACCCCATCTTGTTGAAGTCAGGATCATTTTGGATAAGAGGATGGAATCATCTTCCAAAGCCTTCACGTACCTTTCGGTAGTCACCGTGCCATGAAGCAGTATCGCACCGATTATTCCGTGACTGGACACTGCACATCACACAGTCACCCATTGAGGCTCAAGAGACTTTTCGCGCGCGAAATGCGAATTCTCGGTCCCCTAAATGCGCCAATTTTGCTAATTGACGAACCCATCTAAATGAAAGTGGGCTTCGTCGCTAAACCAAACAAGGCGCGTCCCGAAGTGCATACTAATTCCCATCATGCCCGCGGCCAACCGTTCAGTTCGAACGTCCTAGCGCAAACTTTTCAGGGTTTATGACGATTTTATTTCATATACTTCAATAATTGTCACCCTGTTGGTTGCTTACGATACTGCACGGAACGGAATCTATTTCCTTGCACTCCATTCGTTGGAGAAACTCGGGGCAAGTTGTGTGCCGCCACAACAATATAGCTCGCAGTTTGACTTGTGACTGAAATAATTAAAAGCACCCACTCTATAGTTGTCTCCAGACTACAACCTTAGATGTAAGTGCTGAACGGTTCTACGTCACTCATATACTTCTCTGTCCTAGCATTTATTTTTTGTTATGCGGCTGCTAAATTTTTACGATTTAGCTAATTTATTTTACTTTTGCTATCGGTTTCTATTCCAGTTGCTACAGTCGTCAGTTAACCTGTGGTAGGGAATTTTTTTGTGTCATTTATCTCGTGAATCGTGTAAGGTTCATTTGGTGTGTTGTCGTATTGAATTGTTTATATATCTTGTTGTCTGGGACGGAGATTGAGGAACAGCCCAGCATTTCCCTACACGAGTGGATAACCACCTAAACACCACAGTGAAGCTGGCCGATGTACCAGAGCAACGGCCGTTAACCCACTCGGGAGATTCGCTCCGGTTCTATCGCCCCCCCCCCCCCCCCCCTCACGTCTCGTTGGCCAGCCTGCTGCGCGTTACGCTATACGAGCTGGTCTTCTGCGCCAGGCGCGTATGTTGAAACAAATGAAGCAATAGAGAGCTTTGTCAACCTCGTCGTACTGGCAGCAAGTAAGGGCAGACCGACACCCCATGGAAGGAGCGTCGCCAGCCGTAAGGAAGTCTCGTCCCATACCGGGCGTGCCGCTGAGGACACACTCCGGGCAATGGAAGGCTGTACGTGGCGGTAGCTTACGAGCGGCACGCCGCCGCCACAGCAAGGCTGAGCCGCTGTCCTTCACCCGCATACCACACACACACACACACACACACACACACACACACACACCTGTCACCTCCTCTCACACTCCTTCTGGGTCCTCTTGGCCACGCCGACGAGCGGAAAACTAATATACACTGAGTTGACATGGAACACCTCCTAACACCGGGTCGGACCTCCTACTGCCCGGCGTAGTGCAGCACCTCGACGTGGCATGGACTCAACAAGTCGTTGGAACTCCCCTGCAGAAACAATAAGCCATTCTGACTCTACAGCCGTGCCCAACTGCGAAAGTGGACGATTTTGTGCACGAACTGACGTCTCGACTATGTCCCATAAATGTTCGATGAGATTCATGTTAGATGGTCTGGGTATCCAGACCATTTCTTCCAATTGTTCAGAATGTCCTCATATACCTCATCTTCATCCATAAAAAATCAGTCATTGTTTGGGAATAGTAAGTCCATGAATGGCTGTAAATGGTCTCCAAGTAGCCGAACATAACCATTTCCAGTCAGTGAAGGGGTTCAGTTGGACCGGAGAACCCAGTGCATTCCGTGTGGACACAGTCTACTTATGAAACTTCCTGGCAGATTAAAACTGTGTGCCCGACCGAGACTCGAACTCGGGACCTTTGCCTTTCGCGGGCAAGTGCTCTACCATCTGAGCTACCGAAGCACGACTCACGCCCGGTACTCACAGCTTTACTTCTGCCAGTATCTCGTGAGTACTGGGCGTGAGTCGTGCTTCGGCAGCTCAGATGGTAGAACACTGGTCCCGAGTTCGAGTCTCGGTCGGGCACACAGTTTTAATCTGGTTCAAAATGGCTCTGAGCACTATGGGACTCAACTGCTGAGGTCATTAGTCCCCTAGAACTTAGAACTAGTTAAACCTAACTAACCTAAGGACATCACAAACATCCATGCCCGAGGCAGGATTCGAACCTGCGACCGTAGTGGTCTTGCGGTTCCAGACTGCAGCGCCTTTAACCGCACGGCCACTTCGGCCGGCAGTTTTAATCTGCCAGGAAGTTTCATATCAGCGCACACTCCGCTGCAGGGTGAAAATCTCATTCTGGAAACAGTCTACTTAGTTATGGAAACGCCAACAGCTTTCACTGTGCCTTGTTGATAGCTTGGCTCCATGGTCTCGTAGAGTCTGCACCACACTCGATCCCTACCATCAGCTCTTACCCACTGAAATTGGGGCACATTTGACTAGACCACAGTTTGCCAGTCGTCTAGGGTCCAACCGATATAGTCACGAGACGAAAAGAGGCGCCACAGGCGATATCGTGCTGTTAGCAAACGAACTGGACACAGCCATTAACGCCAAATTTCGCCGCACTCTTGTTAAGTGATACGTTCGTCGTGCGTCCCACATTGATTTCTGCTGTTATTTCTCATATTGCTGGTTCTCTGTTATCACTGACAACTCTACTGTGATTCTCGGAATATTGAATTCCCTAACGATTTCCGAAATGGAGTGTCCCATGCGTCTAGCTCCAACTACCATTCCGCGTTCAAAGTCTGTTAATCCCATGGCATTTCTCGCATCAATGAACAGTGTCTCCTAGGTGTGTCCGAATTTTACAGACAATACAGCATCGTAAACTAATTGATTTGAGAGAAGGAGGTCCTGGGTTCGAGTCCCAGTCTGCCACACATTTTCTCTCGTCGCCGACGCTTCCGCATAAAGTTCCGATGCAGCTGACGTCATCAGTCCTTCCTTTTCCTTGCCTTTGTCCCCCTCACCTCCAATTTACAAAACAGAGCTTTTTGCTTAACTTCTGCTCGGAATCCTACTCTCCTCGAGGTCAAACAACAGAGATACAGAGTTAATGCTACCTCACCTGTTGGTAATTGATGTTCGCTATCCATGACTCATGACGTTGGTCATCTTTGGTCGTCTAGCGGTGCCAGCGTTGGTCATCTTTGCTTGTCTATTGATGCTGTATTTTGGCATATTCCCCACACACCGAGGTTTTAAGTTCCCTTCTTCAGGGCTCTCTCGTTGCATTTGTGCCTTTAAAATGACGGGCTGTGCACCTGTCGAGATATCTGCGATTGTCGAAGACGTCATCTGGCTACATTCCCGTGGGGTGTTCGAACTTTCCGAGTTGCTGCTGTCCGGGTTAAGAATTACTAGGAGCTCCAGGAGCTGCGTGCTTGTCAGGAGGTGCACGGGTGTCTGGCGTTTCTCGAACGCGACACTAGGTTGAGATTTTCCGCGCCGCTAGTCAGGAGGAGATAAATCCCGTCCGTCAACCGCCGAATCTGCAGGAATTATCGATCAAAGCGCACGGCACGGCAGGACTTCCCTGAGCTTAGCGGCGTGTTACTCGCGTTGTACGCCCGCGCTTCGCTGCTCTCCCCCCTCCCTCACTCTCCCTGTTGAGACTTCCTCCCCTGCTCTGGGCCTTCTGTCAGCCTGACGTCGACTCGGCCGTGACAGCGGTCCCTGGAAGCGACCGTGGCGGCTGCAGGTACGTCCAAGGCCGCGGCACGCGCAGTGCCGCTTCGGGGAAATCGTCGTTACGCGCAGCTGCAGTCGAGACGTGCGCGAGCGGCGTTCCTTCGCCGTGCATCACATTGTTTGAAGCGTCTCTCGTGAAATCTGGCATCGCAGTCGGAATGGCCTCCGTCTCTTCCTAGTCGAATGTCAAGGGTAGCGGAGAAGTAGCTTCGCAAGAGTTTGTTCACAAGATAGTCGAGTGTGATCAGAGCGCACAGCGGCGGAACTAGGATAGGTAACTGGCGTCCGGGGTTAGCTTCGACTTTGCGCTTTCTCCCAAAACCCCAACCTCCTCCCCCACTTCTGACGACATCGCCTATTTTTTTGTTTAGCTTTCTTCGTTGCTTAACCTTTTTATTCGTTTACCTAGGAATTACAGTTGTTGTTGTTGTTGTGGTCTTCAGTCCTGAGATTGGTTTGAAGCAGCTCTCCATGCTACTCTATCCTGTGCAAGCTTCTTCATCTCCCAGTACTTACTGCAACCTACATCCTTCTGAATCTGCTTAGTGTATTCATCTCTTGGTCTCCCTCTACGATTTTTACCCTCCACGCTGCCCTCCAATGCTAAATTTGTGATCCCCTGATGCCTCAGAACATGTCCTACGGACCGGTCCCTTCTTCTTGTCAAGTTGTGCCACAAACTCCTCTTCTCCCCAATTCTATTCAATACCTCCTCATTAGTTATGTGATCTACCCATCTAATCTTCAACATTCTTCTGTAGCACTACATTTCCAAAGCTTCTATTCTCTTCTTGTCCACACTATTTATGTCCACGTTTCACTTCCATACATTGCTACACTCCATACAAATACTTTCAGAAAGGACTTCCTGACACTTAAATCTCTACTCGATGTTAACAAATTTCTCTTCTTCAGAAACGTTTTCCTTGCTATTGCCAGTCTACATTTTATATCCTCTCCACTTCGATCTTCATCAGTTATTTTGCTCCCCAAATAGCAAAACTCATCTACTACTTTAAGTGTCTCATTTCCTAATCTAATTCCCTCAGCATCACCCGACTTAATTCGACTACATTCCATTATCCTCGTTTTGCTTTTGTTGATGTTCATCATATATCCTCCTTTCAAGACAATGTCCATTCCGTTCAACTGCTCTTCCAAGTCCTTTGCTGTCTCTGACAGAACTGCAATGTCATCGGCGAACCTCAAAGTTTTTATTTCTTCTCCATGGATTTTAACACCTACTGCGTATTTTTCTTTTGTTTCCTTCAGTGCTTGCTCAATATACAGATTGAATAACATCGGGGAGAGGCTACAACCCTGTCTCACTCCCTTCCCAACCACTGCTTCCCTTTCGTGCCCCTAGACTCTTATAACTGCCATCTGCTTTCTGTGCAAATTGTAAATAGCCATTCGCTCCCTGTATTTTACCCCTGCCACCTTTAGAATTTGAAAGAGAGTATTCCAGTCAACATTGTCAAAAGCTTTCTCCAAGTCTACAAATGCTAGAAACGTAGGTTTGCCTTTCCTTAATCTTTCTTCAAAGATAAGTCGTAAGGTCGGTATTGCCTCACGTGTTCCAACATTTTTACGGAATCCAAACTGATCCTCCCCGAGGTCGGCTTCTACCAGTTTTTCCATTCGTCTGTAAAGAATTCGCGTTAGTATTTTGCAGCTGTGACTTATTAAACTGATAGTTCGGTAATTTTCACATCTGTCAACACTTGCTTTCTTTGGGATTGGAATTATTATATTCGTCTTGAAGTCTGAGGGTATTTCGCCTGTCTCATACATCTTGCTCACCAGATGGTAGAGTTTTGTCAGGACTGGCACTCCCAAGGCTGTCAGAAGTTGTAATGGAATGTTGTCTACTCCGTGGGCCTTGTTTAGACTCAGGTCTTTCAGTGCTCTGTCAAACTCTTCACCCAGTATCGTATCTCCCATTTCATCTTCATCCTCTTCCATTCCCATAATATTGTCCTCAAGTACATCGGCCTTGTATAGACCCTCTATATTACGAACAACTTAAATTGGAAGGAACACATAGAAAATGCTGTGTGGGAGCTAACCAAAGACTGAGTTTTATTGGCAGGGCACTTAGAATATGTAACAGATCTACTAAGGAGATTGCCTACACTACGCTTGTCCGTCCTCTTTTAGAATATTGCTGCGCGGTGTAGGATCCTTACCAGATAGGATTGACGGAGTACATCGAAAAAGTTCAAAGAAGGGCAGCACGTTTTCTATTATCGCCAAATAGGGGAGAGAGTGTCACTGAAATGATACAGGATTTGGCGTGGACATCATTAAAACAAAGGCGTTTATCGTTCTGGCGGAATCTTCTCACGAAATTCAAATCACCAACTTTCTCCTCCGAATGCGAAAATATTTTGTTGACGCCGACCTACATAGGGAGAAGCGATCACCATGAGAAAATAAGGGAAATCAGAGCTCGTACGGAAAGGTAAAGGTGTTCATTCTTTCCACGCGCTATACGAGATTGGAATAATAGAGGAATTGTGAAGGTAGTTCGATGAACCCTCCGCCAGGCACTTAAATGTGATTTGCAGAGTATCTATGTAGGTGTAAACTGAGATCAACGCTCCCTTACAGTGAAATAAAAGATATACTTTCCCATTATTCTTTTCTGGTTAAATCTTTAGGCGGAGTGAAAAACAAGACCCCTAGAAATTATACAATGGGTTTTTGTCCGAATTTCCATAGCCAGACGAAGACTGGGAAGTGGAAAAATGGGGTATTAACTCACCAGCATGAGGACCAGTTTTGCAAAAAAGTTTGAATTGCTTGAAAGTAATCAGGGTAATTAAGAAAAACTTGATTAGTGATTTCAGGGAAAATTGACATATTTCACCAAACAGGTGCTGTTAACTACGTAAATGAAATGTTAAAAGATATCAAATCGCGGCATAAATTGAAATTTCTCTGCTTTCTCTTGATGTATATACTCTTTATAATGATGCAACACTTAACGATATTAAAGTATACTTCATGCTTTCCGAAAAAAAAACTTGAAAATTAAAACAGTTTTGAAAAAAGCCGGCAAAATGTTTTGTGAATTGATTTGTCTATAAGTAAGAAATAAAGTAGACTAGAAAAACATTTGACGCACCTTTTGAGCGACGCCTTACAGCAAATGAGGCACCGACTGAGAATTTAAAATTCAATGCTTAACTTACTATCTTATGGTTCAAATGGCTCTGAGCACTATGGGACTTAACTTCAAATGGCTCTGAGCATTATGCGACTTAACGTCTGAGGTCATCAGTCCCCTAGAACTTAGAACTACTTAAACCTAACTAACCTAAGGACATCACACACACCCATGCCCGAGACAGGATTCGTACCTGCGACCGTAGCGGTCGCGCGGTTCCAGACTGTAGCGCCTAGAACCGCTCGGCCATCCGGCCGGCACTATCTTATAGTTTTAAAGAGTAATGGAAGATTATTTGTCTGGTGGAATTTCACTCAGTAGTCATATTACATCACCGTCAGAAACGAAGGTACGTTATTTCTCCTTCTCTTCAGTACGGCATATCTGATAATTCTAAATAAACATTTTAATATTTTAAATCTTTTCTTTCTAGGGCTTTTTAATTGTCCTACTCTAATCTCAAACTCTGGAAATTTGTGGTAAGAACTGCGGGACCGTCATCACACCCTAGACTTACACACTACGTAATCTAACTTAAACTAACTTACGCTAAGGACAAATCACACACCCATGCCCGAGGGAGGACGCGAACCTCCGACGGGTGGAGCTGCGCGAACCGTGACAAAGCACCTGAGACCACGCGGCTCTCTAATTTTACGTCTATTTATCCGTGTTATAATCCAGCAGTCAGTAAATTTTTTATTAAACGCTTGTTGTAATTTACGTACATGTATGACGATGTTATAATGATTTGTCTTTTCTTAAATTTTGTAGACTTCCAAAGATGACAGATTTATTAAAACTTCCTGGCAGATTAAAACTGTGTGCCGGACCGAGACTCGAACTCGAAACCTTTGCGTTTCGCGGGCAAGTGCTGTACCAACCGAGCTACCTAAGCACGACTCACGCCCCGTCCTCACAGCTTCAATTCTGCCAGTACCTCGTCTCCTACCTTCCAAACTTCACAGAAGCTCTTCTGCGAAACTTCTGTGAAGTTTGGAATGTAAGAGACGAGGTACTGGCAGAATTGAAGCTGTGAGGACGGGGCATGCGTCGTGCTTGGGTAACTCAGTTGGTAGAGCACTTGCCCGCGAAAGGCAAATGTCCCTAGTTCGAGTCTCGGTCCGGCACACAGTTTTAATCTGCCAAGAAGTTTCATATCAGCGCACATTCCGCTGCAGAGAGAAAATCTCATTCTGACAGATTTATTTTTTGTAACTAATTAAGTGCAGTGAAATATCCCAATAATGAAAAAATCTCTGATCTTACGGAGGAAGACGTGGGACTTTATAGCGTATTTCCTAGATACTTTACTTAAAACCTGTTCTTTAAACTTAGTGGATTATTCGCGTGTGCAGCTGGTCCCGGCGGAGGTTCGAGTCCTCCCTCGGGCATGGGTGTGTGTGTTTGTCCTTAGGATAATTTAGATTACGTAGTGTGTAAGCTTAGGGACTGGTGACCTTAGCAGTTAAGTCCCATAAGATGTCACACACGTTCGAACGTTTTGAACGATTTTCGCGTCGATCTTCAAGGATCAAAAAAATTGTTCAAATGGCTCTGAGCACTATGGGACTTAACATCTATGGTCATCAGTCCCCTAGAACTTAGAACTACTTAAACCTAACTAATCTAAGGGCGTCACACAACACCCAGTCATCACGAGGCAGAAAAAATCCCTAACCCCGCCGGGAATCGAACCCGGGAACCCGGGCGTTCAAGGATCTGTCAGTTCAGTTTTTACTGCGTTTCCGCGCACTCTCCCATGGGTCCAACCAACCTGTCAGCATCCGTACTGCCCTTATTTGTAAACGTTGAGTATCTCGTATTGCTTCGACTTCGTATGGGTCCTACACACTTCCTGTAAGTAGGTTTATTTGAAGACTTATTACATTTTCCTATTAAACGAGATTACCACCTGCTTTATCTACGACAGAGTATATGTGATCATTCAGTTTGATAGAGAGGAATGTGGGAAGCTTTTGGAACAGGCGTGTAGACCGCAAAGCCTTTCCATATAAAAGAAAAAAAAATGTTGCATTAACTACGCACGCAGTATTCACACGTTTAATTCTTTGCATCTCCAACTCTGCTCCACAAATCAGCGTGAGATTTGAGAACGGTAACCGCTTGCGTTTCTTGCCTTAAAGTAACCAAGACATCAGTGGTATGGCTGACTGCCGTTGCTAGTCTGCATTTGTAAAGAGAGCCGTGGAATATTATATTGGCTTCTTAGTTTTGTTTTCCGGAACAAATGCAAAATACAGGGCCTTGTTGTACTAGTTAAACTATTGTTATTCAGCTCCGTAATGTGGCACGGGCGACTGAGAATATCTGCGTGAGGTGTTACAATTTGATTGCTTTTGTGCGTTCAGAAATGTAGTATGAAGTTCAATAGAAACGTATGTACCCATGTTTTTCCTTTTGTAAAGTTAACAGCTCGGTTACTAGGTAACTATATTTGATCAGTTTTCACACGGAAAAACGTATTGAATAAAATAAGGATGTCTGCGCGGGTTCTGAAATATTCCGGTTAAGTTAATACTTTACTACCCTTTTTGTGTACAAGAGTTGACATTGAGAAACAGTTAGCAATCACCTAGGTAAATGAACATAGCCAGTTCTTCATAACCGTAACAGGACTAATTGGCACTTAAATAATCATTTGCAGTCTGGTGTAATGTGGTTCGACATCCTGCCAGCCTACGCTGAATTAGGGTCTCCGTTATTTGGATGGACGTAGCGACTCTTGCCGCCGCTAGGCCGCAACCAGCTGCAGTTTCAGCCGGTATCCAAATTCAGCACGTGTTCTGTGTAAAAATCTGAGGTCATCAGTCCCCTAGACTTAGAACTACGTAAACCTAACAAACCTAAGGACATCACACACATCCATGCCCGAGGCAGGATTCGAAACTGCGACCGTAGCAGCCGTGTGGTTTCGGACTGAAGCGCCTAGAACCACAGCGGCCCGCCCCTAAATAGAGAAAGTCATCCATGGATCAGTGATTTCCAGTTTTATTAAAACGCCAGTCTGTAAATTCGTTATACCATTTATTGATGTCATCAGACAACGATAGAGACACGTTCTTGTTATTCATATAGTTCGTATACGTCCACATAACCTCATCTGACATGCCCTTGCCCTTAAGATGTTCATAAATATACAGTCTAAGGGGAAAAAAAAAGGAGAATAAAAAACAAAGATCGATGCACCACGAAGGAATTACCGATAGGGTTTGTAATCGGTAGATGTTATGTACATGTACAGACAAAGAAATGATTACAGTTTCACAAAGGATGATTTATTAAAGAGAAGGAACTTCACAAATTGAGCAAATCAATAATGCGTTGATCCACCTCTGGCCCTTATGAAAGCAGTTATTCGGCTTGGCACTGATTGACAGAGTTGCTGAATATCCTCCTGATATCGTGCCAAATCCTGTCCAACTGGTGCGCTAGACAGCCAAATTCCCGAGCTGATTGGAGGGCCATGCCCATAACACTCCAGAGGTTATCAATTGGAGGGAGATCCGACGACCTTGTTGGCCAAGGTACTGTTTGGCAAGTACAAAGAGAAACAGTAGAAACTCTCGCCGTGTGCGGGTGGCCATTATCTTGCTGAAATGTAAGCCCAGGGTGGACTGCCATGAAGGACAACAAAACGGGGCGTTGAATATTTTTGACGTACCGCTGTGCTGTAAGGGGGCCACAGATGATAACCAAAGGGGTCCTGTTATGAATAAAATGGTCTGGGATGGATATCTTTTCATAGGAGGACTTCTTTGTTGTGTTCCGCGGTTCCCTTACAGCACAGCGGTACGTCAACAATATTCAACGCCCCGTTTTGTTGTCCCTCATGGCAATCCATCCTGGGCTTACATTTCAGCAAAATAATGACCGCCCGCACACGGCGAGAGTCTGTGCTGCTTGTATCGCACTTGTTAAACCCTACCTTGGCCAGCAAGATCGCCGGATCTCTTCCCAGTTGACAAAGTTTGGGATTTTGACAATCTAAAGCGAAAATTGGATAGGATTTGGCACGATGTCCAATCAACAACTCTACCAATCAATACCACTCGGAGTAACTGCTTGCATAAGGTCCAGAGTTGCCCAACGCGCTGTTATCTTGTTCTGTTTCTAAAGCTTTTTTTCATTTAAATAAATCGTTCAATTTTTGTGTAATTGTAATCAACTGTTTGTCTGTACATGTACATCACATCTTCTGATTTCAGTCCCATTCGGGTAATTGTTTCCGTTTTTCGTCGTATTTTTTTTATTTTTTTATTTTCTTTAATTTTTGACAGAGTCTGTTGTCTATCCTCGCGTCAGACGTCGCACCTAAACGCAACATTCAGCAGATGTAGGCAAATATTCAAATTTGACAACTTTTTTTTCCACACGACTCGTCGCAAGTCGGTTTATTGTCGGTCGAATTAATGCCTCATTTCTGAAGGACTTTGCGTAGAGACATTTCTGAATCTGAAATACAGTTCATAAATAAAACTAGACTCATACGCAGAAAACGGTACGAAATCAAATTCAACCCCGAGCTCAGGAAATGACCGCTAGAGAGATATCCTACATTAACATCCTAGGATGGTCCCGTTGGAATTGCTTGGCCTTATCTTCTCCTGCTATGAAGAGTGGGTGACTTTTATTGGTCTTTGTGCAGTGTACTGTAATGTTTGTGCTGTTATGTAGGAATGGAAAGGAGAAGGTGAAATCCCTGATGTAAGAGAAAGCAGATGGCTGGAGCTCTAAACGGTAGAAGGGACCACTTCTACATCTACAACGATACTCTTCAAATCACATTTAAGTGCCTAGCAGAGGGTTCATCGAACCACCTTCACAATTCTCTATTATTCCAATCTCGTATAGCGCGCGGAAAGAACGAACACCTGTATCTTTCCGTACGAGTTCTGATTTCCCTTATTTTATCGTGCTGATCGTTTCTCCCTATGTACGTCGGTGTCAACAAAATATTTTCACATTCGGAGCAGAAAGTTAGTAATTGGAATTTCGTGAGAACATTCCGTCGCAACAAGAAACGCCTTTCTTTTAATGATTTCCAGCCCATATCCTATATCATTTCAGTGACACTCCCTCTCATATTTCGCGATAATACAAAACGTGCTGCACTGCTTTGAACTTTTTCGATGTTCTCCGTCAATCCTATGTGGTAAGGATCCCACACCGCGCAGCAGTATTCTAAAAGAGGACGGACAAGCAAGCACTGTGTAGGCAGTCTCCTTAGTAGATCTGTTACATTTTCTATGTGTCCTGCCAACAGTCTTTGGTTAGCCTTCCCCACAACATTTTCTATGTGTTCCTTCCAATTTAAGTTGTTCGTAATTGTAATTCCTAGGTATTTAGTTGAATTTACGGCCTTTATATTTGATTGATTTATCATGTAACCGAAGTTTAACGGATTCCTTTTAGCACTCATGTGGATGACCTCGTCATTTACGGTCAACTGCCAATTTTCGCACCATTCCGATATCTTTTCTGAATCGTTTTGCAGTTTGTTTCCATCTTCTGATGTCTTCATTGGTCGATAAACGACAGCGTCATCTCCAATCAACCTAAGACGGCTCCTCAGATTGTCTACCAAATCTTTTATATAGATAAGGAACAGTAAAGGGCCTATAGCACTACCTTTCGCAACGCCATAAATCATTTCTGTGTTACTCGATGACTTTCCGTCAATTACTACGAACTGTGACCTATCAGACAGGAAATCACAAATCCAATCACATAATTGAGACGATATTCCATAAGCACGCAATTTCACTACAAGCCGTTGTGTGGTACAGTGTCAAAAGCCTTCCTGAAATCCAGAAACAGGGAATCGATATGAAATCCCCTGTCAATAGCACTCAACACTTCATGCGAATAAAGAGCTAGTTGTGTTTCACAAGAACGATGTTTTCTAAACCCATTTTGAATGTGTGTCAATAGACCGTTTTCTTCGAGGTAATTCAGTGTCACTTGCTGTCACTCCATGAGTTTGAGATTGATTCCAGGATATTGGTAAAAACATTGCTGTTAAGGAACTACCGCCAACACTTCTACTCGCACTGAAGCAGATAACGGCGTTGAAAATGTAGTTCTCCTCCAGGGTTCGAGTCGAGCACACAGCACAAGCTGCCTCCTATTTTAAAGGTCAACGACCAGTATCGCTCCCAATCTCTGCCAGCGCCAACGTCCTTGTCTGCCGAACGGCTGCCCTGCTTTCGGGGCGACAAACTTTCCGTGACTCAGCCACGTAGTACGTGCTCTGGTTTTGCGAAACTCACAGCGCGCTCCGCTTACTGGGCAGATAATTACTTTATATTGTTCACTCTGTGTTATCGAAATGAGCGTGTCGCTCTTGCCTTTGTCAACGGTATGTTATCTTTATTTTACTCATTCTGCGTTTAATTTACAAATGGTTCAAATGGCTCTGAGCACTATGGGACTTAACATCTATGGTCATCAGTCCCCTAGAACTTAGAACTACTTAAACCTAACTAACCTAAGGACATCATACAACACCCAGTCATCACGAGGCAGAGAAAATCCCTGACCCCGCCGGGAATCGAACCCGGGAACCCGGGCGTGGGAATCGAGAATGCTACCTCACGACCACGAGCTGCGGACTTTAATTTACGTTTTACACTACAAATGTACCTATTTTTACTATTGCTCTGAGTACACTAGTCAACAATTTTAAACTTTTTGCTGCATCTGTTTTGTTATTGTGCGGATTTACCTAATTTTGCGGTGCTGAATTCAATGCTAAAATCAGTTTTTCTCTATCACGTCACTTTTCTTAGATACACAGCAGAGTCATTAACAGTACTGGCGAATGATGACAGAATTAAGACGAACAAGAAACACGTTTTCCAAACTTCAGAAGACAATACTGTTTAATATGTATTTATGGACTGGACGCCAATAGCAGGTCCAAATTAATTCGTAATACATTTTCAACTTAAATCTTCTTTGGTATTCCAAAATGCGTCAGTGATGCTCTTCTTTGTTTGTCGTTTCTTCACTCTCCCTAACAAGACCCCACCAGTAGTTGCCCGTCATCCAAGAGTTCCAGTGACCTGGATGTCTTTGTGAAAGAGCTCACACCACTCATCGCTTATGGCTCCGAAATGTTCCAGAAAGAAATCAAGGTGCGAAAGTAAAAAGTGAATTTTAAGCGACAGTCTACGCCCCATGTTCTTGTGTTGTGTATGGAGAGGCTTCGTCCCGCCATAGTCTCGATCAGACTTGGTAGGTATTAAACATCCTCCTTGGTTCTATTACACATGTGGACTGGTAACATAATTTTTAGCTAAGCAATTCATCCTCATTCACAGAAATAGGGTATAACAAACTCAACCACTTCTCAAAGAAACAGCGTACTGTTAGGCACAAAACACAACAACATATTAGGAACATCAATTTACTTGATTTTAAACAATCTCTTACTGCGGCGTGTAACCTGATTATAACGGCTAGTTAAACAAGTGAAAACAGTTTCCAACGAGCGGCTGCCTTTACGTATCGACCGAGATCAGCGGCGTTTGCGTAGAGCTGGCAGTGCTAACAGACAAGCAACACTGCCTGAAATAACCGCAGAAATCAGTGTGGGACATACGAGGAAGTACCCATCAGGACAGTGCGGCAAAATCTGGCGCTAATGGGCTATGGCAGTAGACGGCGGAAGCGAGTGCCTTTGCTAACAGAGCGACGTCGCCTGCTGCGCCTGTCCTGGGATCGTGACCATATCGGTTGGACGCAAGAAGACTGGAACCCCGTGGCCTGCTCCGATGTGTTCCGATTTCAGTTGGTAAGAGCTGATGGTATGGTTCTTGCGTGGCCTCATGAAGTCATGGACCCAAGTTGTCAACAAGGCTCTGTGAAAGCTCGTGGCGGCTCCGTAATGGTTTTGTCTGTTTCTACGTGGATCATTGACTGGAAATGGCTATTTTCGGCTATTTTCGGCTATTTTCAGACCATTCGCAACGATTCATGGACTTCATGTACCCAAATAACGATGGGATTTTTATGGATGACAGTGTGCCATGTAACCGGGCCACAACTGTTCGCAATTGGTTTCAACGTTATGGACACTTGGACCAAATGATGTGGCTATCCAGATCGCCTGACATGAAAATAATCGAGAGGTCCTTTCGTGCACAAAATCCTGTACCGACTATACTTCCGCAGTTATGAACGGCTGTAGAGTCAGCATGGCTTATTGTTTCTGCAGGGGTCTTCCAACTTCTTGTTGAGTCCATGCCACGTCGAGGTGCTGCACTACGCAGAAAAAAGGAGTCCCACACGCTAATCACATTATTACGTATAACGTACCGTGTCCATCATGTCAAAAATCGCAGCCACAGCTGCAGACTTACCACCGCTGGGGTGAAACTCATCTAGGGACTTCCTATAACATGACCTTGGTTCGCTGCCAGGCCACTTGGAGCGCTGGCAGTTTACTTATTGGGTCATTAAAACACCTCCATATTTGTTTTAGTTTCGTTCAAAACAAAAACTGGCTTTACTGCATTGTGTTCCTGATAACTACTTCGCGTGTATGTTGGACGTTTTTAATCACTTTGTGTTCAAGGTGTTAGAATACGCGTGAATTCCTAAGGAACCAAACTACTGAGGTCAACGATCCCTAGACTTACACACTATTTAAACCAGCTTAAACTAACTGATGCTAAGAACAACACACACCCCCATGCCCGAGGGAGGACTCGAACCTCCGGCGAGAGGGACCGCGCAATCCGTGACATGTCGCCTCCTACCGCGCGGCCACTCCGCGCGGCAATTGCATTGTGTGTACGTCGCTCGTATTCTGCTTCATGTTTGCTCGCATCCGTAATATTTGGTGAAGTAAATGATTCTGTATTTGTTGTTGTTCCATATAAAATAGAAGCTGGTTTCGCCCATGGTGTTCTGTATAGTGATGTGTATTTATTACTGCTCATAAGTCCGTAACTGATCGATTTAAATGCGTTGTGAATATAATATACAGAAGGATGGAAAAGAAAATTGAGAATGCGCTAGGTGACGATGAGTTTGGCTTTAGGAAAAGTAAAGGGACGAGAGAGGCAATTCTGACGTTACGGCTAATAATGGAAGCAAGGCTAAAGAAAAATCAAGACACTTTCACAGGATTTGTCGACCTGGAAAAAGCGTTCGACAATATAAAATGGTGCAAGCTGTTCGAGATTCTGAAAAAAGTAGGGGTAAGCTATAGGGAGAGACGGGTCATATACAATATGTACAACAACCAAGAGGGAATAATAAGAGTGGACGATCAAGAACGAAGTGCTCGCATTATGAAGGGTGTAAGACAAGGCTGTAGCCTTTCGCCCCTACTCTTCAATTTGTACATCGAGGAAGCAATGATGGAAATAAAAGAAAGGTTCAGGAGTGGAATTAAAATACAAGGTGAAAGGATATCAATGATACGATTCGCTGATGACATTGCTATCCTGAGTGAAAGTGAAGAAGAATTAAATGATCTGCTGAACAGAATGAACAGTCTAATGAGTACACAGTATGGTTTGAGAGTAAATCGGAGAAAGACGAAGGTAATGAGAAGTAGCAGAAATGAGAACAGCGAGAAACTTAACATCAGGATTGATGGTCACGAAGTCAATGAAGTTAAGGAATTCTGCTACCTAGGCAGTAAAATAACCAATGACGGACGGAGCAAGGAGGACATCAAAAGCAGACTCGCTATGGCAAAAAAGGCATTTCTGGCCAAGAGAAGTTTACTAATATCAAATACCGGCCTTAATTTGAGGAAGAAATTTCTGAGGATGTACGTCTGGAGTACAGCATTGTATGGTAGTGAAACATGGACTGTGGGAAAACCGGAACGGAAGAGAATCGAAGCATTTGAGATGTGGTGCTATAGACGAATGTTGAAAATTAGGTGGACTGATAAGGTAAGGAATGAGGAGGTTCTACGCAGAATCGGAGAGGAAAGGAATATGTGGAAAACACTGATAAGGAAAAGGGACAGGATGATAGGACATCTGCTAAGACATGAGGGAATGACTTCCATGGTACTAGAGGGAGCTGTAGAGGGCAAAAACTGTAGAGGAAGACAGAGATTGGAATACGTCAAGCAAATAACTGAGGACGTAGGTTGCAAGTGCGACTCTGAGATGAAGTGGTTAGCACAGGAAAGGAATTCGTGGCGGGCCGCATCAAACCAGTCAGTAGACGGATGACCAAAAAAAAAAAAAAGAGTATATTCCTTTTATTCTACTTTATTTTTGTTTGCATCTGTTGAATGGGAAAAGGATTTGTTGGAAGGATTCTGGGAAAATGCTGTGCATCTATAAAGGAAAAGTTTATGGCGCGACTATTTTGGTTCTAGTAATAAAGGTTATTACCACCTTTTGCGTCTGCAGTAACGGTATCATTTACACCATATGTGTTTTCCTTTATATTAAAGCATATTGAGTGGCCACTGTAAAAATGTAGTTTTCCTTACAAATTTGTTTGTCGATATCGTAAACAGTTCTCCTTCTTTATATAACTGCTATTTCCTGGATTTCTGTGGTGTTTTGTTTTAAATGTTTAGCTTGTGTTATTTTTATGTCTTTATGGATTTTCCTATTCAGTTTTGTATCTAGTGATTCTCGGTAGCTATAACTGTTTGCTATTTGGGTTATTATGTATAGCACATTATTGTAGTTTTCTTTGTCCAAAGGGACTGTGTTTAAATCTGTGCGTCATGTATCTGGAAGTTGCTTGTTTATGGGGTGGGGGTGGTTTGAAGATTGGTGTAGTACTGTGTCTGCTGTGGTGGTTTTTGTGTAAATACTGAATGAATGATCCTTATTTTCCATTGTAATGGATATATCCTGAAGTTTATTTGTCTTGCTTGTTATTTCTTTAAAGAGAACTTTATATTTTTGTGTACTGTATTTGACTCTGTGTGTAATTGTGTAATTATTCCATCTTCGTTTCTGGTTCGTCTAGCAAGCAGAGGATTCGTCCATGTATCTCCACCAGTAGAGTAGATTGCACATTCCTGGTAATATTTTCTGAAATATTCTGTCCTCTTGTTTGTCCACGGAGATATCTGCTAACTTTCCTGAAATGGGGTCACCCATTTGGAATCCTTGTTGATGTAAGCAGAATTCTTTATTAAATTCGAGGCCGGCCGGGGTGGCCGAGCGATTCTAGGCGCTACAGTCTGGAACCGCGCGACCGCTACGGTCGCATGTTCGAATCCTGCTTCGGGCATGGATGTGATGTCCTTAGGTTAGTTAGGTTTAAGTAGTTCTAAGTTCTAGGGGACTGATGACCTCAGAAATTAAGTCTCATAGTGGTCAGAGCCATTTGAAGTCATATTAAATTCGAAGTAGTTCTGGTTGTTAATAAGGTGTAACAGTGTGTTCCTGTGGTAACTGATTATAAGTGCATAGGTCGTGTTCTAGAAAGACATAAAAAAAACAAGCTGGACAGGTGAAACATAAGAACACAGACATCCAGGGAAATAGTACTAATTTAAAACATGAGAACTGTTTACGATCGTGGCAAACAAATTAGTAAGAGAAAGAACATTGCTAGAATGACCTGGAGATGCTTTAAAACAAAAATCGAAACTGGTATTGTTTAAATTAGATTTCCATTAGAGTCGTAAAAGACGGTGTGTAACCCACGAGGGGCGTTCAGAATTCAGGATTCCAATTCACCATATTAGTTTCCATCCTTTTGGCTACAAAACCCTGTTTTTCAATATAATCTCCGTTCAATGAGACGGCCTTACGCCACATTACTGGGATGGCCTGCATATCTGCGTGGTACCATTCTACCGGTCTACACCGAAGCCAACGTCTTTCTGCATCCATAGCCTCCCCAGCATCCACGGGATGCTTCCCGCGGACTGCATACATGCCAATATTTCTCAACCATGATTTACTAAACTGATGGTTCGGTGGGATTCACACCTGTCAAAACTCGCCTTTTTTTTTTTTTTGAATTTACATTATTAATACATTCTTCTTACTCATTCAATATGACGAGGCCACTTGAGTGTGTATTCTCGCAATGCTTGATCTCTTTGTTCTCACTTACAATTGTCAGATTACTTGGTATGTCATGGACGAGGAAATTAAATAATATGGGCGTTACTACACGTTAGCAGAGGATTTAATATAAAGTGATCTGACTGTTCATCTGCAAGATAGGGTGGTTAATATCATGTTTTTCAACAACTTAAGGGAACCTCTTGCATGGATTCCATTGGGCTTTGTTATAAATCGACAAGAGTAACTGCACTGTATTTACTCGGTGCTTCGCACTACAAGCTCTCGCATCGATCTCGCGCAGTACCGCAATTATGGCGAGCCGAAGTCATTGTGCAGGGTATCGTAAATTTGTCCGCTACAAAAGAGGGCACTGTTTTCCCCGTTTTTTTATTTCAAATGTTGCTGTGTGTCTTCACTTACGCAAGTGGCCTACAAAATTTACGCTGTGCATTGTTGCCAGGAGGTTCGTTCCGCGGGAGTGTGATGATCATGAATAACCAAATACAACACTTTCGTTTTCTTCACTTTGTCTAGTCGCCTGCTCTACGACTGCATGTTAATTACAGGTTCGCAGTACAGCCATTCGCGTGCCGAGAGATTATCGATCGTGTATCGCTCTGCCCGACATGCTTAATAATACACCACTCGGCGCATACGCCCTGCACGTAATCTATTAACGAAGAAAGGAACGCGTTACTCACAATGCGCGTTGAAGAATGACCGAACGCAACACGCAATATTTTACGTCATACACTCATGTCTGAAGAAAACAAAAGTACAATGCAGGTCCTTTTAACGACATGCTGCCTCGATCGCCTAGGGCGTCTTTTCGGAGATCTTCGTGTTCTTTATTCGAACGCCGAATTGAGGAGGAGGTGATTAGCGTTTAACGTCCCGTCGACAACGAGGTCATTAGAGTCGGAGCACAATGCCGGATTAGAAAAAAATGGAGAAGGAAAGCAGCCGTGCATTTCGAAGGAACTATCCCGGCATTTGTGTCAAGCGATTTAGGCATATCACGGAAAACCTAATTTCCGGCTGCTGTGACCGAGCGGTTCTAGGCGCTTCAATCCGGAACCGCTCTGCTGCTACGGTCGCCGGTTCGAATCCTGCCTCGGGCATGGATGTGTCTGATGGCCTTAGGTTAGTTAGGTTTAAGCAGTTCTAAGTCTAGGGGACTGATGACCTCAGATGTTAAGTCCCATAGTGCTCAGAGCCATTTGAACCATTTTGAAAACCTAATTCTGGATGGCCTAACGCGGGTTTGAACCGTCGTCCTCGCAAATGCGGGTCTAATGTACCGAATGGACGATAGCAGTGTGCTAAGGCAAGAGTAATACACTCGATTTTTCTGGTGACTGGTTCAATGAGTCTGTTTAGGATGCACTGGACACTTAGTAACACTTTGCGGCCTTCCTGTGAGCTTTTTATTCTGTTTTGGGCTTCTTTTCACCATTCAGATCTTATTGATATTCCAGTTTTATTTGTTGTGTTGGTTCAAATGGCTCTGAGCACTGTGGGACTTAACATCTGAGGTCATCAGTCCCCTACAACTTAGAACTACTTAAACCTAACTAACCTGAGGACATCACACACATGCATGCCCGAGGCAGGATTGGAACCTGCGACCGTAGTGGTCGCGCGGTTCCGGACTGAAGCGCCTAGAACCGCTTGGCCACCGCGGCCGGCTGCTGTGTTGTGCTCGCCGTTTTGAACATCGGATCGAAAAAATTACCTGGGTGTCATCCTGTGTGATACATGCCTTTTTAAATAATTTTTTTCGTAGCAGATCGAACGCATATGCGTGTGTGCGGGCGCGCGCGCGCATGTGTGTGTGTGTGTGTGTGTGTGTGTGTGTGTGTGTGTGTGTGTCTGAGCGCGCACTTCGAAATTCGTGTTGTCCGGTTTCAGTTGCTTTAAAGCTTTACTATTGTTACCAATTTCGATTGTCATTAATCATTATCAGTCACAAGAAGTTTTACAGCATCTTTTTGGAGACGTGCATGAAATAATTTTATGGATAGTCTGCAGTTTGCTGCCGGAGCTGTTAATTCCTAAAGAATTTTTGTGTAAGACACCACCTCAATGGCTGTTATGAAAAGCTTAATTTCCATTTCTGGTTGCGTACATTGAACATCCTCAGGTGGCAGTTGCGTAGGACCTTCCGCAGTGCTTTGGTACACATGAAAATAGCGACAGCAGCGTGCGGTTCGCTGTTCCATTTGAACCAAAAGCACCCCGCATGTAACTGTCACCTGAGAGAGTTCACTGTACATAACCATGAGTGGAAATTGAAGCAATTGTCAACACAAGCTAAAGTGGTTTATGGTGTGCTTTGGGGTATTCTTCCGAATTACAGTTTCCGTTTTATGCCCAATACTTCGGCGACTGATGCAGCCGTTCTTTTCTGGTGCCGCGAGGTTTCCTGGTATGCGTACTCGCTGCCTGGACACCAATCACTCTAAATTATTGTGCAATGGAAACAACAGCTCGAAACAACACCTGGAAGCACACCACTAATCAGTCACGCCGAAAACTTGGGAGGTCACATCAGCTGAAATGATGTTTTACATACCAATATAGGTGTTTTATGCGGAGTTTAAAATAATTACATGATTTTCTATCTCTATCAAAGTCAATACGTATATTGAAGGTATTTTAAATCCGCCTGTGCAACTACAAAGTGCACATTTTTGTCAGCAAACACGAATTGCTTTATTGATATAAAACGTCATTAGTGTTGCCATTTTATGTCTGATTTTCTGTGTTATGAGTACACAAACAATCGGCAGTGGTTCTATATTGTGTCGCGCTTGACGTCAAGAAGTGTCTAGTGCTGCAAAATAATGTGAGACGAGACAGGAACAGCAGTGCCAAACGAGGAATACCTTAAAAATTTGCAAGCAGACGTCGTTCCCTGGTGTGAGCGAAAATCTGACTGAGTTCTGTTGTCCAAAATGGTTCAAATGGCTCTGAGTACTATCGGACTTAACTTCTGAGGTCATCAGTCTCCTAGAATTTAGAACTACTTAAACCTAACTAACCTAAGGACATCACACACATCCATGCCCGAGGCAGGATTCGAACCTGCGACCGTAGCGGTCGCGCGGTTCGAGACTGAAGCGCCTAGAACCGCTCGGCCATCTGTTGTCCAATACGTGTATTAGGCGTTATGCAGAGAGAGATGGAAGGTGTCGTAAGTATCAATGCAGGTACTGTAATACGGGACTACCCCAAAAGAGGGTCAGATTTCAAATATTTATTGCTTCCAAATTTCTAAACATAGAAAGACAATTCCAAAGTTCCTGGAAAGATAAAAGTCCAAATTTTTACGCATTCCATGTGAGTACCATGTCGGGTGGCACATTTCCTGCCAAACACGAAGCAGTTGGTCTCTTGTTATCGGATTCACAGCTTCAACAATGCGATGTCGCAGCCTTTCAATAGTGTCAGGCACAGGCGGGATAAAAAAAAAGCGGTCTTTTACGTAACCCCACAGATAAATGTCACAAGGTGTTCATTTTCTGCCCCTCCTCTTCCAATTCAATGTCGTGGAATGGTGTCATCCAGAATTTCTCTAAGCACGTGGGACACTCTTGAAAGTCTGCGACATCGCATTGTTGAAGCTATGAATTCGATAGCGAGAGATGAGCCGCTTCGTGTGTGGCAGGAAATGAGCCACCGTTTTGATATCTGTCGTGCAAAACATGGTGCTCACATTCAATGCATGAAAATTTTAACTTTTCACTTTCCAGGAACGGAGGAATTGTGTTTCTCTCTTTGGTAGTTCGGAAGCATTGAATGTTTGAAATCTGTTCATTCTTTTTGAATAGGCTTGTACGTACGCCTGATGGTGGTTAGTAACAATCGGAACTGGTTGCGCTAATAAAGGTTTTGGCAGCGGCTGACAGTGAACAACATGGTGTTCGGCAAATGTCTCAAAGCTGTGGGGAACCTAATTTTGAATTTTTAGTACTGACATCACAGTAATAGAGATCTGTTACTACGTCCAACCTCAGATTGGATGTGATGTATTACTTTTTTGTTGACATAGTGCATCGTGTGAACAACGTTTATATTCTGTGCATTATAACCTGGCAGTTGGCCACGAACGTAAACAATCGAGAACTAGGGCCGTCTAAGGGTAACGGAGGAGTACGGGGAACATGCCCCCCTTCCCTCTTGCAGGACTGGCGGTCTACACCGGCAGTTTCTCCTTCTGCGGAAGGACAGTTGAGCTGTGGCAACTACGATCGCCGCTCCCTTTAAGTGTTGTGAGAATCTTATTCGAATCCCGTGAGCGGTCGAGTTCAGTCTCTTCATTCTTATTAAGATGAGAAAAGAAAACGATAAGCAACGCACAACCCGAAGTAAAGAGAGTCAAATGGAGTACACAAAACATTTTTTAACGGCTAATGCTGAATTGGCCGCAGTTCGCAGTGTCTTAAGGAGTTAGTTGAAGCCCGACCTCTTCCGGCCTCTTACCAGACTATAGTCGAGAACACCTTGCCCCCACCCCAACCTAAAACTGCCATGTTAAAGTCCCATATAATATTGAATTGCGTTGTTCAGTTCGCATTTTCATGTTATGTACAGTGAAATGGGAGGAAATGCACGTATCCGCACAGACACTGTGACTGAAGCAGTTGTGCTTGGCTCTGGCTCTGAGCACTATGGGACTCAACTGCTGTGGTCATCAGTCCCCTAGAACTTAGAACTACTTAAACCTAACTAACCTAAGGACATCACACACACCCATGCCCGAGGCAGGATTCGAACCTGTGACCTTAGCAGCAGCGCGGCTCCGGACTGGAGCGCCTAGAACCGCACGACCACCGCGGCCGGCAGTTGTGCTTGATTTATTTATTTATCGTACGGCATTATTACAATTATATTAATGAACTTAAAAATAGCATTCATAAAGAAACATCTAGATTACAAATACAGTTAAGAATAACGTTCATAAAGATACGTCTAGGTTACAAATATAGCTAAATGAACTATCAGTCGTATTCAAGAAATCTTCAAATTGTCCCTTGTGGGGCTTTTGTGAACTTGTCTCCACTATATGCTGGACTGTCTTCCCGTCTGCTCCACAGTCGCACTTTTAAAATGGATTTAGTCTCCAGTTACACAACGAGTCCGCACGTTTGACTTGGTTGGTTCTAATTCGGTTTGGAATTTTCTTGGCAAGTCAACGTCAGTCCGTTTTTCGGAAATACATCGGAATTTGTTAAGGTTCACAGTTACATTATCTTCCCAGGCTTTCTTCTACAATTTCACAATCAAATAATGATTTCTGGAGAGAGTCGTTTAACATACAATGCTCTCCCTTGCGCACTATGTTCAACCGTGATTCATGCATAGCGTGAGATAGTGTTTTCTCTCGTCATTGCCTTGGGACGCCATGAACTACTGCAGTGTAGTATCTGAGACGCTAAGCAGACACCGTGACAAATGGAGGTTTGGGCCACTCATGGAAGCGTGCTCGGACAGCAGAAGTGGTAAAGGCGAACGCTTACGAAAAGGGGGAAATATGGGTTCGAGTCCCGGCCCGGCATACACTGATCAGCCACAATATTATGACCACTGACCTGCTATCGATGTAAACCCGTCCAGGCGAAGCATCACCTGGCGAGGAATGATTGCTAGTCAGACACGCGCACGGTGCATGTCGTATAAGTGAGCATGCTGTCCGTGTGTAGAATGGGAGCCGGCCGCTGTGGCCGAGCGGTTCTAGGCGCTTTAGTCCGGAATCGCGTGCTGGTACGGTCGCAGGTTCGAATCCTGCCTCGGGCATGGATGTATGTGATGTCCTTAGGTTAGTTAGGTTTAAGTGGTTCTAAGTTCTAGGGGACTGATGACCTCACATGTTAAGTCCCATAGTGCTCAGAGCCATTTGAACCATTTTGTAGAATGGGGTAGACGCCTAATGTATCTGAGTGAGACTGACGGCAGATTGTAATGGCCCAGAGGCTCGGCACGTGCATTTCGGGTGTTCGAGAAGTGCTATTGTGAGTCTCTTCAACACATGGCGAAACCAAGGTGAAACCACTTCCAGGTGTCGGGGGTTAGGCGGCCCTTTTACAGATCTCAGTCGTCGTAGGCTGGATGGACTGGTAAAACAGGACAGCCATGAAGTGTGGTGAAACTAACATCTGGTTTTAATGGTGGGTAAAGTACAAGTGTGTCTGACCACACAGTGCACCGAACTCTCCTAACCTACGACTCACGCATGTGCCAATGTTAACACCACAACATCGGAAACTACCACTGAAATAGGCACGTGACGATCGGCACTGGAGGTTGGGGCTGTGGCAGAGCTCTTGAATCCCGATACCTTCTTCATCGTGTCTATAGGAGGGCGCGAATCCTTCGTCTTCCAGGGGAACAGCTCCTTGACATGTATACTGCGGGATGGAGACAAGCTGGCTGCGGCACCATTACGCCCTGGGGAACATTCACGTGGGCATCTATGGGTCCAGTGGAGCTGGTGCAAGACACCATGACGGCCAAGGAGTATCTTACACTGGTTGCAGACGACGTATACCCGTTTATGACAATCATGTTTCCCGAAGGCAATGGCATTTTTTAACAAGGTAACGCGACATATGACTAGGTCGGGAGTATGATGGAGTTGTTAGAGGAACACAGTGGTGATTTCCATTTCATATGCTGCCCCCCCCCCCCTTTTAAGCCAGATCTGAACCCAATTGAACACCTCTGAGATGTGACTGAACGTGGCGTCAGAGCTTATTTTCCCCCCTCCCATAATTTACGGGAATTAGGGGACTTGTGTGTGCAGGTGTGTTGCCAACTCACTCCAGCGATCTACCAAGGCCTCATTGCTTCCATTCCACGACGCGTCGCCGCTGCCACACGTTGTCGCGTCCCGGCACAGTCTCACTATACCAGAATGAAGTAAGTGCGAACTGCGTAGCGCAATCGGGACGTTAACGACAATGGGTTGGCTATAAATTGCTGTCAGCCTTTATATCGGAGATGAGAGAGAGAGAGAGAGAGAATCTCCTTGGTTTGAAGCAAATAAGTTTCCTGAAAGTAGGTTACAGAATTGCAATCGGCAGAAAGGATTGGTTAGTTTCTATCAAGTTTATTCTCACGTATACTTGTGTGAGGTGCTGAACCATAAACCCCGTAGTAAGATTCAGTCTATTTATTTGGACTTGCTACTTCAAAGCTAATTGCCGGTACATATAAGAAATAAGTACAAAGCAATTACTTGTTCTTGGTTAGCACTGAAATCTCTCTAAGTAATTGAGGCAAAGACTGACAGCCTCTGTTCAACACTATTCCAATGAAACTCTAAAAATCCTACTTCACCTGCAGTTCCTGAGTGTCCACCAGAGTCTATCACCATCTTCTCGTAGTTGAAGTCTTTATCAGCTGTAACGGCTGCTAAGGGCCTACTCGGCCCCGCTGGTGTCTCGCTGCGGAATCTCCAAACTGCCGGCACTGGCTCTGAATCTGCATCTGAATCTCTGCTTGTAGCTATTCCGCTGCCTGGCCTTTTATTTCGTTTCTCATATACTTGGGTGCACACGAGTTAATTTTTTTCACACGACCCTTTCATTTCTGAGTGATCTGATTGCACAAGAATGTCTATGGTTCCACACAACACTCTCGTTGTCCGCAGCTCGTGGTCGTGCGGTAGCGTTCTCGCTTCCCACGCCCGGGTTCCCGGGTTCGATTCCCGGCGGGGTCAGGGATTTTCTCTGCCTCGTGATGACTGGGTGTTGTGTGATGTCCTTAGGTTAGTTAGGTTTAAGTAGTTCTAAGTTCTAGGGGACTGATGACCATAGATGTTAAGTCCCATAGTGCTCAGAGCCATTTGAACCAACCAACACTCTCGTTTCTAAGTGGTCGGCTTGCGCAAGAATGCCTTCGGTTCCACACGACACTTTCGTTTCTAGCTGCAGACAACTTAATTTGGTTCCACACGAGTCTTTTCCGCACGTGACTGACACCCTCTCTTGCTGTATTATAGCCCTGGTGTTTGAGTCTTCCATTGCGCCAGTTTGAATCATGCTGCTTCCTTTAGCAGGAAGTCAAACACTAAGTTATTTGATCAAGAAGCCATACTTGGCAGCCTCCGCCGCTTCTCTTGTCCCTACATCCTGGTGGACTATTTCTTAATGTCAGCTGGCTGTTTGCCTATGGAGCCTGGACTCTTATTATCGCCACAAAAGCAAGAATTAAAATTAAAATTTTCTGTGGTCACAACAACGTGCCGAAGGTGGACATACCGGTTGTTGTGTTGTTGTTGTGGTCTTCAGTCATGAGACTGGTTTGATGCAGCTCTCCATGCTACTCTATCCCAGTACCTACTGCAACCTACATCGTTCTGAATCTGCTTGGTGTATTCATCTCTTGGTCTCCCTCTACGATTTTTACCCTCCACGCTTCCCTCCAATACTAAATTGGTGATCCCTCGATGCCTCAGAACATGTCCTACCAACCGATCCCTTTTTCTAGTCAAGTTGTGCCACAAGCTTCTCTTCTCCCCAATCCTATTCAACACCTCCTCATTAGTTATGTGATCTACCCATCTAATCTTCAGCATTCTTCTGTAGCACCACATTTCGAAAGCTTCTATTCTATTCTTGTCTAAACTATTTATCGTCCATGTTTCACTTCCATACAGGGCTAGGTCATAAAGTTGTGGCTGATCAGTGCAGATTTGCATTCTGTATTCTACGGTTGATGCGGAACCATTTGGTAATTGATTCTTAACTGAAGGCAGCTGTTGATCATCATCGTACTGTCTCAGACACTGCACTGCACTATTATTATTATTGACATCACGACACCAGGGATCTGCGACGGCTCGGTGCCCAGTACGTCCACACCGGATACACGGAGTGCCAACACGGGTACTGTGCGTCCCGACGGATGACAATGGGCGTCGCCCGCGACGCATTAACACTATTCATTTGGACGGGCGATGGCCCGGCGGGCCTCGACGGAGCGGTCGCGCGTTCCTAGGCGGCCGGCCGGGGGGATTTCTCCGCGCACGCATTCCGAGCCGCGCCGTCCGTCTTCGGTGCGTGTTGTGTGGGTGGAGGGGAGCGGTGGCGGGGGCCGCGGAGGGGCGTTTCGTTATCGGCGAGCGGGGCCGGGCCCGGCCGGCATTCCTGGCGGTGCGTGCCGTACGCCGGCGTCCATTTGGGCAGCGCTGGCGCGGCGGCGGGCGCGACCCCCGCTGGCCTTGGCGTTCCTCGCCGTGCCTCCAGCTCAGCTCGGCTCGGCTCAGCTCAGCTCAGCTCTTACAAACACGTGCCGCCGGCTGCTCGCGCGTCTCCCCCGGACACTGACCGACCCTCCTCTCGCGCGCAGAAGGGAAACTGGAGCACCGCGGGGCTCGCCGGCGTCTCTCCTGGCACGGTCGCCAAATCTCCAGGTACAGACGCAATAGCTGCGCCTAACACGTACACACATGTGGAAAGCCGTTCCCTATTGTTCTTCATGCTCTGTCTCAAATATCTAATATACCTCTTTCGTTTGTTACGTACTCTGTTGACCAACTCAAAACCATTACTGTGCGTCAGCAGGGTACTGACCGACCATTCCTCTCCAGCGCCGTCGCAAAATTACAGCAGCAGAGAGTCAGCGTCGCTCCGGTCACGGTCGCCAAATATCGGTGTCTACAAATACATCGCAGCGTGTAACTCATACACATGTAAAAAGCTGCTCGTTATTCTTCGTTATCTGCCTAAATCACAAATGGGAGACTGAGGCCATGACGTTGTACTCCGCCCGTGGTGTATTTTCGGATATTGGCCATTCTGTTGTTCGCGTTTTTCCAGTTCGACTTGTGTATAATACAACTGACATATCTTTTTAAAATGAAAATGAACGATTTCAAAAATTGTGCGCCGTCATAGTCTCTGTACCGTTCTGCTCTGATTGTCGCACTGATAACACACAGTATGAAAATGACTGAGGCTGCATCCTGCTCCGTAGTGAAACACACGTTTGGAACACGGTTAAAAATGTCGAGAAATGGGTTGTTCTTAATGTGTTTTTTAAATTTACAGGAAGAAACCGGTTTTGAAGTTTCCCGAGGGACAGTATTTGATACAGCTGAGAAATAAGTACTCACTGGTAGTGTAGCGGAATCGCCAGCGATGGAAATTGATAATCTGGTGCAGTTTATGGATCGCTGGTTCAAGTCACGCCTTAGTCATTTCTTTCCGTTCAATTTGAAATACCTATATCTCGTATTTGTAAACATCATCATCTGTTATGAATAATGCACGTGTTCTTTTTTCTAATTACACATCGCACGCGAAAGTCCTGCTTTCATTTCATATATAAATTCTTAATTATCGATATTTAATCAAAGATTGTTAAAAAGCTTGTTTAAATTAAGAAAACACAACAGTTTATTTTTTTTAGAATAAAAGTGAAAAACGAAATATGCTTCATGTGGACTATGTCTATTGTTTTGTATCGCAGATGTATTCTCACACGAACCAAAGTGATAAGCGTCGTAGAAATATGAAAAACAATCATTTTCACAGCATCGGGCACACCATACAAATGCTGCGTTTTTGCATTTGCCACTGTACAATTACAGTACGAACCCAACAGATCTGATCTGGAGGGACTTGTCGCGAGAAGTAACAAGACTGTTGAGCTGGCAGACATAGTGGAACTAACGCTCGCAGATTTATCACGTGTCGCTGCCGAACGCTGGCGGGATGTAGAACGGCACGTCATAAAAGAAGAGCAGAAAATGCGGCAGCTGGGTGGCATTGTGGATTCTGTTACTTATCGACTCGTTATCAATGTAGCAGATGACAATTCCAGAACTGAAATGGTTTTTTTTTCGGATTCGGAGGAGGAAGGAGCTAAGGTATTACCAGACGACTGACTGTAATTAATACCTTCAGTGGCTTCAGCATTCAGCAATACTGTGAAATCCCTGCAGTATGCTTTTGCGTCACACATAGCTCGCTCATAAATATTACCCTATGCTTAAGTTAGAAATTTTCATCACTCTTGTTTGTAATAAGACTACTGTGTTAGCTGAGAACGAAAACATTTTATGCTTTCCGTCTGGTCAGCTAAGAAGCATGCGGTAGTGCTGGAGTTTTGCCGAATATTATTTCGTTCTCTTTAATACTTAAATGACTTTCGAAGCTATATTGTTTCTCTGCTCTTCTCTTTTTACGTTTGAACTGCAACTGCTCACATCATTGCAAGTTGGACCAGCTGGCTGGCCAGTGCTGTCCAAGTTAAATGTGTCGGTAAAGCTGTTGTCCCGCATTATTGCTCAGTCTATGTGTGTGTAACACAGTATAAAACGTATCCTTATGATCGTACTTGACTGTACTGGACACACCTTGGCTTCTGCTCCATGTGAAACGAATTCCAATGAGATTCAAGCAAACGCGGAAGAATACATCGCGTAATGCTTACATCAGGTTTATTCTTATGATAAACAGAGTATAGTCTTCGAGCAGTGGCGCGAGAATCACACAGAATGTTGAAGTGAGACCATTACTTGTACTCAGATGGCAGGAACAGATGTACAGGGATTATTATGTCCTTGTGTGAACCTTGACGAGAACACGCCTACCCTCACGTTTCCATGCGGTCCAACATCCGACCCCTGTCACTTCCGAATGTTCCACAAATCAGGGTCTGACTGTGTCACTAATGATTCTGACAGTTGCATTCAAGTGGACGTCAACGTTATTCGCATGGGAGCCAGACTGGTACCCGACATTCTGCCGCAAAGCATACCAACGCAAGGGATGCCCTGTGGAGGACTGATGTGTTTGCTACACATGGTGCCATCTGTCAGCTTCCTTACTGTGTTCACACGTGTTTGTATCTTGTTAGCTGCATTGGAAAGGTGTTTATGATATGTCAGCCTATTGTCTAATGTGACGTCATGGTATTTTGGTTTGTTGTTGTACTCGTATCTGACTATGCCATGAGGAGAAAACCATGGGCCGATCTTTACTGATGCTAGACGATTACAGGGGCAGATGTGGATTCTGACCACAATCTATTGGTTATGAACTGCAGATTGAAACTGAAGAAACTGCAAGAAGGTGGGAATTTAAGGAGATGGGACCTGGATAAACTGAAAGAACCAGAGGTTGTACAGAGTTTCAGGAAGAGCATAAGGGAACAATTGACAGGAATGGGGGAAAGAAATACAGTAGAAGAAGAATGGGTAGCTCTGAGGGATGAAGTAGTGAAGGCAGCAGAGGATCAAGTAGGTAAAAAGACGAGGGCTAGTAGAAATCCTTGGGTAACACAAGAAATATTGAATTTAATTGATGAAAGGCGAAAATATAAAAATGCAGTAAATGAAGCAGGCAAAAAGGAATACAAACGTCTCAAAAATGAGATCGACAGGAAGTGCAAAATGGCTAAGCAGGGATGGCTAGGGGACACATGTAAGGATGTAGAGGCTTGTCTCACTAGGGGTAAGATAGATACTGCCTACAGGAAAATGAAAGAGACCTTTGGAGAGAAGAGAACCACTTGTATGAATATCAAGAGCTCAGATGGCAACCCAGTTCTAAGCAAAGAAGGGAAGGCAGAAAGGTGGAAGGAGTAAATTGTTCAAATGGCTCTGAGCACTATGGGACTTAACATCTATGGTCATCAGTCCCCTAGAACTTAGAACTAGTTAGACCTAACTAACCTAAGGACAGCACACAACACCCAGCCATCACGAAGCAGAGAAAATCCCTGACCCCGCCGGGAATCGAACCCGGGAACCCGGGCGTGGGAAGCGAGAACGCTACCGCACGACCACGAGATGCGGGCTGGAAGGAGTATATAGAGGGTTTATAAAAGGGCGATGTACTTGAGGACAATATTATGGAAATGGAAGAGGATGTAGATGAAGATGAAATGGGAGATAAGATACTGCGTGAAGAGTTTGACAGAGCACTGAAAGACCTGAGTCGAAACAAGTCCGCAGGAGTAGACAACATTCCATTAGAACTACTGATGGCCTTGGGAGAGCCAGTCATGACAAAACTCTACCATCTGGTGAGCAAGATGTATGAGACAGGCGAAATACCCACAGACTTCAAGAAGAATATAATAATTCCAATCCCAAAGAAAGCAGGTGTTGACAGATGTGAAAATTACCGAACTATCAGTTTAATAAGTCACAGCTGCAAAATACTAACGCGAATTCTTTACAGACGACTGGAAAAACTGGTAGAAGCGGACCTCGGGGAAGATCAGTTTGGATTCCGTAGAAATGTTGGAACACGCGAGGCAATACTAACCTTACGACTTATCTTAGAAGAAAGATTAAGAAAAGGCATACCTACGTTTCTAGCATTTGTAGACTTAGAGAAAGCTTTTGACAACGTTAACTGGAATACTCTCTTTCAAATTCTGAAGGTGGCAGGGATCAAGTACAGGGAGCGAAAGGCTAATTACAATCTGTACAGAAACCAGATGGCAGTTATAAGAGTCGAGGGGCATGAAAGGGAAGCAGTGGTTGGGAAAGGAGTGAGACAGGGTTGTAGCCTCTCCCCGATGTTATTCAATCTGTATATTGAGCAAGCAGTAAAGGAAACAAAAGAAAAATTCGGAGTAGGTATTAAAATTCATGGAGAAGAAGTAAAAACTTTGAGGTTCGCCGATGACATTGTAATTCTGTCAGAGACAGCAAAGGACTTGGAAGAGCAGTTGAACGGAATGGACAGTGTCTTGAAAGGCGGATATAAGATGAACATCAACAAAAGCAAAACGAGGATAATAGAATGTAGTCAAATTAAATTGGGTGATGCTTAGGGGATTAGATTAGGAAATGAGACACTTAAAGTAGTAAAGGAGTTTTGCTATTTAGGGAGTAAAATAACTGATGATGGTCGAAGTAGAGAGGATATAAAATGTTGACTGGCAATGGCAAGGAAATCGTTTCTGAAGAAGAGAAATTTGTTAACATCGAGTATAGATTTAAGTGTCAGGAAGTGGTTTCTGGAAGTATTTGCATGGAGTGTAGCCGCGTATGGAAGTGAAACATGGACGATAAATAGATTGGACAAGAAGAGAATAGAAGCTTTCGAAATGTGGTGCTACAGAAGAATGCTGAAGATAAGGTGGGTAGATCACGTAACTAATGAGGAGGTATTGAATAGGATTGGGGAGAAGAGAAGTTTGTGGCACAACTTGACTAGAAGAAGGGATCGGTTGGTAGGACATGTTTTGAGGCATCAAGGGATCACAATTTTAGCATTGGAGGGCTGCGTGGAGGGTAAAAATCGTAGAGGGAGACCAAGAGATCAATACACTAAGCAGATTCAGAAGGATGTAGGTTGCAGTAGGTACTGGGAGGTGAAGAAGCTTGCACAGGATAGAGTAGCATGGAGAGCTGCATCAAACCAGTCTCAGGACTGAAGACCACAACAACAGACGATTACAGACGTGTGGAGAAGACATGTTTATGTTTTAGAAACCTTAGATGTGATTCCCCATGTCTTAAAATATTCATGAGGTTTAATGAGGTTGCTTGTTAGGTGTTCTTCACATTCAGTAAGATCTGCACTCCGATAGATCATTTGTATACTGGAATTTCCGGCAGGTCATTTCGGCTGGTCTGTTGCTTAGAGAGTGAATATCACGGGAGCAACAACAGAGCCGTGAGGTAAACCATCGCTGAGTATATGCCATGTGCACCACGGTCGTCGGTTAACCTGAGTGAGGGGAGGCGCGTGTGTCATCTGTCTGTTTAACTTTGTCCTTTATGGTATCCCACATTAACTATTTGTGTACCGCATTTGCCTAAACGATCGTGAAAAAGCGCCTAGAACCAACAACCCCCCCCTCCCCCACATGACTCGCCAGTGTACCAGACTACCGGTCGATAAGTCGCCGCCCGATACGGTTCGTCCCTAGTTCACCTCCCTGTCTCGCAAGTTCCCACGCTGCGCTTGAAGCTACACCAGCACGCCTGTTAACAAAATTAACGAAGCCAATTTTGGGGTCAACCTGAGTCTGCGAAGCTGGCTGTCTGCCCCGAGAGGTGACGTGTTACTGTTGTGGTGGGTGACGTCATTCGTCAATGAGAGAGAAGACATCGTCTTTGATTCCCCTAGTAACGAGGGTAAACTGTATATCGAAAAAAAGGCCACAAACATACGAAATATGCAAAAAAATCAACAAAATATAGAAACCACTCAGTGGTTTAGAAGTAAAAAGGTAGTATAAAACTGCTCACACAATACAGTATTCGGAAGCAAACAGTACACATGTAATAACATTTTGTAATGTTTTGTAACGGTACTAATTTTCCATGTTTTAGAACAAAGAAAAACCCACTGATGATCGCGATATTGTTGCTGAAACTAATTTGGGGAAGGAAGTTAAAAAAAATTGTTTTGCATCAAAATGGCTCTGAGCACTATGCGACTCAACTGCTGAGGTCATCAGTCGCCTAGAACTTAGAACTAATTAAACCTAACTAACCTAAGGACAGCACACAACACCCAGCCATCACGAGGCAGAGAAAATCCCTGACCCCGCCGGGAATCGAACCCGGGAACCCGGGCGTGGGAAGCGAGAACGCTACCGCACGACCACGAGTTGCGGGCTTTGCATCAAAGTGGGGACCCATAAGCCCATGTTGTTTTTATGCAAACAGGGACCAACAGAAGAGTTTTCAAGTTATAATAATTATCTCTATAAACTGTTTACAATTTACCGGATGCTGGAATTTTTGAGCACATTTTCCTTTCGAATATAAAAATCTTTCCTGGCGCTGTACTTGCTTTGAAGGATCGAGGCTCATTTTGTGTATTACAACGAAGTTAGCAAAATGGCTCTGAGCACTATGGGACGCAACTGCTGAGGTGATAAGTTCCCTAGAACTTAGAACTACTTAGACAAGCCGTGTTTTGTATGATTCTCTGTAAGACTGCACGCTCCCCTCTGATATCAAACGCCCTAAAGGTGCACTCACAAGGGAACCTCCCCATCGCACCCCCCTCAGATTTAGTTATAAGTTGGCACAGTGGATAGGCCTTGAAAAACTGAACACAGATCAATCGAGAAAACAAGAAGAAGTTGTGTGGAACTATGAAAAAAGTAAGCAAAATGTACAAACTGAGTAGTCCATAGGCAACATCAAAGACAGTGTGAGCTTAGGAGCGTCGTGGTCCTGTGGTTAGCGTGAGCCGCTGTGGAACTAGTGGACCTTGGTTTAAGTCTTCCCTCGAGTGAAAATTTTACTTTCTTTATTTTCGCAAAGTTATGATCTGTCCGTTCGTTCACTGACGTCTCTGTTCACTGTAATAAGTTTAGCGCCTGTGTTTTGCGACCGCACCGCAAAACCGTGCGATTGTTATTGAAGTCGCGAGCTATATTTGCTGGATTCATATTGCCCACGGAATACATCTCACGTATTTGATGCACTCTCGTCCAAAGTAGTGAACAGTCAACTGCCAGCCAGGGAGCCTCTCTCTTCCGTGCGCTGTAGTCGTCTGACATCGTGTGTTTGTTTAGGTGTGGCGTCCCAATACTACGGCGCAGTTACCTCGCATCGGACGGACGGACAGATAATAATTGTCTGAAAATAAAAAGTTAAACTTTTCAGGCGATGGACGACTTGAACCAAGGACCTCTCATTTCACAGCCGCTCACGCTAACCACGGGACCAAGGCGCTCTAGAACTCACATTGTCCTTGATGTTCCCTATGTTGCGCATTGACTACTCAGTTTGTATATTTTGCTTATTTTTTCATAGTTCCACACAACGTCTTCCTGCTTTCTCGATTGATCTGGAATCAGTTTTTCAAGGCCTATCCACTGTGCCAACTTATAACTAAATCTGAGGGGGGTGCGATGGGGAGGTTCCCTTGTCAGTAAGCTCAGCTACTGTTCCTACTGGTGTTGAGTACACAATGGGTCTTACATAACTCCAAAGAAAGTAATCTACAAGGATGAGGTCAGAGGAGCGCACAGGCTAAGGGACTGGACATTCCCTTCCAATTACTCTGTGCCCAGCAACTGTCTGTGAGATTTGCCTTGGCCTGATGACCAAAGTGTGCTGGAGCACCATCGTTCTACAACCATAATAGCGCACAGTTGCAAGGCAAAGGTCCTCCAGAACTTCAGGTGAGGGAGTGTCCTCAAAGTTCAAATACCATGCACCATTCAAACGATCTGGTAAGATGTGTGGTCGAATAAGGTGATCTCCAAGAATTACAGACCAAATGTTCCTTGAGAATCTCACCTAGTAACTTCTCGTACAGGGAGTGGGTGGTTTTTTCAAGATTCCATCGGCGGCTTTAGAAGCTTTTTTTCACATTTCCGGCTATAGGGTGCATCTTTTATCATCTCACAAATTTTTAAAGCCTCATTCTGTTACACATTGTATGTGTTATTTAAAGCCACCGTCTACCACATGCTTGACGATGAAGTCTGATCGTACTTCAAGTGAAAATCACTTTTTTAGCAATGATACGGATAATTTGATTCAAGCGATGGCAGAAAGGAATGTTTAATTATTTATCTTATTACAGCTTCATTACTCCAGTGGTACCAATAATATACAGGGTGATTCAAAAAGAATACCACATCTTTGAAAATGTGTATTTAGTGAAAGAAACATAATATAACCTTCTGTTATACATCATTACAAAGAGTATTTAAAAAGGTTTTTTTTTCACACAAAAACAAGTTCAGAGATGTTCAATATGGCCCCCTCCAGACACACGAGCAATATCAACCCGATACTCCAACTCGTTCCACACTCTCTGTAGCATATTAGGCGTAACAGTTTGGATAGCTGCTGTTATTTCTCGTTTCAAATCATCAATGGTGGCTGGGAGAGGTGGCCGAAACACCATATCCTTAACGTACCCCCATAAGAAAAAATCGCAGGAGGTAAGATCAGGGCTTCTTGGAGGCCAGTGATGAAGTGCTCTGTCACGGGCTGCCTGGCGGCCGATCCATCGCCTCGGGTAGTTGACGTTCAGGTAGTTACGGACAGATAAGTGCCAATGTGGTGGCGCTCCAACCTGCTGAAATATGAATTGTTGTGCTTCTTGTTCTAGCTGAGGGAACAGCCAATTCTCTAACATCTCCATATACTGTAGTCCAGTTACAGTAGCACCTTCGAAGAAAAAGGGACCAAAACCTTTATCGGCTGAAATGGCGAACAAATGTACAACTAAATGAAACTTTATAGCTCCCTTAATTCGCCGACAGATAGTGCTTAGCTCTGCCTTTTGTCGTTGCAGAGTTTTAAATTCCTAAAGTTGTGGTATTCTTTTTGAATCACCCTGTATTCTCACATTCCATTATTCAGGTCGCGGTTTTTCATTTTTACGACTGAAGCATAATTTTCGTTTTTAATTTCTCGATTTATTCCGCTGACTTTCATTCAGACACTTGTAAAAATAACCATTGATCCACAGACAAAACTTTCACAAGTATCGGAGTGGCCGAGTGGTTCTAGGCGCTACAGTCTGGAACCGCGCGACCGCTACGGTCGTAGGTTCAAATCCTGCCTCGGGCATGGATGTGTGTGATGTCCTTATGTTAGTTATGTTTAAGTAGGTCTAAGTTCTAGGGGACTGATGACCACAGCAGTTAAGTCCCATAGTGCTCAGAGCCATTTCACAAGTATCAAGCCTTAATTCTCAAAAACTTCCGACAGTACCAACATTGAACAGTCTGAACAATACATGTCTGACTCCTACAACCGATAACAACTGCCATAATAGCGCCAACACAGTGTTAAAGACAACCTCACGCCATAGATACATATTTAGATCGAAATCAATGTTCACTGTGTTTTTCGATATCGATGACAAAATTATTCATTTAATGCAATAATTCGGTTCTTTAGCTTCTCGTAACTGTATTTATTTTATTTAAATTGATCATAATAAATATCAGGACGGCTACCTTTCTAGAGTGCATAAATGCCCATGATACTACAAAAAAAGCATATCGATTGTTTTCATATTTATCATAAAGGATAAATAAAAAGTAATAACCGATAAATCCGGTAATAAACCATGCTGCAGAGGAAAAACAGCGAACCGCCCGAAAACGACCAAACATGGCATCTGGCGATTTATAAATAGGCAGGCATCGATCAAATCAATTTGGAAAAGAGAAAATCAACCTTGACTCGTTACAATCCATACCGCTGTCTGTTTTGATGTCGGGGAGTTAAGCTGCAGCGTACAGTTCATGTCATGTTTTCCATACCGCGTTTCGTTAGTTATCGCAATTTTTGTCTATTCAGTTCAGTGATGTTTTCGATACCGCATTTCGTTAGTTCTCTCGAGTTTTACTATGTGGTATCGCTTTTTGTATTTTTTGTGCCGCTGTCGAGTTTTCGCTTTTTGTATTGAAGTCACCTTTTGAAATTGAGCCAAGTCGTGTTTTCGATACCAGTCGTAGATGGTTCGCGATGATTTTGTGTTTTCTGTGTCTTTGAAATCAACCATTCTATCGTTTCTACGGTTGCTGCGGTTTGTATATTTTGATATTATCTTGATCTTGCGGTTGTTGTTTTAGATTTTAGTTTTGTGAGCCGCCTGCTGTGGCCGAGCGGTTCTAGGCGCTTCAGTCCGGAACCGCGCGCCTGCTACGGTCGCAGGTTCGAATCCTGCCTCGAGCATGGTTGTGTGTGATGTCCTTAGATTAGTTAAATTTGTACTTAAACCTAAGTCTAGGGGACCTTAGTCTAGGGAACTGATGACCTCAGATGTTAAATCCCATAGCGCTTAGAGCCATTTGAACCATTTTTTAGTTTTTCCACGCTTAAAACTCCAAATTTACCGCGGTCGCCCCATTAGCTTCAGTATTTGTTGTTAAGAATATTTACGATTCTGTATTCGATGTTAATCCTATATTTTGATTGGTTGGTTGATTTTGGGGTAGGGCCAAATGGCGAGGTCATCGGTCCCATCGGATTAGGGTAGGATGGGGAAGGAAGTCGGCCGTGCCCTTTCAAACGAACCATCCCGGCATTTGCCTGAAGCGGTCTAGGGAAATCACGGATAACTTAAACCAGGATGGCCGGGCGCGGGTTTGAACCGTCGTCCTCCCGAATGCGAGTCCAGTGTGCTAACCACTGCGCCATCTCGCTCGGTTTATGTTTTGGCGCCACGGGAACGTCTAACGTCATTGGTCGATATTTTGAGATCACCTTTGGGTTGCGTTTTGAGGCTCGTTATGAAGTCATTGGTCAAAGTCAACGGACGGTATCGAAAGCTTTGGTTTATGGCAGCTTTGTGTTTTTAGTGTGCGCGTCTGTTGACTGTGTGCTGCCACACGCGCACTTCCATCAGCTGTTGTGTGTCTGGCGCTGCCGACGGAGCTATAGTGTGCCGCAGTCGTGGTGTGCAAGGTAGGCAACAAAAGTGGGGTGGTGCTCAGTTACCTTTATGATCGTTGGAACGGAGTGCAGAAGTCGGCATGCCAACACAGGCGACCCTTCCAAGGAGAGAAAGCACTATTAATGTGCGGCTGGGTATGTTTTGCCTTTCATTTGTGCGTACCTGCATGCCGGCAGTGAAAGCGCCGCTGCGAAGTATTCGTCGGCGTGTGGGCACGCCGGGCTTGACGCGAGCGCTCGGTACCCCTGTCCCCGACTATTGTACCAGTCGGCAGCTCCGCCACGACAGGTCCGCGGCTCTCGGCGCGAAGTACACAGTGTCGCCGTCGTCCGGAAAGATCACAGCCGTGTTGAAGTGAGATGGTCGATCCCACCGACGCCACTAACCGTAAGTTCTCCACTGCCATGTTTCTTTGGTTTCTTCGTTGTTGAGGAGATAGGCATCCTGACAAAAAATGTGAAGCACAGAAAAGATGTGGTCTGATGTCGAGGTAGAATGGTCACCAGAGTGCATTAGTGTTAATCGTGTTTAATGTTGTCACCAAGACTTGAAGGATATACTTGGTGTCCTAGGAAGAATGGTCAGTATTCTGGGATATAGCAGGAACGCTCATTTGAAGCAAAAAATTTCTTGACCTATGCCGAGTGGTTTGCGAGATAGAATACATTCAATGTACATTTCTTTTTAAGCTAGTGCCGCGCACATGCCTTTCTACATATCTACATATATATTCCGCTAGCCACCAAGCGGTGTATGGCGCAGGGCACAATTCGCGCCAAAGTCATATTTACCTCTCCCCCCCCCCCCCCCCCTCTGTTCCACTCGCGGATCGCGCGAGTGAAAAACGACTGTCTGAACGCCTCAGTACGAGCTCTAATTTCCCTTATCTCTGAATGGTGATCATTGCGCGATTTGAAAGTTGGTGGTAATAATATAAGCTCTACATCCTCGGCGAAGATCGGATTTCGGAATTTAGTGAGCAGCCCCTTCCGTTTAGCGCGTCGTCTATCTGCAAGTGTGTCCCACTTCAAACTTTCTATGAGATTGGTAACGCTCTCGCGATGGCTAAATGTGCCAGTCACGAATCTTGCCGCTCTTCTTTGGACCCTCTCAATCCCTTGAATCAGACCAAAGTGGTAAGGGTCCCATACAGACGAACAATACTCTAAGACTGGACGAACTGACGTATTGTAAGCAATTTCCTTTGTTGAAGGACTGCATCGCTTCAGGATTTACCAATAAACCGCAATCTAGAGTTCGCCTTGCCCGTTACTTATGTTTGACGTTTTATTCTACCCCAACCTACATAGTTGCTTTCAACCTCTTCGCTCGGGATATCTTCCTGCCATTAAGTTAGCCCGTAGAATGCGCAGTTCTCCATGGTGCTTCGTGAGTGAATTAATGCATCAGAGACAACCATCGGTTAAATGTGTACACACGCTGCTTGTATTGCTATACATCTACACTGATGAAGAATAGGCAGATGTGGTGTATGTTTACGGCTTCCGCGATTGTAGTGCTGCTACTGGTATCGAAGAATAAAAAATGGTTCAAATGGCTCTAAGCACTATGGGACTTAACATCTGAGGTCATCAGTCCCCTAGACTTAGAACTACGTAAACCTAACTAATCTAAGGAAGTCACACACATCCATGACCGAGGCAGGATTCGAACCTGCGACAGTTGCAGCAGCGCGGTTCTAGACTGAAGTGCCTAGAACCGCTCGGCCACAACGGCCGACGCTGTCGAAGAATACCGTTCGCGCTTTCCGACAAGTCGAATTTCTGACCGTAGAATGTTTACCAGAGATTTCAGCACATTTCAGGCGCGGGTATTATTCCAAATTCCCATTTCTCTTCTGAACGTGTTGCTCAAAACATGCGCAGGAACAGCAGCACACTGTTGAAAGGGTGCAACGTGGTCATGTTGCCTGCATACGACGACTTTCTGCTCGTATCAGTGTCCCATGACGTGTTGAAGATACGTATTTTTTTTAGTTGATACTTTCTAAGACGCGTCCGCCCCGATACCTGAATGGTCAGCGCGGCGGTCTGTCACGCCCAGGGACCCGGGTTCGAGTTCCGGGTGGCTCGGAAATTTTCTCCGCTCAGGGACTGGGTGTTGTGTTGTCCTCATTATCATTTCATCATCATTAGTGGAAGGCAACGGGAAACCACCAGTGGAATCACTTCCCTAGTCGCTCATGCGGTGGACCTCTCTGACGAGGTTTCCTCCATGGCAAGACCTCCGGTAAGGCAGAACACAAAGTTCTAAGACGCACGTGTGCATGTGTAAATCTGACAATGTACTGAACAATACAGAAAATAAAGAACAACGTACTTTAAATGTGTTCTTTCTCGGAAGCTATTCAGAATAGGGCATTTGTCCATATGACTTTTTTTGCTGGAAATGATCGGTCGTGTCGTATCCCTGAATATTGACCGTTCCTCTTCGAACGTCCTGTAATAAGTGGTGTGAACAGCATCAGAGGTTGAGTGATCACTGCGAAGGACACGGGATGCCGCATACTCACCTCAAACAGCATTATCAACGCTTGACACACTTGAACGTGTCTCATTGTGGACCTCCATTCGGCCGGCTAGTCGCATCATGCAATATCCAGATTTGTGGGGAATTCGGAGGCGACACTGGCCCGATATTGGACTACATAGGTGCTTGAGGGCAGCCAGACTCGTCGTCCAAGTCTCAGTCTGCCACACCTGACCACAAGTATACTGCACCTGCCATCCGAGAACAAGTGATGGATTCTGCAACACTCTGTGTCGTCCCGCGCCATTAGTCAGAGACTAGCAACTGATGGACTATGGGGCTACCGGTACTTGTGCAGGTTGCCGTTAACACCACACTACAAACGGCTTTGTTGGGAGTGATACCATGACTAGTAAGCATGGACTGTTGATGAATGTGACCGTATTGTGTTCAGTGATGAATCGCAGTTCTGCACTACCTGGGATGATCATCTTTTATCAGTAAGGCAACTTTATGACCAAAAGTTCCATTCTTTCTACGCTTTGGAGAGGCACACTGGTATTATTCCTGCCGTCATGGTGTGGCAGCCATCGCCTTTGCTTTTAGATCACGAGTGATAGTGATTGAAGAAAGTCTGACTACCAACGCTACGTCGTGGACATCCTGCATCATCATGTGGTACCGATCACGTGACAATACCGTGCCAGTTTTCAATAGGACAATGCACATCCACACATGACACTGTGTGCTTCATGTTGAGGTAGTCCAATGACCAGCAAGATCCCCATATCTGTTCCCGTAAGAACATGTGAGGGACCATCTCGGATAACACCGTCACAGTTCCAGTATACAGGATGTGAACGACCAAGGAGAGTTGTGGGCCATTTTGCCCCCGGAGAACATACAATGCCTTTATGAGATCTCTCGCAATCGAACCAGTGCGTCCATCGAGTGCGGCTGTACTGCCATGTTCTTTATGAATCTGACTCTGCTGTAATCACTGAAACAACATCACTTACCTCACAAGCCGCAAGGTTACGTTTCATTAACATATCGCCTGCTAATGGTTCACCTTTTGTACCAGGTACTGTATTTAAAGCTGTATTCCAGTTAGCTGAATAATATTGGCTCGTTGCTTATGCTGTTCTCACCTGGGACGTGGGATTTCATCGTTCCGCGCGCCAGACTTTGTTTCCATCGCAGTTGATGCACGCTTAGAAACGAGTTGTTACATCACACAGAACGTGATCCTCATAGTGATCTACGGCTGCAACGCCCTCGAGCGGAAGTTATCGGCGGGAAATCCACACCGTTTATTTAGGAAAAGGGACGCGCGTCAAATTACTGCCTTGTATCTATTAAAACGCACATTTGATCCCTTGACCGTATGGCAGCCATATTGCTCTGTCTATAGGTTAAAAACAAATACTTCAGCATTCACGAACATGACGCAAGGCAGCAACATATCTTCCATGTCCAGTCAGTAAGGACAAAAGATTTTGAAACTTCGTTTTCAAATACTGCATTACAGAAGTGCAATAGTCTTCCACACAAGATAAAAATTATTTCATCATTTTCACTTTTTAGTAAAGCCCTAAGGGTTATCAGATTACTGCATATATTCAGTAGCAGAATTTTTAGAAAATCTGCAACGCAAGAGACGTGCGACAACATGGTGCAATGTCTGCTACTGTTAGTCCACGCTCTTTTATAGATAACACCAAAAAAATCATCCCTTGCTTTAGTATTCCCGTCAAATTTTTCCGTACTTCACGTAAGAGTAGATGTGTGTGTATGTGTGTGTGTGTGTGTGTGTGTGTGTGTGTGTGTGGGCGGGTTGGTGTGTGTGTGTGTGTGTGTGTGTGTGTGTGTGTTTGTGTTTGTGTGTGTGTGCATATTTATTCACAATATTTATAAAGGCGTAACGTATTCCACAATCGCATCAATGAATGAATATGTACTCAACAGTGATCGAACAAGTCAGAGTTGTAGAAAGCAGTCTTGCAATTCATTGGTGCATGTAGCTTAACATGTTCACAAAAATCGAACCAACGACTGCTGAACGGAGATCGCTCTTACATATGATGCATAATATCGAGTATTACACGATGTAGTTCTATTAAATAGAAAGAATGTTCCGGAATCTTTTAGAAAGCATGAAAGCGAATAAAAATATATGCTGGAAACCGGATGCGAAACTGCAACCGACAGGACACCCGACGCTGCTATCCACAATGCTATTACCTCATATGATTTTCAGTCTGTTTCATTGATGTTATTGTGGTCTGAAGGGTTTAGCTGCTACCGATATCCCATTAACTGACATTTAATTACAGCATACTTTAATAAAATCGACGCGTTTTTGACGAATCTTCAATGTGCTGCCATAGTTTCATCGCGTGCAAGTTATGATACGAAAGGTATCAAATAGTGGTCATTTCCCGTCATTTTACTATAGCAAATCGTTTCAAAACCGATTCGAGTTTGAGATATCCTCGATGAGCTGCTGCTTTGAAACAGTATACATTCATAGCGTGTAACTTGTTACAAAAACCACCCAACAAACTTCGACTGTAGGGTAAACTGGGATAGATGGCTATGATTGTTTCATAAGTCTGTTTCGCAGCCTAATACACAAGAGAACCTGAAATTTCCGCAAGTTTCCTTTTCAGTTCATAAAAAACGAAATCGTCTTCGTTTACAAAGTATACCAAATTTTCATACTAGCTAAAAATTCTTAAAAAGTATGTAACACTGGGCCATCTTACCGGAGTATCAGGCTTAGATGGCCAGACATGTAAGGAATAGATGGCCATCAGACAAAAAACAATTTCAAATCTAAGAGAAAATCATAAAAACTTCTAAAGGTTTAAACATGTTTTATTGAATCTCTTGATGTAAAAAATATTTTATAAAGACATGAATTGTAGATAAATTATAACAAACAAAACCTCATTCGAAAAAAGAATTTTACAATTCTTGAATTTTGTAATATTTATTTAAATCGATGGAACATACAAGTTTTATATAGAAAAATAACGAGAAATCGTCTCAATTATGCGGTTAGTTGAATCTAGAACCAAGCCTAATTTGTTTACTTTATTAAAAGAATTTTAATCCATATTAACTTACCTACCCCGTCAAGATACAGGATAAAAACCAGGAAAAAGGAGGAGAAGATTTGATTGTGTGTACCATGCTACACCTCTGCATAAGTTGGAACATAGCACATTTAGGGGTAAAATAGCCGTGCAGAAGGCAGATCTCAGGGTCAAATTTATTGTCGAAATCATACGGAACTGTAATCGACGCACGAAAGAGGCTGCTTGCAAAACTCTCGTTCAGGTAATTCTCTGCTGTTGCAGTCTTATCAAGTTAGATGATCGAAAAGATCCAAAGAAGAGCTGCAAAAGTTGTTACGGATTTGATTGGTCAACTTTTAGAGTGTTATAACGGTACCTGGCGCTATCTAGATGCAAAATACTCACGTGAAAGGGAACATGTCACGGTTCACTGGCTCTAATTCATGTTGTCAATGAGAATATCTGCTCTTCGGTGCCAGTTATTGCACTACTTCATGTCTCTTAAAGGTCTGTGCAGTTAGTTGAGAAAGAAGCACACCACAGTTACTTCAATTAATTTCGATCATGATCACATTCCACTACAGCTCCCAGCCCAAAAGATACCGAGCAGCGTATGCCTGGTCCCTAGACTGTGCTGGTCCCTTCCAAACATGCGTTGCTTGCGCCACAGTTAGAATACAGAAAGTAGTTCCTTCAGAGTTTCAATGAATATACAAATATCATACTTTATGGCGTTCTAAGGTATCCTTAAACGCTAAATCTAGCTCTACTCGTAAGAGGATATTCTCCTATACAAATATCATACTTTATGGCGTTCTAAGGTGTCCTTAAACCTTAAATCTAGCTCTACTCGTAAGAGGAAATTCTCCGTAAAGTGCGGCGCATGGCTCAGTAATTCTCACAATGCCTAAGAGCTCAAAATTGCCTCTGGAGACAACCGATGTGCGCCATTAATATTTCTGAGACCTGCAGACTCTCTCGGGTGTCTGCTAGAACGTAAAGACACTACTGTATCGGTAAAGTGACACAGACATGCTCAACAAATTGCAGTGGTAGACACTACAAGGAAGATCTTATCCAACTTGGAGAGTCTTACTCACAAAATCCCCACAGAGCACGTTCCAAAGCGCATCCGCAAACAGACTACTTCCTGCATTACGCATCTCACGTTATAATAATGACGCAGAAGTCAGAGAAATTCGGGATCGTGCAAAAGAATACTTACAATCTTTCTTCCCCCGTACAGTTTGCGAACGGAATAGGAAGAGAGAGAGAGAGAGAGAGAGAGAGAGAGAGAGAGAGAGAGAGAGAGAGGGAAGGAGGGTGGGGAAGCAGCATGAGACTTGTACTATGTACCCTACGCCATAGCCCGTATGGTGCCTTGAGGAGTACAGATAAATGTGGCTCTGTTTGTACATATATTTTTTGTTACGGCGTAAAGTCAAGCGCCGGCACGCCAGTCGGGAACGATAGAGCAGAAATGACTGTGACAGGACGTCAGCCAATTGCACGCTGACCGACCGCTCTCCAGGACGACAACGCGACAGCAGTGGCCCCCCCATATGAAGAGAACATAAGCGTCCCGCCCGACTGCTCGTGACCCAGTGGAACAGCAGCATCACGATTATGCACATGTATAGCAACGACTTAGGAATTGTATATACCGAAGAAGCTTATTTATTTTGTATGTCGCTCTTTGCTTGCGACACATCTATGTAATTCTCAAAGTTAAGTCTTGTCATTTACTTTTCGTAATGAAACTCATTAATACGATTTGTTTGAATTGTTTGTCTAGCGATTCGAGAAAGCAGGTTTCCTTGACACGCCACAATTGACAACTAGGCAGGGTGCAACATTTGACGACTAGGCAGGATTTAACATTTTTAACAGATCTTGTCATTTAGACATCGGTGATTTCAACGGACATTTTATAAACATCTTGTATTTGATGTTGTTATTCTGGTCTTTAGTCCGAAGACAGGTTTGCTTTAGCTCCCCATGGAAATGTACTTTGTATAAACTTCTTCGTCTTTGCATAACTACTGCCACATGTCCATCTTGTAATGGTTCTTTATTTGCGAAACCATTACCACCCGCCAACCCAATTTTTCGATACCGTAGATTAATGAATATTTTTCTACGTAATGTCTCATATTTTTCACTCTATTCAAGTTTTATTTTATTTTTATGTGTAGGTACGTCGATATTTTGAGATGTTGAAATCGATATAATATCTAGTGTGAATATTTTTGTACTTATTGTTATCTTTGAGGCTGGCTTGTGACTTTTGTCGCGGAAGCGTACAGAGCAGTGAAGTTTTGTGTTGAATAATATGAACAGTCTTGACTTTGTGTTGGAAATGAAAAGATGAGTCTGAACTGTGGACAATGAAAAATGTTGTGAGTTTTATTAAGAGCAGCAACAAAATTGTATGATGAATTTATGTTTTGAACATGCGAAAGTGTAAAAAGTTTAATAAATGTGAATTTTTGTGAAAAATTGTCTTCGTAAGTTCTTCAAGTCGGCGTAATTAACATCCGAGTGCCTCTCGCACCAACAGCGATAGTCATGCTACCTAGATAACAATTTTAATTAAGAGCCAAAGCCAGAGCGAAATCGTCGTTGGATTGCTAATACAACATAAGTGATATTGTTAATTTTCTTCAGTGAGTGCAATCAATTGATGTAGCAATACCTGCCACATTAAAGACCTTTTAGTTGCGCAATAAAAAGATCATACTTTGAGTGCGCGACGTGATAATTTTTGAACTAATTAACTGTTAGTGAAGGTATGGTTATAATCTGAATATACTTGGTATAGTTAAGCCTTGGTATCTCCTAAGTTTTACCCGCCATAGCTCATCTATTATGAAATTGACGATTCCTTGATGTCTCAGAATGTTACCTATCAACCGATAACGTGTTTTTGTTAGTTTGTGCCATAAAGTTCTTAGCCTTCAATTCTGTTCAGTATCTCTTCATTAGATGTCCGACCTACCTACCTAACTTTCAGCATTCTTCTGTAGTGCTGCATTCCAAAAAGTTCTATTCTATTCGTGCTTGAACTGTTTATCCTTCATGTTTCACTTCTGAACGAGGCTTCAACCCAGCCGAACACCACCAGAAAAAATTTCTGAGATTTATATTTATATTCAATGTTGAAAAATCTCTCTCTTTTTTTTCATAACCGCTTTTCTTGCTATTCACACGAGTCTATTCCTCTTCATCTCTGACAACAACAACATATATTCTCTTCAACATGTTTAATACATTCAAGCCTTGGTCTCGCTCTAGAATTTGTACAACTCCTCCACCTCACCCCTTCAACACACACTTCCTACCATTAACAAACAGGAAGTGTCCTATCAACCAGTTCATTCTTTTAGTCAAGTTGGGCAAAAATTTCATGTATCGCCAGTTGCATTCTATTCCTCCTCATTAGTAACTCGATCTATCCATCTAAGTTTCTACATTCTTCTACAGCACTACATTTCGAAATCTTGTGTTCCATTGTTGATGTAGTCCTTATCGTCCATGTGTCACTTCCGTGAGAAATACCTTCACAAAATACTTCTTCAAACGCAAATTTCTATTCGATGCCAACAAAGTTATCATTTTCATAAATGCTTTTCGTGCTGTTGTCACTCTAAATTTTGTATCCTGTTTACGACGACCGTCGCCAATTATTTTTCTGCCCAACGTACGATAAGCTTCGACTACATTCTCACATCCTAATCTAATTCTATCAGCGTCACCTGATTTAACTCGACTACATTCAATTATCCTTGTTTTACATTTGTTGATATTCGTCTTATAACCTCATTGCCAGACACATTTCATTTCGTTTAAATGCTCTTCCAAATTCTTTTCGAACTCTGGCAGAATTACTATGGCTAGGACAGTCCTTAAAGTTTCAATTTCTTCTCCTTGAACATAAATATCCTTTCCAAATTTCTCCTTGCTTTACGTCAAAGAATGCTCATCATTCAGATTTAATTACGTCGAAGTAATGCTACAACACTGTCTCAATCCCTTCTCAACTACTGCTTCCCTTTCACGCCCCTCGACTCTTATTATTGCAGTATGGCTTCTGCAAAAGTTGTTGTAGCTAATTCTTTTGTCCCTTTATTTCGTCCCTCATACATTGACAATTCCAGGAGATCTGGTAGGCGTGGATTCACAGTTAGCTAGTAATTGTGAGCCGTTATACGTGAGTATAGAAGAGGGCCCACGGTTTGGTGTCACTTGGGAGCGTGTGGTGGTGTGCTGGAATTGGAAACGCGGCGCAGCGCCGCGCGGCGGGTCTGCCCGCTAGAAAGCGAGCGCGGCCCCTGAATGCCAAACGGGCGGCGACCCGGCCACGAGCTGACACCACACCACGGCACGCGGGGAGGCTAGGGCAGCTCAGGGCACTGAGTGCGTGCGCTGCGGGTAGCCTAACGGCGCCTAGCAGCGCGGCCGCTAGGTGAACACCCCAAGCTTCACACACAACGCGGTCTGGTACACTGTATGAAGAAAAAACGAAGGACGCACAAGACGTGGTCGAGTGTCAGAGTAATTTCGTACACGTACACACCATTGCCGTTTATGTAAATAATTAGAGCTGTAGTGCTGTGTGACAGATAGAAAGGCACCAAAGTGCTGTAGTGTTGTTCACATTGTTACCAGACCTGTTGGACTGCAGTGGTTCCCAACCTTTCTTAGACCATTACCCCTGACTGCAACCAGACATTAGCTAGTACCCCCAACTCCCTCCTGCTATCTGTTGCCCCTCGCCCACATTACCATCAACTTTAGCACCTAACTAAACTATAAAACGAAAGGCTTTTCTTGGAACACTTTTAGTTTTAAAAATATGAAAGATGGCTCCAGAATGAAATTTTCACTCTGCAGCGGAGTGTGCTCTGATATGAAACTCCATGGCAGATTAAAACTGTTTGCCGGGCCTACATTAGAACTCGGGACCTTTGCCTTTTGCCGTTCGGGGTGGCCGAGCGGTTCTAGGCGCTACAGTCTGGAACCGCGCGACCGCTACGGTCGCAGGTTCGAATCCTGCCTCTGGCATGGATGTGTGTGATGTCCTTAGGCTAGTTAGGTTTAAGTAGTTCTAAGTTATAGGGGACTGATGACCTCAGAAGTTAAGTGCCGTAGTGCTCAGAGCCAGGCGACTGAGCTACCCAAGTACTACTCACGACCCGCCCTCACAGCCTTACTTCCACCAGTACCTCGTCTCCTGCCTTCCAAACTTCACAGAAGCTCTCCTGCGAAAGGTCCCAGGAAGTTTTACGTGAAAGATGAATGATTTGTGTGTGTTAAACTCAGTGATGCAGCAACTTGCGGTGCATCGCAAGTGTTGCCCACAACTCTTTCTCAGATAAGAAAGCTAACTATCCATAGTGAGGCTAGACACACGCTGTAAAACATACTTCCCTCCCCCCCCCCCCCCCCCCCCCCGCTTAATGCATGCTTTTGGACTTGACTTCTTTGTGCCACACTTACATTGTACAGTCAAAGGGGGACTGGAGGTGATGAAAGCTCAAAAAGTAGTAAGACTCCTTCACACAGCGAAACTAGAATTATGTTCTACTACAATTTCAAAAGAAAAATTTCAAATATTTACCGAAAAATGTGAAAAAATATAATATAGTACGATATAATAAAAAAATAAAAATTATAATATAATATCGGCACTCAATATTGCCATTAGATACCGGTATATCGATGTATCTGGAAGTGAAATATCGTCGATATACATAGATATTTCTGGGAGTAATACCGATACAGAGATACTTTATCAACAGCAGGAGGGGAATGGAAAGCATCCCCAGAAAACACAACTCCGCCTTGAAATTTAGTTGATATATCGATATGTCGGTACCTCTTCGCTATATATCGATAGCATATAAGGATATTTCTTAAATATCGATACATCAGATTCTCGATATTTTTTAAAATATCAACAGTCCTATACCAATACAGACTGGCCACCTCGTGGCAGTTTCTGGTATTCAGTTTAGCACTGATTGTGAGGAGGGACACATGCGACTCCAGTCTTTGTATGAGCGCTATTCCATTTGGTATGTTTATATTTTTTAAATATTTTTTGTAATACCTACCGTATCTTTACTCTCGGAAGACTTTTGTGTATTACGCTTGTGGTTATGGGTTTGCACGTTTGTTTGGCAGACGTTCTGAAGATGAACTGCACCCGAAACGCATCAACACAATAATTTTTTTACCAAATGACAAATTCGTACTTAGCGACCTATTCAGCACTGACATACATCCTCCCACGTCCTGTGTGACTTTATATCGCAACTAAAGTGAACTAGATTTTAACATCATTTGGCTGAAGAGCAGAAATATCTATGCTACCAAGAAACCACCGACAGCGTGAGAAGTAATGAAATAAAGAAAAAAAAGTAAAATAAAATATCCCGGCAGTGTCGGCTCCTGAAGATCAAAATGGTGACCACTCTGTCTCAAGTTGAAAACATGTAAGGCGAAATATGTTTGCGAATCTCAATCTTTCTAGTTTCAAGTATGAACAGAAGAACATTGTGAACGAATGTACTGGATGTCTCTAAACAGATTAATCTGAAAAGTCAGCGTTTGCGCAAACACTTCGCTATTGTCGTCAAACACCAGCAACTGTGGAAGTACAAGATGTGTACGTCGGCTGCTCCGTTATTGGAGATGTCTCACCGATAACGGATTCTCACATCCTTCGCTCTCAGGGACTGACGTGTCTCGTCATCTTCGGAACCAGCATCACTCGATACGGACAGCGTGCAATACTTTGTCCCTTGCAGCGGCTTGTTCGTAGCCATAGACTTCACGCCTCATGGATGCGTCGTGCGGGTAGCAGAGATATGGAAGGGTCAGGCGGCGCGTCCGCTTAGCACTGTTCCGATGGCTTCATAAGCACCGCGGGTAATGAAGGTACACAAACACACACACACACAAGCACGCACGCACACTCACCTTCTCGGAGGTGGTGAATGATGATAACTTAAGTGATAAACAGACAATCATACAGCTGAAGTTTGATTTTCGTATACAGTATCGCATGGTGAAGAGTGATCCCGAAGCATTCGCCTTACAGGAAGTCGATTACTTCTGTTCTTTGAGAACTTTTACGGGGCTATAGCTAGTACATTTCGTGCTTAGCGGAAACGATGCATGGAACGAAATGTGCATTCACCGCTGCTAGTATGGTAGTACTGCGGGAAAGTTTGTATTGTGACGAGCGAGGATTCTTTAGGAAGTCGACCTGGGATAGACTTCTGCTCTTATTACACGTTGAAATTGTGCAGTTTCGAATATGTTTCTTAGTTCCGTCTTTTGCAACACAAAGACTTTTTTCAGAACTCATGTGTCATCATCAGTGCGTCTCGCTTATACTTCCATGGTCATCATTTATAGTTTGTGCTATGTTGTTGGTGGCAGGGGGGGGGGGGGGCAGGCCGGTAGGCAAACAACCGCGATCGGCAATAGAGCTCTGTGCTGCGCTACGCAATCGAGCTGCGGCTCACAGATATGCACAGGGGTGCCTCAAACTGAGGACATCCCAGAGTGCCTCTGAGAGCTACAACTCCTACAATCGCTTCTCGGCTGGTGGCAACATCAATTTGTTGGTTTTATTATTTTTTTAATTGGATCAGGGTTCTTTATTTATGATAATATACAGTCAAACCACCAACAAGTTTTGTAGCTACACAAACAACAGATCCTTTACACCACAAATAAATAGCTTCATCTTGACCCACCTTCCGACGTCCACGGCTCCTCAGTACAAAAGGCATTGAAAAATAGAAATACGATGTACCAATATCATTATTAAAAACATGTTGAAGCAAATGTCGGTAAAAAGAGAAAACATGTGACATTTTCGATAATCGAAATACCATATTAATTTCGCAAACATGGAAAAGATACGACAAAATGAGTTCAAAATACGAAATAGTTACGTCTGTTTCAATACTGAACGCTTTTATGTCTTGTTTAGCGCGACGGGGATCTAATGGGACTATTTTGCGGAGTAATCTCAGTGTATTTCATAAGAACATGGTTTCTGGCGATAAGTATATTTGATTCGGACATGTGCTGTTATTATGACCAGAAACAGAATGGTTTCGAAGTACCTTTTCGCACTCATCGTGGAGAGTTCTAAACCTGTCTCAAAAGGTGAAACTCCCTACTTTGTTTTCAGACAAATAACTTTCATTTGACGGGAGATATTGTGGCTGCTTAACGTACAACGCTAGAACTTACTCTCGTTAGAAACATAAATGGTTGCCGTCTACGTATCGCACTACATAAAGCACGGCAGACAAACGACACAGGGCATGCCTGTTATAAAATTAGCAATTTTCATTTTACGTTTGTAACAACTCAAAGCAAGCTCTTCTGTGCGCACGGAAGACCACTGATCCGATGCTGAGTATACAAATTAATCCTCTTGTTTGCTCCATTTTTGAGACTCATTGTGGAGGTTACGTGAAGATTGGCATATATTTCCTATGACTTATTTTAAATTTATTTCTTGTATATATCAAATTCTTAAAACTTATATCCCTGACACTATGTGATAAATTTCATCTTCGATCACGTCAGGTTAAATTAGATCTGTGAAGTGTTTGTAGACAGTTGAAAACAAATGTGCGCCTTGAGGTTTTTCACTGTTTTTTTTTCCACTATTTCTCACATATTTCTACACTCGATTCACGAAATACGAAACATAACATCTAACTTTCCCATAACAGGAAAATCCATTTCACCACACTCAAGAACAAATGTAAATTATGTATTAGATGATTTGCACCTGAGGATGGATCCACAGGGCCCGAAAAGTATCGTGTAATTTAATAAAACATGAAAAAATTATGTCTTAAGGGGCTTTTACTAAACTTATATATAGTGAATAAAGTCACTTTCATAGCTGCAAAGTATGGATAAAATCAAAATGAAAAGAAGGTGCTTCGTGTTGCAAAGTATTATTTGACGTATTTGTATGTGTATATTTTATAAAGCAGATAAACGTTGATGTTTAAAAATGTTTGGAGGAAACTTTCCTGTTCTTTCAATTCTCGGCCATGTCGAAAATGCATCCATGACCTTTATGAATTTTGCTTTGGCTGCTAATAAACTTTACTAATCACTTCTAGTTCCTAAAAGCCAATGTCGTATTCCGACATTTCGTAACGCGGATGGTGCCTCACAACGTCAGTTTCACCGCTGAATTCTGGGCTAAGCGGCGTGGCGTTGTGTTGATTGATGTTCTTTCTAATACGAAGACGCCACCCTTTGACGGCCACGGTGTGTTCCGTTTAAATCCAGAATGAATGAATTGTTAGGCTTTAGGAAGACACAAGGGCCTTTTTTTCAGCACCAGATCGCAGTGTTCCTTTTTATTATTATTATTCTTTGGATAGTGTCTTGGAAAGGTATTATGAGATGAACATCACCAAAACTATACCATGGTAACCAACTGTAGTCGAATTAAGTCAGGTGACGTTGAGGGAATTAGGGTAGAAAATGAGGCACTGGAAGTAGAAGGAAAGTTTTGCTATTTTGAGAGGTGAAATTACTGACGACGGTAGAAGATGAGAGGCAACAGCAAGAAAAGCGTTCCTGATAAATTTGTTAACATCGAATATAAGTTTCAGTGTTAGTAAGTATATTCTATTCAGAGAAGAAGAGAATAGAGGCTTCTGAAGTGTGGTGCTACGGAAAAAAAGCTAAGATTGGATGGGTGTGGATGATAATCAATTAAGAGGTACTGAAGCGAATGAGAGACACAGATTTATGTCATAAATTTATGTTATTACGTGAATGTGCTGTGTACTGGTTAACGTGTCTACCGACAACAATTGATCCCAGGGTCCACCCCGATAGCTGAGTGGTCAGCGTGACGGATTGCCGTCCTACGGGCCAGGGTTCGATTCCCTGCTGGGTCGGAGATTTTCTCCGCTCAGGGGCTGGGTGTTGCGTTGTCTTCATCATCATTTCATCCCCATCCGGCGCACAGGTCGCCCAATGTGGCGTTGAATGTAATAAGACCTGCAGCAAGGCGGCCGGACCTGCCCCGCAGGGTGCTTCCCGGCCAATGATGCCAAACGCTCATTTCATTTGATTTCACTGATCCCAGGCATAGACAAATATTTTTCCTCGATGGCAGAACGAAAATAACTTCCAACCATCCTGAAGATGGCAGCTGCAGTCTACTGTTAGATGACGTAATGGCTATGGTTTCGAGAACGGGCGAGAGTGAGCACGGCAGGGGGAACTTACTGCTGGCGATATTTTCATCTCACTCCGCCGTGGAGTGGCGCCTCAGATGGCGGAATAGCGTTCAACCAGTGGGATAAGGTCCGTAATTGTCCGTGTATTTAGTTAAGATTAAGTCAGGAGTAAGGTGTCAAAGTATCGGCATTTATTTCAGGTTGTGCACTGCGTGTGAAAGCGCTTCACTAACAACAACTGTTTTGTGTTTGAATTGCAGGACAGAGTGACGTGGTCGGCTACAGGGAGGGCCCAGCATCAACCCAGCACCATCACAGCGACCTACTGCAGTAAGTCCTGCGCTGAATTTCTTTTAATAAACTTTCAGTCCCTTCTCGTATATGAAGGGCGAGATGTTATAGAGATATTATAAGTCTGTTACCTACAAACAAAGCAGACTGTTTTCTGTGTAACATTATTACTGTATAGAAACATCTACATCTGAGTTCACTCTTAAGTGCTTGGCAGAAGGTTCATCGAACGACCTTCAGACTATGTGTCTACCGTTGCAATCTTGAACAGCGTGCAGGAAAACGAACACTTAAATATTACCGTGAGAGCTCTGATTTCTGTTATTTTATTTCGATTATCATACCGCCCTGTCTAGATGGGCATCAACAAAATACTTTCTCATTCGGAGGGCAAGGGTAGTGATTGAAATTTCGTGGAGAGATAGCAACGCAACGAAAAAAGCGTTTGTTTTAATGATTACCATCCCAATTCGTGTCGCCTATTCCTCCATAGTACAAAACGAGCTGAGTTCTTTAAGCTTTTTCAATGTCATACGTCAATCCTATCTCGTACGAATCGCACACCGCGCATCAGTACTCCAGAAGAGGACGTGCAAGCTTAGTGTAGGCAGTCTCTTTAGTCGACCTTGTAAGGTGCCTCTTACGTGAGGAAGACATTTTTACCAGTTTTAATAAATTATTGTTTCTCATTGATGTATTCACGATAGTCAGGAAGTGCTGTAGTCCGTAGCCGGCCGGCCATGAGTCGGAGAGCATTTCCCACGCTGGCTGGCTAGGTGACGAAGCGACCATATGTCGCGCGTAGTGGGGAGGGACTCGGCGCTGGACCTTAGCAACAAGCGTCAGCCTGGGAAATATACATGACGGGAAGTACCACCATCGTGGCGCCAAAGTCACAGATTTTGTTTATTTATGTTTAATAATTAAAGTCATTTGTGACAACATGAATACTAGGAGGAGCCTCTGGATGTTTGAAACTACACTCCTGGAAATTGAAATAAGAACACCGTGAATTCATTGTCCCAGGAAGGGGAAACTTTATTGACACATTCCTGGAGTCAGATACATCACATGATCACACTGACAGAACCACAGGCACATAGACACAGGCAACAGAGCATGCACAATGTCGGCACTAGTACAGTGTATATCCACCTTTCGCAGCAATGCAGGCTGCTATTCTCCCATGGAGACGATCGTAGAGATGCTGGATGTAGTCCTGTGGAACGGCTTGCCATGCCATTTCCACCTGGCGCCTCAGTTGGACCAGCGTTCGTGCTGGACGTGCAGACCGCGTTAGACGACGCTTCATCCAGTCCCAAACATGCTCAATGGGGGACAGATTCGGAGATCTTGCTGGCCAGGGTAGTTGACTTACACCTTCTAGAGCACGTTGGGTGGCACGGGATACATGCGGACGTGCATTGTACTGTTGGAACAGCAAGTTCCCTTGCCGGTCTAGGATTGGTAGAACGATGGGTTCGATGACGGTTTGGATGTACCGCGCACTATTCAGTGTCCCCTCGACGATCACCAGTGGTGTACGGCCAGTGTAGGAGATCGCTCCCCACACCATGATGCCGGGTGTTGGCCCTGTGTGCCTCGGTCGTATGCAGTCCTGATTGTGGCGCTCACCTGCACGGCGCCAAACACGCATACGACCATCATTGGCACCAAGGCAGAAGCGACTGTCATCGCTGAAGACGACACGTCTCCATTCGTCCCTCCATTCACGCCTGTCGCGACACCACTGGAGGCGGGCTGCACGATGTTGGGGCGTGAGCGGAAGACGGCCTAACGGTGTGCGGGACCGTAGCCCAGCTTCATGGAGACGGTTGCGAATGGTCCTCGCCGATACCCCAGGAGCCACAGTGTCTCTAATTTGCTGGGAAGTGGCGGTGCGGTCCCCTACGGCACTGCGTAGGATGCTACGGTCTTGGCGTGCATCCGTGCGTCGCTGCCGTCCGGTCCCAGGTCGACGGGCACGTGCACCTTCCGCCGACCACTGGCGACAACATCGATGTACTGTGGAGACCTCACGCCCCACGTGTTGAGCAATTCGGCGGTACGTCCACCCGGCCTCCCGCATGCCCACTATACGCCCTCGCTCAAAGTCCGTCAACTGCACATACGGTTCACGTCCACGCTGTCGCGGCATGGTACCAGTGTTAAAGACTGCGATGGAGCTCCGTATGCCACGGCAAACTGGCTGACACTGACGGCGGCGGTGCACAAATGCTGCGCACCTAGCGCCATTCGACGGCCAACACCGCGGTTCCTGGTGTGTCCGCTGTGCCGTGCGTGTGATCATTGCTTGTACAGCCCTCTCGCAGTGTCCGGAGCAAGTATGGTGGGTCTGACACACCGGTGTCAATGTGTTCTTTTTTCCATTTCCAGGAGTGTATTTATCATAATTTTGCCGCGTTAAAATTCACAACTGTTCATTAAAAAAAGCATATCTTAGTAAGTACGAACGTGATCGGAAATCCACGAACTGTGACGAAACTAGTAAGACATACGGACTGCGCACCAAAGTCTGCAGTCGGCGGGCATTCTGAATGTTAATTTCGAGTAAATAGATACCCCAAAGTTGATCGACAGCAATATCAGATAATTAGCTTCCACCGACAGAGACATCCAATGCGCCAATGAAGAATCTGCACGGAACGATATTTACGAGAGCTGCACCGCGCACAGGTAGGAGGAAATCCGACGACACGACCCACCAAGGCGGATCAAGGAAGGTCCGACTTACACTCGCAAATTCTGAATGGAAATGCTGACCAGTCATACTGTACGTCACGTATACCACCCTCTACGGACTCGCGTCTAAGCTGAGTAATAACAGTATCAGTTTAGAAGCGAGGGGATCTTGCAACCTGTTGCATATTCTAAGTATTCTGCCAGTAAAACGCAGTCTTTCGCTTGTCTTCCTCCAACAATATTATATGATCGTCCCCATTTAAGTTGTTCCTAACTGTAACGCCTAGGAACTTAGTTGAATCGTCAGTCATTAGATGTGTGTGATTTATCGTGTAATTTCTTTTAGTACTCATGTGGTTGACGTCATACATTTTCCTGTATAGAGTCAATGGCCAAATTTAGGACCATAAAAATGTCGTATCAAAATCACTTCGTAATTGGTCTTCGTTTTGCAACTGAACTTCTGACGACTTTACTAGACGCTGAACGACAGCATCATCGCAGACAATCAAAGAGGATGTTTGGACCTGAATCCGGCCACCCATGAATGGGACTGCAGTGTATCAAATTGTTCAAATGGCTCTGAGCACTATGGGACTGTGGTCATCAGTCCCCTAGAACTTAGAACTACTTAAACCTAACTAACCTAAGGACATCACACACATCCATGCCCGAGGCAGGATTCGAACCTGCGACCGTAGCAGTCGCGCGGTTCCGGACTGCGCGCCTAGAACCGCTAGACCTCCGCGGCCGGCTGCAGTGTATCACTTCACTCGGTAATTTTTGAAATTATGATTGGTTGTGAAACCGCGGTGAGTTGGAAATGGCAGCGGGTGACAGAAAAGTTTGCTACACCGCTACAGCTCGCGTTCCGTCCTGCCGGTAGCGATCCCACCAGTAAGAAGAACCTGCTGCGCGGCCAGCGGCGGTGAAGGCCACCGAGCGAGACGGACGACCGCATTTTGGCCCGCCTTCGTCTCTTCTTGTGCCCGTCACGTTTGACTTTTCGTGACGCAAATTACTGAATCACTGGCGTGCGAATACAACACGCACAAAAAAGGCATTTCTTATAATTTTTCGCCGGAATAACTAAATTTCGTTTTTGTCGTGCTTCTCGACCTCACTGCGACGCTGAATGTCGTTCTCAGTTCTTAGTGCAGTGCAGCAAGTCAGGTCCACTTGGATAGCAGAGTCATTGTGTACTTCTCTGCAAAACGTAACGGCGAGGTAGATGAGGTACATAACATACCGGGTGGTTGTAATCAAATTTTCCCTGTTTAATACGTTATAACACGGAAAGTGACTACCGTACGAGGACCGAACTTGGCAGTGTTAATGTCAAGGATATGGGGAAGAGAACTAATGCAGAATCAATTGAAACACTTTTAATGTGCTACTACGGTCCACCATACCATTACAAAGCGGTATCATTACTGCTACGAAGGGGGGCTCGGTATGGCGCCCATTAGTGTCCAGAAGAGTGTGAAGCGCAGGATTGCATTCTGCACAGCAGAACGAAGCATGTAGATAGATTTGTTTGCTATCTCTCTTGATACGCTGCGCTTCAGATCAGCACATGTGTGAATGTTTCCCTGGTAAACCCTGTCCTTCAGATAGCCCCACAACCAGAAATGACAGGGAGTGAGGTCAGGTGATCGTGTCAGCCAAGCATTTGGAAGCGATCGGCAGATTTTTTTTTTTTATTATTATTCGCGTCAGAAGCACCATGGATACAGGAATATAAAAAAATGAATGAATAGCACACAGAAAAAAATTAATTACAGGCATATGAAAATATATATAAATATATATACAAGTATGTGTGCACAGAAACAAAATGTTATAGGCATTTGGCCCATAAGCGGGCTACGTCGACAGCATTTGGGGTTGCCAACATCAGATCCTCTAAAGTGCAGTGTGATGGACATTCAGGGCAGTTATACATGCGCTGGGTCGTCTGCACCTCTCCACAGTCGCAGAGGTTAGATGTAGTAGAATATCCCCACTTCAGAAGGTTATCTCTTGACCGTGCAGTGTTGGTGCGTAGCCTGTTTAGTGATCTCCAGACCACCCAGTCCTCATCGTAACCTGGTGCCAATTCTTCCTTTGGTTCCATCCAGTGCCCTTCTCCCGACCGCTTGCATCTCTCCACCCTAGATCCAGGTTGGTCGCTAAAATCTTCGGTTGCTCTGAGAAAACAGCGTCTAGATTTCAAGCGTTTGGTGGCTGGTTGAGTTTTGTGGAGGGGGTGGCTCTCTGCCATCTCAGCCCTCGCTCTTTCACTATAGGCTGCCGCTTCTCTTCGCACTGCAGGAGGTGCAATCCCAGCAAGATGGTCGAGCTTGTCTGTTGGCGTCGGTTTCAGACATCCAGTGACGAGCCTACAGGTCTCGTTCAGAGAAATGTTGACCGGTTTAGCGTGGATAGAGTTGTACCAGACACTGCTTGCATATTCGCCTGCTGGGAAGCAAACTGCTAGTACTGTGGTCCTCACTACCTCTGGCTTTGCGCCCCAGGAGGAGTTCGTTATTTTCCGAAGAATATTACGAGCTGCCGCTCACCTTCATTTTGGTGTTAATACAGTGCTGTTTGTATGTCAGAGCCCTGTCTAGGGTTACTCCTAGGTATTTGGGGTTAACGCAGTGTTCAAGGAGTGTGTCCTTCCAGAAGACACGCAGCTTACGGGATGCCTGCTTGTTACGGAGATGGAAGGCGCAAACTTGTGTTTTGCTAGGGTTCGGCTTGAGTTGATTGTCGGCGTAGTACTGACAGAGCATGTCTAGCGCATCCGTGAGCTTTGTCTCAACATCCTCAAAGGAGTTACCCTGTACGGCCATAGCACGGTCATCGGCGTAGATATAGTTTTCCGTACCAGCTGGCAGTGGTTGATCGTTGGTGTATATGTTAAAAAGTAAGGGTGCCAGTACGCTGCCCTGAGGGAGACCATTTTTTCTGGGCCCGCCACCTGCTATGCATCCCTTGGAATTCCACAGAGAACCTACGGTTCTCTAACAGACTTCTAACTGTGGATGTGAATCTAAAGTCCCTGGTAATGGCATACAGCTTCTTCATTAGCAGACGTAAGTTGACGGTGTCATATGCGGCTGTCAAGTCTATAAAGGCGACACCGGTTATTTTCCGGTTCTCATAGCCGTCTTCAATCAGCTGCGTGAGGTTAATTCGATCGTTTCCAAATGTGTTTCGGAGGAGCAGGTGAACTTCACGAGCGACGTGCAGTGGAACTCCATCTTGCACGAAAAGTTGAGTTCAATACGTCTCTGTGCTGTAGGGCGGGTATGACATGCACATCGCAGTAACGCTGGCTTGTCACACTGTACGTCTTTAGTTCTGGAGTGCCAACCTGTTCAAAAAAGAATGGGCTAATGACGGGCGTAGCTGTGAAGCCACACCATACTGCGACACGTTCACTATACAGAGGAACTTCATGCAGAGTGACTGGAGGTGAAGATCCCCACACTCGGCAGTTCTGTGTGTTCACCTCGCCCGTCACAGAAAAATGAGCTTCGTCTGTCTATAGGATGGTCCAGAGCCTGTCCTCGCCAACTTCAATTTATGCGTGAAAGTGGAGAGCGAAGTCAAACACGTCGCTGTGCGTCCTGTGGTGCAGAGTGTTGTACGATATGGATCTTGTACGGATACCATTCGTGAATGCTTCAAAACACCTTCCGTACAGTGGGCCGCGGGATGTTCAATTCCCGTGACAAAGCACGCACACTGCCTGACGATCGGTAGTTTGATGTCTGCCGTAGCAACAGCGATTTCATCAACCACCTGTGGTGCAACCGGTCCTCGCATCTGCCCGGGCTGAAGCCCAGTTCAGCAGTTGATTCGAACTTTTTCATCATGCTCCGCACAGCAGGTGAAGAAAGAGAACCATTCCGTGATGCATTGAGCTGGCAATATTCTCGAAGCGCAGCTGCAGAATTACTGTTCTTTAATAGAGCGCCACCAGTAACGCCGTGCTCCTTTTGTCCAAGGTCATGTTGACACGTCAACAAGTGCACTGCGACTCGTCAGGTCTGTGAGAGTATGGATCACGATGACTGATCACGGCACCTGGTGGAAGTGGACCGGGGGGTGTTGACGCATGGAAATCATGCACCCCATACTCTGGATATTAATGCTACCAAGTCTGGTACTCGTACGGTAATTAGTTCCCGTGTTAAATGGGGAAAGTTTAATTATAATCTTTCGGTATTAAATACTCGCAGGAAATGAACGGAAGTGCGGGAGCGTCTTGCCAGATTTCCTCTAGTCGCGCACAGACAGCTGGACGCCATATGGCATGAGGTCAGACTGTAGTGCCAAGTGGGGCTGGCTCCGCAACACGAAGGAGTTGAAGGAACGGGAAAACGGGAAATGACAATTTGTGTCTATCAGCAAGCAGTTGCAGAGTACTGTGTTGGTGTTCCTCATTATAACGTGGCCCGGACACAACGCCTGAACGGCTACACGCGGGGAAGAATGTCCGGGAAAAATTTTTGACTCTTAGCCAACTGTCATTCAGTCAATATGGTGTACTCAGTAATGAAACAAAACAGTAGGCTCTGCCAGAAATATCGATTCTTAGACAATGTGTCTTATAGTGTATTTTAATACCACAGTATGTCATCTTAGGCAGTTTATAACTCTTAAAACACTTGATAATGGCACTTTGAAGCCCAAATCATGAGTGTGTAAGTGTAAATGTAACACTGTAAATAAACAACAGTCTAATGGCGGTACTGGCTTTAAAGAGTTACAGAGTATAACAGAGCCGGCTGGTATGGCCGAGCGGTTCTAGGCGCTTCAATCCGGAATCGCGCAACCGCTACGGTCGCAGGTTCGAATCCTGCCTCGGGCATGGATGTTTGTGATGTCCTTAGGTTAATTAGGTTTAAGTAGTTCTAAGTTCTAGGGGACTGATGACCTCAGATGTTAAATCCCACAGTACTCAAAGCCATTTGAACCATTTAGTATAACGGACGTGTATCGACTGTACAATTCAGATACTGTCATCTCGATGTCAGAGCCGCGACTGGCTACCGCAGTCTGTGCATGACTTTAGCCTGGGCTGTGCTCTGTGAGTGAAGAACATAGGTGGCTATGCGGATTTCGTTAGACGATGGGTGATTCACTTATTTCTCTGTTGTCGGAAGTTCGCGACTGACATATTGGTTGATTCTGGGGAGGGGACCAAACTGCAAGGTCATCGGTCCCATCGGATTAGGGAAGGATGGGGAGAGAAGTCGACCGTGGCCTTTCAAAGGAACCATCCCGGCATTTGCCTGAAGCGATTTAGGGAAATCACGGAAAACCCAAATGAGGATGTCTGGACGCGGGTTTGAACCGTCGACCTCCTGAATGCGAGTCCAGTGCTAACCACTGCGCTTCCTCGCTCTGTGACAAATCTGACGCAGCAAGGCACTATTCAAGAATATCGCAGCGAAAAACTACTTTCGCAATATTGCCATTGTCTGCTTGAATACCCAATATTTCGGTATGGCTTCTTTTAGTATAAACTATCTGATCACGGGTGGATCGATTCTTCATAAATCATGCTAGATATAGCTACACGGCCGAAATGGCTGCACTGAATTTTTGTGAATGAATATTTTAAATTTTGGAAATTTGTGGTAAGGTCTTATGGGACTAATCTGTTGAGGTCATCGGTCTCTAAGTCTACACACTACTTAATCTAACTTAAACTAACTTACGCTATGGACAACAGACAGAACCATGCCCGAGGGAGGACTCGAACCTACGACGGGGGAACCGCACAGACTGTTGTGACGAGGCGCCCTAGACAGCGCGGCTGAATAATTTTAATTCTCTTGGACGATGATGGTGTCTTTCAAAAACTTTCTTTTTTCTGTAGTTTGCTTAATATGGACGATGGTGGTGATCATAATAACAATGGAGGATGCGTCAGGGACACGAACCAGAACCTGTTTTACTTGCTCAATGTTCTTCCAAAAGACGCCAACAAGCTCCACTGATGATCATCGCATCCTTGTCATTGTTCACCATCGCTATTACAGCCAGCCGAAGAGGACTCGACGACCGGACGAAAGGCGTAGCGAGGCACCGATAGGACCCATCAGTGGCAGTAGCTATTAGCAGCTCCGGCTGTCACCCCTGGTATGCGATACGAGGAAGGGCTGGACTGGTGCCGGCCAGGGTAGGAATGACCTGTACCGTTGTCGGTGTTAGGAATAGCTGCAGTCGCCATGGCTGCCAGTAAACAGGGCAGTGGTCGATAGCCGGCGCGCCGCTACCACACGGCGTCTGCAAGTCGCCAACAGTTCGGCCGTAGGCGGGGAGGGAAGCATGCATGGTACCCGCGCCCCGGCGCTCGGCTTTGGGCCTGCGGTGGCACCACGTGAGTACTGCGCCAAGCCTGCCATCTCACTTCTTCTCACCTAGGGACAAAACACCGACTGCACGAACACGGGCAGTGAGCCAACGTTGTTGTTGTTATTGTTGTCATGCTTCAAATGGCTCTGAGCACTATGGGACTTAACATCTGAGGTCACCAGTCCCCTAGACTAAGAACTGCCTAACCCTAACCAACTTAAGGACATCACACACATCCATGCCCGAGGCAGGATTCGAACCTACGACCGTAGCAGCAGCGTGGTTCCGGACTGAAGCGCCTAGAACCGCTCTGCCACCGCGGCCGGCTGTTGTCATGGTGCTGGTGATGGTCTTCACTTCGAAGACTGGTCTGATAGAGGTCTGAACGCTAGTCTTGTGCTGTGAAAGTTTCTTAATGTCTAGGTGACTACTGCCACTTACGTCCACTTGACCACATGCTTACTGTAGTCAAGCTTTGGTCTCTCTCTCTCTCTCTCTCTCTCTCTCTCTCTCTCTCTCTCTCTCTCTCAATCTCTATCTGTCTGTCTGTCTGTCTCTCTCTACAACTTAAAGGCTGCCTTTTCCCTCGCCCCCCTCCCTTTCATTTCCCCTCCCCCCAGCCGGCCGCTGTGGCAGAGCGGGTCTACGCGCTTCAGTCCGGAACCGCGCTGCTGCTACGGTGGCAGGTTCGAATCCTGCCTCGGGCATTGATTTGTGTGCTGTCCTTAGGTTAGTTAGGTTTAAGTAGTTCTAAGTTCTAGGGGACTGATGACCTCAGATGTTAAGTCCCATAGTGCTTAGAGCCATTTGATCCATTTGAACCCTCCCCCCACTACACACACACTTGCGTCCGTTACCAAATTAACTCTTCATTGATGATTCAGAATGTATCCTACGAATCTATGCATTGTATTAGTCGAGTTGTGCCCTAATTTTATTTTCTCTTCACGTCAATTCAGTACTTCATTGGTTATCTAATGTACCCATCTAATCTTCAGCGTTATTCTTGTGTACCATGATACCGAACCCACTAGGGTTCTTTTAAAACAAAAAGGATGTACTTTTCTCAACAGTATTCGCTCAACGGAATTTCTCGGAAAAAAACTGTCCAGAAATGTGGCGACTATGTGGGTCGAGACAGGTGACACGGTGTAATTTCACCTGGTATGAGCCCCGTTACGTTATGTTTAAGTGGCATCAGACGTGAAGCTGTACTTTAACGTTAGCCGCTCCTCTGACGTGAATCATCCTTAAAACAGTCCAAATTCAGTCTGAATACGATTATATCTAGTTTTGATTAATCACATTTCCCAACAGTTTTATGAGTAATTGCGCTGCAAACATTAACAAGCATCATCTCGCAATTCTCCATCATATAAAAACCCTCTAAAGTCGTCGTAAAAATGAATTTTTCGAAAAAAAGTTACGGAATCTTTATCAAAACATCGGTACTTAAAAATATTAAAGTTTTGAACGTACCAGGAGAATGATTGCTACGTTACGAACTGTCGCAATTCTGGAATCATCCTGAAATTTTGTTTATTAGCTACATCAGACATAATCGAGAGAAGAAAAACGTGATTTGTTACACTAATATGTAGTTTATGAAGTGTCAGAAGCTATACCAGTTATTATTCTTATAATAGGAGTACGGCCTACTTTATCGGATTATTTATAAGTACGCATTGCTTGACCATCGTGACACTGTTATCGATCATAGTTTAAGAACTGGAGGAACATTTAGTTTCAGAGGATGTCAGATAAGTGATGTAAAGACGTGCAACTAAGCGGTGTGGCGCAGTGATGACCGCACTGGATTTCCATCCCTAAGGATCCAAGTTCGAATCCCCAGCTGGCCATCCAAATTTAGGTCTTTCTATGCTTTCCCTAAAGCATGTGAGTTAAATGTCGCCGGTTCATTTGAAAAGAAGAGTCCAATCTCTCGCTTAGTCTTTGTTCATCCCGAGGTAAGCTCCATCTTTCATTAATCCGAAGAAGGTAGGAGTTAAATAATCTTGTCATTAATTTTTTTTTTAGTTGCAGTGTACCTTAGGATTACTATTGTGATTCGATGTTCACGTTGCTACTATTTCTTATAAGTATAATATGCTCACCTCAATGATCGACCATTTGACGTAGAAGGAACCGATTCGAATATTTCTGATGGAAGAAATATTAACCGCCAGGATTTGCCCAATGAGGGAAGACGAAGTATTATCCTTGATCTATACACCTTTCCACCGACGTCCTGTCTTGCCTCATGGACTGAGGGCGTGTGACACTGTTTATGACAATTCTTTCGCCAGGATGGTCGGCCACCTTCGTTCTTTTCAGTTTTGTGTCTGCCCAAGGCACAAACGCGTCATCCGTGAACAGAGCAAAGTTTGTCGTCAGCTGACCACAGAGGAAATGGCAACACAGCGGTAACCAGAAATTCCATGCCCAGAGCAGGGTTGGTATCCGTATAGAGACTATGCGTGATTAATTACAACACATGCGTCATAGTATGCTAGACTGAGCCGCGGCGGCATGCTTAGCCTGTTGCTGTGAGCGGCTGAGCCCCACGTCACGCGTCTTGCTTCACTCCTTAGATGTAACGCCCCAGAGCCGCTACTTATATCATCCGCCGCACTCATGGGTAACAGCACATTCACGGCACTACACTGCGGAACGACTCATTACATTACAATCGTCCACACGTGTTGAATACACACTTGATACTTCACAGTAGGTTGCAAAAAAAGACGTTTCCGCTAGGACCTTGTCGAGGATGGCAGTGAAGGATGTGCGCATTGTTTCCAAATTTACTTCCTTGATTATTGTGACGTCTTTGCCTTCTGTAAGTGGAAGATGCAAGGTCCAAGTGTGGTCTGATATTCCACTTCGAACAGTAAACTATTTTTGACGAAAATGAAATTCCGATCCTAGCCGCAATCGGGCACATAAATTCAATGGCGACAAGTGAAAGTTTGTAAGAGCTCGTTAAAAGAATGCATCTGCACTGATTGATCATTAATTGGTGCTGAGGCGCATATATATTCATGAAAGGTGTCTGTCCTTCCGGACACACCACGCGCATTGAGGGTTCTGTGCAAACTTAATTGCGCCGGCCGGAGTGGCCGAGCGGTTAAAGGCGCTACAGTCTGGAACCGCACGACCGCTACGGTCGCAGATTCGAATCCTGCCTCGGGCATGGATGTGTGTGATGTCCTTAGGTTAGTTAGGTTTAAGTAGTTCTAAGTTCTAGGGGACTTATGACCACAGCAGTTGAGTCCCATAGTGCTCAGAGCCATTTTTTTTTGCAAACTTAATTATGTATATAGACATTTCATCCAGTCCGAGAACTAAGGATTGACCATTTTTGCCAGTTGTTTACGTTAATACTGGCAAGACATCGCTCCCAGAGACTCCAAGGATATTTTAAATACAAATTAGAAATCTGATAAGAAATGACAAAAGAACTATTTTTGGCGTGGTATCATTGCAAATTAACTTAATACTGGTAAGATATCGTTCTCAGGGACAAAATAATTATTTTTCATGTGATATCGTAAAAAATTAACAATTTTTTTTCCTTGACTTCTGCTGTCAAATCTTTCTTCTTGCCAAATTTCATGATGGGGAAGTACCCTGTAGGTTTCAATGAGTGAGTTTGCGAGTGTCAAAATATATGACATAAATGATTTTCATTGGATTCACTAAGAAGCGTAACATTTTTACCCCACCGAAGGACTATAGGCCTCAGTATGTGATATATATAAATTTGAGTTTGATATATCTACCTGTTCCTGAGAAAAAGGAGTCTTAACAGGCAGACAGTCAGATAACAACTGAAACAAAAATTTTTTCTTGTGGTGTAATTAAAAATTCACAGTTTTCGGAGACTTCAGTTTGATTGTAGTGTGAAACTTTGCCTCTTGCGAAATTTCATGATTCTATACGAATGGGAAGCACTCCCTAGGTTTTGATGAGTGAGTTTGCAAGTATCACTATACGTGACCTAAAGGGACTAACCTTTTGATTGTGCTGACTTAGAAGCTAACGTTTATTTTACCGCCAAGAGACCATAGATCTTACTATGAGTCATAAATTTCATTTTGATACGTATATCCGATCCTTAGAAAAAACGTTTTGAATAAAAAGCGTTTGAACAGTCGGGCAGGGAGACAGACAGATAGACGGATGGGCAAAAAAGTGATCCTATAAGGGTCCTGTTTCTTCCGATTCACGTGCGAAGCCCTAAAAAAATTATTATTCCTTTCTCTCTCTCTCTTCTTTCTCTGAGATGATGATGTTTAATTTGTGGGGCGCTCTACTACGCGGTTATCAGCGCCCGTACAAATTCCCAACCTTTGCTCAGTCCAATCTCGCCACTTTCAGGAATGATGATGAAATGATAAGGACAACACAAACACCCAGTCATCTCGAGGCAGGTGGAAATCCCTGACCCCGGCGGGAATCGGGCGGGACCTCGTGCTCGGGAAGCGAGAACGCGACCGCGAGACCACGAGCTGCGGACTCTCTTCTTTCTACGTTTCCTCAGCAAAATGACTCGCTGGGTCTCAGAAAGAAAGTACGGATATACAATTGTCAAAAACTGGGCCATGCGTAACAACAAATTGCGGCACTGGAACCAACTGTTGGATATTGGATTGCCTCAGCTGTTTTTATCGAACAAACGATCTTCCAACCATCAATTAATAGACTTTCACCCCTTGTGTCATCGATTTGTAAACCGCTGCTGAATATTTTCTTTTTTTTTTGTTGCTTTCGGCAAACGGTGTGTGGGAGAGTTGGGAACACAGTGCTGCGCACAGGAGCCGGCCGGAAGGCCTGTGTTGTGGAGATACTGTAGGTGCGGGGCCGTGAAGGCGAGCCCTTGTTGGTGCCGGCGGCGGCTGCGGGGGCGGCGGAAGCCGGCGTGACGTCACCGGAAGGCGCGCCCAGTCAGCGCCAGCGCCGCCGGCGGAACGGAATGCGCCGCCGACGAGAGTCAAGTGCGGCTCGGGGGCCTTCCCAGCGCGGCGCCGGTCAAAAGGGGCCAGCCGGCCACACACCCTAGTCCGCACCCTCCCTGCCAACTAAACGCTTTAAGGCCGATTCAGCGTGGACTAGGCTTGCCAGGCCCTAAAGTAATAAAAGCCGGACTCGGCGTTATTTTTAGCATGACACTTTCGCCTGACATTCGGACCAGCAATCATAAATAGATACAGTTATGGGTTTGTTACGAATCTTCGCTGTGCCCGAGCGGTTCTAGGCGCTTCAGTCCGGAACCACGCGTCTGCTACGGTCGCAGGTTCGAATCCTGCCTCGGGCATGGATGTGTGTGTGTCCTTAGGTTAGTTAGGTTTAAGTAGTTCTAAGTCTAGGGGACTGATGACCTCAGATGTTAAGTCCCATAGTGCTTAGAACCATTTGAACGAATAACTTGTTCTGCTAACAGTCACGAATGTCTTTTTACTTATATTATTGGGAAATGATTTTCAGGTGCATATTCTGCGTGCTGTACTATTTATCCGTGATGTTTACGAAATGTGATGTGCTGCACAGTTTTGCTGTCCTGAATCTTCCTTGAGGTACAAACAACAGGAATGGTGTTCAGACTGTACGCTGCAAGATTTGCGTTGTTTGTAGTGTTAGTATCATGACTTGCCTTTAGGCGCCGTTACTGGTATGGCGACGTAGGATTGGAACTCAAGAATCGGTGTGCATTACAGTTGCAGACTGTCAACATGGGTCTGGAGAGGGTGAACAGGGCTTAATTCGTAAACAACAGCCGTAATGATATTGTTCTTCGCGAATACTGACGCATTAAAGAAATACGGAGAGGCCCTCTCTCCGCACCAGGATTGAAGAACAAGTTCGAATTAACTGACCATTCTGGAATGTATAATTGATGGCATATGGTTCAAATGGCTCTGAGCACTATGGGACTTAACATCTGAGGTCATCAGTCCCCTAGAACTTACAACTACTTAAACCTAAGTAACCTCAGGACATCACACAAATCCATGCCCGAGGCAGGATTCGAACCTGCGACGGTAGCGGTCGCGCGGTTCCAGACTGAAGCGCTTAGACCTGTATTTTCAAGTATTGAAATTTATTCCTGATATTCAATTTAACTGTAGTAGGTATGGATGTGCTGCCTAAAGCGCCATATGAAAATTTGTGACAGACCGGGACTCAAAACCGAATTTCCCGCTTATGGCGAGCGGTCACCTTACCACCCAGGCTAACCGAGAACGCTCCCCTGACCGACCCAAACTTCTATATGTCACACACCGATTTCTTTCTTCTCACAGATCATTTACCCACACCCGCACATCTCGTGGTTCCCGTTCGGGTTCTTCGAATCAAGATAACGAGAAGTCGTAGACTATCATTGTCATTTTCGTCGTGGGTCCATCTTTATGTTTGATGACGAACTACAGCTCGGAAAGCCTATGTGGTAAGGCGACCGCGCACTATAAGCGGGAAATCCGGGTTCGGGTCCCGGTCCGGCACAAATTTTCATATTTCGCTTTAGGTACTACATCCCTATTAGAGATTTGGGAAAATGCTGCTGGGAAAGGCTGTTGGGCAATTGCACAACAAACTGTTGAAGAAGTTACTGTTGCTGGGGCTGAGAATGCTGAACTTCTTCACCCTTTTTATTTATCCTATCTTTCTCATTTTTACTCTTCTTGGTTCCTGTGTCTTGCTCCCCCAATTTGGCTGATTATTTCACTTTTGAAAAATATTTACAAAAAAAAGAATTAGGACTTTCAGGAGTTTTACGCGCAGTGGAGGCTGTTTCTTTATTCGTCGATTGAAAAACTTAATTATTATTTGACTTACAGATACCAGACATCTTTCGCGGGAATGCACAGTTAGGAAAAACAGAGAGTTTTCTCGCAAGATTAGCGACATGCCACAAGAATAAAGCAAATAACAAAATAAAGATTACCAAGATATCAAATGGCGAAATGCGCTACTGCAACGCGCGTAGCGCAGCGAGAGTAGGCCGCCTTCCGATGTTAGCAGAGTTCCGTTCCCAGAGGGTCTTTGACGTTGATGTGCCGAGACGCCGCCATGCCAGCCGGCCATGTACACCGCTGGCCCAGTATAAGCCGGGGGCCGCCACAACTACAGCTGCGGACAGGACAGCTACAACTACAGCCTGGAATGCCACCGGCCTTCGGCGTCGCCTCAGACAGCGCCTCTCCACACGCACCCGACGCAGCACGAGGCGGCGAGCACATCTGCTGGCACACCCACCGAGTTCCACCACAGTCTTAAACACGTGCAGTGGCGACACTCACTGCTGTGAAAAGTTGTTGCCGTCTGACAGTTGACGAGACAGTAGCACCCCAAGCGGCGGGAAAACAGCCTTAGAATCAAAGTTTGTTTTCAATTATTTTTCTAGTTAATTAGCGAAATAGTCATTACGTTTTTGCGTTCCAAGCATTAGAAAATTATCAAGAGACGCGAATGACTATGAAATACATGTAATAACAGTCGCATCCTCCCTCATTTAGTGACATAAGCATCAACTTAATGATGAAGAAATACATTCGAATATGTGTGTAATTGTGGTTTACTCCGCTGAAAACAGGGGAATATTAACACATATTTCTTTTCCTGTCTGTTCTTATTGTGACGGGCACTTTCCTTGACACGTAACAACTTTGTAGGGAGCGTACTGTTTCGCACAGTCTTTACACTTCTCTCGACTGTCTTATACATAAACATTTCTGTAAATGTAATTACTTTTTCTACAAAAGCGAATGTATTGAATATTCTTGACCTTGTGTCTCAGATGCAGCAACAATAGTGTAATTGCTTTCTTCTGTGGTAGGAAACAGCTCTATTGATTTTGTTCTTTTAATATAGCGCCTGTGTCGGTTTTCCTTCAGCTACAGTTGTGGTAACTTACCTGCTACGTTAAATAATGTAGGTATTGCATTTCGTATGCGTGATCTCTGTTCTGCATTCACTGATTTGACTGGAAGTGTACTGAAGAAAATTTCACGTTCTTGAGCAGATGTACGAGGCTTTCGTGCAAAAGCTGTTTACCAGCACCTTTTTTGTTCTTAAAGAACACGACATTCTCCACTAAATTCTTCTAGGTTACAAGAAAATCGTAAATAAACTGTTCTGTACGTATCGGTTCACACCTGCTAAGGTCATTAGGAAACCTAAAAAGAGACAAATGTGGTGTTTTGTTCTTGTTGTTGCTGCAATTTATTGCTCTACAGACGCTCGCGTTTGTAAAAACACTTCTATAGACCTATATAAGCTATTACGATTCGCTTTCGCTTTCACAAGATCTCGCCGAAGTCAATAGTGTAACTCCTGGCCGCTCAACGCGCTGCAATCGCAGTGGGTAACAGGAAGGAGAGGGAGTGTCGCGAATGATACGTTAGACTGTGGTTTCACTCCAACTCACACCGGATGCTAAAATCTGTGTGTCTCACCGCATCCCACAGCGACTGGTAACACTGCCATTTGTCGCGTAAAGCTAGAAAAACGTTGCCAATACAGTAGCGGCGTAACACACCTTGCTTGTACGTGGAAAAACCCCGAAACACAATGTATGTACCTAGCCATCAGCGCACTGTTTGGGTACGTCGTAGGGGGCTTCTCACGTAGAGGATGTTTTCGTGGATGAAATGGTGACTCACAACTGTACAGGAAGATGTCGTCCGATACGTGTGAAGTGATACATCATCTCGCAGGCGGATAGAAAAATAATACATCACCTCAGCACTTCAGGATTGTATAAGAACAGCGTGACCGACGAATCAAGAACATTTCGTTTTCTCTTGTATCTGACAAGACGCCATTCACAGATTTTACTCAAACAGTTTGGGGAAGATGAGTGTTCCGTTATTTTTTAGTAAAAACTTTTCTAATTTTTAGTTGCTTGATGTCAGTTAAGTTATTTAAATCCTTTTTGTTACTTCATACATACATAGAGCAACAATTTGTTGCCACAGCAAAGGTTAAAGAAAGTCGTTCGGGCCTTCAACTGTAGTTCCTTGATGTTTCTTTCAGATTGATAGTTTCCTCTGTGAACCACTAAAGCCGACATGGTGACCCCGCGTAAAAAGTCGCCATAGTACCCGTCGGTAAATGTGGTTAAGGTTTTCATCCAAATAAAGAGTTAGTTACATCTAATATATGAGGCGTAGTGCTACAAATCTGACTGACGTATAAACAGTTTTGTTATAAATGGGTCATTCATCATTCTATCCCATTTTGACGATATCGTTTGAATTAATAAATTTATATTACTTATAACCGTCTATGTTCCGTTACATTTGGCCTAATACAAAACTCCTATTGAAAACGGCCTGCTCCAACCACTTGGTACTGTTTCAGGTACTACGACATCAAGGTGGCTAGAAAATATGTCCGAAAACAGAACAACAAACAAGGATTAATAATATCACTGACGCACGCCCGAAAGATGATGGTATATGGGGTGCGGTTCAAAAATGGTTCAAATGGCTCTAAGCACTGTGGGACATAACATCTGAGGTAATCAGTCCCCTAGACAACTACTTAAACCTAACTAACCTAAGGACATCACACAGATCCATCCCCGAGGCAGGATTCGGACCTGCGACCGTAGTTGCCTCGTGGGTCCGGACTGAAGCGATGGGGTGCGGTTGCGATGGCACTAGCCACATTCCTCCTTCCACCCCCTACGTAGCGAAAAGTGGACACTATGTAAGCAGACAGGATAATGCTTATAGTTCCTATATATTACTTTCTATTCCACTGAAAGTTATTTGGTGAGGTATCTTATAGTATGTAGATTCGGAATGTGTAAGCGATAATCCTCTATCAACAACCATGGTCTGGTGTAAACTCAGTTTCCCTTAGAGTGGTCAATTTACCCGCCTTTCTTTACCTACGAGCATAACCAATACGTGAGCTTTTTTGGTGGGTGGGGGGGCGAGGTTCACGCAACTCATGTTAGTTTGGCGGGACGAATGACAGAGTAGTTTTGCTTGAGATTTCGCAACGAATGGCTGTGAGTATACTTCCGTCATGTCAGTCTCCATTCCGTATTCTGAGTTTCTACAAACTGATACGTGTCTCTGTGTGAAAACTTATTTTATTTTTTTTTTTAAATGGACTGGGGGTGGCAGCTTGCACCACTTTCAAAAAAATGGTTCAAATGGCTCTGAGCACTATGGGACTTAACATCTATGGTCATCATTCCCCTAGAACTTAGAACTACTTAAACCTAACTAACCTAAGGACAGCACACAACACCCAGCCATCACGAGGCATAGAAAATCCCTTACCCCGCCGGGAATCGAACCCGGGAACCCGGGCGTGGGAAGCGAGAACGCTACCGCACGACCACGAGATGCGGGCTGCACCACTTTCCATCCGGTTTCAACTCTAGCCTACAGTCTTCTTCAGTTATTCTCCGAAAGGACAGTAAATTATCGTATTTCACAAAATCCACGTGCGTGATAAGGCTTGAGAATTCGAAGCTCTCCAGGCCTCTGCATCTACATAATTACTCTATAGTTCACAATTAAGTGCCCCTGCAGAATGTTCATCGAACTACTTTCACGCTGTTTCTCTACCGTTCCACTCTCGAAAATCGCGCGGGAAAAACGAACACTTAAATCCTTTTGTGCTAGCTCCGATTTCACTTATTCTATTGCGGTGATCATTTCTCCCTATGTAGGTAGCCGTCGACAGAATATTCTCGCATTCGCGGGAGAAAGTTGGCGATAGAAATTTTGTGAAAAGTATCGCCACAGCGAAAAACGCCTTTTAATGATCGCCACCCCAATTCGTGTACCATATCCGTGACTCTCTCTCCTCTGTTTCACGACAATACAGAACGATCCCGAAAACTAGGTGACGGAAAAAATAAAAGTTAAAAAAACGTGCTTTGGAACGACAGATCCAGACGTCAGTACAAAACATTTGGTGATTTTAGCAGCTGTTTAAATGTATCCTAATGTCTACGGCCTAATGTACACATGGACTACGTGCGCCACAGCTGTCGAGCTGTTATCACGAGCACCCGCACAGTTCCCCAAACACTGCGCACGTGCACCAGAGGACGAAGTGAGTGTCCCTTTGCCAGCTAAGACCCGCTCTCCTAACTTCATTACGTAAACCGATCACCGCGGCTTAGTCGTAAAGCTTCATCGCCATGTGCGATCGACCGTCCCGCCACAACGCCAGCTCCGCTGTGTTTTGCGGCCCGGGAAGTGAGATACAGTATGACCAAACACGAGAGGGTGTGAACTGAGCGATCATATCTACAGGGTTATTCAGCCGAGCCGTTCAGCTCAAGTACTTCCAGAACAGTTTAAGATATCGTAATTCTGTTTTTATCAAAATTAATTTTGAGAAATTCCTCACTAAGCAACATAGCTATGTTAATTGCTGAGATATCGGTGTAAACGTCTCTTTTTCAAGTGAAGTATAGACATTTCTAATGCTAGTAACGTACTTCTAAAAAGAGAAGGACACAACGGCGTTTCACTGTTCACCTTAATTGAATCACCATGTATATCTAGTAACACATGTATAGCGTGTTGATTATCGCCTCAGGCATAAATCGCTTAATACTTTATCCGCTCTTAAAAATTTATTTGTTACAGTTACGTGCTCCTTCTCCCCTTGCGTAGCCGACGTCGCTAAAGCTCACTGCTGTGACTTCTCAACGCACACGTTGTTGTTGTTGTTGTTGTTGTTGTGGTCTTCAGTCCTGAGACTGGTTTGATGCAGCTCTCCATGCTACTCTATCCTGTGCAAGCTTCTTCATCTCCCAGTACCTACTGCAACCTACATCCTTCTGAATCTGCTTAGTGTATTCATCTCTTGGTCTCCCTCTACGATTTTTACCCTCCACGCTGCCCTCCAGTGCTAAATTTGTGATCCCTTGATGCCTCAAAACATGTCCTACCAACCGATCCCTTCTTCTAGTCAAGTTGTGCCACAAACTTCTCTTCTCCCCAATCCTATTCAATACCTCCTCATTAGTTACGTGATCTACCTACCTTATCTTCAGCATTCTTCTGTAGCACCACATTTCGAGAGCTTCTATTCTCTTCTTGTCCAAACTGGTTATCGTCCATGTTTCACTTCCATACATGGCTACACTCCATACAAATACTTTCAGAAACGTCTTCCTGACACTTAAATCTATACTCGATGTTAACAAATTTCTCTTCTTCAGAAACGATTTCCCTGCCATTGCCAGTCTACATTTTTTTCTACTTCGACCATCATCAGTTATTTTACTCCCTAAATAGCAAAACTCCTTTACTACTTTAAGTGTCTCATTTCCTAATCTAATCCCCTCAGCATCACCCGATTTAATTTGACTACATTCCATTATCCTCGTTTTGCTTTTGTTGATGTTCATCTTATATCCTCCTTTCAAGACACTGTCCATTCCGTTCAACTGCTCTTCCAAGTCCTTTGCTGTCTCTGACAGAATTACAATGTCATCGGCGAACCTCAAAGTTTTTACTTCTTCTCCATGGATTTTAATATCTACTCCGAATTTTTCTTTTGTTTGCTTTACTGCTTGCTCAATATACAGATTGAATAACATCGGGGAGAGGCTGCAACCCTGTCTCACTCCCTTCCCAACCACTGCTTCCCTTTCATGCCCCTCGACTCTTATAACTGCCATCTGGTTTCTGTACAAATTGTAAATAGCCTTTCGCTCCCTGTATTTTACCCCTGCCACCTTCAGAATTTGAAAGAGAGTATTCCAGTTAACGTTGTCAAAAGCTTTCTCTAAGTCTACAAATGCTAGAAACGTAGGTTTGCCTTTTCTGAATCTTTCTTCTAAGATAAGTCGTAAGGTTAGTATTGCCTCACGTGTTCCAACATTTCTACGGAATCCAAACTGATCTTCCCCGAGGTCGGCTTCTACCAGTTTTTCCATTCGTCTGTAAAGAATTCGCGTTAGTATTTTGCAGCTGTGACTTATTAAACTGATAGTTCGGTAATTTTCACATCTGTCAACACCTGCTTTCTTTGGGATTGGAATTATTATGCTAAGTGTGCTACGCACACGTAGCAAGCTCGAATCCCGACGGCAGAAGGAAGTTCCTTGGTCGGTATTTGTACAACAGAAGAAAGAGAATTACTGATGCACAGTTCTTGATCACGGTATTACGGGCCAATGTCCTGGGTTAGGCATCGAACCTCCCTGCTTCCGCCTTGTCCTATAGAATCGAGAACACGTGTCACTGTTGATGGAGGTGCGTTCTTCGCATGGAGCAGGACTCCGGATGCGGGCGGTACGCCACAGGGTCACTTCTGTGGTAATCAACAGAAGTAGCCTATGTACCGGTAGTGAATTGCATATTCTTTCGTCTTTTTTTCCCATAATCTTCCGTCACGCTTCATGTACAATACCACAATGCGAAAGCACTTACCTATATCTACATCTACAGGGTGTTTCAAAAATGACCGGTATATTTGAAACGGCAATAAAAACTAAACGAGCAGCGATAGAAATACACCGTTTGTTGCAATATGCTTGGGACAACAGTACATTTTCAGGCGGACAAACTTTCGAAATTACAGTAGTTACAATTTTCAACAACAGATGGCGCTGCAAGTGATGTGAGAGATATAGAAGGCAACGCAGTCTGTGGGTGTGCCATTCTGTACGTCGTCTTTCTGCTGTAAGCGTGTGCTGTTCACAACGTGCAAGTGTGCTGTAGACAACATGGTTTATTCCTTAGAACAGAGGAGTTTTCTGGTGTTGGAATTCCACCGCCTAGAACACAGTGTTGTTGCAACAAGACGAAGTTTTCAATGGAGGTTTAATGTAACCAAAGGACCGGAAAGCGATACAATAAAGGATCTGTTTGAAAAATTTCAACGGACTGGGAACGTGACGGATGAACGTGCTGGAAAGGTAGGGCGACCGCGTACGGCAACCACAGAGGGCAACGCGCAGCTAGTGCAGCAGGTGATCCAACAGCGGCCTCGGGTTTCCGTTCGCCGTGTTGCAGCTACGGTCCAAATGACGCCAACGTCCACGTATCGTCTCATGCGCCAGAGTTTACACCTCTATCCATACAAAATTCAAACGCGGCAACCCCTCAGCGCCGCTACCATTGCTGCACGAGAGACATTCGCTAACGATATAGTGCACAGGATTGATGACGGCGATATGCATGTGGGCAGCATTTGGTTTACTGACGAAGCTTATTTTTACCTGGACGGCTTCGTCAATAAACAGAACTGGCGCATATGGGGAACCGAAAAGCCCCATGTTGCAGTCCCATCGTCCCTGCATCCTCAAAAGTACTGGTCTGGGCCGCCATTTCTTCCAAAGGAATCATTGGCCCATTTTTCAGATCCGAAACGATTACTGCATCACGCTATCTGGACATTCTTCGTGAATTTGTGGCGGTACAAACTGCCTTAGACGACACTGCGAACACCTCGTGGTTTATGCAAGATGGTGCCCGGCCACATCGCACGGCCGACGTCTTAATTTCCTGAATGAGTATTTCGATGATCGTGTGATTGCTTTGGGCTATCCGGAACATACAGGAGGCGGCGTGGATTGGCCTCCCTATTCGCCAGACATGAACCCCCGTGACTTCTTTCTGTGGGGACACTTGAAAGACCAGGTGTACCGCCAGAATCCAGAAACAACTGAACAGCTGAAGCAGTACATCTCATCTGCATGTGAAGCCATTCCGCCAGACACGTTGTCAAAGGTTTCGGGTAATTTCATTCAGAGACTACGCCATATTATTGCTATGCATGGTGGATATGTGGAAAATATAGTACTATAGAGTTTCCCAGATCGCAGCGCCATCTGTTGTTGAAAATTGTAACTACTGCAATTTCGAAAGTTTGTCTGCCTGAAAATGTACTGTTGTCCCAAGCATATTGCAACAAACGGTGTATTTCTATCGCTGCTCGTTTAGTTTTTATTGCCGTTTCAAATATACCGGTCATTTTTGAAACACCCTGTATAATCCGCAAGCCACCTTACGGTTTTCGGTGGAGAGTACTTTGTGTAGCAATGTCATTCCTCTTTCCCTGTCACAATCGGAACGGTCCGTTGGAATAACGATTCCTGTTAAGCCTATGTGGTCTCGAACCTCTCTAATTTCATCTCCATGGTCTTTTCGCGAGATATACGTCGGAGGAAGATATACACTCTTGTTTAGAAAAAAAAAAAACACTTTGAGCGACTAAAGGATAGGACGTTCATATTGACAGGACATGTACATAAGAATGTTCTGCAGAAGTCATTAGCATTTGAACCATGTTGGCCCGCGGGTTCAAAGTCAACATCGATATCGCGGCGCAACACCAACTACCGCTAAAATTTGCCTGCGGCTCTCGTTGTCGCTATACACCAAGTTACATCTACGTGGATACTCTGCAAATCACATTTAAGTGCCTGGCAGACGGTTCACCTAACCACCTTCACAATTATCTGTTATTCCAATCTCTTACAACTCGCGGAAAGAACGAACACCTATATCTTTCCGTGCGAGCTCTGATTTCCCTTATTTTATCATGGCGATCGTTTCTCCGTATGTAGGTCGGCGTCAAAAAAATATTTTCGCATTCGGAGGAGAAAGTTGGTAATTGGAACTACGTGAGAAGATTCCGTCGCAACGAAAAACGCCTTTCTTTTAATGATGTCCAGCCCAAATCCTGTATCATTTCTGTGACACTCTCTCCCATATTTCGCGATAATACAAAACGTAATGCCCTTTTTTGAACTTTTTCGATGTATTCCGTCAATCCTATCCCACACCGCGCAGTAGTATTATAAAAGAGGACGGACAAGCGTAGTGTAGGCAGTCTCCTTGGTAGGTCTATAACATTTCCTCAGTGTCCTGCCAATAAAACGCAGTCTTTGGTTAGCCTTCCCCACAAGATATTCTATGTGTTCCTTCCAATTCAAGTTGTTCGTAACTGTAATACCTAGGTATTTAGTTGAAATTACGGCTTTTAGATTAGACTGATTTATCGTGTAATCGAAGTTTAACGAATTCCTTTTAGCACTCATGTGGATGACCTCACACTTTTCGTAATTTAGGGCCAACTGCCGCTTTTCGCACCATTCAGATATCTTTTCTAAATCGTTTTGCAATTTGTTTTGATCAGTGTGACTTGAGCAGACGTGCAGGATGCCTGGCAGACGTATGCGCGAACCGTACCGTCACATTAGTGAGGTTGTAAGAGGGCCCATTATTTTCATCAGAGAATGTGATGCATCTACGATACACTGCTGCTAGAACACGAGGAAGTACTTTCGCGTACTCTGTGTAGAATCGTGTTGGTATCCTTTCACTTCAATTGCCCTTTCCTCTGTTGAGCGATTTCACTTGCATTTCTATCCTTTGTCATTTATTTCTGTTTCAGTTACCATCCACCTTATACACGTCTACAGTAAGGCAATGGCGTACGTCTCCACTGCTAACTCGCCAAGAGAACGATGGGGAATGACCCACATACCGATTGTATGCATTGACAGACGGCCAAAATGGTCACATGTTTGTGTAGCTGCTTTGAGAATGTAGGAGAGATTTTGAAAAATATTAGTTACGAAATATTCAAAGAAAGATGACATACATCTAACGCGAGCCTACGTAGAAAACTTACAAAATCGGCTTTCAGGGCATAAATTACGAATACTCCACAGCTCACTTCGTATTACCCTGTAGAGACTCTGCGGGTAAAATTAAGCAAATAGCACCTCGCGCGGAGGTGTTCAATTATTCATTCTTCCCACGCTCCGTTCTCGTAATGCAACGGTAAGGTATTTCATATATTTTTTGTTATTTTTATTTGTTTACCTTTGGGCACACCAATCAATTTAGACCAAATTTAAGACACTGTCTATTTTTTGCAGGCATAAATCTATCGTTTCTTTAATTTCTCAGGAATTTAAAGCCAATTTCATTAACACGGTTAGTAATACATAATTAAATAGAATGTTCAAAAATTGGTTCAAATGGCTGTAAGCACTATGGGACTTAACATCTGAGATCATCAGTCCCCTGGACTTAGAACTACTTAAACCTAGCCGCTCGGGATTAGCCGAGCGGTCTTGGCCGCTGCAGTCATGGACTGCGCGGCTGATCCCGGCGGAGGTTCGAGTCCTCCCTCGGGCATGGGTGTGTGTGTTTGTACTTATGATAATTTAGGTTAAGTAGTGTGTAAGTTTAGGGACTGATGACCTTAGCAGCTAAGTCCCATAAGATTACACACACATTTTATTTATTTATTTATTTATTTATTTTTTTACTTAAACCTAACTAACCTAAGGACACCACACACATCCATGCCGGAGACAAGATTCGAACCTGCGATCGTAGCAGCAGCGCGGTTCCGGACTGAAGCGCCTAGAACCACTCGGTCATAGCGGCCGGCTACAAACACCTACATCATCTGATAAAGATAAAGTGGGTTGTTGTTTGCCGTAGGAAATAGCTGCTGCCTTATCAGAACTACAATATTAAAATGCGAGACAATGAAAAGTAACCTCTCTCACGCTTCTCCCAGCGATTCTTAAAGTATAAATATAGATGTAGATTGGATCCTCTTACCTTAGGCTTGCTGTGGTTTTGATGTCGCTGAAACCATTTAACAGTATGATTAGTTCAGGAAAGGATGCAAGGTTCTTTCAACTCACAAGTTAGACACTTCAGGCAGACAAAACAAGGAAGTCTCGGTGGAAATATGAACTGTTGAAAAATACGTATTTAAAGCTTTGTGGAAAACTATACTTGATAATGAAGCAAAGCCGCAAAAACAGAGGCGTCGCTTTTTCTCGGTGTACGGTCACGAAATACTTCTGCACACGCAAACAGAATTGATCTGCGAGGTCGATATAGCTTGGCCTTAAGAACTCCCCACTTCACCTTGCGTTTGCACTGCCATTGCTGCCACAAGCAAAATTTACTAGCCACTCACGTGCAGCATTATCTCTGATTAGGGCTCCGAATATGCGCAGCGTTTCCACTTATCACGTACTGCGTGTCGGCGCGCTTAAACTTCCAGGTTTCACACCTTGGCGTTATCTCGGGCAGCGCGTGAAATGCGTTAAACGTGTTCACCCTTTAACAGGTGGCGTGCTTGTGAAGACTAGCAAACCTGTCAAACCGTGTAATGTAGACTAAAGCGCCAAATAAACTGATGTATTCAGATACAGGGACATGTAAACAGCCAGAATACGGCACTGTGGTCGGCAACGTCTATATCAGAAAAGTGTCTGGCGCAGTTGTTAGATCGTTTACTGCTGCTACAATGGCAAGGTATCAAGGTTAAAGTGAGTATGAACGTGGTGTTATAGTCGGCGCAGGAGTGACGGGACACAACATATCCCACGTAGCGATGAAGTGGGGATTTTCCATACGACCATTTCACGAGTGTACCGTGAATTTCAGAGATCCAGCAAAACATCAAACGGCCGACTTTGCTGCGGCCGGAAAAAGATCCTGCAAAAACGGGACCAATGACGACTGAAGAGAATCATTCAACGTGACAGAAATGCAACACTTCCGCAAATTGCTGCAGATTTCAATGCTGGGCTATCAACAAGCGTCAGCGTGCGAACCATTCAACGACACACCACCGATATGGGCTTTCGAAGCCGAAGGCCCACTCGTGTACCGTTGATGACTGCACGACACAAAATTCTACCCTTCGCCTTGGCCCGTCAATACCGACATTGGGCTGTTGATGACTGGAAACATGTTGCCTGGTCGAACGAGTCTCGGTTCAAATTGTATCGAGCGGATGAACGTGAACGGGTATGGAGACAACATCATGAATCCCTGGAACCTCAATGTTTAAGGTGGTGGAGGCTCTGTAATGGTGTGGGGCGTGTGCAGTTGGAATGATATGGGACCCCTGATACGTCTAGATACGGCTCTGACAGATGACACGTACATAAGCGTCCTGTCTGATCACATGCATCCATTCATGCCCATTTTACATGAACATTCTTCTGAGTTTAAACGCTTCCGCTGGCCACCAAACTCCCCAGACATGAACATTATTGAGCATCTGCGGGATGGCTTGTAACGTGCTACGTGCTGTTCAGAAGAGATCTCCCCCCCCCCCCCCCCGTACTCTTACGGATTTATGGGGCAGGTGTTTCAGCTTCTCTGGCTCTTCAGTGTATGTCATACACACAGTAAAAATAAGAGCGATAGATGGAAAATCTTAGAACATCGAGTAAACCACTACCGTTTTAAGGTGAAATTTCGCCCTACAATAAAGGGGCACCGCTATCAGCTCGCATTTCCTTTACTTATTTGTAATGCGCTTTTACTGATTGAAGCGATAGTGAAATCTTGACAATTTATCATCCGGGTAACAACCTTATCATGAAATTACAACTTGACGGGTTTCCTATTTGCTTAAAAATGATAGATAAGAAACCAGTCCAATCGGTGCGTCAAGACAGCTTTGTTACTTGGGTGATAACTCTTCTCCTGTAGATGAGAGATGAGAAACGTACTGAAACGTTGCTTCACGGCTACACTATTACCCCACGAGGAGGTTTGAAGGAGAGTGGAGGGATATCATAAATGCTACTCCACGTGTTGTTCAGTGGGTGACCTGCTTAGATATGCACTGGTAATAGCTGCAGTGACTGTCTCCCTGATCTTTCGCATATTGTTGTTTGCACTCAATCATTTAATAATATATTTCTGATTCGTTTAATTAATTATAGTATGTGTGCAGTTTTACTCTGTAGATGCCGTACGCTAAATAAATAAATAAATCCCACCTGAGAGTCCGAGAAGACTGCATGATTTAAATTCGAAGACAATGTATTTTTAATAAATATGCGCGCTCTTGTTATTTAGAGCGCGATTCCGGCAATTCCTACAAGTAACTGTCAAACCTGTCGCTAAGGAAACAAATTGTTCAGTCTGTCACAAATGTCTGGCACACGTAGTCGGATTGTTGATAATGAACGTTGAAGGATATATAGTGCAGCTATACGCTGATCTGCTAAGGTATCTTTTCAACGTCTGTAGATTTTGCAAGACTATTTCAAACTTGAAGATCTCTAACAAGAAAGGGAAAAAAATGAGTACACTGTGCTATCCTTAAAACACAAAATTCAAATGGCTCTGAGCACCATGGGATCTGAGGTCATCAGTCCCCTAGAACTTCTTTCTATTCTGTACAAGCCTCTCCATCTTTACATAATTACTGCAACCTAACTGTATACAAGCATCGGAGTCATTCTACCATTTTTACTCCTTGACATTTTCTCATATTTGCAGACCGACGATTACTCGATACCTTACGATGCCCCCTATCAATCTGCACCTCCTTGTAGTCAAGCAAGGCAAAAAATATATTTTCCACCCGACTCGACTCAGATCTACTCACCTAATCGTCAGCATGCTTTTGTAGCACCGCAATTCAAAAGCTTCTGTTCTCTTCTTGTCTAAACTGTCAATACTCCACTTTTCACTTCCAAACAAGGCTACACTCCATACAAATACATTCATAAAAGAATTCCTAAAAGAAATTTATATTCAGTGGTAACAGATCCCTTTTCTCGAATATTCTTTTCTTGCTATATCCAGTCCGCATGTTATATCTCCCTGCTTCGGCCATCATCTGTTATTTTGTCGAGTAAATAGCAAAACTCGTCTACTGCTTTTAGTACCTTATTTCCGACCTAATGCCCTCAGCATCGCTTGATTTAATTCGACTATATTCATTACTTTTGTTTTGTTAGGTTTGTGCGTAAGTTCGTAGCGTTTTTGTTTTGCATGTTGGTATTCCGGATGCCTTGGGTTTCTTTATCGATTGTTAGTTTGTATTTGTAGTTCACACTTGTTGTTTGAGTTTACACATCGTCATTTTGTCGTTTAGAGACAGTGAGTGGAGCCGTGGACGCTAGAAAATGGAGTGCCAAGTGGATAAATAGAAACATTTTTGACATATTCTATTGTTTGATTTCAGTAGAGGGGTGACAGCATCCGAGGCAGCCAGAAACATTTGCGCCATGTGTGGTGATAATGCTATTGGACAGGGCACGGAAAGAAAATTGTTTTCTCGTTTTAAGGAGGATAGTTTCGACATTAGTGACTCTCCACGTTCAGGAAGACCTTCGGGTTTTAATGAAGATCGTTTAAATGTATTAATCTACAATGATTCACGTCACTGTACTCGAGAACTGCCAAATGCACTGAAATGTGATCATTCCACCGTCGTGCGACGTTTGCATGGAGTGTGGGGGAGGTTCAAAAATTGGGTGCAGCCGTACCACGCGCTCTGAGCCAACCTCACAGAAATCAGCGGGTAGCCATATCTGACTGCTGGTCATCAATTGCCTTTTAAACAACACCGACCATTCCTATCCTGTGTCCGCAGCTCGTGGTCGTGCGGTAGCGTTCTCGCTTCCCACGCCCGGGTTCCCGGGTTCGATTCCCGGCGAGGTCAGGGATTTTCTCTGCTTCGTGATGACTGGGTGTTGTGTGATGTCCTTAGGTTAGATAGGTTTAAGTAGTTCTAAGTTCTAGGGGACTGATGACCATAGCTGTTAAGTCCCATAGTGCTCAGAGCCATTTGAACCATCCTATCCTGTATCGTTACTGGTGACGAGAAGTGGTGTCTTTCTGCAAAAATAAGAAAGAAGAAAGGAATGCTGAGCTCAAACATAGCAGCAGTTTCCCGTGCAAAGACCTGCTTGCGTACCCAAAAGATACTAGACTAACGACCAGGAAGATTCCGTGAAATGGTTATGCCTCACGACAACAGCATCCCGCATCTACTAGACTGCCAAAAAACGCTATACAGGAGTTGGCTTGGAAAGTCATTCCGCACTTCTTTATTCACCTGATCTTCTATCCTCAAATTTTCATCTTTTCTACTCTCTGTCCAGCAACCATCAGGGAACTTCCTTTCCGAACGAAAATGCTACTTCCTTTCCGAACGAAAATGCGACGAGTTCTTGATTTCTACAGTCGCGGTATCGAAAATTTACCCCAGCATTGCTGAAAATGGTGAAGGAAAATATATTATGAGAATATATTATTGATGACTCAAGTCTCTGTTGCGTGTATCTATTGTCTTGTAAAAAGTATGGAAAAACGGTACGAACTTATTCACCAACCCGATGTAATCTCTTTTCAGAACTGTCTATCCCTTTCAACTGCACTGCCAAGTCTTTTGCGGTCTGTGAGTGAGTTACGTTGTATCAGTTAATTTCGAATGTTCCTTTTTTTGCGATGTGATGTAGGAGGGACCGCTACAGAAGAGAATCGAAGCGTTTGAGTTGTGATGCTACATGATAATGTTGAAAATTAGGTGGACTGATAAAGGTAAGGAATGAGCAGGTTTTTCGCAGGATCGGAGAGAAAAGGAATAAATGGAAAACACTGACAACAAGGGACAGGATGATAAGGCATCTGTTGAGACATCAGAGAATAACTTCCATGGTACTAGAGGAAGCTGCAGAGGGTAAAAATTGTAAAGCAGGACCGAGATTGGAATACATCCAGCAAATATTAGACGACTTAAGGCGCAACTGCTACTCTGAGATGAAAATATTGACACAGGAGGGGAATTGATTGTGGGTCATATCAAACCAGTCAGGAGTCCGCGCCGTAGATTTTTCGTGAAAACGACGAGATAATATCGTAACAAGTGTCTCGTATTAACAAGTAATTTAATTATCATTCTTTTTAATATAATGGTTGCACGGAGTAGAATAACGTCACGGAATGGACGAATCACGAATGGTTCAAGTGGCTCTGAGCACTATGGGACTTTACATCTGAGGTCATCAGTCCACTAGAACTTAGAATTACTTAAACCTAACTAACCTAAGGACATCACACACATCCATGCCCGAGGCAAGATTCGAACCTGCGACCGTAGCGGTCCCGCAGTTCCAGACTGAAGCGCCTAGAACCGTTCGGCCACTCCGGCCGGCGGATGAATCACAAGTTTGGACTGTCACTAGCCGCTGTATGCCGATGGGTCAGCTACGTAATCGCTTTGCAACATTTCTTTCTTTTCCTTTCCGACAATGCCGTAGTTGTATTCGCTCAGCGCTGGACGTTGTAAGCTTCTTGGATTCCTTTCCACGCTAAGCTTTCCTCGGAGTTGCGTTAAGTCCGAAAATATTTACGGACCAAATGAGAGGACATTTTTCATTATTTTGCTGTTTTCATTATAATACCTAAACGTATATTCTGGGGAGCATTTTTATCTCTCACTTTGGGTCCTAGTTGTGGTCCGGAAGCTCTTCACAATTACTCTGAATCATTGTTACAGCTAAACACATTTCCACGCTATCCCAATTTGTAACTTCACACAAAGCTATACAAATATATAGTTTTGTCAATATCGGCCATGACCTTCTTCTTCTGTGCAGATGCACACATATTCCCCGAACTCTTACGGGACTTGGAAAGAATGTCTTCCACGAGTAATGTGTATGTTGGGGTGGAACACTACGGACGTAATGTGTGGACACACAAGGTGAGAATGTGAGTCTCGCGGGAGGCGTGCGCGAGATAGTCCCTGCAATCGCATCATTCTCTATGCCTTCGGTGGCTCAGATGGATAGAGCGTCTGCCATGTAAGCAGGAGATCCTGGGTTCGAGTCCCGATCGGGGCACACACTTTCACCTGTCCTCGTTGATATATATCAACGCCAGTGAGCAGCTGACGACATTAATATAATTCTAATTTGATTCATAACTATCCCGCGCATGCTCATACACTGATAGGATGACATTACAGAAAAAAAAACAGAAAATTCTGCCTGACAAACACGTACAGACATGATGTATCCGCTGTGGGCTCAACCCTTTCTTACGAGTCTTTGGTCTCGCAGTTAGAGCGAACGGACGTTTTCACATTGAAAAATCCCCTTATCTATCGTTAACTATTTATTGTCCTGTCGTCTTCAGTTGCGTGTAATATTATGTTGATAATTATTACTTATAACCGTCTTACTACATCTGAGGAGAACAGTTTTTTTCCTGCCAGGCATCTTTAGTGGCAAAATTATAGACCAGCTGTTTCCAAATTTGCCACTGAAGGTGAAACGCCTATGGCAACGAAAAAAATATTCTATTCAGTTGTGATTAGACGGTTCCAAAGGATAATTGTCAACAAAAACCGCTTATGTTCGCCCAATATCTGGCGGCCGCAAAGCCCGCTTACCGGGCAGTGCACGCCATCGCGGCACGCACTCGTGCGCGGGTGGAACGCACTGGCGGTTCGCGCCGCGCGGCGCGGGTGAAAGCAAAGGGGGGCGCGTGACGTCAGCGGAGCGGCCCGCGACGCTGGCGCCTCAGGCGGCGGATCGCGAGGAACGCGGAAGTGTGCGTCCGGCGGTGGCGGCGGCAGCAGCGGCTGTAGGAGCAGCACAGGGGCAGGGGCACAGCGCCGCAGCGGCCACAGAGCGGCACGGCACGGCGGGCAGTGCCGCCACACGTGGGCAGGACACGTGGACGCGGCGCTACTATATGCAGATGCGCCGTGACGTGGCCGCACTGCCAAGCGGCGCGCACATTGTCTCCTGCCTCATCTCGTGGCCCTGTCTCTGACACGTTTAGCAGCTGATGAGCGGCGGCACAGCTTTTGTGATATCTTCGCCTCACGGCACGTTTCCAGTGTTGTGATCCATCGGCAGCTCGTCTCTAAAGGTTATCATGCACCCGTAACTTTGGTCTACATCTACATACATACTCCGCAATCCACCATACGGTGCCTGGCGGAGGGTACCTCGTACCACAACTAGCATCTTCTCTCCCTGTTCCACTCCCAAACAGAACGAGGGAAACATGGCAGCCTATATGCCTCTGTACGAGCCCTAATCTCTCTTATCTTATCTTTGCGGTCTTTCCGCGAAATGTAAGTTGGCGGCAGTGAAATTGTACTGCAGTCAGCCTCAAATGCTGGTCCTCAGTAGCGATTCACGAAAAGAACGCCTCCTTTCCTCTAGAGACTCACACCCGAGTTCCTGAAGCATTTCCGTGATGATCAAACCTACCAGTAACAAATCTAGCAGCCCGCCTCTGAATTGCTTCTATGTCCTCCCTCAATCCGACCTGATAGGGATCCCAAACGCTCGAGCAGTACTCAAGAATAGGTCGTATTATAGTGTTTTATAAGCGGCCTCCTTTACATATGAACCACAGCTTCCCAAAATTCTACCAAAGAACCGAAGACGACTATCCGCCTTCCCCACAACTGCCATTAACGCTTGTCCCACTTCATATCGCTCTGCAATGTTACGCCCAAATATTTAATCGACGTGACTGTGTCAAGCGCTACACTACTAATGCAGTATTCAAACATTACAGGATTCTTTTTCCCATTCATCTGCATTAATTTACATTTATCTATATTTAGAGTTAGCTGCCATTCTTTATACCAATCACAAATCCTGTCCAAGTCATCTTGTATCCTCCTGCAGTCACTCAACGACGACACCTTCCCGTACACCACAGCATCATCAGCAAACAACCGCACATTGTTATCCACTCTATCCAAAAGGTCATTTATGTAGATAGAAAACAACAGCGGACCTACCACACTTCCCTGGGGCACTCCAGATGACACGCTCACCTCCGATGAACACTCACCATCGAGGACAACGTACTGGGTTCTATTACTTAAGAAGTCTTCGAGCCACTCACATACTTGGGAACCAATCCCATATGCTCGTACCTTAGTTAGGAGTCTGCAGTGGGGCACCGAGTCAAACGCTTTCCGGAAGTCAAGGATATGGCATCCGTCTGATACCCTTCATCCATGGTTCGCAAGATATGATGTGAAAAAAGGGCGAGTTGCGTTTCGCAGGAGCGATGCTTTCTAAAGCCGTGCTGATGCATGGACAGCAACTTCCCTGTCTTTACGTTGGGCAAGAGATTCGCGATAAATGCAAGCTAAGTAAGGAGCCAATGCAGTAGAATACTCTCTGTAAAACCGAATTGGGATCCCATCAGGACCTGGCGATTTATTTATTTTCAACCCATTCAGCTGCTTCACAACCCCAGGGATGTCTACCACTATGTCCTCCTTACGGGAATCTGTACGGGACTCAAACGGCGGTATGTTTGTACGATCCTCCTGCGTGAAAGATTTCTCAAATGCTAAATTTAAAATTTCACTGTCTCGACCGTATTTCTGGTGTGTATCACAATTTCGCAGTGTGCCTCACAAGGCTTCTTCATCCTTTGATGACTTTATTGGATCCGATTTTTCGATTTCTGCTACTGTGAACGTTCTACACGGTCCAGTCACATTAGTGTGACCGCTCCCTATGTTCGATGTCAACACGCAATAATGACTCACAAACGCCAGTTGGTAGCACTAGCAGTGATAGGTATACAAAGTGTGTGGGGGGACGCGGAAAACAGTGCAGTCGTTGTCGTAATGCGGAAACTGAGCAACTTATACGACGTCCAAAAGGGCGCGATCATTGGCTTTTGCGCCAAGGTGGTAGCACATCCGAAAGGCTGGAATTCGCACGCTAACGCCGCAACTGGAGGTCCACCGGGTGTCGGCAGGTGGCCTTTCCAAATGAATGACATTTTACGCCCCATTGGACAAAAAAAAAGTTCAAATGTGTGTGAATTCTTATGGGACTTAACTACGAAGGTCATCAGTCTCTAAGCTTACACACTACTTAACCTAAATTATCCTAGGGACAGACACACACACACACCCATGCCCGAGGGAGGACTCGAACCTCAGCCGGGACCAGCCGCACAGTCCATGACTGCAGCACCTTAGATCGCCTTTTTTTAAATCTCATTTTGTTCGTTACAGTTCGTTGCAATTGTTCGTGGCGCACGTCCCCTAACGCCCATCGAAGTTTATTCTTGATCCTTGATCCATTCACTCAGTTTTTTTTATTACAGAGGGCAGTTAACCCTCTGACCGAACACGCTGAGCTACCGTGCCGGCTACTCGGCTAATCCCGCGCGCCCCCATTGGACAGATGGCCGTTCGCCTGCAAGGCGTGAAACGTCTGGAAGCAAAGGGGTCCAGGTCGGAGACGGGACAGTTATGGTCTTGGGAATGTTTTCGTGGCATTCCCTGCGTCATTGTGGAAGCCACAATTGATCAAGAACGACGTTTCAATGTATTACTGCTTGACTAATAACTCCATTCGCAACACATTTTGCAGAAGGTATCCGCACATCTTTTTCTTGTGCCTTTATCTGCATCTACTCAACGTCGTCAGTGTTACAATCGAAATTGGCACGGTTAATTTAAAAAGTTGCCGGATGTCCTTCCCGTAACCCCCCGGGAGGGAATATGTGTACCCCAACTGTCTGTGTACAGTGTTATGTGGAAGTGTGCGTACGTTTTCGAGACGTTTACGATTCGTGTAGCCGAGGCGAGACGTGGGGATCAGTCCGATATTGCTTTCGTAGGATGTGGGGAACCGCCTAAAACCCACATTGGCTAGCAAACCGGCCTTCGTCGTTAATCCGCCGGCAGATTCGATCCGGTGTCCGCCCATCTGCCCAAATTCCTGAAGCGGGGTTCTAACACGGCAGGTGCCCTGGCGGGTACACAGTATTCACATATATCCCTGAATATACCTGCAAAGTTATATCATTGTGCAGTGGCACGTAGTTCGGGACACATGACATCAAAAACATCGAGATGCGTGAAAACTAACTTTCTTTACAACGGAACGCAAATTAGTTAGCAAGGAATACCAACGCGTGTGTAATTAATTATTTACGTTGTTTTTTTTCATTAGTCTGTAGGTGAATAATTACAAGCAAATATAACCAACATAATTAGGGTTTTCCGTTTTCAACCACAGGCGTTTTACAACTTTAATGTTAAATATTTAAAACATTAACTCATGTAAGCAGACGTTTGAAGTAGTTTAATACGTGGGAGTTCGACTCTTTAAAGAATCCGGGCCGTGTGTCACTGGTACAAAACAACAACAACATTTTTATAATGTACTAGCGGTGCCCAGCATGAGTTGCTATGTCTCTTTCTAAGTAGATAGACATTTTACAAACCAGACTCATTTACATATACAAAATAAATGAAAGACAATGATTTTTGTGGATTGAATAATAAGCTTATCGAAGTGTTATATTTTTGGTCTTTCTGTCTTCTACAAAAACAAATTTTTCGGCTATCCCACTCGTGTGCATGCAACATATAGATGGCCACGTGATTAGTACGGGTTTATCCAGATGTAATCACAGCACATGAAGTAATTAACCTTTTGCCTCGTTGATGGTCATTGAGAATCCAAGGTGTTCGCGGATCTGCAGTCGTTTGAAATTACTTATTTCATAGCGAGCCTGGTGCCATTGCACAGTCTTGGTGGATTAATGTGCTGCGGAAGAATTACTGATGTGCCGATTCTGAATGACAATCTGTGCGCTGGACACTAGAAGGGTCCAACGAATTTAAAAACTCAATCAGGTAATTTAAAAGCTCGTTCGCACTCATCGTATATGACACACACACACACACACATATATATATATATATATATATATATATATATATATATATATATATATATATATATATATATATATATATATATGAGTGCGAACGAGATTTTAAATTACCCGATTGTGTTTTTAAATTCGCTGGATCTTTCTGGTGTGCCGGTGCCGATGTCATTCAGTATACTCGACCACATATTTCATCCGTATTTCTAGTGAATTACGTCCTACAGTTTCATCTTAAGTCTGGGGAAACTTTTAATAGTGCCAATAACTGTCCTTTTAAGAAAAAGACTGTCTCTGTCAACTATCTTCAATAATCGGACCTGAAACTGGTTATATTCTACAGTGTGCGATACCGCTGTTCCTGGCCAACTTTCATCTTCGAACTGGTTTCTTTCTTGACTGCACTCTTTTAAACCAGAGGCATATTGTTCCTTTGGAAGGTAAAGATTTGGCAAAAGTCTGCAGCAAACTTCCGGACAATGATTGTCATTCAGTTCTCCCTTTTGTTGTGTAGCTGTTCAGAAGATATGAACAAATCGCAAAAACGATGCAGCTGAGCTATTTACAAGAAGATACAACGAAGGGAAACTGCGAACGGGCGACCGGCAACCCCGAGGGCCGCTGGAGGAACTTTCACTTGGACGTCGGCCCACACACGTGATTGAAGACGCTCAGGCATTTCCGTTGTGACAGTACGGTGGTAAATGCTACTTGTTTCGCCTGTCACTCTCCAACAGCTGTATTTTTAATCCAGACAAGTGTTTGTAATAGCAATCTGTAGATTGATTTTCAAAGAAAGGAATGGAGTGTACACCAGTGACCAAAAAAAAAAATGGTTCAAATGGCTCTGAGCACTATGGGACTCAACTGCTGAGGTTATTAGTCCCCTAGAACTTAGAACTACTTAAACCCAACTAACCTAAGGACATTACACACATCCATGCCCGAGGCAGGATTCGAACCTGCGAACGTAGCAGTCGCGTGGTTCCGGACTGAAGCGCCTAGAACCACTCGGCCACAGCGGCCGGCTAGGTGTTATGGTGTCGGGAATGTATTGCTACGTAGGAAAAGCCAAGAATAACCGTTGTAAGCGCCCGAAAAGATGTATTTTGCTACGCCGGAAGGCGAGAACAAATGATAGAGACCTTATGTCTTGAGTTCTCGTGGAGAGAGGGCGTGTTTAGATATGAGATGTGTGTAGTAGCTTTCACGGTATCTGAATAATAACTTTTCTCATTGCTAAAATATGTGGCCTTTGTATTTTCTTCCGCGCACCACGAAAATGTCATGTCACGTATGCAGCCTACCACTGGTGAAGAAATCCGATAAATGAAAATTACACTACCGACACGGTCACGAAGAATGGGAAGTTTTGCGGCGTCGGAAGGAGAAGCACCTAAAAGGAGTGTGTAGGTCTCGACAATATGAAAGTAAGTTCACGTTAAAACGGACACAAACGGACACAAAGTTGTAAATATAAAAAATCCAAAATTTTGGCATTTAGTGAAAATAATTTATTTCTATTAATCTCTTTATTTATGTACCCATTCTTCTTATTATTATACACTACTAGCCTTTAAAATTGCTACACCACGAAGATGACGTGCTACAGACGCGAAATTTAACCCACAGGAAGAAGATGCTGTGATATGCAAATGATTAGCTTTTCAGAGCATTCACACAAGGTTGGCGCCGGTGGCGACACCTACAACGTGCTGACATTAGGAAAGTTTCCAACCGATTTCTCATACACAAACAGCAGTTGACCGACGTTGCCTGGTGAAATATTGTTGTGATGCCCCGTGTATGGAGAAGAAATGCGTACCATCACGTTTCCGACTTTGATAAACGTCAGATTGTAGGCTATCGCGATTGCGATTTATCGTATCGCGACATTGCTGCTCGCGTTGATCGAGATCCAATGACTGTTAGCAGAATATGGAATCGGTGGGTTCCGGAGGGTAATACGGAACGCCGTGCTGTATCCTAACGACCTCGTATCACTAGCAGTCGAGATGACAGGCATCTTATCTGCATGGCTGACACGGATCGTGTAGCCACGTCTCAATCCCTGAGTCAACAGATGGGGACGTTTGCAAGACAACAACCATCTAAACGAACAGTTCGACGACGTTTGCAGCAGCATGGACTATCAGCTCAGAGACCGTGACTGCGGTTACCCTTGACTCTGCATCACAGACAGGAGCGCCTGCAATGATATACTCAGCGACGGACCTGGGTGCACGAATGGCAAAACGTCATTTTTTCGGATGAATCCAGGTTCTGTTTACAGCATCATGATGGTCGCATACGTGTTTGGCGACATCGCGGTGAACGGACATTGGAAGCCTGTATTCGTCATCGCCGTACTGGCGTATCACCCGGCGTGATTGTATGGGGTGCCATTGGTTACACGTCTCGGTCACGTCTTGTACGCATTGACGGCACTTTGAACAGTGGACGTTACATTTGAGATGTGTTACGACCCATGGCTCTATCCTTCATTCGATACCTGCGAAACCCTACATTTCAGCAGGATAATGCACGACCGCATGTTGCAGGTCCTGCACGGACCTTTCTGGATACAGAAAATGTTCGACTGCTGCCCTGGCCAGCACATTCTCCAGATCTCTCACCAATTCAAAACGTCTGGTCAATGGTGGCCGAGCAACTGGCTCGTCACAATACGCCAGTCACTACTCTTGATGAACTGTGGTATCGCGTTGAAGCCGCATGGGCAGTTGTACTTGTACACGCCGTCCAAGCTCTGTTTGACTCAATACCAAGGCTTATCAAGGCCGTTATTATGGCCAGAGGTGATTGTTCTGGGTATGCACCCGAATTGCGTGAAAATGTAATCAAAAAATGGTTCAAATGGCTCTGAGCACAAGTGGACTTAACATCTGTGATCTGGCCCCTAGAATTTAGAACTACTTAAACCTAACTAACCTAATCACACGCATCCATGCCCGAGGCAGGGTTCGAACCTGCTACAGTAGCGGTCACGCGTTTCCAGACTGAAGCGCCTAGAACCGCACGGCCACACCGGCCGGCAAAATGTAATAATATGTCAGTTCTAGTATAATATATTTGTACAATGAATACCCGTTTATCATATGCATTTCTTCTTGGTGTAGCAGTTTTAATGGCCAGCACAGGAGGGATATTGTTACGTGAGCGTATTAACCTCTAGATCTTTGAACACGGTGCACCCATCAGTCAGCGTCGTTGTGATCCTGCCTGCTACCCCAAATGCGTCTTTTCAGGGATGCGCTCGACCCTGACTTCATTTGTATGAACGACAATACATGACCGCAGAGGTGGCGGAGCTCTCGGAACGTGAATGTGTTCGGCGAAGTAACTGGCCTGTCCTTTCCCCCTGACTTAAATCCCTTCGAGGACGTGTGGGATGCGTTGGGAATGCGTACTGCAGCAAGTCCACATGCTCCATCGACCATCCAGCCGTTGTCAGCAGCGGAGCAACGGGACGCGCTACCCCGTGAACTCGTCACTAACCTTGCGGACAGCATTTGAGCACGTTGCAGTGTTTGCATTGCCAGCCCGTCCGGTTAGCCGACTGGTCTAATGCACGGCTTTCCGGAGTGGGCAGGAGCGCCGCGGACTTGTGTCGAGGTCCGTTGAGACGATCAGTCTGTGGACGGTTTTTAGACGGTTTTCCCATCTGCCACGGCGAATGCGGGCTGGTTCCCCTTATTCTGCCTCAGCAACACTATGTCGGCGACTGCTGCGCAAACAAGTTCCTCACGTACGCGTACACCACCGTTACTGTACCACGCAGACAGAGGTGTTACACTCGTCTGGTGTGAGACGTTCCCTGGGGGGTGGGGGGTTCCTCCGGGGGCCGAACGGCGCAATAACCCTGAAAGAGTGGTTCGCTATGGGGTGGTGGAGGGGTGAAGTGAATTGCGGTAGTCGTTCAAACTGGTTCAAATGGCTCTGAGCACTAATCATCTGAGGTCATCAGTTCCCTAGACTTAGAACTACTTAAACCTAACTAACCTAAGGACATCACACACATCCATGCCCGAGGCAGGATTCGAACCTGCGACCGTAGCAGCAGCGCGGTTCCGGACTGAAGCGCCTAGAACCGCTCAGCCACGGCGGTCGGCCAAGCTTCTGAAAATGATGATTTTTGCAGTATTGTTGGTAATCAGTTCGTAACAAATATGAAGTTTTAAAGAGTCTCTTCTTCTTCTTCTTCGTCCCCGTTTCTCTACGAGTCCGGAATTGTTATATGAGTTTTGACAATGTTGGTTGGTGACCGGATCTCCTTACTGACGCCACCATTACCACCGGATTGAATTCGTGTACCATATCCGTCTGCGTCTGGAGTAAATCTAAGTGCAGGTGTGAGAGGGCGTTTCTTTAATGTTTGCCTAGCGTGTAGCTGAGGCTGGACTTGCATACCAGCCCGGTATTCAACTAGTGGGATGTTGGAACCCGCCTGAAAATCACATCCAAGCTGGTCGCCTCACCAGCCCTCGCGTTAACCCGCCAGGCAAGTTATATCCGGGGCAGTCTCGCCTCCCCTAATCCCAGAAGTGGCGTGTTAAACCGCTCGTCTATCAGGGTAGGTAAGTTTAAAGCTTCTATTTACTATGATCGATAACATTGCGAAATTCACGTGCGCTATAGATCTAAAATGAAAAACAAAGCCTATTCTCAGTTTTAGTTGGGACTGGAGCTAAGTTTCTTCTTCAAATTTTAGCGTCCGGGAAAGTTTGATACTTGCTAGCTGGCAGGGGGAATGCTTTGTGCAGTGAAAACGGCATCGCATTGGGAGCCAATAATACCAGCACAGTTCCCATCGGTGTATAATTAGCGGCAGCAGTCAAATTCCAACTAATTAAAACACGACTGTTGCTAAGTGTGTGTATTTAGTAAGAATCAGTACAGTTCTCGAAATCGACTATAGCGAAACGAGGGAAACGTACGTATCGCATTGGTAAGCATTGACGTGTATCCACGCAAGGAATCATCAAGGCAATTCCCTATCCAACGTTACAGAATCACAGCACATTCCTGAGCCACGTCAGCTCTTCCAGTTGCGATTTGTAATACCTCCACCCTTTCCGCCAGGCCAACATGCAGCTGATTCAGCAGCCATGCGGTTGGGAAAAGTATCTCCACTACAAAGGAGGTAGTGTTCTTGGTATTTGGAACGTGATGTGAATACTATTAGAACTAGCCAACCTGCATTCCTATAAAATTTAAAAAAATTGACTTATCTTCATTGTCCTCTTATCATGCCTCATTATCTTTACAAAAATATACTGTCGGATAAGAAAGGCGAAGCACCAGAAGATGTGGCCTCATGTCAATGTAACTTGGTACACGTGTACACATCGGCGGATATGCAAATGATTAGATATACACCGAAGGGTGAAAGAAACTGGTATAGGCATGCGTATTCAGGTACAGAAATATGTAAACAGACAGAATACGGCTCTATGGTCGGCACGCCTATATAGACAGCAAGTGTATGGCGCAGTTGTTAGATCGGATAATGCTGCTACAATGGGATGTTACCAAGATTCAAGTGAGTTTGAACGTAGTGTTATAGTCGGCGCACAACCAATGGAACACAGCATCTCCGAGGTAGCGATGAAGTGGGGATTTTCCCTTACGACCATTTCACGAGTGTACCGTGAATATCAGGAATCCGCTAAAACATCAAATTTCCGACATCGCAGCGGCCGGAAAAAGATCAACGACGACTGAAGAGACTCGTTCAACGTGACAGAAGTGCAACCCTTCCGCAAACTGCTGCAGATTTCAGTGCTGGGCCATCAACGATTGTCAGCGTGCGAAGCATTCAACGTAACATCATCGATATGGGCTTTTGGAGCCGAAGGCCCACTTGTGTACCCTTGATGACTGCACGACACAAAGCTTTACGTCTCGCCTGGACCCTTCAGCATCGGCATTGGTCTGTTGATGACTGGAAACATGTTGCCTGGTCGGACGAGTCTCGTTTCAAATTGTGTCGAGCGGATGAACGTGTGCGGGTATGGAGACAGATGATGAATCCATGGACCCTGTATGTCAGCAGGGGGCTGTTCAAGCTGGTGGAGGCTCTGTAATGGTGTGGGGCGTGTGCAGTTGGAGTGGTATGGGACATCTGATACGTCTACATACGACTCTGACAGGTGACACGTACGTAAGCACACTGATCAGCTGCACCCATTCATGTCCATTGTGTATTCCGACGGACTTGGGCAATTCCAGTAGCACATTGCGACTCCCCTCATGTCCAGAATTGCTACAGAGTGGCTCCAGTAACACTCTTCTGAGTTTAAACACTTCCGCTGTCCATTATACTCGCAAGACTTGAACATTGTTGAACGTATCTGGGATGCCTTGCAACGTGCTGTTCAGGAAAGATCTTCAGCCCCTCGTACTCTTACGGAATTATGGACAGCCCTCCAGGATTCATGGTGTCAGTTCCCTTCAGCACTACTTCAGACATTAGTCGAGTCCATGTCACATCATGTTGCGGCACTTCTGTGTGCTCGCAGATGCCCTACACGATGTTAGACAGGTGTACCGGTAGTACCTCGTGCCACAACTAGCATCACTCTCCCTGTTCCACTCCCAAACAGAACGAGGGAAAAATGACTGCCTATATGCCTCTGTACGAGCGCTAATCTCTCTTATCTTATCGTTGCGGTCTTTCCGCGAAATGTAAGTTGGCGGCAGTAAAATTGCACTGCAATCAGCCTCAAATGCTGGTTCTCTAAATTTCCTCAGTAGCGATTCACGAAAAGAATGCCTCCTTTCCTCTAGAGACTCCCATCCGAGTTCCTGAAGCATTTCCGTAACACTCGCGTGATGATCAAACCTACCAGCAACAAATCTAGCGGCCCGCCTCTGAATTGCTTCTATGTCCTCCCTCAATCCGACCTGATAGGGATCCCAAACGCTCGAACAGTACTCAAGAATAGGTCGTATTATAGTGTTTTATAATTGGTCTCCTTTACAGATGAACCACATCTTCCCAAAATTCTACCAATGAACCGAAGACGTCTATCCGCCTTCCCCACAACTGCCATTACATGCTTGTCCCACTTCATATCGCTCTGCAATGTTACGCCCAAATATTTAATCGATGTGACTGTGTCAAGCGCTACACTACTAATGGAGTATTCAAACATTACGGGATTCTTTTTCCTATTCATCTGCATTAAATTACAAAAAAAAAGGAAAAAAAAGGTTCTGAGCACTATGGGACTTTACATCTGTGGTCATCAGTCCCCTAGAACATAGAACTACTTAAACCTAACGAACCTAAGGACATCACACACATCCATGCCCGAGGCAGGATTCGAACCTGCAACCGTAGCGGTCACGCGGTTCCAGACTGAAGCGCCTAGAACCGCACGGCCACACCGGCCGGCCATTAATTTACATTTATCAATATTTAGAGTTAGCTGCCATTCTTTACACCAATCACAAATCCTGTCCAAGTCATCTTGTATCCTCCTACAGTCACTTTGGCTCTTCAGTGTATGATTGAATATTAATTGATATCTCCATTTGTTAATGAATATGGAATGGAAGTAAAAACAGCGAGATTCGAAACGGCGACCTTGAGGTCAGTACACTTGACGCCACGAGCTCATCTAGTAACGATTTTGCTAAACAGCTCGAAATGGTCTGTACTTCACGGCGCTCGTAAATGTGCGACATGCTGTATCTGTCGCTGCGAGCCACCGCGACGAATGTCTGCAGCAGTCCGTGTCGTGCACGCGGCGTCTGACACGGCAGCACGGCGGCGATCTGCAGCGGAGATTGCAGGCAGTAGAGGAGGCCAGCCGCCGGCTGCTGCGATGTGATGTGTGGCCGCGGAAGTGGCGTGAGTGAAGCGAGGCGGCGCCGAGCTGTGGGAACTGGCCGCCCGCACCGACGCGAAGAAGGGCAGGGGTCGCAGCGAGGCGGGCTTTCACTCTCGCTGGCGCACACACACACGCACACGCTGCCCGCGCTCCCCTGCCTGCGGCCACACCTACACCAGCCTCTGGCATTGTGTTAGGCCTTCTTCCAATACGCTTCCTCCTCCTCCTGCTTCTCGTCTTCCACCGTACATTACGTATAAGCGATGCGCCCATAAACAATTGCGTGCATCGCTCCCGTAATTTTAAATCTCCAGTGATTTCCAAAATCGCTTAACCCTTTCACTAGTAATTTTTTTCAGATTGAAAGACATTAATTTATGGTTATGTTAATTAATGTGGCAATCAGAAGTTATCGTCACAAGTTGTTGTGCTCATTGCTGAGCGTCTTGATCCCATGAACCAAGCGTCTCCATCCGGGACGATTACCATCTTATCTTACACCTTGCTGAAGAAGTACACTGGAGAGCTCATTGATCTGAAAACTACCTTGAGCAGTTAAACAGAGAACCGACTCGTGGCGATAACATATTACACCTTCTGGTGACAAACAGACCCGAACTATTTGAAACAGTTAACGCAGAACAGGGAATCAGCGATCATAAAGCGGTTACTGCATCGATGATTTCAGCCGTAAATAGAAATATTTAAAAAAGGTAGGAAGATTTATCTGTTTAGCAAAAGTGACAAAAAGCAGATTACAGACTACCTGACGGCTCAACACAAAAGTTTTGTTTCAAGTACAGATAGTGTTGAGGATCAGTGGACAAAGTTCAAAACCATCGTACAATATGCGTTAGATGAGTATGTGCCAAGCAAGATCGTAAGAGATGGAAAAGAGCCACCGTGGTACAACAACCGAGTTAGAAAATTGCTGCGGAAGCAAAGGGAACTTCGCAGCAAACATAAACATAGCTAAAGCCTTGCAGACAAACAAAAATTACGCGAAGCGAAATGTAGTGTGAGGAGGGCTATGCGAGAGGCGTTCAATGAATTCGAAAGTAAAGTTCGATGTACTGACTTGGCAGAAAAGACTAAGAAATTTTGGTCTTATGTCAAAGCGGTAGATGGATCAAAACAAAATGTCCAGACACTCTGTGACCAAAATGGTACTGAAACAGAGGATGACAGATTAAAGGCCGAAATACTAAATGTCTTTTTCCAAAGCTGTTTCACAGAGGAAGACCCACTGTAGTTCCTTCGCTAGATTGTCACACAGATGACAAAATGGTAGATATCGAAATAGACGACAGAGGGATAGAGAAACAATTAAAATCGCTCAAAAGAGGAAAGGCCGATGGACCTGATGGGATACCAGCGAAAGAACTTGCCCCCCTTCTTGCAGCGGTGTACCGTAGGTCTCTAGAAGAGCGTAGCGTTCCAAAAGATTGTAAAAGGGCACAGGTCATCCCCGTTTTCAAGAAGGGACGTCGAACAAATGTGCAGAGCTATAGACCTATATCTCTAACGTCGACCAGTTGTAGAGTTTTGGAACATGTTCGAGTATAATGACTTTTCTGGAGACTAGAAATCTACTCTGTTGGAATCAGCATGGGTTTCGAAACCCAGCTCGCGCTATTCGTGCAGAGACTCAGAGGGCCATAGACACGGGTTCCCAGGTAGATGCCGTGTTTCTTTCGCAAGGCGTTCGATACTGTTTCCCATAGTCGTTTAATGAACAAAGTAAGAGCATATGGACTATCAGACCAATTGTGTGATTGGATTGAAGAGTTCCTAGATAACAGAACGCAGCATGTCATTCTCAATGGAGAGAAGTCTTCAGAAGTAAGAGTGATTTCAGGTGTGCCGCAGGGGAGTGTCGTAGGACCGTTGCTATTCACAATATATATAAATTACCTTGTGGATGACATCGGAAGTTCACTGAGGCTTTTTGCGGATGATGCTGTGGCACATCGGGAGGTTGTAAAAATGGAAAATTGTACTGAAATGCAGGAGGATCTGCAGCGAATTGACCCATGGTGCAGGGAATGGCAATTGAATCTCAATGTAGACAAGTGCAATATGCTGCGAATACATAGAAAGAAAGATCCTTTATCATTTAGCTACAGTATAGCAGGTCAGCAACTGGAAGCAGTTAATTCCATAAATTATCTGGCAGTAGGCATTAGGAGTGATTTAAAATGGAATGATCATATAAAGTTGTCTTATACCCATTGATACTCTGAAGAAAACAGACGTGGCAGAATTTGTCTTCACAGCTCCGAGGTGATTATTGCATATAGTTCTGATCAGTGATGTGAAGTGTGATGGGACGCCGGCCACGGTGGTCTAGCGGTTCTAGGCGCTTCAGTCCGGAACCGCGCGACTGCTACGGTCGCAGGTTCGAATCCTGCCTCGGGCATGGATGTGTGTGATGTCCTTAGGTTAGTTAGGTTTAAGTAGTTCTAAGTTCTAGGGGACTGATGACCACAGTAGTTAAGTCCCATAGTGCTCTGAGCCATTTGAACCATTTTTTGTGATGGGACACCGAACTCTACAAGCACCTTCCACAACTTTTCCCAGAGAACACAGTCGAACGCTTTCCTATATCCAAGGAAGCAGATGAGAACAGGAATACAGAACTCTCGCGATATGTCGATTATTTGTCGCATGCTCAGAATCTGTTCACGAGTTCCTTTTCCTTCGACAAAGGTGGATGGATGTGTGAGTCTGGATGTGCGGTTTCAAACGCTGATTCAAGGTCTAGAGCAAGATAGAAGTAACAGTATGAAATAGCAGTAACAATATGAAAAAAAAAATAAAAACAGTAACCCCCCGTTTCGTTTTCTGTTGTGGGGAACGGTGGGACAAAAACAAACAAACACCGTCCGAAACAGGCCTTGAAGGCCCAACAGTACCGATCGGCCGCCGTGTCATCCTGTACGGGGTTATTCACGAGTACCTCCGGGGTTTAACAAGACGACTGCGCGAGAACTTCAAGACTAAGGAAAACAGGCACTCATCGATGGAAATTGTTCGTGATGCGCCGAACGTCAGAAAGTGCGTGCTGTTCATCGACACGAACTGCCCGGGAAAGCACGACACCAGCCCGCCGTGCACATCTGTTCGTAGGGTTGCCTACCTGCTGGCGCCAATTAATTCGATACTACAATACGGAGCAGAGCGAACGAAGGGGCTAACAACGGAACTTGATAGACAGAACAATATACGCCAGTAAACTGTAATTCTAAGAACTCTGAAAGCCATTAGCAGGTTTCCCTTTACCAGTGGGGACACTGGCACACGTAGTAATAACATGCGGAAAAAACCTGCTTATTCTCTGATAATCTATTACGAGGAACACATGTCTCACGGATAGGGAAAGCTTTAATATGAAAGTTGGGATTCTTACTTTCAAGGTACACCGCCAAATTCCTTCTCCATTCCGAGTTTGGTCTCCGTCTCAAACGACGTGGTCGTAGAGGGGACATTAAACACTAATCTTCCTCAAATGAAATGAGTGGATCTGCGGGGAACAAACCAGTCAAGATGCAATGGCGAGAACTTATTTCAGCAAAAACTGTTTAGTGACTCTGAATACTCAGTGTAATAAACATGTAGTGAGGCAATTCAAAATTTGTGACAGAACGAGACTCGAGCTTGGATTTGCTGCTTCTCACACCAAACATCATGGTGCCTAAGCGCGCCTCCAAGTAAACTACCGATGTCATCTCCCCCAGTGCTGCTATGCCACATATCCCTTGGCAGAATCTTTCATATTATTCATAGAGAATCGTAGGTGGAAACTTACGCCTGGAAACGTGCCCCGAAAGCCTAACAGTTAAGGCGGCTGCAGCAATTCGAATGAACAACATCATTAATTTAAAAGTAGATACCCTGGATCTGGAGAAGTAATTGAAGTCACTGACTAACGGTAAATCTTACGGTACAGATTGCATACCAGTTAGGTTCCTTTTACAGTATGCTGATGTAATAGTTCCATACTTAGCAATCATGTTCAGCCGCTCGCTGGACAACAGATATATCCCAAAAGACTAGACAGTTGTACAGGTCACGATAGTATTAAAGAAAGAAAATTTGCATTAGGATTTCGGAACAAATACTGAGTTCGAACATTATGAATTGTGCGTACTAAGCTTGTGAGGATGGGAAATGAGCGGAAAGCGAGCCCTCTGGTGGTGTTGGGAGCTAAGCCTCCAAAGGAAAGACTGACTCCAATCACTAGCCTGACCTTAGGGGCTACACTAAACTCAAATTTGCTACGCCAAGAGGAGGCTGCCGCAGTTAAATTTGACGCATTGTGCCCCCAAAGGGAGGAACTAGCGGACACATATTGTCGCAGACGGAGCTGACAGGCAAGAGACCGTTCCGAATTCCGAAGCGCTCTCACTAACCCGTCCCTCGCGCCCCACTTGACCGGCCTCCAGTCCTCCCATTGTTTGACAGAGGGTGCTTCAGTGGGTGTACCTCCGTCAGCGGTACTCAAAACACAGCATCACTGGTCAGCGGTACTATCGTGGGACGATATTCACGTGGATTGAGGGTGATTGTTATGCAAAACATGCGACACTGTGACGACCCAGAATGAGCCACTGTCTTACCAAAGAGGCAGTACCGTATGTCTTACGAAAGACAATCAAATTCGAAAAAAATTTGAAAAGCCATTTTTCCTCTCAATAGAACTGCTCACCACGCACAGAATCACATCGAAGAAAACGATCTGTTGATACACTGGAGCACGAAGTCTGGAAATATTCCTCTCAATAAAACTGCTCACTCCTCACAGAATTACATCGAAGAAAACAATCTGCTGATACACAGGAGTATGAATTCAGAAAATATCGTCGTTCTGAAACAGGAGAGAGTAGTGTGGACAGCTGTATCAGTCCTGTCTTCGGACTGAAGACTACAACAACAAAAACAACTGGTTTCACGAGGTTATCATCGGAGCAACCCCCGTAAATGAATTTCACAGGTCCTCAAGCCCTCAAAACTTTTTTTGGAGAGATAAGGGTCATGTTTTACTGACTAAAGCCCAATTAGGGGGAATCTGTCATCCTGACGAACTCTTGGTGCCACGTGTTCAGACTGGTGTATCCGTCGCTCTCTAATAATTTCTCCGACTCCGCTTCCCAGAGAACTGGCTTCCACAGCCACGGGGAAATTTGATAATTGACTGGTGTCTCTGTTACGTTGATAAAATGAAGAATACGTGTATTTTTCTTCAAAACCCATTTTATTTGTAGGTTGCTAGAATGTTCTACAACGATACTCGGTATGTCAGAGCAAGATGCAATGTTGAGGGAAGTTTTTATTCTGTTAGATACTAAGGAGTCTTCCATTCGACTCATTTATGGAGCGGTGGATGAGGGTTTGCTTATATGACTGTAAGATCCATAAGGAAGCAGTTTGAAGTTAGGCCGTAGATATTCACGTGTCCCTCACTAAATGTTGCTTGAAATGATGTAATGTCGATTTCGCGAGATAACAGGCACCTTTCTTGGGGCACCTGCCGGGTGAGATTATTCAGCATTTATGTGGCATGCTGTCGCGGATCAACAAAATCTGCAAACATTCCTCCTGCCCTTCTCTGTACACCTTCTTTCCGTCCTACTACTATGAAAGTAAATAGTCTAAGAAGCTGTATTATGTTAGATGAAACACAAAATAAAAAAGTTACTGGTAGCAGAAACTAGAAGTAAATAACTCTCAGAAGCTGTTCTGATTTCTTTTCCGCCATCGAGCGAGGTGGCGCAGTGGTTAGTTCATTGTAGTCTCATTCGGGAGGACGACGGTTCAAACCTGCATCCAGCCATCCAGATTGGGGTTTTTCGTAGATTTCCCCCAAATCGTTCCAGGTTAAAGGCGAGATGGTTCCTTCCAAAGGGCACGGACGATTTCATGCCCTTTCCTTGACACTATCCGAGCGTGTGCTCCGTCTCTAATGATCTCGATGTCGACGGGACGTTAAACCGAATTTTGCTTCCTTCCTCTTTTTCTTCTCTTCCGGCCAAAAGTGATGTGCGCAGTTGGATCGTTACCAGAGCTTCAGCCTGTTGCAGAATGACCTACGTAGAACAGCAACTGTTGGAACACTGATAGAAGAGACAACTTTGATAATGATTTCAGTCAATTCTACGATTAAAACACTCCATCTCCTCCTCCGAGGAATAGAAAGTTTAGCTATGCGTTGATCCAGCTCACAGATATAACGCTTCGTCAGTATACGTTACCTATTCGTAGTGCAAGACGTGTCGTGATGGCTGGGATGTTCATCAGGAATGTACTGAGGGAGATTCTATAGGCACAACCATCAGAACACTATCTATCGAACGACTAACCTCTATGTGTTTTGTTTTGTTAAGGCGTGTTAGTTGATTTCAGTTCCATAAGCCCATTCATTTTATTACGGTTAATTTAGTTCAGCTGACCTGATAAATTCATAAAATTCCGTCGGCTTCTATTACTAGTCAGCGTGATAAGAAGATTCGTCTTCACTAAAAAAAAGATTCGCACGTAACTTTCGAGTGCGAGCTACGCCCACCACCGCCAATAATTGTAACATCGGCGTCCTCAGCAACCTTGGACGACGCTGTAGGCCAGACGGACAGTATTCTCATTCAAGCTGCAGCGGAGGACGCTCGCCATATGCCTCCGCCGTCCGTAAAATAAACTGTTACGACAGCGGAGCCTCGCCTCAGCGCGCACACATTGCGCCTCATTTACTTTCCAATAAGCTGGCCACTGAATGATGCAGCGGGCGTGCGGCCGCTTCCCCGGCGTGTTAACTACTCTTTCCCCGCGTCGCAGCTACATTTACAGGCTGCAGCCATTTGATTCTAGTAAGGAATGCCGTCATGTCGTCTACAGCATACTTCAAATCCCTCATCAATTTGAAGTGGCAACAGGACACTCTGTCACGACTCAGATAAGTATCTACGTATGGTTTCTTAACTCTGCTCGTTTTAATACAAGTTTTCTTTTGCTTATTCAACATATTTCTCCTCTTAGTCATCATCGTATTCTTCTTCTTCTTCTACTGCTACTTCTTCATCATCATCCTCCTCTTTATTATCTCATCGTTCATTGTCTTCCTCTTAATTTCAGTGCTTTCCTTAATATTTTCGTATTCTTCGTAATCTTTCTGCTCTTCATCATGATAATCGTGCCTTTTTCATCATCATCTCCTCCTCTTTCTTTATCATCATCATCATCCTCTTCTTCATTATGTCCTCATTCATTATCTTCCTCTTCACTACCATCCTTTTCTTCATCTTCCTCATATTCTGCATCATCTTTCTCTGCTTCATCTTTGTAACCTTGCCTTTTTCATCACTTCCTCCTATTCCTTCTTATTCGTCTTCTTCAGTATTTCGTTTTTCTCATCATCTCCTGCTCCTCCTCTTCCTTCCTTCTCCATCTTCTATGGTATCTTGCTTTCCTCACCATCTCCTCATCCTCCTCTTTTTTTTCTTCTTCTTCATTTCTTGTTATCATCATCTGCTCTTCCTTGTTCTCCTCCTCCTCCTCCTCGTCCTCCTTCTTTGCCTTCTTCATCATTATCTTGCCTTTGTCATTGTCACCTCCTCCTCTTTCTTCTTCTTCTTCTTCTTCTTATTATTATTATTATTGCTATTTTTACTTTCTATAGTGCACTTCCCCACAAACGCTAGATTTTCTTAAGGCATCCAACACTGTACGAAATCGCCTACAGATAACAGCCGGCCGGGGTGCCTGAGCGGTTCTAGGCGCTACAGTCTGGAACCGCCTGACCGCTATGTTCGCAGGTTCGAATCCTGCCTCGGGCATGGATGTGTGTGATGTCGATACGTTAGTTAGTTTTAAGTAGTTCTAAGTTCTAGGGGACTGATGACCTCAGAAATTAAGTCCCATAGTGCTCAGAGCCATTTGAACCATTTTGAACAGATAACAGATATGCTCAATAATGTTCATGTCTGGAGAGTTTGGTGGCCAGCGGAAGTGTTTAAACTCAGAAGAGTGTTTATGGAGCCACTCTGTAGCAATTCTGGACGTATGGTGTGTCGCATTGTCCTGCTGGAATTGTCCAAGTCCGTCGGAATGCACAATGGACATGAATGGATGCAGATGATGAGATAGGATGTTTACTTACGTGTCACATGTCAGAGTCGTGTCTAGACGTATCAAGGGTCCCATATCACTCCGACTGCTCACGCTCCACACCATTACAGAGGCCCCACCAGCTTGGACAGTCCCCTGCTGACATGCAGGGTCCGTGGAGTCATGAGGTTGTCCCAATACCCGTACACGTCCATCTGGTCGATACAATTTGAAACGAGACTTGTCCGAACAGGAAACATGTTTCCAATCATTAACGGACCAATGTCGGTGCTGACGGGCCCAGGCGAGGCGTAAAGCTTTGTGTCGTGCAGTCATCACGGGTACACGAGTGGGCTTTCGGCTCCGAAAGCCCATTTCGATGATGTTTCGTTGAGTGGTTCGCACGGTGACACTTGTTGCTGGCCCAGCATTGGAATCTGTAGCAATTTTAGGAAGGGTTGCACTTCTGTCACGTTGAACGATTCTCTTCAGTCGTCGTTGGTCCCGTCCTTGCAGGATCTTTTTCCGGCCGCAGCGATATTGGAGATTTGATGTTTTACCGGATTCCTGATATCCACCGGACACTCGTGAAATGATCATACTGGAAAATCCCCACTTCATCGCTATTTCGGAGATCCTATGCCCTATCCCTCGTGAAATGGTCGTACTGGAAAATCCCCACTTCATCGCTACCTCAGAGATGCTGTACCCTATCGCTCGTGCGCCGACTATAACACCACGTTCAAACTCGCTTAAATCCTGATAACCTGCCATTGTAGCAGCAATAACTGATCTAACAACTGTGCCAGACACTTTTTGTCTTATATAGGCGTTGCCGACCGCAACATATCTCTGTATCTGAATACGCATGCCTATACGAGTTTCTTCGGCGCTTCAGTGTAGTTGCCTCTACTGCCGCTGGTAAACTCCCCAGTGCCCGCACTAGCCGACCGCCCAGTGCAGCAGTATCACTTGCTGGTGCTTTGCGGCACAACCAGCCCAGCCCAGCAGAGCGCAGCGAGGTGCTGCAGCCACGCCCCCGGCTCGATACACGGCTGGCCTTACGAAATTCGAATCTACACTCTCGCGTCACCGTCCAGTGAGCGGCGGCAGGGGTTGGGTGTCACCTGCTCCTGTCGCATTATGCAAGGTCCGGGCGTCAGTTTTCGGAAGTGCTGTTCGTAACGCAAAAGAAATATTTTGGCGGACAAGTAAAAACAAAAACTTGTCAGTAGTTCCAACTTTCTGACCAGATCGACAAGCTTACCAGGACCCAGTTCGGGGAGCGACTTTTAAAACTAGCGTTTCGAAAAGAGCCACAACTCGCACGTTGTATTTGTTATTGGCCAGTTTAGTTCCTCAAATGAACAAGAGCATCATCAGAATATAGACTGTAAAAGATACAAATTGAGACAATACGGAAAGCTTACACTGACATTACCTGTAGTACAAATTCTACTTCCTGAATGGTGACTTACGTTTAAAGTCAGCTGAGAGCTTCAAAGATTAAGCTGACTGTACTGTAGTACTTAAACTTACGTTTAGAGTACAGTTGTAAATGACGACATAGACACTGACAGCGCCAAAGATGAAACTGACTGTAGAACAATACTTGTAACGTCTGTGGTATAGTCTAACCAAAGATTAGACCTACAGGAAACGAAAGTTACATTAGCCGCCTCTTTTATGGGCGTGTGTATAGACTTCTCAGATCTCTACATATCTCCTTATCTTTTAAAAAATACTAATATATCTGTAAAAATTAGAATATCTTTCAAAGCACATTATAAAAATACATATTTAAAAATGTGTATACAAAAGTGCATTCAAACCTACCGTTTTTAAAATATTTCTGTTAGGCTGTTATAGCAGGCATTGTATTTAGCTTGCTTATCCACAGCAGGGTATTTCTTCTTCTATACGAAAATTTTGCGCTGTCAACGTTAATATCATCATTTAGTAGTGTACTTTAAACGTAAGTTTAAGTACTATACTACTCGCAGATTAATCTTTAGAGCTGCCAGCCAACTTTAAAGGCAGTTTTTAATGCTGTTGATCAACGTTAAACGAGCTGTAAGTCACCAGACTGGAACTAGAGTACGTACGAGGATTGCCCAGAAAGTAATGAACCACACTCATTTCTTCAACAATTCTTTATTGAACGTAATGAGAATTACACATACGAAAGAATGGTGTTTTATCTACACACCCTATTTTTCCACGCAATGTCCATCCCTTTCTATGGCCTGCCTCCAGCGCGAAACAAGGGCGTGTGTGCCTTGTCGGTACCATCCTTGTCCTAGTTGCGGAGCCAGTGCTTCACTGTGTGAATCGCCTCCTCATCGCCCAACTTGGGGCAGTTCCAGCAGGACAATGCGACACCCTCCACTTACAGAATTGGCTCCAGGAACACTCTTCTCAGTTTAAACGCTTCCGCTGGTCACTAAAGTCCCCAAACATGAACATTATTGAGTATATCTGGGATGTCTTTCAACGTGTTGTTCAGAAGAGATCACCACCCTCTCGTACTCTTACGGACTTATGGACAGCCCGGTAGGATTCATGGTATGAGTTCCCTCCAGCACTACTTAAGACATTATTCGAATCCATGTCTCGTCGTGTTGCGGCACTTCTGCGTGCTCTCGGGAGCCCTACATGATATTTGGCCGGTGTACCAGTTTATTTGACTCTTCAGTGTATTTTGAGATACCTCGGAAATTGGGTTTCGAAAACTGTATCCAAGTTGCCATATGCACTGTAGTATAGCTTTTGCGTATCGACGCTTCAGCCTGCTGGAGAGTCTGGTTTTTTAGCTGTGGCCTCGTTTCCAGAGCAGCTGCTCGCAGCAGCCTGCGTGATGCGAGCGCCTCGTGCGTCGCCGACTTCCGCTCGCCTACGCTCGTCACGTACGGCGAGCAAAACGCTCCCGTGTCCGCTTTTTCAGCCGCGGCCGAGTACGGAAAATAGAGCGTGAGAGAAAAGATCTTTTAGAAAGATCTGTTGCGGCCGAGCTATGCGGACAACATTCCCGGCCAGTGAGTCTCGTGTCGCTCTTAAAGCGGCGTAGACGCGCCGCAGCGTCCCCTAGACCGGTCCCTACCTACAAGGCTTCGCGACGCGAAAGGCCGTGTCTGCTTACAAATCATTGTGCGCCGAGCCGCCGACACACACGTAGCGGGTAATGCGGTGTTCTCGTAGTCGGTCGTGTGAGTCCGCGGCGTACCGGCAAAAACACGGTGTTGGTAAATTGCAGACGGCGGAAGTGTTCTGTAAATGGTAAACCTTGCAGCTTTACAAAGGCTCCTCGTAATCTATTCCGCAGAGCAGAGATCAGTTTTTTTGAACAACCGTAACGAAGCAGATAAGGCGGTTCACCGGGAATGGTATGTCTGACAATACCGGAAAATTCGGAACACGAGGATGTAGATGGTGTGCTCAGACAATAATGGGAATTTCTGCTCCTTTCTAACGAATTGTATTTGAGTGTGGAATCTCAAAGGAGCGAGCATGCAAGACACTTGTCCAGAAAGTTGTGGTGTCACCGTCAGACACCACACTTGCTAGGTGGTAGCCTATACGTCGGACCCGCGTGTCGCCACTATCAGTGATTGCAGACCGAGCGCCGCCACACGGCAGGTCTAGTCTAGAGAGACTCCCTAGCACTCGCCCCAGTTCTACAGCCGACTTTGCTAGCGATGGTTCACTGTCTACATACGCTCTCATTTGCAGAGACGACAGTTTAGCGTAGCCTTCAGCTACGTCATTTGCTACGACCTAGCAAGGCGCCATATTCAGTTACTATAATCTGAACAGATAATTTTGTGAATCATGTACCTTCAAGAGCGACGTTCATCATTAATGGATTAAAGTTAAGTATCAAACTAATTACGTCCGCTTTCTGAATTCTAATTCCTTGTCATGTTCCAGACCTCACGTCAGTATAGTTCTTCTCTCCTCACGCCAGCCTGCGTGAGCTAAAACGCGTGCATTTCGGCCTCCACTAGTAACACGGTGTTGGCTCTTCTCCCAACACAACAAAAATAACGGGAATTTTTGTTTTTTGGAAAGAATTGTATTTGTGCATTTAAAACAGGGACTCTCAGAGGAGCGAGCATGGAGCACATGGACGGGGACCGCGGTTAGATGGTGCTAGTTGGGAATATGGGTCGGCCGAGGGCCGTACCTACGTAGTCCGCGCAGTTGCGATAAACGCTGTGTCCGGATGGCACAATGGTTAACACAACTGCATAGTAAGCAGGAGATCCCGGGCTCGAGTCCCGGTCCGGCAAACATTTTCAAAAATGGTTCAAATGGTTCTGAGCACTATGGGACTTAATATCTGTGGTCATCAGTCCCCTAGAACTTAGAACTACTTAAACCTAACTAACCTAAGGACAGCACACACATCCATGCCCGAGGCAGTATTCGGACCTGCGACCGTAGCGGTCGTGCGGTTCCGGACTGTAGCGCCTAGAACCGCTCAGCCACTCCGGCCGGCAATTTTATTCAATTAGTGTATTAACTATAAAGTATGACTTCCTCTGAATAAAATACGGAACAGTAAATTCAGTGTTCAAGTGTTCTCTGGTCAAATGATTCAAAAAAAGACACCTTAAAAACCGCCAAACGGTTTGAGATTTTTTGTTTAATTTTTGACTTGTTTCGATCCTAAACTACCGTCAGGTCGACAAATATTATCACCCGAGAGGACGTTTCGTTGACATCAAAAGTACAGGAAATTGGAAACCCATAAAACGGTAAAGCCGTAAACACGTTTGCATAGCTAAGCAGAGTCCAAGCCTGTTTACGAGTATTCATTACAGGCTTTGGACAGGTGCGGCAAGTAATATAGCGCCCCACTAGAGTACAGACCGACATTTACCCGCAGTCATTTTGCGCTATAGAATGGGGACATAAATTATTGATCTGATGCCAACAAACTGGTCTGTACTGTAAAGCTGTGATTCTTGATTCAGTACGCTGCTACGTTCTGCCTGTACGTTTGACGTCATCTAAACATCCTCCCATGTGTCGACCTTATGATGATTTAACGTCGTAACAAGTCGAAAATAAAAAAAATGAATGTAAAAACTTATGACGGTTTTTAAGGTCTCTTTTCTGAATCTTTCAGAATTTATTGGATAGGCATACGCACGGCATACGCACGCACACGCACACGCACACGTACACACACACACACACACACACACACACACACACACACTAGTAGTATTGCAGTGAATAACGGATTTTTTTGCACCTCTTTTAGTAGGATTTTGCACTTTCTTGTTTGAAGTCTTGTACGAGGGTTGGAACTTTAATAAATAAGTAGTTTCCACTATCTAGCGGTTCTAGGCGCGCAGTCCGGAACCGCGGGACTGCTACGGTCGCAGGTTCGAATCCTGCCTCGGGCATGGATGTGTGTGATGTCCTTAGGTTAGTTAGGTTTAAGTAGTTCTAAGTTCTAGGGGACTGATGACCAAAGTAGTTAAGTCCCATAGTGCTCAGAGCCATTTGAACCATTAGTTTCCACTATTGAAGTTCCAACCCTCGTAATACACATGTTCTAAAAATTGTGTTATTGTGTAGATTCCGATGTCTACAACGAGTGATCTTAGGGTTTTACGAAAAAGGGAGGATGGTACAATTTGTAACTTATTTGGACCACTGTTACAAATAATACAGTTTCTGCGTCAGTCATTTGTTTATTTTGCCACTGCGCGTTTCGCTGGTTCACACCATTCATCTTCAGGTGGAGGATTGTTTATTTACATGGCTGGTGCTGGGGAAGAGTGCAGATGTATTTTCACAATCGATAATGATAAAAATATTTATTTAGAAAAAGCACTTTAGAGGTTAAAAAACATGAATTTCTTAAAAAAGTATTGTACAGCTCATCTCATTCTGGCACTACCAGGACTTCTTCCTCTCAGTCTGTATTTCAACAGTTATTTCGTCATTGTGCTCGCCACCTGTTTTTGTATTGCTCTGCTGCGTCGTTTGTCCCTTCAACATGGAGTTCTTCTCTAATTATCTTGTCGTGGAGAACAGGAACTATTCTCTGCTTCCGATGGACGGAGCACTATTAGCAGAGTCACATGCCTCCACTCCTGGTCCACAGTCTGGTGATCAGGAACTGTATGCCACCAACTCTCCCGTTCTCTCCAGCCACGGACGTTCCTTTCGTCTCCCGCATGCGAGGCAGCTTCCTCCGAGACGGAAACCACCGTATTGGTGTGCGTTAATGACGTGGGCTACTGCGGTCGTTTAGCTGAGTACTGGAAGGGCAGATCGAATCCGTGAATGTATTGTACGTGCCGCAGATTGCAATGTCGCTGATCTAGCTCCCACGCTGGGCAAAAACAGGATTAAAAGAATGGCCTCGCATCTTTTCTATTCCTCTAGACCGCAACGTTCGAACTCTCTCCAGATATATCACCTCCACTTTGCTCGCTCGTCATAAGGTCGGCCCCTGTTGACCCGGCTCACAGTAATAACCTCGCCATAAAACCGCAGGCAGGCGCATGACGAGCTGCATCGCTAGGTACTTCCACCGGCGCGGAGAAGCCTGGGTTTCCCCGCAAGCCTTCTGTCTCTGCCCGCGCTGGTGGGTGCAGCGTTCACGGCCAACCGGCGAGCCGTCTGCTACCGCTACTCACCTGCAACGGCAGTTACGTCTCGAGTGCGCTGATCGGCCCGTAATCGCACAACATTTATAAATAAAACACAGAGTAGATCACAAATTTTTGTTCAGAAGTTCCATGAGGCTGTTCGCAGACGCCGCTGCAGCTTATAAGAAGGGCGCAAAGCCAGAAGACTGTAACAAAACGCAGCAAACCGAGCAAGGTTGTGCAGGTAGCACACTGGACTGGCATTCTGGAGGTCGAGTGATCAAATCAGCGTTTGGTCATCCAGATTTAAGTTTTCGTGATTTGCCTAAATAGCACCATTACTTCGAAATCGTGCACGATATGTCATTTTGTTCCAAAGATATTATCTTTTTTCTGGACCCCTCTGATTACTTTAGCAGGCCTTGAAACACCGCTTAAGGCGAACAACAGACATGCACTCTGTTGACGGTCCTACCTGTCACTGAGATGATGGTTAAGTCCCATACTCCGTAACAGAGCGTAGGGGCGATGCGGGAGACCAGCACCACCCTGCTAGGCAAGGTCCTAGCGGAGGTGGCTTGCCATTGCCCTCCTCCGACCGTAATGGGGATGAATGATGATGATCAAGACGACACAACTCCCAGTCATCTCGAGGCTGGTGAAAATCCCTAAACCCGCCGGGAATCGAAACCGGGACCCCGTGCTCTAGAAGCGAGAACGCTACCGCGAGACCACGAGCTACAACCTGTCACTGAAACTGAAACTCTAATCATCTACGTACCCGCTGATGGAGTATACAGTATGAAGTTGCAGTGACATCCTTTCCATCCGAATCAGTGCATGGATCCAGGCCAGCGAGTGAACAACTTTATACAGATAACCGGGCTCGTGCTGCAAAGTCCTTTTTAAATCTGACTCTACATTGTAATCGCTGCAACCATACACTCTCAACCCGAGAAGTTTTATTTCCTTACCTTCTCCCCCGCCAGATACTTCACTTTTTTGTCAGGCAGTGCATATCTCACGAAATGAACATTGTTTAGTTGAAACGTAAGCTCTTCCTGCGCGCCCTTCGCGGGTGGAAGAGAAAGTGGAAAAAGGAAGTGTTATTAGAAGCACCCTTTGCCGCACACCAAAGTGTCGTTTAACGAGGTATAAATGTACAAAAGGCAGTCAAATGAAAAGGAGGCAGAATGAAATATGCAAGTAAAGTGTTTATTATTTCAAAAGTATTCGCCGTAACTGTTAATACGGGGTGTTCAAAAAGTCTCTCCGCACTGCCGTACGATTGTTAGCCGCGCGTGCCGTATCATTGTTCGCCTGCCTGTGTTACTTCCGTTCAAGTGGACTCTCCCAACATTCCACTGTTTCGTTTATCTCAGCCAGCGTCAGTAGTGCCGTTGGTGTGTATCATTACGTGCTGACGTAAACGCTTAAGTTTATTTCGTTTGTTTCGTTTTTGTCACTTAAAATGCTAACCATTGAAGAACGTGTGTTTTTAGTCGAAGAAGTTCAAATGGCTCTGAACACTATGGGACTTAACTTCTGAGGTCATCAGTCCCCTAGAACGTAGAACTACTTAAACCTAACTAAACTAAGGACATCACACACATCCATGCCCGAGGCAGGATTCGAACCTGCGACCTAGCGGCCGCGCGGTTTCAGGCTGTAGCGCCTAGTCGAACAAGTGTTTAAAGCTGGTGGTAAACACACAGTTTTAGTTCGTCAAACATTTAATTCAGTTTTCCCGGAGACAACACTCCCTCATCGCGATACTGTGCGAGATTTGATTAACAAATTTCGAAGTACGGGTTCAGTGACAGATGCACCGAGAAGTGGTCTTCCTCGCGTTTTGTTTGAGAATGAACTACTCGATATTTCCGATAAAATGTCCATGAGTCCGAACAAGTCAGTACGAAAACTCGCCCAGGAAATCGATGTTAGTGTCGGAACGGCCCACACAGCTGTAAGGAAAAAATTAGAACTTTTCCCATACAAAGTGACAGTCGTGCAAGAACTGAAAAATACTGATCATGACCGAGCGAGGTGGCGCAGTGGTTAGACACTGGACTCGCATTCGGAAGGACGACGGTTCAGTCCCGCGTCCGCCCATCCTGATTTAGGTTTTCCGTGATTTCCCTAAATCACTCCAGGCAAATGCCGGGATGGTTCCTCTGAAAGGGCACGGCCGACTTCCTTCCCCATCCTTCCCTAATCCGATGAGACCGATGACCACGCTGTCTGGCCTCCTTCCCCAAACCAACCAACCAACCATACTGATCATGGCAAGAGACTGCATTATTGTCAGTGGTTCAAAAATTTCGTTCAACAAAATGGAAGGGATATTTTTAATGAAACGTTTTTCACTGATGAGGCGCGGTTTCATTTATCCGGGTACATGAACTATCAAAATTCTCGTATGTGGAGCACTGCAAATCCATTGTGTATTCATGAGGAACCACTCCATTCTTTGAAAATAGGAGTTTGGATTGCAATTTCTAGACGTCAGATTGTGGGTCCCAGCCGGCCGGTGTGGCCGTGCGGTTAAAGACGCTTCAGTCTGGAACCGCGTGACCGCTACGGTCGCAGGTTCGGATCCTGCCTCGGGCATGGATGTGTGTGATGTCCTTAGGTTAGTTAGGTTTAAGTAGTTCTAAGTTCTAGGGGACTGATGACCACAGCAGTTAAGTCCCATAGTGCTCAGAGCAATTTTTTGTGGGTCCCATATTTTTTAACGAAACAATAAACGCACAACGATACTGCAGTGATACTCTGTACCCATTCATAGTAGAACTTGTGTTAAGTGAAATACTGGACGGTTATTTTCAACAAGATGGTGCAACTGCGCATACAGCTCTCGTTTCAATGTCACTGCTTGCTGATGTTTTTGGTGATCGCATAACTTCACAGGGACTTTGGCCTCCACAATCGCCTGACATAACACCACCTCACTTTTTCTTCTTCTGGGATGCAGCGAAAGCAACTAATGTCAATAAATTAATAACTTATGTTTCACTGCGGCATACGGCACGCGCGGCTAGCAATCGTTCAGCACTGTGGAGTAACTTTTTGAACACCCCGTAATTTATCCAACTCTGAGACAGGACAGTAAATGCTGTCATGGAAAAATTTGTGCGGTTGCCTAAGAACCATGATTGTACCCGGGCGTGCAGCTCTCCGTCCGAAGCAAATCGACGACCGCGGATGCATTTCTTCAAGACTCCAGAAATATCGAAATTACATGCGAAAGGATCGGGTCTGTATGGAGAATGTGTAATGTCGAAACAACCTTGTCAACATGTGGATGGACATTATCCTGCAACGGAATGATGCATTCCGTCAACATGCCTGAGCGTTTGGACTTGTTGGAGTGCTTCAGTTTCTGCAAAGTTCCACGCACCGCAGTGCGTTAATCGTGGCTCTATGTTCCAGAAAGTCAATGAGCAGCGGGTTGGCGGATGGCATCATTCTATTGCAGGACAGTGCCCACCCACGTGTTGCCAAGCTCGTTTCGCTGCAGAAGTTTCGCTGGAAGCCCTTTCACATCTTCTGTACAGTCACGATCTCTCCCCTGCGATTTCCATATTTTTTGAAACTTGAAGAATGTCACTCGTGGCCTGGGTACAACCATTGTTCCGTAGGAAACCGCAAACATTTTTCCATGAAGGCATTGACCGTCTTACCTCACAGTGGGCTACATTTTTTTAACAGTTATGGTGATTAATTTTGAAATAGTAAACAGTTTACTTACATTATTGCATCTGACTCATTTTCGTTTGACTCCCGTCATACATGTATTACCTCTATAGGAGTCATGAAAATCGAAATACAAAATACAAGTTTTTGGCGTCTCCTACAACTTTCTCCTCTCTGCAGAGGTAAGAGGTAATACAACAAAATAGACGCTATGGAACAGCCGCAAGCTGTTTCAGTCGATTTAGGCATTCATTTCGCTCGGCTGGGCTGTTCCCTAGATTATGTACAGTACTATGGAAAACTTCTCTAGTAGATGACACGTTGCCGGCTGCGGTGGTCTAGCGGTTCAGGCGATGAGTCCGGAACCGCGCGACTACTACGGTCGCAGGTTCGAATCCTGCCTCGGGCGTGGATGTGTGTGATGTCCTTAGGTTAGTTAGGTTTAAGTAGTTCTAAGTTCTAGGGGACTAATGACCTCAGATGTTAAGTCCCATAAGCTCAGAGCCATTTGAACCATTTTTTGAAGATGACACGTTGTATCTACATAGGGTGTACGGGTATACGTACAGATATTGTGAGCATTGGTTACTTAATATGTGTTTTCTCTGCGTCTAACTTTCTTCCCTCATACACATCACTTAATTTGGTACTTGATGTTTTCTGCACAGTAGTAATTGCGTCGGATAGTTAATTACGGCTGTGAGTATACTCATAGACATTCCATTTGCCTCCATGCATCCACACTTCAATACCTGACATGCTGCCCAGGAAAATAAACTTTGCAGATCTGCTTATGCCAAATGTACTTGGAGGTACTACCCAACCTAAAAACACACTACTCGGAACAGCTGTAATTATTAATCTGAAAATTAAGTAAATACTGATGTAATGTTGGTCAATACATTGTCCTCAGTCATCACTTTCTTTACTTATACCCTGTATATGCATAAATATAAATACTGAACATAAACATCACATCATTCAACAGAACTGACAAATAATCACAGTAATTTCAGAATTACTCGAGTAACCCAACATCGATACCGCAGTAATGGGAATCACCTCCGAGTGAACACAGAACTCACACACTTCTGAGCACTGAAAATAAAACACTGTTGTTCTTTCTTCGGCTTGACAAGTATTTTACTGCTCTTACGTGGGAAGGCTTCCAAGCCGCGCTATAGACCCGGTCCCACGTGAAAACCCTGGCTTCTGTTCCGCGTGGGAAAGCTCTCCACGGCAAACATCGTCCACTAGGACGTGATCGTGAAGCGGTTGCTAAGCAGAGGTATTCGGACGCATTGTCCAGCTGCAGTATTCGATGCAAACATCAATCGCATGTGCCGCACAAGCTTACGAAAGACAAATAATATAATCGTGTAAGGCGAAGTAGTGCTTTGAACAGCCGGTGTAGCAATTTAAATAAATAAATAAACAACTGTGAGTGTGTGCAAATGTTACGTTCATTAGTTCCAATGGATTATATTCCACCCCTTTGACATTTGTTCCCAAAATAGCTCAGTACGCCAGTTACTCTCGTCTTTATAAATTAACTGTCCTCAGTCCATAGGTTTACTAATGGGAGAAATTCTTTCCACAAAAACGTAAAATTCATTGTAGAGTGTGAGAACAACAAAAGCATAAGTTTCCTGTATCTTAAAATCAACAACCTCCATCAAGGAGTTCAGCATACGCAGGAAACACGCATACACAGACGTAACAATAGACAGCTCATTATGCTATCCCATCACATACAAACCTGTAGCATTTAGGGCTATTTACAGAAAGCACACTCACTTAACCTTGTGACAGAATTGGACACAGTAAAAAGTATTGACATAAACAATGGCTACGTAGATAATACAATAGATAACTTAGACACAAAAATATACAAAAATAAGCAATAAATTTCCAAGTGAGCAAGAAAAAGAAAATATTTGCTAGCACTCCCATATCTAGGCCCCATTTAAAAAAAAAAACTGCTAACCTATTACAAAACAATCTGACAATTTCATTCTCCACTAACAATAAGTTAGGTAACTTATTACTCTATACCATAAAAACAGATTCTCAAAAATTCATCAGAAGTTGGGTGTATAACATATTATGCCCCTATAGTCCTGCCTAATACGTATGAAAAAACAGGCATGAATTTCATAACTTATTTCCAAGAACACGATTGACTTCAGACGTAGCCATTTTGAAAAATCAGTCACTGTACAGCTTATGCTGGAAACTAAACACATTACCAATAGAACAGGAAACAATTTGGTAGTCCGACACAGTGAAGCCAATGGTAAGACCCTGTATTTAAAAGAAGTGGAACTGTACCTCCATGAAATCACAAAGCCCGAATCCATTTAAGTGAACAGACAGATTTCGCTACTCATGGTTAGTTTAGTAATTTTACAGACTTATTTTATATTTAGTTCAGTTTATTTGAAACGCTGATGTCTGACGCTACATAATATATTTCATCCTTCGTCATCTAACATTAAACAATAAACTGCATCTGTGAAGTGCTTTGAAAAGTGAGTGACATGATGTGCAGTTGCAGAATGGATAAATAACTTTGCTGACACTAAAGTATTAAAAATGTTCTTCCTAGATTTTTCCATAAGTTTTTCACTGTTTCTCGTTATATTTTCCGTTATTTGATTCGCGAGTTTCGAAACTGAACAAGTAACTTCTCAGAACAGAAACATGGCTTACGCATCACATCGCTTGAGAGCAGAAGTAAATAATGCATTAAAACCATTTGAATCTGATGATGGACCACCAGGGTCCACTATGCACCGTGTGATTTATTGAAAAAAATTGTGACTGGCGGTGTTGTTGTTCATATTTCCTGTACCGTCAAATGGGATCGACCGAGGTGGAGCAGTGGCTAGAAATAAGACTCGCATTCAGGAGGACGACGATTCAAATCCCCGTCCGGACACATAGATTTAGGTTTTCCGAGGTTTTCGAAAACACTTACGGCTAATGCCGAGATGGTTTCCTCGAAGAGGGCATTGTCGATTTACTTCCCCATCCTTCCTCCGTCTGAGCTTGTGCTCCGTCTTTATTGAGTCTGTCGTCGACGGGTCGTTAAAACCTAACCTTCCTTCTTTCCTAAAGTGGTGGTATGCCCTTGCCTTCCTCATAAACATGAACTTACTTATGCCGTCACTTGTAGGTAGAAACGTACTGCTGTTCTTCTGATCTTGGCTATTGCTTGCTACGGATCCCACGCTGACGGAAATGTTCAAGTATTTGTCGAACAGATGTTTTATAAGCTACGTCCTTCGTTGATGGACTACATTTCCTGAGTGAATCTCGGGCGGGCATCAGCCTTGCGATTCATTTTATGTGGTCGTTCCACTTCAGACCGCTCTGTACGTGTACTCCCAGGTATTTTATGGAAGTAGCTGCTTCCAGTGAGTGTCCAACAATTGTGTAACCATAAAATAAAGGGTCGTTCTGTTATGTATTCGCAATGCGTGACATTTGTCCATAATCAATTGCCACTCCCTGCACCAAACGTCGATCCTTCGCCGGTCTTCCAGCATTTCCCTACAATTTTCTAGTGTCGCTACTTCTCTTTAAGCATTCGAGAAGTTATTATGTCAAGTTCAAGCAAAGGATTACTGTCTCACTTGAAATGCCACGTATTCCGTGAAGTGCTTACGCAGTTAACGAAAAGTTACACGTGCAAATTGTAGAAGTCAACTATGAAGACAGTTGCACTAAACGAAGAGCTGAGATGTAGAAGGGTAATAAATCTAAAAAAAATCGTTACAGAACTTTAAAGAAATAAAATGATAGATACGAGAATTTAGACACTTTTATGTCGTAAGGAAAATAGCTATCTTTATGTGAATCCGTTTTTATCCGGTAGTTTGAGATCACAATGTCAGAATGCTGGCCAAAAACTTGTTAAAATGAGGAATGTTACAGAACGATAGATATTCCTATACTACTGAATGAAATTAGGTATAAGGAGCACTCAAATGAAAACGAGAGAGATGGTAAAAAAGGTAAGCAAACAGTTTATTTCAGAAGTAATTCCCATAACTGTTAATTAATTTATCCCACTGTGAGATAAGATGGTCAGTGCCTTCCTGAAAAAATGTTGGAGGTTGCCTACAGAAGCGCGACAGTATTGTAGTATTAGTGTGTATACGTATGTGAGAAGGAGGAGGAGAGTGGTGTCTAGCGTCCCGTCGAAGTCATTAGAGACGGAACACAAGCTCCCATCACGGAAGGATGGAGAAGGAAAAGAGGCGTGCCATTTTGAAGGAACCATCCCGGCATTTGCCTCAAGCGATTCAAGGAAATCACGGAAAATCTAAATCAGAATAATTGTACGCGGTTTTGAACCATCGTTCACCCGAATGTGAGTCCAGTGTGTATGTGTATGTGTGAGGGAGAGAGAGAGAGAGAGAGGGAGAGAGAGTTTGCAGGTAGATGTCCCTCCTCCCAGCTGATCTCCCTCCCCACCCCCCACCCCCCCTCCCCACCCTGTTGTTGTTGAAGAAGAAGAAGAGCTCAATGGTATTACGGTGCATGTGCTCACGCATGTGTTGCAGGTAGGTAGCTCGCCTGCGAGTGGGCAAGTGTCTGTGCCATGTGCTGTGTCTGCCAGGAGTGGGATGCTGGATTCATATGCAGGAGAGGTTTTCTCCCCTCCACTTTTGTCTCTACCATGATTAAGGTGCGAGTAGTTTCCAAAGCTTACAAGGGGACCCTCCATACTGTAAAATACGGATTTGGATGCGCTTCAAATATTTTGTAGAGGCACTTACCCTGAGTACCTGGCTATCCGGTTTTTTAGCGACGGGCCTCGGTTTTTGAGAAATTCAATTTTGAAGTTCATTGAGCGTTGTGTATACCCGTAACATTACATAGATTCCGAGCAAGTCAGCGTAGCGCACCGGTAAAGGTTCACAGCTACCGCGCTGGTGGTAACCTGTTCAAATGCTGCTCGTGTACTTTTCTTTTTGTTCAAAATCGAACGAATTTTTCCATTTTATTTCAAAGGATATCAACAAACAGTGAAAGGTGTGCGAAATTATAAACGTATATTCAGTTATTAATTTTTTCTGTCATGCAATATTACAAAATCTTATTTTTCATCGTCCACATTACTTGATGTGCCAGAACAATATTGTTGGTGATACTTATCATAGAAACAACCGAAGCACAAATTTTCGCAGCACAACGCGCATTTTATGAAAGCAACCGTCTTGCAGGCTCACGGTTTCTTCGTGAGCGATATCGGGAAACACAATTCTTATGCATTCTAAAATATTTCTCTTTCATCCGCTAATTTCGATGCGAACCATGCGTATCTAATCATGCTTTCAAAGTTAGGTGCACTGAACTGATGTAGGATAAGGGAATGTAATTTATCGAATCTTCCCCAGAAGAGATCTCTCTATTGTCTTTCATCAAGTCGGGAGCATTCTGAATAATTTTCGTGAAGATTTTCACCTGTCGGTAAAAATAAACATCGCAGGGCTGGCAATAAGGAGTACACATTGATGGGACCACTTTTAGGGCGCAGGTACTCGCTTTCCTTTTATCAGGGAATAGATGACAGTATAAGGTTGAATCTGTTCGCCCTCCCCACGAGTCGATAAGGTACAAAAAAAATTTTCTGTCCCACGTACGGAAGAATTACAGAACGCAAAAATTCTTCGTACACCAGTTTCGTGAACTTCCAGGATTTCGTGCAGGACACGACTACATTTCTGTATTTCCCAGTAAATTCGCCTATTCGTTTTTGAATGTTAGGACGAAATTTTGCGGACGGTTCTTGCATACAAAGCAAAAAAAAATGGGAGCAGGATTCGAAAACGGTACCTATGAACGTTTACCGCTGCGCCACGTTGATTTATTCGGAACACATATAATGTTACGGGTATACACAGCGAGCAATGAACTTCAAAATCAATTTTCTCAAAAACCAAGGCCCGTCGCTAAAAACCCGGATAGCCAGGTACTCAGGGTTAAGTGACTCTACAACATACACTACTGGCCAATAAAATTGCTACACCACGAAGATGACGTGCTAAAGACGCGTAATTTAACCGACAGGAAGAAGATGCTATGATATGCAAATGATTACCTTTTCAGAGCATTCACACAAGATTGGCGCCGGTGGCGACACCTACAACGTGCTGACATGAGGAAAGTTTCCAACCGATTTCTCATACACAAACGGCAGTTGACCGGCGTTGCCTGGTGAAACGTTGTTGTGATGATTGGTGTAAGTAGGAGAAATGCGTACCATCACTTTTAGGCTTTGATAAAGATCGGATTGTAGCCTAACGCGATTGCGGTTTATCGTATCGCGACATTGCTGCTCGCGTTGGTCGAGATCCAATTACTGTTAGCAGAATATGGAATCGGTGGGTTCAGGAGGGTAATACGCAACGCCGTGCTGTATCCTAACGGCCTCGTATCACTAGCAGTCGAGATGACAGGCATTTTATCCGCATGTCTGTAACGGATTGTGCAGCCACGTTTCGATCCCTGAGTCAACAGATAGGGACGTTTGCAAGACAACAACCATTTGCACGAACAGTTCGACGACGTTTGCAGCAGCATGGACTATCAGCTCGGAGACCATGGCTGTGGCTACCCTTGACGCTGCATCACAGACAGGAGCGCCTGCGATGGTGTACTCGACGACGAATCTGGGTACACGAATGGCAAAACGTCATTTTTTCGGATGAATTCAGGTTCAGTTTACAGTATCATGATGGTCGCATCCGTGTTTGGCGACATCGGGGTGAACGCACATTGAAATCGTGTATTCGTCATCGCCATACTGGCGTATCACGCGGCGTGATGGTGTGGGGTGCCATTGGTTACGCGTCTCGTTCACCTCTTGTTCGCATTGTCGGCACTTTGAACAGCGGACGTTACATTTCAGATGTGTTACGACCCGTGGCTCTACCATTCATTCGATCCCTGCGAAACCCTACATTTCAGCAGGATAATGCACGACCGCATGTTGCAGGTCTTGTACGGGCCTTTCTGGATACAGCAAATGTTCGACCACTGCCCTGGCCAGCACATTCTCCAGATCTCTCACCAATGGTGGCCGAGCAACTGGCTCGTCGCAATACGCCAGTCACTACTCTTGCTGAACTGTGGCATCCTGTTGAAGCTGCATGAGCAGCTGTACCTGTACACGCCGTCCAAGCTCTGACTCAATGCGCAGGCGTATCAAGGCCGTTATTACGGCCAGAGGTAGTTGTTCTGGGTAGTGATTTCTCAGGATCTACGCACCCAAATTGCTTGAAAATGTAATCACATGTCAGTTCTAGTATAATATATTTGTTCAATGAATGCCCGCTTATCATCTGCATTGCTTCTTGGTGTAGCAATTTTAATGGCCAGTAGTGTATTTTAGCGCATCAAAATCAGTGATTTACAGTATGGAGGGTCCCCTTGTTAGTCGTATTACGGCGTATGTGGGTGTGTGAGTTTGCAGATGGACATTGCTGGGCCGCGTCCAAGTCCGCGGCGAGCGCCGAGTCTACACCCCTGCCCCCTCCCCTCCCCGCCCCTCGTTCTCGACGAAGAAGGGAGCGGCTGTGGAAGCTCGGCAGTACTGCAGCTGCGCGTGTGTTGCAGGTAGGCGGCGCGCCTGCGAGCGGGCAGCGTGCGCGCCCGCGCCGAGCGCCGCGGCTGCCGGGATGTAGCATGCAGCATTGCACCGTCAGCGCGCCCGTGCACTCCTGCAGCCCTGCCAGCCTCGCCGCCAGCGCCAAGTACGCCGCCGTCGAGCTCCTCAACAAGCAGCGACTATACTTCGTCGTCGAGGTCAGTGGCTCTGCGCGGCGCCCGCCTCCCCTCGCATCCTAATGCTGCACCCAGCCCGGCGCGCCGTTTCGGACACGCGCCGTGCTGCCACGCGCCTCACAGCTGCCCGCGCAACCCGCAACCCGCCACACGCCGCCCGTGCCTTACCCAGCGCGCCGTTCCACTCCGCCGCTCCCCACCGGCACAGAAACACACTCCAGACGCATTAGTTAACAGTCATCACGAACATCACTAAATAAGCAATTCCGCATCTACGTACACTGAAGAGCCTAAAGCCGTCGCCACACGGACCGTGCATCCCAACGTTGAGCGTGCCGAGTTTCTGACGTCATAGCGTGCAATAGCACGTTCCGGAGTCTTTCCGAACGTGCAGAGCAATATCTGGCATGTCAGATACTCTGAGCGTGCGTCTGGGCGTTGACCAATGAGATGGCACAACGCTACCTACGTCACACGCACGCCGTCTCCCTTCTGTGCAGAGTTGTGAGCCGCGATATTGGCATTCATTTCAAGCCTATATGTATTATATGCCGTTTGTGAGCACCAGCAAATTGAGAATCACTCGAAAAGCCGTTGTTAACTGTGTGATTCGTTCCAATAAAATAATGAGAAACATCATATTCGTGGCAAAAGAATTATTGTAACTTACGTATTATAGGAGTAGGCTATTTGAAGGCAGCGACACACTGAAGATCCACCCAAAACGCATTGTTCTTGTTATAATTAAATTTCAATTAGTAACATATCTACGATTAACATTTTCAGCACGCCCTAAGATACTATGAGTAGTTACGAATCGTACGTTATTGGTGTAGCGTAATGACTAGCGTCGCTACCCGCTGAAGAGTTGATTGTTGGGGCTGTGGTTCACATCTTGCCTCTTCCAATTATTTTTTTTTGCTAACAGTCGCGTTTTTATTAGGTTCTGATACTTTATAATTCGTTTAATATAAGTATATACCATAATATTTGATGTTATGTAAATATAAGTTCACCTTTTTTTGAGGGGTGACTTTGTTCGATTGGCTTAATCTACAGGACAGCTTGCGCTATTTGTACAACGATATTTTGCTCCTTTTTCTTTTACGCTTCGTAATTCACACGTTGCAAACATTCTGCTACTTGATAGGAACAGTGATCAAGTAAGACTGACCTTGGGGTTTTACTAAAATGTGGGAATGATGAAATACTGTTTATCTTATGCGGAGAAGTATTCCAAATTTGTAACGCACTGTTTGTAATGGAACTTTTATGAGCCTGTGTCCTTATCGATTGGTCATGGTACTTTCCTTTTCGTGGTCGATGGAGGAAATGTGCGTTTTAATAGAGCTAAAGTGGGAATTTTAAGCGCGCCCGTTGAGTAAACTGTGTGATTTACGAACTAGAAACATCGCTCAAGTGCCGCTGGAGTGCGTTGCGATCGCGTATACCACGTTGGGGCCCACGTACCGTATGCACAAGTCGCATCGTGCCTGGGCGTTCAGCAGCACGTTGAACTTGGCACGCTCAACGTTAACGTTCGACAGCACGGTCCGTGTGCCGACGGCTTAACAAACGGGTACACTTGCCTGTTATCGCGTAGGGCCCCCGCGAGCATACAGAAGTGCCGCAAAACGACGTCGCATGGACTGGAAGCACTTAATTCCATAAATTATCTGGGCGTAGGCATTAGGAGTGATTTAAAATGGAATGACGATATAAAATTGATCGTCGGTAAAGCAGATGCCAGACTGAGATTCATTGGAAGAATCCTAAGGAAATGCAATCCGAAAACAAAGGAAGTAGGTTACAGTACACTTGCTCGCCCACTGCTTGAATACTGCTCACCGGTGTGGGATCCGTACCAGATAGGGTTGATAGAAGAGATAGAAAAGATCCAAAGGAGAGCAGCGCGCTTCGTTACAGGATCATTTAGTAATCGCGAAAGCGTTACGGAGATGACAGATAGACTCCAGTGGAAGACTCTGCAAGAGAGACGCTCAGTAGCTCGGTACGGGCTTTTGTTGAAGTTCCCAGTACATACCTTCACCGAGGAGTCAAACAGTACATATATTGCTCCCTCCTACGTATATCTCGCGAAGAGACCATGAGGATAAAATCAGAGAGATTAGAGCCCACAGAGAGGCATACCAACAATCTTTCTTTCCACGAACAATACGAGTCTGGAATAGAAGGGACAACCGATAGAGGCACCGAAACTACCCTCCGCCACACTCCGTCAATGGGCTTGCGGAGTACGGATGTAGATGTACATGTACATGTAGACTAATGTCCGAAGTAGTGCTGGAGCGAACTGACACCATGAATCCTGCAGAGCTTTCCATAAATCTGTAAGAGTACGAGAGACGAGGAGATCTCTTCTGAACAGCATGTTCGAAGGCATCCCAGATATGCTCATTAATGTTCATGTCTGGTGAAGCTGGTGGCATGTGGAAGAGTTTAAACTCACAAGAATGTTCCTGGAGCCATTCTATAACCATTCTGCTCTTCTGGGGTGTCGCGTTGTCCTGGAATTTCCCAAGTCCGTCGGGATGCACAGTGGACATGAATGGGTGCAGGTGATCAGACAAGATGCTTATGTACATGTCACCTATCAGTCTTATCCACACGTACCAGGGTTCCCATATCACTCCAACTGCACACGCCCCACACCATTACAGAGCCTCCACCAGCTTGAACAGTCCCCTGCTGACATGCAGAGTTCATCGATTCATGAGGTTGTCTTCATGCCCGCACAAATCCATTCGCTCGATACAATTTGAAATGAGACTGTCCGACCAGGCAACATGTTTCCACTCATCAACAGTCCATTAGCGGTTCAAATTCAAATGGCTCTAAGTACTATGGGACTTTACATCAGTCCCCTAAACTTAGAACTACTTAAACCTAACTAACCTAAGGACAACCCCCACATCCATGCCCGACGCATGATTCGAACGTGTGACCGTAGCAGTCGCGTGGTTCCGGACTGAAGCGCCTAGAACGGCTCTACCACCGCGGCCGGCGCCCATTATCGGTGTTGATGGGTCCAAGCGAGGTTGATGGGTCCAAGCAAGGCGTAAAGCTTTGCCGCGTGCAGTCATTGAGGGCACACGTGTGGGATTTCGGCTCCGAAAACCCATATCGATGATTTTTTGTTGAAAGGTTCGCACGCTGACAGTTGTTGATGGCCCAGAACTGAAATCTGCAGCAGTTTGCGGAAGGGTTGCACTTCTGTCACGTTGAACGGTTCTCTTCAGTCGTCGTAGGTCCCGTTCTTACAGGATCTTTTTCCGGCCGCAGTGATGTCGGAGATTTGGTGTTTTACCCGATTCATGATATTCACGGTACACTCGCGAAATGGTCGTATGGGAAAATCCCCCCCCTCCCCCCCTCCGAGCGGTTCTAGGCGCTACAGTCTGGAACCGCGCGCGCGGCTGCTAAGGTAGCAGATTCGAATCCTGCCTCGGGCATGGATGTGTGTGATGTCCTTAGGTTAGTTAGGTTTAAGTAGTTCTAAGGGACTAATGACCTCATAAGTTAAGTCCCATAGTGCTCAGAGCCATTTTTTTGAAAATCCCCACGTCATCGCTACCTCGGAGATGCTATGTCGCATCACTCGTGCGCCGACTATAACACCACGTTGAAACTCGCTTAAATTTCGAGAACCTACCATTGTAGCAGCAGTAACCGATCTAAGAACTGCACCAGACAAGTGTTGTCTTATCTAGGCATTGCTGACCGCAGCACTGCAGTCTTCCTGTTTACATATCTCTGTATTTGAATACGCACGCCTGTGCCAGTTTCTTTGGCGCTTCAGAGTACATACTTCCCAAGCATATGGCGCGTGGCGGAGAGTACCTTGTACCAGTACTCCAGTACTAGTCATTCCTTTTCCTGTTCCACTCGCAAAAAAGAATGAGTGAAAAACAACTGTGTGTATACCTCCGTACGAGCACTAATCCATCTAAAGAGAAAAGGCAAAGCTGAATTTCGCAGGAGCGACGCTTTCTAAATCCGAAACTGACAATATGGTACGAAAAACTGCCATCTGCAAATGTACGTCGCAGCAATTTTATTACTTCATTTCAACATAGAAAACAACTCCACAGTCGAGAACTGAAAGTCAGGTGATGCTTAGAGAATGCGTAAGCCCTGCTCGGATAGCTAGCGTCCTCGGATGATGTCTAGGAATCATCTGCTGTACGCTAGCAGCAGAGGGCTAGTGGTAGACTGAAAGTTTGTAGCCACATGTTCGGTATATCTGATGTCCAATTAAGGAAGACAAACGGTTATGTTTATGCTACAGCCGATTTCTCCACTCACCTCTGCTCTTATTGAAACTCGTTCTTAATTCCTTGGAGCCATTTAAACGAAAAGTACTCAGGCTTGATATGATTAATCACATAATTCGCATGATTCGGACGCAGATTTTAAAATTTTGTTATAGTACTCGTGCATAAGAAACTATAGCGAAGAGCAAGACTAAATTGTGTGAGCCAGACGGAAACCTTTCAACTCACATTTAAAAACCTGAAAGTTAAACCCGCAGAACAGTTTACAGAGTTTTACACTGATAAGCGAAAACATTATGACCACTTTTTTTATTTACTATTAAAAACAGTCTTGATCACTACTTATTTATTAAGTTGACCGGTTTCGACCACTACTGTGGTCTCTTCAGACCTACAAGTCGTATACAAAGCTTTAATTAGAGGGCTACATACATTAAAGAAAATACATCAAGTTATAAAGCTATAAAACGATGAATTACCATTGAGTAGGAACCTCTTTCTGCTGGAATATCACTACTGGAGAAACCAGTGCACGTCTTACTATATATAATGGAGGCTCCGCCCACTTCTGACGGCATGATGTCATTACTGACCAATGAGGTATAAGTCGAATAACAATGTAAAATTTCTTAGTTAAAAGAACATTGTCAAGAAAAAAAATAAACACACACTAAACTTAGCCTATTAAAAAGCTATTGTCAATTAAGAGGCGTTAAAAATATTTAAATATGTAGGATACATGAACTTCAGTTTGATAGTACATGGGTTGCTCTCTCAAGGCCTGTTAGTGAACCATTTGGAACCACTGGTTGCCATGGGGAAGTTGGACACCGTTCCAAAGATGAGGCAGCAGGCCTCTTAATTGACAATAGCTGTTTAATATTCTAAGTTCAGTGTGTGTTTATTTTTTTCTTGACAATGTTCTTTTAACTAAGAAATTTTACATTGTTATTCGACTTATACCTCATTGGTTAGTAATGACATCATGCCGCCAGAAGTGGGCGGAGCCTCCATTATATATAGTAAGACGTGCACTGGTTTCTCCAGTAGTGATTTTCCAGCAGAAAGAGGTTCCTACTCAATGGTAATTCATCGTTTTATAGCTTTATAACTTTATGTATTTTCTTTAATGTATGTATCCCTCTAATTAAAGCTTTGTATACGACTTATAGGTCTGAAGAGACCACAGTAGTAGTCGAAACTGGTCACCTTAATAAATAAATCGTGATCAAGACCGTTTTTAATAGTAAATATTTGTAACACATTGATCACTGTCACTCCCATAATGTATTCAAAAGTAATTATGACCACTACCCAGCGCGACGTTGGATGCCGCCTACTGGCGTTCCAGGTACGTGACGCGGTCACGAAAGTATGTAAGCGGAGCAGAGACGGACGGGGGATCACCCTAGCGAAGATAGGGGCTGCAAATGGGGAAATCCATTGAGATAAGTGACTTTGACAAAGGGCAGGTTATTATTAAACAGACCCTTTGAACTAGTATTTCGCAAACGGCGAAGCTGGTCGAATGTTCACGTGCTACTGTCGTGAGCATGTACGGAAAGAGACAGTAAGACTACCATTATGTGCTAAATGGTTGCACGTCCACTACTCTTCACAGAACGTGGGGTTCGGAGACTTGTCAGATCTTTAAAGCAGGACAGGTGGTGATCTATGACATCTCTGTCGAAAGAGCACACTGCTGGTGCACGCACGAGTGTTTCGGAGCACACCGTTCATCGTACATTATTGAACATGGAGCTCCACAGCAGACCACCCCTTAGGTGTTCGCATGTTGACCCAACGACATCGTCAATTACGATTGCAGTGAGCACGGGACCATCAGGATTCAACCGTCGATCAATGGAAACGTGTCGGTTCTTCGGGTGAATCACGGGACCATCAGGATTCAACCGTCGATCAATGGAAACGTGTCGGTTCTCCGGGTGAGTCACATTGTCGTTACTCTAGATCGATGGCCGTCTACACAAACGCCGTCATCGAGGTGAACAGCGGGTCGAAACAAGCAGCGCGCCACGGACGCAGCTGGTGGGAACAGTATTGTGCTGTGGGAGAGATTCTCCTGCTCTTGCATGAGACCTGTGACAGTAATCGAAGACACGCTGACAGCTGCGAACCACCTGCATCCCTTCGCGCTTCATGTCTCCCCCATTCGCCTTATGTATATTCTATGGAACTCATCTCTGTCTCTATCGGGCGCCATCACCGCGTACGCAAATCAGCGACCCGTTATTTACGCCAGTTAAATGACCTGTGCGTAGACATCTAATGTCACATACCTCCACAAACCTACCAACAACTGTCAGATACCTGATACACAAATCAGTGATGTATTTCATTCCAAAGACAGACAAACAAGCTGTTAAACAGGTGGTCGTGATGTTTTGGCTCATCAGTGTATAACATCGTCATACCAGCCATTTGCTGGAAAAGGTGTCCTTTATATTTTACCACGCAGTACATTCTTCAGCTGTATACATCCACGCACCCAGAAGTCATCTACCCGCGTTACATTGCGTCGTCGCTTCGGGCTTTTGTTATACAGGTTGTTACAAAAACGTACGGCCAAACTTTCAGGAAACATTCCTCACACACAAAGAAAGAAAATATGTTATGTGGACATGTGTCCGGAAACGCTTACTTTCCATGTTAGAGATCATTTTATTACTTCTCTTCAAATCACATTAATCATGGAATGGAAACACACAGCAACAGAACGGACCAGCGTGACTTCACTTTGTTACAGGAAATGCTCAAAATGTCCTCTGTTAGCGAGGATACATGCCTCCACCTTCCGTCGCATGGAATCCCTGATGCGCTGATGCAGCCCTGGAGAATGGCGTATTGTATCACAGCCGTCCACAATACGAGCACGAAGAATTTCTACATTTGGTACCGGGGTTGCGTAGACAAGAGCTTTCAAATGCCCCCATAAATGAAAGTCAAGAGGGTTGAGGTCAGGAGAGCGTGGAGGTCATGGAATTGGTCCGCCTCTACCAATCCATCGGTCACCGAATCTGTTGTTGAGAAGCGCACGAACACTTCGACTGAAATGTGCAGGAGCTCCATCGTGCATGAACCACATGTTGTGTCGTACTTGTGAAGGCACATGTTCTAGCAGCACAGGTAGAGTATCCCGTATGAAATCATGATAACGTGCTCCATTGAGCGTAGGTGGAAGAACATGGGGCCCAATCAAGACATCACCAACAATGCCTGCCCAAACGTTCACAGAAAATCTGTGTTGATGACGTGATTGCACAATTGCGTGCGGATTCTCGTCAGCCCACACATGTTGATTGTGAAAATTTACAATTTGATCACGTTGGAATGAAGCCTCATCCGTAAAGAGAACATTTGCACTGAAATGAGGATTGACACATTGTTGGATGAACCATTCGCAGAAGTGTACCCGTGGAGGCCAATCAGCTGCTGATAGTGCCTGCACACGCTGTACATGGTACGGAAACAACTGGTTCTCCCGTAGCACTCTCCATACAGTGACGTGGTCAACGTTACCTTGTACAGCAGCAACTTCTCTGACGCTGACATTACGGTTATCGTCAACTACACGAAGAATTGCCTCGTCCATTGCAGGTATCCTCGTCGTTCTAGGTCTTCCCCAGTCGCGAGTCATAGGCTGGAATGTTCCGTGCTCCCTAAGACGCCGATCAGTTGCTTCGAACGTCTTCCTGTCGGGACACCTTCGTTCTGGAGATCTGTCTCGATACAAACGCACCGCGCCGGGGCTATTGCCCTGTGCTAATCCATACATCAAATGGGCATCTGCCAACTCCGCATTTGTAAACATTGCACTGACTGCAAAACCACGTTCGTGATGAACACTAACCTGTTGATGCTACGTACTGATGTGTTTGATGCAAGTACTGTAGAGCAATGAGTCGCATGTCAACACAAGCACCGAAGTCAACATTACCTTCCTTTAATTGGGCCAACTGGCGGTGAATCGAGGAAGTACAGTACATACTGACGAAACTAAAATGAGCTCTAACATGGGAATTAAGCGTTTCCGGACACACGTCCACATAACATCTTTTCTTTATTTGTGTGTGAGGAATGTTTCCTGAAAGTTTGGCCGTACCTTTTTGTAACACCCTGTATATTGAAAGCGAACACACAACTTCCTTGGTGCAGCTAACATCCATTCGCATCGCTAAATGTTACTCTCTGATCCACTTCATTTTCATTAGAGTCACATTTACGTTTTCCACTTTCGTGAACTTCACTTCTCTCTTTGGTTTCTCTGTGTTTGTAGTTATTTCCAAAATGAACATTTCCGTAGCCCACTGAACAATTCTCAGTTTTGGGACAGTTCTCACAATACCATCTGTGTCATCTTCATGGTTTGTATCTTCAGTAGTGTTTAGCGACAGATACACTATGTTATCAAAAGTATTCGGACTCTTATTAGTGGAGATTAATATGGACTGTGTCCAGCCTTAGCCTTTAGGATGGGTTGAACTCTGACGAGGACACTTTCGGTGAGGTGTCTGGATGTCTACAGAGGAATGGCAGCCTGTTCATCCTCAAGAGTCGAAACCAGAGGAGGTAGTGATTTTGGACATTGGGGTCTGTAGCGAAGTCGACATTCTAACATTACAAAGATGTTCAATTGGTCTAGATCTGGACTCCAGGCAGCTATTGTCCACAAACTATTGCCTCCTTGACGCTGCTTTATTGTAGGGTGCACTGTCATGCTAAAACAGCAGTCATATCTCAGCTTTTCCTGTACTCTACTCAGTACAAAATGCAGTAAAATTTGTTCATGTCATTTCGAATTTAGCATTTTCTTAAGCTGGATAAGAAGAGCACACCTTAATCACGAAAAACACCCCCAAAAACTAACTCTCCCCTACCCCATACTTCACTGTTGGCACTTCGCACGATGTCAGGGAACGTTCTGCAGCAGTTTGGCGGATCGAGACACCACGTCATCATCTCGTCCCTAATCCAGTAGAAAAATGTTCGGGATGATCTCGGGTGGAATCTTCTACTCACTGCATTCGTCCTTTGACGCTTACCGTACTGCAGGCAGCCCTGAAAGATGAATGACGTCTATTTCCCACGGAACTTTGAACATCGTCATTAACAGCTTGTGCTCTTTTGTCTCCTGGTATAATCATACAACGTATTCACGTTGCTTTGGCCACACCAGTCACATCTAGTTATGCTTGCCAAACACACACTAAAATGGAACCTCAGTTCCTTGTCTCCAACTATATTTATATATTTTATTTGAAACACGCCATGTGTTCCTCACTTTGCCTAAATTCATCATGTTCGACAGTCACTTTCGGAATTATCATTTTTTTGATTTTTTTAGTTATAGAGGAGATTTTACTTTATTGTGTTCTTTATATACGAATATATCCATTTCAGTACAGTGATACGTTTTACAATGGAAGATAGTGCAAGAGTTACTGAAAACGTAGGCATAGTATTTTCACTTTTGACCTTCGCTTATGACGAATTTTCAGACTTTTCTTGATAAGTATCACAACTCTTTGCTTCAACCTCAAGATAATTTTAAAACTAGGGCAACCACAACTAAAAAAGCTATACATGATTGCTTGACGCTTCATACAGTGAACAGGTTTTTTTAAGTACATGTGTTAAAACTATTAAAATGAAACTGTATTTGTTCAGGTCACTTATAAACAAACACAATCGGTTTTGCAACATTTCAGTTGCGTCTTCTGGTGTAAATATCGTGCTATGTCATAAGTTATAGAATGCCGCAGTGTAACAGTTGGTGTGGCTAGGTAAAGATTTCAGCATTTCTCAATCGATAAAAAAACCATTGTTAAATGATAAAAAGAGCATCGTCAATGATGAAAGTCTTGTCTGTGTTAAATCGCGAACTGTACACATTCTGATTAAAATATGCTCTTGTCGGTCTATGTCAGCAACAATGCCCCCCCTCCACCCCACCCCCCGCCCCATAGATGTTATTCAGGGAAGTACTAGGCCCTTTAGTGACAAAAGCCGCTACGCTCACGTGTATTTGTCACCGACATAACAGCTGACAACATAGGCGCACACTCTTCGACGACACACGGGGCGGTCGTAGCTTATACCGGCAGCTGCTATGTTGATGGCAAATACAAATGAGCGTGTCGGCTTTTGTCACTAAAGGGCCCAGTACTTCCCTGAATAACATGCAGAGGGGAGGGGGGGGGGCATTTAGTTGCTGAAATTGGGCGACAAGAGCATGTTTTAATCATAACGTGTACAGTTCGCGATTTAGCACAGACAAGATTTTCATCAGTGACGATGCTCTTTTTATCATTTTACGGTGGCTTTTTATCGACTGAAGAATGCTGAAATCTTTACCTAGTCACTCCAATTGTTACACTATAGCATTACATGTACACCGGAAGATGTAACTCAAAAGTTTCGAAACCGGTTGTTTCGGTTTATAAGTGACCTGAACAAATACAATTACAGCGGACCATTGGACAGTCTAACGGTTCTAGGCGCTCAGTCCGGAACCGCGCGACTGCTGCGGTCGCAGGTTCGAATCCTGCCTCGGGCATGGATGTGTGTGATGTTCTTAGGTTAGTTAGGTTTAAGTAGTTCTAAGTTCTAGGGGACTGATGACCACAGATGTTAAGTCCCATAGTGCTCAGAGCCATTTGAACCATTGGACATTTCATTCAGTTTCATTTTAACAGTTTTAACACTTGTATTTTAAAAAAACTGTCCCCTGTATGAAGTATCATGCAATCATGTCTTCTTGGTGCCACCCCCATTTCCGTTATCTCGGTGGTGTGTGGGGAACAACTCGTGTACTCATTATAAGTACTCCAGAAAATATGTGACATGACACAAGATTTGTGATGGATTCCTCAGTTCAACAAATTTACTTATTTACTGTCTTTGTTTAGGCAACGGCCTTGCCGCAGATGATACACCGGTTCCCGTGAGATCATCGAAGTTAAGCGCTGTCGGGCGTGGTCGGCACTTGGATGGGTGACCATCCATGCCGCCATGCGCTGTTGCCATTTTTCGGGGTGCACTCAGCCTCGTGATGCCAATTGAGGAGCTACTCGACCGAATAGTAGCGGCTACGGTCAAGAATACCATCATAACGACCGGGAGAGCGGTGTGCTGACCCCACGCCCCTCCTATCCGCATCCTCCACTGAGGATGACACGGCGGTCGGATGGTCCCGGTAGGCCACTCGTGGCCTAAAGCCGGAGTGTGTCCTGTCTTTGTTTAAAGCAAGTTGTTGTTGTCTGCAATTTCGTTGTCAATTAGTTATGTGCTGCTGCTTCATCTACACATAAACACGACGTCAGAACAGTTCCGTGATATTGCTCGCTGTTGTAAGTATTTCTCGGTCTCAATACAATCGCAAATAGTCCTTTTCTAGTAATTTTAGTATGACTACTTGTCGATGGACTTGAAGTGATGCTTTGGTACGAGTTCCTGCTCCACTGTTTCCACAACTGAGTTTGCTTAAGCTTCTATTCTATTACTATTATATCTTTGCCGCCAGTAGTTACGAGCCGTATTACCTCCAGAATAGTACAGCCTTACCGCCAGTTGTCTTTCGCAGCCTAACCGGATACTTACTTGACGTAATTGCTTGGACATATATAGCCAGAATGAACCCTCAGTTTATGTCCGGAGGTCAACCAGTAGTCTGATACTTCGTCATTGTTGTTATATGACATAAAACTAAAAGAACGAAACACGTTAGGGATATGGTGGCAGACGAAACCCTTACAAGGAAAGGCCACAAATGAGATTGCCACCAGTCGCCGTACCTGTGGTTTTTCTTTCTTCTTTTAAGGGAACTCTTCTTCCTTTGGCCTAATGAGTCTGAGGAGTCACCATTTCGGACTGTTCCCCTACAGAAAAACAAGGGACTCCAGAGTCATCTGGAAATTACGGTATCCGCTACGAGGTCAGCACAGTGTACACTAATGAGCCACAAAATTATGACCAACACCTAACGGCGTCGTAATTTACCTTCGGCACGTAAAACATTTGGAATTCGTCTCGGCTCGGAGTCTTTGATACGTGGCTCGAGGCAGATGCTCCAACACTTCTTGTACACTGAAGTGGCAAAAGTCATGGGATAGTGATATGCACGAATACTGATGGCAGTAGTGTCACCTACACACAACATAAAAGGGCAGTGCACTGGGGGAGACGCTTATCTGTACTCAGCTGGTTCATGTGATTGTGACCGCACGATGGGGATTACCAGACTTCAAAAATGGCTCTGAGCACTATGAGACTTAACTTCTGAGGTCATCAGTCGCCCAGAACTTAGAACTAATTAAACCTAACTAACCTAAGGACATCACACACATCCATGCCCGAGGCAGGATTCGAACCTGCGACCGTAGCGGACGCTCGGTTCCAGACTGTAGCGCCTAGAACCACACGGCCACTCCGGCCGGCATTAACAGACTTGGAACGTGGAATGGCAATTGGAACTAGACGCGTTGGGACATTCCATTTCGGAAATCGTTAGGGAATTCAATATTCCGAGATTCACAGTGTCAAAGAGAGTGCCGAGAATACTAAACGTCAGCCATTACCTCTCACCACGGACAACTCAGTGGCCAACGGCCTTCACTTAACAACCGAGAGCAGCGGCGTTTGAGTAGAGTTGTCAGTGCTAACAGACAAGCAACACTTCCTAAAAATACATATACTAAGATGGTATCTTTTCTTTCGGACGTGTCCGAAAGAACAGACACCATCTTAGTATATATATAGTTAAGGCTCACCGGCCACTTGACCATCTTCTTCTTCTGTGCGAATGCACAAACAGTGCCCGAACTCTTAAGAGAATCGGCAACGCGCCGCGAGTAATGAGTATAATGGGCGGGGGCACTACGAATGTAGTGCGTGAAAATACGTTGAGAATGTGGGTTTCGCGGGAGGCGTGCCAGAGATAAATCCCTGCAGTCGCGCTGTCCTCTGTGTCCTCGGTGGCTCAGATGGATGGAGTGTCTGCCATGTAAGCAGGAGATCTCGGGTTCGAGTCCCGGTCGGGGCACACATTTTCATATGTCCCCATTGACATACGAGGTGCATTCAAGTTCTAAGGCCTCCGATTTTTTTTCTAATTAACTACTCACCCGAAATCGATGAAACTGGTGTTACTTCTCGACGTAATCGCCCTGCAGACGTACACATTTTTCACAACGCTGACGCCATGATTCCATGGCAGCGGCGAAGGCTTCTTTAGGAGTCTGTTTTGACCACTGGAAAATCGCTGAGGCAATAGCAGCACGGCTGGTGAATGTGCGGCCACGGAGAGTGTCTTTCATTGTTGGAAAAAGCCAAAAGTCACTAGGAGCCAGGTCAGGTGAGTAGGGAGCATGAGGAATCACTTCAAAGTTGTTATCACGAAGAAACTGTCGCGTAATGTTAGCTCGATGTGCGGGTGCGTTGTCTTGGTGAAACAGCACACGCGCAGCCCTTCCCGGACGTTTTCGTTGCAGTGCAGGAAGGAATTTGCTCTTCAAAACATTTTCGTAGGATGCACCTGTTACCGTAGTGCCCTTTGGAATGCAATGGGTAAGGATTACGCCCTCGCTGTCCCAGAACATGGACACCATCATTTTTTCAGCACTGGCGGTTACCCGAAATTTTTTTGGTGGCGGTGAATCTATGTGCTTCCATTGAGCTGACTGGCGCTTTGTTTCTGGATTGAGAAATGGCATCCACGTCTCATCCATTGTCACAACTGACGAAAAGAAAGTCCCATTCATGCTGTCGTTGCGCGTCATCATTGCTTGGCAACATGCCACACGGGCAGCCATGTGGTCGTCCGTCAGCATTTGTGGCACCCACCTGGGTGACACTTGTCGCATTTTCAGGTCGTCATGCAGGATTGTGTGCACAGAACCCACAGAAATGCCAACTCTGGAGGCGATCTGTTCAACAGTCGTTCGTCGATCCCCCAAAACAATTCTCTCCACTTTCTCGATCATGTCGTCAGACCAGCTTCTGCGAGCCCGAGGTTGTTTCGGTTTGTTGTCACACGATGTTCTGCCTTCGTTAAACTGTTGCACCCACGAACGCACTTTCGACACATCCATAACTCCGTCACCACATGTCTCCTTCAACTGTCGATGAATTTCAATTGGTTTCACACCACGCAAATTCAGAAAACGAATGATTGCACTCTGTTCAAGTAAGGAAAACGTCGCCATTTTAAGTATTTAAAACAGTTCTCATTCTCGCCGCTGGCTGTAAAATTCCATCTGCCGTACGGTGCTGCCATCTCTGGGACGTATTGACAATGAACGCGTCCTCATTTTAAAACAATGCGCATGTTTCTATCTCTTTCCAGTCCGGAGAAAAAAAATCGGAGGCCTTAGAACTTGAATGCACCTCGTATGTCAACGCCTGTAAGAAGCTAAGGGTGTTAGTTTCATTGTAACTTCATGAAATAACCGCAGAAAGCAGTGTGGGACGTACGACGAACGCATCCGTTAGGACAGTGCGGCGCAATTCGGCCTTAATGGGCTATGGCAGCAGACGACAGATGCGACTGTTTTTGTTAACAACACAACATCACCTTCAGCGCCTCTCCTGGGCTCCTGACCATTTTGGTTGGAGTCTAGATGACCGGAAAACCGTTACCTGGTGAGACGAGTGCGGATTTTATTTGGTAAGAGCTGATGGTGAGGTTCGAATGTGGCGCAGACCCTACCAAGCCATGGGGCCTAGTTGTCAACAAGGCACTGTGCCTGCTAGTGGAGGCTGCATAATGGTGTGTGCTATGTTTACGTGGAATGATGTGGGTACTTGGGTCCAATTGAATCCATCATCAACCGGGAACGGTTATGTTCGGCTACTTGGGGACCATTTGCAGGCATTCAGTGGTTCAAATGGCTCTGAGCGCTATGGAACTTAACTTCTGAGGTCATCAGTCCCCTAGAACTTAGAACTACCGGCACCAAGAAGGGAAATATGGGATAAGAAAAGGCTGCTTTCGTGAATCCAGAATTTTCTTTCACGCGGACTGCAAAACTGATGTTCGGTCTATGTTCTCTTCCCGAAAATGCTGAGAACGTATTTTGCTATAATTGCTCGGCTTCCAATCTTTCCTTCTCAAAGCGTTCACCCAGAGAGCTTTTCGAGCTGAACTGATAGAAAATCTAAAATCGAAAGACGGGAATAAAACTAATGTAGTAAACTATACACCAAAATACATGTATATAAGAGAGAAATATCGCTTGAACTTCCATGGAAGCTGATGTCTGGGGCAACTGCGAGGGCGGACGTCGGCTTCAAGTTTGTGAATTAATGGCAGCTCCCCTTATTATACCTCCATGGCTATAACTCTATTTGTCAACTGTGTTTACGTAATAAATGTAACTGAGGCACTGAGAAACACAAGGTCCCAAAACACAGATATAAAGTTTTGCGAAAAACATATGTTTGTGAAAGTTGATATTTTACGCAAACCGCCAGTCTCACAGGTTTGACTTGTTTTTTTTTTTTTTTTTTTTTTTTTTTTTTTACCAAGCCTCAACATCCTATTTGTACTATAAAGAAATCATGTATCCATTTTATGTTACGAAATTTCAATTAATATTTAGAACTATTATCTTTACTGTTAATCCACAAAATTTTCGTATATAAACTAGTGGCAATACTGTCTTGGTCTGTTGTCTAGTTTGCAATTAATGTAAAACTAGAATTACAGCATATAGAACAGATACTAAATTCACCACACACACACACACACACACACACACACACACACACACACACACACAATTATGACTTATCCCAACACTTCATGGTCCTCATTATCATTTCAGTAACCACATTCTCCGGCTTGAGGTTCAGATAAAACTGTCTGCTCACTTCAGGCATGAGATCTAGTATTTTTGTTACGTCTATGTGTTTCAAGCTTGATGTAGTAGTTTTGTCAAGTCTTGCCTCCCACCTACGTATCTAGGTACTAGATTTTAAAAAAGGACCTGCAAACTGCGGTGAAATAACGAATTGTGGTGTCCCTCGATGAGACTTGAAGAAAATGGTGGTCTTCCACGACTTCAATGAAGAATGTTACTTCAGACAACAGTTCATAGCACCGTGTTGAAAACTTCATCACTGTTAAACTTCTGAAATGTAAATAGTTACCACGAACAATAACTTTTGGTTTGATGATGAGGTTGACAAGAGTCTTAAAGTTTCTGAAGTCCTTAGCGTCCATTTTACAGACTGGAATGTTGAATTCATGGAACATGAGGTTATGGTCGGGTATTCCGTCGACAGCTTCCAGCTTTCCTGAAGAAATGAGCGTCGGTGTAACTCTTCATCGTTCCTACAGCAATGAAAACTTGTTCTTTGGGCCCTTATGGAAGTGGATATCAGAGAAATCGGTGATACAGATTTTCATAATTGGTCGTATAAGCCTTAAGCCAAAAAGTATGACCACTCCCTACCGCGACGTCGAATGCCACCTGATGGCTTTGCGGTCACGTGCCGCGTTAACAAAAGTATGTAAGCGGAGCAAATACAACGAGGAATCACCCTAGCGAAGATATGACCTGCAAGTGGGAAAAGCCACAGAGATAGCGACTTTGGCAAAAGGCAGATTATTATTACGCAGAGCCTGTGAAAGAGTATCTCTAAAACGGTGGAGTTGGTCGAATGTTCACGTGCTACTGTCGTGAACATCTACGGAAAGAGGTAGAAGGGCAGTGAAACTACTACTAGGCGCTAAATGGTTGGTTGTCCACGAGTCTTCAGAGAACGTCGTGTTCGGAGGTTTGTCTGCTCTGTAAAGTAGGATAGATGGTTCCAGAATGAGATATTCACTCTGCAGCGGAGTGTGCGCTGATATGAAACTTCCTGGCAGATTAAAACTGTGTGCCCGACCGAGACTCGAACTCGGGACCTTTGCCTTTCGCGGGTAAGTGCTCTAGCACTTTCGCAATCTTTCCTTCTCAAAGCGTTCACCCAGAGAGTTTTTCGAGCTGAACTGATAGAAAATCTAAAATCGAAAGACGGGAATAAAACTAATGTAGTAAACTATACACCAAAATACATGTACAGGGTTATTACAAATGATTGAAGCGATTTCACAGCTCTACAATAACTTTATTATTTGAGATATTTTCACAATGCTTTGCACACAGATACAAAAACTCAAAAAAGTTTTTTTAGGCATTCACAAATGTTCGATATGTGCCCCTTTAGTGATTCGGCAGGCATCAAGCCGATAATCAAGTTCCTCCCACACTCGGCGCAGCATGTCCCCATCAATGAGTTCGAAAACATCGTTGATGCGAGCTCGCAGTTCTGGCACGTTTCTTGGTAGAGGAGGTTTAAACACTGAATCTTTCACATAACCCCACAGAAAGAAATCGCATGGGGTTAAGTCGGGAGAGCGTGGAGGCCATGACATGAATTGCTGATCGTGATCTCCACCACGACCGATCCATCGGTTTTCCAATCTCCTGTTTAAGAAATGGCGAACATCATGATGGAAGTGCGGTGGAGCACCATCCTGTTGAAAGATGAAGTCGCCGCTGTCGGTCTCCAGTTGTGGCATGAGCCAATTTTCCAGCATGTCCAGATACACGTGTCCTGCAACGTTTTTTTCGCAGGAGAAAAAGGGGCCGTAAACTTTAAACCGTGAGATTGCACAAAACACGTTAACTTTTGTGAATTGCGAATTTGCTGCACGAATGCGTGAGGATTCTCTACCGGCCAGATTCGCACATTGTGTCTGTTCACTTCACCATTAAGAAAAAATGTTGCTTCATCACTGAAAACAAGTTTCGCACTGAACGCATCCTCTTCCATGAGCTGTTGCAACCGCGCCGAAAATTCAAAGCGTTTGACTTTGTCATCGGGTGTCAGGGCTTGTAGCAATTGTAAGCGGTAAGGCTTCTGCTTTAGCCTTTTCCGTAAGATTTTCCAAACCGCCGGCTGTGGTACGTTTAGTTCCCTGCTTGCTTTATTCGTCGACTTCCGCGGGCTACGCGTGAAACTTTCCCGCACGCGTTCAACCGTTTCTTCGCTCACTGCAGGCCGACCCGTTGATTTCCCCTTACAGAGGCATCCAGAAGCTTTAAACTGCGCATACCATCGCCGAATGGAGTTAGCAGTTGGTGGATCTTTGTTGAACTTCGTCCTGAAGTGTCGTTGCACTGTTATGACTGACTGATGTGAGTGCATTTCAAGCACGACATACGCTTTCTCGGCTCCTGTCGCCATTTTGTCTCACTGCGCTCTCGAGCGCTCTGGCGGCAGAAACCTGAAGTGCGGCTTCAGCCGAACAAAACTTTGAGTTTTTCTACGTATCTGTAGTGTGTCGTGACCATATGTCAATGAATGGAGCTACAGTGAATTTATGAAATCGCTTCAATCATTTGTAATAGCCCTGTATACAAGAGAGAAATATCGCTTGAATTTCCACGGAAGCTGATGTCTGGGGCAACTGCGAGGGCGGACGTCGGCTTCAAGTTTGTGAATTAATGGCAGCTCCCCTTATTATACCTCCATGGCTATAACTCTATTTGTCAACTGTGTTTACGTAATAAATGTAACTGAGGCACTGAGAAACATAAGGTTCAATGTTCTAAAATGGTTCAAATGGCTCTGAGAACTATGGGACTTAACTTCTGAGGTCATCAGTCACCTAGAACTTAGAACTACTTAAACCTAAGGACATCACAAAAGGCAAAGGTCCCGAGTTCGAGTCTCGGTCGGGCACACAGTTTTAATCTGCCAGGAAGTTTCAGGATAGATGGTTATCTGTGGCATCTCTACCGAAAGAGCACAATGCTGGTGCACGCAGGAGTGTTCCGGAGCACATGGATCATTGTTCATTATTGAACGTGGACCTCCGCTGCAGACCATCCCTACGTGTTCACATGTTGACAGAATGACATCGTCAATTACGATTGCAGTGAGCACGGCACCATAATGATTTGACCGTCGATCAAAGGAAACGTGTCGGCTCTTCGGGTGAATCACATTTTTGCCACACTAGGTCGATGGTCGTCTCCACAAACGCTGTCATCGAGGTGAACGGCGGCTCGAAGCGTGCAGCGCGCCACGGACGCAGCTGGTGGGAACAGTATTGTGCTGTGGGAAACATTCTCCTGCACTTGCTTGGGACTTTTGTTAGTAATCGAAGACACGCTGACAGATGCGAACCACCTACATACATTCATGCTTGAAGTCTTGCCCGATGGCGATGGCCATTTTCAGCAGTATAATTGTCCGTGCCTCGGAGCCAGAACAGTGCTGCAATATTTTGAGGAGCGTCATAGTGAATTCATGTTGATGTCTCGGCGAACAAGCTTATCGAAAGCTGTCTCCATCGGGCGCCAACACCGCGTACGCAAATCATCGAGCTGTTATTTCCGCGAATTACATGACTTGTGCGTAGATTGAAACATCCCCTTAGGAAAATTATTAAATGACTGTACTGGAAAGCCTCTACGTTATTTGCTTTTCAAACAGCTGAGCAAAACTCGACGGACTCAGAAATATATATATAGCGCAACGCAATCTGACTTTTAATAATCCCTACAAAAGAATGGCCCTGACTAACAATAACCTTTACGTTTCACGAATCACTTACCTCACAAAAATCTTCGTTACTCGAACTAGTGCAATACAGCCAGCTAAATAAAAGATTCTAACTACTGAAGGCTCTAATTACCGATAGGCATAGATAGCAAATGAAAGATTTTGATAGAGAACAAACAATGTATTTACCTTAATAGTGTTCAAAAGTCATAATGTACGTCCAGATAGTCCACTCTCAAAACTCTGGCATCTCTCTCCCCACATCCACCACCGCTGGCGGCTCACCTCCAACTGCACAACGCTACGCGCTGCTCACATCAAACTGTCCAACACAGCAATAGCAAATATTCCAAAAATGCAAACCAGCCACAGACTGCACACAGCACAGTCAGTGATTTTCATACAGAGCACTACGTGGCGTTAACAACATAAAAGCCTAAACAGCCTACTTACAAGAAATTGTCGGATCCCTGATACGCAGAATCAGTGTTGTATTCCGTTCGAGAGACGTACGAACAACCTATTAAGCAGGTGGTCATAATGTTTTGGCTCATCATTGTATATGGTGTAGGGGTAGAGCACTGATAAAGCTGATTCACCCCGAGATCAACAGATGTCAGGAGAATGCGTACTTGCAGAAACCCGAAAATTGGCGACTGTGTGCTTTCGGCCCTTATGGATCTCAGCTGCTCAGTTATATGAGGACACGTTTTGGCCTACTGCTTGGTTCGGCAACATGGTGCCGGCACAAGTGAACCCTGGACCAGACTCAAAAATTCAAATGCCTCCCAGCACTATAAAGGACTTAATATCTGAGGTCATCAGTCCCCTAGACTTAGAACTACACTACTGGCCATTAAAATTGCTACACCACGAAGATGACGTGCTACAGACGCGAATTTTAACCGACAGGAAGAAGATACTGTGATATGCAAATGATTAGCTTTTCAGAGCATTCACACAAGGTTGGCGCCGGTGGCGACACCTACAACATGCTGACATGAGGAACGTTTCCAACCGATTTCTCATACACAAACAGCAGTTGACCGGCGTTGCCTGGTGAAACGTTGTTGTGATGCCTCGTGTAAAGAGGAGAAATACGTACCAATATGTTTCCGACTTTGATAAAGGTCGGATTGTAGCCTATCGCGATTGCGGTTTATCGTATCGCGACATTGCTGCTCGCGTTGGTCGAGATCCAATGACTGTTAGCAGAATATGGAATCGGTGGCCTCAGGAGGGTAATACGGAACGCCGTGATGTATCCCAACGGCCTCGTATCACTAGCAGTCGAGATGACAGGCATCTGATCCGCATGGCTGTAACGGATCGTGCAGCCACGTCTCGATCCCTGAGTCAACAGATGGGGACGTTTGCAAGACAACAACCATCTGCACCAACAGTTCGACAACGTTAGCAGCAGCACTCACTATTAGCTCGGAGACCATGGCTGCGGTTACCCTTGACGCTGCATCACACACAGGACCGCCTGCGATGGTGTGCTCAACGACGAACCTGGGTGCACGGATGGCAAAACGTCATTTTTTCGGATGAATCCAGGTTCTGTTTACAGCATCATGATGGTCGCATCCGTGTTTGGCGACATCGTGGTGAACACACATTGGAAGCGTGTATTCGTCTCCGCCATACTGGCGTATCACTCGGTGTGATGGTATGGGGTGCCATTGGTTACACGTCTCGGTCACCTCTTGTTCGCATTGACGGCACTTTGAACAGTGGACGTTACATTTCAGATGTGTTACGACCCGTGGCTGTACCCTTCATTCGATCCTTGCGAAACCCTACATTTCAGCAGGATAATGCACGACCGCATGTTGCAAGTCCTGTATGGACCTTTCTGGATACAGAAAATGTTCGACTGGTGCCCTGGCCAGCACACTCTCCAGATCTTTCACCAATTGAAAACATGTGGTCAATGGTGGCCGAGCAAGTGGCTCGTCAGAATACGCCAGTCACTACTCTTGATGAACTGTGGTATCATGTTGAAACTGCATGGGCAGCTGTACTTGTACACGCCATCCAAGCTCTGTTTGACTCAATGCCCAGGCGTATCAAGGCCGTTATAACGGCCAGAGGTGGTTGTTCTGGGCACTGATTTCTCAGGATCTATGCACCCAAATTGCGTGAAAACGTACTCACTTGTCAGTTCTAGTATAATATATTTGTCCAATGAATACCCATTTATCATCTGCGTTTCTTCTTGGTGTATCAATTTTAATGGCCAGTAGTGTACTGAGACCTAACTAACCTAAGGACATACCACACATCCATGCCCAAGGCAGGATTCGAACCTGCGACCGTAGCAGCAGTGCGGTTCCGGACTGAAGAGCCTAGAACCGCTCGGCCACAGCGGCCGGCAGTACCAGACTGCTCGAATGGACTGCTGCAGGTGTAATTCATTACTGTTTGTCGGTGATATCCACAGAAAATAGATTTTTACCCTAATAGTATTGCAGCTCAGAGTTTAACTGATTATTGACCTCAAGTATAAGGAGACGCCACCGGCTGATTTCTCCGCCTTTCCCTCCGCACGCCACACACTGGTTTGTGGGCCATAAAGAGCTCAAAGCCCGACGAGCTGCGATAATATTTATACCGGCGGGGCGATCGAGCTGCTATCTGTGAGATCGCGGCCGGCGTCGCCTAATCGTCAGTAAACGCCACCTCTGGCGACAGAGGAATGCGGTTTCCCCGCTGCTCGGGCCTCCCGTCCTCCCGCCGTTCTCTCGGCGCTCCCGCTGACGAAAGCTGATGGCCGTCCCGCGGACGGGCCGCGCCACGCGAGCTTCACGTCTTGCGGTCGGCGCGCATTCCAGCTCCACGCAGCCTCTGTGGCCGACGAGGCCCGTAAAAATCAGTTTGGCTACCTGGAAACTCGTCCCGGGACGGCACGAATGATCTCTGCTCCCGCTGTTTTATTTTCTGTTCCACGCTCTTTTTGTGTCCGTCGGCGGTAGGGTAGGAATGGGGAGGTCGGATTTAAAAATTCCTATCTTTCCCGGCACTGTCGTTTTCCGGCTCTGGCGGTTTTTCCGTGCGCCGACCTGTTTCCTTCGAGCCACGATGCGACGGCTGTAGGCTAAGAAATCTACTCTAACGGCTTACGCCGGTTTATGGTTCACGGTTCACGATTTGCAGGTTGCCTATCTAACGGCTTCCGGTGGCAATAAAAATTTAATGTTCCGTATTTCGCATAATTTCTGGCCGCTTTTAAAGCTTTAAAATTCTGCCATAATCTACATATTAAAAGGTATAATCTTGTGTTAAAAATTGAACACAGTAAGACAAGTTTTACAGTCACAAACTGTATATATGCCTTGATGCGCGCCAAATAACCTGATTATATACATTCAGTATTTGAGAATAAGGACACTTATTAGGCTTGCAACAAACTTTACACTTAATATGAAACCTTTAAGAAGTTATTTCTCGCTGTCACTGCCCCCCCTCCCCCCCCCCCCCCCCCCCCCTCATACACATAAAAATTATGAAAAACTTGAGCATCGGGCATGACATTTTAATTTCGTTTCTTCTTTACTAATAATTCTATTCACAACGCATTTTGCAAACGGTAATCACACGTAGCACTGAACATATCTACAAAATTATATCATTTTACGATGCATGTTCAAGAGGGATGACGTCATAAACATTAAGATGTGTGAGAAACTAGGTTTAGCTTAAAACGGACACCAAATTACCCAGACCATACTCATCCAGTGTATGATAATCAGAGCATTAACGACTTCCAACAAACTTTAAACGTAATTCAAACCTTTTCTTAACTTTTCCTCGCTTACACGCATGGCGTCAAATATTTAGCACGTTTATGCTAGTCAGAAGTTAGAACTGCTGATATTTTTAAAACTTAGGGGAATTTAATATGCCAATATTTTTAAAAAATCATTATAGTCTCTCAATATATAGAGAAGATTCTCGATTTTTCGATATATCGCCTATAAAAATATCGGCTGCACATTGTAAATATACAGCCGGTTTCAGAGCTGTATATATAAGTATTGATTTATTATTAGATGTTATGTACATCAACAAGCTAACAGCCTGCCTATCCCCATTAGAGCGTCTAGTGGAAGGAAAACGTTTGGCGATAAGTACTTGGCTAACAATGGTAACTGAATGTAAATGGCATAATAAAAGATGTCTGATGGGTCCGTCATTCGGTTTCGTCATGACTAGTTGATGGTTGGAGACAACATCTTTGTTACAGGTAGTCTGCGAAAACCAGTTCATAGATGTTGGCCGCTAATGAATCATATATAAGATTGGAGTTAACCCTCTCAGCGTCATTTAAAGCCTGAAGACGGTGTAATGTTGGCCGCTAATAAATCATGTATACGATTGGAGTTAACCCTCTCAGCGTCATTTAAAGCCTGAAGACGATGTAATGGAGTACCGAAAGTTGTATTCATATAATAAATAACATCGTAGGGACAAGGTGGGTGTTCCATTTTATCACATAAGAAAGGCCGAAGTCCCTCAGACCTGCAATCAGAATGATGGACATATATATTGGATTTTCCGGAACACTTCATTTCGACTTACATGTTTTTTATTCATTTTTTTGCCAACGGTAGCGACCTAGCAGTTGTGTCAAAATTGTGTGGTGAACTTGAACATTGCAGTTTCCGCTGGTAGCGCCGAGCGCTGATTACGACATATCTCCCTCGCCCGTCTCCGCTCAGTGCACAGACCTGTCTCGCAATTTAGATTTTTGTTCATCATTTTCAGCAACTGTTTTCTAAGAATGCCAATGTGAAGAAATAGCACACCAGTTGCGCTCGAAATTGTTTTTTAAGACAACAAATGTGCTATTTATTCACACAAATGGTTCAAATGGCTCGGAGCACTATAGGACTTAACTTCTGAGGTCATCATTCACCTAGAACTCAGAACTACTTAAACCTAACTAACGTAAGGACAACACACACATCCATGCCCGAGGCAGGATTCGAACCTGCGACCGTAGCGGTTTGTTGTCGTCAAACAGCTTGTTCGCCGGCCTAGTTGACGACATTCACCACAATTTTTTGAAGGATTTGTCTAATGCAGTGATTAAAAAATTCATAAATTTCATCGTGTTTTGATATTTTCCGTGATTTTTCATATTGGTCCCATTGATTAGTTAGAAATTGTAATTTCTCAGGTGTTGCGCAAGTGTTAGATGGAGTGCACAGTGTGGGCACACAGGTGTAGCAAATTTTAGAATTCGTCATTTACGTATTGTATTAAGACTGAAATTGCTACAAGCGTTCCAGAGTAATGCAGACTTTCCCATGCCATCCTCAAACACCACCGCCTCTCCCTGCAATCCCTGCCCCACCCTTGGGTGCCCTGTCACCAAGATATTTTCTCTAGTCAGTTAAGACAAATGTTTACCAAGATTGATAGAAATTTATGGAGGCATACGAGAGCTATGTGTGTTTTTCCTTAGCAGTTTCTCACCCCTACCCGCGTATTAGGTGTGTATCAAACAGTCTTTTATTATTTATTTTTCACAGATTTTAAGTTACACGCATACGTAGTTTGTTCGTAATTAGGCTTTCCACAGGTCTTCCCCTTCCCTCATCCCCACTCCCCCCCCCCCCCCCCCCCCCTCTCTGTTTCTCTCCCGAAGGTTGCTTGAGGTCTCAAGTTACCATGATTATCTGAAACTACCCCAGACGTTCTAGAGCTTTACTGAAAACAGTCCATTATTATACAGGTTTATGAATAAGTAATCAAAATTAAATACTTTAAGATGTCCTCACACAGGCATACATATCCTTTGTCTACAGCATTAAATATCTCACCATATTTTTCTCTTTTAATCCTTTATTCATGGATACTTTTAGTAAAGTATTTATTCTTTATTGTTACTCACTAACTCCACCGTGTAGCTTTTCAGTTAAGAATTATTTTTGGCAGGCCCTATTATGTATTTTACGCATCCGAAAATCTTTTTACACAATAAGTAAGCCTACCGTCAGTTGTTATGAATTGTTCCTAGATGTTAGACGAATGACACCAACGATCTCTTTGCAGGTGAAGTCGAGAGCAAAGGAACTGTACAAGCAGACATGCGCTCACCTGTCCTCTCAGGGAATGCTGGACACAGAACTTTTCGGATTGGCTATCGTTGTTGGTGAGTATTTTCTCAAAATTCATTCCTTATTTGCTTATTGTCCCTTTTAAATTATTATCTACTAACATGAAGAGCAAAGACTGGGATAACTTACTTTTTAAATTTCGAATTTGGCAACGCACCCGTGATGTCAATACTAAACTGGAGAGACCACTCCATGAAACCGAGCCATGGCATCTGTCGTCACAGCCGCCATAATACGTCAGTGCCAACCATCACATTCTTTTGAAATACATTTACTATTTACTAAAACTACGTGACGCTAACTGGGATTAGTTTGCAGTTAACTGTTAATAGTGACTCGTACCTAGTAATCCTCCACTGCAAGATCAGTTTTGCAGCTATTCTGCTCTCTTCACAAACGTGAATTTTCGCATTACCACTAAAGATCTACCCAAATCAAACTTCTTAATAATCTCATTTCTGTACAAGACAGATTAAGGTTTCACTTTAAATATTTACGCAACTGAACGACGAGGCAACATACCGACGCAGAATGAGGAAAGCATTGACAAGAGAACTTATTTGTGTATGATTGCTCGCCGTTCAGGCAATAAATCATTTTAACGTAGCCATCAAGTTTGAGCATTATTAATTATTTTTTGGTGGGAACACTTCTCCCTATATCTCTGTAGACATCAATGGACAACTAAACTGCACAACCATGGTTGCTTTGTATCCTATTAAAAATACTAAATCAAACTAACTACGAATAAAGACTCTTTTTCTTTTCTATGGATCATCTAATAAGTATAGTTACGTTAACAGTTTGCAGACATGAATTTTCGGAAACTGTCAAATCTGTAACACAGCATTTCCTTTCTCTATTTCTCTTTTTGTTTCATTGGAGTAAATAATGTATAAAATTAGTCACATACTGGCAAATATGTTTTGCTTGTCTGATCGATAAATGATCGGGAAAACAGAATGAACTCAATGCGTCATCCTCTTTCGGCAGCTGTTTATCAGCTTCTGGTCTTAGCATGCAGAGGACTTTTGCAAAATCATCACTGAAAAGGACCCTGTGTTTCGACAGTGTCTAGTTGTCCCTGCTTGCACTCATTTCTTTAGAAATTCTGGTCACGAATCTAAAAGCATTTTACATGTCCTAGCAGCGTTAATTGTGTTTATGGAACGTAAGCTGTTTAGTCAGACACCGTCAGTGAGCCAGCCCGAAAGGTTTCTGGACTGATTTAATTAAAAAAAAAAAAAAAAAAAAAAAAAAAAACAGAAAACTGGAAATTGTGGTTTTATTGCCTCAGGTGCTCTACATAGTGTCAACTCCCACTTGAGTACAACGTACAGAACGTTCATATAGCCATGTGAAAGTGTCAGAAGAGCCCTTCTTTGGAATGTTGTTCAACTCACGCGCGACACTGGCGTGAATGTCGGTTATGTCATTAAAGAGACCTCAACCCTGCCCTCCGCTGAGCTCTCGCTTGATGACACCACAGCGGTGGTTTGTGGTCTACATTTACATCTACATCTACATCTACATGGATACGCTGCAAATCTCATTTAAGTGCCTGGCAGAGGATTCATCGAACCACCTTCACAATTCTCTATTATTCCAATCTCGTATAGCGCGCGGAAAGAATGAATAAGCCACATCTGGTCTACATTTACATTATTAAATGTGGAATGAGTGGAGATTGTCTCTCAGGAAGGCGTCAAGTGAATAGGTATATTTTCGCTTATTTTTCGAGGATTTGGGGATTACAATATTCAGTCTCGCTACGTCAGCCCTGTGTTCACTAATCCCTGAATCGGTTTTTATACTCGTTATTAACTCAGGATTATTTGTTGCTAAGAGGTCAAGTGTGTTTTCAAACTCCTTTACTATTCGCATGGGCTCATGAACTAACTAACTGCTCGAAATAATTTTCAGAGAATGCGTTTAGAACAATTTCGAATGATATTTTATGCGTACCTCCGGAATTAGACATGTATTTTCGCCAACATATTGAGGGTAAATTAAAGTCACCACCGACTATTATCGTATGATAATCAATGAAATCAAACTCAGTGGCCAGTGGGATGCACGCTTCATTGCATCTGGCTCGGAGCTGTCCTTGAAGTAACCGATTTGTAAGAATTCTTTGTGTCAGTGCTGTGGCATCTGCTGCTCAAATTGCTGCTGCAGATGCAGTACGATGCGCGAGAGCCATGCGCCGAATGCGATGGTGTTCCCTCTCGGTAGTGTCACGTGACCGTGCAGAGCCCGGTATTCTTGCGACTGTACATTCTCGTGACCACCGCCACCAGCAATCGTGTATTTCTGCAATATCACAGAAGGAACATCCAGCGTCTCGTAGCCACGAACCCATTCAAACTCAGTTCGGTGTTGATAATGGCGTCTTTTGTCGCCTTGAAGGCATTCTTGGGTTGGGTTGGATTGTTTCGGGGGAGGAGACCAGATAGCGAGGTCATCGGTCTCATCGGATTAGGGAAGGACAGGGAAGGAAGTCGGCCGTGCCCTTCCAAAGGAACCATCCCGGCATTTGCGATTTAGGGAAATCACGGAAAACCTAAATCAGGATGGCCGGAGGGAGCATTCTTGGCTAACATCAACTCACCATGTCCAATCTCAAAGGTATCCAACTCTCATGACCGTTACAGCGTGTATTTAATACAATCCTGAATGAGATTTTCACTCTGCAGCGGAGTGTGCGCTGATATGAAACTTCCTGGCAAATTAAAACTGTGTGCCGGACCGAGACTCGAACTCGGGACCTTTGCCTTTCGCGGGCAAGTGCTCTACCAACTGAGCTACCCAAGCACGACTCACGCCCTGTCCTCACAGCTTTACTTCTGCCAGTACCTCGCCTCCTACCTTCCAAACTTTACAGAAGCTCTCCTGCGAAACTTGCAGAACTAGCACTCCTGAAAGAAAGGATATTGCGGAGACATGGCTTAGCCACAGCCTGGGGGATGTTTCCAGAATGAAATTTCACTCCGCTGCAGAGTGAAAATCTCATTCTGGAAACATCCCCCAGGCTGTGGCTAAGCCATGTCTGCACAGTATCCTTTCTTTCAGGAGTGCTAGTTCTGCAAGTTTCGCAGGAGAGCTTCTGTAAAGTCTGGAAGGTAGGAGGCGAGGTACTGGCAGAAGTAAAGCTGTGAGGGCGGGGCGTGAGTCGTGCTTGGGTAGCTCAGTTGGTAGAGCACTTGCCCGCGAAAGGTCCTGAGTTCGAGTCTCGGTCTGGCACACAGTTTTAATTTGCCAGGAAGTTTAATACAATCCTGTTTTGCATCCTCACGCGACCGGCACAAAATTTGAATACGCATCATTTTTCAGACTTAGAAATACGCCTACCAAATTTCGTTTTGTAACACAACTCCTTTACCATGTTGCAGTTTTTCTCTGTCAGTATATTTGTCATATTCACACATAGTTGTACACAAATTTCAGCTGCGTCTGTAGCGAATTTCTCGTTGCTGTTTCGTTTTCACGCAGCTAATTGTTTTTGACATCATATTTCCCGAACTATGTTCCACCCGCCAGGGTAGCCGAGAGCGCTAACGCGCTGCTTCCTGGACTCGAGTAGGCGCGCCGGCCAGCCTGGATGTGGTTTTTATGCGGTTTTCCACATCCCGATAGGTGAATACTGGGCTGGTCCCCACGTTCCGCCTCAGTTACACGCGTCGCAGACGTTTGCAACACGTCCGCTCTATTTCACGATTTCCACTAGATGCAGACTGTTGGGGTACACTGATTCCGTCCTGTGGGGTACGGGATGGCGGCAGGAAGGGCATCCGGCCATCCCTAAAAACTAGCATTGCCAAATCCGTTGTAACCACGCCGACCTTGCGATCGCTGCGGGACTATGGCGTAAGCGAAAGAAAGAAAGATTTCCTGAACTATGTTCTGTACAATGATATAATCTGGTAGGTACATCCAATGGTATATGAAGCATTTAGTCTGAGAAATCCATTGCGAATAGAATTAGCAGCAAAGGAGGAATAAATTAAAACGTCATGCGTGATGCGACCATTTTTCACACAGCACAGTGTTTATGGCGTCATATCTCCTGAACTACGTGTCATCCAATGATATAATGTTGCAGATACATTCAGTGCTATATGTGGGTACTGTCTGCAAACGAATACAGTCAATAGTAAAGAAGTATCAAGTTAAAACGTCGTGTGTGGTGCGGCAGTTTTACTGCATCGACTGCGAAAATTTCCTTCCATCATTCTGTGGGGCTTCTCAGCGATATAAAGTTTGTTGCAAGTCACTAAGTACTCTTATTCTCAACTATTGGATGAATAAAATCCGGGTTTCGTGCGTCGTGGGCTCTACCTCTTTTTCACCCCCGCCCCTTTGATATGCAGGTAGTTCTTAACCCCTCACAGCGATTCTTTCCAGACAGTAAGTGATAAACGTACCAAGCTTCGTTGGAATCAGTCGAGTGGTTCACGAAGAGGTGTTCAACATGCACACATACATACAGGGTAACAATTATTGAACTATCAAAAAACGTAAATTAATAACAAACTACGCCGTGCGTACACTTGATTCAGCACGTAAACGTCACTACAGATATTCAGATTTAGGTTATGACATGTTCGACATGCCTGCCATCCTTGGCGATGGTGTAGCGCAGACGAATAGCGAACTTCTGCATGACCCGCTGAAGTGTCGGAATATCGATGCTGTCGGTAATCTCCTGAATGGCTGTTTTGAGCTCAACAGTGGTTTTGGGGTTATTGCTGTACAGCTGGTCTTTAATATAGCCACATAAAAAGGAGTCGCTGTTCATAAGAGACCTTCATCCCCTCGTACTGTTACGGATTTATGGACAGTCCTGCAGGGTTCACGGTGTCAGTTCCCTCCAGCACTACTTCAGGCATTGGTCGAGCCCGCGCCACGTCGTGTTGCGGCTCTTCTGCTTGCTCGAGGGGGCCCTACACGATATTAGGCAGGTGTATCTGTTTCTTTGGCTCTTCAGTGTATAAACAGAAATGTACTTACTTAAAACCAGCACAAAGTGCACATGCCCAAGTGAAGTTAAAAGGCAGCACATTCGCCGTGGACTGCTCATCAGAGTGAGTATAGAAAAGTGACCACGCTAAAACCACCTTTCAAATGCGCCTGACGTAAGTCAACCGTATGTTGCGAGAGTCGTCGAGGGCCTAGAGTCTAAATAAACAGAAACAGAGCCGGATTAGAGGCTATGCGAAGGCCAGGATCTACGTTACTACGTCCCCGACGGAGTAATTGGTATGTGGTAGACGTTGCGGTCGCCTCGTTTTTCAGACGTTTAGTCGCTTGGTTACGGGTACTTGAACAGTGCTTTCATTTGCTACGGTTATGTCAATTTACGTGTTGCGTTTCAATGATATTGCTATACAAACTTGCCACTGACTGGTCTTCCGTAAGAGTAGCTTCTTTGGCTTAGCTGTACTTGGTAGCTCCTGGTCTTCGTTTAGTCTCAAATCAGGCTCTGTTTGGGTTTATTTGTACTCTAGGGCCTCCCCGACGCTTGCAAGATATGGTTGATTTAGCTCAGGCACGTTTGAAAGGTGGTTTTAGCGAGGTCACTGTTCCATAATCCATTTGATGAGCCGTACACATCAGATGTGCTGTCTTTTAACTTAACTTGGACATGTACACTTTTTACTAATGTTAGGTGTGTTCGCTGTTGTCTGTATATTTTGTCATTATTTCCCTTGGTACTACTGGTAGCGTTTTCGTGGGTCTTACTGTTCAGACATATGGTTTCATTTCTAGTATACAGTTGCACATGAAGATGGGGTTGAGACGCCGAAACTAGGTGGTGTAAGATTAGAGTAATAAAAAATTTTTACAACTGTGGCGGAAGTTTCAATTATGATCAATTTACATAACAGTTGTGGACGTCCCACTTAAAGAAACTTATGTTAGCTTTAGAGAGACTGGAATGTCCTTGATGGATTTTTTACTCAGATTTCAGCCAATTTCTTACTACATAAATACTCTGTAAGCTCAGCTCGGTCCTATACTGCGAGGAATTTTTGCATTTTGATTGTTTTTTCCTTAGTTCAATTTTGAGGCCAAGAAACATGTATTCATCGACAGTTTCTATAACTTGGTTACCAATTGTAAGTGGTTAACTGTCTGGGCATAGTATTTTTGTGTCATTGATGTTCATCTTATAAGTTCTTTTCGAGATACTATCCATTCTCTTCGATTGTTCTTCCAAGCCATTTGTCGTCTATGGCAGAATTACATTGTCGACTCCAACCTCAACGTTTTTATTTCATCTCCCTCAACTTCGTTTTTATACTGCACCGAATGATTGTAATAAGCTGTGGTAGTCAAACTGGTCCCTACCATCTACTGATGGGTGTTCCAGCTCCCATGGCGAGGAGTAGGTGGTAGGGGTTTTTAAAAACATTTTATTACGTTTTTATATGAAATTGACATAGAGTATTTGGTAAAAATATTATTGTATGCTTTAACTTGCAGTAACTCTGTTTTATAATTTTTATAGAATAAAGCTACTTCCCTATTTTGTTAATGACAAGTACTGTTGAGCTGGTGGGCAGTTAGAAAATTTTACTACTAATAGAGGTACAAAAGTGGGCGGCAGGAAAAACAGGTTGACCACTTCTGGTCAAGGAAAACGGAATTTACCTCATTCCAGCACTTTGATTACAGCCTGTAAAAGTGAGCTAAACAGCACGCTACGTAATGAGTTAGAGTGTAGCTGAACTCGCAACGTGCCCCTGACACACTTCACGGCACAGTAACCAACTGTGTGAGAGGTGAACGCAGTTAATGCCGCCGGTGTTCGACCGGGGGACCTCGGCGTCCTCAGCAGCGTTGTCCAACGGCCAGCTTCCGTGGCTGTCCTCAGTAAAGGCGACACGACACGACGTGACACGTATAACTCGACCCTTCCTTTCCACTTTCGCCTTTCGTACGGACGGCGGCTTCCCAGAAGTCAGCTGTCGCCGGCCACGGCCGCAGCAGCGCGCGGGACACTTGCGGCGGCGGCCGCGCGCGGCGCCACCGTCGCCCGGCGGTGGCCGCGCAGCCGACTACCTCGCTACCGGAGTTACTCCATTACCCGACACGAATTAGTCCGAGCCGGGGGCCCCCTCCCCGCGCGCGCCTGCCGTCCCGCCCACCAAACAATGTATTAAATCTAAATAATTCCGATCTCCCGAATTGATAAATGATCGTACGTTAGGAATAATGAAGCGGGCATTCTCCGGCGCCGCTCCGCGCCGGGCCCGGCGTGCCCCCGGGGCAGCCCCGTTTCCGTCCTTTTTTACTGTTTTACTCGCCCCCCCTCCGCTTCCCTCTCCTCCTCCTCCTCCTCTTGCTCCTCATCCCATCCCATCCCGTCCCGCTGTGCTGTTGTACGTGCCTGGAAGAGATGTTGGGGCCCGGGCAGCTGAACATTCCTCGTGGTGTAACCAGGTAGCCAGGTATAAGCCGGGCCGCGTCTTCGATTCATCACGCCAGCCGGCTGGGCTCGTCCGCTCCGTGCCGCCTGCCAGCTATCTTTTGTTTCTTTAGGCGCCACGACTTGCCGGCGGAACCACATTGTGTTAGGCAGAATTCACGGTTTTTGCGAATGGCTAATTTCTCCTTCAAACTACGTTTACCTGAACAACTTTACTCGTGCACCCTCACGCCAGACAAGCACATGATACACTGCTAGAGCGGGAACACAGCATACAGGCTTAACATAATCATGACATTTTGCGAATGACTAATTCCTCTTCGAAATTACAGTAATTGAACAATCGTACTCATAGGGTCGTAAGACAGACAAGTTCGTGATACATCGACTACCAGAGCGGAAAGACATCAAAATAATTCACTATATTTATGAATATTGTGAATGCTTGGCGTCTGCTCTCTCGGATATGCCCGAAAAAAAAGTGACACCGCGCGGAATCCGCAGCTGCGATACATTTGCTGTATAGGGACTGCGGATAGGTAATGCTAGGTGAGAGCGTGGGTCGGCCGGGAGCATGCCGATATAGTTGCGGTAAACGCTGTGTCCGGGTGGTGCAGTGGTTAACGCAATTGCCTAGTAAATTGGAGATCCCGGGTTCGAATCCCTATCCGGCACACATTGGCACTCGCCGCTGCTGATACCACATAAAGTCCCGATGCAGCTGGCATCAATTGTCCCCTCCCATTCCTTTCTTCCCCATCCACCTTCACTTTATATAATTTTGATAATTTCTTAGGATAATTTCTTAAGCCAGAACAGGACATGATACATTGACCAGAACAGGACATTATACATTGACTGCTAGAGCGGTAAGACATCATAGAGGCTTAACACAATGCATGGCTTTTGCGAATGACTAATTTCTTTTCGAAACTACGAATAATTGAACAATCGTGCTTGTAGGATCTCACATGGTACAAGCTCATTATACACACATCAAAAAAGGTTTTGCATCACCCCGGTTCCAAGAGCTCCTTAAGATAGACGTTGACTGTGAATATTGCCTCTTTGACTGTTCAGAGATGTCAGTAAACCCGCCCAAAGATGTAAAGAACCATGCCTGAGCAGCGCCTATTACACGCAGGGAGTTAAATTTCTCTCTCTCTCTCTCTCTCTCTCTTTAACCACCAACATTCTTTTCAATCTAACCTGCACATCTGCTACAACCAAGTTGTGGTCAGAGTATAAGCCTTGGCATTTCTATTGCACGTCCGGAATCTACTCTGTATTAGTATGTAATCGACCTGGTATCTCATATTGTTTATATTCGATGTCCATGTGTACCGTCTTCTTTTGTGATGTTCAAAAAGCGTGATTCCAACTACCAATAGGTTTTCCTTACAAAATCTGACCATTCTCGCACCTCTTTCGTTTCTGTTACCCAGCCCAAGCTTTCTAACCACATCTCCGTCTTTCCCGTCGCCAACCACCGCGTTCCAATCTCCCATTACTATGATGCACGCCTTTTTCTTCTCTCTCTCCAACAGTGATTCAATTCTGCTGTAGCACTCTTCAGTCTCATTGTCGCTGTCTTGGCTGGCTGGCATGTAAACCTGTATCAAAACTACATCTTTCTTGTGACCTTTCAACCTCGGCATCATCAATCTGCTATTTATGTATTCCTCGTTCATTATCATGGTTTTTACCTTCTTCTTTACCATGATAACTACACCATTCATTCCGTTTTTTTCCTCCTCCTCCTGAATAAAATAGTTTGTAGTCACCACTCTGTAACACACCATCGCCCCCCCCCCCCAATCTCACCTCGCACATTCCAAGAATATCTATATTGTTGTGCTCCATCTCTTTTTCGCATTTTCCAATTTGCCAGATTGTAAGAGTGTAAGAGTGTGCGAAAGGTCAATGTACCAATCCTTAGCTTTTCCTCTTCCTCTTTCCATTTCTTTTTCTTTATCTTGACACTTCCAATTAGCCTCAATGTACTCCCCCGCTGTAGACTCGATTGAGGGGATGTTTTACCTCCGGAATCATTATTTTGCACACAGAGGGCCATGTCAAGTGCGCCTTGGTAATAGTAATATGGTAGCTTACCGTTGCTTTCCACATATGATACCAGCCGGCCACTCTGGGTCAGACGCTGTTTGCATTCGCCCACTCTTGAGTCAGACACTGCAGCTGCCTGTTGGTCCGCGGGAGGTATTTGATTTCCCTCCTACCACTCATATCTGGGAGGCGTTCCCCGATCTGCCACCTGGGGACGCGCCCGCTAGGGGTTTCAGGCTCCCCCGGGGGGCTCTTACCTCAGTCAGACTCATGGTATATTGTCCACCAGGGCGAGAAGACTTAATACAGACGCAAAGAATGCTCATTTCCATCCCCTATTGCGAAATAGAATGCTGTCTTGGAGAAATTAACCACCAGGGACAGTATTTTCGAAATACAGAAGTGCGTTACAAATGCCAGTTCTATAACATCCTGATGTTGGTAATCTAAGAACTACTCACTGGACCACGCGACGTATAACATGAGGAATTTTTAGCCCTATAACTTTCATTCTCTCACAGTTAGCTCTTTTCCACTCGTCAGATCCACTTGTTCAGATCATCTTGGGTTTTTGTGACAGCCTAACTGCCTGAACATAAATTTCCTGCCCAGCTGTTTTCCTGTCGTGTATAAAAAGTTGTGCTTTTCGTGCTTTTTTTGAAGTCTTCTTTTGCTGCATCGATTTGTGTTTCTATTTTTCCTTTACTGCGAGTGTCTAAAATTCTTCAACCTATCTACTTAAAGTGGTTGGTCCCAGTCTTTCAGAATGCCCACAGAATTTTAATCTGCGTTATTTCATATCCGAATTCATATTGGTGCAATTTCCAGTTTATTTATTTGCTCTTAGCCTGTATGTTCCTTCTTCAGTATGTATGAGTTTGACAAAAATATGGACACACCGCAAGAAATTCTTGCTTGAACATAAATGCAGCTGTTAGCCAAGCCTGCAGGTTGCGCTGTTGTGTTTGCCCACAAACGGTACCTCTGCGATGTTCTCAATCGTTGCAAATGTCAGTCGCGGTCTGAACAATGTTCTGTGCGGCTTTGAGTGCATTATGTCGGAGCTAAGTGAATTCGAACTTGGTCAAGTTGTTAGTGCTAGCATATTGGGTGCATCCGCATGCGAGATAGCCGAAGTCTTCTGTGTTTTAAGAGGCACCGTATCGAAGATTTATAGCGGAAATCGGAAAAACGACATCCGCTAACTCACAATGAGGGCGAAAGCGTATGTTGTGGTATCGTGACGGACTATCATTGAAGAGGACTGTGTCGAAAAATAAGAGGACGACAGTTGCAAAAGTCACTGCGGAACTGAATGTCGCACTGGTGAACCCTGTCAGTACCGAAACCACGCGAAGCGAGCTTCAGAAGCAGGGAACTGCAGGGCGACCCAAAATTCCACAACTACTGATCAGTGATGCAAATGTCCGTAACATGGTAACGTGATGCCGAAGCCATAAATCCGGGACTACGAAACAATTGAAGAAAGTCATTTGGTCGGAGCCGGCCGCTGTGACCGAGCGGTTCTAGGCGCTTCAGTCTGGAACCACGTGGTTGCTACGGTCGCAGGTTCGAATCCTACCTCTGGCATGGATGTGTGTGATGTCCTTAGGTTAGTTAGGTTTAAGTAGTTCTAAGTTCTAGGGGACTGACGACCTCAGATGTTAAGCTCCATAGTGCTTAGAGCCATTTGAACCATCTGAATCATTTGGTCGGATGAGTCTTGTTGCATAGTGTTTCAAAACTCTGTCGAGTTTACGTCCAAAGAGCGAAAAATGGTGGATGCTGGTGATGACTTCGGCAGCCATATCGTGGTATTCCATTGACCCTATTGTTACTATGCAATTTCGCATTACTGGAAAGGATTATGTAACCTTGTGGAGTGACCAGATTTTGCACCATTTTATGTTTCACCAACAATTGCAGTGAATTTGTGGACCGGACCTAGTCCTTTCAGAATAGAGACTTAGTCTATTATCGTTATCACTTTCTAAAAGAAAAGTTGTTTCTAAAAGAAAAGTAATGACCGTCATGAATGTAACATAAGACAAAAAACAACCGCTTCAAGAGGTTAAGTTAATGCACACAGGAATCAGATACGTTGATACACATTTTGTATTCAACAAAGTGAAGGATCACGTTAAAAGTAGTTTAGATAATGTACTGTAATTTAAAACTAAATTAAAGGATATTTTAATCTAGCATCATGACGGAGGGCGGAACGTGGGTCCCATATCGATAATGTATTTCGTAATGTTAAGACCTTTCATCTTATTGCACTTAAATTATATTCATTGTACATCGTTGCTCTCCGTTCAGTGCATGGAGTATGAGCAATGAATGTAATATAATGACGTGCCACAGGTCCCTGATGGGGAAGTCAGTTAACCATTTGTCCCATACGTCATCTGCACGAATTTCATCGTAATGATGTGGGATGAGTCAGTTTACAGGCTATTTATTTTCTTTTGTATCATTGTTGGAAAGACTAGAAGTAAAAAAAGTTAAAACCAAATATGAAGCGAGATTAGCTACATAGCAACGAAGTCGGTCCTCTGTGGTTGTGGGCTTCCTTTTATGATTTTTTTCTGGCCCAGTTAGGACTGATTGTGTTCGTAGCTCACTTATTCCTCATATACTGAGTTTCGGATGCGTACCTTCGGAGTGAGACAGCGACGGCTATTCGCTCCAAAGAGGACTGATACACACGTAAGCCCAGAGAAAATGGGAAAATTTGGAAATGGAAATGTTGTGTGGCTAGGGCCTCTCGTTGGGTAGACCGGTCGCCTGGTGCAAGATTTTTGAGTTGACGCCACTTCGGCGACTTGCGTGTCGATGGGGATGTGATGTTGCTGATTAGGACAACACAGCACCCAGTCCCTGAGGAGAGACAATCTCCGACCCAGCCGGGAATCGAACCCGGGTCCGTTGGTACGACATTCCGTCGCGCTGACCACTCAGCTACCGGGGGCGGACCTGCGAAAAGTTAACCACATATGACTGCAAGCGTGAAATTAGTCTATAATAGACGGAATTACCCAGTGGGTTTAATAAAAATTACCATATTAATAAGTCGGTGGCCGTTGTGGTCTAACGGGTAGATCACTAGACTTCCGCCATGGAGGCCGTGTGTTCAGTCCTGGACAGGGATGGGGATTTTCCCTCGTTCCAGCCCCTGCAAGAGATCAGCTTGCTATCAAGTGAATACCTAGGAATTTTCCCGGAGCTAAAAGACGGGCTGGGCAATGGGCTCGCCACCCCCCCCCCCCCCCCTCCCCTTTCTAGTGCCGTGGCGGAGGAGGACTGAACTCTACTTGGAGTCAGGCCAATAGCCCGGTCACGAGCTTGTGCCAAATAAATTACCTTTATATAAGTAACTCATGTTAGAAATGAAACACAGGTTTAATAGCAAAGCAAGCATATACTCCTTCTGTACTACACATGCAAGCAGTGTTTAAATATTCCTCTGTAGGACAGGAGTTGTCAGAACATGTAGTTTCAGATTACATTTAAGAATTGTTTTATTGCCTCCCAGATGGTTGTGTTATTCAGCAAATTATCAAGGATTTTTCTGCGTGGGCACTGAGTTCCTTCCTGGGATATTGACAGCAATGAGTTACGAAGGTCATTTTCCCTAAGTTATAGCTGTGGACATTATTCGTGTTTTGCGACTGTAAGTCGCATCATAGAAATAAATGGTATATAAACTAAAAGTACTGATTGCAGCATACAGCTGTTCATCAAGGCACTATACGACAATACGTGTTTTATACGATTGTTTAATGCGAAATTAACGGTAAAGGTCGTCTGTATTTCCTTCTATATGTAGCGAAGATGAAACGTAACTGTTCTCGATGCTAAACAAATAAGCAACAAATTTTAATGAAACTGGTATCGTATAAAGTGTTAAGTGCTGCAGGTTTCTGTTTGACCATGTTGTTTATGTTCCTTACTGGCGCTTTATTATGGTCCTGTTCAATCGTTTCCTGGGATGACACCTTCATTTCATACAGGGTCTTCTTAGCCCAGACAGAGGTATTGCCGCTACAATGGAAGACTCGCAGACAACGTCGTATGGTGTAGTGAATAGCCGATAACACTGAGTAATCTAAGGGGTACGATAAGGTTCAGTAGAAAACGTCACGGACATCCACACTTGAAAAACAGCTGTAAGCTAAAATACAGCTTTCAGGGCGACAGGTTCGTTGTTTACAACTAAGAGGAAGTGCAGATTTGTAAAGGAAAAGAGAACGAGGAATCCATTCAAAACCCAAAAGTCATAGAAGATACCAACCTTCATGGGAGCAACTGACTCGAATATTGGAGCGGAGAATTGCCTTTCAAATTATTATATCGCTGGTGGGTTCAAATGGCTCTGAGCACTATGGGACTTGACATCTTAGGTCATCAGTCCCCTAGAACTTAGAACTACTTAAACCTAACTAACCTAAGGACATCACACACATCCATGCCCGAGGCAGGATTCGAACCTGCGACCGTAGCAGTCCCGCGGTTCCGGACTGAAGCGCCTAGAACCGCACGGCCACTGCGGCCGGCTCGCTGGTGGGGGCAGTATAGGTTTTTATCGCAGAATTCGTAATAACCGAACTGTCTTGTGTGTTATATTCAAAACGACCCTTGACGTCTCAGGGAGTAATATGATGTGACATTGTTGATACTAATCAGTATGTTGAAACCTAGCAGCTCTAGGGGTGTGATCGTTCGAAGCTGTCTGAGGCCACCTACAGAGATGAAGACTGACGCGTAGGAAAAAGGCAGAATGTTGGTTTGTAGGAACAATTCTGAGAAACTCTAGTACGTCTAAGAGGAAGGAACTTTCATAGACTAATCCTTCACTGTGTATAGTAAGTGGGTTACGTGTCGGGCGGAAATGCTTAGAGAGAAGGTTTTCAGAGACAGTAAAAACTGTGCGCAGAAAAATCGTTTTCTTTAATCAGAAAAAGACTCACACAGCCCTGAATGAGAAGGAACGTTGTCCCTTATACTACAAGCCTTTTTAATTTCTGTCTTCCTCGACATGACGCTCCAGTACAAGTATCAATTGCAAATTGGCGGCCGGCCGTTGTGGCCGAGCGGTTCTAGGCATTTCAGTCTGGAACCGCGCGACCGCTACGGTCGCAGGTTCGAATCCTGCCTCGGGCATGGATGTGTGTGATGTCCTTAGGTTAGTTAGGTTTAAGTAGTTCTAAGTTCTAGGGGACTGATGACCTCAGATGTTAAGTCCCATAGTTCTCAGAACCATTTTGCAAATTGGCATAAGCCGCATGCGCACACAGGCAGAATATGTTGTTACCATTGTGTGTGAGTAAGGAGGAAAGAAAATTATTGTAGCGCTAGATGTTCCCCGACGCGAACGGTAGCGGCTATATGGAGGTGTAGAACCTGTATCTCACACTATTGAAACTGCTCATGGACATACCGCTCATTTCGACATGGCAATATGTAAAAACTTTTCACCCAGAGGCTAAATAAACTTTGTGGAAGCTAAACATACTTTGCAAGAGACTCAATATACCTTGCTTACTATAAATTACGTAACAGAAAGAGCAGAAATTTCATAGTGTTCAAACTTAAAATAGACTGAAACCATAATAAAACCTGAAAGTATTGAGATACAAGGGCTTCAAGGTTTAAAGTTCAACATTTGGCTGAATCCTTTTGCTGTGGTCCTCACCGACCGGTTGTAAAAAAATATTTAAGATAGTAGTACTAATGTGAGCAGTATCCATCGCTGCTGTGAACTGAGTTTATGTGCACATGCCGTCGCCTTTGACATAGTTCTCTTCGGTATTTGCGCTGCGCAATAAAATTTAATTATACCATTCTTTTGGGTTACTGCGCTACATATAACGGACCACTAACGAAACTATTCCATGACACACAAATTCATCATTTTGAAGGAAATTCCTTCCCGACTGTTAGTTTGTGTTTTTCACACGAAAGTAATACAGTGTGATACAGAAAGAGAGTTCCCCCGCTGTTAATTACAGATAAAGTATGAAAGACAGAAACACATTGCGCGTGTCACTGTATAGAGAGAGGTTCAAAGTTTTATGTTCGCACACGCGCACTATGTCATACACTCGACATGAGCACTGTACGTTGCTCGAGAAACATCTAAAAAGTAATCCATTTTATTCCACACAGAAATCAACAGGTCTCTGTTTATTGAATCGACAGCTCTTGCAGAGGGTCTGCCATAGAGGGACAAAGACTGTCTTTTATGTAGCGGCCGGCCGCTGTGACCGTGCGGTTCTAGGCACTTCAATCCGGAAACGCGCTGCTGCTACGGTCGCAGGTTCGAATCCTGCCTCGGGTATGGATGTGTGTGCTGTCCTTAGGTTAGTTAGGTTTAAGTGGTTCTAAGTCTAGGGGACTGACGATCTCAGATGTTAAGTCCCATAGTGCTCAGAGCCATTTGAACCATTTTTTGGTAGCAAACAAAACAAAATCGCGAGCCGTGAGGTCTGGTGACCTGGGAGACCAAAAGAAATAAAAAGATCTTGTTGTCCCCCTCTTCCATCCCAACGTTGTGAGACGGGTGTTTTTAAGAAAACGCCGCACCTCAAGTTGAAAATGAGGCGGAGCGCCGTCATGTATAAAAATCATATCATTGGAATTTTCGTGAAGTTGAAGAAATAACAGGTTTTGCAGCACGTCGAGGTATGACATTCCAGTCATAGTTTTGTCCGAAAACAAAAGAAAGGTACATAAAGTATGTGAACAGAAATGGCTCAAAACACGTCCAGTGAGTCTCTTTCATTTTCGACGACGACGCCAGGACTTTGTGGTCCCCAAATTCTTTTATTCTGTCGGTTTACTTTACCCGGTAGATCAAAAGTCTATTCGTCCGAAAAGAAGAATCGTTCGGAAAAAGTGTCCTCTCCCACCTCCTGGAGAACTGAAATGCAAAGGGCTAGCCGTGCGGTCTAGGGCGCCTTGTCACGGTTCTCCACGGATCTCCACGTCGGAGGTTCGAGTCCTCCCTCGGGCATGGGTGTTTGTGTTGTCCCTAGCATAAGTTAGTTTAAGTCAGATTAATTATTGTGAAGGCTTAGGGATCGATGACCGCAGCAGTTGGTCCCATAAGACCTTACCACAAACTTCCAAAATTTGAAATGCAAAATTCGTACCTTCTGTTATGGTCGCCGGGAGGCAACTGCCGCAGCAACTGCAACTTGTAAGGCGCCTTTTCAAAACACGCTGCACCGTTGTTTGTGGACGTTGAAGCTCCTGGCTTGCTCGTATTGTGGACTTCCGAAGAATCAGTGTGAACGCATCTCGTATGCGCTCGACATATTCATCAGACGGGCGTGTCCGACTAGTGCTATTCCTTTTGCACATACAACCATCTTCCAAGAATTCTGTATGACAGTCGTTAATCTGCTTGTGCAGATATGGTTTCCTCTGAATCGACGGCGAAATGCGCGTTGCACTTGAATAATGGATTGGGTTCGCGCATATTCCAACACGCAAAATTATTTCTCTTGTGGTGTAGTCGCCATGTTACTTACAAACAAACAAGACTCGCAACTGTGTTGAAAGTTTGAACATTCCTCTGTCCAGTGACATGCCGCAATGTATTTCTATCCTTTATAGTTCGTCTGTAATAACTGAAATCTCTTCTTCCTTTTTGAATCACCCGGTACACATAGGCGTAGTGACGCTGTACTTCGGGCGGAGACTTCAATGCGTGGTATGGACAGTTGCCTTACCCTTCGCTGCACCCATCGTATTTCCGCCGTACGCAGTCGCGCATCTGCTGAGTTGTTGTTAGTTATGTGAGATAAATAATTTCATCGTTCGTGAGCAAAGAAAAAGCGTATTGAAAACTGTGAAATGATAGCTCGTGTACTAAGGTGCGAACTGTTTACCGCTCCGTACTTTGGCGTGCTTTGTTGCAAGTGGCGTTCGTACGACGAATGCGGCCAATGTGTGGCTGAATATAGTAGTTTCTGCGTTGGCACCACGAAAAAATACGATGCTGGAACGAAGGACGATTCGATGGAAAATCTACTTCTGCTAACACTTCAAGTGTTCAAGTGGCACGTTCATGGTGCATATTTTAGCGCGGAGGAGAGGGAGAAGTGTTGCTCTGTTGACCATAAGAATTTAAAAATATACTTTTTGCATTTACGTATTCGTCTTAGCGATATTAGACAATCTTCAGCCTGTGGCCTTCTTGGCAACGAACATCGGCCATCCGGTACAAACACTCGCGCGAGTCGCTTCGGCTCCCTTCGCCTGCGTTCGGGGTTTCTCGGGTGCCACGGTCCGGGCCCCGTTGGCCTTCTGCCTGCCTGGCTGGCTGGCTCGCTCGCTACCTGTGTTCGTTGTTTTATTTTCAAAACCAGATAAGAAAAGATGATGGTCCTGCGTTAGGAATGCGAGAGCGAGCCAGCCGTGGGGGAGAAAAAAATGGTGTGGACGGGGCAGGGACTTGGGGAGGGGGCTGTCCGGAGCGCGGAGGGGGGAGGGGGGCACAACAACATATATTTCTGCTGCTACTGTGCTGCGCTGCTGCACGGTACAGCCGCTTCTGCGCCCAACTGGGGCCCGCCGCGGAGGCCGGCGCGCCTCTGCGCCCCAGCCTTGGCGGCGCTCACGTACAGTTGCGTCCTCCGCGGTCAGCGCTCACCACAGTGGCTCCGGGAATCGGAAGCCTAACGCTGGTATTTAAAATAGTCATGCCGCATTTTGGGACTCGATGATGCGTCAGAATATTTTTCTAATATTCACTCTGGAACCTCTACGACATAAGAGAGGCATTAAGACCCCTTTTACACGATCGATTTTATTGTCTCAGTTGACTACTCGAGGCAAGTACGTCTACTGCATCGCCTCCAACTTTTTAGTCCCGTATTGATTTTCGTTTGTTTTGAGTGGTCATTTTCGTATACACTTCAGCGCCAAAACTGTCGGTATCGTAACAGCTGTCTGCTGTGCAGTTTGGCATTTGAACCATCAAAGTGAGGTTATGAGGGAATATTATTTTTACAGAAAAATCGAAATTAGTAACAAAATGTAGGAACAAGCAATGACAATAGTTTATTAATGACCAAAGCAGAATTCGTAGTGCAAGTTCTTGTTAAAGGTCGTGGTAATTGTTCACACTCTTGAAAACTTAAGGTATAGGGGTAGCGTCATCCAAATATTTCAGTACATATATATTTGCTTGAGAGAGTATATACTTTAAAACACATCACACAACACGCAGAACGCGGTAAATAGAACCATTTTGATTTATCCTTTGTATCTTGTTTTTCTATTCTTTTCTTTTTTGGCGAAGTGTCAAATGGCAACGAATATTACTCTTCTCGTCCAGTAATTCTGACTTTCTCACTAACGAAATAATTTTCAATAAAACACATTTACCTGTTTACGTTCTTATTTATGCATAGTGTCATTTTTCTCCGAAAAACGAAAATTTCGTGTCTCTTGCAGAAGGACGCTAAAAGGTATAAATGCGAGGCTCTTGTATGACTTTTAAATGTGCCAGGAAAGCAAAGCAAACAACTTAATAAAGCACAAATCTATTTCTGTAATAAGAGTGAGCTCTACCAGAGTAGGTTATATCTTCCGAGGTTAGCAGACACCGCCATATTCCCTCGTCCCTAAGCATGCGCAGTGTGCAGTATATTCGGCAATTTAGAACTCTGCACCCGGAACAATCTACAGATCACTGATATCATACAGTGGCATCGTTATTGCTGACTTACGCGCAAGCACGAAAGGCGCACGCATTTCGAATAATCGATTTTGACTGAGAAAGTCGTTCGTGTAAAACTGGCCTTAAAGCGGCTCCATACCTAAAGGCATGTTTGGCCAGCACGTTTTCGTAAACGTGCTTCAGCAAGCGTGCAAAAATTCCTCGCACCTCCACACGGTTCAAGCATGCTTGCAGAATATGTCGAGTTCGGATGACGATGCGCTGGCTTTGGCAGCCTGTTACGAAAAATACGAAAGAGAAATCGTGACATGTGGAACAAAGAACGGTTAAAGAAAAGAAAATATTATTCCCATATTAATTTTTCGCCGTAGATACGCCATGAAATCTGTCTCACAGTATTTGTTTTTCTTCTCTCTTTCTTCACGTAATATTGTGTTCTGTGACTTGACCTGCATTAGAGTACAACCTTTGTTTAAAACGTGATTTAACAGGGCCAAACAAAAATTAAATCAAATCTAGTCACTGATAAATACTTGCACAAACCTTCGTATACTTGGTACAAACGCTCAAGCTACACACGCGTGAATTCTTTCACAAGGATGCATAATCGGCATAACCAAAATCCGATCAAACATCAAGCTGCTTCTACTGTCCTGATGCTTGCGCGGATTTATCCTACACACCCTCGAGCATGCTTGTCAAGCATACAGTTACATGTGTGCTATCGCCTTTAGGTAAAACTATATGTTGTTCGATTGGTGCTCCTTGACGTAATCCGAAAACTACTTCTGAAATTTACGAACTTTGGTTTCCGGCTCTTAGTGCGAAGAAGATTTCTCTGGTATCAGAGTTTCCTCATAAGTGAAGCTAGACAGCTGTAATGTGTTTCGTGTAGATTTATCGGAACGGCTACCAATGAACGTTGACGTTTGTCGGGTACATGCTGTAGGATCGACAGGACTACAGAGAAAAGAGTGAAGCCTTTGCTTCGTCATTAGATGCTAATGAGTCACGCGGTGAATGGTCTGGCGACATCACATTCATTAATGTTCACATGCCATCATTTTCAAACAAGTAGTCATTTAAGTAGCCAACTTGTCGATTTTCTTAATTTGAGAGGTGTGAATTCTTCCCTAACTTCTCAACTTAGGAATGTAAACAAGCTATACCGTTCCCCAAAAATTCTGCCCTCCATTACCACCTTTGGTTGAAACTTCATTAGTACTCATTCCCTCCTGGTGCGATTGTTAACGAGACGATCAAAGTCAAAACACTAAAGTTGAATGTAAAGAGAGATTAGCTACATGGCAACCAAGTCGGTGACTACTGTTCACAGTGGTTAGTCGCTTCCCCATCCGTTGATTACAGGGAGATTCGAATTCTTCAGTTCTGAACTATGCAATCGCGTTCGCACGTGAAATGCTCTCTCTTACCCCTATAGCAGGCCGTCCATGCGATGATTACCAAAAACAACTACAGTTGCTTTTTTATAATTTGTTGTTTCTTCTTATCTAGTGAGTACTACAGAAATTTCCATGTATGCTGATTTTCGGCTGCATATGTGTTAGCCATCTTCCGAATAAGACAGCGACAATTTTCGACTCTTCCTGAAAAGGCCTGTTAGGCATGGAATCTCAACGTAAATGAAGACCTTAACCACATGTGGCTGCAGGCCACAAATTTCGTCGATAATTCCGTTTAATAATGTTGTTAACCCGAACACAAACATTTACGTAATGTAAATTCCCACTTATATGAAAAGCACGCAAGTGATCGGTCATCTAGAGCCTAGGACGCACCTGGATAGCATGCCTGGTGGGTGACATAGCCACCTGGCGCGCTCACATTCCTTTTGAACGTCTCTTGGCCAGTTTGCATGCAAGTTACACTATCTACCTGTGGCCTATTGCTTCCGTCACTCGAGCTTGATATTCTAACACAGCATTAATTACACTACTGGCCATTAAAATTACTACACCACGAAGATGACGTGCTACAGACGCGAAATTTAACCCACAGGAAGAAGATGCTGTGATATGCTAATGATCAGCTTTTCAGGGCATTCACACAAGGTTGGCGCCGGTGGCGATACCTACAACGTGCTGACATGAGGAAAGTTTCCAACCGATTTCTCATACACAAACAGCAGTTGAATGGCGTTGACCGTTTCCGACTATGATAAAGGTCGAATTGTAGCCTATCGCGATTGCGGTTTATCGTATCGCGACATTGCTGCTCGCGTTGGTCGAGATCCAATGACTGTTAGCGGAATATGGAATCGGTGGGTTCAGGAGGGTAATACGGAACGCCGTGCTGGGTCCCAACGGCCTGGTATCACTAGCAGTCGAGATGACAGGCATCTGATCCGCATGGCTGTAACGGATCATGCAGCCACGTCTCGATCCCTGAGTCAACAGATGGGGACGTTTGCAAGACAACAACCATCTGCACGAACAGTTGGACGACGTTTGCAGCAGCATGGACTATCAGCTAGGAGACCATGGCTGCAGTAACCCTTGACGTTGCATCACAAACAGGAGCGCCTGCGGTGGTGTACTCAACGACAAACCTGGGTGCACCAATCGCAAAACGTCATTTTTTTGGTTGTATCCAGGTTCTGTTTACAGCATCATGATGGTCGCATCCGTGTTTGGCGTCATCGCGGTGAACGCACATTGGAAGCGTGTATTCGTCATCGCCATACTGGCCTATCACCCGGCGTGATGGTATGGGGTGCCATTGGTTACTCGTCTCGGTCACCTCTCGTTCGCATTGACAGCACTTTGAACAGTGGGAGTTACATTTCAGATGTGTTACGACCCGTGGCTCTACCCTCCATTCGATCCCTGCGAAATCCTACATTTCAGCAGGATAATGCACGACCGCATGTTGCATGTCCTGTACGGGCCTTTCTGAATACAGAAAATGTTCGACTGGTGCCCTGGCCAGCACATTCTTCAGGTCTCTCACCAACTGAAAACGTCTGGTCAATTGTGGCCGAGCAACTAGCTCGTCACAATACGACAGTCACTACTCTTGATGAACTTTGGTATCGTGTTGAAGCTGCATGGGCAGCTGTACCTGTACACGCCATCCAAGCTCTGTTTGACCCAATGCCCATGCGTATCAAGGCCGTTATTACGGCCAGAGGTGGTTGTTGTGGGTACTGATTTCTCAGGATCTATGCACCCAAATTGCGTGAAAACGTAATCACATGTCAGTTCTAGTATAATATATTAGTCCAATGAATACCCGTTTATCATCTGCATTTCTTCTTGGTGTAGCAATTTTAATGGCCAGTAGTGTAATAATGACAATAAGAAATTAAATATTTAAATATGTAATTTGAGAAGGCAGTGGTACCACTGCAAAGAACAGGATCATATATCTTCTTTCCAAATCAATGTCGGGCGAGGTGACATAGCTATTAAGGAATTAAACTTGTATCCGGTATGAGGGTGGGGAAGGGAGGTAGGCGATATTGAAACTGTCGTGCGGGCATTCTGATTTAAATTTCTTGTCGTCTTCGTTTTTCTCTTCAGTCAAATCTCAGGACTGTTCCTTTCCAAGATCACGTCCGACGTCTTTTCCTATTCTTTTCAGAATGATCTAACGTGACTTTACTGTCGACGGCTGCCCTTCCGTACATTATGGGTTACGAGTACTTTACCTCCTTACTGACAGTTCGCCTTCCTGAGAAACTTCGCGGAATAGATAATAGTCCATCTTCTTTTAACGGCCGTATGAACCGAAGTGCAACGTGGAGAATTCGCTTGGCGGCATTAACTACGATCCATTTAATATCAGAATGGATTCATGTTGCTAATGGTCTAGAATAGCAGAGACAGTGAATATTGGTGCAGTTAAGGACAAAGAAAACACCAACACAACACTGCAAATGTTTTTATTACTGTAATACACATCCTATCATACAGCATCTGTATAAAGGAGGAAGTGATTTACAGCTATTCGAATCAAAACAAAAATAAAAGCAAGGAAGATTGACGTTTAGCATCTCGTCGACGATGAGATTATTACGGAAGGATAGCAAGTTTGGGTAGGATGAGAAAATGGAAGCAAATGGGCAGCGCTCTTTCAAACGAACCGTCTCGGCATCTACGTTAACCTCTGCAGGGCAGTCGAAATCTGGATGTCGGATGTGGATTCGAACCACCGTACACCTAAATGAGAGTATAATGTGTTTTCCACTGCGCTCGGTGATCCCCACTGGAGTTACCTGCTCTTCTTGAAACCACTTAGAGGAGACGAACCATTCATATCTTCAAATACATGCCAAATTATACGTACCGAGCGAGGTGGCGCAGTGGTTAGACACTGGACTCGCATTCGGGAGGACGACGGTTCAATCCCGCGTTCGGCCATCCTGATTTAGGTTTTCCGCGATTTCCCTAAATCGCTCCAGGCAAATGCCGGGATGGTTCCTTTCAAAGGGCACGGCTGACTTCCTTTCCCATCCTTCCCTAATCCGACGAGACCGATGACCTCGCTGTCTGGTCTCCTCCAAAAACTACCCAACCCAACCAAATTATACATCAGTTACAGAACAACTAACAATCTACAACGATTATTGAAACACATACCACGTAAATCGGAACCGTTTTCGCAATCAGGCATCTACAAAAGTAACTGTGAATAACGCCCAAAATTTTATATTGGACAGACAGCAAAAAAAGTTATTAGACCGTTTAAAGAACACACGACAATAAGCGACAATAACCGATTCATATTTGGTGCACACTTAAAAGACAACAACCACAAAATACCTGATATAGATGGAGCACTTCAAATATTACGTAAGTTATAGAAAGGAAAATTCATGGATGTAATGGAAGAAATTGAAATTTACATTCATGTAAAAGATCAGTCAGATAGAGTTTTAAATGAGCAAAAAGATCTGCGAAATAGGAAATTCCTAGACAACTTTTTACCAGTTCTACAACGAACCATTGCAGAAACATTGAATGTAAAATTATCGCTACACTCATTAAAGATATAACTGTAATGCGAAACATCACGCAACCATAAACCAGTTTTTACTCGACTCTCACAGTTTTCAGTATTGTTTCATTAGAGTACTGTGACAGTTTTTATATATAAAATCTTTGTACCAACTATTCAAAAATGACGTGCTCCCACAGTAAAAGAACAAATATTTACAAATTACTTAAAAGAAATTATGTACAGTTATATTTACACCAATGATGAACGATAATTAAATATAATTGAGAACAAAAGCACGTGCAAGTTAATTAACAAATTTGTGTAAAATAATTATAATCATCCAAGTGTTAAGAACGTTAAAACACAGGCCTTATATATAAGAGATTTGCAACAATTGCTCGAAAGTAACATGATCCTAAAATAGCGTAAACCATCTCGGATTTATTTTATGGACATAACTTGGAGTCATAAGAGCAACGACACACGTGGCATAATTTACTACTAAAAATCATCCTTAAAGTAAGTTATAATGCGCCCAGTATTTTGTGACGTTGTTGCCACTGTAGACTCTTGTACCTTGGGAAGCAAGGACAGGATGTTGTCTGGTGGCCGGAATCCTCTTTCTACACACATGTATTAACAATGTTCTTTATTAACAAGAACAAGAAGCTACTTATCTTTAAGCAAGCTGATGTGGTATAAGCTCTTCGGGAGGAGTCCACATTAGCCTCATTGCTGGTGAAGTACAAGTCCCGCTATAAACACTACATTATCTCAGCTGGTGACGTGAACTGACAGATGCCAACTAAAATAGTGACTGAGCTAGTAGCTAAGCTGACTGCGACTGCGACTGACAGGCTGACTGTCTGGAACTGACTGGGTCCTCCGGTGAGTGGCGGCAATCAGAATACTTGCGGTCGAGAGGGCGTTGTCGGCGCGTCACTTGCGAGTCTGTCTCTGGTCTCTCTCTCAATAGGTGCGCTTGATCCAGCGCCTGTCATCGACCTTCTCGCAACCCCTTTGGCGACCAGTGTGCTGGTGACAGCTTACGCCAGCACAAGTATATGTACAAATGGTTCAAATGGCTCTGAGCAGTATGCGACTTAACTTCTCAGGTCATCAGTCGCCTAGAACTTAGAACTAATTAAACCTAACTAACCTAAGGACATCACACACATCCATGCCCGAGGCAGGATTCGAACCTGCTACCGTAGCGGTCACACGGTTCCAGACTGTAGCGCCTAGAACCGCACGGCCACTCCGGCCGGCAGCATATGTACAGATATGAGTTGTTCCTACATCAAAATCACATGTGTCATTAATGTATCCAATGTATAATGCTTCTGTTTTAGATTCCTGAAAATGGCCTAAGGCCGAAATTGTACAGTCGTACATAAAATATAGAGAATGGCAGCTGAAAGCATCACACAATCTTTAAAAATAACATGCTTTTAAACTTTTACTCCCTCCAATTATTAATTATGCACAAGAAAATATCCACGTTTAATCCATAGTTCGATAGGTCAGGCACAGGAAGAAAGTGAGAACTAACGAATAATTGAGAAAGTTACTTTATCATATTATTTTTTTACTACACGTGATTTGGCAAAACAAGCTGGGATATCAAGATTTTAAGATTTTAAACATGGCTGGATCAGCAACTGTTGAAATTCTTCACGATAAAGGATGACAGCCAAAACAGTTACAGGATAAAAATTTATTAAAATTCTTGACCGAGGTTTCGGTATATATAAATATACCTTTCTGTTCAGGATTTTTTACTTCTGATGAAGGTATATTTATATATACCGAAACCTCAGTCAAGAATTTTAATAAATTTTTATCCTGCAACTGTTTTGGCTGTCATCCTTTATCGTGAAGCTGGGATATTTTTTCTTCCTCTCTTGTTTTGCCATCTGCCTCCTTAAAATTCGTTGTTTTCAATTTTAACTGATTACAATTAACATACATGAGTATAATCTAAATTTTCATATAAGAGAAAGGTTGGCCCTCAGTTTTAAAAGGATTTTACACCAGATCTAACTTTGCGCTTAGTTTTATGTATGTAACTGATTTTCTAATTTATTTTGACTATTCCTAGTTAGTATCTTTCATTATAGGGCGAAATCAGTAATTATATTGTCGATCTATAAACAAATGTAAAGCCTGTAATAATTATGAACATTTGGAAGACGAAATACTAGTAATCATAAAGTATTTATTTGGCTCTATTCGAGAACATGTTAGCAAAGCCAGCCCTTAGTTAGTTCCAAAGTAATTAACAGTTTTGTCGAAAGTATTGTTTGCATAACTGTATATGTTAATTTCATGATTTAAACAAATAATTCGGCCTAACTCTTGCAGTAGAAGAAATGTTAAAAAGACGCAATTTTTTGATTTATTCAGTTAATTGAATAAAGTAAGTTTCAATTGTAATTTTTGTAAATTTAACTTCGGAGAGTGTGTAGTTTCAGTACCTATTATTGTGATGATATATAAAGGCCGGTTTTTGGTCACGAGACAGTCAGTCCACGGCCATGTTTCAGACGAGGAACCTGTATTGGTTAAAACAATAACAAAGCATCAACTTAACAGTGAAATAAGTATTACACCAATGAACCGTGAGCAAAGTAATGACAGTGTCTGTTCCATACGTACATGATTATTCCGAAAGAACTGTGAATTATGTGGTAATGTTTTTACTGTTCGTTGAAGTTCAACAGGAAACTATTGTAGCAGTTGTTCGCCTGCTAACTATTAACGAGGCTTATCGAAAGTTAAGCAGTAGTGCACTGGCCAAATAACTATGTATTATTGGGGGGTTGTGAAAAGTGATAGTAAAAGACTGTGAAACGCAACTGTGCATCTGCCGACTACATTATTTACAGTAGACAGTAGTTGCACATCCAACCCCTATTTTTTCAGACAGTGCGTCGGCACCGAGGACGATCAACGAAATAAACAAAGTAGGTGAACTGCTTAAACATCAAAAAAGTTTTGCATCACCCCGGTTCCCAGAACTCCTGAAGAAAGACGTTGACTGATGATATTGTATCACGGACACAGTCCCTTTGACTGTTCAGCGGTGTCACTAAATCCGCCCAAAGATGTAAACAACCATGCATGAGCAGTGCCTATTAGACGGAGGTGGTCCGACAGCCGATCAGTTCCAGTCATTCCATCAGGAAGGAGGTGTTGTCTGTAGTTCAACCAAGCCTAGACGGGCAATACAGCGGTTCGATCGCGTCCGCATTGGTACTATGTACCAGGAAGGGCTCTCAACAAGGAAAGTGTCCAGGCGTCTCGGAGTGAACCAAAGCGATGCTGCTCGGACATGGAGGAGATACAGAGAGACAGGAACTGTCGATTCCTTGACATGTCTCGCTCAGGCCGCCCAAGGGCTACTACGGCAGTGGATGACCGCTACCTACTTCTTATGGCTCGGGGGAACCCTGACAGCAACGCCACCATGTTGAATAATGCTTTCCGTGCAGCCATAGGACGTCGTGTTACGACTGAAACTGTCCGCGATAAGCTGCATGATGCGCAACTTCACTCCCGACGTCCATGGCGAGGTCCATCTTTGCAACCACGACATCATGCAACGTGGTACAGATGGGCCCAACAACATGCCGAATGGACGGCTCACAGTATTGGCATCACGCTCTCTTCACCGATGAGTGTCGCTTATGCCTTCAACCAGACAATCGGCAGAGACGTGTTTGGAGGCAACCCGTTCACGCTGAACGCCTTAGACAGACTGTCCAGCGAGTGCAGCAAGGTGGAAAGAAGTTCCCTGATGTTTTGGCGTGGCATTACGTGGGGCCGAGGTACGCCGCTGGTGGTCATGGAATGCGTCGTAACGGCTGTACGATACGTGAATGCCATCCTCCGACCGATAGTGCAACCATATCAGCAGCATATTGGCGAGGCATTCATGCACGACAATTCGCGCCCCCATCGCGCAGATCCTGCGAAAGATTCCCTCAAGCATATACCGAGCGAGGTGGCGCAGTGGTTAGCACATTGGACTCGCATTCGGGAGGACGACGGTTCAATCCCGCGTCCGGCCATCCTGATTTAGGTTTTCCGTGATTTCCTTAAATCGCTCCAGGGAAATGCCGGGATGGTTCCTTTGAAAGGGCACTGGCGACTTCCTTCCCCGTCCTTCCCTAATCCGATGAGACCGATGACCTCGCAGTTTGGTCTCTTCCCGCAAACAACCCCAACCCCCTCAAGGATAACGACATCGCCCCACTTGAGTGGCCAGCATGTTCTCCAGACATGAACCCTATCGAAAATGCCTGGGATAGATTGAAAAGGGCTGTTTATGGACAATGTGACCGACCAACTATTCGGAGGGATCAACGCCGATTCGCCGTTGAGGAGTTGTACAATCTGGATCAACTTCGCCTTGATGAACTTGTGGATAGTAGAATAGTATACCACGACGAATACAGGCATGTATCAATGCTAGAGAACGTGCTACCGGTGTGTACAGCAATCTGGACCACCACCTCCAGGCATTCGTCTTTATGCACGGAATTCGCGCCCCTATCGCGCAGATCCTGGAAAGATTCCCTCAAGGATATACCGAGTGAGGTGTATGTTGGTACAACATGAAATGTGTGGTTTTCATGAGCAATAAAAAGTGCGGAAATGATGTTTATGTTGAGCTCTATTCCAATTTTCTGCTCAGGTTCCGGAACTCTCGGAACCGAGGTGAGCCTCCGAGAACGCTATTCCGTAGATCATTTATGTTTGACAAACGCCAAGTTTCTCGTTACTGGAAGTACACTGTGTCTGCACGACATTTTAAAACCCGGTAATAATTGCACCGCGGCACAGCCAGCTGTGCAGAGGTGCGGAATTCTCGCGCGCTGAGTAAGCGACCGCAGGCGCAGATGGCAGCGCGGTCAAGTTGCCGGCCGAGACGCGCGCTCAGTCGTTGGCAGCGGCCGGAGCCGCGGTAAGTGCCGGAATTGATTACTGCTCTTGCCGCGTTTCACGAAACCACGGCGGCGGTTTTTGCCTGGCCTGCCTTCTCGGAGACTAGTACGCTACGTCTGGCGTTCAGCTTCACTCGCAGAGCCGGCCAAGTATGTGAAAAAGTGACGACAGACCGAAAGGCTTCGTCTCGAAATGGAGCGAGGCGGCGCGGTGGTAAAGGCACAGGACTCGCATTCCGGAGGACGCCAGTTCAGATCCCCGTGTGGCCTTCTGGATTCCAATTTTTCCGTGGTTCCGTACATCGCTTAGGACAAATGTAGAGTTCTCCCCTTGAAAAGCATGCGGCTGATTTCCTTCTTCATTCTTCCCCAGTTCGACCATGTTCTCTGTCTCCAGGTGCGAAGAACCGATCCCAAGAATGTAATTACGTGACAGAAATTAGGGCATTTTATGCACTGAAGCGCCGGTACAGGCATGCGTATCCAAATACAGAGATATGTAAACAAGCAGAATACGGCGCTGCCGTCGGTAACACCAATAAAAGACAACAAGTGTCTGGCGCAGTTGTTGGATAGGTTACAGCTGCTACAATGGCAAGTATGAAGATTTAAGTGAGTTTCAACGTGGTGTTATACTTGGCGCACGAGCCATGGGGCACAGCATCTCCGAGGTAGCGGTGAGTTGGGGGGATTTTCCCGTACGACCATTTCACGGGTGTACCGTGAATATCAGGAATCCGCGAAAACCTCAAATCTCCAAAATCGCTGCGGCCGGGAAAAGATCCTGCAAGAAAGGGTCCAACGACGACTGAAGAGAATCGTTCAACGTGATAGAAATTGCTGCAGACTTCAGTGCTGGGCTATCAACAAGTGTCAGCGTTCGAACCATTCAACGAAACATCATTGCCGGCTGGTGTGGCCGAGCGGTTCTACGCGCTTCAATCTGGAACCGCGTGACTGCTACGGTCGCAGATTCGAATCCTGTCCCGGGCATGGATGTGTGTGCTGTCCTTAGGTTAGTTAGGTTTAAGTATTTCTAAGTTCTAGGGGACTGATGACCTCAGATGTTAAGTCCCATAGTGTTCAGAGTCATTTGAACCATTTTTTTGAAACATCATTGATATGGGCTTTCGGAGCCGCAGGCACACTCGCGTACCCTTGATGACTGCACGACACAAAGCTTTTCGCCGCGCCTGGTCCCGTCAAAATCGACATTGGACTGTTGATGACTGGAAACATGCTGCCTGGTCGGACGAGTCTCGTTTCAGATTGTGTCGAGCGGATGAGCGTGTAAGGGTATGGAGACAGCCTGATGAATCCATGGGCTCTGCATTTCAGCAGGGGACTATTCAAGTTGGTGAAGGCTCTGTAATGGTGTGGAGCGTGTGCAGTTGCAGTGATATAGGACCCCTGATACGTCTAGATACGATTCTGGCAGGTGACACGTTCCTAAGTATCCTGTCTGATCACCTGCATGCATTTATATCCATTGTGCATTCCGACAGGCTTGGGAAATTCCAGCAGGACAATGCGACACCCCACACGCCCACAATTGCTACAGAGTGGCTCCAGGAACACTCTTCTGAGTTTAAACACTTCCGCTGGCCGCCAAACTTCCCAGAAATGAACATTATTGAGCACATCTGCGATGTCTTGCAGCGTACTGCTCAAAGAGATCTCCACTCCCTCTTACTCCTACTGATTTATGGTCAGCCCTGCAGGATTCTTGGTGTCAATTACCTCCAGATTAGTCGAGTGCATGCCACGTCGTGTTGCGGCACTTCTGCGTGGTCGCGGCGGCCCTGCACGATATTATGCAGGTTTATTACTTTCTTTGGATCTTCAGTGTATGAAGACCTCGACTGCAGACACTAGTTAAGGAAGTACGTTTGAGAAATTGCACATTAAAGTTTGAATAAAATCTTTTAAAAAAAGTTATTTCAAGTACATCCATTGTGATTTTTTCTAGAGAATTCATTGTTTTCTCATATATTTTTGTAATTCTATCCATGATTTCTGTAATGGTGAGGACTGATAAATCACAACTGCCTAACTTACTTCCACATCTAATTGTTAACCATTTATGGTGGACAGAATTGTGACAGCGTGAGCTGTTAGATATGTAAATATGTATTTGTGTATTCTTTTCACACGTTACAGTGTACATCGTAACTCTAGAGATCAAATAAATAAATAAATCCACATAAGGTACACACTTAACATTGTTTACTTTCTTAAGTAAACATACACATTTACCTAATTAGCAGCAACGTTTGAAGCGGATTTGTAATCAGGAATGTATTCAAGATCTGCATCTGAGTCGTAGTTATCCACTTCACCCTCGGATTTGTACAAATCAGCCCTGAAAAGCATTTTCCTGACACGTAGGTCGCACGTGTACTACTGCTGCCAACAGACAAGTTTCTGGCACTTACCGCTGTTTACATCCACCTATGGCTCTGACCACTATGGGACTTAACATCTATGGTCATCAGTCCCCTAGAACTTAGAACCTAGCTAACCCAAGGACATCACACACATCCATGCCCGAGGCAGGATTCGAACCTGCGACCGTAGCAGTCGCGCGGCTCCGGACTGAGCGCCTAGAACAGCTAGACCACCGCGGCCGGCACATCCACCTATCTTGACAAAGCTGCCATTAGTCAGAACATGAATTTAGAGATGGAGCTGCCATTTCTCGATTTATCGTGGAACTGTCAACTAATATGAATAGAGCAAATCGTGTACTACCACATTTCACACGTAATAACTCTGTTTCTCGTCGATTGCCCTCAACCATTGCATTGTTTATGTACAGCCAAGGTGTGTTCTGATGGTGAGCTGCGCTCGACGCGCGAAACGATTTTGAAGAAGTGGTTTATTGGTTTTAGCGACGTAATAAAGCGCAGACACTAAGACGTGCTCAGATTTTACATAATTGTCGCAGACCTCCTGCGTGACTGTCGCTACTTAAGCTGAAGCCATTTGCCATTTATTAACCTTTGAAATTCAAGGATCAGACCCACTGTAGACGAATTTCCGTTGACAATCAACTTTTAAAAACAAAAGAATGATACGACGGCTCGGTACTCCAATTTATCCAATGACACTAAATAATACGAGGGTCTTTTCAAAAGTCCTGCATACTGCGCTTGCGCAACCGTTTCGGTGGCGTGACCAAGGTCAAATTCATGTCAATTGTAACCGAAACTTCAGGCGTGACCGTCGTGTCTGTGTTCGCTGGTTCGCGTGGCTGCGTCTAAGTATTTGTCGTGAAATGGAATCTGAAACAGACTCAGGTAGGATTATACATAGTGACCGGTGTCCCTACATGAAAACCGAATCCCTGCGTGGAGAGAACCCAACGGAAGTTTGGGACGCTTTGAGAACAAACAAATTTCGCTTCCGAATACCAAAAATATTTTGCTGACTCCCACCTGCACAGGGAGAAATGATCCTCGTAATAAAATAAGAGAAATCCTAGCTCCCACGGAAAGATTTAACTGTTATTTTTCTTACGCGTTATTCGAATGTGGAACGTACGTGAGATAGCGTGAAAACGGTTACATGAAATCTCTGCCAAACACTTAACATGGGAATCACGCACATGTATATGCTTTCAACATTATGGTGCTTTCGTAGATATGGTCCTATGGGAGGTGATACGTCATTACGTTCCTCTGACATTAGAAAAAAATTGCCCATACAGTTGTACGGGAACGTACAGTTTAACTGTGTAAGGCGATTATTTTCACGGTAACGAACTGTTATTACCGAATGTGTAAGAAATAATAAGTAACAGAGAATAGGACCAACTGAGGATTTTCAACACCAGAAAATGGTGTCTGTAATACTTACTAGCTACTGAGTCCATTAATTTCCTATAAGTTGGCTGCCCGATTTCAGGGAAAAAACTGTTATATTAGATTCCATAGAACCATAACTAAGATGGTTCTCGTGCGTGTAACTTGTCAGAAAGTATAACATAAGAATGTAGAACATTTAAATATAATATTCACTTCCCTGAACGTTTGTCAAGAGATTGTCAAGATATGTGAATACATTACACTAAACTGAAACGACTAATATTTACAGAATTAATACACTGTAAGAATGAAACATAGTCATGCATGCACTTTTAGTAAATTTATCATACACAAAATACCTAATCTTGACTGCTGTGATCAAGTGCTGTCAAATCTAAAATCTTAATAGAGCTTTTTAGTTAAGCTGGTCTAACAGTCTCTGTTAAGGTACTCATCCACAGAGTTGAAGGAGTTGCATACCAAAATGTCTTTCAAACTCTGTTTAGACTGCGCTTTTTCAAACCAAATTTTTAGTGGTTGCTGACAACTTATTGAAAATGTATGTTCCTAAAAATTGAATACCTTTTGTGGATAAGTGATTTTACATCTTTATGTAGATTGTTCTTATTCCTACTATTGATACTATGTATTGAGCTATTGACTGGAAACAGAGACATAGTATTTGCAACAAATTTCATTACAGAATAAATATACTGAGAAGCAGTGGTTGGAATACCCAGTTCCTTAAATAGGTTTCTACATGATGTTCTTGAGTTTACATCACAAATGAATCTTACTGCATGCTTTTGCACTCTAAAAACTTTTACTTGGTTTGATGAGTGACCCCTGAATACGATCCCCTACTACATAACAGAATGAAAGTAAGCAAATTTTGTAAGTTTTTTTATTTTTTTAACTCCTACATGTGACATCTTTCGCACAGCAAACACAGATTTGTTTAGGTGCTTCAGCAATTCTGTGGTATGCCCTTCCCAACTGAATTTGTTATCAAGTTGTAATGCCAGACATTTAACATTGCCAACCTCTTCTATATGCATGACTTCATATGTTATACACATGGTGGAAGGAAATCTCTTACAGGTTCTGAACGGCATATAATAGCTCTTTCCGAAGTTTAATAACAATAAAGTAGCTTTAAGGAATTTGTTAATGTCAGTGAAAATTTGATTAGTGATCGTTTCTAAATCTTTACTTGACTTCCTATTTATTGCAATGTTTGTATCATCGGCGAACAAAACAAACTTAGCGTCTGGCAATGTAGCAGACGAGAGGTCGTTAATGTACGCAAGAATAAGCAACGGACCCAAGGCGGACCCTCGAGGAACAACACATAAAATTAATTCCCAATCAAAAAAACCGATTGCTTACTCCACGTGTATTTCACAACGACACGCTTTGTTTCCTGTTAGTTAGGTAAGACTCGAATCATTTTGCAGCACTGCCAATGACACCATACTATTCTAATTTACTTAACAGAATGCTGCGGTTCACACAGTGAAAGGCTTTTGACGGGTCACAGAAAATGCCAGTAGCCTGTTATCTGAGCTCATCTGCAGCAGCTGAGTTCGGACATAGAGCACAGTTACCCGTTCTACTCGGGTAGGGGCCTGGTCGAGGCTGGCAGTTGCGCGCTTTGGGAGTGGTCGCCGATCCTGGCATTGTTCCCACTCGTCTGTCGCGGCCCCGCTCGCAGCCCTCGAGCACTTTCAGCGCCGGTAGGTTGGCAGCCGTGCAGACCGGCGGAACTGCATGCGCCAGACGGCGGGCCGCGCCGAAAAGCGACGGGATGCTGCCCAAGGTCAGGCCTTCCATTAATAAAGCCGCCGCACGCGACGGCGACTGACGGCGACCGTCAAACAGGCACGCCGCGCGACGCGCGCTGACTTCATTTCGCTGTTCTTACACTTGCGCTATGACTGCTTACAGGCGTTGGACAAAAATATGGGAACACTGCGCGGAATGGATGGGTGAACGTATGCAGATGCTGGCCAAGTCTGCAGATTGCGCTGTTCGGTTTGACCACGAACGACACCTGTGCAGTCTCCTCAATACGTTGCAAGCGTCAGTCGCGGTCAGAATAGTGTTCTGTGTAATTGCGAGTGCATTACATCGGAGCTGATTGAATTCGAATGTGGGGAGTTGGGTTGTTTTGTGGGAAGGACGGGGAAGGAAGTCGGCCGTGCCCTTTCAAAGGAACCATCCCGGCATTTGCCTGGAGCGATTTAGGGAAATCACGGAAAATCTAAATCAGGATGGCCGGACGCGGGATTGAACCGTCGTCCTCCTGAATGCGATCGAATGTGGGCAAATGGTTGCTGATCATTTGGTGGGTACTTCCGTAACCAAAGAAGCCGAAGTGTTGGGACTTTCAAGAGGCACCATGTTGAAGATATACAACTCATACTGGGGAAGGAATAAAACATTATCCGGAAGTCACAACGCGGGCGAAAGGGTGTCTTGAGTGATCGCGACAGACAGTCACTGAAGAGGGGGTGACGAAAAACAAGAGGACGAGAGCTACAAAAAGACACTGCCAAATTGAATGTCGCACTCGGGAATCCTGTTAGCACCAAAACAACACGAAGCGAGCTCCAGAAGCAGGGATTTGCAGGGTGACCTAGAATTCCAAAACCATTCAAATGCTCGTGACACGAAAACGTGGTGCCGAAACCATAAAAGCTGGATTGTGGACCACTTGAAGAAAGTCATTTGGTTGGATGAGTTTTTTTACACACTGTTTCCAACTTCGTGCTAAGTTACGTCCTGAGGATGAAACATGGCGGAGATTGGGTAGCCATGTCGTGGTAGTCCACGCTCCCCACGGTTACTCTGGAATATCGCATTACTGCCAACGATTATGTTACCATTTTGCCTCATGAGGTACATCTCACGTTCCCCAATGGTGATACTGTGTTCCCATTTGACATGGCCCTTGGCCACACAGCTCGCATCGTCCAGAACTTGTTTTGTGAACACACTCTGACTCCCACAGTCACCAGATCCATTATCATTGAGCCTCCGTGGTCTCCTTTGGAGAGGAGTGTGCGTGATCGCATCATCGTTACCTGATAATGCACTGTGTTGCTTGAAAAGCCTACAGGACTTGTACTTATTTCCATTCAGAGACGACTGGAAACTGTGTTGAATTTCAACAGGTTTCCTGCACCGAATTAGGCGTGGCAATGTGTTCTGTTTCTGATGTTTCCATAATTCTGTCCAAACTCCTGTAGATCGTTGCTCATGCACTTCACAAAACGAGGAAAAGGGTTGGTCTCATACTTTTGCAATATCAGTGAGTCACTCAGCTCAGACAAATATCTGGGCATAAGAGAATGTGAAATGGAATGATGACATAAGTTGTCAAAAGTAAAGGAGTTGGAAGACCTCCGTTCATAACCGGGAATATGTAGTCAGTCTGGAGAGAGGGTTGCTTAGAAAACACTCGTGCGGCTCATCGTGGAATTTGCCCAAATTGTGGGATCCGTACCAAGTTGGACTAACAAAACGCGCAGCAAAAATGGTCACAGATTTGTTTGACCCATGGGAGAGCGTCACAGAGATACTGAAGGACGTGAACAGGCAGATGCTGGAAGAGATAGACGCCGGCTACCCCGCGAAAGCTCACTCACAAAGTTTGAAGAACCAGCATGAAATTAGGAAACTATGAATATACATTTTCAAATAACTTCACTTAAACCTAACTAACCTAAGGACATCACACACATCCATGCCCGAGGCAGTGTTCGAACCTGCGACCGTAGCGGTCACGCGGTTCCAGACTGAAGTGCCTAGAACCGCACAGCCACACCGGCCGGCGCTGAAAGTGTTACCTGGCTGAATTCCCGGAAGTTATTTGAAAGTTGTATACGCTAGGAGAAACTCAGGTCTCATACGAATATACATGGTGACAGACGGAAGACGGACGATTTTGAACTGCGTAGTACTGAGAGTGCAGTGGTGGGAAAAGAGTGTGGTGGGGGTAGTTCTCCACAAAAGACGTCGTTTCACTTATAATGGAGCAGTGGGACAACATTGTTTGCTCGTCTATAACAGTGTTGAGTTTGTTACAGCGACGCAGCGAATGTTTCGTGTACAGTTCAATCTCGGTCTACACACAGTTGTTCCGAGTCGTAACATACTCCACAGATCAACTGAAAACGTAATGGATAAGAATCGTGCAAGCCACAGAGACGTAGTGTAACGACGCCAAAAACTGCTGCAAAGGTAACGTAAGCGTTAGTCAGAAGCCCAGGAGGGTCAGATCTACATCTCTGCATGGATACTCTGCAAATCACACTTAAGTGCCTGGCAGTGGGTTCATCGAACGACCTTCACAATTCTCTTTTCCAATCTTGTATAGCGCGCGGAAAGAACGAACCCCTATATATTTCCGTACGAGCTCTGATTTCCCTCATTTTATCATGGTGATCGCTTCTCCCTAAGTCGGTCGGCGTTCCACAAAATATTTTCACATTCGGAGGAGAAAGTTGGTGATTGGAATTTCGCAACGAAAAATGCTTTTTTTTTAATGATATCCATCTCAAATCCTGTATCATTTCAGTGACACTCTCTTCCCTATTTCGCGATAATACAAAACGTGCTGCCCTTCTTTGAAGTCTTTAGATGTACTCCGTCAATCCTATCTAGCAAGGATCCCACACCGCGCAGCAGTATTCTAAAAAAGGACGGACAAGCGTAGCGTAAGCAATCTTCCTAGTAGATCTGTTACATTTTCTAAGTGTCTTGCCAATAAAACGCAATCTTTGGTTAGCCTTCCCCACGACATTTTCTTTGTGTTCTTTCCAGTTTAAGTTGTTCGTAGTTGTGATTCCTAGGTAGGTAGATAGACGTCATGCTAGTGAGCTAGCAATCAATCGTGAATCGGTTAGACGAATTTTGCGGACATTAAAATCCCATACACAGAAGTTTCTAATTGTGCAACGACTGAAGCCAACAGATGTTGCTGAACGCGAGGACTTTGCTTGCAGAATACAAGTGATTTTTAGTAATAATGTGATTTTGTTGATGAAGGATAAAGTTCTAACGATAACTTCAGTAAACAAAACCTGCGCTACTGGGCTCTTGAGCACCCACACCTTACCAGTGACCTTTATACTCTGTAAAATGACAGCGTAATGTGCCCTGGGCCCTTTTGGCATTATTGGACCGTATTTTTTCGAAGAAAAAAATGAGGCCAACAGTCACTGTTAATTCGGCTCTATACATTCATATACTTGAAATGTTCTTGATTTTGAACTGAGAAGACGAAGAATCCCTTTAAAAGATCTTTGACGGTAGCAGGATGGCGCTACATCACTCTCCGCAAATGCTTGAATGGCAGTTTTTCGAAGCATGTTTCCGTGACAGATTATCTAACGTTTTGGCAACGTTCCTTGGCCTCTCAGATCTCCAGACTTAACCAGTGTGTGACTTTTTTTTTGTGCGGGTACCTATAACCACAAACCACGAAATTCATTGTCGTCCCTGGAGAGACATTTGGTCCATGTGATGGCGGACTTGGAGAAGAGACTTGAATAGTGCATTGGAAATGACGAACATCACCTCGACGACATTAAATGGCAAGTAATGAGCGTTGATTTAATGCCAATTAACAGACATTAATTTTAAAATTGACCGAGTATTCTTTATTTTAGAACCGGCCTTGTCCTTTGTCACCCTGTACTGTAGCCACCAGCGCCCGCGCAGACTAGGCTAGACTAATTAAGGGATGCGAAGAATATACTGTTCACGTCTCCAGTAAGCTCACCCTCGCAGTAGTATTAAGAATTGTTGGCGACAGCGATTCTGAACAACTGAGCTGTGAGACTGTTGTGACTGGATGTAATTTGTGTTAGGCTTGCTATAATGCGTCAGCTATTTGGTCAGTGAACCAAAGTTTATTTGGTCGGTGAACCAATGTTTTTGGAGGAATTCAAATGGCTCTTAGCACTGTGGGACGTAACATCTGAGGTCATGAGTCCCCTAGACTTAGAACTACTTAAACCTAACTAACCTAAGGACATCACATACATCCATGCTTGCTTTAAACACACGTTGTAACGCTCGTGAGCGTTAGTTACCCTTTGAGATTGGACGTAGTGTGTTGATGTTAGTCAAGAATGCCATCAAGGCGACAAAGACGCCATTTCAACGAGTCACTTAGTTCGAACAAGGTCGTGTAATCGGGTACGAGAAGCAGAATATTCCTTTTGCGTTATTGCCGAAAGACTTGGCAGGAATAAAGCCGCTGCACGTGATTGCTGCTAGTGGTGATCACGAGAATGTATGGTCACAGGAAGACCGTCTCCGGACGCCCGCGAGGCGCTACCCTTGGGGAAGACCATCTTTTTCGACGTATGGCTCTGACGCGTCGTCCTGCATCTTCAGCAGGAATTTGAGCAGCAGTTGGCACTACAGTGCCACATCGAACTGTTAAAAATCAGTTACTTCAAGGACAGTCCCGAGCCAGACTCCATGAACGTGCACTCCACTGACCCCTAACTACCGCCATTTGGGACTTCAGTGGTGTCAAGCGTGAGCTCGTTGGAGGGCAGGGTGTAGGTCTGTTGCGTTTTCTGCTGAAAGCTGTTTCCATGGTTCCAGTGTTGGGCGTGTGTTGGTTGGAAGACCATCTGAGAGTTTGCAGTTAACCTAGACACACTGGATTTATGATCTGGGTTGCGATTTCATGTGACAGTAGAAGCACTCTCATAGCTATCTCACACAAAAATGGTTCAGATGGCTCTGAGCACTATAGGACTTAACATCTGAGGTCATCAGTCCCCTAGAACTTAGAACTACTTAAACCTAACTAACCTAAGGACATCACACACATCAATGCGCGAGGCAGGATTCGAACCTGCGACCGTAGCGGTCGCGCGGTTCCAGACTGAAGCGCCAGAACCGCTCGGTCACAACGGCCGGCTATCTTACACAGGCTGACTGCAAAATTGTACGTCAATCTTGAGTGGACCTGTTGTGCCGCCATTCATGAAAAGGATTCCAGGAGGTATTTTCCAACAGGGTAACGTTCCCCGACGTAGTATTGTTGCAATCCCACATGATCTACAAAGTGTCGACATGGTGGTTAGGCCTGCTCAATCACTATACCTGTCTCGAATCGAGCACAATGCGGGACATCTTCGGACGGCAAATCCAGCGTAGTCCGCAACCAAAATTTGACACACCAAAATCACCTTTTTCAAAAATCAGGGGATGTGTAAACTCGCCAATCAAATTTACATTTACATCGTTTGTTTGCACATGGCAATCTATCAGCGTAGGATGCCATGCAGTTAGTCCTGCAAAACCATATAATGCAAAATCACGGTAAGAAGCGAAACGAACAAAAACCTTTTTTAGGCCTCACTTTGTTAAATCAATTATAATCTAAAATATTTTAACGTTTTACAGAAAGGTACTAAATGATGGCACAGAGAAGCTGGAACACGTTTGGCTAAAAAGAAAAAGCAGCGTGTTTGCAAAAAGGCGGAACCCATATCCTATAATTAAACAGTCGCTGTAACGACCGACCAACAGGCACAGGAACTCCATCCCACAGACTGACATCCGGCACCTGCACAATGCAACGCGTGCGCAGTTGTACGGTTGCATTCAACATTCTAGCGGCTGCACCGGTTATTAATGCACCAGCGTTTCGCATTTGCAATGGTTTATCTCGCGCTTATATTCACCTGTGATCTTGCAATGTTGATCACCTAAATATGTTACCTAGATAAGTGTATTCCCGAAATTTCAGTACTCTACGTTAATTAATAAGTTTCCTTTAATTTACGTCTATGGTCACAAACTTTTTGTTAAAAGATTACCGGTTTCGGTCTATAATGACCATCATCAGATCTGTTTTATAAAAACAAAGTCCTAATGTACTGCAGCCATAGTGGCATCGTCAAATGTTAAATGCAGAATCAGCACCAGCATCGTCATTGGACATTAGGACTTTGTTTTATAAAACGGATCTGATGATGGTCATTATAGATCGAAACCGGTAATCTGTTCACAAAAAGTTTGTGACCATAAACGTAAATTAAAGGAAATTTATTGTATATACGGGTCACTGTTTTATTCGCGACAATGTCGCAGCTTGTGAAGCTACATTAATTACTTTTCTTTCGAAAGTAGGTGTTTTTCTTGCGTCGTCGTTTGCAGCGACTGTAAGGTCGCCGCATGAGCTGCAGTCGGCGAACGGCGAGCAACGGGTGCCCAGGTGCTGAGGCGCGCGGGAAATGCGAGGCGGCTGGCCGGGGTACGCCGGTTCGATGCCCCGGGCGGGGCATGCATATGCATGGCGCGCTCGCCTCGCGCCCCTGCATCCGACGCCGGCCGCGCCTCGCTCCTCGTCCGCCGCGGCACGCCGTCGAGCTGCGCGTCATCACGCCGGGTTTCCACTCGCGCGAATTACACGTGCACCTCCCCACGACTACCCTTACGCGGAAGTTAACGTTTCCGACGGCGAGACTGGAAACGCTGCTTACTAGAGATGGGTAGTTCGCGAACGAACGGGTCCAAAGGAACGGGTCACCAAGAGGAACGAAAGGACAGAGGAACGAATTCCAAGGAACGATCGGTTCATTGTTCACTTCGGTCGCGGCGGTCTTCTTATAGTTCTCGGGAGCGAGGAACGATCGGTTCATAGTTCAGTAGTTCACTTCGGTCGCGGCGGTCACTTCGGCAGTTCTCGTTCCAGCCTCCGTCGCGTGCTCGTCTCAGTCTCGGTCTCCCTCGGCCGCACTCGTTCTTCGCATGACCACCTGTCTCAGTTCCACTGCCGACTGCTCCTAGTTAGTTCAGTATCCAGTTGTTCGTTTCGTTCACTGCGCTCGCCTATTTTACATGTGTTCCAAACTGTTCTTGCACTTGGGTCTGGCTATTCAGCGTCCACGACCGGAAATAAAAAAGTATTTTATAGTTACGTAAATTACATAATAATTACGTTGTATGTAATAGGTAAGTATTTTCAGGTAACAAAAGGGCATATCAGCTCACTTCTTTATATCGATGAACAGCAGAAGACATACTTATAACAAGGCAAGTTTTTTTTTGTTATTCGTATATTTTTTGGTTTCATCGACTTGATTTAGCATCTAACTTTCAATAATTTGCTTAATTTTTAGTGTAAGAAAATTCATATAAAACGATTTTCGTGTATCTTTCATACAGAAAAACTTACATTTAGGAAGGCTCTAATTATTTTTAAGTTTGGTTGTTTCCTATTTGCATTACCTGCTAGTTTGTTTCCTTTGAAGAAAAAAAAAAAAGTGGGTTGTGGGTCATTTTGGCTCTGTAGGAAAAGCGGTGCCTCTCCATTTGAAAAGACATAGAAAGCCATAAAATCGTATTTACTTATTATCTCGAAAACATTTGTCCAGAAGGAGCTTTCAAACCAAAAACTTTATTACTGCGAACTTTATTATTATTATTAATGCTGCATTAACTTTAATAATGGAACATAAAAACCTAATTTTTACTAAGCGTGTGACGCAAATATGAGAAAACGACATTTTATTTTATGCTTCCATAAAGTCTCTACTTCGCCTACGAACTCAAGAGACAACGTGAAGCATATATAGGGTGTAAACGATTATTGTTTACAAAGTAGCATAGCTATGTAGTGGAAGGCGAAACGAAGAATTTTACACAAGACACTTGTGGTGTATTAAGTTGGGAAACAGTCACCAACAGGTTTACAAGACTACATGAGCTATAGCCCATGCGCGTCGCGCGAGATTTTCATGTTCTCTTCTCCAGCTCTCTACACATCGTCATCGATTGTTTCGCAATTGTTGCTTGCATTAGCTTGTTATTTCTTCACTGCCTAATTGTTGCATGTTTGTTGTATCTGCTCGTAACGAGCAACACATCGTCCGTAATTGGCGAGCAGTCTGTACTCGGGGCCGGTTTTCCGTGCGCCACCCTATATTATTTCCCTGCGATCAGCCACACAAGGCTACGGTTGGCTAAACGAGAGGTACTGCAGAATCACAGAAATTACTTCTAAAAGTGTGTAAGAATTCTGCAATGAATAAAAACTCTATACTCCAGGGGGGAGGCAACTGCCCCCTCTTGGTGCCCTCCATCCTTCAGTCACCTACACTACTAGTTTTCAGTTTGTCATAAGAACCATATACCAAGCACAAATGAACGGTGAACGAGTAAAAATGATCGGTTCCCAAAAAAGAACGATCAGCAGTGAACTAGTTCCCAAGGATGAACGAGTTTGCCCATCTCTACTACTTACGCGGCTTTCAAGATGATGCGGAGTGAAGTTATTCGTACGGGAGTTAACTGGTAATAAGGGGACGTTTGTGTCACTACTGCATCGTCGGGAGCATACGTCGGCATGAGGTGCAAATAGACGCGATCGCGAACTGTCGGTATCCAAAACTGGCGCCGAGGGAGCTGTGGTGCACAACGTGTTATACGTAGAAGATAGGGATGTGTACCGGCAGCAGACGTGCAACTGTTGAGCAACTGAAGGCGCAGATGGACCGAGGGACTACCGACACTGTCTTCTCAGTAACGGTCCAACGAACAGTGTTGTGTATGGACCTTCGCAGCAGGTGTCTGGCTTGTGCACCCGTGCTGACTGCTGTTCATCGGCAACGAAGGCTGTTGGATTTGTCAAGTGGTTCAAATGGCTCTGAGCACTATGGGACTCAACTGCTGTGGTCATCAGTCCCCTAGAACTTAGAACTACTTAAACCTAACTAACCTACCTGCGACCGCAGCAGTCGCACGGTTCCTGACTGCGCGCCTAGAACCGCGAGACCACCGCGGCCGGCTTGGATTTGTCGTATTTTATTGCGTTCGTATTACACGGTCCAGTTACATTAAAGTAAACAGGGGCCAACGAGATATGCGGGTCTCGCAACGAACCTGTGTCGTCACGCTAGTCGGCTTGCCCGCCACACTTCGTGAAAGCTCGGCTGTGTGCAGGGCCCATGGAAAATCAATGCTTAATTGAAAATGTACCCACTAAAGGTCTTAATTGTTTCGTGTGCTATCCAGAACTTGCTTGCATTTAAACACGCAGTCAACAAGTGTTAAACTCGTCTGAAATAAACTGAAGCGCAAAAGGTACAGGTATAGGCATGCGTATTCAAATACAGAGATATGTAAACGGGCAGAATACGGCGCTGCGGTTGGCAACGCCTATACAGGGTGGTCAGTAATTCCCGTTACAGACTTCTAGAGGGGAGTGAGCACATCGTATTTTGAATAGGAACCCATGTCCGGAAACGTCATCCAACGAGACTACAGAGCGTCAAAGTTACACTCCTGGAAATTGAAATAAGAACACCGTGAATTCATTGTCCCAGGAAGGGGAAACTTTATTGACACATTCCTGGGGTCAGATACATCACATGATCACACTGACAGAACCACAGGCACATAGACACAGGCAACAGAGCATGCACAATGTCGGCACTAGTATAGTGTATATCCACCTTTCGCAGCAATGCAGGCTGCTATTCTCCCATGGAGACGATCGTAGAGATGCTGGATGTAGTCCTGTGGAACGGCTTGCCATGCCATTTCCACCTGGCGCCTCAGTTGGACCAGCGTTCGTGCTGGACGTGCAGACCGCGTGAGACGACGCTTCATCCAGTCCCAAACATGCTCAATGGGGGACAGATCCGGAGGTCTTGCTGGCCAGGGTAGTTGACTTACACCTTCTAGAGCACGTTGGGTGGCACGGGATACATGCGGACATGCATTGTCCTGTTGCAACAGCAAGTTCCCTTGCCGGTCTAGGAATAGTAGAACGATGGGTTCGATGACGGTTTGGATGTACCGTGCACTATTCAGTGTCCACTCGACGATCACCAGTGGTGTACGGCCAGTGTAGGAGATCGCTCCCCACACCATGATGCCGGGTGTTGGCCCTGTGTGCCTCGGTCGTATGCAGTCCTGATTGTGGCGCTCACCTGCACGGCGCCAAACACGCATACGACCATCATTGGCACCAAGGCAGAAGCGACTCTCATCGCTGAAGACGACACGTCTCCATTCGTCCCTCCATTCACGCCTGTCGCGACACCACTGGAGGCGGGCTGCACGATGTTGGGGCGTGAGCGGAAGACGGCCTAATGGTGTGCGGGACCGTAGCCCAGCTTCATGGAGACGGTTGCGAATGGTCCTCGCCGATACCCCAGGAGCAACAGTGTCCCTAATTTGCTGGGAAGTGGCGGTGCGGTCCCCTACGGCACTGCGTAGGATCCTACGGTCTTGGCGTGCATCCGTGCGTCGCTGCGGTCCGGTCCCAGGTCGACGGGCACGTGCACCTTCCGCCGACCACTGGCGACAACATCGATGTACTGTGGAGACCTCACGCCCCACGTGTTGAGCAATTCGGCGGTACGTCCACCCGGCCTCCCGCATGCCCACTATACGCCCTCGCTCAAAGTCCGTCAACTGCACATACGGTTCACGTCCACGCTGTCGCGGCATGCTACCAGTGTTAAAGACTGCGATGGAGCTCCGTATGCCACGGCAAACTGGCTGACACTGACGACGGCGGTGCACAAATGCTGCGCAGCTAGCGCCATTCGACGGCCAACACCGCGGTTCCTGGTGTGTCCGCTGTGCCGTGCGTGTGATCATTGCTTGTACAGCCCTCTCGCAGTGTCCGGAGCAAGTATGGTGGGTCTGACACACCGGTGTCAATGTGTTCTTTTTTCCATTTCCAGGAGTGTATATGCGCGGGCGTCTGTAAATGTACTTATAGACGGGGTGATTCCGTACTGATGTTTAAGACTTTCTAGGATGATGGTGAACGATAAATTTATTAATTTGAAGTAACCTTAACAGCTATGAACACTTGCTCAGTAGAGGAGATGTCTTTCACATTAGCGAAGATGAATGAATGGTCATAACTTCTCAGGTATGCAATTTAGAGCCCACGTTTATTGGTCATTTTTTCTCGTTTTTCTCCACACTACCACCACTGAAAGTTACCAACCCTACACTATTCGCAACACAAGAACCGGTACATGTATTCAACTGTCAGAGGTATCAGAACGGTTTTCGTTTATAACTTTCGATTCGTTCGTTTCCGGTACAGGTATCCTTACTTCAAATTAATACATTTATCGTTCTCCATCATCCTAGAAAGTCTTTAACATCAGCACGGAGTCACCCCGTCTATACGTACATTTACAGGCGCCTGCACCTATAACTTTGACGCTTTGTAGTCTCTTTGGATGACGTTTCCGGACATGGGTTCCTATTCAAAATACAATGTACTCACTCCCCTCTACAAGTCCTAGAAGTCTGTAACGGGAATTTCCGACCACCCTGTATAACACAAGAAGTGTCTGGTGCAGTTGTTACATCGGTTATGCTGCTACAATGGCATGTTATCAAGATTTAAGTGAGTTTGAACGTGGTGTTCTAGTCGGAGCACGAGCGATGGAACACAGCATCTTGGAGGTAGCGATGAAGGTAATTTCCCGTACGACCATTTGACGAGTATACCGTGAATATCAGGAATCCGGTAAAACATCAAATCTCCGACATCGTTGCGGCCGGAGAAAGATCCTGCAACGACGGGACCAACGACGACTGAAGAGAATCGTGAAACGTGACAGAAGTGCAGCCTTTCCGCAAATTGCTGCAGATTTCAGTGCCGGGCCATCAACAAGTGTCAAGGCGCAAACCATTAAACAAAACATCATCGATATGGGGTTTCAGAGCCGAAGGCCCACTCGTGTACCTTGATGACTGCACGACACAAAGCTTTACGCCTCGTCTGGGCCCATCAACACCGACATTGGGCTGTTGATGGCTGGAAACATGTTGCCTGGTTGTTTCTAATTGTATCGAGCGGATGGACGTTTACGGGTATGGAGACAACCTCATGAATCTATGGACCCTGCATGTCAGCAGGGGACTGTTCAAGCTGGCGGACACTCTTTAACGGTGTGGGGCGTGTGCAGTTGGAGTCACATGGGCCCCCTGATACGTCTAGATACGACACTGACAGGTTTTTCGTACGTAAGCATCGCCTTCATGCATTCATGTCCATTGTGCATTCCGACGAAATTGGGCAATTCCAGCAATTCCGCACGTCCAGAATTGTTACACAGTGGCTCCAGGAATAGTCTTCCGAGTTTAAACACTTCCGGTGCCCACCAAACTCCCCAGACACGAACATTATTGAGCATATCTGGGTTGCTCTGCAACGTACTGTTCAGAAGAGATCTCTATCTCCTCGACTCTTACGGATTTATGGACAGCCCTGCACGATTCAAGGTGTCAGTTCCCTCCAGCACTACCTCAAACATTAGTCCTCTCCATGCCACGTCGTGTTGCGACACTTCTGCCTGTTCGAGGGGTCCCTACACGATATTAGGCAGGTGTACCGATTTCTTTGGCTCTTCATTGTAGTTATTCGCTCCCCGCCGGGGACGACTGAGGCAGTCGTAAGACCTGCAGTGTCACGTGATGTGACGTATGCGTCACAGCCTGTCTTTTTCGTGGGCCTCGATCTGAACACCGCTTAGATTCGACGTCGACGTGCGATAACCACTCACAGACGGCAGATGAAAATACTAGCACTGGAGGGTGTATAAACCTTGTCGAAGGACGCGAAAAAACAGCGGGTCGTTGTAATGCGGAAAGGAAGCCAGCTATGTGACGTCCAGAAGAGCATGATCGTTGGCTTTCGGGCCAATGGTGGAAGCATTTCCGAAACGACTAAGTTTGTGAACTGTTCGCGTCGTGGTTAAAGTATACCTTTCGTGGCAAATTGGTGGTATCCAAAACGGGCACCGAGGCAACTGTGGGCACAACAGAGGTGAACGACGGCTGCCAAGAATAGACGTGCAACTGTTGACCAACTGACCGCCCAGATGGACCAAGGGGCTACCAGCAGAGACTCCTCAATGTGGTCCGACTAACGTGTTGTGTATGGACGTCCGCAACAGGCGTCTAGTTTATGCACCCATGCTGACAGCTGCTCATTGGTGACGAAGGCTGGAATTTGTACGCCAAAGCCGCAACTGGACGTGCACTGAGCGGAAACAGATGGCCTTTTCAGATTAATCGCGTTTTATGCTCCAGCGGACTAAAACCAAATACCGTGCAACAATCGTCGGAAGGGCCCAGGCTGAGGAGGGAGCGTTACGGTTTGGGGAATGTTTCCATGGTATTCTCTAGCTGATCTCGACCTTCTCGAAGGCACAGTGGATCAGCACAAGTATGCATCTACTCTTTGGGATCATGACCAACCCTACATGCAGTCTGCTTTTCCTCGGCACGATGGCATCTACGCACACAACAAGGCAACGTGTAAGATGAGTTTAGCGTACTATCCTGGCCACCAAACCACCTGGATTTAAACCCAATCAAGAATCTGTGCCACCACCTCGATCGGGCTTTTCGCGCCATGGACCCCGGTCCGAGAAACCTAGCGCAGCTGACCGCGGCACTGGAGTCTCCATGGCTCCAGATCGCCGTCGGTGCCTTCCAGAACCCCATTGACTGTCTTCCTATACGTCTCGGAGCAGTCCGCACTGAGAAAGATGGTTACTCAGGCTGTTGACAGGCGGCCACAGTAACGTGGCTAGACAGCTTACAAGGTGCGTGTTATACCGGTGTGGCGTTTCACGATAGCGGTGCATTGACGATTTGTCACAAACTCGTTACTCGTAGTACGATTTGTCACAATTAAATGTCAGTTAATGCCACATCTATGTCATTAGTCCTTAGAACATTGTAAGATAAAAAATAATGATTAAAGTAGCATCATTCGATGTAGCGTCCTGAATAGAAACATGGAGCCACGAAGTACGAGATACTTCGTAGAAGATAGTAGGTTCGTGTCGCGCTATATGCAATTTTTTGGCCGGCCGCCTTGGCCGAGCGGGTCTAGGCGCTTCAGTTTGGATCCGCGCTGCCGCAACGGTCGCAGGTCCGATTCCTGCCTCGCGCATGGATGTGTGTGTTGTCCTTAGGTTAGTTAGGTTTAAGTAGTTCTAAGTCTAGGGGACTGATGACCTCAAATGTTAAGTCCCATAGTGCTCAGAGCCATTTGAACTATTTTTTTGCAATTTTTTTTTTTTGCATTTTCGCATTAGTAACAGGTTCTGGGACTTTCTTATTAATATAATACAGGTATGTCGATGTTGTTTATGTTTAAGAGCCAACTTTCTCAGGTATGCGTTTCTACGATTTTGTGACTTCTGTCTGAGTAAAAAACGGAAGATGAAATTGCGGCGAGTCACACTACCAACGATGACATTTGTATTTTCACTTGTCTTTTTTTCCCCGAATACGTCGTAAATTCCGAGGGTATGGTTAGGTAGGAACCTAAGAGTACAGCTGAAACTGCTGCGAGTGAAATGAAAAGCAATAATATTCACTTTCTTCAAGAATGAATAATTGACCTTGCAGCAGAGTGTGCGCTGATATCAAACCTTCTGGCTGATTAAAACTGTTTGCGGGACCGAGAATCGAACTCGGAACCTTTCCCTTTCTCGGGCAACCGCTCAATCGACTGAGCTACCCTAGCGTGACTCACGACCCCTCTTCACAGCGTTGAAGTAAAGTTCTGAGGACGGGTCTGGAGTCGTGTTTGGATAGCTCAGTCTATTGAGGGCTTGGCCGTGAAAGGCAAAGGTCCCAAGTCCGGGGTCTTAGCCCGGTACACAGCTTTAATCTGCCAGGAAGTGTGATTCATATTCTTGCTTCTCACAAATATTTTGGCTGGTTATTTCTGAATACGTCACTATTTCCGATGGTGTGATTAGGCAGGAACCCGTTAGTACAGCTGAAATTGCACCACTCCAAACGCAGCCATTAATGTTGTGGTGTTAACGACAGCTACGGTGGTATGGTAATTCCCAAGTGCGTCTGCTGCTAGTCAGTGTCAATGGTGCGGCGTAACACAATGTTGTGGGGAGTCCATTACTTGTTCATGGATGGGAGACGCAGACGCACAGGGCTCACATACGATGGCTTGGTGCACAATACGGCGATCGTTCCTTGTGGTGATCAGATTAGAACGAGTGCCCCCATTTTCCCATGCAGTCCAAAATCGGGCCTTCCCAAATCTGGATACTGCACGATTCGGCCAGCCATCCAAATGAAGACCGGCAATGTGGCCCCTTTCGAACTCTGACAGCTGTTGTTTACGGTGCCCCACACGAGTGCTGAAGATCTGTGTGTCCTGCACAGTGACCATTCAATGTCAGGCTTTTCACCCCCCTTGTATGTCCTAGCAGACCTCGTACCAACACAAAACGCGAACAACAGTAATGCTCTCTGGTGGCCGTACTACCAGTCACAGAGAATTGCAATTCTTGATCATTTATATACCCGGTCGATGTCGTGTATATGTAGAAAGTTACAGGCTGAGTCAAAAAGGACTTTACACCTAAGGGATGATATTGAAATTTATTGAAATCACTTATAGAATCGGTAGATGTGTCATTTTGTAGCAAATAACCTCAAGTATCACATACAAGTATCTGGTTCGATGTGATTGCCACTTGTGATGTGGCAATTTACCATTTGTGATGTGGCAAACATCCCCCCTGTAATCAATTTCTTCCCACACTCGTTGCAGCAAATCGGTCTTAATTGTGCAACTGCAGCGTAGATTCGATGTTTCAGATCGGCTAATTCGTTTGGTGAAGGAGGAACATACACGCGGTCTTTAATAAGATCCCAAAGATAGAGATCCGGTGGTGTCAAGTATTGGGAGCGAGATGGCCCTTAGCCTTGATGACAGCTTCCACTCTCGCAGGCATACGTTCAAGCAGGTGCTGGAAAGTTTCTTGGGGAATGGCAGCCCATTCTTCACGGAGTGCTGCACCCTTAGCCTTGATGACAGCTTCCACTCTCGCAGGCATACGTTCAAGCAGGTGCTGGAAGGTTTCTTGGGGAATGGCAGCCCATTCTTCACGGAGTGCTGCACTAAGGAGAGGTATCGATGTCGGTCGGTGAGGCCTGGCACGAAGTAGGCGTTCCAAAACATCCCAAAGGTGTGCTTCAGGTAAGGACTCTGTGCAGGACAGCCCATTACAGGGATATTATTGTGTAACCACTCTGCCACAGGCCTGGGAAGCGATGATCGAAGAAATTTCGAACTTGGGGGAACTGAGGCGGTGCTAGTAGTAAACCACTGTATATCACTCATCTTCATCGATTGTGGAATTAAAAGTTTTCAAGCATATCCAGATGCACAATACCAGTTAAAGTAGCCATTTTAATTGTGCACTACTCTGGCGCTTCTAGTGACGAAATGGGGTACTGAAGCACTACGTAAATCAAACTTGAGGGTTCTGCTACAAAATGACACATCTACCGACTGTGTAAATTATCTCGGTAAATTTCTATATCATTCAAAAGCTCTAAATTCCTTTTTGACTCACTCTTCTTCTGGGTGCAGATGTAAAGTTGAAACATTTGCGAGGCCAGAGCGACTTGACCAGTCACGTCGCGAGCGGTCTAGAGTGCTGATTCTCGCGAAATCCTCGGTACTGCCGGGATGTCGCGTCTCGTCGTCCCGCCTGTATTTCTAGGCTCGGCGCGTAGAGGGACAGGTGCGAAGCTACATTGCAGCGGGGCACGCCATGCCGTGCGCCCCCGGCTGCTCGACTCTCGAGTACTACACTCGGTCGGGTTTTTGCGGCGCGCCGCTCCATTCATCTTGCGGAGCTCCGTTTTTCCGCGGCGTGGCGCGGGAGGCGCCCCCTGAATTATTTATGTGCGCGGCCGAGCTTTGCATGTCGCCGGTCGCCGCGGCTCGCGGCCTCGCATTCTCAAGCCGCAACGCGCCGAATCGGTAATGGCAGCTCAAGCAAATGCAGCGACGCCGGCCGAAGTGGCCGTGCGGTTAAAGGCGCTGCAGTCTGGAACCGCAAGACCGCTACGGTCGCAGGTTCGAATCCTGCCTCGGGCATGGATGTTTGTGATGTCCTTAGGTTAGTTAGGTTTAACTAGTTCTAAGTTCTAGGGGACTAATGACCTCAGCAGTTGAGTCCCATAGTGCTCAGAGCCATTTGAGCCAAATGCAGCGACGCCGCCCGTAATGGCCGGCAGAGGCGCTGCATTCCGCGCCCCTGCGAGTGCTGCCGCGAAAGCGATGGCGGCGGTGACTCTGCTGTTCACTGCAGGGGTGAAACTCGTATAGCGATTTCCGGTTCCACGACGTTGGTTCGCTGCCAGGCCACTAGGAGCGCTGCAAGTTCACGTGGGTGAATGAAATGGAAACGGGACTTCTGTTCCTCAGCTCCGACAGTTGGGCGACCGGATTCCCGCTCCTACTATTGTTGGTTGGGGCTATTAGGAGTGGGGAGAGCTGGCCACTACAGACGGTAAGGATCACGAGGCATACGCGCAGTAGCAGGTAGCGCCGCTACCGTAATAATGAACGCAAAAAGTGCTCAGAAGCCCGCAGTTGCCATAACGTAGTACTGTGTTGGATCGTCCTCGACACCTCAATTATACGCATAAAACTTGTTTTCTGGTAGTACTTATTTTATCACTGATCTTCCGTGGTCTCTTGACTTCTCGTATCATTGTAAACGCCAGTTCCTACAAGCACTCCTGGAGAGCTTCGACAGTTGTTTCAGCAAAACGAACAATTGGGCCGGAGATGACACTGGAGTAGTAGTAATAGTTACCACCGTTCCTACCAACAGTACACGACAAATGGGTGATGTTGATGCTGGTACACTATGTGGTCAAAAGTATCCGGACACCTGGCTGAAAATGATTTACAAGTTCGTTGTGCCATCCATCGGTAATGCTGGAATTCAATATGGTTTTGGCCCACCCTTAGCCTTGGCCACTCTCGCAGGCATACGTTCAAGCAGGTGCTGGAAGGTTTCTTGGGGAATGGCAGCCCATTCTTCACGGAGTGCTGCACTAAGGAGAGGTATCGATGTCGGTCGGTGAGGCCTGGCACGAAGTAGGCGTTCCAAAACATCCCAAAGGTGTGCTTCAGGTAAGGACTCTGTGCAGGACAGCCCATTACAGGCATATTATTGTGTAACCACTCTGCCACAGGCCGTGCATTATGAACAGGTGCTCGATCGTGTTGAAAGATGCAATCGCCATGCCTGAATTGCTCTTCAACTGTGGGAAGCAAGAAGGTATTTAAAACATCAATGTAGGCATGCTGTAAACTGATGTTGTTCCAACTCTAAATCTACCATTCTCCGTTGCCGATTTAGGAAGTAATAAAGACACTAATAATGTAAGAAATATTGGTGCACAAAAACGAAGCTACCATAAAGAAGTACAAGATGTTTTACAGCTAAATATTCTCATATCCCCGCTTCCAACAGCTTCACTCACGATCATAGTTGCCAACCGTAGGAACATGTACCTACGTGTAGGAACTTTTGGCTCTTTTTTCCAAAATGCAGAGACGGATTTCCGATCCCTCTGTAAAATTAAGACTTTCTGCCCAAGAAAGAAAAAAATTACAAAATAAGAAATTAAAACTGAAAAAGTTGCAATAGTGTACAAATTTTAAACATTGTTTACGTCTGTCTCCATTGCGTACGGGAAGTTGCCCCCAGGGAGGAAAGGATTTTAGTCACAGTCTGGAGAGGATGTGTGACAGAGAAAATACTGACGTATTTGTTGCTTAGCGCTCCTCTGACGATGAGCTGTTGCCTCCCAAGGTAGCGCAGCTCAAATTGCCGAGCAAAATAATAGATGCATAGCAGACCACTTGCACAATGAGGCAACGTCCACACACGAGAACGCGCATGCCTACGTGTTTACTTTTACTATTTTGCGCGCATGCCCTTTTGTTCCAGTGCGTCAGCGATTGCGCACGAGGAAAGACCGCTTCTTGTGGACATACCTTTACTTTGTCAAGTGCTTTCTGCTTCACCACGAGCTGTAAGTTATTGGAGTACGTGAGATGCGCAATGGGACACGAAACCGGTGGTGTGAGAACATAAAAAAGTCTACAAAAAGTAACTATCGCTTTCTTATTTACCTCACCTAATCTACATCTACGTGGACACTCTGCAAATCACATTTAAGTGCCTGGCAGAGAGCTCATCGAACCACCTTCACAACTCTCTATTATTCCAATTTCGTACAGCGCGCGACAAGAACGAACACCTCTATCTTTTCGTACGAGCTCTGATTTCCCTTATTTTATCGTGGTGATCGTTCCTCCCGATGTAGGTCGGTGTCAACAAAATATTTTCGCATTGGAATTTCGTGAGAAGATTCCGTCGCAACGAAAAACGCCTTTCTTTTAATGATTTCCAGCCCAAGTCCTGTATCATTTCTGTGACACTCTCTCCCATATTTCGCGATAATACAAAACGTGCGGCCCTTCTTTGAACTTTTTCGATGTACTCCGTCAGTCCTATCTGGTAAGGATCCCACACCGCGCAGCAGTATTCTAAAAGAGGACGGACAAGCGTAGTGTAGGCAGTCTCCTTAGTAGATCTGTTACATTTTCCAAGTGTCCTGCCATTAAAAAGCAGCCTTTGGTTAGCCTTCCCCATAAGATTTTTGTGCGTTCTTTCTAACTTAAGTTGCTCGTAATTGTAATACCTAGGTATTTAGTTGAATTTACGGCTTTTAGATTAGACTGATTTATTGTGTAACTGAAGTTTAAGGAGTTCCTTTTAGCACTCATGTGGATGACCTCACACTTTTCGTTATTTAGGATCAACTGCCACTTTTCGCACCATTTAGATATTTTTTCAAAATCGTTTTGCAGTTTGTTTTGATCTTCTAATGACTTTATTTGTCGATAAACGACAGCGTCATCTGCAAACAACGGAAGACGGCTGCTCAGATTGTCTCCCAAATCGTTTATATAGATAAGGAACAGCAAAGGGCCTATAACACTACCTTGGGGAACGCCTGAAATCACTTCTGTTTTACTCGATGATTTTCCGTCAATTACTCTGAACTTTGACCTCTCTTGACTGGAAATCGCAAATCCAGTCACATAACTGAGACGATATTCCATAAGCACGCCATTTCACTACGAGCCGCTTGTGTGGTATAGTGTCAAAAACCTTCCGGAAATCCAGGAATACGGAATCGATCTGAAATCCCTTGTCAATAGCACTCAGCACTTCATGTGAATAAAGACACTAATAGCCAACCACATATGTGCATGAGCGTCTGTAAAAGCGCTTTTATGAAACAGTGATACTTAGGTCCGTAATTTCAGTCGCAGCAAGTGTTTGGAAAGAGTCAAAAGCTGCATAAGTTATTAGAGCAGCGGAACGTCTTGAGAGTCTTGGCAGTGGTACTGGCTTCAGCGCTTATCCTGCACCTATTTTGTTTTATCATTACACAAAGAATGTCAGCTTCAAGATGCAAGTTTTTGCTTCTTCAAGTAAGGGTTTCGGCTTTCACATTATGATAATCTGAAGATTGGGACTTTGAGAAACCCCGAAACTAGCCATTTGAAGAAATAAAAATATTGCCTCTGGAAGCTGACTTCCTTTCTTTGTATAATGCGAAATTTGTATTTCCACCCCCCCCCCCCCCCCAAACCCATATCGCTGCGCACCCCAAATACACATATAAAAAATTACAAACAAAAACGAGTCTTTTCTTTACCGACTCCTCCAGTGGAGAATAACTGGAAATGATGCGTCATTTCCAAAAGAAAACGTACATTTCGCTGCGTCTGTGGACGCCTTTCTTAAGCCTAGTTTACTGGTGAAACTAAACACTTTCAGCGTGCTCTAACTTTGGCGACACTAGTTGCATGTGTTTTGAAGTTACGTGTGTTCGTAGAGTGTAGACAAACTGAAATATGAAGTGGGGAACGGAGATTAATGTTCGCGTTTTGGATATCTATGCTTTGCATAGGTGTTTGTGGGATTTCAGTGATGATGATTATAAAAATAAGCAACATGTTGCTGCCGCCGTGACCGTCAAGTGCGATCATAACAAAGATGGTTTGACAGTATCTAAGCTGCAGGGCAAAATTTATTGAGTTAGGAGCACATATACGACTGAATTAAGAAAAATACAAGCAAGTGTAATTCTAGCTGTGGCAATGCTCTCGTCTACAAGACTAAAATCCCATCGTTCTAGTTGGCCAACTCTTTGTTAAGGAATATTGTTAACAGGAGGGAAGGCTATACAAATTCAAAAAGCTGCATTCTTTATTCAATATTCATCGTTTAAAACGTCGCTGCAGTGTTCCCCATTCATTTTGAAATATTGCCAATGTACAGATCTATCTTCAAGGGACTAGTTTGCAAACCATTCTCTTCTTAATGCGGGCTGCTTCGAATAATTATTGTTGTTAATGTTAATAATTATTACTGTTAATGTTAATAATTATAATTATTGGTGTTAATGAAAAAACATCATCACCAATTGCAACCATATCGTATAACATGCCAGGTGTTCTCGATTGTAATATACGCAAGATAAGTAATTTCAGTTCTTGCGACAGTGCTTCATGCATTGAAGTACCTTTATTCCTTATCTTATAACTAACTCGATTTAGGAGAAACGTGAACAGTTCTGGTGACATTCTAAGATAATTAAAAGAACTTCTTGGATCTTCCGTTATAAATTATTTCAGCCAGGATGCTGAGCAACGGAGCTGACGTCTCTTCTTCATCCAGTCACGAAACGAAACACGTTTCTTATTTTTTTCCTTATGCAGCGATTCCACGTAACAAGCTTTAACTCCATCACAACTCGTGAGACGTGCAGCTGCCAAAACTTTCATTTCAGACACGACTCAGGGACCCACAAAACGACGAAACTGAAGTGTACACTGGTGTCGCCGTGTCTGCAGTCATATATGAAACCACTTGCGTGCAACTCATTCCACGCAACGAGTGGCGCAACCCAATGCCGTCGTGTAAACTAGGCTGTAGGAAGCACGAAATGTTGTACTGCAGCACTTGGCTTAGAGACGAACAGCAGCAAGCTTTCCAAATAACACAGCGAATATTCTTTTGTTTGAAAACCGTTCAGTGTGCAAAGTTGTTAATAAAGGCGAAATGTTATTTCCCAGTACGTGATCTTTTCTTCTTTGGTCGTCAGTCTACAATTTTTTTGCGTCCGTAGGTGCTTTCGAGGTCTACGTAGCCACTTTTCACATGCCGTGTAGGGGCATGGTCGAAAATGAGTTGGCAACACTGCTCACGATGTAGGAGCCACAGATGTAACCCTCTACTGCGCAACGCATAATTATGAAATTTCTGCCTCGTGAGGGAGTTCAAACGACGGAAATTCTGTGATCAACCATTGTCAAGGACGCGTGTGTTTGCCCGGCACAAAGAGTTAGGAAGGAAGAGAACCTGAGAATCATCAGCTACACGATCGCCCTCCTCGGACCAACATTACAGACGAAAACATTCGTGCGGTTCGAGACAGTTTTGAAGGCAATCGACGGGCGAGGGTATCAGGAATTGCGGAACAGGTCGGAATAAGTTATGGGAACACTCAAACGATCGTCACAAATGACCTACAATTCCGTAACGCGTTATCCGGATGGGTCCCTCCTCACCTTTTCAGAAGTTGAGATATTTGGAGGTCTGTCAGAAGCTTACAGCTAGGTTTGCGAAAGAACGCTATGCATTTTTTAGTCGGATCGTCACCTGCGATGAAACGTGGGTCCACCACTACACTCCCGAATCCATACAAGCCGGTAAGGAGTGGCGGAGGCAAGGGGAGAGAGCCCCAGTGAAAGCCAAGACTCAACTGTCAGTTGCTGAGATTTCTTCCGCGTTGTATGGCCGTGATCCGTGGAACTCTTCTATCCCTGACGTTTCGTCCAAGGCTGCGTTAGACATCTTCGGATGTACTCCTGGGTGTGCGAAGTCTTGCCGACTGACGAGTCGGACGTCGAAGAGCGGCCTAAATACTATGGGAAGTGGGCGTGGTCTGGATTTCACATGATAGTAGAGATAAACCTTGTCAAGGATAAAATATAACTATCGATCATAGTACGTCGAAGATAAAAACTGCTCATCGATTGCCGGCCGAAGTGGCCGAGCGGTTCTAGGCGCTACAGTCTGGAACCGCGCGACCGCTACGGTCGCAGGTTCGAATCCTGCCTCGGGCATGGATGTGTGTGATGTCCTTAGGTTAGTTACGTTTAAGTAGTTCTAAGTTCTAGGGGACTGATGACCACAGCAGTTAAGTCCCATAGTGCTCAGAGCCATCTCATCGAGTCTGTAGCGCCTCTGTCCATATATCGCTGAGTTTCATGGCTTCTTCTTTTCTGTTAAAACTATCCCCATGTTTATATATTTCGATGGCTTCTCTGTGTAGCCGTGGATAATAGTTCGTCATAGTATATAAAACTTCAGTTTCTGAAAATTTCACTACGGGATCACCTGACTGAAGAGCATGTTCGCCACGGCTGATTTGTCTGTTTTCCCTAGTCGGCAAAGACTTTTTTATGTTCCTTCAACCGTGTATTCACACTTCTCTTTGTAGTTCCAATGTAGACGTTGCCACACGGAATCTTGTATACACCACTTGCAGACAGAGGGGGACGTTTATCCTTAACGGAACGAAGGAAAGGTCATTCGAGGAAGGAAAGATCATTCGAGCAAAAAGTATTGTAAACGTGGGGTAAAATGGAGCCATGAACATATCTTCAAATTCGATACTGTGAAACAGATCTCTTCTACTGTAAGCTCTTTGCTTTCCATGTTTCTAGAGGTGGCAGCATGGCGCTAAAGAAGAAAAGAAGGTCCAGAAAACATGGGCTCTAAACTTGCGTAGGCTAAGAGCTGTGGACACTTGATCATCTCATCTACTTGGAAACACATCTCTCCTACTTAACAAGTGCTCATAGCTCTTAAGGTATGCATTTTAGACCCCTTGCTCACTAGTCTTTTTTTTCCTTTCTTTTTTTTCTTCATTCTACCTCCTACCAACACATCGAAGACAAAGTTATTGCGGTAGCAGAGATTTGTTTCACAGTATCGAAGATGAAGAAGTACTCATAGCTCGTGATGTGTGTATTAGACATTTTTGCTTCGAATGACCGTTCGTGTTACATCCCTGGATACTGAACGTTCTTCTAGCAACACCCTGTAGAAAATCTTTGCGAAACTAGAATACAGTTTAGCACACACTTAAGTCAACGTAAGAATTCCTTTGTCTGCAGTGTTAGCCATTCCCACACGTACCAGAATATTTCACGACGTGATTACACATTGCGAGAGCTACTCGAAAAGTGAGGTTTAATTTGACAAACATAGTTTTCACTTGCGCATGCTTGTATGGCAAATTCGTCGAAAGAAAAAAGCGAATTTGGCAAACAAGTATAATCGTTTACAGGGTACTCTAAGCACTCAGCAGATTTTTCACGTAGTTACATCGCCAGTACAGAGAGATCCCGTTCAAAAGTATCATATATTTTGCACACGCTATTCGTAGGTATCTTAAAATTTTGCAAACGATATCTGGAATTAACTTGGCCCAGAGCATTTAGGAGATTAATACAAGGGCATTTCATTCTATAGTATGTGTAACAGTGTTGTATGTATGTATTTCTACACCTGTCTGACTTGTGCGATATCATGTTGTACACTTCTGTACGTTGAATGGTGTACGTTGAATGGAGCAATAAAGACACAGTACAATACAATACAATTTGTTTACGAAAATGTTACAGCTCAGACGCGCTAATTTTTTGTTATTAGAGAAGAAGGGTGGACACCGCTAATTTTAGGTTTTTTCTGCACTTTATTACATTACCGAGTCTCTGTTTTAATAAATAATTCCTCAGTGGCACTGCAAAATGGCTTTCTGGAATGCCAGAATGAACGTGCCGTGAAAAACTTGGCGGTTGACGCCCTGCTATTGGTTTTGTTGATACTAACACTGGGAGTTGTTTTCCGAGTTCTGTTTTGATCTGGCGATAGCAGTAGCCGTAACGACGTAATAAATAAACAACGGTTTTATTCACAATGCGCTGTGGACTGCAGGGTGCTGAATTGTTGTGAAATGTGACTTGTTTGATGTGGAGAAAGCCACAAATTGTCCGTTAAATAAAATTTGAGTAAACGACAATAAGCGGACAGGCGTATGGTAAGAGGGAGCCCGAGCTGACTGTTGCTTTTGTTTTAGATGGCGAGTTCCTGTTCGTGGACCCGGACAGCAAGCTGTCCAAGTACGCGCCCAAACACTGGAAGTCTTCACATGGACACGTGAGTACCACCCGCTCACCCTTCACCTTGCTGGGCTCAAGTCTTCCTTAGGTACCTTGCGCTCAGATGTGAGCACTTGCTTAAAAGCTTTATTGCGTTCTTGTTGGCCGTTATTTTTGTTATATGCTAAGGGAATTAAAAGAATAGGGTGAGAATGAATGCACACAAGGCAGAATACGTCGTATTTGCTGACAATGGGTATCACTTAGAGTTGCCTTGTAAGTTTTTACATAAAAAGAAAGAAAAACCATTATTTTGACACGAATTAAGTTATCGTTTCTCAAAAGAATTATCTTGAAAATTCATACACGTTTGCATGCCTTCTTTCTCTGCCTCGTGATGACTGGGTGTTGTGTGATGTCCTTAGGGTAGTTAGGTTTAAGTAGTTCTAAGTTCTAGGGGACTGATGACCATAGATGTTAAGTCCCATAGTGCTCAGAGCCATTTGAACCATTTTGCATGCCTTCGAATCAGTTCTACAGAATTTTTTTTTTTTTTTTTTTTTCATCGTGATGTAGGTAGTTCAAAACATGGTTTTGACGGATTCAACAGCTTCTTCAGGTGACGAAAATCGCTGTTCACACCTTTTTCGTTCGACGTAAGGGAACAAAAAGAAGTCGTTAGGTGATAAATCACGTGAAATAATTAATATTTTGCTCTGTGAAATAATTAATTGAAGGAGTCGGCAGACAAAAGTGCTAACCCACGTGTCCGTAATTTTCACGTCTTGCTTCTTACGTATCGGTTAAATTCGAAGAATATAAATACAGTAAGGCAAACCATTTTTTATAATAGACACTACTCTCCAGCGGCACAAATACAATTACTTGTTAACAGCGTGTTGTGAATTCGAATACACAATCCACTACGTGATCAAAAATATCGAGATACCACTTAGTGGACATTAATACTGAGTGTGCAGCCCTTCCCCTTTATGATGACATGAATTCTGCTGGGGACGCTTTCAACAGGGTGTCTCAATGTCTGTGGAGGAGAGAGCAGCCTATTTTTTCTCAAGAACCGAAAGCAAAGAAGGTAACGATTTTGGACGCTGCAGTCTGGAGCGAAGCCGACGTTCTGATACAGCCCATAGGTATTCCACTGGATTCATCTCGGGACTCTGAGCAGTCCAGTCCGTTTCAGGAATGCTATCGTCCAAAAACCATTGCCTCACATATACTTCTACTTTATGAGAGGCTGCACTGTTATGCTGTTGCTGCTGTTGTTGTTGTTGTGGTCTTCAGTCCAGAGACTGTTTTGATGCAGCCCTCCATGCTACTCTGTCTTGTGCAAGCTTCTTCGTCTCCGAATAACTACTGCAACCTACATCCTTCAGAATCAGAGTAGTGTATTCATCTCTTGGTCTCCATCTACGATGTTTAGCCTCCACGCTTCCCTCCAGTACTAAATTGGTTATCCCTTGATGCCTCAGAACGTGTCCTACCAACCGACTCCGTCTTGTAGTCAAGTTGTGCCACAAATTCCTCGTCTCCGCAATTCCGTTCAGCACCTCCTCGTTAGTTACGTGATCTACCCTTCTAATTTTCAGCTTCTGTAGCACCACATTTCGAAAGCTGATACAAACAATAAACGTCTCCGAACTCTTTCTCTACTGCACGTAGTACATGATGCTGTAACATGTGTTCATATCCTCCCGCATTTAGCGTTTTCTTAAAGACAATAATGGGATGACGCCTTAATCTCGAAAAACACCCCTATACCGCAACTCCACCTCTTTCGTACTTCGGTGCAGGCACTTAATGTGATGTCAGGAAACATTCTCCAGTAATTCGCTAAAATAAAACATTTCCGTCGGATTGCCACAGGTATGGCGTGATTCATCACTCCAGATCACTCGTTCCCAGTCACACACTGTCCAATCGCGTCGATCTTTACTCGAACTCAAGCGTCGCTTAGTGATGACTACAGAAATGTGTAGGTTATGACGAACAGTTCGCCTATTGCAGCCCATTCTTTTTAAACGCACAGTCATTGTGCTAGCTGCACCGCTTGTAGCGCGTTGGAACTCACAAGTGATTCATTCCTCTGGTCTCACGTGATTTGCTACACCCTCCGCAATGTTAGACGACCCCAGTACATCAGCACATGAGATCTTCCTGGTATTTGTTAAGCTGTGGTTGTTCCTTCGCGTTAGCACTTCACCATCACTTCAGCAACCGTCGACCTGGTCATCTGTACGAGGGCTGAAACGTCCCTGACGGGTTTGTTACTCAGGTGACTACCAATGACTAGTCCACACTCGAAGTCAGGGCCTCTCCTGAACATTCCATTCAGCTGTCACTGCTTCTCTGTTGACAACATAATACTCCACGCCTCCTTTTATACTGGCAGATTCGCCTCTCGTGATATCTAGTGCTGGATTTCGCATAATGTAAGGGTGTCCGGATACTTTTGATGAAATAGTGTAGATACAGTGACCAGACTGCTCCTTGCATTGCTTGTCTAGCTGCACAGCCATTTTGCACTTTCTGTCAATCTCATTTTTCAGGCGTCTGTATTCGCATTTGCTTTCTTCATTTGCTGCATTCGTACGTTTTTTCTATCCCCCAGTTATATGCAATAACTCTTGCGCTATCCCAGGATTTCTATTAGGTCTTGTCATTTGCGTATTTGATCCTCTGCTGCCGTCACTGTTTCATCCTCAAGGCTACCCGTTCGTCTTACGTTATGTTCACACTTGTTTCAGCAAGTCGTTGCCTAATGTTCCCTTTGATACTCTCTACAATCGCTGGTTCTTTCAACTTACCAAGTTCTCATCTTCTTAGTTTCCTACCTCTGTAGTATTTATTCAGTTTTAATCTGCAGTTCATAGCCAAAAATTTACGGCAGGAGTCCTGTCCTATCCCTGGAAATGTCTTGCTATTTAAATTGTTTTTCAAAATCTGTTTCGGGCATTGCCTCTAACCACGGACAACACAGTAGCTGGCGGCATTCACTTAACGACCGAGGGCAGCAGCGTTTGCGTAGAGTTGTCAGTGCTAACTGACGAGCAACGCAGTGTGAAATAACAGCAGAAATCAATGTGGGACGTTCGACGAACGTATCCGTTAGCACAGTGAGACGAAATGTGGTGTAAATTGTGGTAGCAGACGATTCATGCGAGTGCCTTTGCTAGCAACACGACACCGCCTGCAGCGCCTGTCCTGGGCTCATGACCATATCGGCTGGACCCTAGACGACTGGAAAACCGTGGCCTGGTCACGAGGCCATGGGTCCAACATGTCAACAAGGACTGTGCAAGCTGGTGGTGGCTCCGTGATAGTACGGCCTGTGTTTACATGGTATGGATTGGATCCTGTGGTTCAACTGAACTGATCATTCACTGGAAATGATTATGTTCGGCTATTTGGAGACCATTTGCAGCTATGATATTCCGAAACGACGATGGAATTTTTATCGATTACAAAGCGCCGTGGTCCGCAGCTCGTGGTCGTGCGGTAGCGTTCTCGCTTCCCACGCCCGGGTTTCCGGGTTCAATTCCCGGCGTGGTCAGGGATTTTCTCTGCCTCGTGATGACTAGGTGTTGTGTGCTGTCCTTAGGTTAGTTAGGTTTAAGTAGTTCTCAGTTCTAGGGGACTGATGACCATAGATGTTAAGTCCCATAGTGCTCAGAGCCATTTGAAAGCGCCGTCTCACTGAAAAACAGTTGTTCGCAATTGGTTTGAAGAACATTCGGGACAGTTAAAGTGAATGATTTGGCCATCCACATTGCCCGATAGGAATCCCATGGAAAATTTAAGGGACATAAAGTAGAGGTCAGTTCATGTACAAAATCCTGCGCCGGCAACACTTTCGCAGTTATGGAGGGCTATAGAAGCAGCGTGGCTCAATATTTTCGCAGGGGACTTACATCGATTTGTTTAGTTCATGCCAAAGCTGCTGTATTTGTCATCTAAGTGTGTAGCGTATAAGAAAAGGCAGCAGGCTGTTATTGTGGGTTGTGATTACCAGAGTGTTTACAGATTAGCCCACTGCGAGTGAGAAGGTGGGTGGGCGCAGTTGCCAGCCGGTCCGACCCCTTTCAAGCAGGCTGAACAATGGTTGAATGGTAGGCCCCCCGCCTGCGAACGCGCAATCAATTAGCGACGGCCAATTAGACTAGAGTGCGCGCGGTGCTTGCCGGATAGCGAAGCGGGCGAGGCCGGCGCTGTTTTGCTGGACGCGGCCCGTCTGATCCGCAACCGTCCGTGCAACTAACTCCGACTTACGCCCGTCTTCGAACACACTCCATCCTGAGACAGAAATTTCGTGTTTAACTTTGTCTATCGCACAGACTCTGTATGGAGCACATACACTACCGACCATTAAAATTGCTACACCAAGAAGAATGCAGATGGTAAACGGGTGGTCATGGGACAAATATATTATACTAGAACTGACAAGTGATTACATTTTCACGCAATTTGGGTGCATAGATCCTGAGAAACCAGTACCCAGAACAACCACCTCTGGCCGTAATAACGGCCTCGATACGACTGGGCATTGAGTCAAACAGAGCTTGGATGGCGTGTACAGGTACAGCTGCCCAAGCAGCTTCAACACGATACTAGAGTTCATCAAGAGTAGTGACTGGCGTATTGTGACGAGCCAGTTTGTCGGTCACCATTGAGCAGACGTTTTCAGTTGCTGAGAGAACTGGAGAATGTGCTGGCCAGAGCAGCAGTCGAACATTTACTGTATCCAGAAAGGCCCGTACAGGACCTGCAACATGCGGCCGTGCATTATCCTGCTGAAATGTAGGGTTTCGCAGGGATCGAATGAAGAGTAGAACCACGGGTCGTAACACATCTGAAATGTAACGTCCACTGTTCAAAGTGCCGTCAATGCGAACAAGAGGTGACCGAGACGTGTAACCAATGGCACCCCATACCATCACGCCGGGTGATACGCCAGTATGGCGATGACGAATACACGCTTCCAATATGCGTTCACCGCGATGTCGGCAAACACGGATGCGACCATTATGATACTGTAAACAGAACTTGGATTCATCCGAAAAAATGACGTTTTGCCAATCGTGCACCCACGTTCGTCCTTGAGTGCACCATCGCAGGCGCTTCCCCTGTGATGCAGCGTCAAGGTTAACCGCAGCCATGGTCTCCGAGCGGATAGTCCATGCTGCTGCAAACGTGGTCGAACTGTTCGTGCAGATGGTTGTTGTCTCGCAAACGTCCCCATCTGTTGACTCGGGGATCGAGACGTGGCTGCACGATCCGTTACAGCCATGCGGATAAGATGCCTGTCATCTCGACTGCTAGTGATACGAGGCAGTTGGGATCCAGCACGGCGTTGTGTATTACCCTCCTGAACCCACAGATTCCATATTCTGCTAACAGTCATTGGATCTCGACCAACGCGAGCAGTAATGTCGCGACACAATAAACCGCAATCGCGACAGGCTACAATCCGACCTTTATCAAAGTCGGAAATGTGATGGTACGCATTTCTCGTCCTTACACGAGGCATCACAACAACGTTTCACCAGGCAACGCCGGTCACTGCTGTTTGTGTATGAGAAATCGGTTGGAAACTTTCGTCATGTCAGCACGTTGTAGGTGTCGCCACCGGCGCCAACCGTGTGTGAGTGCTCAGAAAAGGTACTCATTTGCATATCTCAGCATCTTCTTCCTGTCGGTTAAATTTCGCGTCTGTAGCACATCATCTTCGTGGTGTAGCAATTTTAATGGCCAGTAGTGTAGTATCAGGGGTCCCTGGCGTAAAGAAGCAACTGAAAAGGTTGAAAACAAATAAGTCGCCAGTTTCGGATGAAATGCCATTTCGGTTTTGCAAAGAGCGCTCTACGGCATTTGTCCCTTACTTAGCTTGCATTTATCGCGAATCTCTCGTCCAGCGCGAAGTCCCAAGTGACTGGAAGAAAGTGCAGGGCACTCTTGTATACGGGGTGAACATTAATAACATCGACAAACTGCAGGGACGGATTGCTGACTGAAAATGGAGGAAAAAAGGTACTGAGAACGTGTGTCCGGAAATGCATCGTTGCCTCGGTAGATGGCGCTGACGGATATCAGTTCCTCTAACCACATGCCGTGTGTTCCTTGCGTGTTTCTGGCTGTGTGATTGGCCCAGCGAACTGTAAGGCAGCAGACTGGCCCGTTACTCATGTCGGGAACAAGCCGAGATGGTGTTTATGTACGGACAAGCAAATGGAAACGGTCGAGAGGCAGCACGGCTATACCAAAACAAATACCCTCAGACATCCACCACATCACGCAACTCAAGCCCTATTTGGCGTTTGTGTGTTCATGGGTCCTTTCAGACAGACGAATGATCAGGGAAGCGGCGGACTGTGCATTTGGAGGACCGGGTTCTACAGGATATTGAGATAATCCTAGTACAAGCTCCAGGCAAGTGGCCCGCCAACATGAAGTAAACGATTATGTGTATCCTGTATGACAACCGTAACTATTCTTATCGGCTGCAGTACCATGCAGTACCAACATCTGTTGTGACGTAGATTCGCTACAGCTCAGTATTGTGTTCCGAGGCGATTTGTTATCGTTGCACGCACACCGTCCATTTCCGGACCCATGTCCGTACCACCTTTCTTTTTCCATTTCCAGTCAGAAATCTGTCCCCGCAGTTTGTCGGTTTTATTAATGTTCATCCTGTATAAGAAGGGCAAAAGAATGGAACCGCAAAATTACGGACCGATATGCTTAACATATCTTGAACGTATTCTCGGTTCTAATATAATAAATTTGCTAGAGAAGAAAAAGCTTTTGTTCTCGAATCAGGATGGATATAGGAAGCATCGCTCGTGCCCCTTTCTCACATGATATCCTGCGAACAATGAATGAAGAGCAACAGACAGATTGTTTGTTCCTAGTTTTCCGAAAAGGGTTTGACACGTGCCCCAGTGCACATTGTTAATGCCGGTATTACACTATCAAATTTCTTTGTCAAAGATTTGATCAAATATTCGTCAAATTTATTTGACAAAGATCTTTGACGTGGCGCTAAAAAGGGGTATTATACTGTCATCATATTTTTCATCAACGTTCAAGATGGGTGACAACAACAACTTGAAACCACAGCAGTTGCATGTGCCACAATTGCACTGTGTGCACACGTGGAAGAGAAGCGGGAAAAAAAGGAAATGTACCTGGGTGAAGCCGTGGGTTTTACGACGAGACGATAAAAGCATTCAACAAAACGTGTAACGTGAGCTTGTAGTGGAGGACGTCAAGTCGTACATAAATTAGGTAAGAACAGATGAGCAAACATTTCAGTATGTGCTCAGTGAAGTGTATCCTCATATCACAAAGCACAAAAACTCACTTAAGAACTGCTATTTCTGCAGAAGGCAGGCTGACTGTAAAACTTCGATTCCTTGCTACGCTAGCTTACAGTACCGCACTGCACATTAACGAAAATAATACTTGAAATGTGTGCAGCAATTTATAAAGCACTAAAGGACCAATCTCTGAAGATAAATAAATGTTCAATACACATTATGTGCACTAAAAACTATTTTTATTTTATAAACAAATCAATTACATTTCGTGTCCGAGAACCGTATATTCCCGCTAATGACCTCCGCAACATTTGTATAGCTCTCCAAACTTCTTAATCTATTTTTGTATTCAGGGTGCCTCATGTTGTAAAGCGTCTCGTCAGCTTCATACATCTCTATTAATTTTGTAGTTGACGGTACGCACCAATTGTATTTACCGGCCACGTTCATAAACACACTACAGATGACAGAATGCTGCAGCGATGCTAGCGCTCCACGTGGTAACATATCACATTGCAGTGAACAGAAGACAAGCGACTTTTATGATCAAATCTACAGCGAGGCCCTAGATTTGATCAAATTTATTTGACGACACGCGGGATTTGACAAAGTGCCTTATTACACCATCAAACTTCTTTGAAATAAATATTTGACATATTCACTTTGGCAAAGAAATTTTGTAGCGTAATACTGGCCTAACGAAGACATTAGCATACGCAGTAGGTTCCCGGATTTGTGAGTAGCTGGAAGACTGCTTAAGTTATAGAACTCAGTAAGTTGTCCTCGATGGCGAATGTTAATCAGAGCTAGAGGTATCGTCAGGAGTACCATAGGGAAGTTTGATAGGAGCGCTATTATTCTGACGGACGGGCCAACAACAATCGACGATTGTTTTGTGATGATGCTGTGTTGTACAGGAGGGTGTCTTTGTTGAGTGACTTTAGTAGAATACAAGATGGCCTGCTGATATACAAAATTTCTAGTGGTGTGGTGAGTGGCAGCTAACTCTAAATGCAGAAGAATGAAGGTTAGTGCAGATGAGTAAGAAAAAAAACCCTGCTGTGTTCGAATATAGTATTAGTATCGTGGTGCTTGACAGAGTCACTTCGACTAATTATCTAAACTTAATGATGTTAGGCGATGTGAAATGGAAAACATGTAAGGTCGGTGGCAGAGAAGGCAAATGGTGGACTTCGGTTTCTTGGGAGAATTTTAGGAAAGCGAGGTTCATCTGTGAAATAGACTGCATATAGCATATGTGTGATCCAAATAGAACTGGCATTTTAGGCTGAATGAAGAACGACTCTGGTGGCACCAACATACATTTCACATATGGACTACAAAGAGAAGATTAAGAGAAATCAAGGCTTGTACAGAGGCATATACACTATGAGCCAAAACATTATGACCACCTAATTAAAAGCGTGTTGGTCCACCTCTGAAACACAGTTCAGCAGTGATTCTACATGCAATGGATTTTATAAGTACTTGATAGGTTTGCAGTGGCTTTGGCACCATATGTCTGCACATTGCTCGAACACTTCCTGTAATTTATGGGCGGTTGATTTGTGGGCGGGGAGCTGACACCCGATAGCGTCCCAGTTTGGTTCCATCGGTTTCAGATAAGCCAATTTATGGTCAAGACAGCAACGTGAGTGCGCTATAACGCTTCTCAAGCCATTGCAGCACGAGTGTGGCCTTGTGATGCGGACAGTTATCCTGCTGGAATATGGTATAGCTGTTACGGGTGACATCAGGCGTAAGGAGTTACAGGTGTCCCTAGCCATGTTCACATAGTCCACTGCTGTCATGGTGCCTTCGATTACTAACGCAGGTCCCATGGAAGCCCAGGTGAATGTACGCCATAACATAATACTGCTCCCGCCGACTTGCCTCCGTGGTGTGCTGCATGTTTCGGGCATCCGTTCGCCTGGGTGACGGCGTATCTGTACACGACCATCGACCTGGTATAACAGAAACGGTATTCATGCGACCAGGTGACACAATCCCATTGATCCGCGGTCCAATCTCGAAGACCACGTGCCCACTGTAATCATAATTGACGGTGTTGTTGGGTCAATATGGGAACATGCAGGTGTCCTCTGCTGCGGAACACCATGTTCATCACTATGAGCTGATCTGTGCGCTCCAAAACACTACCTGCTCCAGCACTGTACTCTGACGCCAGATCTGCCACAGATATCGCCGCCTACCCTGCTTTAGAGAGCGGGCGAGCTACCGATCCCCATGTTCTGTGGTGAGATATGAACGTCCAACTTCTTGTCGCCTATGCGTGGTTTCAGAATACTTCACCCACTTTCCACACTTGCTCACGACAGTAGCACGTGAACAGCCAACCAGCTTCGCCGTTTGCAAGATGTCCGCTCTCAGGCTCTGGACCACAACAATCGTCGCTAAAATGATTCCCAATTCGTCTCTGCTCCGTCCACTTTATACTTCTGGCACCGCGTTACATGACCCCAGCGCCACCAGGCAGCATCCACGCGGTGGGCAGTGGTCGTAATGTTTTGGCTTATCAGTGTAGAGAGCCCTTTTCCTTCGCTCTGTCTGCGAGTGAAACGGGAAAGGAAAAGACTAGCAGTGGTACATGTATGTAGATGTAGATGAGCACATATTGCGTTATCTCTAGCAAGTTAAAACTTTTGTGTCGGACCAGAATCCCTGTGTTACACGGGTAGGGCGCTTGAAATAATGTGATTGGCGCATGCCTTGCAGGCGCGTTTGTGCTTCAACACTTGTCACTGACTCCCTCTTTCCAAACTACGTAGCGACTGTCCCAAGTCGCTGGGAGACTAGCTCCTCCGAGAGAGAAAATATAGCGACCGAGGAGACTTGTCTTATCTACAGCCCGAGGGCTATCGCTGCGAAAGAACTATTTTACTCGATACTGATTGTGGGTGACTATGTCCTTTCTTTCGGAAGTGCCTGATCTCAAACATTGTGGGAGGAAGCCTCTGCTGTTCGCCGAAGGAAAGGGAAGGGACCCATAATAAAATGAATATGTCGGTCCTTGAAACGTGCTCGGATCGTAGAAAAGAAGAGGCTTAGGGATTAATCTCCCACCGACATCGAGGTCATTAGCGACCGAGCACATGCTGGGATGGGTAAGTACGCCAGCTGTGCCATTTTCTGAGCATTAACCGTAGATTAAGGGAAACCACACAAAAGCTAAATCCGAATGGCTGTCCTGGTAATGACATGAGCAACATACTGCTGCCTCATGTCTTTTGGTGTGATTGGATCGCGTAGTTAGTACCTCACTGTTCAGGTTCGGATTAGTGTCCAGAACATAGTTTTAACACGTCACATACTGCCTCCGTCTCATTCAGCAGAAGTAGTAAGTGGACTGATCTCATACCCCACTTAGGGTTATGACGTCAAAAAATGGAAAAGCCAGATTCGACGTTGTATGAGGGTAGTCCAGAAAGTAAGTTCCGATCAGTTGCAAAATGGACACTGCAGTGAAAACCCGATGAAGATTCTCACAGATGTGTTGGGTAGTGTCTCTAATATGACCGTCGATCGCATCAAGACGCTCTTTTCAGTTGTGAGCGCACTGTGAGCGAGTAAAGGTGCCTAGAACATCGATGTCTCCCGCGAAGTAGGAGGGCCCGCTGAGAGGCTTCGCCTTAATGAATGCAGCCCACCTAACACAACTGCCACGCACTTCCTTCTTCGTGGCAGTTCTCAGCAGCACTCTGCAGGGGCAGTGAAGACGCTCCTGCAGCCTTTTCGATGGGAAGTGTTCGATCACCCACAACACAGCCCTAATTGGCTCGTCCTGAGTATCATCTCTGTTCACATGAAACGTTGGATGCGAAGACAACACTCGGGCGCAGGCTACACGCTGTAGACCAGCGTAGAGAATTATCGGGAAGCACAGGCGGCTGCCTTCTATGACGATGGTATAACGCTCCGACAAATGTCTTAAATCGGAGTGGCGACTATGTAGAGAAGCATCTGGAAAGTGTGGCTAACTCTTGCAAATAAAATGTTTCTGATTTTCACTGTGGTTTCCATTTAGCGACCGATCGGAACTTACTTTCTGGACAACCCTCGTACTTAGCCGGGCAAATAGGGAGAACTGGGCATTTTCAATCGTTTATTAATAATCAGTGACAGTCGGTTTTTTGCGAGATCAACCTTAAAGATGCTTCAACTAAAAAACACTAATAGTGATAATATCGTAGCAATTCTCATATCAGTTGAGTACCTAGTCTTCTTAATTGCTCACTCTGCTATGTTAGTATTGTGTCAAAATAAACTAAAAATTATTCATTTAACTAAATAAACAAGCATCTATTCTTCTGGGACGGAAAACGAATAATCAGTAACTTTGGTCATTTCAGTTAGACTCACAAAGAAATAACAATAATATGTTTTTAAGTATTAACATTTCTCATTTAAGCCCACTTCTGCCAATTTCAGTAATTTCGCATGAAATTCTTCATTCGTCGTTAGTGAAAAAGGCCTTAATTGTGAGTTCTCAACTTCATCGATAAAAAGCCTAACAAAGGCCGGACTTGTGTAAAGAGTAATTGGCCGAACATGACCGTAAAAAGCCGACACCAGGCAACCCTAATTCGACTCGAAATATTGTGACCCTAAATTAAGTTCATTTACAGTGTTTCAGGAGGGTTTTAAAACAGAATTCACCAGCTGCGACATGGTCACGTATATGAACATTGATCCAATACTGTCAAATCTTTTTTATTCCAGTCTTTCATCACAATATCAGTTCTTTCGACTATGACCGGTTTCAGTCAGTAATGACTATCCTCAGGACATGGTGTAGTAAAGATCTGAGGATGGTCATTACTGACTGAAACCGGTCATCGTCGAAAGAATTGATGTTGTGATCAAAGACTGGAACAAAAACATTTAAAACAGAATTAACAGAACCTTCCCCTCTAACCATCTCTGATTTTTCTGTTATGGAAAGGCTTTATGAAGCTAAATTATAGATTGTTGAATAAAAAAAGCAGCGATATTGAAGAGCCACCAAAATGCGATCAAATTGAATCACTTGCATCTGACTGCGGCCACAAAACACTTTTTGACTCAAAAGTACTTCGAGGACGTGCCTGATACGGTCTGATCTTCAGCGACAATAGTTGTAGAAAATTGTCTCCTATGTCTACAGAAAATACCTCTTAAAGCTTTTCAGTAATGAGCCCATCGATACGATTATCTTAACAGCGAAGTCAAGCTTCTTTACAAAACATATTTTACAGCAATTGCAGCAAATGAATGACAAAAGCGTCTTGTAACTGTTCCGTTATTCTCCCCCTGGAGAAAGAATGCAAGAATATGTCGTTGTTAGCTTCATTGCTAAGTTCTTTCTCGAAGCTATTGTTTTAATGGAAGTTACAAAATCATAACTGTGGCGCAGACGTATCATTAGAACGAATTTCTATCTCTTTGTAATTTGATCTCTGCTGTAACTTGATATACCGGTATTACAAAACTAAAACTCTGAAAATGCCGCGCATGTTGAGCAATGCTCGGAACATTCTGGCATCCGGCTGAGGCTTGCGCGCTAGAAGGTCACGGCCGTCTCTGAAATTAATTAGCGTAGCCGTTGATTGAAGTGCTCTCGGGCTGTATACTCGCTAAAACAGCAAGCCGTCCTCGTCTCTACCAAACCGACCTTTTTGCACATTACAGCTAATTACTGTTACTGCGCGACCGATTCAAAGCAACAGAAATACTCGGAATACGTGATAATGTTTCTGTTGTTGTATTTCGAGCGATTCATTTCGAACTTAATCTGCAATTAATAATAACGATATTTAGATCGTAGCTCTTTAAAGAAAATGTAGCAGCATGTTTGACAATAAGAAAAATCAGAAGTGACAATGAAACAACGTCCCGGGCGTTGGATGGTACAGCGTGAATTTAAACCTTCCCTCCAGATTCTTTGCTTATTTGGTGTAGTGTGATATGCAAGTTCTTCTGGCAGTGCTGCACAATTCGAAAAAAAGTAGTTTTCTTGACTTCCGTTGTACATTCCTGCAGTGGGCGTACGCCAGTCGTTGGTCATAAATTTTTCTGATTTAATTAAAAACGATTTCCTATGTGAAGGTTTAGTACCTATTTGAAAAACCTTGAAGGATCATGAATCCCAAATATATACGCGTGTAAAAATATGAAACTTTTATTTTTTAAGCAGTGTTGCATTGCATGACATTTATTACTTGCAATTTGTCTGATTTTACAGGGTTTGGACGGCAATGGAAGACCCTCCCTCGTGTTGTACTTCAGAGTCCAGTTCTACGTGGACAGTCCATTGTTGCTCAGGTAATTAAACCTTATAAAATTAATGAGTTGAGTTGGCAGCATTTTAGACATTAAGCGCTGTTTATAAAACATGTTCCATAGATCCCATCAACGAAACTGCTCAGAGATGTTGAATGAGTCAGGGCTAGGAATATTGCACGGAGCATACATCCGTATTAAAAGTAAATGATGCGAAGTGAAGTTGCGTAGATTCTTATGACTGGTTTTGGACAGGAAGTATAACATACCAATGAATGTAGAGGTATAGACATATTTGCCAGTGACGTAAGAGATTGTGCTCTCAGGTTTGTAGAGCGTGACAGTTTTGTCATAATTACGGAAACACGCTTTAGATTTGAATATCGAAGATTCCTGTTCTCAACGTGAAAAGTGGCAACTTGCTTTGTTGGGTTTTTAGGGGGAAGAGACCAAACTGCGAGGTCATCGGTCTCATTGGATGAGGGAAGAAAGTCGGCCATGCCCATTCAAAGGAACCATCCCGGCATTTGCCTAGAGCGATTTAGGGAAATCACGGAAAACTTAAATCAGAATGGCCGGACGCAGGATGAACCGTCGTCCTCCTGAATGCGAGTCCAGTGTGCTAACCACTGCGCCACCTCGCTCCGTAACGTGCTTTGTGAACAGGTCTCAGTTCTGATGTCCCATGATAAATATATGTTTATTTAGCTAGCAATACTATGTAGGTAATAAATAACAACTATTTGAAATAACTGAGGACGCAACAACTTTTTCAAGGTAGCGCTTTCCTAATTATTTTACTGTGTTAAATTTAGGTCAAGTAAGCGCAAGTCGTTTATAGTAGTTCGACAATAATTGGAATTATTAATGTAATCTCATCTAGCTTCTAGCTACTTAACTTTCTTAATGAAGACCTTGACTTATTTCACATCCATGAAGGTTCTCTCTCAGAAAGAGATCTACTGGACTCTGTGAATGGATGAATGAATCAACAGCAATAAGAAATTAAGGCACCATCTAATACTATTTCATTGGTATATTTCAGCCATACTAGACCAAATTAATGTGGTTGAGAAAGGATGTTAAAATAATAAGAGAAAAAGAATATTTTGTATTCTATTTTAGACGATGTAGTGGTGAGACGCAGGTGTGCATTCAACTCATCTAGACATTATTGAAAAACAAAGAATGCGGTAGTAGAAAAGATTGTTACAGTTTCCTTCTTCAGTCGGACCAAGAAGAAGCTTTATGAACTGGTAGCTAGACAGGGGAAATTTCATTTATTCACATATCATATTCTCTAAATCTTATCACACGTAAATCCCTTGAGAATGTGGAACTATTTATAGCCTATTCGTTTTTCAACTGTTTGACTGTCATTGTGCTGCTTTAAAACCACTGTTGACAGTGGGCAGAACATTGGTTAATACCATGCAGCCAGAAAATGTTTTACTAAAGGCTAAGTGTGGAAGCGTACACTTCTGTCTAACTGTATGGTATTTATGATTAAGAGGGTAACAAATTAGTTTCTTAGATACTTAGTGGGAAGTCTGTGGCCTTTACAATTGTACTTAGAGATCATATGTTATAAAGGAGGAAGATTCATAATGTAAACTGTGGAATATGGAGCATGAAGTTTATAGCCCACACCCAAGGAGTTACCCCGCTGTCAAAAAGCATTTTCTGCAGTCCCAAAGCATGCTAAGATAGGTCAGACAGAATGACCAACCCTGTTGCCAATTTCCATATTATAACATGTGCAGAAATAATTATTACTGTGCCATTCTTCTTTTATTATGATAGAAGAGGTAGACCATCTAATTTCCAGTTATTGCAAGTGAAAGAATGCAACTTGTGGTATTGAAAATATAAAGAACCTTAGACTGCAGTAATGTGTAGTTCGAGGTATTCAGAAATTCTTGTTTCTGAGAGTATATGAAATCATTATAAATTCAAAGAGGAAATAAAAATTATGTGGACTTGTTTACATATATTAACTGTTTTCTGTCTTATATTCAATTACTGTTTGTAAGAAGTGTACAAGATTGTTTTTTATGGATGTGGTTCCCTCTCCCCTGCCCCTCTCACTCACCATCTCTATAGAACCCAAAGTTTTTATGTAGCCCAGAGAAGAGCAGGAGGATGGGTGTGCATTGATCACTGCCTAAAAAATATTTATCATTATAAAGACCGTTAGAAAATGGATGTCATAATGTAGGAGATATATCATTGTAGTTAAAGCGTAAAACACTCATCACATATGTCACTTGCATGTCCAAAATTATGTAATATTATATGTAATGTATGTTTGTATGTAATAATGTATATGTATTATGTAAAATATCCATATTTTTCAAGTACCTATCAATACATATTTCCCATTGTACCACATATTAAGATTTCTTCCCATTCCAAACACACATGGAGTCTGGGAAGAATGGCTGCTTAAATGTCTTTGTGCTTGTTGTAATTATTCTAATCTTGTCTTAGCAGTCATTACAGGAGTGATGTAATTTTAGATTCTTAACTGAACACTGGTGATTGAAACATCGAAAGTAGGGTTTCACAGGATATTTGGGATGTATCCTCAGGCACCTGTTACCTCAATTTCTTTCATATTTAAAGAACACTCTCTCATGAGTCTAACAAAACATGACTATACATGTTGCCCTTCTGTGAATTTGTTCAATATCCTCTGTTAATCCTGTTTCGTATGGGTCCCACATACTTGTGTGTTTTGTAAGTAATCTTCTTTGTAGATTGCATAGGGTAGGAATGTGAAAGATGTGAGAATATCATACTGCACATGTCGCCAACATCTGACTGGTGTTGTGGCACAACTTAAGTGCAGTGAAATCTGTTTACATTTTACTAAGACAGAAACTTTAATATTACACATCTTTGTGCTGTTTTACACATTTGTTTATTACTGATACTGTGGTGAATAATCAGTACTGCTATGGATGCAAACTGAAATATTTGTGAGGAGTAACAGCTATGTTTCGTAAGTAAATACCACATTCATATGACCCGGGAAGCTGTGCATATTGGCAACAGAAACTCTGTTCTGTGCCTTTGTATGCTCACTCCATAGATATTACTGCCTTGTGGTAGAATGACTGCCATTCCCATACGTCCCGATTATCTCTGAGGTTACAGAAAAGGAGCTAAACAACAGGTGCTGCAGGTATTATACTTCAACAGGTGGAATATGTTACATATGAGCAGAAGAAGGATAAATCAAGAGTTATTATGACTGTTAGTAAATTAACGTTCACATCGGAGAAGAGGCTTTGAGCAGCACTCTGACTCTGTCTGCAGGGATGAGGAGACTCGGCACCATTACTACCTGCAGCTGCGCCACAATGTGGTGTCCCGCGGCCTGCTGCACGCCTGCGCCAGCGAGGAGCTGCTCTACCTGCTGGCGGGGCTCGCCCTGCAGGCGGACCTCGGCGATTACAACCCACAGCAGCACACGGGCGCCTACTTCAGCGCACCAGAATACTTCCCGAAGCAGGTAACTTTGGTCTTTCGTGAAAAGGCTCTGTGTCAAAACTTGTTGACACGTACCTGGTGAATTTTCTTGTTCGATATGCTTCTCTCCTTTACTTCTTCTCCCTGTGGTTGAAGTATATGACCCCTTTATCAACTTGCAATCTCTGATGTCCTCTTCACCATTGTCTTCTCTTTTTTTCTTTCCATTATTTGCCATTCTCTCTTTTTCAGGAAGCGTGTCCTTTATTTTGTTTCCACATAAGCAGTGAAACTTTTAGCTTTGATTCTTATATCTAACAATTGAACTGATGCTGTAATGCCTGCAAGTTGAAAGTAAATAATATTTCTCTACTTAGTTTATTTTAGAAAAGGAATTAATTTTTTTTTTTTGCACTTGGCTGCACTGTATGGCTGCTGACAATTTTTGTACCATAATGAATTGTGATTTAGTTGTCCGGATGTGTTTGTTATGGACACACAGCTGTCCATGTAACATTCAGTATATTCCTGGTTTGTCATATATACATTAGTTTGACAATATTATATTATTTTGTCAATAATTGATTGTTTTCATTGATATATTCAGTGTATTTCTGATTTCCTGAAGTTATTACTTCCCAATAAAGGGGCAGTGGCATGTTACATTATCACTCCTTTGTTGATGTGCTGTGTCGCCATACACACGTGTTACACACAAAAATTACTATTTAGACTGTTGTGAGATTTTCTCCAGGGTTAGGTACTACAGTGAAATATTCCCTTTCACATTTTACAATTACGGTAGGTAAAAACATGTTGCCTGGTCTTACTACTGAAGAATCTCTAGCAGAACTGGGGAGATACAAAGGGAATGATGATAAAGCTGATGACTTAGAATTGTTAACTATGCCATCCAGTGCAGATGAAATAACAGATTGAGTCAACGAAAATTACACTGCACAAATGTTGGAGGTACTTTAGAACTTATAACCAGCAGGGATGAAGCTAATGTTGGTGATTTACCTCCAGGAGCTAAGTGAAGAAAAGCGTAAGGACATGAAGTGAAAATTTTCAAATGAGACAGTGCCACAGGTTGAGGACTAGTGCATACTGTCATAGAACAAAGCAACATCTAGACTTGCCAACATAACAACATAAATTTTCTTCTAACTAAAAAAGAACTAAAGTCCTTCAGTGCCATATTCCTGCTGGGTGAGTATCCTAAGCTTCGCCATGAGAGTATGTGTTGGGAACAGGCTCCAATGCTGTTTTTTTCTGTAGTCTTCAACTCAGTGTCAAGAAATAGTTTTGAGGAAATAAAGAAAGTCATTCACCTGAATGACAGTTCCAAAGATGTACAAACTGGGATTGTACTTTGAAATGCTGAAGAAGTAATTTGATTTATTCCCTTCAGAGTATAAGTTAATGAAATGATTATTATTGTGGCAAAAATTCAGATAAGATGTTTCTGAAGGGAAAGCCTATCAAAGTAATATATAAAATTTGATATCTTATGAGTTCCAGGGGCTTCCTTAATAATTTTTCACCGTACTATGGCAAGACACAACAAACAGGAGGCTTTAGGTGCAAGGGTCAATAAATGAGCTAAACTTCATCATTTTAGAAACAGAGTATCCAAAACTTTTCTTTCAACACTTTTTCACCAGTGTTGACACACTCATCACAATGGAAAGAGGAAAATGAAAGCTACTGGAAAAAAGAAAGATAAAGTGGAAGGAAATGGACAAATATTCTGGACTACATGTTTGACAAAGAGAATGAAATTCTGGTAGTGAAATAGAGGGACAACAAACCAGTATGTGTAGTCACAAATTACAGTACTATTACTCCTTTGAGTTATTCACAGGTAAAGAAAAGAAAATATCTGTTACAAAGCCACGTATCATTGAATAATACAATGCTTGCTTAACAAATTGCTTATAGAAATGTGAAGGTTTCACTTTTCGATGTCGGAAAGAGAGTAGTGATATACCTTTCCTAGAAAACAGGATTAACACTTAAACACGGAAGACCACAAGTAAGCAGACTGACAGGAAGATTGGTGGCTAGATCGAGGAAACCGCTTTGCTGTGCCAAGTAAAACAGAGAACAGATGTGCATACTGCGAGAAAAAGCAGCGCAAATGTATGATGGGTGCAATGTTGGTGTACATAACAAGTGTTTTGTTTCACTTCATACTGAATAGACACTTTGAAATATCAGAAACAGTGTTTTTGTTTATTCCATGACGTTTCTTACAGTTTTTTGCACTGACAGTAATAATGCGGTTTTTGATAGCTAATTTTGCCAATGTCCCAAAAGTGGGGTGGTCTATAGTTTTTGTACTAATAACTGAAATTTTTCAAAGCAGCTTTTTCTTTCATTTATCATTCAGGATATACATTAATGTAAAAAAGGTTGACAAAATAAAATAATAAAGTTTTGCAAGTAATGAGTTAAGCAATCCCTGTTTCTGAGAGTTAGTATCATTTACTTCCTTCTGTGATCAGTCAGATCAAGACTTTTGTTTTGTTGCACTTACATGAATTTTAAATCTGCATATGTTGCTTGAAATCTTTTTATAGCATTTATAGGTTTTATAAACAGTAATATTGCTCTTAGGTTCTGGATGCCCAAACATTCTTCTAGCCACATCTCCAATACTTTGCTGTTGCCATTTTTTTTCCATTGTGCAGGGTGTTACAGAACCTCTCTAAAAATGTTTATGTACAGTAGATCATATAAAAAGCCTTATTTTTTGTTAAGTAATATGCACTTTTTAGTCTGCCATTTATGAGTTATGTGCATGAGACATCCTTAAGGTTCCGAAAATGAATAACAACAATTGTAAATAAATTACATGCTTCAAATTTTCTCAGTAATGACTGTTGAGCATTCCCTGATTCTCTTCTGGATTGTGAAACACTTAACTGATTTGAGCAATTAATTCATCTCTGGTGGCAGTTATATATTCCACACTCCTTACATGATACCAAAAAAATAATCAAGATATATCAAGTTAGAGTAAACATGCGAGCCACAGTGTGATCAAGATACCAAAATACCAGACGTGTAATGAGGTTGAGGATGGTCTGTATTGAGCAATTGTTCTATATTTATTTCTAAAATATAATTTGTGTAGAGTTGTTATTATTCTACCTTAGAATGTATACATCATATATACACATAAAAGAGAATATGTTCTTTAATGACACATGATTTAAATGTTGTTAGCTGACCCTCTAAGTTATCAGTGAGGTTCTGAAAAATCCTGTATTTTACTTTGCTGACACATTCTTGCAACAAGCAGATGATAAAATGATAATTCATTGGTAGGCTCATAATTTAGAATGTTTACTTGACACCACTTTGGTCTTACAGATGGTGGAGAATTCGGAGCAGCAACTCGTGCAAACAGTTCCCACTCTACATCGCGACAACCGTGGAATGGGACGAGCGCGGGCGGAGTTGCTGTACATTCGTGAGGCCTCCTCGACAGAGGTCTCACCACTTACACACAATTCGCACCTCTACCGCCTTCGATATAAGAAGAATGAGCAGGGCCCTGGCACTGTCTGGCTTGCCATTACAGCCAAAGGCATTCAGATTTATGAGGTACACAGTCATTTTGACCATTAGTAAGAATGTTGTTAATATGGTGTACAGTTAATTACTGAGCATTGCGGAGACATATGCCAACAGAATCAATAAAATTATACCATTAACAGAATGTATACATGTATCCAAGTATAAAAAATTGTGCTTGTTGTTATAATACTGCAGCAGGTATTCCAGTGTTAGCGAAACTTTTTAGGACAAGTCCATGGCTTGTGTTGTTTTGCAAGAGAACAAACCAAGGATGAATCTTTTGTGCATGAGATACTCTACTTATTGCCAAAAGAATGAAAAATCTCATTATTGTCATTCATCACATGTATTTAAAATTTGATTATGATGTTAACAACAACAATAAAAGTATAGCATTAACAACAGTATACATGTGGTCCTATGGCGAAAATAGTACTTGTAAAATAATACTGCATTAGGTATTGTTGTTTGTGAATTTTGGAAAAAAAAAACGTTTTCTGGATTGGTGAGAGTGTCCAAGAAATCTTAAATGCAATTATTTCATTTCATGTACAGTAATTTAATATATAATTATAGCCAGACATAATTTTTCACTATTACAGTACTATGAAAATAGCTGGACAAATATTTGTCTACTTAGTCTTGGCTGTTTATGCCTAGGCATATATATGCCAATATATTGGTCTTGTAATATTGAATTAAATCATCTGATCAAATAAGAAAACTTTGTGTAAATACCAGTTGCAAGAAAGGTATTAATTGAAGATGATGAGAATCTTTAACAAATGCCCCCTCCCCCCCCTCCCCCCCAAATCATTCTTTCTCTTTCTTTCACTTTCGTCTAAATAATGATATAAGAGTAAATATGAAGGGCTCTCCAGGAATTTTTGACCATGTCTTGATTCTATAGCTTCTACACCCATATCGTAAAACAAAAAGGGGAAAAAATCAGATAGGTCCACTTACCGGAAAGCAACTGACAGTGTCTGGAGTTCCATTGCATGTAAACATAAATTAGGAAAACATTGTAAGAAACAAGGATTACATAGAAAAGATAGCCAGGACCCCACACATGCAATACACAACAAGGCAGAAAGAAATAAGCTCATGTATATTTTTGTAGAGCTCTTTCTTCTATCATTCTCAAAATTCCTATGTTTGAAAATATTGAAGATTTTCTCATATTTTCTTTGTCTAATGCTGCCTACTGAATCAAATTTCATCTACCTTTGTTTTATTGAATAGTAGAGCATGGATCATGCAAAACAATTAGAGATTGAAGGTATTTTTTGATAACCAGTAATTGTCTATTTCATAGGAGCAGTATGCAACAGAGAAACAGTGCTTTAAATGCAAAACTGTACATAACTTTTATCATATGTTTCAAAAATAGACACATCAAATAAGATTAAAGTCATTAAAATTGCAGAAAATAAGTCCAAAATTTCTTATTATTTCAGAACTTAGACATATTTTTTTATTAAATCTCACTCACTTGTGAAGGACTGCAGTTGGATCACATTCTTCTTGTTGTTCTAACAGATTTATAGCTTTCTCGAGGCAGTGGAAAGCATTTTCAGTGGATGGGCCCCTTGTTACTAGGCTCTGCCTCATTGCAATGGTCTTGTTCATTGATGACACTGACACTGACAATGATTTCAGTCCCATTGCAATCAGATTGAAGGTATTTTTTGATAACCAGTAATTGTCTATTTCATAGGAGCAGTATGCAACAGAGAAACAGTGCTTTAAATGCAAAACTGTACATAACTTTTATCATATGTTTCAAAAATAGACACATCAAATAAGATTAAAGTCATTAAAATTGCAGAAAATAAGTCCAAAATTTCTTATTATTTCAGAACTTAGACATATTTTTTTATTAAATCTCACTCACTTGTGAAGGACTGCAGTTGGATCACATTCTTCTTGTTGTTCTAACAGATTTATAGCTTTCTCGAGGCAGTGGAAAGCATTTTCAGTGGATGGGCCCCTTGTTACTAGGCTCTGCCTCATTGCAATGGTCTTGTTCATTGATGACACTGACACTGACAATGATTTCAGTCCCATTGCAACCAGTAAAACATCTAGAATACCATCTTTCACAAGTGATGCTTCACACACAACTGATGATGTGAGCTTGTATGTATGTATTAAACTGGGGACCTGGAAACTATGGAGAGGCTTCGTCCTGCCATAACCCACAGCAGTCACCCACCCCACTGACGGCTCACATTGAACCCGGTGTTACTGTGCAGTTCGGCCACCAGTGGACCTCCCCAGGAATGTCTCCTACCAGGCGAGTGTAACCCCAAATGTTTCTGTGGTAGAGAAATTATGGTGTACGTTTACTTGGAAACGGTGTTTGCACAGCAATCACTGACACAGTGTAACTGAGGCAGAATAGGGGGAAGCAGCCAGCATTCGCCGAGGTAGATGGAAAACCACCTTAAAAACCATCCAGAGGTTGGCCGGCACACCACACCTCGACACTAATCGGCCGGCGGATTAGTGCTGGGGACATGCACGCCTTCGCGCCTGGGAAGCAGCGCGTTAGACCACACGGCTAGCTGGGTGGGCATGTGAGCATTGTCATACATGTTGGTTGGCAGGGTGGGGAAAAGTGCTACATCTGATTAGAATGCTTTAGTTAACCAATGTTCCCATTGATGGCTATTCAATCAGTGTTCTACTATAGTTTTAGTTTGGTATATTGCTGTCCCCACAGTTTATTTACAACATGGAATTCTTAAATATAGTAAATTTGTGTTACAAAGTGATTAAGCAGATCACTTTTACCACATTTGTTTAATAACTGTCCAAAACATTTCTTTATGTTCTCTACTGTGAGAAATCAAATTTGGTTTCTTGCTTACAGGAAATCTCTGCAAAGACATTGACGGCAACATTCTTGTGGAATAATATAGGAAAACTGTGTTTTGATGTAAGTAACTACTGCATGTAATTTTGCATGGTATACAGCGTAGCAGAATGATTTGCTTGTGTGTGCACATACATGTTCACATAGAAATGTACACATTTCATTTCATGATATATTCTTTTCTTTTCTGTTTGTCCCTTAGATTATTTATATGCATTGCTTGTACATATGACAGTGATACATTGGTGTAGTGAAGTGATGGTGGTAACTTGTGAGATGCTAGCTAAAAACAGAAGTTCTAGCAGCCATGCAGATCAGTTTTATATTGTTCATTTCTGACTGACATAAATGTATTCAAAACAGTTGTGATTCAGTGTTTCCAGAAATTAAACAGTTTTCATTGATTGGATAGATACATAGCACAAGAGTCAGTTATATTTTATTAGGATTTAATATGAATATCTGTGATCAGAAATATACTGCATCAAAGTATTCAGAACACTAAAGGACTACAGTGGAATTTCTGTACCATGATGAAAATGTGTGTGTGTGTGTGTGTGTGGTCGTGGTGGTGGTGGTGGGGACATATTTAAAAACTAACATCTATCATATCTTTAAATACTGAATCAAATTTGATCTTCAGTTTAACCCGATTTACAACCCAACAAATCTAAGCTTCTTTAATGTCTGCCTGAGTTATTATTTCGAAATGGTATTACATTTCGTTCAAACTTTTCTTAGTATTTTTTGAACTAGTGTGTAACTAAACTCAGATTCTTCAATGTCTACCTTAGAGATCATCTCTACAATGCATCACTTTTATTTCACTTTCCTTTTTGAAAATGAAATAGTGATTTTCTTACTGAAAACCCATCTTCCCATAAGCAGACACAGTGTAGACACAAGCAAACAAATGACAATATTATGAAAAGGATAGTTGCTACTTACTGTATAGCGGAGATTCTGAGTCGCAGATAGGTACAACAAAAAGACTGTCAGAAGACAAGCTTTTGACCAAAAAGGCCTTCATCGTAAATAGACAGCTCACACACACACCCACACCCACACACACACACACACACACACACACACACACACACACACACACACACACACATGCGCGCGCGCGAATGCCACTCACACACGAATGACCACAGTCTCCGGCTGCTGAAACCTCAGAAAAGTGACAGATTTTTCGTAATAGATGTTTTTAAAATGTTTTAGCCTGTGTAAACTAGTTGTACCTTTTATTTATTCATTTATTTGTAAAAGGGTCATTTTTATTTTGTTAAAAAATACATGAAAATGTTATACGAATTCTTTATCAGTGTTGATTCACTGTTGATTTACTCCATTATTATTTTAATGTCCTATGTTGCACAATGTATTAAATATTTACTAATAAGACACATATTTTAGCGTAAAAAATTTGAAATCCGAGCTCTAAACTGGCCAACATCTGGAGAAAAGTTTACATATTACACCAGCAGTGATGAGAAGAGTAAACATTTGCTGTTCCTATGCCGAACAACACATCAATTTAGTATGGCAATACAACCACGGCTGTCAGAGGTGCGGCGGAAAGAAGAAGAAGGTAAGTCTGCATATCCCTCTAATTATCAAGGACCAACAAAACTTTCCAGCTGTCACCATGTTTGCAGAAAAATAAATATGCTTGTTTCTTTTCATACCTGTACACATGTAATAGTGTATCATTATGTGAACCCTACATACCTCTTGAACTCTTTCACAACGAATAATATTCGTGGATTCTTCTGTCACTCCTTGCTGTAACAATTTGTTATTGAAGAATTCCTTAAGAAATAAAACAAAAAGACTAATTATGTTGTGTAATTTTTAGGACCTTTCCAAAAGTGGAAAGCACTTTGCTCATATTGAAGTAAAAAGCAAAATCTTTTCTTCATCTGAAATCTGTCTTATCAACTGGTTTGCTCATAGTTTTCAACCAGTTTACAGAAATATTAGATAGAATTTCCATTTGCTTCACTGCCAGTATGTGTTATTGTGTATATTATTCAAATCAAATACATTCAGACAAATTAATAGGTAGCAATAATTTTTGGTATTGTGTTGTCTCATTGGCACAAAGCATTGTGAATATAATCAGCTCATCTTTTTCCTCAGGGATATTCACATTAAAAGTAAAGATAAATTGTTGTTTTGTTCAGGTGTGACTATGGAAAGTAAAAAATAGATGTACATGAAAATCAGTGGTTGTTGTAGAAAGTGGTGGATAATTACCCAGGAATCTTTAATTTTTGGGACAAAGTAATGCTCCACATTTTGTGCTGTTGCTCATTGGAGAGCTTTGTTGATGTGACAGTCCCAGTGACTTATTATAACAAAATCAAATTATGCAGTAAAATCTCAGTCCAAAAGTGAATACTTTGTTTTAATTTAGACTTCATCTTCCTACTAGCAAAGGCAATAGATAATTGCATTTATTTTCTTCTGTTGTGGTTATGGGTCAGATATACAGTGTATTACAGTGTATTGTCCAGAAGCTGGACAAGGATGAAATTTACAGGGAAAAATCCCAGTGTTAAATTTAACAGGTTCAGCGATAAGTTTGTGTCGATATTTGAGAATAACTTTCCAGTAAACTGATAAGAAAGGACATTAAAAAGCCATGAAAAAATAGTTCACCAGTGAGATTTGAAAGGGAAATTTGTATGTTAATAAGAGCAAATAAAGATCCTGTTTAGTCACATACATAAAAAATTACTCAGTATAATTAAGAAAAGTTATTAAAACGTCTAAAAATATTCTGTTATATCTGATATTAATAATTCAGATAATAGAAGTTAATTGTGATGTCTATATTGCTTTGAATGGATAGGTTACAAGCTAATTCATGGGTTGTAGGTATTTCAAATATTTTTAATAACTATTTTTTAAATTAGTAGAGATAATTGGGCCAAGGAGTGTGCCAGAAAATGCAAGGCAGTATTCTGTAATAGCAAGTTTCAAGGAATTTTGTGTTATGCTGCTGTAAATGTTCCTTCTGGGTAATACCTATTCGATTGATGAATTTTTGTTTAGGAAATTGTAGTTTGTTGAGTGTCAAAGTGTTATATTCTTAACTGTGTTATTAAATTAAATATTGTTTTGTGTTGTGTTGATTTATCTGTACGTGATCAGCATGTAGCTGCATTTACACACTGATTAAGTAAATATTCTAAAATGACTCATCCCACATTATTAAAATATGCCTATATTGTGTAAAAGTGAACATTGGAATGTACAACTAACTAACTACGCTGTTACATTATGCAATAGTTGCATAAAGCTGCCTTTTAATGTGGTATCCTTCTCATTATGTGTGACACTGAAGCTGATTGTAAATAAATGATTACAGCACATGGAGAGTGAATTTCTTATTCAGTTTTTGTATATTTAGTAAGTCTTCTTTTAAACATTTTCTAATTATCAAACGCAGAGATGTTCACTAGTGGTGTAGTCTGCAGAATGTGTTCAAAATAACTTATTGAGAGCTGATAATGGCATTTTCATCAAAAATAAAGCTTTATGACAATAAAACCTGTCAGTGTGATATAAAGGTATTTCTTCTTAATGCAGAACGCAAGAGATTTCGTGACTGGGTGAGTGCGGGTACGTGCAAAGCAGATCAACGCACCTCTGTCATCAGCAATACCTCCTCCAACACAACGTCAGGAATTGTGTCAGATCGTGTACATAGTCTTGATGAAAGTGAAGATGAGTTGGAGGGTGAAATCATGATCACGTCACCCCCTGCGCCTCTTCTGACTCCTACTGCACCACCTTCTGTTGAGTCACTTGCTCTGGCGCACCTCCGGGATGACGACTCTGATGCTCCACCTTCACCTCCACCAAGAGGTAAATCCATTGACCATGCATTAGAGGAATAGTGGTCTAGTAATATTTATAAGGTAGTTTCAAAAATTTTCCTGGAATCAATTAAAAAAATGATATTTTATCACTTTAACATAACATTCAAAGTCCTTCCATATAGCAATCACATATCAATTCCCACAACCAAAACACTGATTAAAACTCTCTCTAAAATACCTTCAGTTCCAATATTTTCCCATCCCTTCCATTGCCTCTCCAGTTTTGTTTTGAGCCTTGGGAACAGTTGAAAAGTGGTAGCTGCAAGCTCAGGGACTTGGAATGGGTTCTTTCTTAGGTAAGTTTTCAACTAGCAATGACATGTGCACAATAGACAATGTCACACATCCAAGTATGAAATACAATGATGATTTTTTCCAGATGATGACTTCTTGAAGTTGTCATCTGTATCTTTCTTTGCAGTGAAGTTGCTTGCTAGTGTCATCAAAGCTCACTGTAGCTTGAGGTCATTTTTGGATGCGTCAAACATGATATAGAATATTGAAGTCAGTGGTTTCAAACTAACTTGTAACATTTCCTATAATTTGTTGCTTTCATCTATTTAGACGGTTTCATAAATACCCTTATTGGTATGCAAATGAATATTAATGCAGTTGTGTCAATGAAATAAAAAAAAATCTCAAGATTATGATCATGTCAATCCATAGGATGTCTGTGATGTTTCAGAAAGCACACATTCTACTGTCTTTTGGAGAACTTAACTTCGTCAGAAGATAGAGAATGTGCTTCACAAAGTGTAAAAAAAGACCAGCAGATTAACCCTGTTAGTGGCCTATACAGTTTACTGTATACTTAATGTTCTTGGCATTGGTGAAAGTGTAAAGATGGCCACAATAGGTAATTTATTTGATTCTTGTATGTACTTCAAAAATCGATACTTGGAATTTTCCAGTATCTCATTTCCATGGGCTTCTATTAATGTTCTGAAAATCCAGCAACAAACCTAGTGTCTCAGATTATGAGTTTGGTTGCTCTAATGATGGAAAGTACACAGTCCCTTCCACCATGTGTGCCAATTGATTATCAGCCTGGTAATGCCAAGAATTATTGAGTCTTATCGATGTTAGATCTCTACATTTTGTAGTAATCTGTTCTTGTGTACTTTGCGTATCTGGTCTTCAATACATTTATTTGATGTAATGGGCAGCAATTAGTAACACATTGGTTTGTGAAAAATTATATGTTGAGAAAACAGCATATTCGATACTTTGGTCTTAGTTGTATTGTAAATGGGATACACTGTTACAAATTGTGTGATTAATCTTTTTCCAACTAACATATATGTGTTATTTACGCGTTAGTATTAATGTTAAAATATAGTTTTATTGTTATCAGAGATACATCATTCATCTTTCTGGTATTATGAAGAAAATAATAGATAGCACACTTTGCATTACATAACAAGCAACTGGTCTAAAACTTTATCCCAGTTCTTTAAGAGTAGTAGATGTGAAAGCTACATTTTGAAAGGAATGGAAGTGAATAAATAATGGCACACACCCATCTTGTCATACTTTACAATGTAATCTTGTGCTACGATAAAATTAACACTAGAGGTTGTAGTAAACTAGATAACAAACTATAATGAGCACAGTCCTTTTTTTTTTTTTGAGCAGCAGAATAAACCTTATTTGAATTTACTGTTACTTTTGTTTATATTGTGCCAATTTAGGGTGTACATGATAGACTATGCAGTAATAAGTGAATCTATTTAACTTTCATATTTTAATAGAAATGTATCCAGTATTCTACCGTACCCTGCACAAGAAAAGTTTTATGTCTCAGTGAATATGACACTTAATATTCTTGGGATTTCAGTAATATCACATGACTTAGCAGTTTTTTTAGTTTTTTACCCACTGTGTAAGTGATAACAAGCTTCACCTGAATACCTGAATTGTAAGACTTCCAGACAGTAAAAATAAAAATGATTACTCTAATCTCAATAATTTTAGAAAATGAATCAGTGTACCTTGTTATTTATGGCAGTACCACAGCACATTTTGAGCTGTAGTTGGTGCTATATTGTTACACATTTCCTTAAGCAGCCATGCCGGTGAAGAAACTGTGCTGCTTCCTTTTCACACCGTAATATTCGTTTGTTATTGATTACAGTTATGGAGAGATTCATTTAGTAGGATGTAATCCAACATTTGTGTAAACAGATGTTTTCATTAGGGAGCTCAGAGGAGACGGACCATACTGGCATGGCTTCTGGTCTGACGCGCAGTCATCAGAAGACATCTCCCAACAGTAGTGGAGGAGGAGGAGGTGCTGCAACCCCTGCCACAACAGATGGCAGTCAGTGTTCGAGTTCCTGTTCCACTGTTGTGGTTGCGGGTAAGTTGTGTGTGGCATCTTGTTTGGGCACTTACAGATACTAAAGTGTAATTGATATGAGGAGGTACCCAAAAGAAACTAAACTTGTTTTTTTAGCTTCTTTATTCAAATTTTAAGCACAAACCTTCAGTTACCTTCAAAATACTCTCCACTTGCACTGATATCTTGTCTAATCTTTTATTCCGTTTTTCAAAACATTGTTTGAATTCATCTTTTGTGATGCTTGACAGTACCTCCATCGTTTTTTCTTTTCTTGACCGCACCAACATCAGTAAAATGCTTTCAGGTTTCTTTTCATTCTAGGAAACAAAACAAAAAGTCGCATTGGGCATGGTCGGGTTTATACAGGGGGTGAGAGACAGGAGTCATACCATTTTTAGCCAAGAATTGTCATACAGACAGGGCTATGGGAGCAGGGGCATTGTCCAGATGGGAAAACCAATCACCCAACTGCCACAAATTAAGCTGCTTCTGCCGCACCCTGTTGCACAATCTTTTCAAAACTTCCAACTATGAAACCTGGTTAACTATCTGACCCTGTGGAAGAAACTCCTCTCACATTAAAAAAACAATTCAGCATTGTTTTAATGTGTGATTTCACCTGATGAGCTTTCTTGGGTGAGACAAACTTGAAGTCTTCCACTGGTTTTATTGTTGCTTCGATTCAGAATCATGAGCCTAGCGCTATGTTTCATCACCTGTGATAATTTTTGAAAACATGTTTGTATCATTCACATCTTTCACAGCACAGTGTGCTTCCAAATGACCTTGTTTCAGTTCAACAGTTGGCAATTGTGGCATGAATTCAGCAGCCACCCTTTTCATTTTCAAATCTTCAGTCACAATTCGCTGCACTGAACACTATGTCACTCCTGATAGCTTCACAATTTCTTCAGTGGTCCGTCGTCGATCTTCATTGATGATTGCACAATTTTTTCAACATTTTCATGTGTTTGGGCTATGGGAGGATTACACAAGGTTTGTCATCAATTTACATTTCACCATTTATGAAATGGCAAAATTATGCAAACACTTGAGTTGTCTCCATAGCATTGTCCTTGTATGTCATTTTTAACATTTCAAGAGTTTCTGTTCCACTTTTTCTGAGCAAAAAGCAGAATTGCATCAGTGCAAGCTGTTCATTAATATCAGCCAGTCCAAAATCGATAATTACACGAAACAGTTGTCACTGTAAACTCTGCCGAAAGTAGTCCGAATCTTCATCAGCAATGGCACACCTCTTACTGACTTTGGAATGTTCACTCTGTGCACTCCTAGTGACAAAACTTGGTACTACAAAACTGCTGCCCACCAAAACATTTGTTAAGTTTTTTTTGTATATCCCCTCAAATAGTTCATGTATAACTTAGTGGTGTTTCTTGATGAATTTTATTTTTTATTCATTGTTTACATGTGCTCTGTGATCATAGAGGAGCAGAAGTGGACAACAGTATCTTGTTAGTGTTACTTCAAAAACTGCAGTTTCTTGATATTGGAAAGTAAGTTGATTTTGTGGCAAAAATCGAAAACTTTATCCCATAAAAATGTTCTTTGTAAACCCGTCTCATAATTATTATGTGTATTGCAGCATTTTATCACCAAAAATAAATGTTTTCCTCCATTCAGTGATACAAGCATATATCCTAAAGAGAATTTAATTTATTAGTACTGTTAGTTCTAGGATTTACTACACACATTCATCTCGATATTACATTTCCTTTGCATTACATCATTAATGAGAGTAATTACAGCGGTCATTCGTACACAGGACCAGCACCTCCTGCCAGACCTCGCCGTGCATCGACGTCGTCAAGCCTGGAGCTCGGTTTCTCACATACGGCACAGAATTCGGCAGTCTCAGAACCTGCAACCTCAGTGGGTGGTGTGCTACCAGCACCCAGCACATTGACAGCTGGAACAACGACTGTGGCTTTGGACTATTCGGTGAGGAGTGCTCACACCAGCAGTGGTGTTTACACTCTGACAACAAGTGCAGGGAGTCGTCCAGGCACACCTGACTCGTGTGTGAGTGCAGCTTCTTTTCGAGGTGATGGTAGCGATCCTCCTGCTGCCCCACCTCGATCACCTCTGAGTGCTGCCGAGTTGTCGCACCTCATCATGTCCGGCAGACCTGCACTGGATGATCCTCCCACTGTTGATGCCAGTGAATCATTCACGGTAAGTGTGAAATGTAGGTGGTGGGCTCTCGTGATAGTGCAATAGCTAAACTAGGTCTGTGTAGCTAGTAGTCAAGACAAAGATCTGGCCTTGAGTCCCAGATTGGATAACACTTTTAGTTGGTCATGAAGTTTTATTGTAGTGTACATTATGCGGTAAACTCAAAAGAGCTACTCTCAATAGTATGTAGATTTCTTGATGAATTGTGCACTTAATAAATATTTATGGTTACTTTGAATATCCTTTGTAAATTTCAGTTGCGCTCTTTGCTGAACATTAGAAATTTCAAAGGGGAACACAGTTATACTATAGTCTTTCCTTGTTCCTTTCATGTTGTAAGTCAAGTTTATTAAACTACCTGGAGAAAAAAGTGTTACTTCACATCCTAAATTTTATTTCATCTTGTCTTGTCCATCAAGCCATTAGACCACCTACAAATCTCTGTCATTATTAATTCTTTACCACAACACATCTGAGTAGCAAGAAGAACAGGGGCACATGCGAGACTTTTATTTTTTGCAACAAATTTAGTAAGCTTAACTTTACTTGTTTCTAGCTTTTTATCTCTCATGTATGTTTTGTTCTGACTTCTGTTCACCCTCTCGTTTACTGCTTCACTTGTCTTCACCTACACACAGGTATATAGTGTACTGTGAATGCTAATTGGTATTAGGACAGGACATTGAGTGACTTTGCTGATAAGACTGGTAGTCATTTTTGTTTTTTTTCTTGTCCCCCCTCCCCCAAAGCTGCGGTTTCAGCTGTGTTTTTTGTGCGTGTGGCTCTCTCACCAGCCATGCTCCAGTTGTTCCTATTGTAGCATCTGTTACAAAAATGATCCTTATTTGTCTCATATATTGGTGCAAAAATTAAGTTCACAGATAATAACCAGAACTATGTTTCCATTTCACTATGTTTCCGTCCCTACACAACCCCTGCTCCCAACACCTTACCTCGTGGTTCATGCCCCTGTAATGGACCAAAATACAAGACCTATCTCATACACCCTCCCACCATCACGTACTCCAGTCCGGTCACAAACATCACCTATCCCATCAAAGGCAGGGCTACGAAACCAGTTGCTAAGCTGCAACCACTGTGCTGCATTCTATGTGGGCATGACAACCATGTTCACATGAATGGCTACCAACAAATTGTGGCCAAGAAGCAAGTGGACCACCCAGTTGCTGAACATGCTGCCAAACAAGACACCCTTCGTTTCAATGACTGCTTCACAGCCTGTGACCTATGGATTCTACCCACCAACATCAGCTTTTATGAATTTTGCAGGTGTTAACTTTCCCTGCAGCATATCCTATGCTCCCGTAACCCTCCTGGCCTCAACTTTCATTAGTCATTGTCCTCACCCATCCAGCATCCCTGTTCCCATTCCAGCACTATACAGCCCTCATTCCACCATTGCGCCCAGTCCTTTTACTTGTCTCCTTTTCCGCTACCCGCTTTACCTTGCTGCCTGTCTAACCTCCCGACTGCACATAGCTGCCCTATCCTCTCCACCTTGCCCCTGCATGTTCCCAGCAGCACTGCATTGTCCGCTACCCCTACCCGTACTATCCACCCGTCTCCCCAACCTAGCCTTCTCCTTACTCCCAACCAGTGCACTGGTGCTGCTGCCCGCAGTGTGGCTAAAGTTGCCTGAGACTACAGTCGTGTGTGAGTTGCAGTTGCGTGAGTAGGTGTGTGTGTGTGTGTGTGTGTGTGATCTATTTTTGATGAAGGCCTTAAGGGCCAAAAGCTTTATTTGTGACAGTCATTCTTTTTGTTGTGCCTATCTGCAACTCACCATTACATTCAATCTTGGATTTTCCATTATATGTTTCCATTTCTTTATTCATTCTTGTTACATCTGTGTTTTGCCCACTTAAGGATGCATTTAAACTTGTTAGTTGACTTGATGGTGTAGCTGTGGTGGCCTGGCAGGTAGAGCACTTGACTCCAGCCCTGCAGGCCCTGGGTTGAGATACGGGAAGGGGTTCTCATTCCACTTCTTCCAGGGTGGCCCTACGCCCACTCAGCCTGCTGTCGAATTGAGTAGTGGGAATCTTTACTGGGTCTAAAAGGCAGCTGGGGTGAAGGGCCTGCCACCCCTCCTCCTTCTAGTGCCACAGTGAATAGATAAGCTGCACTTTATCTGCAGTCATACTGATAGTTCAGTCACAGGCTTGTGCCACAGACAGATAATGGTTCCTGCTATTTGATCTTCCTAAAATCTCTTCATACTTTTACTATGCTTTGTCTTCCATTCTTTTTTTTCTTATTGGTCTGCTTGTTAGGATTCTCTGTAAAACTTGAATCTCTTGATTCATTGCCTGTGTTTCGAAGGCAAGACCTTTTATTTATTTGTAATATTTATAAGACATTCTGTTGTATCTTTCTTTTAAGGTATAGAAATGGTAGTAGGGAAACAACAAACAGGAAATGACAACTGCAGAAAAGTGTTCTTTTGACTCTTAGGCTCACTTAATAATATCAGTAAAAATAATAATAATAATAATAATAATAATAGACCTTCAGGGCAGAAAAACAAAGCACTTTTTTATATTTATGTGCTTACACACCATCCTTCATTCAGATGCAGATGAGTGATTCTGTTTGTTGAGTCTTTCTGGTGGCTCCACCACATGGCATAGTTGTTTTCCTGTCTGTTGCAAACAGTTCTTCTGGGGTAAGTAGATACAAGCATTGGATACATTGTGCATTACTGTTGAATAAAAATAGGAAAAAAACTTGTAAGCTGACAACAAGCAGGCACAAAATAAAAAGACATGAAAAATACTAGCTTTTGGAATCAGAAATTTGTTCACATCGCAGGTGAACAGCAGGGCAGAATGGAAGAGAAATGGAGTCTTGCTTTAAGGTTAACAATCATTTTTACAATTTGGACAAAAATGCTCATACTGTATAATTGTTGGCATAGCAACTTATTTCTTGTATGAAAAGTTACATAAATGTTACATAGCTACATCTTGGAAATACTGTATATTGTGTGAATGCAAAATGAGGTTCAGCTGTCATAGTTGCTCGTACATAATTTACACTGAGGTGACAAAAGTCAAGGGATAGTGATATGCAGATATACAGATGGTGATAGTATAGCGTACATAAGATGTAAAATGGCAACGGACTGGCGGAGCTGTTGTTTGTATTCAAGTGATTCATGTGAAAAGGTTTCCTATGTGATTATGGCTGCACAGTGGGAATTAACAGACTTTGAACGCAGAATGGTAGGTGGAGCTAGACGCATGGGACATTCCGTTTTGGAAATCCTTAGAGAATTCAATATTCCACGATCCACAGAGTCAAGAATGTGCTGAGAATACCAAATTTTGGGCATTACCTGTCACCATGGACAATGCAGTGGCCAATGGTCTTCACTTAATAACCGAGAGCAGCGGTGTTTGCATAGAGTTGTCAGTGCTAGCAGACAAGCAGCATTGTGTCACACAATGCAGTAATCAATGTGGGATATATGACGAACATATCCGTTAGGGCAGTATGGCAGTATTTGGCATTCATGAGCTATGGCAGCAAACGACCATTGTGAATGCCTTTACCAACAGCATGATGTTGCCTTCAGCACCTCTCCTGGACTTGTGACCAGATCGGTTGGACCTAGACGACTGGAAAACTGTGCCCTGGACAGCAGTTGGTAAAAGCTGATGGTAGGGTTCAAGACTGGCACAGACTCCACGAAGCTGTGGGCCCAAGTTGTCAACAAAGATCTGTGCAAGCTGGTGGTGACTCCATAATGGTGTGGGCTGTGTTTACATGGAATGGACTGCGTCCTCTGGTCCAACTGAAATGATCCTTGACTAGAAATGGTTATGTTCAGCTACTTGGAGACCATTTGTAGCCATTTCTGAACCTCACATTCTTAAAGAACAATGAAATTGTCACAGGGCCACAGTGGGTTTGAAGAACATTCTGGACAATGCATGCGAATGGTCTGGCTACCAAGATCACCCTACATGAATCCTATCGAACATTTACGGGACATAATCGAGAGGTCAATTCGTGCACAAAACCTTGCATCAACCTTCCAACAACTTGATGAATCCATATCATGTTGAGTTGCTGCACTATGCCAAGTGAAAAGGGGTCCTACGCGACATTAGGAAGTATCCCATGACTTGTGTTACCTCAGTGTAACTGCATCTTTATTGTGATAATAAATATTTTATTAATTTCCTGGCGCATTTCGCCACTGACCTACTTCAAAAGGACATGAAACAGATTGATACAAGGTATCTCATCAGTGATACATATATAAATCAGAAGTGCAAATTCTATACAGCTATCTTCTTGTCATGACACAAATAATAATTAATGTGAACTTAATCAAAACTTTCCAATTTTACTGACATTTAAAATAAAATTGACAGGAGCCTCACATGATGTCATTGCACTATTGATATAATAGATATTTCTAGCACTTTCACTGTACGGGAAGCCATTAAATTACACATTAACGGGGGAGAAATCATTCCACTTTCCTCTTGAATTCTGTGCCTTACCTAAGTCAAGGAAATCCTCACATCTCCATTGAAGACTTAAACCTGTATGCCCTCTACCTTGCTGTAATCTTGTTTCATTGGATAAGGTAACGTTAGAGAAAAGCAACTTCAGCACCTGTTACATTGGTAATACCTTTTTCTTGTTGCTGCAGGTCCTGGATACGCCTGAAGTGCCACCTCCTGTGCCTCCTCTTCCTCCCCCTGATCCAGCACCACCTCCTCTTCCCCTTCCAGCAGAGCCACTGCCCAGCTTGACGGGCAGCGGGGAAGTAGCAGCGCGGCTTGTGACAACCAGGCCACACATCTCAGTGCTGACAGCACATGCCAGTGTAGCACCACCTGCTGCTGCTCCCAGCTATGCTGCTCCAACACACACTACTAGCTGTCACCGCATTATGGATAAAATGAAGGTTGGTTATAATGAATTAGTCTCCATTACAAGATTGGAATATGCCCACTTAGTGTCTAAAATATCTATAAGAACAGAGCAAGGGAGAGCAGAGGTTGGCACAGTGCACTTCCCTTTGGGTGGACAGTGGTTTAAGTCCCTGTCCAGCCATCTAGATTTATGTTTTCTTTAGATTCCTTAAATAACTTAGGGCAAATGCTGGAATGGTTCCTTTAAAAAAGACAGGCCAGTTTCCGTCATCATCGAAGGGCATTAAATCCTAATTTTCCTTTCTGTAAGAAATTGCCAGAACTACAGGCTATCAGTATAATAAAGACTAAATGCAAACAGCAGGACCAATTTTTTCTCCAATCAGGCATTTTCTCATTGAATAGTTGAAGTGAATTTTCAAATTGTTCCTGATACTCTTAATTGGGGGAGGGGGGGGGGGGGGAGGGGGGGGGAAACCTGATCATTTCAGCGGATAAAAAAAAATGCGACTACCTTCCAATAACAAATGATTAAAGCTGCTCAATTAATATATACAATCATTAAATTGAATACACAAAACAGTTCCATTCATAAAAACTGCAAATGATACTTTTTTTAGATTATAGATAGTAGTGTCAATGTAGAGGAAAATTAAAAATTGTACTTCATTGCTCAAAATTGTAGTCACAGTCTTGATTTGATTCATTTCTGGTGAAGCTTTTTTATGTGTTTGTATTAATTATCAAAATATGAAGGATATAAAATACAATCTAATGATTGTATTTTATATCCTTAACATTTTGATTGATCCAGTGACATCTAAAGTTACACCAAGTTGCTTAAGCATGCAAAATTTGATAATAATTAACTCTGTTTTGCTGCCTGAAAGACTGCAAGTGATGAGATATGAACACTATCTTATTGTGGCTGTGGAATTTAATTTCAGAGTAATATCATTCATGTGCTGTCCATATGGATTGCATAAGTAATAAAGTTTGGACCCAGTTGTGGTAAATTAGATATTAACAAGGCAGTGAGATTTAGTTTGATTTGTTTATTTGGTGGCTTGTAGTTAAGAAGAGAAGTATATACCCTCCATGTTAAGTTTAATTATAAATCATTTATCTACACTACACTACATTAAAGTTCCAATTTCACAATATTTTGTAGGTGCAAGCAGCTCAGCAGTTTCAAGTTCATCTTCATCAACAGCAGCAGCAACAGCAACAAATTGTTCCAGTTCAATTAACTGTTGGACGGAACAATTATTTGGATGTACATGCCTCTCGTGCCAATGCAAATGCTGGTTTAATACATGCTTCACTTTCAAGATCAACTCTTGCACTCTCTGGCTGTGCATCATCACCTTCACCAGGTTCATCGTTTTCTGCCACTGGAAGTGCTGCATTGCTCAGGTCAGCGAAAATTATTGTTTGAATAGTAACCTATGTACAATAAATCTGTCATTAAAGCCTTTTTAATAATTCACCTACTTCCTAAATAATGGGAAAAAATGCAAATATTCACAACATAGAACTGGAGAAATGACCGACATTTGTTCGTATATTATTTTCAGTATCTGTGTTCATACACTGCATGATTTAATAGAATTATTGAAGAAAATATGAATGATTAATACGAAAGGAATCTAAAGCTCAAGGACTAGCAGTATAACGGAAGTGATTTCCAAAAGCTAGATAATGCAGGAGATGTGTGAGTAGATTGCTGGTATTTCAGAATTTTAGGTAAACCAGTACAGAATGTTCTTGCACCTTACATTGACCATGTGACCTGATTTTCACACAAGGAATATCTCTGCAACTGACAAAACCATTTTCAAAAGTTACAGCATATGACAGTGCCAGTTGCAGGTAAAGAAGCTACTTTGTGTCACTGCAGTTGAACTGATATATTCTTCCGTTATTAGCTTTTGTGAACTGGTTAAAATAGTACCTGTACCAATAGATCCACAAAATTCTACATCTGCATCTACATACATACTCCGCTAGCCACCAAGCGGTGTGTGGCGGTGGAGGGCACAATTCGCACCAAAGTCATATTCCCCAACCCCCCCCTCCCCACCCCTCCTCTGTTCCACTTGCGGATTACGTGAAGCAAAAATGACTGTCTGAACGCCTCAGTACGAGCTCTAATTTCCCTTATCTTTGAATGGTGATCATTGTGAGATTTGAAAGTTGGTGGTACTAATATATGCTGTACATCCTCGGTAAAGATCGGATTTCGGAATTTAGTGAGCAGCCCCTTCCGTTTAGTGCGCCATCTATCTGGAAGTGTGTCCCACTTCAAACTTTCTATGAGATTTGTAATGCTCTTGCGATGGCTAAGTGTACCAATCACGAATCTTGCCGCTCTTCTTTGGACCTTCTCAATCTCTTGAATCAGACCCAACTGGTAAGTGTCCCATACAGACGAACAATACTCTAAGACTGGACGAACTAACATATTGTAAGCTATTTCCTTTGTTGAAGGACTGCATTGCTTCAGGATTCTACCAATAAACAGCAATGTAGAGTTCGCCTTACGTCACTGTGAATACTCTTAATGCGCATACTCATAAAATTTATTTCCAGTATTACATGCAATCACCTACATTACTAAATTATGACTGAGCACAGCTCCAGACACAGTAAACTCCATCTCACTTCACTGTTACCAGGATGTGAAAACAAGAAATAACTATTCTATTTTTATTCTGAAAGCTTAATTGGGGTCACTGTGACCTGCATTGTTAATATTTTTAAATTTTTATTTTTGACTGAAGCAGTATCTCAAAAGTCAATTTGGGTAGCAGATTTTAAATTGCAATTTTAAATACAAATTCTGTACAGGTTTAATAATTTTGTTGTTATATTCATTCACAATTTGGTCACCCTATGTCATTTTATCAGGCAAATAACAGGTACCAGTTCTCTGTTGGAATATGTGCTTTAAATGTATTGTTTGGCTTCAGAGATGAAAAAATGCAAATTTTGTTTTAGGTCTACAGTTGCAACTGCTGCAACATCCCCTGGTTCCTCCTATTCTGGTGGTAGCTCAAGCCGTTGCCAGTACACCACAGGACTGGCAGGCTTGCCACTCGGTCAGGAACACCGAGGCTTCAGTATGGGAGGTCGTATTGGTTATTTGGGAGGCTCAACTGGGGCTTTGCACCGAGCTGCTGCTGCAACAGGATTGTCATTCTCGGCTACCGGATCAGCAGGCAGCTGTGGTCGTTTGCCACCTCCGCCTCCTCACCTCCACGCTCGTCGTTTTTCTCCACCACCGCCGCCATTACACCCCCGACAGCCGCCACCACCACCACCTCCTTCATCTTCTAGCCTTGCAACTGTATATACATCACAGGTGAGAGGCTTCCTTCAGTTAAAGGTAAAGGTTCTGTGCACTGTACACAGTTTATTGTTTTGTCTTACATTTAAAAATATGTCATCTATTTTCTGTCTGTGAGCTATGAGATTTGGTGTTGATATTTTGGCTGTTCTTAGGTTGACATTTGTGACAGGATAGACAAATGGAAAAAGAATAAACAAAGAAGGAGAATGAAACTGAATATAGTAGCAAAACATTATAAATACAAACTTCTAAAACTAACAAAAAAAGAAAAAAAAAGAAAAAAAAACTTAATTTGAATTCATAACGTATTTAATTTTGTTTGTTAACTTATTACTAAGATAGCTTTTTCTGTTTATTAAATTAATTTTTGTATCAGGTTTTTAACTATATAAACTTCCCAAATTGCCTGTATTTTGCTTTGAGTAATTAGTACAATGTGTAATAATGAATGTTATGTAGAGACCCACTTGCTCCTCAGGGATGTATGTTATCTCTATACTTTTTAATTACTTGTTTATCTCCAAATCGCTGTTAGCTGGGCTGCCCCTCTACTAATTGGGGGGCAGTGCAGATGATAAGGGAACTAACAAGCATAGACCCCAAAGTTGTAGACAAATCTTAATTGATTTTCATTCTGCCCTACACACACTCGGTACTATACAGATGTTCACACTGTGCAGCTGTTAGTGGATGTAAGGTAACAACCTTGATGGATTGCTGTATATGGAATAAATATAGGTGATATGAAGGGACGCTGAAAGTTTGTGCTGGACCGAGACTCTGACCCAGATTTTCCACTTGTCACAAGCAGCTGCCTTAAGCACTTTGGCTATCTGAACACACTTCCATGGCCAATCCAAACTTCCATACCTAATGCAGCTAATGTCAGAAAGATTCAGCTGCTGTGAATAAATTTCATAAATTTAGTATAGCTGGAAGATTATCAATGCCTCTTTCTTCAGACACTGTTAAAAATAAATATAGTTGGGTTGTTCACCTATTCACATTTCAGGTAACTTGTTAAGTGGAAGTGTGTTATGCTCTTGAATAAATGTAAAATAGGTGATACAAAAACTTACTGACATCCAAATGACAATATAGATTATAGACTGCAGGGCAGGAAAACTGTTGATGACAGGCTCTGAAATTCATATACAGTGAGGCTGGGATTTGACAGTTACAAGTATAGCTCTGTCGAAGTTTAGCACTCTTTATATGTCTTGTCAGACCCTTCAGGGCGTGATAAGCTAGCGTACCATGGTGGAATTGTAAGAGGCTTTACTGCCACATTTGAGTTCTTGTGATGTCAGTATTCTGTCGCAGGAAGAATATTGTGGATACAGGAGTGAAGGAATTCAGGCAATGGGTTTAGGACATAGGCCATGACCAGATAATTCTGAGTCTGCATCTTCCAAGAAGTGGGGCGAAAATTGATAACAACATTCCTCTAAGAATCCGAACTGCTCCTACTTCTTTTTATTTGGTGAAAATCAATTGCAGTACTTGATGACCCAAAAACAGATTAGTAGAGATGGAAGAGGAATAAAGAATGATCATACAGTGGTTCTCAGAAGAGTGGAAAAGAATGAGGCCAAATACAATTAAAACCTTGACTTTAGCATGGAAGAAATTCAGGCATAGGCTTTTTTCTAAACAGTATCACAATAGTGAATGAATCATTAAAAAACTGAAGGTTGCTCAGTGAACAATGTAGAGATGTATGACGGGAATTATGAGAAGAGATAGGGAAACAAACAAATAGAGCAGGGAACAAACTGGAGCAGTGGACGTAATTATGACTATAACGAAAATAAGATGTGGTGGGCAGGACATGTAACAAGTATATGGATGTTAGATGGGCCAAAGACATTTGTTGCTGTATTCACATAAGAAAAAGATAGAGACAGCAACCTAATAGAAGGTCAGTAACTGACAGTAGAAGACGTACATGGGCAACATGGATGCATGTAGCTGAAGATAGTAATTTATGGAAATGTCTAAATAAGGCCTTTACCAAGCAGTAGTCATGGAGGAAACAGGAGCGGGGAGGGGGGGGGGGGGTGCCGCTGCTTATGATGATGAGTGAGCAGTTTGACTGTTAGTAACTAATGATAAGCAATTCATCACACAGGACAGAAGGATAATTTTTATTTGTGGCCATAAATCAAAAAGTAAATGAATATCCTCCATGAAACAAAAGGACTGTATGGTATTATTTACTGGGGGGTCCCCATCTGTTGTTGTTTGGCCACTTGATGCGAGTATATCTATTTGATACCACTTCGGTGACTTGCAAGTCAGTGAATATGAGATGACCTGAAATAGTGAGGACAAGACAAACACTCAGGACTGAACCAAGAAAACCTCTGACCTGCTAGGAATCGAATCCAGAGCCCCGCAATTTAGAGGCAGCAATGTTAACTACTGAGCCATAAACTGCGGGCACATCATCCATATAGAAGGTGAAATGTCAGTACTGACGATGGACACATAAAAGTACATACACTACCTTAACTTTCTTAGCTAACAGCTCCTTCCTCAGTCAGGCAAGAGCAGCAGGCTGGAGAAAGGTTAAAGAGTGGAGCAAGTCACACAGACCCCAAAAAAGAGCAGCTTATCTTATGTGAGAACAAGGGTAGACTAAGATGAGGGGAAAGAGGGGAGGGAGGCACTCCCTCCTTTCTTCTTTTTCTCCCCTCATACAACAGGTGGGTTCCTCTGATCCTGGAGTCTGAGTGACATGCCATACTTTTGAACCTTTTCCCGTGCTACAGCCAACCCCTCTCCATGACCAAGGAAGGAACTATTAGCTCCGAAACCTACAATAGTGTATCTGTTGTCAGTACTGATATTTTACCTCTTGTAGTTAAATATTGGCCAGCAATTCTGTCTCATAATTATATAATTTTCTTGAGTGAATTTTCTTTTTGATAAACAGTCATCAGTCTGAAGATTGCTTTGAGCACCACAGTGCTTTACTTGTTCTAGATTGCCTTCCTCCAACATTTGAAGTGACTTTCCTAGCAAATTACTGGGGGACCTACAGATAAATGTGGATTCTGAACCATGGCGCAGCTCACTCTTTTTCATATGAACCAAGAGATGAAATAAGTGATAAGTGACAGATTAAAATCCTAGGACTGATGAAGGCTCAAATCCGAGACCTTTTGATTTGTAGTTTGGCACTTTACAACTCAGCCACTGAGTCAATGCAATCATTCAGATAGAATTATAGTTGAAAAAGAGGTTTCATCGTGAAAATAAGCAATAATAATGATGCTCCATGACCACCTTTGGTCTGATAATCTGTCTTGGCTAAACTGTTCTCAGAGCACTCCAAGGTGTTGGGTACTTAAATTTTTCTGTGGAGAATTTTTTTTTTTTTTATTGATAATACATTGCAGAATTGACAGGCACCATTTCTTATTAAGATATCATGTAGCAAGATGCAGCATAAGTAATGTCTTGATAAAGTGCTGCCCACCTCCCCCACTTGTCCCCACACACACACACACACACACACACACACACACACACGGGCGTGCACATGAACACATGAATACACATTTTGAAAGTGGAAAAGAAAATATAATGAATTAAACTAAAAATGTTGAAATGAACTGGTTACCCCACAGCTTTTTAGAAATTTAAACTGGCAGTTATAGGTGTGTGTTATTTTCTTTTTGTAAGGTTGTGGAGATGCTGGAATAGGTACTGTCAACATTAAGCTTATATAGATATTGCAGTTGTGGCAGCTTGCAAGTTTAAGAATACGTTGTATCTGTGGTTATAAAATGCATAGGAAAAGCATATTTTGGCAGATAAAAAATGCTGAATTACAAATTTTTGAGCTGATTGTAACGCTGGAGGAAGTGAATGGGCATAGAAAAGAGGAATGTCAGAAAGAGGAAAGAAAAAGTTACCAAAAACCTGTGGTTATGAGTGACCTACACTGATCACAAAAAAACTAAGAAATATGTGTCATGACCAACTCAATGTACATACTTGTTGTTAACCAATAGTGTTACACTATAGTCTAATCATTGCTCTGTGCAGTATTTATGCCAATCGAAGGTATATACATACTATATATAATAATTGCATTTAAAAAATTTTGTAACATGTTTGCACTGTTCGAAGAAATGGCATACAGAACAAAGCAAAATAATTGCTGTGTAAAGAAGTAAGTTATTTGTAAATGAGGTAGTTGACCATGTAAATCCACGAAGGTAGAAGCATAATTTGTCAATTTTCTCTTTTGCAGGTAACACGGGGTCAGATTGAACAGTTCCGTCAACAGATGTTTTCAGATGTGGATTATGTAATATATCCAATGTGTGATCCAGCCCTGAGTCGACAAGAGTATGCCGATGCTAAGGCAGCGAGTACACTCTCGTTGCTATCACTCTCTTCCACCTCTGCATCTGCTTCTCGCCAGGCTGTAGCTGCACCTCCACCTCCACCTCCATATGCCTGGGGCAGTGGCCTCCCAGGTTCTGGCCAAGGTAAGGGAATGAAGCACTACTGATTATCTATAGTGATTTTTTCTCCAATATGCACTCTTGAATTTGTGTGTTATAGTAGGTAGAGAGTTGTCATTCATGTCTGGCGGCATAAAAATTCACTAGAATAACTTTCACACTGAAACTTCGTGGCAGATTAAAACTGTGTGCCGGACTAAGACTCGAACTCGGGACCTTTGCCTTTCGCGGGCAAGTGCTCTACCGACTGAGCTATCCAAGCACGGCTCACACCCCGCCCTCACAGCTTTATTTCTGCCAGTACCTCGTCTCCTACCTTCCAGACTTTGCAGAAGCTCTCCTGGGAACCTTGCAGAACTAGCACTCCTGAAAGAAAGGATATTGCGGAGATATGACTTTTCTACAGCCTGGGGGATGTGTCCAGAATGAGAGTTCGAGTCTCGGTCCGGCACACAATTTTAATCTGCCAGGAAGTTTCAAAACAGTGCACACTCCGCTGCAGAGTGAAAATCTCATTCTGGAAACTTTCACACTTTCTGACTCTTTCTTGGATATTTGTTTTTAGCTTTACTTAGCATCTGCTATTTACTTTTTTTTTTAATTACCCCATATGGTGATTTCCTCTAACTAATGAGAGACGAGAAAAGAGGCAACATATTTCTATACTTGAGTAGCAATGAAATTTATAATCTTGGTTGTTACAAATATTTTCCTGTTTCTTCCAGATATGTCACAGTTTCAAAGGTTGTGGTTGTGGTGGGACCTGATAACACAACTGATTTTTTTCTGAATACATAGCAGATCCTGCATCTATATAGGAGTGAAAATATGACAATATTCCTCCTTCTCTTGCTTCCAAACATGTTGTCTGCCTGGTGCTCTCTCAGTGGCTGTCTGGAACTAGCAGCTAACGCATCTGTTTTTGTTCCCATTGTACCTCAAGGGGAATAAGGACAACATTGCTGCGTGAAATACTTAAATATGCCACTGACCCCTATCTAGACTTTACCATCTCTTGCAGAAATTTATGCTATTGTTTAGTATTTGTCCCATATTAAATTCAGTTCAAACTGCAAACGGATTCAGGCAAACTGAACTGCACTTTAAGTGTGGAAGATGTTCATAAAAATCTAAGGTACACGGTATAAATTCCCATGGTTGACAGCATAATGAAATTTTTTTCCCCAATCACCATTTCTTTTCCCATATTCATCCTAGTTCTCAGCCAAGCTAATGTCACTGTTCCTCCTCGAACCCTTCGAGATCCTTCAAGTTAAAGTTTCACATGACCTCGGTGTGAAAACTTTATCTGTGAATTTAATACAACCCCTTCATTAGTCCGTTACACAACGTAAATACATTGACATCAGCAGGAGTAATTTAGTCTGCAAATGTAAGATGATCTTGTATTTTTCAAATGAAAAATTTAGAAACAAACCTTGTCTTCTAATTGGGTAAACACTGAATGTTGTTTTAGAACCAAAAGTGAAATCAGATTTATAATACATTGTGTCTTCTCCTACTAGAAACAAAATCTGGTTAATAAATTGCACATATGAGTTCATGTTATCAAAATTTATGCATTGTGGTATACTTAGGCAGTACTGTTTTGCAGTTCAGTCCCAAGCAAAATGAATATTTGTTCATCATTTGACTGAGCAGTACCAAGAACTGAAAGATTAAGTGGATAGTAGTTAAATATTATTCAGATCTTTCATTTTTGAAAACCCTACTACAGTGTTGTTTGCTTCCTAAGAAGGAAAGGCTGAAACATGGAAGAAATTCGTAGAAGATAATGTTATGGGCAGAGAAGAGTAAGTAAATAAGACGAGGCACAATACGGCAACAATAATTTGATGGGGTGCAGAAACACCCAAGAAAAAGTGAGGAACCTAGTGCAGATGACAATACCTCAGAACTGTTTAAATCTTGTATGAAACAACACTGGAAAAACTGTTTCATGTACATGGGCTCAGGGCCACCCATAGATTTGATGGGTCCTTAGACGAACTTTTGTGAGGGCTCCCAAGTCTTCTCAGCCCATAGGAGTTAAATATCCCAAATATTGTTTCCTTAGTGCATTGTTTTACATATGAGTAGTAAATAAATTCTGTGTGCACTGTCAGTAATTTTTATTTATCAATTGAGTGTACCATATTTGAATAGATACAAATAGTAATTCACACAATAATAATAATAGCTACTAAAAGAAACAAGCCATTTCAGCATACTTAATTTTGTCATGGCTGGCTCTCCCAAGGCTGTCAGTAGTGCTGACAGAACATCGTCCACATCCAGGGCCTTATTGTGACTTCGGTCTTTCAGTGTGCTGTCAAACTTCTCTCGCAGTATCATATCTATCACCTCATTCTCATCTAAGTCCTTTTCCCTTTCTGTAATATTACTGTCAAGTTCATCTCCATTGTATAGACCCTCTATATACTCATTCCATCTTTCAGCTTTTCCTTCTTTGGTCTATATTCGTATGGCTGCTTCTCTTTTCTCTGAAGGCCTCTTTGATTTTCTTGTAGGTGGTACCTATCTTTCCCCTGGTGAAATATGCTTTTAAATCCTTGCATTTGACCTCTAGCTATTTTGTCCTTTCTGTCAATCTCATTTTTAGTCATTTGTATTCCATTTCACCTGATTCAGTTGCTGTATTTTTAGATTTTCTCCTCACATCAGTTAAATTCTTATCCCCTGTGTCATCCAAGGATTTCTGCTGTACTTGTTCTTTTTTTGTATTTGATCCTTTTCTGCCTTTACAATCTCATGTATTAAAGCTACTCACTCATCTACTTCTGTGTTCCTTTCCCCTGTTCTAGTCATCTGTTGCCTAATTCTCCCTCTGAAACTCTCAACAACCTCTGGTTCTTTCAACTTATCCAGGTCCCATCTCCTTAATTTCCTACCTTTTTGTAATTTCCTCAGCTTTAATCTACACTTAATACCCAATACATTATGGCCAGAGTCCATATCTGTCCCTTTAATGTCTTACAAGTTAAAATCTGGTTCCAAAATCTCTATTTTACCATTACAGAATCAGTCAGAAGCATTTCAGTATCTCCAGGTCTCTTCCACTTATACAACCTTATTTCATGATCCTTACACCAAGTATTTGCAATGGTTAAATTATGCTCTGTGCAAAATTATATCAAGTGGCTTCCTCTTTCATTCCATTCCCCCAGTTCGTATTCACGTATTATTTTTCCTTCTCTTCTTTTTCCTATCATTGCATTCCAGTACCCCATTACAATTAAATTTTCGTCTCCCTTAACTATTTGAATAATTTATTTAGTCTTCTCATATATTTCTTCAATTTTATCATCTGTGGAGCTAGTTGGCATCTAAACCGTACTGTAGTACTGTTCATCATTTGCATTTGGAGCTCTTGTATCTTTCATATTTGCAGTTAAAATTGTAAAATTACAGAAATATTTAGTTTAAACAACTATTTGTTTCTGTTTCTTAATAGCTTTGCATTCACTTTGCATGGTTTTGCTGGACTGTTCGCATATTATTTTGTACTGGTAGCTTCTCATCTGCAACCAAACGATGTTGATGAGAAATTGTTTTGGGAGTAAAACCTGTCATTTTATGCTTTAAACATAATTTAGTTTGCCACGATATTTCGCACATATATTCATTTTTACTTACATTTTTGTGTGGAAAGTCCTTTTTTCTCAGCATCCTGATGAGGTGTTGTGAAGCACACACAGATATAACATACAGGGTGATTCAAAAAGAATACCACACCTTTAAAAATGTGTATTTAATGAAAGAAACATAATATAACCTTCTGTTATACATCATTACAAAGAGTATTTAAAATGGTTTTTTTTCACTCAAAAACAAGTTCAGAGATGTTCAATATGGCCCCCTCCAGACACTCGAGCAATATCAACCCGATACTCCAACTCATTCCACACTCTCTGTAGCATATCAGGCGTAACAGTTTGGATAGCTGCTGTTATTTCTCGTTTCAAATCATCAATGGTGGCTGGGAGAGGTGGGCGAAACATCATATCCTTAACATACCCCCATAAGAAAAAATCGCAGGGGGTAAGATCAGGGCTTCTTGGAGGCCAGTGATGAAGTGCTCTGTCACGGGCTGCTCGGCCGTCCAGAACTTTTCCCTTTGCACAAACACCCATTCTCTGTAAACTGTTTATACCAACGTTTAATACACCACCTATCAGGAGGTTTAACACCATACTTCGTTCGAAATGCACGCTGAACAACTGTCGTCGATTCACTTCTGCCGTACTCAATAACACAAAAAGCTTTCTGTTGAGCGGTCGCCATCTTAGCATCAACTGACGCTGACGCCTAGTCAACAGCGCCTCAAGCGAACAAATGTACAACTAGATGAAACTTTATAGCTCCCTTAATTCGCCGACAGATAGTGCTTAGCTCTGCCTTTTGTCGTTGCAGAGTTTTAAATTCCTAAAGTTGTGGTATTCTTTTTGAATCACCCTGTATATTTTCAGAAATTTGGTCATTAAAAGTGCTTTACACTTCACCAAAACACACTGTAATCATGGTTGTTGTGTGTCCCAGCCCAGTCAGTGTTCATTTGTTCACCAGGGAGTTTGGCGCCAAATTTGAATTTTGTTTGCATTTTGTCTTTGTGTGTGTGTTTTTTCTGTATGCTTCTTAGCTGTTTGTGTTGTCTTTTACACTAAAGGAACACCACGTAAAAGACAACACAAAGAGCTAAGAAGCGTACAGAAAACACACACACACACACACACACACACACAAAGATAAAATGTAAACAAAATTCAAATTTGGCACCAAACTCACTGGTGAACACATGAACACTGACTGGGCTGGGACACACAATAACCACAATTACAAGGGGTTTGGTGAAGTGTAAAGTGCTTTTTACAACCAAATTTCTGAAAATATGTGTTATATTTATGTGTGCTCCACAACACCTCATCAGAATTCTGGGGAAAAAGGGCTTGCCACACAAAAATGTACGTAAAAACAAATATATGCGCGAAATATCACAATAAACTAAATTACGTTTAAAGCATAAAATGATAGGTTAACTCCCAACAAAATTTCTCATCAACATCATTTGGTTGCAGATGACAAACTACCAGTACGAAATAATATGCAAAGGGTCCTGAAAAATCATACAAACCGAATGTAAAGGTATTAACTAACAGAAACAAAAGTTGTTTAAACTATAGATTACAGTAATTTTGTAATCATTTAGTAAAAATGCCTCAGGGATACAGATGGCCGTACCATAGGTGCAACCACAATGGAGTGGTATCTGTTGAGAGGCCAGACAAACGTGTGGTTCCTGAAGAGGGGCAGCAGCCTTTTCAGTAGTTGCAGGGGCAACAGTCCGGATGATTGACTGACCTGGCCTTGCAACATTAACCAAAATGGCCTTGCTGTGCTGGTACTGCGGACGGCTGAAAGCAAGGGGAAACTACGGCCGTAATTTTTCCCGAGGGCATGCAGCTGTATGGATAAATGATGATGGCGTCCTCTTGGGTAAAATATTCCGGATGTAAAATAGTCCCCCATTCGGATCTCCGGGCGGGTGCTACTCAAGAGGACGTCGTCGTCAGGAGAAAGAAAACTGGCGTTCTACGGATCGGAGCGTGGAATGTCAGATCCCTTAACCGGGCAGGTAGATTAGAAAATTTAAAAAGGGAAATGGATAGGTTAAAGTTAGATATAGTGGGAATTAGCGAAGTTCGGTGGCAGGAGGAACAAGACTTTTGGTCAGGTGAATACGGGCTTATAAACACCAAATCAAATAGGGGTAATGCAGGAGTAGGTTTAATAATGAATAAAAAAATAGGTTTGCGCGTAAGCTACTACAAGCAGCATAGTGAACGCATTATTGTGGCCAAGATAGACACGAAACCCACGCCTACTACAGTAGTAGAAGTTTATATGCCAACTAGCTCTGCAGATGATGAAGAAATTGAAGAAATGTATGATGAGATAAAAGAAATTATTCAGGTAGTGAAGGGAGACGAAAATTTAATAGTCATGGGTGACTGGAATTCGAGACTAGGAAAAGGGAGAGAAGGAAACATAGTAGGTGAATATGGACTGGGGCTAAGAAATGAAAGAGGAAGCCGCCTGGTAGAGTTTTGCACAGAGCATAACTTAATCATAGCTAACACTTGGTTCGAGAATCATGAAAGAAGGTTGTATACGTGGAAGAATTCTGGAGATACTAGAAGGTATCAGATAGATTATATAATGGTAAGACAGAGATTTAGGAACCAGGTTTTAAATTGTAAGACATTTCCAGGGTCAGATGTGGACTCTGACCACAATCTATTCGTTATGAACTGTAGATTAAAACTGAAGAAACTGCAAAAAGGTGGGAATTTAAGGAGATGGGACCTGGATAAACTGAAAGAACCAGAGGTTGTACAGAGTTTCAGGGAGAGCATAAGGGAACAATTGACAGGAATGGTGGAAAGAAGTACAGTAGAAGGAGGATGGGTAGCTCTGAGGGATGAAGTAGTGAAGGCAGCAGAGGATCAAGTAGGTAAAAAGACGAGGGCTAGTAGAACTGCTTGGGGAACAGAAGAAATATTGAACTTAATTGATGAGAGGAGAAAATATAAAAATGCAGTAAATGAAGCAGGCAAAAAGGAATATAGACGTCTCAAAAATGAGATCGACAGGAAGTGCAAAATGGCTAAGCAGGGATGGCTAGAGGACAAATGTAAGGATGTAGAGGCTTATCTCACTAGGGGTAAGATAGATACTGCCTACAGGAAAATTAAAGAGACCTTTGGAGAAAGGAGAACCACTTGTATGAATATCAAGAGCTCAGATGGAAACCCAGTTCTAAGCAAAGAAGGGAAAGCAGAAAGGTGGAAGGAGTATATAGGGGGTCTATACAAGGGCGATGTACTTGAGAACAATATTATGGAAATGGAAGAGGATGTAGATGAAGACGAAATGGGAGATATGATACTGCGTGAAGAGTTTGACAGAGTACTGAAAGACCTGAGTCGAAACAAGGCCCTGGGAGTAGACAACATTCCATTAGAACTACTGACAACCTTGGGAGAGACAGTCCTGACAAAACTCTACCATCTGGTGAGCAAGATGTATGAGACAGGCAAAATACCCTCAGACTTCAAGAAGAATATAATAATTCCAATCCCAAAGAAAGCAGGTGTTGACAGATGTGAAAATTACCGAACTATCAGTTTAATAAGCCACAGCTGCAAAATACTAACGCGAATTCTTTACAGACAAATGGTAAAACTGGTGGAAGCCGACCTTGGGGAAGATCAGTTTGGATTCCGTAGAAATGTTGGAACACGTGAGGCAATACTGACCTTACGACTTATCTTAGAAGAAAGATTAAGGAAAGGCAAACCTACTTTTCTAGTATTTGTAGGCTTAGAGAAAGCTTTTGACAATGTTGACTGGAATACTCTCTTTCAAATTCTAAAGGTGGCAGGGGTAAAACACAGGGAACGAAATTTGTACAGAAACCAGATGGCAGTTATGAGAGTCGAGGGGCATGAAAGGGAGGCAGTGGTTGGGAAGGGAGTGAGACAAGGTTGTAGCCTCTCCCCGATGTTATTCAATCTGTATATTGAGCAAGCAGTAAAGGAAACAAAAGAAAAATTCGGAGTAGGTATTAAAATCCATGGAGAAGAAATAAAAACTTTGAGGTTTGCCGATGACATTGTAATTCTATCAGAGACAGCAAAGGACTTGGAAGAGCAATTGAACGGACGCGACAGTGTCTTGAAAGGAGGATGTAAGATGGACATCAACAAAAGCAAAACGAGGGCAATGGAATACGGTCGAATTAAGTCGGTTGATGCTGAGGGAATTAGATTAGGAAATGAGACACTTAAAGTAGTAAAGGAGTTTTGCTATTTGGGGAGCAAAATAACTGATGATAGTCGAAGTAGAGAAGATATAAAATGTAGACTGGCAATGGCAAGGAAAGCGTTTCTGAAGAAGAGAAATTTGTTAACATCGAGTATAGATTTAAGTGTCAGGAAGTCGTTTCTGAAAGCATTTGTATGGAGTGTAGCCATGTATGGAAGTGAAACATGGACGATAAATAGTTTGGACAAGAAGAGAATAGAAGCTTTTGAAATGTGGTGCTACAGAAGAATGCTGAAGATTAGATTGGTAGTTCACATAACTAATGATGAAGTATTGAATAGAATTGGGGAGAAGAGGAGTATGTGGCACAACTTGACAAAAAGAAGAGACCGGTTAGTAGGACATGTTCTGAGGCATCAAGGGATCACAAATTTAGCGTTGGAGTGCAGCGTGGAGGGTAAAAATCGTAGAGGGAGACCAAGAGATGAATACACTAAACTGATTCAGAAGGATGTGGGTTGCAGTAAGTACTGGGAGATGAAGAAGCTTGCACAGGATAGGGTAGCATGGAGAGCTGCATCAAACCAGTCTCAGGACTGAAGACCACAACAACAACAGTGAAAATGTTCACATTACAGATTAAATAAAACAGAAAATCACTGATGATCACACAGAGGTGCAGAAAAATGTTTGGGAACTTTGAAAAAACATGTTTTGCATTACTGGAGGACCTAAATTCAACCATTGTACTATTGTCATCAGTGTTGGCTTCATGTCTATCTTGGCTACAGTAACACATTCACTGTGCTGTTCATAGTAGCTTACGTGCATTCCTGTTTTCTTACTCATTATTAAACCCACTCCTGTGTTACACCTATTTCATTTTGTATTGATAATCTTGTGTTCACCTAACCAGAAGTCCTGTTCCTCTTGCCACCAAACATCACCAATTCCCACTATGCACTGAGTGATAAAAAATAACCAGACACCCCCCAAAACATATGTTTTTCATATTAATTACATTCTGCTGCCACCTACTGCCAGCTACTACATATCATCGACCTCAGTAATCATGAAACATCGTGAGAGAGCAGAATGGGGCACTCCACAGAACTCACGGACTTCTAATGTGGTCAGGTGATTGGGTGTTACTTGTGTCGTATGTCTGTACATATTCCACATTCCTAAACATCTGTAGGTCCACTGTTTCCGATGTGATGGTGAAATGGAAATGTGAAGGGACATATACAGTACAAAAGTGTACAGGCCGACCTCGTCTGTCGACTGACAGAGACCGCCGACAGTTGAAGAGGTTCATAATGTGCAATAGGCAGACATCTATCCAGACCATCACACAGGAATTCCAAACTGCATCAGGATCCACTGCAAGTGTATGACAGTTAGGTGGGAGGTGAGAAAACGGATTTCATGGTCAAGTGACTGCTCATAAGCCACACACCATGCAGATAAATGCCAAATGACGCCTTGCTTGGTGTAAGAAGTGTAAACATTGGATGATTGAACAGTGGAAAAATGTTGTGTGGGGTGAAAAATCATGGTACACAGTGGGACGATTCAATGGCGGGGTGTGGGTATGGCAAATGCCCGGTGAATGTCCTCTGCCAGCATGTGTACTGGCAACAGCAAAATTCGAAGGTGGTGGTTTTATGGTGTAGTCATGTTTTTCATGGAGGGGACTTGCACTCCTTGTTGTTTTGTGTGGCACTATCACAACACAGGCCTACATTGATGTTTTAAGCACCTTTTTCCTTCCCACTGTTGATGAATAGTTCAGGGATGGTGATTGTATCTCTCAACACAATCGAGCTCCTGTTCGTAATGCACAGCCTATGGTGGAGTGGTTACACAACAATAACGTCCCTGCAATGAACTGGCCTGCACAAACTTGTGACCTGAATTCTACTGAATACCTTTGGGATGTTTTGGAATGCCGACTTCGTGCCAGACCTCACTGACCGACGTCGATACCTCTCCTCAGTGCAGCACTCCATGAAGAATGGGCTCCCATTCCCCAAGAAACATTCCAGCACCTGACTGAACAAATGCCTGCGAGAGTGGCAGCTGTCATCAAGGCTAAGGGTGGGCCAACGCCATATTGAATTCCAGCATTACCGATGAAGGGTGCCATGGACTTGTAAGTCATTTTCAGCCAGGGGCCCATATACTTTCAATCACATAGTGTATCTATCTTCAACCTATCTGTTTCCCTTTTAAAATTTTCTAACTTACCTGCACAATTAAGGGATCTAACATTCCACACTCCTATCCATAGAATGCCAGCTTTGTGTCTCCTGATAACGCTATCCACCTGTGCAGTCCCTTTCCAGAGATTTGAATAGTTGACTATTTCACCTCTGGAATATTTTACTCAGTGCCATCGTCATTTAACCATGCAGGAGAGCTGCATGCCCTCAGGAAAAATGACGCACAGTAAGGCCATTTTGGTTGATGTTATGACGCCAGATCAGTCAAAGCATCAAGACTGTTGCCTGTGCAACTGTTGAAAAGGCTGCTGCTCCTCTTCAGGAACCACACGTTTGTTTGCCCCCTCAACAATTACCCCTCCATTGTGGTTAAACTTACGGTGTGGGTATCTGTATTGCTGAGGCACGGAAGCCACCCCACCAACGATGAGGTCAATAATGGTTCGGTGGGGGAGGCTCAAAGTGATATTTCATATTAAAATACTTGGTGGGAATTAACTATTGTTTGAATATTGGCTGTGTCATAATACAACGTGGCAATCCACATCACATGTGACAGTAAGTTTCGTATTCTATACGTCTGCCACCTCATTCACAAAGTTGTCAGTAACAGTTTTTCAGCAAAATTTCTCATACAGTTGTTTCTAAACTTCCAATTGTTTCTGCTACAGGTTTACGCCGCGGCTTTCCTGCATATTCTTGCTCAACGGAGAGTCTGCTGGGTCCACCGACACTGTCACGTCCACTCCATCATCAGAGTGCAGCTCGGTACCAGTATGCTCCATCTTCACATCGTGCCCTCGGTGGAGATATATTGCGAGGGGCACGCTCCCACGAAGATCTGTTGGGATGCTCAACAGGCATTTCAGCAATATGTGCACCTCATACGTATGACAGGCCAGTGCCTGCACCACCACCCGTAACCCACGGTTATCGTCGACTCCCACCTCCACCGCCGCCTCCGCCCTATGACCAGCCAGTGAGTTCCTAGTTCACATAATTTTATTGTTACAACTTTATGTGATTCAGGTTGATAATTATCGCTTGTTTGTTGTTTTTAACCTGAAGGAATTTTCAATATACTTGTGTCTCGCTATTATGCCCTATATCTGTATTTATAAAAGCTTTATTGCTGTTGAATTCATTTCCTCTCTGTGTTCTATCTCTTTGCTATTATTTTCACCTGTTTAAACTACATTTAGACTGGTTTCTCTCTTCTTGACATGAGCGGAGTTTACCCACATCTCTCTTTCAGAAAAACAAAAATTTTAATGATGTAGAAATATATTTAATAACTGGCTAATTATTCACCTGTACTGCCATTTAAGAGTTTTTCAGTGGTCTTTCTACAATGTTTCTCCATACTTTTTTACTGAGATGTTATGTAGGATTTTGTTGTCCAATAATTAGCTTGTATTTTTCGCCTCGAACTCATCAGCATGTTTTATTGTTAACGTTTGACCATCAGAGTCATATTACCTATTTATTATTTGTTTTTCAGCTAACTCACTAAATGTAGTTGAGTCTAAAAATAACTGTCTGTAGCTATTGGCATAGTCCATATCAATTCAGGCAGGGTAGGAGGAAATCTTACCTTCATAGTCTTGGATATTATTGAATTTAGTATATGTTAAAATGAAGGACTAAGTAAGGAAAATGTGTTTTTTTGTTTTCTCCAAAAAAATTTCTGCACTGAGATACAGCCATCCAAAGAGGAGACTGTGCATGCCATTTTGAAGATGTGATTTTTGGAAAAATTTTTAAGGTGCTGTATTGCTGTATCTCTGGAACAGTTCTAGATATATATATATATATTTTAAATTTGAAACATAATTGCTTTATGATTACAAAGAAATTCTCCATTAGGACTTACCTGTCAAAGTTCTTTCACTATAGCGTTCTGAACTTTTTTTAATTTATGGATTTAAAATTTTTTTTTTCTTTTTTCTTTTTTTACAAAAATGCCAATCTATAAAATTTTGATTTTTTTCTGTTGATCAGTACCATACAGTTCTACATTCCCTGAAAAGGAGAGCTTCCACTTTTAGGTTGAACAGGTTTTAGAAACAATTGAAATTTTTGCCGTGCATAAAACCGGTTTTATTACCACATTATCACGGAAAAGGCTCATAAAAATCAAAACCTAGCCTTATTTAACATAATTTTAGTTTTGAAAGATGAGTAAGAGACTTTTTCAAGCATTTTAAATGGTTCCAAAATGTATGTGAAAGGCCAAAGACTTAAAGGTTTCAATTTATACAACTTTTGTGCACTTTGTTTTGTACTGAAATTAGCCAGTCAGTGAACTAAAAATGTGTTCCACTGTTTCAGTATCTTCCTTTGACATAGAGTGATGCCTTTCTGTTGACCCATAGGAACTGGAGCACATAAATCTTAAAAAAGAATTGTGAATAGGAAGTGAGCACTGATGACGTTGTTGCTATCCTTAAGCTGGAAACCTATACCCAGCAGCTGGTCCATGTGGTAGCATAAAGTTCACTATAGTTTTGTTTGACTCATAACTGGTGCCTATAATCTCTGCAATCCACCAGTCACAGTCATACACACACGCCACAAACATCCCCTTTCTCAGGTTGTGAATCTGAATATTATCCTGCAGTTTCTGAGGTGTTCGCCGAACATTCGAAATTTCTTCTTTCTTGCTCTTTAAAGTGCATGCAATATGAGTTTGCCCATCACTTTTAGTCCAGAAATGTGTCTTCTGAATTCCTTTCACAGGAGGATCAATCTTCTTTTTTCTGCTCACGGAATCCTTCGATTTCCTCTTTGGACAAAACAATGAGGGCTGTGGATGTTTAAGATTTCATGGCTTTCATAAAATCCTCAGCATTCTGAATCACAGCTTTATTTGGTCTGGAAAGATTATATTTTGTAACATCAGGCCTCCTACACCATCACAATTGCCGTGACATGTAGCACTGTACACCCAGTCAGTTGGCACAAGTGACTTACTCAATTCAAACAGCTGGTAATGATTTTTAAAGTGACTCTTTGAAAAAGACACTGCACTGTGTCAACTGGTAATTTCCTCACAAAAACACAGAACTCATTGGATGGTCACAGATTTCTTAGAAGCCTCTTCAATAAACAAATTAGTACTGAACAACTACAATACAGAAACCTGCAATGAACAACCACAACTAAGAAACTGACAAGAAACTACAATAAAGTGTAAGAAATATCTGCAACAACGAAAGTGAAAAGAAATAACTGCAACAAAGAAAGTGATAAGAAATAACTGCTGCAAAGACAGTAGAAATAAACATTGTAACAAAGAAAATCTCTGCTTGTGTCTGTATATGTGCAGATGGATATGTGTGTGTGTGTGTGCGAATGTATACCTGTCCTTTTTTCTCCCTAAGGTAAGTCCTTCTGCTCCCGGGATTGGAATGACTCCTTACCCTCTCCCTTAAAACCCACATCCTTTCGTCTTTCCCTCTCCTTCCCTCTTTCCTGACGAAGCAACCGTTGGTTGCGAAAGCTTGAATTTTGTGTCTGTGTTTGTTTGTGTGTCTATCAACATGCCAACACTTTCGCTTGGTAAGTTACATCATCTTTGTTTTTAGATATATAATAAAGAAGTTAGTAAGAAACAACCTCAGTGAAGACATACATTACCCTTGAAAGTTAAAAAAGTGATTTTTTAAAATAAAGCCTGTCCACCTTAAAAGTGGAAGCTCTCCTTTACAGAGAATATAGTACTACATGGTACTAATAATAATAATAATAAAAATTAAAAAAGTTAACTTTTCTGGATTGGCATTCTTGAAAAAAAAAATTTTTTTCTGAAAATTAAAAAAAAATAAAATTCAAAAGGTGACAGTAAAAGAACTTTGACTGATATTTCCAAAAAGCATATTAAAAATTTTTTCCGAAATTTGCATCTTCAAAACGGTGTTTGCAGTGTCTTCTTTGGAGGCCTGTATCTCAGGGCAGGATTTTTTTTTGTAGAATTTTAACATATGCTAAATTCAATAACATCCGAGACTATGAAGGTAACCCCACTGCCTGAAATGATACGGATTATGCATATTGTTTATTCCCTAAATTCCCTTTAGGAAATTTAATATGGTAATTAATCCAGTGCTGGACATCAACAACATTAAGTCATTATCAAACAAGAGCAGAAATGGTGAATAACTGGAATGTGTCATTATCAGAACTAAACAAGTAACATCCACTTTATACGTCCTGTTTTTAACATTCCTACTCTAGGCTCTCTTTTCAGTAGTATCCTCAAAATTTCTTTAAGTATTGCTGTCTAAAGCCTTCAGGTTTTACATTTTTCCATATTAAGAGTGGTTGTAGTACAGACAATGTGGATATTATCATGCTCTTTACTGAAGAGAGCAGCTCATGTAATTACATTTACTAAACCGTTGCAGCACAGAAACCTACCAGTGCTCTGTTATTGAGCCATTCACTTAATTTAAATGATAAAATTTGTCACTGCATTGATGAAGATTAATCTTCTGCTATTTTTTCAGATTACTGTTCCTGTTACGACTCCTGAGAAAGCAACCTGCCCAGCTGTTCCTGAGCCACAGAGGGATGCAGAACCAGAGGGTGTGCTCGATATACGTACTCTTCGTGAAAAGAGTAAGAATCTGGACCTGCCACTCATATCTGCATTGTGCAATGACCGCTCCTTGCTGGAACAGACAAATGCTTTTGTAATGCCGAGACATCCCCGTCGCCGTCAGCCCTCAAGATCTTCAGAGGGAACTACAGAAGTCCCAGCCAGTGTAGAGGTGCCATCTTCAAATGTAGGTAGTGGGAATGGCAGCAGGAAACTCTCAGGTGTAAGTGGTGGAACACTTCTATCAGGACTTGGGACAAGCAAGCTCAAGTATCCTGTGTCAGGATTGTCCACAACACAGATTTCTAAGCCCAGAAGGAAGGCATCATCAGGAACACATGTTCACACTCATCCCTGCTCTTCAGTGAGCACAAGTTCTGGTGCTATAAAGAACGAGGGAAGGAATGTGGGTCGCAGAGATACCATAATGCCATGACAAGATGTGGACTTTTACTGTCATTGGCATCAAAATAACAGAGGCACAGTGTGACTGAGAAAACATTTACTCTGTTGTAACATATGAAATAATTAATGTGTCTGTAGTTTTACTCAAAAATGAACTATTGTTTCAGATGAGAAAATTTTATGTGAGTACTTTTGTGAGTTAAGTTGTACATGCAGCAGGGAAATGTATGTGGAATATGTGGTAACTCAACACATATATATTAAAAACAGGGTACTTTCTTTTTCTTTTCATTTATAGAAATATTGGTTTGTAGGATGGCAGTACAGAAGGATTGCACCCAATAGATTTTCCCCCCTGTAATAGTGCTTGGCAGGGATGGTGTGGATGATGGAGATAGAAAGAACCAACAAAAGAGAAGCAAAAATTGTTAGGTTTAAGACAATTCTCCTGTCGAGCCTATCCTGTGAAAGCCTCAGCAACTGCTGCATCCCACATCCATTTGAAGCTGCTACCCAGCCAAGCTTTGGCCTCCCTCTATTATGTTTACTCTCACACTCCCCTCCATTGCAATATTAACATTACTGGATGGCTGACATCCTATCAACCAATCCCTCATCTTAGTGAAGTTGTGCCATAATTTTCTCCCCCCCCCCCCCTCCCCCCCTCAGATCAATTGAGTGCCTCCTCATTAGTTCTCCAGTCTATCCATCTAATAGGTGATAGAAAAGACAATGAACTATCCCAGCTATGAGAAGTCTTAGTTCCTTCCTTGGGTGTAAAGAGGGATAGGTTGATAAAGGTTAGAAAAGACTCTCATACTCCAGGAGGAGAGGGACCCATCTGTTGTTTATACATTTATCCAATTGATGGATGTAAGACTACTGAAAAACAAATGAATATCTTCTATCCCATTGAATATTTGGTGCTTCAGACTAAAACACAATGTGTGCCCATTCATGACCTGAGAAGATAACAAACAATGTGCAGGTGCGCACGTGTGCCCACACACACACACACACACACACACACACACACACACACGGCAACAGAGCAAATTATTAGACATGTACCATAATCTCTCACAACACTAAATGTTTAAATGAAGCACTAAGTTAGAAGGCACAAAAACTGCACAAATGACAGATAAGGGTTTTGAATGAATTTTAAGAAACTTGGTGTTGTTTCAGTCATTGTTTTATGTAAAGATGATTGAAAATTAATACCAATTTTATTAGAACAGAATTTCACTTTATGTCACAGTCTTGACAAAACATCATCTTAGATTGTTATTGATAGAACATGGAGTAGCCTTGTTGGTTACTTAATTTAGTGGGAGAAAGAAAAGTATTATACATCTTGGTCGCTTTGCTCAACTGTCTTCTCTTATCTTCTAATGACCCATTATTTGAGATCGTTGCTCATGTTCTCATCAGAACTGTTTCATCATTCTGTAAGAGTGAATAATAACCGCGCTACACAAAGGTCCTTGGGATTTGATTTTTCTTGAATCTTACATTTTAGCAAAATATCCAGAGATGTTGTATGTTAAATTTGATTGACTTGTCTTACTTCATTTTTGGTCAGATAACTGGATTTTCTTTTCTCTTTCTTCCTCCTCCTCTTTATCACCACTTCTCCCCTTTTTGTCATTCATTCTTTATTTCTGTCTCTTTTTTTCCCTCCATTCTAGGATGTAACCATTACAGTATGGTGCATTCTTGTTTCTGAATAAACCAATTCTAATGGGAAACTTTCATGAAAAGCTTTCATGGAAGCTGAAGAAATGAAAAGCTTATACCCTGAAATATATTACTGTTTAGAAAGTTTTTTTATATTTTTAAATCTAAGATTTGTGTCCGTGAAGCATTGCTCTAAGGATTTGTAAATATTAGAAAATATAGGTGTTCTCCGAAAGTTTATGTTGCCATAAATATTCAGGTTAGAACACTAAAGGAAAGACAGAGTATTTCTTAATCTCCAACAAGATATAAGAATTCCACAACATTATCCCTGCAGCATTGTGAAATGTACCTGCTATTCCCTGTGTCTCTGTTACGTCACTATCTGCAGCAATGCAAATACAGTTAGTGACATATTCACTTGAGGCTATTACTGTTAAGTTTTATTCCCTTACAGATGTTTTTATTACAGTTCAGTCTTAAAGCAATTGCTTGGTGCTTAGCACAGTCTCTGAAATCTTGGCCTTCACTTGTGTTCACGATGAGAATTAGAAGATATAGAAACTTAAAATAATTTACATTTTACTGCTGTTGTGATATACATGACCTTAGGGGCAAATTGTAATGGATTTTCAAAATGGTGGATGATTTAACAGTTTGTATGTATCCATTAGTTTTTCTTGTTGGTGAACCTGAGTGGATGCTATCTGAACTTTGGTCAGAGACTGGGCATAAGCCAACAGACAAAAAGTATCTGTGACAGCATTATCATAATTTCTGTTATACTTATGCATTTGATACATTTATTAATCATTAATGTGGCTGAATGCATTTACTGCACTATAGATAAGGAGATTTAGCATTTTGATTGTTGCATAAAGCAAATAGCTGCAAAAGTGTGAGAGTCTGAACTGGAGAGCTCTGCTCCACTCACAGTTCCATCTGAATTTGCAACAGTAGCTGCAGAAAGGAAAATACACCCACTGATTTACTGCCTACATGCAATGCTGATATGTACTGAAATTTGATTAAATATGGACTTGTGACATCAATTCTTGTAGGAGTGAAAACTGTTGCTTTATCTGCAGGTGTAGTGTAAAAGCAGTGGGTGACTATGCTCCTCCATAGAATATTGTGTCAGTTTTTAAAGAAAATAAGTTGTAAGTGACATAATGCTTGCCATTTCGACTGCCAAGTATTTATGCACTGGAATGGAACTTGTATTGTAATTGTATCATTGAACAGAGACATTACCTCATTCTATGGAGGGTGTTTTGAGTGATGAAATGGATTATTATCAAAGTTGAATTAAATGAATCGTAACTGAAGATTTAAAATTATAAAGCTTCTGTTGTAAGAAGCTTTTATATTAATAAATAGATATAAATAACTGAAATACAAATATATTCTCCAAATTACAGTGTTTTTGAGCTCAACAATCCATTCAAAACTTTTTACAAGCTATGGCTTAGCTTTCAGCCTATAAATTTGTGTTATAACCCACCGACCGAGCCACTTAAACCTAATTACCATACATCCACACAAGTAATTTTTAATTTCCGTGTCTTCCTATGAAATTATAGACAATTTCCATGATTTATTTAGATAACATAGTTACCAAAATATGGAACCTTCTGAGTAGGATTCAATTTCCAGTTTCAAGAACACATACTGAATTTTGTGGGAAGTTCTAAACTGTATACCATATGCTCACAGTTAACTTAATTTGACAAGCTAAGATACAAGATTATAGGAAGAGTTGGTGCTATCTTATGCTATTTAAGTTGGCTCTTCATGTGTAAAGCTTGACAAATACCCATTGAATTTCTTGAAAACCAGGACAATGCTACATCAGAAGTGCTAGCAGTGTGGAATTCAGATATAACTTATCTAACTATTATAATTTGAAAGGATGGAAAAAATATATTTTGTTTCTGCTTCACCATTCAACATGTATTTTAAAGCTTGCGTACAAAACTAAGTAGTTACCTTAGTGGAAATGTACATTTATACTTGTGTTTGTTGTACTTGGATTCTCAGTTTAATCCAAACACCACAGAAAACCAAGAAGAACTTTTTAAACTATGTTGCATAGTACTGCACTAAAGTATTACAGAAATATTAATATAATCACTTACGAAATTACATTGTTTGTCAAAAAATAAATGCAAGCATTTCATTCGCTGATCTGGCAATGGATTAGGTGCGGACACACCTAGGAAGAAAAGGAACAGTACGACATTTGTTTATATTATTTTCCATACTGCTACACCTCTGCTACTTCAGATAGTAAATTATTTGTATATCTTTACCAATAACCATTACTGAATGGCATTATCACTTCCCTTTTTAACTCACTAACAATTTATTTGAAGCTTTGCAAGCTTCTGTTTCTCAGGGTGCCATTTTAGTCTGTTTCCATACATTTCTTAATTTAATGACTGTATGTACGTATGTAATTGTTCAAACATAATTGGTTTTCATGGCCACATTTCATTGTAAAAATGTCAATTGCTCAACTTTTTGTCTTTAATCATCGTGTATGTGAGCCTGCATAAACAAACATTATGTGTATAAAAGCATCGTGATGTATCATCATTTGCAGTTTTTATAAAACAAATACCTTTGTGCTCCTAATAGTTACCCAATTATCCAAAAATCTCTTATTTGTAGGTCATATGGTACCATTTACATAGAGTGTACCTTATTAAAACTTGTGACACTTACTTTATGGGGTGAAAAGTTCTTGGCCTGACAGTGAAAAACCGTATTTTAGGCAAACAATACACTTTTTTTTGTATAGTTTATATTTATGTAAATGCACTGGCTGTGATGGTGTTTTTAGCAGAATGTTGTGGCATATGCTGACTTAATGGTGTTACTCATAAGCTATATTTGTAATTGGGGGGGGGGGGGGGGCAAAAAAATCAATAACTCAAGGCAAATTTTCTAACAGGTTCAAATATACTGTAGTAATGCCCATCTATAAGACTGATGTAAAGCAAACAACTTCTGATTACAGATGTATTTCACTCCTTCAAATCTTTTCAAAAGTTTTTGATACAGTGGCCTGTGATAGAATACTGACTTATTTAGCTGAACAGAACTTATTAATTGTCTCTCAGTGTGGCTTTTGTAAAGGATTCTTCACAGAGAAAGCAATACAAGATTTCACAAATGAAGTGCTTGCAGAGCAAAACAAGAAAAATTATCCTGTTGGTATATTTTGTGATCTTACCAAACTCCTTGATTGCATGATTCACAAAATTATATTTGATAAACTTAAGTGTTAATGCATTAATAGTTTCCCCCTTTCATGGGTGGTATCATACATTCATAACAGAAAACAGAGGAACTCTTTTAAAACTGTCACACAATCTAGAAACAAACCTCAGATTGGAGGAACACAGTGTGGGACCTCACAAGGTTCTTAGTGTGTCCACACTTTTTCTTAATCAACGTAAATGATGTTCTTAATCAACATAAATGATCTTTCAATGGCATTAAAGGACAGCCCAAAAACAGTATTGTTCGTTAATGGTGCAAGAGTACCAATCAAGGACCAAAACTCAACCTTGCACATTTCAGATGATAGCTGAACAGGCCCACAGTCAACAGTATAAGTCTTGATCTCACAAAGACTCATATTATGTGATTTTAAACAAGCAATAATGACCAGTTAGCAGCACGATGAGACATTAATGGTCACGCACACAAAACAAAATACATACAAATTTTTTTAGGATCCAGATGGATAACAAGTTGAAATGGAGTCAACATAGATTGCTAATCAAGCTCAGTTCAGCATGTTTGGCCCTTAGAAGCATCTGCCACTATGTGACCTGAAGACAAGAGTATTGGCTTATTTTGTTTATTTTCACTCCCAGTTTCTTGTGGTATTATTTTCTGGGATACTGCAATTAATGTAAATTAAATGTTTATTCAGCAAAAACGCACAGTGAGAATATTACGTAAAGTAGTTCACTGTATGTATTCTGTAGTAAAGCTATTCTACAAGATTCTATATAACATAAAGAAAGAAATATAATTATCGAGATTCAATGGTTGAAAAGCTGTTTGCCACATGGTAAGTAGCAATGTTGGTTGTAAACATAGTAAACAGGGCCTGGTATTTACAGATGTAGGTAATACTTTCCTTTGAAAAATACCAATGTAATTGAGCAAATACACTGCTAGCCATTATTCTTCGAGTGGGTGGGCTGTTATAAAACACAAGTGGGTGAGCGGCGCACTTTGTACGCATGTAAGGAATAGTTGTCTTTATGTTACCAAAGTAATCATTTATGAAAAAAGACAGTTTAATCTTAGTATAATTAAACAACAATAAAGTAAACTTACATTATATGAGCTAAATCACTGGAAATAAATAAACATTTCATTATATCACTCTGTTGCTGCATACAATTGTCACCCCACAGTAATCATGCACACGAAGCATTAAACAGCACAGTTGCATCAGATCCCTGCCAACACCTTATTCGATTGCTAATTATCTTTTAGACAACTGCTTCATTGAGAGATTATGCCGCTAGCTTGGAATCGTCATTTTCTTGCACGGATTGTAAATTTTTTCTCACCTAGCTTACTGTTTATTTTATCTTACTGCTGCTCATTTGGACATATGACAACAAAACATATTACTGTGCTAGGTGAAGAAATAATGAAGGAGTAGGTACTGGCTCACAATCGTAAAACAGCAACAGTGTGGTACAAAACAACATTATTTGAGATTGGTGCACTTTATATGCAGGCGCGTTTGCTTGAGGGATAAAATAACAAAATCTGGAAGAATAGTGAATAAAGAAATTTTATTCTTTGCAGGAAGTATACATAATTAGATTTGTGGGTATGAGAGATGTGAAATTTAATACCAGGCCTGCCACTGGCAGCAACAATGGTTCATGCCTATCTGGGCATCAAGTCAAGCAATCAAGTGTGGATGACAGATAAAGATATGGAATATCATGCTGCTTCAACTCCATGCTAGAGCTCATCAACCATACTGACTTTGTGAGTGATGGTGTGCCTGTGTCTCTGCACATGACTAGATGTTTTCTGTTGGCGAGAGATTCAAAGAACATGTAAGCTAGGCCAACAGTCAAACACTCTCTAGGTATAGGTAGGTTACAACAGCACAGGCAATGCAGTCTTGCACTAATTTATTGAAAGATAATGTCATGGATACCTTGAAGATGGGATACAGCCACCAGCATTAATGTATCAGAAATGTAATGGCAGTTCTCCTTGTAAGCTTCACAATTGGATATTCCTCATGATGCTGTATGCAGACCTGGGGCTTGTCTGGAAAGATGACCTGCTGCCACTCCTGTGCCCGGTGTTGCCTTTGGACGCACCATTGCTAGTGCACTTGTCTATGCTACCAAGCTGGGAAGCCACAACATTGGCCATCATAGTGCACCAGACATCATTGCATTGTCTGTGCGGATACTTATCTTGCTTCAGCAGACAAGTCCGTCCATATGAGTCTGTGAACATTTCACCTTGTCCTGGTACTTCAGGTGAAATATAGGCCTCCTACACAAAATACAAAGCATTTTTGACCTCTTAAAAATGGGTGTAGGTTTTGTTATACTAATGCATTTATGTACTGTAGCATAAAGACACGCTGGAATGAGCGTACAAGGAAGAAGTGAAATTTAATGGTTGCTCTTGTGAAAAGAAAGAAATAAGAGTTAACATTACATAGAAATGTAAAAGTTTCATTATGGTAAATGGTTTAACCTCAGGCTTGCAGCAGTACTAATTCCTTCTTAAGGAGATACATATAACAACTTATCAGAATATAATGTACATTTCAGAAATACAAAACACTCTATATCACGAAAAGTATAATGATGGAGAACATGATATGAACAGAAATAAAAGCAGTGGTTCCATAAAATATCTGTGTTCAGAAAGTAATAAGTGACACCACCAGTTATTCAGTATAAAATCTTAAAATTGCTAGCTGATCATACTGAAAAGGAAAGCATGAATTATGGAATACAACATTAATGGCAACATTATTAATAATAGGTTTATTGTGTAGTTAGGGTGGTCAAATAAAGATTGCCAGTACAGCAGATTGATAAATATATGTATTAAAACAAACTTCTTCATGAATTTTTTCCAGATCTTTGATAGGAAATCAGTTTTTCAGTGAATATTCAAAACACACTAAAAAAATTCTGAGGGTGTGAAAGATGGATGAGTTCAGCAAGGCAGAGGCTGCATGTTATGACTGGCTGCTGATGGGTGAGGAGAGCAGGAAAACAGTAGATTAATTTAGACAACAGTGCAGCAATCTGTTGGAATATTTTGGGTACAATTAACAGTTGAGATCACAGCAATACTTGTTTATTTACCGGTTTTGGCTTATGTTAAAGCCATCTTCAGAATTTTTGGCACCCTATGGTTGGCACTGGTGGTTCATCAGTTTCCTCGTGATACTACGACCGTACATTGTCGATGTACTGACAAGCTGCCAGCACCAGCCATAGGGGGCCAAAAAATTCTGAAGATGGCTTTAACATAAGTAAAACCAGTAAATAAACAAATATTATTGCGATCTCAACTGTTGATTGTAACCTAAAGTGCTGGTAGAATGTAAATACGTTAGGAGTAATGGTGGCCACTCACTGAAAAGTGGATGTGTCGGATCAGTGATATGTATACACAAAAGAAGAGTTTCTTGGTAGCTTTAACAGGAATCCTTTTTCAAGCTAGAGTACAAATAAAAACAGAAAACACATGCTTATGCACACCTATGTCCCTGCATAGCGTCGCCTAAACAAATGATGTTAGTGCTGCATTTCTGCAGGTGGACGAGGTTTTGTCAAGAGGGGTGGGTAGAAGGAGAGAGAGGCGGGAGGGTTGAAGGTGAATGGCTAGTGGATCGGAGGGAGGGAGCTGATTAGCTGGTAGTAAAACAGAGGGGAGGGGTGGCAGGTGCACCGATTAGGTGTGTGATGCAGATTGTCTTGACCAATGGGGAGCATCACAATCTGAAGGTTACCTGGGGACATAAACTGGGAGGAGGGGACAGGATGGAGGAAGGGGGAACTATTGGATGGAGGGTGTGGGGACAGTGGGTTACCAGAGATCGAAGCCAGGACGATTATGGGAGCAAAAGGTGTGTTGCAAGGATAACTTCCATGTGCATTGTTCACAGAAGCTGGAAGTGATGGGGGGAAAGATCCAGATGGCCAGGTTGTGAAGCAGCCATTGAAATTGCATGTTGTGCCACTGACTGGTCAACTTTGTTCTTGGCAACAGTTTGGTAGTGGCCAATTCACCCTGGTGGGCAGCTGGTTGGTAGTCATACCAACATAAAAGCTGTGCAGTGTGTGCTGCAGATTTGATATATGACATGGCTGTTTTCACAAGTGGCTTGCTGTTGGGGTAGGGCAAGCATGTGACAGGAGTGGGATAGGAAGTGCTGGCAACGTGAATTGGGTAGGTGGTAGCTTGGTCTTCCATTGGGATATAATTCCTGTGGTAAGGATTTGGCAACAAAAGCAAAACGTGGATAATGGAATGTAGTCGAATTAAGTCGGGTGATGCTGAGAGTATTAGATTAGGAAATGAGACACTTAAAGTAGTAAAGGAGTTTTGCTATTTGAGGAGCAAAATAACTGATGATGGTCAAAGTAGAGAGGATATATAATGTAGACTGGCAATGGGAAGGAAAGCGTTTCTGAAAAAGAGAAATTTGTTAACATCGAGTATAGATTTAAGTGTCAGGAAGTCGTTTCTGAAAGTATTTGTATGGAGTGTAGCCATGTATGGAAGTGAAACATGGACGATAAATAGTTTAGACAAGAAGAGAATAGAAGCTTTCGAAATGTGGTGCTACAGAAGAATGCTGAAGATTAGATGGGTAAATCACATAACTAATGAGAAGGTGTTGAATAGGATTGGGGAGAAGAGAAGTTTGTGGCACAACTTGACTAGAAGAAGGGATCGGTTGGTAGGACATGTTCTGAGGCATCTAGGGATCACCAATTTAGTATTGGAGGGCAGCATGGAGGGTAAAAATCGTAGAGGGAGACCAAGAGATGAATACACCAAGCAGATTCAGAAGGATGTAGGTTGCAGTAGGTACTGGGAGATGAAGAAGCTTGCACAGGATAGAGTAGCATGGAGAGCTGCATCAAACTAGTCTCAGGACTGAAGACCACAACAACAACAAGGATTTGGCAGTGGGAGTGGCATAGGGATGGACTTGGATATTGTATCGGTTGGATGAGCAATGAAAAACCACTTTGTGATGGATGGGAAGAATCTTGAATGGACGTCCCTCATTTCAGGGTATGATAAATGAAATGTCATGTGGCTAGGGCCTCCCGTCGGGTAGACTGTTCACCTGGTGCAGATCTTTCGATTTGACGCCACTTCGGCGACCTGCGCGTCGATGGGGATGAAATGATGGTGATTAGGACAACACAACACCCAGTCCCTGAGCGGAGAAAATCTCCGACCCAGCCGGGAATCGAACCCGGGCCCTTAGGATTGACAGTCTGTCACGCTGACCACTCAGCTATCGGGGGCGGACTCATGGTATGATGAGAGATAACCAAAGCCCTGATGAAGGATAAGGGTCAGTTGTTCCAGTCCAGTGTGATATTGAGTGATTTAGGGGTGGGGGGCTCCTTTGTAGCTGATTCTTGGGTGTGGTGGGAGGTTTGGGGCTGTGTGAGGATATGGCATGTGAAATCTGTTTGCGGACTAGGTTTGAGGGGAGGGAGGGGGGCATAACGCCTGCTGCCTGTGGAGGCCTTTTACTGGGCAAGGAAGTTCTTAATGCTGCAGATGTGTGGTCTGTAGGTAGCCAGATTGTATGGGAGGGATTTTTTGGCGTAAAAGGGATGGCAACTGTCGAAATCCATATACTGTTTGTGGTTAGTCTGCCAGTATGATAACCAACTAGCTGTCCACCGGTTAATGGCCACTGCCAATCTATTGCCGAGAACAAAGTCAACCATCCAATGGCACAACATGGAACTGAGTGTAATGTGCTCAGTTTCAGTGACTGAATCCTTCCTTCCATCATCAGTTTGTCGGAACTACGCAAATGGGAATTATACTTGTAACAAGTCCTTCGCTTCTGTAATCATCATGGCCTCAGTCTTGCTAACCCATTGTCCCCACAGCCTCCAATCAACAGTTTCCCCTACTGTCATCATGTCACCCGTACCTACTGACATCACATCACCTTCAGTGTGTGATGCTCTCCATCATCGACCCCAATAACCATGCATTACATTCCTGGTCCATGGACCTGCCATCCCTCTGCCCCCTCCACCCCCCATCCCTCCATTCCTAGCCAGCAAACTGGCCGCATGTGGGAGCTAAGGCATGTGTGTGTGTGTGTGTGTGTGTGTGTGTGTGTGTGGGTGTGGGTGGGTGGGTGGGTGGGTGGGTGGGTGGGTGTGGGTGGTGGTGGGAGGGGGATTGTGTGCTCTAGCCCAAGATAGGATTACTCCACAAGCTAACAAGTTTTCTTTCTTTTTTGTATGTGGTTGTTGATGAATGATCTTGAAAATTTCTTTTTGTAAGACCACATTTGTGAGGACAAGGAATTGGCAGAATCTGAGGTCTTTATGAAAGCAAGTGCGAAATGGAAATTTTTATATTTAGGACAAGGAGGAAGGAGGGGGAATCCATAGAGTAGTCTGTCTTTCAGGAACAGGATTTTGAGATGGGTTTTTGCTAGGAACCTGGATGACTTCCTTAACTGATGCAAGCAGATGGACCAAGCTTTCATGAGGAAGTTTAGTTGTAACTACTAATAAAGAAATTTAATAGAAATTGCTCCAGGAAATGATCATAAGGGTTAATTGTTGGGAAAAAACATAGAAGGAAAACACTGGAAGTGTGAAAGGGTGGTAGCTGTAGCTTAAATAAGGCAATGACAGCACTAGAGCAACATAGTATGCGTACTTGTTAGTTAGGTAAGAGGGACATTCTATGAAAGCTCACCTTCAAGTTTCTAATTTTGTTTATGTGTCTGTCTGTTTACTGCTCAATAACTCAGTTTCATGGTGAATGGTTAGCTTTACTCTTTCCATTATTTTTACTTTAATTGTGACACTTTCTTCTCCTGCCACATAATACTGTTGGTGCTGTGAGACCAAGTTAAACCCATTCAAGCAAGACGCAATTAAGAAGGATGCAGTACTATCACTTGCAGATTTTTCATGGATGTACTTTCTTCTGTTTTTCACCACAGGTGGATTCACTGTCTAGAAACAGTATTAAGAAGTGTTTCATTCATTTGCACGTATATGTCTGCAATATTAAATGGTCATCTAAAAGTTTAAACATTATTTGCAATGTTACATATCTGTAATGTGTTTTCTGTTGACATCTCTGTATGGGGGACATATTCACAGGGTTGTCCTGTTACCTGTACTGCAGGACTGAATACATGTAATGTTTTTGAATCTTGAACTTTGATTAGAACAATATATTCCAGGCACTTCCATAAATAAAATGAAAGACCTATAAAAAGCAAATGTTTCAATATGACATGTCAGACTTTCCCTTTGTTGCAGTTACCAAGTCAGGTATTTTCCGGTAGCTGTCAGTAGCTAAAATTTGGCATGTGTATTCTGTGTTATGTTAACACCGAGTAACAAAACAATGCCATTTGTATTATTGGATGATAGTCATGGGAGATTAATGTCAGAGTATTTTAAGCCAAGTGCAGGGCTCAACAATGGCACCTGTGATTTAAACTCTTTGAGGTCTTATAAAGATCATGTAATAATAATTGGGGGGGGGGGGGGGGCAGGGGGAGAAGGGGGCTGATAATAACTTGTTGGACCATTGCCATAAAGATCATATCACTCTCTGAGTGGAATGATAAGTCATGGATGAAATGTTAAATGGAACATGTTAATATACAGTTTGGAAAATAACTAAGTGAGTTCTTTGAAACTGATGCATCGGCTATCATTTCGTCCAATCATATATTGAATGGATTACATCTGAATTCTTCTGGTAAGAGGCTACTTGGCCTTTTTTAGGGTAAATTTGTCTGAAGCTGAGATGCAGAATAAATATAATTACTGTTGAAACAGCTTACAAAACAAAGTATGGCAGGTTGGAAAAAGCCAAGGACATTAAACAAAATCCACATAGTATCTTCCATCAAAACAACAAAAGTCTCATTAATAAAAAGGATGAAATTTTCATGGAAATAGAGGGAAATGAAAGGAAAGTTCTGCTAGAATGTAAATACCTTAGGAGTAAAGGAGACAACTCATTGAAAAGTAGAACCATTGAGTCGTCGACAGGCACACACAAAAAGAAAGGAAACTTGCTAACTTTTGGAGTAATCCTTTCTCAAGCCAGACCATACACCCCACACACCACATATGCCTATGTCACTACATGGTGCTGGCTGGATGCAAAATGCCAGTGCTGCAATTTGGCAGGTGGACTATGTTGGGTTGGGAGCTATGTCAGGTGGGGTGGTTCGAGGGAGAGAGAGGCTGGAATGACTACCAACCAGCTGTCCACCAGGATGACTGACCACTGCCAAACTGTTGCGCATAACAAATTTGACCACCTAGTGGCACAACATGCAGTGGAACATGACATGATCAATGTCAGTGGATACTTCACAACAAAGGGCATCTGGATCCAGCTTCTCTGAACTATGCCGACAGGAGTTACCTTGCAACACGTCCTTCGTGCATGGAGTTGTCCTTGCCTCAATCTCCAGGTAACCACTGTCCCCACACACTCCATCCAACAGTTTCCCTTTCCTCCTTTTGTCACCCTTCTCCCTCTACCCACCACACTTGATACAATCTCCACTCCAACCTAATCCACCTGCCGAACTGCAGCAATGATATTGTGCATCATCCACATGGCACTCTCTAGGGGCATAGGTGTGTGTGTGTGTGGGGGGGGGGGGGGGGGGGGGGGGCTGTGTGGTGTACTCTAGCTTGAGAGAAGATTATTCCGAAAGCAAAAAAGTTTTCTTCATTTTCGGTGTGTGTGCTTGTTGACGATTCAACACTTCTATTTTTCAGTGAGTGATCTTTACTCCTAAAATGAAAGGGCTGATGAAATTTCAGTAGACTTGTTGTTCATACACTGTCAGAAAAGAAAATTATTACACCTGGACATATTATGTTGAATTGGAACCCCTCGGGGATAGTAGATGCACTGATATGGTTTCAACGTAGTCTGCCAATAGATAGCATAGTGGCGTAGTTACCAGAATGCCACCTGTGTCTACCCTTTAATAGGGAATGCCCACAGCCAGAAGGCTCAGTGTGATGTAAACATGTGAAACAAGCAGTCAACATGCCATGGAGATGCACTTCTGCTTCCTACAGACAACTAAGTGAGGTTGAAAGGTGTCAAATGGTGGCTTTCTGAGTGGTGTGATGATCATTTCAGAGAGTTACCACATGAGTTGGATGTGCTATGCCAGTTGTGCAATGATGTTGGCATCAGTGGTCACATGAACATTCTCACAGTCATGGATGAGAAGCCCACTCTGCATCTATATTTATACTCTGCAAACCATTGTGAGGTATGTGGCAGAGGGTACGTCCCATTGTACCAGTCACTAGGGTTTCCTCATGTTCCATTCATATATGGAGCATGGGAATAATGATTATTTGAATGCCTCTGTGCATGCAGCAATTATTCTTATCTTATCTTCACAATCCCTATGTGAGTGACACATCTGGAGTTGTAGTATGTTCCTTCAATCATCATTTAGAGCTGGTCCTTGAAACTTTGTTAACAGACTTTCTCGGGATAGTTTACACCTATTTTCAAGAGCCTTCCTATTCATTTCCTTCACTATCTGTGTGGCACTCTCCTATGGATTAAACAAACCTGTGACCATTTGTGCTGCCCCTCTCTGTATATGTTCAGTGATCCTGTTAGTCCTATATGGTATGGGTCCCACACACTTGAGCAATATTCTATAACCGGTCACATGTGTGATTTGAAGGATTCTCCTTTGTAGACTGATTGCACTTCCTCAGTATTCTCTCAATAAAGCAAAGTCTGCCACCCACTTTACCCATGACTGAACCTATGTGATCATTCCATTTCATATCCCTATGAAGTGTTACACACAGGTATTTGTATGAGTTGGACTATTCCAATAGCGACTCATTGATATTTCAGTCATACAATACTATGTTTTTGTTTGTTTGTGAAGTGCAAAATTTTACATTTCTCAACATTTAGAGCAAGTTGCCAATCTCTGCACCACTTTGAAATCTTATCAAGATCTGACAACATTTATGCAGCTTCTTTCAGAAAGTAATTCATTATAGATAACTACATCATCTGCAGAAATCATGATTTTGCTATTAATATTGTCTGCAAGGTCATTAATATACAACATTAACAGCAAGATCCCCAACATACTTGCCTGGGGCACACCTGAAGTTACTTTTACATCTGACAATGACCCTCCATCCAAAATAACATACTGTGTCCTCCCTACCAAAATAATCCCCAATCCAGTCACAAATTTCACTTGATAACCCAATGATTGTACTTTTGACAATAAGCATATGTGTGGTATTGAGTCTAACGCTTTTCAGAAATGAATAGTGGTTGCCTTGATCCAAAACTTTCAGTGTGTCATGTGAGAAAAGTCCAACTGGTTTTCACATGATCAATGTTTTTGAAATCCATAGTGATTGGCATTGAGGAGATCACTCTGTTCAAGATACCTCATTATGTTTGAGCTCAGAATATGTTCTAAGATTCTACAACAAAGTAATGTCAAGGATACTGGTAGCTGTTTTGTGGATCACTACTACTACACTTCTTGTAGATAGATAGGACCTGTGCCTTTTTCCAAGAATTGGGTGCAGTGTTTTGTTCAAGGAACCTATGGTAGATTATAGTTAGAAGAGGAGCTAACTCAGCCACAAATTCAGTATAGAATCCGACAGGGATCCCATCGGGGCCTGGAACTTTGTTCAGTTTTAACAGTTTCAGCTGTTTCTCAGCAGCACTGGCACTAATACTTATTTCATTCATCTTTTCAGTGGTACAAGGGTTAAATTAGGGCAATTCTCCTGGGGCTTCCTTTGTTTGAACATTTGAACCATTCAGGTTTTGCTTTGCTACCCTCAATTGCAATTCCTGTCTCATTCATTAGGGCTGGACACTAGCTTTGGCGCCACTAACAGCCTTTACATACGACCATAATTTCCTTGGGTTCTGTGAAAGATCATTTGATAATATTCTGCTATTTTATTCACTGAAGGCATCATGTATTGCTCTCTTGACAGCTAAATGTGTTTCATTCGGCATATCTCTATCTATAGCCCTACACTTTGTTTTACACCTATTATGCAGCAATCTGTTTCTTTACAAGTTTCTTTACGGTGACTATATACCATGGAGGTTCCCTCCCATTAGGAACTGTTTTACTGGGTACATATCTATTCAGTACATGGTCAACTATTCGTTTAAACTTGAACCAGAGTTCTTCTACCTGCCCCTGCCCTGTGCTGAAAGTTTCAAGTTCCTGATTGAGTTATGACACTGCTGATTTTTTATCTAGTTTGCTGAACATGGATATCTTTCTGCTTGTTTTAGTTGTCCTTTGTTCTCTGGTAATCATTGTTGCCACAACTGCATCATGGTCACATATACAATTTTTAATGTGGATGTCCTCAACAAGGTCAGATCTATTTGTTGCAATTAGATCAAATATATTTTAATCATGAGCGGGGCTCCTAACTGTCTGTTCTAGGTAGTTTTCAGAGAAGGCATTTAGTAAAGTTTCATAGGATGTCTTATCACTTCCACCACTAACAAAACTGAAATATTTCCAATTAATTCTTGGTTCTGGATGTCCACGCAGCACAGATGCCCGCTAGGTTCACCACCACCTAAGGGCAGCAGTGGCAGATTGTACAGTGAACACAACGAAGATAAGAGGGCTTGTGAACCAGGATGTGTCAACATGAGCTGTTGCAAACCGGTTATTAGCAGTGTGGCTATAGGCATGCACATCTCTAGCCTGTCTTCCACTCATGCCAAAGCATCAACATGCACTACTCGACTGGTACCATCAGAGGATCACTTCGAAAATGGAATGGCACTTCGTGCTCTTCAGTGATGAAAGCAGATTCTGCCTGCACACAGTGATGGTTGTTTCCATCTGGTGAGAGCTGTCTCGTAGAGTGCATTCGTCCAAGACACACTGGCAAGGCCTTATGGTCTGGGCTGCAATAAGCTGCAACTCTCATTCATCGTTGGTGTTTCTGGAGGGAAACTAACCAGCATTCATTATGTGCAGAATGTTGTTAGATCCATCTTTTGCCATTCTTGCAACAAGAAGGGGATTTGTTATTCCAACGGGATACTCCTCAGCCACACACTGCCTGTGAAACTCAATGTGTTCTGCAAGATGTGCAGCAGCTTACATGCCGAGCAGGATCTGCCAACTTGTCTCCAATCAAGCATATTTGGGATATGATGGGCGAGAAGTGGCTTGTGTGACGAGTCAACCAACAACTCTTACAGAACAACATGAACAGATCGAGCAGATGTGGCATAACGTATCCCATGACAATATGCACCATCCATACAATCAAGAGTCAGCAGCTACGTTGCTGCCCTTGGAGACTACACCACAAACAAATATGGGTGTTTCATCATGGCTCTATACCTGATACCTCAGAACTGCTTGTGCTACTGATATGTAAATGTAATCATTTCGTGTACTCCATTGCAACAATAAATACTGAGAGAATTGGAAACCTCTAAAAAGGTGTACCATTTTTTTGTGGCATTGTATTAAAACATCATGTGGAAGGCACTTAAACTGAAAAGAGCCATCTTGGTCGATACAAACTAATACCATGCTACTGTACAACCAATTAGAAGGAGGTGGGAGTCACTGTTTGTACAAAAAATTGAGTTAATTCTCTGGCCATTGAGGTTAATGTGTATTAAGCTGAACTGCTTTTTGAATTCTATGCCACAATAACAGATAGTAAAACACACATGCTTGTAGTACTGACAGTTCATAGGCCATCAATTAAGTATCATAAGCTTCCTAAAGCAACTAGAAACAGCTTTAAAATGGTTATGCAGACTTAATTGGAGAACAATTGTTTGTGGGTACCTCCAATATGTATTTTTTGTCAAGTAGTACTGTTCAAGAGTACCTAGAGTTTTTGATGTCCACATTTTTATTCATTTCCACAGTAAACTTTTCTACATGGACTGAATGACATGATACAACATCAGCCATTGAGAATTTGTTTTTAGGCACAATAAGTTGCAGAAATTTAACTGTCAAATGGTTCATCAATAGTTTATGTAGTCATGGTGGCCAGACATTAATAATAAAAAATAGTGACCAGTTGGGTTCAGAACACAGATAAATGGTATTGTATTGTAAAACAAGAAACAATGACTCAATCACAGTGATTAGACAGGAATTATGGAAAGAAAAATGGGCAGAAATTTATAAAGCAGGCAGTGAGCTTTTAAAAATCTTACAATTTTGTAATATAGTATATATAGTATAGTGTGCTATGCCATGTAGCTGTAATTTTACTGAGAATTACCAATTTTATGCCAGTAATGTTATATGTCTGTTATGTTATATGGTTTTAAATGTTATCTTCTTCTGAAGTATTTTATATGATGATAGCATTTTGCTCACAAATCTCTTCATCTGTTACCATATAGAATCTTTTGGGTTTTCTGATGAGGACATCCACAGTCATTGTCAAAACCAGGTTAAAGTAAAAATTTGTTGCAACTGGCTGGCTGTATCATACAAATCAAATGCAGGCAGTGTTAATGGAAAATTTAACAGTATCTTAGACATATTCCTGCAAGACTTCAAAGGGAATCAAAGAGAAGGGACTAGAGTACTGTCTGGTAGGAAGAGAAAGATCTCCCTATTTCAGAGAACAAACTGCAGTCAAATGTTCAAATTTCATTGGAACCAGTATAGTAAAATCCTCCAGTCTGTTATTAAAAAAGGAAAGCTCATGTACTACCTGAAACATAATTATACAAGAAACAGTCAAAACTAGTAACCCAAATTAAATTGAGCACCCAGAACAAAGTTCTGGCAGAAATACTGAAGTTTTCAAATAATTGAGGAGCATTTTCTCAAAAGTTGATAAATGTTGAAGTGAACATAATTTAGATTTTTGTAATTGCAAATCAAGCTTTTGCCATGCATGACCTGTTGAAACAGTTTTGTGAAAAGCTGAAGTTTGCTGTTCTTACAGGGTGTTGGAAACCACAAGTTTGCGCAAAACTCGAAATTTGCTCTCCGCCAGTCAAAGCAAAAGTCACTAAATGCGAACTGTGCTTTGCTTCAGAGAGACCTGAAGGTAGAATAACAGAGCAGCTGTCATTTTCAATGGTAATGTGAGAGAGTTTACTGGGGAAGGGGAGGAGGGAGGGGGGAGGGTGGACACCAGCTGTAGGTGAACACTTGCCACCAGAACCAACAACAGAAATAAATCAGTGGTTTACACAATGGCTCTGAGCACTATGGGACTTAAGTGGTTTACAAGTCAACATTAACTGCTGATTATTGCTCAGCTTGACCCAGCTTTGTCAGGGAGAAGAAACATCATGAAAAAAAAAAATCAAAAAGGAAGAATGCTGTGTAAATACAGTACAGCATAAGAGAAAAAGATGGCCACACAGTAAATGTATGTACCACAACATTGCAAGCAACATCAGGTATGTCCAAAGGCAGACTCTCAGAAGAGACAAGATCTGGAGAAAAAGAATCAATAAATAATGAACCACAGGTTACACTAAGTTTGTGCAAAATAGAAGCAGTAATGAAGGAGAAAAATCCAAATGTTCTTAAAGTATATGTTGATATACAATAGGATCAGTCTCTACTTTGGCCATCTTCAGTTATAAATCTTCCTCACTGAGGGCACTGCAGCCATGTACTTATTGAGTGTGGCCTTTTTCTTCCACTCTGGGTGTTATTTATTTACACTTTTCCTTTGTTTCAGAATATCTAGGAAAACTGCTATATACTATATTTTGTGCTTCCATTCATTTTGATTATCAAAATAACAATGATAAAGACAAGAGCATAAATAAAGATTTTCAATTAGACAAATGAAAACTTTGTCTTTAATAAATGAGTGAAACTAGGTGATGGAATGTCCACTGACTTATTCAGTGTAAAGGGGGGTGGACAAAAATATGAAAACATCAGAAACACGACACAGTACTGTACCTAATATGGTGTAGGAAAACCATTTGGATTCAAAACAGCTTTCAGTAGTCTCAGAATGGACAAATAGAGGTCCTGTATGATTTTCAATCATTCTTTCTGCAAAACAGTGACAAGTTCAGGTAACTATCATAGAGATGGATAGCAATTATGCACTCTTCTCTCCAAATTAGATCACAAAGTCTCAATAATATTGAGATCTAGTGACTAAGGTGATGAGAGGTGCAACAATTTATCCTAATGCTGCAGTCCTGGATGATGTGAGCAGTGTCAAAACGTGTGTCCTCTCATCTTGCAACATAGCATCACCATTGGAGAACAAACATTGTACCATTGGTTGGATCTCATCAGCCAGAATTGTCACTTTATACTTGGCAGTAATGTGACGTTTCAGAGTAACCATGGGGACCATGGAATACCATCACTAACCACTGCCATATTTCACTCTTGGGATGTAAACTTGCCCAGAAATTGGAAACAGTGCAAAACAAGACTCATCCAACCAAATTAATTTCTTCCATTGTTCCATAGTCCAGGTTTTACGGCTTCAGCACCATGTTTTCCTGTTAAGGGCATTTGTGTCGCTGATGTGTGAGTTTGGAATTCCAGCTCGCTGTGCAATTCCCTGCTTCTGGAGCTCCCTTCATGTTGTTTTGGTGCTACCAGGGTTCGTGAGTGTGACATTCAATTCTGCAGTTATTTTTGTAGCTATCATCCTCTTATTTTTTATCGGGATCCTCTTCAAAGACAGTCTGTCATGATTACTCAACACACAGTTTTGTTTGTGTAGTGACTTAGCAGGTGACATTTTTCTGCTTTCCCTGTATGCACTATAATCTTCAATATGGCACCTCTTCAAGCACTAAACACTCTGGCTACCTTGGTTACGGACCACCCACCATATGAGCAGCAATTATTTGGCCACCTTTGAATTCACTTAGCTCCAACATAATGCATTCACAGCTACATGGAACACTGTTCTGACCATGACCATGAAATATGCCTGGCTATAGAAACAAAAGCATTGAATGAAAATTAATAAATGAAAATAAGCTAAATATATCACAAAAAGAAAGATCTAAATATCAATGGGGAAATGTTTCAAAGGAGTGTCCTCTTTCAGTTACTGGCGAGCCTTAATGTCAAATGGTAACAGCACTGGAAAGGCTATAAGGGATAGAATACAAACAAAGACAGAGATTTGCAAATTTACAACTGTTTAGAAACAGCCTTTTTACAAGAAGAATGAAGCTCTTAGTATATAATTTCCTAGTTCACCCAGTTGTCACATATGAGTCAGAGGTATGGACACTGACAGAATATGGAAATATGCTTTAAGAACCATCAAGCAAAAAATACTATGCAACATATTTTTGCCCAGAAACTCGGGGAGCACACTGGAGGATAGACTTATAACACCGAGCTACAGGTATTAATAGAAGGAAGAGAGATATAGTAACATTTGTCAAATCACAATGAACATGTTGGCTCGGGCACGTGAAGAGAACCGCAAAGGACAGAATACAAAAGGAGATGATGAGAGGTGTGTTCCACAGTACTAGATGAAAAGGCAGACCTAGAAGAAAGTGGATTGTTGATTTAATAAAGAATCTGACCAGTATGTGAGCCCAGGGATAGAAAACAGCTGCAAAAAGAAATGAGAGGCATGAAGGAAAATGGTTGAAGAAGCCAAGACCCATGAAGGGCTGTAGCACTATGGAAGAAGAAGAAGGTTCATTTTGATTCACAAAAATTTAACTGTTATCAATGATTTGACTGTTAGTTTGTGCAAATATGGTGGGAAATGTACAAAGATATAACACTGTCCAAAGAAAAGTTGAAATAAATAAAAGCCTGAGTGTAAGAAAATGCCTGTACATTCATCATCAGTTATTTTAAATCCTAAGTAGCACATCTGGTCTACTGTTGTGTGTCTCATTTCCTGACCTAATTCCATCAGCATTACCTGATTTAAACAGGTTACATTCTACTGTTCTCACTTTATTTTTGTTGATGTTCATCTTAAAATTTATTTTTGAGGCACTATCCATTCCATTCAATTGCTCTCCCAAGTCCTTTGCAATGTCATCAACAAACTTCAAAAGTTTTTGTTTCTTCTTCCCGAACTTTAATCATCTTCCCAAATTTCTCTTTGGTTTCCTTTACTGGTTACTCAGTGTATAGACTGAACGTAATTGGTATTGGCTACAGCACTGTCTCACTTCCTTTTCAACCACTGCTTCTCCTTCACGTCCTTTGATTCTTATAATGAACCTGGTTTCTAAAAATGTTGTGAACAACCTTTCACTCCCTGTAGTTTAACTTGGCTACCTTCATAATTTCAAAGAATGTAGTGTAGTCAACATTGTCAAAAGCTTTCTCTAAATCTACAAATGCTTTCTTTAACCTAAGGTAAGTCATAGGGTCAGTATTGCCTCGTGTGTTCCATCATTTCTCTGGAACCCAAACTGATCTTCTGTAGATTGGCTTCTACCACTTTTTCCATTCTTCTGTAAATGATTCATATCAGTATTTTACAACCATGACTTGCAAAACTGGTGATTCAGTAATGTCCACACCTGTCAGAACCGGTCTTCTTTGGAACTGAAATAATTACATTCTTCTTCAAATCTTATTATATTTCATGTGTCTCATATATCTTGCACACTACATGGAATACTTTTGTCAAGGCTAGCTCACCCAAGGATTACAATAATTCTGATGGAATATCATCTACTCCAATGGCCTTGTTTTGACTTAGGTCTTTCAGTGCTTGTCAAGTTCTTGTCACAGTATCACATCTCCTATTTCATTTTCATGTACTCCTTATTCCCTTTCTATAATATTGCTTTCAAGTTAATTATCCTTTCATAATCCTTCCATAATACCTTCCATCTTTGACGTCTCCCTTCTTTGCTTAGTATTGGCTTGATATCTGACTCTTAATGTTCATACTACTGTTTCTCTTTTCTCCAAATGTCTGTTTAATTTTCTTATAAGTACATCTATATTCCTTCTGGCTATGCCTTCTCATGCAGTCTTGCATTTGTCATTTCTGCTTAGCCATTTTGCACTTTCTGCAAAACTCATTTTCAGATATTTATTTCCTTTCACCTACTTCATTTGCTGCATATTTATAGTCCCTCCTTCTGTCTGTCCAGGAATTTCTACTAGACCTCATCTTTTCACCTTCATTTACTCCTTTCACTGTATCATCTCTCAAAGCCACCAATTCACCTTTTGTTGCATTCCTTTCCCCTCTTTCAGTCAGTTGTTGTCTAATGTATCCTCTGAAACTCTCAACAACCTGCATTTCTTTCAGTTTATCCAGGTCTCATCTCCTTGATTTCGTAGCTTTTTGCAATTTCTTCAATTTCAATCTGCGGTTCATAATCACTAAATTGTGGTCAGAGTTCACATCTGTCCCTGGAAATGTCTTACAGTTTAAAATTTGGTTTCAAAATCTCTACTGTACCACCTATAATCAACCTGAAACCTTTCTGTGTCTCAAGGATTTTTGCATGTATACGTCCTTCTTACATGATTCTGAAACGGAGTGGTAGCAATGATTAAACTTGGTCTCTGTGCAAAATTCTACTAGGCAAGCTTCTCTTTCATTCCTTTCCGCTAGTTCATGTTATCTTACTATTTTTTCTTATCTTCCTTTACCTGCTATCAAATTCCAGTACCCCATCACAACTAAATTTTTGTCCCCTTAACTCCCTGAAAAATTTGTTTTACCTCATGATACATTCTTTCAGTCTCTTCATCATCTGTGGAGCCAGCTGGCATATAAAAACTTGGTGAAATTTGGCTTTGTGTTGGCTACAATAGTGCATTCACTATGCTGTTCATGATAGCTTACCCACATTCCTACTTTCCTATTCGTTATTGCACCTGCTTCTGAATTACCCCTTTTTAATTTTGTGTTTATTACCACACACTCACTGGACCAGAAGTTCTGTTATTCACTGATTAAGGTTATATCTAACTTTAGCCTACCCATTTCCCTTTTTGAATTCTCTACGCTAGCTGTAGGACTGAAGGATCTAACACTCCGTACTCCGACTGGCCAAATGTCAGTTTTAGTTTTGTTCCTCCTGATGAAGACATCCTCCTAATTAGTCTCCATCTGGAGATTCATGTGGGGGACAATTTTACCTTCAGAATATTTCACCCAAGAGGATGCCATCATCATTTAACCAAACAGTAGAACTGCATGGCTGCAGGAAAAATAACAGCTGTAGTTTCCCCTTGCTTTCAGCCATTCACAGCCCAGCAAGACCATGTTGGCTAACGTTACAAGGCTAGATCAGTCAAGCACCCAGACTGTTGCTCCTGAAACTACTGAAAAGGCTGCTGCTCTTTTTTTCAGAAACAATAGATTAGTCTCGCCTCTCTACAGATAACCCTCCTTTGGTTTTGCACCCACAGGATGGCTATCAGTATCGCTCAGGCAAGCAAGCTACTGTGAGGTCTTTGGTTCATGGAGGAGTCAAATCTCTAGCAGAATATGAAAATTTTGATAGGATTACCCTTAAGCTATGTATATTTGTAATCAATCAATAACTCAGTGCATATTTTCTGACAGATTTAAATATGCTGTAGTAACATCCATGTGTAAAACTGAGATAAGCAAAGCACTTTTGATTATAGACCTATTTCACTCTTTCATATCTTTTCAAAAGTTTTAGAGAAAGTGCCCTTTGATAAAATACTGTGAGCTCACTGGGCTATTTTTTGAATGAGTGGAGCTGAGCTCCAGCTATTTTTTGGATGAGGGGACCACTTGTGTGTTCACTGAGCTCCTGTAAATCTCAATATGCAGTGGTTGGACAGACACACAACCTACAATAAATGTGGCTCAGCTATATCTAAGGGAGGTCAGCTGTGTACTGCTGTCACTTGGCTCAAATAATTAAGCATTGATGTGGCTTAGCACAATAGTGAAAATTTATAGAATTAAGCAAAGGTTTTGATATCTGAAGGTTTAAATTCAGTACTTACATTTAATTACAAGTAAAGTATCAAAAAACATGTGCAAAAAGGTGGCCATATAATTCTATAGAGATTTGCATCAGTTACTTAAATGAATCAATTGACAGAGCAGGGCAAAGCAAGCAGAGTGACAAAATAAAGGTTTGAATACTAATGAATCTCAGAGTTTGTAGGTAACACAGTTTCAATAATTTGCACTGTTTTCAAAAGTTCCATCAAACTCATTAAAGACCAAATTAACTGTGATATTGATATCAGTCCTATTATTCACTCGCATAATACAGGGTTATTACAAATGATTGAAGCGATTTCACAGCTCTACAATAACTTTATTATTTGAGATATTTTCACAATGCTTTGCACGCACATACAAAAACTCAAAAAGTTTTTTTAGGCATTCACAAATGTTCGATATGTGCCCCTTTAGTGATTCGGCAGACATCAGGCCGATAATCAAGTTCCTCCCACACTCGGCGCAGCATGTCCCCATCAATGAGTTCGAAACGGTAAGGCTTCTGCTTTAGCCTTTTCCGTAAGATTTTCCAAACCGTCAGCTGTGGTACGTTTAGCTCCCTGCTTGCTTTATTCATCGACTTCCGCGGGCTACGCGTGAAACTTGCCCGCACGCGTTCAACTGTTTCTTCGCTCACTGCAGGCCGACCCATTGATTTCCCCTTACAGAGGCATCCAGAAGCCTTAAACTGCGCATACCATCGCCGAATGGAGTTAGCAGTTGGCGGATCTTTGTTGAACTTCGTCCTGAAGTGTCGTTGCACTGTTATGACTGACTGATGTGAGTGCATTTCAAGCACGACATACGCTTTCTCGTCTCTTGTCGCCATTTTGTCTCACTGCGCTCTCGAGCGCTCTGGCGGCATAAACCTGAAGTGCGGCTTCAGCCGAACAAAACTTTATGAGTTTTTCTACGTATCTGTAGTGTGTCGTGACCATATGTCAATGAATGGAGCTACAGTGAATTTATGAAATCACTTCAATCATTTGTAATAGCCCTGTACTTTAATGTGCCAAAGCAGTCAACCATAATCACACCAAGTCCATAATACAACTACCATGAACACGTGCGGCTTGTCAAACGCCCAATCTTAGCAAGCTTACACACAGAGATCACTGACAACACACCTTTATTATATCAATGGCAGTGATGAAAAGACAACAAGGCCCCTCTGCTTGCTTACTTCCAAGCTTGGTCACATGACTGGCTACTGAGTCAGGTCTGCTACCTCCCTGGGCCACCTTAATGAAAATAATGTGCTTTTCATTTCTTTGTATGTTTTTTTATAAATTTGACAAACATATTATTAAATCTACATAAATTTATACCTTTCCCATATCTAAATAAATATCTATGCTTTATCCTATTCAGCCCACCCTTGTACATTTGTTCAGAAGGAGAAGCACAGAACCTAGTCAAATGCATGTTATTCTGCTTGTTGTAGTAAATGACTCAAAGCACTCAATGACAGCATTGCAGTATCTGCAACAATCCAACATCGTGCGTTCACTCTCATTGATCACCTTCAATATAGTTCCAACTTGGCTTCATGCAATTTTCACCTGTTCAAAAACTTAAAGCACAGCTTTGAAGACTTAACTTTGATAGTGACAAAACGGTGCAAGCAGAGGTGAAGCTGTGGCTCTGTTAATAAAGTCAAACATTCTACAATGATAGTGTCAATAAACTGGTTTTTCATTGGGAGACTATATTGAGATATAAATATGTAAACATAAAGAATAAAGTGTAAAATGTTAAAAAAGTTTGTTTTATTTAAACATCTTTAAGAATTTTCACATAAAAAAATTAAGCACACCCTTGTACATTTGTTCAGAAGGAAAAGTGCAGAACCTAGTCAAATGCATGTTATTCTGCTTGTTGTAGTAAATGACTCAAAGCACATTTCCTAATTCTTACAAACTTAACAAATCATATTTATGTAAATTATTATATCGTAGTCCCTACTGCAATGTCAACATACAGAAGCTAAATAACAGTGTGAATGTATCGAATTCTCTGTTTTACCACAACTGGATTAAATATTATAAATAATTTGTTTAACAAGTTATTTTATTCCACACTGCACAACCAAGTTCACTCAGCAAGTAGCTGAAATCATGACCTATTCATTGCTGTGTCATTTGCATTAATTACATTTTCAATTGCTTATTACTTCAATATAAATAAATAAACATTTAAACTTAAAAAAAACTTCTAACTGAGATGTTGTACAAATGTGGTACTAATTTTATTGTGTTCTAGGGTATCTGGCAATTCCAAAGGTGTCCCTGTATTTTCTGTACTCAAGTGTAGGCCATTTTGACTATTTTAGTGGACATAATATGTCCTTAATGTAACACATCCGGTCAGCAGGACATTTTGGCATTCACTCATTTTGTCACCAGGCCTTTAGCCTTGGGCTTTCTCTAGTTCTGTGCTCTGTATGCAGACCCATTGACCTTGGCAGCTTCACTCATGCTATGGCTCTGTCCAACCTTCCTGGCTTATCTCGCCCACCCATATGCAGCATTATGCTACCTCTCTGCTGCTCGCCTCTATAACCGGTCATCAGATTGACAAAGTTGCTTGTTTTATCACATAACCCCCCCCCCCCCCCCCCCTTGTGTCATATTAGCTTACTTGGTGGACACAAAGTAGCACATATTTATTAATACTCTCAGTCATCTAATTATTGTGCCACAACATTTGTATCGGTTCGTAGTGGTAAATCAGCTTGCGTGTTGCATGCCCATTGTCTATCTTGCATTTAATTCAGCAAGTTAATTTACTTGCACTTATATATATTACTCTATAATCATATCTTATCATGTGTATACTATTCCTAACTGGTCTGCATTATGCTGCACTTTTCACATAACACTTAAATCTGAAATGAGGAAAAACTGAATTTGGTTGAACTATATGGTGATTTTTGGTGTCTGTTGATTGCAGTCCTCAGTCTCTTGAGTCAACATGAGGCATATGTCTTACCAAAATTCATCAGCCCATCAGCAGTTATGTGCACTTATCACCAGCCAAACCATATATCAAAATACAAACAAATTATTCTTCTTTGTCTATCCTTGTCATTGGTACAGGGGGATCTGCTGTATCTGCATCCTACTATTGTATCAGTTCTGATACAATTAACTTTTTTAGAGTATCCAGGAATAATACTATATACTTGTTATTCCTGTCAGACTGTCAATGGACTGACTATTTCAATATCACATCTATCAAACATCACTTTTGGTGTTGGTGTTATAATGAAAGGCATTTTGTCTTATTTTTGGCTATTTTTTTTTTTTTTTTTGACAAATAACACAGTTTCTGATATAGTCATCAATATCCTTCTCCATACTGGACCATGTTCAGTATTTTATAATTCAATTGTATGTTCTCACCATCCCTTGATGACCACCCATGGGTGTGTCATGGAATTGTTGCAAAATTTCAGTATTTTCTTCAGATGTAATCTTCTGCCATTCATCCTCCTTGACTATCACCTTTTCCTCACTGGCATTTGTCATAGTTTCATTATCAACTAACTGTACTTCCCTTATTTCTGATAGTGCATCATTTGCCTGACTGCTTTTTCCCTTGTTGTACAAAATTCCGTAATCATACTCCTCTAATTTCAATCTAAACATCATTAAACATGAGGACAGGTCAGTAATATTTCTCATCCATTGTAGTGGTTTATGATATATACAAATGATAAACCTGTGACCAGATACATATGTTCTGAAATGTTTGACCAGCCAAACTGAGGCCAGTAACTCTCCCTGAATTATAGTATAATTTCGCTCTGCATTGTTCAGAATTGTGGACATATATGCAACTGGAAGGTCTTTTTGGCGGGAAACAGCACCAGTCATTTTGTGGCTGGCACCAGTTTTTATTACAAACTTTTTATAAATATCTGGGTATTGTAATAGAAGGGAGTGAGTAGCTTCTCTCTGAGCTCTTGGAACGCATTCTATCTCGTGATGCCCTATTCATGCTTAACACCTTTTATCAGCAACTCATGTAGGGGTTTTGCCACTATACTATGGTCATTAAGCAAACATCTATAGTACCACATTAGCGTTAGAAAACTTTTTACTGCTTTCATTGTATCGAGCTATGAATCTTTTGCTACTCTGTTAGCTTGTTTGTATCATGTCTTAACCCACCTTCGGTTAACATATGTCACATATATGTGACCTATTGCCATAAAAAGCCACATCTATCCATCTGCAACTTCAAATTGTGTTGCATTAGTCTCTCAAAAGCCTCACCCTATCAGGCTTGTGTTCTTCCAGAGATGGACCAAAAATTACTATGTTGTCTAAATTAATAAACCATTTTTCACCCTGTACACCAATTAGTACTGACTTAATCAATTTTTGGAATGAGGAGGGTGAGGAACAGAGTTCCATTGGCATTCTTTCATACATATAATGCATGTAATGTGTACTAAAAGCTCTAAATTCTTGGTTCTTTTCATCTAACAATGCCTGATAGTATCCTTTAGCCAAGCCAAGTGTTGAAAAATATTTTGCTGTACCTGATGCATCCAGAACATCAACAATACATCAGAGTGGGAAGACAGTAATGTCATTTAGTTTTCTATAATCAGCTACTGCACTCCATTTCTTTTTGCCAGATGCATCAATTTCCTTGGGGATCAGGGGCTTGTTCAAGGTACTACGATATCGTCCTATAGTGTCTGATTTATCTCTTTCTGTAACATTTCTTTTTGAATTTCTGGTATTCTGTTTGGACAAGAGCAAATTACTTGTCCCTGTGCTTTGAGTATCAATTTTACTTTATGCTGAATTGTATCTGTATGTGTCAACTTGTCTCCTGACGGATGAAATAAATCATTATAAGCAGAACACACCTCTAATTACAGAATACTTTTCTATGGCATTGAAATGATCTAGCTGTAAATTCTCTTTTAATAAACTAACTCTCAATTTTTTCATGCTTGAGACCATTTCTAGCCTGTGTACAAGTTGCTTTGGACTAGTGCTAAATTTCAGAACTTTTTCCACTTCAGTACACGACAGCTCAATAGAAACAGCCTCCTCTCATGTATTTACACTACTGGTCATTTAAATTGCTACACCAAGAAGAAATGCAGATTATAAACGTGTGCTCATTGGACAAATATATTATACTAGAACTGACATGTGATTACATTTTCACGCAATTTGGGTGCATAGATCCTCTGGCCGTAATAACGGCCTTGATACACCTGGGCATTGAGTCAAACAGAGCTATGATGGCATGTACAAGTACAGCTGCCCATGTAGCTTCAACACGATACCACAGTTCATCAAGAGTAGTGACTGGTGTATTGTGTCGAGCCGGTTGTTTGGCTCGTTTTCAGTTGGTGATAGATCTGGAGAATTTGCTGGCCAGGGCAGCAGTCGAACATTTTCTGTATCCAGAAAGGCCCGTACAGGACCTGCAACACGCGGTCGTGCGTTATCCTGCTGAAATGTAGGGTTTTCCAGGGATCGAATGAAGGGTAGAGCCACAGGTCGTAACACATCTGAAATTTAACGTCCACTGTTCAGAGTGCCGTCAATGTGAACAAGAGGTGACCGAGACTTGTAACCAATGGCACCCCATACCATCACGCTGGGTGATACGCCAGTATGGCGATGACGAATACACAATGTGTGTTCACCGCGATGTCGCCAAACACGGATGCGGCCATCATGATGCTGTGAACAGATCCTGGATTAATCCGAAAAAATGACGTTTTGCCATTCGTGCACCCAGGTTCGTCGTTGAGTACACCATCGCAGGCACTCCTGTCTGTGATGCAGCATCAAGGGTAACCACAGCCATGGTCTCTGAGCTGATAGTCCATGCTGCTGCAAACATCATCGAACTGTTCATGCAGATGGCTGTTGTCTTGCAAACATCCCCATCTGTTGACTCAGGGATTGAGATGTGGCTGCACAATCCATTACAGCCATGCGGATAAGATGTTTGTCATCTCAACTGCTAGTGATACGAAACCATTGGGATCCAGCACGGCGTTCCGTATTACCCTCCTGAACCCACCGATTCCATATTCTGCTAACAGTCATTGGATCTCGACCAACGCGAGCAGCAATGTCGCGATACGATAAACCGCAATCACGGTAGGCTACAATCCGACCTTTATCACAGTCGGAAATGTGATGGTACGCATTTCTCCTCCTTGCATGAGGCATCACAACAACGTTTCACCAGGAAATGCTGGTCAACTGCTATTTGTGTATGAAAAATCAGTTGGAAACTTTCCTCATGTCAGCACGTTGTAGGTGTGGCTACTGGCACCACCCTTGTGTGAATGCTATGAAAAGCTAATCATTTGCATATCACAGCATCTTCGATTAAATTTTGTGTCTGTAGCACGTCATCTTCATGGTGTAGCAATTTTAATGGCCAGTAGTGTAAAACACTAACTAAACAAGAGCATTTTTGTGCTCCACCACAGCCTCTGATAGGTACTTGCCTTCCTGCAACTCTTGTTTCTCAACTATGTCTTTACTTAGGCTAGTATCTGCACCCTTGTCTTCAGAATCCTCTCCTCATGAGGACCTAAGTTTTTTCTAGCCATCTGGCCTGCCTTAGGCTCTGTAGCTTCCTTTTCTTGTTGATCACACATCGACCTACTGGTACCTTCTTTATGTCACCATTTCTTCAGCTTATTTTTGTTTTGCTAGGTCCTTCGGGAGGCTCAGATCAGAGAACTATGAACTCTACTGCCTTCACACTTTGTAGTTACAAAATCTTTTTGTGACTTTCTAAGCCATTGCCCCTGTGTATTTGCACCTTGTGCTTCTATCTCCATACACAATTTAAAGGGACAGCCCCTAATCCACAGGGTACACTTGGTGTAATCAATTCCTACACCATGTTTTGTGAGGAAGCCTTTACCAATGAAACTGGTATAGGGAATATCAAGTTCCCCTCCTACCAGATGAAACTTAAGTTTCACTCTTAAATCTCAGCTTATTCCAAGATCTAAAACTTCTGTCCAATACATACGCATGAGTTGACTTGTAATACCTTTAATTTTTGCACCTTCTTCAGGTCGACACTCAATCTGGCTTCACAGATACTTCATATTAAACAAGCTAATCTCTGCTCCAGTGTTTAGAAGCAATCTTAACAGACATTCTCTACTCTGTGGGGAATTCAATCATAAAAAAAAACACTTTTATTTTCACAGTTGACTTTAAGTACTTTTCCCAGTTCAGCATAAGGCAACTGCAATCTTATGCTTTTCTGTCATTTCTCTGCTTCTTTTGTATCATAGACAATTCTGCTTTTTCAGTATATTTTCTGGCTATGTGCCCTGGCCTATGACATGTGAAATACACAATTGGCTTTGCTTTCTTAAAGGAACCTTCATGTCCCAATAAGTTGTAACTTTTGCGTCTGAATGGCTCCAGAGTCTTTGACACTTGTGCATGCTTGAGCTCATTCTGTTTGATGAATTCTTTTCTCAAGTGGGCAGTCTCATGCTAAATGCCCTGCCTTGCCACATGCTTTGCACTTAATATTACTTCTGCAGTCCTTAGATGTATGCCCTACATGTCCACATGAGAAACACTTAATGATAACTTTCCCCACTTTGTCCTGATGATTTTTATTATTAAATCCTTTTTCTTTGGTAGATATAACTGCCATTTTTTCTGTGATTGATACTCCCATAGCCTCACATAGGGTGATAAGATTGTCCATGTGCAATCATCATACATTCTTTGAATGATTTATGCTTGGCTTATTTTTCCTACTAGTGACAAAGATCCCACCAGTTCTGATTCTGGCATTGCACCATGAACAGCATCACAAAATTGATGTTGAAGTGAATCTACCTTACTTCTGCAGTCGACAACTGGTCAGGCCTTTGATTGTCTACTGGAATCATCTAACAGGCATAAAAGCCCAATTTACACTTACATGTGTAATTTTCTAATAAAACGTGGCTTACTTCTTCCCATGTGGAAGATAATTCATGCATGAGGAATTTACTCTGTCAGAGCTCTTTATATGGATTTTTACAAATTTTAAGGTTATTGGATGGTCTGCTTCATGCGTTAGTCCACGTTATTTATAAGTTCCTTTAATGTGAACTTTGTACCATTGAAAGCCTTGGGAATGAATTTAAGGGCATCATGAATATAAATGTTAGCTATTGCTCAACTTTGGCAAAAGCAGTGTTGACTGTGGCCATAATTTACTTTTATGCTAATGAGCTGTGCATTTATGAATTGAGATTGTGCTGCACTATGTGTCTGCTGTGCTGTGTGGGTGTGCACAGCTCCCACGATGTGATGTTGCCCTCATCTGTGTTGTGTTGAGCAGGATTGCCTGCCGAGCTGCTACTCACTGCCCTTAGCCTGCCTGGCCACTGCTGAAGGACACCTCACACTCTTCACCTCTGCACCTCAATGCCTCTGCCGCCATCACCCACTGAGTCCTTGTCGTGGCTGTCCTCTCTGGACCATGACTGCCACAAATCCCTTAAACTTTGTCTGACAAACAATAGAACAACTTATAATATTAACCTTTACCACTGAACATTCATGGTGCCTGTTTAAAATACTGTGAAATTGACGCTGCTAAATAAAATGTCCAATACTCAACTTGTTCTACAGAAGCTTGAAAAATTTCCTGGACCTTCCGTTAAACCGAGGAAAGTGCTTGCTCCAGCATTATGAAAGAATGTAGATGCTTGTTACATTCTGTTCCATCCTGAGTTGTTTTCCTGGACACTTGATTATTTTGTGGTTTGTTTTCAATTAATGACTAGTCGCACCACTGGTGTATGATATATTGGGAAGGTCATAGTGCACCAGATAAATTGAGTAATTGTGGTTTTTAATGGAAGTGTGAAGAGAGATAGGCAAGTTTTCTTGAGGAAGGTATCTATAACCTACATTTGCTCAGATTTGTTATTCCTATGTTATTGGTAGCTTGTTACCACATGACTACCACAGGATTTGAAATTAATGTTTTGGTTACATTGGTATAATGTATTTCTACTGAGCTACAATTTTTTGACCGTTTGAACTAAACCTAAAATACCCTGGTGTGAAAAACTTGAGGACAAACATAACTTTCACATTTTGTGTCACTGCAAAGTAACATAGCTCAATAAAACTTAGGTCCATACATAGAAAAAACTGATACAGTAGAGTACAGAAACATCCAATGTGACAAATGGAAATGATTCTTTTATTTAAAGACAATAATTACACAGAAGTCACTATGGTTTACAGTAGTCTTCTGGACATTACAAAATGTGGGACATGGTTCTTAGTAGGGTGTGTGATCACCATGCACAGCAGTACACGCTCTCCCTTGTTGGCCACAAGGTTTCTAAGGAGTTTTTGAGGTAGGGCAATCCATTCTTCCACCAGAATGGTTGACAACTGCTGGATGGTTGTCGAAGCATGTGGACACGCTGCAACACCTCTCCCCAGTGCATTCCACATGTGCTCAATGAATGGGCTCGGGGTGCAGGCAGACCGGTCCATTTAACGAACATCTTCTTGTTCCAAGAGCTCCTCCAACTTCACTATTCGACGTGGTCACACTCTGACAGCCATAAAAACAAAGTTAGGGCTGAATGTATCCCTGAAAAAAGCACATGGGAAGGAGCATAGTGTCACAATATTGATGATCAGTGACAGTGGCGTGTTGAAAGATTTGGAGATCAACATTATTCAACATTATGTGTCCCCACACCATAAGATCTAGACCATCAGAAACATCATGTTCAACAACGTTCCTGAGTGGATTATATGTTCCCAACTCTCATCATATGGGGGTATGTCCAGAATCACTATTGAGACTGAATTTGCTCTTATCCACGAAGACCACACAACCTCACTCCTTGTCGGTCCATCCCCACTCTATGGCACCTTTGCAAATTGTGCTGCCGAGGTGCAGGTGTCAGTGGAAAATGCTATACTGGTCACTGGGTGAAGAGATCACCTCCATGCTCTCATCATGCAACTATGGAGAGTGAGATGGCATGCCTTGCAGTCCAGTTAAATATGAGTGCAACTGCACCTGCTGTTTGAAATTGGTCCCTTCTTGTCTATCACACAACATAGTGGTCACCTGGTGCTGTAGCTGACCACGGTTGACCATCTCTTCTCTTTCGAGCAGCAGTGCCTGTGGTTTAAAAGGCTTCCCATGCACATAAAACAATGCTGTGAATAATACCAAACTCCTGGGCTACACTTGTCACACTTCATCCTTTGTCCAGTTTTCTGACAATTCTTCCCCGTGTGAAGTCGGCCAAATGTTGTCTCCGGGCCACGTTGTAATGAAAAACACAGTGTGACATAACTGCTCACTAACTCACACACACTGTCTTTTCCCATTTCTTCAACTGGCTTGTGTTGTGGGGCCAGCCACATTTGGCACTTCAGTCACACTGACCTCATGCCATGTGATGTCCAGCTTTCTGTACAGGATTGGGAAGAATCTGGCAACATGCTGTCACACTTTCATTCACTTCCACCAAGCAGTTAATAGGTTATGCTGCTTTACCTAGCTCATCCTTGACTTTTGCAATGCAGTGTATTTAGAGTTACATTTGTAGTATAAGGGGCAATCAAATCATTTATGTTTGAGGGTGTTGCTGCAGCATGTATTCAGTGTGGTGTGATTTCAATGTGGGTATATAAGAACCAGCATGCAGGCAAGGGATTAGTGTGCCATTCATACTTTTCAAATGTGCATATGGTAAATGCAGAAATGTGAACTATGACAAGTTATTACTGAACAGGACCAACAGGCTGTTATTCTTTTCTTGGCTGCTGAAGGACAAACACCAATAGACATATATCAGAGAACGAAGAATGTTTATGCAGCAGCATGTATGTCGAAAACCACAATTGTGGAATTATGTGCCAAGTTCCGTGCTGGATGCAGTTCAGCACAAGATACTGGTTGATATGGAAGGTCAGCCTCATCCATTATGGATAAGTGAGAGACACTTGAGCTTCCAACCTATCGTCCTGATCTCTCCCCATGTCGTCATCACACTTCGGTTCCTTTTAAAAAGGGCCTTGAATGGTTGATGATCCCTGTTGGGCAAGAAAGTTCAGTAGGCTGTTACGGACTTCTTCATGCAGCAGGACAAGGTGTTTTACCAACCTGGTGCATTGGTGGAATGACTGCCTCAATGTTAATTGACATACTGATTCTGGACTGTACCACCTTAAAACTTTTTGATTGCCCCTTATGTTATAGAGAATTACCATTTACTTTCTTTTTCCTCATTTATTTGCTTTGCTAATGCATTTCTGAAAGACAGAGGAGGCACAGATAGATTTACATTTATTATGATGCATAGCAAGTTCTTTTGCAGGGCCATACCAAATGTGTGGCAAGATAGGCCCCTAACAAGGGCACAGGCACAAGAGAGGGCATGACAACTGAAAGGAAGAAAGACAGTTTGAAAATTAATTGAGAGATAAACACATGTTCTCTTACCCCTTGTGTTTCAATGAGAAGAAGCCTGTCCCTCGGCCCTCAACTGTAAATGTACGCTGTTGTCTCAATATCATTTTAACAATGTCAGTTCATTCAAGTAGTATCATAAAAAAATAACTATATTGAACAAGCAGATATTGCTAACATATTCTCAACAGTGGGCTTGGTTCCCACAATTGCCATCTACACAAATCACTCAAGGTCAACAATGGAGTTTCTGCTTAACTTTGCTATGGTGTTATAAGATCTCAGAGGTTAGCAAACAGGTGTTAAGCAAATATGTTATTTAACTGAAGACTTTTGATTTTAGTCACTTTTTGCCAACTGAAGACTGGAGTGTGCTTCGAAGTATCTGACAGTATAATATAAGTCAAATAAAAAACAATCTGGGGACATTTGTCCCAGAGTGACTGAATATCTTTGACATGAGCAGTGGAAGCTCTTGGGAACCTGGCAACACAAAAAGGGTGTGAGTAGAGGAATGCAAATGACTGGATTAGTGCTCTGTTTAATAAATAGCATTCTCATGATCTGTGTATGTTGACTCTATTGATGGCTTACTACCATTGTAGTATCCCACATCTTTCATTGGTGGTACCACATCAACTGTGAATATCCACAAATTCATCTCAGAACTTGATCCTGCATACCACGTAGTGACAGTCTGGCCATGGTACACTTCACCACCAGGTACCACACCTACATCAATGGACTCTGTTCACAGGACTGCAGAAAAGGGTCAGTGTGGACAGTGTGTGAATCCAACTGTAAAAACTGAGAGCACAAATAATCCATTTTTGTTCTGGGAAGCCAACAGTGGCACAACGCTGCATCAAAAATTATGGCATATGATGAACCACTTAATTGACACTAAAAAAAAAAAAAAAAAAAAAAAATGCTGCCGTGTCATCCTCAACCCTGGATGCAGATATGGAGGGGCATAAGGTCAGCACATCGCTCTCCCAGCCGTACGTCAATTTCTGAGACTGGAGCCGCTACTTCTCAATCAAGTACCTCCTCAGTTTGCCTCACAAGGGCTGAGTGCACCCCGCTTGCTAACACCGCTTGGCAGACCGGGTGGTCACCCATCCAAGTGCTAGCCCAGCCTGACAGCACTTAACTTTGGTGATCTGACGGGAACCAGTATTACCACTGCGGCAAGGTTGTTGCCTCTTAATTTACTCAGACCCAATGAATTTCACAGACTCCTTTGAGTGCCTTCTCAGTTCACATCATCCACCTCTTCTACACTGTGCAATGTATTTCAACATTCACAATTCACCATGCAACAACCAACTATGCATGAACAGTCAGCAGCTTCTTGCCTCACACTCTTCACAGACACAGTGCGACCATCAGTTAATTGACATGTGCGGGTGGTGCTCAGCTCAGATTACCACTTTTCAACACCATGAATCCAAGTTTGTAGTTCGCAATCATTGAGCACATTTTTTAGACATTAGTGCAAACCAGCACTACACAGCCGTCATTTCACCACCACACCCAGTCTTTTAATTTCTTTTTATTTCTCTCTCCTTTCCGCTACTTCCCCCCCCCCCCCCTCCTCCCCCCCCCCCCCCCCCCCGCCCGCCTCCACACCTTCTTTTCTGCCCTCTGTCTAAACTGCAGCACTTCACTGTCCACCACTTCCACCATACTATCCCTCCCCCTCTCCACCCCAGCCTCCTCCTTACCCCCACCAAGTCGCCACTCTCATCATGCACTGGTGCTACTGCTCACAGTGTGGCTTCAGTTGTCTGAGACTGCAGACGTGTGTGCAAGTTGCATTTGCGTGAGTGTGTGTGTGCATGCATGTGTGTCTATTGCTGACAAAGGCCTTAATGACCAAAAGCTATAATTGTGTGAATCTTTTTGTTGTGCCTATCATGACTCGGCATCTCCGCTATACGGTAAGTAGCAACTTTCTTTCTCTAATATTGTTACATTCCATCTTGGATTTTCCATTGTTTGGTTTTTTAGACAACTGGTATTTTTAGTGATCAATTGAAGCACATGCATCTGATCAGCCACCTGGCAGGCCACTCAGAACTAATTTATGATATCATCAAATTGCCTCCAATGCAGAATAAATATGAGATGGCCAAAATGGCACTGTTACAGAGACAATCCTGCAGGCCGGAATAGAAGCTTCAAGAGGTCATGTACAAGATCAAACTGGGTGATAGTACACTGCCACATCTCTTGTGCAGCCTCTGTACCTCTGATTAATCAAGTTACTGACACACCTACAGCTCACCATAATCGTGAATGAGACAGAGCCGACCATGTGGTTCTTGGCTATGGCTGACAGAATGTTCACTGTCATTTGCCACAGGTAAAAAGTAACAGCATCCCAATATTCAACTCTGATGTGTGCAGTGGATCTTCACCTCCTGTGCTGCAAGAATCCATCTGACCAGACACACAGGCCCACAATCCCTGCAGACTGCAGTAGTCCTCACTGCTTGCGCAGCAGTGTACACCAACACTCAAAGCTACACATGACAACAGTGCCATTCAACCTACACTAGCTACAGGTCCTGCTGCCTGCTGGTATCATACACAATTTGGTGACACTGCACACAAATGTCAGGACTATTGTGGCTACCCAACTTCACAAACAGGTTGTAATAGTTACTCTGGCCCATGACATCCCACCAAGTTGTCTCCAATCCACTAGTATATCTACTAGCTGTTGCCAATTTATAAATAATCTAGTATTCTTGCACGAGTTCTCTAACGATTCATGACAGCAGATTGTTTTAAATGTTGCTTAAACAATTATTTAGGCCTGCTTGTCACAAGAGTCTTTTGGCACTCTTTTATGAAGCTGGTGTCAGCTAACACATACGATTGAGCACTTGTTACCTTTACTCTGTCCATTATCACTGTAGGACTAAGTAGTTATTAACGAAAAAAAAAATGACCTTATCACACATTTACTTGTACAAATGAAGTGAGCCCTACCAAGGTTATCCTGTGTCTGTATCCTGTGACTGTGACAGAACATAAAGCTGTGACAATCTTCCCACCCTCCTTGCACCCCCTAAATCTACCTTTTGCGTTTTTTTTCACAAACTTTATAATTTTTTAAGTAATGTAATAAAGATGAACTATAATGACATAAAACATTGTGCACAGCAAATTAAATGCATTCACTGAAGCAAATAATGGAAAATCTGGGATGGCATAATGACAATATTATGAAAGAGACACATTGCTACTCACTATATAGAGGAGACGTTGATTCGCAGACAGGCTCAACAATAAGACTACTAAACCTATGAGCTTTCAGCCAGAAGGGCTTCTTCTGAAATAGACAACACACACACACACACACACACACACACACACACACACACACATGTTCACGTAAACACAGCTGACTCTCATGACCACTGTGTCTGGCTGCTGGGGTCAGACTGCAGTCTGGCTGGCAGCTTACATGTTTAGTAGTCTTTTTGTTGTGCCTGTCTAAGAATCAACATCTTCACTACATGGTGAGTAGCAACCTACCCTTTTCATAGTATCATCACTGAAGTAAAAAATTACAAAGCGTATAAACTTCCTGAAAGAACTGAAAGTAAAACAAAACATATATATTATAGGGTGATCCTAAATTGGTTTTATAACTTCACTTACATTATAATTTTATTGAGATGAGTTAGACTAGTGTTTACGGTGCCATTTTGTAACATTATGAGTATGTAGGTGAGTGATTTGGCCTTCTTGAATTGGTAGAAGGTAAGGTGAATTTGCTTCTGGGGGCCTGGGGCTCAGTGCACGGGATGGCCAGCCCATCCAAAGTGCCATGGCTGGGCAGGTCACACTAAGCAGTACAGGTGAACCATGTGCAAGGGTGTCAGCAAAGGGGTGGATGTGGGTTGGCCCCCAGTATGGGGAATTTTGATGACAGACTGTCACTTAAGAGGACAGACAACACTCCGAGAAATGGCAGAGCATCAGACAATCCTAAAGATGGCTAAGTTACAGCTTTATGAACTTTGACAATAAACCACAGTTACACATTAAAGTAAATCTGAATGAATTTGTAATCTCAGAAAAATGAGGCACAGCCAGTGACACAACAGTATTTCAGCATCTTTAGAACTACAGAAGTTAATATTTCACAGTGAATTAAACTTTCCACAATGAACCCCTGAATTAACCACTTTTAAACACTTCATGCGATTTCAGTATTCAATACCTCAGATGATAGCATTGCACTATAGCTATGAACTCTGAAATCTAAATACCTGCATCTATTTTATTTCTTGATTTATTATTTTTTTAAATCTTTTAGTTATGAAAATGCTTGTCAGAACATTGTATCTTCCACAACTATGCAGCAATTGAATACGGCATGAATATCTGACATTTTGTCATACTTGTGGATTTATTTAATGAACAGTTTACTATTTTACCAGTAACTTTATTTAAATATTAATTATAATTGATAATACAGAATCATGGTAATTGAGGAAGTGGTCAGTCATATGTGTTAGCTGACATCACCTTTGTAAAAGAGTGCCAAAAGACACTTCCAACAAGCAGGCCTAAATAATTGTTTAAACAATATTTAATGATAATCTGTTGTCATTTCTCATGAGTGCAATTGTGCAAAAATACTGGCCTATTTATTTACTGGCAACCCTTTATTTATATTTATCTGAGTGTGACTGAATGTTTATAATATTTCCTTATTTAAATATTGTTCTAATATATTAGTTTGGTGTGGAAGAGGTCATGTTGAGTTAAATCATGTCTGTAAAGCTTAAGGACAATGAAATCGTGGGGAGAGCCTTCAGGCAATGGAAAAGCAGATAGTAGCAGAACGTTATGGGAGGCAACTGTTGACTAGGCTTTTTGAGTGCAGAGGTCAAGGGAGTGATTCGAGCCACTTTTACATGAGTTGTGGATGGAAGCAGACCTGCCTGTGGTAATTAGTGGTACTCAATCATGGAGGTGTTCGATTCTGGACAGTAAATGGCTCCTACCATACTGTAATTTCTGAACGGATTTTATATTTCAACAGGTCTGAATGTGATCCAGGGAACGAGTTACGCTTTGTATTGTGTGTGATAATTTTTAAATCATCTTGAACTCTGACCTGTTTTGAGCTGGTGAATATTTTATGTACCATGATTACAAAATTGACTTAGTTTTCACATATCTTTGATGACTATTCAATTTTTTGGGAATTTGGCTACAAGATAATGCTCTCAACACAATTATACTGCATTTGATAATAGTATTTTCTGACTGTATTTTAATTGAATGTCATAGAACCAGTTCATGTTTATTTCAGATGTACTTTCTTGAATAAACATTATTCAACATAATTCTCAGTCATCTACATCAATTACAGACATTAGAATATAATGCTTCTTATTAAATTATTCATTCAACTTTTATTTTGTATTTCAGTGTATTTACCTAATTCACAACTCCAGCCAATGAACAGACTATTTGAGTGCAGGACCACAGCAACAGGTTATTATTTGCAGCAAATTAGCTACAGGACATGAAAGCTGAAATGCCCGGTTTGATACAATGGCTTTATTGTGCTATTCTTTTTAAATGGAGCCATGCGTAGCCCAAGTACCTGAAGTATGAGTAACCACAGGTAAACATGCAACTGGTTTTTTTTGTAAAGGATGCTGTGTGGAAAAGCAACAACACTAGTAGTAACCATTAGGCACCATCACAATTGAAGTTTTCTTGTCCGGGATATGAGTCTCATCCCTTTAGAATTGCAATTGTAATTTTAATACTTTACAATATTCTGCGATTCCAGTCCCAAATCTATTGCATGATAGGCTCTGAGCATAAGTTTTTGCAGCAGTTGTGTACATGATAATCAGTAGCAGAAGTTAGGTGTGGGGAAGTTGAAACTTAAAAATAGATGAAGAAGCTATGAGGAGGCTGCAGAGTTTGAGTCTCCAGTGTCCAGCGCCAGTGGAGACTTCAGTGGTGTGTGAGCAACAGCGGCTGCACTGACCACATCAGCATCAACACTGCGGGCAGCAGCAGTACAGCAGAGGCAGTCAGCATGACCAATACGTTAAGTATTGGAGCCAATAGCATTAATATGTGTGAAACTGCATGGTCATCATTAGTGACAGAACTTCGAGTGATTAAGCAATCACCCAGCATGTGTGTATCAGGTAATGTTAGTGAGCCAGTTAGTCCAAAATGTGAATGAGGTAGTGTGGACAGAGACAATATTAGAGGGGCAAATAGTTCAAAACCAGAAAGGGAGATGTAATTGTGGATTATTCAATGGCATGGCTAAGGGAATTTCTGCAAAATTTGAACTCTAAAATGGCATATTTCAAAATTTGAACTCTAAAATGGCATATTGGTTGCAGAGATAGGCCCAATAAAAACAGAGATAGGTTCAGTAGAGGCAAATGTAGCAGAAACAGTAAAAGCTGTGGTAAAGAAAATTAAATCAGATGGAAAAGGGATGATTGAGCCAAAATTAGAAGCTATAAGGGTAGATGCAGGAAAACTTTTTGAGGATGTTGGCCTTGTTAACACCGGAGTCAATGTTGTAAAAAAAGATTTTGGGGACAACTTGGAAAAGATAAAGGACAAGCTGGGTGGAAGCGACCACTAAATTGGTTCATAATTTGTCAGGTAGAGTGGTAAAATGTGAGAAAGAGGTGCTTAAGAACAGAAAACATTTCGAAATCTTACTAATCAAACAAGCTGCGAAGCATGAACAGCAGTTTAAAGACATGAGGGCAGAATTAAATTCTTTAGCAACACATTAGGCTCCTGATAACTGTGCCAGACGCTGTACATATGGTAGGGAGCAAGGTGTTGTGGTGGTCATCTAATGCAGCTGTACTGTACATATGAGGTAAGAGATAATGGACAGAGTAAGGGTAACAACTCATCGTATAGTTGAGTTGTAAGTACATAAGTATTTGAGTTTGAAGTACATAAAGAAGGCTGATAATAATGCTAAGCTTTCAGTGCAACCCTTCCTCAAAACTAACAGAATACATAACAGACACTGCCAGGGCAATGTAGCTGTGCTTCCAATATTTATATTCCACCAAGACCTTTCCATTACAGTACTTGTTCTACATTATAATGTGCTTTTTCTTGTAACATATGAGACACAGAAACAAATTCCCCTCTTGATGCAACAGACTGATGACCTTTGGTGCATATCTGGTTATTACCAGAATACTTCACTAGTTTGTTGCAGTGCATTGACTTTTGATATCGATATCTTCAATGCTACCACAAGGGAACCAATGAACTGTTTAAGTTTTGAAGCCTTGGATGCTGTCTTTGATTTGTCAATTTTTTTCTATGCAATGTAGAAACAGGACATTGCCTCACCAAAGTTGTCTGTTGTTCACAACAGTTAATGCACACTTGCAAGAAGAACGATCCTGTGCTTCTTTTGTACAATGTTTGACACATTTCCCATAGTAGAGTGTCATTTATGTGCAGATGTCATACAATCAATTTCAAAAACTTCTAAGACGTTGCATAGTATCTGGGACATGCAGGCATGCCTCCAGGTAAATAAATATCACCTAAATATGTTCAGGTAAGCTGAATAAACTAAAGGTAAACATAAATGAAGAAACCCTCTCCAGATTTCTAACAGCTCTTTTTCATATTGCATCTGCTGCTCCTGGTCTCACAGTAGCGTTCTTGCTTCCTGAGCACGGGGTCCCGGGTTCGATTCCCAGCGGGGTCAGGGATTTTCACTTGCCTCGAGATGGCTGGATGTTGTTGTGTCGTCTTCATCATCATCACTCATCCCTATTACGGTTGGAGGAAGGCAGTGGCAAACCACCTCCACTAGGACCTTGCCTAGTACAGTGGTGGGGGTCTCCCGCATCGTTCCCCTATGCTCTGTCAAGGAGTATGGGACTTCATCATTATTATTTCATATAGCAGCTTATATTAATTAATGATTTTGATTACTCACTCTTCCTATAATGCCACGGTATCTAGAGGGATGATATCTCCAGATCATTTAAGTGTGTGATTAGAATTTAGGATGCTGTGTAGCTCGGCATCTATATTTTCCGAGTTTCTTTAATAGGTTTGTCACTTGTTCAACAACGGTAATTTGAATCACAACCACAGCAATTTCATAATCTTTATACAATCAGAATTTGTTGACTGTTCCTGCTACATCACTGCAGATGTCTTTGGATGATAACCAAAATGTTTTGATATAATTTTGTCCGTAACATTGTAGTTTTCATATGTTAATGTATTTTGAATCTGATATATATTTCACAAAAAATGTTTGCTTCATTTGACACCTGTGCTATGTCTACATTATGCCCTGTGTACCATATTTACCAGTTATGATCAGTGCAAGTCATTTGCGGCTGGAAAAATACTCATTCATAAAATTCGTTACTTCCTTTCTGTAGATAATTTAGTGACCTTATCCTATCTTTCAGTTGTACATTATTACTCTTTCTCTTTGTTTCTCCTGGTTTCCAACATTTCAGACTGCTTCACTTTTACTATCAGTGTTAAACATTATCTTATAGTTGTATTACTTTTTGCAGTGAGCAATAAATCTTTGTGTAACAATGATAAAAAGTTTAGAAATTCTGCCTCACTATAGTTTTATTTTGTGAAACTGAGATATTTAAGGGTCTAGGTGGACATTTTAACACCTACTGTTACCTACTTGTTTTTATCGGACATCAATACTGGTAATACTACTGCACATTACTAAACTTCATCCAAATAGGTCTTGGAAGACCCTAACTGTACTAACTGGCTGCTGTGTCGTCCTCAGCCTATAGGTGTCACTGGATGCAGATATGGAGGGGCGCGTGGTCAGCACACTGTTCTCCCGGCCATTGTCAGTTATCATGACCGAAGCCACTATTTCTCAATTAAGGAGCTCCTCAACTGGCCTCACAATGAGTGAGGGCACTCCATTTGCCAACAGCGCTCAGCAGACAGGATGGTCACCCATCCAAATGTTAGCCAAGCCTGACAGTGTTTACTTCTGCAAATATACCCACAAAGATCAGATTAAGCAATATGGGAAACTTATAGAATTTTGTGATTACATTGTTCACTCTATACACTTTCTCCCAGCTTTGGATTAACAATACTTTTGAAGTTCTCCCAGCTTTGGATTAACAATACTTTTGAAGAAGTCTGAATTTTAAATTTGAAAAGGTTTTCTTGTAGGAATGTAGCTTTTAATTTTATTACCTGGGCAGCGTGATCAGAGTGTCCAAGATTTTTTACAGGAACATCAATACATTTCATTTCTGCATCTGTAATCACATGATCAGTTACATGTGCTGAATTTTTAGATGTCCTTGTTGCACTATTAATTAACTGTGGTCTGCCAAAAACTTTGAAAAATATTATCACGATATTACTGATTTCCACTATATCTGTGTTCAAGTTGCACATAATGTGATTTATTTTTGGGAGCTAATTTGTGGCACTTAAAGTGTACCACAAAACACAGTGTGAAAGACCACTCACTCAGAAAGCAGGGATATGATTCCTATGCCACATAGTGTTTACTTGGAAAAAATGTGCAGTGCAGAGTATACCCTGTTAAAGAGTATGTAATATAAAGACCACCAGATGGAAAAAAAGCAGATTGAAAAAAATCAACTTTTTGTACCTATTTCTTTATGAATTCCATTTGGATCCATAGTTTCTGCTTGTCTTGGTACAAATCAGTGATTTCTGACCAAAATAAATTGTGTAATATCTTGCCACATATTTCTTCGTGTTGAACAGATAAGACAGTTCCTCAACCATTTGTTAAGAGTGGTCACCTTTGTTCTCAGTTATGTGGGGGCAATATGTCAGATACTTGCTCCAGTTTTCGTGTATTGGCCCACACAGCAGTTCTTGAGTGAGCACATTGGACATTCTGCTGGCAGATGAATATGAATAGTAGCTGAAATAATCAAATATATGTCATTTGCCTATGCTGATACCAGGCAATGTGGCGCAATGGCTAGCACACTGGACTTGCATTTGGGAGGAAGACGGTTGAATCCATCATCTGGCCATCCTGATTTAGGTTTTCTGTGATTTCCCTAAATCGCTCCAGGCAAATGCTGGGATGGTTCCTTTGGAAGGGCATGGCCGACTTACTTCCCTGTCCTCCCCTAATCCAATGAGACCGATGACCTAGCTGCCTGGTCTCCTCCACCAAACAAACCCATGCTGACAAAAAGTTTTCCAACCTTCTACACTATACTTCACCATGACATTCATCACTGCATAACAGCCATGATTATTTCAACATAGGCTTCTCATAAAAACCAATGAATGGGAAGCCCTATTTGGGTTATTGTTTGATCACAATCTACAGCTGAAACATACAATAAACAAGAACAGATCTGTAAAAAGATTATCTGAAACAGTTTCTTTCTGAAACATCTCACAAATATAGTAAAACTCCCTGTAAACAATATATTATGGAGTAACAGACTTGGATTTGCAATAGGAGATTATAATTTGGGGTCGTGCACCTGCAGCCTTCATAGATCAGATATTCAGGCTTCAAAAAAGGACAGTTAGAATAATTGTTAATATATGCAAACATCAGTCCTGCAGCGACTATTTCATCAAGTATAATTCACTGACTGTACTCTTTGTATGTCCTTGAAGACAATTACCGCATGTCTGTAAACAACATTAAAAAGCAGTAATTCTGCTGGATATGGTGGTGTTTGTAGCAGAATACTAAAATCTTGTCATGTTCTGACAGAAGTACTCTTAAGCTACCTTTGTAATCAATCAATAACTCAGTGCATATTTCCTGATGTACTTAAATGTGATGTAATAACATCCATCTTCAAAACTGAACGTATGCAAACTGCTTATACTTACAAACCTATATAATTCCTTCCAGTCTTCTTAAAACTATCTGAGACAGTGGCCTATGGTAGATCAATGACTCGTTTAACTTATTATAACAGGTTCACCACATCTCTGTTTGGCTTTGGTAGGGAATTCTGCACACTGAACACAATAAAAGATTTCACATATGAAATACCAACAGGAGCTACACGGATTTATTTAGCCATTAGATGTAAATCAATTGGTACATGTTGTATCAGATTTTGATTATAAAATAACAGTTATATATTGTGTTCTACAACTTAGCGCATTTATAGCACACATTGCAGCATTATTCATTTCTTTTTTACAGTGTATTTCCCTTATGTTTAAATTTGCTTACATGCGTTTATGTTGTTTCCTGAAGCGAAAGGCCTTCTTCATTTCCCTTCCCCATCACATTTTTGAGTTTTCCTTGCAATATTCAGAAATTATTTAAGGAATAAAATGGTTTTTCCTCCAGCATTTCTCTGATGTGTCCTTAAAAGGGTTAATGTTCCTTGTTTGGTTGATACTGATTGGATGTAACTGAATAGATGTATCCCCATGCATGTTACCTTTATATAGACTTGTTACCTTCATATAGACTTGTGCTGTATCAGATTGCTCTGTTTCCAACAACTTTTTGTTTCATGCTAATGAACCTCTTCGTTTTTCTTACAATTATTAATGTTTTTCTTAGTGTGTACTAGTATTTTATGTATATGAACACTTGTTAGTGTTAAAATGTTTGGGACATTAAATTTTGATCTGCAGCGTGTTTGTTGTTTGACATTGGTCTGTATGTGTATAGCCCTTTTCTGCACAATGAGTACCTTCATATGTACTAAGCTTTCTCATATTTCTATTCTAAATGATATTATTGATTCAAAGTGAGCAAAGTAAAACATTTTGAGGACTTTACAATTTTGGCTAACTTCTGCAGTGCATAGCAGCCTGAACTTTACTTACTAATATGTTAATTTATCCTCAAGGTGGATACCCAGAACTTTTACAAATGGTACTTGTTCAAGTTTGTTTTCCTCAATTTTTAATACTACCTCATTATCTTTGGTAACTGTTTTTAAAGCTCATGGTATTCTTCTTTTTCTTTTTTTGTACTTTATTATTTCTAAAACAGTTTTCTAAGTCTGCATAATAAACCTTCAGCTGCATGTGTAGCTTCTTCTATCCCCAGTAGGTCATTAATGTAATTTTCCGTTGACTTCACTAATGCCTTCAATTATGTGGATTACAAAATTCTACTTAGCAAACTAGTGTTATGGCATTAACAGAATTCTTGCTGCACGGATGGAATCTTACCTCCATAACAGGAAGAAATTAACAGATTCTTTCTCATACATGAAAATGACCTCAGAATGTGGGGACATAACATGTGGAGTTCCACAAGGATCAGCACTTGGAGCACTGTGGTTTCTAGCCTATGTAGGTTAGATTACATTCAGTTTTCATTCCATAGACCCAAAAAGAGATGATTCTCGTGGGTGTGGAATGTATCAGAAAGTACTACATAAAAACATTCAACATCCAAATGTAATACTCACTTCCCAGGTAATTTTTCAGGAGATTGCCAAGATACGTGAAAGCATTACATTAAACTGGAACTGCTAATATTTACAGAATTAATACACTGTCAGAATGAAACATAGTTATGTACTTTTAATAAATTTATCTTACACAAAATACCTAATCATGGTTGTTGTGATCAAGTGCTGTCAAAACTGAAATCTAACAGACATCTTTACTTAAGCTGGTCTAACAGTCCCTGTTAAGATATCCATATATAGAGTAGGAGGAATTTGTGATGTTCACCTGCTTTATTTCTTTGTTGATAGTCCCCAGTGTTGATGTACTGCATTCTTACACTAGCTGAAAAATGGTGGTTGAAAGTTCAACACTGACTACTGTAAACGATGTAGCCAACAGTTGCACAATTGCATTTCACAGTTCTTTACTTTCACTGTTCACAACCCCCCCCCCCCCCCCCCCCCCCCTCCCCTCAAATATTACACAATTATATGGCCAGGACATGTTCTGAGGCATCAAGGGATCACCAATTTAGTATTGGAGGGCAGCGTGGAGGGTAAAAATCGTAGAGGGAGACCAAGAGATGAATACACTAAGCAGACTCAGAAGGATGTAGGTTGCAGTAGGTACTGGGAGATGAAAAAGCTTGCACAGGATAGAGTAGCATGGAGAGCTGCATCAAACCAGTCTCAGGACTGAAGACCACAACAACAACACGGCCAGCTCACAATTGGTAAATGTTGATAAGCCTCATTAATAGGTTGCAAGCAACATCAGCATACTGCTACAATAGTTTGCTGTTGAACAACTATGAGCAGTAAAAAGCTAATCAAACAATTCACAGTTCTTGCAGAATAATACGGTAAGTGTGAAAATATTTTTCAAATAAATTAAACAGACATTGTCATTAAATGTTCTAACACATGGCCTATTTGTGTTATACTTATTCCACTTTAAGGTTGATGCATTGTTGTTAATCTAACCAATACACGTTTCACTTCTGAAAATTGGCTGTAGACTGCCTGCCTCGGGAGCAAAAATTGGTCAATTATATATCCTCACAATAATAAATAGGCACTGGAAGTATACATTGTTCGATGTTTAAGTTACAGAAATTACAATTAAAACATAACTCATTCACTTATCTGAATACTTCAAAAAATTCCTTCCACCACAAAGGTTAGGCCGAATTATTTGTTTAAATAATGAAATTAACAGATATAGTTATACAAACAATACTTTTGACAAACCTGGTAATTACTTTGGAACTAATTAAGGGCTGGCTTTGCTAATATGTTTACAAATAGAGCCAAATAAATACTTTAAGAATCCTAGTAGTTCTTCTTCCAAATGTTTATAATTAGTCCAGAATTTATATTTGTTTATAAGTCAAAAATAAAATCTACCTCATGAAACAATTACCCTATAATGATCTGTAGTAAAAGATATTAACTAGGAATGGTCAGAATAAATTAGGAAATCAATTACATATACAAAACTAGCACAAAATTAGACCTGGTGCTACATTCCTTAAGACTGAGGGTGAACCTTTCTCTTTTATGGAAATGCAGATTATACTCATGCATGTTAACAGTAATTAGGCTAAAATGAAAATAAAATTAATTTAAGAAGGCAGATGGCAAAACAAGAGAGGAAGTAAAGAGATCCCAGCTTGCTACGTCACAAATTCTCAACCAAAAAACCTTTGAAACACTGTTTAAATTGTGATTTATAAAGTTTTAATGGTTGCTAGCAAATTATTGAAAATGTTTGTTCCTGAATACTGGACCCAATTTTACACCAAGGTAAGTGATTTTAGATCTTTATGTAGATTGTTCTTACCCCTAGTACTCATACTATATATTGAAATAAAGACATATTATTTGCAACAATTTTCATCAATGAATAAATAAACTGAGGATCAGTGGTTAGAATGTACAGTTCCTTGAACACATTTCTTCATGATGTTCTTGAATTTATGCCACAAATGAGACTTATTACACATTTTTGTGCTCTAAAAACTTTTGCTCAGTTTGACGAGTTACTCCAGAACATGATCCCACAAAAACTATAATGTTTCTGACAACACAAGCATACTACTCAATGGTCCAAACTCTTCTCCAGCAGACACAGTGCAGATGATAGCTGAACAGGTCTACAAGTGGTTCACAACATACTGCTTAAGTCTTGATTTCATAAAGACTCACATTACACATTTCAAATAAACCAAATCAACTGTTAACACCGTAAGTAGACATCAATGGTCATACACTAAATGAAGCATAGTGTGTGCATGGGGTGCAGCTGGATATCAAGTTAAGATGGAGTCAACGCATGGATAAACTAATTAGGAAGCCCAGTTCAGTGCTTTGTGCCCTTAGAAGCACCTCCCATTGTGTTGACCTAAAGACATAAGTGTCGCTTATTTTGCATGTTTTCACTCCCTGTCGTCCTATAGAACAGTCTTCTAAAGTAAATAAAGTGTTTGTTGAGGAGAAGGAAGTGGTAAGAATATTGTGTAAAGTAATCATAGAACTTACAGAAGCCTTTTTAGAGATCTTGGAATCCTCACACTCACATCACAGTACATTTTTTCCTTAATGGATTTTCTTGCTGATAATAAAAATCTGTTGCAACTGAACCATGATACTCACAGGCACAATAAAAGGCACAAAAAAAATTTCCATGGGAACTTTGCTTCCCTGTCGAGAATTCAGATTGGAGTTATGTGCCCTGGAGGTTAGATATTCAACAAGCTCCCATCTAACATAAAGCTATAAATTGAGTATTAAATTAAAAAGAAAATTAAAAACATATCTCATTAGCCTCTCTTCCTATAAATTATCTGAATATCTAGATACTGGGATTTAAAATTTGTGTTAGCTACATTCCAAGTAACAAGGGTTGGTTATAATGTGCAGTAGAACTCCAGTTATCTGAAATCCAACTATTTGGATCACCAATTATCCAGATCACTTTGAGGAAAAAGAAACTTGTACCGTATGACTAAAACTGCTGGTTTTATTCAATAATTATGACAGTACACTGCATGTTACTTTATTTTTCTACAATCAATCCACACTGAGCATATTAAAAGACAAAATCTTCCTGTGAACAAATAATACATTACACACATTGTTGTATGTGCAATACTTTTGATCACATAGTGTATCTTCTAAAAGAGAAACTAGTGCTCCTGGCCATAAGCTTAATAAAGACTGTGCTACTACACTGAACTGTGCTAACTCTGTGGGAAATCGCAAAATATTTCTTCTGCTGATAGAAAAATCAAGTAACCTTCAGCTTTCAAATGTTCATACCTTAAGCAAAAACAATAGCGAAAGGCCATAGGGAAAGAAGGCAGTAAGGTGGTGATAATTTGTGATAATGCACCCACTAACTCCATAGAAAGCCTTCTTGGCAGAAAAGATGGATGTTTCATAACACTCTTCCCAGAAGACAACTGCTGAGGAAGATTTTGACAGAAGATGGAAATGAAGAAAGCATTGTGGCTCATCACCAAAAACTGAATTATTAAAAAAATAAAAAATAAATAAAAAAAATTAACTGCTCTTAATTGATGATGGAAGCATAGAATTTGGTGAAGACAATCATATTAAAAAGATCTTGGAATAAATTGAAAGGTATTTCAACCAAAAGCATGGAACAAAATAACTGAAAAAATCCAGAATGAAATGTAACAATATAATGAAAGGGATAGTTGCTACTTACTGTATAGCAGACATACCTAGTCGCAGGTAGGCATAACAAAAAGACTGTCACAAAATGAGCTTTGGCCAACAAGGCCTGTGTCAAAAATAAACAGACACACACACACACACACACACACACACACACCCGCGCGCGTGTTCACTCACGAAAATGCAACTCACACACATGACAACAGCTGCTGCTCATAGTCTGGCTTCAGCTGCCAGAGACTGTCATGTGTATGTGTGAGTTGTGTTTATGTGTGTGTGTGTTTTGTCTATTTTTGACAAAGGTCTTGTTGGTCAAAAGCTCATTTTATGACAGTCTTTTCTTTGGCCCAATCTGCATCTCAGTCTCGCTGCTACATGGAGAATAGCAACTATTCTTTTCATAATGTTGGTACAATATCACTGGATAGATAAAAAAAACTGAGTAGAATCACAGAAAAGTCACTCAGAATAGGCCAGGGGAGACTTAATGGATGGGATGAGAAGCAAAGACTTTCTTTAGAGTCTCATCCTCCCTAAGACCCCCTAACCTGGGGTTCTGGGTGACATTTTCGTAATCCTTCCACTTTCTAAACCTCACCAGTCCTTTTCATTCATCTGTCTTCCTTTCCCTTCTATCCTTCTGCCAGAAGATGGACCTGCTGGCTCTGAAAACTTGCACATTTTCTTAACATTTGTATGTATTTTTCCCTGCCATCACTTGATGAGTAGACTTTTGTATCTATCCAGTTGTATTACATTTTCAAACATTGATTATTTTTGCTGATACATTACCAAAGGTGAGAAACAGAAAAACAAAGGTGAAAAGAAGAAGTGTGATAATGAAGAGGGAGAAAGAGAAGCAGCAGAGGAGGAAACAGCACTTGAGGACATAACAAAGATCATTTTGAAAATTCCTGGGCATACTGGTTACACTGCAGAGGATACAGGCAAGTGGCTTGCTTGTGGTTCTTTGAACCTGAGATTCCAAATTCTAAGTGACGATGAAATCATTCAAAGGGAGAGAGATGAAACTGACAGCCACAAGGATGACGTAGTTGCAGAACTAGATGTGGGGTCATCAGCTGGTGAGGCATTTGAGTGTCTTGACACTGTGTTAACATGGATGGAATGGTAACTGAGTGTCCCCACAATAAACTGGAAGTGAGACTTGGCTGCATGAAAATGATTGAAGGCAGCAAACCAACTGACTCTGATCAATATGTTCAAGAACTTACACAATGTAAGTACAGAACTCTACAAAATCCAAACAACATTGTTTTCTAGTCATTAAATTAATATTATAGTAGGATGAACACACAAATCTAACTTTTTTAATAAAAGAAATGATATGTTTCCATGATTATCCAATTATCTGGATATTTGGAGTTCTACTGTACTAAAAATAGGGCTTAGTAACTGTAGAGGTAAAAATATTTTCATTGAAAAATACCACTGTAATCTCAAGTAACTGTTAAACTACTAATAGCTGACAATAGTAGCCATATAATAAAACTAAGGAGCCAGCAGCTTCATTCAGAGTAGCTGTTTTCCAATTAATTTATTTGATTAAATTTAGACAGCATACGTGTGAGCAGCACTGAGCAGTGTAGTGATAGTTTATTGTTAATATGATACACTGATGAAGTTTCTGTGATGTCTTTGTCTCATGCTAATGTATACCTTGACTTGTTCCACATCCCTGAAGGTCCTCCTTGTTGATGGCATCAATGGAACATGGCGGGTGAATGAGTTTTGCCCACACAGACATGTTACACTACTGATAAATTTAACACATGATGTGGAAATAATGACTAAAGTAGAAAAGTAGAAACTTCAGTACTGTTAGGTGCCTATACTGATGAGAATTTAAAGGAGAAAAAAAAAAAAAACCCTATTTAGTTCAGTCACATTTGCAATTTAATTTTTTTTCAAATCTTGGGGGACATACAAATCAGTAAGTTAATGTATTTTATGTATTTTCTTTCAAAAATGACCAATGGAATGTAATGGGATAATTCATCTTCAAGAAAGAAAATTTCATTGCTCAAAAATGTGCTGCAAGAATAACACATTGAGTTCACTCTCAATCATCTTGTAACCACCTGTTTAATGAGGTTTGTCACACTGTTTGAAAATTCCTTTTTTCCTTATTTTCTGTCTTCACTTCACTTGCAGCTTTTTTCTTCATTCAATAATTACTAGAGACTTTTGTTGCAGTCTCAAGTGAAGTTAATTCTGGCAAAATATGAACAATTAGTATTTTGTGGACACAACTACAATGATTATCAAATCGTATTAAGCTATATTTCACTTGAAAGAGGAGAGGGAAGTACAGAGAAGAAGGTTTTTTTTGCATTCATTTACCCAATTATTAAATAGAAAGAATCCAATATTTTCCAAAAGTAATGCTTGATTTATTTTTATAATTCCACATAAATACACAAAAGTCAGCGGTGATATATACATCAGTCTTCCTAGTTCTCTTTAGTTCTATATTTTGACCAAAAATATTAAAAACATATAAAATTTGAAATTGTAATCTGCAATTAACAGCTGAAGGTAGTACTGCATTTAGCAACTTTCTGGGTCCTAAATTCTTGGAAGGGTGAGTTACTTTCAGTATTGTTGACTCCATATGTCTTCTCACTCACTTCATTCATTAAGAAGTAAATTCTGAATGAGAATTTATTTTTAAATATTATCCTCAGATAAATTCTGATATGCTGTATTGAGCTCGAACCATTTCACTGTTGTAGCAGCTGAATACAAATGTTTACTTCTATACACCAGTGACAAATATGGACTTAAAAAATCACATATTTTTCCACAAGTAAGATTCAATCTGATTTGTACTATTAATGTAGCGTAAATAGATGACAGTCACTGTTTATCATCAAAACAGCTATACAGCTGTAAAAGTTAATACATGCCAAAATGAAAGAATCAATTGCAATTTAGTTGTCCAGCTGCAAAACAATAGTTTCTCCTGGGTACAATGTTAGAGAACGGAAAGTAATATACTGTCCTGTGCGACCAAGTAGATCAACCTTTATGGTTCCACCGAAATATATGTATGACAAATCTCGCACCTGTTTGTGAGGAGCGAGATTGGTAACTACAATGTACATGTGTCGACGAGGATAGAACCGCTCCATCACTACAATATCATTGTCAGCATAACTGTAAACAAAATAAATACATAAAACAGAGTTTGGAATGCAAGTACACACAAATATAGGCAAAATTAATCTTAGTTATGAGACAATAGTAGATTGACAGAGGAGGAGAAAGAAGATTTACAAGCTTCTGTAACTTTGTCTTCCTTTGTCTTAGGAAATGACACTCTACACTACCACAAATATGAATAAGTGCCAATAGAAAAACAAAGAAAAAGTAAATGCTTTGAGAAATGCTGAAAAATGAAACATTGAGCAGAGGAAAAAAGAAAATAATATAGCAGAAATAAATTTTTAAAAAGGGAAAGGAAAACACAAACAGATAATGGATTAGGTGTCTGTGAGTGCGCAGTTTACCATTCTACAACACACAAGTATCACACAATCCTCAACCTTCACAAAAAGGAATCAGTGTCACTACACTTATGTATTACCTAAGGAGCAATTGTTGGTTGAATAAAAAAAAAAAAAAAAAAAAAAAAAAAAAAAAAACACCTCAAGTATCATACTGAATCACTACTAAAATTGATTTTGAGTTTGAGTATCATGTTTCATTAAGCATTTGAAATTTCCTCTGTCCCTTACACATCAGCCCTTACACTGTCTTTTGGCTGAGCTGCAACAGCTGGCTCAGGTGTCTGCCTCTTATTATGTCCTAACACATTTGTTGACAACTATATCTCTCTCGCTCATTTTCTTGGTTATTTCATTTTAAATCTTTATTTTTTAGTATTTAACATTTTCCCACAAACCATTCCTATATACATTGCCTGACATAAAAATTAGACCACAACAAGTGGAGGTGGGAATGAAATGAAACTTCACAGGTTGAAAGAGTAAGTGACATTTTTTCAGTGATTACAAAATTCAGTCATATTTACAAAGAATTGGGAGTATGAGCCCACTTGTCAGTATGATATTGCATCCACTTTGGCCTGGATGGTGTGCACTGATTCGGGTGGGAAGTGTGTCATAAAGTAGTTGTATCCCCTCTTGAGGCAAGCTGGCCCTCAACTGTTGTAACTGGTCCGGGGCACTAGCACCAGGATAGAGTCGACATCTGAGCTGGACACATCAGGGGATCTTGCTGGTCACAGCAGTACCTTAATATCATGCATACAGTTCAAAAAGCTACATGTCGTATCTGGATGAGCATTGTGATGTTGCATGATGGCAGCACAATCTGTTGAATAATGTTTAAAACATCAGGGACCAGGGGCTTTCTTTGCATTGGTATGCTTGATAGCCCATGTGATTTCGTTTGTGCCAGTACATCTGATCTACAAGTCATGTAACCTCCCGGTCCATTTCAAGTGTGAATACTGGGTCTAATGGAACCAGATTCGGCATGAAAAACATTTCAAGTGTTCTGGCCATGAGGTGTGCCTCCTCCTCTGTGGAGTATGCATGGCTGTCTGGTTCTTGTAGAGTAGGAAAGTACTGTTTCTCCCTGGCGAAGTGTCTGGCTATCTCCCATACGCCAGGATGTGTAGCATTTAGCCCTGTGAGTTTTTGCTCCCACTGTTCATTTCTAACCTTTGTATTTTCCCCAGTATTAGACCCTGGAGAGTGTTAATGTGTAGTTATAGAATGGACACCTGATATGCTGCCAGTATCTCCTGAGGCAGTTCCTCACTGAAATAAAGCCCAGGATTTCCTGGGGCAGGGCCGTTGAGTGTTGTTGAGGTGTTGTATGTGGAATGGCATCAGACATTGTGTCTCGGACAGTAGTAGAGATAACCTCCACTGGCACTTCAATTTATAGTGTGTTGTTAATTTCATGAGTGTCCGGAATACAACTATCGAGCATTTCCTTGAACAGAGTCCAATTCACACACTTGTAGTTCAGTATCCTGCATGCTTCTGTGTCATGATTGTTTTCAACCGTAAGGTTGAGTGTGCATGAGACAACCTTGATGAAAGCTATGTCTAGCACATCTGGCCTGAGTTGGGCCTGGTTGGGCACATACGTGGAAATTTTCAGTCCTAGTAAGTGTGGGTAGCAACACTAATCCACTTTGGTGGGTCTTCTACCTATCAAAGACAATTGCAGCTCCAGTTATTTACATACCTGCCAATGTTGTGCATGTGTACAAAGTTACATTGACATCCAACCATTTTTATGAGGCTGTATACATAGTGTCTGTCCTTATGTTATATCTGCCAGAATAAGTTTCACAACTTCCAAATTGCCTGCTATTAGTATATTTCCATTTATTTACATTCAAATCTTCAAAATTAGTAGCTTCAAACATATTTATTAATGGTTTCACAACACAAGACTTAGTGGTGGTTTGGGAAATTGCTGCCTCAGTCATAATTCTTAAACTTTTGAATATCTACATTTATTTATGCCAATAATTCAATTCTTGTCATTATTTTACAACTGAATTATGCTTTACCTTATATAATAGTTGGGTCGTATTTGACCCTCCTTCCATACACCATTCATGTAGATGACAGGATTGTCATTGCGCAAGTCTGACATTTTACCTATGGCATGCTGGAGTCCATTACTCACGGTGGTATGGCTAACAGAAGGGGATACCCATGGCAGAACTCTGGAAGTAGTGAATCCCAGGCCTGGACCATCAGTCCAATGCATAGGAACTACTTGCCTGGGGTGATCCACATCTGGATGCTGGTGCGAAAATATCAAATATTACATTTCATAGTAGTTATTACTAGGAACTATTAAACATTGAAACATAAGCCAGTGATCTATAGAACATCTATCAACTCCACACAACTGATAAAAATTTTGAGCGCATTCAAGTGCATGAAAGATCATTTATATTGTAGACAAAAAGACTGGAGAAATTCAATAATGTTATTATTCAATAATGTTATTATAACTGGAACAGGGGAAAGGAGTACAGTAGAAGTTGAGTGGATAGCTTTAAGAGATGAGAGAGTGAAGGCACGAGAGGATCAAATAGGTAGACAGACAAGGCCTGGTAGAAATTCCTGGATAACACAGGAGATATTGAATTTTACTGATGGAAGGAGAAAATATAAAAATGCAGGAAACGAATATGGTGAAAGGGGATTGCAAAGGTCTAAAACATCAGATTGGCAGTAAGAGCAAAATGCTAAGTAGGAGTGGCTGGGGGACAAATGTAAGCATATAGAAACATATTTCACTAGGAGAAAGGTAGATACCAACTAGAGGAAAATTAAACAGGCTTTCAGGGAAAACAGAAGCAGCTGCATTAATTACAAGAGTTCAGATGGGAAACAAGTCCTAAGCAAAGAAGGGAAAGCTGAAAGGTGGAAGGAGTATATAGAGACTCTACACATGGGAGATGAACTTGAAGGCAATATTATAGAAATGGAAGAGGATGTAGATGAAGAGGAGATGGGATATATGATACTGCAAGAAGAATATGTCAGAGCACTGAAAGACCTAAGTTGAAACAAGACATCAGGAGTAGACAACATTCCATCAGAACTACTGATAGCCTTGGGAGAGCCAGGCACGACAAAACTCTTCCATCTGTGTGCAAGATGTATGAGACAGGCGAAATAACCTCAGACTTCAAGAGGAATGTGGTAATTCCAATTCCTAAGAAATTAGTTGCTGATGGGGGTGAAAATCACCGAACTTTCAGTTTATAAGTCATGGTTGCAATATATTAACATAAATTCCTTATGGAAGAATGGAAAACTGCTAGAAACCAGTCTCAGGGAAAATCACTTTCAATTCTGGGAGAAATTTTGGAACATGCAAGGCAATACTGAACCTACAACTTCTCTTTGAAGATAGGAAAGGCAAACCTATGTTTATAGCATTTGTAGACTTAGATAAGGCTTTTTACAATGCTGACTGGAATATTCTCTTTGAAATTATGGACATAGCAAGATAAAATACACAGAGCGAAAGGATATTTATGACTTGTACAGAAACCAGACAGCCATTACAACTCGAGGGGAATGAAAGGGAAGCAGTGGTTGAGAAGGGAGTGAGACAGGGTTGTAGCCTATCCCTGATGTTATTCAACCTGTACACTGAGCAAGCAGTAAAGGAAAGCAAAGAAAAATTTGTAGTAGGAATTAAGGTTCAGGGAGAAGAAGTAAAAACTTTGGGGTTTGCTGATGACACTGTAATTCTGTCAGAGATGGCAATGGGCTTGGAAGAGCAGTTGAATGGGATGGATGGTGGTTTGAAAAGAGGATATATAAGATGAACAGCAACAAAAGCAAACAAAAGGTAATGAAATGTAGTTGAATTAAGTCACATGAAGCTGGGGGAATTAGATTAGGAAACAAGAAACTTAAAGTAGTAGATGAGTTTTGCTATTTGGGCAGCAAAATAAGTGATGTTGCCTGAAGCAGAGTGGCTATAAAATGCAGTCTGACATGCCAGGAAAGCATTTTTGAAGAAGAGAATTTGTTATAGAATTAAGTCCATTCTAAAGGTATTTGTCCAGAGTGTAGCCATGTATAAAAATGAAACATGGACAATAAACAGTTTAGACAAGAAGAGAATAGAAGCTTTTGAAAAGTGGTGCTACCAACACTGCTGAAGGTTAGATGGGTAGATCACATAACTAATGAGGAGGTATAAACAGAATTGGGGAGAAAAGAGCTTTCTGGTATAACCTGACCAGAAGAAGTGATTGGTTGACAGGACACACTCGGAAATATCAAGGGAAGTGTGGGGGATACAAGTCACAGGAGGAGGCCAAGAGACGAATACAGTAAGCAGATTGAGAAGAATGTAGATTGCGGTAGTTATTTGGGGATGAAGAGGCTTACACAGGATAGAATAGCACGGAGAGCTGCATCAAACCAGTCTTCGAACTGAAGGCCACAACAACATCATCATCATCAAAAACAACATTGTGACTATCTGAAGGATAATGTTTGAATAGGCTGTTTTTTTTTTTTTTTGTTCTTTTGTTCTGTTTTATTGGAGTGTTAATTGTAGTTACACTTCATTGTAGCTTATCATTTAATTTATTCAGTGCAATACAAATGCCTGATCACTGATCTACAGATGAATATAAGTAATATCTTTAGAAAATTAAAATAAGAAGTGTATTTATAAATTTACCTAATTTATAGTTTGATCGTGTGACCCACTATAACTATTTGGCGAAAAAATTTGACTTTTGCGCATCTTACAGTCTGATATCTTCATTTGACAAAGAACTGAAGTTCATTTTGTTATCCATTATACTTGCTGCACTGCATTAAATTAAGTAAAACACTGTATGAAATTTTAAAGAGTTCACAAAGGTAAAAACACAATGTGTAAACTGCATGTATGGTTGATTTTAGCTCCTCATTTCAGTGAATGAAATGTATATAAGACACAAAAATTTTATTTAAAATTGAGAGCAGAATGATATCTCATCTTGTTCATGTCTGATGGATGATCAGGTGTGATGCATCCAGTTCTGTCCATGCAGACTTGCTGACTGCTATGAAATACTTATCATCCATTTTTAAGGAAGCTATTAGGAGAAAAAATTTATTTTTGCACACTTAATTTCTTTTTGTTATAAGCCATAGTTACTGTGTTGTATCAAATTAAGTAATACACTGTGTGAAATTTTAAAGATTTTGAAGAGGTGGAAACACATTGCGTGAACTTTGTGTATGGTTGACTTTAGCTCATACACTGTAGTGAATGCAATGTAGATAACAAAATTTTATTTAAAATTGAGAGCAGAAGGATATCTCATTTTGATCTTGAATTATTGGATTTTATATCTGAAGGACAATTGCGTGCGATGCGCCCATTCATGTCCTTGCACATTGTGCGTCCTGTGGTCATAACAGTCATCATATCTCATAAACAATTCAGTATATCAAACCTAGGTTTTCTGCAAATGACTGCACTCAATGAGGCACATACTCGAAACTTTTTTATTTACCAAGATATGGAAGTAACTCATCAGCAGCACTGAGAGCTCAGTGGCTCAGGATGCATTCAGACGTTCATAGTACTGTAGGAAAATCCAAGTGGCATGCATATACATGTCCACAGCAACTGGGAAACAGTGTAGCAGTACATGTATACACGCTCACAGCAGCAAAAGGGTTAAATGACCTAGTTGCTGAGGTGACACTAGGCACTTCTCTTCCTTCTTTCGAAAAAAACAATTCAATTCTCTCTATGTAGTGCCACATATGATCCCATAATTAAGTACTGCCAGAACCATTAAGCCAATTAAGCCCTACTCTTCCGTCTTCTTCTTCTTCTTCTTCTTCTTCTTCAATAATTCATAATTAAGAACTTGCAGAACTAAACAATGAGGATTATAGTGTTGGTACATTTTGTGTTGAACTTGAGAAAGCCTTTAACTGGCAAGGTTCTAGAATTCCACATGGGAAAGTAGAATGATATGGCAACAAGGGCATCGTTATTGACTGGAACGAGTCTTATCTTCACAACGGGCCTGTGCAACAGGCCAAGGAATATGCGGTCCAGCCGCTACCACAGGTCTACAGCTGGATGCTGCAATACTACTGCTTGGCACCTTGCTATGCAGTGCTGTACTATCATTGATGGACTGTGTTGTTCACTGTGTAGCACAGTGTGACATTTCCACAGCTGGGCTGGCTATGTGATATGAGCCTAACTCCTGTCATAGCATACTTACTGGAGTTGTGACCTCACTGGCTACTTTCGGACGAACAAACCAACCATGTGTTTGCTGAGGTCTGGATGGCAGCATGCAGTGATTAGGCAATAATTCTGGCTTAACTATATTTAACATTGTTTTGTATTGCTGCCGTTTGACCCAAATAATTAAGCACTGATGTAGCTTTCACAATAGCCAGTGCAATTTTATAAAATGAAGAATATGTTTTCAAGTATATATTAAGTCACAATTATTGTAAATGAAATGAAGTACAGTATTGTCAAGGATAATGAGGTAGCCTAATGCACTGGTTTAAACTGAACTTGTAAATTTACTTGCAAACAAAGAAAACATGTACCAGAAGGTGGCCATACATTTCTAAATAGACTTGCAGTAGATACCTAAATGAACCAATTGGTAGAGCAGTGCAAAGCATGCAGAGCATCAAACAGAAAGTTCTGAACAGTAATACATTTCTTTGCAACGTTTTCAAAGTTCCACTAAAACTCAGTTAAAGATTGAATTAACTCTGCCACTCATATCATTCCTATCATTCATTTGCTTAATACTTTTATGTTCCAATACTGTCAACTATAATAGCACAAAGTCTGTACTACACTATCCATAACCACTGCATCACACGTGGCTTGTCAGCTGCCTAACCATACCGACAGACACCTGCCCTCTTCTAACAACAATGGTCAAAAGGCCATCTTCACTCCACAAACAACGTTGACAAAAGATGATGAGGCCCCCTCTGTTTACTTACTCCATAGCTTGCTCACATGACCAACTATTGCATCCTAAGTCTGGTACTTTCCCTGGCCCACCTTATCAAAAATATTCTTTTGCATACATCAAGACAATTCGATAAACACATTCTTTAATCTACATATACAGGTTGTTCAGAAAAAGTGCCCATTACTTTAAGATGTGGTAGTATTCAATAAAACAAAAAATATAAGTATAATAAACATGAGTCCAGAAACACATATATTCCAAGATAAACATGTGTTTATAGGAATGGCTGCACGAAACTTGATTGCAGATATTAGCACAGTCGCTGCATTGGCACTCTGTCAAATGTGTTGGCAGGGTATTATGATGTCTTACTGACCATACTTTACCTACCATTAGATTGTTTAAAGTCAGTTGTGTGTTTCGAGTTGTAATGTAGGATACACTAGTTTTTGTCATGTTCTTGTGCCTTATTGTACAGTACTGTCAACCCTGGGTACGCATCATGGTGTTTTACTTTTTTCAAATGTGGATTCACTTACATGTTTACTATTATTGTGCTGTTTGTATGAACAAATGGTGTGTAAATTTACATTTTCTCTCTTCCACAACTTGTTAGCAATGGAAGTCTACTACTCGACAAGTGGAATGGTGCATAAGATATTCTGCTATGGTTTAGCAAATGGATGTAGCCTGCGAGCCCATGCCCTCTATGCAGAATAATATCCACAGCACAGAGTGGGCTCTGATAAGCTGTTCAGCAGACTTTACCAGTGTGAGGGACACAGGTAACCTTGCACCTCAGAAAGTGACAATGAAAAGCCCTGCTCAGTCCGCATGCTTGACATAGAGGAGCGTGTGCTACGTTCAGTGGAAGAAACTCCTAGGACCAGTGTGTGACGATTAGCAGCAGGAGAAGCCATGTCTCACTGTCGTATCTGGGGCTAGTTCATGAACAATTGCTGTACTCATATCATCTACAGCGCATTCAGGCCCTAAGGCCACAGGAACATCATGGCAGGATGGCGGTTCTGTCAGTGGCTCTTGCAGAAGTGTGCCGCAGATCCACTGTTCACATCCAAGATTTTATTTACCAATGAGGCAGGCTTCACAAGAAATGGTGTTGTGAATTTCCATAACCAGCATGTATGGGCATATGTAAATCCTCAAGAAATTCAGGAAGGAGGACATCAACACAGATTCTCAATCACTATATGGGCAGGCATCCTTGGCGAGAGATTAATAGGGCCATAAGTGCTACCGCAAAGGTTAACTGGGCACATTAACTGTAGTTTCTCATCAACGTATAGCTTACCTTGTTGGAGGCTATGACACTGCAACAATGAATACAAATGTGGTTCATGAATGAAGGCACACCAGAACACTTTCATCAGAATGTGTGAGAACATCTGACGCAGACATACCAGGTCCGCTGAATTGGTCAGGGGGCCCCACAACTTGGCTTGCTCGTTCTCCAGGCCTCAATTCCCTAGATGTTTGCTTATAGGGACACTTGAAGAAATTAGTCTATGCCATGCCAATCAACAATGTGCACACACTACAGGATTGTTTCTTCACTCGTTTACCAGCAGGTGCAACAACAACAATCAGGTAAACTTCAAAGGGTGCGTCATTCCTTACGCCAGAGGGTAGGGATTACATTTTCATGAATGGATGCCACATTGAACCTCCAGTAAATATGTGTTCATCACAGAAAGTATACATTTGCGAACCCATGTTTATTGGATTTATCTCAGAAAGTATGCGTTTCCAGACGCATATTTACTGGACTTGTTTTTCTCATTTTGATGAGTACTACTACCTCTCAAAGTAGTCAACACTTTTTTTTGAACACCTAGCTAAATATCTATGCTTCATTCTTTTTAATTTATTATTTTACTTTTGTTCAGGAAGGAAATCACAGAACGTAGTCAAATACCAGTAGCTGTCATGACTCTACGTGACTCAAACCATTTCTTAATTGTTATAAGCATAACAAATCATATTTAAATAAATTATTATATAGTAGTCCCTACTGCAATGTCAACAAGCTGAAGCTAAATAATTCTCTGTTTTATTAAGGCTGAAATAAATATTATAAATAATTTGTTTAACAGTTTGTTTTCATGCATATCGCACACCAAGCTTTCTTATTAAGCAGCTGAAGTCACTACTTACTGATTGGTGTGTCATACATGTTACTTACTAACATGTCTGCAAATGGTTATTACTTGTTATAAATAAATAAACACTAAAACTAATAATTTCTGAACAGACATTGTACAAACATGGTAATAATTTAATTGTGTTCTAGGGCTTAAAAATGTCCTGTACCTCAACTGTAGACATTTTTGGCTATTGTACTGATTGTACAATGCTTTTAATATAACATTTTTGGTTGCCAGGCCACCTTGGCATTTACCTCCGTTGTCTCCAGGCATGTTGGTCTTGGGCTTTCCGCAATGTCATGCTCTGTTGGCAGACCAGTCAGTTCTTGGCCTTTGCTCATATTGCATCTCCATCCAACGTTCCTGATTCACCTAGTGCAGCCACACATGACAACAAGCTGACTGTCCACTGTTTGCCCCTATACGGCACTCGCCAGATTGGCCAAGCTGCTTGCTTTGTCACAGAGTGTGTATAAATGCCCCAAGCTCAGCCAGTAGCAACACTTCTTTGGTGTCATGCAACATTGGTCGAATGTGCAGACAAGTTACTACAGTCTCATCGAACAGCACCATCAACTAGGTGAAGCCACCAATCTCCAAGCTGTCAAGTAATCCTGATGGGACCAGGCTTCGAACTGGATCTGCAGAGATGAGATCACCCTGTGGACTGACACTCTAATTGGTCTCTGCAGGTCTCAACAGTTCCTCCTTCCTCTTTCCTGTCGCTGTCTCCCAATCCAGGCCTCCACATCATCTCCATCATGTGCCACACCTTGCCAGCACTGGTACCTGCGTATCACATGTCTAACATGTCTAACTGCCATCTCTCCCTCCTGCATTCCTAAACAGCACATCTGTTACCTCACTCTGAGCCACTGGTTATCCACCTCAAACATCTCTTCCCCCTTCCCACCACCTGACAAAATCTCCTCCTCCATCCCTCCCTGTCCACCTGTCGAACTGCAATCCCGCTAATATTTGGCTAACTGGCACAATGTAGGGGTTCAGGTGTGTGTGTGTGTGTGTGTGTGTGTGTGTGTGTGTGTAAGTGTGTGTGTGTGCGCGTGCGTGATTGCATGTGTGTGTGTATTTTTATTCTGGCTCGTCAAAGAATTTCTTCTAAGTTTCCATTCTATTTGTGTGCACCTGATAACTACTCATTGCTGCTGGTATACAGTGAGTGGTATCCTTTACTCTTGAATTACTTATGTTCTGTCAGGACTTCCCTCACTATATTTATACTTGCCATTCAGTTGGATAGCCAACTGCCTTGCAGCAGTGGTAACACCAGTTCCCGTCAGATCACCAAAGTTAAGTGCTGTCGGGCTGGGCTAGCACTTGGAAGGATGACCATCTGGTCTGCCGAGCACTGTTGGCAAGCGGGATGCACTCAGCCCTTGTGAGGCAAACTGAGGAACTACTGATTGAGAAGTAGCGGCTCCAGTCTCAGAAACTGACATACAGCCGGGAGAGCGGTGTGCTGACCACATGTCCCTCCATATTCACATCCAGTGATGCCTATGAGCTGAGGATGACTTGGTGGCCTGTCAGTACCATTGGGCTTTCATGGCCTGTTCGAGACGAGTTAAGTTTTTTTTTTAAAATTCAGTTTGATATGTTTTTTTCACTGAGAAGTACCTCTAATTGTATTGACTTGAAGACAAGGCGCTAGCTTATTTTACTTTCCTTTACTCATTGTTTTCTGGTGCTGTTATCTTCTGTGGCACTGCACCTAAAGTAAATTAACTGTGTATTCAGCTGCAGCAAGGAGTGAGAATATTGCACATAGTCAGTAACCACATGTCTTGCAGAAGATTTTCCAAGGACCTGGAATTTTTACGTTCCCTCCTTAATGACATTTATTGCCAACAAGACACTGGGGAGACAAAGCCACAGGATAGTGATATGTACATGGTGGTAGTACCATCTACACAAGATACAAAAGGGCAGTGCATTGGCAGAGTTGTCATCTGTACTCAGGTGAATCATATGAAAAGGTGTCTGATGTGATTAGGGACGCACAATGGGAATTAACAGACTTTGAACACAGAATGGTAGTTTGGTAGATGCATGTGGCATGCCAGTTTGGAAATCATTAGGGAATTCATTATTCCAAGATCAACAGTGTCAAGGCTGTGCCAAAAATACTAAATTTCAGGCATTAGCTCTTACCACGGGCAATGCAGGGGATGATGGCCTTCGCTTAACAGCTGAGAGCAGTGCCGTTTGCATAGATGTATCAATTCTAACAGGCAAACAGCAATATGAGAGGGGAAAAAAAAAAATAAAAAAAAAAAAATAAATAAAAAATAAAAAAATTTACAGAAATCAATGTAGAACGTACAATGAAAATATCCATTGGGGCAGTGCAGCAAAATTTGGCATTAATCAGCTATGGCAGCAGATGATCAATGTGAGTGCCTTTGATAACAGCACATCACCTGCAGTGCCCCTCCTGGCCTCAAGAACATATCAGTTGGACCCTACACAACTGGAAAACTGTGACCTGATCAAATGAGCCCCAATTTTAGTTGGTAACAATTGATAGTAGGATTTGAGTGTGGTGCAGACCTCATGAAGCCATGGACCCAAGTTGTCAACAAGGCACTGTGCAAGCTGGTGGTGGCTCCATAATGGTACGGGTTGCATTTAGGTGGAATGGACTGGGTCCTCTGGTCCCATCATTGACTGAAAATGGTTATGTTCAGCTACTTGGAGACAATTTGCAGCCATTCATGGACTTCATGTTCCCAAACAACGATGGAATTTTTATTGATGAAAACGCACCATGTCACTGGGCCACGATTGTTCAAGATTGGTTTAAAGAACATTTTGGACAATTTGGGTGAATGATTCGGCCACCTTGATCCATTGACATGAATCCCATCGAACATTCATGGGACATAATTGAGGGGTCAGTTCATACACAAAAACTTGCACCAGCAACACTTCCGCAATTTTGAGTGGATATAGAGGCAACATGACTCAATATTTTTGCAGGGAACTTCCAATAACATGTTGAATCCATGCCATATCAAGTTGCTGCACTATGCTGGGCAAAAGGAGGTATCCCATGACTTTCACTTCAGTGTAAAGACCATTTGTAGATGAAGTGTTATATCGAGAAATGCTATAGAAGAAACATGAGCAATTAACATATTCACTTTGCCTCTTTGTTTAGGATTCAGATTGTGTTATGCATTCTGGTGCAAAGATCTTCAATGAGCTGACAACACACATTAAGTAAGAATGCCTACCATGCCCAAAACTTCACAAGGGGGGAGGGGGGGGGGGAGGGGGAGGAGGATTTTACCTCAGCCACTCCTAAAAATTATCTGATTATGTAAGACTCACAGACTGAAGATTTATGTCAGCTGCATGGCAAGTAAGTTTTATTCACTTGGCATGTTGTTAAACATTATTTTCTGATTTAAGCTGACAATAGGACATACAAAGCAGATATTTAATACAAGTAACAGATTGTCCTATGCAGCAGTTTTCTTGCTAATTTTACTATGTTAACTTTAGCGTCATTTCGCACAAAGAATGCATCGCTGTTCGATGATGGTTAATTGTTAATGGAGCTTTTAGAATTTGCCTCTCTTTATTAACATATATACTGCCTTATTCCATATTCTAAGGATTCTCCTTATAACAGACCTCTTCCTTCCTAAATTTCCACAGTCTGTAAGTTGTCCTACTCCTCTGTCCACATGGTGACTTAGGATCTACAGGAGGTTCAAATTTATAGTTCACAAGTATGAACAGTGTTGGTACTTAGCTCTTACAATGATGGCTGCATTATTGTCGTCATAGTATATCTTGGCCTCATTAAGTCTAGGAGTGATTCCACTGAAAGGTTCCTGTGGTTTTCTTTATGTTAGGATGAGACTAACTGGTTTGTATGGTAACGTGGTATTTTGTATTTTAGAGAAAAAGAGTTATTTTAGTTTATGCACATCACATATTAAATAAATCTTCTCTCATTTAACACTTCTATGCCAATATAAAATGAAACACTGTCTTCCACCACATCTGTATCACAACCTCACCCAACCAACACGTGATATAAAAGACCCTGAACCTCGTATTCCAAAGATCCACCTCCTCCCCGCGTGACCAAAGATAAGTCTCTTCGAGTTGTTAAACTCGAAGCCAAAGACAATATCTACATAAAATATTACATGAAAAGAAATTACAGAAATAAATGATTTTACATTCTCACAATTACCATTTTGATTCGGACCATTAGTTTAAATACAGAGGAATGCACAGAGAAGGCTAGCTAATGTTTTCTGCTTGCTTCAAGGTTACGCTAAATGGTGTATTCAATGTGCTTTGGGAACTACTATATGTGACTCAATGGTCATAAGTTGTAGACACCATTGCCACATAAGCAAGGTTGCCACGTAAGCAAGGTTAGAGTGCATAAAGATAAATACACGGAATCTGACAGTCTTCAAATCAGACATTGGAGTATCGGTTACTTCAAAACTCTACTGTATCGAGTATTACTATTCTAGTTTAGGGTTCAAGGTGACGTTCTGTTGTATCCTCCATAATGGAAGCTGTAGAATTCAAATGATTACTGAATATTACTAACTGCTGAACAGATATTCAAATTACAGCTGCCACTTTTCACTACTGCCTTACATGATCTAATGACAGTTTCTGTCATGGAATTTTTTTTTTTTTTTTTAAATATTGCCACTTGTAATATTAAGTGGTACCCAAAAACTTCTAGACTGATTCAAAAATCTCAAGGATTCACTTATTTGTGCTACTGGCCCCACCTATCAATTCTCTTTAAAACTCTGACACTTAAGTTTTACTCCTTTGATTATGGCATGGAGAGTGAATGGTGGGTTTCTCCCTCCACCTAGCATATATGCGAAATCTTGTTATCATCTAAAACAGGAAATTGAATTCTCGGTTCTCAGGTCTTACAGCAGTGTTAATACAAGACTAGTTATGGTACTAGAAATTACACTCTGTGTTTTCATTTTCTGCTTCTGTTTTATCCTGGACACACAATTAAAAACATTTTATGTGCCGTATTTTAATAGTATGAATGAAATTAATACACAATAGTCCGGGGTCTGAACAAGAATATCTCAAGCATGTTGTGAAAACTGTTTGATTTCCATCCTCTGATTACTGTCTTTTTGCACTGTTTTTTATACTTATTTTTCACAGAAAGGTGGCACTGTTCTTTTTCTTTTTTAATCTGAATAATTCAAATTTCTGTTTTCCTTACTCTGTTTAAATTCCAACAGATGTCAGATGTGGCAAATAATGAAGCACCAAAAAGCTCCCATCATAGAACAAGCCAGTTTGTGGTAACAACAATCTAATAATATATTTGGTGAACAAAAAGGTAATAGGCAAATCATTAGAGTCACAATTCTGTATTAATGTCACTGTCAATGGTGAGGGTGACAGACAGGATACAACAGCTATCAGAAGAGTTACTTAGATAAGAAAGATCAGGCTAGCAGCAAAATTCAGATCCACTACTAAGCCCACTTTTTTAATCTGAATAATTCAAATTTCTGTTTTCCTTACTCTGTTTAAATTCCAACAGATGTCAGATGTGGCAAATAATGAAGCACCAAAAAGCTCCCATCACAGAACAAGCCACTTTGTGGTAAGAACAATCTAATAATATATATGGTGAACAAAAAAGTAATAGGCAAATCATTAGAGTCACAATTCTGAATTAATGTCAATGGTGAGGGTGACAGGCAGGATACAACAGCTATCGGATGAGTTACTTAGATAAGAAAGACCAGGCTAGCAGCAAAATTCAGATCCACTACTAAACCCACAGTATGAGCTGTAATCAAGCACCAAGGGAATCATAAATCTCCTGGTCATGACCACATCCCCGCCCCTCTCTTTAAATAACTTCTGCCAGCCACTATAAACTACCTGATATGCATATACAATGCTTGTCTTAAGCTAACTTACTTCTACTACAGTGGAAAACTGCAAAGTTGTCACCATCCTGAAGTCTGATAAAAACCTACTCCATCCACAAAGCTATTAGTCTGTCTCTCTCCTAACAGACCTTAGCAAAATCCTCGAACTAATAATTCTTAACTACCTACAATGGTTCCTATCAAACAACAACATCGTGATGCCTGACGAATCTGGTTTCCATAACAAGCATTCCACAATCCAGCAAACCTTGGACTTGGTTGAGCACATCTATTAAGCTTAAGATGTGGTTGCGAAACTATGTGAGAACATTGCTCCAGAGTGTAATCAGATATTAGCTAGTACCCCCTCCCCTTCCTCCATCATCTACCTAAACTTTGAAATGCGGGGAAAATCCAGGAACACTTTTATTTTTACAATGACAAAAATTAAATTTCTGTAGGTTTTTTTATTGAATCATGGTCTAATGAGACAGTGAGACAATGGGTGCTGCTCATTCTAACAACCTTTCTTCACTGAGTGATGAAGCAATTCTCAGTGCATCGCATCCTCAGAAAAGAAAGCTAACTATCCACATTGAGGCCAGAAGTCACTTGCTACAAAACATGCTTCCTCTGTACCAACACTCTCCCTAGTGACATTAGCTTCATCCACATCTCCATTTAAAACAAAAAAAGTTTTCTGAACTGGCAGAAATTGGAAGACTTCAGGCTGTCAATACTTTGTGTCTGACCAATGCCATTATTAATTACAATAATAGTAATAATAATAATAAGAAAACTATGTGGGCAAAACAGCAGTTTAGTAGCCATTACAAACATTACAACATTGTGTTGTGCTGTAAATTAGTTGACTTATGTGTTGCAAAGTGAATAAAGAAGCAATCTCTGGTCCACTGCTGGAACTAAAACTTGGAGAAGACACCTTCATGACATATGTAAGCATATGTGCTGTATATGACTCAATGTTACTTTTGTAGATACTTGGTACAAAGTACAAGTATGTGTTTAGAGGGTACACTATGTGAGGAAAAATATGTTCATACATTAATTTCATAAGCTGTAACCTCCACCATATTGTGTCTCATGTTAAAGCTAATATTTGAAAAACATGTGATTACTGATAATTTATGCAATCAGCATTACAGTGTTGCAGAACAGTGATAAGGATAATGATCTCTTAAAAATAATTTAGTTTCATTGCAGAAACATAATCAAACCATTTTGTTTAAAATTTCATTTTACCCCTCAGGGGGTAACTACCCCGAGGTTAGGAATCACTGAGCTAGACCAAAGAGAGAATCAACAAGAGCAGCATTCCTGAATATGGAGAAAGCATCTGACTATGTCTGGCCAATGATCCCATTTACGAACTAGATCAACTTGGGTACTCAGAGCACAGTTTGTATTATCGCTTCCATTTTTGTGGAGCACCAATTCGTCAAGCAAATGGTATTTGATTCAACTATACACACAGCCTACACAAATGATATAACCAAACAGCAAAACCAGTTGGCAAAAACATGGCACTCAATATTGACAATACATTGCTATACATTACAGCTGTTGCTACCTTCTCTTCATCCATTGTAACTTGTAACAACATCTGGACAAAACCATCCAGTGGTGCAACATTTGGAAGATCAAACTTAACTCAACCAAATGACTAGCTGTTTACTTCATGGCCAAATACAATCTTCCTGACAGCCAACTCTCCATCGATGGCCATGTTGCTTTGTCCTTGGGTCAGTTAAATATTTGGTTGATTGAACTTAGGATGTAGTCAATGCTACAAGCAAAGTTTCTGCACTCTTATTTCAATTGTGCCCTCTTGTTAAAGGCCAAGGGTTAACAACAAACTGTAAATTGTTACTGTGACACCAGCACAACCTTCTAATCATTTGTATGGCTTGGAAGTGTGATCTATGGCATGAGACATACCCTTTCGTACCTCCAAACCCTTCGAAATAAAGCATTCTCTATTGTAATAGGAGCTGACAGGTATGTTCCCAATGCATACATTAAAAAATGGCTAGTCAATCCACCATTTATTCCGTAACACAAAATAAACAAATTAAATTTTATATTCATTCACAAAAATTGCCCCACTTTCTAATAAAAAGAAACTAGGCAATGAACCTTCTGAAGCTTCCCACAAAAGACAACAACTGACAATAACATTGTATTTTAAATACACAAAAGTACACTAAGACAATTACACAAGACACACAGTCCTCAAACTTCCATTTTCTACACCACACTAACACAATTTGAACTCTGTTGGATACAAAGTACTAGGACACATCTCCACAAAATCATTTTGTTTATTTGAATAATCCCTATGTGTTCCAGAATACATTAAATGGGCAAGTCTGAACAAATAATGGAAATCTTCCTTTCCAAGTGAGTGCAATTGCAAATTCCTCCATCTTTCATTATTTCACTTGAGAGCTAGGTAAGTCTTTAAGAATAAGAACTAGTTACCTCAATGTTGTGGTAATTTTCCAAACCAATTTCATCTCCATAAAATACTGATGTGGTACCAGGTAACATCATGTTGAACAGCAATGCTGCCAGACTTCCATTGGCTGTCTGCAGACGATTAACAAGCCTGTCAGTTTCCACACTACCCATATTCCAGTGGATCCACGGATAGTTAGGCCTGCTGAACAAATAAATCACAAAATCAATGTTCACAAATCAGGGCCGTTGTAACATTTATCGGTCTCACATTTTACATACTTATTGTTTTTATCAACACACATGGAAATTACTATGGAATCATTATTTTTCATGTAAAATAGTGAGCTGCATAAACCTGAAATTGTGAAAATGTGAAACATAAATAATAGTTATAGTCTCAATGGGAAAATTCAATTGAGAAAACTTTTATATTAGAAGGGGACAAAGTTGTTGTCCGATAAAATACCTAATACCACCAATAGAAACATTGAAAGTAGAAATATTATTCTCAGTTTTTAGAACTTGTATGTTCCTCCTTCAGAGAGGGAACCTGGATTGGTTGGTGATAACTGGAAAGGATGGCCAGGTCACTCAGATCCTTAGTTGGGAGGGACCAGCCTGCTGTGAGGACAAGACATATCTGTTCCTCTTGCCTTCACAACAGGCTCTCTCAACTTAGGATCTGAATAACTTGACAGTGGTGTGCATCATGTAAGAAGGCAGCTACGTGATTTGTTCTGTGCAAAGAGAGATGAAAGAAATTTTTCAGTGATACCAGTGTGTTCTCTGTCTCTGTCCATGCCTCATGCTTCGGCCATTGCCTACCCTGTTAACTGATGTCACTGGGGTGAGCACTACACTGGGCCACTGTTTCTGCTTCTGACTCTCTCTAGTAGAATTTACAAATTCGTATAACTATCACTCCTAAACACAATACTTGTCATGTTTGTTTTATGCTATCCATAATGAACACCATAGTGGCTACATAACCTCACCATATCAAAACTAATATAAAAATCAATGCTAAATATTCTATGCACATCCTGAAATGCTTGCTACAGGAAGATGTGGCACAATTATGCCATTGGTTGGATCATCATGTAGTATGCTGCTCCCTGCCACTGTGCATCACTCATCCATCGGCCTTCTTATGTTAACACCACTACACCAACCATCCACACCAAACCCCTCCTTTCTCTCTGTATAAAGAATACAAAAACCTCTGAAATATAGGACTAGTACATCCACTTTAAGTGTCTCAGTCAGCAATCTACACCTACATCCATACTATGTATTTTACTTCCAGTAGTCAAGTAGTTATCAGCCGTTTTGTCTCTTTATAATTAGATAATATTTTTTGTTAGATTAAGACAGGAGACCTGTAATTTACCTCATTCCGATTCTGTATTAGGCGAACAATGTTGAATTAATATAAAAACACTTTAACAACAATGGAAATTCCTGGATTGAACAACACATAATATAAAAGAAAGGCAACCACTCACCCACAAATCACTGAAGTGTGGCACATGGAAACATGCAACAGAAAAAAGTATTTACACATGCTATCAAGCTCTTGCTCTTTTCCTAATCAAAACACACACATTCTCACACACACAGACATCAAAACTAACACACCCACAGTCACAGCTAAACTGACTGTTGATTATTGATTGCTCCTGCTCTTTTTCTAGTGAAAGTACACACATTTACACACACACACACACACACACACACACACACACACACCTAAATTTACACACCCATGGCCACAGTGAGACTGACTGTTGATTATTGATAGCAGTTACCTAGGCAGATGGAGGTGGGGAGGGGGTAGGGAAGGATGCATGAGATAAGTAGGGGGTAGCATGGTAGTTTGATGTGGGTCTTTTGACAGATATCTTGTCAGTTGTACAAGACAAAAAGAAAGAGTTCAGAGGGTAGAGCATATAAGAGGCAGAGAAAGGGAGAGCAGTCAGGGATGGAGGGAAGGAAAGTAGAGGACGTTAGAGATGAAGAGGGAGACTTGGAGGGAAGAGAGAAAAGGAGAGGGGTGGAAGAAGGCGAGAGGGAGTGCCCACATGAATGGGGGTGGTGGCAGTGAGAGAAGACAGTACACAATCTGTAAGGGAGTGATATGGACAGAAGAGGGAAGGTGAAAGGCAACGTGAGGCAGTGGTAAACAGGTTATCTGATGTTTAGGCTAGGTGGATTGCAAGAAGGCAGGTTATGGAGAGACCTGTGTAATTCAAAGAAATTAGTGCTGGAAGTGAGTATCCAAATGTCTCACATAGTGAATCAACTGTTTTGTGATGCACAACACATCCAGCAATTCGATGGTCACATTTGCAGCTTGCCACAGTTTGGCTGTGGCCAATCACATGAGTAGACAGTTGGTTATTTGTCATGCCCACACAGAATGCTGCACAGTAATTGCAGCATAGCTGATATGTAACATGGATGCTTTCAGATGTAGCCCTGCCTTTTATACTTAGAAAATCCTGTGACTGGACTGTGGTAGGAAGTGACAGGTGAGTGTATGGAACATGTCTTGCACCTGGGTTGACCACCACCTACTCCCCAAACACCACCCAACTATACAGATAGCCCTACTCATCATCCCCCTGCTGTTAGGTACAATGCTCCCACAAAACGAACCTCTTTGACCAACATCTGTAACCTACCATCCTACATTCAAGAGACCACTCACTTAATTCAAGACACCACTCACTTCCTTCACTGCCTTCCCATAGTTCCTGTCCTATTACCCCCAGATTCCCTATTGGTCACTGTGAGTGTGATGTCCTTGTCCACCAACATCCCCCATGCCAATGGCCTTGCAACTATGAAACATTACCTTTCCAAATGTCCTGCTGATACCAAACACACAATCTTTTTCCTAATTCTCCTAGCCAAACACATCCTGACCCACAATTATTTCACTTTCAAAAAACAAAATCTATAAACAAATCCATGGTACAGCCTAGAGTACTTGCATGGCACTGTCCTATGCCAATTTATTTTGAGTCATCTGGAGGAATCCTTCCTAACCTACAGCCCCTTGTCTGAGTCAAATTCAGTGATGGCATTTTCATGATCTGGAGTCGTGGCAGGGACCACCTTTGCTCTTTCCCCCACAACCTCAACACCTAATGCTAAATGCACTTCACCTGGTCTTTCTCAACTCAATGGGCCACCTTCCTACTTGTCACTCTCCACATCTCAGATGGCTCTGTTAATATGTCTGTTGATATCAAGTGCACCACCCACCAACAGTTATCACCTGTTACATGTCAAAAAATCTCTTTCTTACAACCTTACCATTTGTTGACGCCACATCTTCAGTGGAAAGCAGGAGTTTTACAAAATACACCAATAACCTGACCAGAGCCTTTGACAATATCCTATTCAACTCACTCATAAACAGATATCCCATGCCGACACCTCCTCTGACACCAGTAAACCTATTAGCCAGCCACCTCTGGTCACCCAGTATTACAATGCCCTTGAAAAGCTCAACCACACCCTTTATCATGTCTTCAACTATACTTTCTCATGGTGTGAGATGAGGGATATACCCACATTACCCAATGTTGCCACCTGCCATCCATCGAACCTAACAAAATATCTTTGTCCATCCCTCTTCCAATCCTGGTTCTAATCCTGCACCCTACGGATCATTCCCTTGTGGTCGACCCAAGTGCAATACCTGTCTCATAATACATCCGCCCACCACTTCCTACAGCAGTCCAATCTCAGGCATTTCCTGCCCTATAAAAGGCAGAGGCCTCTGTGAAAGCTTCCGTGTTATATATTACCTATGCTGTGATTACTGTGAAGCATTCTATGTGGGTGTGACAAGTAACCACCTGCCTACTTGCATGAATGACCACTGTCAAACTAACACAAACTGCAAACTTGACCACTCATTTGCCAAACATGTTGTGCACCACAACACAAATCCCTCCAACAGCTGCTTTAGTCCATCCATCCATCCATCTGGCACAAGCCATATGGATACTCCCTTCCAGCATGATGTTGAGAACTGCCTCTCAAGCATATCCTGCACTCTTGTAGTCCCTCCTGGTCTAAACTTCCACTAATTTTTTTCCCATTGCCTCACCCTGCCTTTGCCTTCTCTCCTCTGACCACACCACTTCTTCCCCATCGAGATTGCACAGTGCCTTCTCTCACCGCCCTCTCTTCTTTTTACACCTCTCTCTCTTTCTCTCCCCTCCCAGTCTCCCTCCTCATCTCTACCTTCCTCTATTTTCCCCCTTCCATCCTCACCCCTCCTCCCTCTCTCTACCTCTTATATGCTCTATCTTCTAAATGCCTTTTGTCTAGTTGTCCAGCTACTGGGTCACCTATCAAAAGATCTGCATCACACTATTGTGCTACCCCCTGCTCACCTCAAGCATCTTTCCAGACCCTGTTCGCACCTCAATTGTCCAGGCAATTGCTATCGATAATCATCAATCTGTCTTGCCATGGATGCAGGTTTGTATCTTTGGGTGTCTGTGTGTGAATGCGTGTACTTCAACTAGAGAAAGAGGGAGGGTTCAAAAGCTAGTGTAAATACTGTTTTCTGTTGTTTGTTTCAGTACTATGTAAATAGTTTGCCGTGAATAGTAGAATTTGGTTCAGTACTGCAACACATAATGTAGACACATTATACACACATTAACATTTCCATGCCAGTAAAAATGGTGCGTATTCACCACAAGGATTAGCCCATTAATGGAAAGAAAGCACACACATTTCAGCAGAATAATGTTATGCTACCGGAGATGCTAAGCATGCACACACGTACAAGCTCACATGTGTTCCACACCCCCCCCCCCTCCCCCTGCCACATGCACCCACCCACGCACGCATGCACACACGCACACACACACACACACACACACACACACGGCAGTGCTATCTCACATGACACTAGCCTATGTGCCTAGGATTACCCAGCTGACAGACCTTCAATAAGTAGACTGTAAGTATTCAATAGGTACTGATTTTCACAGTGGTTTGAACTCTCTATGTGATACTTTTTTCATTGACAAACTGAAGTAAAAAATATTGATGACTATTACCAATTTTTTTAAAAAATGGCACTTCAGTTAAGGCAGTAATCCCACAGTGCAGTTCACATGATTATATTACACTCAGTATGAAGACAATTAGTCATAAGAACAGTTTTTAGATGAGGAACAGGATAGCAAAGCACTGAAGAAGATTTGTTATTTTATTATAATAAATAAAGACACAGTGCTTCCTACAATATGAGCAATGACATCTGTGCCTACAAATGTGATTGAAAGTGGTCCCGTAGCAAAAATTTCAGTTGTATGTCTGGAGAGTTTTGAGGTTTTACAGGTGAGCAACTTGGGACTTAGTTATTGCTTGATTTTGTGGCAGTTAAATCACATACTAGAAATATTGTTTTTAATCAAAAAATTTTTGGTAACCTATCAGTTATCACATATACATATTTCTTCCATAACATCAAATTTAAGTCAATCATTTTTTATGAAAAAAAGTAAAAGTCATGTAATTGGAATTTTTCATTAAACATCTGTCAGTATGTAAACTGTCTAGACTAAAGAGAAGATACTGTCACAATGAAGATGTGTGGAAACTATGGTAGAGTAGTGAGTACTGTGTAACAGTGTGAAGACTACCACACTTTTCCATGTTGGGTGCTATGAAACAAGCCAGCTTGATTGGAGCTGTGGCTAGCCTTTGGTGCTGTAGTAGTTGTTGATTATGGACAAAGAGCAGCTGATCTTGAAACTCAAATCTGACAGCAGCATAGGCAGAGTGAGAGGAGCAGCAAAGTTAGGAATAGGATAGATAACAGGAAAGTGCTCAAATCTATAGATCAGTAAAGAGTTTCATGAGATGCTGCAAATCTGTTAGCATTACTTTAGATCTCTCCAACCACTTCACTGCTGTGGAGACAGAGTACAAAAGCGTCCAGATCACACAGGAAGACCTTTCTATTAGTGAGTTGTCATGTGTGGGAAAGTCTGAACTAGTACAGAATATCTTGTATAGAGGACACTAAGTAACAATATTTTTAACCCAATTGCAGAGCTCAGCAATGTCCCCTGTGATTTTAGCCCTCTGGAGAAAGTGTGAATGCTCTTCACACAAATGCAAAGATTGTGTCACTCTTTGAGCAATACGATACGTCCTGGATGTAGCATTCTGTTGAATATGTAAATGCAGAGCTTTACGAGTTGCTCAGTACAGCAGGGTGATCACACATGGGTTTGATTGATCCATTTCCCCTCACACAGTCACACCACACATGGTCTGGTCTACCTCTGAATATTTATGGTAACAGATTACTTCCACAACTAATTTCCATAGGCATTGATTGTAACCCAAACACTGTCTGCCTAATCCTTGCAATTTCTAATATTTTCACTAGGTGTTTTTTAGAATAAGTGTTCCTGAAAGACAGAGCAGGCAAATAACCATAGACATAGTTGCAAGTCAGTGGAGAATGCTAAAAAGAAAAATGGATTTCACATATCACTTAAGGAAAATGGAAAATTTAAATATATTTCTAAAAATCTGCTATGTATAACAGAACATCATAGTGGGTCACAGAAACTGAACAGATACACCACGATGAACACAAGTTACGTTACTGTAAGCATACTATGAGGAATGTGTGAGTCACTATTACTGGGTGCAGCATTAAGTCACTTAACTGCTGCACAATTCTGACCATGGTCAAGTTTTTGGTAAATAATTAAGTACTATCACTACTGACAGATTTCAGATAGATTATATAATGGTAAGACAGAGATTTAGGAACCAGGTTTTAAATTGTAGGACATTTCCAGGGGCAGATGTGGACTCTGACCACAATATATTGGTTATGACTGTAGATTAAAACTGAAGAAACTGCAAAAAGGTGGGAATTTAAGGAGATGGGACCTGGATAAACTGACTAAACCAGAGGTTGTACAGTGTTTCAGGGAGAGCATAAGGGAACAATTGACAGGAATGGGGGAAGGAAATACAGTAGAAGAAGAATGGGTAGCTTTCAGGGATGAAATAGTGAAGGCAGCAGAGGATCAAATAGGTAAAAAGATGAGAGCTAGTAGAAACCCTTGGGTAACAGAAGAAATATTGAATTTAATTTATGAAAGGAGAAAATACAAAAATGCAGTAAATGAAGCAGGCAAAAAGGAATATAAACGTCTCAAAAATGAGATTGACAGGAAGTGCAAAATGGCTAAGCAGGCATGGCTAGAGGACAAATGTAAAGATGTAGAGGCTTATCCCACTAGGGGCAAGATAGATACTGCCTACAGGAAAATTAAAGAGACCTTTGCAGAAAAGAGAACCACTTGTAAGAATATTAAGAGCTCAGATGGAAACCCAGTTCTAAGCAAAGAAGGGAAAGCAGAAAGGTGGAAGGAGTATATAGAGGGACTATACAAGGGTGATGTACTTGAGGGCAATGTTATAGAAAGGGAAGAGAATGTAGATGAAGATGAAATGGGAGATACAATACTGCGTGAAGAGTTGGACAGAGCACTGAAAGACCTGAGTCGAAACAAGGCCCCTGGAGTAGACAGCATTCCATTAGAACTACTGATGGCCTTGGGAGATCCAGTCCTAACAAAACTCTACCATCTGGTGAGGAAAATGTATGAGGCAGGTGAAATATCCTCAGACTTCAAGAAGAATATAATAATTCCAATCCCAAAGAAAGCAGGTGTTGACAGATGTGAAAAATACCAAACTTAGAAGCTAGACTAAGAAAAGGCAAACCTACGTTTCTAGCATTTGTAGACTTGGAGAAAGCTTTTGACAATGTTGACTGGAATACTCTCTTTCAAATTCTTAAGCTGGCAGGGGTAAAATACAGGGAGCTACAGGCTATTTACAATTTGTACAGAAAGCAGATGGCAGCTATAAGAGTCGAGGGACATGAAAGGGAAGCAGTGGTTGGGAAGGGAGTGAGACAGGGTTGTAGCCTCTGCCCGATGTTGTTCAATCTGTGTATTGAGCAAGCAGTAAAGGAAACAAAAGAAAAGTTCGGAGTAGGTACTAAAATTCATGGAGAAGAAATAAAAACTTTGAGGTTCGCCGATGACATTGTAATTCTGTCAGAGACAGCAAAGGACTTGGAAGAGCAGTTGAACGGAATGGACAGTGTCTTGAAGGGAGGATATAAGATGAACATCAACAAAAGCAAAACGAGGATAATGGAATGTAGTTGAATTAAGTCGGGTGATGCTGAGGGAATTAGATTAGGAAATGAGACACTTAAGGTAGTAAAGGAGTTTTGCTATTTGGGGAGCAAAATAACTGATGATGGTCGAAGTACAGAGGATATAAAATGTAGACTGGCAATGGCAAGGAAAGCGTTTCTGAAAAAGAGAAATTTGTTAACATCGAGTATAGATTTAAGTGTCAGGAAGTCATTTCTGAAAGTATTTGTATGGAGTGAAGCCATGTATGGAAGTGAAACGTGGACGATAAACAGTTTGGACAAGAAGAGAATAGAAGCTTTCAAAATGTGGTGCTACAGAAGAATGCTGAAGATTAGATGGGTAGATCACATAACTAATGAGGAGGTATTGCATAGGATTGGGGAGAAGAGGAGTTTGTGGCACAACTTGACTAAAAGAAGGGATCGGTTGGTAGGACATGTTCTGAGGCATCAAGGGATCACCAATTTAGTACTGGAGGGCTGTGTGGAGGGTAAAAATCGTAGAGGGAGGCCAAGAGATGAATACATTAGGCAGATTCAGAAGGATGTAGGCTGCAGTACGTACTGGGAGATGAAGAAGCTTGCACAGGATAGAGTAGCATGGAGAGCTGCATCAAACCAGTCTCAGGACTGAAGACCACTTATATTATACTATCACCAACATTGAAAATTTACAAAATGTGCATCCAGTGAAATTTGTTTAAAGAGTGATAGCATAATTGATTTGATATTAACAAGCGACTTTGTGTATCCATTGTAAACATGAGAACTATACATTATTAACAGAAAATTACCTATGAAACAGAACCTGTTTGATTTACAGATGAGGTGGAAATTTGATCATAATTATGAATATGTAAGACGATCTTCCATTAAAAAGTGGCTGTATACACAGGCACCAAGCAGACAAGAAATCTACTAATTAAATCGAAGGTTCAAGATGACAGCTTCTGTAGCTGACTTACCACACAGTGGTTGCCCAAAATTAGTAACTACTGAATAAGAACTGCAGCTCATTGCCAGGCATTTGTTCAGTCACTCAACAATTTAGCAAGAATAGCTGCTAAGGAACTACAATTTTCTGATAGAAGTTTAAGGAGAATGTTAGAAACATTAGAACTGTAGACTTATAAAATTGCATTATTACATGTCCTAAATGAGAATGATCCTGATCAAAGACATGAATTCTGTGACTGGTGCACGATACACAGTGCAAACGTTTATTTTGCAAAACAATCCTCTAATCTAATGAAGCAAGTTTTAATTTACACGGAAGAGTTAAAAAACACTATTATGTGTATCAGTCTCCTGAAAATCCATGATTTACCATTGAGGAGAAGTTAAATATTCCACAAGTTATGGTTTTGGCTGGTAAATGCAAGGAAGAATTGATAGTCCCTTATCTTTTTGATGGGACTGTGATTGTGGAAAGCCGGCCGAAGTGGCCGTGCGGTTAAAGGCGCTGCAGCCTGGAACCGCAAGCCCGCTGCGGTCGCAGGTTCGAATCCTGCCTCGGGCATGGATGTTTGTGATGTCCTTAGGTTAGTTAGGTTTAACTAGTTCTAAGTTCTAGGGGACTAATGACCTCAGCAGTTGAGTCCCATAGTGCTCAGAGCCATTTGAACCATTGATTGTGGAAAGGTATAACTGAACTTTCAAGAGACACTGTTATTGAATTACACCAATACCCCAATACTTGAAACTGTATGAAACAACCTCATCTGGCAGCAAGATGATGCTCCACTTACATTTTGGATTACAGGTCTGTGCGTTTTTGGATGACAATTTTCTGGAGTGTTAAATCGGTTGGCCTCCAAGATCATCAGACCTCAGAGAGAGTGATTTTTCAATGCGAGGAATACTGAAAGACAATGTTTGTGCTACAAAACCATTAAAACTACACCATTTAAGGGATATGATAGAACAAGAATTTGAAAACATTGCTGGTAATAGTGGGGAATTATGTGACATTATATGAGTTTAAACAATGTTTTAAATGTCCAGATAACTACTGAGGACACTTTAAACAATTTCAGTTATTATGTATAAACCACAGAAGCTACAAAACACTGTACTGCGTTTTCGACTAAGTGACTACTGCCACACCTCGTGCATACAAAAATGGATTAAAGTCTCAGGCCATAGTGCTTGATGAGTATGTTATTGAAAAGTTTTCTGAAATTTGCACTTCAGCAGTACACTTCTTAATGTACAAGGTAGCAGTTCTGAATATCTACAGCCTATATAGAATATGTTTAAAATTTTATTTAGCAATCTGAGAGCTTACTAATAAGACTTAGTAGAAATAAATGGGAACTGATTATCTATGATGATTTGGGAAGTGTATGTGGTGATTTCAATACTGATTTCACCCTTGATACTTATGGTCAAGAGTACCTGGAGCTTTTGTTTCACTGCCACAATAACATTCCCAACAAGAACTGACACAGTAGTTCATAAAACAGATTTGAACCCCCTAATAAATGGTTTATCTGACCAAGATTTTCAGAGGACAGCAATAAAGTATCCTCATCAATCGGATTTGACTAAGAAGGCAAAAATAAAATTTCATAGAATTGTAAATGCTGACAAAGTTACAATATTAGTGAGAATTTACAGGATGAAAAATGTGAAAAAGTTTGCCAACAGCACACAGCAGATAAGAAATCTTATTTTTTTGCTAAAAATATTCTTACAACACTATGAATTCAATTTTACTTTATCATGAAACAGAGGAAATTACAGTGTACACTCAGAGAAAAGATGACGAACATCTAGCATCCAAGTATCTTGTGCTTAGATGAGAGATTTTTCTATATTACAGAGGACTAACTCTTTTAATAATTAGAAATGCAAAAGAAGCAGTATTTGCAAAATTCTTCCCCATGTCATTAACAAGCCAAAAATCATGTACTATAATTCAAAATACTAAGAACACAGCTAGGAGAATTTGGAACATTATTAGACATGAAATGAATAAAGTTGATAAGTAAATTATATTTTACTCCATGATGACACTAACATCAAGACACAATACAAAATTCGAATCATTAGCCACTAAATACAACAAGAGCTCAGAAAATGCTCCAGCAAAGGCAGTCCACTGTATTTCCTTAGATAGGCATTGCAAACTCCGCCACCAAAAAACAATTTTGCCAAATCATCTGATAGAGGGATCACAAAAATCATTACATCACTAAAAGCAGTAACTTGCCAAGTTATGATGATATTTCAAATCTTGTGCTGATAGGGTAGCACCCCCCCCCCCCCCCCCCCCCCCCTATAAGTTACCACTGTAACCAGTAAGTGAGCCATGGCGTAAAACTGAAATACGCAATGTGGCAGTAACACTCATCTATAAAAGCAGAGATAAGCGACTGACCTCTAACTGTTGATGAATCACCCTCCTTGTGTTCTCAAAAACACTTCTTTCAGGGATACAGTGTTATCATAACAACAGAGAACAGGGGGTCACATTACCAAATGAGACATGAATAAGACAGAGCGGAAACATTAGATATAGTGAGCAATAAGGTTAAGCAAAAAGTTCAGTTCAGCCTACTTTGCACTCAGAAATCTCTCTGTTTGAGTTGACCTGCAGAAAGGTTTGCTAGAAGATCTCAAAAATACTCTCCTATGTCAAAATCTGCAGTACAGTCAATTTCAATGAAGTATTTGCTTTAGAGAAGTGTGCAGTGAGAATAACAAATTATCTTGCAGAAATCTCTTGAGGAACCTAGGTTTTCTTAAATCTGTGTCATAATACATATACTCATTGTATTTGTCGTTAATGAAAAGAGTGAATTTATGATGAAATCTTCAGTCATCACACTATTGCAAGTAAAAATAATGTGTTCTCCGTCTATGAGACACTAAAAACAAGGGAAAAACAAAGGGGAAAGCATAAACTATAAACTGAAATCCTTATTTTTTGTAATGGATATAAGAACCTCTGTGACAAACATTGTAAAATGGCTGTGTAGAACATGATGCTGAAGAATTTCAGAGACTGTAGACATATGGGAACATACCTAGAAAAAATAAGACAGAAACTCCACTGCTTCAAATGAACAAACATTCTTCTGTGGAATCTGTACAAAAAGAAGGTGATAGCCTGCGAGAAGGATTTACTATTCTGTTTTCTTTCTGTAATATTTACCACTTTTTAAGAGAGGGAACAGTTAATTAACATAACATAAGAGAAACCTACAATAAAACTGCCACATTTCAATACCAAGCAAATGGTAGTAAAAATTTTTGACTGTATCTTACCTGCCAAATACAGGACCAAAGAAGATCTTATTAACTTGCTCCTTAATTTCAGTTCCAGCATTAGCTGAAGAGATGTTAATATATACATCAACAAGATCCATATGACTTAAGACCATATGCCTCAGATTTGCATCAAAGTCCAAGGCATTGATTGCAGCCATGCTGCACATTAGTATCCTGCTTGGAAACTTATCTATCAGCTTTCGCCACCTTATTATACTGTCTGAAAAATCACTGCCATGCACAACATATTCCAGCCCCTTTAAATAAAATCCATCAATTCCTTGATTTAACCAAAACTCCACTGCTTCAGCAATTATGTCATCCTCAGCATCAGCAAAGATTGCCTTGGTGTAAGTCTCTTCATGACTTGTGTCATTATATGTAGTCACATCACTACCTGCCAACACATGAATTGCTTCAGCAACGGGGAGATCAACTACCACAGAAATATTCCTTTGGTGCAGAATGCTCACAACAGCTTGAAAGTCTTTCAATGTTCCTAATGATGGATCTATTTCAAGTAAGTTTTTTGGATGAGCAAAATGATCTGGATAATGGTCGGCAGCAAATATAGAATTCAAGTGCACAACACGAACTCCTAGGTTGTCAAGGTACTTCATGTGCTGTAACATTCCAGGAAAGTCCCCAACTCCATCAGCATTACTGTCCTGCATGAAAGAAAAAAAGGTACTTGCAGAAACATGATGTGGTAGTAACAAAACAGTGAACAAAATTCAATGAGAAAACCTGTGTATGCAATGCCAGCACTTCAGTCACAGATTGAGCTCATTAGCCATGCTTTAAAAGAAAGATGAATGTCACTCAAATATACAACATACGCTTCATGAACTGCACAGGAACACTTTCTCTACAGAAATGATACGCTTCAAATATTTCTATCAAATTACTTAGCTTCATGAATTGTACTCGAAAAGCTCTCTCTTCAGAAACAGTACGTTTAAAATATCTTTAACAAATCACTTAAATATCATAACTAAACAATTCCTACTGGATAAAGACAATGTCAAAGTATCAAGGGAAATGATGTGGGGGACTTGTGAAATTTCATTACTCTTCTCTAGTTTCTCAATACGAAGCTCACACTATTAACATATTACAACATGCAGAATAACGAAATATCTAAATTATTTAACTTCCTTGGTCTTAAAGAACTTGTACAATTAGAGTTTCTAGGTAGAAAGCTTATGGTTTAATTTGTCTTAGTGTGCAGGACTAGGACATAAACCTGGACCACTGCACTACTTGTTCAAAATTTTTAATTTTTCCTCTATGTTCAATGAGTTTTAATCCACTAAAAGAGTATAAAGATTTCATCTCAGTAACATTCCTGAGGCTGTTATTAACATTAATTTTCCACAGTTATCATTTCTTCCAGAGAGGCAAGTTTAGCAGCCTTGGGGTAGCTCTCTAGATTTGGAGGGAAATAACCGGCAAGCTGGAACTTTGAGTTGGTTATGAGGAGTGCATGAGTAGTGCAGGGATATGGATTTGAGTCCCCATCTGGTACATAGTTTTTAGTTTTGATGAATGTTGATCATATTATACACTGCACTATGGAGCAGGAAAAGTTATCTGTATGTTTGAATATGGTACAAAACTTTTTTTGGTTGAATAAAATGGACTAAATCTTATTAGACAGATACTCTGAGAATTACATATAAGCTGAATGAGGAAAGAGTGAGTACATTACCTACTATTTTATTAAACTTTGTATCTTTGTTTGAATGTACCAGATGGTTATAATTAAAGTGTAACTACTTAAAGATGTCTTGTATGGGATGTAATTATTATATGGCAGCAGAAAAGGGTAGATATTTGTTGTGTACATAGTTCTGCGTAGTCAGCGCGTACACAACTTTCCCAATAGAGCGCGCCCCCCTAAGCACAACAGCGCAAGCGCAGTGCTCGTCCGACTCCGCACTACAAGATGGCGCTGTCTTAGAGACGGACCAAATTCTGCTTCTGCCGATCCGCGTATTAATATGTAGAACCTTTTCTCCTCGGGGATCACACTCGTGTAGTCATACCAGAACACGCGAGGAATTATAACGAGTGTACAGACCTCCAATTAGTCAGTCTGCATTAGTCTGCAGTCAAGTTTCAGTCTGTGCCTAATAAGATTACCATATTCCTGTACATAGCCATGAAGAGAAATGTATAGACACTTTGTCAAGTATCAGAGATATGTGAGAATAAGATTAACATACCAAGACCACAGGAACTTCAGATTGTCAATTGTAAATAGCATCCAGAACCAAGTTAAGTTATTTTTATGCTTGTTATTATTTTAATAAATGTGTGTGAAAATTAATCAAGTTCTGTTTAAAGTTGGTCACCGTCAATCTGTTACTCTAAGCGTGCATGTGGCATTTCTATCGTCTGACCTAACGGCAGAAGATAAACATGCCACGATAATACCACAAGACATATTGCTGACACTCGTCTACTTCGTTAGAGCGAGAAGTCAAATAATCTGATGGTGTGTGTACCGAAGGTCTTACAGTACACACACCACAATATTCTAATTCATTAATGAGGAACTGATTTACACAAAAAAAAAGGTTCTGATTTTGGCTACCAGAATGCTAGAATGATACGTAAAAATGTTTGCACATGTAATGGAGTAGAAACTGGACATGGGCAGAAAAGGTCAAGAATGTGAGAAAGACATAATGTTGAGTTTATTATTAACTGCTGCTTCCACATGTTGTTCAATATGAGTACCAAAGATGTCGACAAGATGCAGCATCCATAAAACAGCATCCATAGTCAGTTACAACACCAGCAACCCAATCAATAACTTGCTCTCGGATAGTTGGGTTGGGTTGGGTTGGGTTGCACTCGGATAGGAAGCCTTCCTCTTCCTCATCTTCTTTAAACCATTCAATGACATCGGACCTCTCCTTAGACTTTTCCGTCAGACATACTCTCTCAATAGAGCATTGCAATTGCTCCATTTGCATAAAACAGTTTCACTAACAGTGCATGGTCTCCCTTCTTGATAGCTAGTGTGAATCAGTTCCGCATATGTACCACGGTTCACTGCTGTACAATAATTACAGCCCATGTATGGGCTTGTAGTATATTCTTAGGTTCCTCGCTATACTAGTTCCTGAAATTTTGTGACTAGGCTTTCACAAGATAGTTGGCATCTAACTTCACGGGTTGGCAAATTCAGCTTTTTCCATATTTCCGTGATGCTCTTCTTTTGATCAAACAAACAAACAAACCTGCGATCATTCATATGCTGCCCCTCATTGTACATGTTCAGTTTCCCCAGTTAGACCTATCCAGGTGTGGCTCGAGGTTTCCCAAAAAAACGAATCCACAATCTTTGATACTGTAAGTCTGCAGCTAAATTTGCTAATTTTCTGTGTGTAATTAACTGACATTTAATTCTAACAAACATTACAGAGAGTGACACATTTTCAATATGCCTTCAATGTGCCACTGTCTTGAAAATGCATGCTTTCATGACACAAGTTATGATATAAAAGTAGCGAAATATGAAAATTCTTTCACCATCAATGTGACTCTTCCTGTCATGCTCTTACAACAAATCATACCAATAATGGCATGTTTTCCAGATAACCAATCCATTGGTGCTTTGAAACAGCATTTATTCATAAGTTATAATATAAAATCCACCAAATATGGACTTCAACTGATTAGGATTAAGCTGTATTCTGTATAAGATATGCCCCCAATGCTCACACTAAATAGAGGTTAACCTGCACTTGTTTTGGTGCAACCATACCTACTACCTGTTCGAAAACCATCGGCTGACAGCAACAGTTCCAAGCATGTTGACTGTCTTATGTAAATCTGTGTGGGAATTATTCAAAATACATTCTGATAATTTTAAGTCAGTAACTATCAACTGAGAGATGTGTTTTAATATGTATTTTGGGGCAGCTGTGCCTAACAACCTTTCAGTACGAGCTGTGGCTAGTCCTATCTCATATGGGTCCCACACACTTAAACAACATTTTAGGAAGGATTGCATTAGTGTTAGGCAAGCAATCTCCTTTGTAAACAACTTGCATTTTCCCAATACCTTATGAATGAACAGTAGTCTGCCACCTGCTTTACTTACAACAGTGCCTATGTAATCATTTCATCTTATGTCCCCACAAATTGTTAGACCCACGTGTTTGTATACATTAACTGATTTCAAGGGCGACTCTCTGATATTGCAGTCACAGTATTTAGTTCACTGTTAATTGTAACTGTATATCGAACCCTACTGAGAAATTCTGAACCATTTATGAGGCATATAGATTCCTTACCATGCTATCTATCTGACAACAAGAAGTACTGGTGATTAATGGGTTGTGGTATTTTCAATGTAGATTAAAAAGGATTCTGACAGAAAGAATGCTCTGGAAAACTAATTTAGCTCCCACAGTTTCATCTCAGTAATTAACTCGCCAACAGATGTGAATAAAGACAGTCAAACCATGACAATGTTTCTTAAGCTCAAAACAAAAAAATAGCTGTATTCACTGTAAAAATTGCTCTCTGATAATTATGCTCAGTTAATTAGAATAAAAAATATAGTGGCTTACAGTATGGATTCTGCTTAGAGAGAATCAGTTAGAAAAATAAATTACTTCAGAACAAAAGTTTTTAAGAACAGTTTATAAGAAGGATAAATGTATAGTGAACAAACTCCTGACATAAACTTCAATCTACTCTATTATAAATTAATATCAATATTTGAAAATAGTTTTCCTCATTATTAATCAGAAAGGACATTAAACAGCCACAACAATGGATCACTAAGGGCATAAAAGAATCTTGAGTAAGGAAAAAAGAAATGTATCTGTTGACACGAAGCAAAAATCTTACAGTAGTTGAACACTACAAAAAGTACTCAAAATTGCTAATGAAAGTTATTAAAAAGAAGAAACATGCATATTACGTCACAAACTGTAATTCTGATGCTAGTCTTGAATCTATAAAAGACCACAGATAGGATAAAATCACAACTGGCCTGAATGGAAGAGCTACAAATGTTTAGTCATAGGTAGCAGGTATGATTAATAATCATTTCTTAAATGCAGCTGAAAAAATATGAACAAGCAGTTAAGCAGAAACATCAAAGCAATATGTTGTAAAAGCAAATCCCACAAAATTCTCTCATGTCCATTTCTCACGCACTTCTCCCTCCAAAATGAAAAAAATTTCATGCTCTTTTAAAAATAAAAGATCATCTAGATTTGACAAACTGCCTGTTGGCTTGTGTCTCGGGTTGTTCGGCCGATGTTCATTTGATGATTCATTAATTTGTATTAAGTTCTATGGGAGCAAACTGCTTAGGTCATCGGTACCTAGGCTTGTACATACTTAATCTAACTTACACTAACTTATGCTAAGGACAACACACACATCCATGTCCAATGGAGGACTCGAACCTCTGACGGAGAAAGCCACACGGGCCGTAATAGGGTGCCTTAGACTGCTTGGCTACCTCGTGCAGCACATCTGATGATTTTCCTTACATTTTGCCAGCACAAGTGGTGCCATTGTCAAAGTTTCACTCTCCATTGCTGGTGGTGGCCTTAAGACGATCTCACGGCTGCAGATTACTTGCACCTGGCGTGCCAATGTCCAAGGGCTTCTCCGCAGTCATTCCTGGTGTGGTTCTTCTTTTGCTACCTGCAACGTTCTGCAGCGCAGGAAGCCTGTATCTGTTTACCTTGAGGCTTTCTTATTGAAGCTATTCTCATGTTTGTGTATTTCTCTACCTTCTCTGAACATGCAGGTGTGATAGCTCTTCTTTGCAGCCAGAACTCCCGTGTCAGCGAATTTTACTAGGTGGTCGGTCTCACACAGTGCGTGCTCTGCCATGACCAATTTCTCCACCCGCCCCAACCTGCAATGTTGCTTATGTTCTGTGATCCTGGTATTGATTGATCATCTAGTCATTCCAACATAAACTTTTCTGCATGTGCATGGTATGCAACATATTCCCAACACTGCATGTGGGTCCCCTTTATTCTTTGTCTACCTGAGACACTCTTTGACCTACTTTTTTGGTTTGTAAATAGCCTTTACGCCATGCTTGGCACCTTTTAAACCTAAGGCATGTTACAGATATGTCAATGAGACCTACGTTGTGTGAAGCCATGGTAAGGAACAGCTCGGTGACTTCTTAAGACACTTGAACAGCCTCCATCCCAACATAATATTTACCAAGGAAGTAGAAAAGGACAAAAAAATACCATTTCTAGATGTGCTGGTCACAAGGGATGGTGAAAACTTGAGACAAAGTGTGTACTGAAAACTGACACACATGGACTGATACCTCCACGAACTATCAAATCACCAGCCAAGCCAGAAAAGAGGCATGATTAATATGCTCATAATGCGAGCAACATGAATATGTGAGCCACAGTGCCTCAGATGTGAAATGCAACACCTTTAAAGTGTTCTGAGGAGCAATGGGTACTCCACAAGTTATATTAAAAGTATAACAGAGTCAAACAATCAGAAAAGTGATACATCAGAAAAAGAAAAGTCGGGTACAGGCTTTCTTATTGAAGCTATTCTCGTGTTTGTGTGTTTCTCTACCTTCTCTGAACATGCACAGTGTACAGGCTTTCTGCCATACATTGCCAGACAGAATTAGCCATATATTGCGCAAGCACAGTGTAAAGACTATTTACAAACTGACAAACGATGATCAAAGAGTGTCTTAGATAAGAAAAGGGTAAGAGGAACCTACTTGCAATGTCAGGAATATACTGCATACGATGCACATGTGGAAATGTTTATGTTGGAATGCCTGGATGATCAATCAACACCAGGATCACAGAATATAAGCGACATTGCAGGATGGGACAGGTCGAGAAATCGGTCGTGGCAGAGCACACGCTTTGTGAGACCGCCCACCTAGTAAAATTTGCTGACACAAAAGTTCTGGCTATAGAGAAGAGTTATAACAGCCACTTGTTCAGAGAAGCTATAAAAATACATGAACAAAAGAAAAGTTTCAATAAGAAAGAAGAAAGCCTCAAGGTAAATGGATCCTGGTTTCCCATGCTGCGGTGAATGACTGTTGCAGGTAGCAAGAGGAGAACTGCACTGGAAATGACCACGAGAAGACTTTGGGCATTGGCGCACCAGCTACATGTAGACTGTGTCCCCGAATTCAGCTTCAGTTCACCACCAGCAATGGAGGGTGAAACTCTCATAATGTCAGCCACTTGTGCTGGCAAAATATCTGGAAAGTTATGAGATGAACATATGCCAAAGAACCTGAGACAGAAGCCAACAGGCAGTTTGTCAAAAAGTGGCCATTAAAGCCTTAACAATTTTGTCATCTAGATTTGATGATGTTTCCAACAGAATACTTAAGAGTTGTCCCCACATAATAAGTAATGTCTTTTCTGAACTTAACAATTTTCAAGAGCAATTGAAATATGCCATTATTAAATCCCTCCACAAGAAAGGTGGGAGGAGAGATGTAAATAATGAGCAACCTTTTGCACTACCGGCACCATTTTCAAAAAAAATTGAGAAAGAGGTGTACTCTACCATGGTATCCTACAATAACATCCTTAGTATATTACAGTTTGTATTTTAAAAGAGTTGTTCAACAGAGAACACCATTTGCACATTCACTTGAAAAATGTTACAAATATTAAGTACCAGTAACACTATAGCACTGGCTGATATTATTTATGGCCTATCTAAGCTATTTACTTTCATTAATCACAATATCCTCCTACATCAACTGAAGGTTTATGGAATAAATGCTACAGTTCACAAATGGATAAATTCCTATATAATTAATAAACATGAGAATTCCATACAAATATGTGTTTCTACACGATCACTGGATATAGGAGGGTGAGTCAAATGTAATAACAAATCAAAATTTCGCACCATTATCCTGTAAGTTGGTAAATGTGTTACAAACAGCATGCAGAATGGCCTGTAGGTGGCAGCATAGTGCAGATGCACACATATCGTCACAGTATCAGTATAAAGATGGGCGCCCCACTTGCGACTTGCACCAGGGAAGAACAGCGTTCTGTTATTCGGTTTTTTCGTAGTGAAGGTGTGAAACCTATTGAGATTTATCTATGAACGAAGGTCCAGTACGGTGATGCATGTTTGTCACAGCAGCAAGTCTACGACTGGAGTATGAAGTTCGCAAATGGTGTGACTTCAGTGGAAGATGCTCCTCGGCAATGTCAGGCACAACGAGTTGTGACTCCACAGAATAATGCAGCAGTTGAAGCCATAGTGCAGGAAACCTACTGAGTGACACTGAATGACATTGCAGCATGTTTACAGAGTAGTCATGGTGCATGGTTGCGGGGACTACCAAAAGAATTTTTTTCTAAAGGAATTTTTGTACTTTGTAAGTGGTGGAGGACTTGCATTGAGCATGGGGGAGATTATGTTGAAAAGTGATACAGCTTTGTACCACTTCTACACAATAAATAAAATTTAAAAAAATATTTAAGGTTTTCATTTGACTCACCCTTGTAGCTTAGACTTAGGAGGATGTATCCATTTAATTACTTTCTGAATCCAAATATGTATACTTTTTCCATGGGTGTTTGCATATTTTGACCTTTTTGGTGAAAAAACACGCATAATGCATATATAAGAAGAATTTCAAACTGACTCCATATTTTTAGATTTCCTGAAGGCTTTTGACACCTTACCTCACAAGCAACTTGTAATCACATGGCATGCTTATGGAATATCATCTCAGATACGTGACTGGGTTCGTCATTTCCTGTCTCAGTGTCTTAGCATGGAGTAATTGACGGCAAGTCATCGAGTAAAACAGAACTGATTTCTGGCATTCCCCAAGGTAGCATTATAGGCCTTCTGTGGTTCCTTCTCTGTGTAAATGATTTAGGAGACAATACGAGCAGCTGTCTTAGGTGTTTGCAGACGATGCCATTGTTTATCATCTAGTAATGCCATCAGAAGATCAAAAACAACTGTAAAATGATTTAGATAAGATATCTGTATGGTGCGAAAATTGTCAACACACAGCGGAAAGTGTGGGATCATTCACATGAACGCTAAAAGGAATCCATCAAACTCCAGTTACATGATAAATCAATCAAATCCAAAGGCCTTAAATTCAACTAAATACTTAGGAATTACAATTATGAACAAGTTAAATTGGAAAGAACACATAGAAAATATTGTGCGGAAGGTGAAAAGAAGACAGCACATTATTTGCACAACACTTGGGAGATGCAACGGGTCTACTAAAGAGATTGCCTACACTATGCTTGTCCGTCTTCTTTCGGACTACTGTTGAATGGTGTGGGATCCTTACCAGATAGGATTAACGGAGTGCATTGACAAAGTTCAAAGAAGTGCAGCATATTTTGTATTATTGAGAAATAGGAGAGAGAGTGTAAGGACATGATACAGGATTTGGGGTGGACATCATTAATACAAATGTGTTTTTCATTGTGGCAGGATCTTCTCATGAAATTTCAATGAGCTACTTTCTCTTCTGAATGCGAGAGTGCTTTGTCGACACCAACGTACACAGGGAGAAATGATCATCATATTAAAATAAGGGCAATTAGAGCTTGCATGGAAAGATACAGGTGTTTGTTTTTTCCGCGAGCTGTTTGAGAGTGGAATAACAGAGCATTATTGTGAAGCTGAGTCAAAGAAACCTCTGCCAGGAATTTAAATGTAATATGCAGAGTAGCCATGTAGATGATGCAGAGGTGTAGATGCAGATGTAGACTCAATGTCAATTGTTGAGGAATCTCAAGGACACCTCAGTCATGCCCATGGGAAAGTGAGAGATGATGCAAAGAACAAATTGGACTGTATCATAAACAAAAACCCAGATTATGGATTTTTTGTTCAATGAACAAGGTATTTTGTGGTGAAAGCATGAATGAAAAAGTTGACCTGACATTGTCACAAATTTGCTCATTTAAATTTGTGCCTATAACTTCTTGTGATGTAAAGAGGTCATTTTCTGCTCAAAACTATTTTGACTGGTAAGTGCAGGAAACTCACAGAAAATAATTTAGAAATGTTAGTTGTTAACTGTGCAAAACGGGGAGTGAATTAATAAATCAGGAACAAAAAATTAATGATTGTGCATATTTTAATGTAGTTTTCACTTGATCATGCATGTATTGTAGTTTGATAGCGCATGAATGCATTCATTTTCTGAGATTTTATAGCACGTGGAATTCTAATCTTTACTGATAACTAATGACAAAGACCCTAATGCTGCCACAGATTGACTGGGCATTACATGATATGAAGATGCAAAATAATGAAACAAAATACATAAATGACACTATCACAGTTTGAATTTTCACTATATACTTTTTGTACATGCATTCTAACATGCCCAAAGAAATAAAACATTGGTACCTGACACACCACAGTGCTGTCATAAAAAATATTACTAACCATGAAAGATGCTGGGAATATTTCATAGAAAAGTGTTCCTTGCCACCATTCATGCGCCGGCTTGCAGCTTTTGGGTATGCTGACCATAATTGCAATGACAGCACATGCGGTTGCCACAATTAATGACATAGCTCCCAAAAAAGAAATACGTCGAATTATTCGCCAGTTCCAATTGAGGAATGGATAATCCTTTGCTGATGGTGATACTGCCAACTGGATAGCAGACAAAGGTGACTTGCCTCCATTTTCCTGCAACAATGAAAGAAATACATGATAAAATCCAAGGAATCAGAATATAGATAAGGCTGATTGTAAAATAAAAGAAACCAAAATGTACATTTAAAAAAAGACCAATAGTGAAATACCACCTCTTCCCTGTTGCAGAATTGGCCACTGAATGATGTGAAGCTCTCCATAGAGTATAAATTTAAACTTACTTCTTAATTTCTTTTCAAATAACTTTTTAAGGACTATTCTATTTCCATGCACCAAAAAACAGTAAAACATTGCTTCACTCTGAGCTTCAAGTATGAAGTTAATATTTATTAGAGCATAACATTTGGAGATGCTAGTATGTAAATAAGAATCAAAACAGTCAAAGATACGAGATGAAACCTAAATGATAAAGTATTAACACAAAACAATGGAACTGTCAATTTATCTTTTTATTGATCCATCATGATCCATAGATATTATCATCAAGAAGAATCCTCAGGTATGTGGAATAAATCAAAGGTTTCGTTGACAAAGAGAAGTAACATTTAGGAACTGCATTAGTAATTAACTATTGTTACACAGCTATAACTTTATTTAAGTAACATTTTATACAGCGAAAAACAGGAACACTGCTATTTTTAAATACAGCTGCTATTATCTCAGTTTTATAAAATAGGCTGTTAATCTTTTACTTCTTGCCAGCTTGCTGGACAGTGCTGGCACACTATTCTTTCATATTTCACTATGGTTCAAATGGCTCTGAGCACTATGGGACTTAACTTCAGAGGTTATCAGTCCCCTAGAACTTAGAACTACTTAAACCTAACTAACCTAAGGACATCACACACATCCATGCCCGAGGCAGGATTCGAACCTGCGACCGTAGCGGTCACGCGGTTCCAAACTGAAGCGCTTAGAACCGCACGGCCACACCGGCCAGCCACATTTCACTATGCCACATGTGCTTGTATGCAAGCTGGGAGTAGTAAATAGCTTCTTGTTTCTGTGTGGCAGGACATACCTGGCAAGGTAACACATTGCTATGCATTCAAATTGTCTATGTTCATGGGCACACCAGGTATGCATGCCTTGTGGATGGAGGTGCTTGGATACAGATACCTGATCATCTGGACAGCTGCCGCCTGCCTGTTCATAATAGTGTTGGATCGTGGGATCGATTCTCACTCTGTCACACATAACCCATTTGTCAGCCAGCTGTATTACACCAGATATTGTCCTTGTTGCAGCCTGAAGATGCTCACTGTGAGTGTTGAATGAGGCCACAGTGACTGATAAGCCAGGAAATGGAATAAAAAGGTGTGAGACTATCTCTGTCAAGAAAACAGCTTTATTTACAGCATAATGGAGTTATGAGATAGTTCCTGGCTACCTCGACTTTCATTGAAGCAGTATTTTCCTGATAATATTTGTTTATTACTAGTGATTTGTTGTCTTGTTTATCTGAGGTGTGACACTATGCTATTTATCTCATTACTTTACTCTTTGTGTTAATCTTGCAGATATTTTTGGAAAGTATGCTGAAACAGAGAATAGTTAAGATTAGAGATCAGATGGAAGATGCTTGTAATGAAAGTAATTCAACTGTATTGTACTGTGAATGACTAGCAAATTGCAACTCTTATGTTAGAGAACCAAAAATATTAAAGGAAAATTTAAACCAGACACTTGCAGCTGCAGCAGTATCTACTGCTGACAAAAATGTACAAATACGCCTTTAGCAGTGGTTTCAAGTTGACAAGCTCCTGTGGTTTCACAATCTGTGACAAAGGCAGTTAATCTGGTAGCAGACATTTCTTTGAGCAATTTTAAATTGTCTTTTGCAGGCAAGTCAAGTTCCCTGATGAGTTCCAAGTGCACGTGAAAAATAATATGTCAACAAGTTGAACTAAATGAAGAAGTATTTTTGCTGTGTAGTATTTATAGTTTTGACATTACAAATGCCAGGGAACAGCTTTTACAAGCATCCAAGAGTTGCCAAATAAATAAAACTGCACACTGAGGAAATGGGGTAACAAGAAGGAACAGGCGGACATATAGAAGAGTACATGTAAATAATGTAGACATCACAACCCCTTAAAAACATGAAAGGTGTACCTGCATCTGCCTCAGAAGGATAGAAATTTGTCATATTCAGTATTTGAAGGATTTAGTACAGTTTACGAGGAACAAGGGGATTTGCCTACTACAAATTTGATGCGTGCTGAGATTCACACCAGAGACGCAAGGTCGATTAGTATTCCAGAATGAGATTTTCACTCTGCAGCAGAGTGTGCGCTGATATGAAACTTTGCTGGCAGATTAAAACTGTGTGCCGGACCGAGACTCGAACTCCCGAGTTTGAGTCTCGGTCGACACACAGTTTCAATCTGCCAGGAAAGTTTTGATTACTATTCCTTATCATTTGCAACCTGTTGTTGAAGAGAGGATTTGGGAATAGCAGAACACTGGGACAATAGAATTGTCATGCAAGCCTTGGGCTTTGCCTATCATGATTATTCCTAAAAGTACATAAGAAGGAGGAAAAGAGTACTGAATATGCATCAACATGAGAGTTTTGAACAAAGTAACCATGCCAGACACTTATGCACTCCCAAGAATTGACAAAACATTGGGCCATTTTGGCAATTAACAATATTTCTCAACTTCAGATATGAGCTGATTATCAACAGATACCTATTGCCCCAACACATCATGAAAAAACTGCATTTGTAGTGCCAACAAGGCACTAAGAGTATTTGAGGATACCTTTCGGATACAGCAACATTTAATGGTCTGTGGATATACTGGTGAGGGGATGGAAACCTTCAATGTCCCTAGTTTTTTTTACACAACATCATTGTGTTTTCCAGTTCCCTAGAGGAACACATGCAGTGACTAAGGGCTCTCCTATCGCACATAAAAAATGAAAATCTCAGTCTGGAATAAGGTTATGTAAGTATTATTTTGATCAGGAGAGTTTGATCTGATCCACAGTTAACTGGCACAGTAAAAGACATCCCTGCCCTGATAACATGAAAGAATTACAATCTTTTCAGGGCTTGCAAAAGTTTCTTTGTTCTGAAATATGCCAAAACTGCCACCAAACTGATAAAGAAGGGAGTAGTATTTACAGGGACCCCTGAGTGTGAACCATCCAGTGAAAATTGAAACGAATTCTAACCCAGTCACCTGTTTTGGCATTCCCCAATTTTTAGACACCACTTATACTCTCCTGTGATGGCAGTTATTGTGCCACTGGGTGTGTTCTTGTCAAGTTCAAAAGGAATTTGAATGCCCTATTCGGTACACGTCTAGGCAGTTTAACCAAGGTGACCTTAACTACAGTGGAATAGAGAAGGAGCTATTAGCTCTCGTGTACAGAGTAAATTATTAAAAATGGTACTTATATGGGAGAAAGTTTAGGGGTGTGACTGATTATGCCACACTGAAGTGGCTCTGGTAATGAACTAACTAGACGGGCCTAGAAGTTAAGTGAACATGACTACTCAGTGAGGCACAAGCTAGGAGAGCTTCACTGAAATGCTGATTCCTCGAGTTGGAAAGTTCAGTATACACAGGCCGACGAAGTCCTGATAGCTGAACTAGAGAAAGAGCAGTAAGAGGATAAAGAATGCAAGCAAATTACAGCATTGCCCAACTTTTGGGTTGTTGATAAAGTATTTTATCATAAAATACCACAGGACAATCGGCACGTTATTCCAAAAGCCCTTAGAGAAATAATTCTCCATCCGTTACATGGTAGTACATAAGCAGGCCACTGTGAGAAGAATGCAACAAAGGCAAGCATAGTCTCACTGTGCTGGTGGCCTACTTGGTGCTGTTGAAAGATAAAAATGGTCTTGTGTATCATCTGCACAAAGGGCATAATATGTAAAACCAAAAATTCCTCTCCAAACACTTCAAGGAGGCACTAAACCTTTTGACTTTGTTGTCCCTTTTTTCAGCTCAAAATAGTAAATGTTTTATCAATTATTGGTTACTTTCCCCATTTCTTAATTATGGCTCATCTGGGGGATGTGACTGCAGCAACAGTTGCCAAAGCTTTTGTGATGTAATTCAGTTTGAATTTGGAAGCCCTGAAACCATCAAAACAGATGAAGAAAGTTATTTCTTATAATCTCTTTTCACATAAGTTTGCAAATTATTAAAAATCAAGAAGGGGTGAACTACTCCATCCAAAAAGTAATGTCCGCATAGAGCGTGTCCATAAATATATTCTCAAAATGATGTCATATCACATGAATCAGATCCATACACACTGGTACAGACTGCTCCCCTGCATTGTGTCATCATAATACTATAGAGCTTGAATCTATTGGCTGCACTCCGTTTGAGGTGGTATAGGGGTGCAAAATGCATTCATCATTCAGGTTAGATAAATTTCCCTCAGATATTATTGCTACAGCAATGAAACATCTGCTCCAGTGCTTGAGATCTGACCAGGACAGATACAGGCAAGTGTTGCCATTGCTGTTGCTAGCCAAGTTAAATAGAGTCAAAAGAACTTGAGACTTCCGGACTACAAGCCTTGACAATAGGTGTTGCTTGGGACTAAGAAGCTCATCCCTCTTAGGGAAGGGACTTACAAAATGTTATGACTAACCTCATGAGACAAGGCTAAAGGAAAGAAGATTAGCATTTTAATGTCCCGTTGGCAATGAGGTCATTAGAGATGGAGCACAGGCTCAGACTGGGAAAATATGGGGAACGAAATCGACCATTCCATTTCAAAGGAACCATCCCAGCATTCGCCTTAAGTGCTTCAGGAGAATTACAGAAATAGCTGGAAGGGGATCTGAATCACTTTCTTCCCAAATGCAAGTCCAGTGTAATCAATGCAGAAATATAGCTGTCAGGCAGTATAGTCACGGAACACTTTGACTGACTGCAACTTTATCAGAGACAATATGGCAGTGACAAACAGAAATCAGCTTACACAGCACTCAAAACTCAAAAAACAAAGCCATGTGCCCTGAAGCCACACACTAGTTGGCAGTGTGTTTACGTGCACCTCTGTATCACCTTCATTCTAAGGACTGAGCAGCTATCAGGTGTGAGAGAAAGAGACTCAGATAGTTATTGTTTCTATTTGATGAATATGTCCCTTTTATGTTTGATGCCTGTAGTGAATGAAATCAATAATTTTAGCTTTATCATACAATGGTCAATATAACAAATTACTATGCTTTAGTAAATGTACTAGTACAGAGTTCAAAAGAACACAGTATAGCTTTGTGACAACATACACACATTAGTGGAAATGTTGGAGAAGGATGTGATGCCATGCAATACTTCTGTAGTGGCAGCCATGAGAAATAACAGAGCTTTCTTTCAACTAATGGGTTTTTTGTAAAGGAAACGGCAGTTTGAATTCTGATCTGCTAGCAGGAGTAATTTACGAAGAGCTAGATAATAATACAGCCACTCATAGTATTCTTGTGATTTCTACAAAGCCTTGTGTAATACAGTACTTTTCAGTGTATCCACTGCTTTCCTCTTTGTCTGGGAGGGTACTTAGTTGTCCATGAGATTTCATGATAATACAAACATCCTATAGGCATAATAAATGACCCAGATCCATGTGTTCCTTGAGCTGAACCTTGACTCACTGATATCAATTATAACCAGGTAATCCTTTTCTGCTGCAGCACTATCTTTTGTTGAGGATGGACGGTATTGTGAATTGTGTTTTATTCATCTCATGACTTACATTTGCAAGCCATTTGGTTTGTGTGCAGGAGAAATGTCAAAAATTTATAACACAGTTACAATGATTTTTACATTAATAAATAATAGCAATACAATAAATAATAACACTATAAGGATATTTCTTGGAATATCTAACACATTGTATCCAGTGCAAAATTTCCAGTTTGTCCTGCGTGAATTCATCCACTGAGTAATAACACTTCAGTGTCAGTACCTCATATAGCTTTCTTTTAAGTGAACCTAAATTCATCTGCATCAACTTGTTCCCTTTTAATTTATTACAAATTTTCATTCCCATGTAATGAGGTCCCTGGGCATACAGTTTGAGGCAGTGGGTAGGGAGCATAAAATTTTCTTTGTTTCTAGTATCTTTTCACGGTTTCCCTCAAATAATTCATGCCTGGTCTACAAAAATATAATAATCTCATATATGTATAAGGGTGGCAGAGTTAATATTTTAAGTTTCCTAAATAATGGTTGACATGGCTATTTTTGATTTGCAGTGGACATATTTTGAATGATTTTTTTCTGTATTTTTTAGTATCTACACTATGTTTGTTGAGTTACCACAAAAAACAATATACTAAACCTCATAAAGGATTTGAAGTAGCTTGTATACATTACTTTTCATGAGTCCATGTCAGTTGCAGTTTGCTGTTTGCTGCAAATGCAAAGCTGCTCAGTTTGTTTGCCAGGTATTCGATGTGTGCCTGCCAGCTCGAATTTTTATCTACATTTAAACCTAAGAATTTGACTGAGTCAACTTCTTCCATATCTTGGTTGTTGTATACAATCTTAATCTGCTCACATTTTGACTATTTGGTTTTGAACCACATCACGTGAGTCTTAGATATGTTTAGATTCAACCCATATAGCTGAAACCAAGTTTCTAAGGTACTGATCACAGATCTGGGAATTTTTTCTGAATCCTGATCTTCAACTGAGACAGAAGTATCATCTGTAAACAGAACTGGTGGGGAGATGATATTTAATGGTAAGTCATTAGCATAGAAGAGAAATAGGACTGGGCCTAATATGGAGCCTTGTGTTTTCCAGTCAGAAAAATAATATGAGCCATTTGAAGATATGCTAACTCTTTGCTTTCTGTTGGGTAAGTAGGACTGAAGCCGTTGTAGGGCACTGCAGCTAATGCCATACTTTTCAAGTTTGTAAACAAGCAATGCATGATTTACAGAATCAGACCTTTGTGAGGTCACAGGAAATTCCCGCCACCTTATTTCTCTTGCCTAATGATGTACTTATTTTCTCAGTGAAACTGTTCCCCTGATGAAAACCAGATTTATTGTCTAGAATAACAGAATACTTTGCAAAGAAATTTTGGATTTGTGCAACAGCAAATTTTTCATATATTTTAGATGGGACTGGCAGAATCAAGAGAGGATTATAATTTCTCATGATCTCTCTTGATCCCTTCTTGAAGAGTGTTTTGACTTCAGCATATTTCAGTACCTCTGGGAAACAGCCCTCTTCAAAACATAACTCAACTTGTCAGTGAGACTATTTTCCCAGATAGCCACAATTTCACATATGGATTGGTTATCCAACAGTATTTCTATTTTCTAGTACAGTATAACTACTCCTCTTTTTGATTGTGAAACCAAAATCCTTGGTTTTAACAACTGTATTTTGTTGATTTTAACTGATTTTTACATTAATGTCAAGCCTACAATTGGGCTAGTTGAAACACTGTCAGACAGATTTTTCCCAACCAGTACAACCAATACAATAATACCTCCAAGGTTTTTCTATAACTATAAATATTTGTACTATCTTTCTGGTTTTCCACTGAAGAACACAAAACAGATGCCTCAGGTAGTAGAAATCAATGGGAATATACACAGGTGTTTCTTAGTGGAATTTCCAACATGTATTCATTTGCTATGATGCATACCAAGCCTATAAGTGCACTACAAGCTACTGTAAGCTCAGAACTGTCACCAAATCAGCTGGCTGCAAACACCACTCCTACACATGCAAGTGTCATATGTCACTATCAAGCTATTGTACCTCATTCAAGCTCATCTCTTCTGCCTTTGCTATGCATTGTTGTAAAATCTCTAAGTGCCACAGACTCTCATTTCACTTTTGCATTTTTTCTATTTGCTATTTTAAGTCTTGAAAAATCCTATTGATGTTATTAATGAAGGAATTATCTTCCTTCTTGATCACATACTTGTGATGAAGCAGAGAAATTACTAGACCAATATCCCTGACTCACATTGACAACCACTTAGGTAGAAGGTTATTAACAAAACTGTTTTGATAGCCCAAATGTACTAAGAGTCTCCACACTTCTTATCATTTTGAGAATCTTAATTTAGATTCTCTGGCCCTGAATGTGTATCACTGTATGTCGTCTCTCCTGTTAGTGTGTCGCTAATTAATTAGTTTGTGATATTACTGTAGATATTAAGTAGTGAGATAGATTTGTTTTAATAGTGATTATCACCAGCATATAACAAGTTTCTTGTGGTGGCCATTTTTGCAGCAGCTGTATGAAAATTGCAGTACTTTAAGAGAAAAATGCCTTTTTGCTTGCTGCACATGAAGTTCTTTTATTTAACTTTTGCACATATACATGTTTCACCTTACTTATGAGGCATCTTCAGTGGGTGTGCTAATGTATTATAAAGCATTTTCATTTGCACATATAGGTTATAATTTGCATATACAGGTTACAGACTTAAAACATTTCATTGTTATACTAAAATGGAAAAGGACTTACCGTTCAGCATCTAATTCATTGTTTATAAGACAAACAGCTTTCTCTCATGTGGCAAACTGGTTGAAAGCTTGCAGTTTTCTTGGTGTTCACTCTGCAAACAGTTGACACATGAGAGAAAGCTGTTTGGTTTATAAACAATGAATTAGATGGTGAACTGTAAGTACCTTTATGTTTTATTATAATACTGAACTGTTTTAAATTTACAACCTGTATATGCAAACCCGCATCTGCAAATGACAAAAAAGCATGTAATATTTCAGGACACCCACCAAAGATGCCCTGTAAGTATGGCAAAATGTGCCTGTGTGCATAAGTCAAATAAAAACTTAACATGCAGCAAGCAAAAAGTCGTTCTTCTTTTACACTACTGCAATTTTCATCAGCTTATGGTTATGAATTGCTTGACATTATGATTTCTAAATATTCTTTCTGCTGATTCAATTCAGATAAAAATCTTGCTACTCATTTTACACTGACTGTCAGTAACTGTTATTTCATCAGGCTGAGAACTGATCATTCAATACTGATGAAAATTAACGTTCAATGCTGATGAAAACCAATGTGAAATTGCATTTTGTTTAGTAGAAGTTGCAACTTCCCTCTGTTACTGAGTGGTCACCAATTTAATTAAGCCAGTTTCTGCTAGGATACGTAATAGTTGACTATATGTTACTCCCTATCGCTTATACATTTCAATTAAGTGTTATGATAAAGTGTTAATTGTACATACTCACCACTGATCCTTGGGTGACAGTAGATTGTTTTGCATCGCTTGTAAATATAATTTTGTTAACTGCAGCTTCAAGTACTCTGCAGAGCTAAGACTCTTCGAAGCAGTACTCTGCAGCCATTCTTGTAATATCTCCCTAATTTTATATTCAACTGACCTGTTGCCAGAACTGCCTAACTCTAATACATATGAATTAATTACTGTTTTGTAATAGTAGTTGTACAAATAGAAAGAGCAAATCTTGAGGGAAAGGACAATCATCTATACTGTGAATTTATACTATCAAAACAAGATACTCAAATCAGTGTTATATGGTACCTCATTTACAACTGCAACTTCATCATAGCGATGCTTGGATATGTTTTGTATACAATGGGTGATTGCAGAACGGGACATACCTCACCTCCTGATGCTGCCTTGCCCAATCCACATACTGAAGGAAGTAGTCCCCTAGGATTGGCAGACATTGGTGTTTAACTGTATACAATTCATCCAATATTGTTTATGCTTGTATATCAAACAACAGAAAATCCAGGATGGAATAACAACAGCATGGAATTTCTGCTCTCGTAGACCAACATCTTCAACCTATTACTCAGAACCTATCCTCTCATATAAAAGATACCAACCATTTCCTCCACTGACTCTCCATAGTTCCTTTCCCTTTACCACACGGTGCCCTGCTCGTCACTATTGATGCCACCTCGCTCTACACTAACATTGGTAATGCCCATGGCCTTACTGCTATTGAACACTACCTTTCCAGACACTCTATGGATTCCAAACCAATAACCTCCTTCCTAGTCACCATGACCAACTATATCCTCACCCACAATTACTTCTCCTTTGAAGGGATTACCTGCAAACAAATCTGGGATACGGCTATGGGCACTTGCATGCCACCATCCTAAGCCAACATATTTATGGGCCATCAAGAGGAATCCTTCCTAAAAACCCAGAATCCTAAACCCCTCACCTGGTTCAGATTCACTGATAACATCTTTGCTATATGGATTGAAGGTGAGGACACCCTATCCACATTCCTCCGGAACCTCAACAACTTCTCCCCCATTTGCTTCACCTGGTCCTACTCAACCCAACAAGCCACCTTCCTAGATATTGACCTCCACCTCAGAGATGGCTACATCAGTACCTCCGTCCATATCAAATCTACTAACTACCAGCAATACCTCCACATCGACAGTTGCCACCCATTACGTACCAAGAAGTCCCTTCTGTACAGCCTAGCCACCCATGGTCGTCGCATCTGCAGTGATGAGCAGTCCCTCTCAAAATATACTGAGGGTCTCACTGAAACCTTCACTGACTGTAATTATCCTCCCAACTTTGTACAAAAACAAATCTCCTGTGCCTTATCTTTCCAGTCTCCCACCACCTCCCAAAGTCCCTCAGTTCGGCCACAGAGTAGCATTCCCCTCATAACTCAGTACCATCCAGGGCTGGAACAACTGAATTACATTCTCCCCCAGGGTTTCGATTACCTTTCGTCGTGTCCTGAAATGAGAATAGACCTGCCCACTATCCTTCCCACACGTCCTACAGTGGTATTCCGCTGTCCACCAAACCTACACAATAAACTCGTCCATCCTTACACAACCCCTGCTCCCAATCCCTTACATCATGGCTCATACCCCTGTAATACACCAAGATGCATGACCTGTCCCATACATCCTCCTACCACCACCTACTCCAGTCCGGTCACTAACATCAGCTATACCATCAAAGGCAGGGCTACCTGTGAAACCAGTCATGTGATTTACAAGCTATGCTGCAACCACTGTGCTGCATTCTATGTAGGAATGACAATCAACAAGCTGCCTTGTCTGCATGAATGGTCACCAACAAACTGTGGCTAAAAAACAAGTGGACCACCCTGTTGATGAACACACTGCCAAACAAGATATCCCTCATCTCAATGACGGCTTCACAGCCTGTGCCATATGGATCCTTCCCACCAACACCAGCTTTTCTGAATTGGATGTTTCCCTGCAATACATCCTATGTTCTTGAATCCTCCTGGCTTCAACTTATCCTCACCCATCCAGCCCCCTCCCTGTTCCCATTCCAGCACTACACAGCTGTCATTTCACTGCCACACCCAGTATCTTAATTTCTTTTTTTATCTCCTTTCCTCTACTTAACCCCCCCCCCCCCCTCCCCCCATTTTCTCTCCTGCCCTCCGTCTAAACTGCAGCACTTCACTGTCCGCCACTCCCATAATACTCTCCCTAACCCCTCACCACCCCAGCTTCCTCCTTACCCCCACTCAGTCACCACTCCCATCACGCACTGGTGCTGCTGCTCGCAGTGTGGTTTCAAGTGTCTGAGACTGCAGACGTGTGTGCAAGTTGCGTTTGTATGAGTGTGTGTGTGTGTGTGTGTGTGTATGTGTGTCTATTGCTGACAAAGGCCTTAATGGCTGAAAGCTATAATTGAGTGAATCTTTTTGTTGTACTTATTGAGACTCAGCATCTCCGCTATATGGTGAGTAGCAACTTTCCTTTTCTAATATTATAACAACGTGGAAACAATAGATAGGTCCCAATACCTGGAGACAGTGGCCCGTGTGTGTATTTTCTGTTTTGAAAGAAGCACTTTGCCTGGAAGCTTCAATATTTTAGCAATCTTTTTCATTGTGCCTGTCTCCGATTACCGCTTCCTCTAAGTGATGAGTAGCATTCGATACTTTCCGTATTGTTATTGTACTTATATATGTTTATTAGAGTGAGATTTGCAAAGTGTGACACCACATTTCAATTTTTAACATGTATGTTAATTGTATGTAATACTTTTGTTAATACATATAGACTGGGTTAATTTTTTTTTCATACATGATCAACCTGCTTGTTCCATAAAAATTTGTAGTCCAAGAATAAGCCCAAAAATTTACATCCCAAACAGATCTTTGACAGAATCTCATCAATTGTAACATTTTCAAACTAAGAGAAACAACATACTTGGCATACAAATGCAGCCACATCAGGTCCCTTGGTTAGGTGTGCATAATGATGAGAATTTAGAAGTTGTGCACAGACAGTGGGTTCGTGCAGAACAGAACTGCTTGAGGAAGACGACTCCAGTGTTGCTGCTACTCCTGGGAATGCTCCAGATGGACCATCTGAAAAATGTTAAAACAGTATTATGAGCTCTGATTTAGAGGTTGTCACCTTAGTTTGTATGCAAATGTTTAATCTCTCTTCCGTATCTTTTATTTATTACTATTTTCATGACACACTGCCTTCTTTCCTATGTTTCTACATTTCTGGCAATGCAACTTATGGTTTTGAAAGCAGCATATGCATTAAAGTGTGGACTTGTGTGTGCACTTAGTTTAGACATAATTAAGTGCTAGTATGTGTGTATATACATTATGATATAGTCACCATCTATTAGGTTCTACTTCAATTCAATTTTTTTGAAAGCATACTACTTGGACATGTGCTTCTTTCACCTTCTATGGCTGGGCTGCTGTCATGTGCAGGTACGTTGGCATCATTCATAGCAGTGAAACCTGGTGCACCATCAAGACCTGGCAGTGATGACGAAAGCTCTGGGTCAGTAATTGATGGACTGATTTGATGCTCATATGCCATACCTGTGACAAAGGTTTCTGCATTCAATGAAACGTTATTACATACATTTTAGGTCATATCTTTAGTCTCTCTCCTCTCTCTCTCTCTCTCTCTCTCTCTCTCTCTCTCTCTCTCTCTCTCTCTCTCACACACACACACACACACACACACTGGAGGCGTCCAGCTCAAACTGAGTTAGCAGAGATTACTTTTTATTACATTAATACTAATACATTTTCTTTTTGCACCATTCTACAATACAGCATAAAATGAACACTATGTGATAAATATGCCATAAGATAAAACAAGTATAAATTTCATCTTTCACTAACATTTGCTTTGTTGGGAAGGGAGTAAGACAGGGTTGTAGCCTCTCCCCGATGTTATTCAATCTGTATATTGAGTAAGCAGTAAAGGAAACAAAAGAAAAATTCAGAGTAGGTATTAAAATCCGTGGAGAAGAAATAAAAACTTTGAGGTTCGCCGATGACATTGTAATTCTGTCAGAGACAGCAAAGGACTTGGAAGAGCAGTTGAATGGAATGGACAGTGTCTTGAGAGGAGTATATAAGATGAACATCAACAAAAGCAAAATGAGGATAATGGAATGTAGTAGAATTAAGTCGGGTGATGCTGAGGGAATTAGATTAGGAAATGAGACATTCAAAGTAGTAAAGGAGTTTTGCTATTTAGGGAGTAAAATAACTGATGATGGTCGAAGTAGAGAGGATATAAAATGTAGACTGCCAATGGCAAGGAAAGAATTTCTGAAGAAGAGAAATTTGTTAACATGGAGTATAGATATAAGCGCCAGGAAGTATTTTCTGAAAGTATTTGTATGGAGTGTAGCCATGTATGGAAGTGAAACATGGACGATAAATAGTTTGGACAAGAAGAGAATAGAAGCTTTCGAAATGTGGTGCTACAGAAGAATGCTGAAGATTAGATGGGTAGATCACATAACTAATGAGGAAGTATTGAATAGGGTTGGGGAGAAGAGACGTTTGTGGCACAACTTAACCAGAAGAAGGGATCGGTTGGTAGGACATGTTCTGAGGCACCAAGGGATCACCAATTTAGTATTGGAGGGCAGTGTGGAAGGTAAAAATCGTAGAGGGAGGACAAGAGATGAATACACTAAGCAGATTCAGAAGGATGTAGGTTGCAGTAGGTACTGGGAGATGAAGAACCTTGCACAGGATAGAGTAGCATGGAGAGCTGCATCAAACCAGTCTCAGGACTGAAGACCACAACAACAACAACAACATTTGCTGGCAAAACAAGCAGTGGCCCAAGCTCTACCTTACCAGACATGGCCCAAATAGTAGCTGAACAACACACTAGTGGCTCACAGCAAACAGTTAAAGACTCACTCTCACAGAGATTCACATTATTTGATTCCAAACATGTGAAATTGGCCTCCTAGTAACATGAACACACATTAATGGCCATCTGCTGAATAAAACAGATGAGACGATAAAATAAAAAGTTTATAATTAATATGTATTAACAAATCCTTACCTTTATGTATGATGGTACTGTGCTGAAAACCTTTTCACTAGAATACAAGATCCCACTCTGAAATTTTGAAAAGTAAGCCTCGCGGAAATTACGTTTTTATTTTGCATCTTTAAATCACAACTCCACTGGTGCAGATTGTTATTAGTATCTATTGTCATAAGGGAGTACGGGTTGTGAGTAGCAAGTGTAAGAAACTAACATTTTTGAGCAGACTTTTGCAAGATATGGAGTATTCTCTTTGCACATTATTGTTACAGCTTGGTTTTGCTGCATAAACATTTTATTCAGTTATATTTAATTCCCACAGAAGAAATACACAAACATTGCAAAATCAAAATAAGCAAAATAAGCTAACATCACTGTCTTCAAGTCAATACAATGTGTGACGTGTCTACGTGCAAGACATGCTGAACTGAGTTACTTGATTATTCTACACAGAATAGTCAAAGAAACTGGTACACCTGCCTAATATCGTGTAGGGCCCCCATGAGTACACAGAAGTGCCGCAACACGATGTGCATGAACTCGACTAATGCCTGAAGTAGTGCTGGAGAGAACTGGCACCACGAATTTTGCACAGCTGTCCATAAATCCATAAGAGTGCGAGGGGATGGAGAACTCTTCTAAGCAGCATGTGCAGGACATTCCAGATATGCTCAATAATGTTCACGTCTGGGGAGTTTGGCAGCCAGCAAAAATGTTTAAACTCAGATGATTGTTCCCTGAGCCACTCTGCAGCAATTCTGGACATGTGGGATGTCATACTGTCATGCTGGAATTGCCCAAGTCTGTTGGACTGGACAATGGATGTGAATGGATGCAGGTGATCAGACAGGATGTTTACGTACGTGTCACCTGTCAGAGTCCTATCTAGACCCCATATCACTCCAATTGCATACGCCCCAACCATTACAGAGCCTCCATCAGCACGAACAGTCCCCTGCTGACATGAATGGTCCATGTGTTCATGAGGTTGTCTCCATACCTAATCATGAGGTTGTCTCCATACCTAAACACGTACATCCGCTCAATACAATTTGAAATGAGACTCTTCCGACCAGGCAACATGTTTCCAGTCATCAACAGTTCAATGTCAGTGTTGACTGACCCAGGCACGGTGTAAAGCTTTGTGTAGTAAAGTCATCAAGGGTATACGAGTCGGCCTTCGTCTCTGCAAGCCCATATCGAAGATGTTTCATTGAATGGTTCGCACACTGACACTTGTTGATGGCCCACATTGAAATCTGCAGCAATTTGCGGAAGGGTTGCATGTCTGTCATGCTGAACGATTCTCTTCAGTTGTCGTTGGTCCCATTCTTGCAGTATCTTTTTCCAGCTGCAGCGATGTTGGAGATTTGATGTTTTATCGGGTTCCCAATATTCATGTTACACTTGTGAAATGGTTGTACAGGAAAATCCCCATTTCATCCCTTCCTTGAAGGTGCTGTGTCCCATCGCCCGTGTACTGTCTGTAACACCACGTTCAAACTCACTTAAATCTTGATAACCTGTCACTGTAGCAGCAGTATCTGATCCAACAACTGTTCCAGACACTTGTTGTCTTATATAGGTGTTGCTGTCCACAGCGCAGTATTCTGCCTGTTTATATATCTCTGTATTTGAATAAGCATGCCTACGCCAGTTTCTTTGGTGCTTCAATGTACATTTTTGTTGCTTTCATTTTACCTTAATACCCAGAGTGAGGACAAGAAATGTGTATGATAACTAATGTTAACCTTACAGCAAACTTCCCAAAAATATAAAAACAAATACTAAGCTCAAAACCTCTGGAAAATCATTAAAGTCATATTTATAGCAGGATTGCTTTTACTTCATTAGAGAATTTTTAAGTGTGTATTATTTGTAGTTTTAAATATGTATGCATAGAAATCACTTTCATCTGCACACATATAAATTGTCTTGTCCAATGTCTTATGGACAAACTGCTTCTGTAGGTCCAATAAAAATACTACACAATAGTATCAGTGAGGTACTTTTGATTAGCTGAAATTGCATATGAATACTTGAGTGATTATGATATAAACTGTTTTCTTTGGACCAACGATATGCCTCTTCTGCCATTATTTGGGGTGTGATGATAAGGCTGAGTTTGTGTTCTTAAGTCATACAATTGTACCATCAGCAAGCATTACAAGTTCTGAGCAGTGTTTTGGTCGCTGGAAGATTACTAATGTAAGTTAAGAACAATAGTGGAATTAGTACCAAAACTTGTGAACTCCATATTTTATTTTACTTCATTCTGGATTTAGTGACATTCCTGCAGTGTAATAAAGTATGATCATATGGAGAATCAGATGAAATATATGACTGAATTGATGATTTCTTTGTAGGGAAGACACAGTATTTTATCTTGGATGGAGAGTCATCGAAAGTAACTTTGTGTGTACCCCACGGAAGTGTGTTGTGTCCCTTACTGTTCATGTCATATTTTAATGATCTTGCGGATATTATTAATAGTAACCAAAGACATTTCACTTATGATGCAATTACCTACAATGGAAATCAGTCTGAACAAAGTTTTACAAATATTCAGTCAGACCTTGGTAAGATTTCAAAATTGGTGCAATGACAGGCAGCTCGCTTTAAATGTTCAAAATGAAAAACTGCGCACTTCATAAAAAAAGTAGTATCCATGAATATAATATTAGTGAGTCACAGCTGGAATCTGTAAACCAAGTAAATACTTGGGTGTAACACTTAGTAGACTCAGTTGTGGTAAAGCACGTAGCTAAACTAACACTAAATTCCTCAGAAGGCCCAATGGTACCAACTGACTGCCATGTCATCCTCAGTTGATAGGCATCACTGGATGCAGCTATGGAGGGACCTGCAGTCAGCAGATGGCTCTCTTGGCCACTGTCAGTTTATGTGACAAATGCTGCTAGTTCTTAATCAAGTAGCTCTTCAATTGTCCTCACAAGGTCTGAGTGCACCGCACTTGCCAACAGCACTCAGCAAATCCAGATGATCACCCATCCAAATGCTAGCCAAGCCAGACAGGGCTTAACTTTGGTGATCTGATGTGAGTCATCACTCCGGCAAGGACACTGGCAAAGCAGGTAGCAGACTTTGTTTTATTGGTAGGCTACTAGGGAAATGCAATTAGTCCACAAAGGCGATTGCTTACAAATCACCTGTGCAATCCATCCTAGAAAGTGCATGGGACCCATACCAAATAGGACTGGTAGGGGATACTGAACGTATACCGAGAAGAACAGCATGGTGATCACAGGTTTGTTGAACCCCTGGGAGATGTTGAAAAAACTGAACTGGCAGACTCTTGAAGATAGAGGGAAACTATCCCAATAAACTATACTAACAAAGTTTCTAGAACTGCCTTTAAATGATGACGCTAAGAATATACTACAACCCCCTTCATATCACTTCTTTGGGGGTTATGAGGACAAGATTAGTTTAATTACAGCAGGCACAGAGACTTTTAAACCATCGTTTTTCCCATGCTCCAAACATGAATGGAATGAGATAAAGCTCTAATAGCCAGCACAGTGGAATGTACCCTCTGCCATGCAACACAGTGATTACAGAGCAAAGGTGTAGCTGTACAGTGTTATGGTCCACACGAGTAAAGGCCTTGACAAGGCCACAGGATATTCCCACAACATAATTACTGTTATTTAGATTTGCCAAAGGCTTGTGAGAACATAAAGTGCATTTTCTTACAAAATCCTCCATAAAATCCAAAACACTAGGCAATTAGCAAATTATAGTGTACAAATGAGTGTGGTTCCTATTGTAGATTACTTTGTAACAAATGGTTGTAAAAACCAAAACAACTGAAAGGAATGTGTAATTAGGGGTAAGTTAATTGTTACATATTTTCATATTTTGATATCACTACTGCATACTGAACACAGTCAGAAAAATAGAACTGGAGTTATTGACTGATTCGCTGAAAAGATAGCTTAAGGATAGTCCTAACAAGCCAGTGAAAGGTTGCAATAGCCAGAAGAATTAATACTTTGTTGCACATAGTCTCAATGTGTCATTGTATCTGTTGCAGCTGCTACGTTCACCTCACTATTTTTAATAGTCTCTTATTTAATAGTTCCACAGATTCTTCATGGTTTTCTTGGACAGAACTGATGATCCAGGTGGCCCCATACATGTTGTACCAGGGGCAGATGTGGGGAATTTTCTAGCCATGGGAGCACCTCAATGTCAACAGACAATTCATAGAAGCCAGTGCCATATGTTGACAAGCATTATCCTGATGAAAAAAGGCACCACAAAACTGTCATATGAGAGAGTATCCAGGACAAACTGAGGTGCAATTGGAGTTCCCTCAATCACTACAAACTTTACCTGAAATCAAACCAACTGGCTCCTCATATAATGATGCCAGGAGTAACATTGCTGTGCCTCTCCAAAACACTGGAAGCATGAGACCTCTCTCCAGGTTGCCGCCAAACTAACCGAAAATGGTCATTTGGAGTTGTGCATAACCGTGACTCATCGCTGAACACAATGTGATGCCATTCATCAGCAACTCATGCTTCCTAGTCACAGAACCACTCCAAACACAGCTGTTTGTGTTGTGGTGTTAATGACACCTCATACATGTTGTGGTGCTAACAGCACCTTACAAATTGGATAGTAATTCTCTAGTCTGGCAGCTACCATCGTAGCTGGGTGCAAGACCATTAATCATTAATTAATGAAGTTAAATTTTCAAGTAATGGATTAACTTTTAAGTTAATTCTGAAAAACGGTAATGGACTCTTTAACTTAAGTTACCTTAACTCTGTTAATCGTTAACTAGGTACCTACTATTTATGACAAAAATGAGGCCATGCCACCTGCAGAATTCATGTTCCGACAACTTCAGGTCTTCGATGGTAATTCTCTAGTCCGGCAGCTACCAGTCATAGCTGGGCGCAAGACCATTAATCATTAATTAATGAAGTTAAATTTTCAAGTAATGGATTAACTTTTAAGTTAATTCTGAAAAACAGTAATGGACTCTTTAACTTAAGTTACCCTTCTTTAACTCTGTTAATCATTAATTAGGTACCTACTATTTATGACAAAAATGAGGCCATGCCACCTGCAGAATTCATGTTCCGACAACTTCAGGTCTTGTAGGTGTGCGGCTACTCTAGGATGTGTACAATTGATGTAAAAATCAAGTATGAGTGAGAATAACTGTAGGTGTTCACTATTTATTGTTGTTTGTTAACAGAGTATGCATTAAGTAGTACTTTTTGTTAGTTGATTGACAGTGGAAACTAAATTGTGGAATCAGATTCTAGCTCTACAACTGACAAAAATCTGTGGGTGCATTTAAATGATTATGTTAATTTTGTATCCGGATCAAGAGAACAAATACTTTTCGACTGTAAAGTGAGATTGCCTAAAAAATAATCTGTAAGGGCTCACACTTTTAGACTTAACAATTTGAAACAACACACAAAGAGAGCACATGAACTGCGTTATTTACATTTTGAAGAAATAATGCTGGGTCCAGCCAATGAAAGCCAAAACAAATATCAGTCTTGAGCATTCAGTTCTCAACAGCAGAGCCAGTAGCAGTAATCAGGTTAAAATCATATGACAGAGAAGCATTGGAGAGTCTTTTGATGTTGCAGCAACTGGCAGAAGTGAGTCTCAAGCCAATGTGGACCAGTGCATACTAAAGTTTGCTGATAGAAACATGATTCCTTTAAATGTCCTTGAGCTGAAGTAATTTGAGAAATTGATAAAAACTTTAAGCCCCAGCAAAAGTTCAATTTCAAGTAAATAACTGCGAAGACGCATCATTGATTCAATTAAAGCAGCATCTTATTAAGGGAAATATGCACTGATGCTGTCTTTTTCTCTGGTATTTTGATTATCCCACAATTTAATATTGACAACTAAATAATTATAAAATAAATAATTATACTGTTTCCTATCTTCCATGTCACACTTAAACTTCCCCATGCAAAAAATTTAAACAATGGTAATGCATTTGATTCATTTGCTCATTTTACTTTACCCACAACATAAAGTTAACTATTACAAGTTAACGATTAACTTCAACTTCCGATAAATTCCCTGTGAAGCAATGCTTTAATGTTTAACAAATTCAAACTTTTTACTAATGCCTTAATGATCAGTGAAGCTAACTTTTGTGATTAATGTTGCCCAGCTATGCTGCCAGTCTCTGACGAATTGTGTGGAAAGACAGAGAATATTGCAAAGAGTCCATTATTTGTTCTTGGATGGCAGGCACAAATGTGAAGGGGTTCTGAGGTGTTTGGTGCACAATATGGCAATCCTCCATTGTGGTGGTCAGACATGGTCAATGGGAACCCTCAGTAGTGTACCTACTCTCACGTTCACACGTAGTCCAACAATGGGCCACTGCCACATCCGAACACCCCTCAAATCTGAACACTGCTCGATTCGAACAGCTGGCCCAATGGATACCAATTATTAGGCTCCTTTTAAATCCTATTGGGTGCTGACAATGTTGTCTCATGCAAGTAATGGCATCTCCATGTCCTTCACAGTCCTTGTTCTACATCTGACTCTGTTCGTGCCCCACATATAGCCCTACTATGCCTGGAAGAACGCTAAAGACAAACAATACTAATGTACTCTGGTGGCCATTCTGCCTTTTGCAGAGGATTGCACCTCTAATTATTTTGATACCTACTGCTGGAATGTATGTCTATCAAGTTAAATTGACATCCAACCATGTCTTCTGGGTGCTTCACTATCCTTTGCATTAGATAGATCTTTATTTTATCCACTAGACATTTTAATCCATAGCGTTAACCATCTTCCTTCTTTTGTTTTAAAGGAAGTTATTACTGAAAGATCATAGAAAATATTTAAAAATGACGTTAATATTTCATATAATCTGTTTACTTTGTACATCTCCTCCCAGTGTAAGGCCTGTAAGTTCTCTCAAAACACTGTGATTGAGTCATGGGCTGTGAACCAGTTTTACAGTATTTATGTATCACAACATGAACTTGGTCACTGATGGTAGTTGTATATAAAAATTTATTAATGTCTTCTTGTTGGGAACTTTACTGCAGAAGATATTTAAAGTTGGACATCAGTCAGCACCATCTACAAAGAGATCAATATTAAAAGCTCATCACAAATAGAAGGTCTTCAGTTAAGTCTGTACAATATTTTCTGCTGGGAGACTGCAAACTACCACTACTAACAGTTTGTGTGTTATTGGAAATACACTGTTGTGACACAGCACTCCAAGAATAGTCTAACACTATACTCACTTTCCTGTAAGGCCCAGGATTCGACACAGATTTATGTGTGTATGTAGACAACTCTTGTCCCCCTTTTGTTTTATTTGCTCTACAAAAGTGTGGTAGTATGACATTAGCTTGTATTTGTCCACAAATACCTGGTCAATTTCACAAATTTAGAGGTGACATTGTGATTTGTGTAACAAATCTGCTGATATTTACCTGACTTTCCATTTATTTGTATTAACATTAAAAGTTTATTTCTTTTATTTATGAGGCATCTTATGCATAATGGTAGGTTTGAAAATGAATATAGAGCCTGACAGGGACTCTACTAGGTCCTGGTACCTTGCTAGGTTTTAGTGATTTTAGCTGCTCTTTTATTTGAGCAGCAAAAGTATCGAACAATGAAAACAGAGAATCTGTATGGAAATCTAATGCAGGGAATATTACTTTATCCTCCTTACTGAAAAAACATTTAAATAACATTTGTTTTCAATAGCCACCTTCTTCAGTCCAAGTATTATTAATAAGTTCACAAACACTAATTTTTGTGCTGCTGGCAGTTTTAAAATACAGCCATTATTACATAAGTTTTTTTGGAGAGACTCTGCAACACTACTTTGCTATCACAGTTATTGTATCCTACACATATTGGTCACACAGTTAGTATCTATCTATTGAAAGATTTATGCTTTGTTTTATAGCTACAGTAGGCAATGGCTTTGCTGCAGTGAATACACCAGTTCCCGTCAGATCACTGAAGTTAAGCACTGTTGGGTGTGGCCGGCACTTGGATGGGTAACCATCTGGGCGGCCATGCGCTGTTGCCATTTTTCGGGGTGCACTCAGCCTCATGATGCCAATTGAGGAGCTACTCGACTGAATAGTAGCGGCTCCGGTCACAGAAAACCATCATAACAACCGGGAGAATGGTGTGCTGACCACACGCTCCTCCTATCTGCATCCTCAGCTGAGGATGACACAGCAGTCAGGTGGTCCCGATGGGCCACTTGCAGCCTGAAGATGGAGTGCTTTTATAGCTACAGTGCAGCGGCCACTGTTTATTATGAATCCTCAGGATATTGCTTGTTCACTGGAAGGGATCTCCATCAGCTTTGATTATTGTGGCAGGTATATATTTTTCTACAGCATGACTGAATACTCGCTCAATTTTGAGCCACAGTTCCTCTACATGTTCATTGTCCAACTTATATAAATCTGTCTCCTGTCTGAAGTATGAGGTAACATAATCTTAATTCTGTTTACTTAACGTGGAGAATTCTCTGCTTAGTTTGCCGCTCTATGTGTTTTGATGAAGGCTGTTGCCACAGCTTCAGCATGATCACTTATCCCATCTCTCTGTGGGCATTTGGAAAAGATTTCTATTGGTCCTGTCTTCTCCATACTCTTCAAGTCTCTTATATGCAACTAGCTAAACAAATATTTCGAAAAGCATGATCTCCTCCCCAACAGACAGTTTGGATTCCAACAAGGTAAAAATTCTGCTGTCACTAAGGTCATTAACTAGGTACCAACTGCATTTTAAATTAAGGATTTCGTATGAATTGTATTTTGTGTGATCTCAGTGAAGTCACTGACTTACACTCTTTGACATCCTATATGCACAAACTGGAATTTTACAGCATACACAGGCCATCTTTAGCTGTAATCAAATCGTCCAATTTAAGCAGTAGGAGACAGTTTGTCTCAGTCAGAAATATTTGCTCTATGCTGACGGAAGGTCAGGCTTTTGTGCTACTGGACTCACTCCTTGCTCTGTTCCTATTCATCACTGCAATTAATGAAACATGGAGGAGTAATTCAAAGTCTGTAATGCAGATGAGAAGGCACTGCTTAATATGTATCATGGCACAGCAGCACTACATCAGGAAACTGAGGAAAATTATAACTAGCAATGAACTGGTTTTTCTTTTATTGAACTACTTAGTAAGCCTAATAATGCACATGAACTAATTCTAGTATTGATTTAAGGTGCCCAAAGTGAATTCATAAAACTGTTCGGCTTTCACACTGGTTCCAAATTAAACAGGAAGGGACACATTAGCCATGCCTGGAAGCAAATAAATCAAATGTGCTAGAAACTGACAGGTGCAGCCATTAATGAGAATCTGAAGATGGAATACTTGGATTTTTTCATTCACACATCTCCTATGACATACTGAAAAGGGGACATTCCTGTTACACTGTCAAAATTTTGAAAACTTATCAGAAAAATGAGCATAATTAGTTCTATGAAGCACTGCAGGTCCCTCTCTATAAAGTTCATAATACTGATTGTCATACACCTACATATATATGCAGGATTACTTAATGAAAAAAGGCAACTGAAGTGAATTTCATACAAGAGATAACATACACCATCACAACACTAGAGGAAAACTGGACTTTGATACCCTGAAACACAGACTGGTATTTCACATAAAATAACGTTGTTTAAAGTGTTTTATATATTTACAAAATCAGCTATATAATATCTTTAAACTAAGATTTATGATTAGTTACTGGAACATCTATTCTACATGGCAACAGAAGTTTTTGAAGTAAACAGTGCTGTGTCTAGTTTTGAAGAATATTAATAAAGTACAGGCATTAAATACTTGGAATTTTTCCAAAAAAGTAGCCTTATTATCAATTATAAATTAAATGACTAAACCTATTCTGCTCAAGTAAACTTGATTAATACACCAACAAGACTAAAACATTTCTTCTGTGGATAAGGTTCCAAACCCATTGTCCTAGGTACCTTTGAGACATGGCTTTTAGAATAACATAACAGTAAATTATGTCTCATCCACCACTTATGAAACAGTGATTTGATCAACTGATTGTGGGGTGTTTAAACACTCCTCTGCCTTTTATGACATGGCTTGACAATATACATATACCAAAAAACAGAGGTTTTCTCTGTTCTGTAGGCAAGTCTGGTGGTCAACAACAGGGTCCTTGATAGCTAACTTTCCTCAACAATTTTGTAAGCAGATTCAGTTTTAAATATGGTTAATTTGTGATATTTTGTCTATTGAGCTATGACTGTGCCACCTCTCATCCAACATGCCTTGTCTCAAGGGTAACCATTTATATTTGCTCCCAAAATCTCAGTACTATCAGTTTTTGGTTTCAGCTCATTTTCAAACTATTCATTACATATGCCTTGCTCAAACTCTAAAATCTCATTGTTGTTTATCTTTATGAAATAATAATAATAATAATAATAATAATAACATAATTGCAATCACTTCACACACACTTGTGGCTGTCTCTTGATGTGTAATGCACTCCTGAGCCACTTAGAGAGACCATGTAGATTTAACCAGGTAAGACTGGCTGTTTCAAACTTCTATGCCAGCCATTGGAAAACTAAGTACCAGTGGATGTAACCAGATGTGAATCCATGTACGAGGCATTTTTCCCTTCACTATGGGTCAAGAGCTACAAAACCCATTGCTGGTTGGCCTCTTCTACATGTTGAATAAGTAATGCGCGCCCCCCCCCCCCTCCCCCTCCATGCCTGGGTCATAGACATTGAATGTTTTACAGTTCCCTTTTCCATCTTTTGTTGTTTACTATCATTTCTCTAAGAGGAAATATTATCTGTCCCAAGTTCAAACTCATGACAAGTAATAGAGCCATTTCTGTAACAACTTTAACATGATAAGGAATGTTCATGGCTCTCCCGCAAGGGGAAATTGACAGGTGAGTATTGTTTGTCAGGACACCAGGTGGAAATCATGAAAGCATAATAATGGTAACACATTGAAACAAGGCAATATATTATTATTATTATTATTATTATTGAACTAACAACTAAAACAAGGACAGGCCTTATAGACAAAAGATGGAATCAAGTCACATTCTAGAGTTTAGTGGTTATTGTCTAAAATGGCTCTTTGAATGCTACACTTCAACAGAGCTCAAGATAGTGGAACTGTCAGTGTAACAATCACCAATGAGTAGCATTTTAAAATTCATTGATATGATTATGAGGAATTAACTCTAGAGTCAATTTCTAGAAGCATTTTAATTCCCTGTCAGGCAGTGGGGCGTACTGACAGGGTACACCTAGTGTTGGTGATGTCCAACTTTGCCTTATTTCCAATAGCAAAGTTTCCAAAAAGTGTATACAGGTATAGTGCAACAGCTATTGACATCCTCTTGTTCTTGTAATAGTTGGGTCCCTTTTAATCTAAGGTCTGAGTGACCAGCCCATCCTTTTCAATCTTCCCCAACTATTCCTCTTTCTTTCCTGCAAGTTCTAAAACATACAGTATGTATTTTCTACTTTAAGTGCTTCTACATTCAGTACCTGGAATTTCACTCCTGAAGACAAGTAGGAATTCTGTCTGCCTTAATTTTAACAGATTACTTACTAGAATTTTCCCATTTATACATACAATGAGGTGACAAAGGTCATTAGATATCTCCTAATGTTGTGTTGGACCTCCTCTGGCCTGGCGTAAAGCAGCAACTTGGTGTTGTATGGACTCAAAAAATCCTTGGAAGTCCCATGCAAAAATACTGAGTCATGCTGCCTCTACAGCCATCCATTACTGTGAAAGTGTTGCTGGTGCAGGATTTTGTGAACAAACTGACTTTCCATTACGTTCCATAAATGTGCACTGGGATTCATGTTGGGTAATGTGGGTGGCCAAATCATTCACTCGAATGAAACAATGCACTGTCATCCATAAAAATTCCATTGTTGTTTGGGAACACGGAGTCCATGAACAACTGCAAATAGTCCCCAAATACCTGAACATAACCATTTCCGAACAATGATTAGTTCAGCTGAATGGGAGGATCCAGTCCATTCCATGTAAATGCAGCCCACACTATTATGGAGTCACCACCAGCTTGCACAGTGCCTTATTGACAACTTGGGTCCACGGGTTTGTGGGGTCTGCACCAAACTCGAACCCTACTGTCAGCTCTTAGCAACTGAAATTGGGACTCAACTGACCAGGCCACAGTTTTCCAGTCTTTTGGGATCTAAGCAATACAGTTACAAGCCCAGGACAGATGCTGCAGGCAATGTTGTGCTGCTAGCAAAGACACTCATGTCAGTCTCTGCAGTCATAGCCCATTAACATCAAATTTTGCTGCGCCCTCCTAATAGATACATTCGTTGTACATCCGACATTGATTTCTGTGGTTATTTTATGCAGTGATGCTTTTTTCTTTGCACTGACAAAACTATACAAATGCTGTTGCTCTATATCATTAAGTGAAGGCCACCAGATCCTGCGTTGCCCATGGTGAAAGGTAAAGCCTGAAATTTTGTATGTTCACCATACATTGTTGATATCCTTGGTTCCCTAATGATTTCCATGTGTCTACCTCAAGCTACCATTTTGCATGGTAAGTATGTTAATTCCCGACGTGCAACCATAATATGTCACATACTTTTTCACATGGCCCACCGAGTACAAATAGCCATTCCGCCAATGCACTGGCCTTTTACGCCTTGTGTACACAATATTACCACCATCATACTATGGAAAATCCAGGATGGAATAAACACAATATTATGCAAAGGATAGACTGGTATGCTACTCACCATATTATGAAGATGCTGAGTTGCTGACAGGCACAAGAAGACTACTAAACAAATAAGCTTTTGGGCAAAAGGCCTTCTTCTGAACTACACAACATACACATACACATTCACACAAACACAACACACACACATGCCCGCTGTTTCTGGCTGGTCTCGTGTGTGTGAGTAGCATTTGAGTGAAGCCATCTTCAGAAAAGAAGGGAGGGGAGGGGGAGTGTGGGTGAAGAAAACAAGAGGAGAAGAAAAGAGTAAAAGATGGTGAGTGTGTTAGCAGAGAGTAGCCCACAATGAGGGTGAGGGGATGTGGAATTTGGAGGAGATGATAGGACAGAGGGGTTGGAAACTGCTGGGTGGAGGGTGTGTGGCAATATGTTACTGAAGGTTAAGGCCAGCATGATTTTGGAAGCAGAGAATGTGTTGTAGGGATAACGCCCATCTGTGCTGTTCAGAAAAGCTGGTGTTGGAGACAAGGATCCAGATGGTCCAGCTTGTGAAGTAGTCATTGAAATCAAGTATGTTATGTTCAATGGAAGTCCACTTTGCATTTGGTCACAGTTTTGTGGTGGCCATTCATTACAGTGGGCAGTTGGCTGCTAGTCATATCAATATAAAAGGCTGTGCAATGATTGCAGTAGAGCTGGTATACGATGTGGCTTATTTCACAGGTGGCTCGGCACCTGACTTGGTAGGCTAAGCCTGTGATAGGATTGGAATAGGAAGAGCTGTGTGGGTGGATTGGGCAGGTCTTGCACCTGGGTGTTCCACAGGGATAGGATCTCTGTGTCAGGGGTTGGGGTTTGAAGTGGCTCAGTTATGGACTAGAATGATGTGGAGATTGAGTGCGTGACAGAAGCCACTTTAGGAAGGGTGGGAAGGATCTTCGGTAGGATGTTGATAATTTCAGGGCAAGATGAGCTATAAGCAAAGTTCTGACAGAGGGCATGGTTCAGGTGATCCAGTCCATGTGGTATTTGGTGACAAAGGGGGACTCCTTTATAGCTGTTTCTCAGACATGGTGGGAGGATTGCGGGGTGTGTGGGGATATAGCACTGGAAATCTGTTTTCAGACTAGGTCTTGAATTTGTGAGAAAAGGAAAGGAATTTGTGAGACCTTCAGCATACTGTGTAAGGGAGTTCTCATCACTACAGGTATGCCATCCTCGGGTGGGCCAGACTACAGGGAGAGGTTTTTGATGTGGAAGGGATGGCAACTACCAAAATGTAGACACTGATGACTGTTGGTGAGTTTAATGTCGACAGAGGTGTGTATGGAGCGATCAGAGAGAAAGATGTCAACATCCAAGAAGGCGGCATGCTGTGTTGAGTAGGACCAGGTGAAGAGGATGGGAGAGAAGGTGTTGACATTCTGAAGGAATGAGAATAGGGTGTCTTTCTCCCCAAGTCCAGATCATCATGATGTCAATGATCCTGAACCAGACCAAGTCTTTGGAGTTTGGGAGGAAAGGAAGTTTCCTCTAGATGGCCCATAAACAGGTTGGCTTAGGAGGGTCATGTGGGTGGCCATAGCTGTGTCACAAATTTGTTTGCACATCTTCTCTTCAAAGGAGAACATCATGATTCACATGATATAAAATCAAAGTGTTCAATCAGCATTATCAGTATGAGTATTTCACTTAGGACTACAATTATAACAAAGGGTCTTCAGACTATAGTGTGTAAGTAGAGAAGCGCTGTTATATTTCAGCTATTTTTTCCTATGTTTGGGAAAGTCAGTCTTTCAATCACGTTTTTCTTAGTGGAGGGCATTACTTTTTCGTTTTGCCTTAGTGAACTTCCAGTGGTTTGTCAGTTCTATCTGTGGACTCCGGAACCGTGTCAGATTTATTGTTGGCAGCAGATACGGTCAGCCTTTGAATGATGCCTTTTCCTGTCCGGAATGTTTCCTGCAGCAATTCCAGTTGCAAGGCCATCCACATGAGTACGCCCTCAAATATGCAGTGAAAAGTATTCTGTGTTAAACACTGCTGGTCATTTTCCAGAATTCCTTCCAATTTTCGGGACTCTAGCTTTTTTTTCTGAAGGTAATGTAGTTTGGGGGAAGGGGGAGGTTATGACCACTTCTCCTTGGATTGCAACAGTGGAGGAGAAGGGAGAGGTTGAGGGAAAGAGAGGGAAATGGATGGGTGGAAGAGTCAGCAAGTGAGTGGGATAGCAATGTGGCACCAGTAAGCCCGCCATGACACAGGCAAGGGAAGTTGCATACTACACATAATGAAGAGGAGTGGGTTGCATACTTTGCTTCTTTCTGCAACCCCCTCCTCCCAACACACTCACAAGTAATAGCTGTCCTTAACCAGAATGGTGGTTTGGGCACCTCAAAGCTTTACTAGGCATGGTCGTATTAGAGGTCATATGCCCTTGCCTCCATATGACCTCTGAATGGAACTACCCAGTCAGTTATGGTAGAACCCAAAGTTCAGTATGGACTCCACATGAGACTCACAAACACATATTCCATTAATGTTACAAATACAGTTACCTGGTGGTCGGGCCACAGCGGTGAGAGATATGTGGAATGCACCTGCAGGAGGTGATGGTGTCAACAGAGGACAAGTGGAGGCAGCTTCTTCGTCAACCAGAAATTCACTGCCTGCTCCAGGTGAAGGTGTCTTGTCTGCTGTCTCTGATCCTGATACTTCCATTGCGGAAAATGCTGTTTCACCCAGCCTTGTTGCTTCAAGTATACTGGACTGACCAGGAATATCCATTGCAGGAACCTGCAGTCAGTTTAAAAATTTGACAGAAACTCTGTTAAAATATTAGTTACAGTTGTTAGAGTAAAATTTGTATCTCTGCTTATTGGCAACTGATATTTTAAGTGTTAATTATGTAGAACTCTTATTTTTTCCCATAAAGCAGTATGTTTATGTGCACAATGACACACTCAAAGATTTACACACAGATCCCCCCACTGTGCATGTCCATGTGTGTTTAGGTTCCTCTGTATTGCTGTTAGATGTTTTTTTTTTTTTTTTTTTTTGTTGTGCTTCTAGTGCGTTCAGTTTGACAGATGCTTGTGTCTCCTGTTGTACCCAATACAATTCAGGCTGTTAATTAAAGCATGGCAGCATTACATGAAATCTCTACAACTCATTAATATGGTAGCAGAAAATGGTGCTTGTGTCTTATTGTACCCCATACAATTCCAGGTGTTCATTAAAGCACGGCAATGTCACACGAAGTATCTGTGATTCATCAATATGTTAGCAAAACATGGTACTATGTTCGTGGAGCACCATGTTTTATTGTTACAGTCTTTGAGTAAATGTTCTTCCTGTTTACCACTGTTGCTGCATTCATTACATCATAAGTCTAAACTGCTTGCTCAAATATTGTTGGTAGATTAATCACGGAGTTCCACGGTCTTGAGATATCATTAGATGACATGCTGCAAACAGGTATGTGTAGAAGCTTATGATACAAATTTTACTGTATGTTCCAGCAGTTAATGAATTTCATGTTACAAGCATCATAAAACTGAACCACTAGTACATGTTTGCAACTGTGAACAACCTGCAGCATATAAAGTGAAACTGACAGATGGCAATAATTCCCATGAATTATGTTGAACATTAGAAGGTTATGTAGAAGCTATAGATTGCATGACACAGCTAATGATACAGTGGTAAAATTAAATGGCCTTTTTTTGACAAGAAAGAAAGCTGCTTAGTCTACCCAACCTGATATACAAAAAGAAAAAAAAATTAAGACTGTTTTTATAATTTTAATCATATTTGAGTGAAAGACACTGTGAGTCACACAGCCAAATTTGAAGGTTTGGTTTTACACATGCAACCACCATATGTTAAACTTAATGATTCAGCTTTGATGGTAAAATTCCTTAATACATTGATAGATAGTTATAAAAGTTATTAACTGGTAAAAATTGAATGAAAAGTGACACCAACAATGCGCAGTTATCACAACAAAAGTTCACAGTGACCACAATATACACAATGGTAAATATAATTGGATCTATCATGCTGCCAAATCAGAAAGGCAGTTTCATTTGAAGAACTTCAGTTGTGATGGAAACGGATGCATCATGTAAGACACATGGAAAAATAATTGTGTTTAAGATACAGTACAGAGATAATGAACACTAAGGCAAAGAAAGCACCAGAAGCTATTCGAAGATGATGTCCAAATTTGGAAAAGGCAAAGCGACCACTAACAAAGTGGTGTCAAATGAAAGGGTTGAGGCGCCACAAAACTTCATGCAGAAGTAACTACCGCATGGTTATAATTCAAGTGCAGCTCTTCACAGAGGTCCATTGTGGCTGTATTTAGTGTACGGCAGCAAAACTTGGTAGATACACTAATGCATTAATGTGGAACCGATTTAAGCTGGAAAAAAGTTAGTCCCAATTTTGGTCAACAGATGAAAATCTGTCAAAGTACACTGGTTGCATGACAACATTCATGTTGTCATTTGAAAAGCCATAATGTGAGTGAGCAGTATGGCTATTGAGAAGAGAGATAAAGCATTTTTAGTGAAACTGTTTTATGCGAATGGCAGAAATTAAAATGTGAAATTGAGAGAGTATCTCCAACGGAAATATGTGAGGAGAGGCCCAATGTCATTAAATGGTTTAAACAAGATAATAAAGAAATTTGGAAGTACAAGTGAGCTAGGTGTGGCACCTGGAAGATGAAGGCTATTACTGATGATGTTGCTGTTGCTGTAACTGACCACACAACGTGGCCTGGGTAGTGCTAGTGCTCATGCAGTGTCACAAGAAATGCCCATCCCATGGTCAACAGTACGGAAAGTTATGCAATCTATATTACACTGGTATCCGTACAAGATCCAGACAGCGCAGCAAATGAAACCTCATGATCCACCACAATATTCTGACTTTGCTTTCAGGTTTCTGGCACATACCAATGTTGATGACATGTGATTGGGCAATATTCTGTGGAGTTACAAGGCACATTTTACACTACAGGGTGCAGTGAATACACAGAGCTGATAGATTTGTGGTACTGTTAAACTGTGTGCTGTGCTTCAAGGGCCATTGCAGCTGCCATTTGTGACTATGTCGTGTGAATTCACAAGCTTCTATGAGTTCATTGAAAATCTGACATGAGTGAATGGGCTGCTAAAAAAAAATCATGTTTATGAATTCCAGAACCATCAAGTTGACAAAAGGAAGCAGCATCACATAAATTTCCAGTCACATTTATTTCTATTTCTTTATTTAGTACCCAGTTATCACACTCATGATATAAGACTTGTCAAAGTATAAGGTAGTATAAAATTTTATATAGAAGCAGATACAAAAAACAGGTACATATAAGTTGTAATATTACATCTAGAGTAGTAGCTTTCTGATCAATACATATTGATTCATTGTTATTCCACTTAATTAATCAAAAGAAAATAGAACTTTACGTAAAACACACACACACACACACACACACACACACACACACATACAGAGAGAGAGAGAGAGAAAAGACACATAGCTGAAAGATTGTTGACACATCTTGATTGACTGTTATAAAGTAACTAATATAACACCAGAATCAACTGTAAGGTGAGGGTAAGCAAGTGGGTAAATATGCTGTGGGTCCCTGGTCACTCAGGAATTAGAGGTAACGAACAACCTGATACACTGACCAGGGCACGGACGAAGAATTTATTTGTTGAGCCAGAACCTTTCCCGTTACTCAGGCGATAGTAAAATCTAAACTATGCAGCACAAAGAATATTGATCTAAGATCATGAAACATGAACATGGCAATATAATGAAGGTGTGTTTTAAGAGAAGTTTTGAAATTTGCAGATTGAACAAAAGGCAGACAAACTAACGCAGGTCTAATGATTGGCCATGGGAACTTCAGGTAAACACCTCCCCATGATGTGTATAGTGAAAGAAGCCACTATGTGCAAACTATGTGGTGTGGGAGATGACATTACACCACATTTAATACTCCAATGTGAAGCACAGGAGGTTAAAACACACAAAATATTTGGATATTTCGGTCATTACACTCTGAAGGGACTGTTTTTAACAATGATCTAGTAAAGGATCTCTTACTACTCCTCAGGAATATTGTCTGGTTGTACTAGAATAACAGGGGGACAAACTACGCAATTAACTTAGTTTCGGAACTGGTAACAGGGGTGTAAGACCATTGTTGTTTTGTCTCAGCAATGAAATCAAATAAAAGTAAACAATATTCTAGTTAATATGGCAAGAAAAGTTCTGGCAGAACTTAAAAAATGTAGGAGTAAAGGAGATCACTCACCAAATAGTTGAGGCTCTGAGTCATTAACAGGCACACAAAAAAGAAAGAAAATTTTGCTAGCTTTCGGACGAATCCTACAACAAGGTAGTCCGCCCACGGCAGCCAGAGGTAATGGTCATGTATGTGTGAATCGTACTTGTGTGAACATGTGTTTTAGCACTTTCATCTTCAGAAGAAGGCCTTTCAGCCGAAAGTTAACGTGTATAACACTCTTTTAATTGTGCCTATCTGTGACTCAGTGTCTCATCTATATGATAAGTAGCAATCATGTAAGAATCATAATATTATGAAAAGAATAGTTCCTAATCACCATATAGTTGACCTGCAGAGTCACAGACAGCCACAATAAAAAGACTGCCTGACGAGTAAGCTTTCAGCCAAAAAGGCCTTCATCGGAATTAGATAACATACACAAACACACACTCTCACGCAAACACAACTGATGTCTGCATGTGTGAGTGTGTGTGTGTGTGTGTAAGCAACTATCCTTTTCATAATATTGTCTTTTCATAATATCATAATACCGTTCTGTAACAAGCTAGAGTGATGCGCGCACACGCATGCACGCACACACACACACACACACACACACACACACACACACACACACACACACACAGGCATGCATGCTGCTGTGTCGTCCGAACAAGACACAGCCAGGGCAAAATCACCACAGGCAAAAAGATGCAAGCTGGTGCCAGTGTCATAGAGACTCAACACTTGCGTGAGTTCCACCAGCGCCACAGGCAGTGCTGAGGATGAAGATATCGACTTCACCTCAGCCAACTGCCAGCGAGTACAATCTGCCAATGACCAGACTACAATGGACAGAAGCCTACTCTGAAGATAGAAGAGCAGCTCTCCCCCATTTTGTTATAAATCATCATCCAGGGCTGACTTAGACAGGGAATGCCGTTTAGTGAGCTCTTAGAAGTGAATGGACAGTTGTTGTAAATTGCATTTGCTATGTACTGTGAAGTTGACCTACGATTATTTGCAATTAGCCATTGAGGGCCTTTTCTGTGTTGTATTCCAGACAATGTTGCAGACTTCATATTTCAACTAATCACAAAGATAAGTAAACCATTTTAACTTATTTGTGTCACTTTGTTACTAATTCGTTGGAGTATTGTAGAACTTTCGTTCTCCTATCCTGTTACCTGACCCTGGGGCATAGTTCTGTAATAGTGGCAGGGAGAAATTATCTTAGCAGTGTACTGCACTAGAAGCCATTTCACAAACTCACAAACTTAGCCTACTGTAACAATAGTGGCAACTCGGCCTCCACAACAGTAGCAACGAGGCCTTTAAAAATCTGGCGATGAGGGTTTACAAAACATACACATGACTGTGCCCTCGTGTGGTGCCAGCAGGATGAACAGCACCAGTGCTGGAATTTCATATTCACATCTACGGCCACCATCATATATAAATCAACAGCACTCCAGCAAAAATCAATGCAGATTTATCAGGATCTATGGAAAACAAATCTTTATGAGGTTCAATATGTTCCTATTCTACACGTAATTATACAAGAATTTACATATCAGCTGTTTATCTTTTTAAAGAGAAGTCTATATTTTTCGAAAGGAGGCAAGAGATAATGCAGACTGTGAAAAATGGATGTAATCATCCAGTCAGTGTTTCAGGGTGATGATGGATAGGAATTTGGCAGTGAAAAGGTCTGATGTCTTTTGAAATCAAATGATAAAAATTTGTTATTACAATTCAGTACCCTGAAAAAATGCCTGTGCTAAACATTCAATAGAACATTCATATTCTTTATTCAAAGATTTGCCACATTTGATTAGGTTATGTATTACTTGCACCAAAAGTTATGGAAGAATTTCAGGAGAACTAGGATGCATATGGACAACAAACAGTTTTTGTTGGCTACACCCTGAATATGTTGATGGTGGAGGGCCAATATATTGCACATATTGCAAAACTTACTAGAAAAATTCTGACAGTATTACCAAAATTTGAAAGTAAGTTAGTATCAAATCAAGTAATTTAGGAGGCTGATACTTTTAGCATAGAGAACATCATGGATGTGAGGGGAAGATACAACTTGAACAGTTAAAAAAAAAATTTATATATATATAAAAATCAAAGATGATGAGACTTACCGAACAAAAGCGCTGGCAGGTCGATAGACACACAAACAAACACAAACATACACACAAAATTCAAGCTTTCACAACAAACGGTTGCTTCATCAGGAAAGAGGGAAGGAGAGGGAAAGACAAAAGGATGTGGGTTTTAAGGGAGAGGGTAAGGAGTCATTCCGATCCCGGGAGCGGAAAGACTTACCTTAGGGGGAAAAAAGGACAGGTACGCACTCGCACACACACACATATCCATCCGCACATACACAGACACAAGCAGACATTTGTAAAGGCAAAGAGTTTGGGCAGAGACGTCAGTCGAGGCGGAAGTAAAGAGGCAAAGATGTTGTTGAAAGACAGATGAGGTATGAGCGGCGGCAACTTGAAATTAGCGAAGGTTGAGGCCTGGCGGATAACGAGAAGAGAGGATATACTGAAGGGCAAGTTCCCATCTCCGGAGTTCTGACAGGTTGGTGTTAGTGGGAAGTATCTAGATAACCCGGACGGTGTAACACTGTGCCAAGATGTGCTGGCCGTGCAACAAGGCATGTTTAGCCACAGGGTGATCCTCATTACCAACAAACATTCATGCAAATGGACAGTTTGTTGCTGGTCATTCCCACATAGAAAGCTTCACAGTGTAGGCAGGTCAGTTGGTAAATCACGTGGGTGCTTTCACACGTGGCTCTGCCTTTGATCGTGTACACCTTCCGGGTTACAGGACTGGAGTAGGTGGTGGTGGGAGGGTGCATGGGACAGGTTTTACACTGGGGGCGGTTATGAGGGTAGGAGCCAGAGGGTAGGGAAGGTGGTTTGGTGATTTCATAGGAATAAACTAAGAGGTTACGAAGGTTAGGTGGACGGCGGAAAGACACTCTTGGTGGAGTGGGGAGAATTTCATGAAGGATGGATCTCATTTCAGGGCAGGATTTGAGGAAGTCGTATCCCTGCTGGAGAGCCACATTCAGAGTCTGATCCAGTCCCGGAAAGTATCCTGTCACAAGTGGGGCACTTTTGGGGTTCTTCTGTGGGAGGTTCTGGGTTTGGAGGGATGAGGAAGTGGCTCTGGTTATTTGCTTCTGTACCAGGTCGGGAGGGTAGTTGCGGGACGCGAAAGCTGTTTTCAGGTTGTTGGTGTAATGGTTCAGGGATTCCGGACTGGAGCAGATTTGTTTGCCACGAAGACCTAGGCTGTAGGGAAGGGACCGTTTGATGTGGAATGGGTGGCAGCTGTCATAATGGAGGTACAGTTGCTTGTTGGTGGGTTTGATGTGGACGGATGTGTGAAGCTGACCATTGGACAGATGGAGGTCAACGTCAAGGAAAGTGGCATGGAATTTAGATTAGGACCAGGTGAATCTGATGGAACCAAAGGAGTTGAGGTTGGAGAGGAAGTTGTGGAGTTCTTCTTCACTGTGAGTCCAGATCATGAAGATGTCATCAATAAATCTGTACCAAACTTTGGGTTTGCAGGCCTGGGTAACCAAGAAGGCTTCCTCTAAGCGACCAATGAATAGGTTGGCGTACGAGGGGGCCATCCTGGTACCCATGGCTGTTCCCTTTAATTGTTGGTATGTCTGGCCTTCAAAAGTGAAGAAGTTGTGGGTCAGGATGAAGCTGGCTAAGGTAATGAGGAAAGAGGTTTTAGGTAGGGTGGCAGGTGATCGGCATGAAAGGAAGTGCTCCATCACAGCAAGGCCCTGGACATGCAGAATATTTGTGTATAAGGAAGTTACCTCCGGAAACCACCCTTGTACCTTCATCAAAGACACCAACCACTTTCTCGAACGCCTAGAATCCTTACCCAGTCTGTTACCTCCGGAAACCATCCTTGTACCTTCATCAAAGACACCAACCACTTTCTCGAATGCCTAGAATCCTTACCCAGTCTGTTACCTCCGGAAACCATCCTTGTATCTTCATCAAAGACACCAACCACTTTCTCGAGCACCTAGAATCCTTACCCAGTCTGTTACCTCCGGAAACCATCCTTGTAAACTTCCTTATACACAAATATTCTGCACGTCCAGGGCCTCGCTGCGATGGAGCACTTCCTTTCACGCCGATCAACTGCCACCCTACCTAAAACCTCTTTCCTCATTACCTTAGCCAGCTTCATCCTGACCCACAACTCGTATGCCAACCTATTCATGGGTCGCTTAGAGGAAGCCTTCTTGGTTACCCAGGCCTGCAAACCCAAAGTTTGGTACAGATTTATTGATGACATCTTCATGATCTGGACTCACAGTGAAGAAGAACTCCAAAACTTCCTCTCCAACCTCAACTCCTTTGGTTCCATCAGATTCACCTGGTCCTAATCTAAATTCCATGCCACTTTCCTTGACGTTGACCTCCATCTGTCCAATGGTCAGCTTCACACATCCGTCCACATCAAACCCACCAACAAGCAACTGTACCTACATTATGACAGCTGCCACCCATTCCACATCAAACGGTCCCTTCCCTATAGCCTAGGTCTTCGTGGCAAACAAATCTGCTCCAGTCCGGAATCCCTGAACCATTACACCAACAACCTGAAAACAGCTTTCGCGTCCCGCAACTACCCTCCCGACCTGGTACAGAAGCAAATAACCAGAGCCACTTCCTCATCCCTCCAAACCCAGAACCTCCCACAGAAGAACCCCAAAAGTGCCCCACTTGTGACAGGATACTTTCCGGGACTGGATCAGACTCTGAATGTGGCTCTCCAGCAGGGATACGACTTCCTCAAATCCTGCCCTGAAATGAGATCCATCCTTCATGAAATTCTCCCCACTCCACCAAGAGTGTCTTTCCGCCGTCCACCTAACCTTCGTAACCTCTTAGTTTATTCCTATGAAATCACCAAACCACCTTCCCTACCCTCTGGCTCCTACCCTCATAACCGCCCCCAGTGTAAAACCTGTCCCATGCACCCTCCCACCACCACCTACTCCAGTCCTGTAACCCGGAAGGTGTACACGATCAAAGGCAGAGCCACGTGTGAAAGCACCCACGTGATTTACCAACTGACCTGCCTACACTGTGAAGCTTTCTATGTGGGAATGACCAGCAACAAACTGTCCATTTGCATGAATGTTTGTTGGTAATGAGGATCACCCTGTGGCTAAACATGCCTTGGTGCACGGCCAGCACATCTTGGCACAGTGTTACACCGTCCGTGTTATCTGAATACTTCCCACTAACACCAACCTGTCAGAACTCCAGAGATGGGAACTTGCCCTTCAGTATATCCTCTCTTCTCGTTATCCGCCAGGCCTCAACCTCCACTAATTTCAAGTTGCCGCCGCTCATACCTCACCTGTCTTTCAACAACATCTTTGCCTCTTTACTTCCGCCTCGACTGACATCTCTGCCCAAACTCTTTGCCTTTACAAATGTCTGCTTGTGTCTGTGTATGTGCGGATGGATATGTGTGTGTGTGCGAGTGTATACCTGTCCTTTTTTCCCCCTAAGGTAAGTCTTTCCGCTCCCGGGATCGGAATGACTCCTTACCCTCTCCCTTAAAACCCACATCCTTTCGTCTTTCCCTCTCCTTCCCTCTTTCCTGATGAAGCAACCGTTTGTTGCGAAAGCTTGAATTTTGTGTGTATGTTTGTGTTTGTTTGTGTGTCTATCGACCTGCCAGCGCTTTTGAGAAGATGTGACTAACCAAACGAAAGCGCTGGCAGGTTGATAGACACACAAACAAACACAAACATACACACAAAATTCTAGCTTTCGCAACCAGCGGTTGCTTCATCAGGAAAGAGGGAAGGAGAGGGAAAGACGAAAGGATGTGGGTTTTAAGGGAGAGGGTAAGGAGTCATTCCAATCCCGGGAGCGGAAAGACTTACCTTAGGGGGAAAAAAGGACAGGTATACCCTCGCATACACACACATATCCATCCACACATACACAGACACAAGCAGGTGTGTGTGTGTGTGTGTGTGTGTGTCTATATATATATATATATATATATATATATATATATATATATATATATATATATATATATATATATATATATGGTGGAATAAGGACACCAGATGGAGTAAATGTCCATCATCACTGAAAAAAGAAATTGAAAAGTTGGAAGAGAAGCCTTACATGAACTTTGACAAAATAACAGATAGGATATGATGAATTCTCTAACAAACAGGATTTTCATGCAGAACATGTAGAAAGTGTATCATCACAGATGAGACCTAGTTCTACACAGTTTCAGTCAATGTGATGGTCCTGCTTATAATGGAACGGTCATGTTACACAATGCGGCATACTTTGAGTAGTGTTGAGGACTGGATCTCATTGATGTTTAAACAAAACACACTCTGGTGTGATGTCATCATTTATATAAAGTCTACCATAAGAAGAAAAATATATGGAGCTGTTTAAGGGATTTTATGATAAGATTGGTATGATATGCACACACTTTACGAGTCTTTAAAGCTTAAAATGATCTCCAAAATATTTATATTACGATTCATTTTTTAATACTCAATTTTGGATTAGGCCCACTGTATAACAGGATACATCTCTGTCTGTATTACTGCATTTCTAATGATAATTAGCATCAATGGCTTTCAACAAGACTGAAAATGGAATTCTAGTTTGTGGTACCAACTGCTGGAATTTTTTAAAAATATGATGGAGATAATTCCGTTTTTATGTCACCAGATGGACCATATCATCATCTAATTTAATATGGCAAAAGCAAATTGTCTTAACACCATCTGAGAAATTTGTGCAGATGGTAGAACTAAAAGGTACGACAACTCAATCCACCTATTAAGAAGCAGTAGCATGGTTGACGTATTTGGCTGTAGCGACAATTTTAGAAATTTTGTTGTTGTAAGGTATCTCACAGCTTCTGGAAAAGCCAGAAGATAGTTAATGATTAAACATATCTTAAATCTTACAATACGTCAAAGTGAAAATGATACCCGGGTTTCAGTAACGACCTAGACCTACTAGAGAGCTGAAAATATTTACTTCTGCTGAATATGCCAGTGAACCAACTACTTGCTGTCCTGCAAGCATACTTCTCTTTGAGTACAGCAGTAAACTTTATCAGCAAACTGTGTGGCCTCATCAACAGCTGAAGTTGAGCTTTTAGTTGCCAGTGAAGCTGTAAAAGAAGTCCTATGGATGATTTAACTCTTCAGTGAAACTGCAACACTGGAGGCTGTACGCAGCCATCAAGCTCAGTCAGGTTGGCTGGGAATTATGTGTAACCCAAACACACGAAGTACACTAATGTGGATGTCCACTTTGTACCTACAAGAGCCAGTACTGGAAAGTAAATTACATGTTGAATATGGCAAGTAACATGTAAATTCCATGTTGTAGACATCTACTCAAATGTGTAGCTTATGAACTATGGTTCTGCTTATTTGGTATAGTGTAAATGTCATGGTTTTATGGTGTTAGCAGTGATATGTTTTATGTGTAGCTTATGAACTCTTGTTTTGTTTTGTTTGTTTGGTACCATGTAAATGTCATGTTTTTGCAGTTTTGGCAATGATATTTTTTTAGGTGAAATAGAAGAGCAGAACTTTCTTTACTGCTTATTTGTATCAGATTTTTGTGTGCTAATTATATGGAGTTCCATGTTTTAAAAATTTAAGTGGCATGTCTACACATACAATGGCAAGTAGAAATATTTGAACAATTGACTATATTTGCACATGTGCATAAACTCTGTATTACTAGATGTGTGCTTGGTTATGCTTATACTATGGTATGTCTGGCTTTATTAATACTTTGCATGTTGCTGTAAAATGACAGAAGTTGGTTATATTATGATATTGCTCACGAAGTATCCACAAATCATTAATAATTGTCAGAACTTAATAAGAAAAATAGTAGTTTTTGTTACACTGTTTTCCACAAAGCCTTGCAATGTGCTTATTCCATATTTCCACACTGTACTAACCAAAGGAATAATCTGAAAACTGCAGTGTGACAGCTACACGGGGCACTAAAAAAATCACATAATTTTTCTGGCAATGAGAAATTTCCTTACTAGAATGATAGATCTATGCCTTATTTTATTTCGTGAACTAATCAGGAAGGAATTCAACACATACATGTTTAAAATAAAACTGTGGCCGAATAAGCTATCTTTCGGCTTTTTTTTGGTTTTGTTTTAACACTTAAGTCTTCACTGCGTTACCTAACCCGTAAAACACAATTAAATACTTAACATCACCCAAACGTGAATAAATAAATTCACTGCATTTTTGGACATACCGACGGTTTATTTACGCAATGTGGTCTTTATCTGACAGGTTATGCAATGTGCTTTCTCAAGGATGGGATACAATGTTATTGCCGCAATCGCCATATGATGGCATTAAAAATTAATTACGTAGCTCATTTACTTAAATGTGAGCAGATATTTCTTGTTGAAAGGGATACTTTTTTCGTCATATTACTTATTGCTCTACCGGTAATCCAAAATTCACGTGAACTGAACTGAACTACTGCTGAGTACAAGCTTCTGCTTCGACTGAACACTACTGCTTTCACTTCGGCAACGATTAATTGTTAGTGGTACTCTACCTGTATGACGCCAAAGCTGTTCGTTCCCACCGCTGTGAACACAAGCGGCGTCCTCGTTCTACAATGTGCGGTAGACTGTAGACCTTAATTAGCCCATCACCACTACAGCGCTCACGCGACGCACCCCCTTTATTTTTAGTCGGACAAACTTCGTGAACTCTGAGCTTGCGCAGAAGCGACGGCGAAATCAATACAAGTGAGCGCTTCGTCTGAAATGCCCGCGTAAGCAGAACACAATAATCACAAATGCGCGTACTGAAAACCATCTATATTGTCATTGCATACATATTCTTTTGTTACACGGCCAAAATTACTAATGCTTGATGAAATTCACAGTATAAGCGACACAAATTACGAGTTTTAAAAGTCAAAGCGAACTGTTGGCTATGCTGGGAAAGGGGAATCACAGTCAGGTGTTGAACCACTCAGCGGTATGTGAACACGTACTTTCTGTGGTTTCCATCGAATTTTAACCAGTATATCATACATTTTTTGTTTTCATTTAGGTTGATTTTTTCAGATATTCTCGTTTTTCTTATCATATATGATTTGAGTGCCATACAAATGTTTATAAGAATCGCAAAAAAGAAGGTATATTTCAAGAATGTTCTTTATCGTGACTAAAATCGACAGGCTGTTGTGCATAGCCGAAATGTTTGTTCATGGATATACCCTTCGTCGGCAGTAGTTAATGGAATTCACCCAAACATACGAATAATAATCTTTGTTTACGCATAGATTTGCGATTTTTTCTCGCTCGATTAGGGATGCTGAGTTCCGGTAATGAAACCATTGATTGACCTTCTGCCATAGCGCATTCAGAAATTGAAAATAAAAGGTTAAAGATAATTCACTGATGATAGTGCTTCCCCTTTCATGTATTTTCCTATTTGAAAGTGCAATGTTTATAAAGAAATATACAATAACAAATCCTAGAATCCTCCCCAAAAATGAAAATGTTCATCATCATAATACAAGACAGAAAACTGACTTTCATGTACTCCATACAGAAACCAGTTTGTGCCAGAAAGGAACATTACACCATGGAAAAATTATCTACAATAAACTTCCAAGAGAAATTAAAGTAAAGACTGACGTAAAAAATGTTAAAGCAGCATTAAAAGAATATCTGTTGACACATTGCTTTTATAGCGTGGAAGAGTTCCTCCAAAATCCTCGAGAGGCCAAGTGCTGATTATGCAAATACTGTAACCATTAATACTGGCCTATAAATACATTCAGATGTAATTCTCAAGTTTCTAATGGGGTTCAAGTATAAGTTGTATACCGACTTGCCCAGGATGTGAAGTAAAATTCTGTGAATGTAATTCTCTAGTGTACATGTCAATTCATAGTGTAGAAGAGTTCCTCAAAAATCCTTAGAACTTAAGTGAGGATCATGCAAATACTGTAATCGTTAATATTGGCTTATACATGTATTCAGTTGTAAACTTCAAGTTTCTAATGTGATTTAATTATAACTTACACATTGACTTGCCCAGTATATGAAGTGCTGTAAAATTTTGTGAACATAATTTTCTAGTTTCTAAAGTGTTTTAATTGTAAGATATACTTTGACCTGTCAAATATCTGATGTGCTGTACTGTACATGTAAGATTTACTGGACCAATAAATACAATACAATACAATACAATAGTGAGTATGGTGTGTTGAGTTGGATTTATCCACTGATAGCCACTTTAATGCTAAACGGCAACCAATTTGGGGAAGAAATATTTGCCAAAACCAGAACTGTAAATAATACCAAGTAAAAACAGTACTGCTATATCATAAAAGGTTCTGGGGCCAACATGTTCATTTACTCTCATTCATTCGGTATCCCATTGGAGATACTTTCTGGAGCAACGAATTTAATTTATTTACATCCTAAGGAATGTATAGTACCCTGCCTGAAAGTCCAAGCCAATTAAAAGCTAAATTCTATGCATAGATTCAGTCTATTTCAGTGAAGTGGTGTATAAGAGCCTCTGTGATAGATTCTGCTATTTTAGAGAAGTGGCATATAGTGCTACCTGTTAACAAGAAGTCACTCTGCATCTAATAGTCTGTCGAGGCACGATAACTACCGGTATTGTCACAATCGACAGATGTGGAAATTGTTGCATAGTAGAAAGAAATGATAGGAAAAAACATGTCTACGAATGCCTCGCCATTTGACCCGTAGTAATGTTGCCTGTCACTCAACAATTGTAGAGGAAGAGTGGCAGATCTTGAATGCTCGTGTGGGCATAGGGCAGGAGAATAGGAACAGAGGAGAGAAGTGGTGGGAGCAGTAAATAATGAATAGCGTAGATAGCTATATTGTGGTCATACCTGTCAAGTCAGGCAGAGGTTAAGAGATGCTAGAAGTCTGCTAGCTTTGTTCCTGATCTTTTACAGCTTCAGTGATGTGGAGACTTGAAAAAAAAGTGTGCCAACATGGACAACAGAAGGAGCTGAGGAATGATCTGAAATGAAAGGAACTTTTATTCATTCATATGGTGCATCAATTTTACAGTTGCCAGAGATACAAGATGGAGGACAAATAGAATATTTGTTGGAACAAGATATAGTAATAAAAATAAACTATGTGGATAGCTGATCACTGTGTACATAGTGTTTTCACAACATATTTCTCTCAAGATTTTTGTTATTTGGGGGAAAGGTGAAGTTATGTGATTAATGCAGATTTGGCCTCAGATGCTGATCAACAGAATAAAAAGTGTGTTTCCTTTTAATATTATTAAACACACTGTATTTATTTCAAATAGATACTGGTTGTTTGTTGAAGAATAGGCTGCCCATATTTCTCATCCCATCATGACTTCTGTTCAATTTTTGGCCCACCAGTTGAATGTTTGCCTTGGTTAGTGTGCCATGCTTTGCATATAAGTGTAGTGGTTGACCACATTGATATTCTCTCATTATTTGTATTATTCTTTGTACCATAAGGAAAATTTTCTCTTGGAAGGGGTACAGTATGTTATTGCACAGGCTGTACCATACAAGGGACATTTCATAAATAACACACGCAAATTTTTTTCACTTACACATTTATTTATTAATTATTTTTTCAGTGTCTCTTTACAGTTCTTCAATATAGAGCCCTAACTTCTCTATGACTGATCCCAACATCTCAGAAACTATATTATTCCATCCAGGACTCCACTTCCATTCATCTGTCAAGTGGCTTGGGTAACAGTGATAGAAAGCTCTTCCAGAGAAAGATAATGACATCCATACATAAGTTTTTTCAGCTTTGAGAAGAAGCTGAAGTCTGGGGGACACATGTCAGGGCTGTAGAAAGGATATGGCAACACTTCCCATCTATATTCGTGCAGCTTTCGGGCTACAACGTTGTCAATATGTGGGTGAGCATTATCGTGGAGAATGGGTGGCCCAGCCTTGAGCAACTGAGGTTGGGTATTGTGCATTTTTTGGCACTGGTTTAGCATGAAGATACAATAATGCACTGCTGTGACACTTGTTCCACATGGGACTCTGTCTGACAGGAAGATTTCTTGGTGATCACAAACAAAAATTATCATTTGATTGAGCATGTAGAGGTTTTTTGGATGTGGAGAATCTGAAGGACTACACTTTGGACCGTGGTTTCAATTCTGGTTCAAAGTCTGTAATCTACATTTCATCAATAGTGACAATCTGACACAAGAATCCTTGACCTTCACAGTCAAATCATTGTCTGACCAAGGTTGCAATGTCCAGACATTTATGCTTCTCTTCAGCAGTCAGTGTGGGACCCATCGCACAGAAATTTTTCTCTTCTCCAAATTGGGTGTGAGGATATGGAATACTAATGCTGAGGGAACTCTTGTGGTTACAGAGTTCCTCACAAGTAACACTGTGATCTTCTCCAAGAGCTTCCACCACAAGTGTCGCACTTTATTTATCGGTTGATGTTTTTGGCCTTCTGGGTCTTAGATTGTCATAGGTGCTTGTATGAGCCCACATCCCCCTCCCCCTAAAAACGCCAACACAAAATTGTACTATAGCCCTCTATAAACTCACTACAAACTTCACTGCCACTCTGTGGATTTCTGTTGTGTTTTTGGCTTATAAAGGTTCAATCTTGATGTAAAACCTCTGGTCTTCAACAGTCACAGTAACCAAGTTTCCTGCTGGCTCCATTTCTACCTCTTGCCAATTTTATGTTACAGTGAACAGTGAAAAAACAAAAACATTTGCTTCTTCCTCAAGTTCCCAACTACATCTGGTGGTAATTATCATTGTAGCGTTAAAGAAGCCACAATGATATCAAAGGGTTCTAATGGCTCTGAGCACTATGGGACTTAACATCTGAGGTCATCAGTCCCCTAGAACTTAGAACTACTTAAACCTAACTAACCTAAGGGCATCACACACATCCATGCCCGAGGCAAGATTCGAACCTGCAACTGCAGCGGTCACGCGGTTCCAGACTGAAGTGCCTAGAACCGCTCGGCCACACCGGCCAGCCAGTAATATCAACCTGTGGATTATTTGTGATATGTCCCTTGTAATTAGTTGTGAAAACTGAGAAAGAATGAAAGTATACAATAATAGAATAAAAAAACATTCCAGTAAACACAGGTCTGTAAACGAACTGTTTGCAAGATAATGGTAAATGTGTAGTTCTGCAACGCCACTGAGTATAGTATGAAATATTCTTGTAATCAGTACAGATGTATTTTCGATTAAATCCCCATGTAACTGAGCTCGAATTTCACCTTTGGTGTTCCTTTAGAAGTAATACTGTACCACTTCAGGAATTTACATGTTACAATTTCCTGTACACTCACACCTGTTAGTTAAGATGTTCCAGTATTCAGATGCAATACTGCAGTTGTCTCTGCAGAGACTTATGAATTCTTTCAACCAGTGGTAGATTATATTGTAAATCTTAATAAAACAGCTCCGTTCACTGCTCCGCTTCTCCATCCGTATTAGAGGGGGTGCTGTACACTACACTCTTGGTATGCAACAAATAAACAAACCCACTAAAGGTAACACAAAAAGTACTGAAACATATCTGGTTGGAAATCACAAAGGTGTCTTGCATAATGTGAAATTCCTGTTCAATTATCATATTTACAGATCAATACCACAAGTGGTTCTCAGGTACCAGGTATTGACCCATGCTGAAACAAGCATATTAGTACAGGGTGTAACCACCTTGGGCTGCAATGCGGGCACTGACTCTGGCATCCAGTCTATCATGCAGATGGTGAGTACTGTTCTCTCCTGCTCGACCTCTTCACGTAGTTGTGTAAGAATTGTTGGTTGACGAGTCACATGAGTCATTTCTCGGGAGGAAGGTAGTTCAATACCGTGTCCAGCCATCCTGATTTAGGTCTTCCGCGATTTCCCTAAATTGCTCCAGGCAAATGCCGGGATGGTTCCTTTGAAAGGGCATGGCCGACTTCCATCCCTGCCCTTCCCTAATCTGATGAGACCAATGACCTCGTTGTCTGGTCTCCTCCCTCAAACAACCAACAACCCCCCCCCCCCCCCTACTTCTCGTCCAATTGTATCCCACATGTGCTCAATTTGCGACAAGTCCAGAGGTTGTAGTGGCCAGAGAAGTTGGTGCACTTCTTGCAGAGCACATTGAGTCTTACAGGTAGTAGGTGGGTGAGCATTATCCTTTTGGAACAATACATCACTTTCCTGCTGCAAGAATGGCAAAAGAACAGGCCTAACAATGTTGTGCACATACCAAGCGCTAGTTAGTGTCCCCTGTAGAAACAGCAAAGATGAACAAGAATTGTAGCTTATCGCGCACAGACCAATGTTGGGCCAGTATGGACTCTATGGGACAGCACTCACCAGCTCTACATTTTAGGCACAGTCAACCATCACTTGCATGCGGGCAGAATGTACTTTAATCACTGTAGAATACGGTGTGCCATTCCATCTTCCAAGTGATCCTCTGCCTGCATCAGTTGAGCTGTGCACATTGATACTGTGCTGTGAGTCAGGCTAGAGGTGTGTGTACTCTTAGTCCCACAGTGTAACAGTTCCTGTTGACATGTGTGGGCTCACAAACATTCTGATCTGTGCTGTGATAGCTGTATGATCTGCCACTGCTGACAATATGATAATGCCAGCAGACAATATGACAATACCAGAGGGTATCTATGCTGCATGGATGTCCAGAACCTCTTCTGCAGTTGTGAGAATATACACATGATGACGATATCAGCATAACTGCACAACTGATGCGACACATCCAGCTTCTGTAGCAGTTCTCCAAAAGAACCATCCTGCCACTTGTAAGGCCACAATTTGACCCCTTTCAAACTCGCTCAGTTGGCTTTAGAAAGCATGAGTGTCCATGGCATGGCTGCATGCTTGCTTCATGTGCCTCCACCACATTGAGCCTTCTGCTATGAGCATTCTCTATTTAAGAGTAGACACAGATAGTATTCTGGTAGCTATGACATTATGCTATCTGTTCATGGACAACATTGAAACCTTTATCAGTATATCTACTATCCTCCAGGGGACATACGCCATCATCAATCAAAACTGACATCATCGTTACAGGTGTACTAATTTTTTTCTCTCCGGCAGTGTATTTACTTATGTGTGTAAACACTGAGTCCAGTTCACAGTACATTGCTACTTGTCATGCAGCTTTATAATAAACACTGCTACTCACCATGCCGCTAACAATTTTTCATTCCTTGAATCTAGATTTTCAAGTAATTTGTAGAAAGAGTGGCTGATGAGGTATGATTTTAATTTTCATTTTAGTTTGTAGGGATATCAAATTTCTGAACTTATGTTAACTGGGAGTTTGTTGAATATCTATCCACCAAAGAATATGAGTCCATTTTGAACTCTAGAGAAGGCAGAAAACTTTGCAATAAAACTGTTTTTGTGCCTTTTTTGTGTGACTGTGCAAAATTGCATTCAGGTGAAACTTATTTTTTATGGAGTGCATTGAAGTTACAACTCCTTAGTTCTTTCTCTCATGAGCTAATCATATGAAAACAGTGAAACTTTTGTCGTCTCTTGACATAATCTCCTGCAACCATACACATTTTTCACAATGTTCATGCCATGATTCCATTGCCTCTTCAAATGCTTCCTTAGCTGTCTGGTTCGATCACTGGAAAGTTGCTGCTCCAATAGCAATATGGCTAGTGGATGCGCAACTATAGAGAGTGACTTAGATTGTTGGAAACAGCCAAAAGTCAGTATGAACCAGGTCAGGTGAGTAGGGAGCATGAGAAATTACTTCAGAGTTGTTGTCACAATGAAACTGCAGTGGCACTTCATTCAAGGATTGAAAAACGGCAAACAAGTCTCATCCATTGTCACGATGGAAAGGAAGTCCCATGTATGCAATCATCATATGTCAACATTACCCGGAAACATACTACATGTGCAACCTTGCAGTCATCTGTCACCATTCGCGGCACCCACCTGAAGGACACTTTTCACATTTTCAGATCTTCATACAGGATTGTGTGTGTGGATCCCATGGCAATACCAACTTTGGAAGCAGTGTAATTCACACTCATAAACTGATCCTCCAAAACCCCTTTCTCCACTTGCTAGCTCATATTTTCAGACTATCTGGTGCAATGCATTGTCTCAGTTTGTTATCACATGACATTCTGCCTTCTTTGAACTGTCACACCCATGAACACGCATTAGACACATCCATGACATTATCACCATATTTCTTTCTTGACTGGTGATAAATTTAAATCAGTGACATACCACACAATTGAAGAAAATGAACGATTATAGGCTTTTCTTGCAGCAAAAAAACATCTTTTTAAGTATGAAAAATGGTTCTCACTCTTACCACTACCACTAAAGTTATGTGTGCCAAACAGTGGTGACATCTCTGTCATACATTTATTTTATTTTATTTTATTGCGAGTTCTGTTGATCCTGATAGCAATGCAATTACAAGGATATGGAACAAGTCAATATTTTTACAATATTAACAATACAGCGGCACACAATATGGTTAATTCATTACAAAACTCTTTCTAAGAACATGGGGCACTAGAAGAAATAAAAACATATTACATACATCAGAATTAACACTTATGTGTACGCATTGAGATTAATAATATCAAAGTATTTGAGCAACAATATAACATTACAGCAACAAATAGTATCGTTTATGCTTACATTGCGTGGCTAACTTGGTTGTATAATAAAAACTTGCTCCTGTGTACTAAAACATTCACTAATCGAATAGAATGACTTTTGTATTAGGTATTCCTTCAGTTTACTCTTGCGCTTTAGTGTTTCAGGAGCAAGACTTTTGATGACACTGGATAAAGCATTGTAAATTTTGATGCCTGTATAATTTATTCCTTTATGTACAAGGGTATAGTTTGACTGGTTACTATGAAAGTCCTCTTTTGACCATATGTTGTGACCATGATATTTACCATTAGTTTTGAAGAGAGAGTGGTTTTTATTAAAGAAACATACAAGGGAGTATATGTACTGAGATATCATTGTAAATACCTGTAGTTTCCTAAACAGATTTCTGCATGAGTGCCTTGGTTGCACACCACTCATGATACATATAGCTCTCTTCTGAGCAATAAAAACTTTTTATTTTGCCAAGGCTGGTTGCCCCAAAAGATGATTCCAAAAGCCAAAAGTGCATGGAAATATCCGAAATAAGCAGCACTTATGGCTCTTTATGTGTGGTTGATGCAATTATGCGTAAGGCAAATGTTGCAGAATGCAGCCTTTTTTCTAGATCTAGGACAGGGGTTCCCAACAAAATTTGCTCGAGGACCCCCTCATCGAGCATGATTGGTACCTTGTCATACCACAGTATCAGGTACCTAAAAAAGCCAAATTAAGAGTCTTTTTATACATTTTCATTTTTTGGTCCTTAAAAAAACATTACATATTCATTATTGAAACAATATTGAGCTTAAGAGGCAGTGGACACAGTCTAAGGGCATACAGCAGAACTATTTTCCTCTATCTAATTCCATTTTTGTGCTAGAGTGTGCTAGTGTCAGTTGACGCTAGGAAGACACTAGACGCAGAAGTTAGCATTAGCTAAATCTCTGCCCATGCAGGAAGCAGTCAAAACAAAAAATCTGTTATCATACGAAATATATTTAATATATTTTTTATTCTAATCGCATCTTGCGGACCCCTCTGGCATAGCTCGCGGACTCCTGGGGGTCCGCGTCTGTTGGGAAGCACTGATCTAGGATATGGTTGGTCCAATTTAGCTTGCAGTCTATGTACACACCCAGGAACTTAGCTGAGTCAACTTGCTTTATTTGTTGTCCATTACATTCTATATTTATATCCCCCAGTTCTATATGTGCCATATGAAACTGTACATAATGAATTTTGTATGCACTACTGGTCATTAAAATTCCTACACCATGAAGATGACATGCTACAGATGCAAAATTTAACCGACACGTAGAAGATGCTGTGATGTGCAAATGATTAGCTTTTCAGAGCATTCACACAAGGTTGGCACCAGTGGCGACACCTAAAACGTGCTGACATGAGGCAAGTTTCCAATCGGTTTCTCATACACAAACAGCAGTTGACCGGCGTTGCCCGGTCAAATGTTGTTGTGATGCCTCGTGTAAGGAGGAGAAACGCATACCACCATGTTTCCGACTTTGATAAAGGTCGGATTGTAGCCTATCGCAATTGCGGTTTATCATATCGTGACATTGCTGCTCGTGTTGGTGGAGGTCCAATTACTGTTAGCAGAATATGGAATCGGTGGGGTCAGGAGGGTAATACAGAATGCCGTGCTGGACCCAACAGCCTCTTATCTCTAGCAGTCGAGATGACAGGCATCTTATCCGCATGGCTGTAACGGATCGTGCAACCATCTGCACGAACAGTTCGACGACGTTTGCAGCAGCATGGGCTATCAGCTCGGAGACCATGGCTGCGGTTACCCTTGACACTGCATCACAGACAGGAGCGCCTGCGATGGTGTACTCAATGACAAACCTGGGTGCAAGAATGGCAAAACGTCATTTTTTCGGATGAATCCAGGTTCTGTTTACAGCATCATGATGGTCGCATCCATGTTTGGCAACATTGCGGTGAACGCACATTGGAAGCGTGTATTCAGCATCGCCATATTGGCGTATCACCCGGCGTTATGGTATGGGATGCCATTGGTTACACGTCTTGGTCACCTTTTGTTCGCATCGACGGCACTTTGAACAGTGGACGTTACATTTCAGATGTGTTATGACCCGTGGATCTACCCTTCATTTGGGGACTGATGACCATAGATGTTAAGTCCCATAGTGCTCAGAGCCATTTGAGCCACCCTTCATTTGATCCCTGCGAAACCCTACATTTCAGCAGAATAATGCACGATCGCATGTTGCAGGTCCTGTACGGTCCTTTCTGGATACTGAAAATGTTCAACTGCTGGCCTGGCCAGCACATTCTCCAGGTCTCTCACCAATTGAAAACGTCTGGTCAATGGTGGCCGAGCAACTGGCTTGTCACAATACGCCAGTCACTACTCTTGATGAACTGTTATATCGCGTTGAAGCTACATGGACAGCTGTACCTGTACATGCGATCCATGCTCTGTTTGACTAAATATCCAGGCGTATCAAGACAGTTATTACGGCCAGAGATGCTTGTTTTGGGTACTGATTTCTCAGGATCTATGCACCCAAATTGCGGGAAAATGTAATCACATGTCAGTTCTAGTATAATATATGTGTCCAATGAATACCCATTTATCATCTGCATTTCTTCTTGGTGTAGCAATTTTAATGGCCAGAAGTGTATTTATAGAGTGTCCATTTTTCAGAAGGTCATCAAATGTATTGTTCACAGATGTTTCCCGGTTGATCCCTGTTGCTTTGTCAATTAGAAGAGAAGTATCATCAGCGAATAGGGTGAACTTGCTCACTGACATGGTGCTGTGTGGGATGTCATTTATAAATATGAGAAACAGTAAGGGTCCCAGTACTGAGCCTTGAGGTGTTCCAGTGTTGATTGTGCCTCACTTGGATAAAGTTGGGATTCCGCTACAGTCAGTAATTATTATCCTTTGTTTCCTATGTGAAAGGTAGGATTTAATCCATGTTCCTATTATTCCATTTAACCCATAGTAGTCTGCTTTATTCAGCAGAATTTTGTGGTTGACACAATCAAAAGCTTTGGATAGGTCACATAGGATTCCAATTGGTGCCAATTTTCTGTTAAGAGATTCGAGAATAGAAAATAGCATCATCGATTGATAGGCCTTGCCGGAAACCAAACTGTCATTGACTGAGAATGTTATGGCTGTTCAGGTTATTAACAATTCTCATGTATACCAATTTCTTGAGGACCTTTGGAAAACTTGTTAGCAGGGACATTCACAATGAGTGCACACATATTTTAAAACAAACTGCATGTTTCAGTTTCCAGTCATAAAAAAAACAAAAAAGAAACAGAGATATTATACCTTGAATGCACATTGTATTATCGGCAAAGAAAACCATAAAGGAGTACATGTATTGTAAAGTAAGGGTAAGAATTTCAAGGTAATTAAAGCAGCTTCTGCAAGAAGTACTTCACAGAAAATTCTTGGTGCTCATTTTTGCAGAGTAAACAACTTACTCATTTTAGGTGCACTGCTGTAGAAAATAATTCCATAAGACAACAGGGTGAGAAGATATGCATCATAAGCCAACACTCTTGTCTTTGTTGAACACAGTGAGAGATGCTTCAAAGGATGATGAGAAGAAGTAGTGATATTAAAAGAAATTAAAAAAAGGAATTGGTATTATTAATGCTAATCTTACAAAATTCATAGAGAAAAAGAAAGATGGAACAGAAAATTCTGATTTGAAATCAGTATCTTTCAGTCATCACAGGTTGTAAAATTAAACTGTATTTCAAAACAAATGTAATAAGGGAGTGGAAGTTGTTGATTTTTGTCAGAATTATTTAACTATAGTAGTGTCAATATGTTCTTTTGAGATAGTAATGAAGTGATTTCCAATACAAAGCAGGTAAATACTGTTGATATTGAGAAGGGGGAGAGGGCTATGTAAAGAGGATGTCTGTTGGTATTAAGTGAAAAAGTTAGCGAAGTTGTTACTGATGTTGATCTGGTGATAATGCACACAGATGTAGACATAAATATTGATGCGGGTGATGATGATGATGATAATAATAATGATAATGAATTATTACAGATGTAGTGCAAATAAGCAATGTTAATATTCAGGATCTGGGGGTTGAACAGAAAATTGTTGATGTAGGCCTATATATTGATGTTCTTTATGTGGAGACAGAATGTGTGCAGGTAGTAAATGAAAGTATTGAAGTTAATGATCTTGTTGTAAAAGAATGTAAAGCTTTGGAAATTAGTAATGTGGTAAGTGTAAAGCAATTACCGAAGGTTGAGTTAAGTAATATTGTGCTGCAGTGTGAAGCAACTGAGAGGAGGAAAGTCATTAAAGTAAAGAAACCTGTTTTCAAGTTATCAGTGATGGATATGTACAGAGCATTGGAGACAGATAAAGAAGTGAAGAGTTTACAAAGAGTAGCATTTGACGAGAAAGTGCAAAAAGTTGATTTCCGTGTAAATTTGAAAAAATACCAAAATTCAAAAAGTAAATTTCCATACTTATACTTTGTGTACAGTTTTCAGTGCATGTGTACAGGAAGTAATTTTTGGTAATAATAAACAGGAGCAAATTTTCAGTGCACATGCAATGGGAACCATTCTGAATGCAAATGTAAAAAAAAATGAATTTCAGTGTAAATATAATGGGAAATGTGACTGATTTGCTTGGGGCCAAATGTTCAAAGAATTGGCTGTGGTTTTCAGTGGCCTGGTAGATGTTATGGAAGATAGATGTTGGCCCGAAATCAGGAATGCAGAATCAGATTGAAGAGCAGGGAGTCAAATTCATTGTGAACCTCCAAGCAAGTAGGTGGGTCAGTGCTCTATATTGAATTAATTATGTGATGATAATGCGTTAACTTGAATGATCTGAAATGGGGATGCAGGGTGTTGGTGAAGCAAGTGTTTCCAGGGACAGTAATGGTAGAGAGGAAGCATCTTTTGTAACAAATGTTTATCCTCAGTATGGACAGTTCACATTCCTTTCTGAGGAGAAGTTGTAGACAGCAATCGCAATGCACTGAGAATTGCTTCATCATTCTATAAAAGAGGTTTTTACAAGTAAACAGTATTAATTGCCTGTCTCAGTCTGCAGTTTAATAAAACAACTATAAAAACTAATTGTAATTCATCATCCATTATTGTAAAAGTAAGAGAGTTCATGAAAATTTGATTTGATTCTAAAGTTCAGTTAGGTCATAATGTCAATGGTGGTGGGAGGAAGGTGTGTGGGGTGGGGGGAAGAGTGTACTAACTAATACCTGATTGCACTCAGGGATAATGATTTGAAAAAGGGTGGGAACCACTGTGTTAGACGGTACAGACAAGAAGAGAGTAGAAACTTTTGAAATGTATTGTTTCAGGAGAATATTGAAAGTTGAATGGGTAAATCAGATAACTAATGAGGGGATACTGAATTGAATTTGAAAGAAAATAGATTCATGACACAACTTGACTAAAAGAAAATATCGGTTGACAGGACACATCCGGAAGTGTTGAAGAATTTTCAGTTTGGCAGTGAAGGGAAATGTGGGGGTGAACATCAAACAGGCTGATCAAGGTTTGACTACAGTAAGCAGGTTCAGATAGATGTAGGTTAGTTAATTAGTTTCATGTTCCATGGAGCATCTGCATGATAAATTCTAGTGATGTGGATCAAGTCATTTTACATACACATAGCAAATTAATTTGTAAATATGTCTGCAGGCTGAAAATTTATAATATCTTTTTACAGATGTGAGTAGTAATTCCTACCTACAACCTTTTACATATTACAGTAAAAGAAATTATTCTACAGAATAGAAGGATTTTTTAAGTAGAAACCTTTTTAGTTTGTTTCCAAATTTTACTTTGCTATCTGACAGATATTTTATATCACTGGGTAAGTTTTGAAAAATTCTTGTTACAGCATTGTGCATCCCTTTTTGTGGTAAAGACAGCCATTATGTGGAGTAATGAATGTCATTTTTCATTTTGATGTTGTAATTATGTATATCATTGTTCCTTTTGAACTGCAATGGATTATTTACAACAAACTTCATGAGGGAATAAATATACCATGAAACAGTAGTCCTTAAACAGATGTCTACAAGAAGATCATAGATGTGCACCACATATTACTCTTACAGTATGTTTTTTGAAGAATGAAGATTTTATTTCTTAAAGATGAGTTACTCAGAGCATTATTCCATATGAAATTATTGAATGAAAATATGCAAAATACGTCAACTTATTAATTTGTCTCTTCCAAAGACTTGCAATGATTTTAAGTGCAAATGTGGCTGAACCAAGTATTTTAGAGTTCCAGAGTGTGCCTTTTCCAGTTCAAAATCTCACTGATATGGACACCTAAGAATTCTGAAGCTTCCACCCTATTTATTACTTCCCCACCAAGTGTTACACTTATCATTGGTGTAATACCTCTAGATATACAGAACGGAACATGTTGTGCCTTTTAAAGTTGAGGGTGACATCTTTCACAGAATGTAAGTATGCTTGGATTGATAACAATTCTAGTGTCATCTGCAAAAAGACCTAATTCTGGTTGTTGAGTATTAGACAGAAGATTGTTTACATGTATGAGGAACAATAGTGGGCCTAAGGTTGCAGTAGTTATGCAAAAATAAAGAGGTTTGAAACTTCCTGGTAGATTAAAACTGTGTGCCGGACCGAGACTCAAACTCGGGACCTTTGCCTTTTGCGAGCAAGTGCTCTACCAACTGAGCTACCCAAGCACGACTCACACCTTGTCCTCACAGCTTTACTTCTGCCAGCACCTCATCTTCTGTAAAGTTTGGAAGGTAGGAGATGAGGTACTGGCGGAAGTAAAGCTGTGAGGACAAGGCGTGAGTCGAGCTTGGGTAGTTCAGTTGGTAGAGCACTTGCCCGCGAAAGGCAAAGGTCCCGAGTTCGAGTCACGGTCCGGCACACAGTTTTAATCTGCCAGGAAGTTTCATATCAGCACACACTCCGCTGCAGAGTGAAAATCTCATTTTGAAAACATCCCCCAGGCTGTGGCTAAGCCACGTCTCCGCAATATCCTTTCTTTCAGGAGTGCTAGTTCTGCAAGGTTCGCAGGAGAGCTTCTGTAAGGTTTGGAAGGTAGGAGATGAGGTACTGGCAGAAGTAAAGCTGTGAGGAAGGGGCGTGAGTTGTGCTTGGGTAGCTCAGTTGGTAGAGCACTCGCCCGCGAAAGGCAAAGGTCCCGAGTTCAAGTCTCGGTCCGGCACACCGTTTTAACCTGCCAGGAAGTTTCATATCAGTGCACACTCTGCTGCAGAGTGAAAATCTCATTCGGGGACAAAGAGGTTTGCACAGGCTAGACTATCATGAAGAGCTGTATCAAACCAGATTGAAAAGCACAAGAACAAAACAAGTCATAAGTTTATCACGTTTGTTTAACACAGCCCCAAGAGTTCCATAGCTACGCTTTCCTACTGCTACACACGTACAATCCACATATTATGTTTCATGCATAATGTGACCATTTTCTAAAGTAAGTGTTTCATAAATAACTTTTTCTCCAGCATGAGCAAAATATCCTCCTCCTTACCCTCCTTCCATATCATATGTACATATTCGCAAGTACCAACATGCTTACCTGTTCTGAAGTGTTTATTATTTTCTTTAGCTTTTCATTGATCAATGAATGATACATAATATAGTTTTGTGGCCACCTGTGTTGTAAATTAATTATGATTAAGACCTGCTAATAAGATCTGAATAACGGTGCTTTTGCTCTTCTCAATGAATTTCTTTTCCTTTGCAGCATCTTCTGTGCTACTGGCTGAAAGGAAGGTGGAATCCTTGTCATATCTATCTATTGACTAAAAATACTTCTTCTTTCAAACTCAATTTGTTTAAGCTTCTTTATACATTGACACATAACTACCATAAAGTATGTATAATACAATCATATCACAACTGCTTGAATTACAAATATCTTGTCTCATTAGACTGCACAACAAGAATACATTTTGACAGAAAGCAAGACATCTGAGGACTAAAGGCAGAGTAGCAGTTTTAAAACTGTTTCTCCTTCTACATCATTACTGTTGTTATTGTGAGGCCATTCTCCATGGCCACAACATACCATCAAGCCATGATGTCTAAGTATAAACGGCCCACAGCAAGTGGAGATGCTAAACTTGTTATCCCGTATTGCAGGTGTACAGTGCCCATATAACTCATATTACCTGCACATGATAATAGACAATTTCTCCCACAATATGCTGCCCAAAAGATAATTATTAATAAAAGTATTTATTAACTATGCTGATCATATTTCATTGTCTAAAAGGACGGAGACTGTAACACATCATTTTCCCTAAAATGATGTGTTACGCCTCAGTTGTAACTTATACATTGTATGTACATCATTGGGTTTGTAAGGAAAACAGACACACATCTTTTCAAATATTTATTAAATATATTAAACCATCTTATGAGAAACAACATATATTTCTATGCAACTGTTCTGATATGATACAAAAATATCTTCAGTTTCTGTCACCAAAGTGACTGCACTATGAGGTAAATTTGCTTAGCAATGAGAGAGGCTACCATTATGTAGTACACTGTACACAAAAAGACTAATTGATTAGATGTTATATGAAGTAACAATTCTATGCAATTCAATAACTTACAGTTGAACTTTACGTGATAAGTACATAAATCACAGATTTAAAGGAATTTAAACCATGTCACACTGTGACACAACCTTACTATTAAGTAATAAAAATCACAGATATTTGGCCTGCTATCATTATCACTATTGGAGTATTAAGGTATTCACTGGAGCCAAGAAACCATGATATATTGCTATTGTACTATTGCTGGCTAAAATCATGCAAGATATAACATGTTCCTGTAGCTGACTTCCAGTTTTCATAAAACTGATATTAAAAAAGAAAATTATTTCAAAGATTGTCAGCTACTGCCAACTGAGATACAACTTTGCACTGCATTACATCACTTACTCCACTATTTTGTTTGACAAATGAACTGTAATTTCATTTGTACCTCAGATAAAAACAACAAGTTACTTTATTTTTAAACTGTAAATTTATAGAATGAGCTACCACACAAATAAATGAATACCACAAAAGCAAAGAAAACTATTTAGGTGCTCATAACAAAACTTTGTCAAATGTATCTTTTTTGGAATTTACTAAGCTTGATAGACTAGGAGATTAATATTAAGCAGATTGGATAACTCTATGGTACAGCACACAGTATATAGACTTCCATTCACAAAATGTAACACCATTAGAATGGCATTAGGAACAAACTGGAACTGGAGTTATAAAATTTATCCAACACAATCAAAATCATTTCAACAATCATCATTTTCATATTTATGTGGAAAAAGATTATTTTCTACTTTGTTTCCAGAGCATTCACATTTAAACACTAAGATACTGTCCTACAGTAGTGATAAATGAAACAGATTTTAGTCCACGTCTGTGAACTGATATATGATGAAACATTTATCATCTTGGATGATCTGTTTTGTCCTTTGTATCTGTTTGATGCATTAAGGACACAGCATTTATTGTTCTTAGTCCTTTACTGGCACCAAACACACTTGTGGTCTGTCACTAACTGCTGTTTACATGTGCACTGTGCATTTCACATGTCTTGTACAATTCCATTGGAGCAGGTGCTGTAGTGTTCTTATTTCTTGTTATATGTTTTTGAAATTGGATATTTCACAGATCTTCAGGTCACTTGTAAATATCTCCTCTTTATAATACTGACAAAGTGTAATGTTGTGAAACATGTACCATATTTGCCACAGTACAAATTTTAGTCACTGTTGTTGTGACACCATACTGGACACTTGAAAACTTTTTTGCCCCAAATAAAAAAAAATGATTCACTTCCTCCTCAAAATCTTTGCAATATAACTGAGTAGCTTGTTTGAAAATTCTATGGTGAGCCTATACCGGAGAGCAAAGTAAGCTATAGTACGATAAAGGAATATGAATCCCACAAGAGCAACAACTTGAAGCAGTGTTGATGCTCCATCCATTCCAACATCTCTAAGTAACCGTTTTGGGTCCTGAAAACAAAACAATTCAAACTATCAATGCAAATGTAGTTATAATGGTGATATGAGTGACTGCCAAGTGAGATATTCTTGGCAAAATATATAAAATATTTCGTGAAAATTTTGTTAAATAGGTACTAGGTATGTAAATGGTTATTTTTGGTTATGGAATATGGGAATGTATGTCATGATACAATAAGTTGAAGCTGTAGAGTTTGTAGAAGTTGTAGGTTAATGATGAATGAAATGTTTTGATAGTGACAGCTGAATTCTATATTGTAGATAAGGACACAGAGCAACGCATACCAAATGGTACAGTAAATAATGGTGAAGACAACAACAACAACAACAACAACAATAATAATAATAATAATAGTGAAAGAAATAATAATAATTTCAGTATGGAGGTAATACATAACATGTGTTGTCTTTGGAATCAGTAGCAGAACATTAAAATACATTGTTTTTGAAATATTACAGTGTTAAAGATTAATAATAAATTAACTCTGTAAATAATATTCTGTGTAATAATTAGACTTAAAAAAATTCAATCGGAATTGTTGCTCTTTGAAAAATATGTGATGCTTAATGTTTTATATTTTTGATGTGTCATATGTTATACATAAACTTTCTGTATTTAGTGCAATTGTACAGGACCAATTAAAAATCAGTTATTCAATCAGTGCGCATTTTCTGTTGCAGATCACCTTTTTTTTAATTTATTCATTGAACATCAGCATTAAAAGTTCAAGTACTATCTCTACGTTTAAGAAAGGTAAAGGTGATATGTTTTAGTACTGTTAGTTTGAATTTCATGTAAATGTCTAGTGAATATTGAATTTCATGTAAATGTCTAGTGAATATTATGTGAGAAAGTAAAATAAGCTGGTGAGCAAAAAGATACGTTGAAGAAATATATCGGCAACCATTCTTCATCTTTGAGCTTCAGTTTTTGTCACTCAGAGAAATACAGAAATGTAAATTAAATGCAGACTTGTCATAGTTATGAATTTGACATAACAAATGTTAGACATATAAAACAGTATTTAGGTAGTAAAACTGCTTAGGTGTTGACCAAGAATGCTGTAGTAGATTGACAATATAGAACACACTGTTTTAAGACATTATTCACTTCTCTACTAAAACAATTAAGTGACAATGTTCACTTTAGCGAAGCTTACAATGAGCCTAATGGTAATTCCAAAATTGGCATGATGAATTTATTTTCCTTTTTATTTGGACCTACAGAAAGAGTAATTATTAAGAATTATTTTTTTAATCATAAATTGTGTCATTTATATCAGAATAAGAAATGGAAAGTAAGGAAAATATGTATCAACTTCATATATGAAACTGATGCCTCAAAGAATATAAATTAAATCACTAATGCATAATATAAAAAACAAGACAAAAAATAATTGTTCAATATGACAGTATTTATGTAAAATGGAATGGGAACATTATAAAATAGAGTACATATGTAGCAATGATATTTAATATCTATTTTTTTATTGCAGGTGATTAAGATAGTTCAGCAGAAAATGTGATGCTATGTGCTGATGTTACAGTGCAGTCACTTCCTGAAGGAAAGGAATTAGCAACTTTTTAGCATAACAGATTAAAAGATAATCAGCAGGCTTAATTTAAAGTTATTTGTTCACTGTCCTGAAATACATCACACGAGCTAAGATGCAGCCCCACTGTGAATACTGTTCTTGAACACAGAATGAGTTGGTTTGCATTCGTAAGCAGCTGAAAGTCACCGCGACTACTGTTAAATAATAGGCAGCTGCTGTGAGTCATTATGTTAGAAGAGCTCCCAAGATTTGTGTACCTATGGTACTGATACTAAAGGTAACTAAAGTACTATCCACTCCTGTGGATCCTGTCTCTACTACAGAAAGTGCAGCATCTTTCATTACTTGTCCACTTGACTGCGAGTGGCATTTCAGTGGTAGAGCTAGGCATCCTGTACAGGATGGACAGGGACCAGGGAGGATTAGATTAGATTAGATTAGTATTTGTTCCATAGATCATGAATACAACACTTTGTAATGATGTGGAATTTGTCAGATTCGAGTGTTGTACTAATCCTACCAAACAACAAGTTTCAGGTGCTGTCTTTCACTGAAACTGAAACTGAGCCAGTGGCACTCACTTAACCTCTTTTGGGGAAACCTGTTTTGGCCAGTGTCAAGAGGAGGCAAATGCAAAAGAGTAGTGATCTGTTAATCATCAGCAGTCCAGATGTATGCTAAATGATGGTACCCTTTAGGGAAATGGCAGCATTGGACGTGAAAGGACACCAGGTGCACTCAGTGTGTATGCCTGGGGGCCTCCTTCAACATGCTGAAGAGCCATTGAGGGAACAGGGTGCAACCAACTGCAGATTGTGGCACACACTGGAACAAATGATGCCTGTCATCACAGCTCCAATATCATACCTAGGTCATTCCATCGATTGGCAGAAAAAGTAGGGAAGACCAGCCTTACACATGGAGTTTCAATGAAGCTCATAATTTGCAGCATTGTCTCTAGAACTGATTGTGGCCTCTTGGTTCTGAGTCGATTGGAAGGTCTGAAGCAGAGACTTTGAAGGTTTTGTGACAAGCTAGGCTTCAACTTCCTGGACTCGTGCAATAGGGTTGAGAACTATAGAGTCCCCCTTAATGGGTCAGGTGTGCACTACCCATCAAATGCTGCTACTCAGGTAGCTGATTGTGTGTGCATTGCACAAAGGACTTTTTAGATTAAGTGACTCAATTCAATCCAGATAGCAGCAGGAAATGCAGAAGACTCAGTGTAAGATCGAAATAAATGCCTCCTTCAGGTGAGAGTATTAAAATCCTAATGATTAACTGCAAAACGAGAGTTTGAAGCACTCCTAGAAAACAGTGAAGCTGACATGATACAAGGTACGTAAAGTCTCAAACCTGAGACTGATAGCAGTGAGATTTTTGGAGAAAATTTAAGTATATATCAAAAGGATATGCAAATGGGAATTGGAGGTGATGTATTTGTTACAGTAGACAAGAAACTCAAATCCACCAAGACAGAAATTGAAGCTGCATGTGAGACTGTTTGGGCAAGGCTTAGTATTGTGATGGGCATAAAATGATAACTGGATCCTTCAACTGCCCACCAGACTCATCTCCTGATGTAACTGAAAACTTTAGAGAAAACCTCAGTTAACTCATACATAAGTTCCCCAATCATACCACAGTCATTGGTGGGGCCATTAATTATCCAACAGTTTCAATTGGGAAAATCACAGTTTTGTTAGTCTTGGGTGTGATAAGACATCCTGCAGAATATTACTGAATGCTTTCTCTGTAAACCACCTAGAACAGATAGTTCAGAACTCCACTCATGATGGAAATATGTTGGCTATAATGGCAAAAACTAGATGTGACCTCTTTTAGGAAGTCCACACTGAAATCAGCATCAATGACGATGCCATGGTTGTTGCAAAAATGATGAACAGAGTACAAAGGACTACCTAAACAAGCAGGAAGAAATGTTCAGTGAACTAGATAAAAAATCAGTTATGTCTTATCTCAATGAGTAACCTGAAACTTTCAGCACAGGACAACAGCATATAGAGGAACTACGGCTCAAGATTAAAAGGATAGTTGACCATGCACTGGATAGATATGTAGCTAGTAGAATAGTTCATAACGTGAGGGATCCCCATGGTATACAGTCACTATGAAGAAACTCCTAAAGAAACAGAGATTATTGCATAATAGGTGTAAAAAAAGCATAGGGTTATAGATAGAGAGATGCTTAGTGAAACACTTTTGGCTGTCAAGAGAGCAATGCAGGAAGCCTTCAATGACTACCGTAACAAATTACTGTCAAGTGATCTTTCATAATACCCAAAGAAATTCTGGTTGTATGCAAAGGCTGTTAGTGGCACCAAGGTTAGTGTCCAGCAAGCAAAAGCTGAAATGCTTAACTCCATTTTCAAACGTTCCTTTAAAGGAAAACCCAGAAGAATTGCCCAAAATTAGTCCTTGTACCATGGAAAAGATAAATGAAATAAGTATTAGTGTCAATGGTGTTGAAAAACACCTGAAATTGCTAAAACTGGACAAAGCTCCAAGGCCCAATTGAATCCCTTCCAGATTCTGTACAGAATTTGTGGCTCAGTTAGCCCCTCTTCTAACTATAATCTATTGTGGATCCCTCAAACAAAAGACCATCCCAATTCTTGGAATAAAGCTCAGGTCACACCCATCTACAAGAAGGGTAGTAGAAGTGATCCACAAAACTACTAACCAATATCCTTGACATCAAACATAATGAAGTTTCTCGAAAAGAATGACCTCCTCAATGGAGGATTCCAAAAACATTGATCATGTGTTATCAAAAATGCACTACTCCCTCATGACATATTGAAAGCCTTGGGTCAAGGCAGTCGGGTACACGCAGTAGTTCTAGATTTCCAAAAAGCATTTGACTCAGTACCATGCCTATGGTTATTGTCAAAAGTATGATCATATGGGGTAGCAAGTGAAATTTGTGACTGGACTGAGGACTTTTTGGTAGGGAGGACACAGCATGTTATCCTGGATGGAGAGTTGTCATCAGATGTGCCCAGGGAAGTGTATTGGGGCACATGCTGTTCATGTTGTATGTTAATGACTTGCAGATAATATTAATAGTAACCTCAGACTCTTTGCAGAAGATGCAATTATATATAATGAAGTACTGTCTGAAAGATGTGTCTAAATATTCAATCAGATCTTGATAAGATTTCAAAGTGATGCAAAGATTGGAAACTTACTTTAAATGTTCAGAAATGTAAAATTATGTACTTCACAAAGCAAGAATATGTAGCATCCTATGAGTATAATATCAGTGATCCACTGCTGGAATCAGCCAACTTGTACAAGTACCTGTGTGTAAAAATTTGTAGGGGTATGAAATGGAATGATCATGTAGGTTCAGTCATGGATAAAGTAGGTGGTGGACTTCTGTTTATTGGTAGAATACTGGGGAAGTGGAACCAGTCTACAAAGAAGATTGCTTACATATAACTCATGTGACCAGTTCTAAAATATTGCTCAAGTATGTGGGATGCATACCAAACAGGACCAACACGGGATACTGAACATATACAGAGAAGGGCAGGATGAATGGTCACAGGTTTGCTTGACATGTGGGTGAGTGTCACAGAGATACTGAAGGAACTGAACTAGGAGACTCTTGAAGATAAACGTAAACTATCCCAAGAAAGTCTACTAACAAAGTTTTGAGAACCAGCTTTAAATGATGATTCTAAGAATATACTGTAACCCCTTGCATATCAGTGATGGTGAGGATAAGATTAGAATAATTAATGCATGCACAGAGGCATTCAAACAATCATTCTTCCCAAACTCCATATGTGAATGGAAACGGAAGAAATCTTAATAACTGGTACAGCGGAATGTACCCTCTACCATGCACTTCACAGTGAGTCAATGTAGAAGGGAAGAAGAAGTGTCTTTAGAATATAGTTTTGTATGAGATTTATATTCCGAATGAGACTATGGAGAATGCAAGTCTGTGGTATGTAATTTTGTTAGCCAGATGTGTAATACATAAGGAATTATCACAGCAAATTAAAACTTGCACATTTAATTTGCTATTAGAAAAATGATTGAATTTATGTCAGTAGCTCTTAAATGGGTATTTCAGCCTATGACTTACTTTGTATACAAGAAGAGAGATGTGTGTAGTTATGCTAAACAGTTAAAGTAATGCTCAGAAGGGTGCCATATGAATCGGATGAGAAAAATCTCAAAGGACATACTGTCCAAAACGTTTGAGAGTGGAATTCACATATACACATCATGTAGGTATGTTTTAAGCATCCAAGGAATGCTAACAATAGCCTCATGCTACAATCATTCTTTGACAAAATTTTCTGTCAACAATCCATTCTAACTTGAATTTAGTAGTGATGAGTACAATTGAAATATTACACTGAAAAATTATTTTTACAGTTTGACCTGTGAAACAATTAAATCATCAAAGAACTTCATGCTGTTACTGATATACTGGAAAGATGAACAACTCTATTCAATGCCACAGGAATTTGAAGATGACAGAATGCACACACATCCGTAGGTGCAAATGCGCTCCCCCCTCCCCTTTCCCCAACCCACCACCACACACACAAGACAAACAATAAATTGGGCCCACGTAAAACAAAAGCACAACAAAAAATTCATCTGTCACATCTTAGGAAAACCACTGAAAATGTAAATTATTCCAGATGGTGAAAATTATTTGAGAAGGGACATGATACATAGATAAAAATAAAAACTCCATAGTGGACCAAATCACACACATAATAATCATGAACAAGGGAAGTCTCAGTTTTCTCATCCTTCTTCAGCTGCCACAATGTTTGCAATTGTTATTAAATGAAGAAAATGCTAATATGAAACAATGTTTAATGATACCGGTACCAGTAATATGTATTTAGGTACAATATGTACCACACTGTTATGAGGACAACAGATGTCTTGTAGAATTAGTTCACAACACTGCAAATATACCCTTAAAATAATATTATCAAAGTTATGTCTTAAGAGTTCAACAAATAACAGCCTGCTCTGAACTGACAAATGTATTTTGTGCTTATGCAACAGTATTTTTAAATAAAAGGCTTAACCACAACCCTACCTTATAAAGACAAAAAACATCATCACAGTACAGTGGGGCTCTTCCATGACTGTATAATGCTGATGTGAGCCCTACTAAACCATAGCGCAGATAACTGAAGCCACTGAGGACAGTCATGACAGGCTCCATTGCTGTTCCGTGGCCAAATCCATATGCTGACAATACCAACATTGGTGCAACTGTTGCAGGAGCCATTATTGAACCATTCTGCAATGAAATATATTTGAAACATCAGTTCTCATTCATCTGCCTTAACTAACTTGCTTAAAATTTTCAGCTGCGTATGGTGTGAGGAAGTCTGGGAAACTTAAGTTATCATCTCTATATCTAAACCAGGAAAGAAGTACCAGTATCAAAAACCAACAGTTATCCCCTTACTGCACTTTCATTTTGTGTTGGAAATATATTGGAGAGGTTAGTGAAACAGAGACTGGAATGGTTGCTGGAAATGCAGTATGGTTTTAAGGAAGGCAAGGGAATTGTAGGTAACTTAGTCATATTACACCTGTATATCACTCACATAACAAAGAAAACAATCAATTATTGATAAATTTATTTAATTGTATTTAAAAACAAAGATGATGTGACTTACCATACGAAAGCGCTGGCAGGTCGATAGAAACACACACATATACATGTGTGGATGGATGGATATGTGTGTGTGTGCGAGTGTATACCCGTCCTTTTTTCCCCCTAAGGTAAGTCTTTCCGCTCCCGGGATTGGAATGACTCCTTACCCTCTCCCTTAAAACCCACTTCCTTTCATCTTTCCCTCTCCTTCCCTCTTTCCTGATGAGGCAACAGTTTGTTGCGAAAGCTTGAATTTTGTGTGTATGTATGTGATGTTTGTGTTTCTATCGACCTGCCAGCGCTTTCGTATGGTAAGTCACATCATCTTTGTTTTTAAATACAATTAAATAAATTTATCAATAATTGATTGTTTCCTTTGTTATGTGAGTGATATACAGGTGTAATATGACTAAGTTACCTACAATTCCCGCGTGGAATGTTTCCCTCTATTATATTAATTTATTTAATTGGATAGATAAAAATATCTACTCACCAAGTGGTGTCAGAACACACACTTGATAGATTGTTGTGATTGACAAGCTTTTGGAGCCAGTGGCTCCTTCTTCAGGCAGAAGAGTTGAAGGGGAAGTCACCCAGAACTGTGGTTCGTGGGAGACTTACTGTACAGGATGAGAAGGGAAGGCTGATTGTTGGGGTCTGCATCAGATAACATTTGAAAACCTGAGAGCTTAAAGCTAGAAGACAGGATATTATGCAAGACAGAGATTACTATTAAAACATCATGCATGAGTTAATAAGAGTGATAAGCTAAGTGCATTGTGTGTAATAGAGTTAGGAGGGGGCAGTGAAAAGCTGAGACGGAAGAAATTAATGTAAATTAAGGCCAGGTAGGTGGGAAGAACCAAGGACATGTTGTGGTGCTAGTTTCCACCTGCAGAGTTCTGAGAAACTGGTGTCCAGGGGAAGAATCCAGATGGCGTGTGTGGTGAAACAGGCATCGAGGTCATGAATGTCATGTTGTAGAGCATGCTCTGCAACAGGATATTGCTCGTTGGCAGTATATATCCTCTGCCTTTGCCCATTCACCCTAACTGATAATTTGGTGGTTGTCAAGCCAATGTAGAAGGCTGAATAGTGTTTACATAATAGCTGGTATATGACATGTGTCGTTTCATAGGTGGCTCTCCCTTTGATAGTATATGTTTTGCCAGTTACAGGACTATTATAGGTGGTGGTAGGAGGGTGCATAGGGAGAGTCTTGCAGAAGGGATGGTCACAGGGGTAGGAGCCATGGGGTAGGGAGATTGGTGCAGAAGCAGCATAAGGTCTGACAAGACTATTGCGGAGATTGGGAGGGCGACAGAAGGCTACTGTAGGTGTGGTGCGCAAAATTTCAGACAGAATGGATATCATTTCAAGACATGATTTCAGGAAGTCATAACCCTGTCAAAGTAGCTGATTAACACATTCCAGACCAGGATGCTACTAAGTCACCGATGGTGTGCTCCGAAGCTGTTTTATGAGAAATCAACAGTACCCGGACTGGATGTGATGACCAGGGAAATCTACTTTTTAACTAGGCTGCTGGGGTAATTACATGCAATGAAGGCTGATGTGAGAATGGTAGTATATTGCTGTAAAGAGTCTGCATCCGAACAAATACATTTGCCTTGGATGAAAAGGCTGTATGGGAGGTAATGTTTGCCATGAAAAGGATGGCAACTGTCAAAATGTAAGTACTGTTGTTTGTTGGTAGGTTTAATGTGGCTGGAAGTGTGTAGCTGACCTTTGGTGAGGTCGAGATCAACATCAAGATAAGTGGCATGGGATTCAGAATAGGACTATGTGAAGTTTAATTGGGAGAAGGTATTCAGAGATTCCAGGAATTTTAGCAGGTCAGCCTCACCATGAGTCCTTATGGTAAAGATGTCATCAATGTATCTAAACCAAACCAGGTGCTGAAGACCCTTGCAAGCAACCCATGAAAAGGTTGGCAAAGGAAGGAGCCATCCTGGTGCCCATGGCCATACCCCTGATCTGTTTGTATGTCTGCCCCTAAAACATATTTGTTTGGATGCAGACTCTTTACAGCAATACACCATCCTTTCACTGTGCATAATTATCCAACCAGCCTAGTTAAAAAGCAGATTTCCTGGGCCATCACATCCAATACTGGTACTGCTGATCCCACCACAAAACAGCTTCAGAGCACACCATTGCTGACTCAATATTATCTTGGTCTGGAATGTGTTAATCAACTACTTAGACATGCTTCCTAAAATCATGCCCTGAAATGAGATCCAACCTGTCTGAAATTTTGCCCTCACCACCTGCAATAGCTCTCTGTCGCCTCCCCAATCTCTGCAATATTCTTGTCAGACCTTATGCTCCTTCTGCACCCATTTCCCTACCCCATGGCTCTTACCCCTGTGACTGTTCCCACTGCAAGACTCTCCCTGTGCACCCTCCTACCACCACCTATAATAGCCCTATAACTGGCAAAACATATACTATCAAAGGGAGAGCCACCTGCAAAATGACACACATCATATACCAGCTATTATGTAAACACTGTTCAGCCTTCTACATCAGCTTGACTACCACCAAATTATCAATTAGGATGGATGGGCATAGGTAGAGTATATATACTGGCAATGAGCAATATCCTGTTGCAGAGCATGCTCTGCTACATAACATTTGTGACCTCTGTGTCTGTTTCACCACACACACCACCTGGATCCTTCCCCCAGACACCGGTTTCTCAGAACTCTGCAGGTGGGAACTAGCACTAAAACATGACCTTGGTTCTCGCCATCCACCCTGCCTTAATTTACATTACTTTCTTCCATCTCAGCTTTTCTTCACTGTAACTACTCTTTGCTTCGCTCCATTTTAGTTTTCTACATGTGTCATTGTCTTTCCCATCTATTTTTCACTGCCCCCTCCTACCTCTGTTACATACAATGCTCTTAGCTTCTCACTCTTATTAACTCATGCATGATGCTTTAGTTGTAATCTCTGTCTTGCATAATGTCCCGTCTTCCACCTTTAAGCTCTCCGGTTTTCAAATCTCATCTGATGCAGTCCCCAACAACCAGTCTTTCCTTCTCATCCTGTACGGTAAGTCTCCCCTGACCCACAGTTCTGGGTGACTTTACCCTTCTTCCTTCCCCTTCAACCCTTCTGCCTGAAGAAGGAGCCACTGGCTCCAAAAGCTTGTCAATCACACCAGTCTTTTATGTGTGTGTTCTGCTGCCACTTGGTGAGTAGATTTTTTATCTATCCAATTAAATGGATATCACTTATGTACTCCAAAGGAACCACATTGTTGTGAATGCCTTTCTGTATACTAACAGAGCTTATGAGAACCTTTGGTTCACTCTGAGATGCATGGACATTTCTCTTGTTGAGAGGCCTTCCTGGCACAAAGTAACAATGTGGACATGACTGAACCGCGGTATTGACCATCTAGGCGTAGTTGAACTACAGACAACACGAGCCACGTACCTCCTTCCTGGTGGATTGACTGGAACTGATTGGCTGTCTGATCCCCTCCATCTAATAGGCACTGCTCATGCATGGTTGTTTACATCTTTGGTTGGGTTTAGTCATTACAAGAAAGTTTAAATTCATATCTCATACAAGTGAATATATTGGCAGAAAATCTTGAAGCATATTAAAGCTCTAAAATATTTGTGTAAGATATCTATATTTCAGTATAAATGCACAAGACTGTGTCTCAGAGTAATGAGGAACGTACTTTCAAAAATAATTTTAAAAGAGGCACTAGAGAAACCATTGAGCCTAAGAAGACAACGGCTATCTGATAAATATTTCCTTTCTGGATTGTCAGTTACTCCAGAACAATGTTTACAGTCTTGACTCATATAACAGGAATTCAAGATGGAATTCAAGATTTCTCTTTTACATTCAGTCATTTGGCAATACTGCAAATTAAGTAGCCAGATTATTTTCCAGTTTACACAGATTTAAAATGAAAGATGAAAAGTAATTTACAGTGACCTAATGATTCTTGTGAATTTTTTTAACTATCAGATTGACAAAATTGATATATGCAGTCAGAGTATGTAATAACAATTATCTACAAAAAGAATAGATGAATGATTACATTACTTCCTTGGCTGTTCAAGAAGAAGCAATCAAAAATGGTAACAAATGATAAACCGTTAGACATGTAGGTAAAATTTTTGAGATTATTGTCAGAGAGCTTAAACATCACACACGTAAATTTGTGTTTCTTACTAATATGCACATCAAAAAAGCTTTGCGTCACCCCACTTCCCAGAACTGCTGAAGACAGACGTTGACTGTCGACGTTGATTGTTCAGAGATGTCACTAAACCCGCCCAAAGATGTAAAAAACCATGCATGAGGAGCGCCTATTAGACAATGGGGTGCAACAGCCAATCAGTTCCAGTCACTCCACTAGGAAGGAGGTACACGGCTCATGTTGTCTGTAGTTCAACCATGTCTAGATGGTCATACTGCGGTTCAATCATGTCTGCATTATTATTTTGTGCCAGGAAGGGCTCTCACCAGGAGAAGTGTCCAGGCATCTTGGAGTGAACCAAAGCGATGTTGTTCAGACATGGAGGAGATATAGAGAGACAGAAACTGTCAATGACATGCCTCGCTCAGGCCGCCCAGGGGCTACTACTGCAGTGGATGACTACTACCTACGGATTATGGCTCAGAGGAACCCTGACAGCAATGCCACCATGTTGAATAATGCTTTTTGTGCAGCCATGGGATGTCATGTTATGACTCAAACTGTGTGCAATAGGCTGCATGATGCACAACTTCACTCCCGATGTCCTTGGCAAGGTCAATCTTTGCAACCATGACACCATGCAGTGCAGTACAGAAGGGCCCAGCAACATGCTCAATAGACTGCTCAGGACTGGCATCACATTCTCTTCACCAATGAGTGTCACATATGCCTTCAACCAGACGATCGTCTGAGACGTGTTTGGAGGCAACCCGGTCAGGCTGAATGCCTTAGACACACTGTTCAGTGAGTGCAGCAAGATGGAGGTTCACTGTAGTTTTGGTGTGGCATTATGTGGGGCCAACGTACATTGCTGGTGGTCATGGAAGGTGCCTTAATGGCTGTACAATATGTGAATGCCATTCTCTGACCGATAGTGCAACCATATCGGCAGCATATTGGCGAGGCATTTGTCTTCATGGATGACAATTTGCGCCCCCATCATGCACATCTTGTGAATGACTTCCTTCAGGACAACAACATCACTCAACTAGAGTGGCCAGCATGTTCTCCAGGCATGGACCCTATCGAACATGCCTGGGATAGATTGAAAAGGGCTTTTTTTTGATGATGTGACCCACCAACCACTCTGAGGGATCTACGCCAAATCGCCATTGAGGAGTGGGACAATCTGGACCAAGAGTGCCTTGATGAACTAGTGGATAGTATGCCACGACAAATACAGGCATGCATCAATGCAAGAGGATGTGCTACTGTGTATTAGAGGTACCAGTGTGTACAGCAATCTGGCCCACCACCTCTGAAGGTCTCGCTGCATGGTGGTACAACATGCATTGTGTGGTTTTCATGAGCAATAAAAAGAGTGTAAATGATGTTTATGTTGATCTCTATTCCAATTTTCTGTACAGGTTCTGGAACTCTAAGAATTGAGGTGATGCAAACTTTTTTTGTTGTGTCTAATACCACACCGGAATGCTGTTCAACAGTAAAGGCAAAATGAAGTATTTTGAATAAAATGACTTTTATAGGGTTGATTGCAATTATTGTGGTCTATAGTTTGTAGGGGAATTACACAGCACTATGGTAACAAGGCTAGTAGAACATGTAAAAATCTGAAAGTGATGAAAAACTAACACTACATGCTCTGGCAGAATGTTATTCTATGAGGAACAATGTTATGTTCTTTATGCAAATAAATAGTTGAACTGGTTAAAAATCTTAGAAATTAATTAGTGCAGTGTATCCCAATGTAGTTATAAATGAACAAACACAATTTCATTAGTTTCCTGTTTTAAATTAAATATGTGTCAGTATACTCTAAAGACAAATGTTTTCGTGTTCCTTCACCTAGACTATCTCAATTCAGTTACAAACAATGGAAAATCCAGGATGGAATGTAACAATATTGTGAAAAGGAAAGCTGCCACTCACCATATAGCAGAGGTGCTGAGTCGCAAATTGGCACAACAAAAAGACTGTCACAAATATAGTTTTCAGCCAGTAAGGCCTTCATCAAAGTTAGACAACATACACACGCATACACCCAAATGCAACTCACACACACATGACTGCAGTATCAGGCATCTGAGGCCACAGGCGCCTGAGACTGCAGTCGTGTGTGAGTTGCATTTGCATGAGTGTGTATGTGTGTGTTTGTCGTCTAATTTTGGCGATGGTCTTACTGGCCAAAAGCTACATTTGTGACAGTCTTTTTGTTGTGCCTACCTGCGACTCAGCATCACGGCAATATGGTGAGTGGCAACTTTCCTTTTCACAGTATTGTTAATTCAGTTACAAATACATTGTACCTTAATAATTTTGTTTTTTACATTCTTGAAAAGGTCTTTTAGAAAACACAACAGTGAATTCTCTATTATATTTTAAAATATTTTCAGGCATTCACCAATGTAATGTCAATTCTAATTTTAATTTTTTGTCTATAAACATATTTCTAAAGTCAGAATACAGGAGAAACAAAGGAGCACAGCTATAATTCCACTTGCTTTTGAAACACATCTATTCCTATATTCACACAACATAAAATTTGTTGTTTATGGTGGCAACCAGCAGTTGTCACCTGTAAATGGCCTAAGCAGTTGAAAACTGATTCATAATGAAATGAAGCTTTGCAGAACATTAAGAACATAATCATCTTAAGGTTGTAACTCATCTATCTGTGTTTGCTTACAAATAAATTTGTTTCTGGAGGTGTCCACCTGGAGCAAAACATAATTTTTATCTTTTCCTTTATTTACTAGACATTTTTCACTGAAGTTTTAGCATCATCAGTAGGCTTTTACTATCTTTCTGCTTTACTTTTTCACAGGCAAATAGTGTAAAAATCATTCCAAATATTATCTGTAGGAAAGGAATTATAAAAGGTTTGTTTAAATTACCATTTGAATGAAAATAATAATAATAGTAATAATAATATACACTTATTTATATGTTTGAATTCTCTTGCAATATTTCCACAGACAGTAGATTCATGCATTATTACTGCACCTCAGTTGTTCAATACATGTTAAACTACTCCAACAAACAACAGCACATGCACCTTTCTGTTTTCTCGACAGATAATAAAAGCCCAATGATGATGGCTGAAACTTCAGCACAACATATTTGTGAAATGAGAGAAAAGATAAAAATTGTGTTTTGCTCAAGGTGGACTCTCTCCAAAAACAAATCTATTAACGATGTAATATGTAGTTATTAATGAAACCATCAATGTTCTGCCTCTGACCTGCCAACTTGTGATTTTTAGTTTTATAGTATTTTTGGTTTTTCTTTTCAGATTGTCCTCATCGCATTCAAATGCAAATAAATTTTATCATGTAGACTTCATGCTTCATGGGGCAGAACTAATGTTTTTAGATATTTTTATTTGTTCTTCATGTCTTACGTAACGTAAAGAGCAGAGTTCTATGTGAAGTATTATACTTACCACAACATTGAATATGGATCCCATAATCAGACCAAGACCTTCAGAAACCATTCCAACTAGGATGCCAAACAATGAGAAAAGTAGAAATCTGCTAATTTCCACAGGGTGTCCACACAGCAGATAGGCAAACAGAGTAAAGATCATTCCAAATATTATCTGCAGAAAAGGAATTATATAAGTGTTGCTTAAATGATAAATTAAACATAAAAAATAGAATAATATACACTCATTTACATGTTTGAATGCTTCTATAGTGTTTCCACAGACAGTGGATATATCCATTATTATTGCAACTCATTAGTTCAGTGTATGTTAAAACACTCCAGCAAACAACAGCAATACACTTTTTGGCCACTGCCACTACCACCACATGAAATCCTTGGTCTACCTCTTTGGTATCTGTAGTAAATCTGGTACCCATTCAAACTTTTAAATTGCCTGCTTTACCAATAGTGCCATTAGAAATGTAGACAGAATCAAAAGGTCATAATTCAGCCACAGGGCCACATAGCCCTTCTGGCCACATACATTTTGCAATGAGATGTCACCATAGCTACTTCTATACCTAGATTTATAGTCCACAAGCCGTCATATGTTGTATACCACTGTTGTTTCTCCTCTTTACTGTTTCACTCATTAATGGTATATAGGAGCCTTAGTGTGAGCTTAAATTTCTCAAATTTTACCTTCATTGTGTTTTGTGAGATGTTTGTAAGAAGATATGTACAATTTTGAAATGTACTCCCTGAAACACTATGTCTCTTTTGTAGTGTCCGCCACTGTAGTCGGATGGATATATCTGTACACTTCCACACTTACTAAATTAACCTGAGATGAAATGCATTGCTCTTCTTTGGGTCTTCTTTATTTCCTCTACTAAAGCTATTTGGCGAAGGCTATAAACTGACTGGCAATACTCGGGTATTGTTTGGACAAAGATTTTGTAAGCTTCTCCTTTGTGGATGGACTATACTAACTGAGAGCTCTTCCAAAGAAACTCAGCCTGGCATCTACCTATCCTAAAATTTGTTTTATGTGTTTTAAATCACTTGGTACACATACTTTTTCTGCCTACTTACATGCTATATTTTACATTTGTTCATGTTAAGAATAAACTGACAGTTCTTGAGTAGAATGTCAATCCTGTTCAAGTCTTTGTTAGATTAGATTAGTTTTTCGTTCCATATAGATCCGTCCTGAGGAGATCCTCGTGGATGTAGAACATTTTTCTTTTTTTTAACTTGCCTGTTTACCTCAGCATTGTCTGCAAACAGTCTCAGTTAGCTCCCGACATTATCCTCTAGATTATTTGTATGTGAAAAGTAATGGTCCTATAACACTTCCTGGAAGTATGCCTGAAGTCGCTTTTACATCTGAAAATTTCTCGACATTTAGTATGACATGCTGCGTCCTATTCGTTAAGTGACTATCTACCCAATCACAAAATTTCTGTAATAGTTCTTACTCTCATATGTTCATTAGGTGTCATGTGGAACTGTATCGAATGTCTTCTGGAAGTCAAGGAAAACAGTGTCACTCTGGGTGCTGGTATATACAGCCTTCTGACAGGCAGTGAGACAAATGAGCTGGGTTTTCCACAAACATTTTTTAAGACTTATACCTGAAATTCAACTTAACCATAATAGGTATAGATGTTCTACCTAAAGTGAAATATGAAAATCTGTGGCGGACCGGGGCCCAAACCCAGACTTTCCATTTATTGTGAGTAGACGCCTTACTGCTTAGACTATCTGAGCATGCTCCCTGGACCAACCCAAACTTCTACATGTCACGCACTTACCTATTTCTTGTTATAGGTTATTAATTCATTGTCTCACACTTGCACATCCTGTGATTTCCTTGCAGGTTTTAAAATAAAGACAACAAGAAGTCATAGGCTATTGTAATTTTTGTTAGAGGCTCATCTTTCCTGTATATGTATTTTATATTTCATGACGCACTACAGTTTCAAATAATGAAATTTTCTTCCTGAAATTCAGTGTAACTGTAAGAGATGTAGCTGTGGTACATAAAGCAACATATGAACATTTGTGCTGCACTGGGACTTTTTTATTTTTGAGAGTCATCAGTCTTTGACTGATTTGATGCAGGCTGCTGACCTCCTCAACTGAGTAGCACTTGCAGTGAACAATTGCACCTTTTGTCCTCAATTATTTGTTGGATGTATTCCAATCTCTGTCCTCCCCTACAATTTTTACCCCTCTACAGCTCTCTCTAGTATCATGGAAGTTATTTTTTCCTGATATTTTAATACACATTCTATTATTGTGTCCCTTATTTTTGTCGGTGTTTTCCATACATTCTTTCTTCACTGATTCTGCTGAGAACCTCCTCATGCATTGTCTTATCAAACTAATTTCCAACATCCTGTACTAGTACCACGACTCAAATGCGTTGATTTTCTTCTTCTGTAGTTTTCTCACAGTCCATGATTCACTGCCATAAAAAGCTGTGCTCCAGATGTACATTCTTAGAAATTTCTTCCTGAAATTAAAGTGTGCATTTGATACTAGTAGACTTGTGTGGCCAGGGATGCCCTCCTTGCCTGTGATTGTTTTTGATGTATTTGTTGCTTTATGCATCATGTGTTACTTCCCTTCCAATATAGCAGAATTCTTTTACTTCATCTATTGTGTGGTCAACAATTTTGATGCTAAGTTTATCACTGATCTCAATTGTGCTGCTTCTCATTACTTCTGTCTTTCTTCAGTTTACTCTCAATCCATATTCTGTATTCATGAAACTGTCCATACCACTCACCAGATCCTGTAATTCTTGTTCATCTTCACTGAAGATAGCAAGGTCATCAGTGAATTTTATCATTGATATCTTTTCATCCTGAACTTTAATTTCACTCTTGGACCTTTCTTTTATTTCCATTATCCCTTCTTTGACATACAGATTGAACTGTAGATTGCATCCATATCTTACATCGCTTTTAATTGAAGCACATTGTTCTTGGGCTTCCATTTTTATTTTTCTGTCTTTGCTCTTACGAATTTTGAATTTTAATTGTCATCCCTTGTAGCTTACACCTATTTTTATCAAATTTTTGAACATCTTGCATAATTTTACACTGTGGAACTATTTTTCTGGGTCAACAAACCCTGTGAATGTATTTTGATTTTTTTAAGGTCATAATATACAAGCACAGAAAGCATCCTAAAATTCTACAATAGACTGATATCTGCAATATAGGCCTATAGTAGTGTGCATCTTTTTAATTAGCCTTCTTGGAAATTTATAGTTGCTGCACTTATGGACAGATGTTTTAATCTGTTTACTGATTTGACAGAAGACTGAAACTTCAGCCTCCAAGCTACTTGGCCTACCTGTCTGCTCATTGGCAGTTTGGTCAGCAACATGACCTGCACAATCTTACAAGCCATAGGTTGCTGCCACCAACATCACCAGGACAGAGCTTTACTCTAATTCTGGTACAGCTCAAGTCTCATGTTCACTTTTACAATCAGCCCTCCTGCATGCTGATTTCCGCAAGTTCCAGCCATCATCGTATATTAGACATTCCTGCATCACATCCTGGACCAGACCTCTGCTAGTTAATGGCATTCCTTATGCTATCCTTGTGCCAACCAGGAAGACAATAGTATGCTGATGACAATGACCATGGGATATTCTGCTTGCTAATAATTTAATAAGGTGAATCTACACAGCTGTCAGAAAGTTGAAGAAATGCACATCAGCCATCAGCTGTAAAAATTATTGTCTATGGGTTTTATTCTTGCAAAAGATCTTAGGTGGGAATGCAGTTAAACTTTCCCTTGGATAAACTGACCACCACCAGAGTTATAAAATGTTTACAGAACATTTTGATACCAGCACAAATTGACTTCAGTACGATTAAACAGAATGATCATTAGGGTAATAACACAAGGATCAAAACTGGTAGAATAAAGAATAAATTTGTACAGCTAATGGCAAACATGTGTGGCGTCTCTGGCCCAGAATGCCCTATCTTTGACTCTGACCTCTTTCAACCGCTTTTGTTCTATGTCTCTTGGCACGCAACTTGTGTACTACCATGTTTGTTCTTCTTGCCTCAGCATCTAATTAATGCATTTACAATATTTAAAGTGTGTTATTACCAACCAGCCTTACATGGTAACTCGCAGTGGTGACCCCGATATCATTGTATGTGATTGCGAGTGATTTTGTGCTTCTCTTCATCATTAACGGACTTCATGTGCAAGCCCACATCATTTTTGGAACAATGGATCTACCAGTGTCTTTTGGTGTTATTGCCATGCATCCTATTAACTGTGCTTGCAACCACGAGTGGTCAAGTGAACCTAATGCACGTTTGGTTAAAAGTGAGCAATTATCTATGCCCGGCCACGCCAATGGCCACTTAACCTTAGCTGGCTCAACATGTCACTGTCAAGTGCAGCAGCTCTACAACAGCCACAACATGGACAGTGCATGCCACCTTAGGACATTGTGGACGTTCATCCAGTTAAGGATGTTTCGGCTTATCCCTCAGCTATTCAGTCTCCTTTGGTTTGGTTTGACGTGCTGATGAAGTTCCAGAACTGTGATTCGAACATTTCTATGCACGGGGTTGCACATTCTTATATGCCTTGTGTCGCAGCACCTCTCGGTATGTCATCTCGGCGATGCTGGTCGCCTCGACCGTGCCGGTTTCTGTGACCTTCACTCTGTGGTTACACTATGACCACCTTCCACCTGCTTTCATAATGGCACTGGCTGTACTGCCCACGCTGATTACCAGGTCAGCCCCCCCTTGGCACCGGCTATTACACTCGTGCCATGTTTGGTGTCAGGCCTGCAGTTTGGATAGACCATGCTGACTTTTGCACCCGCACACTCCACACTGTGTGCTACATGTGCCCCCCCCCCCCCCACCCCCCCACCCCCCTTGCAGACCTTGGATGATGCACCATCCTCCCCTACTGCACTTCCGGTGTCAGTGGCGTCCTGCTCTGCTCACACGGATCTCCATCTGCCGGTGCCGCCTCAACATGTGTTACCCAGTACTTCCTAAGCTGCCTGCTTTGCAAAAAGATAGCCCAAAGACTTGGTTCTCTTAAGTGGATCACCTATTGGATATCCATGGTATTTTGGATGATGGCGCACATTTTGTCTGCCTGGTGAGTCACCTCCACACTCATCTAGACCTCATCAGACCTCATCAACGATCTGCTTCTCTCACTGCCCACCTTGCACAAGTATTCGAAGGCAAAAGTGCTGCTCATTGAGCGGCTTTCTCACCACCTGGCAGAGGCTATCCACCACATTATGCACGTCAAACATCTCGATGACCGCACCCCTTCGCAGCTTTGGCGGCGCCTCCGTGCATTAATTGATGATCAAACTTTACCTCATGCCACGCTTTGGACATTGTGGATGGTCAAAATGCTTTTGGATCTATAACTTCATCTGCTGTCTCACATTGCCAACCCACTTGAGGTTCATTTATGTGTGGCTGATCGAGCTTATGCTATCATTCATCACTGACACCACCTGTCACGGACGACTTCTCCATTACCATCTGTTGGCACGCCTGCACCTTTGGTTCTGTGCCCTGCCGGCAGAGGCCAGCATGCTCACCTTGGCACCTCAGCTACCAGTCAGAAGCTGCCACCTAGTGGCCTACAGGAGGTACTGTCTGCGGCTTCCTGACAGCCGTCGACCTTGTCCGAGCAGCAGCCCGAGTGGCTACCAGCCCTGATGCAGCCAGCTGCAGCCCCCTCCCTCTCCACACTGGCTTGCCTCTCAACCTACCCGCTGTGATGGTATCATGCTACTTACAGGGATGCTGCACGCAACTACCGTGTGCCTTGCTCCTACCCAAACAATTGCGGTGGGCGCTTTTAGGCACCACATCCTGCCACATTCCTTCATGGTGCCTACCGTCCGATGCTGCACCACTCACTTCAGTGGCTTGATGCCTTTACACCACTGACTCGTCATCAGGCACTCGCTTTCTTGTCAATACTGGTGCTGATGTCAGTGTTATGCCAGCCAAGCACGCCGGTAACATACTTTCACCTGCCAACCCCACTTTTATTGCCACCATTCATTGTCCTATTGCAGTTCTCGGCTCCATCAAGACATCACTTCACCTATCACCATCCACACCTTCCCTTGGACTTTCCAGATTGCTGACATGGATGAACCTGTGATTGGGTTGGACTTTCTACACCATTACGAACTTTCACCAGACCTGCAGGCTGCTGCGGGTTGGACTTTCTACACCATTACGAACTTTCGCCAGACTTGCAGGCTGCCACACTCTGCCACACATCTGGTTCTACTGTTCCATGCTCAAACGAGTTCAGCACAACTTCTCTCTCCACCTCCTGGTCTAAGCTTTCCACATGTGCTTCTCTGCTCAAGCATATTACCTACACGGCTCTCTGTTTGTTGGATGTGCGCACACAAATTGACAAACTCCGCACCCAGAATGATGTGTTACGCATCTGCATTGCCTCTGCCTCTGCTGAATTGTCACATGCACAGCTTACAATATGTCGCCTACCTGCAGAACCGCAATGAGGTGAACCAACACACTCATCTACTGTGTCTTTTCACCAATTTGCTCCTGTGTTCAGCATTCCACTGCCTGCTGCTGTTTTTGCATCACCGCAGATGAATCTCCAGGATGCACCTGCTCACGCTATTCCAGATTCCTTGCACCATGTGGTTACTGGATGATGCTTTCCATCATTGACTACAACCAATGCCCCACCTACGCTGCCTCGATCCAGCAAGGTCAGTGAACCGACGTTGCCTCTGGACCCCCTCTTGACCCCTCTTGCCGGCCTCCCTTTGCGAGTATTGACCATCAGTAATGGCACTTGTCATAGGATTTGCGCCACTGGTGGCCCACCTGTATGTTATAAGGCCAGGCACCTTAATGCTACCAAACTTCTGCTCTGTGGCATCTCTAGTGTACTATCTTTGGCTCTGACCTCTTTGAACTGATTTTTTTCTATGTCTCTCGATGTGCAACTTGTGTACTGCCATGTCTGTTCTTCTTGCCTCTGCATCTAATTAATGCATTTACGATACTTAAAGTATATTATTACCAACTAGCCTTAACATGATAACCCATACATGTAACTCTTCATAGTCTACTTCTGCCTTCTGTTGTATGGGGGCACCACACCACGGAATCCTGTTAAGATTTTCCATGAACTTTTGTTACCCAGTGAAGATCTGCTTTATTTGTGTTTTTGTAGATGCCAACAGGGACCAGAGTTCTCCTTAGCCCATTTGTAATTTTTTGTTTGAGTGATTCTGAGAGAAATAAATGACTGAACAACAATCTTGTAATCACCATTAGTAAGTGGATACATGCAGAATAAAATAGTTCCTTTTTTCATTACTTATATCAATACTTATAAATACAGTAAAAGTAGTTAAAAGAAGACACATAATTAAATCTAGAGAGAACAGTTTCCATGTCAAGTTGTGATCTGTTTGCAGTCCACAAAGGTCAATGATTTTTGAACTTTTGATTTCATTGTTTGTGTAGATTAAAGTAATGGCTTCTGTGAAAAATACTGTTTTATAGTTCTTAATTCTTTTAAAAATTTAATGCTATAATATTTGCTTAGCACCATCTTTTGATATTTCCATATTTTTCATTTGCTGTCCTGTTGACAAGAACACTAATATTATGTTTTATATTTATAATTTTATAATGTGCAACATTGGTAGAATTTACATTCTGTGACATTATATGTGGAAGATTATTAATGAATATTAGAAACAACAAAGCAACCCTTCCACTGAAAAAACTCAAACTTAATGTAGCTTGTGGAACAATAACGAAAATGATCTCTGTCTTTTCACACACCCTTGAATGTCTATCATCATCTGGAGATATGTATAATGTGCATGAATGTGCAAATAAATTATGTTTAGCGACATCTTCACACCTACCACAGTCTATAAAGCCAGCCAATAAGAAGAACCTCCAGAGATAGGGAATAAGTGAAGAAAATAAACACAGATTGAAATTTATATTTTTCCACCATGTTTTGTATCACATTTCTTAATAACATACAATCGTATGATTGGCTATTCTTTTCCCCACAGCTTTGGTGATGTTTGTCCACCTTATCATCCCACTTCTATCTGTCTATCTCCTCCTCTACACTCTGGCATTCTGTTTATATCCTCCTCCCTCTCTCTTTGTCCATTTCCTTCACCCCTCTCTCTCTCTGACCATATGTTCCCCTCCCTTGAACCATATCTTCCTTGCCTCTTTTTCCATATGTGCCTCCCCTCTTCCTTTCCACCTGCCCACTACCACTCTACACCTGTCGCCTGCCTCAAGCATCTGCCCCTCATCCCCTCTCCTTCTCCATTTCCTCCTCTTCCTCACTCTGTCAATCATCCTCTGTCTATCTTAACCTGTCTCCAGGCATGCTCACCATGCTCATTGACACTTGTAGCCCCTGCAATAAGTTTTAATAAAGCAAGTCGATATTACTACACCAAAGGCTGATACTACTACAATATGGCTGTCATGCAAAGCTGCTAAACATCAGGGGCTTGAAAGTAATTTCTTTGCTCCTGATGTACAGGCTGCATGCAAAGCAGATTGGTAAAGCAAGCTACTACTCCAACACAACACACCTGCCATGCGGGGCAGCTTACATTTTGGGGTACAGAAAACTGTTTCTTGCCCCTGACATTCAGGCTGCGCTGCAAAGCAAATTGATTTAGCAGGCTGATAGTGTACCCTCACAACATGCTTGTCGTACAGGGCAGCCTATACGTCAGGTGCTCGAAAAACATGTTTTTGCCTGTATGTCCACTCCTATTGGAGCTAGGAGGTTAGAAGCCTACTGTACCGATACTAACAAGGATTGCTGTTTCTGTGCAAATTTAGGAGGTTATAAAGCCTACAGTGCTGATACTTGTGAGGACTGCTGTTTCTGTGCCAAATTTGGTTGAAACCAGTGGGTTGTGGATAAAGAAAAGGAAAGTTGCTACTCATCGTATAGCGGAGATACTGAGTCACAGATAGACAGCAACTCAGCATCTGCACTGTATGGTGAGTAGCAACTTTCCTTAGGCAGAAGATATATGCATTGTTGCAAAGGAAAAGGTGCTGCTACAATAGTTAAGGTCATGTTGCTGTTTAACTATTATGTTTACAAGTACATGGGCAGAATGTTCTGATTATGCTACACTGTACACTAGAAACACCAACATGCACTACATTTACAAAACCAGTTTGCTTTGAATGTCATTATAAACCATGTTTCCCACAAGTTTCAGACAACTCATACAGTTAGCAACGAAACAATATATATTAAGTACGAGTTCTTACCATAAATGGTGCTGTTGAACAGGTAAGTGCCATGAAGTATGATTTCAGACCATACCATCTGTTAAAATATTCTCGTTTGAGAATCTTGACCTCTGTTGGAACTGAAAACAGTGATGAAAGAATATAATGCAGATTTAAACATTTAGTAATATTTTTAAGTGTCTACTAAAGTCCTCATGCTACCAAGAAGAAAAAGAATTAATATAAAAGTACTGGTTTACTAATAGAAATGTTATAATGATAATTGTTGTTTATTAGTTTACAGGAAATTCTTAATGGTTTTTGGATCTATAAACTGAATAAATTAACATATACTTACAGAGAAGTGCAGGTGTCATTACATGAGTGTACATGAAGAAAACTAGGCAGCAGAGTGGAAATTTAAAGTTGACAAATGGCTTTGTTGCATCATTGCCAACACCAAAGTACAATGACCCAAGAATAATGCCCAGTCCTAAGTGATGAACGAACTGTAGCCATAGTGCCACCTGTAAGAGAGATGACTGGAAATCATTATGTTCTAATATTTAGGTTGTGTTCAGTAAAATATATTTGGGTGTATCAAATTACTGGTTACAGAGGAAATATAAATGAGAAATTCAGGTGCTTGATTAATTTCCTTGAAACAAGGAATAAAGATAGTTACTGCGAAATGAAAAAAAACAAGAGACAAAAGCTGTAGACTGTATCAGATGTAGGAAGACGCAAAGCTTACAATTTTGATTTATTTTGCAGTGATGCAGAAATATTATTGGTTTTCAATATTTGTGCATTTTCTGTGTGCTTCATGTTTTGCAATGAAAATAAGCTTGGCATTTAACTACTCATTTTTTCTGTACCACACATAAAAGTGAAGCATTATCTGCCATGTATTCATACACAGTAATTATTAATAACTATACATACTATAGGAAGAGAATATAGCAGCTGCAGAAGTTTTCAATGATAATTAGCCTTTCTTTATAGGTCATAAGGTTACTTGCCCTTCTCAGCTCACTTTCATTATTTTCTATAATACAACAATGGAACAGAATAAAATGCAGTACTTACACTCAAATAGGGAACTTATTTGCATGAGCAAAATTTAGGAGAGATTTGCATACTCGCTTGAGGCAGTGATGTCTTCATGGCCAAATGTAACAACTGAAGACAGCCAATTAGACTGTAATAGTTTCCCTAGCTTAATTAATTTTTTGACAAAATGCTTTATGATATCTAGTCACTGTTTTTAAATTGGCTCTTGCCAGTTGCAAATGCTCCATCATGTAACCAAAGTCTATTACATTTGTCAGCTTGAAATGTATGTGGGGAAACAAGTGACAAACCGAAACTCACTGTTTGAGGTGTGGAAGTTTAGTGCAACTGGTAGGGCATTTACCAAGAAAGGTAGAGTTCTGAGTTTGAATCCCAACTGGGTACATAATTTTAATTTGTCACAAATGTTGAAGGACTGTTATAGTTTATTTTATACTGAAGAAATGCTTTAGAGTTCCCTGTTATATACAAAGCCTGTTTGACTTACATGAACATGTACTGTATATTTATCAGACTGCAAGTGGCTGTTTAGTCATCTCCTCCATTTACATCATACATCTACATACATACTGCGCAAGCACCTCTACGAGGTGTGGAGTGAGATAACTTTACCACTATTAGTCCATTCCCTTTCCTATTCCACTTACAAATGCAGCGAGGGAAAACAAATGTCTATAAGTCTCTGTATGAGCTATAATTTCTTTTATCTTGTCTTTGTGGTCCTTACGTGAAATGTATATTGGCAGCAACAGAGTCAGTGTGCATTGAACCACAAATGTCAGTTCTCTACATTTTCTCAGTAGTGTTCCATGAAAAGAACGTCATCTTTCCTCCAGGGATGAGCAATACTTTCCTTAAATTCTCACAGTAAATTAACCTTCTCTACTACCAATCTTTCTTGCGCATTCCATTTCATATCACTTTGCTGCATTACCCCTAAATATTTAATTGACAAGACTATCAAGTGGCACACTAGTAATACTGCATTTGAAAATTAAAAGATTGCTTTTCCTGTTGATTTGCATTAACTTAATTTTTTCTACATTTAGAGCAAGCTATCATACACTGCAACAAGCAGAAATTCTGTCTAAGTCATCCTGTGTCCTGCTACAGTCACTCAGTCATTATGTTTTCCCCTACACTGCAGCATTGTTAGCAAACAGTTGCAGTTTACTACTTGCCTGTTAGAGCAGTTATGTACAAAGAAAACAGGAGTGGTCCTATCACTCTTCCCTGGGACACTCCTGGTGCCTCTAATGAACACTTGCCAACCAGTGCAATGTACTGAACATTATTACTTAAGAAGTTTTTGAGCCACTCCCATTCCTGGGAACCTATTCCATATGCTCATTCAATGGGATGTTAGACTCTAATCTTCCTTTCTTCCATATTCTTGGACCTTTGTTAACAACCTGCAGAGGGGAGCTGTGTCAGAAGTTTTTAGAAATCTATGAATGTGGAATCTGCATGTTTCCCTCCGCCCATGGCTCACAGGATATTGTGTGAGAAAAGGGCAAGCTGAGTTTTGCATGAGCAATGCTTTCTAATTTGTGGACAGAAGCTTTTCTGTCTCAACGGACTTTATTACATTCAGACTTTGAATATGCTCAAGAATACTACAGCAAAACAATGTTAAGGATATCTTCCTGTGACAGTGATTCATTATAGTAATTGTGCCACAAGTTAGCAGTCTGTGACAGTTACTTAAGCATGCTATGGTGGATGAAATACAGCCAGATGTTATAACTAGCAAAATAACAGAATTTTCTTTTTAAAGTAGTGAATGTCCTACTTATACAAGGAACTATTTTGCAAGCCTTATATGAGGAGTAGCATGTGATTAGCTGTTATCAAGTAACATAAAACACCTGTACTTAATTGTTAATCTTTAATTTTAATTACTTCTGTGTTGTGAATTGCCACTTTTTAACATACCGTATTTCTGCTTTTCTGTAGAAGCATTCTCCTTAGTATTATAATGAACTGCATAAAGAATGATGTAGGAAAATCGCTGCTCCAGTGGCTATCTTTCTTAAACATCAGAGCATAATCATACTGCGGCATTTGGGTGTCATCTGTGAACACTGAAAAAAGTATACCCACATTAAAATACCAAAATATAAAGAGGGAGGCAATGTAGCAACATTTCCACCATAATACGAGGGTGATCTGATAAGTTCTCGGAATCACCATGAGAGGTCAGGTCTAGTGCAACGAGTTGTTCACTTGATATACATTGGACTGTTGCCTGTAAACATGTGCCACATCATTGCTCTTGGAAGAGAGCTGTGGTGGTGACGTGGCTCTGTTGTTGTTCCAGTGTAGTGATTTGTGAAGATGGAAAAAATCAAGATTCGAGCAGTGATTAAGTTCTTCATAAAGAAAGGTATGAAAGCAAAAGACATTCATACCAATTTCCAGAATACACTGGGGCACTGTGCTCCTTTATACTCAACTGTTGCCAAATGGAAAAATAATTTAAATTTGGTTGCTGAGCTTAGATGACGATCCATGCAATGTGTCACTATTCCAGAAATCATTGCAAAAGTGCACAAAATGGTCATGGAGGATCACTGATTGAAAGTACATGAAATTGCTCATGCTTGCCAGATGTCGCCTGAACAGGTATATCACATTTTAACTGAAGAATTAAAAATGAAAAAATTATTAACAAGGTGGGTGCTGCGACTCTTGACACTGGATCAAAAACACATGAGAATGGACATACCAAAATTACATGAACTAAGGTATCAGTTTTTGCCAGACCCACCTTATTGACCTGATATGGCTCTGTCAGACTTCCATCTCTTCCCAAAACTGAGAATTTTTCTTGGTGGATGATGATACACTTCAAATGAAGAATTGATAGCTGGAGTTGACAACTATTTTGCAGGGCTGGAGGAAACTCTTTTTTGAGATGGGATCAAGGTACGGGAACATCATTGGACCAAGTGCATTAATCGACAAGGAGACTACATTCAAAAATAAAAACAAGTTTAATGATGTAAGTACTTTTTTCTATTCTGTTTGGAGAACTTTTCAAGCCACCCTCGTATTTGCAGCATTACTGCTATCGGTATCTGATGCTGTTGCATGCTAGTCTTAATATTTTTCTGTTGTTACTTTAATACTATACATATCTTTTAAAAGTATGCTGTGTGTCCTATAGAATAATTGCATACATTGCATTGTGTTTCAACACTGGATACAGATTTCTGCACCCATTCATTCTGACACACAGAATTATAGTATTCATGACAATAATAAATGCTGGAGCAAGATGCCAGGTCAATTGGAAGATGTTTAACAGATAAAGAAACTGTAAATGCTGGACGCATACTGTACGACAGTTTACCGCAATGTATAAAGATTGGTAGCAGTCTTCTTTATAGACTGACTACATTTTTCCAATATCCTGCCAATGGAAAAAAAAGTTGACCATAGGGCGTTTTTGTCCAGGATATCCCATCTGGGATATTTAGTTGCCGGGTCCAAGTGTTTTTATATTTAATGCTGCTTAGATGACTTGCATGCGCAACAACAAAGCACCCAGTCCTCAAGGAAATTAAATCTCCGACCTGCCCAGGAATCGAACCCGGGGTCCCTGCATAGCAGTCAACTGTACTGACCACACAGCTGCCAGTGAAATGATGCATTCCAACTGCCTTACTTATGAAGAACCTATGCAATCCTTCCTTTTTATGCCCTTACAAATTGTACAGAAACCAGATGGCAGTTATAAGAGTCGAGGGACATGGAAGGGAAGCAGCGGTTGGGAAGGGAGTGAGACACGGTTGTAACCTCTCCCCGATGTTATTCAATCTGTATATTGACCAAGCAGCAAAGGAAACAAAAGAAAAGTTCAGAATAGGTATTAAAATCCATGGAGAAGAAATAAAAACTTTGAGGTTCGCCGATGACATTGTAATTCTGTCAGAGACAGCAAAGGACTTGGAAGAGCAGTTGAACGGAATGGACAGTGTCTTGAAAGGAGGGTATAAGATGAACATCAACAAAAGCAAAACGATGATAATGGAATGTAGTCAAATTAAGTTGGATGATGCTGAGGGAATTAGATTAGGAAATGAGACACTTAAAGTAGTAAAGGAGTTTTGCTATTTGGGGAGCAAAATAACTGATGATGGTTGAAGTAGAGAGGATATAAAATGTAGACTGGCAATGGCAAGGAAAGCGTTTCTGAAGAAGAGAAATTTGTTAACATTGAGTATTGATTTAAGTGTCAGGAAGTCATTTCTGAAAGTATTTGTATGGGGTGTAGCCATGTATGGAAGTGAAACATGGACGATAAATAGTTTAGACAAGAAGAGAATAGAAGCTTTCAAAATGTGGTGCTACAGAAGAGTGCTGAAGATTAGATGGGTAGATCACATAAGTAATGAGGAGGTATTGAATAGAATTGGGGAGAAGAGGAGTTTGTGGCACAACTTGACTAGAAGAAGGGATCGGTTGGTAGGACATGTTCTGAGGCATCAAGGGATCACCAATTTAATACTGGAGGGCAGCGTGGAGGGTAAAAATCGTAGAGGGAGGCCAAGAGATGAATACACTAAGCAGATTCAGAAGGATGTAGGCTGCAGTAGGTACTGGGAGATGACTAAGCTGGCACAGGATAGAGTAGCATGGAGAGCTGCATCAAACCAGTCTCTGGGCTGAAGACAACAACAACAACAACAAATTGTTACACACAAATAGCTGATTGGTTTCATTTATGATTCACTGACTGACTGTAGTTACAGGATACTACTTCTCTGCATTTTGCAAAATATATATTTTTGTATTTCTGAACATTTAAAAAATTTACCAAACTGTGTAATGCTTTGAAATCTTATTGATATCTAACTGGCTATTTGTGCTGCTTTTTTCAGATAGCACTTCGGTATAGATAACTCCATCACCTGCAAAAAATCTGAGGCTGCTGTTAATAATGTCTGTTTGGTCATAACATACAACATGAACAACAACAGTCCCATCACACTTCCCTGGGGTATGCCTGATGTTACTTCCACTTCAACCAATGACTATCCATTCAAGGCAGAAAGTTGCATTTTCCCTACAAAATGCACCCATATAATCATACTATTGTTGATAAATGCTGGTTAAGTACTGAGTCACATGTTTCTCAGAAATAAAAAAAATACCACTGCATTCACTTGATTCCCCTGATCCTTTTGATGTAAGAAAAGTGAAATTTTTAACTGGATTGAAGACTTTTTGGCAGGGAGGATGCAGCATTTTATCTTGGTTGGAGGGTCATTGTCAGATGTAGAACTAACTTCAGGTGTGCCCCAGGGAAGTGTATTGGGATCCTTGATGTTCATGTTATATATTAATGATCTTGCAGACAATATTAATATCAACCTCAGACTTTTTACAGATGGTGCAGTTATCTATAGTGATATACTATCTGAAAGAAGTTGCATAAATATTCAGATTATGCAAGGATCAACAGCCTGCTTTAAATGTTCAGCAACGTAAAATTATGTACTTCACAAAATGAAGAAAAATATATAGTATCCTATTTCTATAATGTCAATGAGTCACTGTTGGAATTGGCAACTCATACAAATACCTGTATGTAAATCTTCAAACGGATGTGGAATGGGATGATCACATAGGCTCAGTTGTAAGTAAAGCAGGTGGTCGACTTTGCTTTATTGGTAGAATACTGGAGGAGTGCAATCAGTCTACAGAAGAGACTGCTCACAAATCACTCATGTGACCGGTTCTAGAATATTGCCTCAGTGTGTGGGACTCATACCAAATAGGACTAACAGCAGATACTGAACATATACAGAGAAGGGCAGTATGAATGGTCACAGGTTAGTTTGATCCATGGCAGAGTGTCATAGAGATACTGAAGGAACTGAACTGGGAGACTCTTTAAGACAGATGTAAACTATTCTGAGATAGTATACTGACAAAGTTTTAGAAACCAGTTTTAAATGATGACTTTAGGTATATATTACAATCTCCTAAGTGTCACTCACATAGGGATCATGAGAATCAGTTTAGAATAATTACTGCATGCACAGAGGCACTCAAACACTCGTTCCTACCACACCTCATAGTGGCCTCGTGAGCAAGCAACCATCTCTAGCCTTTCGCTCACGCACTCGAACATTGTTGACTGCACTGCAGTCTTTGCTTTAGTTTATGATCGCTGCATAGAGTGTATGATTGACACTATGTAAGGGTACTGCACCATTACATGCGGTTGATAATTTCTTTAGATTGGGGCATGCACTAAGGACAGAATAGAAAATATGGGCAAAGTAGAAAATTATTTGAGGCATAGAAAGAGTTAATTTTGTGCAAAGCAAGGGTCACAAACCATTATCCTTCTCAACATGTTGCCAATTTACAGTTGCCAGTAACTATCATACATGTATGACAAATTTTGTGCCTTGACAAACATCTCACATTAAAAAAAAGATTTTAGAAACCCACACTCAGTGCTGTTTTTCTGGGGGAAAGCTGGGGGGATGCATACCCCTAAACTTTTTCATCGACAAAGTAATTTTTTTACAACGTTGAGAACTTGGATGAGTGCCAAAGATTTATTTCACGGACATAAATTTTTTATTTCATTTTTCCGTGTTGGTAATTGCAATATGAATGATCCCAGTGCAGTTTTTGGTGGGAAAAGTGATGTCATTGACTGTTTCAAGCATTTCAAAGCTGCAGCAATCGTTCTCGTCAACTGAATCGCTGGCAGCCAGTTCGACAAGCATGTAGTGCCCTCGTCCACTAATAGTGGGCGATGGTACTGCTAAACGGATATGCATACGCTCAAACATTTTTTTGGAAAAAAAAACACTGCCCACACTAATACCCAAACATAAAAAGGCTAGATTGGAGTTTGGTAGAACACACATGTCATGGATTTCAGAATGGGATAAAGTGATCTCCAGTGATGAGAGGAAGTTTAATGTAGATGGGCAAGATGGATTTCAGTACTATTGGCATGATCTGAGAATAGAACAGTAGGTTAGAATGAACAGAAATTTTGATGGTGCAAGTGTTATGACATGGACAGCCTTCTGCACTAAAGACAAGTCAGGCAATGCTTGGCTGAACACTAGAATGAAATCTAACATGTATGCTGAGAAGCTAGAAACAGAACTGATTAGCATTACTTGATGCAGAAATACTTCCACGGTAGAGGCAGTCGGATGTATTTTAATAAAGAACTATATGATCAAGACCTGTCTATATTTCAAATTTGTGCCACAAATGATTAGAATGTATGAGGACTTAGGGTAAAAAAGTCTTGTTTCAACAAAATAATGCATCTGGGTATGTTTCTGCTACAAACAAAGAGTGGTTTGTGGATAAAGATTTTGATGTCTTGCCCGGACCGCACATAACCTGGATTTGAACTGCATGGAAAACCTTTGGGGAATACTTGTAATACGTGTTTATTGCAATGGAAGGCAATTTGAAGCTGTATGTAAGCTGAAAAGAGCAACACAAGAAGAATGGGTGACAGTTCCACTGCAAGAACTAACACTAACGAAATCAATGCTGAAGAGAATTTTTGAGGTAATTAGGAAGAACAGAGGTTGGACAAAACCCTAACAATGCAATAACACAACCGAACAGTGAATGCCTTTATACCAGTTTCCATTCACAAAATGCAAATGCCTTATTTTGTTACTCACCTTATGAAAGAAACTATGTTATTCAGTCCTGATTATTTATGTCTTATATTGCTTTGATTGTAAATTTGATTCATGTATGCTTCAGACATTGTACTATTACTTTCCTGGAACACTGCCTTTATGCTAGTTTCCACTACTGTGTACGTATCTTGATAACAACTTTCTTATTTTAACATACAAGTGTAAACTATATGAGATGGCAGTGACTGTTATTGATTTTAAGGAAATCTGTGTTGGTTAGAACACTTACCACTTGCAAGTCTTACAGTATTTGTTTCTGTGTCCAGTTTTGCTGTCACCCTTCCATTCATCATTTCGGCTGACAACATTGTAACATTGCCTGCATTTTCTCCTTGGACCATTTCAAGAACTGTAAGAAATTACAGATAGCAATGAAACAAAACATGGTATAATTTAAAAAAAATAAAATATGAATTTTCAAGTCTCTATGTTGAGTATTTTGAGAAAAGGACCCAGTAGTTGCAAATGAATATTTCAGGTGATGAAAAAATACTGCATGGGCATTGTATGTTGGGGAATATAAAGAGCTTTTTTTCTTTTCCAGTCCAAATCTTTTTCGGCATGTGCTACTTTTACATCTAAACTACAAGTTAATTGACAAGAAGAACTCCTTTCCATCCGTGGAAACACTAGCCATATTTTTCCAGAAGATGAAATTGAGTTCTCATTTTTTGGTACAGGAACATTGGCATTCACCCTCTGCTTTGATGTTTTTTTTCCATTTCTAGCATGAATCAGTGAATGCGAGTTTCATACACAGTATCAAATCAGTACACAAGATCAGTTGGTTAGTTTCAAACTTGTTCAAACATTTTGGTCTTGAATTGCTTTTGGACATCATACTACATACACAAATCTTATCTTGCACAGGCTGTTGTCATTAGTAATTCTTTGTATGAAATGTACAATATTCTTTCCTCTTATATGCCTATGAAAACTATGCCTTTCTACCAGACCCTGAACACCTTGCAACACTGGCCATCTGCCATGTTGTTTTCTGCTAACAGTGGCACTGGATGCCCTATGGAGAGTCATACGCTTAGCAAACAACTCTCCCAGTTGTTGTCAGCTTTCCGAAACTTATAGCTGCAGCTACTGATTCACATACTTCATAAATTGGTTTCACTAGGCTGAGTGCACTCTGTTCCAGTTCATTCCACCAAATAATCCCTGACAATACTGGGAATCAAACCCAGGTTCTTCAAATGGCAGTCAGATATGATGAGTGTTCAGCTATGGAAGTGGACCTAAATATCTGTGGGCTTATTTATTGTATGCACCTTGCACAAACAACAAATAACATACTGTGCACTTTTTGGGTGTTCTTGTCTGTGGTTGCAGTTTTGGGACGTAAGTTGTGAGGGTCAGTACTGTGAGCAGTACATCATATTTGAATTTAGTTGCATAATTATTAACTGTTGAAAGAGACAAAGCGATGCCTTATGAAATCCTCACCAACTTTTGATGAATTTTCTTCCTGATTGAAGCATTTTATGGTGATATATCCCAGTTCATCCATTTGAATGAAACACACACCAAAAAACTACTTTTAAATGCTTTATAGCGAGAACTATTCCACTGATATAGTTGATAGGTGACTAATTTTATTGAGTGACATCTACCATGAAAAATCTTGTTGGCAACATAGTTGCCCAAGCTCCTTATTGGTTTAGAGTAAATAAACGTAACTTATGACAACAAAACACACCAGATGGTTCCCTCTGAGGAGACCAGTCCCACTAAGTTCTTTGGTGTATATACTCATGATAAATTATATAACTTGTTAATATCTCATACAGACATACTCTCACAGTTAAGTACTTTATAGGTTCCTGTTATAAAGTGGTAGCATTGGTATGTTTGATCATTAACATATATATTTTTGTGTTTATTTAGGAATAAGCTGCACTTAGTTCCTGTCATTCCTCCCATTTCCATGCCAATATGAGATATGAGCTAGCTCCACTCCCCTCCCCAGTTAGATGACAGGTACACTCTTGTTCGAATGGTCCACAGGTGTACTATGGACACTATGGACTGGCAGTACACCTGTGGACTGTTTGAGCAAGAAATATGCTGGGAGAAACTGAAGAATCACAGGTACACTCTTGTTCTACGAGTTGTAGAAGGTATTCCTGAACATACATTAAAAAATGTGACTAATTGGTTTTCCATCCATTGTACAATATAAAGGAATTCGTTTCTGATAACATAGGAGGAGTGATCATGAAGTTTTTACTATCTCCTAGAAAAGAAAAAAAAAGAAAAAGAAAAGAAAGAAAAAGAAAAAACAGGCTTTAACAGTGAAACTTGATGATAATGATAGTCCGTCTTTACATAAGTGGCGTATTTTTTCCAAAGATGGGTCATTTAGTGGAGAACTTGGTTGTTAAGTGGAAAACTTGGTTGTAGAAACCTGCATTTTAGCTTTTAAGGAAACATTCCATCTCGAAAATTACTTTTTTATCATTCTGGAAATGTCTGTCGCAAATGGTTTCTTCATCTTTGGAAGGAGGGAGAAGTCTCTGCATGCCACACAAGAAAAATATGGGGATGAGGCAAAAATTAGTAGCTCAAAGAAGCAACATGTGTTACTATATCTTCTGCAGAATGAGTTGGGGTGTTGTGGACCAACAATACCACTTTTAACAGCTTCTCACAACATTTTGTCTTGACAGCCTTCTGCAGTCTCATCATGGGATTTGTAGTATGCTCCTGTGACAGTTTGTCCCTGTAGAGAATTCTCTATTAGCACCATAACACACAATGGGAGCCTGAGAGAACACACAGCATCACCTTGCTGAATGATGGTCGGATCTTTGCCTTTTTGTGCAGCAATGACTTTTTGTGTTTCCATTTCAGGCTTTCGTCCTTTCACTCAGGATCAAACTGATACACTCAGCACTCACTCACGGTAATCAGGCAATGAAAGCAGTCATCTGGACTGGCTTGACACAGTGTCTCCATTTCCACTGCTGCCTTAGTTTGGCAGCCATTTTTGAATGAATGTCAGCAGTCACACAACCCAGCAGATGGTGAAGATGTTCAGAATCTTCTTAACACTGAGCTCTCTTGAATGATCATTTTGTTGTTAGTGATTCTCTATAATAATAATAATAATAATAATAATAATTTTATTGTCATTCGGCCATTACAACAATAGACAATGTCATATACATACTAAAATACAATTTGAAAGAAACAACAGGTTTGTTGTTAACATTATAGTATTATATTACAGTTGATAAATTCTATTATATCATAGAATGGGTGGAGGCTAGCCAGTCATGAATTGTTTGTTTGAATAACTGTTCTGGTAATTCTTGAACAGATTGTGGAACATTATTAAATAATTTGTACCCCATGATTTCATAGCTGTTGAGTGACTTTGACAACCTATGGTAAGAAATATAGAGGCACCAATTCCTTCATGTATTGTGGCTATGTACATTTTCTCTGTTTTTTTTGTTTCTGGTAATTTCTTCTTCATATAAATTAGAATATAGTATATGTACAAGTTCATAACAGTCATAATTTTTTGTTCACAGAACAATGGTTTACAGTGTGCCTTATATGCAGAACCAGTAATTATCCTAATAGCTTTTTTTTGCAGTATTAATATGTCATGTACACAGCTAGAGTTCCCCCACAAAATAATTCCATATGTTATTATACTTTGAAAGAATGAAAAATAGGATGTTCTAACATGTTTCTCAGGAACACAATCCATAAGTTGCCTTAACAGAAAAATAACTCTTGACAACTTACCACTAATATATTGTACATGTTGACCACAAGAGAATTTATCATCTATGTATACCTCCAAAAATTTGACATAACTTGGATCATCTGACAGAAGCTTATCTCTAAGACTACAAACCATCTGCTGTGTTTTGTTTTCATTCAGCAGGAATCCATTTGCCTTGAACCAATAGGATGCTTGGTGAATTGTCTTTGCTGCACAAGTTTTAAGGCCATTGAAATCATCACTAGCACGAAGAAATGTTGTATCATCTGCATACCACACAGTGACGGACTTCATAAATGATGGCAGATCATTTATCATTATTAGGAACAAAAAGGGGCCCAGTACAGATCCCTACAGAACACCTACCTCGACTTGTTCTATACCCGACATTTCTTCCCCTACACAAACAACTTGCTTACGATTCTGAAGATATAATTTCATTAATTTAAGGCTGTCTAATGCCATAGAATTCCAGTTTTTCTAGGAGTGGCTTATGCTTTACACAGACAACACAATGCTCCCCACCTCCACTTTATACAGGCGGGTCTTCCTTTTGTGACACCTGGTGGTCTATTCTGTACTGCATAGGGGTGCCCAGATATTTTTGACAGATTGAGTGCAATAACTTTTAAGTTAGGTACTCACTGAAGTCCGCAGGGTTGTGGTTGATGGGGCACTCGAGCCCCTGCTCGGCCAGGAAGGGCACGAGCGCCCGTGGCTGGCCCTGGAAGACGCACTGGCCCCGAGACAGCAGGTACACGTGGTCGAAGGCATTGAAGAGCATGGCACTGGGCTGGTGGACGGTGCACACCACCGTGTGGCCCTGGCTGGCCAGCAGCTTGAGCAGCTGCACGCAGTGCTGGATCGCCACCACGTCCAGGCCCCTGCCGGAAAGCTCACGTCACTCACTCCCGAATATTCAAGCAGAACAGGTACTCTTTGCAGATAATACTAGGGTCAGAATAAATGCCATAAGAGAGAAAGCACAAAAAATGTCAAGTGTGAAGCATGACATTGTCAGTAAGGAGACAGCAGTCTTGTTGTTGTTGTTGTGGTCTTCAGTCCTGAGACTGGTTTGATGCAGCTCTCCATGTTACTCTATCCTGTGCAAGCTTCTTCATCTCCCAGTACTTACTGGAACCTACATCCTTCTGAATCTGCTTAGTGTATTCATTTCTTGGTCTCCCTCTACGATTTTTACTCCCCACGCTGTCCTCCAATACTAAATTAGTGATCCCTTGATGCCTCAGAACATGTCCTACCAACCGATCCCTTCTTCTAGTCAAGTTGTGCCACAAACTCCTTTTCTCCCCAGTTCTATACAATACCTTCTCATTAGTTATGTGGTCTACCCATCTAATCTTCAGTATTATTCTGTAGCACCACATTTTGAAAGCTTCTATTCTCTTCTTGTCCAAACTATTTATCGTCCATGTTTCACTTCCATACGTGGCTACAGTCCATACAAATACTTTCAGAAATGACTTCCTGACACTCAAATCTTTACTCGATGTTAACAAATTTCTCTTCTTCAGAAACGCTTTCCTTGCCATTGCCAGTCTACATTTTGTATGCTCTCTACTTCGACCATCATCAGTTATTTTGCTCCCCAAATAGCAAAACTCCTTTACTACTTTAAGTGTATCATTTATTAACCTAATTTTCTCAGCATCGCACGAGTTAATTCGACTACATTCCATTATCCTCGTTTTGCTTTTGTTGATGTTCATCTTACATCCTCCTTTCAAGACACTGTCCATTCCGTTCAACTGCTCTTCCTAGTCCTTTGCTGTCTCTGAAAACTGTCAAATGTGAAGCCCGACATTATCAGTAAGGAGACAGCAGTCTTAACGTAATTTATTTAAAAAAAATTTAATATATAAAACTTTTAATGCTTAGATCGTAATTTTGATAATACAATTAAATCACAATGACTGGTTTCGGTTGATTTTTACAGGCATTTTCAGATTGATTAAGTGTAAAAAAGAGTTGAACATGCATTGGAAAACGTAATTAGTAAAGCAGCAGTCACAAAATTAGACAACTCAAGGTCACACTTGCTCACTGCAGTCCGCCGGCGCTAACAAGGCAAACCCCCTATCACCCCCCCCCCCCCCTCCCTCCCCCCTTCAGATTTAGAAGTAAGTCGCTCCATTGGATAGCCCGTCAAAAACTGACAACAGATCAGTCTTGAAAATAGGAAGAAGGTGTATTAAACTGTGGAAAAAAGAAGCCAAATAGAAACAGTGGTCCAAACTTAATGTACGCAACATCGAGCAAAGTTAATGACTGTCCACTTCCATTTGGATGGGCTCGTCAGTAAGCAAAATTGGGGTGTTTTGGGGACTGAAGATCCGCGTCTCACGATCGAGGAGTCTCTTCACCTTCAACAGGTGACTGTATGGTGTGCAATGTCACGAAATAGTTGACTACCGAATGGTACGTGTAGGTTTTGGAAGATGATTTCATCCCCATTATTCAAAGTGACCCTGGTTTCGACAAGACGTGGTTAGTGCAAGACGGAGCTGGACGCCATCGAAGCAGGAGAGTGTTTGATGTCCTGGAGGAGCACTCTGGGGACTGTATTTTGGCTCTGGGGTAACGAAAGGCCAGTGGAATGGGCGTCGATTGGCCGCCATATTCTCCTGATCTGAACAGATGTGATTCCGTTCTGTGGAGCTGTATTAAAGACAAGGTGTGTAACAATAACCCCAAAACCATTGTTGAGCTGAAAACAGCCAGCCAGGAGGTCATCGACAGTCATTAACAGTCAGACATTAACAGTCAGTAACAGTAGTCCAAACTTAATGTACGCAAAATCGAGCAACTTTAATGACTGTCGTGCCGTGGTTGTGTGATCATGGTGTTTGATAGGGAAGGGGGAAATCTGGGTTCTAATTTCACCCGGTCTCATTTTTTCCCCACAAATTACGACTTCCCGTCCGGTCATTGATGTGTCTGATCACTGTATTCAAATTTGTGTTTGTGTCGTGGCGTAACGTCTATTTGCAACAGCAACGTGTAACGAAGGGACGTCCAGACGTACATACCTCCTATGTGTCCTACACAGGTACCACATGTCATGGCTCTTGAGTTGTGTTTTGGAAGTTTTGACTCTTGAAATCCTTCATTGTAGCATAGTTCATACCCGTATATATGTCGTTTTCGTTTCTGTGAGGGGTGTAGGTAGCATCTCGCATGTTCTCATTATTCATCACAGAATATGAGTCATGTGATAAGAATATGTTAACGTCGCAAGTAAACAACGCAGGGATTCAAAACTGTTGGTACCTGTGTAGAACAAATAGGAGATGCGTACGTCTGGAGAACCTTTCGTTAAACGTCGCTGCTGCAAACGAACTTTACGACGCGACACATACACAAATTTGAATACAGTGAAAAGACGCGTCAATGACCGGACGAGAAGTTCGTAATCTTGTGGAAGAAAAGAAAAAGTGACCGAGTGAGATTTGAATCCGGATATCCCCCTCCGCAATCAAACACCATGAGCATACAACCCCGACAGGACAGTCGTTAACGTCGCTCGATGCGGACAAGTTAAATGTGAACCATTCACTGTTTGTATTTTGTATTTTTACACAGTTCAGTACATCTTCTTCCTGTTTTCATGCTTGATCTGTGTTCAGTTTTTAACGGTCTATCCAACGGGCCGCCGGCCGCTGCGGTCGAGCGGTTCTAGGCGCTTCAGTCCGGAACCGCGCTGCTGCTACGGTCGCAGGTTCGAATCATGCCTCGAGCATGGATGTGTGGGATGATCTTAGGTTAGTTAGGTTTAAGTAGTTCTAAGTCTAGGGGACTGATGACCTCAGATGTTAAGTCCCATAGCACTTGTAGCCATTTGAACCATTTTTCCAACGGGCCAACTTACCATTAAATCTGAGAGGGGTGCGATGAGGAGTTTACCATGTAACCGCTGTGGTTCACCCGCCTCTTAGCTTTGTTGCCACATGCACATTGTTAAAAGTGCAGTAGGTCTAAAGATGGGTCGAACTCGTTCATTCCCGTGAACTACTTCATTCATTTCACTCTTTGCCGTGAAGCGTTCGAATGAAGTAGTTCATTCATGAAGTACGGAAGCCTGGCGAAGTTGCCCAGTTCGCCGCTCAGATGCGGCTACTCTCGCTCCGCCTCGCTCGTACAATAAAGCTTCGTAATACTTCATAATTTTACCAACAGATGGCCGAACTATGCAGTAACGTGCACGCAACGTTTTGCGCTCTTATAGCGTCTGAGTTAAATAGAGCATGGTCGAAGGGGACAAAGGAAAGATAAACAGAGAAGCCTGTCACATATAAAGAAGGTACTACATTTAATCTTGCTCTACATTTTCTCATGGAGCGCCCAAAGAAGTCTTTATCTGCCAAATGAAACATTATTTGTTGTATTCATGGACTGAAAACTAGGGCTACCAACGAAATGCAATCCCAATTTTACGTGCTTTTTAAAATTTAATCCAAAATAGAATGAGTATGTTTACCACTGTCACAAAGTCTATATACCTACGTTAAGTAATTATTCAGAAGTTTTCCTGTAGATTTTATTTTTGTTGAGAATAATAACCCTCCAGATTCAAAACGTTAACGTCACCTGTAGTCATTGGTACGATTTCAGGTAAAATCACTCTTTCAGCGTTATTAACGAACATTTATTTTCATGTCGGCTGTGCGTGCTCACACAGCCAGCCTCTTCGTTTGTATTTTTAATATTCATTTGTCTGCAAGCGCTGCCAACGGTAGGCTACCCGTAGACGTGAAGTTTAACTGCACAAATAGCCACGGGGATTGATGTCAGCACTGCAGGAAGCAACTGACACTGCTTTCCCCTCGCCCCTCACCTCCACAACCCCTCGTAAACCAATCGTTCCCAACAAACACCGTTCGATTCGTCGACAGGCAGTAGAGGGAGGACTGAAGTGAAGTGACGTAGCGCCTATGTAGTGGGAGAGGGAGAGGGGAAGAGAGTGAGTGAACTAGAAAAAAGTGTGGAGTGTGCTATCTGTGAAGAGTTTGAAGTACCAGTTCATTGAAATTGAGTGGTTAGTTCACACTTCACTGGAGTGAAGCGTTCATTTGAACGACTCATTCACGAGCTCCCCATCACTAAGTAGGTCAGCGCCAGATGAATGTTCTGTTGTGGCATCAAACAACAAGTTTGCTGTTATCAGTCACTATTTATTTATCCCCTCGACGCGTTTCGAAGATTTAAACCTCCATCAAAACAAAATATGACAGCTGACATGTGATGTGTTACGACAGTGAAAGAAACCTGCGACCACTAGAGACAGTATCACAAGTTACCACAAAATCGTAACACAACACATACGTATGCCATACTAAAAAAATGTAACTCCACCTGATGATGGACGTTCAAACCTTCGAAACGCGTCGTGGAGATAAATAAACAGTGACTGGTAACAGTGAACTTGCTGTTTCATTCGATGTCAATAACAGTCACGGCAAAGCCTAACCTAAATGTCCCCTTTTAAAGTGAATGTTCTGTGTTTCCATGCGATATCGTATATTCACTTGTGGTTTCAGTCTTTCGTGGGACGGTGCATTGACGAGTGTGTAGCAGTGAGCAAAATGCAGGAGCGAGGACCCACGTGTAGTGCCACTCCGGCCGGTGTGCGTTAAGGGAGAAAAGACATTCGAAAACGTTCTAAAATTGCCTTATCGATCGTACTGAAGATTTTTTTTTTATTAGTCTGGCCAACAGTAAAGAAGCCAAGAACAATACAAATTTTGCTCAAGTTCATAAAATGACAACAAAACGTAATGGAATTTCCGAATCAACGGTATTCCGTATTAACCGTGCGGTAAATGTGAGCACCTGTTTTGCTTCACCAAGAACGGCATATAAAAAAAAACAGAAATTACAGAATTTGACGATTCTGACAAAAAAAAATATGGCATAGAACTGTACTTCGATACTACCAGATATCCGACTGCTAGAAAAATACACAGTGATCTCCACGAAAAAATTAATCATTGTGCATCAGAGACCTACGTTCTTTGTCTTGTCCGCTCACCTGGATTTTGATTCAGAAAGTATACGGATGGACAAAGAATTTTAATGGGATACATAGACACTGCAGCAGCAAGAACGAAGTTTTGTGTGAAATGCACATGCTGCGTCTGTTGGTTGGGAATAATCTCGGTCTTAATATGAGGTGCATTCAAGTTCTAAGGCCTCCAATTTTTTTTCTCGGGACTGGAAAGAGATAGAAACATGCGCATTGTTTTAAAATGAGGCTGCGTTCATTATCAATACATCCCAGAGATGGCAGCACCGTACGGCAGATGGAATTTTACCGCCAGCGGCGAGAAAGAGAACTGTTTTAAATACTTAAAATGGCGACGTTTTCCTTACTTGAACAGCGTGCAATCATTCGTTTTCTGAATTTGCGTGGTGTGAAACCAATTGAAATTCATCGACAGTTGAAGGAGACATGTGGTGATGGAGTTATGGATGTGTCGAAAGTGCGTTCGTGGGTGCGACAGTTTAATGATGGCAGAACATCGTGTGACAACAAACCGAAACAACCTCGTGCTCGCACAAGCCGGTCTGACGACATGATTGAGAAAGTGGAAAGAATTGTTTTGGGGGATCGCCGAATGACTGTTGAACAGATCGCCTCCAGAGTTGGCATTTCTGTGGGTTCTGTGCACACAATCCTGCATGACGACCTGAAAATGCGAAAAGTGTCATCCAGGTGGGTGCCACGAATGCTGACAGACGACCACATGGCTGCCCGTGTGGCATGTTGCCAAGCAATGTTGACGCGCAACGACAGCATGAATGGGACTTTCTTTTCATCGGTTGTGACAATGGATGATACGTGGATGCCATTTTTCAATCCAGAAACAAAGCGCCAGTCAGCTCAATGGAAGCACACAGATTCACCGCCACCAAAAAAATTTCGGGTAACCGCCAGTGCTGAAAAAATGATGGTGTGCATGTTCTGGGACAGCGAGGGCGTAATCCTTACCCATTGCGTTCCAAAGGGCACTACGGTAACAGGTGCATCCTACGAAAATGTTTTGAAGAACAAATTCCTTCCTGCACTGCAACAAAAACGTCCGGGAAGGGCTGCGCATGTGCTGTTTCACCAAGACAACGCACCTGCACATCGAGCTAACGTTACGCAACAGTTTCTTCGTGATAACAACTTTGAAGTGATTCCTCATGCTCCCTACTCACCTGACCTGGCTCCTAGTGACTTTTGGCTTTTTCCAACAATGAAAGACACTCTCCGTGGCCGCTCATTCACCAGCCGTGCTGCTATTGCCTCAGCGATTTTCCAGTGGTCAAAACAGACTCCTAAAGAAGCCTTCGCTGCTGCCATGGAATCATGGCGTCAGCGTTGTGAAAAATGTGTACGTCTGCAGGGCGATTACGTCGAGAAGTAACGCCAGTTTCATAGATTTCGGGTGAGTAGTTAATTAGAAAAAAAATCGGAGGCCTTAGAACTTGAATGCACCTCGTAAGGCGAGCCTTCGGACTAAGTATCTGCGGCTGCTTACGAGTACTCGCGCATGGGGTCGCTCGTAAATAAAATGTGGACATGCGTGACAATATACAATAATGGTATGTCAAATGTTACCAAAATTAATGTAATGGTTTTGTTAACAACTTTTTCGATGGATATAACAGATCGCAAATTCATCAGCGACGACGTTTTTCGTTACACAAGCGGTACATTTTCGCATCTCTAACCGTATTTTATTTTATTTCATCTCAGAATATTTACATGTTTTCACGATAAAACATATAGCACGCGCATCAGTGAACTTTGAGAATGTTCATATATTATTTTCAGTCCAAACATAACAGTAGTTCAGTTTTTTCCATGGCGTAAAGTAAAAAAAAATTCAAAACATCAGTTTTTATTTATTTTCATAGCAGTTGGCAAGAATTTTCTTTTGGGAAGCGCTGCCCCTAATTCTAGAATATGTTACACAGCCTGGCTTACAAAGGAGTGTTCCATCACAGCGTATAAAATAGCCAACCTTCTAAAACGAGCACAATTTGAAGATTAAAAGTAAAATGCCACAAGATCAACTAGCCTGCCGAGACTCGTCAAAACTAACCATCTCTCACTTACATCAAACCACTACTTACACTATATGATCAAAAACGTCTGGGCATCTTTTACTGGTCTTTAATATGGGTGTTCCCACAATTCGCCTTTATCATGAGTTATACTCTGCTAAGGACCCTTTCAATAAGGTGTCTGAATGTCTGTGGGGGAATGACAGCTCATTCTTCATCAAGCGGCGAATCCAGAGAAGATAATGATGTTCTACTCTGGGTTCTAGAGCGAATTCGACGTTCTAACCCATGCCAGAGATGTTCGATTTGGTCGAGACTCTGGGCTGGCCAGTCCATTTCAGGGATGCTATTGCGCAAACAACCATTTCCTTACAGATGCTGTTTTATGATAGGGTGCATCATCATGTTGATATAACCGTCTCCGAACTATTCCTCCACTACACACAGTACACAGTGCTCTAAAATGTGTTCATATCAGCCGGCCGGTGTGGCCGTGCGGTTAAAGGCGCTTCAGTCTGGAACCGCGTGACCGCTACAGTCGCAGGTTCGAATCCTGCTTCGGGCATGGATGTGTGTGATGTCCTTAGGTTAGTTAGGTTTAAGTAGTTCTAAGTTCTAGGGGACTGATGACCACAGAAGTTAAGTCCCATAGTGCTCAGAGCCATTTGAACCATTATGTGTTCATATCCTTCAACATGTAGCGTTTTCTTAAGCGCAATGAAGGCATGATGCATTAACCACAATAAACACACTGATACCCTAACACCACCTCCTCTGTACTTCATTGTTGGCACACTACACATGAAGGCAGGCAACATTCTCTATGAATTAGGCACACCCAAACCCTTCCAACGCATTGCGCCAGGGTATATCATGATCCCTCACTGCAAATCATTCGTTTCTAGTCATCTACTGTCCAGTGTCCGCCCCGACAGCTGAGTGGTCAGCGTGACGGATTGCCGTCCTACGGGCCCGGGTTCGATCCCGGCTGGGTCGGGGATTTCTCTGCTCAGGGACTGGTTGTTGTACTGTCTTCATCTTCATTTCATCCCCCATCCGGCGCGAAGGTCGCCCAATGTGGTGTCGAATGTAATAAGACCTGCACCAAGGCGGCCGGACCTGCCCCGCAAGGGGCCTCCCGGCCAATGACATCAAATGCTCATTTCCATTTTCCATCCCCTGTCCAGTAGTTTAACTCTTTATATCACGTCAAATGTCGCTTAGCATTGACTACAGAAATGTGTAGCTTATGAGAAGTTTCTCAAACACTGAAGCCCATTCTTTTTAAGCCCCTTTGCACAGCCATTGCGCTAGCTGGACTGCTGGGAGCACTTTGTAACTAACGAGTGATTTCTCCCGCTGATTTCATGGGAGTTTTTACAACCACACTCCGCAATGCTCGACTATCCCTATCCGTCAGTTCATGATATCTGCCTGGTCTTGATTCAGCTGTAGTCGTTCCTTCGCGTTTCCATTGTACAATAATATCACCGACAGTCACCTTGGGCAGCGTTAGGCTTGAAATGCCCCTGATTGATTTGTTACTCAATTTCCATCCAATGACTAGTCCACGTTCCAACTCACTGAGCTCTCGTGACTGACCCATTCTACTGCTACTACTCCTTGCCCTACAACTCAATGCTTCCTGCCTCCTGATATACTGATGGGCCCACCTGTCATGACATATAGTGGTCAATACCGCATTACGTAGGGGTTTACAGATACTTTTGATCACATAGTATACAACAGATATACAGGTGTAGCCCTGCCTCTGAAATACTTGAGTCTTGACTTCTCTGGTAGACCGATCTCAGTGCAGCGCAAATAGTGCCACGAGATGAAGCGGTGCCAGTACTCACGTGGTGGGTTCGTCGAGGAAGATGACGGGCGGGTTGTTGACGAGCTCCAGAGCCACGGAGAGCCGCTTGCGCTGCCCTCCAGACAAGCTGTCCGTCAGCGTGGTCCGGCACTCCAACAGGCCCAGCGTCTCCAGGATCTCCTCCACCTGCGCCAGAACATGTACCGGGCGGTGTGGTCACCCCACTCTAAACGAGGGTCAAGAAAACGCAACTCCTAGCCTTAAGCCTAGTTTACACGACGACATTGGGTTGCGCCACTCGTTGCGTGGAATGAGTTGCACGCAAGTGGTTTCATATATGACTGTAGACACGGCACACCAGTATACACTTCGGTTTCGTCATTTTGTGGCTCCCTTAGTCGCGTCTGAAATGAAACTTTTGGCAGCTGCACGTCGCACGAGTTGTGATGGAGTTACAGCTTGTTGCGTGGAATCGCTGCGTAAGAAGAAAATAAGAAACGTGTTTTGATTCGTGACTGGATGAAGAAAAGACGTCAGCCCGGTTGCTCAGCAACCTTGATGAAATAATCTTGAGTCCCACCAATATGAAAAAAAAATATAGTTTTAAAATTGTTCAAAAAGAAATCACTGGTCTGTTAAGACAACGTAACCTATGGCTCGCAAATTATCAAGACTACATTCAGTATTTGACAAAGAGAGCACATACCGGCTCTCCAAGAACTTTATACACAATTTCAAACCTTTTCAGAATTTTATATCTCTAACAATCCCCACAAAATAATGAAAGGAAAAATGTTTATCATTTACTACGCTTACGCTGTTCATGCAAAAAAAAATTCAGCGTCAGACATGACGTTTTAATTGATTATTTATTTACTGGTAATTCTATTCGCAATACATTGTACCCACATATACAACCTCACAGACAGCTAAATGTACCTCCGAAATTTTTTCATTGTGCAACACATAGTTCGGGAAATATAAAGTCTTACACATGTGAGGTCGATTCTGTAAAGAATCGAGGGTAGGGTTTACAAGTCTAACTTCTCTTTTGCCACTGCGAGTATATACAGCAGATTAGGTTTCAGACGCCACAGTACATTATGTGGCCAACGTTTCCGGTGCTCACATGGAAGTTCTGTGTTTTTCATTCTGCTTGATGGGGTTAAAAAAGAAAAGAAATACCAAATTTCAATTCTGTTTTGAATCTAAATCTCCGTCCTTGTTTCGCTGCGGAATATTATTATCCACAGACCATTGCCTCACACATGATGCTTTATGACAGAGTGCGTTGTCATTGTGATTCAAATAATCCTCGTATTCTAAGTGTTCCTCTGCTACACGCAGTCCACAATGTAGCAAAATGAGTTCATTTTCTTCCGCATGTAGCGTTTTCTTAAGTGCAATAACACGACCGCACAGTAACCAGGAAAAACATTCCCGTCTTATAACATCACCTCGTCCGTACTTCGCTGTTAGCGCTATACGAGGGCTGTTCGGAAAGTAAGGTCCGATTGGTCGCGATATGGAAACCTCAGTGAAAATCAAAATTTTTTTTATTCGCAACAGTTAGCCACACCTTCCAGTTTCCTCTCTAAATAGCCGCCGCTCCGACTTCGACATCTGTCGTGGTGTTTTACAAACTTTCCAGTACCCTCGTCACAGAAAGCAACCGCCTGTGCTTTCCGCCAGTTCTCTACGCTGGTCTGCCTTTCGTTGTTTATGACGAAATGTCTTCGTAGGCAGTGGTTCATGTGAGCAGAGATGAGCATCGGAGGGAGCCGATTAAGGGCTATATTGTGGGTGATCAAACACTTCCCATCGAAAACGCTGCAGGAGCGTCTTCATTGCCCCTGCAGAATGCGGTTGAGAATTGTCTTGAAGAAAGAAACGCATGACATTTATGGTTTGCAGGCTTCATGGCTTCAGGCGAAATCTCTCACCAGATCCACATACTTGGATTAGATTAGATTACATTAATTATTCATTCCATAGACCCACAAAAGAGGGAATCCTCCTGGGTGCGGAAAGTGTCAGATAAACACATTACAAAAATGTAATTAGAAAACTTGAGTTTCATTAATTTTAATGATCCTCAGACAATAAACAGTAAAATTATGTACACGAATTAAAATTAAAGTTCTAATATTTACAGATTTAATACGTTCATCTGCTTTCATTAAATGCATCATTCACACAGTAGCTAGTTACTGGGCTACTACAACCAAATATTGTCAAAAATTAAGTAAATTATTAATTTCAATGATCCTCAGTTAAGAACAGTCAAATTATGTACAAGATTTAAAATTAAACTTCCACTATTTACAAACTTAAGACTTACATCTGCTTTCCATACGTCCATCATTCACACAGTAGGTGGTTACTTGGCTGTTACAACCAAGTATTGTCAAAAATTAAAGTATAATAAATTTTCATCAAAGTGGTCTACTGCACTTGTTGAGAAATTCGTGGATGGAATAGGAGGAGTCGGCCACCAAAAATTATTTTAAATTACGTTTAAATTGTGCCTTCTCTGAAATTAAACTCTTAATGGTTGCTGGTAACTTATTGACGATATGCTTTGCTGAATACTGGAATCCTTTCTGGGCAAGAGTAAGTGATTTTAAATCTTTATGTATATTGTTCTTATTTCTAGTATTGATACTGTGTACTAAGCAGTTAGCTGGAAAAAGAAATATATTATTTACAACACACTTCATTAAAGAATAAATATACTGAGAAGTTGTGGTTAGTATGCCCAATTCTTTGAATAGGTTTCGATACGATGTTCTTGGATTTACACTACACATCACTCTTATTATACGCTTCTGTACTCTCAAAAATTTTTCTCGGTTTGTGGAGTTACCCCAAAATATGATACGATATGACATAATGTAGTGAAAATAAGGAAAATATGCCAGTTTTTTTCTATTTATATCTCCTATGTCTGACATCATTCGCGTTGCAAACACAGACTTGTTTAGGCGCTTTAGAAGTTCGTTAGTATGTCGTTCCCAACTGAATTTATTATCAAGTCGTAATCCCAAGAGTATTACACTCTCAACTTCTTCTATTTCCATGTCATCATATTTCATACACACACTAGAAGAAAATCTCTTGGAAGTTCTGAACTGCATATAGTGGGTCTTTCCAAAGTTTAATGACAGTGAATTGGCTATGAACCACTTATTAATGTCAGTAAAATTTTGATTAGCTGCCCTTTCTAAATTTATATTTGATTTACTATTTATTGCAATGTTTGTATCATCTGCAAATAAGACAAACTTAGCATCTGGTAATGTAATACATGTCAAGTCATTAATATACTCAAGAAAAAGTAGCGGACCTTGTATGGAATCTTGGGGAACACCACATGTAATTTCTTCCCAGTCAGATGATGTCTGACTGCTTACTGCTGAAGTGTTACGTAATGACACCCTTTGTTTTCTATTAGTTGGAGACACTGTTGTTTTAGGAATTTCTACGTGATCACCTCGCGCTCTGAGCTGAAAAGAGCGACGTTAAGCGACCGACAGGCACAACTAAAGACACTGCTCGACACATCTGTGCCAACTTCCATCCGATTTACACAGTGGTTTCCATTTCGCGCCAAATCGGACCTTACTTTCCGAATACGCCTCGTACGTGACGGAAGGTAACGTTCCGCAGGCAGTATTCAAACCCAACCTCTCCCATCGCATTGCCACAAGTAAAGCGCAAATCATCACTCTAAATCACACGTTTCCAGTGATACACTCTCCAGTAGCGTCGCTCTTAACAACAGCTCAAGTGCCACTTCGTACTGACAACAGAAGTGTGTCGTTTATGAGGAGCTGCTCGACAATTGTATCTCGTTCTTTGCAACTACACAGTCATTGTGCCAGCTGAGCTGCTGCTATGACTGTGGAAGTCAGGAGTGATTCCTTACGCTGATTTAGTGCGATTTTTTACAACTACCCCTACAATACTCGACGTCCCTGTCCGTTACGGTTCCTGTGCCTCAGCGGATGAGGCTGCCCGGTCTTGACTCAGCTGTGGTAGTTTCCTCGCGTTTCCACTTCACAATCAGACTGCCAACAATTGACCTTCAAAGCTTCAGAAGGTTTGAAAAGTCCGTGATATATCTGTTACACAGGTGACGTCCAATGGCTAATCCACTTTCGTAGTCACTGAGCTCGACTCACCGACCCGTTCAGCTGTTAGTGATAACACAGTAGTCTCCGTCTCCACCTTTCGTCACATGTAGTGATCAACTTCCTATTTTATAGCGGTGTTCGGATTCTTTTGACCAGATAATTTAGTAGTCGCTGAGCACGTTGCTTTCCAAGGGAAATGCTGAGTATTATCCTCGGGATGGGCAACTGAATGTGGACGCGCCTTCTGATATACACATTGCACCAGTGGTGCGTTTAGGATGAGCAAATTCGTCAGCACTAATCCTTGACCAGATAGCACACTTTTTTTCCCACTTTTCTCGCGATAGCATCGATAATAGAACTTGAGCTGCAATTCCACTCTTCACGATACATTTCTGTATGGGTGCTTCCAAGGTCTCGACCCTTGCCAACCTTTTCGCCGTTCATTACTGTATGTCCCTAAGCTGGGCATAGCTCCTGATGAATTTGAACAGCTGCAGATCCTTTTGTAGAAAAAAATCCAATTACAGCACCCACTTCGCAACTGGGGGGAGCAACGCTTTTCGAAGTCTTTGGTATTTGATTTCACCAACATTCAAACGACTATTTGAATCAAAACAATGACTTTTGTTCCGTTCGTATATTTTTGCACTGTACCGCCAACATTTAAATATAAGCACATGGGCCGTACTTTCCGAATCCTGTCGCACAAATACGGCTATATGGAAACGGCGAAGACAGTGGGAAAACTGCACCCAGAACTCGTTAATCCTTTCTCTACCACTGGGACATGCACTGAAGCGCCAAAGAAACTGGTATAGGTATGCTATCCAAATACAGAGATATGCAAACAGGCAGAATACGGCGCTGCGGTCAGAAACGCATATATAAGACAACAAGCGTCTGGTGCAGTTGTTATTTCGGTTACAGTTGTTACAATGGCGCCTTATCGAGATTTAAGTGAGTTTGACGTGGTGTTATAGTCGGAGCTCGAGCGATGGGACACAGCATCTCGGAGATAGCGGTGAACTAGGGATTTTCCCGTACGACTATTTCACGAGTGTACCGTGAATATCAGGAATCTGATAAAACATCACATCTCCGACATCGCTGCGGCCGGAAAAAGATCCTGTAAGAACGGGACCATCGACGATTGCAGAGAATCGCTCAACGTGACAGAAGTGTAACCCTTCCGCAAACTGCTACACAACAAGTGACAGCGTGCGAACCATTCAATGAAACATCATCGATATGGGCTTTCGGAGGCGAAGGCCCACTCGTATACCCGTGATAACTGCACGACACAAAGCTTTACGCCTCGTCTGGGCCCGTCAACACCGATACTGGACTGCTGATGACTAGAGACATGTTGCCTGGTCGGACGAGTCTCATTTCAAGTTGTATCGAGCGGATGGACGTGTACAAGTATGGAGACAACCACATGAATCCATGGAGCTGTTCAAGCTGGTGGGGGCTCTGTAATGGTGTGGGGCGTGTGCAGTTGGAGTGATATGGGTACCCTGATCTACATCTACATCTACATCTATACTCCGCGAGCCACCTTACGGTGTGTGGCGGAGGGTACTTATTGTACCACTATCTGATCCCCCCTTCCCTGTTCCATTCACGAATTGTGCGTGGGAAGAACGACTGCTTGTAAGTCTCCGTATTTGCTCTAATTTCTCGGATCTTTTCGTTGTGATCATTACGCGAGATATATGTGGGCGGTAGTAATATGTTGCCCATCTCTTTCCGGAATGTGCTCTCTCGTAATTTCGATAATAAACCTCTCCGTATTGCGTAACGCCTTTCTTGAAGTGTCCGCCACTGGAGCTTGTTCAGCATCTCCGTAACGCTCTCGCGCTGACTAAATGTCCCCATGACGAATCGCGCTGCTTTTCGCTGGATCATGTCTATCTCTTCTATTAATCCAACCTGGTAAGGGTCCCATACTGATGAGCAATACTCAAGAATCGGACGAACAAGCGTTTTGTAAGCTACTTCTTTCGTCGATGAGTCACATTTTCTTAGAATTCTTCCTATGAATCTCAACCTGGCGCCTGCTTTTCCCACTATTTGTTTTATGTGATCATTCCACTTCAGATCGCTCCGGATAGTAACTCCTAAGTATTTTACGGTCGTTACCGCATCCAATGATTTACCACCTATGGCATAATCGTACTGGAATGGATTTCTGCCCCTATGTATGCGCATTATATTACATTTATCTACGTTTAGGGAAAGCTGCCAGCTGTCGCACCATGCATTAATCCTCTGCAGGTCCTCCTGGAGTACGTACGAGTCTTCTGATGTTGCTACTTTCTTGTAGACAACCGTGTCATCTGCAAATAGCCTCACGGAGCTACCGATGTTGTCAACTAAGTCATTTATGTATATTGTAAACAATAAAGGTCCTATCACGCTTCCCTGCGGTACTCCCGAAATTACCTCTACATCTGCAGATTTTGAACCGTTAAGAATAACATGTTGTGTTCTTTCTTCTAGGAAATCCTGAATCCAATCACAAACCTGGTCCGATATTCCGTAAGCTCGTATTTTTTTCACTAAACGTAAGTGCGGAACCGTATCAAATGCCTTCCTGAAGTCCAGGAATACGGCATCAATCTGCTCGCCAGTGTCTACGGCACTGTGAATTTCTTGGGCAAATAGGGCGAGCTGAGTTTCACATGATCTCTGTTTGCGGAATCCATGTTGGTTATGATGAAGGAGATTTGTATTATCTAAGAACGTCATAATACGAGAACACAAAACATGTTCCATTATTCTACAACAGATTGACGTAAGCGAAATAGGCCTATAATTATTCGCATCTGATTTATGACCCTTCTTGAAAATGGGAACGACCTGCGCTTTCTTCCAGTCGCTAGGTACTTTACGTTCTTCCAGCGATCTACGATAAATTGCTGATAGAAAGGGGGCAAGTTCTTTAGCATAATCACTGTAGAATCTTAAGGGTATCTCGTCTGGTCCGGATGCTTTTCCGCTACTAAGTGATAGCAGTTGTTTTTCAATTCCGATATCGTTTATTTCAATATTTTCCATTTTGGCGTCCGTGCGACGGCTGAAGTCAGGGACCGTGTTACGATTTTCCGCAGTGAAACAGTTTCGGAACACTGAATTCAGTATTTCTGCCTTTCTTCGGTCGTCCTCTGTTTCGGTGCCATCGTGGTCAACGAGTGACTGAATAGGGGATTTAGATCCGCTTACCGATTTTACATATGACCAAAACTTTTTAGGGTTCTTGTTTAGATTGTTTGCCAATGTTTTATGTTCGAATTCGTTGAATGCTTCTCTCATTGCTCTCTTTACGCTCTTTTTCGCTTCGTTCAGCTTTTCCCTATCAGCTATGATTCGACTACTCTTAAACCTATGATGAAGCTTTCTTTGTTTCCGTAGTACCTTTCGTACATGATTGTTATACCACGGTGGATCTTTCCCCTCGCTTTGGACCTTAGTCGGTACGAACTTATCTAAGGCGTACTGGACGATGTTTCTGAATTTTTTCCATTTTTGTTCCACATCCTCTTCCTCAGAAATGAACGTCTAGATACGACTCTGACAAATGACGCGTACGTATGGTGTGGCGTGGGGCGTATGGTGTGGGGCATGTGCAGTTGGAGTGATATGGGATACATGATACGTCTAGATACGACTCTGACAAGTGATGCGTACGTAAGCATCCTGTCTGATCAGCTGCATGCGTTCATGTCCAATGTGCATTCCGACGGATTTGGGTAATTCCAGCAGGACAATGCGACACCCCACACGTCCATAATTGCTACAGAGTGGCTCCTCTTCTGAGTTTAAGTACTTCCGCTGGCCACCAAACGCCCCAGACATGAACATTATTGAGCATATCTGGGATGCCTTGGAACGTGCTGTTCAGAAAAGTTCTCCACCGCCTCCTACTCTTACGGATTTATGGACAGCACTGTAGGATTCATGGTGTCAATTCCCTCCAGTACTACTTCAGACATTGGTCGAGTTCCTACCACGTCGTGTTGCCGCACTTCTTCGTGCTCGCAGGGGCCCTATAAGATATTAGTCAAGTGTACCAGTTTCTTCGGCTCTTTAGTGTATAATGGCAGGTCCATCTTTCGTCACATCTAGTGGTCAGTTTCGTATTATATAGTGGTGTCTGGCTGCTTTTGATCAAATAGTGCAGTAGTCGCTGAGCAGATTGCGTTCCTGTGAAAATTGTGTGTCTTATCGTCGGCGTGGGCAACTGTGTGCAGACGCACCTTGTCATATCCACCTTGCACACAATTAAGAAATGTGAGATTCTCCGTGACAACAGGCAAATAGTGGTACATTCAGAACGAGGAAATTCGTCAGAGCCAATCCTTGACTAGATTGCACGGTTTTTGTTCCACTTTTCGCTCGATAGCATCGTTCATAGAACTGGACCTCCAATTCCAGTCTTCTCGATACATATCTGAACGGATGCTTCTAAGGTCTCGGCACCATTGTGAACCTTTTTGTGACTCTTTAATGTACACCCTTAAGCTGGGCACAATTCCTGATTAATTTGAACAGCTGCAGATCCTTTTGTAGAAAAAAAAGATCACTTACAGCACGCACTTCACAACCGCCGGGAACAACGCTTTACGAAGGCTTTGATATTTGGTTTAACCAACATCTAAACGACTATTTGAATCAAAACAATGTCTTTTGCTCCTTTCGTATATTTTTGCACTGTAGCGCCAGCATTTAAATGTAAGCACATGGATACGTGTCACACAAGTACGGCTATCTGTCTACAAAAACAACGAAGACAGTTGGAAAACTGCACTCAGAAATGGTTAATCTTTTCACTATCATCCGGACGTATGTGTTCCACGATAGATTATTAGAGAACAAGTGGGAATTTGCCGCATGTTATTGCCGTATGTACCAGCGCCCCACTGGTAAAGGGAAGCGTGCTACTGGTTTTCAGATTTTATTTTTATTTTTATTATAGCTGTAAGTTGTGCGGTCTTCATGTTCTGTTGATACCCCTTTCGTCGTCTCCGTTCCGTACTGTATCATTGAACTAATTGGCACCTTTAAGTAGGCAACCGGATGAACAGATGTGCAGAGTGGGCTGTTCGTGTCAGTGAACACCCACGCACCTACCGACGTTTGCCGAATCACAAACGGCGCCCATACTGAGCACCTGTAATGTGGTTTAAGGACTTAGCAGAGATGCTCTGTCCACAGACATGCGTCTGATTTCCGTACGTCTTGTAGTTTTTGCACAGTCATCTTGGAACCTGTGGGGTTTCCTACGAATAAAGCTGTACGCTTCACTCCTCCCCACTTTGCAAAACGAAACGTAGGGAATCTCTTTTTTTCGTATTTTACTACCGACTATGACACTGTCATGGAAAAGGTTAAGGAAGACGTAAGTTTAATTAGCCACTGTTTCAATAATATTATCCTCTACTTGTAAGACGTGTATATTTATATTGTCTATTGTCAAACCAAAATTTATGAAAGATGTTAATATTTTATTAATAGGATTAAGTAGGAATAATTAATATTTGTCATGTTGGAAATAATTGTGGTAGCAGGGAATGTCTACACCAAAGTATTGTTGGCAGGAGAGACTGCACATTGATATAATTTTAGAAAGGGCGGGAGAGACAGCGTATGGATACATTTTAAGAAAAGAGCGGGAAAGACCGCGCATTGATACATTTTGTAATGGTAGCAGGGATTGTCTGCATCAGAAAGCATTGTTGGCTGGAGAGACCGCACTTTAGCGTCCGTAGGAAGTCAGTTGTAAGCGAGAAGTGAAGCGAGTCGGTAGCAGGTCTGAAGCAAGAGGTTGAGAGGAGCGGTGTGCCTGCCAGCCACTAGCTATGATTTGCAAGAGATTATAAACGGATGTACAGAGACATCAGCTAACTATTATCATAAGAGGAACTGATATTACTGAATTAATTTTTTGAGAAACTCAAGACTACTGAAGGTACGTTTGCGCATTGCTAGTTGTAAGATTATTGTAAAAAGTAAGTCCCATTTGAACGTTTGTAAAATCATTTCATTCAGAATATAATTAATTTTTCCCAGCAATATTTCATTACTGATTATAATCCATCTCAAAAACCATCAACGTAAAACTTTGCAAAATTTGATGTTGCCAAGAAAAAGTTTAACTATGAATTACGTAACTTCAGTCAAATTAATTAAAGAATAACGTCAACTTTGCTATTAAAGAATAACGTCAGCTTTGGTAATAAATACACCCACTTATTATGACAGCCCACCAGCAGCTAATAGTGTATAGTAAAACAGAGTAAGTATATTCATGTCACAGTTCGATGTAGCAGTCAGATGGCGATCCAGTAACAGTAAAAAACAGTTTTGGGTTATTGCAGGTAACGACTGAGGGTCTCGACGACGACACTTTCTATGTTTCGTCGAAGTAATCAGAAAATAGAATTAATTTCAAAGGGAAGGTTTCATAAGTTATTGTAAAAGGGAAGGTTGCGAACAAAAGAGATATAGACGAGACGGGAAGATTTCACACTCACGTTAGATAGTAGAGCATACAAGAATGATAGAAAGCTAATAGATGGATGCCTGGGACAAAGGCAGCCCACATTACTTTCATACGTGTGTTACCTGATATCCTGTTATTTGCTCCATTCGCAAGAGAAGTACCTCAGCTCGAACGGCTAAAAACGAATAAATTTTTTTAAGGTATGGAGAGATACCTATTTTAACACCCATCAAGCTCATTTATCTTTGAAAATCAACATTTGTGTACAGCCCATGTTCGAAAGTTAACGAATCTAAAGACAACGGAAGTTCCGAAGAAACAATAACGTGTAACAGACAACTAAGATCTTCAGGATCACAAGAGGCATATTAGTTCTCAAAAAAAATAAATGTTTATTGAAACAATATCTGTTGACACATGCACCAGTCACGTTGTCGTGGCCTTTAGTCCGAAGACTGCTTCAATGCATCTCTCCAAACTGGTCTCTCCTGTGCAGACATCTTCATTTCGAATAAATGCAACAAGCTACATCCAACTGAAGCTGGTTACCGTATTCACCTCTTGGTCTGTATCATTTTTTACCACACATACTTCGATACTAAATTGATGGTCCCTTGATGTCTCAGAATGTGTCCTATGAATCAATTCCTTCCTTTAGACAAGTTGTGCAAATGATTCCTTTTCTCCCCAGTTCTATTCAGTACCTCCCCGTCAGTTACGAGATATGCTTATCCAATATTCGTCATTTTTCTGTAGCTTCACATTTCAAAAACTTCTGTTTTCTTCTTGTCTGAACTGTTTATCGCCCACATTAAATTTCCATACGAGGTTAAATTTCCATACGAGGTGCATTCAAGTTCTAAGGCCTCCGATTTTTTTCTCCGGACTGGAAAGAGATAGAAACATGCGCATTGTTTTAAAATGGGGCCGCGTTCATTGTCAATACATCCCAGAGATGGCAGCACCGTACGGCAGATGGAATTTTACCACCAGCAGCGAGAATGAGAACTGTTTTAAATACTTAAAATGGCAACATTTTCCTTACTTGAACAGAGTGCAATCATTCGTTTTCTGAATTTGCGTGGTGTGAAACCAATTGAAATTCATCGACAGTTGAAGGAGACATGTGGTGATGGAGTTATGGATGTGTCGAAAGTGCATTCGTGGGTGCGACAGTTTAATGAAGGCAGAACATCGTGTGACAACAAACCGAAACAACCTTGGGCTCGCACAAGCTGGTCTGACGACATGATCGAGAAAGTGGAGAGAATTGTTTTGGGGGATCGCCGAATGACTGTTGAACAGATCGCCTCCAGAGTTGGCATTTCTGTGGGTTCTGTGCACACAATCCTGCATGACGACCTGAAAATGCGAAAAGTGTCATCCAGGTGGGTGCCACGAATGCTGACGGACGACCACATGGCTGCCCATGTGGCATGTTGCCAAGCAATGTTGACGCACAACGACAGCATGAATGGAACTTTCTTTTCGTCGGTTGTGACAATGGATGAGACGTGGATGCCATTTGTCAATCCAGAAACAAAGCGCCAGTCAGCTCAATGGAAGCACACAGATTCACCGCCACCAAAAAAATTTCGGGTAAAGGCCAGTGCTGAAAAAATGATGGTGTCCATGTTCCGGGACAGCGAGGTTGTAATCCTTACCCATTGCGTTCCAAAGGGCACTACGGTAACAGGTGCATCCTACGAAAATGTTTTGAAGAACAAATTCCTTCCTGCACTGCAACAAAAACGTCCGGGAAGGGTTGCGCGTGTGCTGTTTCACCAAGACAACGCACCCGCACATTGAGCTAACGTTACGCAACAGTTCCTTCGTGATAACAACTTTGAAATGATTCCTCATGCTCCCTACTCACCTGACCTGGCTCCTAGTGACTTTTGGCTTTTTCCAACAACGAAAGACACTCTCCGTGGCCGCACATTCACCAGCCGTGCTGCTATTGCCTAAGCGATTTTCCAGTGGTCAAAACAGACTCCTAAAGAAGCCTTCGCCGCTGCCATGGAATCATGGCGTCAGCGTTGTGAAAAATGTGTACGTCTGCAGGGCGATTACGTCGAGAAGTAACGCCAGTTTCATTGATTTCGGGTGAGTAGTTAACTAGAAAAAAAATCGGAGGCCTTAGAACTTGAATGCACCTCGTATAAGCCTACACTCCACACAAATACCCTCATAAAATACTTCCCAAAATTTAAATTTATTTTAGGCGTTAACGAATTACTCTTTTTCAGAAATGGTTTCCTTGCTATAGACATGTGTTTCATAACGTATCAGTTTCGACCATCATCAGTTATTTTGCTGCCCAAATAGCAAAACACATCTACTACTTTTAGTGTCTCATTTTCTAATCTAATTCCCTCTGCATCGCCTGATTTATAGAATGAACTTTCACTTTGCAGCAGGGTGTGCGCTGATATGAAACTTCCTCGTACATTAGAACTATGTGACGGACTGGGACTCGAAACTGGGACCTTGTCATCTGGCGAGCAATTGTTCTGCCGACTAAACTATCCTAAGGTTACTTACGATCCACCATCACAGCTTTACTTCCATCAGTACGTCATCTTCTATCTTCCAAACTACACAGAAGTTTGCCTGCATACCTTGCGGGACTAGCACCCTGAATATTGCGGAGTAAAACTTAGCCGCAGCCTGGGGGACTGTTTCCAGCGGTTGAATTTTCACTCTGCAGCGGAATGTGCGCTGATTTGAAATTACCTCGCAGATTAAAACTGTGTGCCGGACCGGGGCTTGAACGCGGCACATTTGCACTTTTCATGGTCTGATTTAATTCGGCTGCATTCCATTACCCTTGTTTTCTTCTTGTTGATATAATGCCTTATATCCTCTTTTGAAGACACTGTCCATTTTGTTCAACTGTTCTTCCAAGTGCTTGGCAGTCTGTAACAGAAATACAACTTCATCTGAAAACCTCAAAATTTGCATTCCTCCTCCCTGAACTTTGAATTCTTCTCCAAATTTTCTTCTTGCTCAGTGTACAGATTGAATTACGTCGGGGATAAGCTACTGCCCTGTCTTACCCTCTTCCCAACCACTGCTTCCCTTCCGCGCACATCGACTCTTGTAGTTGCCGTCTTAATTTCTATACAGTTTGTAAATAACGTTTCGCTCAATAAATTTTCTCCCTGCTACCTCCAGAATTTTAAAGAATGTATTTAAAAAGCTTTCTCTAAGTCTATAAACGCTACAGACGTAAGTTTGCCTTCTTGTAAGATAAGTTGTGGGGTTAGTATAGCCTCGCGTGTTCCTGTATTTCGGTGAAACCAAACTAATCTTCTCCGAAGTCGACTTGTGCCATTTCTCTATTTTTCTGTAAATAATTTGTGCCAGTATTTCGTAGCCATGACTCATTAAACTGATAGTTTGGTAATATCCACACCCGTCAGCACCTGATTTCTTCGGAATTGGAATTATTACTTTTCTCTGGTAGTCTCAGGGTATTTCGCCTGCCTCATACATCTTGCACACGAGGCACAATAGTTATCACACAAATGGCTCACCCAAAGATATCAATATTTCTGACGGAATGCCGTCTATTCCAAGGGTCAAATTTTTCGAAATAGTAGTTTCTGCATTGTTGTATCATCAGTTTCAATGAAGTGGTTAGAAGAAAGCGGAACGGAAAAGTATGTACACCTGACAAGGACAGTCTTTGGGCATGCTACACTATTTTCTGTGTATCAACGCTGCAGGAGTCAAATACAAAACGGCACAGTGATCTCTGTCATGAAGTGTTCTATTCCGCTGTGTTTTAATAACTTTATTGAAACTCCTCCACATTTACACTCCGATGCTAATGAGAGTACAGATATGACAACATAGCAACTTCGGTTTCGGGAATTAAGACTCTATAAGTACTACGTGCATGTGTAGCGAACGTATAGCTTTTTGCAAAACAATACCTCAGTTTGGTGGTCTTAATTGTCTGTTACACACTACTGTTTCTTCAGTGCCACCTGCTCTGGTATTTAACCTTCAAACTTCGATTGTTCACAAAGTCGAAGTTTTACAGATAAATAACTTTGGTGGGTAGAACGTCAGCCACATTTCCGTACTTTTAAAGTCATTATTATTCTGTTTCAGGCGTCTGGGCTCGTGTACTTCCTTAGTGAGTGTGCTGAAGACGAAATTTCCGCGCAACGACTTATTCGCTGTCTATCTAACTAAATATGATTACTGTGCTCACTGGGAGGGTTATTACTTACTACAAAGGAGGCTTCTTCAATTGATTTTTGCACGCTGCTTCCAACCACACAGTGAAAATTTGATTAAACTCCAAGGTGCAAACGCCTGTTTAATACATGAATATCTCTGTAATTATCTGTAGCGCTGCATTGTGTGGTACCGTGATGTGCGGAGGTCTGCCTGTGCACGAATTTAGTTGTTTTATCGCAAGCTGTTTCCAATTTACCGTTGAATAATATACACTGAAGAGCTAAAGAAGCTGGTATAGGTATGCGTATTCAAAAACAGAGATATGTAAACAAGCAGAATAAGGCGCCGCAGTCGGCAAAGCCTATATAAAAAAAGTGTCTGACGCAGTTGTTAGACAGGTTACTGCTGCTACGATGGCAGGTTATCAACATTTTAAGTGAGTTTGAAAGTGGTGTTATAGTTGGCGTTCGTGCGGTGGGATACAGCATCTCCGAGGTAGCAATGAAGTGGGGATTTTCACGTACGACCATTTCACGAGTGTATCGTGAATATCAGGAATCCGGTAAAACATCAAATCTCCGACATCGCTGCTGCCAGAAAATGAGCCAGCAAAAACGGGACCAACGATGACTAAAGAGAATCGTTAAACGCGACAGAAGTGCAACCCTTCCGCAAACTGCTACAGATTTTACTGCTGGGCCATCAAAAAGTGTCAGGGTGCGAACTATTCAACGAAATATCTTCGATATGGGCTTTCAGAACCGAAGGCCCACTGTTGTGCCCCTGATGACGGCATGACACGAAGCTTTACGTCTCGGCTGGGTTCGTCGACACCGATATTGGATTGTCGATGACTGGAAACGTGTTGCCTCGTCGGACGAGTCTCGTTTCAGATTTTACCGAGTGGATGGACGTGTACGGGTATGGAGACAACCACATGAATCCATGGACCCTGCGTATCAGAACGGAATTGTTCGAGCTGGTGGAGCCCCTGTATGGGTGTGGGGGGTGCGCAGTTGGAGTGAAATGGGATCCCTGGTACGTCTAGATACGACTTTGACAAGTGACGCGTACGTAAGCATCCTGTCTGATCAGCTGATCCGTTCATGTCCATTGTGCCTTCCGACGGACGACAGGACAATGCGACAACCCACACGTCCATAATTGCTACAGAGTGCCTCCAGAAACACTCTTCTGAGTTTAAACACTTCCGCTGGCCACCAAACTCCCCAGACATGAAAATTATTGAGCATGTCTGGGATGCCTTACAATGTGCTGTTCAGAAGAGATCTCCACCTCCTCGTACTTTAATGGATTTATGGGCAGCACTGCAGGATTCACGGTGCCAGTTCCCACCAGCACTGCTTCAGACATTAGTGGAATCCATACCAGGTCGTGTTGCGGTACTTGTGCGTGCTCGCGGATGCCCTGCACGATATTAGACAGCAGTACCAGTTTCTGTGACACTTCAGTGTATAATGTAAGCACATTTCTGAGCACTTAATTTCGCCAAAAATGACTTTGTACTGTATATTATATTAATGTTCCCTGTCTTTACTGGTACCAGTGAATCTCCCCGCGGCGGGTTTGTTAGACCACCATCGTTGCATCTACTCGTGTATCGATACGAGAGCAAACACAACATTTGGGAGGTGCAACAACGCGCGTTTAACTATCTCTGCTCTCACTATTGAGCTTTACGGTCTTAGTTTTGAGCGCGCGTCAGCGCTGCAATTGTTAATGTGGAGTCTGCAGATGTGGTCGGTCGCGAACTACCGGTCGGAGAAAGCCATGCAGTGTACTGAAGTTTACGGTCGAACGCCAGAAGAATATTGTACACCAAGTCACACGTGGGAAATGTCGTCCATGACTGAAGTTTTATTTGGACGTCATGGTATGAGTTTATTACTATGATTCAATAATAAATGCCGGCCGCGGTGGTCTCGCGGTTCTAGGCGCTCAGTCCGGAGCCGCGCGACTGCTACGGTCGCAGGTTCGAATCCTGCCTCGGGCATGGATGTGTGTGTTGTCCTTAGGTTAGTTAGGTTTAAGTAGTTCTAAGTTCTAGGGGACTGATGACCACAGATGTTAAGTCCCATAGTGATCAGAGCCATTTGACCCATTTCAATAATAAATTTCGGCAAAAGGATATAACAAACCGATAGAAGGATAATCCATTGTGCTTAATGATATTTACCGAGCCGGTCATTAAATAATACTAGAGATGAAACAAAACAGCATCGACAAGCGGATGGGTAATTATCTACGAAGTGAGGCAACTCAGCAGGAGTTCTATAGGTTTTAAAAATGTAATGAAACTCCCTGTATAAAGATTACCATTCCAAACTACTTCCTTTACGTCAACAGCAGTCAAAAGTTGCTCAGAGCAGTAGACTTCCGTTTTTCTGTCGCATAAACAGAGACATTTTCATTCTTGGCAACAGTGGAGACATGTAGTTACAAGACATGGACAAATTTGTTCATCCTTGGCTTCTAGTTCACTTGTGACCGGTCCTTTTAAGGACTCGTAATACTTCGTCGTTCATCTTTTTTAATCTTGAGCATGTAAACCAGTATGAAATTAAAAAAAAGTGTCAACCGAGAAGAGAAGTACTGTATTCAATAAGAAGAGCGTACCATTGAGCTGGACTAGGGGGGCAGGTCATATTATTTTCGCAGTGATTAGTGAAACTGCGTGCCTACGGAATATCGCCTCAGTTGTGCGACTGGATTCGTGATTTCCTGTCAGAAAAGTCACAGTTCGTAGTAATAGACGGAAAGTCATTGAGTAAAACAGAAGTGATATCCGGCGTTCCCCAAGGAAGTGTTATAGGCCCTCTATTGTTCCTGATCTATATTAACGACATAGGAGACAATCTGAGTGGCCGTCTTAGATTGTTTGCGGATGATGCTGTCATTTACCGTCTTGTAAAGTCATCACATGATCGAAACGACTTGCAAAATGATTTAGATAAGATATCTGTATGGTGCGAAATGTGGAAGTTGACCCTGAATAAGGTAGGCCGGCCGAAGTGGCCGTGCGGTTAAAGGCGCTGCAGTCTGGAACCGCAAGACCGCGACGGTCGCAGGTTCGAATCCTGCCTCGGGCATGGATGTTTGTGATGTCCTTAGGTTAGTTAGGTTTAACTAGTTCTAAGTTCTAGGGGACTAATGACCTCAGCAGTTGAGTCCCATAGTGCTCAGAGCCATTTTTGACCCTGAATAAGGAAAAGTGTGAAGTTATTCACATGGGTACTAAAAGAAATTAGCTAAATTTTGCTTAGCGATAAGTCACACAAATCTGAAAGCTTTAAATTCAACCAAATACTTATGGATTACACAAATAACCTAAATTGGAACGATCACATAGATAATATTGTGGGTAGAGCAAATCAAAGACTGCGATTCATTGGCAGAACACTTAGAAGGTGCAACAGCTCTACCAGAGAAACTGCTTACACCACGCTTGTCCGCCCTGTTCTGGAGTACTGCTGTGCGGTTTGGGATCCGCATCAGGTGGGACTGACGGATGACATCGAAAAAGTACAAAGAAGGGCAGTTCGTTTTGTATTATCGCGAAATAAGGGAGATAGTGTCACATATATGATACGTGAATTGGAGTGGTAATCATTAAAACAAAGGCGTTTTTCGTTGCGACGGGACCTTCTAATGAAATTTCAATCACCAGTTTCGTCCTCCGATTGCGAAAACATTCTGTTGGCACCGACCTACATAGGGAGAAATGATCATCACGATAAAATAAGAGAAATCAGGGCTCGCTCAGAATAATTTAAGTGCTCGTTTTTCCCGCGCGCCGTTCGAGAGCGGAACGATAGAGAGACAGCTTGAAGGTGGTTCATTGAACCCTCTGCCAGGCACTTTATTGTGAATAGCAGAGTAATCACGTAGATGTAGATGTAGATGTAGAAACCGTTTTGAGACTTCACGACAATTGCTGTGAGTATCCATTACATGTTGTGTCTTACTACAAATTAATTCATGCACCGGTATGCCTGTCCTTATACACCATTCCAATTACGGCTGCGCGCACACACACACACACACACACACACACACACACACACACACACAGACACACACATACAGACACACACAAACACACACACACACACACGCGCGCGCACACACACACACGAACACACAAACACACACAGACACATATACAGACAGAGACACACTAGTTACACAAGGACACGGCATTAGCGTGTTAAACCAAGTCTCAGTGGGACAAACAAGTCGGCGACGCCTGCTCTCCTTAGAGAAGACCTAGTTCGCTCGCGGCGTTCTGCAAACTGTACGCTCTTAAGCGGTTTACTGTCACGCTAGCCCTCGATCAGGGTCTTGTAGCCCGCAGCTATGGGACGAGACTAGAGAAAGCAGGGCACACTCCAATCTCCGGTCAAGTCGCTAGGAAGTAGGAAGCTAACTGCTTCGGGAGACAACGCGGCTGTTCTAAACCTAGATTACACCAGGAATATAGTCAACGCAGTTTCACATCGCGCAGTCAGGAAGGAGAGTTATAGTTTCGGGGCTCCACCGTCACCGTGAGATGCAGGACTTTTCGTTCTGACTACGAGCCTGAGACGCTACATATTGATATTTTCATTCATTCGCCCACCAACGGGTTGTTAGCAATATAAATTCCCGCTCATGGAAGAAAGTATACGGCACGCCCGTTTGCAAAAAGGGTAGCAGGAGTGGTCGAAAAAACTACCATCCAGTATCCTTGACATCCATTTGTTGTAGAATCTTAGAACATATTCTGAGCTCAAACATAAGTAAGTATCTGGAACGAACTGACCACATCTACGCCAACCATCATGTATTCGGAAAACATCGATCACGTGAAACCCAACTTGCACTTTCTCACATGACATCTTGAAAGCCGTGGTTCAAGGCAGTATCTCTCTATTTCCGAAAAGCATTTCTCTTAGTGCAACATGTATGTTTATTGTTAATAGTACGGTCGTATATGATATCAAGCGGAATTTGTAGTTAGGTTGAGAATTCTTTAGTATGGAGGACACTAGCTTGTTATCTTGGATGTTTAGTCATCGACAGATGTAGTAGTAAATTCAGGAGTGCTCCAGGGAAGTGTGTTGGGACAGTTACCCTTCATGGTGTGCTTTAATGACCTTGGTAACAATATCAATTGATTCCGTTATCTATAATGAAGTAACGTCAGAAAAGAGCTGGAAAAATATTCAGTAAGCTCTTGGTAAGATTTCAAAGTGGCGAAAGAATTAGCAGTTCGCTCCAAATGTTCAATTCTACAAAATTGTGGACTTCACAAGATGAAAACCATAATACCTTCTGACTACACTATCAACGAGTCACAGTTGGAATAGATCAATTGATACAAATACCTGGGTGTAACACCTTTTAGGGGTATGAAATGGAACTGTCACACAGGCTGAGTCGTAGGTAAAGCAGGCTTCGATTTGTTGGTAGAAAAGTACGGAAATGCAATCGGTCTACGAAGAAGAATACTGCTTGCAAATAACTCGTCCGAAACCTCCTATAATATTGCTCAATTGTGTAGAACCATTACAGAATACATCTGCATCTACATGGATACTCTGCAAATCACATTTAAGTGCCAGGCAGAGGGTTCATCGAACCACGTTCACAATTCTCTATTATTCTAATCTCGTACAGCGCGCAGAAAGAATGAATAAGCCACATCTGGTCTACACTTACATTATTAATTTGTAATGAATGGAGATTGTCTCTCAGGAAGGCGTCAAGTGAATTTTTATCTGCTTTTTCGAATAGGTATGTTTTCGCTTAATTTTCGAGGATTTGGGGATTACAATATTCAATCTCGCTACGACAGCCCTGTGTTCATTAATCCATGAATCGGTTTTGATGCTCGTTATTAACTCAGGATTATTTGTTGCTAAGAGATCAAGTGCGTTTTCACAACCGTTTACTATTCGCGTGGGCTCATGAACTAACTGCTCGAAATAATTTTCAGAGAATGCGTTTGGCATAATTTCGAATGGTATTTTATGCGTACCTCCGGAATTAAACGTGTATTTTCGCCAACATATCGAGGTTAAATTAAAGTCTCCAGCAGCTATTATCCTATTAGTCGGGTACGTGTTTGAAATCAAACTCTAGTTTTCTTTGAACCATTCAGCAACTGTATCATCTGAATTGGGAGGTCGGTAAAAGGATCCAATTATTATTTAATTTCGGTTGCCAACAATGACCTCTGCCCATACTAACTCACAGCAAGTATTTACTTCAATTTCGCGACAAGTTAAACTACTTCTGACAGCAACAAACATGCCACCGCCAACCGTGTTTAGCCTATCCTTTCGGAACACCGTTAGGTTCTTCGTAAAAATTTCGGCTGAACTTATATCCGGCTTTAGCCAGCTTTCAGTGCCTATAACGATTTGAGCATCAGTGCTTTCTATTAGCCCTTGGAGCTCTGGTACTTCCCCAACACAGCTACAATTTACAACTGTTATACCAATGGTTCCTGTGTCTACGTTTCTCCTGTGTTCAGCCTGCACCCTTTGTGACTACAGCCATTCTTGTGTTTTCCCGAGACCCCCTCTTAAAAAACCGTCCAGTCCACGCCACACAGCCCCTGCTACCCGTGTAACCGACAGAGAAGGTTGAAAGTAGAAGGGCATCACGAATGATCACAAATTGGTTTGATCTGTGGGAAAGTGTCACAGAGATGCTGAATAAACAGCACTCCGTCTTCAGGCCACGAGTGGCCTACCGGGACCATCCGACCGCCGTGTCATCCTCAGTGGAGGATGCGGATAGGAGAAGCGTGGGATCAGCACACCGCTCTCCCGGTCGTGATGATGGTATTCTTGACCGAAGCCGCTACTATTCGGTCGAGTAGCTCCTCAATTGGCATCACGAGGCTGAGTGCACCCCGAAAAATGGCAACAGCGCATGGCGACCTGGATGGTCACCCATCCAAGTGCCAACTACGCCCGACAGCGCTTAACTTCGGTGATCTCACGGGAACCGGTGTATCCACTGCGGCAAGGCCGTTGCCCCTGAATAAGCAGACTGTTTTTAAACTACCGCTTGATGTTGCAGAGGAGGCTAGGAGGGAGGCATGTCGCGTGTCAAGTGGGCCTGACAGGCCTTCTTTACGATCACTTAGAGTTAATTTGGATATTATTATTTTACCTGCGGACAAGGGCAATGGTACCGTTGTTTTGGACAGGCAGGACTGCGTTCAAAAGATACAGTGTCTACTGTCTGATTCAGCGTATCGCAAGATCGGTGCTGATCTCACAAAAAGTGTTGAGAGAAATTCTATTAGCCTCCAGAAGAAAAGTTTCTTATCGCAGGAGACCATCAAGAGCCTTAATTCTTGATGTGCTGTTCCCCCTACATTATATGGCCTCTCTAAGGTCCACTAGGAAGGGGCTCCTTTTCGTCCGATTTTGAGTTGCTGCTGCTCCTACATATCGTGTAGCAAAACATCTTGCTACTCTGCTGATCCCTGCGGTAAGTCGGTGTGAACACCACATCAATAACTCGGCGGATTTCTATGTCGATTAGAGCGAGTGTGTTTGAAAGACTGTGATATTCTATTAGGTCTGATATTCTAGTACGTCAGGATCAGTAATGGGACTGAACAGCGTCAGGTCCTGACTGTGAAGGACATATAGATGCCACGTACTCGTGTGAGACAGCGTAATCGGCATCTCATAGAGTCTGAAAGTGGCCTCATTGTTGGTTCCCATTTGTCCGGCTGGTCGAATTGTGCAAATCCAGACTTGGAGGGGCATTCGGAGGCGACAGTGGTTCGATGTTGCACCGCATGGGAACCTGAGGGCAGGCATACTCGTCATCGAGGTTCCGGTCGACCACGCAGAACCACCAGAAGGGAGGTTGCCGTACTATGCACCAAGGACTTCTCATCTGCGCCTGCCATCCGAGAACAGGTAATGGACACCATGCAGCATTCTTTTTCATCCCGCTCCATTGGTCAGAGTCCAGATGGAGCCGGGCTAGGGAATTACCATCCCATGTGCACATCACTGTTAACACCATAACACAAATGTCTGCGCCTAGAGTGCTGCTGCGATCAGAAAACATGGAGTTCTGATGAATGGCATGGTACCGTGTTCAGTGATGGAACGTGGCTCTGAGCTACCCCGGATGGCCATCGTCGGCAAGCATAGTGTCGACCTGACGAGAAGTCCTATTCATTCAATATGTTGGAGAGGCACGGCGGTGTTACTCCTGGTATCATGGTGTGGGGACTAATGGAGTAAGATACGGGATCACTGCTGGTGCTGATAGAGAGAACTATGGTGGCACAACGGTACGTCACAGACATCGTGCGTCCTTATGTGTTACCTCTCGTGCAACTGTAACGTAGTACCACTTTTCAATAGGACAACACTCGCCCACACTCGGCACGTATCTATGTGTGATGCCGAGTTACTCCTGCGTCCAGCAAGAGCTTCAGATACGGGATCACTGCTGGTGCTGATAGAGAGAACTATGGTGGCACAACGGTACGTCACAGACATCGTGCGTCCTTATGTGTTACCTCTCGTGCAACTGTAACGTAGTACCACTTTTCAATAGGACAACACTCGCCCACACTCGGCACGTATCTCTGTGTGATGCCGAGTTACTCCTGCGTCCAGCAAGAGCTTCAGACCTGTCCCCTATAAAAGTTGTGTGAGTCTGGTTCGGACGTTCTCTTAGTGCCAGTGTCAGTACCCTGGATATCAAGTATCACTTACAACAGTGTCCGCCCCCGGTAGCTGAGTGGTCAGCGCGACGGAATATCATGCCTAACGGCCCGGGTTCTATTCCCGGCTGGGTCGGAGATTTTCTTCGCTCAGGGACTGGGTGTTGTGTTGTCCTTATCATCATCATTTCATCCCCATCTACACGCAAGTCAACTCGAAAGACTTGCACGAGGCGAACGGTCTACCCGACGGGAGGCCCTGGCCACACGGCAGTTCCATTTACTTAAAACAGTTGTGGGCCAGTTTGCCTCATAAGAGGAAGCAACAGCTTTTTGAGACCATTCCCAACTGAACCAATGCATGCGTTCAGGCCAGAGCGCGTGCAACGTTATACTAATTTATTGGTAATTTCAATTCCATTTTTTAATCACTACAACAACATCACGTAACCTCTCAACCCTTCACGTTTCATCTCGTTTCATCCTCCCCTTCTGGGTACCTCACTTTTTTTTATCAAGTTATGTGTTTATCAACCTTTCGTTCAGCTGAACTCCCAAATCCAAATAAACCAAATTTTCAGTTTTTTTCTAATTTTGTGATCAATGAGGGCTAGATTTCCCTGCGATATCAAACTGGAGTCAGGTTCGGTGGTCAGCTACAACCTAACCAAATTCTAGCTATATCTGTTTATTAACTTCATAGAAACTTGTAATTTGGCTAAAACAAAAATTGCGGAGTAAGTCCCGGGGTGCGGGTCTCTGTGCCAATTGAGATAAACTTGGATAAAAACTGATGACTGGGTAATAAAAACATTAGCGACATTCTTGTATTGTAGCCAAGCTACCCAGCACAATATTTAACTGAAATATTTCGAAAATTGGAACATAATGTTTAAAAGTACTGAAACTTCCTGGCAGATTAAAACTGTGCGCCCGACCGAGACTCGAACTCGGGACCTTTGCCTTTCACGGGCAAGCGCTCTACCGACTGAGCTACCCAAGCACGACTCACGCCCTGTCCTCACAGCTTTACTTCTACCAGTACCTCGCCTCCTACCTTCCAAACTTTACAGAAGCTCTCCTGCGAAGCTTGCAGAACTAGCACTCCTGAAAGAAAGGATATTGCGGAGACATGGCTTAGCCACAGCCTGGGGGATGTTTCCAGAATGAAATGCTTCTTACACAATAATACTTTCTTATCCTCGAAAGGGTGATTAATACTGTAACCTCGGAGAGTTCAATTACTGAAGCTGAGCTATCTAGGTACCTAGTAAATAGCGTGCTTTGTTATGAAGAATCAGATGTGGTTCTTCCTTGAAGTCCCAGGCTCTTCTCATTCTTCTTCTTCTTCGGATACTTCTTCTCAGAGTACTAAGTCCATATCTATGTCTGAGCTACTGTCATGATGTGATAAGTCTGAATCCGACTCTGAAGAATAACCAACTGGCTGTTTGAATTGTTTTCATCCTTTTTTTGGCACAGATGTAATGAAGTCTAGCTTACGTCATTGTGTTTTTATATCACGCTTCTTTCCTTCTTTGGCACGGCTTTCCCTCTCAGTAGTAAGCTTTTCTTTTCCCATATATTCCTCTTCCACTCGTTATTTTTTTAAGTGTCGACGTTATAAGCACAGATTTCAATGCTCAGTCAGAAAAGTTTTCCGTAAATATTTATTTTAGACAGCAGAGTTAAATCTTCAGGTGAGGTAATCTTACGCAATGTGTGCTGAATGTCATATTTTGTGGGGTTTATCACTGAAGAATTGTCGTCACATCGTTGGAGCTGCGGGGATTTACCCCAAAACACCTGCGGGGATTTGCTCTACTTCGGCGTTTTCTGACAAATGCGCCATTGTTGATTTTGGGGACCACTGGAACAATTATTTCCACTCGAAAGTGAAGCTTAAAAGCAGTACCGTCAAAGAGTAATTCGTTGATTCTTCCTTTCGAACCCTGCGTTGTACAGAGAGGTGGCGATTTGCACATATACAGATGGTACTAGTATCGCGTACGTAGGGTATAAAAGGGCAGTGCATTGGTGGAGCTGTCCTATGCACTCACGTGATTCATGTGAAAAGCTGTCCGACGTGATGGGAATTAACAGACTTTGAACGTGGAATGGTAGATGGAGCTAAACGTATGGGACATTCCATTTCGGAAATCGTTAGGGAATTCAATATTGCGACATTCACAGTGTTAAGAGCGTGCTAAGAATACCAAATTTCAGGCGTTACCTCTCGCTACGGACAACACGGTGGCTGACTGCCGTCACTTAACGACCGAAAGCAGCGGCGTTAACGTAAAATTTTCACTGCTAACAGCTAAGCAAAACTGCGTGAAATAACCCCATAGCCGTGCGGTTTAAGGCGCAATGTCACGGACTGCACGGCCGCTCTCTCCGGAGGTTCGACTCCTCCCTCGGACATGGGTGTGTGTGTGTGTGTTGTTCTTACAAGGGAACCTCCCCATCGCACCCCCCTCAGATTTAGTTATAAGTGGATAGGTCTTGTAAAACTGAACACAGATCAATCGAGAAAACAGGAAGAAGTTGTGTGGAACTATGAAAAAATAAGCAATACAAACTGAGTAGTCCATGTGTAACATAGGCAACAAAAAGGAATCAGCGAAGTTCGGGAGTGCCGTGGTCCTATGGTTAGCGTGAGCCACTGCGGAGCGAGAGGTCCTTGGTTCAAGCCTTCCCTTAGTTGAAAATTTTAACTTTTTCTTTCAGTTTATGTGATAAACGCTTATGTTTTCATCACGTTTTTGGGAGTGATTATCACATCCACAAGAAAACCTAAATCGGGCAAGGTAGAAGAATCTTTTTACCCATTCGCCAAGTGTACAAGTTAGGTGGGTCGACAACATATTCCTGTCATGTGACGCACAACCCATCACCAGTGTTGTATAGAATATATCAGACGTGTTTTCCTGTGGAGGAATTGGTTGACCTATGACCTTGCGATCAAATGTTTTCGGTTCCCATTGGAGAGGCACGTCCTTTCGTCTACTAATCGCACAGTTTTGCTGTGCGGTCGCAAAACACAGACACTAAACTTATTACAGTGAACAGAGACGTCAATGAACGAAGGGGCAGATCATAACTTTGCAAAAATAAAGAAAATAAACCTTTCACCCGAGGGAAGACTTGAACCAAGGACCTCTCATTCAGCAGCTGCTCACGCTAACCACGGGACCACGGCGCTCCTGAGCTCATATTCTCCTTGATGTTGCCTATCTTGCACATAGACTACTCAGTTTGTATATTTTGCTTATTTTTTCACAGTTCCACACAACTTCTTCCTGTTTTCTCAATTGATCTGTGTTCAGTTTATCAAGACCTATCCACTGTGCCAACTTATAACTAAATCTGAGGGGGGTGCGATGGGGAGGTTCCCTTGTGAGCACTATGGGAGTTAACATCTGAGGTCATCAGTCCCCTAGAACTTAGAACTACTTAAACCTAACTAACCTAAGAACATCACACACACACATCCATGCCCGAGGCAGGATTCGAACCTGCGACCGCAGCGGTCGTGCGGTTCCAGACTGTAGCGCCTAGAACCGCTCGGCCACCCCGGCCGGCAAAGCCGTTGTTGGCTACCTAGTGATGTGAGCTGTGTTTATATGGGATGTACTGAGTCCTCTGGATGGTCAGCTACTCGGAGACCAATTGCAGCCATTCACGTATGTCATGTTGCCGAAGAACGCTGGGATTTTTATGGATGACAATGCGCCATGCCACCGGGCCGCAAATGTTCGCGATTGGTTGCACATTTCGAACGAATGATTTGGCGACTCAGATCGCCCGACGTGAATCCCATCGAACATTTATGGGACATAATCGAGGGGTCAGTTCGTGCACACAACCCTGCACCGGCAACAGTTTCGCAATTATAGGCGGCTATAGAGGCAGTATGGCTCAATATTTCTGCAGGGGACTTCCAACCACTTGTTGAGTCTATGCCAAATTGAGTGGCCGCAACTCCGCCGGCGAAAGGAGGTCCAACACGGTATTAGGAGGTTTCGCTCGACTTTTTTCATATCAGTGTGCGTTGCATTCGAGTAAAACACCGGAAAAGTGACATGTAAGTGAAAAAAGCAGACTTTTCTTGTTTTCTTATCTCTGGGGGCAAGACAACCCTGATGCTCGCCCGGTTAGCCGTGCGGTCTAACGCACGGCTTTCCGGGTTGGGAAGGAGCGCCTCGTCCCAGGCACGAATCCACTTGTATCGAGGTCCGTTGAGCCGGCCAATCTGTGGATGGTTTTTAGGCGCTTTTCCATCTGCCTTGGCGAACGCGGGCTGGTTTCCCTTATTTCGCCTCAGCTACACTATGTCGGCGATTGCTGCGCAAACAAGTTCTCCACTTATGCCTACATCACCATTACTCTACCAAGCAAACATAGGGGTTACACTCGTCTGATGTGAGACGTTCCCTGGAGGGAGAGGGGGGGGCGCGCGTCCCCGGGGTCGAACCGCACAGTAAGCCTGAAAGAGTGGTTCGGTGTGGGGCGGCGGAGGGGTGAAGTGGACTGCGGTAGTCGTCGTGGGGCTGCGGCGGGGACGGAGCCTCTCCGTCGTTTCTAGGCCCCCGGTTAACATAGAATACAATACAATGCAAGACAAACCTGGCATCTGGTGGTCAACCCCCTGAATCGAAGGCAGTCAGTTAAGAAGCTCGGTGCGGGATTATCCCCTACCTACCCTAAAGTTGTTATTAATTTTAACAGTGATGTTTCCAGTGTGAAACAGTAGCACGTGACTCTGGAGGACTGGAATGCTGAGGTACTTACGGCGGCGAGCTGCTCGTCGTGTGACATCTCGCGGCCCACTTTGAGCGAGGCGGCCATCTCCATGTTCTCCTGGACGGTCATGTGCGGCTGCAGCAGGTCCTCCTGCATGATGTACGTGCTCAGCTTGTGGAACAGCTTCAACTGCCTAGGCTGGCCGTTCGTGTTGATCGTGCCCGTCACGCCCGCCGTCCTGAAAAGAGACCCATTCTGCTGACACCGAGCCTCGTCACGTTAAACACTAAAATGTTATAAGGAAGTGTCTACATACTCCAAAATCTATTTAGTTTTCTGCCGTCCTACCGGGTGGTTATAATTAAACTTCCCTTTTTAACACGTTACAACACGGAAACTAATTACCGTACGGGTACCAGACTTGGTAGAATTAATGTCTAGAGTGTGGGGTGCATGATTTCCACGCATCATACCCATTGTCCAATTATAACTACGGCCACAAGATGCTGTGATCAGTCATCGTGATTCATAGTCTCACACACGTGAGCAGTCGCAGTGCACTTGACGTGTCGACATGAACTTGGGCAAAAGGAGGAGTGCGGTACTGGTGAAGCTCTTTTATCAAAACAACAGTAATACTGCAGCTGCACTTCGAAAATATCGCCGACTGAAAGTACACTACTGGCCATTAAAATTGCTACACCAAGAAAAAATGCAAATGATAAACGGGTATTCAATGGACAAATATATTATACTATAACTGACATGTGATTACATTTTCACGCAATTTGGGTGCATAGATCCTGAGAAATCAGTACCCAGAACAACCACCTCTAGCGGTAATAACGGCCTTGATTCGCCTGGGCATTGAGTCAAACAGAGCTTGGATGGCGTGTACAGCTGCCCATGCAGCTTCAACACGATACCACAGTTCATCAAGAATAGTGACTGGCGTATTGTGACGAGGCAATTGCTCGGCCACCATTGACCAAACGTTTTCAGTTGGTGAGAGATTTGGAGAATGTGCTGGCCAGGGCAGCAATCGAACATTTCCTGTATCCTGAAAGGCCCGTACGGGACCTGCAACATGCGGTCGTGCATTATCCTGCTGAAATGTAGGGTTTCGCAGGGATCTAATGAAGGGTAGAACCACGACATCTGAAATGTAACGTCCACTGCTCAAAGTGCCGTCAATGCGAACAAGAGGTGACTGAGACGAGTAACCAATGGCACCCCATACCATCAGCCAGGTGATACGCCAGTATGGCAATGACAAATACACGCTTCCAATGTGCGTTCACCGCGATGTCGCCAAACACGGATGCGACCATCATGATGCTGTAAACAGAACCTGGATTCATCCGAAAAGATGACGTTTTGCCATTCGTTCACCCAGGTTCGTCATTGAGTACACCATCGCAGGCGCTCGTGTCTGCGATGCAGCGTCAAGGGTAACCGCTGCCATGGTCTCCGAGCTGATAGTCCATGCTGCTGCAAACGTCGTCGAACTGTTCGTGCAGATGGTTATTGTCTTGCAAACGTCCCCATCTGTTGATTCAGGGATCGAGACGTGGCTGCACAATCTGTTACAGCCATGGGGATAAGATGCTTGTCAACTCGACTGCTAGTGATACGAGGCCGTTGGGATCCAGCACGGCGTTCCGTATTACCCTCCTGAACCCACCGATTCCATATTCTGCTAACAGTCATTGGATCTCGACCAACGCGAGCTGCAATGTCGCGATAAACCGCAATCGAGATAGGCTACAATCCGACCTTTATCAAAGTCGGAAACGTGATGGTACCCATTTTTCCTCCTTACACGAGGCATCACAACAACGTTTTACCAGACAACGCCGGTGAACTACTGTTTGTGTATGGGAAATCGGTTGGAAACTTTCCTCATGTCAGCACGTTGTAGGTGTTGCCACCGGCGCCAACCTTGTGTGCATGCTCTGAGAAGCTAATCATTTGCATATCACAGCATCTTCTTCCTGTCGGTTAAATTTCGCGTCTGTAGCACGTCATCTTCGTGGTGTAGCAATTTTAATGGCCAGTGGTGTATTACGGAAAGGTACTCTTTCTTCACCTGCTGTGCGGATTGTGATGAAGTTCGAATCAACTGGAGAGCTGGGCTCGCTCCGGGAAGAGGCCGACGACCGGTTGCACCACAGGTGGTTGATGAAATCGCTGTTGCTATGGCAGACATCAAACTACCGATCGTCCGGCAGTGTGCGTGCTTTGTCACGAGAGTTGAACATCCCGCGGTCCACTGTACGGAAGGTGCTTTGAACCATTCTCGAACGGTATCCGTACAAGATCCATATCATACAGCAGCTTGCACCACAGGACGCCCAACGACGTGTTTGACTTCGCTCTCCACTTTCTCGCAAGGATTGAAGCTGACGAGGGCTGGCGCTGAACCATCCTATGGACAGACGAAGCTCATTTTTCTGTGACGGGTGAGGTGAATACACAGAACTGCCGAGTGTGGGGATCTTCACCTCCAGTCACTGTGCATGAAGTTCCTCTGTATGCTGAACGTGTCACCGCACTTTCGCGGCTACGTCCATCATTGGACCATTCTTTTTTGAACAGGTTGGGACTCAAGAAACAAAGACGTGCAGTGTGACAAGCTAGCATTACTGCGATGTGCATGCCATTCCCTCCCTACAGGAGAGAGACGCATTGAACTCAACTTTTCGTGCAAGATGGGGTTCCACAGCACGTCGCTCGTGAAGTTCACCTGCTCCTCTGAAATACATTTGGACACGATCGAATTATTAACCGATCGCTTTGTAAGTTATTGGTGGCTCCATAACGATGTGGGATGTGTTTACTTGGAACTGCATCGATCACTGACTCGAAATAGTTATGTACTTAGAGACTATTTTCAGCCCTCCAGTACGGAGCCGCGCTGCTGCTACGGTCGCAGGTTCGAATCCTGCCTCGGGCATGGGTGTGTGTGATGTCCTTAGGCTAGTTAGGTTTAAGTAGTTCTAAGTTCTAGGGGACTAATGACCACAGCAGTTGAGTCCCATAGTGCTCAGAGCCATTTGAACCATTTTTATTTTCAGCCATTTACGGACTTCATGTTCTCAAACAACGACGGAATTTTTGTGGATGACAATGTGCCATGTCGTCGGGCCAAAATTATTTGCGATTGGTGTCGAGGATATTCTGGAGAATTCAAGCGAATGATTAGGCCATCCAAATCGCCCGACATGAATCTCATCGAAAATTTGTGGGAGGTAATCGAGAGGCCAGTTCGTGCAAAAAAATACCGGCAGCACTTTGGCAATTATGGACGGCTATAGAGGCAACATGGCTCAATATTTCTGCAAGGGACTTCCAACGATTTGATGAGTCCACGCCACGTCGAGTTGCCGTGCTACGCCGGGCAAAAGGAGGTCCGACACGATATTAAGAAGTATCCCGTGACTTTTGCCACCTCAGTATATCTTTTGCGGCCAGTATCTATGCCGTTCAACTACTCTTCCAAGTTATTTCCCATCCCTGACTGAATCACTATGTTAATGGGAAAACAGTAAAGTTTGATTTCCTCTACCTGAATTTTAATTTCCTTTCGTAATATCTCTTTAATTTCCCCTACTGCTTGCTCTACGTGCAGGAATAGGCTACAACCCTGCCTCACTCCCTTCTCAGCTGCTGTATCCCTTCCATCCCCTTCGACTCTTATAATTACGATCTTGTCACTGAAGCGTACAAATTGTAGAAAATTTTGCCTCTGCTACCTCCAGAATTTCAGTGTAATCCAGTCATTGTTGTCGAACGCTTTGTCTAAATATACAAATGCTATAAACGTACGCTTGCCTTTCTTCAATCTACTTTCTGAGATAGGACGTGGAGTCAGTATAGCCTCACGTTTACCTAAATTTTTTTTCGGAACCCTAAAGTCGATTTCTATCACTATCCATTCTACTGTAAACAATTCGTCACTATCTTTCAATAACGACTTATTAAACTGATGGTTCTAATCACATCTGCTAGCACCTGCTTTCGTTGGAATGCCAACTAATAAATTCTTATTGAAGTATGACGGTATTTCATGTACCTGATATATTTTGCATACGAGCTGGAAGAGATTTTTGAGGCTGCCTCTCATAAAGATCGTAGTAATTCTGCGAGAATGTCGTTTACCTCCAGGGGACTTGTTTCGGTTTAGGTCTTTCCGAGAACTGTCAAATTCTTCTCACAGGCGTCCCCCATCGCCTGTATAATTTCGAACCTGACATGCTGTGCAGTGCTCTGAAAAGTATGGATGAAGACATAGACTGAGCCTGGCGAGTCCGTTCGAAGCCAACAGCTGCGTCTGCAGACGGCGGTGGGGAGAGAAACATGTGGCACTCAATGGGCTCCACGTCCTTGGCGAGAGGTTCTGCGAGGTCGGTGCATGCAGCCATTGCCAAGGCCGCGCTGCACCGCGTCCCCCCCCCCCCCCCCCCCCCCCCCAGAGCCTGTTGCCGAAGAGGACACGAGTGTATCTAATCCGCAGTCACCAGATTAGATTCAGTTTTCGTTCCATAGACCCAAAAAACGAGATGATTCTCGAGGGCGTGGAACATGTCAGAGTATGGTTCAAAAATGGCTCTGAGCACTATGGGACTTAACATCTATGGTCATCAGTCCCCTAGAACTTAGAACTACTTAAACCTAACTAACCTAAGGACACCACACACGTCCATGCCCGAGGTAGGATTCGAACCTGCGACCGTAGCGGTTGCGCGGTTCGAGACTGTAGCGCCTAGAACCGCTCGGCCACTCCTGATACTATGTATTGAATTATTGGTGGAAATAGAAATATATTACACGCAACAAATTCCATTAAGGAATAAATATACTGAGAAGCAGTGGTTAGAATACAAAGTTCCTTGAATAGATTTCTACATGACATTTTAGAATTTACACGACAAATGATTCTCATTAAACGCTTTCGCACACTAAAAACTTTTGCTCGGTTTGATGAGTTAACCCAGAATACGATCCCGCATGACATAATAGAATGAAAATAAGAAAAATATTCAAGTTTTTTTATATTTATATTTCCTACATCTGACATCACTCCCACTGCAAATACAGACTTGTTTAGCCGCTTAAGCAGTTATGTGGTATGTCCTTCCCAACTGAATTTGTTATCGAGTTGTAATCCCAGAAATTTAACACTACAACCTCTTCGATCTGCACATGCTGGAAGGAAATGTCTTACAGGTTCGGGACTGCAAATAGTGGGTCGTTTCAAAGTTTAATGACAGTGAATTAGCTTTAAACCATTTATTAATGTCAGTGAAAATTTGATTAGCAGCTATTTCTAAATCTGTATTTGACTTGCTACGTACTGCAATGTTTGTATCATCTGCAAACAAAACAAACTTAGCATCTGGCAATGTAACAGACGAGACGTCATTAATGTACACAAGAAAAAGCAATGGACCCAAGATAGAACCTTGAGGAACACCACATGTAATTAATTCCCACTCAGATGAAGACTGACCAGTTCAGATGGAACGAGTTTCTTCACTCGTAACTTCTGGAAGCAGTGAAAATCAAACTTGCAAAAAAGAAAACAAAGCAGATGTAGCACTTTATTTCTGTAAAGTTAAATACACTGCCTGACGAAAAAAGTTAAATATCCAGAAGACGTGGTCGGATGCCAATGTAACTTGTACACGTAGTACCATCAGGGGTATCTAAATGACAAGAGTTGCAAGTTTCTGTTACAGGTGGAACGGTCTCCAGAATGCACAAGTGATGTGCGTGTAGGCGCGGTAGGGTACGTAAGGGACGTGAACATAGTCAGATGTTGAGTGATCATTGTGAAGGAGACGGATACGCCGAGTACTCACGTGATACACCGTTATGGGTACCTGACAGTTTGGAAGGGGCACCATTATGGGTTTTCATTTCGCTAACTAGTCGAACAGAGCAACATACAGATTTGTGAAGCATTCGGATGTGACAGTGGCCCGATGTAAGACTGCATGGAAAGTGAGTGCAGGAATACTAGTTGCAAAGGTTTCGATCGATCAAGTCTGGGCAGTAAAACGGAGAATCTCTGCATTATGCAGCGAGCACATCATAACCCCCCCCCCCCCCACACACACACACACAAACACACACACATCAATTACCGTCCCTTGCGCAGGCAACCACTAACACCGCAACGCAAACGACTGTGTTTTGTTTGGAGTGGTCCCGTTACAGGGAAACATGGAAAGCTGACGAGTGGCATCGCACTGTGTTCAGCGATGAGTCACGGTTCTGCGCTCTGCCGGATAACAATCGTCGGTGAGTGTCTTGGTATGGGAGGGTTTTGGTTACGACTTCAGAGCATGGCTAGTAGCGACATGAGCAACTCTGATTGCATACCGGCACGTCGCAGACATCTCGCGACAGTTTGGTGTTACCGTTTTTCAACTGGTCGATGCTCGCTTACACGTGGGACGCGTGTCTATGAACTGTCTGCCTGACGATGAGGTATTCCGGTGACCACCGAATTCGGCACACGTCTTCCCGAAAGAACAAGCGTTGTGGCTACTCGGACGTCAACCTCGCCAGTATCCAAAATATCAGCGACCAGTTACAACAGTTGTGGGGGGAGATTGTCGTGTTTGGTATAATTCACATCATTGAGAGATGAAGGCTAGATTAAAAGCAGACTAAAATATTGCATGAGTCGACCAGTATTCGATCTCGCCACTTTTCGTTGTCCAGGCATACTTTTCGTCACTAGACTACCAGTCCCATAAGTTAGTAATTAAATTGATATACACTGCCCAGTGACATTATTCATTGTTCATTACTAGATATGCATTCTGTTAGTAAATGGTTGAGTGGACTTTCAGACCATGATGCTCAAATTTCAACACAAAAAGGCTCTTGTACTCAAACAAATGTCACATATAATTACAAACCATGTAGGAAAGTTAATCCAACAGAAACAGAGGATTTTTTAAAACTCGTCAAGGAACAACAGTGGCAAGATGTTTATAGTGCCAATAACATAGATGACAAATATAATGCTTTGCTTAACACATTTCTCATGCTCTTTCAGAGCTGCTTTCCATTAGAACGTCCTAAACGGGGTACTAGCAGTAAAAGTCAACCTGGGTGGATGACTAGTGGGATAAGGATATCATGTAGAACAGAGCGAAAATTGTATCAAAATGTTAGAAATAGTCACATTCAAGCTACAATTGCCCACTACAAGCAGTGTATTGTAAAGTGCTTGAAAATGTTATGAGGAAGGCAAAGAGTACGTGGTGCGCAAATAGAATAGCTAATTCACAGGATAAAATTAAAACCATATGGTCAGTTGTGAAGGAAGTGTCTGGTCAGCAGCGCGAGGTCGAAGATATAAATTCAGTTCACAGTAAAATATTTCTGTTACTGATAAATCAGATATACATACAGTAGTTAACAATCATTTTCTGACCATTGCTGGTGCTTGAAAATGTTATGAGGAAGGCAAAGAGTACGTGGTGTGCAAATAGAATAGCTAATTCACAGGATAAAATTAAAACCATATGATCACTTGTGAAGGAATTGTCTGGTCAGCAGTGCGAGGTCGAAGATATAAATTCAGTTCACAGTAAAATATTTCTGTTACTGATAAATCAGATATATGTACAGTATTTAACAATCATTTTCTGACCATTGCCGGTGAATTAAATAAAAATTGATGTCTGAAATAATCCTCTGTGATACAGGCGAGCATGGGATAGAGTCAGTAATTAAATCACTGAAGACCAAGGATCTGATGGATATGATGGAGTGCCTAGCAGAATATTAAGGTACTGTGCTGCACATGTTAGCCCTGTACTTAGCCATATTTGTAATTTTTCCTCTAGGAATGGTCACTTTCCTTAACGATTAAAGTACTGAGTAGCAAAGCTGCTTTATAAAAAAGGAGAAAGGGATAATGTAGACAATTTTAAATGTATTTCCGTGCCGTCATTGTTTGCTGAAGCTATTGAAAAGGTTGTGTGTGTAAGGATAATTGATCATTTTGTGTCACATAAATTGCTCTCAAATGTAGTTCGGCTTTAGAAGTCGTCAGCAACTGGAAATGCTATATTCTTGCTATATTCTTTTTTCTCTGTGAGGTACTGAATGGGTTAAACAAAAGGTTTCGAACGCTTGGCATATTTTTTGATTTAACTAAGGCATTTGATTGTGTCGATCACAAAGTATTGCTCCAGAAGTTGGACCATTACGGAATATGAGGAATAGCTCACAATTGGTTCACCTCTTACTTTAGAAACAGACAGCAAAAGTCATTATTCACAGTGCTGAGAATGGCTGTGATGTCGGGTCTGAGTGAGGTACTGTGAAGTGGAGGGTGCCCCAGGGATCAGTGTTGGGGCCACTCCTGTTCTTTATTTATATAAATGGTATGCCCTCTAGTATTATGGGGAACTCTAAAATATTTCTGTTTGCTGATGACACTAGCTTGGTGGTAAAGGATGTTGGATATAACATTGGCTCGGTTTCAAATAGTGCAGTTCATGACATAAGTTCATTGCTTGTAGAAAATAAACTAAAGCAAGATCACAGTAAGTCTCCGTTTTTACAGTTTCTGACACACAATTCAACGAAACCCGACGTTTTAATTTCACAAATTGGACATATGATTAGTGAAACTGAACAGTTCAAATTTCTAGGTATTCAGATAGATAGTATACTGTCGTGGAAAGCCCACGTTCAGGATCTTGTTCAAAGACTTAATGCTGGCATTTTTACTATTCTAGCGGTATCTGAAGTAAGTGATCGTTCGACAAGGAAATTAGTCTACTTTACTGTCATTCGCTTATGAAGTTTGGTATTATCTCTGCAGGGTAAATCTTCCCATTCCAAATGGATATTTTTGGCTCAGAAACGGGCGGTTCGGGCAATAAGTGGTGTAAGCTCGCGAGCCTCTTGTCGACACCTGTTCACTAGCCTGGGTATTTTGACACTGGTCTCTCAATACATATATTCTTTACTGTCATTTATTGTTAACAATATCCCAGCTTATTCTCAAGAATAAGCAGCTTTCACTCAGTTAATACTCGGCAGAAATCCAACTTGCATTTGAATTGGACTTCCTTAACTCTTGTGCAGAAAGGAGTGCAGTATTCTGCTGCATCCATTTTCAATTAGCTACCAAAAGAATTCAAAAATCTTAGCAGTAATCCACGCGCTTTCAAATCGAAACTGAAGAGTTTTCTCATAGGTCACTCCTTTTATTCTGCTGAGGACTACTTTGAAAAATCAAGCTGATTCTTATGTTATATTGTTGACTGCGTTTACTTAAACTTATGGCTTGACTTTTTTGGATTCATAAATACTTTATTTTTATCTGTTATTACTTTTATCTTGTAATTTCATATACTGACTCTTTGGATGAACTTGGAGATTTTCTCCTCAGTTTGGTCCTACGGAACTTGACGTGTAAACAAATAAATAAAAATTAATGTGACGACCTGTCAAAAGCCTGAATAACCATTTTTTGCAGAGCGACCGTTGCGAGACGTGCAGGAAGAGATTCAGTGAGGTGGTGGAAGACATGTGGTTCCGAATTCATGTAAACTGAAAGACCCCTTTCCACAAAAGGATTATTGGGATAGGGCTGTTGTTGTTGTTGTTGTTGTGGTCTTCAGTCCAGAGACTGTTCGATACAGCTCTCCATGCTACGCTATCCTGTGCAAGCTTCTTCATCTCCCGGTACCTACTGCAACCTATATCCTTCTGAATCTGTTTAGTGTATTCATCATGTGGTCTCCCTCTACGATTTTTACCCTCCACGCTGCCCTCCAATACTAAATTGGTGATCCCTTGATGCCTCAGAATATGTCCTATCAACCGACCCCTTCTTCTAATCAAGTTGTGCCACAATTTTCTCTTCTCCCCAATTCTATTCAATACCTCCTCATTAGTTATGTGATCTACCCATCTAATCTTCAGCATTCTTCTGTAGCACCACATTTCTAAAGCTTCTGTTCTTTTCTTGCCTAGACTATTTATCGTCCACGTTTCACTTCCATACATGGATACACTCCATACAAATATTTTCAGAAACGACTTCCTCACATTTAAATCTAGACTCGATGTTAACAGATTTCTCCTCTTCAGAAACGCTTTCCTTACCATTGCCAGTCTACATTTTATATCCTCTCTACTTCGTCCATCATCAGTTATTTTGCTCCCCAAATAGCAAAACACATTTACTACTTTAAGCGTCTCATTTCCTAATCTAATTCCCTCAGCATCACCCGACTTAATTCGACTACATTCCATTATGCTCGTAGGGTAGAGACACACAAGTCGTGAAAGTGGTGTCCAGCTGAAAGACTAGCACCAAGAGGTTTGAGCCACACGAAATCATTACTGTTTTTAACTAACTGTGTTTCTAGTCCGATTCTGTAGCCGGGCCGCGCGGGATTAGCCAAGCGGTCTTAGGCGCTGCAGTCATGGACTGTGCGGCTGGTCCCGGTGGAGGTTCGAGTCCTCCCTCGGGCATGGGTGTGTGTGTTTGTCCTTAGGGTAATTTAGGTTAAGTAGTGTGTAAGCCTAGGGACTGATGACCTTAGCAGTTAAGTCCCATAAATTTTACATACATTTGAACATTCTGTAGCCGGGTGATCATGGCGACAGGCCCTCATGCAGGGGACCCGGTTCGATTGCAATGATGTTAGGGATTTTTCCGTGGTGGAGTGGCTGGACTGAGGTGCAGTTAGCCACGTGAAGCTGATTGGGGAACTACCTGACTGAGAGGTAGCGACTCCAGGGTCTAATAGTCGACAGCGGCGGGGAGTACAGTGTGCTGAGCTCATGACCCTCCATACCACATACGCTGATAAATGGCTAATGCTGACTCGGTTGTCGGTCTTAAGTGGCTGATCGTGGGGTTTCGTTTCGTTTTTCGTGTCCCATACTCCAATCGGGAAAGACGGAATCCTTATAAGATCACTTTGTTGTCCTACTGTTAAAAATCCTTTTTCTCAGGAATGGGTAGATGTATCAGGTTGACATTTATCCAAGGTTTACAGTTCTTTGTAGGTGCAAAAAAAAATTAATCTTTGAAGTCAAAGATACAGTCATTTATGTTGCATATTTTATGTTCGCAAACTCACTCATCAAAACTTAGAGGGTGCTTCCTTTTGGCGAAGAACCATGAAATTTGGTGAGAAGCAAGATTACACAATACAACTATAGAGAAGAAATCCGAAAATAATTAATCAAACGAAGAAAAATTTTATTGTCATTTGTAATGAAACTGTCTGTCTGTCCGTCCGACTGTTAAGTTCACTTTTTCTCAGGAACGGACGAGTGTATCAAGTTGAAATGTATGTCATATGCTAAGATCTACAGTCCCTTGGCAATGTAGTAAATATAAGATTTTACGAGGTGCGACAATAAAGTAATGAGACTGATGTGAAAAAAATGTTGCTTACCGTTTTAGACAAGTTTAGTGTTGTCTCCTTCAAAATAGTTCCCTTCTGATTGCACACACTTTTTCTAGCGCTTCTGCCAGTGATGGTAACATTTCTGGAACTCATCTTCTGTAATATCCTCCAAGACCCTCGTCACAGCTTTTTGGACATCTTGTGTTGTTTGAAAATGGTGTTCCTTGACCGCCGTTTTGACTCTTGGAAATAGAAAAAAGTCGCATGGAGCGATATCTGCTGAATAAGATGGCTGTGGTAGTACTGAAATTTGTTTTGATGTTAAAAATTGCTGGCGAACTGTGCAGTTCCATGGATGAATACCGACGTCATTTTCTACAACGATGGCGCCGCCCCCTGTCCCCCACTATCATGGGGACGTTACCACATTTCTCCATGAGACTTTCCCTGAGCTTTGGATCGGAGAGGGGAGGTGGGGTCCCATTGCCTGACCTTCTAGGTCTCCCGATCTGACTCCGCTGGATTTTAGAGCATGGGGGTTTATCGAAACAGTACTCCACTTCCCGCAACATGTTCATAATCATGACACGTGTTATGGTCTCTACTGCAAGGCAGACCAATTGTCTCAAATCTACCATATCTCAAACCCGTATGGGATGGCTCATTATCTTGATGCAGAATTCAATTATCAGCAATGTTGGCACGAACACGAAGAACTCTTTTATGAAGTCTTTCTAAAATTTCTTTGTAGTAATATTGGTTAACTGTTTGTCCAGGAGGCACTCACTCTTTATGAACAATTCCCTTGGAATCAAAGAAGCACACAAGCATACATTTCACTTTTGACTTTGACATGCGAGCTTTTTTTGGTCTGGGTGATCCCTTTGAGCACCATTGAGAAATTTGGCATTTGTCTCTGGATCGTACTGAACAAACCAACTTTCATCACCAGTGATAACACGGCTCAACAATTCTGCATTGATTTCCGTTTGCTCTAACAGATCGGCTGCGACATTTTTCCGTGTTTCTCGTTGTTGTGGTGTGAGATTTTTGGGGACCATTTTTGCACAAATATTTCTCATGCCAAGATCTTCAGTTATTATTAGACGAACAGTTTCTCAATTGATGTTCAGTTCTTCTGCAATCATTTTCACGGATAATCTTCGATCATATCGGACGAGTTCACGCACCCTGGCCAAGTTGACATCCGTCCGTGAGGTTGATGGTGGTCCACTGCGGTCTTCATCTTCAACATTCGTTCTGCCTTCACTAAACATTTTATGCCAATGAAAATCTTGACATAATCTCCTCTCCAAAAGCCTTCTGAAGCTTACCGTAAGTTGTCGTCGCGTTTTCACCCAATTTAACGCAAATAGAAATGGCATACCGTTGCGCAATATTATGCGGTTCCATTTCCGTGACAAGAGACACAAACACGTGTTAACTTATTACAGCACAACTCAAGACTGAGCAGTTGCATCGATGTGCCGCTTGGACTAGAAGCGGCTTATAGACCAAGGTCAAAGATATTGTGCCTACGCAAGTCTGCAGGGTTGCCACATCTTGCAAAGAAAATCAGTCTCATTACTTTATTGTCGCACCTCGTATGTTGTCCATGCGTGTGCGTGTGTGAATTCCTATGGGACCAAACTGCTGAAGTCATCGGTCCCTAGACTTACACACTACTTAAACTAACTTATGCTAAGAACAACACACTAACCCATGCCCGAGGGAGGATTTGAACTTCCTGCGGGAGCGGCCGCGCAGTCCGTGACATGGCGGCTCAAACAGCGTGGCCACTCCGCGTGGGTTTATGTCAGTGCAATCAAAAGATACGACTATGTGTGTGTCACATATTTTGATACTCGTAAACTTATTCATCAAAACCCGTAGGGTACTTACTGTTGCGAAGGATCATGAAATCTGGCAAGGAGCAAGTTATCACAGTAAATGTAAAGGAATAAACTCTGAAACTGTTACTTTGCTATTGTCCGCCACCAGTAGCTGAATGGACGGCTCAGTGTGTTCGGTCAGAGGGCTAGCCGCCCCCTGTAATAAAAAAACTGAGTTAATGGGTCAACGATGAACTTGAACTAGCGTCATGGGACGTCCGCCCAGAAGAAATACGACGAACATTAACGAACAAAATGTGATCAACCAAAATAAATAAATAAATAAATGGTCAGCGTGACGGATTGTCAATCCTCTGGGCCCGGGTTCGATTCCCGGCTGAGTCGGGGTATTTTCTCCGCCCAGGGACTGGGTGGTGTGATGTCTTCCTCATCATCCTATCATCCTCATCGACTGCAGGTCGCCGAAGTGGCGTCACATTGAAAGACCGGCACCCGGCGAACAGCCTGGTCGACGGGGGGGGACCCTAGCCTTACGATTAAATAAGTAAATTTTCATATTATGTCACACAAAAAGTATTTATTTTATCATTTCTTACGCGGCTTCAAAATCTGAAACATTCTCGATAGGCTTAGAATTTCCAGGACAGGCGTTTTGCCAGTATCAGTATCGATAACAGGCAAAAGTTGTCTAAATTCTCGACTACCTGGATGGTCGAACTGTCTACATGCATAATTAAGTTTGTACGTAAGCTTCAGAGCGCCTGTGCATCGTAAGCCGCCTCTTCCCCCCCCCCCCCGCCCCCGCTGCTTGGTGCTGCTCAGCTGACTCAGCCACGAGAGCGGCCGTAGCTCCCCAGCCGGCTGTCGCGCCTGCCGCAACGCTTTCCCCTCGCAGTCTCGTGACCGGTCACGAGTCGACTGCACCTACCTGTTTGCTTCACCGGACAGGTTCCTACAGCTAGCCGTCCGTGCAGCTCTGCTATACACGGAAAAAAGAAAAGAGCGCGAGAGCGGAGCAACAAGTCTCATAGTTCGCGTGTCGCTAATCAGACACTGCTGAAACTCTGGAAATTTGTTTGAAACACAGGCTCGAAGAAGGTCATGCTGTCGTAACTTTCGACACAGAAACGTCTTATGTCATGAGTTGCCTTTGGTAATTGTAAAGATACCACCCTATGGGTCTACAAATTTATAGTTTGTTTTGGACATGTTATAGCTAATTTATTGTCTGTATTACACATAGTTCATTAAAGCCTCATTATGTTCACTACTGGTCATTAAAAATGCTACACCAAGAAGAAATGCAGATGATAAACGGGTATTCATTGGACAAATGTATTATAATAGAACTGATATCTGATTACATTTCCACGCAATTTGGGTGCATAGATCCTGAGAAATTAGTAGCCAGAACAACCACCTCTGGCCTGTGACTGGCGTATTGCGACGAGACAGTTGCTCGGCCACCACTGACCAGACGTTTTCAGTTGGTGAGAGACCTGGAGAATGTGCTGGCCAGGGCAGCAGTCGAACATTTTCTGTATCCAGAAAGGCCCGTACAGGACCTGCAACATGCGATCGGGCATTATTCTGCTGAAATTTAGGGTTTCGCAGGGATCGAATGAAGGGTAGAGCTATGGGTCGTAACACATCTGAAATGTAACGTCCACTGTTCAAAGTGCCGTCAATGCGAACAAGAGCTGACCGAGACGTGTAACCAATGGCACCCCATACCATCATGCCGGGTGATACGCCAGTAAGGCGATGACGAATACACGCTTCCAATGTGCGTTCACAGCGATGTCGCCAAACACGGATGCGACCAACATAATGTTGTAAACAGGACCTGGATTCATCCGAAAAAAAAAGGCGTTTTGCCATTCGTGCACCCAGGTTCGTCGTTGGGTACACCATCGCAGGCGCTCCTGTCTGTGAGGCAGCATCAAGGGTAACTGCAGCCATGGTCTCCGAGCTGATAGTCCATGCTGCTGCAGACGTCGTCGAAATGTTCGTGCAGATGGTTGTTGTCGTGCAAACGTCCCCATCTGTTGACTCAGGGATCGAGACGTGGCTGCACGATCTGTTACAGACATGCGGATAACGTGCCTGTCATCTCGACTGCTAGTGATACGAGGCCTTTGGGATCCAGCACGGCATTCCGTATTACCCTTCTGAACCCACCGATTCCATATTATGCTAACAGTCATTGGATCTCGACCAGCGCGAGCAGCAATGTCGCGATATGATAAACCGCAATCGCGATAGGCTACAACCCGACCTTAATCAAAGTCGGAAACGTGATGGTACGCATTTCTCCTCCTTACACGAGGCATCACAACAACGTTTCACCAGGCAACGCCGGTCAATTGCTGTTTGTGAATGAGAAATCGGCTGGAAACTTTCCTCATGTCAGCACGATGTAGGTGTCGCCACCGGCGCCAACCTTGTGTGCATGCTCTGAGAAGCTAATCATTTGCATATCACAGCATCTTCTTCCTGTCGGTTAAATTTCGCGTCTTTAGCACGTCATCTTCGTGGTGTAGCAATTTTATTGGCCAGTAGTGTATGTTGATACATTCGCAAAGAAATACCATTTCCGCAGCTCGTGGTCGTGCGGTAGCGTTCTCGCTTCCCGCACCCGGGTTCCCGGGTTCGATTCCCGGCGGTGTTAGGGATTTTCTCTGCCTCGTGATGACTGGATGTTGTGTGATGTCCTTAGGTTAGTTAGGTTTAAGTAGTTCTAAGTTCTAGGGGGCTGATGACCATAGATGTTAAGTCCCATAGTGCTCACAGCCATTTTGAACCAGAAATGCCTTGTGTGGACAAAGAAAATACTTCTGTATGAACCCAACATTTCAGTCAACAGTGTTTTTCAATCTACCTAAACATAAAGGGTGTCCTGGACAGAGGTATACGCAGACAAATCCCTACAACGAAAGAACTCGACATTTTATGTTGTTGGGTAAATACGCGTTAGATAGAGTCAGTCTCTAAGATGTTATCCTCACAATTTTATGAACTGCGCTGGGTCACATGGTGCATGCACACCAGTAACAGGGCACACTTGTCTCGACATGTTGGCTAACTGTGCAGTTCCATAGATGCATACCGACGTGATTCTCCACAACGATGGCGCCGCCCTCTGTCCACCACTATCATGGGGACATTACCACAGTTCTCGATGACACTTTCCCTGAGCTTTGGACCGGAAAGGGGAGGTGGGGTTCCATTGCCTGGCCTTCTAGGTCTCCCTATCTGACTCCGCTGGATTTCAGAGCATGGGGGTTTATTACAGAAAAAGGGTTTGAGATATGGTAGATATGAGAAAATGTGTCTGCGCTGCAGTAGAGACCATAACACGTGTCACGCTTATGAACATGTTGCGAGAAGCGGAGTACTGTTTCGATATCTGTTGAGCTACAAACGGTGCCCACACTGATCTGTACCAACAGGCATAAAAATGTTTGTTCTCCTGTGTATAATGTTGGCAAGCCTTAATAGGTACTGAAATATAAGCAAATCTTTTCGTGTAGTTGTAGCTCGGACACCCTGTATTTTAAAGTCCCACGCCGTGGCTCTCATCTGCATGTGAAGGCTAATCTTAGGAACTGCTGTATGGATTTCAATACGCTTTTCATTAATAGATAGACTGGTTCAGTAGGAAGATTTGTGTGTGTCATTTGTAAATATCACTATAAACGGTGTTCCATGAGAAATGCTCAATGAGATATGAAAAGACGATCATTCAAAGCAAAACCAGCTAATAAACGAGAGCTCTAAATGCATTCCTGTCGTTAAATATAACCTCTATCCACACTAACTCACAAGAACTATCTACTTCAATTTCGCTACAAGATAAACCACTTCTAACAGTATCAAACACGCCACCGCCAACTATTTAATCTATCCTTTCTGAACACGGTCAGGTCTTCGTAAAAACTTCGGCTCAACTTATCTCCGACTTCAGTCATCTTTAAGTACCTTCAACGCTTCGTGTTTCAGTGCTCTCTATTAGCACCTGGTTCTTTGGATCTGTTCCAACACAGCTCCGACAATTTACTACCGATGGTTTCCTAAGTCAATGCTTCTCCTGTATTTGGCCTGCAGCCTTTGAGACTCAGACCCTTTTTGATCTTTCCCGAGACACTCTTACCTACGTAATCACACACACACACACACTCACACACACACACACACACACACACAAAAGACGCGGTCCATTCTTCACAGCTGTGTGTAGCGCCCCCCCCCCCCCCCCCCAGCCCTGACCTTCTAAGCGGGACCTACTAATTATAGACATAGATATTCATTTAGAGGGTATGGTGAGTGAGTTTGCGAGAGCCAAAATAAGTGACATAAATGACCGCTTCTTTTGACTGCATTGCCTTCGAAGCTTAAATTTTTACAGCACAAAGAGACTGCAGAATATAGTATTTGACATAAATTTCAACTTGATACCCCTATCTGTCTTAACAGGTGGACAACACAGTAATCTTATAAGGGTTCCGTTTTTACGGATTCAGCCAAGGAACCCTAAAAACGAGCAAGAAAACTGCTTCAGTTGCTACCACTGCTCTCTGATGATATCATACAGCCGTCGTATTGATCAAACGAATAGGCCACTGAGTTTTACTCGCATTTCTGTAACCGGGAGTTGTAGTTAAAACCTAGTTACGAATAATACTCAGATGCACCGGCTGCAACCTGAATACTATACAATTGAGAGCAATAGGTATTAATTTGGCGTCCCTTCTGTTCAGTACCTGTCGTACTTATTTTTAATATATTTTTGACAAATGGCAGCATCGGTAATAAAGACTGAAATCTTTTATTTTACAGATCGAACCTTGTACCTCCATATCATAATAGTTTGTACTGAAGGTGGTCACACAGTGACCAAAATCGATCTGTAAAATAAAGGATTTTAATCTTTACGACCGATGCTGCCATTTATCCAAAATATACGGGCGTGGTGCACAGCGTTTTCAATGGAATTAGACATCAAGTAATTATTTTTGTTTGTCTGTCTTAAGCGTATTGCAGACTGAAAAGTTCATTCGGGAGGTGAAATTCAACAGCGGCCGTTGACCCCACTACATTTCGCAACGCTCGAAACATCGCGTCCGGAATGATGAACCAGCCCGCTACGCACTGGAGCAGAGGTCAACAAGCAACACGTGTCGAAGAGAGGGGACACTGAACATCGCGAGTTCGGCATACGAAGAGAATCTCCTGTCACTCGTCCCGTCGTCTCAAGTTTCAAATCTCTGTAAGCTAATTCTCTTATCAGTAATGCGTTGAAGTAGGTTCTGCAGGAAAGGTTATAACGTCTTTCTTCTTAGGGTCATAGAAAACAGAGGTGACAGAAGTCATGGGATATCTCCTAATATCGTGTCAGACCTCTTTTTGCCCCGCGTGTGGCAGCAGATCGATGTGGCATGAACTCAGCAAGTCAGTGGAAGTCCCCTGCCGAAATATTGAGCCTTATTGTCTCTAAAGCCTTCCGTTATTGCGAATGTGTAGCCAGTGAAGGATTTTGTGCACAAACAGACCTCTCGATTATGTCACATATTTGTTGGATGAGATTCATGTCGGGTGATAAATCATTTGTTCCAAATGTTCAAAATGTTCTTCAGACCAATCGCGAACAATTGTGACCCAGTGACATGGCGCATTGTCCGACATAAAAATTCCATCGTTGTCCAACAAAATGAAGTCCATGAATGGCTACAAGTGTCTCCAAGTAGCCGAAAGTAACCATTTCCAATCAACGATCCATGTAAACACAGCTCACAAAAATCAAATGGTTCAAATGGCTCTAAGCACTATGGGACTTAACTTCTGAGGTCATCAGTCCCCTAGACTTAGAACTACTTCAACCTAACTAACCTAAGGACATCACACACATCCCTGCCCGAGGCTGGATTCGAACCTGCGACCGTAGTAGCAGCGCGGTTCCGGACTGAAACGCCTAGAACCGCTCGACCTCAGCGGCCGGCAAACACAGCCCACACTATTATGGAGCCACCACCATTTTCCACAGTGCCTTGTTGACAACTTGGGTCCACGGCTTCGTAAGATCAGCAGCACACTTGAACTCTACTATCAGCTCTTCCCAACTGAAATCGGGACTCATCTGACCACGCTATCTATGATTTTTCAGTCGTCTAGGGTGCAACCGATATGGTCATGAGCCCAGGAGTTGCGCAGCAGACGATGGCGTGCTGTTAGCAAAGGTATTCGCGTCGTTTGTTTGCGGTCATAGCGCATAGCCAGTTAACGCCATATTTCGTCGCACTGTCCTGACGAACACGTTCTTCGTACGTTCCAAAAAAAAAAATGTGTGGAATCTTATGGGACTTAACTGCTAAGGTCATCAGTCCCTAGCCGACCGCTGTGACCGTGCGGTTCTAGGTGCTTCAGTCTGGAACCGCGTGAGCGTTACGGTAGCAGGTTCGAATCCTGCCTCGGGCATGGATGTGTCTGATGTCCTTAGGTTAGGTAGGTTTACGTAGTTCTAAGTTCTAGGGGACTGATGACCACAGATGTTAAGTCCCATAGTGCTCAGAGACATTTGAACCATTTTTGTCATCAGTCCCTAAACTTACACACTACTTAACCCAAATTATCCTATGGACAAACACACACACCCATGTCCGAGGGAGGACTCGAACCTCCGCCGGGATCAGCCGCACAGTACGTGACTGCTCGGCTAACGTACGTTCCACATTGATTTCTGAGGTTATTTCACACAGTGTTGCTTGTCTGTTAGCACTGACAACTCTAGGTAAACGCCGCTCTGTCGGTCGTTACGTGAAGGCCGTCGATCACTGCGTTGACAGTGGTGAGAGGTAATGCCCGAAATTTGGTATTCTCGGCAGACTCTTGACACTTTGGATTTCGGATCCCAAACAATTTTCGAAATGGAATGTCCAATGCGTCTAGCCAACTACCATTCCTCGTTCAAAGTGTATTAATTCCCCTCGTGCGCCCATGATCAAGTCGGAAACCATTTCACATGAATCTCCGAGTACAAATGACAGCTCCGCCAATGTACTGCCCTTTTACACCCTGTGTAGGCGATACTAACCTCGTGTATGTGCATATCGGTATCCCATGACTTTTGTCATCTCAGTGTTGATCACTGAAATACGGCCATCGTCCACTACCTGATCAAATGTATCCGTATGTCTTACGCGGTATTTACTACTAGCTACCGCGAGAGGCGCTGGCGGCAGTAGAAAAAGAGGCTGTGAGAATTGTGTTGTCAGTAAAGAAGCAGTATCTGCGTTGTCAATAGAGAAGTACTAACAGCTCTATGTGTCGGCTAGGAGAGCTCTGTGACGCTGAACGTGGACTAGTCATTGGATGTAAACTGAGTAAAAAGTTCGTCTTGGACATTTCTACCATTCTAAAGCTGTCCACGTCGAGCGTAGGTGACGTGATAGTGAAGTGGAAACGCGAAGAACAACCATAGCTAAACCATTAGGAGGCAGACCGCATGTACGAGGGTAATCCCAAAAGTAAGATCTCCTATTTTTTATAAGTACATAGACCTGTTTATTTCTACAAAGATTTACATCAGTTTACAGCTTGAACATTTAGCTATTTTTCGACATAATCACCATTTCTGTCGATGCATTTTTGTGGACGCTGTGGCAGTTTTTGTATGCCCATGTCATACCAGCTCGCAGCCACCTCCGCGGCTTCGGCGAAGATGGATGCCGCCACTGCCGTGATTGTTGCTTGGTCTCAGGTGTGAAGTGGTACGCCCAGGTTTCGTCACCCGTGACAATTGAGTCCAGAAAGTTGTCCTGATCGGCTGCAAGGCGGTGAAGAAATGCGCGGGAAGCATCAACTCGTTGGCGCATGTGGTCCTCAGTCAGCATGCGTGGCACCCATCTTGTGCACAACTTCCGGTAGTTCAATGTTTCCGTTAAAATTCTGTGAGCGGTGCTACGGGAAACGTCAGGAACCAACGTGCACACATCAACCAGGGTGATCCGCCGATCTTCACGCATGCTTTGCTCAACCTTCAACGCTGTCTCCTCAGAAATTGATGGTCTCCCGCTCCTTTTTTCGTCGTGAATTTCGGTCCGATCAGCTGCAAACTCTCTACACCACTTACCAGCATTTTTGACATCCATGCATTACTCACCATACACTCCCGTCAATTGGCGATGGATTTCAATCGGCGTAGTGCCCTTCTTGTTCAAAAACCGAATAACTGCGCGCAATTCGCACTTGGCGGTTACATCCAACGGGAGCTCCATTCTCAACAGCTGCTAAGCCAAGACAGCGCCTCAGCACGGCGCGCGCATGTTTACACACAGCGCGTGAAGCACTCTTCATAACAGTGTGACCAACTGCCACACAAACAGAGTTCCGTACTTATAAAAAAATAGGAGACCTTACCTTTGGGATTACCCTCGTACTAATGGATAGGGACCGTCGAGCACTGCGGAGCGTGGACGCCAATAAAGGCACCAAGCCAGCAGCAGTTATCATTCGTTCGTTCTAAGGTCCGATCAGCAGTCTAGCTAGCACAATGGCTGTGCGTAATGAGTTGAAAACAATGGAATACAATGGTCGAACAGTTGTCCGTAAGACACATTTTTCTGTAGTCACTTGTGAGACTTGATGTCATGTAAACGGCGACGCCACTGGAAAGTTCAGACAATAAGAAATCCAGCCTCCAGTTGGAAAGTAAATTTTTTTTTTAGTTTACCTAGGTTTCGATGCCAATAATGGTATCTTCTTCAGAACCTATAAATTAAGCCATACGAACATATATTAAACATTGAAATACACCATCAATCTAATGATTTCACAATAAGGAAAATCGTGATACTTACAAAAATTAAATTATTTTGAGGGCCAAACGTTGGCCATGACACAGGATAAAACTAATACAGAATAAAGACGCATAATCATAAGATTATGTCTGTCAATACTAAAAAACAAGAAGAAAACCGTAGATGGAGCTATGCCTGGCCAGGAATAAGGGTCACACGTAACCGCTAGAGACAAGCTGTCTCAAAATTACTTAGCGCAACGTAAATTGTAAACAAAATGTGACAGGAAACAGACCTGCAAATGAACAAATGCCTACCTATGGTACGGTACATCCAACAATTTTCCTAAGAACTAGCTACGAAGTCGGGGCAAGAAAATTTACATTCAAATATTATAACAAGAGGGCGAAACCCCACTACAGTAACTAATAAATTATTAGGGGAGACACAGGCATGCGAGGCATGAAATATCTTGAACATAAAACAGGCAAATTAAGAAACACCTTTGCAACTGGTGTCATTACCAGTATAATACAAAATGTATGGAGACGCAATGTAGAAACGCACTATAATAAAGGGGCAGAGCAGATAGGAAACAGCATCGGCCATTCGAAGCGGGCCGTGGGTCAACTCCACTGGAGTAAAGGTTGAAATCCTTCGAAATTATTTCTAGTTTTTATTGCAGCTTATCATTAAGTAAATTTTCTCTGTCAATAATAAGATGTTTAAAAATTTACAATTCTTCAAGGGTGTCTAACTTACATCCTTTGACTTCATTGTGCAAAAGTTCTGCATCTTTTAGAGGCTTGGGAGCATGGGCCTTATTCCTGGCCCGGCGTATCTCCGTCTACGATTTTCTTATTTTTTTACTACTGACAGACATAATCTTATGGTTATGCGTCTTTATTCTGTATTAGTTTTATCCTGTAACATGGCCAACGATTGGCCCTCAAAATTATTTAATGTTTGTAACTATCACGATTTTCCTTATTATGAAATCATTAGATTGATGATGTATTTCAATCTTTAATATATTTTCGTATGGTTTAATTTATAGGTTCTGAAGAAGATACCATTATTGGCATCGAAAGCTAGGTAAACAAAAGAAAATTACCTTGCAAAAAAAAAAAAAAAAAACGGCTCTGAGCACTGTGGGATTTAACGTCTTTGGTCATCAGTGCCCTAGAACTTAGAACTACTTAAACCTAACTTACCTAAGAACATGACACACATCCATGCCCGAGGCAGGATTCAGAACCAGCGACCGTAGCGGTCGCGTGGTTCCAAACTATAGCGCCTAGAGCCGCTTGGCCACTCCGGCCGGCAAATTTACCTGAAGGCTGAATTTCTTATTGTCTGAACAATTCACGGTTGCTGAAGCGCTGCATTATGTTAAAGATTTGCCACTGGAAAGTGGATGTTCGGAAACGAATGATTTTGGCGATGAATGAGGCTATACGCTGTGGCAATCCGATGGAATGGTCTGTGTTTGACGAATGGTCTGAGAATGTTACCTGCCATCTTGTTTAGTGCCAGCAGTGAAGTGGGGAAGAAGCATATTTGGGGCTGGGGGTGCATCTCGTGGTTAGGATGTGGTTCCGATACTGTGATTGAGGAAACATTTTACAGCATTGTGTATTGCGTATACTAGAGGAACAGTTCGGCGACGATTACTGTATCAGCATGACAATACTCCCTGTCATAAAGCAGCAACTGTCGGCCAGTGGTTCGTGAACAGCAACATTCCTGAAATGAACTAGCCTGCCCAGAGCCCCAACCTGAACGCAATGGAACATCTTTGTGGTGAGTTAGAACGTCGACCCCAGCGTCGTACATCGCTACCTTCTTTGGTTTCGGCTCTTGGGGAGAATGGACTGCCATTCTTCCACAGACATTCAACCTCATTGAAGGTGTCCCCATCAGAGTTCAAGCCATCATAAAGGAGAAGGGTGGGCACTCGTCATATTAATGTTCGCTAACAGATGTCTGGATACGGAGGAAAGGCAGGAAGATTGGGTTTAACGTCCCGTCGACATCGAGGTCGTTAGAGACGGAGCAGAAACTCGGATTATGTCAGCGGTGGGGAAGGAAATTAGCTGTCCCCTTTCAAAGTAACCAGCTCGGCATTTGCCTGCTGGCGGAAATCCTAAATCTGGTTAACTGGACGTTGGTTTGAACCGTCGTCCTCCCGAATCCGGAAGCGTTTGATCAGATAGTGCAATTTCTTATCGTGTACTCCTAAAGAACCCGATAGATCGTCTGGTCATTGACGACTGTTTCCAGGAAACAGTCATACTTTAAGGTGACCAGCTGGGTGGGGATGATGCAAACTGCGTTGCATGACAGCGGTGAGGGGCAGGTCAGCGGCTACCCGTGCCTGCGAGGCAGCCTAGCGGGGCCCGTGACGTAGCAGTCCGCGTTTCGACAGCGCTGTGATGTAACAGGCATCCACCCGCCGGGCCAACAGCCGCAGAGAGCGCTGTTATCTTCCAGCCGTTAGGTAACTACCGGTTACTCAGGAAAGACCAAGGGCCTCGCCGCTCGCTCGGTGCGAAAAAATCGCAGCTGCAATACTGCAAACACTTCTTCTCGCTCCAGAAAATGCGCCTGCGTTTGTAGCATTTAGGGGCCCTGCGCGTAAATACGACTGCCAAGGACGAGCAGGACGTATAACACGAACACGTTAATGTCGTACTGTGGAATATGGTGACACCATTTTCAGTTGGAACAACTCATTTAGGTTTCACTGTGTTGCTCTATAACCTTCAAGGCGAATGACGGGAGAACTATAAGACAAGCTGCAGCGAAGACCATTCGATACCAAGTCCGCGCTTCTGTCGTTCCTTGATAGCGCACTTATTCACTTCGCTAGTGAACACTTACAACTTATTCTTACCAGTGATGTACGAAGTTCATAGATAATTAAACCGGGAAAATAAAGAAATACGCGTTAATGCTACATATCAGAACGAACTGTGTTTTGCTGATGACATCGCCTCGTTTGCATCTACCATAATTTCACAGAGCAAATTTGAAAGAAGGCTTGAAAATAAGGCTAAAATAGAATGCAACCAATACGCCACGGAGAATATAATATGATCTAATTCTATTCAACTCGCAGCCCTCCTCATAAATACCAGATCTTTTGCTACCTCTCGATCTACTGCAATCGATTTCTTAAGATAAAAACTATGTTTTAAATTAACAGTTAAAATTCTACGTGATTAAAGTTTACTGTGATGTAACAGCCTTAACGGCCACTACGTAAAAGCACTTGCAATTGCCCGTTCCTTTCCATATCGATCATTTTACTTTTACACTACTGGCCATTAAAATTGCTAAACCAATAAGAAACGCAGATGATAAACGGGTATTCATTGGCCAAATATATTACACTTGAACTGACATGCGATTACATTTTCACGTAAATTGGGTGCATAGATCCTGAGAAATCAGTACCCAGATCTACCACCTCTGGCCGTAATAACGGCCTTGATACGACTGGGCATTGAGTCAAACAGAGCTTGGACGGCATGTACAGGTACAGCTGCCCATGCAGCTTCAACACGATACCACAGTTCATCAAGAGTAGTGACTGGCGTTTTGTGACGAGCCACTTGCTCGGCCACCATTGACCAGACGTTTCAATTGGTGAGAGATCTGGAGAATGTGCTGGCCAGGGCAGCAGTCAAACATTTTCTGTATCCAGAAAGGCCCGTACAGGACCTCCAACATGCGGTCGTACATTATCCTGCTGAACTGTAGGGTTTCGCATGGATCGAATGAAGGGTAGAGCCACGTGTCGTAACACATCTGAAATGTAACGTCCACTGTTCAAAGTGCCGTCAATGCGAACAAGAGGTGACCGGGACGTGTAACCAATGGCACCCCATACCATCACGCCGGGTGATACGGCAGTATGGCGATGAGAAAACACGCTTTCAATGTCGATCACCGCGATGTCGCCAAACACGTATGCGACCATCATGATGCTGTAAACAGAACGTGGATTCATCCGAAAAAATGACGTTTTGCCATTCGTGCACTCAGTTCGTCGTTGAGTACACCATCGTAGGCGCTCCTGTCTGTGATCCAGCGTCAAGGGTAACCCCACCCATGGTCTCCGAGTTAATAGTCCATGCTGCTGCAAACGTCATCGAACTGTGCGTGCAGATGGTTATTGTCTTGCAAACGTCCCCATCTGTTGACTCAGGGATCGAGACGTGGCTGCACGATCTGTTACAGCCATGCGGATAAGATGCCTGTCATCTCGACTGCTAGTGATACGAGGCCGTTGGGATCCAGCACGGCGTTCCGTATTACCCTCCTGAACCCACCGATTCCATATTCTGCTAACAGTCATTGGATCTCGACCAACGCGAGCAGCAATGTCGCGATACGATAAGCCGCAATCGCGTTAGGCTACAGTCCGACCTTTATCAAAGTCGGAAACGTGATGGTACGTATTTCTCCTCCTTACACGAGGCATCACAACAACGTTTCACCAGGCAACGCCGGTCAACTGCTGTTTGTGTCTGAGAAATCGGTTGGAATCTTTTCTCATGTCAGCACGTTGTAGGTGTCGCCACCGGCGCCAACCTTGTGTGAATGCTCTGGAAAGCCAATCATTTGCATATAACAGCATCTTCTTACTGTCGGTTAAATTTCGCTTCTGTAGTACGTCATCTTCGTGGTGTAGCAATTTTAATTGCCAATAGTCTAATTCTATTGAACTCGCCGCCATTCTCATAAATACCAGATCTATTGCTTCCTCTCGATCTACTGCAAATCGATTTCTTAAGATAAAAACTAATTTTTAAATTAATAGTTAAAATGCTACGTAATTAAAGTTTACTGTGATGTAACAGCCTTAACGGCCACTACGGAAAAGCACTTGCAATTACTCGTCCCTTTCCATATCGATCTTTTTACTTTTACATGAGGTACCTGATTTCCTGCTACGGTTCATGTTTTAGCATTTGGTTTCTGTTTTACAATTTACCCCCAGCTTTAGAACCACTTCTTGTGTAGCTCCTGTAAACTAATTCTGCGAAGCTTGATTTGTGAACATGCCTCATCATACTTTTCTTTGAAGAGACTTGTGAAACAAAGCTCAAAATATCTCGATCTGATAATGAGTTTTAATTAATTAAGATACATAAAGATATATCGATAACTCACTTAATACTTTGCCTAGACAGAATTTGATTATATTTTCGGATTGCTCTGATCAAACCGAATCGTTTGGTGTGTCTCAAAATAACACTCAATTTTATTTTATTTTGGCATTTCGCTAGTGATTTTTGTGTTTGTATGTTTCTAACTCTTCCACCCCTTTCAGTGCGGCTCAATTTATCCACACTAAAATATAATTGCGAAAGTAAATCTGTCTGTTACGATTTCTACGCTTTGACTAATAAAGTTCTGAACCGATTTTTATGAAATTTGGTATGGAGAGCTCGAACACCAAGGAAGAACACGGGCTACTGTATAAAGTGTGTAGCACAAGATGTGTATTGATTTTAAGAAAATAATATGAAATATGGACAAATAGTATTGCTTTTTGTAAAAGCTGTTCACCCTTTGCATTTGTATCTTTATCACATTTATGAAATGCTTTTCTTGTTTATAGGTTCTACATAATAAGATTCAACGTAATGAAACCAATGCTTACAAAATTGTCAACGGGTTTAATCCATACTTCCATACTATTATCAGCCACAAGCCCGCCGCATTTTAGCTGCTAAGCGTCACACATCTCGTATAGCATCGATGCTTGAAGACTCACAAAGATGGTGTCATTTAAATGCTGTGCAACATACAGAGAGACGTCCTGCCTTTGCACGTAGAACGTGGGAGGTTTTTAGTGAGGCTGCATTTGATTATGATATGCGAGCACGACCACGAGAAAGAGTCAGACACGTGAGGACTGCTGGCGTTATTTCACCTACAAATGTCATAAAATTTCCGATGCACTGAACTAGAAATAATTTATTTTCTTTCTTGTCAGTTTAACGCTATATAATTATTTTAGAAAGTCTATATTTTATTTTAGTACTGTCGCCATCACCCATTATAAGAAAACTGCTGCAATGCAAATGGTTCAAATGGCTCTGAGCAATATGGGACTTAACTGCTCAGGTCATCAGTCCCCTAGAACTTAGAACTACTTAAATCTAACTAACCTAAGGACATCACACACATCCATGCCCGAGGCAGGATTCGAACCTGCGACCGTAGCGGTCGCTACTGCAATGCATTAACAGTGGTTAGAGTTGCTGTTGCTCGATCATGAGGGCCTGGGTTAGAATCCCAGCCAGGTCGTATTTTCTTCACTCAGGAATGGGTACGTGTGTTCTCTTCATCAGTTTATCATAAACGTGGAGCAAGTCGCCAAAAGGGCCTAAAATAACAGGCTTACACCAAACGGCTGAACGTCACGAGTGGGATCTCACAGCCAATAACGCCATAACAACATTTCATTTCATATTATCAATATGAAAGTGCAGCTGTCTGTGGGTAAAAGGGAGAGTAAAATACCCATACACTACTCACCGTGTTTAATCTACACTAATATTGTGTTGTGTTGTGTGGTCTTCAGTCCTGACACTGGTTTGATGCAGCTCTCCATGCTACTCTATCCTGTGCAAGCTTCTTCATCTCCCAGTACTTACTGCAACCTTCATCCTTCTGAATCTGCTTAGTGTATTGATCTCTTGGTCTCCCTCTACGATTTTTACCCTCCACGTTGCCCTCCAATGCTAAATTTGTGATCCCTTGATGCCTCAAAACATGTCCACCCAAATGATCCTTTCTTCTAGTCAAGTTGTGCCACAAGCTCCTCTTCTCCCTAAATTCTAATCAATACCTCCTCATTAGTTATGTGATCTACCCATCTAATCATCAGCATTCTTCTGTAACACCACATTTCGAAAGCTTCTATTCTCTTCTTGTCTAAACTATTTATCGTCCACGTTTCACTTCCATACATGGCTACATTCCATACAAATACTTTCAGAAACGACTTCCTGACACTTAAATCTATACTCGATGTTAACAAATTTCTCTTCTTCAGAAACGATTTCCTTGCCATTGCCAGTCTACATTTTATATCCTCTCTACTTCGACCATCATCAGTTATTTTACTCCCTAAATAGCTAAACTCCTTTACTACTTTAAGTGTCTCATTTCCTAATCTAATCCCCTCAGCATCACCCGATTTAATTTGACTACATTCCATTATCCTCGTTTTGCTTTTGTTGATGTTCATCTTATATCCTCCTTTCAAGACACTGTCCATTCCGTTCAACTGCTCTTCCAAGTCCTTTGCTGTCTCTGACAGAATTACAATGTCATCGCCGAACCTCAAAGTTCTTACTTCTTCTCCATGAATTTTAATACCTACTCTGAATTTTTCTTTTGTTTCCTTTACTGCTTGCTCAATATACAGATTGAATAACATCGGGGATAGGCTACAATCCTGTCTCACTCCTTTCCCAACCACTGCTTCCCTTTCATGCCCCTCGACTCTTATAACTGCCATCTGGTTTCTGTACAAATTGTAAACAGCCTTTCGCTCCCTGTAATTTACCCCGGCCACCTTCAGAATTTGAAAGAGAGTATTCCAGTTAACGTTGTCAAAAGCTTTCTCTAAGTCTACAAATGCTAGAAACGTAGGTTTGCCTTTTCTTAATCTTTCTTCTAAGATAAGTCGTAAGGTTAGTATTGCCTCACGTGTTCCAACATTTCTACGGAATCCAAACTGATCTTCCCCGAGGTTGGCTTCTATCAGCTTTTCCATTCATCTGTAATGAATTTGCGTTAGTATTTTGCAGCTGTGACTTATTAAACTGATAGTTCGGTAATTTTCACATCTGTCAACACCTGCTTTCTTCTTGAAGTCTGAGGGTATTTCGCCTGTCTCATACATCTTGCTCACCAGATGGTAGAGTTTTGTCAGGACTGGTTCCCCCAAGGCTGTTAGTAGTTCTAATGGAATGTTGTCTACTCCGGGGGCCTTGTTTCAACTCAGGTTTTTCAGTGCTCTGTCAAACTCTTCACGCAGTATCATATATCCCATTTCATCTTCATCCACATCCTCTTCCATTTCCATAATATTGTCATCAAGTACATCTCCCTTGTATAGACCCTGTTTATACTCCTTCCTCATTTCTGCTTTCCCTTTTTTGCTTAGAACTGGGTTTCCATCAAAGCTCTTGATATTCATGCAAGTGGTTCTCCTGTCTCCAAAGGCCTCTTTAATTTTCCTGTAGGCAGTATCTATCTTACCCCTAGTGAGACAAACCTCTACATCCTTACATTTGTCCTCTAGCCATTCCTGCTTAGCCGTTTTGCACTTCCTGTCGATCTCATTTTTGAGACGTTTGTATTCCTTTTTGCCTGCTTCATTTACTGCATTTTTATATTTTCTCCTTTCATCAATTAAATTCAATATTTCTTCTGTTACCCAAGGATTTCTATTAGCCCTCCTCTTTTTACCTACTTGATCCTCTGCTGCCTTCACTACTTCATCCCTCAGAGCTACCCATTCTTCTTCTACTGTATTTCTTTCCCCCATTCCTGTCAATTGTTCCCTTATGCTCTCCCTGAAACTCTGTACAACCTCTGGTTCTTTCAGTTTATCCAGGTCCCATCTCCTTAAATTCCCGCCTTTTTGCAGTTTCTTCAGTTTCAATCTGCAGTTCATAACCAATAGATTGTGGTCAGAATCCACATCTGCCCCTGGAAATGTCTTACAATTGAAAACCTGGTTCCTAAATCTCTGTCTTACCATTATGTAATTTATCTGATACCTTTTAATATCTCCAGGATTCTTCCAGGTATACAACCTTCTTTCATGATTCTTGAACCAAGTGTTAGCTATGATTAAGTTATGCTCTGTGCAAAATTCTACAAGGCGGCTTCCTCTTTCATTTCTTCCCCCCAATCCATATTCACCTACTATGTTTCCTTCTCTCCCTTTTCCTACTGACGAATTCCAGTCACCCATGACTATTAAATATTTGTCTCCCTTCACTACCTGAATAATTTCTTTTATATTAAACACAAAAGTAACTCTGTCGGTTAGCTTTTCGTGACTAAGCTGTTGAACTCACTCCGTCTTCAGGCCACGAGTGGCCAAGCGGGACCATCCGACAGCCGAGTCATCCTCAGGGGAGGATGCGCATACGAGGGGCGTGGGGTCAGCACACCGCTCTCCCCAGACGTAAGATGGTATTCTTGACCGAAGCCGCTACTATTCGGTCGAGTAGCTCCTCAATTGGCATCACGAGGCTGAGTGCACCCCGAAAAATGGCAACAGCGCATGGCGGCCTGGATGGTCACCCATCCAAGTGCCGACCACGCCCGACAGCGCTTAACTTCGGTGGTGTCACGGGAACCGGTGTTGCCACTGCGGCAATGTCGTTGCCAAACTGCTGAACTCAGTTCGATGAAATCTAGTATTGAGAGAGTTGAAATCTGAGGAAGAAGGTGGACAACTTCATAAATTAAAAAAAAAAAGAAAATCAACTTACATCAGTGGATGCCCACACCCCTCTGTATGCATCACTCAGCAGCGACACTGTGCGTGACGTATCGTCATATGTTGGGACAGTTGACTGACGTCATACATCGTGAGCTTTACTTGATAGGCACACATGTGAGGATTGTTGACATTACTTATTTCAAAATGGCTCTGAGCACTATGCGACTTAACTTCTGAGGTCATCAGTCGCCTAGAACTTAGAACTAATTAAACCTAACTAACCTAAGGACATCACACACATCCATGCCCGAGGCAGGATTCGAACCTGCGACCGTAGCGGTCACGCGGTTCCAGACTGAAGCGCCTTTAACCGCACGGCCACACCGGCCGGCCCATTACTTATTTGTCATAGTAAAAGTACTGATGGGTGAATGCAGCTGCAGCTAGCAGCTAGTATATTGTAAACACGATTTGCGTGCCAACAAAAATGGAAACTGGTCACAGTCCCTGAATACTATTTCAATCTATTAAGTCATGTGGAAAATTAGCCTTCAGCATAATTGAAAACTAAATGAAACTTAATTCCGATCTTGAACTAATCAGACACCATGGGAATTACGTCATAAGCTAGCAGAATAAAAGAAGCAGCAGCACCTGAAGGTGGGCTGTTTTGGCGGACGCCAGTCAGTTAGGGCCGAATCACTGACTTTCAGATTTTAGTAAACACTTCGTTGGCAACACTGACTAAGACAGGTGCAAGATGCCTGAACAATAACACCAGACATTACTCGAAGTTTTTGTTTACTATTTACAAAGTCAGAAAAGACATCAGTGAACACAGTTGCCATTAATCTACAAACCTAGAAAACAAACGACAGCAAGATAAGTACATTCAATGTATTTGAGGGTCTCATGATGGGGAATCGCTTTCGTAGACCAAATGAATAACAACAGGATCGCAGTAAACACATAACGAGGAAGTTACAGCAGCCAGCTGACGAATTTTTGTATTTGGAGAAGTCGAAGACAATAACTGAAAAAGAAAAGAAAAGAAAAAACCGAAAATTAGAAATGTGAAAACGTTCTGTAGTCGTGTTTTGAAACTAGTGTTTTCAAAACTAGGCATGCAATGATTCTGAAAAGAATAGATTACTACCAACGCCTATTATCTGTGCTGAATAATGGCAGTGATACATTCAGAAACTGAAGTTGGCTCGACAGACAATGGAGTTATATATGTTTGGAATTGCTATAAGAGACAGGAATACAGACAAGTGGGTTAAAGAAGAGAGTGGGGTGGAAGACAAATGACTGTAATGAAAATGAGAGGATTTTTGTTTGGGGGGGGGGGGGGGGAGGAGAAGGAGGAGGAGGAGGCGGCTTATAGTTTGGCAAATGTTTCGTAGATAGATCAAGAATGTTCATTCTTGAATTCCAGGTGTTCCATCAACACCTTCCCTAGCTGGCTTTACAACCTGCAAACAGGCGAGCCGACCTGCTCCTTTCGATATTCCGGACCGTAGTGTGCTGAGGTGACATGATGCAAACCACCAGGCCAGCTGAGTAGAGCGCTGGATTTTCTCATGCTGCACTGTCTGGGCGCATCTACAGTCTATAACTGTCACCTTTTCATAACAGAAGCCGCTCTAGCAAGTATAAATACTGTTCTGACCGGCCTAATAGTATCTGTAGTCGACTGCCGTCTACGACGAGAACTACTATGCACCAACCGTCAAACCGATGTTGCTCATCGAGTCTCATCTGCAACTGTCCACTGCTGCCTGGGGTCGACACACACTATCGAGGCGCCGTCTACAGCGGCTGCATGAATTCTGCTGAATAAAATTTGTTGTTGTTATCGCTGTGTTTATGCTTCCAAGACAGCTGGGGAACTTGTTCCTCGGATCCACAAAATGGTTCAAATGGCTCTTAGCTCTATGGGATATAACATCTGAGGTCATCAGTTTCCTAGACTTAGAACTACTTAAACCTAACTAACCTAAGGATATCACACACATCCATGCCCGAGGCAGGATTCGAACCTGCGACCGTAGCAGCAGCTCGGTTCCGGACTGAAGCGCCTAGAACCGCTCGGCCACAGCGGCCGGCCTCGGATCCACCACCCAGCCTATCATCTTGAGATGTCATCTTTACATTCTACGATGTCAATAACCGTGGAACAATCTTGACACTACAGGACATGGAAGAGTCTTTAGAGGAGGCCTTTGTAGAGCAGTCGACGCCAATTGGCTAATGGTACTTGTATGACTGTGCCACTTTATATCAAATGATTCTGACCATCAGTTGAAGAAATACTGTTAAAGATGACACTGGAATTCAGCACTCAGTTATTGCACGGCCGGGCGAAAGAACAGCCGAAAAACTTCTATGGCATCTGAATCAGGGAACTCTTATTACAAGGCTCACGAAATGAACGTATGGTGATGGTCAGTAACGTTATGACTGCCTGATCGATAGCGTGTTGATGCAGTTCGGGAACACAATGTGACTGTGATTCCGGAGATAAGTACTACCAGAAGTCTACGTATAAGTAATGCAATTCCCGTGAATTACGGGCTGATGGTCTGTGGACGTAGAGCTAACGGTAGAAAGCGTCCGGGATGTGTTCTATCGAGTTCAGATCAGGCAAATTTGGTAGCCAAGACATTCACTACAATGCACCTTAAACCACAGTAGTACAATTCTGCCCTTGCGACGCATACAGTTATTCTACTAGAAGACACCATTGCTGACGATGCCGTCATCTAGCATGAAGGATTGCAGGCTGTCAGTAACAATGTTCATGTGGTCCACAATTTTCATTGTGTCTTAGATTCTGATGAATGTATCCGTGGTATAATACTGGCTCCAACAGGCCTGCGTCCGTTGCATGGTGCATGTTTTGGGCGGCCGTTCACTCGGAAACGACATAAAAGAAACGACCAACCACCTGCTGTATCAAGGAACGTGATTCATTCAACAAGGTGACATTTTTCCATTGATCAACGGTCCACTCTCGATGGTTCCATGCCAAGGTAATCGTAACTGATGACGTTATTGTGTCAACATGAGATCACGTAGGGGTCGCCAGCCGCAGAGCCCCATGTTCTGCAATGAGCGCTTAACTGTGTACTCCAAAACACTTGTGCTACACCAGCAATGTGCTCTGTCGCCATATCTGTCACCCATCATCGCCTATTCAGCTTACAGAGTGGGCAAGTCTCCAGTCTCCACGACCTGTGACGAGGCGTGGAAGTCCAACATCGTGTCGCCTACTCGTGGTTTCACAATTCTTCAACCACTTTCCACAGATTCTCACGGCATTAGCACGCGAACAGTCGACCAGCTTCGCGGTTTGCGAGATGCTCGCCCCCAGGCATCGGGCTGTTAGAATGTGTCTTCTGCCTTTGGTCTAAGGATTTCTCCATTTGCGGCCCGTGCCGTCGCCAGAATGATTGCACACTCGTCTTTTCCTTACCACGTCACATGGCTGCAACGCCACCACACCGCGTTCTGTCTCCCAATGGGCAGTGGTCGTAATGTTTTGATATGTCAGTGTTTAGTGGTGGTAATCGTACGGAAAAATGATTGAAGATGCCTGTCGTCGGAGTCTTTCCCGGCGGCATGTCTGTGTACAATCTTCTCGAGGGTCTCGGCTCATGCTTCAACATACTGGGTTTCCGTTGTAAAGGTGGCAATTGAGATTAGAATAAACAGCAAAAATTTTAACAGGTACCAGGGCTACACATTTAGCAAGGCGTGGAGACGGGCTTTGGATATCGAGGGGGGAGCGGCAGTTTAAAACATGGTCGGCCCCTCGCGCCATTTGACGTAACTCATGTCGGCCGTGCCCTTTCAAAGGAACCATCCCGGCATTCGCCTGGAGCGATTTAGGGAAATCACGGAAAACCTAAATCAGGATGGCCAAACGCGGGATTGAACCGTCGTCCTCCCGATTGCGAGTCCAGTGTCTAACCACTGCGCCACCTCGCTCGGTCCCGGAGCTGATGCCCAACTCGCCTTCCGCGCAAGCGTCATTTCGAGGGCGAATCTCTGACTAGTACCAGATGCTGCAATCGTGTCTATATAAGCGGAAAACCACGTCAGCCCCGTTTCTTACCATCGAGGATAAAACACGACACCGACTAAAACTACCAGCGGGATGCACCTGAGGTCTACGTCCTTCTACCATTATCCTCGCCTATCAAACGCTCATCGGCCCCATCCAAATCTACGGCGTAGCTGTCTGGTTGTCTGTGCCGCCTAATTTCCATAAGACCCTTGAAATCCTGGAAAGACATGCACGCCGTTTAGCCTTCCGCATCCGCGTACTTCCCCCAACTCGCATCTCATACCACGCCCTCTCCTCTTCTTACAGCACCTTCGGATCCGACACATTAATCGCATAACCCAGTCCCAGTACCCAATTTCCAACCCAATAATAACCAACCCATGTACTCTGTTGGGCCACTAAATCCAAATTTTATCTTCCATGAAACTTCACACTTCATCCATCCTCTCCCGCCGGAATTTTAACCAGCTCGCACTCTCCAACAAGGTAATCCGTCCCGAGATATACCCTTCTTTCCAACCCTAATCACAATGCTCGCCCTCACACCATCATCCCGTTCTCTCCTTCCCCTTCATCCACCTTGCTGACTTCCAGATGCTACCTGCGGTTCTACAGGGCCCATTAGTTATATTCATTATCGCACCTTCATCGTGACAATTTTTTCATGTATCGTCTAGCATCATCGCTACACCATGGCATCATTCGCATTCATCAGGGACTATACTGTAACTATAATTAAAAAATCGCCATACGAGTTTTAAAAACCATCAGTATTTCGCTTCTATGTGGATTTTACAAAAAGCTCGTTTGTTGTCATTCGTTTTTATGTAAAAATCGTAAATGTCGTCCACCAATGTGTTTTTTTATGAAATTGTCTGTTACTGTCATCTTTCACATTTTAACCATGTGTTAAATACAGTTTATCCCCTGACAGCTTTGTGGGGAATTGAAATAACAATAAAGAAAAAACAGCGGCGGCAGTCAGTGATTTTTACTCCTGACAGCAATGGCGGAGGTAGCCATCAAAAGATCGAGTATTTTACTCGAAATGACGAACCGAGCGAGGTGACGCAGTGGTAGCACACTGGACTCGCATTCGGGAGGACGACGATTCAAACCCGCGTCCGATCATCCAGATTTAGGTTTTCCGTGATTCCCCTAAATCGCTTCAGGCAAATGCCGGCACGAATCTCGTGTGAATGATCTGAAAAGCTAATCATCTGCATATCACAATCACAGCATCTTCTTCCTGGCGGTTAAATGTCGCGTCTGTAGCACGTCATGTTCGTGGTGTAACAATTTTAATGGTCAGTAGTGTACTTATAAACTACTAATGTCAGCAGTTCTTCGCGATTCGAATTCTAGAATATTTATTTCATAGTTCCTATCACATGAGTGGCAACTGATTGCGAATTCGCTCTTGGCTCCTACACCTTTTGCATTCTGCATTGGCCGGCCGGAGTGGCCGTGCAGTTCTAGCCGCTACAGTCTGGAACCGAACTACCGCTACGGTCGCAGGTTCGAATCCTGCCTCGGGCATGAATGTGTGTGATGTCCTTAGGTTAGTTACGTTTAATTAGTTCTAAGTCCTAGGCGACTGATGACCTCAGGAGTTAAGTCGCATAGTGCTCAGAGCCATTTGAACCATTTGAACCATTCTGCATTTATGGTTTTCTTCTGTTCTCATTCACTGCATGGTTAATGCGAAAACTGCAACTCTGAGCTTTGTCAGTTAGGATCGCAACATCCGTTCTTGAATTTTTACCTCAGCGCGGAGTGACGTACGAGGGCCGCTGAGAAACAAGTGGCCGATGAAAACGAGACTCGTTACTGACTCGATGTCTAACTACTCTCAGGGAAAACGCCTCTGTCTCCGTATTTGGAACACTGACCTCAGAGATGAAGACGGAGCGCACCGCAACATTTTTGCACGTCAGAGTCCAGGTGCAGTTGCGTAACACACGACGTTCCTCTTGTGGCGGTTTGAAGACTTCCCGGTCCCGCCCATCGTGGTGTGACCTCTCGTAGCCTTATTGGGAAATAAGACGGGGAAAGCTCCAATAGCGTCGCCAGTTACATAACATCGTCCGACGAAGATAAACACAGAATTTCGCTGCAGTGTACGATCGGAGCAAATTCTGTGGTGCTTCTCTAAGTAAACTAACAGCAGCGCATCGACGAAGGCGACTTTCCCTCTTGGGCTGTCCGGGGACAACATGACGATATGAACACTACAGTACGATTTATCACAATTTCCGTCTTGTAGTACACTACTGGCCATTAAAATTGCTACACCACGAAGGTGACGTGCTACAGACACGAAATTTAACCGACAGGAAGAAGATGGTGTGATACGCAAATGATTAGTTTTTCAGAGCATTCACACAAGGTTGGCGTCGGTGGTGACACCTACAACGTGCTGACATGAGGAAAGTTTCCAGCCGATTTCTCATACACAAACAGCAGTTGACCGGCTTTGCCTGGTGAAACGTTGTTGTGATGCCTCGTGTAAGGAGGAGAAATACGTACCATCACGTTTCCGACTTTGATAAAGGTCGGATTGTAGCCTATCGCGATTGCGGTTAATCGTATCGCGGCATTGCTGCTCGCGTTGGTCGAGATCCAATGCTATTAGCAGAATATGGAATCGGTGGGTTCAGGAGGGTAATACGGAACGCCGTGCTGGATCCCAACTGCCTCGTATCACTAGAAGTCGAGATGACAGGCTTCTTATCCGGATGGCTGTAACGGATCGTGCAGCCACGTCTCGATCCCTGAGTAAACAGATGGGGACGTTTGCAAGGCAACAACCATCTGCACGAACATTTCGACGATGTTTTCAGCAGCATGGACTATCAGCTCTGAGACCGTGGCTGCGGTTACCTTTGACGCTGCACCATAGACAGGAGCGCCTGCGTTGGTGTACTCAACGACGAACTGAGTGCACGAATGGCAAAACGTCATTTTTTCGGATGAATCCAGGTTCTGTTCCCAGCATCATGATGGTCGCATCCGTGTTTGGCGACATCGCGGTGAACGCACATTGGAAGCGTGTATTCGTCATCGTCATACTGGCGTATCACCCGGCGTGATTGTATGGGGTGCCAATGGTTACACGTCTCGGTCACCTCTTGTTCGCATTGACGACACTTTGAACAGTGGACGTTACATTTCAGATGTGTTACGACCCGTGGCTCTACCCTTTATTCGATCCCTGCGAAACCCTACATTTCAGCAGGATAATGCAAGACCGCATGTTGCAGGTCCTGTACGGGCCTTTCTGGATACAGAAAATGTTCGACTGCTGCCTGGCCAGCACATCTCCAGATCTGTCACCAATTGAAAACGTCTGGTCAATGGTGGCCGAGCAACTGGCTCGTCATAATACGCCAGTCACTACTCTTGATGAACTGTGGTATCGTGTTGAAGCTGCATGGGCAGCTGTACCTGTACACGCCATCCAAGCTATTTTTGACGCAATGCCAATGCGTATCAAGGCCGTTATTACGGCCAGAGTTGGTTGTTCTGGGTACTGATTTCTCAGGATGTATGCACCCAAATTGCGTGAAAATGTAATCACATGTCAGTTCTAGTATAATATATTTGTCCAATGAATACCCGCTTATCATCTGCATTTCTTCTTGGTGTAGCAGTTTTAATGGCCAGTAGTGTACATAATCTTGGTGTAGAGAAGCAGCTTTAATCCCTTAATAAAGGCAAGGCTTTCGGTCCAGATTATATACCACTTATGTTTCCTTCAGAGTATGGTGATACAATAGTTCCGTATTTAGCAATCATATACAACTGCTCACTATTCCGAAGATCCGCATCTAAAGACTGGAAAGTTACACAGGCTACACGAATATTTAAGAAAGGCAACAGGAGTAATCTGCTGAATTACAGACCCATATCACTAATGTCGATTTGCAGTAGGATTTTGGAACAATTACTGTGTTAGAAAATTATGAATTACCGATGAAGAAAACGATTGATTGACAAATAGTCAACGCAGATTCAGAAAATATCGTTCTTTTTAAACAAAACTAGTTCGTTATTCGCAGAACGTGAAGAGTGCTGTCGATAAGGGATATCAAATTGATTACATACTTTTAGATACCTAGAAGGCTATGGACACCATTTCTCGTAAGAGTCTTCTAATCAAATTATCTGCCTATGGAGTATCGCCTCAGTTTTGTGACTGGATTAATGATTTCCTATCACAAAGGTCACAATTCGTATTAACCGACGGAAAGTCATCGAGTAAAACATATGTACGAGGGCAGTTCAATAAGTAATGCAACACATTTTTTTTCTGAAACAGGGGTTGTTTTATTCAGCATTGAAATACACCAGGTTATTCCCCAATCTTTTAGCTACACAACACTATTTTTCAACGTAATCTGCATTCAATGCTACGGCCTTACGCCACCTTGAAATGAGGGCCTGTATGCCTGCACGGTACCATTCCACTGGTCGATGTCGGAGCCAACGTCGTACTGCATCAATAACTTCTTCATTATCCGCGTAGTGCCTCCCACGGATTGCGTCCTTCATTGGGCCAAACATATGGAAATCCGACGGTGCGAGATCGGGGCTGTAGGGTGCATGAGGAAGAACAGTCCACTGAAGTTTTGTGAGCTCCTCCCGGGTGCGAAGACTTGTGTGAGGTCTTGCGCTGTCATGAAGAAGGAGAAGTTCGTTCAGATTTTTGTGCCTACGAACACGCTGAAGTCGTTTCTTCAATTTTTGAAGAGTAGCACAATACACTTCAGAGTTGATCGTTTGACCATGGGGAAGGACATCGAACAGAATAACCATTTCAGCGTCCCAGAAGACTGTAACCATGACTTTACCGGCTGAGGGTATGGCTTTAAACTTTTTCTTGGTAGGGGAGTGGGTGTGGCGCCACTCCATTGATTGCCGTTTTGTTTCAGGTTCGAAGTGATGAACCCATGTTTCATCGCCTGTAACAATCTTTGACAAGAAATTGTCACCCTCAGCCACATGACGAGCAAGCAATTCCGGACAGATGGTTCTCCTTTGCTCTTTATGGTGTTCGGTTAGACAACGAGGGACCCAGCGGGAACAAACCTTTGAATATCCCAACTGGTGAACAATTGTGACAGCACTACCAACAGAGATGTCAAGTTGAGCACTGAGTTGTTTGATGGTGATCCGTCGATCATCTCGAACGAGTGTGTTCGCACGCTCCGCCATTGCAGGAGTCACAGCTGTGCATGGCCGGCCCGCACGCGGGAGATCAGACAGTCTTGCTTGACCTTGCGGCGATGATGACACACGCTTTACCCAACGACTCACCGTGCTTTTGTCCACTGTCAGATCACCGTAGACATTCTGCAAGCGCCTATGAATATCTGAGATGCCCTGGTTTTCCGCCAAAAGAAACTCGATCACTGCCCGTTGTTTGCAACGCACATCCGTTACAGACGCCATTTTAACAGCTCCGTACAGCGCTGCCACCTGTCGGAAGTCAATGAAACTATACGAGACGAAGCGGGAATGTTTGAAAATATTCCACAAGAAATTTCCGGTTTTTTCAATCAAAATTGGCCGAGAAAAAAAAATGTGTTGCATTACTTGTTGAACTGCCCTCGTAATATCTGATGACCCACAAGGAAGTATTGTAGGCCTTCTGCTGTTCCTGGTCTACGTAAACAATGTAGGAGACAACGTGAGCAACCGTCTCTTAGATTGTTTGCAGATGACGCAATCATTTACCGTCTTCTAAGGCTTCAGATGATCGAAACCAATTACAAACTACACCACGTTTGTTCGCCCTCTGCTGGAGCACTGCTGTGCGGTGTGGGATGTGCATCATGTAGGACTGACGGAGTACATCAGAAAAGTTCAGAGCAGGGCAGCTCATTTTGTATTATCGCGAAATATGGGAGAGAGCTCACTGACATGATACGTGATTTGGATTGGAAATCATTAAAACAAAAGCGTTTTCCGTTGCAGCAGGATTTTTTCGTAAAATTTTAATCAGCAACTTTCTCAGCAGACTGAGAACATATTCTGTTGTCACTCACCTACATCGGGAGAAATGATCTTCACAATAAAATAAGCGAAATCAGAGCTCACACAGATAAATTTAAGTGCTCGCATATTCACACGCGCCGTTCAAGAGTGCAACGGTAGAGAAATAACTCGAAGGTGGTTCGGTTAACCCCCTGCCAGGCACCTAATTGTGAATTGCAGAGTAATCATGTAGATGTAGCTGAAATACGAGGCTTAATTGCAACTTCCTCCCAATTACAAACGATGGGAATGAGGCATCTGAAATCCTAAAAATCATTGAAATTTGGAGAATACGAACTTCCGAATGTACCTGTGGAGAAAAGGCATTACCGCTTTTAAGCATAATGTAATATCGTCGCCCGCCCCGGCACAATATCGATAGTTGTGTCTCTGGAGAGCACGGAGCATGACGTAACCGTTAGCTAGAGGGTGTCGTGCATGAGCTTGGCGGTTATCAGACGTGTAGTGCCGCACATGTGGCCTGCAAAGACGCAAACTGCCGAATTTTTATGAATAATCGGTTAAAGCATTCACCGTGAAAGTTTTGTAGTTTACAGCAGTTTCAACAGTATCAGTATCAGTGATTTAATCATCTTGCTGGGCTTAGAAGCCTGTTGATATTTTTATCCTGTGTTGCGATTTAATTCTGGACTGGATTTTCTCATGTTGAGAAATGAGAAGGAGCGATTCGTTATCAACCGGTTTCGACAGACCTTGCTGTCAGGAAGAAGACCTGAGGATGACAGCGAAGTCTGACGAAACAGTTCGTTGATAATAAGGAAATTCTTGTGCGATCCTGGGTTTAGAATGTTTTTTTTTTTTTTTTTTTTTACTGAATTTGGGTTTTTAGATTCCATCTTCTTAAAACACAATACATTCCTTTGTCTGTTTGCACAAACATGTTTTGACAGCAATGTATCTTCTTCTGCGGGTTTCGATTTATTTCTGAGAGCACGTCACTTTTGAACTGGATTGCTACATGTTGGTTACTTTTAATGCCACTTATCATTTGACAGAATTTAATGTGCTACGTCAGTTCTGCATCTTTGATGTCTGTTCTTTTTTCATTGTAATTATACACACTATTTTCCATACCTTTTTAAATTTCACGTTCACCTGTTTTCACACGATTTTTACACAAAAACGGTTACGTCACCATATGCATAGAGAGATGCTATTTTATTGTCAATATAATGTTACTGGTAATGACATAGTGTCACATCCCGTTTGGTTCACCATTCGACATAACTCCTGTTCACTTTCGGCGAGCACTGCTATCCTGCCGGCGTACCGATCACGCCGGTTTTATCTCCACGAGAATCAACTCCCGCATCGAAGTATTCATTTACTTCTCTCATTTCCTTTTCAGTACGTAAATAAAACATCAGTATTGGCAATGAGAAACCATCCACTATGCATTTCCTGATTCTGGATTCTCGTGCCATTCCATCAGTGCCAACTGCCTCAGCCTGCTTCACATAAAGAGAATGGATTTAAAATACATAAAGACACGTTACTCCATTCCATTCCGCATATCCAAAAGCCTTCTGCGAGTGTACTAAAGGACAAAAGTCTGAATCAGGGCCAGCGCTTTACTTAGGTGTTTCGTGCAGCAAGGTGTTAGCGCTCACTGTGAGGTATGATGAGAAAGAACGGGGGTGTGTAGGCTGCTGGTTCTAACTAGCCAATGAGAGAGCAGCGGACCAACAACCTGTTTCAAAAGAGTAATATCACATTGTCACGCCAAATGATTGAAGCAATTTCAAAGATTTGGTGTACCTATATTATTTGATATATTGTCTCATGACTTTGCACACACACAGAAAAACTCAAAGTTTTTTTGACATATCACAGATACTCCACATGTTCCCTAAACCTGCTGATTTTGCAGATATCAAGTCGATAATCAAAATGTTCCCACGTTCGGCGCAGCATGTCCCTATTAACCTGTTGAAAAGCACTGTTGATGAGAGTCCGTAGTTCTGGTAGTTTTGTTGGTAGAGGGGAAAAAAAAAAAACGCTTGGCCTTAGGTCGGGAGAGCGTGGAGGCCAACACGACATGAATTGCTGATCATCAACTCCATCGCGACCGATTCATCTGTTTCTCTATTTTCTGTTTAAGAATTCACGAACATCATGATGGGAATGGGGTAGAGCGCTATCGTGTTGGTAGATGAAGTCCGCAATGTTGTTCTCCAGTTGTGGCATGAGCCAGTTTTCCCGAATGTCCAGATACACCTATCCTGTAACGGTCTTCTCGCCGAAGAAGAAGGACCGTAAACTTTAAACTGCGGGACTGCACAAAACACATTAACTTTGGCGGATCTCGAATGTTCTGCGCTATAGAGTGGGGATTCTCTGTCCCTCAGGTCCGCACATCGTGGCTATTCACTGTGCCATTCACAAACAATGTTACTTCATCACTAAACATAAGTTTCTCACAAAACCCGGCCTCTTCCATAAGCTGTTGCAACTGTGCTGAAAATTCAAAGCGTCTGTCTTTGTCTTAAGTTTCTATCGGACCAAACTGCAGAGGTCAACAGTCCCTAGGCTTACGCACTACTTAATCTAACTTAAGCTAACTCACGCTTTGGACAACACACACACACACACGCACACACACACGCATACACACACACACATACACACCCATGCCCGAGGGAGGACTAGAACCTCCGACGGGGGCAGCCGCGCGAACCGTGGCAAGGTGAGTGAGACCATGCGGCTACCCTTCGCAGCTCAGGGCTTATTCCAATTGCAGGCGGTAAGTACTAAGATGTAACTATCCTTATTATGAAACATTTAAGACATTACAGCATTTCTAAAGAAAAGAGACTTGTCTATTTTATACATGGGAGATCGATTCTTTAAAGAATCAGGAAATGATGTTACTGGTTCTCACGTATTCAGGGAGGCGCCGATACATTTTTAACACAACACTACAAAATAGAGGCAGGTCACTTACACGAGTCCCGCCAGCACGTTCATGAGGCTGCTCTTGCCGGCTCCGGACGGCCCCATGATCACGGAGAGCAGACCCGGCCGGAACTTGCCGCACACGCCCTTCAGAATACTGCGCCGGCCTGCAACGAGCGTAACACACATCTTAGAAACGAATTTAACGTTCGCTTTCATTTATACAGAAGCACATGAGGGCCATTCGGAAAGTAAAGTCAGAAAGGTCGCGAAATGGAAACACAGCGAAAATCAAAAACGTTTTATTTGCAACAGTTTACTACCCTTTCCAGCTACTTTTCTACACAGTCGTTGCTTCGACTTAGGCATAAGCCGTAGCGTTGTACAACTTTGCAGTACTCTCGTCATACACTACTGGCCATTAAAATTACTACACCACGAAGATGACGCGCTACAGATGCGAAATTTAACCGACAGGAAGAAGATGCTGTGATATGCAAATGATAAGCTTTTCAGAGCATTCACACAAGGTTGGCGCTGGTGGCGACACCTACAACGTACTGACATGAGGAAAGTTTCCAACCGATTTCTCATACACAAACAGCAGTTGACCACGTTGCCTGGTGAAACGTTGTTGTGATGACTCGTGTAAGGAGGAGAAATGGGTACTATCAAGTTTCCGACTTTGATAAAGATCGGATTGGAGCCTATCGTGATTGCGGTTTATCGTATCGCGACATTGCTGACTGTTAGCAGAATATGGAATCGGTGGGTTCAGGAGGGTAATACGGAACGCCGTGCTGTATCCTAACGGCCTCGTATCACTAGCAGTCGAGATGACAGGCATCTTATCCGTATGGCTGTAACGGATCGTGCAGCCACGTCTCGATCCCTGAGTCAACAGATGGGGACGTTTGCACGACAACAACCATCTGCACGAACATTTCGACGACGTCTGCAGCAGCATGGACTATCAGCTCGGAGACCATGGCTGCGGTTACCCTTGACGCTGCATCACAGACAGGAGCGCCTGCGATGGTGTACTCAACGACGAACCTGGATGCACGAATGGCAAAACGTCATTTTTTCGGATGAATCCAGGTTCTGTTTACAGCATCATGATGGTCGCATACGTGTTTGGCGACATCGCGGTGAACGGACATTGGAAGCGTATTTTCGTCATCGCCGTACTGGCGTATCACCCGGTGTGATGGTATAGAGTGCCATTGGTTACACGTCTCGGTCAGCTCTTGTTCGCATTGACGGCACTTTGAACAGCGGACGTTACATTTCAGATGTGTTACGACCGATAGCTCTACCCTTCATTCGATCCCTGCGAAACCCTACATTTCAGCAGGATAATGCACGACCGGATGTTGCAGGTCCTGTACGGGCCTTTCTGGATACACAAAATGTTCGACTGCTGACCTGGCTAGCACATTCTCCAGATCTCTCACCCATTGAAAATGTCTGTTCAATGGTGGCTGAACAACTGGCTCGTCACAATACGCCGGTCACTACTCTTGATGAACTGTGTTATCGTGTTGCAGCTGCATGGGCAGCTGTACCTGTACACGCCATCCGAGCTCTGTTTGACTCAATGCACAGGCGTATGACGGCCGTTATCACGGCCAGAGGTGGTTGTTCTGGGTACTGATTTCTCAGGATGTATGCACCCAAATTGCGTGAAAATGTAATCACGTGTCAGTTCTAGTATAATATATTTATCCAATGAATACCCGTTTATCATCTGCATTTCTTCTTCGTGTAGCAATTTTAATGGCCAGCAATGTATTTCCTTGTAGTGTTCATAACGTCTGACTAAAATCAGGTTTTAACAGCATCGCCGGTGGCGTATTTATTGTGTGCACGTTGGTTCTTCTTCATTCGAGTAGATAATCTGAAGCCTACCCCGCTCATCGTTGTGTTCGACCTGCAATGATTCCCACATGATAGATTTCAACACCCCACTAGAACTGTTCCTCATCATTAGCAATTTTAATGACATTAACAGAAAACCACTGTGTGTACCCGAGAAGGTAGTTTCCGCCGCCGCTTCCCACGCTTTCATTGCGCAGTAGCACCGCGCACTACACTGAAGGTGGAACGTGGGTACATCTCTACTCTGTTCGGTATGACCTGGGCGTGCTGAAAAGTAAAGCCTCAGAACGTTTTTATTCCGTTATCAGTATTGGTTGAGATATTACATATCGTGCATACTACTCGGTCGACTTTCGCGCTTCACTGAGACAAGTTGCAACCCTCTGCCGACAGAGGGCTCCGAAGTGTAACGTGTAACATGGCGGTGTGTAACGTGACCACGTCAGTGCTTGAGAAGCAGCGTGCTGTAATCGACTTTCGAATTCGAAGGGTTCGTCTTCACATAGAGCACAACAATGCCAGAGCGCACACAAACACTGCGACATTTGCAGTAATCCGACGCCTTGGGTTCATTGTCATCGATCATCCTCCATACAGCCCCGAATTCCATTTTTCCAAAACTTAATGAACACGCGGAATTTGGTTTGATACTGATGAGGCGGTGCAAGCTGAGGTGAGGTTATTCTCCGTCAAGAAAGTCAAATATTCTACAGTGACGATGTCAGAAAATGGTCTCTCGTTGGGAGAAATGTGTTCGTTGCCAGGGTGACTATGTTGAGAAATAAAGGACAAAGAAGTAGAAAATTAATAAAACTTGTTTTATTTAAAAAGCCTTAAGCGTTTTCACATTAAAAATTCAGAGGCAGCAATGGACCTGAAGAGCAGCTGTACGGAATGGACATGGTCTTGAAAGGAGGATATAAGATGAACATCAACAAAAACAAAACGAGAATACTGGAATGCAGTCGAATTAAATCGGGTGATGCTGCGGGAATTAGATTAGGAAATGAGACACTTCAAATAGTAAATGAGTATTGCTATTTGGGGAGCAAAATAACTGATGATGGTCGAAGTAGAGCGGATATAAAATGTAGACTCGCAATGGCAAGGAAAGCGTTTCTCAAGAAGAGAAAACTGTTAACATCGAGTATAGATTTAAATGTCAGGAAGTCGTTTCTGAAAGTATTTGTATGGAGTGTAGCCATGTATGGAAGTGAAACATGGCCGATATAGAGTTTAGAAAAGAAGAGAATACAAGCTTTCGAAATGTGGTGATACGGAAGAATGCTGAAGATTAAATGGGTAGATCACATAACTAATGCGGAGGTATTGAATAGAATTGAAGAGAAGTTTGTGGCACAACTTGGCTAGAAGAAGGATCGGTTGGTAGGGCATATTCTGAGGCATCAAGGGATCACCAATTTAGTATTGGAGGGCAGCGTGGAGGGCAAAAATCACAGAAGGAGACCAAGAGATGAAGACACTAAACAGATTCAGAAGGATGTAAGTTGCAGTAGGTATTGGGAGATGAAAAACCTTGCACAGGATAGAGTAGCATGGAGAGCTGTATCAAACCAGTCTCCGGACTGAAGACCACAACAAAAACAACAACTCCATCGACAAGCGGTGGCACCGAGCAAAGTTACCACACCCCGCACTGAAGCAGAAGCTTACGTTTCATCCAAGTCGCCAAAATTGTGAATCTGTTTAAATGTAAAAAGATGGAACTGGCATCAGACCTGTCTATAGGAGCTAGTTTTTTGATTGTAGTTTTGTTTACGACACCACATTTTTAAGACGACGTGCGGGAAGTTTGCGAAATTCATTTCCAGATGACGTTAACGAATTTTGTACGAGCGGGTGATTTTTTTGCTACTGGAATGAGGTGTACATTTTATGAGAATTAAACGTTAAGGATAAATTATATTTCCACCTGCTCCGAGTTGGAACCCTGCCACAGGCGTACTACAAGACGTGTACCTTAAAGAGAGACAAAAAAAAAAAAGAACGACGAAGCATCACGAAAGAAATATCCAAATGGGTCGGAAATCGGTAGGTGATGTAAGTGTACAGACAAAAATATTATGTTTCAGAAAAATTCGATTATTTATTCTGGAAGGCTCTCCAGATACGTCCTTGGGCCTAGAATGTCATTGATTGGGGTACAGTTGTCTTCAGTGATGAGTCCTATTTCGAACTGAGCCCAGATGACCAGCAAAGACATGTCTGAAGACGCTCAGGAGAGCGTTGTGATATCAACCTGGCTTTCGCCCGCCATACGTCTCGACAGCAGAGGTGATAGTTTTGGATGGCTTTTGATTTCACAGCAGGACCACTTTGGTTGCCATCCGCGGCACCGTTACGGCACGGCGGTACATCGACGATATTCTACACTCTGTTTTGTTGCAATTCATGGTGAGCCACACGGGGCTTACATTTCAACAAGATAACGCCCGCCCACACAACGACGAGAGTTTCTACCGCTTGTCTTTGTGCTTCCCAAGCCCTACCGTGGCGAGCAAGGCCGCCGCAACTTTGTCCTATTGAGAACGTTTGGGCCTTATGGGCAAAGCCCTCCAGCCACCTAGGGATTCTGAAGATAGGAAATGGACAAAATTTGGCACTATATGCCTCAGGAGGACATCGAACAACTCTGTGAATCTATGTCAAGCCGGATAACTGCTTGCATAAGGTCCAGAGGTAGACTAACCCGTTACTGAGTTGCTCAATTTGGAAGTTCTTTCTCTTGAATGAATCATTCAGTTTTTCTGAAATTGTAATGATCTGTTTTTCTGTACATATACGAGTACATCGCATCTACCCATTTCCGTCTCGAGCGTGTTTAGAGTTAAACACGACGCACGTTGCTACACTCGCGTGTCAGGAGCTAAGAAGTCGAGTGTTGAATTTGATTACGAGAAACAGATCGCTATGTCCCTAATTGACATATCACTCCGTTTCCTGATCAACCAGGGTTAAGTGATCTCTCTCAGTCAGCAGCGGCGTTAACCACGGACATGACGACGTATCGAATCCTCAACATATGTACGTATTTTGGTAATCCGTTTATCTCGCATCAGAATCTGTTGCCATAGCACATTAACGCCAAATTTAGCCGCGCTGTCCTAACGGATACGATCGTCGTACGTCCCACATTGATTTCTGCGATTATTTACGCAGTGTTGCTTGTCTGTTAGCACTGACAACTCCATGCCAACGCCGCTTCTCTCGGTCGTTAAGTGAAGGCCATCGGCCACTGCATTGGCCATGGTGAGAGGTAATGCCTAAAATTTGGTATTCTCGACTGACCCTTGACACTGTGGATCCAACGATTTCCAAATTGGAATGTGCGAACGCGTCTAGCTCCAGCTACCATTGCGCGTTCCATGTTTGATAACTCCCGTCGTACGGCCATAATTACCTCTTCGAACACCTTTTCATATGAATTAACTGAGTACAAATACAACTCCACCACTGCACTGCCCTTTCATACCTTTTGTACACGATTCTACCGCTATCTGTGTATGTACATACAGTTATCCCACGACTTTTGTCACCTCAGTGTATAATTTAAGGGAAGATGGTAAGAAAGCGTGGTCTTGGTCGGAGGAGAGTTTCGGGGTCTGCAAGATAAGGAACGAGTGGAGTTAGTAGTAAAGAAATAATAAATTAAAACTTCACGCTTGTAGATAAAGTTTACGTATGCAAAGCGGAAGTGTATTAAACGATTAACTCCTTTCCTCTCATTGTTTTGTTGGTGTGCTGGCTAGAAAAAGTTTCTGTAAAGTTTGAAACTATGTGTAACGTTAGTTGAAAGTTACTCAGCAGCCTTGTTATCAAATACAGGACGGATATTGTCTGAGCAATTTGTGCGCCATGAGTTACGCTGCGTCAACACATATAAGTAGTGTCTGACTTAAATATCTGGCTTATTGTGAGACCTTTAATGTTAGATTGTATCTCATAACGAGTAGATTAAATTTGGTCAACAATTATGAAATAGTGAAAATCAAATTTTTGTTGCCCCTGAAAGCCGTTAGACAGGCAACCAGCAACTGCGATCGAGTGACCTTAGCCACTTACTAACATAGAGCTGTTGTTGTTGTTGTTGTTGTTGTTTGTTGTGTGATACTAGAAAAAGTCAGGAGCAAAGTCGTAAAATCTTATGAATGGAAACGCTCGAAGCCGCTCTCTCGGTCACGGAACGACCATGCATGGACAAGGTCAATCGAGATAAACTGGTTTGCGTGTCAAGTGCCCACTTCACGAAAGAACAACTTCCTGGTGGCCCACTGCTCTCTGTTAACAAGATAATTGAAAGAGATGTTGGGTTTGTGAATATAAACTAGAACATTGTGGTGAAGTTAGGCAGGATGGTGTTTGAGAAATAAGAGGAGGCTGGAAAATCATTAAAGCTAGAAATTATTAGCAATAAAGTGCAGGAGAAATGACGTCATAAAAACTGAGATGCTGAAAAACTAGCTTATATCAAAACGAAGCTGCTGCAGCTTCTTTTACAACGGAGTTCGATTCTTTAAAGTATCGGCAGTGTGTGGGAGGGTTGCTGGTAAATTAATAATTCCCGTGACCGTGAGAAATGAAAACAAACAAATTTACAGAGCGCAATGAATGGTCAATGAGGAATACAAGTTGCTTGAATGTGAAGGCGGTAACTGTAGTCGTGGGGTGAAGTTTTGGTAACTGCGGATAATTGTTGCATCTACAGATATCGCAAAATTCGCTGAATCCATTACGCGTCTCCACGCGTGAGCTTCACCCCACTAACCCTATATAGCTGTCAGTCTACAAGTAATTTTAAAGGGGCTTAGTCAGGTGACCTAGCTGGTTCCCTCCAAGGCCAGATACGCAGTTGGTTTTGTCAAGAAATGCAAACGCAGGGGTATCTACCACAGAGTTAGCGAGAGAGGCCGAAATGTGGTACTCACTGCGTAACGCCACAGCCTGCAGGGTGATTTCAGCAACGTGTGCCGGCTCGGAGCGGCTCAGTCGGCCCCGGGAGGAAAGGCTGTCGGGTCGCAGGGTCGGTGACTGGCGGAACCGCACAAGTGTGCCGCGTCCTACTGCGGTGGACCGCTCCTGTTACGTCACCGCACCCGGGAGCAGCGCAAAAAGGAAGAAAAACCCGCGCGCTCGTCGGCGAGTGGCTTTCTCCTTCGCAGCCTCAAGTGCTCCGGCCACACGATGGATGAACACTGTCGGGACGCACACACCAGGGGGAGAACGAGTAACCCGGAAGCGTCCTGTTTAGTATTACGAGGTTGACTTTTGGGCGCAGACTGTTAGGTGTCTCTCCACTAGAATTGTAAAATTGCCGTAAGGTACTGTAAAGTATCGTAAGTAAATGTAAACAATGGTAGTTTTCCTAGTAGACTTGGTCAGTTAAGATCGTAACCACGTTACCTGTACGTTAGGTGTGTTGCATACCTATTGGGCGTTATCTCGTCTCCATCACTTTGTTTATGTGTGTAATCAGTGTCTTACTAGATTACGCTAGGAACTGGAAGTGGTGAACTGTTTATAAACTGAGTGAGGGTGTATACGAGGTACCACCCGAAGTTTGTATGACCCACACTTATTGGAAGGATGGTGTGAGGTAGAGCGTTGTGACTAGGGACAGAAAGAGAGGTATGAATTTATAGTGTCTGCTCTTTCGGATATGTCCGAAAGAACAGACACTACACATTCATATAATTTGACAAGCCTAGCTCAGCAATGAATCCACCCCCTTCAGTGCAGGTGCACAAATATGTCCGAACTCCAGTGGGAGTCTCGGAAGAGTGGGTATGGAGGAAATGGACAGGGGCTGCAGATAGGTGGCGCTTGATGGGAGTGTGGATCGGCCGTGAGGCGCGCCGAGGTAGCCCGTGCAGTTGCGATAACACTGTCTCCGCACCTGCTTAGTAAGCAGGAGATACCGGGTTCGAATCCCAGTCCAGTACACATTTTCACTCGTCGCCGCCGATTCTGCGTAATGTCCCAATGCAGCTGACAGCAGTGAACCCTCCCCTTTCCTTTCATTTCTTCCCCTCTCCACCTTTAATTTACATAAAAGACGGATATCTCTCAGGATAGATTTCATAGTTGGGAAGTTAGAGTTCGTTGAAACTGCGTCGGGAGAAAGTAGATAAGACAATGAAGGTGTATGCAAGGTGAAATGTGGATGTAGTGTTGCATCTGAGTACTTGGTTTCGTGATTAGTGAGCGGGATATTGTGTGCCGGGGCTGGGTTTTGCGATTAACTTATTGGATCTAAAAATTCTCTAGGAAGAGAAGTAGGTGTGCGGAATGAATGAGATGGTGTTGGATGGGACTTGGGGAAGGTAGGTACATGACCCTTCAATTTAAAATCACCTTAAATGTTTATTTGTCCATAGATTCTGTATGAAAACTCATATCGCAATTTTCTTAAAAAATAACAGATTTTTAGTGATATTTCCCCCTGTGTCTCGAGAAACTGTCAAATATTAAATAGCTTCTTGTTTTGGATCATAATTTCTCGTACATCGCTGTCAATCTTGTGGCGCGATCTCTGTGATGTATCGGGAAATCTGGAGCCCGTCAGAGCGCGACTGTCGTTAGTCAGCCGTAGAGCGAGCTAAGAGGTTTGCTTAGTTATTGGTGAGCGTACTTCCACTGTCGTTTGCAGTTTTTCGATTGCTGACCTGAAAGAGCTGAGTGTCTGTGTCAGGTTATGTTTAAAACTTGAGAAAACCGCTGCATAAACGTAAACAGATGTTGAAGCAAGTTTTTCAATCTTTTGGAGACAACGTACTATGTCAGACCAAGACTTAAGACTTGTATAAAGGTTCAGAAACGGGGCTACTATAGACTGATGATGGGGACCGTTCCGATCGGCCTTCAATTGGCATCACACCAGAAAATATTCAGAAAGTGAGGGATCGAATTTCACAGTATCGTAGACGGCTCATCGGAGGCCTCTGCAATACCTTGGGAATACTATATGGTACATATCAACGGAGTGAGTCAGAACAAACATGAGAAGGATTCCGGCGCAGGCTCTGCCACGACTCTTTCAAGCCAATCAGAAGCGGTTTCACGTGCAAGTCTGTAGGGAAACTGAACAACTCCTCAAAGACGTTCGAGACTTTCAAGGTTAGGACTGGCGATGAATTTGGGTTGATGCCTACGATCCTCAAACTAAACTGGAATAATCGCAATGAAGGAGCGTTTGACCAACTAGGTCCGAAAAAGCTCGATAAGTCAAGAGTAACAGTAAGTCCTTGCTTTTTTACTTTTTTGATACTGACAGAGTTGTCCATAAAGAGTTCATCCTTGTTCGTGTGACGATCAGTAAACAACTTTATGGCTATGTTACAAGTTCGTTTGAGAGTGGATGTGAGGAGAAAAGTTCACGGAATTGGCTTACAGACGACTAAGTGAAAAAAGAACTGAAGCATACAGAAGACACGATCGGATGTTTATGTGACTTCGTGCACTGGCACACCATCGGCGAGTATGCAGATCATTAGAGTTGCAGTTCTTTGTAACAGGCAGAATGGAATTAGTGCTAGTCGTTTTTAGTGTTATTACCAGGCTTAGTAGGGCATATACAGGGAGCGATCAGTATCAGATGTTGAGTGATTACTATGAAGCACACTAACTGCCAAGTACTCGTGTGAGACAGCTTTAAGCCGGCCGAAGTGGCCGTGCGGTTAAAGGCGCTGCAGTCTGGAACCGGAAGACCGCTACGGTCGCAGGTTCGAATCCTGCCTCGGGCATGGATGTTTGTGATGTCCTTAGGTTAGTTAGGTTTAACTAGTTCTATGTTCTAGGGGACTAATGACCTCAGCAGTTGAGTCCCATAGTGCTCAGAGCCATTTGAACCATTTGAGACAGCTTTATCAGCACCTGACAGAGTTTGAAAGGAATCTCGCTGTGTGTCTGCATTTGGCCGCTAGTCGAATTGTGTAATATTCAGATTTGAGGGACATTGAAACGTGGCAGTTTTCCGAGGTAAGACTGCATGGTAACGTGACGGTAGGCATATTCGTCATCAAAGTTCCGGTCGCACCTACTTGGCCACTGCCATATTGTGCACGAAGCAGATCGTAACCCCTTCACATATGCGCCTGCCATCGAAGAAACTCCTGCAAGGTTCTGTGTCATCCCGGACCGTTGGTCGGAGATTAACAGCATCCGGACCAGGAATTAACATCACAGACTTAGGCTGCAGTTAAGGGGCTCCGGAAAGGCTCAAAATCATGAAAAGTTCAATTTTTACTTTTTTGCGTTTTCTGAATCTGCAGACTATTACCTTTTAATAGATATATAATTTATTCAATTCCGAAGACTACAACTATTTTTAAATTTTTTTTGAAATGTGTTCTACATGGGCGTGACCCACTGTGGCGCTGTTAAACTGCTGTCAAATGGTGTTATTATTAACGTCCGTGTTCATCAGGTACATTTTAGTGATGTGAGATAAAGTATGTGTTGTGGCTAACCTGTGATGGTTCAATATACAGGGTGATTCAAAAAGAATACCACAACTTTAAAAATGTGTATTTAATGAAAGAAACATAATATAACCTTCTGTTATACATCATTACAAAGAGTATTTAAAAAGGTTTTTTTCACTCAAAAACAAGTTCAGAGATGTTTAATATGGCCCCCTCCAGACACTCCAACTCGTTCCACACTCTCTGGAGATGTTAGAGAATTGGCTGTTCCCTCAGCTCGAACAAGAAGCACAACAATTCATATTTCAGCAGGATGGAGCGCCACCACATTGGCACTTATCTGTCCGTAACTACCTGAACGTCAGCTACCCGAGGCGATGGATCGGCCGCCAGGCAGCCCGTGACAGAGCACTTCATCACTGGCCTCCAAGAAGCCCTGATCTTACCCCCTGCGATTTTTTCTTATGGGGGTATGTTAAGGATATGGCGTTTCGGCCACCTCTCCCAGCCACCATTGATGATTTGAAACTAGAAACAACAGCAGCTATCCAAACTGTTACGCCTGATATGCTATAGAGAGTGTGGAACGAGTTGGAGTATCGGGTTGAAATTGCTCGAGTGTCTGGAGGGGGCCATATTGAACATCTCTGAACTTGTTTTTGAGTGAAAAAAAAAAACCTTTATAAATACTCTTTGTAATGATGTATAACAGAAGGTTATATTATGTTTCTTTCATTAAATACACATTTTTAAAGTTGTGGTATTCTTTTTGAATCACCCTGTATATCGCTGGTGTGATTGTCGATTGTTTAATGTTTATTTACTCTGTCGTTATCTCGAAAATATTCGTAATTAATTCTGTTCCTTGAGTCTCTGTTTTGTTGAAGTATAATAATGAGTAAAAGTAAAGTTATTAGAAATCCTCTGAAGGCTTTTAAGAAAAGGAGAAATGTTGGAAAGCCAAAGGTATGTGTTATTACTGTAAACAATAAAGACTATAACGAAGTGAGTGAACCTAACCTCTCAAGTACACCTGCCCATAGCAGTCAAAGTGAAAAAGAAAATACTTCACAGAAGAAGCTTGGTTCAATGAGTGAAAACTATGAATGTTTTATGGGCGAATCGGGTGTGAATGAAATATTTGATATGTCGGTTCTCAAAGGAATTTTTTCAAACTGTCTAAGATGTATTCATTGTAGTGAAGTTGGTCTGGAACTCTCGATAATAAAGCACGTAGGACTTGCTAGTGATATACAACTGAAATGTGATAAGTGTTCATACATGACCAACTTTTGGAACAGTGTTGCAGTAACTGCAACTGAAGAAAATGGTAGCAAAATCTACGAACACAACAACGAGCGATGCTTGCTTTAGACAAGGAACGCCTTCGGGCTGCAGACAGGGCTGTAAAGAGTCTAGAAATACAAGCAAGAGTAAACAGGAGGAGGAACAAGAGGGAGCTGGAGGAGGAGTTTGCAGAGAATGAAGATAATCCATCATATGGACCTGGAATGCACTAAAAAGTTAATCCAATCTTTGTCGCTCGATTCCCAAAACTTTTATTTTCTCATACTAATGACATGTTTTCTAAGGATCTTCTAAACATATTTGTTTCAAACTTTCAGTAAATGTTACACGGTACCTTCTGCATAATTTAACACAGCCTTTTTCCAAAAAACTGTATATTTTTGAATATATAAATAAAAAATTGCAAAAAAATGTTGTAAATTTTCATTACAATTGAAAAAAAATCATCTTTAATAACTGAACTAAAATTTTGTAAAATCCCTGTGTTAAGTTGTAGCCCATATTCCAATAAATAATCTGCAAAAAGTTCAACTTCCTACCTCAAATACTTTGTGAGGAAAAATGTAATTTATAAGCGTTATTTTAACATTGCAAGTATAGGGCGTTCCGGAGCCCCTTAAGACCTCAACAGAAATGGATGCGTTTGGAGTAGTGCCGTGGCCGGGTAGCATGGCCTGCTGATGAATGGTATCACATTACATTCAGCGACAAATCGCGATTCTGCACTACACGGGATGACCGTCGTCACTGTGTATGGCGGCGACATGGGAAGACCTCCCATTCTTCCAGTGTGTTGGAGAAGAACAGCAATGTAACGCCTGGCTGCTGTGGGGAGTTACAGGCTACGACTTCAGGTCAATGCTCGTGGTGACTGTGGGAACAATGACGGCACAATGGCACTTCACATACATAATCTGTGCTCATGCGATAGTATTGTAGCGTCATTTTTGAACAGAACAATACTCATCTACAGATGGTACGTGTATCTATGAACTGTCCGTGTGATATCTAAGTGCTCCTGAGGCCTATTCATGATAGAACATGTTATGGAACCATTTCGGCCGTCACTTCGCCTCAGTGCCAGTACAGCCGTTCTGGGCCATCTTGCCTCCGGAGAGGATACAATGGCCTTCGACATCCTTCCCAGCCGAATTAGTGCATGTATCTAGACCAAAGTGGGAGTTTAGTCATTATGACGAATGGTCTCATACTGCAATGTTATCTATAAATTTCATTCTATTTTGTAATCACTGAAACAGGAGTCGATTTAGAAGAGATAGGGGATCCAGTATTAGGATTAGAATTTAAGAGAGTTTTGCAGGACTTAAGGTCAAATAAGGCACAAGGGATCGATAAGATTTAAAAATTACTAAAATCATTGAGAGAAGTGGCAACAAAACGGCTATTCATGTTGGTGTGTAGAATGTGTGAGTCTGGCGACATACCATCTGACTTTCGGAAAACTATCATCCACACAATTCCGAAGACTGCAAGAGCTGACAAGTACGAGAATTAGCGCACAATCAGCTTAGCATCTCATGCACCCAAGTTGCTGATGACAATAATATGCAGAAGAATGGAAAAGAAAATTGAGGATGTGTTAGATAACGATCAGTTTGGCGTCAGGAAAGGTAAAGGCACCAGAGAGGCAATTCTGACGTTGCGGTTGGTAATGGAAGCAAGACTAAAGAAAAATCAAGGCACGTTCATAGAATTTGTCAACCTGAAAAAAGCGTTCGACAATGTAAAACGGTGCAAGATGTTAGAAATTCTGAGAGAAATAGGAGTAAGCTATAGGGAGAGACGGGTAATATACAATATGTACAAGAGCCAAGAGCGAATAATAACAATGAACGACAAAGACCGAAGGGCTCGGGTTAAAAAGCGTGTAAGACAGGGATGTAAATTTTTGACCCTACTGTTCAGTCTGTACATCGAGGAAGCAATGATGGAAATAAAAGAAAGGTTCAGGAGTGGAATTAAAATTTGACGTGAAAGGATATCAGTGATTCGATTCGCTGATGACACTGCTATCCTAACTGAAAGCGAAGAAGAATTACATGATTTGCTCAATGGAATAAACAGTCCAATGAGTACAGAATACGGATTGAGAGTAAATCTAAGAAAGATGAAAGTAAGGAGAAGTAGCAGAAATCAGAACAGCGAGAGACTTAACATCGGGTAGATGAAGTTAAGGAATTCTACTACCCAGGCCGTAAAATAACCAATGATGGACGGAGCAAAGAGGACATCAAAAGCAGACTAGCGCTATTAAAAAGGATATTCCTGGCCAAGAGAAGTCTACTAGTATCAACATAGACCTTAATTTGAAGAAGAAATTTCTGAGAATGTACGTTTGGAGCACAGCATTTTATGGTAGTGAAACATGGACTGTGGGAAAACCGGAACAGAAGAGAATTGAAACATTTGAGATGTGATGCTACAGGCGAATGTTGAAAATTAGGTGGACTGATAAGGTAAGGAATGAGGATATTCTGCGCAGAATCGGAGAGGAAAGGAATTTGTGCGTAACACTGACAAGGAGAAGGTACAGGATGATAGGGCATCTCTTCAGACATCAGAGAGCGACTTCCATGGTACTAGAGGGAGCTTTAGAGGGTAAAAACTGTAGAGGAAGACAGACTCCAATACATCCAGCAAATAATTGAGATTATAGTTTGCAAGTGCTACTCTGAGATGAAGAGGTTGGGACAGGAAAGGAATTCATGGCGGACAGCGTCCAACCAGTCAGAATAATACAGGGTGTTTCAAAAATGACCGGTATATTTGAAACGGCAATAAAAACTAAACGAGCAGCGATAGAAATACACCGTTTGTTGCAATATGCTTGGGACAACAGTACATTTTCAGGCGGACAAACTTTCAAAATTACAGTAGTTACAATTTTCAACAACAGATGGCGCTGCAAGTGATGTGAAAGATATAGAAGATAACGCAGTCTGTGGGTGCGCCATTCTGTACGTCGTCTTTCTGCAGCAAGCGTGTGCTGTTCACAACGTGCAAGTGTGCTGTAGACAACATGGTTTATTCCTTAGAACAGAGGATTTTTCTGGTGTTGGAATTCCACCGCCTAGAACACAGTGTTGTTGCAACAAGACGAAGTTTTCAACGGAGGTTTAATGTAACCAAAGGACCGAAAAGCGATACAATAAAGGATCTGTTTGAAAAATTTCAACGGACTGGGAACGTGACGGATGAACGTGCTGGAAAGGTAGGGCGACCGCGTACGGCAACCACAGAGGGCAACGCGTAGCTAGTGCAGCAGGTGATCCGACAGCGGCCTCGGGTTTCCGTTCGCCGTGTTGCAGCTGCGGTCCAAATGACGCCAACGTCCACGTATCGTCTCATGCGCCAGAGTTTACACCTCTACCCGTACAAAATTCAAACGCGGCAACCCCTCAGCGCCGCTACCATTGCTGCACGAGAGACATTCGCTAACGATATAGTGCACAGGATTGATGACGGCGATATGCATGTGGGCAGCATTTGGTTTACTGACGAAGCTTATTTTTACCTGGACGGCTTCGTCAACAAACAGAACTGGCGCATATGGGGAACCGAAAAGCTCCATGTTGCAGTCCCATCGTACCTGCATCCTCAAAAAGTACTGGTCTGGGCCGCCATTTCTTCCGAAGGAATCATTGGCCCATTTTTCAGATCCGAAACGATTACTGCATCACGCTATCTGGACATTCTTCGTGAATTTGTGGCGGTACAAACTGCCTTAGACGACACTGCGAACACCTCGTGGTTTATGCAAGATGGTGGCCGGCCACATCGCACGGCCGACGTCTTTAATTTCCTGAATGAATATTTCGATGATCGTGTGATTGCTTTGGGGTATCCGAAACATACAGGAGGCGGCGTGGATTGGCCACCCTATTCGCCAGACATGAACCCCTGTGACTTCTTTCTGTGGGGACACTTGAAAGACCAGGTGTACCGCCAGAATCCAGAAACAATTGAACAGCTGAAGCAGTACATCTCATCTGCATGTGAAGCCATTCCGCCAGACACGTTGTCAAAGGTTTCGGGTAATTTCATTCAGAGACTACGCCATATTATTGCTACGCATGGTGGATATATGTGGAAAATATCGTACTATAGAGTTTCCCAGACCGCAGCGCCATCTGTTGTTGAAAATTGTAACTACTGTAATTTCGAAAGTTTGTCTGCCTGAAAATGTACTGTTGTCCCAAGCATATTGCAACAAACGGTGTATTTCTATCGCTGCTCGTTTAGTTTTTATTGCCGTTTCAAATATACCGGTCATTTTTGAAACACCCTGTACGTGTATCTATGAACTGTCCGTGTGATATCTAAGTGCTCCTGAGGCCTATCCATGATAGAACATGTTATGGAACCATTTCGGCCGTCACTTCGCATCAGTGCCAGTACAGCCGTTCTGGGCCATCTTGCCTCCGGAGAGGATACAATGGCCTTCGACATCCTTCCCATCCGAATCAGTGCATGTATCTAGACCGAAGTGGGAGCATCGTCATTATGACGAATATTTATCTATAAATTTCTTTCTATTTTGTAATCACTGAAACGGGAGTCGATTTAGAAGAGATAGGGGATTCAGTATTAGGATTAGAATTTAAGAGAGTTTTGCAGGGCTTAAGATCAAAAAAGGCACAAGGGATCGATAACATTTCATCATTACTAAAATCATTGAGGGAAGTGGCAACTAAATGGCTATTCACGTTGGCATGTAGAATGTATGAGTCTAGCGACATACCATCTAACTTTCGGAAGCCGGCCGGAGTGGTCGAGCGGTTCTAGCCGCTACAGTCAGGAACCGCGCGACCGCTACGGTCGCAGGTTCGAATCCTGCCTCGGACATGGATGTGTGTGATGTCCTTAGGTTAGTTAGGTTTAAATAGTTCTAAGTTCTATGGGACTGATGACCTCAGAAGTCAAGTCCCATAGTATTCAGAGCCATTTTTTGACTTTCGGAAAAATATCATCCACACAATTCCGAAGAATGCAAGAGCTGACAAGTACGAGAATTAGCGCACAATCAGCTTGGCATCTCATGCATCCAAGTTGCTGATGAGAATAATATGCAGAAGAATGGAAAAGAAAATTGAGGATGTGTTAGATAACGATCAATTTGGCTTCAGGAAAGTTAAAGGCACCAAAGAGGCAATTCTGACGTTGCGGTTGATAATGGAAGCAAGACTAAAGAAAAATCAAGGCACGTTCATAGGATTTGTCAACCTGAAAGAAGCGTTTGACAATGTAAAACGGTGCAAGATGTTAGAAATTCTGAGAGAAATAGGAGTAAGCTATAGGGAGAGACGGGTAATATACAATATGTACAAGAGCCAAGAGCGAATAATAACAGTGGACGACAAAGAACGAAGGGCTCGGGTTAAAAAGCGTGTAAGACAGGGATGTAAATTTTTGCCCCTACTGTTCAGTCTGTACACTGAGAAAGCAATGACGGAAATAAAAGAAAGGTTCAGGAGTGGAATTAAAATTTGACGTGAAAGGATATCAGTGATTCGATACGCTGATAACACTGCTATCCTAACTGAAAGTGACGAAGAATTACATGATTTGCTCAATGGAATAAACAGTCCAATGAGTACAGAATACGGACTGAGAGTAAATCTAAGAAAGATGAAAGTAAGGAGAAGTAGCAGAAATGAGAACAGCCAGAGACATAACATCGGGTAGATGAAGTTAAGGAATTCTACTACCCAGGTTGTAAAATAACCAATGATGGACGGAGCAAAGAGGACATCAAAAGCAGACTAGCGCTATTAAAAATGGCATTCGTGGCCAAGAGAAGTCTACTAGCATCAACATAGACCTTAATTTGAAGAAGAAATTTCCGAGAATGTACGTTTGGAGCACAGCATTTTATGGTAGTGAAACATGGACTGTGGGAAAACCGGAACAGAAGAGAATTGAAACATTTGAGATGTGATGCTACAGGCGAATGTTGAAAATTAGGTGGACTGATAAGATAAGGAATGAGGATATTCTGCGCAGAATTGGAGAACGACTTCCATGGTACTAGAGGGAGCTTTAGAGGGTAAAAACTGTAGAGGAAGACAGACTGCAATACATCCAGCAAATAATTGAGGTTGTAGTTTGCAAGTGCTACTCTGAGATGAAGAGGTTGGGACAGGAAAGGAATTCATGGCGGACAGCGTCCAACCAGTCAGAATAATAATAATAACAATAATAATAATAATAAAATCACTGGAATAACATCACATGCACTCTCAGCCCATGAAGTTTCGTTTCGTTTCTTCCCATCGTCCAGGGTGACTCACTTTTTTTGTGAGGCAGTGTGGTTAACTACACATTCGCAGGGGATTCGGAACATAACTGGCGAGCTGAGGCCGAGATCGCCAACTACAGTACTTTCGTCATTGCTGTCGTTCCTGGAGATGTAATTTTAGTGGCCGTCAGTATAGCTAAGAGAGCAGAAGCTCATCAATAGTTTGTTGCTAAGAATAATAATGTAAGGCAAGTGTTAAAAGTTCATGTTCCAATGGACAAAAATAGGATGTGAATTTGAAATATGTTCTAAGGAACAGTTTGATTTTAAAAAATGTAGGAACAAGGTGGCAACACACTCAAATACACTGCGCATAGAGGCACAGGCACTGGTCTATTCTGTTGCTGATTATTGTACCCCTGCCTGGAGTAGAAGTTTTCATGTTGAAAAGATAGATGTACACCTTAACGATACAGTGATGCCAATATCTGGAACACTCAAAACCATGCCTGCTCGGTGGATACCTGTTCTCTCGACCATTTCCCCTCCGCTCTTAGGCGACAGCTGCAGGTGATTTGAGAGTGGAACAATATCAGCCATTTCTCGGTTACCAAAGCTCATCCAATAAACAATACACCGAGTTCCTTACCCCATGTTGTTGTTACTGTTGTGGTCTCCAGTGCGAAGATGATTTGATAGAGCTCTACAAGCTACTCTATCCTGTGTAAGCTTCTTCATCTCCGAATAACTACTGCAACCTACATCTTTCTGAATCTGCTTACTACATTCATCTCTTGGTCTCACTCTACGATTTTTACCACCTACACTTTCTTCCAGTACCAAATTCGTGATCCTTCGATGTCTCACAATGTGTCCTATCAACCCATCCCTTCTTCTAGACAGGCTGTGTCACAAATTTCTTTTCTCCGCAATTCTATTCAGTACCTCCTCATTAATAAGTGATCTACCCATCTAATGGTCAGTATTCTTCTGTGGCACAACAATTCAAAACCTTCTACTCTCTTCTTGTCTAAACAGTTTATCGTCCAAGTTTCACTTTCATGCATGGCTACACTTCACACAAATACTTTCACAAAAGACTTCCTAATACTTAAATCTATTTTCGATGTTAACAGATTTCTGTTCTTCAGAAAACGTTTCCTTGTCATTGCCAGTCTACATTTTATATCCTCTCTACTTCAGCCGTCGTCAGTTATTTTGCTGCCCAAATAGCAAAACTCATTATTACTTTTAGAGTCTCCTTTCCTAACCTAATTCCATCGGCATCACCTGGTTTAATTAGACTACATTCCAATATCCTTAATTTGCTTTTGTTGATGTTCAGCTTATATGCTCGTTTGTAGACACTGTTCATTCCGTTCAAATACTCTTCCAAGTCCTTTGCTGACTCTGACAGAATTACAATGTCATCGGCAAATCTCAAAGCTTTCATTTATTGTCTCTGAACTTCAATTGTTACTTGAAAATTTTCTTTGGTTTCTTTTACTGCTTTCTGAATGTACAGATTAAATATGATCAGGGATAGGATAAAAACTTGTCTCACATCCTTCTCAATCACATCATAACAGCCGTAAATTTAGGAAACCTATCTGGAAGCACTATCGACCCACCTATGGCTTGAAAGAACATTGTAGATCAGAATGGGCATCCTTTCAGAACCACAACTACACGTGCTGCAGTGATCCAATCAAACTACTTTCAGGAATCCCTTTGTCTTGGAAATTATGGAACCATCTAAATGCCGGCCGAAGTGGCCGTGCGGTTAAAGGCGCTGCAGTCTGGAACAGCAAGACCGCTACGGTCGCAGGTTCGAATCCTGCCTCGGGCATGGATGGTTGTGATGTCCTTAGGTTAGTTAGGTTTAACTAGTTCTAAGTTCTAGGGGACTTATGACCTCAGCAGTTGAGTCCCATAGTGCTCAGAGCCAGCCAACCATCTAAATAGAATCAAAATATGGAATGCTAGAATGATAGATACGCACTGTAAGTGGAAACTGGCTCAAATCCTCAGTGCGACTGTGGCACTTCAGAACGAACGGTACATCACATAGTGACGGAGTATATACACGGGATGTTGTAAGAGACTCGGGACGAGCTGCTAGCTGCAGCAACCGAAGCGACTGAATGGCTGAACTCGATGGACATCGCACTGCAGCAGATACACACTGGCAAACGAATTGCTTTATATGAGTCGTGCGTGCATCCATATGGGTTCTGGGCGCTCGCTGAACTTCTATGATCTTCGTCTTTCAGCGTCGGATTCCCTGGCGTCTCGGGAGAGGGCAGTCTTGCGAGTCTATGGAGGTATTTAATCATGTGAGCGCTCCTCTGCGAGGTTTTGTCTTGTTTGCTGTTTCGGACGGTAACTCACCCAGGACTGTGGTCTGGTAGCGATCCTTTCCGTGAAGATCGTGCCAGCGGCATTTGAAAAATTACTGTTTATTCTGCCTTCGTGGTCGCGGGTTCCAAATGTGTGTGAATTCCTAAGGGACTAAACTTACACACTATTTAATCTAACTTAAGCTAAGAACAACACACACACCCATGCCCGAGGGAGGACTCGAACCTCCGGCGGGAGCGGCCACGCAATCCGTGACATGGCGCCTCAAACCGCGCGTCCACTCCGCGCGGCTCGCGGGTTCCATATTCTAAGTTGATACAGTTTTATTTTCTGCTGCCTCGTTTGGTGGATGTGGTCCTGAGTGCAAAACTTATTTCACCAACGTCCGGTGTAGAAATATGTGGTTAGCATCTCGTCTTGAGATGGCGCTGTGGTTAGCACACTGGACTCGCATTCAGGAGGACGACGGTTCAAATCCAAGTCCGGCCATCCTGATTTAGGTTGTCAGTGAATTCCCTAAATCGCTCCAGGCAAATGCCTTTGAAAAGAAACGGCCGACTTGCCGACTCCCTTCTCCATCCTTCCCTAATCCGATGGGATCGACGACCTCGCTGCAGCAACAGCAAATACTGAGCGTAAATATTGATTCTTGTCGAAGTGTATGAGTGTATCATTCTGAATGCTGAGGTGTTAAAACTGTTATAAACATTTATACCTCCAGTTGTCTGTTAGCGCTAAGGCACTCATGACCGTATGTTAAACGTGCTTTAAGTTTATTTTTTCAGTGGCGAACACCCGTGTGAGATTTTCTGAGAGGTAAAATACAAAACGGTTCCAAGGGCTTTTCTTGAAGTTTCGAGAACATACCTTCATCGAGGAGTCAAATGGTTCAAATGGCTCTGAGCACTATGCGACTTAACTTCTGAGGTCATCAGTCGCCTAGAACTTAGAACTAATTAAACCTAACTAACCTAAGGACATCACACACATCCATGCCCGGGGCAGGATTCGAACCTGCTATCGTAGCGGTCGCTCGGTTCCAGACTGTAGCGCCTAGAACCGCACGGCCACTCCGGCCGGCATCGAGGAGTCAAGCAGTATACTGCTCCCTCCTACGTATATCTCGCGAAGGGACCATGAGGATAAAATCAGAGAGATTAGAGCCTACGCAGAGGCATACCGACAATCTTTCTTTCCACGAACAATACGAGACTGGAATAGAGAGGAGAACCGATAGAGGTACCCAAGGTACCCTCCGCCGCACACCGTCAGATAGCTTGCGGAGTTTGTATGTAGATGTAGATGTAGAATGTGTTTCGGTCATGCAAATAAATTATTTCTAAAAGATAATCGTTATTATTACTATTTCGTAAGATACTGATAGCATAAGTTACCAATAATTACATGCTTTTTTCAAATACTAGCAGTAACTTTACAGAATGGGGCAACGGTTACAGCTTGTGCAACGAAGGTAAGAACGTCATCTTCCTCACACATTCTACACACAACCCACATACTTTTTACTCTGCTCCATACATCTGTAACATTAAAAGTGAGACAAATGTATCACATATGTTCAAATATTTAAAATTGCTTTCCTCTAGTTGGAGGTTGATCCCGCAGTGGAGCAGAAATTGCTTCATTATTCACTTCGCAACAGATAACCGAACTAATTGACAGCACAACGGAACAGTAAGTATATAATGGCTACTAAACTGCCGTATGGCCTAGACCGTGACAATAATACTAATACTGTTTCTGTTATTATTATTATTATTATTATTATTAAGTGTTAAAAAGGAAAAACAAGGAGTGGGAAGAAATGTGTGAATAAGTAGAGAGGAGGATAGTGCTGAGGCATGGAGAAGAGTTAAGTCAATGCGAGTGTCAAGCAGTGGAAGGTTACATCATAATAATATTAGTCATATTCAATGCACAACGTATGCTAAGGATTTATTCCAGAAAAATCAGCCTGAATTTTTACGTGAATGAGAGGAGAGGATGTAACAGTACGAATTACTGCGTTTATATATAAAAGTTCTTTAACTGGCTTTGAGGATCTGTAAGATGATTAAGGCACTAGGATATGGTTCAATATATCCAGGACTGATGAGGTTTGGTCCACCGAAATTGTTGGAGATGATGAGGAGGCAGTTTGAAAGAGTATTAAATGGATAAGATGTTCCACTAAATGGGAAATATTTTACATAAGACAGTTCATAAGAAAAGGTTACCTAACTATGCAAATAATTATAGAGGACTGGCAGTGATCCCTTTCGTTGGAAGACTGTACTAAAAGGTACTGAAAAATCTGGTAAGGAAAGAAACTTCACAAGCAGCGAGAAGCGCAAGCAGGATTCTGAGCTGGAAGGTCAGCAATAGACAATATCTTTACAATGAAATTAATATGTGAAAAACGCACAAATCTTGGAGTGGATACGTTTTTTTCATTGATTGACCTAAATAACGCATACGATATTGTACCCGCAAAAAAAACAATGGGAAAAGATGAAAGAAATAGGATTAGTTCAAAGATTGCCGACGGATTATGGAGTTACATGAAAATAATACAGCGAGGCCGGCCGCGGTGGTCTAGCGGTTCTAGGCGCGCAGTCCGGAACCGCGCGACTGCTACGGTCGCAGGTTCGAATCCTGCCTCGGGCATGGATGTGTGTGATGTCCTTAGGTTAGTTAGGTTTAAGTAGTTCTAAGTTCTAGGGGACTGATGACCACAGTAGTTAATTCCCATAGTGCTCAGAGCCATTTGAACCATTTAATACAGCGAGAATAAGGATTGGGAAAATATGGACAGAAGAATTCGAGGTTAACGAGGGTCTGCGACAGGGATGTGGGCTGTCACAGACCCTCTTTAACCTGTATCTAGCAGCAATTCCTTAGACGTGGCATAGAAAATGCCATGTTATGGGAGTGACAGCAGAGAGCAGAAAGATATTTAGCCTGTATTTTGCAGGTGAGACTCAGGTGATCTGAGCTATGTGATAAGAAAGCTTAATGAGGAATACAACTGATTTGAAGATGAACATGAAGAGTGAGTACTTGGCTGTTGGAAAGGAAAAAGTAAATAATTTGACAGTAGAGGGAGAAGTAATTGTAGGTGTGGAAAAGATACAATACCTTGGGGTACTATTTAATAAACTGGCACAAGCAATCATGAAATCACTAGTAGGATTGACACAGGACGAGCTGTAGGACTGGCAATGAACTCCGTTCTGTGGAACAAAAAGATAATAAGAAGAACGAAGAAGAGAAAATCTAAGACTATAGTCCAGAGTTTTGTATAGAACAGAAGCCTGGGACGTTAGCAAAAAAATAAGAATAGAGAGAAATAAGAGTACGAGTAACTGTGACGACATCCAAACAAAACAGCTGATGTGGTCTGGCCATGTGAATAGAATGAATGAAGATAAGATACCAAATAGGATACTAAAATCGATATCGTCCCGGCAGAAGAAAAGGGGTCGCCCACGATGCAACTGGCAAAAGGATGTGGAGGAGGCAATGCAAGTAAGGAATATGAACGTCGAGGAAAGTCAAAACAGAAGAAGATTGCGACTGGGGGTAGAAAAGCGGCACCAGCCGTAGATAACCCTCAAGAAGAAGAGGACGAAGAAGAAGATTATTATTATTACTAGTGGAAATGGTCAGACACAGAGTATTGGCAGCCTGAATGCTTCCTGTCTCTGCCAGTATATTTTGTAACAAGTAACAAGTTTGTTTGAGTGGCCATCCTCTGCAGCAAGCACAGAAATACTTGTTCTGTAAATAAAAACTCCTTTTCTTGCTGCAAATTAATTAATTTTTGCCACACGCGTTTCGCCTTTTTTCTTGCTCTAAGGCATCTTCAGTGGCATCTACGCCGATACAGTTTTGTTATTTTTAGATTATCAAATAGTTCACGTTTTTTATGTAAATGAATAGTTACTTACAGTTTACCGAGACCTGCGTTTCCTCTCATAAACACATAATGAAGTTACAACACTTAGGTTGTTAAAGGCACAGTGTTCGAACAAATAGCTATATCTGGTGGCAAGAGAATAATAGTACACTACAAAAAAGGAGGAAACATGTGGTGAATAGCGTGAAAAAGTTCGGAATACAAAATTGTTCTTATGTTTCGGAAATAAAGGGGTAGTGCGAGCTCCAGACGAAGTGAGAGGAAACGCTGATCACAGCAAACTGTGAGTAGTTACTTATTTATACAAAAAAGTGTGACGTGAACTATTTAATAATCTAAAATTAACAAAACTGTAGATTGCCCTGAACATGCCTTAGAGCAAGAAAAAAAGCGAAACGCAGCTGGGAGAAATAAATTAATTTGCAGCAAGAAAAGACGGTTTTATTTACAAACAGGTATTTGTAACAAGTGCCTACTCTTAGTGAGAGCGGTTAGCCTCTTTTTCTGAGAAGAGGCTGTAAGGAGCACTCACGATGCATCGAGAAGTCCATCTTTCCATAAACAAAACGCTGTTATAAATAAGCAGAACCAGCTGCCTCATTAGTTTGTGGTTTAGTAATAAACCTGCAAACATTGAATGTAATTTATCTTTAATCATTTTAAAATAAAAGTTTCGTAGAAAATTGTTTTTATTTCTAAAGTTTAGTTAGTCTCTACGACTTTTCATGATTTTGGGGGATGGGGTGAAGATGCGGAGGGCGATTAGTAGCTAATTATCTGATTATACTAACGGGGTAATGGCCTCAGAAAGATTGGGAACCACGGCCTTAGTCCTACCGACCATAGAAGGTGCAGGTAGTAAAATGTGCGATGAGCTAGAGGAGTTATCTTGAGTAGACGCTAGGGGTGGTTGTGTGGCTGAGGTATTGTAGTACGCTAGCTGTGACTGGCCGACGTGCCGGTCAAGAGAGGCCGAGCACGACCTAGGACACGCGAAGGCGCGCTGCGTCCGGCGCGGCCTTCATTTGGAGGGGTCTGGCTGGCGCAGCTTCGTCCCGAGGTCGAACGCCGGCTCGTCTCACCAGTGGTTAGACGCGGCGCGGTCGTCGGCCGTGCGAATCCTCCGACTCGCTTTCACCCGGGTTAGCTTGTCTTCCGCTGCACCTGCAGCACTACACCCGCTTTCACCTCGCGAATCTCAGAGTTCCATCAGTGCCATTTTGTTTTGGACAGACGCCATGGAAATCTTATTTTTTGTGTATTAGAATTCTCTGCCGAAACCTGTTACCACGTAAGCTGTTAAAGGTTAGTTCTCTGGTCTTCAAAACACTGTAGATACATTGATAGAATAAGGCGTGCCAAACTTAAAAGAAGGCAAAATCTCCAGTATGGCTGTGTTTCGTAACCGGTGTATTTTGACCTGGGTCGTTACTTTGAGCCCTCATGCTCCAAAAGTTTTACAATTCTATGTTGGATATCAGTTAAGTGTTTGGCATATACTATGTGGTCATAAGGTCGATCAATCTACGCTAGACGGCAGATGAAACTTCCTGGCAGATTAAAACTGTGTGCCGGACCGAGACTCGAATTCGGAATCTTTGCCTTTCGGGGGCAAGTGCTCTACCAACTTTTTTCCCCCTTTTTTTTTTCTTTTTGCATTTTGTTTGATATCGTTTGTTGTATTTGGTCGTAGCGGACGTCACATGACATCCGTTGAAGTTCGTTGTTCATCGCTTCACTCCATTTTCTTATTACAGAGAGCAGACAGATGTCTGACCGAACACGCTGAGCTACCGTACGGGCGTCTGAGCTATCCCCCCAGACTTACGACCCCTCCTCAGAGCTTTACTTCCGACAGTACCTCGTATCCTACCTTCCAAACTTCACAGAAGCTCTCCTGCGAAACTTGCAGAATTAGCACTCCTGGGGGAAAGAATATTGCGAAGACATGGCTTTGTCACAGCCTAGGGGACATTTCCAGAAGAAAATTTTCACTCTGCAGTGCAGTGTGCGCTGATATGAGACTTCCAGGCAGATTAAAACTGTGTGCCGGACCGTGACTCTAGCTCGGGACCTTTGCCTTTGGCGGGAAAGTGCTCTACCATCTGAGCATGTTTCCGCAATATCCTTTCTTCTACGAGTGCTAGTTCTGTAAGTTTCGAAGGAAAGCCTCTGTGAAGTTTGGAATGTAGGAGACGAGGTACTGGCCGAAGTAAAGCTGTGAGGACTGGTCCTGAGTTGAGCTTGGGTGGCTCAAAAGGTAGAACAATAGTCCGCGAAAGGCAAGGTTCCAGAGTTCGAGTCTCGGTCTGGCACACAGTTTTAATCTGCCAGGAAGATTCATATCAGTGCGCACACTCCGCTGCAGAGTAAAAATATCATTCTGTAGACGACAGCATGTGGCGTCGATTTTCCTTGCGCAACAGTCGGCGAAGCTGTTGCGACTTACAGTTGTATACGAAAAAGTATGTTAAAATCTGGCTGTGAAAATTTATGTATGTTAATTAATTCTGGAAACAGATCACTGATTAGATTTTTGTTCACATGTATATACAGGGTGACAATTATTGAACTACATGAAAAAAAAACGTAAATTAGTTACAAACTACGGCTGCACACACGTAACATGCAAACGTCACTACAGATATTCGGATATATGTTATGAAATATTCGATATGCCTGCCATCATTGGCGATGATGTGGCGCAGGCGAATAGCGAAATTCTGCATGACCCGCTGAAGTGTCGCTACATCGATGCTATCGATGACCTTCTGAATGGTTGTTTTCAGCTTAGCAATGGTTTAGGGGTTATTGCTCTACACCTTGCCTTGAACATAGCCCCACAAAAAGGAGTTGCATTTTTTGATATCCGGAGAATATGGCCTCCAATAGAGGCCCATTCCAGTGGCCTCTGGGTAATCCAGATCCAGAATCCGGTCCCCAAGGTGCTCCTGCAGGATATCAAACACCCTCCAGCTTCGATGGCGGCGAGCTCCATCTTGCATGAACCACATCTTGTCGGAATCAGGGTCACTTTGGATAATGGGGAAGAAATCATTTTCCAAAACCTTCACGTACCGTTCGGTAGTCACCGTGCCATCAAGGAATATCGCACCGATTATTCCGTGACTGGACTCCGCACACCACACAGACCCGTTGAATGTGAAGAGACTTCTCGTTCGCGAAATATGGATTCTCAGTCCCCCAATTGTGCCAATTTTGCTTATCGACGAACCCATCCAAATGAAAGTGGGTTTCGCAGCTAAGCCAAACCGTCGCATACTAATTCTCATCATGTCCCGCGGCCAACCGTGCAGTTTGAACGTGCTAACGCAAACCGTTCAGAAGTTATGACGATTTTGTTTCATAAAGTTCAATAATTGTCTGCTTGTGTGTGCCAGTATATTAAGATTTCTGACGTCACGTGCATAATTTTTTTTGTTTCTAGGTTACTTTGACCACCATTTATTGTTACCGTAGGATTACAGATACATTTATTAAATAGTATTGTTGCCAATGCCAGTGGGGAACTAATTATCGGTAACTAGACAAAGGATCATTTGTAATTGTTAATGCGCCTACAACTAAGAAAAATAAATGTCAGTCATGTATTGCTCAAATTGTCAGCTGTTGTGGTTCAGGCAGGGATTCAGATATAACATATCAGGTCAAATATTTTCGGAAAAAAGGAAGTCTGTTTGGTCACGAGTGCCAAATTTTGTTCGATACATGAAGAACAGGTAACCTTAGTTCGAACTGCACTGTATTTTTTGAAGCGAGGATTCAGGTTTACGACGGATGAAATTGAAGGTATTATGCTCAACTACATTTGGAGCTATCTGTGTGGTACTTCATCCTAGGCGCTTTCATTATAATTTTGATGACTTTTCACACCGTTTCTCAGAAGCGACTTATAATCAAATTTCTTGCGTACGAAGTATCGTCTCGGCTGAGCGACTGGATTCGTTATTTCGTGTGAGAAAGATCACACTATCTTGGCATTCCCAGAGGAAGCGTTATAGGCCTCTGCTGTTCCTAATCTATTTAAACAATTTAGGAGACAATGCAGATGATGCTGTCATTTACTGCTTCATAAAGTCGCCACAAGATCAAAACCAATTGCAAAAGTAATTTAGATAAGATACCAGTGTCACCTGATTTAATTCGCCTACATTCCATTACCCTTATTTTGCCTTTGTTGATGTTCATCTTATATCCTCCTTTTAAGAGACTTTCCCTTACGTTTAACTGCTCTACGAAGTCCTTTGCTGTCTTTGACAGAATTACAACGTCATCGGCAAACGTCAAAGCTTATATTTCTTCTCCAAGAAATTTAATTCCTACTCCCAATTTTTCTGTGGGTTCCTTTACTGCTTGCTCAGTATAGAGATTGAATAACATCGGGAATAAATTACAACCTTTTCTCAGTCCCTCCACAACCAGTGCTTCCCTGTTATGCCAGTCGACTCTTATAACTGCCATCTGGTTTCTGTATAAGTTGTAAGAAGCCTTTTGCTCACTGGATTTTACCCTTGCTACTTCCAGAATTTCAAAGAGAGCTGACGTAAGTAACAAATTTAATAATAATGTTTTGTAATTAATATTTACCTATAATATTAGGAATATTTTACCAAAATTATGTGCCATTTACTTACGGATGACCTGACGATGCCTATTTTACCGTAACAGGCCTATTGTAGCCAATGAAACCATCTGACTCAGCAGTGTTTTTGGAATTGTAATTACATAATGTCCTAAAAGACATACTATGCAGCGGATTCAAAAGACTACAAAAAATGTATTTATTGTTACGATATATGTTATGCAAAATACGAAAACGAAGCCATTTATGACTATCCCTATGGGCCCTGACAGGCTAATGGGGACCGACTGACCGCTGCGTCATCTTCTGCCAATACCTTCAATGGGTGCGATATGGTATCAGCAGACTGTGCTCCCGGTCGTTTCCGGCTGTCTTGACATTGGAGCCGCTACTTCTCAATCGGTTAGCTCCACAATTAGCTCCACAAGGCAGAGTGGACCCTGTCTTGATCCTCTGACCAAGGAAAAATCCCTGTCAGCACCAGCAATCGAACCCTGATCCTGTGCACAGCAGCCACACCCTCTGACCACTGATCTACGGAGGCGGACATGGCGGTTCTTGACATCTGGTACGATTCCAAAACCAAACAGAAAAGTTCAACTTATATTTAACCTCGTCTCGGATTTTATATTTGCTGATAAAAGATGTAATCTGCTTACGAACTACCTCAAGGTGAAGTATTGCTTCCTGCGTGATTCCTGCTGAAGTTAAGCCGCCGATGTGTTTCTATTCTCCAAAGCCTACGTACGGATTTCTTTCTCATATTAGCTCCTCAACAGGAACCGTGTTTTTCTGGTTGGCTCAAATGGCTCTGAGCACTATGGGACTTAACTTCTGAGGTCACCCGTCCCCTAGAACTTAAACCTAACTAACCTAACGACATCAGACACATCCATGCCCGAAGCAAGATTCGAACCAGTGACCGTAGCGGTCGCGTGGTTGCAGACTGTAGCGCCTAGAACCGCTCGGCCACCCAGGCCGGCGTTTTTCTGGTGTTGACTCTGTTTTTCGCCATAAGTCGACTACATGGTGTCGTACGTATTGATGGACCACATTAGTTGTACCGTGACGCGAACACTAAAGATCATACGACCAATGACGATGAACTTCACTAGTAAAAAATTTTGAAACCATAACCACCAACAAATAAGTGGAGTACTTTGTACAGATCTTAGGAAGTGAGGATTACTGCACTATTTTGCTTACAATGAGGTGACAAAAGCCATGGGATATCTCCTAATATCACGTCGGATCTTCATCTTCTTTTTCCTGCCGCAGAGAAGCAGCCCGACGGTGGTATGGGTTCAACAAGTTGTTAGAAATTCCCTGCATAAATACTGATCCATGAAGCCTCCATAGCCGCTCTTAATTGTGAATGTGTTTCCGGTGTAGGATTTTGTTAACGAACTGACCTCTCGATTATGTCCCATGGGATTCATGTCGGGTGATCTGGGTTGCCAGATCATTCGCTCGATCTGTCCAGAATATTCTTCAAACCATTCGCGAACAATTGTGGCCCGATGACATGGCGGCTTGTCATCCTTAAAAATTCCATCGTTGTTTGGGCACATGAAGTCTCTGAATGGCTGAAATGGTCTCCAAGCAGCTGAACATAATCACGACTCAGTTCGTTCCAAGTAAACAAAGCCCACATCATTATGGAGCCACCACCAGCTTGCACACTGCCTTGTTGACAACTTGGCTAGTTTCGTGGGTCTGAGTCGCATCCGAACTCTACCGTTATCTCTTATCAACTGAAATTGGGACTCAACTGACCAGGCCACGACTTTCCAGTCGTCTAGGATCCAACCGATATGATCATAAGCCCAGGAGAAGCGCTGCAGGCGATGTAGTTCGACCTATACTTGACCTATACTTGAGTATTGCTCATCAGTGTGGGATCCGTACCAGGTCGGGTTGACGGAGGAGATAGAGAAGATCCAAAGAAGAGCGGCGCGTTTCGTCACTGGGTTATTTGGTAACCGTGATAGCGTTACGGAGATGTTTAATAAACTCAAGTGGCAGACTCTGCAAGAGAGGCGCTCTGCATCGCGGTGTAGCTTGCTCGCCAGGTTTCGAGAGGGTGCGTTTCTGGATGAGGTATCGAATATATTGCTTCCCCCTACTTATACTTCCCGAGGAGATCACGAATGTAAAATTAGAGAGATTAGAGCGCGCACGGAGGCTTTCAGACAGTCGTTCTTCCCGCGAACCATACGCGACTGGAACAGGAAAGGGAGGTAATGACAGTGGCACGTAAAGTGCCCTCCGCCACACACCGTTGGGTGGCTTGCGGAGTATCAATGTAGATGTAGATGTAGATGTAGTGGTGTTAGCAAAGGCACTCGCAACGATCGTCTGCTGCCATAGCCCATTAACGCCAGATTACGCCGCACTGTCCTAACGGGTACGTTCGACGTACGTCCCACACTGATTTCTGACGTTGTATCGCGCAGTGTTGGTTGTTTATTAGCACTGACAAAAAATGGTTCAAATGGCTCTGAGCACTATGGGACTTAACTTCTTTGGTCATCAGTCCCATAGAACTTAGAACTACTTAAACCTAACTAACCTAAAGACATCCCACACATCCATGCCCGAGGCAGGATTCGAACCTTCGACAGTAGCAGCCGCGTGGTTCCAGACTATAGCGCCTAGAACCGCTCGGCCACACGGCCGGCTAGCACTGGCAACTCTGTGCAAGCGTCACTGCTCTTGGTTGTTAAGTGACGGCGGTCGACCACTGCATTGTCTATGGTGAGAGGTAATGATTGAAATTTGGTATTCTCAGCACATTCTTAACACTGTGAAACTCGGAATGTTGACATCCGTAACGATTTCCGAAATGGAATGTCCCATGCGTCTGGCTCCAACTACCATTCCGCGTTCAAAGCCTGTTAATTTCCATAAGAAGGCCATAATGGGTCAGAAACCTTTTCACACGAACCACTGAGTACAAACGATAGCACTGCCAATGCACTGCCCCTTTATACCTTGGGTATGCGATACTGCCGCCATCTCTATACGTGCACATCGTTATCCCATGACTTTAGTCACGTCAGTGTATAATTTAAGGGAGCAGAATGAGATTTTCACTCTGCAGCGGAGTGTGGGCTGATATGAAACTTCCTGGCAGATTAAAACTGTGTGCCGGGCCGAGACTCGAACTCGGGACCTTACCTTTCGCGGGCAAGTGTTCAACCAACTGAACACTTGCCCCGAAAGGCAGGTCCCGAGTTCGAGTCTCGGCCCGGCACACGGTTTTAATCTGCCAGGAAATTTCAATTTAAGGGAAGATGGTAAGAAAGCGTGGACTTGGTCAGAGAAGAGTTTCACACTCATAGAATCCCAGAGAGCAGCTCTAATACCAAACAGATGACAACAGCTGAGAATAATATGAATCTTCCATGTTAGTCGTCAACCATCTGTAACGAGATCGCACTCGAAGAGAAACATGTTGCATGATTCGTTCTAACCAAGACTATTTACAAATGTTAATTTTCAGCTTACTTCATCTGTTTGGTACATTTTAGCTTTAAAAAGTCTTTGCCGTTCTTTAAAAGGAGTAATGTCAACACTCTGTCTTTGGTTTCTATGTTACGTTGTTCTATAACTATCATGCGACGTCAGGAGTTAAATCTTATAGGAAAGAGTAATAGAGCTGATTGGGTACACCGAATGTTTTCACAGTTTATTTTGGCTTTTATAAACTTTTTACCAGATAAATTACTAACACTATGTGCTTCAAATAAGCCCAGTACGAGCGTTGTCCATGGACGATTAGTACATGACCACTAAACCCTCCACCACCAATTGTTTAAAGAATCGAACTCCCATGTACGAAAAAGCTTCAGACGTCTGATTACTTTAAAAGTGAGTTAACGTATTAAATATTTGACGTTAAGAATGCAAGGGAGAAAAAGTTTAGAGCCGGTCGCAGTGGCCGAGCGGTTCTAGGTGGTTCAGTCCGGAAACGCGCTGCTGCCACGGTCGCAGGTTCGAATCCTCCCTCGGGCATGGGTGTGTGATATTCTTAGGTTAGTTACGTTTAAGTAGTTCTAAGTTCTAGGGGACTGATGACCTCAGATGTTAAGTCCCATAGTGCTCAGAGACATTTGAACCATTTTTTGAAAAGTTTAGAAAAGATTTGAATTACGTTCACAGTGTGTTGGAAGTCGCTGAGTGCCGTCTTTATTAAACACTGGATGGGTGTAGTCTGCGTAATTTGAAGCTAAAGCTAGTTTTACCCTCATGTCAATGTTTATGACGTCATATATCCTAGCTATGTGTCATACAATGACATAATTTTACCGGTAGATTCAGCAGTATAATTCTATGGAACTATCTTCAAAATGTGTTGCGTATAGAATTATTAGTAAAGAAGTAACAAAATAAAAATGAGATGCCTTATGCTGACGTTTGACTGCATAAACAGCGAAAATGTGATATGCGATGAACTTTTTTTTCCTTTCATCATTTTGTGGAGCGTGTCAGCGAGATCAAGTTTCGTAAAGATTTGAAATTGTGTGCATAGTATGTTTCAAGTCACTCATTCTTAAAGATTGGATGAGTATATCACGGTAAACTGTACACCTTGAGTAATGCTGCTTCATGATATATACACAGTTTCTAACCGTAATATCTGTCTTACTGTGTTAAAACGTTAACTTGAGATGATATCTCTTAAGGAGTAGATTACGACAGCATTATAAATATTTAAATTCGGTCAATAACTGAATCGATTATTGCAGCAAAGTCATGACTTAATTTTTTTTTACGAAAATGAGTTCTATGTTGTAACTAGGTGACGACAGGTAGCCAGATTAATACATTCAAAAGGGAAGTAGTCAGCCATCAAATGGTGTCACTAAAGGTTCTCGAAATATTCACTCCATGTCCCAAGAGACTGGGAAACAGCAAAGAAGGGCAAGAAAACGGATCCACAAAATTACTGGTTAATATCCCTAACTTCGGTTTTCTGCAGAATCCTTGAGCATTGGAATATAAACTTTCTTGAGACGGAGAAGCTTATGTCGTCGAGTGATCTTGGTTTTAGAAACTCAGCTTGCCCTTTAGTCACATGGTATACTGCGAACTGTAGATGAAGGGCAACGGGCAGATTAAATTTTTCCAGATTTACGTAAAGAATTTGATACGGCACCACAAATGGTTAAAATGGCTCTAAGCACTGTGGGACTTAACATCTGAGGTCATCAGTCCCCTAGACTTAGAACTACTTAAACCTAACTAATCTAAGGACATCACATACATCCATGTCCGAGGCAGCAGCGCGGTTCCGGACTGAAGCGCCTAGAACCGATCGGCCACAACGATCGGCACGTTGCCACACTGCAGGCTCTTAACGAAGGTACGAGCATATGGAATAAGTTCACAGATACGTGAGTGGCTCGAATACTTCTTAAGTAATAGAATTCAGTATACTGTCTTCAAGAGTTCGAGAGAATGGTAGGAGTGCCCCAGAGAAGTGTGATAGGACCTCTATTATTCTCTATATACATAAATGATTTGGCGGGAAGGGTGAGCAGCTGATGATGCTATTGTGTTCGGTAGGGCATCGAAGTTGAGTGATTGTAGGAGGATACAAGATGACTTAGATAAAATTTCTAGTTGGTATGAACAATGGCAACTAGCTCTAAATGTAGAAAAATGTAAGTTAATGCGGACGGTAGGAAAAACAAACTCGTAATGTGAGATACAGCATTAGCAGTATCCTGCTTGACACAGTCACGTCTTTTAAATATCTGGGCGTAACGCTGCAAAAAGATATGGAAGGGAACGAACATGCGAGGAGTATGGTAGAGAAAATTTTAGGAAAGAGTGGTTCACCCGTAAAAGAGACCGCATACAGGGCGCTGGTGCGACCTATTCTTGAATACTGCTGGAATGTTTGGGATCCGTACCAGGTCGGATAGAAGGAGTACATCGAAGCAATTCAAAGGCGGGCTGCTAGATTTGTTACCGGTAGGTTCGAGCAACACGCAAGTGTTATGGACATGCTTCGGGAACTCAAATGGGAATCCCTGGAGGGAAGGCGACGATCTTTTCGAAGCACACTATTGATAAAATTTAGGGAAACACCATTTGAAGCTGACTATCGATTGAGTCTACTTCCGCCAACATACAATGCCCGTAAGGTTGGTTGTTTCGGGGAAGGAGATCAGACAGCGAGGTCATCGGTCTCATCGGATTAGGGAAGGACGGGGAAGGAAGTCGGCCGTGCCCTTTGAAAGGAACCATCCCGGCATTTGCCTGGAGCGATTTAGGGAAATCACGGAAAACCTAAATCAGGATGGCCGGACGCGGGATTGAACCGTCGTCCTCCCGAATGCGTGTCCAGTGTCTAACCACTGCGCCACCTCGCTCGGTTGCCCGTAAGGACCACGAAGATAAGACACCAGAAATTAGGGCTCTTAAGGAGGCATATAGCCAGTCGTTTTCCCTCGCTATATTTGCAAGTTGAACAGGAAAGAAAATGGCTAGAAACGGTACAGGGTACCCTCCGCCACGCACCATATGATGGCTTGCGGTGTATCTATGAAGATGTTGAATGTTCATAAGTCATGGATTTGTGCCCTTTTTTCAACGACTGTATGGAAATGTGTTTAAATGAAAGCAAAAGACATTGATGGCCTATTGCTACCTTCACGCATATTTCTTGTAAAGTTCAACAGACTGTAACAATCCTGGTAGGGACTCACCGCAGAAGTTTCAAAGCAATTTACAATAAAAATGAAATGGAAAGTAATGTATGTGGGCTGATGTATGAGTACATACAAAATTCACCGTTACCAAATATTCCTGTACAGGATATCTTTTATTCGAAACAGCTATAGGTCAATGTTTTTGACATACATAATGCGAAATATAAGCACTCTCACTTTTACAGGTTTCATGCAGGCTAAGCCAAGAACGAGGAAATGAAATTTGTTTATTTGTATACCCACTGAGCGAGGTGGCGCAGTGTTTAACACACTGGACTCACATTCGAGCGGACGATGGTTCAAACCCACATCCGGTCATCCAAATTTAGATTTTACGCGAGTTCCTTAAATCACTTCAGGTAAATGCCGGGATGGCTGCTTTGAAAGGGCACGGCCGATTTCATTCCCCATCCTTGAAACAATCCGAGCTTGTACTCAGTCTCTAATGACCTTGATGTCGACGGGACGATAAACACAATCTTCCTTCCTTCAAATCTACACCAATATGTTCAGAAACATATCACAAAAGATGCCAATGGGTTTCGTCTGTTCTCCAACGGGTGTGCCGGTCAGAATAACACAATGGTTCATTTTGTTTAATACTTTTGTCAGCTGAGAGATTTTGGAAGATGAAACATTACTTCCTGTGTACACGGGCATAGTTTCCTCCCAACTGATAGAGATGGAACTATAAAGAAGTTGATGAGACATCATGACAGCGCCTATATACTTGAAGAGTGTGTCATAATCATCACTAAGACATCAAGTAAGCAGGCCGGGGTGGCCGAGCGGTTCCAGGCACTACAGTCAGGAACCGCGTGACCGCTACGGTCGCAGGTTCGAATCCTGCGTTGGGCATGGCTGTGTGTGATGTCCTTAGGTTAGTTAGGTTTAAGTAGTTCTAAGTTCTAGGGGACTGATGACCTCAGAAGTTAAGTCCCATAGTGCTCAGAGCCATTTGAACATCAAGTAAATTCTCAGTGGAAACTGTTGACGATATTGCTGTATTAGCATTTAAAAATTGGTGGCCCGTCTATTTTAATTTCTTAACGAACATAACATTTCTTTTTCTTCTTCTAAATGGATGAGTTTTGAGTATGATTCGCACTACCCTGGCGAAATGGAAACAGAGAAGTTCATTGATGGTGGTGTAACAGAGATATTTCAGCTCCTTTACAGGTTCAGTAAGGATCCTGTGCTCCCCAAAGATTTATCATATTCTGAAAAACTAGTGCTTATCACTGTCAAGAAAATAAAGATGTACTGAAGGTGAAAAAACATATTCTACCTGAGTATTTGGAAATTTATGAGTAATTGCAAGAATGGCCAATAGCAGAGGGAACAAACAATGACGATGATAATCAAGAAGATTAACTTGTTTTCATGTGTTTTGCTTCATCATTGATATAAGAAGTGCAGCTACAGCTCAATACGTGAATAAAATAGTAATAGTCTCATTTGAGTTTGCTATTCACAATATTCACTTATTTTGTAATAGCATTAACTATAGCTTTCGTTTATTGTAACGAATAGATGTTCATTGCAGAAAAGTTAAGAGTCAGTAATTTTTAAATTTACTTTTATGTTGAACTATAAATTACGAAACAAATATACGTAATGCTACACAGTCCTTTGAAGAGGTCAATAATCACTGACATCGAAATGACAACAAATACGCAAATGGTTTATGCTGTAGGAAGTTTTTGCTTTCTTCTGTAAAATTTTATTTTTGTAACTCGTGACTTTTTTGTAATGACCGATTCAGTTATATGAAATATTGTAAATCTAATTTTTGTTCTTCCTAGATGACTGTAGATAGACACCTTACAGCTGAAAGCGGGTGACCGTCAAAAGTTCAGTAATGTAGGAAATAACTTTCACGCAAGCGGGAAAGACACGAACGAGGTAACTTTGTCCATAAACGTTTTTGTTTGAATATACCTTTCCATATGAAACCTGCTGTTCTTATTGGGGGATCTATGTCTTTGAACGGATTAGTACACTGACCTTCAATTCTGAAGTATATCATTCCACATCGGAACCGGATTAACTAGTAATAGAATGCGGTAGTCTCTTGACTTTTTTCATGTGTTATTGGCCAGCAGCCAGTGCGACTGCTGAATTTATTACACGTAATTATTTCATGAATTTTGCAGCCACTAAATTTCTGTGTAAGAGATATTTTGCTCGCCACTTTTACTTGTCTGTTGTATAAGCTCTTATTGTGTGTGTGGGTGAAAAGCGTTTGTTTCACTGTGGTTTTCACATCTACGTACATGCTCTGCAAATCACGGTACGGCGAATGGGGAAGGGTACTAGGTATCACTACTAATCATTTTCCTTGCTGTTCCACTAGCAAACAGAGCGAGGGGAAAACGACCGTCAATAAACCACCGTGCGAGCTCTAATTCTTCGTGGTCCTTGCGCGAAATGTTCGTTGGCGGCAGTAGAGTCGTTCTGAGGTCAGCATTAAATGCCGGTTCTCTAAATTTTATCAATAGTGCTCTTCGAAAAGAACGTCGCTTTCCCTCTGAGGATCTCCATTTGAGTTCACGAGGCTTCTTCGTAATCCTTGCGTGCTGAGAGAACCTACCGGTCAAAAATCTAGTAAGACGCCTCTGAATTGCTTCGATGTCTTCCTTTAATCTGAGCTGGTGGGGATCCAAAACACTATCAGTATTGAAGAACTGGTCGCACTATTATGGTTATCTGTACGCCGTCTCATTTAAAGATGAGCTACACTTTCCCAAAATTCTTCCAATAAAACGAAGTCGACCATTCGCTTTCCTTGCTACTGACATGCTGCGCTTGTTTCATTTTACATCGCTTTTGCAATGTTACGCCTGGATATTTAATCGCTGTGACTGTGTCAAGCAGCACACTGCTAATGCTGTATTCGAACGCTGCAGAATTGTTTTTTCTAACCATCCGCACTAATTTCCATTTTCTACATTTAGCGTAAGCTGCCACACATCACACCAACTAGAAATTCTATCTAAGTCGTCCCGTATCCTCCCACAGCAGGTAATAAATAAAAAGTAATAATTTTGCGAATCAATTGTTCTTTTCAGATAGTACAGTAAGAGACGCAGCTGAGGAAAAATGTTCATACGTATTAAGGTAGTACGTAGAGTTGATAGCTGTCCTTTAGTCTAACGTATGAAAATGTATTAAAAATGACTTCGAATCATTTGGGTATCAAAGAGTTCCAACCATCTGTAGGAACACCTAAATTTTGTAAAGTGCTATATTTTTATTTTAAAAATTACCTTGCATATATAATTTTCTGCTCTAGACAGAACAAAACAAAAAAAAAAAAATACTAGTGGCATCGACTAGCGTCTCCGATTACGTAGTGGCCGATGTCGGCCAAGGCGAACTCGATTACATGTTAGAAACGTGTGCCATTTTCCTTCTTCCGCTCTTACATAATCAGACTAAAAGTAGTTCTGTGTTTATTATTTGGAGACTTCTTAAATATAGCAGATGTACCGGTCTGTCCGCCTTGGCTTCGTGCGTGTATTGCATCACTTCTGCCTCAGAAGTGGACCACACAGCAAACAGATTTTTTAATTTTTTTATGGTTACGGTGCGTGAAAGTCGGAACACAAATGTACCTCTCCCAAAGCAGTTCGACTTTGATGTTTCCCGACTACGTTGAATAAGCCAAAATCTGGTATAAATTTTTCGATAAGCAGTGTGGCTAGAGTGCTCATTCGCTCCGAGGTGGGCTTTGGTTCGAATCTTGGCGAAATCAAACTTTAAAACAAAGGTGCGTGTTCTCAGTGCATTTACATGAATCGTAAAATACAGAAAGAAAAAAAAAATAATTTGTATTTTTTTTAACATTTTGCAATCTTTATTAACAATCTTTTATACAGAAATGATGAGTAAGAATTTTTGTTTGCAATGAAAACTGTATTATAGAGTGCAATACGTAATTAGAAATAAAAAGATGTACAATTTTCTACATTAGATGTGTTAATTAGGATATTTGATGAATTTTATGTTTAAATGATGTAGGTATTCGAACTGACTGGAAAAAATGGAAAAAAATAATGACCGAAACGAGAGTCGATCTAGAAATTACCACTCTCGTCCGCCTAATGTATTCTACGTTTCATGGAAATGATCGTCAAATATGCACCTTTCTTTAAAAATTTGATTCCACTTGGAATCGAATCCATATCCCCACGCAGCGAGCGAGCACTCTATCACAGAATCACACAATTTGTCGAAAATTATCAACCTTATTGAAGCACATTAAACTTGGTCGGAAAACTTCGAAGTCAGTTTTCTAGAGAAGTTCTTTGAGAGTTGCGTCAAACTGCTTTGGGAGAGATATATGTGAGATATGAAATTCATGCAACGTAAATACTAAATATTACAATAACCCGATTGCCACATGAGCCCATTGTCAGCCGAATCCATGAACAGCACGGAGTACACACAGCTGTGAAAGACCATGCGTAGTGCGCGAAGCTCAACTGGAAGTGTAAACAGTGTATTGTAAACAACATAATTAAAACTCCAATTGCACGCATGTTTCGCATTACAGGCTATGTACGAATGACAGACTAGAGTAGGAAAAAAAAACTTTGATTTTCATCATATGGTACAAATTGTTGTCATCGCATGAAACAGTTAAATCTTGTCACAATGTATTGAAACAAAAGCTGACCTAATAAGTATCATTTTAGAATAAAGTATTTAGCTGACCACTCTGCTGCAGTGAGTAGTGGAAAGTTTATTTAAAAAATAACGAATTATGAAATTTGCTCTGAGATATTACGTATAACAGTTGACTGGAAAAAAGCAGACGTGTGTCTCTATAAAAATAAATTAGGCTGTTGAATAATCGCAATATAAATTACACACATGGTTTAGTTGATAAAAGAGTTAGTGAAAAGTTGGAATAAGATTAGCGGAATTGTAAAGCAAAAACAGGACAGGACAGAAAGACTGTCGACAGTTAAAAGTTTGATAGTCTAGGAAGAAAATAACGTTTTTAATTTAGTGGAACGATCAATCTTCGGAAAGCAGGTTATGTATAAAAAACAGTTCTACGAACTTTGTAGACGGCTTCTTCATATTAACACCAGGAATTTGGGTCATTTAACCATACACGGTGATAACGAAAAACTTCCAACCCTCAACTTTTGTGAGCCGCTCAAGACATCGAAACGAGGCTTTCGGCAGTTAACAAAGTAGGGAAGGCGCGTAATTTTGCCGCAGGGCAATTTTATACCAAAATAGATATTGAAGAAAGTACGTTTTTTTAAGGAGGCGATATTTTTTAAATGGGATTCGAAGGTTTCTGAAAATACGAGTGATATAGCACTAGTTGATGTCGGGGCTGAAGATTTTCGTAAAATTTTCCGAGAGATGTTGAAAGACGTGTTGTTACGTGCTAACACAGGTCCTATCACCAGCTTGGGAGACGGTCTACACCTTCTTAGCGCAATCAGGAGGTTAACGACAGTAATTTTTATCTTGCATTGAGATCTACTAAGTCGCCTTTAACGGAGTGAGAGGGAGACCGTCTCGTAGGTTGCTTAGCACAGTTGATTCTGAAACGGAGAGGAGAAGATGTGATTCGCAGAGAGAGAATAAGGGTGCAAACATCTAAGGTTTCCATAAAAAAATTATTTTTCAAAAAGTTCAACCTCATTCACAGAGGTGTTTTACAGAGGTCGTATATCTTTGCAAAAGAGTACGCACCGCCCTCTGTACATGTGACCTTTCCAGTAACTTCTGCTTTATGATTTGCACCTTGCTGTATCAGAGATGTGAGCTCTGCTTTCAGCTCGTTCCAACAACACACAATCAGATTGCTCAACCACAGTTGAGGACAAGTGTAGGACAGCTCTTCGTCATTTTTATATGCTGACACACAGAAAATATCAAATATTACTCGCTGCGACTGTACATAACAACATACCTTATTCACAATTGGAGATGAGTACGTGACTGTGCTTGTTCCTCCCTAAATGCTGATACACAGAAAATGTCAACTATGACTCGTTGCGACTATACACAATAATTCACAATTGGAGGCAACAGACAAAACATGTCAAATACTACTGGGGTCAAATCTGTAGTGCTTGTTCTTCTCTAACAGGCAGAAAATTGAAGATAATACCTGTTACTGGATACTTATTGGAAACTCAGTTGTCCCTCCGCCTCTCTACAGACTTCTCGGGGTCTGTAATGCAGCAGCATCAATGTGTCTCTCTATAGTCACTTTTCAGCAGAGATTTTGTGATCCAAATAGATACCATTGAATATTTAGCACTCCAAACTTATGGTGGACTTAGAATTACACAATAAATTGCACAGTTTTGTAGGTTACTATTTTCAAAGTGGACATACCCACAAGCATTTCATTGTTATATTGAATAGTCCATTTCGACAATAGGGTCAGGCACATGTGCCACGAAGTTTCGACAAATGTGTATATACACCGATTGTCTCTCCTAAGAGTCGTCAAGTATTTCAGCAGCTATTTGCAATAGATTATTGCGATTTCTGTGTGTGAAATTTTTTGTGTGCGAAATTTTATTTGATCAGTTTGCATACGTAACATTACTGATCATTTTAATAAAAGCGTTTTGGATATTTATTCTTTGAAAATTCGATTTGTAATTTTATGTGGAATTTTTATTCTGTTAGTTTTGTTTGAACTGTAAGACGAATACTGTGACGTCATGCATTGTAGTCTTGTTCAGTGTACTACACAATACAAAATTTCACAGGGTAATTTATTTAGTATATTTTTTACTTTTTCTAATTATTATTTGTAAAAGTCAAATGCAATACAATTATACAGTTTCAGACGGATCTGGCGACTCTTTTTGTTTTATCAGATAGCGTTTACGTAAGCAGTGCAGTGTACAGGTTCACGTTATAATATAGACACGCGCGAAAGTTCAAGAGTAGGAAACCAGTTTAGATACACAGCAACAAACTCAGACAATAATAAATTAAAACTTACACGCCTTTCTTCATTTTTCATATTAGTGATTATTCGGACGCTCTCAATAGTTTCGTACAACAGGGCGTTAAACTCTGCCTGCCTTCTTTTCTAACGACCATGTCGGAGATGGCTCATGTCTCTTGTATGTTTTCCTATTGCAACAAATTATCCTAGCTTGTGTATTTCACCTACTGTTGCTATTTTTTGACAGTTTGCAGTAGGTATTATAATTCATTAGGTTGCCGATCCTGTGAATTCTGGAGGAATTCTCCTCATCCTACTGACTGGTGGAGATATCGGATGGGCTACCAAACGCTAGTCGTTGAGTGTAATTTTATCGTTCAGTAGAGCTCATTGTTAGGTGAGCCTGTAGCCACGTTCACACGGGGCGTGGTGTGTAACTTGCGACTAGCTGACGCTGATCCATCATGCTGCTGAACGCTCAGAAATGATGCGGCCTATATACACGGTACGCGTGTACTTGTAGCTACAGGTGACGTACGCCTACTACAGACAACATGCAAGTCCCCGGAACGGACAACTGTAAACTAGATTTTCATTTTGTCAGAGACACGAGATAGTCTCCGCATATCAATGTTTCTTCGTATTCTTCTTCCATCTGTTCCTACAAATACTGTACCTCAAAGTACGAAACTGAAGGCTTGTTCTGATGGCCTCAAAACTGGTATTCTTTGTAGATGTTCTAGTCAGCTATGTCGATTAGATTTGATCTTCTCATTTATAGCATACATTCCAAGTTCAGGGTTTTATATCTTCGTTTCTTAGTCTGTCCAATCTCGTGCAGCCCTTCACTCCTCTTCATTTCTGCCGCTTCGATTCTACTTTCTTGCTTTGTAGTAGCTGCCCAAATTTCTCTTAAAAATTTTAATGTAGGGGCGGCCATTCTCACATGAAACTCGATATTCACGTCTCTCCTAACGTTATTTATCCATGTTCTTTAGACTGCTCCGCATTCTATTTGACATTTTTCCGGTTCGTTGTCAATGTTGAATTCATTTTGGCAGCTTATCATATTTCCCAGTTAACTGAACTAAGTCCTTCAATTATTTTGTTTCCTATTAAGGTCTTAGCCCTCAACGGTTTTGCCCCTTTGAAAGCCATCACATTTGTTTCTGAAATGTCCGCCTGCTTAGCTGACTGGCTACGTACTTGCCTACCTTGCAGCGGGTCCGGGTTCGATTCCCGGCTGCGTTGGAGATTTTCTCCGCTCGTAGATTGGGTGTTGTGTTGTCCTCATCATCTCATCCTCATCCCCAGCACGCGAGCCGCCCAGTGTGGTGTCGACTGTAATAAGACTCGCAATCGGCGGCCGAACTTCCCCTGATGGCGACTCCCGGCCGACAATGCCATATGATCATTTCATGTTTTTGAAGTGTATATTTTCGTATTTTCTTTAGAAATTTTGATACGTCTAACGGTAGTCTTTTGTACCTAAGTTTCGCTATGCTGTCAGACTGTACATGATAATCTCCAGGCTAGATCAATTTGTTGTTCCCAAGTCTCCATTATATTGACAATGTATATATAAAAATGTTTATTACTGTATTTTGTAATTTTGAAGTTGTACAGGCACTGCTGTTCTTTAAATGCATTTATCAAAATACTAATCCTTCTCGTGCCCAGGCAGCCATAATGCTCTTCCGTATTCAAACAAGCGACCTGCATCTAACGCATATGGCATTGTTCCATGTCACTCGCCCACGTTGGAATGCGCATTTAGAATATCTGATCGTGACATGTTCGATAACCACCCTGCACGTTCGGAAAGACAACGCATCGTGCATTTTCCATGTTATGACGCCAGATACTCATCACGTAGCACGATGACATTCGAATTCATGGCCCGTGTGAGGAGGACATAACACTGCAGATTGCAACTGTAGGAGTACTTTGGTCTTCGGAAGAGTAGAAGAAGAAGGAAAGCGGAAAATAGAGGCACAATAGGATGATGGACGGTTCTTGTACAAAAGTCTGCAACAAAACGCTAATTAGAGACAGCATTGATCAATGTTTGTCTCTTAGTCCAGCGCTCTCTTCTTATGTTTAAGCTTAAGTGAACGTATAGAATAATTAACAATAGTTTTGGAAAATAAACTGTCCGAAAGACTCTTTCCCTAAACTGTTTCACTTAAACTACATCAGCACACTCTAGAATTCACTATAAAAAACTTAATTACTTTCCGTGTTCGGAACTAGACTTCAAATTTCCAAAACTCAGCAGCCAATATGGCCTTGTCATTTGCCTCCCATAAGTAATTCATTGTGCAGGGCTGGTCTAAATATGGACAGATAAGCAGGTGTTGAGGATCCTGGACAGAACCACACAGACAGAGAGTGTTCTCATTCTCTTTTAGGAAACCCCATTGCTGCAGGTTTGTCTTGCAGTTTGGCACCTCTACCCTCATACGGTTTAGGGTTCTCCAGACTGTGTATGGTAGGTCTCTACCAGGCGCCAGTTCTTCTTTTACATCTTTATGGGGGTTTCTCAGGTCGATTTCCCACCTTTTCAAACGATTCTCTGCAGCCGACCCTTCCAGGGCTCGGATACGTGACTGGAAACTCTTCCTCGAACAAAGCCGTCGGTCAGCAGGCTGGTGTCCATATAAAGGGTGACGCATGTCCTTTACTTGCTTGGTTTTTCCGGCTCCGGCAGGGATGTCACGTCGTATGTTGGGCGGTGCCATCCCCATTATTAAGTACATCTTGTGCACTGGGGTTGGCCTCAAGCATCCGGTAACAGTCCGTGCCATTTCATTCACCGCTACATCAACTTTTCTGGCGTGTGTTGACGCAGACCATACTGGAGCGGCGTATTCCGCGGCTGACACACTGAGCGCAAGGGCTGAAGTTCTCAGGACTTTTGGGTTTGCACCCCAGGATCCGCTGGTTGGTTTCCTGATGATGTTGTTTCTAGTTGAGACTTTTTCCCTTGTGGCATTACAATGATGTTTATAGGTCAGTGCGCGATCCAACGTGAAACCAAGATATTTGGGCGTTTTACAGTGCTCGAGACGTTCACCTCTCCATATTACATTTAATTCACGATTTGCCTCCCTGTTCTTTAAATGGAATGCACAGACCTGCGTCTTGGAAGGGTTCGGCTATAAAAAACGACGTACCACGAAGGAACTATCCGATAGGACAGAAATCGGTAGATTTGATGTCCATGTACAGCCAAACAAGTGATTAAAATTTCAGAAAAATTGGATGGTGTATTCAAAGGAAGAGGTTAAAAAATTAAGCAAATCAATAATGCGTTTGTCCAGTTCTGACCTTCATTCAACCAGTTATTCGAATTGGCATGATTGACAAAGTTGTTAGATTTCTTCCTAAACGATATAGTGCAAAGTTCTGTCTAATTGGAGCATTAGATCGTCAAAACCAATAGCTGATTGGAGGGCTCTGGCAATAATGCTCCAAACGTTCTTATTAGGGGAGAGATCCGGCGACCTTACTCGCCAAGGTAGGGTTTGGCGAGCACGAAGACAAACAGCAGAATCTCTCGCTGTGTGTGGACGGGCATTATCTTGCTGAAATGAAAGCCCAGGAAGACTTCGCACGAAGGGCAACAAGACGGGACGTAGAATGTCGACGCACCGCTGTTCTGTAATGGTGCTGCGGATGACGACCAAAGGGGTCCTGCTATGAAAAGGAATGGCACCCTAGACCATCACTCCCGTTTGTCGGGCCTTATTGAGGGCGATAGTCAGGCTGGTATACCACTGCTGTCCGAGGCATCTCCAGGAACGTCGTCGACCTGGAAGCTCACTGTCTGGAGTAGAATTGTCTTCAGTGATGAGTCCCGCCTCAAACTAAGCCCCAATGACCAGTTTGTCTTCTTGCTTGCCAAACTCTACCTTGGACAGCAAGTTCGCCGTATCTCTCCCCAGTTGCGAACGCAAGGGAGCATTATGGGCAGGGCCACCAACTAGCTCGCGATTTTGACGGTCTAACGCAACAACTGGACAGAATTTGTCACGATATCTCTCATTTAGACATCAGAGCCAAGCCGAATAAATACTTGAATAAGGGCCAGAGATGGACTGACTCGTTATTGACTTGCTCAATCTGTCAAGCTCTTTCTCATGAATGAATCATACAACTTTTCTGAATTTGTAATAATTTGTTTGTCTGTACATGTACATCAAATCTACCGATTCCCGTCCCATTGGGCTAATTTATTGGTGCTGCGCCTTTGTTTTCGACCCCACTTTTGATCTCCACCTGCAAGTCACTTAGAAAACTAAAATACCGATTACCCTGTCACTATCACTACGGTTCTTGTTTAGGTTTTTATGTTGGTAACGCCACGTAGTGCTCTGTATGAAAATCACTGAATGTGCTGTGTGCAATCTGTGGCTGGTTGGCGTTGTTGGAATATTCACTATTGTAGTGTTGAGCAGTTGGATGTGAACAGCACGTAGCGTTGCGCAGTTGGAGGTGAGCCGCCAGCAGTGGTGGATGTGGGGAGAGAGATGGCAGAGTTTTGAGAGCGTACGATCTGGACGTGTGTCCGTCAGAAAAAGGAAGTTTGTAAGACTGGATGTCAATAGACTTTTGAACACTATTAAGGTAAATACATTGTTTGTTCTCCATCAAAATCTTTCATTTGTTAATTATGCCTATCAGTAGTTAGTGTCTTCAGCAGTTAGAATCTTTTATTTAGCTGGCAGTATTGGCACTCGCTGTATTGCAGTAGTTCGAGTAAGGAAGATTTTTGTGAGGTAAGTGATTCATGAAAGGTATGGGTTATTGTTAGTCAGGGCCATTCTTTTGTAGGGATTATTGAAAGTCAGATTGCGTTGCGCTAAAAATATTGTGTGTCAGTTTAGTGTTGATCAGAATAAGTAAAGAGAGAAATGTCTGAGTACGTTCAGTTTTGCTCAGCTGTTTGAAAATCAAATAACGTACAGGTTTTCCAGCACTGTCATTTATAAATTTTTCTAAGAAGAAGTTTCATTCTCACAGCAGAAAATGGAACAACATACTTGCATAGATAATTGTACGTCTACTTTCACCTTGCTGGCTTCACGTAATACACATTAAACCCAATTAAAAACACGTGTAAGGATTGTATGTCGCCCTGTGACAACTGCAGAAGGAATGGCTGCCAGTCTTTGCAACCTTTATCCTGAGAGTACGAGGCTCTGTTTCCAGAAAACAGAGATGAACGAGTCGCATTGAAAAGGACCACCGACCTTTACCTTCTCCGTGACGCCACGATACCGCTACGGTCAGAATCACGTTTCTCCCTCCATTCCCAAACCACTTTTCACGTCATCGCGAGAACTAGTTTCAAGGTTGTGTGATCACGAGAAATCAGCTATAGCTATTATGTCACCTCGTTCAGATTCTTAGGCGGGAAGTCAAAGATTTAGAGCACATCCGCGACGATAGTAGCCTGACATTTCGTTAGAGTGTGGGTGTTGTGACGAAGCAAGCTGGGATATTTTTACTTCCCCCTCTTGTTTTGCCACCTGCCTCATTAAAATTCATTTTTTTTCACTTTTAACAGATTACCATTAACATACGTGAGTATAATCTGCATTTTCATAAAAGAGAAAGGTTGGTCCTCAGTTTTAAAAGAATATACCACCAGAACTAATTTTGTCCTTAGTTTCATGTATGTAATTGTTTTTGTGATTCATTTCTACTATTCCGAGTTAGCATCGTTAGTTATAGGGTGAAATCAGTAAATGTTTCGTAACTTCAATTCTATTGTTGAGTTATAAACAAATATAAATTCTGTACTAATTACAAACATATGGAGGACCAACTAATAGTATTCTTAAAGGATCTATTTCTCTATTTGAAAACAAAACCAGCCCTTAATTCCAAAGTAATTAAGTTTTGTCAAAAGTATTGTTTGCCTAACGATATCTGTTAATTTCATCACTTAAACAATAATTCGGCCTAACTCTTGCAGTAGGTTGTAGGTTGTGTACCAAAAATGAACAGCTTAGAGACAGAAGTAATGACACTATCTGCAGGACCTGACCATCATTTTGCAGGACAATGCTCAAGCACATACAGCGCAAGCTGTTACAGATTTATTTAACTGATGGGACTGCTAAGTGCTATACCACCTACTGCACTCCCCTGACTTAAGCCCTCGTGAGTTCAACTCGATTTCTAAACTGAAGGAAACATTTCACGGCGTTCGCTTCAGAACTGCTACAAACTCGTCGGGCAATAGACCGCGCCGCTCGAACTGTCAACACAACTGGCACTGCTAAGAGTATCCTACGACTTCCACATCGCTGACAACCGGTTATACACAATGCTGATGACTACTTTGAAGGTCAGTAAAACTTTGAAACGCGTATCTATTTTGTACGAGCTGTAAATAAATAGTTGCCACTATTAAAGTTCCAACCCTCGTAATTTGTTTGCCCGTTTTTTTTTTGGTCATCAGTCTACTGACTGGTTTGATGCGGCCCGTCACGAATTCCTTTCCTGTGCTAACCTTTTCATCTCAGAGTAGCACTTGCAACCTACGTCCTCAATTATTTGCTTGACGTATTCCGATCTCTGTCTTCCTCTACAGTTTTGCCCGTACATGTACATAATGTTCAGATTTCAGACCCATTCAGTAATTCCTTCGTGGTCCGTCGTTTTTTCCCTTCTTATTATGGAAGGCTTAAGAGTGAACGTCGATAGTGACTAGGCCAGATTCTGGACACAGTGCCAAAAATTATTTCTTATACTTATATAACGATAATCAGAAATGCAGAATTAAATGAACAAATAATTTCAAGGAAGAACAATTATTACCTTTGCTAGCCCTGTATTCGTCTGCTTGTTTTTGTCTATTTTGGTTTATTCAATTCTTCAAATAGCGTAAACGCGTTACTTTACTGTAGTACACTAATGCGTTGCGCCGTTGAATAAATCGGTTCACGTCGGATGTGGCCTACGCTTACATGGGCAACCGCCTGTCTGCACCGCGTCGTGTCGGCAGTATCCATTTGTCTTTCCGGCAAAGCGGAGGGGATGTGGCGTGAGATCCCCGAGCACCAGGTTTTGCGCCAGTGTCCTGGATTAAATTCAGACCTCTCCGCAATGTCTCAAGGAGTGAAGGCATGTGATACTGTACACCGTTGATGGTGAGCCGTCCGCGGGATGGGGTTGTTAAGCTTGGCGGACCACATCACCTACATCATACTCCACAAGCCACCTTATGGTGTATGGCAGAGGGCACTTCGGTACCACTATCTGTTCCACTCGCGAATAGTACATGGGAAGAATGATTGTCGGTAAGCATCTGTATTGGCTCTAATTTCTCGAATTTTCTCCTCGTGATCAATACGCGAGATGTATGTGGAGGGAAGTAATATGTTATCTGACTCCTCCTGAAAAGTGCTGTCCCGAAATTTCAATAGTAAATCCCTCCGTGATGCACAACGCCTCTCTTGTAACGTCTGCCAGTGGAGTTTGTTTAGCAACGGTGCTACTAGGGAGGAGGCGGCTACATGCTGACACTGAGTTTGACTCTCTCCCTCCTCACATCATTATAAAACACGAACCTGACACCACACACACACACACACACACACACACACACACACACAAGGATCAGATACACCTAAACACATGTCCGCGAAGTATAGGAAAAACCTTCCCAATTAGGCAGCTGACCTTGACCTTCGGAGTCTCCAAGGCAACCACGCCATGCGACTTTACTTTTTAGTACATTTATTCGAAACTATTTTTTAATTGTTCCACAACCTGGTGTTTCCATTGACGTCCGTGAAAATACTTATGATTCTTTTCCTGAGTTAAAGCAGACTTGCGGGGATAGCCTCGAGATTACAAACACACTGGAAAACATTCCTGCGTTACGAAAGAATCTGCGCCATAGTTCCCCGTCTATAGCAAACTTAGACTTCGAATAAGAACATTGAAGTTAAAAAAATCGAAAAAGACGACTTGCCTCTACTATCCGGACACATGCTTCTAGCAGTTCCTACCTGTCACATGTGACTTCTCCATACTTGAGCACAGCGCTGATTCATATCATCAGTGCTGTCACACAGAAATGCCTTGTCGAGTCCAGACAACGAGATGCCAAGTTTTTGGTGAGACCGTAGCACTCTGTAAGAATAGTACTCATTTCTTTCTTTAGGTTTGTTTGTAAATAACTCATTTGCTACCAGTCATGATTTTCTTTGTTTTATTTTTCGCTCGACGTGTTTCGGGAAATGACTCCCACTTTCAAGTGCGCTTTTTGTGTTTGTTATGCCATTTCTATGTGATGTTGTCGATGTGTGAGAGTCTGCTTCATTTCTTTGATTTTAAATTTCCTTATGGTCCATTTGTGTAGAGTCTCACAGACACTGAACATCACACACAACTTATTGTGCACTTTTAAACATCGAATACATTTTATGTAAAATGTTTTCGATGTTTAAAAGCGTACAAGAAGTTATGTGTGATGGAAATAGGAAATTTGTGGTAAGGTCTTATGGGACCAAACTACATAGGTCATCGGTCCCTAAGCCTACACACTACACAAGCTAACTTAAACTAACTTACGCTATGGACAGCATACACACCCATACCCGAGGGGGGACTCAAACCTCCGACGGGGGGAGCCGCACGTACGTGTGATGTTTAGTGTGTGTGAGACGCTACACAAATGGACCATGGGGAAACTTAAAATCAACAAAATGAAGCAGACTCTCACACATTGAAAACATCACGTAGAAATGGCATAACAAACACAAAAAACGCACTTGAAAATGGGAACCATTTCCCGAAACGCGTCGTGGGAAAAATAAAATAAAGAAAATCGTGACTGGTAGCAGATGAATTATTTATAAACAAACCTATTGTTCTCACAGTCGTAGGCTTTCGGAATCACTTACACTGGATCAAATTTGCTTCATTTACAACTATAAGTAAAGCAATCATCAGCATGGAGATTCTTTTGTACACCTCCGTGCTTTACTAGGCATGGTCCTCTTGGAGGTGGCGGTATGCCGTTGCATTTTTCCGCCTTTGAACTAACTTACCTAGCCATTTGTTGGGAACCCAAAGCGTCTATTCCGAACGGGGCTACCCAAGCAGTTTTCACGTCAACAAATATTGCCGGAGGTTAAACAAGTGATAAGTGACAGACAAAAATCCTAAGATTCACTGGGGACCGAACAGAAACCTTACAATTTGTAGGCTCACATTTTACCATTTTTTTTTGACATCTCAACACATATTTTTAGTAAGTCGCTGAAGCAATGTTTTCCAGTTTTAGTAATGGGTATTAAATGGGGACTCCATGAGGATTGTGCGAGCACCACGACCTGAAGGATCAGCATTGGTTGTTGAAGGAGAAATTTTTATTTCTGTTACAAATCGATTTCAATCCTTGCGTGACGATCATCAATGCTAGTATTAAATGCCTGGAGACTTTTGAATAGAAGCATTGTTGCATCTGTACCTTCGGTCTGACAGATATTGGCAGTTTTACTGGTTGTGTACAAAAGTCCATAGGTCTTCAATACTACCACTGAAATCGATTTGTAATAGAAATAAATATTTCTACTTCAACGACCAATGCTTTTCTTTGTTGTTGTTGTTGTGGTCTTCAGGCCTGAGACTGGTTTGATGCAGCTCTCCATGCTACTCTATCCTGTGCAAGCTTCTTCATCTCCCAGTACCTACTGCAACCTACATCCTTCTGAATCTGCTTAGTGTATTCATCTCTTGGTCTCCCCCTACGATTTTTACCCTCCACGCTGCCCTCCAACACTCAATTGGTGATCCCTTGATGCCTCAGAACATGTCCTACCAACCGATCCCTTCTTCTGGTCAAGTTGTGCCACAAACTCCTCTTCTCCCCAATCCTATTCAGTACCTCCTCATTAGTTATGTGATCTACCCATCTAATATTCAGCATTCTTCTGTAGCACCACATTTCGAAAGCTTCTATTCTCTTCTTGTCCAAACTATTTACCGTCAATGTTTCACTTCCATACATGGCTACACTCCATACAAATACTTTCAGAAACGACTTCCTGACATTTAAATCAATACTCGATGTTAACAAATTTCTCTTCTTCAGAAACGCTTTCCTTGCCATTGCCAGTCTACATTTTATATCCTCTCTACTTCGACCATCATCAGTTATTTTGCTCCCCAAATAGCAAAACTCCTTTACGACTTATAGTGTCTCATTTCCTAATCTAATACCCTCAACATCACCCGACTTAATTCGACTACATTCCATTATCCTCGTTTTGCTTTTGTTGATGTTCATCTTATATTCTCCCTTCAAGACACCATCCATTCCGTTCAACTACTCTTCCAAGTCCTTTGCTGTCTCTGACAGAATTACAATGTCATCGGCGAACCTCAAAGTTTTTATTTCTTCTCCATGGATTTTAATACCTACTCCGAATTTTTCTTTTGTTTCCTTCACTGCTTGCTCAATATACAGATTGAATAGCATCGGGGAGAGGCTACAACCCTGTCTTACTCCCTTCCCAACCACTGCTTCCCTTTCATGTCCCTCGACTCTTATAACTGCCATCTGGTTTCTGTACAAATTGTAAATGCTTTTCTTATAGATATAAAATATTTTACTTTTACCAGAAACTGCAAATAAATTGTTTATTTGCATTGTGTGTATTATACATTGATAAACCAAAACATTATGACCACTTTCCAACGCGACATTCACTGCTGCCTGCTGGCGTTGCGGTCACGTGACGCGGTAATAAAAATATTTAAGCGGTGCAGACAAGAAGGGGGGCTCAACCTAGCGAAGATGTAGACTGCAAGTGGGAAAATCCATTGAGATAAGATACTTTGACACAGGGCAGATTACTATTACGCAGAGTCTGTGAAAGAGTGTCTCGAAAACGGCGAAGTTGGTCGAATGTTCACGTGCTACTGTCTTTCGAAAGAGGTAGGACAGTGAAACTACCACTAGGCGCTAAATGAATGGACGTCCACGACTCTCCACAAACCGTAGGGTTCGGACAGCTCTGTAAAGTAGGGTAGATGGTGATCTGTGGCATCTCTGCTGAAAGAGCACAATGTTGCTTCACGCACAAGTGTTTCGGAGCACACTGTTCATCGTACGTTGTTGAACGTGGAGTTCCGCAGCAGACTACCTCCACGTGTCCAGATGTTAACCTAACGATATCGTCAGTTGTGCAGTGGGCACGGGGCCGTCGATCAATGGAAACACGTCGGCTCATCGAGTGAATCACACCTTTTCTACACTAGGTCGATAGCTGTCTCCACAAACCCTGACATCGAGGTGATGGGCAGTTCGAAAAGTACAGCGCCCAAGGACGCTGGCTGATGGGAGCCTTTGAAAGAATGCTATGAAAAGTATCGTATTGTTTTCTGTGTCACTATTGCCAAGAGTTCGCAAAATGACCACTGAAACATATAAAATAGCTGTAGTTAACCAGTTTTATTGTATTAGGTTAGCGAGTTACAAGCTCCGTCGTGAGGTGGGCGGTTTTCGTAATCATCGATAGTGAATTGCGTAAGTTGTTTTGCGCACGATTCTAGGGGCAACTCCGTATTAGCGGGTGGGAACTGGAAACAATGGATCCATTAGATTAAGTTTCTACTGAAAACTTCTAAAATACGGTGGGAAAATACATCTTGCCGGCCGCGGTGGTCTCGCGGTCCTAGGCGCTCAGTCCGGAGCCGCGCGAATGCTACGGTCGCAGGTTCCAATCCTGCCTCGGGCATGGATGTGTGTGATGTCCTTAGGTTAGTTAGGTTTAAGTATGTCTAAGTTCTAGGGGACTGATGACCTCAGATGTTAAGTCCCATAGTGCTCGGAGCCAAAATACATCTTGCACACATTCAAAATTTTTTGTGCATGTTATGATAGTCAAATGTATGTGAAAAGATATAAATAAGAGTGCTAAACAGAGGCGTTGTAAGATCTGTCACCACCGAGAAAAAGAAATGTGGTTGAAAGTGGTTTTAGGATAGGTACAAAAGGAATATTTTGTTATGTAATGGATTTCGCATAAATTACTCCATGAGTCACTGCGGAGTAGAAGACACGAAGTATTTCGTGAGGTGCCGTCGACGAAGGCTACTATAGACGACAAATTCCTCCATTAACCGCTCCTTCTTTTTGTTCAAAATGGTTCAAATGGCTCTGAGCACTATGGGACTTGACATCTGTGATCATCAGTCCCCTATAATTAGAACTGCTTAAACCTAACTAACCTAAGGACATCACACACATCCAAGCCCGAGGCAGGAGTCGAAGCTGCGACCGTAGCAGCAGCGCGGTTCCAGAGTGAAGCGCCTAGAACCGCTCGGCCGCATCGACCGTCCGTCTTTTTTGTTCTGTACAATTATCACTGATTCTTATTTATCAGTGTAAATGTATGTTACCGTTCGAGCAACAGACGTTTAGTTCCTGTTACGAAGTTTTTTTTTTTAGTTATCAATGCTCGATGGTTTGATGCGACCCGCCACGTATGCGTCTCCTGTGCCAACCTCTACATCTCAGAGTAGCATTTGAAACCTACGTCCTTAGTTATTTGTGGGATGTATTCCGATCTCTGTCTTACTCTACAGTTTTTACCCTCTATAGCTTGCTCTAGTAACATGGAAGTTATTCCCTGATTCTTTTTAACAGATGTTCTACCATCCTGCCCTTTCTTCTTGTCAATATTTTCCATATATTACTTTCTTCGCCGATTCCGCGGAGAACCTCCTCATTCCTTACAATATCAATCCACCTAACTTTCAATGTACTTCTGTAGCACAACATCTAAAATTCTTCGATTCTCTTCTTTGACAGCCGCTGTGGTCGAGCGGTTCTAGGCGCTTCAGTCCGGAACCGCTCTGCTGCTACGGTCGCAGGTTCGAATCCTGCCTCGGGTATGGATGTGTGTGACGTCCTTAGATTAGTTAGGTTTAAGTAGTTCTAAGTCTAGGGGACTGATAACTTCAGATGTTAAGTCCTAGAGTGCTTACAGCTATTCTCTCCTTTTTCAGTTTTCCCACAGTCCATGTTTCACTACCACACGTTCTCGGAAATTTATTCCTCAAATTAAGGTCTGTGTTTGATATTAGTAGACTTTTCTTGGCCAGGAGTACCCTTTTAGCCATTGCTAGTCTGCTTTTGATGTCCTCCTTGCTCCGTCCGTCATGGGTTAATTTGCTGCCTAAGCAGCAGAGTACCTTAACTTCATCTACTTTGTGACCAGCAATCGGGATGTAAAATTTCTTACTTTTCTCATTTATGATACTTGTCATTACTTTCGTCTTTCTTCGATTTACTCTCACTCCATACTCTGTATCCATTACCCTGCTCATTTCATTCAACAGATCCTGCAGTTCTTCCTCACTTTCACTGAGGATAGCAATGTCAGCATCGAATCTTGTCTTTGATATCCTTTCACCCTGAATTTTAATTCCACTCTTGAACCTTTCTTTTATTTCGACCTTGCTTCTTCTACGTACAGATTGAACATTAGGGGGCGAAAGACTACATTCCTGTCCTACACCATTTTCAATCCGAGCGCTTTGTTCTTGGTCTTTCACTCCCACTATCCCCTCTTGGATCGTGTACATATTGTGCATTACCCGCCTTTGAATACAGCTTACCCCTATTATTCCCAGAATTTCGAATATCTTGCACTATTTGACATCGGTTTTTGGTAGATTAGTTGATTTGAGGGAGAGAAGCAAACAGCAAGGTTATGTCTCCCCATCGGATTAGGGAAGGAAGTCGGCCGCGCCCTTTTAAAGAAACCATCCTGAAATTTGCGCGAAGCTATTTAGAGAAACCTCGATAAACCTAATTCAGGCTGGGCGGACGCGGGTTTGAACCGTCGTCCTCTCGAATGCTAGTCCAGTGTACCAACCACTGCGCCACCTCGCCCGGTATTTGACATTGCCGAACGCTTTTTCCAGGTCGACAAATCCTATGAAAGTTCTTGCTTGCTGGCCGGTGTGGCCCAGTGGTTCTAGGCGCATCAGCTTGGAACCGCGCGACCGTTATGGTCGCAAGTTCGAATCCTGCCTCGGGTATGGATGTGTGTGATGTCGTTAGGTTTAAGTAGTTCTAAGTTCTAGGGGACTGATGACCTCAGATGTTAAGTCTCATAGTGCTCAGAACCATTTAAACTATTTGAACGCTCTTGCTTTTCTGTTAGGAGCTGTGAACTCTTATGTATAATAAGTTGTAAAATGAAATCCACAATAAATTATGACGCTCTGAAAACATACAGATGTAAAAATGGCTATTGTAAATTTGCGACTTGATGCAGATGGCAGTTTGATTGCGAATGATAGCAAGCGTAAATAAATAAATACAACGAAGTTCCATGCTATAATTTGCTTGAAGTGCAGATTAGATTAGATTAGTACTTGTTTCATAGATCATGAATACGACACTTCGTAATGATGTGGAACGTGTCAGGTTAATAAAAGGTGCCTATACAAGATATTTCTTTACACAAAGTATTACATGAAACTTAATATATTTAATTTTTTTATTTTTTTGTGGGGGTTGGGGAAATTACTCACTTACTATATCCAAAAATTCATCTAATGAGTAGGAGGAGTTGCCATTAAGAAATCCTTTTAATTTCCTTTTAAATGCTATATGGCTATCTGTCAGACTTTTGATGCTATTAGGTAAGTGACCAAAGACTTTTGTGGCCGCATAATTTACCCCCGTTAGCCAAAGTTAGATTTAACCTTGAGTAGTGAAGATCATCCTTTCTCCTAGTGTTGTAGCCATGTACACTGAGATTACTTTTGAATTCATTCGGATTGTTAATAACAAATTTCATACGTGAATATATATATTGTGAGACTACAGTGAAGATCTCTAGCTCTTTAAATAAGTGTCTGCAGGATGATCTTGGATGAGCTCAAGCAATTATTCTGATTACAAACTTTTGTGCAATGAACACTCTTTTACTCAATGAAGAGTTACCCCAGTATATGATGCCATACGAAAGCAGAGAATGAAAATAGACGTGGTAAGCTAATTTACTGAGATGTATATTACCAAAATCTGCAATGACCCTAATAGCATAAGTAGCTGAACTCAAACGTTTCACCAGATCTTCAGTGTGTTTTTTTTTTTCAGTTCAACCCCTCATCAATGTATACACCTACAAATTTTGAATATTCTACCTTAGCTACCGATTTCTGATCGAAGTCTATATTTATTAATGGTGTCATTCCAATTACTGTGTGGAACTGTATGTACTGTGTTTTGTCACAGATTAATGAGAGCCCATTTGCAGAGAACCACTTAATGATTTTCTGAAAAACATAGTTTACAATTTCACCAGTTAATTCTTGTCTTTTGGGTGTGATAGCTATACTTGTATCATCGGCAAAAAGTACCAGTTTTGCATCTTCGTGAATATAGAATGGCAAGTCATTAATATATATTAAGAACAGCAGAGGACTCAAGACCGAACCTTGCGGCACCCCATTCTTGATTGTTCCCCACTTTGAGAAACCACCAGTTTTTTTGGATATTACGTGAACTGCTTATTTCAACTTTCTGCACTCTTCCAGTTAGGTATGATTTAAACCATTTGAGCGCTGTCCCATTCATACCACAGTACTTGAGCTTATCTAGAAGTATTCCATGATTTACACAATCAAAAGCCTTTGAGAGATCACAAAAAATCCCAACGGGTGACTTCCGGTTACTCAGAGCATTTAATATTTCATTAGTGAAAGTATGTATAGCATTTTCCGTTGAAAAACCTTTTTGGAAACCAAACTGACATTTTGTTAAATATTTATTTTTACAAAGGTGTGAAGCTACTCTACATTACATTACTTTTTCGAGAATTTTGGATAAGGCAGTCAGAAGGGAGATTGGGCGATAGTTGTTGACATCAGACGTATCCCCCTTTTTATGCAGTGGTTTAACAATAGCATACTTCAGTCTATCTGGGAAATACCCTGCTTCAGAGAGCTATTACATATGTGGATAAGAATCCCACTTATTTATTTGAAATCATCTATATTATATTGCCACAACATCTGCTCCAAAATGTCTTAAGTTTTTGTTCGTCCGTGTCAGCGAAACCGCGACAAAGACTCTGCTTCCTCGAACACTGGGCACATAAGGGGATTTCCGTGCGAGGTTGCAGACCTGGGCGATTAAATCGCCACGGGGACTAACCGCTAACGTAGCGACTCTTGCCTCTATTTATGACTGTGGAGGCCATAAAAAAGTTACCTCTGCTGGTGTGGAGCCTCGTTTTCTTACAGGCCATCAACCTGCCAACGCAGCACCGTTAACAACATACTAGACGACTCACAGTCAGGGCCAGGTAGCACTCCGTTCTTAAAGCACGTACTTCCATGAATTACACCATTAGTGTTTCCAACGAGAACTGCAGCCCTGACCTTCAGCTTAGGCATTAAAAAAATTTAAGAAGTTCCATTAATTCTTCATACTACCGCATCACCATGTGAGTCGTACAGAGGCGAACACAGAACGATAACAGTTCATTGAAGCACTAAAAATCTGAAGAGAAAGACTTGTAATAGTAAATAATACAGTTTTATCATAAGGAGAAAACTGAATATAAAAACATAGAAATTATAACATGCACGTTTATCAATCATACACCTCTATTAGAAACTAAAGTTGGAGTACATAGTTTATAAATGCCTGGTTTTCATCATGATTTGAGACAGGATGTAGAAAGGTACGCTAGGCTGTTACAGTAACTCAGAGACGATGGTCATGTTATCCGCCCAGGAGTTACTGCAATAGGCATGCTCAAGGGTCGAGCATGGATTAATCACTGTTTTTGTTCTATTTTTGTTGTTTTATGTATGCCAGGACACAGGAAACTCTGATCAACTGAGAGAGAAATTGAAACCGCATGTGATATAGCCTGGGCAAGGCTCAGTATCCAGGATAGGCATAAACTTGCAATTGCATCCATCTATCGACCACCAGACTCACCTCCACGCGTAGCCGAAAACTTAGAGAACCCAAGTTCACTTGTATGGTAATTTCCCCGATCATACTGCCATCATCCAACAATCAACTGCGAACATTACATTTTTGTGAGTTGTAGGTGTGACAAAACGACCGGCGAGACATTATTAAATGCCTTCTCTGATAATAATCTAAAGGAGTTGCCGGTTAACGATCAAAATATATTGGTGGTAACGAACAGCCGTGACATCTTAGGATATCCACACTGATATTGGTATCAGTGGCCATGAGGCAGTTGTAGTAGCTATGATTACAAAAATACAGAGCAACAAAACACTGCAATTTAAATGCTTCAGTTACTGCGTTCATTTGATAACTGAATACGCAGGGGGCTTGAATAACGATTAAAGTACAGGCTAAATGTTAGTGAATAATTCTATTCGAATGTGGTTTTGGTTATTATAATTCAGGCTTAACATGGTTTGGTTGTTATTTCAGGCGAACGCCGAAACGATTGTCCCAGGACCTATTCTTTCCTGCACGCATAATATTTACTCTCTCTAACAAACATGACGATACGCTGAAACCTCTCGCTGCAATTTTGAAGACATGGTGGCTAACATCGAACCGCCAGCGATGAATATAAGCAAACATGTTCTAAGCCTTTGATGCCTAAAGATGTAAATCGGTACTGAAACCGTCGCAAATATTACACAGTAATATGAAAGCAAAGCAGCTTTTAAACACGGTAAGCAGACAATGAGATAATTTTTACGTTTTGAGTCTAAATTCAATCAGCAGTTTGATATGAGATAAATCTTTTGGTAGGAAATGGCAGAAAGAAAATGAAGGAAATCTTAACAGCGAAGTACCGTAGCATACAGCTCTTCGAACCATCACTTACACGTAATTACCACGCAGACATATATAGAGAAAACTATTTCTAATGATAATTCAGATCTTCATTTAAGGTCTTTAATGTCACGTCTTCGTGAATACCAGTAAGCCGCCGAACCTGTAAAGAATGGAACTCCCAAATCTAAAACAGTTTCAAACTTCTGCTTACTTTACAGGATGAGTTAATACGTTCGACATTAACATATAAGCGAGAAAAAATGTAGAAGAGGTTTGAAATTATGTTTAAAGTTTGTTGGAAGGCGCTGACTGCTCTCACTATCAAACACTGGGTGAGTAGTCTGGGTAATTTGAGCTTTATTTTAAGCAAAAGCTAGTTCTTCATGCATCTCAGTGTTTATGACATCATATCTCCTGAACTACATTGGCGGAAAAAAAATCGCAACACCGAGAAGGAGTTGTGTGACATAAACGAAAGCTGGTAAGTGTGTTTCTACGCCTGAAAGATGTCTATGCAAATTTCGCGCCAGTCCTATTGAAACGTCCCCTTTCAACAATTATACAAGACTGTGCTTAAACTGACACACAATATTTTTAGCGCAACGCAATCTGACTTTCAAAAATCCCTACAAAAGAATGGCCCTGACTAATATTAACATATACCTTTCACAAATCACTTACCTCACAAAAATCTTGGTTAGTCGAACTACTGCAATATAGCGAGCGCCACTACTGCCAGCTAAATAAAAGATTCAAACTACGTAAGGCACTAATTACTGATAAGCATAGTTAGCAAGTGAAAGATTTTTATAGAGAACAAACATTGTATTAATATATATAGCAGTTCATGACATCCAGTCTTACAAATTTCAAAATTGCGCCATTTCTCTCCCCACATCCACCACTGCTGGCGGCTCACCTCCAACTGCGCAACGCTACGCGCTGTTCACATCCAGCTGCCGCTGCCCAACACTACAGTGGCAGACAACAATGCAAACTAGCCACAGCCTGCACACAGCACAGCCAGTGATTTTCATACAGAGCGCTACGTGGCGTTACCAACATAAAAACCTAAACAGTCTACTTACACTGTAAGAGTGGCGCTAGTGGCGCCATTATGAGCGTGCAAGTCAGGTTTGCTTTAAATACACGATGTAACGATAGTGAGTGTTAGTTACCTTTGAAATTGGACGTGGTTAGTTGATGTTTGACGCCATTATCAACATCCAACTGAGTTTGAACGAAGTCGTGTAATAGGGCTACGACAAGCTGGATGTTCAAAAAATGTTCAAATGTATGTGAATTACTAAGGGACCAAACTGCTGAGGTCATCGGTCCCTAGGCTTACACACTACTTAAACTAACTCATACTAAGAACAACACACACACCCATGCCCGAGGGGGACTCGAACCTCCGGCGGGAGGGGGCGCTCATTCCGTGACATGGACCCTCAAACCACGCGGCCACACCGCGTGGCGCTGGATGTTCCTTCTGCGATATTGCAGAAAGGCTTAGCAGGAATGTAGCCTCTGTACATACCTGCTGGCAACAACGGTCACGGGAACGTACGGACTCAAGAAGACGGCTTCAAACGGCCACCTGGCACTGCCGAGAGGGAAGACCATTGTGTTGGGCGTATGGCTCTGGCACGTCGTACCGCATCCGCATCAGAAATGAGCAGCTGTTGGCACCACAGTGACACAAAGAAATGTTACAAATTGGTTACTTCAAGGACAGCGCCGAGGAAGGCAGACTGCAGCATGCATTCCACTGACCCTAAACCATCACCACCTGCGAGTTCAGTGGTGTCAAGCGAGAGCTCCTGGGAAGGCAGGGTCGAGGTCTGTTGTGTTTTGTGATGAAAGCTGGTTATGCTTTGGTGCCAGTGATGGCCGTGTGTTGATAGGAGGAGGCCTGTTGAGGGCGTGCAACTAACATGTCTGCGTGCTACACACATTGGACCTGCACTGGAATTATGGTCTGGGTGTGATTTCGTATGACAGAAGTGGTTAGCCTACGCTTCCTGACTGCAAACTTGTACGTCAGTTCGGTGATACAAGCTGTTGCGCTGCCATTCACGAACGGCATCCCATGGCGTGTTTTCCAACAGAATAGCGCTCGTCCACATACCGATTTTGTAACCAGACATGTTCTGCAGAGTGTCGACATGTTTCCTTGGCCTGCTCGACCACCACATTTGTCTCCAGTCAAGCACTTATATCATTGGAAGACAACAGCAGCGTCGTCCACAAACAGCATTAAACGCCCCTGTACTGACCGACCAAGTGCAACAGACGTGGAACTCCAGCCAACAAACTGACATCCGGCTCCCGTACAACACAAGGCATGCAGGTTTGCAACACAAGGCATGCAGGTTTGCATGCTTGCATTCAACATTCTGGCGGTTACACATTGTATTAATGTGCCAGCGTTTCTCATTTGCAATGACTTACCTCGTGCTTACAGTAACATGTGATCTTACAATGTTAATCAGTTAAATATGTTACCTAGACAACTGAATTCCCGCAATCTCTTTACCATACGTTAGTTAATTTTTGGTGTTGCATTTTTTTTGTCAGTGTATGCATCTTACATTGATATAATTCTGCAGGTACATTCAGTGGTATACGTGGATAGTGTCTGCAAAATCTGTTGCGAATAGATTTAGTAGTAAAGAAGCAACAAAATTAAAATGCGATGCCTTGTGCTGACCTTTACTGCATTAACAACGAGAGCGTAATAAGAGACAAAACCTTTTTACTTTCCTCATTTTGTGTGGTTTGTCAGCGATAAAAGATTTCGTTGAGATTTGAAATTAGGTGTAAAGTCTGTTGCAAGTCACTAAATGCTCTCATTATCAAATACTGGATAAATACGGCCGATGAAATCTAGGCACCGTAAGTTGTACTGCCTCAAGACATTTACATCGCTTCTAACTTAAATACTGGGATCATCGTGTTAAACCTTTGACATAAGATTATATCTCTTAGTGAGTAGATTACAACAGCATTTAAAATTTTTAAATTCGGTCAAAATCAAATCAATTTTTGTTGTACACCTGAAACCGTGGGACTAGGTGCCCTTCACCATGAACCAAGTTAGCCATTTAGTAATATAGATGTTAATTAACTAAATTAGTAATCGCATTAGTCTAGGAACTGTACTACAAAATGAGAATGTATCTGTGCAACGTGGAACGCAGAAGCTGATTTTAAGGCTGTAGTGGGGGGAATACCAGGGGAACAGGGTCAGTTTTCTGGTACTTAACACTGATGTTATTTTGCCGGGATATTGAACTGAACTTGGTAATTACGGCGATTAGCAACAAATTGTTTTTCTGTGTTTTCGTGAAGAGCAACGGCCATTGAAATACGGTATGTGAATGACACAAGCCTTAGTATCAAACACCACCGTCAGGATACAGTAGAAGGAAGGACAATTTTATAACAGCGTACAGCGATAATGATTGTGTTTTTGTTAAATCGCGCGGCCTTACGCCCATACTGTGAATGAGATGTCTAAGTGTTGTTCGTCGTCCGGTATTTTCATAGCTATTAGCCCTCACCACCGTTTCGAAACAGCCGCCAGGGCCAACAATTACAGAATGCCCCAGCCCGAGGCAGCTAATAAAGACTTCCTCATCTAGTAGGCGCAGCCAAAGGATCGATCCGAACAGATGGTGGTAAATTCCGACACTGCACTTTTCGCTCACAGCCATGTCCCTTTTCACTATACAGGAAGAACCGCCATTATACGTACAGAAGGTCGTAAAGGTGAAGTAAATTGATAAAATTAGTTCTCGATAAAGAATACACATACACACAAATTTAGCTGATCATCAAAGTGTCTTTTTGTTCCTTTGTTGTAGTTCTTGCTGAGATAAATCAAAATAGACCAAACATTTATAAAGTTATGATAATGATGTACAACAGGAGTTCCTGTTGCGATAAATTTGAATTTAGATAATGGTGCAGCGTGAGAAAAACAACATTCAGAAATTGTGTGGATGTGGATAGGCCATCTGTGTTAATGTACAAGAAAGAAATTATATACTTTACAATCCGTGACATTTTATACTCGTCAGTAACTGCTGGGGATGCATGTTAATGCTAGCGTTCGCTCAAGAGAGCATTCAACACAGTTACTGTGTGAAGCATAGGCCATAGATAACACAGACTGTTCATGACATCATTTTACTGAAACCAACATCTAAGTCACGTGACTCGGGGCACGAAGCCGAGCATGTCATTGCGCATTTGTAGTGCACAGACATTTTTGTTACAGATCAAATGTTGTGGTTTTTACTAGATGCAGAAGTAAAGATAATTCCATAAGTTGAAAGTTAGGATGGATGTTAGTCCTCGGATGTAAAGCTTGGTGAATGACTAAAATTGTGAGAGGACATAGCGGTAATATCTAGCTCACTACACCAGTATAATCACCGTTTTGTAATATATTACGCTTTTTATCTTGATATCGTTTCGGTATCTGTACTGGATTAAGAATTCACAGTGCATAAAAAAGCAAGTATTCACTAAAGAACAGTCGTTCTGTCGCTTGTTAAAAGAACTGTTAATACATTTCAACGTGACCACAAGTAAAAATGATAATCACTGTTTCATTATCAGGAATTTCGGAGAAAGTAGGTTAACTTTACTACTACATGTGTAAGAGCAATACCACAGTTCGTTGAATTGTCGAAATCAATGCTTGATTTCAGCTATAAATGAGAGAAACTGTAACTGCCAACTCCGTTTCACACAGCGCTTAATGACAGGAACTCTGCTTCCTGCCCCGAGTCACGCGACTTACATCTTGATTTCGAACGTAACACGGCAGAGATACGGACACGCGCTCCTCTGTGTGAAGTTTGTTTGACGTTCCCCGGTGGATAAAACAGACGAAGACAGACGGCGAAAGGTTCCGTTTATTGGAACGGAGAGACACAGTGTATAAGTTCTTACTTTATCATGCTCTTTTTTTACGCTATTCGCTTATTTCTAAAATGTTGCTCGTGTTATGAAAAGGAGAGTAATATATGGTCTAGATTTCGTTGGCTGGGGCAATGATGCACACAACAGGAGAGTTGAATTCGTAATACGATGTTAAGAAATACATCCTAAATTTGAATTATGGACAGGGTATGAATCTGCTGGCTGTTGGCTCCTTCATTAACGTTTAATTGACATCTAAACTACTAATGAAGAGTTATGCTATCCTGAATATTATTGTCATTATGTGCCACTTGTGAATTAAAAGAACTACATCACTTGAAATTCACAGTATGTCAGCGTATAAATATACTACACTTCGCAATGGCAGATACAGAAAGGGGGGGGGGGACGCCAAAGGTATCTTGAGTTACCTTTATTTTTACCGTAATAAAAAAATTGACTCCACTTGCTACAAGTAGGACTTTTTACTTATTCATTCTTCAGTCTTAATATTTATGCTTCTGGATGTAAACTAGCTTCCTATTCGGCGAATAGTTCGTATTTACAACGGTACGTATCGAAGGTTCTCTGTATAAGAAAACAGTAGAATATTCGCGACTTTCGTCGAACAAATGCCACACAGAATAACGTACCGAGATCACTAGAATGGCCGCGACTTTTACGGTAGGTATGTGTTAACTATCTATGTGCCAGACAGGAACGTATAAAATACGATGACGCGGACGCGCGTGCTGCATAGGAAAGTACAACTACTCGATAACTCGAGTCGATTGACGAAAGAAACAAACAGCGTGCGGGCTGACTGGCGGAGGCGGCGTGGGTGCAATGCGGGCGGCCCCGCAAGAGAGGAGAGGAGGGGGGGGGCCATATGTATCCACCACTGCACTTGATCAACTAGTTCTCCACTATATAGTGGACAGCTTGCCTCTTGCCTTTATCATAACCAGTTCATGGAATTTCTAGTGCGGAAAACATGTGAATGATATTCAGAAGCAAACAATTTAATTGATTTATGAATAGAGTAAATGATACCACCGAGAAAATTATTGTAAAGTTACAAAAAAAGCATCGAAGAGTCACAGAGAATGACTTGTTCAGCGGTTAACAACGATCTCTGTGTCAGGTAGTCAACACTTCTTCTTCTGCTGCTGCTTATCCGTTAATGGATGTTGGCGACCACATGTTGCATCTTTCTTCTGTGAACCGCAGTAAGTAATAGCTGGTCTACACTTCGTAGTCCTGTCCACTGCTTTATATTGTCCAACCAGTATGTTCTTCTTCACCCTTGTTTTCTTTTTCCTTCAATCTTCCCCTCTATTATTAACTGCAGAAGCATATATTTGGTGTTCCATACTATATGTCCTAGGTATGCAGTTTTTCTTCTTTTAAGCACTGTCAACATTTCTCGCTGCTTATTCATTCGTTCCAGCACTTCGGTGTTGTTTATTCTTGCAGCCCACAGTATTTTAAGCATTCTGTGATAAATCCACATTTCAATGGCCTCTAACTCTTCTTTGTCATATTTAGTGTCCATAATTCAGAGCCATATAGAAGCACGGACCAGCTGTAGCATTTTACAAATCGGACTCTAAGGCTTAGGTCTAGGTCTGTGCTTGTAAGAATATTCTTAATTTTTATGAAGGCGTTTCGAGCATTCTCTATGCGACGTTTTGTTTCCAAGTCTATTCGCCAGTCTTCACAAAGCCAGGTTCCGAGGTATTTAAACTTGTTGACTCTTTGTGTTACAGACCCTTGAAATCTTAGATTTGCATCTTTAAATGAGTCGGACTCTCGAATGACAATAATAAAATTAGCCTTTTTGAGGTCCAGAGTGCGACTGCTGGGTGGGACGGACAGGGTAGCTACACCTGGAGGCAGCTTGACGTCAGTTGTTTGCTGTGTGGCCTTCCCCCGCGCAAGCCCTAACGACCGGCCCATTACCGCGACGCGAAAACAACTGAATAACACAATGCCTGCTGTTGACGTTGCTTCCCACGTGGCTGAAGGGTGCGCCAGAGGTGGCCTCACGGCCATTGTTCCACTGACAGTGTGGCCTGCACTTCAGCCTCGTGTTCCTGCTACGTATGAGGACTTCGACAGACTCCCATTGTAATGCGCGGACCAGAGTAGATATGCTTCCACCACTTGGCGGCAGTTCTTGGTGGTAGTCCTGACAAATGGGAGATGGGGGAGCGCAGGCACGAAACTAAGGATCGGGTTTGGGGGCTCACAACTCGTTACTGGTCGCACCCCGCGCTACCAAATATAACTTGCAGCAGCCCTCATCTTTAGCGAGATACAAATGCCTAAGATTTTTTAAAATAACAGTATACACTGCCTGACAAAAATAGTGGATTACCCAGAAAGGGAGAAGGAAACCAAATGAAACTTCACGGGTTGAGAGGGTAAGTGATGCTCTTTCAGTGATTCCAATATCGGGTCAAATTTAGAAAGAACTTGGCCGTGTGAGTCCACCACTTAGTATGTCGTTGCAGCACCCTCCTTGTCCGGATCCAAGCACTGATTAGATTGGGAAAAGTATCATGAAGGCGAGTATCCTGAGGCAGACTGGCCCAGTACTGATTTCCTGGATACTGGAGTGCGGACAGAGCTGCCCTTCGACCTGGTCCCACACATACCCAATTGACGTCAAATCTGGGGATCTTGGTGGCCACCGAAGAACTTCAGTATCACATGTGCTATTCATAGAGACACAGGCCATACTTGAACGAGCACTGTCCTGTTGACTTGTGTCACCACGATACTATCACTTGAGATGTACTCATGAGGACGCAAGATGCCTACGATGTACCGTAGTGCTCTCGGAATTCCCTCAGTCACTACTAGCCGTGACATGAAGTTATACCAGATGGATCCCCACACCATTACGCCAGGAGTAAAATCCGCTGAGCGTCTGCAGATCATTGGAAGGATGGTTTTGTATCCCGCCTGGATAGGCGGTGAGTGGGTCTGCTCCTGTGAACTGCTTCTGTAATATAGCCCGAGAGTGAAGGAAACGTGTAGGAGCAGGAGAGGTGAAGCACTTTGGTACTGCATGTAACTTTAACTCTTTTAATAGTCAAAAACACAAGTAAATATCAAATGTATACTTAGCGTTGGCTAGGATGAGCACGTAGGTATGAAGCGGTAGTCCATGACCAATCCTGTGAAGTTAGGATGACTGTTCTGCATAATCTCAAAACTAACAAATTCTCGTTGCTGTCCAAACTTTAACTGGACGTAATTAATACAAAGTCTCAATAGCAAGCTAGCCCACTAGGTAGTAGAAACGATATTTCCAGGCCGTCTGCTCTTGGTGAAATGGGCCCCACAGCGTCGGCCAGAGGGCGCTGTGGTCGGCGTGGTTAGTCTTCTCTCTCAACTTACGAGCGCGTGTACCTACATTGTGGCATCCTAACTATCGACGCATGGAGGTAAGAATAGAGGGAGACGCCGTGACGTCACAGCTGTGAAGCTATGTGAAGCCGAGGGTAGCCATCTCAATCCGACCAAAACATTGCTGCTGTAAGCTTGTGTGCATAGGCTTGTCGCTCGTTTTTGGAAGGATTTTGCGCTATTATGGTGACTTGTGTGGTGTTCGGATGTACGAATCGTTCTGATTGTGATGCGAAATCGAAGGGAATAACATTTCATGTGTAAGTTGTCTCGTTAAGTGTGATTTTACAACTTCATTGTGAATGAACGTGTGCTACAGCGGTACTTGTACTATAGCGTGTTTTTCTCCTGTATGATTTTAGATATCCTAAAAATGAAAGTCGGAAAGCTCTGTGGGAGAATACCGTGAGGAGGAAGAATTGGCGTGCGTCTAAATGGAGCTCTGTATGTTCTCAGCATTTCCGAGAAGAGGACATAGACCGAACTTCCCTTTCAACAGTAAGGCTCCGAGATAATGCTGTAGCATCAGTTTTCCCTACACACCCAAAATATTTGCAAAAGGTATGTTGATTCAAAGAATTAAATTCTTAGTTTTCAAGTTCACGTTTCAGTATAATACGTACGTATCGCCGATAATCGAAGTGTTGAGTAACTCACTTTGTCTTCATCATGTACCAAATTAAAAGCTAACACTACATTAACTGGCGTAAAGTATAGGCCTAAACAGGACACTGTGTAGATTTGCCATTCTGTGTACCGTATTTCAGTAAATATTGGTGGTAATGAACAGTGTTTCCCAGTAGTGTAACGTAACTGAAATGTCCCAGTACGTATTACAAACAAGATGTATTTATGGGGCTTTGGAGGGAGGGTATAGCTAACTTAGTTTTCAGTTTCTATTATTTAGTTTGTGATCACGTTTATTACTGAATTAACAAAATTGTATCGTTTACATTCGTAATATTACATTAAAAACTATTTTTAATCAGAAGAAACGCGGAATTTCGCCTTTGCGAGATTTTATTTTAAACAAAAACTTTGAAACAACCAATCTGATGACGTTACATGCGTATATGGTGCAATTAGCGACTGTAATACACGCAGCGCTATAGCACACTGGCAATGTTTTGGTCAGAGTGTCATGGCAGCGAGCCACGCCCCCATGGCTTCAAAACGTAGTACGGCTGGGATACGTAGCGCCATCTCCCCTTATTCTTACCTCCATGTATCGACGCCACATATGGGACCTTAACCCAGGCCGCCGCCATATTCTCCACGTTGGCCATACGGGTTAGTGCAGAACTAGAACCACGATCCATTGCTGAACGCAGTGTGACGTCATTGATCAGCAGTCCATGCTTCCCTATTACGTCACACTCCAAACTTAGCAGTCTGTGTTGAGGTGTTAACTGCAACCTATGCACAGGATGGTAATTCCTCGGTCTGGCTGCTCAGACCAACGGTGCGAGGTGACTCGGAGTCGCGCAGGGAGTCCATTATCTGTTCTTGGATAACAGGTGCAGATGTGCAATGTGTTTGGTGCACATTGGAGACCCTCCACTGTGGTGGTCAGGGGTCGGCGATCGGAACCTTGATGACGAGTATACCTACCAACATGTTCCTATACAGTCCAACATCGGGCTACTATAACATCTGGTATTGCACGATTCTATCAGCCGACGAAATTTAGAGCTACAATGACGCACCTTTCAGGCCCTGTCAGGTGATGATTATGCTGCCTCACTAGAACGCAGCGTCTCCGTGTTGTTCACAGTCGTCGCTCAACGTCTGACTTTGTTCATGCCCCTTATACCTCCTACCAGGTCTGGTAACAACACTAAACACGAACAACACTAATGCGCTCTAGTGGCCGTTCTTCCAGTGACACAGAATTGCAACTCCAATCATTTACATACCCGCTGATGGCGAGTACGTGTACGAAGTTACATAGACATCCGACCAATGTCTTCGGGGTGCTTAACTTTTTTGTCAGGCAATGTATTGTCATGATTCTGTTAAAACATTTTATTTAATTTGTTTGCATCAGTGCTTAGTACGTCCCTTCAGCATGACTTCAATGAATTGCTGCTGTGATACATACATCATGTCAAAAGCTTTTGTCCAAAATTTGAGAAGTATCTGTGTCATGCAGTTTGTGTAAGAACTATAGCAGCAACAAACTTTCACAAATTTGACAACTCCATAATTTCTACGGTCTAAGGTCGAAGTGACCACTCATCATTACCTACAAGACTGTGGACACTGGTCTGCACGCTGCGGCTGTGTCGGCCTATAAATGAGGGAGCGCTGAATCTTTTTGTCGTTTCGTCCTACGCTCGGCCTTTCAGTTACTTATTCTGTTCTTTTTCCTTACTGGAGCATCTTTTCCGTTCTGCCTTGGTTTCCCCCATCCTCCTGTGGTTCTCCGCTTCCATACGTAGACTCAGGAACTGCGACCAGGGGTATTGTTGCCAGCAGGTACGCTTGCCCTGTGAATGAACGCCTTTTTCCGAAATGGAATGTTTTCTACAGCCAGGGAGGGCGCAAAGCATTCAAGACAGGAAGGCCACTGAAAAGTATCCTGTATTAAACGAAGCTTGTAATTTTTTAAAAAAATTCTTATGATTGTCGAGGCTCTTAGTTCTCACGATAATGGATTCTCCGAAAGTTAGCTGAAAATTTGGAAATGAACATATGTAAAAATAGAAGCACTTTTACTAAAACGTTGTATTGGCCTGTCATGACCCCTACGACTCTCACCCTAACTCCCCCCTGGATAAGCGCCTCGGGCAGTACTCCGTACAAAAACTGCCAACGTTGGTACGAAGTACTCGGCCATGCACTGTATACTGGCTTTCGGAGCGCAGATGCCGAGGTGGATCAGCCTCCGCTGCAATATTTCCTTCCACCTTTATATTTCCCATGGGAAATGTGAACCACAGAGATTTGACGTTTTTGTATAAAAACTTTATTACCTATCAAAAAAATGGTTCAAATGGCTCTGAGCACTGTGGGACTTAACATCTTAGGTCATCAGTCTCCTAGACCTTAGAACTACTTAAACCTAACCAACCTAAGGACATCACACACAGCCAAGCCCGAGGCAGGATTCGAACCTGCGACCGTAGCAGTCCCGCGGTTCCGGACTGAAGCGCCTGGAACCGCACGGCCATCGCTGCCGGCTTATTACCTATCAGTCGTGTTTGAATTTTACAACCTTAACTGGTTTTGACATCTGAATTGTCACCAAACAGCCTTTATATTTTTTTTTAGACATACGTCTCCTGACTGGTTTGATGTGTTCTGCCACGAATTCATCTCCTGTGCCAGTCTTTCCCTCTCAGAGTAGCACTTGTTACCTACGTTCTCAATTATTTGGCCGATGTATCCCATCTGTCTTCCTCTACAGTTTTTATCCTCTATAGCTCCCTCTACTACTATTGAAGTTATTCCCTGATGTCTTGACAGATGTCCTATCATCTCGTCCCTTCTTCTTGTCAGTGTTTTCCATATACTCCCTTCCTCTCCGATTCTGCGCAGAACCTCCTCACTCCTATCTTATCAGTACACCAAATTTTCAACGTTCGTCTGTAGCACCACATCTCAAATGCTTAGATTCTCTTCTGTTTCGGTTTTCCCATAGTTCATGTCTCACTATCATACAAAGCTGTGCTCCAAACGAACATTCTGAGAAATTTCTTCCTCAAACTAAGGCCTGTGTTTGATACTAGTAGCCTTGTCTTAGCAAGGAATGTCATTTTCCCAATGCTAGTATGCTTTTGATGTCCACCTTCCTCTGTCCGTCATGGGTTATTTTTCTGCCTAGGTGACAGAATTCCTTAACTTCATCTACTTTTTGATCAACGATTATGATGTTTCTCGCTGTTCTCACTCCTGCTACTTCTCATTGCTTTCGTGTTTCTTCGTTTTATTCTCAGTCCATATTCTGTATTCATTACACTGTTAATTCCATTAAGCCGATCCTGTAGTTCTTCTTCACTTTCACTGAATATAGCAATGTCGACAGCTGATCTTAACACTGATATCCTTTAACTTTGAATTTTAATCCCACTCTTGAACCTTTTTGTTATTTTTGTCATTGCTTCTTCGACGTATACATTGAACAATATTAGTGAAAGACTGCATCCCTGTCTTTCATCCTTTTTAATCCGAGCACTTCGTTCTTGGTCTTCCACTGTTATTGTTCCCTCTTGCATCTTGTTCATATTGTGTAGTACCCATCTTTCCCTATAGCTTACTCCTATTGTTCCAGGAATTTCGAACATCTTGCTCCATTTTGCATTGTCGAATTCTCTTTCCAGGTCGACAAATCCTATGAACGTGTCATGATTTTTCTTTAGTCTTGCTTCCATTATCAACAGCAATGTCAGAATTGCTTCATTGGTGCTTTTACCTTTACCAAAGCCAAACTGATCGTCAGCTAACACATCCTCAGTTCTCTTCTCCACTCTTCTGTACATTAATCTTGTCAGCAACTTGGATGCATGAGTTATTAAGCTGATTGTGCGACAATTCTTCACTTCTCGGCTGTTAGAATCTTCGGAATTGTGTAGACGACGTTTTTCCGGAAGTCCGATGGTATGTCGCCAGACTCATACATTCTACGCGGAAACGTAAATAATCGTTTTGTTCCACTTCCCCCCCCCCCCCCCCCAGCCATTTCACTATTTCCGATGCAATGTTAACTATCCCCTCAGCCTTATTTGATAGTATATGTCCGCTGCTCGTGGTCGTGCGGTAGCGTTCTCGCTTCCCGCGCCCGGGTTCCCGGGTTCGATTCCCGGCGGGGTCAGGGATTTTCTCTGCCTCGTGATGACTGGGTGTTGTGTGATGTCCTTAGGTTAGTTAGGTTTAAGTAGTTCTAAGTTCTAGGGGACTGATGACCATAGCTGTTAAGTCCCATAGTGCTCAGAGCCATTTTTGATAGTATATCTTCCAAAGCTCTTCGAAATTCTGATTCTGATACTGCATCCTTTATGTCTTCCCTATCTACTCCTGTTTCATCTTCTATCACGCCATTAGTTAAGTCCTATTCCTCATAGAGCGACAGAACTTTCCAGTTATCCGCTCTCTCCTCTACATTTAATATTCCCATTGCACTCGTAATGTTACAGCCTTTGCTTTTAATATCACCGTAGGTTGTTTTGACTTTTCTGTATGATGATGCAGTCCTTCTGACAATCATTCCTTTTTCGACTTCTTCATTTTTCATGTGGCCATTTCGCCTTAGTTTCTTTGCACTTCCTGTTTATTCCGCTCGTAAGTGAATTGTATTTCTGTATTCCTAAATTTCCCTGAACATTTTGTACTTCCCTCTTTCATCGATCAACTGAAGTATTTCTTCTGTTACCCATGGTTTCTTCGCAGTTGACTTCCTTGACCTACGTTTTTCTTTCTTGCTTTTGTAGCTGCAATCTGGCACTGTAACTGGTGATTGAATTTTCTTCCTGGAAAAGCAGTTAGACAAGCTGGAAATTATGATGTTGAGTGTTGCTAGATATCCGGACGTAGTTGATGTTCCATGCATTTAGGGCCGAAAGTGTAGTGATGATAGAGGAACCAAAACTGAGTACTTCGTCACGAGAAACTCTTGGACAGAAATCGATACTTCGTTTCCGGTGATGTAAACAACATTCATATTGTGGCAACAACTGAAAGTCGTGGAAAAATTTCATAGTGACACGTGCAGTTCGTAACTGCAGTATTTCGTTCGATAAACCATTGCCAGAACTGAAGTCTCATTTCAGAATCATTTGACCCACTGCTTGCATTTGTATACTCTAGGCATTGTCGTGATCTGTGACAACAGCCACCAATGTTAAACTGGGAGAAACTGAGAGGTGAAACCAAAAACATGTATGGATAAGCAGTAGAAACACAAATGCTCTTTCTGTAGATCCCACCGAATACAATTTCATCTCGGGAGCTGCCGGTGCGAGCTGCTGAAGGTAGCTGTTACCTGAAACGATAGATCTCTTTGGTCACGTTGAGGTCTCCAGTGACACAAGTACCATCAGACCCGCTATAAGCACGTGAATGCTAGCTTATAATCGAGCGAGCTCTTAACCCAGCAGTCTTCTGTGCTTGGGAACACCGAGAAAAGGCATTTAGAAAGAATGTCTCCTCTTCGGCAAAGAAAAAGTGACAATAGTCAGTCCCATCTCCACCAAATCCGTACAGGTCACAAGTTTCAATAGTATTTATACTGGCGACAACACACGCAGGGAGGCAGCACACTTCGGATAGTTCCGCTAGGCTGTCGGAAATATGTCACGCGGGGTTGATCACCTGTCACCACCTCAGGAGAAGGTGGAGAAGAGAGTTCGTAGCCTATAAAACTCTATGGTTATTTGAGGAGACAGTTCCCTCACCATCAATCACAGGTGCGTGACGATCACTGACGTAAAAATTTGCATTTTGTGTGTCTCCCCTCTCCGCAGTTAGCACTGCAAAAGATATGAATCATTTGTGCAGTCCGTCTGCACCAGATGCCTTCAACTTGTATAGTCGCTTATGCTCAAAGACAGAAAATACGTAACTACTGTTTTTCGGTGTTCGTCCCTTGTGATATTTCCATTTACAAAGACTTTCTCAATTAGCCGAGTCCAGTATGGGTGTTCCAACCACAGGATACATGGCAATCTCTGTTTTCAACGTTAATCTTACGTCAGATAGGTTTGACAATGAGCTCAATACTAAAGTTTAGAGGCTAATCAAGCCGCGACGCAATATATCACAGTGGCCAGTGTAGGTCGGGACAAGCTGACAAATCGTTCTGCTGAACAGGAGAAATGAAATTATTGTTTAACTGATACTTAGTGATTCAGTCTAGGTTTAGTTTGTAGCTCAATGGAAGTAAGTAACAAGCACAAATAGTATTAACAGTCCCGAATGCCGCTTGCCGATCAGGCGTACCCGCCAAACATCGTCTGTTTGCTACGCAAAGACGACTTTGAATAGTCACTCTAGTTTAGTACTGAGCCCGCTAGGTGTTTAGCGCTGGCATCAACAGAATTTAACTATCTCTCCAGCAGTATTTCTACACTGTCTTCTTCGAAGGAAGTATTTCATTGCCGGCCGGAGTGGCCAAGCGGTTCTAGGCGCTACAGTCTGGAACCGCGCGACCGCTACGGTCGCAGGTTCGAATCCTGCCTGGGGCATGGATGTGTGTGATGTCTTTAGGTTAGTTAGGTTTCAGTAGTTCTAAGTTCTAGGGGACTGATGACCTCAAAAGTTAAGTCCCATAGTGCTCAGAGCCATTTTTGAGTATTTCATTGACTATGTTGGCGGGTGCTTATTAAGTTGTTCCCACTCGATTCCAAACCATCACCCCAAGTTTACTGTGTAAATAGTTCTTTGTCTAGAACATTACACAGCTCTATGTGACTTGAATAGCGTTTCTTGTTAAGTTCCTACATTTTTCCATATATCTGCTCGTTCCTGCAACGAGTAATTTTCCCTCTTCGACACTAATTAGTAAAAAGCTGTAAACAGTGGTAAACTCCACAGTGGACGTAGGAACGAAGATTGCGTGTTGTTTCTCAAGGAAGTGTCAGTAACTTCGACGTTTCCTGCAGTTGCTTGTTTACAAATATCTACCTTGCATTCCTCGCTAGAGTCCTCGTCGATCCTGGAATACCCGTTCCCGACAGTTAGCTCCTAATCTCACAGTAGTTAGTTTAGGATTCTCTACAGTTTACGGTATCTATGGTTTTGATCCTGAAGGTTTAGCAGAGCTTATTATGTCACGCTGAGTGCAGTGCTTCTGTTTTGCGCATGCTCGTTGTGGACGGTTAGTACAGCGACACGACGATCGAGATATACTACAGACGTTGTGCTGGGGAATTAGGAAGCCAAAGAAATTCTTTGAGGATTTTATAGATAAACAATATTAATAAAGAAGTTTATAGTGGTCTTGCAGCTATACGCGGTCACTTCTTGCTGTGTGCCAAGGACTAACGGCCCCCTGCCGGCCGCGGTGGTCTAGTGGTTCTAGGCGCGCAGTCCGGAACCGCGGGTCTGCTACGGTCGCAGGTTCGAATCCTGCCTCGGGCATGGATGTGTGTGATGTCCTTAGGTTAGTTAGGTTTAATTAGTTCTAAGTTCTAGGGGACTGATGACCACAGAAGTTAAGTCCCATAGTGCTCAGAGCCATTTGAACCATTTGAACTAACGGCCCCACAGATCGTTGCGAAAGTTTTTTCTACATCACACTTGCACACTGCTACCTGCTTCCCATTTTTTGTTTCTGGTTGCCGCCTATAGGTTTTATCCTGACAAGGGAAATTCCCTATCGCACCACCCTCAGATTTAGTGGTAAAATGGCATCGTGGATAGCCCGCCAAAAACTAAACGCAGATCAAGCGTGAAAGCAAGAATAAGGTGTACTGAACTGTGAAAAAAGAAGCAAAATAGAAACAGTGAACGGTCGAAGCTTAAGATGTGCAACATCGAGCGAATTACAAGAATTACAGCGTCGTGCTTGGGTGGTCACGACGTTGAACTACTAAGCGGGAGATCCGTGATCAAACCTCCCTCGTGTCTCTTTTTTTTCACGTATTTATGAACTGGCCGTCCGGTCACTGACGTGTCTGTTCTCATTCTGTAGTGTTGGAAACTGTCATACTATACACTGGTTAGCCCGCATCTCGTGGTCGTGCGGTAGCGTTCTCGCTTCCCACGCCCGGGTTTCCGTGTTCGATTCCCGGCGGGGTCAGGGATTTTCTCTGCCTCGTGATGGCTGGGTGTTGTGTGATGTCCTTAGGTTAGTTAGGTTTAAGTAGTTCTAAGTTCTAGGGGACTGATGACCATAGATGTTAAGTCCCATAGTGCTCAGAGCCATTTGAACCATTTATACACTGGTTATGGGACATGAGTCATGTGGTAAGAATATATTACCGCCCCAAGAAAATATGTTGAATAGTGAGAGCAGGCGGGATGCCGTGTAGACCTCTCACAGAAATGAAAACAACAAATAAACGGTTGTGAAATGTTACAACAAAGGAATTCAAGAGTCAAAAATTCCAAAACGGAACGCAAGAGTCATAACACGTGGTACTTCAGTAGGACAAATAGGAGGTACGTATATCTAGAGGTCCCTTCGTTACACCTCGCTGTTGCAAACGACATTACACTACGACACAGACACAAATTTGAATACAGCGAACAGTTCCCCGTCAGTGACTGGATGGACAGTTCATAGTTCTGTGTAAAAGAAAAAAAAGGCACGAGGGAGGTTTTAACATGGATCTCCCCTTTCACAACCCAACACCGTAACAACACACCCACGACGCCGTGGCTAATCAGATTTCGCTCGATCTTGCACATGTTAAGCTTGGTCCGTTCACAGATTCTATTTTGCCTCTTTTTTCGTAGTTCAGTATATCTTCTTCCTGTTTTCGTGCTTGATCTGAGTTCAGTTTTTCTCGGGTTTTCCTCTGGGTCATCTTACCACTAAATGTGAAGGGGGTGCTTTGGGAACTTTCCCTTGTAAGTAGGAGGCTTTATCCACGAGGCCATTTTCTAGGTTGGCCTTCGGCGGCCTGTCTGAGGATGACTTTTGAGGTTTCGTTTTGCAGAGGTCCTAATACACATCCCACATACTTCTCCCCCATAATTAACCTCCATCTACATGTCTTCCCACGTCTAATTGTAGTAACTCGTGGACGCCTACGGAAACTCCATTTCCTCCTCATGAGATGAATCTTCACCCTCCTCATCTGAGGAAACCTCCCATACCGTGATCTCTTCTTCAGGACTCTCCTCCTAAACATGCAAACAATGTACTATGTGACTCTCAGCATGTAGTTTATTGACACGCGACAATAATGCTTCGTACCCAATATCCATTTCATTGGATACAAAATAACCATTTTCCATGCACGATTGCAAGGCGAGATTTGTTTTTGACATTTACAGTAACTGGATTTCCTTCAACAATGCGCTTAAGAATGTACGAATATTGCCTCTAACGAGCCGATTACAACTCTTCAAAAACAATAACATAATGAATAAGACTATTGTATCCACGAAAGCCAAACTGGGAACAAAAGGGCATGGATCCATCCTGTCGTTTTCAATCTACATACTCTTTTCAACATTAGTATCCTAAAAAGATACAACTGCTGTTTACGTACTTTCTTACACTGAAAGGATGCATTGTATCAATCATCGACTTTCTTCGCCCAATAGGTATATAGTAGATCACACTTCTTCTTCTTCTTCAGTAGCGCTACAGCCCTTGGTGAGCCTTGGCTTCTTCAACAATCTTCCTCCACACTTCTCGGTTATTTGCTGCTCTTTTCAACCCCCGGACTCCCATATTAGTGATATCCATTATTACCTCGTCGATCCATCTTCTTCTAGGTCTCCCTTTTCGCCTAACTGAATGGATCATACCTTTCATCATTTTCTTTGGAATTCTATCCTCTGCCATTCTCTCAAAGTGTCCTAGCCATCGTATTCGCTGTGATTTCACAAATTTTACTGTGTCCCTGCATTGTATTAACTCTTGTAATTCGGCATTGTAGCGTATTCTCCAGCCTTCTTCCTCCCTTCTTGGACCATAGATTTTGCGTAGTATTTTCCGCTCAATGCTTCTTAGTGCATTTTTATCGTGTTCTGTCAGCGCCCATGCCTCTGAGCCGTATGTGATAACTGGACGGACTAGGGAATTATATAGTAGCAGTTTAGTTTTTCTTGTAACAAGGCTATTTTTGAAAAGCTGCATATTTGCAAAGTAAGCTCTGTTTCCCGCTTGTATTCTTTCCCTTATAGCCTTTCCAATACTGTTATCATTTGTTATTAGGGCTCCCAAGTAGTTAAAAGAGGACACTCCATTGAAGCATTTCCCATTGATGTTTAGGTTTTTAGGGGTTCTTCTGGCCTAAGATTGTGACATTACCATATATTTTGTTTTCATTTACTACCAAGCCATCTCCGCTTTAAAAAACTCCGCCAAAGCCGGACCAAAGCCCGGTTAAAAAGGGGGAGGAGTAAAGCCTCGTTAAAAACCCTTTGTTCACCTTGCCCGGATTATAGTACCTCGTGAGGGTCCCTTGCCAGGGAAACGGTGAAGACCTCAACGGCAGTGAAGGCGGTGATGGAGATCATCAGAACGGCGGAACTGGCGGAAGAGGCAGACTTTTGTATAAAAGCACCAGACTGTAGCGTCTGTTCCCACAGTGGGCGGCTACAAAAGGCGTCTATCCCACATCTTAGTGGCGGCCTCACTTATAATTCTAAGCTAAATGCTTGAATTTTTGTCATGTAAAGGTTCAACTACCTTTCAAAAGGAAAACTACTCCAGCAAGTAACCAATCTTCCATCGCTGTTCATGGCGGTACAACTAGGCCTTTGGATTCTGGAGAGCCTAGAAACATCATGTAAGGAAGAGCCGGAGCTTCCTAGTACTTTTTCAACGATAAGACCCAAGAGAAAACACATACTGGGGACTCTGAGCATCAAAACACTTATGAAAATTGGAAAACCGATACACATAACACACTCTCAATCAACGCAACATAATTATATTAGCACTTCAGGAAACAAGGTATCTGGATGAAAATGCATTTGGGTAAGGTGGATACAGGACCTACAAAGGAAAACCAGCCATTAAAAATTCCAATAATACGACTATACTAGGGACAGCATTTATGGTGAAACAGCAACTTACGGAATCAATAACTAATTTTAGCTCTCCATCAGAACGAATTTCATTTCTGACGTTCAATTCAGGCAATAAACGTTACACTATTATAAATGCACATGTACCTATCAACCAACATAACAGAACAAATGTTGACAAAGTGGAAGATTTCTGGGAAATGCTAGAACACGAAACATCCATATTACCAAAAGAATATATAGAAATTTTAGTGGGCGACTTTAATGCACAAGATGGCAAAGACATAAAATTTCAATCAGTAGTTGGAGATTATCCAGCACAGCACATGCAAGAATCAACAGAAATGGGCAAAGACTCATAGATTTTTGTAAACAATTTAATCTAAAACTAATGTCGACATTTTTCAGGAAACTTGCAAGAAAGAAAATAAAAACCTTGGGTATCACCTAATCCAAATCAAGGTGAATATCAATTGGACCATGTGGCAATAACGACTCGCAACTACAAGGAAATCTTGGATGTCAGAGTGAGGAAGGGCCTAAACATAGACTCTGTCATTTTCTGACTGAAATAAAGACCATGTTCCAACCGAACAAACCTAAACCAAAACGAAGAAGATTTCCAACTGTAAACACTAAATTTCTCATTCAAAATCAGGACAAATTCTGTGACATACTAAACGCAAGAAAAATGGATGATTGGGAAGAAATTAAAGAAACAATGCTAGAGCCAGTTAAAGAAATGGGACAAACACAAAGAATACCAAGACACAGATGGTGGAACGAGCTGTGTGATGAAGCAACTGAGAATCGACTAAAGGCGTGGAAAAAATGGAACAGTAATAAGAAACATGAATACTGGGAAGAGTTTAAAGAAGAAAGGAAAAAGACGGCAAAAATCATCAGATCAGTGAAAAGAAAATATGAAAAAGACAGATTAGAAGAAATGGATTCAGACTTTAAAAGGAACAAGACTATAGACTTCTATAAGACTTTCAGAGAAGTTTTAATAGGATTCCAATCACCAAGCTTACATTTTAAAGATAAAAATGGAAAAATGGTTTTAAGCAATAAAGAGAACTGCCAAATTTTAGCTGAATACGTTGAAAATCTATTAAATTGTGGAGAGCCTAATGACAGAATACAATTTCAAAAACCACAACATGAAAATCCACCATCGGAACCACCTACAGTAGAAGAAATAGAAAAGATTATCAAAGCATTGAAGAATAACAAAGCACCAGGAGAGGATTGGACAGTAGCAGAGATGTGGGAACTAGGGGGCTTATGCGCATGGCAGAAAATTCACAAAGTAATTAAAGACATTTGGACAAAAGGAATCATACCCAGTAACTGGAAACAAGCATTGATCCATCCTCTCCACAAAAAAGGAGATAGACACCAACTACTACAGGGGCATATCCTTGTTACCAGTGACATACAAAATACTTTCTAAAGCACTTTTAAATAGAATAGAGGAACAAGCAGGAACTAATATAGATTATTAAGCAGGATTTAGAAAAGGTAGATCATATGCAGAACACATTCTTAATTTTAAAACAATTTTGAGAGTGAGAGCTATACAAAATAAAAATACGGTAGTTACTTTCGTAGACTTCAAGAAGGCCTACGACTCAGTTGACAGACACACTATTCCAGATACTTTATGAATCAGGGATAGACGAAAATACCAGAAGACTTGTTAAGCAAACGCTCACAGATACAACATCTAGAATGAAGTTTCAAAGCGAAATTCCTGAACCATTCAAAATCAAAACAGGAGTTCGACAAGGAGATGGACTGTCCCCAATTTTCTTTAACTTGGTTTTAGACAAAATAGTAAAACATGGGAAAGCACATTAAACAACAGAGGCACAAAGGGTATAAGCATGGGCCAAGGAAAGAACAAATTTTAAGTGAAATGTTTAGCCTTTGCGGATATATGGCATCGATAACTGAAAACCGAACAGACGCAACAGTTATGCTTGATCTGTTACACGAGATTGCTGAAAAGACTGGGATAAAAATATCTTGTGAAAAAGCAGAGTATATAGAACACATAATACAGAAAAATTTATGAAAACAAAGCATGGAAAAATTGAGAGTTGATAGATCAAATACCTGGGGGACTGAATAACACAACAAATAAAGAAAGAATAAACAAGTTAGAATTTGCATATAAATTAACACAAAACTACTACAATAAGAAATCAATATCCATACAAGCGAGGATTAGACCTTATAATTCAGTTATTAGGACACAAGCAACGTTTGGACCAGAGTGCCTAACACTGAATAAGAAAGGCGAATTAAGAGAACTGGAAAAAAGAGAGAGAAATACTAAGAAAAATTCTAGGTCCTGAGAAAAACAAGGAAAATAGGTGGATTAAGGGAAAACTGAAGAAAAATACAGATATAATGAGGAAGAGACGGCTAAAATTTTATGGACATTTAAAAAGAATGGAAGAAACACGGATTACAAAGAAAATTTTTTATTACAATAGTAAGCTGAAAAAAACTCGAGGATCGATAGAAGCAGTAAAGAAAGATGCCAACAAAGTAGGTGTTACAGAAGAAATAATACGTGACAGGAATCAGTTCAGGCTACTGATAGAAAACGCAAGAGACTGTAGACAGATGACCTGAGACGAGCAGTTGGCAAGAAAATGAAGTACTGGGAAGAACGGAAGAAAAAGAAACACCATAAGTATGCGGTCCATAGCCGGGCAGAGAGAGAGAGAGAGAGAGAGAGAGAGAGAAGGAGGGAGAGAGAAGCGAAAGAAACTGGTACAACTGCCTAGGGTGAGTCAGGAGAAAAGGTACGTACTTTCAGGGGTGATAGTGATTCTGAACAAAAAACTTCGTATGGACGTATGACCTATTCCGAATGGTTTCCGAGATAGAGCACATTTAATATCACTGTTGTACGTTTTTCTTGAATAACTCGAAAACCGCACCCTCCAGCGAAAACGTGTCGCAGAACAAAATGTAGATTGGCAATGGCAAGGAAAGCGTTTCTGAAGAAGAGAAATTTGTTAACGTCGAGTATAGATTTAAGTGTCAGGAAGTCGTTTCTGAAAGTATTTGTATGGAGTGTAGCCATGTATGGAAGTGAAACATGGACGATAAATAGTTTGGACAAGAAGAGAATAGAAGCTCTCGAAATTTGGTGCTACAGAAGAATGCTGAAGATTAGATGGGTAGATCACATAACTAATGAGGAAGTGTTGAATATGATTGGGGAGAAGAGAAGTTTGTGGCACAACTTGACCAGAAGAAGGGATCGGTTGGTAGGACATGTTCTGAGGCATCAAGGGATCACCAATTTAGTATTGGAGGGCAGCGTGGAGGGTAAAAATCGTAGAGGGAGACCAAGAGATGAATACACTAAGCAGATTCAGAAGGATGTAGGGTGCAGTAAGTACTGGGAGATGAAGAAGCTTGCACAGGATAGAGTAGCATGGAGAGGTGCATCAAACCAGTCTCAGGACTGAAGACCACAACAACAACAACAAAATGAAACTATATTAAATTTCCTACAAAAAAGGTTCTATTCATTTTTTCTTCTAGAACTAATTGTTTGTGCGAAGAAAGCGCGTGAATGTTGAAAAACTCGCTCGACGCTCATGGGCTGTAGCTTTCGTAGTTTTTGTAGGCCAATTAGAGGTAATTCCCCGACTTGATAGAACACAAGTGTCCCGTATCAAACTGTTCGTCTCAACAAGCTACCTCAATATGCTACCTCTAATTCGCCTACAAAAACCACGTAAGCTACAGCGCATGCGGGTCGAGCGAGTTTTTCAACATTCTCACGTTTTCTTCGCACAATCAATTTGTTCTATAGGATTTGGGGCTTACAGTATTCCATCTCGCTACACAACCCTGTGTCCACTAACCCATATATCCGTTTTGATGCCCGTTATTAGCTCAGGATTATTTGCTGCTAAGAGGTCAAGTGTATTTTCACAACCGTTTACTACTCGCGTGGGCTCATGAAATAACTGCTCGAACAGCATGTGCAAGGCATCCTAGATATGCTTAATACTGTTCATGTCTGAGAAGTTTGTTGGTCAGCGGTAGTGTTTTAAACTCAGAAGAGTGTTCTTGGAGCCACTTTGTAGCAATTCTGGACGTGTGGGGTGTCGCGTTGTCCTGCTGGAATTGTCCAAGTGCGTCGGAATGCACAATGGACATGACTGGATGGCAGAGGATCAGACAGGATGCTTACGTATGTGTCACATCAGTGTCGTATCTAGACGTATCAGGGGTCCGTGTCACTCCAACTGCACACGCCCCACACCATTACAGAGCCTCCACCAGCCTGAACAGCCATACCCGTACACGTCCATCCGCTCGATACAATTTGAAACGGGAGTCGTCCGACCGCACAACATGTTTCCAGTCATCAATAATACAGGGTGATTCAAAAAGAATACCACAACTTTAGGAATTTAAAACTCTGCAACGACAAAAGGCAGAGCTGAGCACTATCTGTCGGCGAATTAAGGGAGCTATAAAGTTTCATTTAGTTGTACATTTGTTCGCTTGAGGCGCTGTTGACTGGCGTCAGCGTCAGTTGATGCTAAGATGGCGACCGCTCAACAGAAAGCTTTTTGTGTTATTGAGTACGGCAGAAGTGAATCGACGACAGTTGTTCAGCGTGCATTTCGGACGAAGTATGGTGTTAAACCTCCTGATAGGTGGTGTATTAAACGTTGGTATAAACAGTTTACAGAGAATGGGTGTTTGTGTAAAGGAAAAAGTTCTGGACGGCCGAGAACGAGTGATGAAAATGTAGCACGCATCCAGCAAGCATTTGTTCGCAGCCCAGGAAAATCGACTCGCAGAGCTATTCAATTACAATTACAATTCATATTTCAGCAGGATGGAGCGCCACCACATTGGCACTTATCTGTCCGTAACTACCTGAACGTCAACTACCCGAGGAGATGGATCGGCCACCAGGCAGCCCGTGACAGAGCACTTCATCACTGGCCTCCAAGAAGCCCTGATCTTACCCCCTGCGATTTTTTCTTATGGGGGTATGTTAAGGATATGGTGTTTCGGCCACCTCTCCCAGCCACCATTGATGATTTGAAACGAGAAATATCAGCAGATATCCAAACTGTTACGCCTGATATGCTACAGGGAGTGTGGAACGAGTTGGAGTATCAGGTTGACATTGCTCGAGTGTCTGGAGGGGGCCATATTGAACCTCTCTGAACTTGTTTTTGAGTGAAAAAAAACCTTTTTAAATACTCTTTGTAATGATGTATAACAGAAGGTTATATTATGTTTCTTTCATTAAATACACATTTTTAAAGTTGTGGTATTCTTTTTGAATCACCCTGTACAATGAACCCTGTCATAAAGTAGCATCTATGAGGCAAAGGTTCGTGGACAATAACGTTCCTGAAATGGTCTGGCCTGCCCAGTCCCGATCTGAGACCAATGAAACACCTCTGGGATGAGTTAGAACAGTGGCTTTTCTCCAGATCCCAGTGCCCATCGCTACATATTCCGCTTTCGGCCCTTGAGGAAAAATGAGCTGCCATTCCTCCTCAGACACTTCAATGAAAGTGTCCCCAGTAGGGTAGAAGCCGTCATGAAGCTGAAGGCTGGAGACACCCCTTATTAATGTCCACTGACAGGTGTACGAATACTTTTGATCAGATGCTGTATATGGAATGATTAGTGTTTATTTGAGAGCTTCGTGGGAGCACCTTCTCTGCTGGTCCATCGATGGTGGTCGAAGGAGGCTGGTCTGCTACGGGATTCGCTGTTGCCAGAGAAGCCAAACTCGCTCTTTTCCAGAGAGGCTGTGCTGCAGCCCAGCTGAAACTCAGACAGCTGATCCGCTGCGGATTATCGCATCGCGCGACCAAGCTAGAAAGCTGGCGGCGCGGAGCGCTGTTTGGTGAAACTGCGTTCGGAGGCTGTCGGCCGACTGCAGGGTCGTGGGTCGCAGCGAGATGTGCTTTCTCCGCTGGACCACGGCCGGCTTTCTCCAGCCTGTCGCGGAAATGGCCCGTCTCTTTGCATACCGCAGCAGACGAGCATCAACAACGCCACCTGCTGCATTCCTATCTCTGCGACTGACCGAACTGTAAACTTAATACTGAACGGTGAAGCGAGTCTGGCACAAAAATTAAGTTATAGTGCTTATGCCAGTTTGCTGGATATTGTTTATTATACAGTGTAGAACTGCATACTCTACTGTAACGATGGAAGCCAATAGAAAAGACATCTTACTCACTCCACAAGTGACAGATGGTCATGCCATATGAATCAGAAGTTTTGAAAAGCAACGAAATGGGCTAAGTTGTCATTGGGCGACTAGACAAAGTAGGAAATCCCGTATCAGATTTGGAGCCAAGATGCATAACGTCCAGTATTAACAAAAAATGGTTCAAATGGCTCTGAGCACTATAGGAATTAAGAGCTGAGGTCATCAGTCCCCTAGAACTTAGAACTACTTAAACCTAACTAACCTAAGGACATCACACACATCCATGCCTGAGGCAGGATTCGAACCTGCGGCAGTAGCGGTCGCGCGGTTTCAGACTGAAGCGCCTAGAGCCGCTCGGCCGCACTAGCCTAGGATTCAATGCCATCAGATTGTTTTCTTAATCAATTAAGCATTAAATGTTAATAAGTTGGGCCATCAGACATATGTCTGCTTGTGTCTGTATGTGTGCGGATGGATATGTGTGTGTGTGCGAGTGTATACCTGTCCCTTTTCCCCCCAAGGTAAGTCTTTCCGCTCCCGAGATTTGAATGACTCCTTAGCCTCTCCCTTAAAACCCACATCCTTTCGTCTTTCCCTCCCCTTCCCTCTTTCCTGATGAAGCAACTGTGGGTTGCGAAAGCTTGAAATATGTTTGTGTGTTTGTTATTGTCTCTATCAACGTACCAACGCTTTTGTTGGGTAAGTTACAGAGTCTTTGTTTATATAAACCGACGCTTTTGTTGGGTAAGTTACAGAGTCTTTGTTTATATATATACTGAATCGCCAAAGAAACTGGTATAGGCATGTGTATTCAACTACAGAGATATGCAAACAGGCAGAATATGGCGTTACGGTCGGCAACGACTAAGTAAGACAACAAGTAACAAGTTTACAAAATTGTTAAGGCTTTCGTGGCCACTTGTTGACAAACTGCCTATTGGCTCCTGTCTCGGGTTCTTCGGCCGACGTTCATCTAATGATTTTTCTGACGTTTCGCCAGCACGAGTGGCTGGCATTGTCAAAGCTTCACCCTCCATTGCCGGTGGTGAACTGGAGCCGAGCTCGCGGCCGCAGGCTATATGTACTTGGGGCGCCAACGTCCGAGGGCTTCTCCGCGGTCATTTCCGGTGCGGTTCTCAAATAGTTCAAATGGCTCTGAGCACTATGGGACTTAACATCTGAGGTCATCAGTCCGCTAGAACTTAGAACTACTTAAACCTAACTAACATAAGGACACCACACAACACCCAGTCATCACGAGGCAGAGAAAATCCCTGACCCCGCCGGGAATCGAACCCGGGAACCCGGGCGAGGGAAGCGAGAACGCTACCGCACGACCACGAGCTGCGGACATGTGCGGTTCTCCTCTTGCTACCTGCGACGGTCGTTCGCTGCAGTACGGGAAGCCAGGGTCCGTTTACCTTAAGGCTTTCCTCTTTCTTGTTGAAACTGTTCGCGTGTTTTTGTATTTCTACAGCTTCTCTAAACAAGCGCGTGTGATAGTGCTTCTCTACAGCCAGAACTTCCGTGTCGGCGAATTTTATTACGTGGTCGGTCTCATTCAGTGCGTGCTCTGCCACGGCCGATTTCTCCACCTGCCCCAACCTGCAATGTCGCTTATGCTCTTTGATCCTGGTGTTAATTGATCGTCCAGTCATTCCGACATAAACTTTTCCGCATGTGCATGGTATACGGTATATTCCCGACATTGCAGGTGGGAGAAAAGAAAAGTGCAAGAAGGAGAAAAGAGACCCACTTGCAATGTGTGCAGTTTTGACACACTGAATTCAAATATGAAAGTACAGCTTCAAAACAAACCATAATACTATATCGTACGGGGACTCTTCTGTTGGTGCAAAGAACATCCCCACACACAGTCCACAGCCGCTTCCTCCTTGCACCTTAAGAACAAGCGTTTCGCTCCCTGGAATCAAACACACGAACGGCACAACTAAAAATAACTTTAAAAAAACGTGCAACGGCTGTACGTACACAACAAGCAGATAAAATTGTTTCTAGCATGCTAAATTATTCTTTTTCCAATATTTACACCGGTTCTCGTAAGCGTTTTTGAAGTATTATTTTCATGTATTTTTACGTGGCACTTATTAAACGGATCTAAAGGATGGAAAAATTTTCAGGGTCGATGTAGTAAGAAAATACTTTGCATAAGTGGGACCTATCTGACCGCGTATTTATCTGATCGAGGGTGATACCAGCTTCTTACTTCAAGCTTACATAAGAACTACGCCTGTATGAAGTACAAAAAGAACACGAAATTCCGAACTACGCACGAAGCAGATTATATCAGGCGAAAATATGGCGAGCGAGCAGTTTTTGCTCTTGTGGAGCTCCTAATTACATGCAGCTCTGACGCACGTTTTCCGTCGTCGTCAATTCACGCACGGCTCGGTATCCCACTTCTTTCAGTCACTTTGACCCTTTTGTCGTGTCGATAATAAGGTTATTGCTTTAATTTGCAGCCCTGTGTGTGCCTGCTCGCACTCTTTAAGTGTGAAGATTCAAAAATCAAATGGCTCTAAGCACTATGGGACTTAATATCTGAGGTCATCAATCCCCTAGACTTAGAACTACTTAAACCTAACTAACCTAATGACATCACACACATCTATTCCCGAGGCAGGATTCGAACCTGCGACCGCAGCAGCAGCAGCAGCGGACTGAAGCGCCTAGAACCGCTCGGCCACAGCGGCCAGCCAAGTGTGAAGACAAGAAGAGCTCTGATATTACGCTGGTAACAGCCCGCTTCACACTAGTTAATGGAATATTTTAACTGTGTTTGTGCCACTCCCGGAACATTGACATAATTTATTACCGTTATGTGACTGTGAATGTCTTGATAGTGGAGCCCAATCGAAGAGCAGTTTGTTTCTCTGTTAGGGGGATCATTCAGGCCATAATCTCAAAAACTGCCCAAAGTTTTGGGACTGTTACTGGTCGAACGTAAACTCGGTCAGTCAAGCAGAAACCTTACAACAGCTCAAGAAAAGGTGTGGGCAAATACAACGACAGTCTCAGTAAGTGAGCACCATCAAAAGAATAGACTAAATGTGGCCGTGGAGCAAAAAAACGAGGATGAAGCATTTGTGCCAGTGTTCTTCTTCCGTGTGGGACGGGGGAAACGAACCTCGGTTCAGCATGTACTCTCTGGTGGTTTGAGGAGTACAGTTCATATTCCATACAGTTGACTCAGTAGTTTCTGGAGGTTTACTGTGGCTAGTTAAAAGCTAGGGGGAACTGCCGGCTCTGCAAATATATGCAAAATATGTAAGAACTCGTGAGAGAGGTGCCCCGGACGTTGTTTAGTAATTACCTCGCAGGATACCAGAGGCCATTAATTTTGCCAGCGACCGTGACCGCCACGTCTCCCCTCCAGTGTAGCGTCATTTGTGGGGAGGAGGTCTCTTTCCTTTTCCGTTTAGACCATCGGAAGAATCATCGAGAATAAATTTAGAGTAATCGTGTCAACACCGCGCAAATCCGACGCCTTATTATGGATCAACGAAGCGACTGTACAGTTTGTTTCTAAGTACAGAATGTCCGTTCAATGGTGATACTGAGAAAAACTCATACAAGAAATGAATTTCATATAGTATAAGTTACATACGGATTAAAGGAATGCAGGTAAGTTAATTCCCATTTCGGTGACTCCATGGTTATGACCAGCCCTAGGATTTCAGTCAGTCATCACTCTTTCACCTCTTCCATTGTCTGAGAATGTAAAAATTAGGAGATGCGCTGTGGTCTGGAACCGACGCTAAAGTATAGCTCTCGCTTTCACTGACATAATGAGTCATTACGAAGGGCGAGGGCCAATAGCGCCATAGCCAGTTAAGCACTGTGGTGTTCAAACCTTCGGGTTGATGACACTTTTAATCTTTTTCAAATTAATGTCATATGATGCCTCCAAACACCAGCTGTATCACAAAGATTTTATTGAGATATAGCAGACGGGCATACTTTTGACAGAAAGTGTAAACACAACGTGTCTGGTGTTTGTAGTGGATTGGGACTCCTAGACAATTGTTAGGGAACACTAGGACAATAACACAGAACATTTAGTGGTTATATCATCTGACTGGAAAGTACGTATACGAGTCACATTTCGCAAACAATATGAGAAACACTGTGAAAACATCCTCAATTCCATGCTATGTACACTACTGGCCATTAAAATTGCTACACCAAGAAGAAATGCAGATGATAAACGGGTATTCATTGGACAAATATATTATACTAGAAACGCAATTTGGGTGCATAGAGCCGGCCGCGGTGGTCTAGCGGTTCTGGCGCTGCAGTCCGGAACCGCGGGACTTCTACGGTCGCAGGTTCGAATCCTGCCTCGGGCATGGGTGTGTGTGATGTCCTTAGGTTAGTTAGGTTTAAGTAGTTCTAAGTTCTAGGGGACTTATGACCTAAGATGTTGAGTCCCATAGTGCTCAGAGCCATTTGAACCATTTGGGTGCATAGATCCTGAGAAATCAGTACTCAGAACAACCACCTCTGGCCGTAATAACGGCCTTGATACGCCTGGGCATTGAGTCAAACAGAGCTCGGATGGCGTGTACGGGTACAGCTGCCCATCCAGCTTCAGCACGGTACCACAGTTCATCAAGAGTAATGACTGGCGTATTGTGACGAGCCAGTTGCTCGGCCACCATTGACAAGGCGTTTTCAGTTGATGAGAGATCTGGAGAATGTGCTGGCCATGGCAGCAGTCGAACATTTTCTGTATCCAGAAAGGCCCGTACAGGACCTGCAACATGCAGTCGTGCATTTTCCTGCTTAAATGTAGGGTTTCGCAGGGATCGAATGAAGGGTAGAGCCACGGGTCGTAACACATCTGAAATGTAACGTCCACTGTTCAAAGTGCCGCCAATGAGAACAAGAGGTGACCGAGACGTGTAACCAATGGCACCTCATACCATCACGCCATCGCGTACCCTGTCAGCACCAAAACAACCGAAGGGACTTCCATACGCAGGGAATTGCAGGGCGCGCTAGTATTCCAAAACCACTCATCATTCATGCAAATGTCCGTAACAGGAAAATGTGATGCGGAGGCCGTAAAACCTGGGTTATGGAGCAATGGATGGAAGCCATTTCGTCGAATGAATCTTGTTGCACACTGTTTACAACTTCTGGCCTAGTGTACGACACAAGAGTGAAATATGGGGGGAGTTCGGTGATTACTTGAGCACCCGTATGGCGATATTCCGTGGATCTCATTGTTAGTCTGCAAGGACGCCAGGGATTATGTGGCCATTTGGGCTGATCAGGGCCATCACATGGTACAGCGTTTGTTCCCCAATGGTGACGTTGTTCAACGACGACAGCACCTCGCGTTGTCCAGGACTGGTCTCGTAAATACGAAGATGAACTGTCGCATCTCCCCTGGCCAACACAATCACCAGATCTCAATATTATCGAGTCTTTATGGTCTACTTTGGAGAGAAGGGTGCATGATCACTATCGATCTCCATCATTGTTATCCAAACTTGCTACTATTTTGCAGCAAGAATGGTATAAGATTCTCTTGAAAACAATATAGGACCTCTATTTATCCATTCAGAGACGTTTGGAGGCCAATGGTTCTTCTACAACGTATTAGGCATGGTCGTGGTTTGTGTCTTTGGTGTTTCCATATTTTTTGCACCCCTAGTTCATCAGTGGAACAAGTTGTTACACGTCAGACATTCGTGTAAACTATACCTTAGCGACGACATTGCTTTAATAAAGTTTTAATTGACGATTTCCTGTTGCTTGAAAGAATCAGAAAAAACACACACTGGGGTAAATAAGTTTTACTGCAGAGACAGCATAACAAAGCGCTACCAAACTGGAACTCCAGAATTTTCAAGCCCCTGTGGTACATTAGTTGAAATTTTATCCTCGTGCGAGCTTATTTTCAATGCACAAAGCAGCCAGTCGTACAAATGGCACATGACGGATACTGAGTATGTGTCACGTTACCGGAACATTTCACGGGGGGATCGCAACACAACATTCAAGAGGACGTGTACGTGCACTTGAAGCTTGTTACCATCTTTCAGACTTTAAGAAAGGTAGAATCATTGGCCTACGGGACATGGGAACATCATACCGACAATTTGCATAGCTAATTGGCTGGACTACAAAACGCATAGGAATGAAGGTTAGAGTTTAACGTCTTGTCGACATTGAGGTCCTTAAAGACGGAGCACATACTCGGACTGTCTCAAGGAGAGAAATCATCCGGCCATTTGCCTGGAGCGATTTTGGGAAATCATAGAAAACCTAGATCTGAATTGTCGGACGCAGATGTGAAGCGTCGTCCTCCCGAATACGAGTCCAGTGTGCTAACCACTGCGCCACCTCGTTTGGTGGGTGGAGACGAGCTAGTCTCAGGATAAGAGGCTGGCAAGAATAGTACGCACGAGTCTTCCCAATACGTCTGCAACACCAGAATATCGTAGGATTGTTGGACTGACTGACGAATAACTGGGCAGGAACAGCTGAATTTCGGAAAGGAGTTCCAGGTAGAGTAGTACCGCCAAAGGTCGGAAACAGATTAAGGGGAAGCTGGGCTGAATCTCGAGATGCCATGAGTCGTTTACCGCTGACACTACCCCTCAGGTTACACAGACTAACATGATGTACAGCAAGGGTCACGCTGAGTGGCATTCTGTGCCGTTCAGCGTTGAGTCTCCCTTCTGTTAATGGCGACCATGTGTACGCCGAAGTATCCGTAGACAACCCGTGTTCAGTGGAAGCAGCGATTTCGAGACCCATGCATCTCCAGTCGTGTTGTGGGGTGCTACTGGATGCGACAACGAGAGTGATTTGCTAATTGTTGAAGCGAAACTGAATGATCACCAATATGGGGCAATGATGGTAAACCCTGTTGTCATATCCTTCATGATATGCCGTATTACAGCCGAATAATGCGAGGTCCTACATTATGATTCATACCACAGAAGTTTGAGACAGGTACGGATGCTTGACTGTCCTACCCGATCCCTGATTTTTCACCCTTACAACATATCTTGGACCCAGTGGAAAGTCGTGTACTTTCTTGCCAGCCTCCAACCAGCATTCTGCAGGAACTGGCGCAGCACGTATTTCAGCCGCGTCAAAGAATTTCTGAAGATGACATTGGGGGCCGTGTTTCTCCATGCCAGAAGGAATTACCTTATTTCTAGATTTCCATGAAGCGTCTGACACGGTGACTGACTGGTGACTGTTAATAAATGTAAGTAATAGAACCCACTAAGTTGTCCTCGACAGTGAGTGTTCATCAGAGACAACAGTATCTTCAGGAGTGTCCCAAAGATGTGACAGAACGATTCTTTTGCGTGTATACAGAAATGATCTGACGGACAGGATGAAAAGCAGTCTACAGGTGTTTGTTGATGATGCTATGGTACACGCTAAAGTACCGAGTTTGATTTCATGTAAGAGGACAATCCTGTAATATACTGCTTGAAAAAGTCACGTCGATTACATATCTGTGTGTAACGTAACGCTGCAAAGCGATATGAAATGGAACGAGCACGTGAAGACGGTGATAAGAAATGTGAATGGCAGGGTTTGGAGTTCTGGGAGAGTTTTAGGAAAATGTACCTCATCTGTAGAGGAAACCGCGTATAGAACAATTGTGCGACCTATTCCTGAGTACTGCTCGATTCTTTGGGATCCACACCATATCTGTTTAAGGAACGACATTGAAGCAATTCAAAAGCGTGCTGCAAGATTTGTTATCAGTAGACTGGATCAACACGCAAGTACTGCGGAGATGCTTCGCGAATTCAAATGGAAATCCATGAAGGAAAGACGACTTTCCTTTCGTGAAATACAGTTGAGGAAGTTTAGGGAACAGGCATTTGCAGCTGCCTGCAGAACGATTCTACTGTCGGCAACGTACATTTCGCATAAGAACCGAGAGCATAAGAAGAGATTAGGGCTCAGACGGAGGGGTATAAATAGCTGTTTTACCCTCGACGCATTTGCGACTGGAATAGGAAAGGAAATGACTAGTGGTGGTACAGAGTACTCTCCAGTAGACCGCATACTTGCGAAGTACCGGGTGATCAAAAAGTCAGTATAAATTTGAAAACTGAATAAATCACGGAATAATGTAGATAGAGAGGTACAAATTGACACACATGCTTGGAATGACATGGGGTTTTATTAGAACCAAAAAAATACAAAAGTTCAAAAAATGTCCGACAGATGGCGCTTCATCTGATCAGAATAGCAATAATTAGCATAACAAAGTAAGACAAAGCAAAGATGATGTTCTTTAGAGGAAATGCTCAATATGTCCTCCACCATCATTCTTCAACAATAGCTGTAGTCGAGGAGTAATTTTTGTGAACAGCACTGTATTGCATGTTCGGAGTTATGGTGAGGCATTGGCGTCGGATGTTGTCTTTCAGCATCCCTAGAGATGTCGGTCGATCACGATACACTTGCGGCTTCAGGTAACCCCAAAGCCAATAAACGCATGGACTGAGGTCTGGGGACCTGGGAGGCCAAGCATGATGAAAGTGGCAGCTGAGCTCAATATCATCACCAAACGACGCGCGCAGGAGATCTAGCAATTTGGGGTGGTTCTAATAAAACCCCATGTCATTCCAAGCATGTGTGTCAACTTTTACCTCTCTATCTACATTATCCCGTGGTTTATTAAGCTTTCAAATTTATACTGACTTTTTGATCACCCGTTATATACACTGAGGTGACAAGAGTCACGTGATACCTCCTAATATCGTTTGAGACCTCCTTTTTCCCGGCGTCGTACAGGAACTTGACGTGGCATTGACTCAACAAATCGTTGGGAGTCCTCTGCAGAAATATCGAGCCTTGTTGCCTCTTTAGGCGTCCATAATTGCGAAAGTATTGCCGGCGCAGGATTTTGTGCATCAACTGCCCTCTCGTTTATGCCCCATACATGTTCGATGGGATTCATGTCGGGCGATCTGAGTGGTCAAATAATTCGCTCGAATGGCCCAGAATATTCTTCGAACTACTCGCCAACAGTTGTGCCCCGCTGACACGGCACATTATGGTCCACAAAAATTCCATCGTTGTTTAGGTATATGAAGTCCATGACTGACTGTAAATGGTCTCCAAGTAGGCGAACATAACCATTTCCAGTCAATGATCGATGTAAACATAGCCCACACCATTATGGAGCCACCACCAACATTGACCCTACCTTGTTGGCAATTTCGATCCTGCCTTCGTGGGGTCTACGCCACACTCCAATCTTCCAATCATCTCTCACCAACTGAAATCTGGACTCATCTGACCAGGCCACGGGTCTTAGTCGTATATGGTGGAACCAATATGGTGACGAGCGCAGGCGAGCCGCTGCAGGCGATATCGTGCTGTTCGCAAAGGCACTCGCGTCTGTCGTTTTCTGCCTTACCGCATTAACGTCAGATTTTGCCGGACTGACCTAACTGGTACGTCCGTCGTCGTCCCATATTGATTTCTGCGGTCATTTACCGCAGTGTTGCTTGTCTGTGAGCATTGACAACTCTACACAAATGCTCTGATAGTTAAGTGAAGACCGCTGGCCACTTTGAATGAGTCTGTGCTTGTCAGGGTCACACATACTGAAACGGATGATGGTCATCAGTTGCTGATGAATAGGAAGTCTAATTATTTAACAGCCTTTGGTTCAAAATGGTTCAAATGGCTCTGAGCACTATGGGACTTAACTTCTGAGGTCATCAGTCCCATAGAACTACTTAAACCTAACTAACCTAAGGACATCACACACATCTATGCCCGAGGCAGGATTCGAACCTGCGACCGTAGTGGTCGCGCGGATCCCGACTGTAGCGCCTAGAACCGCTCGGTCACCCTGGGAAGCAACAGCCTTTGGTGATCCATGGTGTAACATCCCCACTTCAATAAGTGCACTTCAAAAACATTTAAGTTCTTCCACAGACCTGTCTAAAAACCACCGCAATTTGCCTTAGGCGAATCAAGACGGATGATCAACGCACGTTCGTATGGCGTTTCTAATCAAGCAATGCTGAGGGCGCGAAGGAGGTCGAGGGCGAACAAATTTATGGAGCACTTTTCGCCAGTCCCAGACATAGGTGCCAGTGAAATCGAAGGAAGAGCCCCACGATGGATGCGAGTTGCTGGTGGCGGTGGACCGATTTGGGTCGCGCGTTGAAGGCGCCAGTTGCGCCAGCTACCCTGCCAGCCGGGTTTCCAGGCGGCCCACCCAAAGCAAGCAGAGCTGTTTTACATAAAGCGCTTTGCTGCAGTAGATGCTGGCCCACATTTTGCGCCGTAAGGACGCCCGGTTGCTGGAACGCCGACGAACTTCGTGCGATGCTGTTTTCTTGCTACTGCTGCCAATATTCACGACCCACGGCAATCGCACTTGTTATCCCAGGCGTTGCATGGCTTTTTGAGCAAAAAATTCGAACGGAGCATAATGCAGCGCTGCTCTGGGTAGAATGCTGTGGTCCTAAGTGGAAGAACCAATTCGTGGGCGGTTCGAATTAGACCTCTGTTAAAAGGACTGCATTTTTTTAAATTTAATAGACAGCGCTGTAATCGACAGATATCGAGTGTGCCTGTTTTTGCAGTTAAGAACCGACGCATTTGATTCTACATTTCCTGTTTGAAAATACGATGATGACCCCGTCCACACAGGAGGGGTGTTTAGGAGATATCCAGCTGTAGTACAGACATATGTCCCCTTTACTAATATTAATTTTCATGTAGCTCATTTTTTTCGTACGATGTGTCGTTTTCGAGATATTTAGTTGTCTCAAGTTAAAACAAACACCTCGTTTATAATTCGATAAGTAGAACGTATCCCAAATTAGTTAATTTTTGTTTCCAAATGATAATTTTCAAGTTATAAAACCGTATGTGATACTAGGTACTCTTTTTGCGTAGTGAAATGTACATTGACATAAACATGCTTACCAATGAAGTTTTCTTGCTGGTCACAATACTGAAATTGTATGTGATATTTGTTTAGACCTACCTGTTCGACATAATTATTGCGTTTGCAGTTGCTACACTTAGATTATATCCATTGTTTTTATGTATACAATTAAGAAATTTATGTCTGTTTACCACGCAGTCTGAGGTTTTTGCTATTTTATGCTGATACTTAGACGAGATAATAGTTCAGTACACATGCGTCAATTTTACTGTGCGTACACAGTGTCGTGTGTGTGCGTGCGTGTGTGTGAGTGAGTGTGTGTGTGTGTGTGTGTGTGTGTGTAAAGATTCTTTTGGAAATAATTTAACCATTCATTCATGCCGTTACTCAGTTAACACGATCTGTAATTACTACTGCAGTGCCTACGAAACCGAGAACACAAACACTGGTGTCTATAACCATACAGCGCTCATCATGCTGTATCAACACAGCCAACAAGGAAAACTCGAATGAAATGGAAGTATGTAAATATAAATTCAAAGAAGTATCCATTCGATGAATCCCCCTCAGGTCTAAAAGCTTAGGTAAATGCAACTGAAAGATGTCTATGTTCCTTTAGACTTTTTGTAAATACAGTAATTGCTGGAAAGATGCGGAAATGAAGTAGGAAACATTACATTCGAAATTCAGTTAGAGAAACTTTCGAAATCTTTCACGCTCAGGAAAAGAACGCAGATGGCTGGAAATCTCCGGACTGGCCTGCGGACTTGAAGCCCACATCAGTGGGAAAAGTAGAATACCTGCCTAGTCTGTGAGAATTTTGTGTTCACAAACCAAGCAGTGTTGTAAAGAGTGCAGTGTAACTCCTTGTGCTTTACGTTGCTTTAAAATTGTTACAAACGACTTTAGCGGTAAATAATCTTGATCAGACTTATTTTGAGAGAATGTACGAATATGTCACACTTGTAGACCTTTTTTATGTGTATGCAATAAAAATACTCCAGAAGTGAATGTAAATGGGGTAATTATCATAAATAAATACTCCTAATTCTACCAGTGCCTGTCGAAAGTCCAGAGAAAAAAAAAACGCGTGTGCGTCGGGAAGTATTCAGCCGAGGCACGACTGCCGATCCTCGCACGGATAGAGAGACGGTAAGGAACGAAAAATATCTATACTTTACACTTGAGCAGAAAAATATAGTACTCAAGAAAGTATCGAGGGGCTTGAAGTATCTGTCCGTATCTTTGATAAAATGATTAGAGCAGATACTCTCTATCGGCTCAACCTCTTTTTAAAATCCATCTATAGCTGAGAGATATAACAGATTTTCGTATGTTTTAAATACAATAACACAACAAAAAAACGAAGTAATGTTTTTATTTTCATAACAGATTACAGTTCGGAATTTTAAATTACGGGACAGATTATTTGGAAACAGCTCAATAATGCCCAAAAATAAATTTACCAAGCCTTTTCTACGAGTAAACTTCCCATTGTTTCTCCGTACAGTCACTCAAAAATATTTCATCCGAAATAAACAGCAGTACACCTTCAGCCGCAAATTTGAACATTTTATTAAACTACCGGTTTCGATGTTACGTTACATTGTCTTCAAGCCCCTTCACAAAATGGAACGTGCAAACCGGTTGCTTTATAAAGAGTTGAAAATTTACAGCTGAAGGTTACTGCTGTTTACTTAAAATTGAGTAGCCAACGTCCCAGCCACCATCTTCTACAAAGATGGACGCACAAAGGATATTTTATCTAATCGTTTCGCTGACGGACAGTTTAGTTACTTTGACAGTGAGCTGCTTGCCTTTGGGGGAAAAAAGAAGAAACGCTCAGTGGGCACTGATGTCGCCGGCATTTGCAGGTTTTCGGCAGCTAGCTTACGCAACTGAAGGAACTTTGCATCGTAATCAGAATAACACGGGCACTGCAATGTCGTATATATCTGCCGATACCGGGCAAGCAACTTTTAAGTACTACTTCTGACAAAAATGGTTCAAATGGCTCTGAGCACTATGGGACCCAACTGCTGTGGTCATAAGTCCCCTAGAACTTAGAACTACTTAAACCTAACTAACCTAAGGACATCACACACATCCATGCCCGAGGCAGGAGTCGAACCTGCGACCGTAGCGGTCGTGCGGTTCCAGACTGTAGCGCCTTTAACCGCTGGGCCACTCCGGCCGGCACTGCTTCTGACCTGTACGGGAATATACATAATGGATGTACGAGTACAGGTCGTAGACGCGTGATTGATGACATACGGAAATATGGGTCTGGCCGTGAGTCGCGCACGGATAGCAAATGATAAGGTGACCGCTCGCAATAAGCTAAAATCTGGTTTCGAGTCGCGGTCCAGCACAAATTTTCGTTGTCGTCATTCCATTCTACAGCTGATGGCAGCCCTTATTCGCATTTACGAATACATTTGATATGTAAAACTTTCATGTCTTCTCATTGCTCTAAAGCGGTGGTTGGCAAACTGTGACCCGCGGGCCGAATCAAATATTCTTGCTGCCCGCGGTACTCGGCTGTATTGTATAATGACAGGCATCGAGCGACTAATAGCCGAATCCAAAAACGTCAACTGACATTAAGAGCTTCTTAAGAGTGTGATTGTCCTGCTTAGTAACAAACAAAAATACTTAAGAGACGGTAATATTGTAAGATTTCCAGAATTTTTATTGAGTTTGATGAATTCGGCTGCGAGCTAATTTAAGTTGGCCGCTTATTTAAGGGGCAGAGCGGTAAATAACGCTACAGGGCCGAGAGGGATGTTTGACACTAGTCCTCGGCTTTGGCCAGTGTCGTAGTGTTAATGGCTGTTGTCACATCACCTTTTGATGCATGTATTCACAGTTTTCAGTTTTGTTGTTAGTTGGAAAAGCCGACGAATGCCAAAGCAAAAAAGAACTGGTTGTGGTGACAGACTGATCTCAACCTTAGCCCGAGGTATAAGTTACATTGATTGAGTTGGTGAAGCCAACGAATGTGAAACTAATAAAAAACCTGTCTGTGGTGATAAACTGATTTGTAGCTTAGGCCGTTAGAAAAATCGCCATGTTGTTTACGCCGTTTGAAGCATATTTTCTGTCACATTGTAAAGCACTTTCAGTAGCTAAGATTTTGGCTATTGAAAGTTTTTTTTACCAAGTAAAACAGATCGTCACTTCTAATTTCTCAACCTGAGAAATTGAATACTGTGTCACTGGTCAACAACTGGTATCGAACATTCCCCTTTATCTGCGGGACCACCGCAGAGTTTCAGGATGTGCGAGGGAAAACGTTTTATTGTTTGTCTCCCAGTACTGACATCTGACGAGCGTGGGCGACTCGTACTGACCAGCTACTGTGATATAAATTCTAGACACGGAAGTAACGGGTATCAGTGAACAGGATTTACAGAGATGATCATCTTCAAGCGCGGTACTTGTTTGTAGCAACGAACATTACATTAATTGAGGCAATTGTAATAAAACACAGTGAGCAGAAGAAAACTGTAAGAATCTTTTGTGATAGTGTATCATACCCAATAGTGAATTTAAATATCAGATACTTTTAGTAATCCGTCATTCGCACACATAGAACAGCTAAAAACACTTCTCCATGCTACACTCATGCTCATAAATTACTCGGTAGGAATCAGCATGGGTTTCGAAAAAGACGATCGTGTGAAACCCAGCTCGCGCTATTCGTCCACGAGACTCAGAGGGCAATAGACACGGGTTCCCAAGTAGATGCCGTGTTTCTTGACTTCCGCAAGGCGTTCGATACAGTTCCCCACAGTCGTTTAATGAACAAAGTAAGAGCATATGGACTATCAGACCAATTGTGTGATTGGATTGAAGAGTTCCTAGATAACAGAACGCAGCATGTCATTCTCAATGGAGAGAAGTTTCCCGAAGTAAGAGTGATTTCAGGTGTGCCGCAGGGGAATTTCGTAGGACCGTTGCTATTCACAATATACGTAAATGACCTTGTGGATAACATCTGAAATTTACTGAGGCTTTTTGCGGGTGATGCTGTAGCATATCGAGAGGTTGTAAGAATGGATAATTGTACTGAAATGCAGGAGGATCTGCAGCGAATTGACGCATGGTGCAGGGGATGGCAGTTGTATCCCAATGTAGACAGGTGTAATGTGCTGCGAATACATAGAAAGAAAGATCCCTTATCATTTGGCTACAATATAGCAGGTCAGCAACTGGGAGCAGTTAATTCCTTAAATTATCTGGGAGTAGGCATTAGGAGTGATTTAAAATGGAATGACCACATAAAATTAATCGTCGGTAAAGCAGATGCCAGACTGAGAATCATTGGAAGAATCCTAAGGAAATGCAATCCGAAAACGAAGGAAGTAGGTTACAGTACACTTGTTCACCCACTGCTTGAATACTGCTCACCGGTGTGGGATCCGTACCGGGTAGGGTTGATAGGAGAGATAGAGAAGATCCAACGGAGAGCAGCGCGCTTGGTTACAGGATCATTTAGTAATCGCGAAAGCGTTACGGAGATGATAGATAGACTCCAGTGGAAGAATCAGCAAGAGAGACGCTCAGTAGCTCGGTACGGGCTTTTGTTGAAGTTTAGAGAACATACCTTGACCGAGGAATAAAGCAGTATATTGCTCCCTCCTACGTATATCTCGCGGAGAGACCACGAGGTTAAAATCAGAGAGATTAGAGCCCACACAGAAGCATACCGACAATCTTTCCTACCACGAACAATACGAGAATGGAATAGAAGGGGAAACCGATAGAGGTACTTTGAGTACCTCCACCACACACCGTCAGGTGGCTTGCGGAGTATGGATGTAGATGTAGATGTAGATCTAGTGCATCAAGTGCCAGAAACTTCAGGAGGCGGTATCCAACCTCGCGGTGGGTAGTGGTTGTAATGTTTGGGGTTACTGATGCATGTGGCCGAGGTTTCGCACCACAATTTCAGTATTGGCTCTGGAGCAAAAATGTTTGATGACCACTGCTCTAAAGGATTAACTCACAGTGGTAACACAGGTGTTGCCAAATAAAGGCTCATTCTATCTTTTCGATCATCCATGACATCTATAGTTTTGAATAAGTAACAAAATCGTAACTAGGATCATTCGACACGACACCTGCTATGAAGCACTGATATGAGTAAAAGTTGCGAGTAAAACATTATCCTTGTTGTTGTTGTGGTCTTCAGTCCTGAGACTGGTTTGATGGAGCTCTCCATGCTACTCTATCCTGTGCAAGCTTCTTCATCTCCCAGTACCTACTGCAACCTACATCCTTCTGAATCTGCTTAGTGTATTCATCTCTTGGTCTCCCTCTACGATTTTTACCCTCCACGCTGCCCTCCAATACTAAATTGGTGATCCCTTGATGCCTCAGAACATGTCCTACCAACCGATCCCTTCTTCTGGTCAAGTTGTGCCACAAACTTCTCTTCTCCCCAATCATATTCAATACTTCCTCATTAGTTACGTGATCTACCCATCTAATCTTCCTTAACGAAATGAATGTATTGGGTATTAAAAATTATCAATACCTTTTCCGTGTCCGTATGCACCTAGCAGTCAAAGGGTTAATCCTGGATTTGTGGACCGCTTTCGTTACTTTCTTAGGTATTGTACCAATTGGTCACAGCTATTAACAGTTGGCGGGCGTCGTTTTCCTCCGGCGGTGGCGCCGTTAGTGGTGGCCAGTTCCTGCCGTCAGGAGCAGCGGTATCTACGGAGAGCTTCGTGACTGGATAATTCAGGGCGCGACCTGTATGCTGAGTCAGCCGCTGCGGCCCAGAAAGGCGCATTGTTTGCTGCAGCAGTGGTTAGCTATAGCGGGCGGCTTTTTACGTTCGCGTGTAGCGGAGCGCACCTCTTCCAGCGCCGTCCGCTCGCTGCTGGCCTTCCACCAGGCCGCCTCTGACGACTTCAGGGTTTGCTGGCGCCCGCAGTCACATGTCCCGGCCTTTTCCTTCTGCTGCAGGGGGTATAGAATCTGCGAGTCGAGGCTTCGGGTGACAACAGGTTCTGCAGGTCTCCGGCTGTGGTTCTACACATACCGAGCTCATGCGCAGACGCTCTTCCACTTGTGTATTCTAATTGAATGTACGGCGGGAGTAATCTGTTGTACAACCCCAGTTGTTTTTTCGTTTCACCTTAAGATATGAAGCTCAGGTCTCAGCTATTGTAGCCAGCTATACGTGCTGCTACAATGATCGCTGAATTGTTGCACGGAAGTCCAACAATAGTACAGAACCAGTACTAAGACGTACCATAGCTCAATATCTACATCTACATTTATATTCCGCAAGCCTCCCAACGGTGTGTGGCGGAGGGCACTTTACGTGCGACTGTCATTACCTCCCTTTCCTGTTCCACTCGCGTATGGTACGCGGGAAGAATGACTGCCGGAAAGCCTCCGTGCGCACTCGAATCTCTCTAATTTTACATTTCAGACACACACACACACACACACACACACACACACACACACACACACTTTTCAAGTATGCTTTCTTGTGTTTCAGCTCCATTCCAAGGCAGACGGCTTAAGCTAAAAGTACGATCGTAGGGGGTATCAAACGAAATTTGTGACTTGGCTTAGATTTTTTTTTTTATTTGGAGGGCGCAGCGTCTTATCTTGTATGGAGTATAATCGACAGTGTGCTCCAGCCAAGTATGCTGGGGCCCTTGTAGTTCACGTTCTACGGGGTGTTCAAAAAGCCTCTCCTCAGTGCCGTATGACTGTTAGCCGCGCGTGCCGTATGCCGCAGTGAATATACCGAAATGAAACTCAGTGAAATAAAAGTTATTTATTGATTATTCATTTTTACTTACAAATTTTCACATTGAATGTTCTTAGTGTCCCCCCTGTTGTTTAATACACAATTCAATTCGTTTAATCAAGTTTCCAAACACAAGCTGTAACATTTCTTCTGTAACAGAGGCAGCGAAAGTGGATATTGCAGTTTTAAATTCATCGATGGATTTTGGACGGTTTTTACAGATAGGTGCTTTCGCTGCATCCCAGAAGAAAAAGTCATGTGGTATTAGGTCAGGTGATCGTGGAGGCCAAAGTCCCTGTGAAATTATGCGATCACCAAAAACATCAGCAAGCAGTGACATTGAAACGCAAGCTGTATGCCCGGTTGCACCATCTTGTTGAAAACAACCGTTCAGTATTTCACTTAATAAAAGTTCTCCTATGAATGGGTACAGAATATCACTGCAGTATCGTTGTGCGCTTATTGTTTCGTTGAAAAATATGGGACCCACAATCCGACGTCTAGAAATTGCAATCCAAACTCTATTTTCACAGAATGATGTGGTTCCTCATGAATACACAGTTGATTTGCAGTACTCCACATACGACAATTTTGCGAATTCATGTACCCGGAAAAGTTAATTAAACCACGCCTCATCAGCGAAAACGTTTCATTAAGAATATCCCTTCCATTTTGTTGAACGAAATTTTAAAACCATTGACAATAATGCAGTCTCTTGCCATTATCAGTATTTTTCAGTTCTTGCACGACTGTCACTTTGTATAGGAAAAGGTTTAATTTTTTCCTTATAGCTGTTTGGGCCGTTCCGACACTGACATGGATTTCCTAGGCGAGTTTTCTTACTGACATGTTCGGACTCATGGACATTTTATCCGAAATATCGAGTAGCTTATCCTCAGACACAACGCTAGGACGACCACTTCTCGGTGCATCTGTCACTGAACCAGTAGGTACTTCGAAATTTGTTAATCAAATCTTGCACAGTATCGCGTGTTGTCTCCGGGAAAATTAAATTAAATGTTTGATGAACTGAAACAGTGTATATACTGCCGGCTTCGAACATTTGTTCGACTAAAAACACGCGTTCTTCAATGGTTAGCATTTTAACAGCGACAAAAACGAAACAAACGAACAAAGGAATTAAACTTAAACGTCCGTCAAGACCTAACGACACACACCAACGATACTACTGACGCTGGCTGAGATAAATGAAACAGTGGAATGTTTGGAGAGTCCACTTGAAGGGAAGTAACCCAGGCAGGCGAACAATCATACGGCACGCGCGGCTATCATATGGCACTGCGGAGAGACTTTTTGAACTCCCCGTATATTAACGGTAACCTCTGACTTTTTCGCAGATGACGCAGTTATCTATAATTAATTACTTTCATGTAAACTTTGCCTTCTTACCTAGGGCATAGAGCGGAGTTTTAAGTATTCTTGTTCCAAGATATTCACAAGCTCCTATCGAAAGCAAGAAATTTGGACTCTCTACAATTTCAAAATACAAACATGTCTCATATGTCACGCATTGTACAATTTATCTGATTATTTAAATTCAAAAACAGAAAATTGATTTTACCTACCTTTGGGGTATCAGTTTGATTGTAACACGTCGTGGAACAACCCGTAGTGGTGGTATGTGAACAGAGATCTGTTTCTGCAGAGGTATTTGAAAATGCCGAAGTTATAAAGTAAATATGAATTGAATATAGCTAAGGAAATTATAGTTTTTACCAAAGTGACGTCTTCCCTACTAATTTAGCGGGTAACAGGTAGATGGAGTAACCATAAAACGTACTGAGCAACAAAGTAGATTATTGTTGATACGATGAGTAGCGAAAGTTTATCATTTAGAAAAAAATGAAGTTACGTAAACGAATTTTTGTTTGTTTTCTGGGAAATATCTTAATTCCTGGTACACATCGAAATCTTCACGCTACAGTAGTGAATCACACCAACCCGAGGAGCCAAAACAAAAGGACTCAGTCCGTTGGTACAATGAAGTATCGAGCGGTTATTCGCATTCGAAGAGGGTCAATGTCGCAGAAAACCATGTTGAGTAGGTGAAGTGTACGCAAACAATGCACCGTCATGTAACACAGTGCTGCCATTGTGGTCAAAGACGTCTGAATGACGAAGAACGAAGTAAGAGGCGAACAGTCACAAGAAAATACAGTCGCAATCTTGTGAGGCATTTAGGGGAGACGTTTTTGTTCCACGAGAGTGCCCTAACTCATTCTGCACGGGACACAGCCAAACATACCGTTTCTTTTAGCTATCAGATTTTACCGCAACCTGTCGCCTCTCACCCCCCCCCCCCCCCCCCCCACCCCTCTCGTGTTCTGATACAACAGCAGTGACTTCTCACACTTTCGTCAGGTGAAGAAGCCGTTGTCTGAGACGCATTTCCAGAACGGCGACGAAGTGACTTCCGAAGAGGAACGAATCCTGAACGGCGAAAGAGACTTCTACAACTAAGCCCAACAAGTCATCCATTATTAGGAAAAAATGTGTCGCATTGAGGGGTGAATATCTAAAGAAGGACGAACAACAAGAACTTCCGTGGTCGCAGCTTCATTTTTTTCTGAATGATAATTAAAAATTTATGATTGCACCCTGCACAGTTTCTATGAGTTGCTTATCTTTTGTCGTCGGTATCTTCACACGTTCCACATCCTTCTTGATGGCATCTATAGAACTTGACGAAGTGATGGGTCAATGAATAAATTTTAGTACGCTAAAATGTCGCCTGCCACGTTACATACACTGTGAAGAGTAAGTGCAGAAGTGGGGTAGGATTTGCTATCGGGTTCTCTCATTTAAGGAACTACACTTAACGTACGCCGCTACAGTCATCCCGATCTTGCGATGTCACACACGCTTCGTCTGTCTCCTCCGCTGAGTCACGGCCAGCTAGAGTGCCATTACCGTATTTATTTTACCGTCGTCAGGAGCACGCACGCTCCTGCCTGTAACATGTTACACGCAACAATTCAGAGCCCTCTAGCGTCAGAGGGTTGTAACTTGCGTCAGCGAAACGGGGAAGTCGATCGAGTAAAATTCCATGAAATGGAATATCTCAACCAACACTGAGAACAGAATAAAAAATTCGGATGCATTACTTTTCAGCAACCCTGGTAAACAGCCCCTCAGGCCTTACACCAAGCAGTAAGAGTGCGTGGGCGTAGAACCCCAACAACAGAGGTTAATGTTATGACATCTAAAGAAATTGATCCTACCAGGTGTAAAAAAGTCATTGACAATAATTCAAAAGAAAAGGATATTTAATTTAGTTTTCAGAAATGTCGCCTTTGTCTTAAAGGTGATATACACATTTGTAATGAAATAGATTTAAGTAAGGTCAACGGTACATCAAGCAGAAACTTCAAACAATTGAACAGGAAGAGTTACTATAATGAAGTTCTATAAGCCATTATAATTCGTAAATTGCTGTATGGCAGTGAAGTAGCACACTAACAAAGGAAAGAGAACGCAGGTTGAAGACGTTAGAGAATTTTCTTTTTGTTTTTCTTTTGAAAAAATGGTTCAAATGGCTCTGAGCACTATGGGACTCAACTGCTGAGGTCATAAGTCCCCTAGAACTTAGAAATACTTAAACCTAACTAACCTAGGGACAACACACACATCCATGCCCAAGGCAGGATTCGAACCTGCGACCGTAGCGATCGCGCGGTTCCAGACTGTAGCGCCAGAACCGCTCGGCCACTTTCTTTTCAAGAAAGGCAGAAAAGATACAAATAAAGATAGAGCTCTATATACAAACGGCTGCAGGACAATGGAACAAAATTGGTAAATCGCATTCCGTAAATTATATATTTGTGCACCGGTCATAGGTCATTTATTTTACCGTCGTCAGGAGCACGCACGCTCCTGCCTGTAACATGTTACACGCAACAATTCAGAGCCCTCTACCAGAAGATCATGAGGAAGACTAGTATTATCAATTGAACAGAAATACTCCTCAGTCTACGCAGCCAAATGCTTGAAGGAAGGAGACTTATGACTGACATATCAGTTGTACCGGTTAGGCCACATAGTTGTGCCACTGTGTTCTGTTTCTCAGGCCAAACTCCTGGTGGCATTGCGAGGTGATGGGGCGATAAGAGGGCACACCATGCCGTGAACGAGGCGCCGGTCACGTCCACGTGGGGAGACCATTAGGCATACAGCGAAGGACGGCCGTAAGTTCACAAACACTTTGTTTCTTGTGTGAGTCTGCCGCCTCAGCTGCAACTACAGGCTGGAATGTGTGGAAACATTATACACACCTTTCAAGGAAGTACTAGAACGGCAGTTACGAAACAACATAAATCACATCCAGCAGAGGGATCGTTTGAAATGGAAGCAATGTCGTTTACAAGAAGTGAAAATAATTATTTGTGACAAACCCATACGGAATATCATACCAGCTGTGTGGCTGGATTGAAGAGTTTTTAGCAAACAGAACACAGCATGTTGTTCTCAATGGAGAGACGTCTACAGACGTTAAAGTAACCTCTGGCGTGCCACAGGGGAGTGTTATGGGACCATTGCTTTTCACAATATATATAAATGACCTAGTAGATAGTGTCGGAAGTTCTATGCGGCTTTTCGCGGATGGAATATACAGAGAAGTTGCAGCATTAGAAAACTGCAGCGAAATGAAGGAAGATCTGCAGCGGATAGGCACTTGGTGCAGGGAGTGGCAACTGACCCTTAACATAGACAAATTTTAACGTATTGCGAATACATAGAAAGAAGGATCCTTTATTGTATGATTATATGATAACGGAACAAACACTGGTAGCAGTTACTTCTGTAAAATATCTGGGAGTGTGCGTGCGGAACGATTTGAAGTGGAATGATCATATAAAATTAATTGTTGGTAAGGCGGGTACCAGGTTGAGATTCATTGGGAGAGTCCTTAGAAAATGTCCATCAACAAAGGAGGTGGCTTACAAAACACTCGTTCGACCTGTACTTGAGTATTGCTCATCAGTGTGGGATCAGTACCAGATCGGGTTGACGGAGGAGATAGAGAAGATCCAAAGAAGAGCTGCGCGTTTCGTCACAGGGTTATTTGGTAAGCGTGTGATAGCGTTACGGAGATGTTTAGCAAACTCAAGTGGCAGACTCTGCAAGAGAGGCGCTCTGCATCGCGGTGTAGCTTGCTGTCCAGGTTTCGAGAGGGTGCGCTTCTGGATGAGGTATCGAATATATTGCTTCCCCCTACTTATACCTTCTGAGGAGATCACGAATGTAAAATTAGAGAGATTCGAGCACGCACAGAGGCTTTTCGGCAGTCGTTCTTCCCGCGAACCATACGCGACTGGAACAGGAAAGGGAGGTAATGACAGTGGTACGTAAAGTGCCCTCCACCACACACCGTTGGGTGGCTTGCGTAGTATAAATGTAGATGTTTTACAGGATGATATTGTTACCACTTTAATATGATATAAAGATGAAATATTCGCTGTCTATCACAGTAGTGATGCTAATAGACATAACGTTTTTACATTGGCACATTTTGCACAGTAAAATAAGTACCAACTTGATACGGGAAATTGTGTTCGTTATAATGGATAACACGTAACACGGTAAAATTCTTTTTATAGGACGATTAATTCCCAAAGAAAATTTATCCACACCCGGATTAGTTAAGGCTTATAAGAAATTTATTTTCGACAGCTAAACAGTTGACGTCTGAATTAAAATGCGCTGTATTTTTCTTAAAGGAGATGCTCAGTGAGGCTGCAACTGAAACTGTCTCTTTATATAATCACGGAAAACGGTCGCTGTAAACATCAGCACATCATGCTGTGGAATAACCTTTATAACGATTTACAGTCTGAATTAATCAGCATATACTAAAACTACGAGGAGCAGCGCAAGTTACACAAGACCTCTTCGGCAATGAGCGTGAGAGGGACAGTATTTATTCTGCGGGCAACCCGCACGGTGATTAAGTACAGAATTGCGGTCACGTAGAGAGGTGTGAGGCAACGGTTTGCGGCGTGCGCAGGTAATGAACACAACTGAGGGGAACGTCTTCGGTACTTAGCACTCGATTCCTTGCGTCGTCCAGTATCTCGTTAAGTGCGTATGCTGCTTTGGAAAGTATATAAAGTACTCTGTTAGAGTGGAATATCATTTTCAGTGTACGGGAGCATCATTATTACGGAATTACAGTACAAGATCTCATACAGGTAGTAACCGATGCCATGGTCTAATTGTAGAAGATATCTTCACATACAAGGTAGCAATGTAACTACATGAGGACTACAATTCGTCTTGTTGCCATACTGAAACTCTTTAGTACTTCTGACCCGATCTCTTTCTTACGTGAATGATCCTCAATCCTCTACCACCTTCCATCGAGACTGTTTCAATTCCCACCAGGTCGGCTTTAAACCAGGCGTTACTACTTGTTACTAATACTAACTTTGACTCAGTACATTGATGATGGTGCTCAGTTCTACACGATCGCTGGAGCGTCATTCGTGGACCTGTCCTGTTCCTGAAATACTGACAATATCAAATTCTGCTTTGTGATCTTTGCAGTTTAACTAGGAACTTTAAGCTTATGCCACCCTTTTACGGAACAGGGGTTTCTATGGCGACTACCTGGATCATTCCGGCGCACAGCAAGGCAGTCTTTTTATCTTCCTCCTCTTCAACAGGCGTTTAAACACCAATGTCCAGCCATTCTCATTCGCTATAAAATATGCATGTACTGCGATGGCGTAGCGCTTACAACTCGAGTCAGTCTTGTTGCTAAAACGTGAAGAAAACAACAAAGTTGTGGTGTCACCGCCAGACACCACACTTGCTAGGTTGTAGCCTTTAAATCGGCCGCGGTCCATTAGTATACGCCGGACCCGCGTGTTGCCACTGTCAGTGATTGCAGACCGAGCGCCACCACACGACAGGTCTAGAGAGACTTACTAGCACTCGCCCCAGTTGTACAGCCGACTTTGCCAGAGATGGATCACTGACAACTACGCTCTCATTTGCCGAGACGATAGTTAGCATAGCCTTCAGCTACGTCATTTGCTACGACCTAGCAAGGCGCCATAGCATTTGATATTATTTTATATTGTGGTTATAACATGTACCGTCAAGAGAGATGTTCTACAATTGTGGATTAAAGTTAAATATTACATCAACTACGTACTTTATTTGCTATTATTAATTCCTTTAACTGTTCCAGACCTCACGCCAATCTGCGTGAGCTTAACGCGTGCCTTTCGGCTTCCTCTCATTGTGACTTGGCTGTCTTGACAAGTCACAACAAAAGTAACCAGCAGCTGAAGAATACAGCAATAGACGTACAAACAAAATTTCTCACTGATTCTGCCAGCATGTTTGGAACAGATGAATTAATATTAAAAGAATTTTTTTTGTATGCCCATGCTTGTGATTGGAGGTCTGGTGGTCTTCGACCGTCCACTTACGTAAGAAAATAAAACACCTACAGCCTTTCTTTTGATGTCATTTATTTTGTAGCTATCAGTTTCGGTGCTTCATTGCACCATCTTCAGGCCTTAGCTGATGCCGAGAGGGTTAACACGATCCATATATACGATGTATCAGAGGCCAACACCTGTAACTGGTTTTCGCAGATTACCTGTAACCGCAAAGTTGTCTACAACCATCAACTATCAGTTCAGAGATTGGAACTGAACAGATAATATTGTGAATCATGTACCGTCAAGAGCGACGTTCATCATTAATGGATTAAAGTTAAGTATGAAACTAATTATGTCTGTTTTCTGAATTCTCATTCCTTGTCATGTTCCAGACCTCACGTCAGTATAGTCCTTCCCTCTTCACGCCAGCCTGCGTGAGCTAAAACGCGTGCCTTTCGGCCCCCACTAGTAACACGGCGTTGCCTCTTCTGCCAACACTACAGGAACAACAACATTAGGGTAAAATGGAAATGCCGTGTGGCTAGGGCCTCCCGTCGGGTAGACCGATCACCAGGTGCAAGTCTTTCGAGTTGACGCCACTTCGGCGACTTTCGTGTCGATGGGGATGAAATGATGATGATAAGGACAACACAACACTCAGTCCCTGAGCGGAGAAAATCTCCGACGTAGCCGGGAATCGAACCCGGGCCGTTAGGTATGACATTCCGTTGCGCTGACGACTCAGCTACCAGGGGCGGATAACATTGAGATTACAGGTAATATGCGAAAACCAGTTATAGGAGTTGGCCATTGATACATCGTTATAAGGATGTTGTTAACCCTCTCGGCATCAGCTAAGGCTTGAAGATGATGCACTCAAACACCGAAACTAGTAGCCATACAATAAATGAATTCATAAGGACGGACGACTGTAGGTGCTTCATTTTATTATATTATAAGAATTGGCGAGTGTGCCAAAAATCCAACTAAAACTGTAAACTGCCCATTCTACCTCAATGGTAAATGGTAAATGTTTCAGTTGGCAACAAACAAAAAGTACACTTTCAGATAACTTGTAAAAAATTAAAAACCAGGAAAGTGGCAAGAACAGCCCGGGGAGCGCAAGCATATATCCGAATCATACAATCCAGTATGCACTAAATCACAGAGTACTGCGCACCAGTATGGTGCAGAAGTAGGACCATCAACAAAACAGATGTACAGTTAAATAAGTCAAGGCGCTTTACAACTGGAGGACTGTAACCCATATCGACGGCCTGGCCCCATGCCCTTATAAATATTATTCCGATAGGTCTAAGATAACAGGCTACAATTAGAGAATGGAACAAGCCTTATGCTGCCCTAGTCCTAAGAGTACCTCTAATGCCCATCTTACTGGATTACACACCGCGCTCCCACCTGACGTCCCACAGGACTTCTTTGGGAACATGAATCCAGTTACAGCGACGACACTTTGTCCTGGACGAAGCATGGAAGCAGAGATGGATGTCTAAAAGATGATTCTCGTTTATTGTTCCGCCTTAGTTGCACATTTTTAATTAAATTGCATGTTTCGATCACTTAGGATCAGCTTCAGATCCAAAACAAAGTAAAACTAAATATGCACCATCTAATATTTTGCAGTACGTAGAAAAGAAAACAGCCGTACAGAAATGTATAAATTACCGACGTAGCTCATCAGCAACCCTTCCTGTCTACAGAGAACCACGTATCAGAGTCCTACGTTTTGTAGCTGTGATCAGTGTATAAAATCATACGGTCTTCGTCTGAAAGAATAAAAAGAAAAATAGTATAAAATTATTTTTGTTAAAACTTTAGAAGTATTTTTATTCTTTCAGAGAAATACCTTATGATTTTATACTTTCAAAGTCTTACACTTTGAATATCTGAAGATACTAACCCAGTTTTCGCTACTTTATTTCCATTTTTATAATTTTATCCCCTTTTACAGCTTTACACATCCATTCTGGTTTTTAAGATGAATATTTAACGAAATTGACTTTTTGCAGTTTTAGTAAAAGACCCTCTCTTGTTAAACCCATAGCATCCCTGCCACTAACCCCCCCCCCCCCCCCCCCCCCCCACTTCCCTTTTCTTCTTTGCCCGCTCCCAGTCATTCCCCTCGCTCCATTTTATAATTTTCGTATTTTATGCCGTTCATATTTTACGTACCCATTGTTCTACAGTATTAGTATTTTAACGAAAAGTTTTACATAATTATACCTTCCCTTCTATAATTTTAGCAGGACCCCACTTGTTAAACTCATGACATTCCCACCATCCACTCCCTGCTTCCTTTCACCTTTCCCAATCAGCCTCCCTCCCCGTTCCTCCAACATATATCTACACTCCTGGAAATGGAAAAAAGAACACATTGACACCGGTGTGTCAGACCCACCATACTTGCTCCGGACACTGCGAGAGGGCTGTACAAGCAATGATCACACGCACGGCACAGCGGACACACCAGGAACCGCGGTGTTGGCCGTCGAATGGCGCTAGCTGCGCAGCATTTGTGCACCGCCGCCGTCAGTGTCAGCCAGTTTGCCGTGGCATACGGAGCTCCATTGCAGTCTTTAACACTGGTAGCATGCCGCGACAGCGTGGACGTGAATCGTTTGTGCAGTTGACGGACTTTGAGCGAGGGCGTATAGTGGGCATGCGGGAGGCCGGGTGGACATACCGCCGAATTGCTCAACACGTGGGGCGTGAGGTCTCCACAGTACATCGATGTTGTCGCCAGTGGTCGGCGGAAGGTGCACGTGCCCGTCGACCTGGGACCGGACCGCAGCGACGCACGGATGCACGCCAAGACCGTAGGATCCTACGCAGTGCCGTAGGGGACCGCACCGCCACTTCCCAGCAAATTAGGGACACTGTTGCTCCTGGGGTATCGGCGAGGACCATTCGCAACCGTCTCCATGAAGCTGGGCTACGGTCCCGCACACCGTTAGGCCGTCTTCCGCTCACGCCCCAACATCGTGTAGCCCGCCTCCAGTGGTGTCGCGACAGGCGTGAATGGAGGGACGAATGGAGACGTGTCGTCTTCAGCGATGAGAGTCGCTTCTGCCTTGGTGCCAATGATGGTCGTATGCGTGTTTGGCGCCGTGCAGGTGAGCGCCACAATCAGGACTGCATACGACCGAGGCACACAGGGCCAACACCCGACATCATGGTGTGGGGAGCGATCTCCTACACTGGCCGTACACCACTGGTGATCATCGAGGGGACACTGAATAGTGCACGGTACATCCAAACCGTCATCGAACCCATCGTTCTACCATTCCTAGACCGGCAAGGGAACTTGCTGTTCCAACAGGACAATGCACGTCCGCATGTATCCCGTGCCACCCAACGTGCTCTAGAAGGTGTAAGTCAACTACACTGGCCAGCAAGATCTCCGGATCTGTCCCCCATTGAGCATGTTTGGGACTGGATGAAGCGTCGTCTCACGCGGTCTGCACGTCCAACATGAACGCTGGTCCAACTGAGACGCCAGGTGGAAATGGCATGGCAAGCCGTTCCACAGGACTACATCCAGCATCTCTACGATCGTCTCCATGGGAGAATAGCAGCCTGCCTTGCTGCGAAAGGTGGATATACACTGTACTAGTGCCGACATTGTGCATGCTCTGTTGCCTGTGTCTATGTGCCTGTGGTTCTGTCAGTGTGATCATGTGATGTATCTGACCCCAGGAATGTGTCAATAAAGTTTCCCCTTCCTGGGACAATGAATTCACGGTGTTCTTATTTCAGTTTCCAGGAGTGTATTTAAAACATGACCGCAGTTGCGAAACACAATACCGTAATTAACTGGTTCTGAGTAGACATGGCGGATTTCTGGTGCAACCACTTAGGCAAACTCTACATTCTTGTGCAGCTATTTCCTTCTCTCCTTACTGCAAAACATTAGATGGTACATTTTTTTTACTTTGTTTTGGATCTGAAGATGATCCTGAGTGATCGAAATAAGTAACCTAATTAAAAGTGTTCCACTGAGACGGGACAATAAATGAGAATTATCTTAAATAATATAGTTGCTGAATCTCTCAAGGTGAATATGTCATCTGTAGTGAAAGTCTAAAAGGTTCCCCCGTAAGACCTACGAAGACCGCACCACACCAGTGCCAGGGTACAAAATCATCCGGAAGATTTGGTATCGCTTAAACAAGATCCGAACAGGCCACACCAGAACTGTTTTCCTTGACTTCCGGAAGGTGTTCGATACAGTTCCGCACTGTCGCCTCATAAACAAAGTAAGAGCCTACGGAATATCAGACCAGCTGTGTTGCTGGATTGAAGAGTTTTTAGCAAACAGAACACAGCATGTTGTTCTCAATGGAGAGACGTCTACAGACGTTAAGGTAACCTCTGGCGTGCCACAGGGGAGTGTTATGGGACCATTGCTTTTCACAATATATATAAATGACCTAGTAGATAGTGTCGGAAGTCCCATGCGGCTTTTCGCGGATGATGCTGTAGTATACAGAGAAGTTGCAGCATTAGAAAATTGTAGCGAAATGCAGGAAGATCTGCAGCGGATAGGCACTTGGTGCAGAGAGTGGCAACTGACCCTTAACATAGACAAATGTAATGTATTGCGAATACATAGAAAGAAGGATCCTTTATTGTATGATTATATGATAGCGGAACAAACACTGGTAGCAGTTACTTCTGTAAAATATCTGGGAGTATGCGTGCGGAACGATTTGAAGTGGAACGATCATGTAAAATTGATTGTTGGTAAGGCGGGTACCAGGTTGAGATTCATTGGGAGAGTCCTTAGAAAATGTAGACCATCAACAAAGGAGGTGGCTTACAAAACACTCGTTCGACCTATACTTGAGTATTGCTCATCAGTGTGGGATCCGTACCAGATCGGGTTGACAGAGGAGATAGAGGAGATCCAAAGAAGAGCGGCGCGTTTCGTCACAGGGTTATTTGGTAACCGTGATAGCGTTACGGAGATGTTTAACAAACTCAAGTGGCAGACTCTGCAAGAGAGGCGCTCTGCATCGCGGTATAGCTTGCTCGCCAGGTTTCGAGAGGGTGCGTTTCTGGATGAGGTATCGAATATATTGCTTCCCCCTACTTATACCTCCCGAGGAGATCACGAATGTAAAATTAGAGAGATTAGAGCGCGCACGGAGGCTTTCAGACAGTCGTTCTTCCCGCGAACCATACGCGACTGGAACAGGAAAGGGAGGTAATGACAGTGGCACGTAAAGTGCCCTCCGCCACACACCATTGGGTGGCTTGCGGAGTATAAATGTAGATGTAGATGTAGACCCCGCGTCAACAATAGTCTTGAATGTGACTGTGATGATGCACCACATCGCCGAACAGTGTTCCTAGAGAAGATACTCTGGGGAACCATGTCCTGGAAGCTAAAATGGGAGCTCTTAATTAGACACCGACCTGTGGATGTAGAAGCTGCGTAAAAGCTATTTTATTCATACACTTTGTGCTTTCTATTTATTGTGCTGATTTGTGGTTTGAATTTTTTTCTTTAAAGCACGTGTGGTTTGTTTCACATTTTTTTCCTCTGGTAAATTTATAATTTGGAGCTTATATTTCTTAATTTGCTGTACAACAAATAAGTAAGTTGACAAATCCGGAAAGTACACTACAGCCAAAACATCAAAAACTATGATGTATATATGCAGACTGAAGCGACGAATGAAAATCCGTAGCAAGGGTGGGATTCGAACCTCGGTCTCCCATTCTATCACAGCGGCTTACACAACTGCACGGACTACCGTAGCACGCCTTCCTCCTCCCGGCCTTGGTAAAAATTTTCGTTCGTTGCTTCTCTTTGTATGCATTCATCATAGATGTTTGAGGCTTGAAAAGGTCTGTGGAACCAAATACACTCCTAGAAATTGAAATAAGAACACCGTGAATTCATTGTCCCAGGAAGGGGAAACTTTATTGACACATTCCTGGGGTCAGATACATCACATGATCACACTGACAGAACCACAGGCACATAGACACAGGCAACAGAGCATGCACAATGTCGGCACTAGTACAGTGTATATCCACCTTTCGCAGCAATGCAGGCTGCTATTCTCCCATGGAGACGATCGTAGAGATGCTGGATGTAGTCCTGTGGAACGGCTTGCCATGCCATTTCCACCTGGCGCCTCAGGTGGACCAGCGTTCGTGCTGGACGTGCAGACCGCGTGAGACGACGCTTCATCCAGTCCCAAACATGCTCAATGGGGGACAGATCCGGAGATCTTGCTGGCCAGGGTAGTTGACTTACACCTTCTAGAGCACGTTGGGTGGCACGGGATACATGCGGACGTGCATTGTCCTGTTGGAACAGCAAGTTCCCTTGCCGGTCTAGGAATGGTAGAACGATGGGTTCGATGACGGTTTGGATGTACCGTGCACTATTCAGTGTCCCCTCGACGAGCACCAGTGGTGTACGGCCAGTGTAGGAGATCGCTCCCCACACCATGATGCCGGGTGTTGGCCCTGTGTGCCTCGGTCGTATGCAGTCCTGATTGTGGCGCTCACCTGCACGGCGCCAAACACGCATACGACCATCATTGGCACCAAGGCAGAAGCGACTCTCATCGCTGAAGACGACACGTCTCCATTCGTCCCTCCATTCACGCCTGTCGCGACACCACTGGAGGCGGGCTGCACGATGTTGGGGCGTGAGCGGAAGACGGCCTAACGGTGTGCGGGACCGTAGCCCAGCTTCATGGAGACGGTTGCGAATGGTCCTCGCCGATACCCCAGGAGCAACAGTGTCCCTAATTTGCTGGGAAGTGGCGGTGCGGTCCCCTACGGCACTGCGTAGGATCCTACGGTCTTGGCGTGCATCCGTGCGTCGCTGCGGTTCGGTCCCAGGTCGACGGGCACGTGCACCTTCCGCCGACCACTGGCGACAACATCGATGTACTGTGGAGACCTCACGCCCCACGGGTTGAGCAATTCGGCGGTACGTCCACCCGGCCTCCCGCATGCCCACTATACGCCCTCGCTCAAAGTCCGTCAACTGCACATACGGTTCACGTCCACGCTGTCGCGGCATGCTACCAGTGTTAAAGACTGCGATGGAGCTCCGTATGCCACGGCAAACTGGCTGACACTGACGGCGGCGGTGCACAAATGCTGCGCAGCTAGCGCCATTCGACGGCCAACACCGCGGTTCCTGGTGTGTCCGCTGTGCCGTGCGTGTGATCATTGCTTGTACAGCCCTCTCGCAGTGTCCGGAGCAAGTATGGTGGGTCTGACACACCGGTGTCAATGTGTCCTTTTTTCCATTTCCAGGAGTGTATTTTATTTTGCATCAAGAACTACCACGAAAACCTGAACTAGTTCATACGATGTCCAGATAGTTTACTCTTGTATATCCGAGTAGCCATTTCTGAAATACTGTTTGTAAATGTGATACATGAGAGGTGAGGTACATCAAGAAGTATATACAACTGTTGTTACGTTTGTTCACTCAGTTTATTCAGTTACCATTGTTTTTCTATAGTCCGACTATTGCACTGCCTCTCACGGTTTATTCAATTGGGTATCCATCTATAATTCTGACACATACTGTACACACATAGCATAGGATATGTCAGATGTGTTGCAGCCTCGGTAGTATTTTATCCCTGAAACCATGCCTACCACTTCACTTCCGTATTACTGCGCCTAAAGCAGCATTACCTCACGTCCCGATTGTAAGCAAGTGACCTGCATCGCTATCAGTCAGAGTGGGTGTTTTAATTACAGCAGTTATGGCTGCAAATTAATAGTCGTTAAAGGGTAGCCATCTGATGAGAGATGGGCTCGCTCTGTACCAAACAGAGTTGCGTCATTTCGAGAAAATTTCGCGCACCTGGGACGAAGCATTTCGTTTTCGCTGGCGGAGAAAGTTCAGACACGTAGCTAGCAGCTGCGGGACTGGTACGCAAAAACTGGTTTTGCCAAGTGGTGAGAGTGGCGTGAACACGCCGTGTTTCGCGTCGCCCGCCGCGAAAGTACGGGGCAACAGCGCCGATACGACTTTGCATCCCTGAACAAAAGCCGGCTCCGTAATCAAATCAGTTCGCCCAGAGGTCACTGGTTCTGTTTTCAGAGGCCATCTATGATTTTATCTGTGTAGGTCTCGAACGGGTACGCTCACCCTCGGGCGGGCAGTTGAGAAGGTGGCTTATGTGTAATGTAACTGGAGTTTTAGCCCCTCGACGTAGCTCCATATCGAGTGGCTTGGATCAGGCCGGGATCGACAGGCGATTCATTTATCCCTGGATGGATGGTATTCCTCATCTCAAGGCCACCACCACTGAAAAGGTGACTTCGGATTGCAAGCGGCGCCTGGACAACAAACGTAATCAAAGAGATATTACAGTCCTCGACCGAGCATGATGATTGAGGTAGTGGAATCAACTTCGGGAAGAATGGAGTTCTTATACCAAACGCTTTCCAGGTGACACTGATTTCTTATAATTTCCTCGCAAGAAATAACTCTATAATGTCTTCATCAAGGGTACGGTAGGACATTTACCATTTCTTATAGAGCAAGCCCTGTCTCCATGTATATTCATTCCGTAGGGGATTTCACCTAAGGCTTTGAGGATCACTGTGGTCTGAGGGAGCATAGCTGCATCTAAAAGTTTGTGTCACTCAGGTTCGAGTCTGTACAGGAAATAAGGGTGGATTTTAAAAATGCAGTTACTAATGTGTGTGTGTGTGTGTGTGTGTGTGTGTGTGTGTGTTTGTGTGTGTGTGTGTGTGTGTGTGTGTGTGAGTGTGTGTGTGTGTGTGTGAGAGAGAGAGAGAGAGAGAGAGAGAGAGAGAGAGAGTTGGGGGAGGAGTGACTCGGAGAAAGTGAGAAAAAAGTAGACACAATGTGACGGAAAGGTAGAGAGAAAGTGAGGAAAAGGTAGAGAGAAAGTGAGGAAAAGGTAGAGAGAAAGTGAGGAAAAGGTAGAGGCCAAGTGGGGAACAGGGAGACAGGAAGTGAAGAAAGGGAGGAAAAGTAAAAGTGAGGAAGGGGTACAGAAATATAAAGTGAAGAAGAGAAAAAGAGAGAAAGGAAGAAAGAGAGATCGAGAAATATAAACAGTGAAAGAGAAGAAGTGACAGACTGATACCGAACTGTCCTAACCCCTGGCACTGTACACTTCACACAAAATATGTTTGAAACTTCCTGGCAGATTAAAAGTGTGTGTCGGACCGAGACTCAAATCTGGACCTTTGTCTTTCGCAGAAAACTCTCAACAAATTTTCAATATGCCAGGAAATTTAGTATCAGCGCACACTCACTGGAGAGTGAAAATTTCACTCTGAAACATCCCCCAGGCTGTGGCTAAGCCATGTCTCCACAATATCCTTTCTTTCAGGAGTGCTAGTTCTGCAAGTTTCGTAGGAGAGCTTCTGTGAAGTTTGGAAGGTAGGAGATGAGGTACTGTTGGAAGTAAATCTGTGATGACGGGGGCGTGAGCCATGCTTGAATAGCTCAGTCGCGCAGGCACGGTAGATCAGTGAGTTCGGTCAGGGGTTTAGCTGCCCTCTGTAACGAAAAGACTGAGTGAATGGATCAACGATGAACTTGAACGGCTGTCATGGGACGTCCTCCCCGAACAAATGCAACGAACAATAGTGAACAACATAAAAAAACTTAAAAAAGACGTTAGAGCACTTGTTCGCGAGCGGCAAAGGTCCCGAGGTCGAGTCTCGGTCCGGCATACAGCTTTCATCTGCCGCGAAGTTTCATATCAGTGCACACTCAGCTGCATTCTGAAAATGTGTTTGACATTACATCAGCTTGGGCGACATCTGAGACTTAAATTACTCTTGAAGAATCAAGTTTGCCAAGACCGTTAGCAATTCTTTTTATTACTGAGACCGTTTCGACAGATCTACACTGTCGTCATCGGATCTTGTAATATTATTAGTTGCACATGCTTGTTACTATACCGAAAGTCACACAGCGATGTTGCGCCAAATAAAACGTGGCAGGGAACATCAGCATGTCACAAATAAAATAACACATAAAACACACAACATGTTGTGCTGATGTCCCAGGATACACTACTCGCTTTACACGACAGCATCACTATTTTTCTTTCAGAATTGTAACCAGCGTGTGCAACTAATGATGCTACAAGATCCGATGACGACAGCGCAGATCTGTCGAAACCGGTCATAGAAATGAAAAGAATTGCTAGCGATCTTGCCAATCTTCATTCTTCAAAAATAATGAAACAAAATACTATAAAATTTCTCGCTCGTGATCGTAATATAATGTAAATAGATGATGACCAGTTTCGGCTGGTTAGCAATTATACACAAATCATGCTTACACTGTAACTGATATCTAAGTACAGGTAGCCACAAGCATAACTTGTGGTACAAAATGTTGAGCCACCGAAGTGACTGCTTAACTAAAAGCAACATTAACATAAATAAAAAATCTTCTGTTTCTCATATCGCTATCATCATTATCCACTAAGGAACTACATACGCTCCTATCCTGTGAATACAGATGTTTTGGTCTATCGACGTGGTATAGTTATTTTCTGGAACGATAAGAACATGATGGCGGCGTTGAGAATGGTACTTTTGGAGCTTATATACGGTACCATAGCTTTTATCTACCATCTGCTTTCTTATATGCTCACTGTTCACCCTATTCCTCGACTTATGTAACTCCAGATAATAAACATTTCATTTCTCCGATATTTACTTCTTACCCATTATTTTGGCCAAGAGTGAAATTTCGCTGCCACATGGAGGAGTAAGGTTTAAAATGATGCTCTGAAATCTGACTCAATTTTTTTTCTGCTTGTTTCATTTTAAGACTTCATCTACTGGTTTGGAAATGTGATACTCCTTGCAAAAAAAAGTCTTGATTCTTTAGTTTCTTTATTATTTGTTGATGTATTACTTTTCGAAAGTATTTCTTTCACACTTATTTTACGCCACACATTCAGAACACTGATAAAGAGGGTTAGTATCGCAGATTTCCACAAACATCACAGCTTCTTCACCCGCTCCGCCTCCTACTACATTGACTGGACGAATCTACATTGACTGGACGAATCTGTGAAGTACGTCACAGACATCCTAGCTGACCTATGAACGTTCTCCTTCACATTGTTGTTCTGTAAGCATTAGCCTGTTCGGACTGATTTAGGAATGTGTCGTACTGCTACTGCAAATCAACTGTCGACCAGCTTTAAGCCAAAAAGGAATAAATATATGCAGACAACATACAGGCGAAATTAAAAGAATTATTCGCTACGGCATATGAGCAATTTTTCTGTGTTTGAAACGTTTACTGAACGGTTATGAGGTGTAAGAGGCCATACAACTTCAATTTTAAAATAAATTAAAATTTTAATTCGGCTTTCAGATGGTGGTTCTTGTCGTTTTGAAAGTCAGTTCAGTAGTGAAGTAAGTTAGTCGGCATCTTTTTTTACAGAATATATCCGGAATTCGACTGAGTTCAGAGAATCTGCGAGACATCTGGCGGTAAATTCCACATGTCATAGGGGTGACCAGATACTGTCGATCAGTGCCTTATCATTTTTTTCTCCACTCAGTAGGGAAATGGAACAGGACAGCAACTAAATGTTATTGGTGAGACATACCCTCCACCAGGCACAGAACAGTACAGATGTAGATGAGGAAGCAAAAGTAATATCGTGACAAAGGATGACACAGACCAATATTGCATAGGGCAGTGAAATAACTAAGAGCAGCGAAGGGAAATTTGAAAGACGTGAACAGCACAGCTGATCACAGCGTCGACCAAGCAATTATTACGTTAGACACACTTGTTTACAGTCGTCCGTCATGTTTAATGAGAACATTCTTTCCGGAGTGTTGTTGACAGAGTGCAGAGATATCGTGGCGCCTCGTCTGCTGCTGAGCTCGGCGTTTGAGAACACGTGGTCAGGATCACGCCCCGCAGCCATTAACCCCACCCCATCACACCGCATTCCCTGTGCTTGTTGAGCTCGAGCGTAAAGTGACTCAACTCGCCGCTTCACGAGCTGAAGATCTCCTTCGTTGTGGCCCGGCAGAGCGGCGCAGTAAATATGGCAAATGGGCAGGATTGGTGATGAGGTAGGACACTAATTCCGGACCTACGATGTTTCCGAACCGGTGCAAAAACTTGATAGTGGTGCCCCCCTCCCCCCCCCCCCCCCCCCCCAATCACGCGATTTAATTCGACTACATTCCATTATCCTCGTTTTGCTTTTGTTGATGTTCATCTTATATCTTCCTTTCAAGACACTGTCCATTACGTTCAGCTGCTCTTCCAGGTCCTTTGCTGTCTCTGACAGAATTACAATGTCATCGGCGAACCTCAAAGTTTTTATTCTCCATGGATTTTAATTCCAACTCCGAATTTTTCTTTTGTTTCCTTTTACCCCTGCCACCTTCAGAATTTGAAAGAGAGTATTCCAGTCAACATTGTCAAAAGCTTTCTCTAAGTCTACAAATGCTAGAAACGGTGGTTTGCCTTTCCTTAATCTGTTTTCTAAGATAAGTCGTAGGGTCAGTATTTTTCTTCACGTGTTCCAACATTTCTACGGAATCCAAAGCGATCTTCCCCGATACCGGCTTCTACCAGTTTTCCATTCGTCTGTAAAGAATCTGTGTTAGAATTTTGCAGCCGTGGCTTATTAAACTGACAGCTCGATAAATTACACATCTGTCAACACCTGCTTTCTTTGGGACTGGAATTATTATATTCTTCTTGAAGTCTGAGGATATTTCGCCTGACTCATACATCCTGCGCTCCAGATGGCAGAGTTTTCTTAGGCCTGGCTCTCCCAAGCCTGTCAGTAGTTCTAATGGAATGTTGCCTACTCCCGGGACCTTGTTTCGACTTAGGTCTTTCAGTGCTCTGTCAAACTCTTCACGCAGTATATCTCCCATTTCATCTTCATCTACATTGTCTTCCATTTTTATAATATTGTCCTCAAGAACATCACTCTTGTACGGACCCTCTATATACACCATCCGCCTTTCTGCTTTCCCTTCTTTGCTGAGAACTGGGTTTCCATCTGAGCTCTTGATATTCATGCAAGTGGTTCTCTTTTCTCCAAAGGTCTCTTTAATTTTCCTGTAGGCAGTATCTATCTTACACCTAGTGATATGTGCCTCTACATCCTTACATTTGTCCTCTAGCCATCCCTGCTTAGCCATTTTATACTTCCTGTCGATCTCATTTTTAAGAAGTTTGTATTCCTTTTTGCCTGCTTGATTTGCTGCATTTTTATATTTTCTCCTTTCATCAATTAATTTCAATATCTATTCTGTTACCCAAGGATTTCTATTAGCCCTCGTCTTTTTACCTACTTGGTCCTCTGCTACCTTCACTATTTCGTCTCTCAAAGCTACCCATTCTTCTTCTACTGTATTTCTTTCCCCCATTCTTGTCAATCAATCGTTCCCTAATGCTCTCCCCGAAGCTCTCTACAACCTCTGGTTTAGTCATTTTATCCAGGTTCCATCTCCTTAAATTCCCACCTTTTTGCAGTTTCTTCAGTTTTAATCTACAGTTCAGTTTGAGATAGGACTTCAAAAACTAAAAAAACAAGTAAAAAATTGTTTATTTTATAGCGCACATCTTTCTGAAGACTTTGATATATAAAACATCAGGAAATGAAAGGCATGTTATTTGCTCTTACGTTTCACACAGTATTCTTCTATCGTACGTCACTGTATTTCGCTCTGCGAAGTTCAAGCTTGTATGCTTTGTAATGGAAGCCATCGGGCCTATATTCAGGACAGTGGAAATTGACTTTCCTGTGGTGCCTCTCCTGCTCCCAGTGGCTGGTTTGACATCCTACCCCCATTAAAAAAACTCACAATACTGGGTGGGATTATTTGTGACCGGGAGAATAAGAACTCTTCAGAAAAATGCACACTTTATTCCCTATTAGCTAATAACTTTCTCTTCCGTGTGACATAAAATTAAATATAGGAAACATAAGACCAGAAAGATAAGAGTCTAATAAGATAGTACACATTTCTTCAATCCTTAGGTCCCAGCATTTCTTACCTCTCTAATTTTGCTACAGCTTTACATGGGGTCTTTTCTTTTTGCGAAAGACTCTTATCTCATCAAAGTTTGACAAACGTTTTGCTACATGAAAAATCAAAATGTTGTTCTCTAATACTGAAAAACCTGTTAATACGAATAGTACCCAAGACTAGCGTCGTTTCTTGATTTCAAAGCGTCTTATTTTCATCTGTCTGCTCGATAAACAGAAACAGCACTGCAGCAATTGTAACACAAGCAGATAAGCGAGCCTCTTTTGGCACAAGTGGTCATTTTTATCTACCACATTTACATAAATCACACTACAGAATATAATTCTAAAAGTACCAATATCAAATACCTATTAGGCCTACTACATGCAAAAACAACGGCAATTTAAAAAGTATTATGTTAGGAATTAGTTTCACATTTCATTCATACGCTCCAGTTTCTCAATCACAGATTTTTATAAAATTTGGAATCGTCATATTCTTCCATATAATTTGTGTGATGTCCCCATTTCTTCTCCTTCCTCATTCTAACAAATAATCTTTTCGTCAGTAATTCTGTAACTGTTCCTACCATTGTCAAAACTTATTAACCCTGCTAGAATCACCAGTTTAGTTATCCCGCCTTTATTCTCTGGTTAGACGTTATTATATGTTCGTACAACGCATTTTCCACGCTATTCCGAGAACAGAACTTAAGCGGCTGCTAACCGGGAATCGTACAACTGGCCTTCAGTAGTGCAGCCATCTGGCAAAAATTTTCAGTCAAAATTTCATTTTCTTGGATACACCGAGAAAATATGTAATCTTTATAACTTGTTATTCCTGATAGTCGTTTATTTCCACTCTGATAGTGTGAATCTAGAGGATTTCGCTAATAGTTGTAACAACTCTGATCATATCGGACAACCAGTCAACAACATAAACAGCGATTGGGATTCACCTGTTCGGGTTTATTCGGCTCAGCTCGTGTAGCCCCTTCCCCTTTTGTCTGCGGTAAAGTTTTTATCTCTACATGCATGGGGATTCTTCTGGCAGAGACATCAAGTAGACTATGCACGCATTCAAAAATCGGCTTATGATTCGTTCAGAAATCGACTTAGAATGTGTTCAGAAATTTTCAAAAACCAACATAGATGCGTTTCAAATTCATATAAATAATCGATAGACAAAAGTGCGCTGGATACTAGGTGCTTTGTGAAACAAGGTTTTTTTTTCTTCTTCTTCAAGAATATGAATTTGGTGCTTCCTGAAACTCCCGCCCAAGCCAGATACCCCGGTTTGCCCTTCCCTAGATCAGGACCTGTAGGACACTGGGCTATTAGTAGGAAAAATGGCGGTTCCAATCTCATCCGCAAGTCCAGCTTTGGTTTTTCCGTGGCCTCCCCTAAATCGCTTATGCAGGCTTTGTTTCAAAGAAATGTGGCTGATTTCTTTTCCCAATCTTACTTTGTGCACCTTCTACAACGACCTACTCTCGACGGGACGTCACACCCAGATATTCCGTCAGTTGGAAGAGAGGGGTCAACACATTCGAGACTGGGCTTTGTCAGCCTGAATGGGGCAGCTGGACTGCTGTTTTCAGCACATTTTTCTAAAATCATAGCCTTGTAAGAGAATATGGAATAAACGTGTATGATAAACGTGTATGATATTTCATTTTAAATGATACGATCTGGTATATCTCATCTTAAAAATCTTATGAAATATTAAAATTACCAGACAATTTAAATGATTCACTGAATCGTGTTTTTATATCGAAGAAAAATTTTTTACCTGCCGTTCTTACACATAATTTGCCTGACTGTGGTATATTTTGAAGCATTTCGGCGTAAAAAAGATACATCACACTTTGGACACCACCAGGATGTTCCTTTTCTGCAGTTTTCTCCCTTCTGGCTCTGACAACGGAACACGCTTCGCATGTGTTGGGTGCAGTTATTTACTGTACTTTTAACTATCAAAGTTGTTTTACAAATGTTCATTTAGGCGATACAATACTTTATTTATTGCTACCGGAGCAATAAGCCACACAGAAATGTGGATCAAAATCAATATCATCAACTTTCACTTCTAAATCGGATTTGGCGATTTCTTCTTCCAGGGCATTGAAATCAACGCTATCATCGAAATTCCCAATGTCAAAACAACGAAGAGCGCGAGCAGTGCGCCACCGAAGACACAGGTAGCAGACGAAAGCGGTATGGGACTTAGCGCAAAGCGCCGGCCGAAATGGCCGAGCGGTTGTAGGCGCTACAGTGTGGAACCGCGCGACCGCTACGGTCGCAGGTTCGAATCCTGCCTCGGGCATGGATGTGTGTGTGCTGTTCTTGGGTTAGTTAGGTTTAAGTAGTTCCAAGTTCTAGGGGACTGATGACCTCAGAAGTTAAGTCCCATAGTGCTCAGAGCCTTAGCGCAAAGCAAAAACATACTGACAGAAAAAAATCACAACACAAAAAACTAATATGGAGTAACGAAATTTTGGAAATACATTTCTCTAAATAACATATTTAAGTTTTAACACTGCAAGACTACAGGTTAATGCAAGCGCGAGACAAGCCATTGCAAACGCGAAATGCTGGTTCATTAATAACCGGTGTAGCCGCCAGAACGTTGAATGCAAGCACGTAAACGTGCGTGCACTGTGTTCTTCAGGAGCTGGATGTTAGTTTGTGGGATATAGTTCCGTGCCTGTTGCACTTGGTCGGTCAATACAGGGACGGTTAATGCTGTCTGTGGATGACGCTGGAGTTGTTGTCCCATGATGTCCCATACGTGCTCGATTGCAGACAGATCTGGTGATCGAGCAGGCCAAGGCAACATGTCGACATTCTGTAGAGCAGGTTGGGTTGCAACAGCGGCATGTGGTCGAGTGTTATCTTGTTGGAAAACACGTCTTGTAATGCTGTTCATGAATGGCAGCACAGGGGGTCGACTCACCAGATTGACGTACCAGTTTGGATTCAGGGTGCCTGGGATGACCATGGGAGTGTTGCTACTCCCATACGAAATCCCATCCCAGACCATAACTACAGGTGTACGTTCAGTGTGTCTTGGTTGCAGACGGGTTGGATGTAGGTCCTCAACTGGCTTTTTTCTAACCAACACACGGCCGTCACTGGCACCAAGGGAGATCCGTCTTTAATCAATAAATACAACAAACCTCCTCCCTACTCTACAGTGAGCTCTCGCTGGACACCACAGAAGTCGCAAATGGCGGTGGTTTGGGATCAGTGAAATGCACATTTCAGGTCGCCTGGTTTGCAACTGTCCTTGAAGTTACCGATCTGCAACAGTTCGTTGTGTCACTGTGGTACCAACTGTTGTTGAAACTGAAACTTCCTGGCAGATTAAAACTGTGTGCCCGACCGAGACTCGAACTCGGGACCTTTGCCTTTCGCGGGCAAGTGCTCTAAAAACTGAGCTACCGAAGCACGACTCACGCCCGGTACTCACAGCTTTACTTCTGCCAGTATCTCGTTTCCCACCTTCCAAACTTTACAGAAGCTCTCCTGCGAACCTTGCAGAACTAGCACTCCTGAAAGAAAGGATATTGCGGAGACATGGCTTAGCCACAGCCTGGGGGATGTTTCCAGAATGAGATTTTCACTCTGCAGCGGAGTGTGCGCTGATATGAAACTTCCTGGCAGATGAAAACTGTGTGCCCGACCGAGACTCGAACTCGGGACCTTTGCCTTTTGCGGGCAAGTGCTCTACCAACTGAGCTACCGAAGCACGACTCACGCCCGGTACTCACAGCTTTACTTCTGCCAGTATCTCGTCTCCCACCTTCCAAACTTTACAGAAGCTCTCCTGCGAACCTTGCAGAACTAGCACTCCTCAGTTGGTAGAGCACTCGCCCGCGAAAGGCCCGTAGAGGACCTGCAACATGCGGTCGTGCATTATCCTGCTGAAATGTAGGGTGGTGGTGGTGGTTAGTGTTTAACGTCCCGTCGACAACGAGGTCATTAGAGACGGAGCGCAAGCACGGGTTAGGGAAGGATTGGGAAGGAAATCGGCCGTGCCCTTTCAAAGGAACCATCCCGGCATTTGCCTGAAACGATTTAGGGAAATCACGGAAAACCTAAATCGGGATGGCCGGAGGCGGGATTGAACCGTCGTCCTCCCGAATGCGAGTCCAGTGTGCTAACCACTGCGCCACCTCGCTCGGTGAAATGTGGGGTTTCACAGGGATCGAATTAAGGGTAGAGCCACGGCTCGTAACACATCTGAAATGTAACGTCCACTGTTCAAAGTGCCGTCAATGCGAACAAGAGGTAACCGAGACGTGTAATCAATGGCACCCCATACCATCACGCCGGGTGATACGTCAGTGTGGCGATAACGAATACACGCTTCGAATGTGCGTTCACCGCGATCTCGCCAAACACGGATGCGACCATCATGATGCTGTAAACAGAACCTGGATTCATCCGAAAAAATGACGTTTTGCCATTCGTGCACCCAGGTTCGTCGTTGAGTACACCATCGTAGGCGCTCCTGTCTGTGGCGCAGCGTCAAGGGTAACCGCAGCCATGGTCTCCGAGCTGATAGTCCATAGTGCTGCAAACGTCGTCGAACTGTTCGTGCAGATGGTTGTTGTCTTGCAAACGTCCCCATCTGTTGACTCAGATATCGAGTCGTGGCTGCACGATCCGTTACAGCCATGCGGATAAGATGCCTGTCATCTCGACTGCCGTTGGGATCCAGCACGGCGTTCCGTATTGCCCTCCTGAACCCACCGATTCCATGTTCTGCTAAAAGTCATTGGATCTCGATCAACGCGAACAGCAATGTCGCGATACGATAAACCGCAATCGCGATAGGCTACAATCCGACCTTTATCAAAGTCGGAAACGTGATGGTACGCATTTCTCCTCCTTACACGAGGCATCACAACAACGTTTCACCAGACGACGCCGGTGAACTGCTGTTTGTGTATGAGAAATCGGTTGGAAACTTTCCTCATGTCAGCACGTTGTAGGTGTCGCCACCGGCGCCAACCTTGTGTGAATGCTCTGAAAAGCTAATCATTTGCATATCACAGCATCTTCTTCCTGTCGGTTAAATTTCGCGTCTGTAGCACGTCATCTTCGTGGTATAGGATTTTCAATGGCCAGTAGTGTATGAGCGAATTGACATTATTGTGTGGTCCTTCGTAAAGGCCAGATCCTATTCCCTGGTCCCATTCTTCTCGAAAAAGGTTTGTGCTCCGTCTCTAGAGGCATCTTCGTCAGATTCTGCTCTAGTGTATCAAATCCACTTCAGGTCGCACTATCGCAGGGCACTGAATTAATACGAAGCTTGGCGGTGAGAATGATAACCAGTGTATTTGACTGGAGTATGCATTAGTAGCGAAGTAAACAGATACTTCGTCCTTCAACTCGCTTGTCCACCACCCTAGTTGTAGTTTCTGGCCAGGCAATGTACCCGAACACTTATGGTCACATTGTCGACGGCACATTAAATCTAGTACGTACTCGGTGGTTATAATTAAAGTGTAACTACTCAAAGAGGTCCAGTGTGCTCTGTACATATCGTACGACAGCGAAACTTGATAGACATTCTAATCCGTTAATACAGGACCCCTTTACGCTGGAAACAAAGTAGTTCAAAATTTTGCCACCAGGGGCAAAGCTCTCGCTCTGAATGCGAAAAAGGCGGACACAAATGATTAGATATGTAATGGAGAAGGAGCGGGACATGGGCAGAAAATATCAAACAAGTGAGAAAGGAATAATATTGATTTCATTATTGATCGCCGCTTCCATAACTTGTACAATATGAACACCTGAGACGTCGACGAGATGCTGTACAGCGTCAGATTTGCACCTGATGGCCGAAATTGCAACTAATTTTTTTCAGCGTAAACCGGTTCCGGAGTAACGCATTAGCAAATCTACCAAGTTTCGCTGCCATACGATAATTACAGCCCACACTGGACCTCCGTGAGCAACTGCACTGTAATTGTGACCACCCGGCACAAGAAACTATCGCTCATATGGCTGAAGTAGTCAACTTCGGCCTTATGAAAAAGTATAATGTTGTAATAACTTGTTCTAAGCGACATCTGTACTAGTACTTCTCTGAAACAGAAAGTTACGTAGTCTCGGTGAATGAGCTGATTTACAAGGCAAATAATTATTTACCGTGAATTATTCATGAATGCGTCCGATTTTTTCTTAGAAGTATTATTACTGATACAAACGAAAAGCAGTGAGCGACAAGAATGAGACAGGTACACTGCAAGACTGTTTTGGAGGGGGCAGTGACAAAAATAAGATGTAAGATGTAGTGGGGAAAGGTTCGAAAAAGGGATTACTTTTAAAAGGAAGAGGAAAGCAACTCGAAAACAGGTCAGGCAATCAGGTGGTCGAGTATAATGCAGCCAAACGAGTATTTCCAGTGCTGCAAACTGAATGAGCCCAGACTGGAAGCACAAATGCTTTGAATAGAAATGCAGCAAATTTGAAAGTACTTCAACCACACCTTAACGGGAGTCCTGAAAGGCCTTGGCTGATATATTTCTCGTTTTCCTTGTTTCATAACGAAGTCTGTGACTAATATCTAGTCTAAGCATATGCAGCCGTTTAGTATTTTAATACGTTTGTTTAGCATACTGTCGCGAGTTAATGACATTTTATTTTATTTTAATCATTTACTCATTAGCATTGTTTCCTACTGCGGAGATTTTCAACCACTGTTCGAAATGCTTTTCAACAACGTTACCAATTCTTCTCTAAGGATTCTATTCACGTTACTCTTTTGTCCTTCCATGTTGTTAAATGTATGTTTCCCTATTTTTGTGATTAATAGGGCCCACCTATAAAATGCAATTACCCTGAAATGGCAGAAGTCATGAGACAGCGGTAGGCATATATAAAAATGATGGTAGTTCGCGTACACAACGTGTAAAAGGACAGATCATTGGCGGAGTTGTCATTTGTACTCGGGTGATTCATGTGAAAAGGTTTCGGATGTGATTGTGGCCGCACGAAGGGAATCAACAGATTTTAAAGACGGAATGGCAGTTCGAGCTAGACGCATGGGATATTCCATTTCGGAAATCGTTAGGGAATTCAATATTCCGAAATCCACAGTGTCATGAAAGTGCCGAGAGCACCAAATCTGAGGCATTATTGCTCACCACGGACAACGCAATGACCCCGCGACTTCGCTTAGCGATCGAGAACAGCGGCATTTCTGTAGAGTTGTCAGTGCTAACAGACAAGCAGCACTGCATGAAATAACCACAGAAATCAAAGCAGGATGTACGATGAACGTTCCCCGTTAGAACAGTGCGGCGTAATTTGGCGTTAATGGGCTATGGCGGCATACGACCGACACGTGTGCCTTTGCCAACCGCACGACGCTGCCTGCAGCGCCTCTCCTGGGCTTGCGACGATATCTGTTGGACCCTAGACGACTAGAAAACCATGACTTGATCGGATGTATCCCGATTTCAGTTGGTAAGAGCTGATGGTAGGAACAGAGAGTAGCGTAGACCTCACGAAGCCTCGCACCCAAGTTGTCAACCAGGCGCTATACAAGCTGGTGATGGCTCAATAATGGTGTGGACTGTGTTTACGTGGAATGGACTGGGCTCTCTGGTCCAACTGAACCGATCGTTGAATGGAAATGGTTCTGTTCGGCTACTTGGGGACCGTTTGCAGTCATGCATGGACTTCATGTTCCCAAACAACAATGTCCTGCCACTGGGCCACAGTTGTTCGCAATTGGTTTGAAGAACGTTCTGCACAGTTCGGGCGAATGATTTAGTCACCAAGATCGCCCGACATGACTCCCATTGTACATTTATGGAACATAATCGAGAGGTCACTTCTTGCAGAAAATCCTGCACCGGCAACACTTTCGCAATTATGGGCGGCTATAGAGGCAGCAGTGTTCAAAATTCTGCAGGGGACTTCCAACGGCTTGTTGAATCCACGCCACTTCGAGTTGTACTACGCCGGGCAAAATGAGTTCCGGCACGATATTAGGACGTATCCCATGACTTCTGTCGTCTGTATTTACACAAAAAAAGAAAAGTTTAGGGTTTAAGGGCCCGTCGACAACGAGGTAATTAGAGACGGAACACGAGCTCTGATTGGGGGAGGGTGAGGAAGGAAACCAGCCACGCGCTTTCAAAGGAACTATTCCGTATTCACCTTAAGCGATTTAGGAAAATCGCGGAAAAACAAAATCTGGACGGTCCAACGAGTATCTAAACCCACTGTTCTTCCGAATAGTATTCTTCTGTCTTACCACTGATACATCATGCGTTGTTTTTATGCAGACATGTTTCCCTGCAGTTGAGGCATCCTCAGTGGGGGTTTATTTGCTTTATCTTCAGAATACATTTCTTTTTTCTTTGATTATTTAACAATTTCAACCACTGGTCTACGTCGAATGCAGCATTTAACTTCTTTAGTGGGCCCGTTTTGAGCCTTATGAGATAAGTATTAACGCACCCTTTTTATTTTGGTGATATGTAAGTGTCGGCCATTTGCTTTTTTAGCTCAATTCGAAAAACAGTTCAGTGTAATATGTTAGTTGTTCATTGTCTTCTGTAGCTGTAAAAGCGTTCTTTTACGTATCCTCACGTTCGTTCTGTTTATCGCTGCTATTCGTCTCAACGAGCATAAAGAACTTGTTTTAACTGCAGTTTAAATCGTAAAAAAACTGTGGAGCATACACACTATCCCTCTCGCCCCTTCGCGTGGTCATTTGTTTCTGAGCATTGTTTGTGATGGTTGCTCTGAGTGCTTAATCGGCTCTTCTACTTGTATTCACATAGCAAGCTGTTAGTGGTCCAAAAGTGAATTTCTTTCTATTTACTGTTTCCTAAGCACAACAGTGAGTTCGATTAATGTAAATTAAATTAATGAATAAGAAGCTTTCTGTACTACTCATGTTAATAGTCAAATATACTTCAAATTAAAAAAGAAAGTGAGCATTTTTGTCGTCTTTGCTGTAATTTTTTAATTAAAAATACGTAAATAGAGTTGCACTTCAGATACAGCCTATACACACTTTTACGTGACTGCGCTGTAGTTGTGACTGTAGACAACACAGGGGGCAACAAAAGGGTATGAGTAGAAACATTTATGTGCTTTTATCGGAACTAGTCGTAATAATAATGTTTTTGCTTACATTAGTTTATTTGTGAAGCGTCTGGATCAAAGGTGCTCTTCACCAGGCATCAAAGGCATTCAAGACTCTTAAATGTTACTAAAATGAAGAAAATATGTACTATGTATCTCTGTAGGTGATTTCTCAGTTGCGAAGACTGCAGGAACAGCTTCTCTTGTATGTTTATAAAAGGGAATGGTTAGCATTACATATGGTCTGCTGTGGCAAGGAATAACTTAAACTGAACCTGCAGCTCGAGACATGTAAGCAAATTTTATCTTGACTCTGGAGGAGACCGAGACCATGTTCTAAGCTTACGCCACCATTCATTGAATTATTTCAGTAAAAATGCATCACAAGTTTTTCTCAGCATATATTTATTCTTAGGAGTTAGAATTTGGTGACAAAATCAAAATTTCTTTCACGTGTAATATTTTTCTACACAGTCTTCATCACGTTCTATGGCCTTACGTCGGTGTTGTGTAGGAGCATATATTCCCTACTGATAAAAGCTCTTGTCCTTGTAGCCTTGTTTTCACAGCATGATTTATGCTATCTCATCTCAGAAGTATGTCCCACGTAGTGAATTCTCAAGTGGCGCAAACTGATGGAAGTGCGAAGGCGCCAAGTCTGGGCTATTGGTGGATCAGCCAGTAATGTCCAGTCCAGCTTGGCAATGTGTTCCCAGGTTCCGAGACTTGTGTGTGGGCCTGTAGATTATTGTGCTGTACCAAGATTTCGTTTGGATTATTTGCAGACGAAACACATCGAAAACATTTCTTGAGGTCGTTCAGCGTCTTCAGATACCCCACTGAATTAGTGGTTGACCCTTTTCGCCTCAAATCTACGTGAATGATACAATCGCTGTCCCAACAGACTGTCATCATGACGTTATCAGCAGAAGTGGCTGTTTTGAATTTCTTCTTTGTTGCTGATTGCTGTTGGTACCTTTTAGTTTCTCGCTCGAAGTGATGCAGCCAGGTTTCGTCGCCTGTAATGATCCGTAATAGGCTTCTCGACTGACTTTCAAACTGCTCCAACAGTTTAGATCAAATGGTTTTTCTTTGAATCTTGTGGTCTGTTGTGAGCATTCGTGGACCACATCTTGTCACAATCAGTGCAAACGCACTCACCAATGGATCTAGAGGCAATTGTCAAGTTGTGATGCGCCGGTCTGCATGAATTATGGCATCCACACGATTGACCATGCCCGCAGCAGTTTCTGTGGCATAACATTCCGAACGTGGTCTATCATAGAACTTAGGTCCTGCATTTCTTGAAGCCTTAACTCTCTTTATCTATCGCCCAGCAATATTGCTATCAATGTCACACATTATCATACATTACACACAACCGTTTGTGGATGTGACCATTTCTTTTTCCACAACCAAGAATTTTGCTACAGCACGCTGCTTGCAACGAGAGTCATGCTTAGAAGCCATTTCCATTGTTCACTACAGCTCTGCGCCCGGTCCCCGTCACACACACACACACACACACACACACACACACACACAGCGCGCGCTCGCTTGTCATTGCCCTACGGCCTCGACGGCTGCAGAAAGCGCTTCGGGCTCGGCCTTTCCCTGACCCAGAACTTCTGGCAGTGGGCGGAACTGCACCATTCACTCCCACTCACCCTGCAGCGACATTTACGGAGGGATATTCAGCAGAAGGAGCACTGCACTACTATCATATGAAACGAAGTAAAATACCAGTTACCCTGACCACTGCTTTTCCTGAGCAGCGGGATACCAATTTCACTATCCTTCCACGCCTGTTGCACTGCCTAAAAGCTTTAATTTTCTACAGGTTTCTCCCCATATGTCCCAAACCCATGGACTGCCTAACAGTGTACTGTTATGTCAGTAACTCAGAGATTTGTTTTCTGAATATTGACCTCTACTGCCTCGAGTTTAGCACTCTTGCTGCTGAAATACTCTACCGTGCGAACCAGTGAAGCGGTTAAGAATTTACATTTTCATTCGGCCGGAGCTGTTTAGAATAATCGTAGAGTATCATTATTTCAATTCAAAAGTTTTATAAATCATTTCAGGATTTTTCTGGGATGGTCCACTTTCCGTCTGGAGCTGTTCAGTTAAAATAAAGCAGTCTTCTCAAGTGAACTTATACCGAAGGGGAGTTAGAATATACCATCAAACAGTCATAACACACGGTGGCCATACTCACGCTAGAGGTATTTGAATTTTGGTGAGGAACCACGTGGAAAGAATGCCAGAGCGACAATCACCAGCACTAATAGACCACCATATTACTGCACTTGACCTCACGTGGCCGTTATCAGAAACATACGCTGTCTTTACAGTAAAGAAGTGCAGTGGTGACTAAGGAAAGCGCAACGCACTGTGAAGGATTTTGAGATGGATGTGTTTATACAAGATGACAATTATTGAACTATATGAAATAAAATAGACATAACTTCTGAACACTTTGCGTTAAGACGTTCAAACGCCACGGTTGGCCGCGGGGCATGATGGGAATTAGTATGCTAGTGCATGAGACGAGGTAATGGCAGAATTGAAGCTGTGAGGACGGGTCGTAGGTCGTACTAGGGTAGATCAGATGGTAGAGCACTTGCCCGCGAAAGGCAAAGGTCGCGAGTTCGAGTCTGTCAGGCACACAGTTTTAATCTGCCCGGAAGTTTCATGCTATTGCATGGTTTGGTTTAGTGACGAAGCCCACTTTCATTTGGATGGGTTCGTCAATGAGCAAAATTGACGCATTTGGGGGACTGAGAATCTACATTTCGCGATCGAGAAGTCTTTTCACCCTCAACGGGTCACTGCGTGGTGTGCAGTGTCCAGTCGCGGAATTATCGGTGCGATATTCCTTGATGGCACGGTGACTACCGAACGATACGTGAAGGTTTTGGAAGATGATCTCATCCCCGTTATCCACAGTGACCCTGATTTCGACAATATGTGGTTCATGCAAGATGAAGCTCAACCCCATAGAAGCAGGAGAGTGTCTGGTGTCCTGGATGAGCACTTAGGAATCGTATTCTGGCTTTGACGTACGCAGAGGCCACTGGCATGGGCCTCGATTGGCTGCCATATTTTCCGGATCTGAGCACATCCGACTCCTTTCTGTGGGACTATATTAAAGATATGGGTGTACAGCAGTAACCCCAAAACCATTTCGGAGCTGAAAACAACCATTCAGGAGGTCACCGACAGCGTCGATGTTCCGACACTTCTGCGGGCCATTCAGAATTTCGCTATTCGTCTGCGCCACATCATCGCCAATAATGGCAGGCACATCGAAAATGTCACAACCTAAATCCGAATACCTGTAGTGACGTTTGCATGTTGAATAAAGTGTGTGAACGCCGCAGTTTGTAACTAATTTACGTTTTTTCATGTAGTTAGATAACTGACACCCCGTACTGTCAAGTGGTCGAGCGTGTCCTCGTGAAATGACACGATAAAAATGGGATGAGGAGTTCCGCCTTATGCAAGACACCTTTTTTCTTTTGTTTCACCCATACATGTTTCAGCACTTTTGTGCTATCATCAGTGGGTTCTATTTTTATTTTTAACTGTAAATTTGTTGTTAACATATTAACATTTTCGTCGTTTACAACATTATGTAAAAGTTGCATTTATAACTTAATTGGCGAAAAGTAACATACCTTACATTTATGAAACGTCCCCTCTGAACAATTATACATGACTGTGCTTAAACTGACACACAATATTTTTAGCGCAACGCAATCTGACTTTCAAAAAATCCCTACGAAAGAATGGCCCTGACTAACATTAACCTATACGTTTCACAAATCACTTACCTCACAAAAATCTTGGTTACTCGAACTACTACAATACAGCGAGCACCACTACTGCCAGCTAAATAAAAGATTCAAACTACGGAAGGCACTAACTACTGATAGGGATAGTTAGCAAATGAAAGATATTAATAGAGAACAAACAATGTATTTACCTTGATAGTCATAATATATATAGCAGTTCATGACAAATTACAAAACTCCGACATCTCTCTCCCCACATCCACCACTGCTGGCGGCTCACCTCCAACTGCGCAACGCTACGCGCTGTTCACATCCAGCTGCCGCTGCCCAACACTACAATGGCAGACAACAATGCAAACTAGCCACAGACTGCACACAGCACAGCCAGTGATTCTGACACAGACCGCTACGTGGCGTTACCAATTAGAAAACCTAAACAGCCTACTTACACATTATATTATTGTCCTCTTGTTTTGGTAGCTGTTATGCTACACAATATACAACATGTCATCTGCAAACAGCAAAACGTAATTTATTTTCTATTTGTTATGTATTTACGAACGGAAATAAGACTGTATCACGTTTTCTTTCTGTAACTTACAGTTTTGAAGTTGTGGTACGTTTTCCTGTTTTGTTGGCGAAGTAAATGGGCTTACTTCTTTGCCTGTGTTCGTGTGGTAATGCAGTTTTTCGATTACTCAAAACGTAGGCGGAGTTTTCGTTGCCATTACGTGTTGTTGTGGCTCTGTGGCGTTCATTTGTTTCGTAGCGTGTTCTGCTGGCTGAGGCGCGCGAGTTTGAATTGTATTTGGTGTTAGTTGTGTGTGGTTTATGTGGGTTTGCCTGTGTGTGATGAGTACTGGGGCAGAGAGAGAGTGTATGTGTGTGTGTGTGTGTGTGTGTGTGTGTGTGTGTGTGTGTGTGTGTGAGAGAGAGAGAGAGAGAGAGAGAGAGAGAGAGAGAGAGAGAGAGAGAGAGAGAGAGACTGAAAGAAAAAATAAAGAAAGAAAGAAAAGAGAGAGGATTTGTGTCTATATATATATATATATATATATATATATATATATATATATATATGTGTGTGTGTGTGTGTGTGTGTGTGTGTGTGTGTGTTTTACTTGTATAGTTCTTCTATTGTGGCGAAGAGAGTTTTGTTGCACAGTGATGTGTATTCATTGAGTACTTTCTTTCCTTGGGCTATAGATTTTTGGATATGGTAGTTTTATTCTATAGTTAATTTTTGGTATAGGCTGCTGCTAGTTTTTAGGATGTGAAGGTCAGTTTCAATGTTTGTTGGGTGGTGGTTGTGTGCTACCAGGTGGTCTGCAAATGTTGAGTGTGTGCTATTGCTTTTCAGTGCTCTGAGGTGTTCATTATATCTGGTTCTGAAGGTCCTGCATGTTTGGCCCACATATACAGATTGACAGCAGTTGCAAGTAAGTTGGTAGATGCCAGACTGGCTGTATTTGTCAGTGTTGGTGGTAATTCTTCCAAGTCTGCTCTGTATTGTGTTGTTGGTTCTGTATGCTACGTTGAGTCCTTGTTTCTTTAGTATATTACCCACCCTGTGTGTGACTTTGTTGTTGTAAGTCATTATGTGCCATTTGTTGCTTACTGTCTGCCGATTTGTTGTGTGATGAGTTGTGTTTGTATGTGTGTGTGTTTCATGGTTATGTGCTGTTTGTTTTTGTATTTTGTGGTTTATTTTGTCTACTCTCTTTGCATCATATCCATTCTCCTGTGCAATTTGTTTTATTGTGTTCAGTTCTTGTGTGTAGTCATGCTTATTCATGGGTATTTTGTTCAGCCTGTGAAGTAAATATCTGAAGCTGGCTTCTTTGTGGGTTATGGGGTGATTGGATTGGTTATGAATAATGGTGCTGGTGAGTGTGGGATTTCTGTAGATTGTGAATTCATGTTTTTTGTTTCTCTTGTGTATAGTGAGATCTAAGAAATTAAGTTTTTCATCTGTTTGTGTTTCTATGGTGAATTGTATTTCTGGGTGGATGGAGTTTATGTTATCATGAAGTTCTTTTATGCGGGACAGTGGTTCATCTATTAAGCAAATTATGTCATCTACGTATCTGTACCAATATATTATTTTGTACTGTTTTGGTATTACTACACTCCTGGAAATGGAAAAAAGAACACATTGACACCGGTGTGTCAGACCCACCATACTTGCTCCGGACACTGCGAGAGGGCTGTACAAGCAATGATCACACGCACGGCACAGCGGACACACCAGGAACCGCGGTGTTGGCCGTCGAATGGCGCTAGCTGCGCAGCATTTGTGCACCGCCGCCGTCAGTGTCAGCCAGTTTGCCGTGGCATACGGAGCTCCATCGCAGTCTTTAACACTGGTAGCATGCCGCGACAGCGTGGACGTGAACCGTATGTGCAGTTGACGGACTTTGAGCGAGGGCGTATAGTGGGCATGCGGGAGGCCGGGTGGACGTACCGCCGAATTGCTCAACCCGTGGGGCGTGAGGTCTCCACAGTACATCGATGTTGTCGCCAGTGGTCGGCGGAAGGTGCACGTGCCCGTCGACCTGGGACCGGACCGCAGCGACGCACGGATGCACGCCAAGACCGTAGGATCCTACGCAGTGCCGTAGGGGACCGCACCGCCACTTCCCAACAAATTAGGGACACTGTTGCTCCTGGGGTATCGGCGAGGACCATTCGCAACCGTCTCCATGAAGCTGGGCTACGGTCCCGCACACCGTTAGGCCGTCTTCCGCTCACGCCCCAACATCGTGCAGCCCGCCTCCAGTGGTGTCGCGACAGGCGTGAATGGAGGGACGAATGGAGACGTGTCGTCTTCAGCGATGAGAGTCGCTTCTGCCTTGGTGCCAATGATGGTCGTATGCGTGTTTGGCGCCGTGCAGGTGAGCGCCACAATCAGGACTGCATACGACCGAGGCACACAGGGCCAACACCCGGCATCATGGTGTGGGGAGCGATCTCCTACACTGGCCGTACACCACTGGTGATCGTCGAGGGGACACTGAATAGTGCACGGTACATCCAAACCGTCATCGAACCCATCGTTCTACCATTCCTAGACCGGCAAGGGAACTTGCTGTTCCAACAGGACAATGCATGTCCGCATGTATCCCGTGCCACCCAACGTGCTCTAGAAGGTGTAAGTCAACTACCCTGGCCAGCAAGATCTCCGGATCTGTCCCCCATTGAGCATGTTTGGGACTGGATGAAGCGTCGTCTCACGCGGTCTGCACGTCCAGCACGAACGCTGGTCCAACTGAGGCGCCAGGTGGAAATGGCATGGCAAGCCGTTCCACAGGACTACATGCAGCATCTCTACGATCGTCTCCATGGGAGAATAGCAGCCTGCATTGCTGCGAAAGGTGGATATACACTGTACTAGTGCCGACATTGTGCATGCTCTGTTGCCTGTGTCTATGTGCCTGTGGTTCTGTCAGTGTGATCATGTGATGTATCTGACCCCAGGAATGTGTCAATCAAGTTTCCCCTTCCTGGGACAATGAATTCACGGTGTTCTTATTTCAATTTCCAGGAGTGTATTTTGTCAAATATTTGTTTTTCTATCTGGTTGAGGAAAATGTCAGCTAGGAGGCCACTGATTAGGGATGCCATGGGTAGTCCATCTCGTTGAGAGTAAAATCTGTTGTTGAATGTGAAATAGTTCTGTTCTGTGATGAGCCTGAGTATAGCTAATATTTCTTGTATGTTTGTTGTGGGTATGTTTCCTTGCAGTTGGAGGTTTCTTTCTATTATGGTGATTGTTTCTTCTGTTGGGATGTGTGTGTACATTGAAATTATATCAAATGAAACCAATGTTGCTGTGTTTGGTATGTTTGCATTTTTTATTTTTTCCATTAAGTCACTTGAGTTCTTTAGACTTCTGTTGTCAGTGTATTTGTATATTGTCTGTAGCAGAGTATGTGTGTGTTTAGCAAGCACGGAGACAACAAGAAGAACTGCACCACAAGATGATTAACACGATAAAGACTCATTATAAGCCAGCCGAAGAGCCGCCATTGTTAGGTGCGTTAATATTTTGGTCGACTAATACAAGCCATGAACTACATTGTTGCTGTTGTTGTGGTCTTCAGTCCGCGGACTGGTTTGAAGCAGCTCTCCACGAAAGTCTACGCTGTGCATACCTGTTCAGCTCGGCATAACTACCGCAACCTACATTCATTTGAATCTGCTTGCTGTATTTATGCCTATGTCTCCCTCTACAAATCCACACATTTCCTACAAATTCACCAAACTGACGATTCCATCATGGCTCAGGCTGTGCCCAATCAATCGATCTCTTCTTGTAGTCAAGTTATGGCACAAAATTTCTTTTTTCCCTGTCCGATTCAGTGAGTGCCTCATTAGTTATTTATCTATTGAATTTATTTTCAACATTCTGCTGTAGCAACATATTTCAAAAGCTTCACTTCCTGTCTTGAGTGCTTTTCTTCCACTGATCATTGTTTCATTTCTATACAAGTGTACATTCCACACAAATACCTTCAGAAAAGAAATTTATAATAGATATTAACAAATAATTCTTCTGTAGAATCGCTTTTCTTGCTATTCCCAGGCTACATATTATATCCTCTCTGCTTCGTCCGTCGAATGTTGTTTTGCTTCCATAATAGCAAAACTCATCGACTTTGCGCCTTGTAACACAACATCTGTGAGACCGTGGTTTATGGACAGAACAGTCCAGTCCTGAAATGAAATGAACTGACGTGACCTGAGTTCCGACCCGAACGCAATGGAACACCTCGAATTCGCCCCAAACCCAGCGTCCAACATAACCACCTTTCCGTTCCTGAGAAGAATAGGCTGCCATTTCTCCACAGTTTCAGACGTCTCAGTAAAAGTGTCCTAGCAGTCTTCAAGTATCATTAAACCGAAGGTTGGACACACACAATAATCCTGTCCTCCAATAGGTATCTTTGTTTTGCTTTTGTTGATATTCATCTTATATCAATCTTTCAATACACTTTCCATTACGTTCGAATGCTCCTCCAAGTCCTTTGCTGTCTCTGACTGAATTACAGTGTCATCGGCCTGAATTTTAATCGTTCTCCAAATTCTTCTTAGGTTTCTTTTACTGCTTGCTCAATGTACAGATTGAATAACATCGGGCATAGGCTACAACCCTGTCTCACGCCCTTCTCAATCAATGCTTCCTTTTCATGCCCCTCGACCCTTATAATTTCCGTCTGATTTCTGCTCCCTATATCGTACCACTGATATCTTTATAACTTCAAAAATAGTACTCCAATCTACATAGTCAAAAGCTTTCTCTAAGTCTAAAAATGCTATAAACCTAGGTTGGCCTTTTCTTAATCTATGTTCTAGATTAAGTCGTAGGGTCAGTACTGCCTCAAGTGTTCCTACATTTCACCAGAATCCAAAGTAATAATCTTCCGTGAGGTCGGTTTCTATAACTTTTTCCATTATTCTGTAAAGAATTCGTATTAATATCTTGCAACACGACTTACTAAACAGATAGTTCGGTAATATTCACGCCTGTCACTACGTGTTCTCTCTGAAATCGGACTTGTAGTTTGAGGGTATTTCGCCTGTCTCATACATCTTTCACACCAGACAGGAGAGCTTTGTCATGACTGACTCTCTCAAGGCTGTCAGGTACTCTGATGGGATTTCTTTGGTACGCAGAGCCTTGTTTCGACTGAGGTCTTTCATTGCTTTATCAAATTCTTCTCGCACTACTTTTCTTAAAGTATTTGTATGGAGTGTGGGAGTATATGGAAGTGAAACGCGTTCGATAAACAGTTTAGACAAGGAGAGAACAAATACTTTTGAAATGTGGTGCTACAGAAGATTGCTGAGGATTAAATGGGTAGACCACGGAACTAACGAGGAGCTACTGAATATAACTGGGGAGGAAAGAAATTTGCTGCGCAACCTAACTAGGTGAAAGGATCGGTCGGTATGACACATTCTGAGACATCATAACACCAGTTATTCAGTACTGGAAGGAAAGGTGCCGGCCGGTGTGGCCGTGCGATTCCAGGCGCTTACAGTCTGGAACCGAGTGACCGCTACGGTCGCAGGTCCGAATCCTGTCTCGGGCATGGATGTGTGTGAGGTCTTTAGGTTAGTTAGGTTTAAGTAGTTCTAAGTTCTAGGCGACTGATGACCTCAGAAGTTAAGTCCCATAGTGCTCAGAGCCGTTTGAACCAACAAAGGAAAGGCTGGGGGGGTGGGGGGGGGGGGGGCGAGGGTATAAAAATCGTAGAGGAGGATCAAGAGATAAATACGATAAGAAGATTGAGAAGGATGAAGGATGTACGTTGCAGTAGTTATTCGGAGATTAAGAAGCATGTACAGGATAGAGTAACATAGAGGGCTGTATCAGACCAACCTTGGGACTGAAGACCACAATGGCAACAATAGGTGTCCAGATACTGGATATGGTTCAAATGGCTCTGAGCACTATGGGACTTAACTTCTGAGGTCATCAGTCCCCTAGAACTTAGAACTACTTAAACCTAACTAACCTAAGGACATCACACACACCCATGCCCGAGGCAGGATTCGAACCTGCGACCGTAGCGGTCGCGCGGTTCCAGACTGTAGCGCCTAGAACCGCTCGTCCACCCCGGCCGACTTACTGGATATTTCTGATCAAATAGTGTAGATGGAATGGGCATCCTTTGGAAGTGAAGATGATGACGATAACGGATACTTCCGATAAGCACACTTTCGTGACTTTCGGGGTAGAAAAGCATGTGGCGGCAGCTGAGCGGCAACAAGGCGCTGGTCTGTGTGTTTTGGTCGTCCGCGGCTGTTGTGCTCCAGAGCCGCCGTCCTTCGCTAAGTGGGTCAACGGCCGACACTGTAAGACGCGCCGGCTGGCGTGGGCCGCTTTTCCCGGCGCCTCCGCTCACCTCCGGGTTCCTCTCCGCCTCTCCCGCCTTCTCCCGCCTTCTCCCTCACCCGCCCCCGCCCCCTCTCCCGCTGCTTTCTAAAGATCTCTATCGTGGCTGTCTTCCATCATCCTCGAACTGCCAGTCATATGCTACCGTTCCAGTTGCGTCCAAGATCGTCTTGCATGGTTATCTAAGCAACTTTATCCCAAGGTGCTAAAACCACACTACTGGCCATTAAAATTGCTACACTACGAAGATGACGCGTTACAGACGCGAAATTTAACCGACAGCAAGAAGATGCTCTGATATGCAAATCATTAGCTTTTCAGAGCATTCACACAAGGTTGGCGCCGGTGGCAACACCTACAACGTGCTGACATGAGGAAACTTTCCAACCGATTTCTCATACACAAACAGCAGTTGACCGGCGTTGCCTGGTGAAACGCTGTGATGCCTCGTCTAAGGAGGAGAAATGTTTACCATCACGTTTCTGACTTGGATAAAGGTCGGATTGTAGCCTATCGCGATTGCGGTTTATCGTATCGCGACATTGCTGCTCGCGTTGGTTGAGATTCAATGACTGTTAGCAGAATATGGAATCGGTGGGTTCAGAAGGGTAATACGGAACGCCGTGCTGGATCCCAACGGCCTCTTATCACTAGCAGTCGAGATGACAGGCATCTTAACCGCATGGCTGTAACGGATCGTGCAGCCACGTCTCGATCCCTGAGTCAACAGATGGGGACGTTTGCAAGACAACAACCATCTGCACGAACAGTTGGACGACGTTTGTAGCAGCATGGACTATCAGCTCGGAGACCATGGCTGTGGTTACCCTTGACGCTGCATCACAGACAGGAGCGCCTGCAATGGTGTACTCGACGACGAACCTGGGTGCACGAATGGCAAAACGTCATTTTTTCGCACATTCGAAGCGTGTATTCGTCATCGCCATACTGGCGTATCACCCACCGTGATGGTATGGGGTGACATTGGTTACACGTCTCGGTCACCTCTTGTTCGCATCGACAGCTCTTTGAACAGTGGACGTTACATTTGAGATGTGTTACGACCCGTCGCTCTACCCTTCATTCGATCCCTGCGAAACCCTACATTTCAGCAGGATAATGTACGACCGCATGTTGCAGGTCCTGTACGGGCCTTTCTGGATATAGAAAATGTTCGACTGCTGCCCTGGCCAGAACATTCTCCAGATCTCTCTCTCACCAACTGAAAACGTCTGGTCAATGGTGGCCGAGCAACTGGCTCGTCACAATACGCCGGTCACTACTCTTGATGAACTGTGGTATCGTGTTGAAGCTGCATGGGCAGCTGTACCTGTACACGCCATCCGTGTGACTATCAAGGTCATTATTACGGCCAGAGGTGGTTGTTCTGGATACTGATTTCTCAGGATCTATGCACCCAAATTGCGTGAAAATGTAATAACATGTCACTTCTAGTATAATATATTTGTCCAATGAATACCCATTTATCATCTGCGTTTCTTCTTGGTGTAGTTCCGAGGAAACTGACCAACATCACATTATGTGTACCAAACATTGTATTACAGTTTATTCCAGTTTGACATTGACAGCATGAAAGACATGTCACAAGGGAACGGTATCGGCCATGTCATTTTCGAAGAAACTCCTGTACCTTGGTCCAACGGCGACTATGGCTTCGATTCAGATACTGATATCAAGACAGCTAATGGTTGACATTCACTACCCAATGAAAAGTATCTGGGCACCTATTTGTGAACACTGCTGTGGGGGTGCGTCCACCATTCGCGTTCATAACGGCTTAAACTCTGCAGGGAACACTTTCAGTGAGATGTCTAAATGAACAGAGCAATGGTAGCCCATTCTTTCTCAAGAGCCGAAACCAGAGAAGGTACTGATATTGGGTACTAGAGTCTGTAGTGAGGCTGACGTTCTAACTCATCCAGAAATTGTTCCATTGGGTTCAGGTCGGGACTCTGGGCACGCCAGTCTGTCCACAAACCACTGCGTCATTGTCAGACTGATACAAATAATCAACGTGTCCAGAGTTTGCTCTACAGTACGCAAGACACTATGGTATACAATGTATTCATACAATTTCGGGGGTGTTCGACAAGATTGTGGCATATCACCCACTTCATTTAACTTATACATGATGACAGTTATTGAAATATAAGAAATGAAATCGTCATAACTTCCGAACGGTTTGCGTTAGGTCATTCAAACTGCACGGTTGGCCGCGGAGCATGATGGGGATTAGTATGCGCTGTATGGTTCGGTTTGACAACGACTGTCACTTTCATTCGAATGGGTTCGACAATAACCAAAATTGGCGCATTTCAGGGACTAAGAATCCGCATTTAGCGATAGAGAAGTCTCTTCACACACAACGGGTGACTGTGTAGTGGGCAATGTCCATTCACGGAGTAATTGGTGCGATATTCCTTGATGGCACGGTGATTGCCGAACGGTACGTGAAGGTTTAGGAAGATTATTTCATCCCCATTACCCAAAGTGACCCCGATTTCGACAAGGTGTGGCTCATGCAAGACGGAGCTCGACTCCATCGAAGCAGAAGAGCATTTCATTCCCTGGAGGAGCACTTTGGTGACTGCTTTCTAGATCTGAGGCACCCAGAAGCCACTAGCATAGGCCTCAACTGGCCGCCATATTCTCTGGATCTGAATACGTGCGACTCCTTTTTATGGGGCTATATTAAAGACAAGGTGTTCAGGAAAACTGTTGCTGAGATGAAAACAGCCATTCAGGAGGTCATTGACAGCATCGATGTTCCGATACTTCAGCGGGTCATGCAGAATTTCGCTATTCGTCAGCGCCAATGATGGCAGGCATATCGAACATGTCACAACGTAAATCCGAATATCTGTAGTGACGTTTACTTGTTGAATAAAATGTATACACGTCGTAGTTTGTAACTAATTTGTTTTTTTCCCATGTAGTTCAATAATTGTCACCCTGTCTATTGACGACCTGGTTGGGAAGATGAAATACAGTTAGGAATTAAATTAGGATCTAGCACACCATTAAATACTCTATTATATCGTGATGAGCAGATAATTATTCCCTACAGGAAAAAGAAGACAGTTTGCAAAGGAAAGTTTATACAGGATGTGTCTCTTAAGAGTCGTCAGGAGCATTTTGCCTGGTGTTTCAGCAGATGTGTGCAATATCGTTTTGCAATGTGTAGCTGGAGACAGTCCAAAGAAATACTGGCTTTCACATATTTATGCGACGTCCAGTGTCAATGGAAAGCGTCGATTTCTTTTCCATTACGAACAAAATGATTTTTAAACCGGAATTTTACATGTCCGTGGATAGTGTGGTAAGCGCTACTGAATCGCTGCTGTATTGCTGTTTATTCTTCGTGTTTTGCTGTCCCTGTCAATATATACATCGACAAAGCAAATATAGCTCTAGAAGAATTTTGCAAGCGCTCTCTCCAATTTTAATGTAAAATTCCCATTTTAAAATCGTTTTGTGTGCAATGGAAAAGTAATCGACGCTGGACGTCGCTTGAAAGATGTGATGAGCCGTATTTGTCTGGGTTCAGTCCAGCTACACATTGCAAAAACTACATTGTAAATATCTGTTGCAACCAACGCATTCTGCTGATACTAGGCATTGTATCAAAGACGTGACCAGCAGAAACTGTTTGGGCTGACGCAGCAAATATCTGACGAAACAACAGAGAAAATGCTCTACCACTTGGTAGAACACTTGCCCGCGAAAGGTAAAGGTGCAGAGTTCGAGTCTCGGTCCTTCATACAGTTTTAATCTGCCAGGAAGTTTCATATCAGCGCACACTCCGCTGCAGAGTGAAAATCTCATTCTGGAAACATCCCCTAGGCTGTGGCTAAGCCATGTCTCCGCAATATCCTTTCTTTCAGGAGTGCTAGTTCTGCAAGGTTCGCAGGAGAGCTTCTGCAAAGTTTGGAAGGTATGAGACGAGGTACTGGCAGAAGTAAAGCTGTGAGGACGGGGCGTGAGTCGTGCTTGGATAGCTCAGATGGTAGAGCACTTGCCCGCGAAAGGCAAAGGTCCCGAGTTCGAGTCTCGGTCAGGCAAACAGTTTTAATCTGCCAGGAAGTTTCACATCAGCGCACACTCCGCTGCAAAGTGAAAATCTAATTCTGGAGACCCTATAGATTAACCGCCACAGTGAATCTGTAAAGTGTTACCATGAGGGCAATGAAGCTCTGAAGACCTTCGTATCTGATGAGTCAAACTAACCAATAACTCAATTGGCGTATGTCCTGTGGCAGTTTGTCTACACATTAATTTCCTGATGGCGATGAGTGCATTTGCTAAATTTGGTATTAGTATGTATTGATTCTAATCTCATCGTGCAGTTGGAGGGGATCAAAGACTCTCTTTCTCACAGAAACGCTAGGGTTCGCGAGCGTGCGCAAACAGGTAAGGAGGGATGGGAAGCTGTTACGCTTTTGCCTGTGTGACCCCTGCGGGTTCACAGCGTGCGAGTGTGCGGCGGACGTCTCTGGTGCCTGTTAGTGTTTCCTGTGAACTGTTACGTCGCAGGGTACCCCAAAATAAATCTCTATCAGCTCCTTAGCTGGTGTAACAGAAGCAAGCGAATATTCTCACTGTCACAGCAGCTGCAATACTACGTCGCGCCTCGGGCATTTTCGTCTACACAACGGGGTCAACGAGGACGACAGCTACTTGACTTCTAGAGGTGAACTACACGTGGCTTTAGCACTTCTCACATCCGTAGTCGAGGCCACTAAGGCACGCTTGTATGGTGGGGTATGACTCTGACTTAGCCAGATTGAATAATGATGGTGTCAAATACTTTCGCCGTTAGTATTGGGCCGACATCGGGAGGAGAAGCCGCGGTGTAAAAGTCTGGTGAGACTTGATCCAAATGTCCTGGATTTAATGTGTGACCTCTCTTATGTCGTGTATCACTCTTTACAGTGTGTCGTTTGTCGGACAGAGATGGTATGCTCTCCTCCTTGATCCTATTGCACAGGTAATTCGTACACGCTCGTATTCCGTCTCTATCATCATCATCATCATCATCATCATTACCATCATCATCATCGTCAACAACACACACACTACACTGTACTATACACTGAGGTGACAAGTCATGGGACAGCAATACGTACATATATAGATGGCGTTAGTATCGTGTGCTTTGGCGGAGTTTTCATTTGTATATTGGCTAAGATGGTATCTGTTCTTTCAGACATGTCCAAAAGAACAGATCACCGGCCGCTACCATCTTCTTCTTCTGTGCGAATGCACAAACAGTGCCCGAACTCTTACGGGAATCGGCAGCGCGCCGCGAGTAATGAGTATAATGGGCGGGGGCACTACAAATGTAGTGCGGGACAATACGTTGTGGGTTTCACGGGAGGCGTGCCGAGAGAAATCCCTGCAGTCGCGCTATCCTCTGTGTCCTCGGTGGCTCAGATGGATAGAGCGTCTGCCACGTAAGCAGGAGATCCCGGGTTCGAGTCCCGGTCGGGGCACACATTTTCATCTGTCCCCGTTGACGTATGTCAACGCCTGTAAGCAGCTAAGGTTGTTCATTTCATTGTGCTTTCATCTGTATTCAGGTGGTTCACGCTTAAAGGTTTCCAACGTGATTATGACCGCACTATGAGAATTAAGACCTTGAACGCGGAATGATAGTTGGAGCTAGATGCATGGGACATTCCATTTCAGAATCCTTAGGAAATGCAATATTCCGACATCCACAGAGTCAAGAGAATACCAAGTATCAGGCATTACCTCTCACGCAGTGGCCGACGTCCTTCACTTAAAGACCGAGAACAGTGGCATTTGCGTAGAAAATGGATCAAATGGCTCTGAGCACTATGCGACTTCTGAGGTCATCAGTCGCCTAGAACTTAGAACTAATTAAACCTAACTAACCTAAGGACATCACACACATCCATGCCCGAGGCAGGATTCGAACCTGCGACCGTAGCGGTCGCTCGGTTCCAGACTGCAGCGCCTAGAACCGCACGGCCACTCCAGCCGGCATTTGCGTAGAGTCGTCATTGTTAACAGACAAGCAACACTGACTGAAATGACTGCAGAAATCAATATGGGTCGTACGACGAACGTATCTGTCAGAACAGTGAGGCAAAATGTGGCGTTAGTGGAATATGGCAGCAAACGACCGACGCGAGTGCCTTTGCTAACGACACGGCATCGCCTATAGCGCCTCTCCTGGGCTCGTGACATTATCCGTTGCACCCTAGACGACTGGAAAACCTTGGCCTGGTCAGATGAGTTGCGATTTCAGTTGCTAAGAGCTCATGGTAGGGATCGAGTGTGGCGCAGACCTCATGAAGCCATGGTCCCGAGTTGTCAACAAGGCACTATGCAAACTAGCGGTGGCTCCTTAATGGTGTGGGTTGTGTTTACATGGAATGGAAAAGGTCCTCTGGATGTTCGGCTACTTGAAGACCATTTGCAGCCATTCATGGACTTCATGTTCACGAACAACGACGGAATTTTTTATGAATGACAATGCACCATGTCTCCAGGCCACAGTTGTTTGCGACTGCTTTGAAGAACATTCTGGACAATTCGAGCGTATGATTTGGCCACTATGATCGGCCGACATGAATCCCATCGAAAATTTATAGAATATAATGAAGAGGTTAGTTCGTGTTCAAAATCCTGCATCGGTAACACTTCCGCAATTACGGACGGCTATAGAGGCAGGATGCGTCAGTATTTCTCCAGGGGACTTTTGAGTCAACTTCACGTCGAGCTGCTTCACTACACCAGGAAAAAGGAGGTTCGACATGATATTAGGAGGTAGCCCGTGCCTTTTTGTCACCTAATTGTACACGTCTTCATCACAATCACCTACAGCACTACAAGAAGCAGTTATAGGTAAGACACCTGAGAAGCAAGTAGCACGTACGTGGAAGACATTATCTGTATGTACTGCTAACAATGAAAAAGCAATCACAGTTTTGGAGAAATCAATAATACAACTTCTTTAATTCGTTTACAGTGAATCAGGCAGTTTCGTTGATTATTGTGGCTGACATTCAGGTGTGACTTTTGTTACAGTGATTATAGATTGCTTAGACGGGTGTGGTGACTGACTACTAATTGTTTTCCCATTAGCCATATTAGTCCGATAGGAAATCAGCTTACTAACGGGGACCACTACCAAGACGCTAAGGGTTGTCAATTCGACTAAATACCTAGGAATTCCAATTACGAGCAACTTAAACTGGATGGCTCACATAGATAATATTGTGGGGAAGGCGAAACAAAGACTGCGCTTTATTGGCAGAACACTTAGAAGATGCGACAAACCCACTAAAGAGACAGCCTACATTACACTTGTCCGTCCTCTGCTGGAATATTGCTGCGCGGTGTGGGATACTTACCAGGTAGGATTGACCTAGGACATCGAAAAAGTGCAAAGAAGGGCAGCCCGTTTCGTGTTATCGCCCAATAGGGGAGGGGGGAGAGTGTTTCTGGTATGATACGCGAGTTGGGGTGGCAGTCACTGAAACAAAGGCGGTTTTCTTTGCGGGGAGATCTATTTACGAAATTTCAATCACCAACTTTCTCTTCCGAATGCGAAAATATTTTGGTGACATCCACCTACGTAGGGAGAAATGATCATCATAATAAAATACGAGAAATCAGAGCTCTAACGGAAAGATTTAGGAGCTCCTTTTTCCCACGCGCCATTCGAGAGCGGAATGGTAGAGAAGTAGTATGAAAATGGTTCGATGAATCCTCTGCCCGGCACTTAAGTGTGAATTGCAGAGTAACCATGTAGATGTAGATGTAGATTAGATGTAGACACGATCCACTATCGCATTTCTCCGCACATTACGGAGTTCATCTAGTACGAATAAGTCGGTTCATTGCACGCCAAAAAAATTACGACGCATTTACAAAATGCGTGTTTACTATTGACGACAGTGAGGGAGGACGGCACAATAAGAACGTTGCCATACAGCTTGTTGTAAATAATTTTATGATAAATGTTAATAATGATGATGATGACAAGATGCTCTAAACCAGTAGTTAATAAATATTAATTTCGTCAGCAGCTCTTGGCGTTTCTGAAGTATGACATTTTTCAAGGATCAGTCTGTGATGGTATCAGAGAATGGTAGCGGGGTACCTCCGATGCTGCCACACATGCTGACCCATACAAGAGCCACAATTTGAAGGATTTTAAAGTCGAGAGGGTACCGTCTGACATCTTGTACACCGGAGTAGATAGCTAAAATTACTGCCTCGTCACCCTGTTTAAAATTTATTGTTTTCAAAATTTCTCTTAAATAATTTTAGGCGAATGATTCCTTTAACAAGATCACTGTGGAAGTCTCTCCGCTCCGGCCTCCCCCCCCCCCCCCCCCCTCTCTCTCCTTCCTCCACTTTACCCCAAAATTTTCAAGATCTGAGCTAGTACTGTGTCTCAGTTGGCTTCGACATTAACATGTAACTTCGCCGTTTTATTTTCTCTATTGTGAAGAATCAGAAACGTTAATTGATTTAATTAATGTAAAATATTCTTATCATATAAGCAGTCTACGCTGCGTCCATGTCACGATAATGGCTCAACACCAACCTGTCTTTTAACCTTTACCCGCTCACGCCAAAGGGCGTAACTTTACGCTTGGCCTAGAAGCAGTGTCCACTTCAAGTATTTTTGAATTCCATTAATTGTAAACTACCACCGCTAGCTTTTCACTGGAAAAGCATGCAGTTTAACCTTTCGACCATGCCAAAATGTAATGCCAAGTCTTGTCAAACTTTTCATGCTGAAAGCTGTTGTCATACTCGTAGCTCATCATCAATGTCAAATTCGGTTTTTCAAAGAGTACTCTACAGCATTGACCCCTTACCTAGTTTGCATTTATTGCGAATCTCTTGCCCAGCGCAAAGTCCCAAGCAACTGGATAAAAGCGCAGGTGACTCCTGTGTATAAGAAGGCAAGAGAACGGACCTGCAGAATTACAGACAACTACCCTAACATCGGGTTGATGCACAACCCTTGAACATATTCTAATTGCGAATATATTTTCTTGAGACCGAGAATCCTGTGTCCACGAATCAGCATGATTTTAGAAAGAACTGTACGTCAGAAACTCTGCCTGTGCTTTTCTCACATGATATACTGCAAACTATGGATGAACGGCAATAGGCAGATTCCATCCTTCTAGATTTTCGCAAAGTGTCCACGAATCAGCATGATTTTAGAAAGAACTGTACGTGAGAAACTCTGCCTGTGCTTTTCTCACATGATATACTGCAAACTATGGATGAACGGCAATAGGCAGATTCCATCCTTCTAGATTTTCGCAAAGTGTCCACGAATCAGCATGATTTTAGAAAGAACTGTACGTGAGAAACTCTGCCTGTGCTTTTCTCACATGATATACTGCAAACTATGGATGAACGGCAATAGGCAGATTCCATCCTTCTAGATTTTCGGAAAGTGTTTGACGCGGTGCCCCATTGCAAGCTGTTACAGGAAGGTACGACCATAGGGAAAAGCTTCATAGACATGTGAGTGACTCTAAGATTTCTTATGTTATAGAACCTAGTATGCTGTCCTCGATGGCAAGTGTTCATCATACACAAGGGTACTTCAGGGCCCCATGGAAGTAGGATAGGGCCACTGTTATTCTCCATATACATAAATGATCTGGTGGTCGGGGTGGCAGCAATCTACAGATGATATTGTGGTGTACGGTAAGGTGTTGAAGCTGAGTAACTGTAGGAGGTAGGAGGATACAAGATGACTTAGACAAAATTTCTAGTTGTTGTAATTAATATCAGCAAGTACTAAATGTAGAAAAATGTAAACTAATTCGAATGAGTAGGAGAAACAAACCCGTAATGTTCGGATACAGCATTAGTAGTACTTGACACAGTCACGTCGTTCAAACATCTGGGCGTAACGTTGCAAATCGATATGAAATGGAACGAACATGGGAGGATTGTGGTAAGGGCGGTGAATGGTCCACTATGGTTTAATGGCAGAATTCTAGGAAAGTGTGGTCCATCTGTAAAGGAGATAGCTTTAGGACGCTAGTGCGATCTCCTCTTGAGTACTGCTAGAGTGTTTGGGATTCGTACGAGGATAAATTTAAGGACGACATCGAAGCAATTCAGAGGCGAGCTGCTAGGTTTGTTACTGGTAGTTTAGAATAACAGACAGGTGTTACGGAGATACTTCTGGAACTCAAATGGGAATCCCTGGAAAGAAGGCGACATTCTTTTTCGAGGAATCTACTGAGAAAATTTAGAGAAACGGCATTTGAAGCTGACTGAAGAACGATTTTGTTGTCTCCAACACACATTGCTCTTAAGGACCACGAAGATAAGCTAAGAAATTAGGGCTCATACGGAGGCATTTACCCTCGTTCTATTCGTGAGTGGAACAGGAAAGGAAAGGACTAGTGGGTACCCTCCGTCATGTGCCGTAAGGTGGATTGCGGCGTATCGATGTGGATGTAGATGTGTAATGTGAAGCAACAGCGCTCTCTAAACATGGAGAAGCAGAGAAATGAACACAAGTGTAGCTATTTCCATATGTTATTTTGGACACAGTACTTGCCAATTCTATTGATTAGAGTCATCCAATCGTAAAAAAAAAATATGTCGTTAATGTTTGCTGTCGTGAATTTTTGCACCCGGCCTTGACGGCACCGACTGAAGCGCCAGTGCGTTAATCATGCGAGACGGTGCGTGGCTTTTATTGTGATGCTGGTGGCAGCGCCTCTCGCCAAGGCTCTGCACGAGAAGGCCGGGATCCGATTTTGGAAGGGGGGCGCCGGACGGTCACCGGCTTGCAGCCCGGAGTCCGCAGGAAGCGAGGCAGCTGGAAGGCGTCTGTGCTGGACAACGCCGAATGTTGCGCGAGGCCGTTCGCAGATGACGCTTTTATGTGTATGAAACTCATAGCACCAGAAAAATGTAGCGAAAGGCACAATAACTTTCAGAGGGTATAAACCCGGCGATGAGTCTGTAGTAATTAGATGTACACAACTGGCCGTTAAAATTGCTACACCGCGAAGATGACGTGCTACAGACGCGAAATTTAACCGACAGGAAGAAGACGCTGTGATATACAAATGATTAGCTTTCCAGAGCATTCACACAAGGTTGACGCCGGTGGCGATACCTACAACGTGCTGACATTAGGAAAGTTTCCAACCAATTTCTCATACACAAACAGCAGTTCACCGGAGCTGCCTGGTGAAACGTTGTTGTGATGCCTCGTGTAAGGAGGAGAAATGCGTACCATCACGTTTCCGACTTTGATAAAGGTCGGATTGTAGCCTATCGCGTTTGCGGTTTATCGTATCGCGACATTGCTGCTCGCGTTGGTCGAGATCCAATGACTGTTAGCAGAATAGGGAATCGGTGGGTTCAGGAGGGTAATACGGAACGTCGTGCTGGATCCCAACGGCCTCGTGTCACTAGCAGTCGAGATGACAGGCATCTTATCCGCATGGCTGTAACGAATCGCGCAGCCACGTCTCGATCCCTGAGTCAACAGCTGGGGACGTTTGCAAGACAACAACCATCTGCACGAACAGTTCGACGACGTTTGCAGCAGCATGGACTATCAGCTCGGAGACCGTGGCTGCGGTTACCCTTGACGCTGCATCACAGACAGAAGCGCCTGCGATGGTGTACTCAACGACGAACCTGGGTGCACGAATGGCAAAACTTCAATTTTTCAAATGAATCCAGGTTCTGTTTACAGCATCATGATGGTCGCATTCGTGTTTGGCGACATCGCGGTGAACGCACATTGGAAGCGTGTATTCGTCATCGCCGTACTGGCGTATCACCGGGCGTGATGGTATGGGGGTACACGTCTCGGTCACCTCTTGTTCGCATTGACGGCACTTTGAACAGTGGTCGTTACATTGCAGATGTGCTACGACCCGTGGCTCTACCCTTCATTCGTTCCCTGTGAAACCTTACATTTCAGCAGGATAATGCACGACCACATGTTGTAGGTCCTGTACGGGCCTTTCTGGATACAGAAAATGTTAGACTGCTGCCCTGGCCAGCACATTCTCCAGATCTCTCACCAATTGAAAACATCTAGTCAATGGTGGAAAAGTAACTGGCTCTTCACAATACGCCAGTCACTCCTCTTGATGAACTGTGGTATCGTGTTGAAGCTGCATGGGCAGCTGTACCTCTACACGGCATCCAAGCTGTTTGACTCAATGCCCAGGCGTATCAAAGCCATTGTTCTGCGTACTGATTTCTCAGGATCTATGCACCCAACTTGCGTGAAAATGTAATCACATGTCAGTTCTAGTATAATATATTTGTCCAATGAAGACCCGTTTATCATCTGCATTTCTTCTTGGTGTGGCAATTTTAATGGCCAGTAGTGTAATTTACATGGAAGTGCCAAAGAAACGTACAGGCATGCGTATTGAAATACAGAAATATGTAAACAGGCAGAATACGGCGCTGCCGTCGGCAACGCCTATATAAGACAACAAGTACCTGGCGCAGTTGTTAGATCGGTTACTCCTGCTACAATGGCAGGTTACCAAGATTTAAGTAAGTTTGAACGAGGTGCTATAGTGGACACACGAGCGATGGACACAGCATCTCAAAGGTAGCGATGAAGCGGGATTTTCCCGTACGACCATTTCACGAGTGTACCGTGAATATCAGAAATCTGGTGAAACATCGAAACTCCTACATCGCTGGGGACGGAAAAAGATCATGCAAGAACGGGACCAAAAATGACTGAAGAGAATCGTTCAACGGGACAGAAGTGGAGTCCTTCCGGAAATCGTTGCAGATTTCAATGCTAGGCCATCAACAATGTTCAGCGTGCGAATCATTCAACGAAACATCATCGATATGGCTTTCGGAGCCGACAGGCCACTCATGTACCCTTCGTGATTGCACGACACAAAGCTTTGCGCCTCGCCTGGGCCCGTTAACACCGACGTTGGACTGTTGATGACTGGAAACATGTTGCCTGGTCGGACGAGTCTCGTTTCAGATTGTTCAAACTGGCTCCAGGAACACTCTCCAAACTCCCAGACATGGACATTATTTAGGCTATCTGGGATGCCTTGCAACGTGCTGTTCCCAAGGGATCTCCTCCCCCCGTACTCTTACAGATTTATGGACAGCCCTGCAGGATTCATGGTGTAAATGCCCTCCAGCATTACTTCAGATATTAGTCGAGTCCAAACCACATCGTGTTGCGGCACTTCTGCGTGCTTGCAGGGGCCCTACACGATATTAGGCAGGTGTACCAGTTTCTTTGGCTCTTCAGTACATTACACAAAAATTGGTGGAAACACTATTACGCTACTAGTGTTAAATGAATCAAAACAGTGTCACTCTGTGTGAACGAACCTGTCGCGAAACCTGCATATTTTCTCTGAGCTTTTCTCTCTTTTCTATTAATTACACCTAGTAAAAAAGAAGAAATGAAGGAAGATTAGAGTTGAATGTCTCGTCGACAGCGGTGTGTCCATTACAGACGGAGCACAAGCTCGGATTACTTAAAGATGGGGAAAGAAATCGACCGGGCCTTTTCAAGCGAGCCATCCCAGCATTTGCCTTAAACAATTTACGGAGATCATGGAATACCTAAATCTGGATCGGAGGACTGGGATTTGAACCGTCCCCCCCCCCCCCCCCCCCCCCGAATGCGAGTCCAGTGTAACCCCGAATGCGAGTCCAGCATGCTAATCGCTGCGCCACCTTGCTTGGTTTTTACCTAATAAGTGCCGCAAGCTAACAATATCAAAGAATCGAACAAATTTGTTGTAAGCCAATTGTTTTGTGGAAGAAGTGCATTTGCTTAGGATTCTCCCAATGAATCTTATCCTGACATCTGCGTTTTCTACAACCACTGTTATGTGGTCGTTCCATTTTAGGTCGCTCCGAACTGATGCCCCTCGATATTTAACGGTTGTTACAGTCTTGTATAATGGAGGAGATGTTGAATTTACTGAAAAAAGGAGAAAAATGCAGCAAATGAAGCAAGCGAAGGGGAACGCAGACGTCTGAAAATAAGATTGGCAGAACTGTGAAACGGCTAGTCAGGAATTCTAGATGACAAATGCAAGACTGTACAATCGTGTGTAACTAGGGGTAAGATAGATATCGCTATACGGAGATTAGACACATTTGGAGAAAAGAGATGTGAATGAAATAGTCTAAAGACTTAAACCTTCTCGATGCAACTACTCTCTTCTGTCATTTGCTGTCCGTTTCAGTCCGGAAACTGCTTTGATGCAGCGTTCCATTCACTGAAATCTACTTCCATTTCAATCTGCTTACTGAATTTATCTCTTGATATCCTTCTACAGTTTTTAAGCCCCAACACTTCACTTCAATACCGTATTGACAATTCCTTGATGCCTCAGAAATTATCCAGTCAGCCGATCCCTTCATTTAATCAAGTTCTACCACACGTTACTTTTCTTCCCAATTCGATTCAGTACCTCATGAGTTATCCATTTAATCTTCAGTGTTCTTCTGTAGCACATTTTCAAACATCCTATTCTCTTCTTGTCTGTTTATCGCCAAACTTTACCTTCCGTGCAAGGCCACAGGCCTGACAAATAACCTCATAAAAGACTTTCTAACACATTTATGTTAGATGTTTGTAAATTACTTTTTCTGAAATACTTTTCTCGCTGTCACCCGTCGGCATTTTGTATCCTCTCCACTTCGGCCGTCGTCACTTATTTTTCTGCCCAAATAACGAAATTCATCTACTACTTTTAGAGTCTCATTTCCTAATGGAATTTCTTCATCAGCACCTGATTTTCATTTTATTCCATTAGTGTTGTTTTACTTTTGTTGATGGTCACCTTATAAGCCCTTTTCAAGACACTACCTATTCCGTTCAAATACTCTTCGTAATCCTTTGCCGTCTGCGACAGACAGAATTCGAAAGTAAAGTTCTATGTACTGACTTGGCAGAAAATCCTAAGAAATATTGGTCTTATGTCAAAGCGGTAGGTGGATCAAAACAAAATGTCCAGACACTCTGTGACCAACATGGTACTGAAACAGAGGATGACAGACTAAAGGCCGAAATACTAAATGTCTTTTTCCAAAGCTGTTTCACAGAGGAAGACTGCACTGTAGTTCCTTCTCTAGATTGTCGCACAGATGACAAAATGGTAGATATTTAAATAGACGACAGAGGGATAGAGAAACAATTAAAATCGCTCAAAAGAGGAAAGGCCGCTGGACCTGATGGGATACCAGTTCGATTTTACACAGAGTACGCGAAGGAACTTGCCCCCCTTCTTGCAGCGGTGTACCGTAGGTCTCTAGAAGAGCGTAGCGTTCCAAAGGATTGGAAAAGGGCACAGGTCATCGCCGTTTTCAAGAAGGGACTTCGAACAGATGCGCAGAACTATAGACCTATATCTCTTACGTCGATCAGTTGTAGAATTTTGGAACACGTATTATATTTGAGTAGAATGACTTTTCTGGAGACTAGAAATCTACTCTGTAGGAATCAGCATTGGTTTCGAAAAAGACGGTCGTGTGAAACCCAGCTCGCGCTATTCGTCCACGAGACTCAGAGGGCCATAGACACGGGTTCCCAGGTAGATGCCGTGTTTCTTGACTTCCGCAAGGCGTTCGATACAGTGTCGCACAGTCGTTTAATGAACAAAGTAAGAGCACATAGAATATCAGATCAATTGTGTGATTGGATTGAAGAGTTCCTAGATAACAGAACGCAGCATGTCATTCTCAATGGAGAGAAGTCTTCCGAAGTAAGAGTGATTTCTGGTGTGCCGCAGGGGAGTGTCGAAGGACCGTTGCTATTCACAATATACATAAATGACCTTGTGGATAACATCGGAAGTTCACTGAGGCTTTTTGCGGATGATGCTGTGGTATATCGAGAGGTGTAACAATGGAAAATTGTACTGAAATGCAGGAGGATCTGCAGCGAATTGACGCATGGTGCAGGGAATGGCATTTGAATCTCAATATAGACAAGTGTAACGTGCTGCGAATACATAGATAGATAGATCCCTTATCATTTAGCTACAATATAGCAGGTCAGCAACTGGAAGCAGTTAATTCCATAAATTATCTGGGAGTACGCATTAGGAGTGATTTAAAATGGAATGATCATATCAAGTTGATCGATGGTAAAGCAGATGCCAGAGTGAGATTCGTTGGAAGAATCCCAAGGAAATGCAATCCGAAAACAAAGGAAGTAGGATACAGTACGCTTGTTCGCCCACTGCTTGAATACTGCTCAGCAGTGTGGGATCCGTACAAGATAGGGTTAATAGAAGAGATAGAGAAGATCCAACGGAGAGCAGCGCGCTTCGTTACAGGATCATTTAGTAATCGCGAAAGCGTTACGGAGATGATAGATAAACTCCAGTGGAAGACTCTGCAGGAGAGACGCTCAGTAGCTCGGTACGGGCTTTTGTTGAAGTTTCGAGAACATACCTTCACCGAAGAGTCAAGCAGTATATTGCTCCCTCCTACGTATATCTCACGAAGAGACCACGAGGATAAAAGAGATTAGAGCCCACACAGAAGCATACCGACAATCCTCCTTTCCACGAACAATACGAGACTGGAATAGAAAGGAGAACCGGTAGAGGTACTCAGGGTACCCTCCGCCACACACCGTCAGGTGGCTTGCGGAATATAGATGTAGATGTAGAATTACAATATGATCGGTAAACTTAAAAGATTTTATTTCATTTCCCTGAACTTTAATTTCCTTTCCAAATTTCTCTTTCATTTGCGCCTGTTAATTGCGCAGATTGAATTGTATCGGACATATGCTGCAACCCTGTCCCGCTCCCTTCTCGACCACTACTTCCCTTATAGGTCCCCGACTCTTATAACTGCCATCTGGTTTCTGTACAAATTATAAATAGCTTTTCGCTCTCTGTCTTTTACCCTCAGAATTTCAAGGAGTGTGTTCCAGTTATCACTGTCAGAAGCAGTTATTCCAGCAGTTATTCCAGCGTCATGGGTCGGCGCAACTTGCGCAACGGAGTCCACCCACGGTTCTGGAGTCTGAAGATGGTTCTTAAATAGAATCGAAACCAGCCACTCCAAAAAAAATAAAACGTTGCGATCAAGACTGTTTTAATCTTCAAATTTTAATTTAGTAGATCGGTGGTAATGTCTTCAAAAATTCTATGTTCTTTTGGCAGTTTGCTTTCGCCTCGTTAGTTGAAAGTAGCAAATTTGTAGCGTACTTTTGTATAATAACACTGCACCTATCTATACAAGTGTACTCAATAGTTTGCTACATTCAGCTAACGAAGCAAAAGCAGACTGCCAAAAGAACATTGTTACAAACTCCGAAACGTCCTTTTACATGTCAGAAAAATGTTTTCCCATACAATAATTTCACGCAAAATTGTTAAAAAAATCGCAATGAGCAGGTTTCGAACTAGAGGCTCATAGTAGGACAATCGAAGGCTGTATCATATCGTCAGCCAGATGTCTTTACTTTCTCTCCCCACGATCACGGTTTCCGTATACTCTGCAGTTCTGGTTCAAAAATGGCTCTGAGCACTATGGTACTTAACTTCTGAGGTCATCAGTCCCCTAGGACTTAGAACTACTTAAACCTAAGTAACCTAAGGACATCGCACACATCCATGCCAGAGGCAGGATTCGAACCTGCGACCGCAGCAGTCGCGTGGGTCCAGACTGCAGCGCCTAGAACCGCTCGGCCACATCAGCCGGCCCGCAGTTCTGGTGTTAAGTTTAATTACCGTTTACGCATCTTCTATTGGACAACAGCACACTGCACGAACTAAATCGGAGTTTTGGTTGATACGCTATTGACACACAACGTTTGGTAACGATCTGAATGACTGACGTTTGGAGGTTTGGGTGTCAGGCTTCACAAACAGGTAACATACCGTTTAATGAGTTCGTTATAAAGAGTAGCCTCATGTAAGCTAGGCTCTACGTCACAGCTGCAGAAAGAAATGTCAGTATTAGTATTGGTCACTCGATTAGTGATCCGGTTCCGTGAGGGAACGGATTTTTTTGTAGGAAGACGGGTTTACTGGCCTTGTTGTGTAGTGGTTACGTGAGCAGCCGGTTGTCGGCTGTTATTTCTCGGACCTACTCGAGGCCGTCGCCCAGCAAAAAGCTTCCGGCCAGCGACTTGTAGGTGATGGCTACGATACGTCCTCATTCTAGTCAGCTACTGTTGCTGGGGGGACAGCTGGTGTCGGGGCAATGCACAACGGCAAGAGACAGTATATTACACTACACTCCAGCCAATGGCTGCATTCTGTTGCCTGTGTCTGTAGCGTGCATTTCGTAGAAGCTGAACAGTGACCCAATGTAGCGTTTACCCGGGGCCCATGGGAAATACGGGCCCCCAACGAACGTGTGACGTCACACTAGTCGCCTTGACGGCCATACCTTGCGAACGCTCTGCTCCGTGCAGGGTCCACGCGAAATCAAAATGCCAATGAAAAGGTACTCACCAAAGCTCTTAATATTGCCGCGTGCTATCGATAGCTTGCACGCATTCGCACACGCAGTTAAGAATTATTAAACTCGTCTGAAACACTTACTGGTAGGGATGGCAGTTATTGCTGAAACAACCGGTTTTCGATTAAATCGGCTTTTTCAGCGTAACCTGACAGTTATTACCGCTGAAAATAACTGGCTTCTCAAATAACCGATTTTCTGTCTTTTATTTATATTATTTCCAGTGATACACTTAGAAATCAAACAAAGATTGAAAAATTTTGACTCCCTGAGCTTCAAGATACATAAAATCAAAATACTAAATTGAGTAGACAAATAAAAGGAAACTTAGTCCGTCCATTGTTCGGTGATTTTCACAAAAACCGATTAAGTAGTTGAATACTACTGAAAAATAACCAGAATTCTCCTATTGATTGTAATTTTTTCAAACTCTCCTCAAAAACCGACTTGTAATCAATGACCATACCACCATTTGGGCATTAGGTAAAGAAAATGGTAAAGGTTGAAAACTTGGGCTGAAGTACTCTTTTGTTCTTGTTAATTTGTCCGTTTTCAACGGCTACAAGCAGATAAAGGCATATTACACAGACAAAAGCAATAAATCGGCTACTTTCAATTTTTATTGTAAACCATGAATGAATTGTTAAGTTATATGTTTCCTCCTTATATGATGTCTCAAGTTGGTTGGGTCTCATCTCGTTCTTTTTTTTTTTTTTTTTTTTTTTTTTTTTTTTTTTTTTTTTTTTTTTTATAGAAATGAGCATTGTACTTCATTGGTACGCATATCATAAAATACTTCCATACTTGGGATGGTACCCTACTGTAATACGACTAATGTCAAACGTCGTCAGCATGAAATATACTAATATAGACTAGACAGGCAAGTTTCACACACTGTACGTACACATACTGTCCAACGATCCATGCCAAATATGACAGTTTCGCTATTCTCTCAGCAATGCTATACCAATTATTGTGACATGTGTTTGTTGTTCGTTTCTGTCGGCTTTTCAATTTTCTATAATAACGCAATATAATATGGGAATAAAAATTACCCATTCTTTTAAAAAAAGGTTTAGTTTAAAACAAAGTTTTAGCTCTGCTGCTATGGCTAACTGAAATATCTGTTTTTTTCCCCCCCTTCATTAGTAAAAAATAAAAAACCCCTGTTATAACCGATACCAAAGAAATGCCGAAAAATACCGATTACAGAGAACTAAAATACCGGCATCGGTTTTAACCAGTCGGTTTTTCCCATTCCAACCTACTCATTTCCCAGAAGAGACGGCTGCTCGCACGCACACGGCGGCTTGCGTACACACCGCGGACTGTTTCTCATGGACCTCGGCGCTTACCCTAGCGGTGCTAGCGTACGTAAACTGCATAGATCACACTGGCGACCTGCAAAATATTCTGCCTCTCTCTCTCTCTCTCTCTCTCTCTCTCTCTCTGTGCAGGACGCATCACGCACGCGTCTTCTCACTCGCGCGCCATTTGCAACGATCGTTGAAAAAATTGTTTCAAAACATATTAACTACCCTAGTTACCTCCAGAGGATATGAATCCAACATATTGTCCGTGCTACACAGCAGAAGGTGATTTAAATCGTCATTATTCTTGTGTGAAGGTGTTTCGAGCAGGAAGTCAATTTGCGCAACAGGGTAAGAAAATTGTAAAACCATTTTTGAATGTTGTTCATGGTGAATCAAATCTGCTGCTGTTGCAATTTCACAGTTCTTTATTTGGGTAAAGTCACATACACTACCCGGGTTTCAGGATACTAATCCCATATTAATAGGGATTAGTGTCCTGGATCTCAAGTAATATACACGTCTTTATCCAATTAAAAGGCATTTGAAATTATAACTGCAGAGGATTTTATTCAATCAAAATCTGGGTGCACGAATGGCAAAATTTTTTCGGATGAATCCAGGTTCTGTTTACAGCATCATGATGGTTGCATCCGTGTTTGGCGACATCGCGGTGAACGCACATTGGAAGCGTGTATTCGTCATCGCCATACTGGCGTATCACCCGGCGTGATGGTATGGGGTGCCATTGGTTACACGTCTCGGTCACCTCTTGTTCGCATTGACGGCACTTTGAACAGTGGACGTTACATTTCAGATGTGTTACGACCCGTGGCTCTACCCTTCATGCGATCCCTGTGAAACTCTAGCGGTGTAACACGTAGAAACTTCTAGTGATGTGATGGGCTATCGCTCGCTGACGAGTATGATTGTATTCTTCGAAACTCAGTTTCTACCGCATCTTAAGTGACTGTAGAGGCCAATCCTGGAGTTGCAGATTTTTCCAGATTGTTGTCACGCGTTTGTTCGGGTGGGATCTGGCTGCGTAGTTTATCTTCAGGAGTTGCTGTTGTTTCCTAGTATTACGCTTTTCAAGTTTGTTTTCCTACTCCGTTGCTCGAAGCGCTAAATACCTTCCCAAACATTTGACATCTTTCCTTGTTGTCCTTTAGTAAATCTTTGTATCGTTTCTGTGGTCTTCATATTTGTCTTTGACCATCCTTTAGCTGGGAATGCATAATTTGTTTTCGTAGACGGGATTCGAGCATACGAACAATGTGGGCGGTCCAGCGGAGTTGATGTTTGACGATCGTGGCTTCACTGCTCGTGGAGTTTGCCTCTTCCGGACCACTGATGCTAGTGCATTGCCATTTCACCTTTGGATCCTTCCCAGGCAGCACTGATAATACTTTTCCAGACATCTTATGTGCCTTCTGTAAGTAGGTTATGCTTCACATCAACGAACTGGTCTCTCGGTGGGAGAAATGTGTTCCTCGCCATAGTGACTGTGTTGAGAAACGAACATGTAGACATGAAGAATAAAGATGCAGGATGTTAATAATGCTTGTTTTATTTAAAGAGCTTTAAGAGTTTTCAAAATGCAGTAAGTGAAGCAGGCAAAAAGGAATACAAACGTCTCAAAAATGAGATCGACAGGAAGTGCAAAATGGCTAAGCAGGGATGGCTAGAGGACAAATGTAAGGATGTAGAGGCTTATCTCACTAGGGGTAAGATAGATACTGCCTACAGGAAAATTAAAGAAAAATTAAAGGGACCTTTGGAGAAAAGAGAACCACTTGCATGAATATCAAGAGCTTTGATGGAAACCCAGCGCTAAGCAAAGAAGGGAAAGCAGAAAGGTGGAAGGAGTGTGTAGAGAGTCTATACAGGAGCGATATTCTTGAGGACAATGTTATGGAAATGGAAGAGTAGGTAGATGAAAATGAAATGGGAGATATGAAACTGCGTGAAGCGTTTGAGAGAGCACTGAAAGACCTAAGTCGAAACAAGGCCCCGGAAGTAGACAACATTCCATTAGAACTACTACTGACAGCCTTGGGAGAGCCAGTCCTGACAAAACTCTACCATCTGCTCAGCAAGATGTATGAGACAGGCGAAATTCCCTCAGACTTCAAGAAGAATATAATAATTCCAATCCCAAAGAAAGCAGGTGTTGACAGATGTGAAAATTACCGAACTATCAGTTTAATAAGCCACGACTGCAAAATAATAACACAAATTCCTTACAGACGAATGGAAAAACTGGTAGAAGCCGACCTCGGGGAAGATCAGTTTGGATTCCGTAGAAATGTTGGAACACATGAGGCAATACTGACCCTACGACTTACCTTAGAAGAAAGATTAAGGAAAGGCAAACCTACGTTCGTAGCATTTGTAGATTTAGAGAAAGCTTTCGACAATGTTGACTAGAATACTCTCTTTCAAATTAAGAAGGTGGCACGGGTAAAATACAGGGAGCGAAAGGCTATTTACAATTTGTACAGAAATCAGATGGTAGTTATAGGAGTCGAGGGACATGAAAGGGAAGCAGTGGTTGGGAAGGGAGTGAGACAGGGTTGTAGCCTCTCCCCGATGTTATTTAATCTGTATATTGAGCAAGCAGTGAAGGAAAGAAAAGAAAAATTCGGAGTAGGTGTTAAAATCCATGGAGAAGAAATAAAAACTTTGAGGTTCGCCGATGACATTGCAATTCTGTCAGAGACAGCAAAGGACTTGGAAGAGCAGTTGAACGGAATGGACAGTGTCTTGAAAGGAGGGTATAAGATAAACATCAACAAAAGCAAAACAAGGGTAATGGAATGCGGTCGAATTAAGTCGGGTGATGCTGAGGGAATTAGATTAGGAAAGGAGACACTTAAAGTAGTAAAGGAGTTTTGCTCTTTGAGGGACAAAATAACTGATGATGGTCGAAGTAGAGAGGATATAAAACGTAGACCGGCAATGGCAAGGAAAGCGTTTCTGAAGAAGAGAAATTTGTTATCATCGAGTATAGATTTAAGTGTCAGGAAGTCGTTTCTGAAAGTATTTGTGTGGAGTGTAGGCATGTATGGAAGTGAAACGTGGACGATAAATAGTTTAGAGAAGAAGGGAATAGAAGCTTTCGAAATGTGGTGTTACAGAAGAATGCTGAAGATTAGATGGGTAGATCACATAGCTAATGAGGAGGTATTGAATAGAATTGGGGAGAAGAGGAGTTTGTGGCGCAACTTGACTAGAAGAAGGGATCTGTTGGTAGGACATGTTTTGAGGCATCAAGGGATCACAAATTTAGCGTTGGAGGGCAGCGTGGAGGGTAAAAATCGTGGAGGGAGACCAAGAGATGAATACACTAAGCAGATTCAGAAGGATGTAGGTTGCAGTAGGTACTGGGAGATGAAGAAGCTTGCACAGGATAGAGTAGCATGGAGAGCTGCATCGGACCAGTCTCAGGACTGAAGACCACAACATCAACACAGGGTGTGGGGCTTAAATCCGAAAAAAATTCGGTTTTAATTTCCCGCCTTATCGTAGTTCCGTCGGAGGTCGCAATTGGAGTTCTTGAAAGCCATAGGCGTCTAGTAAACAGTGAGAACCACAAAATGGCCGAGATGTTACGGACATGTGCGGAGTACAACCGAGCCGCGATTAGCGAAAGTCTTCGCTCTCGACGTTCGCCCACTGCAATAGTTCGGTTCTTCGGGTACCCGAGATCAACCGTTTGCGATATTGTGGCCAAGTATAATGCTTCGGAGAAATCGGAGAAAAGTTCCGCTAATCCGGCGAGGAAACCTCATTCGAGGGAACGCGTGTCACGAACTGCGGCAGTCATCGAAAAGGCTCAGGCGCAGATTTCGGAGGACCCGGGGCAGTCGCAGAGGAAACTGGCGTCAGTGTTGAATGTCAGCGAGCGATACAGAGGAGAGCCTCATACGAGCTATTTAGTCCAAAACTGGCTCTCCGAAGACGTTGACATGTTCTGGTCAAAGGAGTTCTGGCCCACGAATAGCCCGGATTTGAAGAGCCAGTGAAACTGGTACAACTGCCTAATATCGCGTAGGGCGCCCGCGAAGTGCCGCATCACAACGTGACATGCCCGACTAATGTCTGAAGTAGTGCTGGAAGGAATTAACGCCATGAATCCTGCAGGGCTGCCCACAAATCCTTAAGAGTGACCAGCGGAAGCGTTTAAACTCAGAAGCCACTCTGTAGCAATTCTGGACGTGTGGGGTGTCCTACTGTCCATCTGCTCGATACAATTTGAAACGAGACTCGTCCGACCAGGCAACATGTTTCCAGTCATCAACAGTACAATGTCGGTTTTGACGGGCTCAGACGAGGCGTAAAGCTTTGTGTCTCTCATTGTACACGAGTAGACCTTCGTCTCCGAAAGCCCATATCGATGATGTTTCGTTGACGCTTGTTGATGGCCCAGCATTGAAATCTGCAACGGTTTGCGGAAGGGTTGCACTTCTGTCACCTTGAACGATTCTCTTCAGTCGTCGTTGGTCCCCTTCTTACAGGATCTTTTTCGGCCGCGGCGATGTCGGAAATTTGATGTTTTACCAGATTCCTAATATTCACGGTACACTCGTGAAGTGGTCGGACGGTAAAATCCCCAATTCATCGCTACCTGGGAGATGTGTCCCATCGCTCGTGCGCCGGTTATAACACCACGTTAAAACACTCTTAAATGTTGATAATCTGCCATTGAAGCAGCAGTAACCTATCTAACAACTGCGCCAGACACTTGTTGTCTTATATAGGCTTTGCTGACCGCAGCGCCGTATTCTGTCTGTTTACGTATCTCTGTATTTGAATACACAGGTCATATACCAGTTTCTTTTCGCTTCAGTGTATGTTTGGATCGTAGTCGAAAGAGTTACCAAGTAGACGAGGCACCCTAATGTCGCAACTTCACGCACCGCTATCGAAGCAGCGTTCGCGAATTTGGATAGCGCTGCTTTAAAGAGTGCGTGCGATCGCTTCAGGACGAGACTGGAAGCGGTCACTGCGGATGAAGGGGATTGCATTGAGCAATGTTACTCCTGAAAGATACCACTACTTATATGTATTTGTGTCGTTATAATAAATTTGCTTTTTAAAAAAAGTTTCATTTGTCTGGATTCAAGCGCCGCACGCTGCATAACATCCCTCAACCCAAAATCAGCTCTTGTGGGTTAGCACACCGACCCCTTGAATTTTGAGTTGATAACCCTACATGTGAGTTGTGTTCATTAAATGGGACGGTACCACGTCTCATGATGTATCACTGCAGTGGCACGTGTGACTAGAGAAGAGTCACAGTTCCTAGCAGGTGACTAAATAAAATGGCCAGCGTCGTAAAAGGAAACAGCTCTGCATAATGCGGGCGTGTAGCGCTTGACAAACTCGGCTGTGGCTTTCTGAGGTCGCCGGCGAGACAATAGCCGTGTACGAGGGCGCGGTCGCAGACGGCAGCCGCTGCTGTTTGGTTCCCGAGAGCGCCACGTCACCGTTAAACGCACGTCTGCGGACCAGCGCAGCATGCGTAATGCCGGCGAGCTATATAGCCGACCACTGTCTGGCGCGGACGCATCGGAGGCACCAGCATAAGGTACTGCTGGATGCATCTGACAGTCCACCTTGAAATGGTACTTGAATTACGTAACCATTATGGTACCTCACCTGAACCTCTCGATACCAGTAATATTCTACTGTATTTCTGTTAACTACTTAACATATTTCTGAGACAACATTCAGATTTGATTTCATTTTTGATACATCGATATGTTTATATTGTAATGATATAGCTTATGTGTATTCTTTCTTTTGTCACTATGATCTTTGACGTACTTGTAACTCAGGTTTTTGGGCGCGTAAGCGATTATTAGTTAGTTGTTAACTAGTTAGAGAGTCGGACCTCGAAAAGGTCAAGTCTTGGACGTCATGTTGGAAAGACGCATATTATAGTTGGCTTATAAAATGTGAGGAAGATGTTTTCAGTGTAATCTTCAAGAATGACAAAACTTTTGAATATAGCAGAATAAAACCTAGGCCTCTCTGCATCCGAGCTTGGAGTCATAACCACCTAGATTTTCAACGATTGAGCCATGATTTTACGACGAGACCTACGTGGGAAACACAAAAAGATGAGTGCCTAGTTTTTTCATTATTACATGAAATGACTATTAACTGTGCTCTAATGACACCTGCCACATAATATGACTGTTGTTGGCCGATAATGCAGCATTTAGCAGCGTGAGCAACACCACAATCATTATTAAAATTTTGACCTTTGTTGTGGTAGGGTTGTTAGAACCTCATACCACCTGCTGGCTCGGGGCCACTGGGAGCAGGGGCAAGGTCCTCGGTGACTCAGGACCCTACCAATACCCACTTACCGGCTTTTTAGTGTTCCGTATCTCAGTTGGTAAGAACGGAACCCCTCTAGGATCACTTTGTTCGTTAGACTGTCTGTCTGTCATTCCGTCCGCCCGCTGTCCTCATTTTCCCAGGAACGTGTGGGAGATATACAGTTGAAATTAGTGTCGCATATTAAGGTACACTGTTGTTTGGCGGCGTGGAAAACTTTAAGCTTCCCATTAATATGACCACCATCTATGATCGACGCCAACGTGCAATAACCACTCAGCGACAGCAGGTGAGAGCACTAGCAGCGGGGATATACAGGGTAGTCCGCTCCCCGGTAGCTGAGTGATGCCGGCACGGTAGCTCAGCGTGTTCGGTCAGAGGGCCAGCTTCCCTCTGTAATAAAAAATACTGAGTTAATGGATCAACAACGAACTGAAACGGGTGTCTTTCGACGTCCGCCTAGAGCAGATACAACGAACGAAAAAGAACAAAATGAGATTTAAAAAAAAAAAAAAAAAAAAAAAGTGGCCAGCGCGACAGACTGTCAGTCCTAAGGGCCCGGGTTCGATTCCCGGCTGGGTCGGAGATTTTCTCCGCTCACGGGCTGGGTGTTGTGTTGTCCTAATCATCATCATGATTTTAACTCCATCGACGCGCAAGTCGCCGAAGTGGCGTCAAATCGAAAGACTTGCACCAGGCGAGCGGTCTACCCGACGGGAGGCCCTCGTCACACGCCATTATAATATTATATACAGGGTGTAAATTTTAAGTTGACAAACCAGAATAACTCGAAAAATAAGCTTCACACGAAAAAATGTGTAGAATCCCAAGATGATTATTTTCGACGGGGACATCTGGGGGTGGGGCGGGAGGCAACTTTAAAATTTCAAATGGGTATCCACATTTTTTATTGCAGATTCAGATTCGACATCAAAAACTACATAAATTGTGTCTTAAACATTTGTATTGATTCTTGGTGGTTGGCGCTGTAATTCAAGAAAATCCATGTTCTCATTTTTGCTTGGAAAATGTTTATACGGATAAATAAAAATACTTATTTACTTCGTAAATTTTGATTCGCTAAAACTAAAACTCTTCCTCTCTCCACATATGGTGGGGTTGAGAGAGAGTAATTGGAGTTTTACAAATGTTGACCACGAAACAAACAAAACTTATCCGAATCTGCGAAAAAAATTAATATTTTGTCAACATTTGTAAAACTCTAATTCCTCTCTCTCAAACCCCACCCTGTGTGTGTTGTTAACTGTTGAGGGCTACTGCAAATTTCTTTAATACTTGGAATAATCGCGCCCAGGGCCGTCACAATCCACATGCGATTTTTGTTACATCTCACCAACAAAAGTTTACACGGAAATTGGGCCTACAGTGGTTTTTTTTTACCGTATATTGGACCTTTACTTCTGCCAACACCCTTAATAGAAGCTGTTTCTCCAAACCACACTCATGGAAGTGCTGGACAGAGTACCGCCGGCTTTCTGCGGAAACCTCTGGCTTGTATCTTGATGGAGTCTACCGACATTTGAGTGCTGATGTTCAAGCAAAGTCGAATCGCCTTAAGAGAATACTGGACAGGCCGAGTAGTACCTGATTGAAGGCTCGTTATTTCTTTCGGGGCACATTAAGAATGTTGTGTATATTAACTCCAAATTCAACGAAAGCTCATGTCAGTTATGCATTTGAATACAAGAGGTAGAATCCTGCTATGCTCAACAGACTTGTAAATTCATTGGTGCAAAAGACCTGGTTACACGGTATCATTGAATATGGGAAAGAGACGACGTATAATATATTTGCACATAATACACCGGACTTTCACACGTCCCACAGAAAACGGCCTTTGGCTGCACTTATAGTGAGAAAGGCGCGAATACATAGAAGAGGCCAATAGGATAATTACGTTATTTTAGAGCGTGAAACATATTTCAGACGTATTGCTTTCAGCAGTCCGAGGATGACTGCAAGACTACGTAGGAACTTCAGAGTTAAATGACAGATTTCAGTCATATCAGTTTCACTCATTTTTTAATGTGTCGCAATTAAAATTTCAGATTCGTGAAAACTATATTCTTTTTCCAGCAATCCCGACGAGCCTGTTCTTTATTTCCGTTGTTTAAAGATTGAACTTATTATCAGATTCCAACTAACACAAATAATTAAGATACATAAAAAATAATTGAATTTACCACCTTAGTAATTAACTTACGAATCCGACCATTTGCAGCCAATTCGTTTGTATTTTCAGCATTTTTTTTACTAAATGGACAGGAGCTCCATCGCCGGCATGACTTATTACCTGCACTCTAGATGTATTTTTCAAATAACGGCTATAAATTAATGAACCACTTAGTGCATGGAAGTGTTATAGATGAACGTTCTTATTTAAAAATGATACGAAAAGGGAGTGACTTGAGCAAAACCGGTAACAGCTATGACGCTAGCAGTTGGTAGCTTGGTCGATTTGCAGGAAATCACTTGACTTTACAGCCTTAAGTTCGAGGCTCGATCCTAGATGGACAATTTTTTTTAAATCTCTGCGAATACTTCGCGTGTGGAACATGCCAAACAACATCGAGATTCAAGCTACAAGCTAAAGTGTATTAGGTCTCTATAATTGGTTGAGTGAGCAGGTTTCAGTTTCGCAAGAACATGAGATCACACCAGCTCTCTAGTATAGCATTCAATTGTTCAAGTCAGTCTTCATTTTGCTGAGTGCTTTAGGTTGACAATTCCTGTTGGATTTGATAGCTTACCCGGAATTGGATAATTAATTTCAGGACAGTTTTCTTCAACGAGACATTATGCACAACTCGAAAACACACCACTGGAAACGAATATGAGTGTATTAACTATCGTAGAAGAACACAGATTTAAATGATGAAATGCTGCATGTACTGCACAGATTTCCTATATGGTCACTGAGGAGAGAAGTTTGAAGAGTGCACTGGGTGTTGCTTCGTGAAGAATATAAAGAAAAAACGAACCTTCAAGACTGTGGTAATGTGTGAGGACAGTTGAAACAAGAAAAATGTTGGAATCAACATATATTAAGGTAAAGAGAAAAAAAATGCTATAACACACAGGATCTCTATAAAAATATGAAATAAAAAAGATATATGCATGTAACAACCATATATAATTAGCAGGTAGCAAATACGGGGAAGAAAAAAGCGAACAGTTTGAGTGTGAGAGTGTGGTGTCGCAATAGCTTTTACGAAACTTAACTGTCAGTAGGAAAGTGCCCTGCAGCATCAGTTGACGCGTTACGTAGTACTCGTGTACCTGGAATGAACAGTACGGAGCGCTTTGACGTAATGCCTGCTTCAGAAACGCCTTGAGTTTTCAGGTTCGTAGCCTACTTCCACACTGGTATTAGCTGAAATCGAAAGCTTTATGCAGATGAAGCAGTTTTCTATGAAGCAGCTCTATCCGACTGAAACTGTCCTTTAGGCAAAATATCAGCATGGTGGGTTGTCTGGCTACTAGCTGTTTACGTAGAGAACGCAAAATTTTACAGCTGACGAAAAGTAAAATTGTGGTATCCTATGACTATAGGTTGAATGAAACACTGCGAGAATCAATCGTGTCATCTATATATTTAGAAGGAACAATATGTAGAGATATAATGTGGAACGAGGACATGGGTACTTGTATGTGAAGCAAACGGTAGGCTACACTTCATTAGTAGAATACTGAGGAAACTGCAGACTGCCTACAAAAGAAATTGCATAGAAAACATTTGTACGAACCATGCTTGAATACTGCTCCAGTGTACAGGTTCCGTATCTGGTCGTCTAACAGGGGACATGGCGCGTAGAGCGGTGCGAATATTCACAAGCTTATTTAACTGGCGATAGAGTGTAACAAAAGTGTTGAATAATCTTAAGTGACGAATGGAAATGCCATGCGGCTAGGGCCTTCCGTCGGGTAGACCGTTCGCCTGGTGCAAGGCTTTAGAGTTGACACCACTTCGGCGACTTGCGTGTCGATGGGGATGAAATGATGATGATAAGGACAACACAACACCCAGTTCCTGATTGGGAATCGAACCCGGGCAGTTAGGTATGACATACCGTCGCGCTGACCACTCAGCTACCGGGGGCGGACGTCCGAAATGACAGACACTCCAGAAAAGATGCCGAACATTTCGTAAGAATCTCTTTAGAAAACAGCAGGAATTGTCTTCAAACGCAAGAAATGGGAATATTATCAAGCACCGATGTCGTTGAGATCGTGCAGAAAACATTAGGTAATTTTAGACCTTACATTGTCACTCATAGGTCGCTCCATCAGTGAATGTGCGGGTAAGAACCAACATATGGCAATGAGAATCACGCTCTGTCACGTACATCAGCGATTGGCAGAATACAGATTTGCTGCTGCAGCCCTTCCAAGTTCTTGTTCAGGGAACATGATATCACCTCTCCTCGAATATCCACAGTAATAAACACTCTGCTGATGGAAAGCTGCGCCGATAGAGTATCCAAAATTATATCTGTGTATATTCGCAATAACAATGAAAGTTAGAGGACAATACAAGTAGTATGATTATTGCCTATTTGCGTTACATGCGATCGATAATAATAATTACTATTATCATTGTTTTAAATCGCTATTGTTACCTATTCTGTTCTGGAATATATGATACAGATATACTCGGTATAAAATCGGTGAATCTATAAAAGTTCCAAACACACACTGCAACCCATATTACGTTGAAAGGTGTAGTACGGCAATATGATTCACTAACTGGAGAATTAGCGTACACTTAATAAATGGTTAACGTTACGGCAAAAAATGTTACAGTATCCGTTACGACAGACAACTACAACAATCGGAACACACAAAGAATATGACATAATGTGGTGGAGTAAAATGTGGAGGAGATTGACCTCCACATTCTTAGTCAATGAAATTTAAATTTTGGGGTCTGACTTCATCAGGCGAAAATTTAGAGCAGGAGCAATATAATTGACAGAGTCCCGGCCTACAGAACGGGGAAGTCTGGATAACAAACCCTTGAGGTGCGATCTGCACTTGTCGCCTGATTTAGCCCCAACTGTTTTTATGGGGCTATCTAAAATCACTTCTCTACAACGATCGTCCTTGGACTTTGACTCAACCTGGAAAATACCATTCATCAAGGTGTCGTCAGTATACCTACAGATATGCTGGAAAGTGTTAACGAAACTTCCGAGTTCGGATAAGGAATTTGGAGAAAAAATACTTGCCGAAGCGGAAAAGAGCTGTTACAGAGCAGCTGAAGAGGAACCGCTTAACATGTTTTCTTTTATTTTTCCGAACTGGAAGAACAGTGCAATTAACCATATCCTTTGTATAACATATGTCTTATTCTAAATGTGTTCTTATCAACTATATTTGATGTTTTGTTTTTGTATGCAAAAACGTAAAAATTTTTTGGTTATCCAAAATGAAAACTCACTACGTATAGTTGTCAATACGAGAAACTCAGTTCGCCGGCGGTGTGTGTGTGTGTGTGTGTGTGTGTGTGTGTGTGTGTGTGTTGGGGCTTATGGGCGCTCAACGTCGAGGTCATCAGCGCCCTGACACACATTAAAAGACCTAAAACTGAAACACGCACGCAAAGAAAGCAGGAAAAGAAGGAAAATGCTACATAAGAAAGTAGAACGTAAGGAAAGGGAAAACGTAGCGACAAGAATGCCACAGTAAATTGTCATTGGCTGGCCACTTACATAAAATATGGGCGAGCTTGTCACACAGTAAGCAAATTAAGATCCTCTCCCTAAAATCTTTGTAAAAACATTTGACATGGCACAGAACTTTAAAACTTTAACCACATTCGTCCGAGCGTTGTCCAAAAGAGATGGCAGCTCCGCTGCCAAGTCAGCTGCGGCCCGCTGGTCAGAAAATAAAACGCAATCCAATAAAACGTGGCGCACAGTGACCTGGACGCCACAAGCATTACACATTGGAGGTACCTCCCACCGGAGTAGGAAGCCATGCGTCATAGGGCTGTGGCCTATCCGAAGCCGAGAGAGGAGAACCTCGTCCCGTCGATGGGGCTGAAAGGAAGTACACCACACACGCGTTGTGGGCTTGACTATACGGAGCTTATTGTGGGCCGGGGTGGCCGAGCGGTTCTAGGCGCTACAGTCTGGAACCGCGCGACCTCTCCGGTCGCAGGTTCGAATCCTGCCTCGGGCATGGATGTGCGTGATGTCCTTAGGTTAGTTAGGTTTAAGTAGTTCTAGGGGACTGATGACCTCAGACGTTAAGTCCCATAGTGCTCAGAGCCATATGAACCATTTTTGAACTCAGTTCTTTTACATTCACTCCGCAACACTGGAATGTTTGACCCGGTGCTTTTTTAATAGTGATGCTGTACCCTCATCTTACCGGAAATTGGAGTACTTCAAAGGTGAATGGTAAGTTAATTGAAACAAATGGAATTCACGGTATGAATACTATCTTGCCTTTTTCGTCTCCAGTTAATATTTCAGCTCCTATAATGTTGCTTAGAAGCTGTTTTTGTGAGGACATACAACGAACACGATTTAGTTTACGAATTCTCTTGGAAAGATTACGATTTCGTCTTGCTTTATTGTTGTATCAATGGCTTTCCATATTTTCCTCCTCTGGTATTATATTCTGCATTCGCTGCTTTTTTTTTTTTTTTTTTGCTAATTTTACGCTATTTTTTGTCGCTAAAATTCTTCACTCAACTTTTCTTTTGTTTACGTAGTTTCTCTCTATAAGCGGACACACTTTTTCGATGAGTCGTTGGTGCCTTTACTATAGTGTACAACTCATCGTTTAAGGCGATTTTACCTGAGTGGGGATCCATGTTGTCCTCTAGAGCAGGGGTTCCCAACAAGATTTTCTCGAGGACCCCCTCATCGAGCATGATTGGTATCCTGTCATATCACAGTATCAAGTACCTAAAAAAGCCAAATTAAGAGTCTTTTTATACGTTTACTGTTTTTGGTACTTAGAAAAAACATTGACATATTCATTATTGAAAAATCAGCTCCAAAGAGGCAGCGCGCGCAGTCTAACGGCATACAGCAGAACTATTTGCCTAATCTAATATTAGTTTTGCGCTAGAGTGTGCTAGTGTCAGTTGGCTCTAGGAAGACGCTAGACGCAAGAGTTAGCGTTCGCTAAAGCTCTGCTCATGCAGGAAGCGCCCAAAAAAATCTGTTATCATACGAAATATATTTAAAATATTTTTTATTCTAATAGCATTTTGCAGACACCTGGGGGTTCGCGGACCACCTGTTGGGAACCACTGCTCTAGAGCATTCAAGAATATTCTTGAACAGTCGAGAATAAAAGTACGAAAATACGGTGTTGGTCACAGCAAGTTGCTTATTTGAATTTGGCTCCCTGAAGCGATGGTTGCTCCGAGGAGGCTGGGGCAGGCACCCTCGAGGGGGCAGGGCATAGAGTTGTAGCTCCGGTTAGTTTAGTTAGCATCATGGAGTGGACAACGAGGGAGCGACCTTTCGCTGTCGAGGCACATTTTTCTAACTGTCGCTCAATCATCGGCGCACACCGTACATTCCGTCCCATTGCAACACTGCGTCCCGTGATGTGTTCCTAGCCGGCAGTCGATTGTTTCACTGGTAAACAACTTCAGGGAAACTGACGTGAAGAAAAGAACCTGGGCTTCCACGAACAGCAAGGTCACCCCACAACACTGACACGGCAAGGCTTTCTGTTTTGCGATCCCCCCAGCTCTCTATCCGCAAACGTGAAGCTGCAGTTCTGATGTTTGCTCATTCTGTAACGTGAGTCCTTCACGAAACACTAAAATTTCATCCCTACAAAGTGGTGCATGAACTTAATCCACGTGTTTTTGTTGCTCGAGGAAAAGCATGTGAGGCACTTCTTGAAATGCCTCAAGACAGACTTGTTTCCTTCAGTCATGAGGCTCATTTCTATATTTGATCTGCAAATAAGTATAACATGCGCTGTTAGTGCCTTGACAATCCTAGACAACCTCAAAACGTATGTAAGTGTACGCTTTCGCGGCCGTTGTCACTGTCGATAAAATTCTTGTGCGCTGTGTGCAACATTGTCAGTAGATAAAATTGTCCGACATTTCGGCCAGTGATGCAAAAGGCCTTCCTCAGGGGTTTGTGCTAAGCTGTCAGCTCACAATGGCCTGAGGGAAGAACTAAATTGACAGTTACAACTTCAACAACGTCCCCTACATTCACAACTTGTACCTGTCTCGTGAGCGCTATCACGATTTGGAATAATCGGGATTTTTTTTCTTCCGACATTCAACGAGATGGATGTGGGAGATGTATGGTTCCTGTAAGACGGTGCCCTGATGACTGTTTTGGAGCAAAACTTCCCAGGACACCTCATACCCTTGAGGTGCGATGTGCACTTGCCAGTATGGTCGCCTGATTTAGCACTGACTGTTTTTTAGGGGTGTGTCTAAAATCACTTGTCTACAACGATCGTCCTAGGATTCTGAATCAACTGAGAAACAACATTCATCAAGATGTCAATATAACCATCGATATGCTGGAAAGAGTTTAACGAAACTTCAGAGTTCGATTAACGCAGTTTATTGAGTAAATGGACGTAATCTTTCTGTGTAACCATAAAATTTAAACGTTGTACCTGATTCTTTCAAAGAATTAAATTATACACCTAATATGTTTTAGAACAGTTAGTTTAATTCTGAAGACGACGCTCATAGTAGCGTCGAAGCCTGGTCAATTCTGACTTAATATTAGTGACCGAAGGCTTATTTGTTCTAACATAATTAAATATATATCTGCTTTACTTTATTTCGACTGAATGTCTACATAAGCCAGCAGTGAATGGGTACGCTGAGCGTGCTTGGCATATTTTTAATGTACAACCTTTTTTACGAAGTAATTATATTACGTTATATTCACATTAACAAAAATTTCGCTCGAAGATTTTCTATAAGAGAAGAAAATCGAAGGTTTAAGTAATTCATAAAAATTGGTTGTATACTAAAAACATGGCAAGTGCGCTCTGTTCTGTTCCATATTGTATTATAAAACATCTCGAATTTTTTTCTTCGAAAAATAAGTTGATGGCGAAGAGACGGAAGATGTCTGGTGGCTGCAACGTTGGTGTGGTGACGATTTCTCTCATATCTCCACAACCATAACAGCTACTATCGCGCAAACATTACAGTGCACAGCGAGGAAACCAAGAGTAGTACTAGACACAAAAACCAGTGACTGGCAGTGTGTGGTTTTGGCGTCAATTTCACCCACAACCACTTTTAATTTTTACACGAGCACATAGTTATATTGATTGATTAGCTTGCAGAGGAGGACACAGGAGATTGTAACCGACTCAATCTCAGTCTCAGAATACGCACGAGACCCAAATGAAGCGCCTGTGGAGAGACAACACGTCTGCAGTGAGAAGGGTCGTGGTCAAGGTTTGCTCGCTGCGGGACGCGACAATCTCCAGATGGCCACGGCGGTACGTTAGGTGCTCCGTGTATGGTGTATGCGTATGTGTGTGTGTGTGTGTGTGTGTGTGTGTGTGACGCAGTCTCGGTGTGTGGACTTCCTGCAGGCGGGCAGAGAAAGCCGCCGCGGCGGCTCCCAGCTCAAACCGGTCCACGCGACGGAAGCCGCACCGGCCAATGGAAACATTCGCAGGGCGACGCGGGAACTCACCAAGGGTGAGCTCGAATGTCGGAGGCGCGGCACATGTAAATGCCGGATTCGTGCCCTCGGGCAGCACCGCTTATCCTCTTTAAAGACGGAAGGATACTCTGTGCCTCAAGTTACCTGCATAGATTGTGTGTTTGTCTGACCTTGTTGTGCACTCACAAAGCGAGGTGACTCGGTAGTTAGGGGATCAGATTAGCATTCTGCAGGACGGACTTTCTAAACCCCACTAGGTCAAACTGATTTTGGTTCTCGTGGTTATCCCAAATCATTTACAAACAGATTTTTGAGACCAATACTGTTCACAGTTCTTTGTCACCTTGCTTAAATTATTTAATATTGCAACTTGTTTAAAGATATGATCTCTTCATCAGGCAAATATGACAGTATAAAAACATACAGTATAGCCACTTTGATCTCAATGAAATACTCGTAGTTTTCTGTCTTGACAAGTGCTGTGGCCCACATAAGCAGAACTGTGTCGTATCTGAGGAACGTTTACACCATTTGTTGCTCTGTTGCTAGCACAAAAAAGATACAGGCAATTTATCTCACACTTTTTTCATCACAAATGACTGTCTTCTTCTGGAGTATTCTCCTTTTTCCATCACTGTAGTTATCTGGATTTTTGTTGTCCACTGTTTAAAAGCCCACGAGTATTATAGTCAGTACGCCGTTTTCGTCAATTTTTGGTTGCTAATAGCAACAGCCCACTTGTTGTTGTATCAGATAAGAGAATTAATACAGAGTATCGTGTCACGTGATTTAAATCTTAACATGAGTGCTTTGGCTCGCAATTTACACACGAAAAATAATTACAATACGTTGTTTGTTACTAACAATACCACTGTGCACTAGTCAAGACGGAGGTCAAAACAAAGCTTGTTTCGATTACGCTGTCGATATAACAGTCCCCACAAAACTAGGTTCCGTTTTGCTGTCGATGTGTCGATCCTTGCAGCCAGAAAAGTTCGAAATTGTTCTTTAAATCACTTGAGAAAAATGTTGAGGTGGTTCCTGTGGGAACGACATGGACAATTTCCTGATGCCTAATCAGATCTTCGGTCATAAATGGCTTCGTCATCAAAGCGAACTTAAACCACGACATCCCTTATTTTGGTGTGGGTTTTTGCTAGCCATCGTTTGCACATATAATTGATTGTATTGTATGTTAACCGGGAGCCTAGAAACGACGGAGAGGCCCCCCCCCTCCCCCTAGCCACAGTGGTCCACAACCCTACGATGCCTACCCCGCAGCCCACTTCACCCCTCCGCCACCCCACACCGAGCCACTCTTTCAGGGATATGGTGCGGTTCGGTGGACCCCCCCCCCCCCCCCCCCTGCGGAACGTCTCACACCAGCTCACACCAGACGAGTGTAACCCCTATGTTTGCGTGGTGGAGTAATGGTGGTGTACGCATACGTGTAGAACTTGTTTGCGCAGCAATCGCCGACATATTGTAGCTGAGACGGAATAAGGGGAACCAGCCCGCATTCGCCGAGGCAGATGGAAGACCGCCTAAAACCATCCACCGGACCTCGACACAAGTCCGCCGGGTGGATTCTTTCCGGGGACCAGGTACTCCTTCCCAATCCGGAAAGCCGTGCGTTAGACCGCTCGGCTAACCGGGCGGGCTTAGAATTGATTACTGCTGTTATCATTATTTCCCAAAAGTGTTTGTCCTGAATAGGTCAGATATACTGTAATTTTTTTTAGTCAATTGACAGCTGTTTTCATTCGCGGGCCTTTCCGTAGTGCATTCCAGCAAATATAGAAACGGATGACTCGTCTCACTACCATACTGCGGTGGAATGCAGCTCTTTCACCCACAGATCTGACCGGGGACGAAAAAAGATTACACTCCGGGCAAATACCTTCAGAAAAAACTTCCTAACACTTAAATTTATGTTATATGTTAACAAATTTCTTTTTTCCCTATGTACTTACCTTAATATTGCCAATCCTAGTGTTATATCCAATCTGCTTCGGTCGTTGTCAGCTATTTTCTTGCGAAAACAGAAAAACTTATCTTCTACTCTTTGTATCACATTTTATATTCGAATTGCCTCAGAAACTCTCGATTTAATTCCGCTATATTCCATTATCCTTGTCATATATTTGTTAATATTCGCTGGCCGGTGTGGCCGAGCGGTTCTAGGCGCTTCAGTCTGGAACCGCGCGACCGCTACGGTCGCATGTTCGAATCTAGCCTCGGGCATGGATGTGTGTGATGTCCTTATGTTAGTTAGGTTTAAGTAGTTGTAAGTTCTGGGGGACTGATGACCTCAGATGTTAAGTCCCACAGTGCTCAGAGCCATTTGAACCATTTGTTAATATTCATCTTACAAAACACTCTCCATTCCGTTCAACTGTTCAAGTCCTTTGCTATCCCAGAAGAATTATAAGGGGTGATCAAAAATTTTCCGTTCGAGGGCCGTACAGTCCAGAATGTTAGGGAGGCAATCGTCCCACCGACACTGACACCGAGGCAGCAGGTTGAAGATACCCGTCTGGTAAATCATCGTGGCCTGCTGCGTGAAGAAGTCCTTAACTGCCGCGTGCACACCCTCGTCCGACAGGAATGATCGATCTTTCAAAGCCTTCCTTACGTAACTGAGGGAGTGATAATCGCATGGGGAGAGATAAGGAGTGTCTTCCACTCGAGTCTCCCAGTCGAGGCTGGTCTCCCAGACGGACCGGAGTCTTGTGTCCGATCTCTACCAGCGCGGAACTTGGCGCAGCGTTCCACAACGATGGCTTTGGACAGACACGCTGCCCCATACACAGTCTCCATTCTCCGGTGGACGGCTGTCCTTCGACAGCCAAGAAAAGATTAACAGCACGTTCGTTCTGTTTGGAGGCATTTGGTGTTAAGGGGAGAGGGAAGGCAAGTGGGCTTCAAAACTTCGATTTTTAGATTTTCGCATATTTTAAATGCCTTGTCTTCCCTGTGTGAAACAGTTTTTGTTTCATATAAATACGAAAATTTTTCGTGAGATATGATGGTTTTCCTGACTCTCTGTGCAATCTGGCATTCATATGCCACGCCTTCCTTTTTGCGCCATGCAGAGATAATGCACAGCATTTAATTAAATGAAATTAAGTTAAACCCATATTTAGAGACATTTGGAAAGATACCTTATTGAACAAATCTCTTCATGGGAAAACCCAAAATTTAAATGAATATGTGAATTCTGTCATTTGGAACGGATTACGGAAACTGTATTTGTTCAGCTTACAACCCTAAAATTTGGTGTTTAAGGTGCTATTTTATGCTTCAGTGATGGTGTAATTAGAAAATTGGATGTTTTGGAATTATTGAACATAAAATCTAGTGGAAATACTGCAAAATCCTTGGTGCAAATAGGTAAAGAGAGAATCCGCAAAGCAGATATTGCTAATTTAAAATGCACAAAAGAAGCCAGACAGAAAAGAAGAGGGACCACGAGAAGAAAAGAACATCAGTATGACTCAGATGATGCTCAGCATGGTGCAGGAAAATATTAGTGGTAAGTAATTCTCATCAATTACTATGCTAGAATTGCAATATTAAACTTTAAATGGATTTTTCTCAAAACTACATTTTGTTTTTTACTTTCAGGTGCCATTATTTGATAAACTAATGTGGTGAGAAACATGAAATTTGCTCAATTTGTGCTGCAGATGGTAATAGGTTATTACAAGTAAATTGAGAACCAGCAAAGAATCAGAAACTGTTTTATAATAATTAATGTACAAAAAAGTTAAATTTTACTTGTGAAAGAATAAATTTTTTTTTCTTCAAAACCATAAGAGGTATTATGTTCATTTTACTTGTAAATTGAGGTATATATGTTATATATATGCAGTAAAAATTTCATTGTTTTATCACTTATAGTTCTTTTGAAAAGTGTACCTATTCAAAGGGTAAAATAGCATTGGCAGAATAGGGATAAAAGTTGCCTTCCGTCTCGCCTTAACGTCGCCGTAGACCACGTTTCCGCATTTACCGCACGGACGTCGGAAAGAGACGAATGCCACACTTATACCTTGCCTATATGTCGATGCTTGTATACCCGCATCATAGTCCCGCTACGTTCTACATACATTGCATCAACACCCTCCAACGAAAAGTTTTTTTTATCGCCCTTTATACAATGTGATCGACAAACCTCAAAGGCTTTTTTCCTATCACTGAACATTCCTTTCCAAATTTCACCTTCGTTTCCTTTACTGCTTGTCAATCGTACAGACTGAAAACATCGGATACGTGCTACAAACATGGCTCACTCCCTTCGGAATCACTGCTTCCCTGTCCTGTCCTTCGACTCTTACGAATGCAGTTTTGAAAACTGGAAATTTGTGCCAAGGTCTTATGGGACCAAACTGCTGAGGTCATCGGTCCCTAAGCTTACGCGGTACTTAACCTAACTTAAACTAACTTACACTAAGGACAACGCACACCCATACCCGAGGAAGGACTCGAACCCCCGACGGAGGGAGCCGCGCGGACCGTGACAAGGCGCCTCAGACCACGTGGCGAATGCAGTTTGGTTTCTGTACAAGTCGCAAATAATTTTTCGCTCCCTGTCTCTTACCTCTGATTACCTGCCTGTGCGATAGAAAATAATGCGAAAAGGGCGTCGTTTCCCGCCATAGGAAGGAGCAAACAAAACTGTTTTGACACTTTGTCGTGGAAGCTCATACATAACATTTTGAGGTAAAGATTCTAGGTACAAACTGATGATACAGACATGGGCAACTAGTACAATCTGTGATTAATAGAATGAAACATCGTTATCGCAGTCAATTGACGGAAAAAGTAGGAGACAGAGAAGAACCAGCAAGACGAAACTTTTAGACGATGATGAATCGTGAAACTGTAATCATGTGCTAAGGTTGAAGAAAGTGGCTGCAGCGCGGGGCGTGTGCAGAGAGAGACGGAACGCCGTTAGGTTCCGGTGGTGACCTTAGGCAGGCAAGGTCGAAAACATGCTTACTGTATTCCCGGCGGGCGACGCGGAACTCTTTGCCAGTCATATCGTCCGTTCGTGCGGGGAGGTCAAAACACTGGCCGCTCATAACGTCCATCCTGTTTGCGTGCATCGCAGTTTCCTGGTTTACTTAATGAACAACTGGTAGTCGTCTTGCAGCCGTTTAGAATTAATAACAACGGAAAACTACCCCTAAAGACTGAACAAAAACAACTCGCGGATAAAGAATTCGGTATCGTTCTAATGTGGGAGGTGTTACCGCACAGTATATTTGCGCATTCCATCTCAGCAGTCTTCTCGCGTTTTTTGGATAGCAGTTTTATTCCACATTTCCCCGCCTTCCTCATCTAAAAAGTGAAATAAAACAAAAATTAAAATAGAAAAGGTCGAAAAAAAGGGGTGTCCAATAGACGCGGAAAACTGTAGCTTTCTGCAGGAATCCATGTCAGTTCCGAAAACAATGATTGTGTGAAACCCAGCTCGCTCTGTTCGTCCATGAGACACAGAAGGCAGTAGGTACAGGCACCCAGGTATATACCTCGTCCCCTGACTTCCCAAAGGCATTCGGCAAAGTTTCGCACTATCGCCTAATGAATAAAATACCAGCGTATGGAATATCATAATAACTGTATGACAGAATTGAAGAGTTTCTAACAAATAGAACACAGCACGTCTTTCTGGACGGGGAGGTGTCTTCAGACGAAAAAGTAACTTCGGGCGTAGCCCAAAGGGTGTGTTGTACGACCGTTATTCTTCAGTGGATAATCTCGAAAATTTAATGAGACTTTTCGCGAATGTTGTATACAGAGAAGTCGCAAAGCTAGGAAATTGCAGAAATGCAGGAAGATCTGCGCAGCTCTGAGGTTTGGTACAGGGAGTTGTAATTGCTATTCAATATAAACAAATGTAACGTATTGTAAATACATAGACGAAGGCGCTTTATTGTACGGTTACAAAGTTGCAGAACAGTCACTGGAAACAATTACTTCTATAAAATACGTGTACGGAGAGATTTGCAGTGGAACGATCACATAAAATTAATCGCGAGTGAGGCAGATGCTACACTGAGATTCATCAGAAGAATCTTCAGGAAATGTAGTCCATCAACAAAGAATGTGTCTTACAAAACACTCGTTCGACCAATACTTGAATACTGCTCTTCAGTATGGGAATCGCACCAGATAGGACTGACAGAGGAAATAGAGAAGATCCAAAGAAGAGCAGCGCGTTTCGTTACAGGCTGATTTAGTAAGCGCGAAAGCGTCACGGAGATGCTCGGCCAACTCCATCGGGAGATGGTGCAAGAGAGGCGTTCTGCGTCACGTTAAAGTTCAGAAGAGTCAACCAATATATTGCTTCCTCCTATGTGTAGCCCGCGAAAAGACCATGAAGATAAAATTCTAGTCCACACGGAGGCTTACCGGCAATTATTCTTCCCGCGACTCATACGCGACTGGAATATGAAAAGTGAGAAGTGATATTGGTACACAAACTACCTTCCACTACACATCGTAAGGTGGCCTGCGGACTGTAGACGTTGCGTAGATGTAGAAGTTAAATAAACTGCAGAATTCACAGTCCTGGTCACAATTTATTTCAACCGGTTCCGTTGTACAGCCGTCATAAAATCTTAGAAAGGCAAACACACCGAGTGCGCGTAGCCGTTACAATCCTCAGTTTCTAGGTATCTGCCCGACAGTACCTCTAAGTTTACATTTGTTACGTCCTCTGTGTCTGCAGTTACGTGTTACTCATAGACAATAGTCTTCATTTGATTTCCTAAACATTCCTGGAGGACACATTTCCCTTTCTACGTGAAGTAACGCCTTTTACATTTGTGTTCAGTGATTAGAAAGTCCAACGAAGCACCAAGAATGGATTAATTTCTCTCGAACAGCAAACCGAGTAAGATGGCGTATTGGTTAGCACACTGGACTCGTGTACAGGTGGTCGGAGGTTCAAATCACTGACCGGCCACACAGTTTAAGTTTTACATGAATCTTCTCACTCGCTTAATCGAGAATGCCGGGATGGTTCCTTTAAAAGACAAGGTCGGTTTCCTATCAGAGTCCGGTACCAATGAGCTCGTCGTCGAAGAGACGTTAAACCCTAATCTTCCCTCCTTCCTTCGTTTGAATAACAATTAAACACATACGTCAATAAAGTGTATGTATCCAGTTTGACGCACCGCGCTGTGTTATCGCGGTAATTCAGTTATGGTTGCTCTGTGGATGCTGGTTGAAATCCTGCAGGCGTAGAGGAAATTTATTGTTGAAATTTTAAAACCGTAGGATACTGTACCAAAATGAGACGCTATTGTGTGTTGAATCTGTGCTAAGGAATGGGAGAACAGATGTTGAGTTAAGCGCAGCCGTGACAGTATTAAAAGCTAAATGACGCAACAGAGGTGTGAACAATTTCCTCAAGTGTTCTCCATAAATAATACAGACGTTGCACCAAACTACAGGCACATTCGTCAGCTCTAAATCGCTGCAATCAAGCATGCTGCTGCCACAAAAATTTTCCAGTGTAGTACAAAATCTTTCCTGTGGGAGTTCCAGTCATTATTACTGTAACAACTATGCTTTCAGTGAAATTCGGAGAATTCCTAACTTTGTGGTGGCGAAACCATGTTTACTTTTGGGAATTCCGAACAAAAAGAAGGTATTTATCTGAAGATCACAAAAATATTCTGAGAGACAGTATCTACTGTACTGAAAGAGCCATTTGGAGTGCTTTACCGTGGGCTAAAGACAACTCGTAATTACATCTACATGGATACTCTGCAAATCACACTTAAGTACCTGGCAGGGGGTTCGTCGAGGCACCTTCAAAATAATTCTCGATTATTTCACTCTCGAACAGCACGCGGAAAAAACTAACACCCATATCTTTCCGTGCGAGCTCTGATTTCCCTTATTTTATTATGATGATCGTTTCTCCTATGTAGGTTGGCGTCAACAAAATAATTTCACATTCGGAAGAGGAAGTTGGTGATTGAAATTTCGTGAGAAGATTCAGCCGTAACAAAAAACGCCTTCGTTTTAATGGTGTCCACCCCAAACCCTGTATCAAGTCCGTGACAATTTCTTCCCTATTTCGCGGTAATACAAAACGTGCTGCTCTTCTTTGGACTTTCTCGATGTACTCTGTTAATCCTATCTGATAAGCATCGCAGATTGCGCAGCATTATTCCAAAAGAGGACGGGCAAGCGTAGTGTAGGCAGTCTCTTTAGTAGATCTGTTACATTTTCTAAGTGTTCTGCCAATAAAACGCAGTCTTTGGTTTGCCTTCCCCACAACATTTCTGTGTGTTCTTTACAATTTAAATTGTTCCTAATTGTAGTTCCTAGATATTTAGTTGAATTTACGGCCTTTAGATTACACTGATTTACCGTGCAGCCGACGTTTAACGGATTCCTTTTCCCACTCATGTGGATGACCTCACACTTTTCATTATTTAGGGTCAATTGCCAGGTATTATGCTCAATGAGCAATAAGGTAAACGTATTTCTCGGTCAAGTTTTTCTTTTATTCTTTATAAATGACAGCAATTTTATATACTGGAATTCATTCTCAGATTGGAAGACGAAATAATTTATAGCATAACGAGATATGTATTTTTTTCCCCTCTCTCCCTGGAAGTTTTGCAGCTGTGCAAACGTGTTACGTAGTTTATCTGAAATAGTCAAAGATAAAGTTAGCATGTTAAGAGCATCACTTGTTCAGTGTTGTCTGGAACAGAATGCAGAGACAGTCGTAGTTTTGTAATATTCATGTCAGGCCCTAATTTGGTTTGCTGGCATTGTCGGAAAGAGACCACGCTACCTGCTTTAAAAAAATATTTAGTACCAACTGTTACCTGCGACTGCGCTCCCATATCAGTACTTTTGTTATGATGAGGGATGGTGAGTAAGTAAGCTAGTTATTTATAAATAGATGTGTGTATAGTGATGTGGATGTGAATGTTTGTACTATAAACGCATGTAATGCCTTTATATAGGTACGTAATGAATGTGTCGCTTTTTGGCGTACGTCGAATCGTAGTTTAAAAAATATTAAAAACTACACGTTTTCTTTCTTAAAGACCATTGCATAATCTTGCCACAATTCTGTAGACAACATTTTTGGTGTTGCTTTCTTTTGCAAGTACCCAAAGATTTTGTGAATTCGATACACAGGAGTACACAACATAGAATTATCCATGAGAAACACTTGGTTTTTCTAATTGCACGCTCGCAACTTTGAGTGTTTGCCATTGAGTTTTATTCCAAAAGCAATTTTTAGGGGGTACTGCAATCTTTTTAAATTGAAAGGCAAATCCTTCGGTATAATTTGAACCAAAAATCTTTTCCCTTTACCTATGCCACAATTATAATAGCCCTAATAATATATCAGCCCAAGCATGTAATTTGTAGGTGTGAACAGTTACACAATCTGGCAGCGTCAAGATTTCACATGAAGAGGACCGGAAGACCAACCTTCAACCTGTTTATGAGATGGCACTCATGAGAATTTCAAAGTGTTAAGAAAGTCTATAGGGTATGAAGTGACTTGTTCAGCGTCATTAATTCTATCTACAGGCAATATTCTACAATATAGACTTTTCAAAATTATTAAATATCTTTTAAACTGACGAAGAAAGAAAATAAATAATTTCTGGTTCGGTACAGCGCAAATTTTATAATATTTGTACATTAAATAACGTCAGCTGCCCACATGTGTCAGTCTGTTACTTCTATGCTCTGTACGCACAAGCAGCGTCACTGATAATCATAATACAAAAAAAAATAATAATTTTGTGATTCTGTGTCTCATTTGGTAAAAACGGAACCCTTAAAGGATCAATTTGTTGTCCTAAAATTGTTAATTTGTAATTATATCACACGAGAAAAATGTTTTGTCATTTGTTACAGATTGTCTGTACGTCTCTTAAGACTTCTTTTTCTCAGGATCAGGTAAACATAACAAGTTCGTATTTATATCATACACTAAGGTCAACAACTCATTAGCGGTGTAATTAACAATTTTCGGATTTTTCGTTCACTTGTACATTGGAACATTGCGTCTTGCCAAATTTCATCATTCCAGGTGGATAACAAGTACCCTGTGGGTAATAATGTGTGAGTTTGCGAGCATCAAAATATGCGACTTAATTGCAGTTGCTAGTTATCATATCATGTTAATATAACCCCATAATTAACCAAATAAATGAAAAATTACAATAGCAAATGCGAAATTATACAAAATGCACACTTAGAACTTAAAATTAAAGCATTTTCGAAAGTCTTGGAATTCCCAGGACCTTTAACTAGCCAGTATCGATATAAATAACCGGCAAAAGTCGTCGACATTCTTGATTTCCGGGATAGATGACCTGTCTGTATACAAAATGAAGACCGAGCGAGGTTGCGCAGTGGTTAGCACACTGGACCCGCATTCAGGAGGACGACGGTTCAATCTCGCGTCCGGCCATCCTGATTTAGGTTTTTCGTGATTTCCGTAAATTGTTTCAGCAAATATCGAATGGTTCCTCTGACAAGGCACGGCCGACTTCTTTCTCGATCCTTCCCTAATCCGATGAGACCGATGTTCTCGCTGTTTGGTTTCTTCCCCCAAATCAACCCAACCCCATAACGAAGATTGTACGAAACCCAAAGTGCGCAAGTCCTATTAGTACTTATCCGGATTTTTTAAACATGGTTTACGTCCACTGATGTCAAAATAATGGTTCCATTCTCTACTTCACCGTCTTATGGGCCTATTCATTTATTTATTTAGTTTCTAAAGTAGTCCAAGTTCTTCGTCAGATTTCAATCTATTCCCGTATCAAATTTCGTCAAATCACTTCATACGTTTGGTCACGAAAACGTATCAGATAGGGTTACTTCGCGTTTATAATATTAGCATGGATTGATCATAAGTCTGTGATCCTTAGCAGGATGGGTTAATAGCACAGAAAGAGATCAAGCGAAGGACGGCGAGTTTCCTCACGGGATCGTTTAGGCGCCGCGAGTAGAACAAAGTCCAGTGGCAGAGGCTTCAACAGAGGATATGTACATCCCGCAGAGGTTCCCTGTTGGCATTCAAAGAGCTTGCGCTCCGGGAACAGACGGGCGACACATTACGTCCTTCTGTGTAAGTCTCGTGAAGCGATCACGTGGAGGAAATCAGAGACATTGAAGGTCATACGAAAATTTATCGAGAATCGGTCCTTCCACGAACATTCGCGTATGGAGAGGTAAAGGACGTACCGATGGTAGTAAAAGTACCTTCTGCCACTCACCATAAGGTGGTTTGCAGAGTACAAAAAGGAGAGGGGCTGAATACCGGATCACGTACGCATAAGAGGCAATGAACGCGCTGGCCAGGTTGCTAAGCAGGTGCAACAACACGCACCTACCGTAATACCTGTCTCGCACTGAGATGAATACGGGACTGTGCTAGCCAAAAGCGCCTACCTCATACCCAATTGTTTCTTAATTCTGGTGTTAAACGGCAAGAAATTGTCCCCATCAGAAGCTTAACAGAAGTCCACACGGTTGCCAACAAAGTGAAACATCTGTTGATGATAATTATCTCTTCAAATTACTTTACTGTTGAAGATGACATCCTGCATTATTTGTTGGAGCATGTGAAACATAAGAAACATAATGAGAGAGCACTATATGAAGGATTCAAAATTGTGAATTGTACCTCGCTCCGATTCCTTGAACTAACAAGCAAAACGACGCAAGTAAATACAGTCGTAATTCATTAGACTTCGTACAACGGATCTTGAATGATAATTTATTAATTTTAAAGAATTCAGTCTGGGATCACACGAATATTATAACTGCAAGTTTCGACTTATTACATAGTCACCACGAGATGATGTGTTTAAAAAGAAGGAAAAGGGAGACAGTAATCCATTAGAAAACTAAATAACAAATCAAACTAACTTCTACACACAACTATACGTTCATAGTGCGGCTTGGGGGTCTAGTGGTGAAGTGTGAGTCTGGAGACCGCGAGGTCGGGGGATCGAATTTATAAGTCTGTCTTTACGCTGGCCTTCATCTTCCAATGATGTGAAGATATGTCTGGAACACTACGTGGCTCGTATTGCGCGTTAAACTATTTCCCTGGTACGGTAGATTAGATTAGGGGCACGTAATTCGTCGAAGAGGCGTCCAGTTGAAAGAATTCGCAAATGGGCGGCTCAATAACTCTCTTGAAGGGCGCAGTCATGCCATATGAATCTGCTTTCCTATAATCTTGACTACATTACATACCACCTCGTCGTTTGAACAGGCTCAGAGAGCCAACCGCAGTGCAAGCATAATTACGCTCTGATCGTTTGAACTGAGCCGTAGTAGCATCAAGTTGCTGATTCATAGATCACAGATGTAACATTAAAATATTGACAGTATAAAACTAATTGTGAGAGAAAGTTTTCTAGAATCGAAAACTAGTGAAAAGGCTTAGTTACCGCTGTAGATACGCCAGACGTGCCGTAGAAGATTTAGGGCCCGATGATAGCCCTATCAGATTCTAAACAGAATTTGAAAAAGGAAAAAAGAAAAACGTGTAGACCCAGAAGAAGGCCGCTGCAACGGTGGCCGAAACGTTGGTTTTCCTCCAGCAGCAGTAGTTTTGTACATTATGACGCGGTACCATACCCAGAAAACTTTTATGTCGACTGACTCTGGCCGCGGAAGCAAAAAAATGGTTCAAATGGCTCTGACCACTATGGGACTTAACTTCTGAGGCAATCAGTTCCCTAGAACTTAGAACTACTTAAACCTAACTAACCTAAGGACATCACACACATCCATGCCCGATGCAGGATTCGAACCTGCGACCGTAGCGGTCGCGCGGTTCCAGACTGTAGCGCCTAGAACCGCTCGGCCACCACGGCCGGCTCTGGCCGCGGAAGCCTACGCAGTTATAAAAGTCCGGATTGTCTTCATGCAAGACAAATGATGCGAATAAAACTGTATGTAGAAAGAGAATTCAGCGACAATAAATCACTGCGTTTTGAAGACTTAGTATTAATTGTCTTTTCTTAAGCGCCAATCGTTTGTTTTATTAACTACGCTGTCTTATTCTTTCTGTTGGTGCCCGACTGTTCACATGTAAGTTAATAGTAATGGCATCTGATTCTCAGTTTGAAAACGTCTATTAAAAAAAAAATTTCGTTTATCGACCGTTTTAAAAATTGGGACCGGGTTGCTTAGTGGCTAAATACTTTTGTGTACCAGTCGTGCGCTATCGTTAAACTTTTTCTTATTTATCACAAAGAACCTGCATTCTTACGAAACGAACTGCGATTGTGCCGTATTTTAATTAGGCGTATCACTTTATGATATGAAAATTTCAATAACTTAAGCGGCCAGTTGCCACTATACAATGACGGGAGTCAACATTGCACATTGCTCTGATTGAAGTAACAGCTCGAAAAGGAACCTTTATTCTTTAAAATCATTTGAAGTAACTTTTGTTCATAGTTTCCTTTTTTTAAATTATCAGGTGCATCGTTTTTGAAGTGTGACTTCTCTGGGCTTCGACTTGTAAATACACAACTTCACGTAACTTTTTTTCATTCTTAACAGTCGTAAATATGAGAGATCAATTTTCAAGTCAAAATAAAATATAGAGGAGAAAGTACTCTTCAACAACAACGCTAATTATCGATATTTGCTCAATATCAGCGGTCTCAGCTGTTGCACAACACCACTGACAGTAATGTCTATGTCATTCATCCTTGCACCCATAAACCACAAATTAATTTTGACTCACCTTCCCGGTTCAAGTCGTGAAGGGCACTGCACGAAGTCACTCAAAACGGAATAAATGACATAGAAAGCAGCTATCGTTTCTACAACGGCGTATTTTCATTATCGCTAGTTATAAGGCTCTTCTGTTTGGCGTTACCTCTTCCAGTCCTACGCGTCACGCAACCACACCTCAAAATAGCTAGCGATGTTATTAGTACTTATTGTGCAAAATATGAGAATTAATGCGACTTTAATTAGCCTAACATTGTTGAAGAATAGATTTACGTCTTTATTCTCTATCTTATTTAATATAATTACGTACGAATTTAGTTTCTACATCTACATACATACTCCGCAATCCACCATACGGTGCGTGGCGGAGGGTACCTCGTACCACAACTAGCATCTTCCCTCCCTGTTTCACTCCCGAACAGAAGGAGGGAAAAATGACTGCCCATATGCCTCTGTACGAGCCCTAATCTCTCTTATCTTACCTTTGTAGTCTTTCCGCGAAATATAAGTTGGCGACAGTAAAATTGTACTGCAGTCAGCCACAAATGCTGGTTCTCTAAATTTTCTCAGTAGTGATTCACGAAAAGAACGCCTCCTTTCCTCTAGAGACTCCCACCCGAGTTCCTGAAGCATTTCCGTAACACTCGCGTGATGATCAAACCTACCAGTAACAAATCTAGCAGCCCGCCTCTGAATTGCTTCTATGTCCTCCCTCAATCCGACCTGATAGGGATCCCAAACGCTCGAGCAGTACTCAAGAATAGGTCGTATTAGTGTTTTATAAGCGGTCTCCTTTACAGATGAACCACATCTTCCAAAAATTCTACCAATGAACCGAAGACTACTATCTGCCCTCCCCACAACTGCCATTACATGCTTGTCCCACTTCATATCGCTCTGCAATGTTACACCCAAATATTTAATCGACGTGACTGTGTCAAGCGCTACACTACTAATGGAGTATTCAAACATTACAGGATTCTTTTTCCTATTCATCTGCATTAATTTACATTTATCTATATTTAGAGTTAGCTGCCATTCTTTACACCAATCACAAATCCTGTCCAAGTCACATTGTCTCCTCCTACAGTCACTCAACGACGACACCTTCCCGCACACCACAGCATCGTCAGCAAACAGCCGCACATTGCTATCCACCCTATCCAAAAGATCATTTAGGCCGGCCGCGGTGGTCTCGCGGTTCTAGGCGCGCAGTCCGGAACCGCGCGACTGCTACGATCGCAGGTTCGAATCCTGCCTCGGGCATGGATGTGTGTGATGTCCTTAGGTTAGTTAGGTTTAAGTAGTTCTAAGTTCTAGGGGACTGATGGCCACAGCTGTTAAGTCCCATAGTGCTCAGAGCCATTTGAACCATTTTTGAAAGATCATTTATGTAGATAGAAAACAACAGCGGACCTACCACACTTCCTTGGGGCAATCCAGATGATATCCTCACCTCCGATGAACACTCACCATTGAGGACAACGTACTGGGTTCTATTACTTAAGAAGTCTTCGAGCCACTCACATGTTTGGAAAGCAGTCCCATATGCTCGTACCTTAGTTAGGAGTCTGCAGTGGGGCACCGAGTCAAACGCTTTCCGGAAGTCAAGGAATATGGCATCCGTCTGATATCCTTCATCCATGGTTCGCAAGATATCATGTGAAAAAAGGGCGTTTCATGCATTAATCTACCTTACGATCCTACGTCCTGCAGTGATCTGATGATAGCTTCGTTAAAACGTGAGTGCGAGTCGCGCGGTGCGCTGTGTTCGGTGCGCGGGGCGTGAGCTGACCCAGGTGTGGTGACCCGAACGGGTAATCGCCTGAGGCACGGCTTCGTTGATGGTTGTGTCTGTATTGCGAATTTTTCGTAGCAAATTCATTATGGCTTAGACTCAACGATTTGATATTGTTGTTTCGATATTACCCACGTTACCTGTGTATCTTACTTGTGTTTAAATTTCATACTTTATCATTTTGAGATACATTACGTTTTTATTTCATTTACTTAGCGGTCCCTTGACGCGACGACGCTTGAATCAAAATATCACTAATTATATTAAACTTAAAGGGGCAATACATATCCTTTTTTAAATTTTTAGATGTCTCTTGTGTCGGGGTTTTCTTCAATTTTTAATTTAAGTTATATTTTATGCTTTTTAAACTTTGTATTTTACTTGTAGACACGGTACGATCGACACACTGTGCTCATACACAAATACTTTCGGGGGCCAAACACGAAATTGTGACGTCCGTTCTTTCTCACTTACGCTATTTACGTGTTTCTTTCTTTAATTAACACACATATTAACTGACTATGTTTTGGTATATATTTAGATAATTTAGGTAACAAAATGGTTCAAATGGCTCTGAGCACTATGGGACTTAACAACAGAGGTTATCAGTCCCCTTGAACTTAGAACTACTTAAACCTAAGGACATCACACAAATCGATGCCCGAGGCAGGATTCGAACCTGCGACCGCAGCAGTCGCATGGTTCCGGACTGAAGCGCCTAGAATCGCTCGGCCGCCGCGGCCGGCAAGTTACGTAACAAGTAATAAGCAGTGGCGATAATTCTAAATAAAGTCGGAAGAAAGTAGGCTGCCATTGCGTTCTCCTGTAATAGGTTACCTAAACTATCAGTGCAAAATCAATACTGAATTGTAGACCTCAAAAAGAACTACAAAGAAGTCTGCGAGAGCATATGTTGATCTTGGAGTCACAATGTCCCTTTTTCTCTTTTGTACGAGCTGAAACGGGCGACTTCAAAAAATATATATCAATGTTGCTCTAGCGTAAAAAATAAACATATGTTCTCGCGGACTTACATTTGGATTTTAGATGTTTTTAAGCTCTACTACGTCACTTGATGTAGGTCTTCCATATTACGTGGGGTATAAAAAGAGAGACCGCTGGCGGAAAACTTTTTTACTTAATTTCGCTGATGAAATTTAAAACGTGGAACAGACATTTTTGGAGCATAGCTAAGAACCATCCCGATTAAACCAGTTTTCAAATTAAAAAAAAAAAAAAGCTGGATTAACAAAGAACCTTTCGTTTGGGGCTGCGATGCCGCAGACAGATACGCAGATACACATGTTTACGAGGGACATATCATAAATAATACACGGGTTGGTACTACTGTGAATTGTTTGACGCAACAACAATGAAAATTACGTCAGATGTAGTTGCGAGATTGAGGAAGAAGCGCGTGTTTCTTCGTTTTGTTCTATAACATAAAGTTGAAGAGTAGGTCTCGGGTACTGTGACTGTTGAAGATCAGAGGTCATACGAGATCAAAATCTTACGCATCAAAAACCCGACAGAATTCACAATGCATTAAGCGAAGTTTGTGGTGAGTTTACAGTGGACCATAGTGCAGTTTCACGTTGGGTTAATTGTTTTCGTGGTGGTCGAACGAGCATAGCCGATAATCCAATTCCTGCAAGGCCAAAAACATCAGCAGATGATGTGTGAAACTTGTGGCTGATGCTCTTGGAGGTGTACGCTGTGCGACTTGTGAGGAACTCTGAAGTCACGGGAATTCCTCCAACGTCAGTATTCCGTATTCTGACAAATGATTTGAGGAAGAGAGAAATTTCTGCAAGATGGTTCCAACATTGAGTGCCGAAGGGAAGCGGAAACGTCTGCACACTGCAACGTTACTCAACGATTCGACACTGCAGGTCAAGGTTTGTAGTGTCGAATTGTCACTACTGATGAAACGTGGATTAGAGACTTTCAATCGGCTTTGAGATCACAGTCCGATGAGGGGAGATGCGCTCAATCAAAGCTCAAGCAAATGATGGTGCTTATGATCACCAAGGGATCATCATGACAAATAGAGTCCCGTGTGGAACTAGTGTTGCAGCAGCGTATTATCGTAACTTCATGCAAAATGTAAGCAGAAAAGTACACAAAACGAGACCTCAGTTGCCGGCCGCGGTGGCCGTGCGGTTCTGGCGCTGCAGTCCGGAACCGCGGGACCGCTACGGTCGCAGGTTCGAATCCTGCCTCGGGCATGGGTGTGTGTCATGTCCTTAGGTTAGTTAGGTTTAAGTAGTTCTGAGTTCTAGGGGACTTATGACCTAAGATGTTGAGTCCCCTAGTGCTCAGAGCAATTTGAACCATTTTTTGCGACCTCAGTTGCTCGAGGCTGCGGCATTCTCCACGATAATGATTGGCCGCATCTCAGCACTGTCGTAGCCCAAAAACTGCGCGAATAAGAATGGGAAGTGTTGCCGCATCCTTCCTACAGCACAGAAAAGAGCACACTAGACTTCGATTTGTTCCCGAAGTTGAAAAACCTATGTGTGGACGTCGTATCTATCTCTGGAAGAGCTTTGTACCACATTTGCCCGAGCCATTCAACAGAATTCAGAATTTTGGAACACGTATTATGTTCGAGTATAATGACTTTTCTGGAGACTAGAAATCTACTTTGTAGGAATCAGCATGGTTTTCGAAAAAGACGGTCGTGTGAAACACAGCTCGTGCTATTCGTCCACGAGACTCAGAGGGCCATAGACACGGGTTGCCAGGTAGATGCCGTGTTTCTTGACTTCCGCAAGGCGTTCGATACAGTTCTCCACAGTCGTTTAACGAACAAAGTAAGAGCATATGGACTATCAGACCAATTGTGTGATTGGATTGAAGAGTTCCTAGGTAACAGAACGCAGCATGCCATTCTCAATGGAGAGGAGACTTCCGAAGTAAGAGTGATTTCAGGTGTGCCGCAGGGGAGTGTCGTAGGACCGTTGCTATTCACAATATACATAAATGACCTTGTGGATAACATCGGAAGTTCACTGAGGCTTTTTGCGGATGATGCTGTGGCATATCGAGAGGTTGTAACAATGGAAAATTGTACTGAAATGCAGGAGGATCTGCAACGAATTGACGCATTGTGCAGGGAATGGCAATTAAATCTCAATGTAGACAAGTGTAATGTGCTGCGAATACATAGAAAGAAGGACCCTTTATCATTTAGCTACAATATAGCAGGTCAGCAACTGGAAACAGTTAATTCCATAAATTATCTGGGAGTAGGCATTATGAGTGATTTAAAATGGAATGATCATATAAAGTTGATAGTCGGTAAAGCAGATGCCAGACTGAGATTCATTGGAAGAATCCTAAGGAAATGCAAACCGAAAACAAAGGAAGTAGGTTACAATACACTTGTTCGCCCACGCTTGAATATTGCTCACCAGTGTGGGATCCGTACCAGACTGGGTTGATAGAAGAGATAGAGGAAATCCAACGGAGAGCAGCGCGCTTCGTTACAGGATCATTTAGTAATCGCGAAAGCGTTGCGGAGATGATAGATAAACTGCAGTGGAAGACTTTGCAGAAGAGACGCTCAGTAGCTCGGTACGGGCTTTTTCAAATGGTTCAAATGGCTCTGAGCACTATGGGACTTAACATCTATGGTCATCAGTCCCCTAGAACTTAGAACTACTTAAACCTAACTAACCTAAGGACAGCACACAACACCCAGCCATCACGAGGCAGAGAAAATCGCTGACCCCGCCGGGAATCGAACCCGGGAACCCGGGAGTGGGAAGCGAGAACGCTACCGCACGACCACGAGATGAGGGCAGGTACCTGCTTTTGTTGAAGTTTCGAGAACATACCTTCACCGAGGAGTCAAGCAGTATATTGCTCCCTCCTACTATATCTCGCGAAGAGACCACGAGGACAAACCAGAGAGATTTTAGTTCTCTTTGGTTGTTCGCAGATGATGCTGTAATTCACCGTCTAGTAAGGTCATCCGAAGACCAGTATCAGTTGCAAAGCGATTTAGAAAAGATTGCTGTATGGTGTGGCAGGTGTCAGTTGACGCTAAATAACGAAAAGTGTAAGGTGATCCACATGAGTTAAAAAAAATCCGTTGGAATTCGATTACTCGATAAATAGTACAATTCTCAAGGCTGTCAATTGAACTAAGTACCTGGGTGTTAAAATTGCGAACAACTTCAGTTGGAAAGACCACATAGATAATATTGTGGGGAAGGCGAGCCAAAGGTTGCGTTTCATTGGCAGGACACTTAGAAGATGCAACAAGTCCACTAAAGAGACAGCTTACACTACACTCGTTCGTCCTCTGTTGGAATATTGCTGCGCGGTGTGGGATCCTTACCAGGTGGGATTGGCGGAGGACATCGAAAGGGTGCAAAAAAGGCAGCTCGTTTTGTATTATCACGTAATAGGGGAGAGAGTGTGGCAGATATGATACGCGAGTTGGGATGGCAGTCATTAAAGCAAAGACGTTTTTCGTCGCGGCGAGATCTATTTACGAAATTTCAGTCACCAACTTTCTCTTCCGAATGCAACTTACATAGGTAGGAATGATCATCAAAATAAAATAAGAGAAATCAGAGCTCGAACAGAAAGGTTAAGTGTTCGTTTTTCCCGCGCGCTGTTCGGGAGGGAATGGTAGAAAGATAGTATGACTGTGGTTCGATGAACCCTCTGCCGAGCACTTAAATGTGAATTGCAGAGTAATCATGTAGATGAAGATGTAGATTAGAGCTCACACAGAGGCATACCGACAATCTTTCTTTCCACGAACAATAGGAGACTGGAATAGAAGGGAGAACCGGGAGAGGTGCTTTGAGTACCTCCGCCATACATCGTCAGGTGGCTTGCGGAGTATGGATGTAGATGTAGATGAAAAAAAGTGGTGTTCTGGATGGAATAATAGAGATTTCGAGACATTGGGAGTCATAGAGAAGCAGAGACTATATTGAAGGACTGTAGAGAGAAATTATAAGAAAGTATAAGTATGAAAAAAGTAGTGGGCGTTATTTTACGGGATGTCCCTCGTGACTTATAACAGACCTCTGTTTGTGTCGGGAGTTTTAAACAGAAAGCCGTGCTGCGTGGGCGTAGCTGCTGTGCTACGCGCCGGAAGCGGCGCTGCGTGACAGAGCCGGCCGCTACTCGCTACTCACCGGAGCGGACGCCCGCGCTGCGCACGGAGAAGCACAGATCGTGGAACTCGATGTCGACGCGCGGCCGCTTCGCCATGCGCGTGAAGCGGCTCTCCTTGCGCACCAGAAGCGGCGGCAGCTTGCCGTCCTCCGTCATCACCATGCTGGCAGTCCGCGCTCGACTCCTGCCAGTCCCAACCCTCCTTCTTCCTGCTGCGCCTCTGACTGGCACGCGCGCACCCGGCACAGACGCAGCTACTGCATGCCTCGCTCGCAACAGCGGGTGAATTCGGCAGGGGGTTGCCAAGCAGTCTGCTGAGCCTACAGAGCTTCGCAGTGGGAGCCAAGCGCAAGAAGTGAACCGGAGGGCGCTGCCCGTTACGGTAGGCGGGGTCTGAACTGCACGCTCTGTGGACAACGGTGCCGTTCCTCCTGTCTGCCGCTGTCTCTAAGAAACACCGTCGAAGGTCTAACAGTTGTACCCTATAGTGAGCTGTCGCTGCAAAGTAGCTACGTCAAAATTCCATTTACTACTGTAGAGGCTAATTTCTTCGTCACAATCAGTCGTACTTTATAGGACGAAACCTTCATAGACAAGGGGCGAAGGTTTTAAAGGAAATTTACAAATTTTTATCTCGTTTCACACGGAAGTTGACAAGCCGATATAGTTTGCTGTGGGATGTACAGGGGAAACAGCTACACACTGAACTGAAATAGATGCTATAGTCTCTGTTATACTACGTCGCGTGTGCGTACTACTTCCTGTCACTTCCTCAATACTGCTACAACCAAGTTTGCTACAGTTTAGTGATCTTGCAAAAAGTTCAATTTTCGATAGCTTGTGGGTACGGTAAATCGCCGACTGCGGCGTGCGGGTCCCGGGTTCGTGGTGGCGCCGGTGCGGCTGGCAGCTGTGTTGGACGGGCGCCCGCGATGCGCTCCACACGGCGACTGGAGGGCGCAGCCTCGCGGCCGCTGCAGCCGCAGACCCTCTGGAGGAGGTGGGGAGGGGGTGGAGGAGGGGGGGGGGAGTGGGTGCACACGCGCGTGCCGCTCTTCTGCAGCGCCTCACCTGGCGGCTACTCGCGGACCCGGGCCAACTCTGGTGACGCACGGCCGTCAACGTGCTGGCCGGGTCCGCGTGCGCGTGGTCACAAGTACCGAGGTACGATTCGAGGTGCGTCTCACACGTCCACCTATTACACTCTCAGGTGTCAAAAGCTTGAATAACCACCGATACACATCCAGGTTTGCTTGGGTGGAAATACACTGAAGCGCCGAAGAAATTGGTATAGGCATGCGTATTCAAATAAAGAGATACGTAAACAGGCAAAATACGACGCTGCGGTCGGCTACGCCTATACAGGGTGTGACAAAAAGGTACGGCCAAACTTTCAGCAAACATTCCTCACACACAAATAAAGAAAAGATGTTATGTGGACATGTGTCCGGGAACGCTTAATTTCCATGCTAGAGCTCATTTTAGCTTCGTCAGTATGTACTGTACTTCCTCGATTCACCGCCAGTTGGCCCAATTGAAGGAAGGTAATGTTGACTTCGGTGCTTGTGTTGACATGCGACTCATGGCTCTACAGTACTAGCATCAAGCACATCAGTACGTAGCATCAACAGGTTAGTGTTCATCACGAACGTGGTTTTGCAGTCAGTGCAATGTTTACAAATGCGGAGTTGGCAGATGCCCATTTGATGTATGGATTAGCACGGGACAATAGCCGTGGCGCGGTACGTTTGTGTCGAGACAGATTTCCAGAACGAAAATGTCTCGACACGAAGACGTTCGAAGCAATTGGTCGGCGTCTTAGGGAGCACGGAACATTCCAGCCTACGACTCGCGACTGGGGAAGACCTAGAACGACGAGGACACCTGCAATGGTCGAGGTAATTCTCCGTGCAGTTCACGATAACCCTAATGTCAGCGTCAGAGAAATTGCTGCTGTACAAGGTAACGTTGACCACGTCACTGTATGGAGAGTGCTACGGGAGTACCAGTTGTTTCCGTACCATGTACAGCGTGTGCAGGCACTATCAGCAGCTGATTGGGTACACTTCTGCGAATGGTTCATCCAACAACGTGTCAATACTCATTTCAGTGCAAATGTTCCCTTTACGGATGAGGCTTCATTCCAACGTGCTCAAATTGTAAATTTTCACAATCAAGACGTGTGGGCTGACGAGAATCCGATCGCAATTGTGTAATCACGTCATCAACACAGATTTTCTGTGAACGTTTGGGCAGGCATTGTTGGTGATGTCTTGATTGGGCCCCATGTTCTTCCACCTACGCTCAATGGAGCACGTCATCATGATTTCATACAGGATACTCTACCTGTGCTGCTAGAACATGTGCCTTTACAAGTACGACACAACATGTGGTTCATGCACGATGGAGCTCCTGCACATTTCAGTCGAAGTGTTCGTACGCTTCTCAACAACAGATTCGGTGACCGATGGATTGTTAGAGGCGGACCAATTCCATGGCCTCTACGCTCTCCTGACCTCAACGCTCATTTATGGGGGCATTTGAAAGCTCTTGTCCACGCAACCCCGGTACCAAATGTAGAGACTCTTCGTGCTCTTATTGTGGACGGCTGTGATACAATACGCCATTCTCCAGGGCTGCATCAGCGCATCAGGGATTCCATGCGACGGAGGGTGGATGCATGTATCCTCGCTAACGGAGGACATTTTGAACATTTCCTGTAACAAAGTGTTTGAAGTCACGCTGGTACGTTCTGTTGCTGTGTGTTTCCATTCCATGATTAATGTGATTTGAAAAGAAGTAATAAAATGAGCTCTAACATGGAAAGTAAGCGTTTCCGGACACATGTCCACATAACATATTTTCTTTCTTTGTGTGTGAGGAACGTTTCCTGAAAGTTTGGCCGTACCTTTTTGTAACACCCTGTATAAGACAGTTGTTAGATCGGTTACTGCTGTTACAGTGGCAGGTTATCTGAGTTTGAACGCGGTGTTACAGTCGGCGCACCAGCGATGGGACACAGCATCTCCGAGGTAGCGACGAACTGGGGATTTTCCCGTACGACCATTTCACGAGTGTGCCGTAGGAATCCGGTAAAACATCAAATCTCCGACATCGCTGCTGCCGGAAAAAGACTGTGCAAGAACGGTACCAACGACGGCTGAAGAGAATCATTCAACGTGACAGAAGTGCAACCCTTCCGCAAACTGCCGCAGATTTTAATGCTGGGCCACCGACTGTCAGCGTGCGAACCATTCAACGAAACATCACCGACACCGGTTACCCTTGATGACTGCACGACACGTAGCTTTGCGTTTCGCCTGGGACCGTCAACGCCGACATTGAACTGTTGATGACTGGAAACATGTTGTCTGATCGGATGAGTCTCGTTTCAAGTTGTATCGAGTGGATGGACGTCTACGGGTATGGACCCTGCATGTCAGCAGGGGCTGTTCAAGCTGGCGGAGGCTCTGTAATGGTGTGGGGCGTGTGCAGTTGGAGAGATATGGGACCCCCTGATGCGTCTAGATACGACTCTAACAAGTGACCTGCGCGTAAGCATTTGTGTCCATTGTGCATTCCGACGGACTTGGACAATTCCAGAAGGACAATGCTACACTACACATGTCCAGTATTGCTACATAGTGTTTCCAGGAATACTCTTGTGAGTTTAAACACTACCGCTGGCCACCAAACTCCCCAGACGTGAATATTATTGAGCATATCTCGGATGTCTTGCAACGTTCTGTTCAGAAGAGATCTCCACCCCCTCGTACTCTTACGGATATATGGACAGCCCTACAGGATTCATGGTGTCAGTTCCAGCACTATTTCAGACATTATTCGAGTCCGTGCCACGTCGTGCTGCGGCACTTCTGCGTGCTCGCGTGGCCCCTTGACGTTTTAGGCAGGTGTACCAGTTTCTTTGGCTCTTCAGTGTAGAAGCTCAGTAAAGAAACCAAATAAGAGTCTCCCACAGGTATCAGTTCTCGCTCAACTCCATCCTTGGGCCAGGTAAAAGTAGCCGTGCTCCCCTTTGAACGCGAGTGTCATATTTCTCGACGTTTGAAACAGAGTAAACAGCTGCAACAATGGACAGTTTTATGCAATAACCGATCGTTAGTTTTTTTCCGTCAGCATTTCAATTCATTCATCAGTGAAGTTAGACGTTTCTCTTTCCGGTCTACAAAATGCTCGATAGAAGAAAGAACTGAAATTGTGGAAGCATATGTGAAAACGGGTTCGATGAGGGAAACTCGCAAAATTTTCTGTGTCCGGTATCCGGATGGATGACTACCAACAAAGGGAGCAACACAGGGCTGTATAAAATTTCAAGTACGGATCTGTGCAAAATGTAAAACAACAAAGAATTCCTTCAGTTCGCACAGCAGTGTTATAGTAGATATTCGACGAAGAATTATTCAGAGTCCAAATAAGTCTACATGTAAACTGGCCCAACAGGTGCATGTAAGTAGAAGGCGTTGCCAGCGATTAGTGAAAAGTTTTAATTCGAAGCCATATCGAGTGACAGTTGTGCAGCAATTACGGGAGCATGACAGTCAGTAACGTGTAGGTTTGTTAAACCCTTTCCATTGTATCTTGTGTAATCCCGGACATGTGAATTCACAGAAAATGAGGTACTGGGCAATGGAGAACCCTAACGCTGTGTGTTAGCAACCACTCCATAATGAAACAAATCGGCGTTTGGTGTGGTATAACAGGAACGCGCATGATTGGACCAATATTTTTTAGCACAGTCCTCAACATGATGGCATATATGAAAAATTCTGACACATTCTCTGGTCAACTTAACTGAACATGAAAATCAAAACTGCTTTTTCCATCAAGAGGGGCAACATGTCAAATGTCTAAGGTATCCCTGGAACGAGTCCATGATGTCTTCACTGAGGAACCAGCTGTCAGCAAACATTCATGGCCACACACAATACAGGAACTGACAGACATCAGCCGTGAAGTTGCCGCCATTGATAACCGAACTTTATTCATGGCGTATCTGAATATGCTTAGACATACACAGCTGTCTATTGATGTTCTACAGGATCACTTTCAGCACCTTCCATACTTTTCCCCTGTATTTTTCATTGTAAATAAATGGTAAGTCCGTTTCAGGTTTTCGTTTTTGTAATTTCACTGCTTTTCCTTTACACTTACATGGGCTACATTTGTCTGTGACACCCTATGTCTCTGACCTTCCAAAACCATCTTCAAGGAAATTCCGCTGTGCACGCGATACTGCTCTGGCTTATCAATCAAAAAATCTTCGTCAGCCAGAGGGAACACAGAGGACTTAGCCGCGCTTAACTCATATTTCAAAAAACTGGACACCGAAGCCCAGTATCAGTAAGAGAGACGTTATTGTGTATCCTCTTAACAACAAACAAGCTAACCGCGCGGGATTAGCCGAGCGGTCTGGGCGCTGCAGTCATGGACTGTGCGACTGGTCCCGGCGGAGGTTCGAGTCCTCCCGCGGGCATGAGTGTATGCTGTCCTTAGGATAATTTGCGTTAAGTAGTGAGTAAGCTTAGGGGCCGATGACCTTAGCAGTTAAGTCCCATAAGATTTCATACACATTTCAACAAACGAGCTAACACTGAGCCCGAGGTGCAATTTGATGGCAATATTCTCCGTCGCAAATGGTTCAAATGGCTCTGAGCAATATGGGACTTAACTTCTGAGGTCATCAGTCCCCTAGAACTTAGAACTACTTAAACCTAACTAACCTAAGGACATCACACACATCCATGCCCGAGGCAGGATTCGAACCTGCGACCGTAGCGGTCGCGCGGTTCCAGACTGTAGCGACTAGAACCGCTCGGCCATTCCGGCCGGCTCTCCGTCGCAACAAGTACCCCAAGTATATAGCCATCAAACTCGACCGCACCCTATCTTAAAAACAACATCTGGAAAACACATCAGCCAGGCTAAAAATTCGCAACAACATTATTCCGAGGCTCTGTGGCATAACCTGGGAGGCTTCAATGGAGACTTCGTGTACATTGGCTCTCGCACTGGTTTTTTCGGTCACATAATACTGTGCTTCAGTGTGGTGTAATAACTTTCATACCATCCTCATCAATGCACAGCTCGACAACACTACACGCATGATTACTGGTACAATCAGACCAACTCTTGGCTTCCCCTGTCAAGAAATATCTGCCCACCGCAGACTCGCAGATCTGAGACCCTGCATAGAAACTACTATAATATACAAGAGAGTAAGGAACTACCCATTCACCATGACATATACCTGTCTTACGAATAAATAGGCTTTGCTCGAGACGCCTGCCACTACTGGACGCTGAACAGGAGCAATTAACACATCGGAAATTACCAAGAACGGGGACTGTTCGAGAACTGTAATTGTCACACAGTGGGCATCCAGCATGACAGGAAACTGTGGGTCAAATTAAACAGAATCCGCACTGGATGTGGTCGGTGCTCTGACTCACTCTGTAAATGGGATATTGTGGAGTCTCCAAGTTGTGACTGTGGAGCACTGAAACAATCTATCAGATATATAAGAGATAGCAGCGTCCTGCGATGCTATATGGGCGCGTAACTATTAATATTTAGCCGATTAAGTTCTGTTTTAGGCAATGACGTTCACCTCGTACTGTAAATGGTTCAAATGGCTCTGAGCACTATGGGACTTAACATCTACGGTCATCAGTCCCCTAGAACTTAGAACTACTTAAACCTAACTAACCTAAGGACATCACGCACATCCATGCTCGAGGCAGGATTCCAACCTGCGACCGTAGCGGTCGCTCGGTTCCAGACTGTAGCGCCTAGAACCGCACGGCCACTACGGCCGGCTCGTACTGTAAATGTGCTGCATGTGTCTGTCATGCGAATAATACCAATAAACTACCTTTAGAAGTGCGAAAAGAAGCGCTACATGCAGGAATCGAATCAGTGAGGTTATGAAAGGTACCGACCGGGAAATGTGGAACCATGCCCACTCCACTGCCGTGACCAGCAGCGCAAGGTTTCTCGGCTGAGGACCATGGCGCTACAGCCCAATCGGTGTGGTCTCACAGATTTTCGATTGGGTTTAAATCCGGAGAGTTTGCTGTCCATGCGAGTACGGTAATATCCTCTTGGGCTTTTCAAACCACACACGTACACTGCCAGTTGTCTGACACGTTGCAGTGTCCTGCTGGTAGATTCCGGCGTGCCGAAGAAAAACAAACTGCGTATGGGCGTGATCTTCAAGAATAGATGCACACTTGTGTTAATCCTTCGTGTCGTCTAGAACGACGAAGTCACCCAGGGAATACCACGGAAACATTCGGCAGACCATAACGCACCCTCCTCCAACCTGGACCCCTCCGACAATAGTTGCAAGGCTTTACTCGGCAATGGCCTCTGTCCGATGGTGCATAAAACGTGATTCGTCTGAAGAGGCTACCTGTCCCCACCCTGTGAACGCCCAGTAGTTTGGGTGTATGAATCAGGCGCCTGTTGCGGAGGCCTATATGCAGCAACGTTTGCTGAACAGTAGTTGAGGAGACGCTGTTGGTAGTCCCTTGGTTCATCTGAGTGGACAGTTGCACGTCTATCTGAGCGTACACGTCTCCACAGCCGTCATGCATCCCTATGATCTACGACCCGCGGTGTACCTTTGTTGCTTGGTCACCGGTTTTGGATAGCGCCGTTTTGCCATGCACGGTATGCTTTTAACCACGTAGACACGCAAACAGTTTACAAACTTAGCCGTTTCAGAAATGATTCCAGTGTTGCCCCCTAAGCCAATGATCATGCGCTTTTGATCGTGCACTGTGGCCGAGCGGTTCTAGGCGCTTCAGTCCGGAACCGCGCTGCTGCTATGGTCGCAGGTTCGAATCCTGCCTCGGGCACGGATGTGCGTGATGTCCTTAGGTTAGTTAGGTTTAAGCAGTTCTAAGTCCTAGGGGACTGATGACCTCAGATGTTAAGTCCCATAGTGCTTAGAGCCATTTGAACCAAATCGCTCCGTTTCCGCATTACGGCAAAGACTGCACTGTTTTCCGCGTCCCCCAGACACCCTTTATATGCCCACCTGCCGTGTGTGAGTGATTATTGCACGTTGAAGTCGAACGTAGGTGTTGGTCATATTAATGTTACTGGACCCTGAAGTAAGCTCACCAGATATGATATTAAAAACATAATCTCCGTCCACTAGCCCTGACGGTCGCATTGGTACCGACCGACCGCCGCATATTCCTCCGCCAGTTGCGTCATTGGATGTGGTATGGAGGGGCGTGGTGTAAGCACAACGCTCCACTGGCCGTTGTCAGTTTCCGAAACTTGAAGCCACTACCACTAGGTCAGGCAGCTCCTCAATTGTCACCGCGAGGCTGAGTACACCTTGTTCCAATCCTCCCGCAAGGAAAAATCTTGGCAATACCGGGAATCGAACAGCACGGCAATCAACAGCTCTGACCTCTGACCTACGAAGTCGGAAAACCATGGCATTACCCATCCCACTAAATGATCTCACTCGTATCTATGAAGCGCTGTAAATGGTGTAAAACTTAAAACATTCGAAGTGTCATTTCGTTTACAGAATGCACGTTGTGAGCTATTGATTTCTCGGTATTCTGCCACATGTCCCTAGACTCGGTTCAGGTGCCAAACCATGGAAAAGCTCTTTCAAAAATACGTTAGTAGGTGGCACACTGTGCTTCTACCAGGCCGTGCTTCCCACTGGAGAAATGAGTCTACAGTAAAAACTTACTGTTATACACTGAGGTGACAAAAGTCACGGGATACCTCGTAATGCCGTGTCGGACTTCCTTTTGCCCGGCGTAATGCAGCAACCCGACGTAAAGTGTGGACTCAACAAGTCATCACGCTCCCCTGCAGAAATACTGAGCCATGTTGCCTCTATAGCTGTCCATAATTTAGGACGTGTTGCCGATGTAGGTTTTGTGCACCAACTTACGTCTCGATTATGCCCCATAAATATTCGATGGGATTCATGTCGGGTGATAAGAAAGGGCAGATCATTCGCTCGAATTGTCCAGAATGTTCTTCAAACCAATCGCAAGCAGTTGTGGATCTGTGACATGGCACATTCTCATCCTTAAAAATGTCCGCTCCTGGTAAATGAGTGGTCAGCGCGACGGAATGTCATACCCAACGGCCCGGGTTCGATTCCCAACTGGGTCGGAGATTTCCTCCGCTCAGCGACTGGGTGTTGTGTCGTCCTTACCATCGTCATTTCATCCTCATCGACACGCAAGTCGCCGAAGTGGCGTCAACTCGAAAGACTTGCGAACGGTCTACCCGACTGGAGGCCCTAGCCACACGGCATTTCCATTTCCATCCTTAAAAATCCCATCATTGTTTGGGAACGTGAAGTACCATTTCCAGTCAGTGATCGGTTCAGTTGGAACAGAGGACGCCGTCAATTCCATGTAAAAACAGCCCGCACCATTGTGGAGCCACCAGCCGCTAGCACATTGCCTTGTTGACAACTTGGGTCTATGGATCGTGTTAGCGCCACATTCGAACAGTTTCATCAGCCCCTACCAACTGAGATCGGGACTCATCTGACCAGCCCACGGTTTCTCAGTCGTACAGGGTCCAACCGATATGGTCTCTAGCCCAGGAGAGATGCTGCAGGCGATTTTGTGCTGTTAGCAAAGACACTCACAACTGTCGTCCACTGCCATAGCCCATTATCGCCCAATTTCATCGCAAAATTGTAATGGACACGTTCTCTATACGTCCCTCATCGGTTTCTGCAGTTATTTCACGCTGTGTTTCTTATCTGTTATCAGTGACAACTCTGCGTAAACGCCATTGCTCCCGGTCGCTAAGTGAAGGCCGTCGGCCACTGCTTGTCTATGGTGAGAGATAATACCTGAAATTTGGTATTCCCGGCACACTCTTGACACTGTGGGTCTCGGAATGTTGTATTCCCTAACGATTTCAGAAACGGAATGTCCCTACTATCATCCTGCGTTCCAAATCTGTTAAATCCCTTCGTGCGGCTGTAATCAAGTCGATCAGGAATTGAATCTCCCAAGCGTCTACCTCCAGCTACAACGCCGAGTTCAAATTCTGTTAGTTTCCGTCGTGCAGCTATAATCGCGATGGAAATCTTTTCGCATGAATTACCTGAGTACAAATGACAGCTCCGCCAATCACTGCCTTTTTATGCCTTCTGTATGCGATACTACTGCCATCTGCACATGTGCATATCGCTATCCCATGCCTTTTATCACCTCAGTGTATTTCAGCATTTGAATTATCACAAATAAAGGGTAGTGTCTCAATATTATTGGCACTTGGAACGAAAACTTTCTTCCTGCTATTTTGTCAAAAACTAACATTTTTCAGACCGTGGCTATGTGTCAAATATAGGGTGGGGCAAATATAAGTGACCCGGAGAACAGAGTTCATGGATGCAAAGAAACACAGCAGAGGAAAGGAAATACAGTACTAACCTGACTATAGCAGATGTTGAAACTGATCACCATTCATCTCTTGACACCTTTGGACATTGGTCAGCAAGTTGCTGAAGGCGGATTGAATCTGGACTGCTGGAATTGCTGCTATCTCATCCGAAATGTTCTGCTGCAGTTCTCGAAGACTGTGAGGTTTGTTGCGATATACCATAGACTTGAGAGTGCCCCACGCAAAGTAATGGCACACTGACAGATCAGGTGACCTGGGTGACAAGCTGGGGCCGCTACCAGACTGACGTCTGCTAACAATTCTGTAAGGCGTGATGGCTGTGTAAATGTGCTCCAAAGTATAGGCAGTTGGTTCATCCTCTTGGAGGTAACTATAGATCTCTACTCCTCCGTTAATGCTGCCACAAATGGTTTCAAAATGTTAGCAATGTAGCACGCCGAAGTTGGCGTCTGATGAAAGAAGATGGGACCAACACTGCGGAGCAGATACTGCGTATCAAACCTCAACCTTCTGATCACGCAATGGTGTTTCATGGAAGTTATGCGGATTCTCGGCTGCCCAGAACGGTGATTCTGTGAATTGACATAACCACACAGGTGAAAGCAGGCTTCATCAGACATAAAGAACAGATCCATGTCCAAGCCATTTATTGTTTTCTCAGTGAACAGTCACTCACAAAATTGGAGGCGCTGAGAAGCATATCCTGGTTTTCGTGTATGAATAACAGCCACTCGGTAGGGACGCTTGTGCATGTCCAGGTGGAGTATTCGCCCACATGATCGACGTAATATGGCTGTCTCTTGTGCCAGGCGTCGGATTGGTTTGCTAGGACTCTGAAGCATTTTCTGGTGAACTGCAGCCACATCTTCTGGTTTGGGAGCACGTTTCGGAATATTTTTTGACTTGTTGAAAATAGATCCTGTCTGACGCCGGTTTCGGACTATGCGTTGCAGGGCACACTTTGCTGGCACTTTCGCGCCGTTAAACTTCTCAGCAAACAATTGACCACATCGTTTCCACGACTTTGTTATCAAGTAACATTCCACAATGAACACCCGCTGCCCCACTGTGGATACCATCGTCCCCTTTCCGCTGTTCCACTGACACTGATGCAACCTGCACTGCTCTCTGAACCGGTATGGATCACGTGGCGAGAGAACACGTTGTGTGTGCGCCACAGTGTGTGGTTATATGAAAACATTCACGTCCAATTGTATCCACTAGTTCGCGCCGCTTTTGTATGCCCCACCCTTCACAAGCTGAATATTGCAGAGTAGAAAACAGAAGCCAGCCGCTATTAATACTGATATTTATTTACACAAATAGCGTCGTTACTGGTTTCGAATCGACTGGGCATCGTTAGACGGCTCTCGTTTGCATTACATTTATTGTTGTTTACATTAGTTGAACCAGATTAGTTGAACCAGATGGCAGTTATAAGAGTCGAGGGACATGAAAGGGAAGCAGTGGTTGGGAAGGGAGTAAGACAGGGTTGCAGCCTCTCCCCGATGTTTTTCAATCTGTATATTAAGCAAGCAGTAAAGGAAACAAAAGAAAAATTCGGAGTAGGTATTAAAATCCATGGAGAAGAAATAAAAACTTTGAGGTTCGCCGATGACATCGTAATTCTGTCAGAGACAGCAAAGGACTTGGAAGAGCAGTTGAACGGAATGGATGGTGTCTTGAAGGGAGGATATAAGATGAACATCAACAAAAGCAAAACCATAATAATGGAATGTAGTCGAATTAAGTCGGGTGATGTTGAGAGTATTAGATTAGGAAATGAGACACTTAAAGTAGTAAAGGAGTTTTGCTATTTGGGGAGCAAAATAACTGATGATGGTCGAAGTAGGGAGGATATAAAATGTACACTGGCAATGGCAAGGAAAGCGTTTCTGAAGAAGAGAAATTTGTTAACGTCGAGTATTGATTTAAGTGTCAGGAAGTCATTTCTGAAAGTATTTGTATGGAGTGTAGCCATGTATGGAAGTGAAACGTGGACGGTAAATAGTTTGGACAAGAAGAGAATAGAAGCTTTCGAAATGTGGTGCTACAGAAGAATGCTGAAGATTGAATGGGTAGATCACATAACTAATGAGGAGGTACTGAATAGGATTGGGGAGAAGAGGAGTTTGTGGCACAACTTGACCAGAAGAAGGGATCGGTTGGTAGAACATGTTCTGAGGCATCAAGGGATCACCAATTTAGTATTGGAGGGCAGCGTGGAGGGTAAATATCGTAGGGGGAGACCAAGAGATGAATACACTAAGCAGATTCAGAAGGATGTAGGTTGCAGTAGGTACTGGGAGATGAAGAAGCTTGCACAGGATAGAGTAGCATGGAGAGCTGCATCAAACCAGTCTCAGGACTGAAGACCACAACAACAACAACAACATTAGTTGTTCAAAAAGTTAACAACCAATGTAAATAACAATGAATGTAATACTGTATAAACGTGAACTGCGGTCTGAAGATGAACCTGTTGGTTAGGAAGCGGTAACGCCTCTAGTCTTGTAAATAAAGAGCACTGTTGACGGTGGCTGGTTGCTGTTTTCTTCTGTGAAAGAATCAGCTTATAAAAACTTTCATTTTGGCAGTTAGAACCAGTCAGCTTCTAGAAATGGCACTTAGAACGTTCTTAGGAAAGTATTTATTGTATCACTAATTTTTGCTATGATGTATTGTGAGCCGTATGCGGCTCGCGTTGATGCCGTTCATAGCTTGGAATCTTGTAATAGCGATATTGGCGTCTCGTTTTTTTAGTGTGTTCACTGGCGCCACTACGTTTGTCCTTGTCTGTCCGTGAGTGGCAGCAGCAGCGCTTATCGATAGCGCGTACTGTGGTACCATCCTTGGAGCGGCCTCTAATATTTCCGGTTCCTCGTGTGTCGAGCTAGTTGATTTGGGACGGAGCCGCAGTGAGGTTCGGCAACCAGTACTCGCCCGACCCCTGGCTACACACATGCACTGTCCGACGGAAGGATGTGGTCGCGGGAGTGCACGACCACGTCAAGGACCGGATTTAGTTGAACGGACAGTGATATTCGAGTAGTGCAACTTTCACTTGTGTGCGTGCGTCCGCCCGTCGAAGTGACCTCACGGCAATAAGTTGTCGGTCGACGATTTATACTGGGATCTTTCCTGTGCCTGACTTGAATGGGGACGACCGTTGGTTGGTCGTTCGGTCGGTCGTCGCAGTGGACGACGCGCATTTGGTCTTCCGACCTCTTCTGGCTTCTCTGTGTTTGTGCCGACTTAGAATTCGTCCGCGTTGTTTCACAGTGACTGGTTTCAGTATTGTGTGTTGTTGGTGGAATTGTTTTCCCGGATCCGTGTGTATCTTGTGGTTTTGAATGAGCAGTAATTTTAATGCTGTCTGGATTTGGTGAGGAGTTGCGAACTCACATCAGTTTGGCTTCGGTCCGCAGCGCGAGGACAGGCCGGGACCTCTGGTGATGTGCTGGCACTGTCCGACCGAGGGGCTGTAGCCGACGACCGAACCCAGGACGTTTGAAGTTGAGTGACCTGTGTCCAGTACTGAAACCTACACTGTTTGAGATCTCGCTGTTGTCTGCGTGTTGCTGCTCCCAGGGTCGGTGAGACCAACTGCAACAAGGGGGAGTCAATCAGGTTGGCGGAAGCTATTAGCCGCCTTCTGCTCCTTGATGTTAGTTTGGATTTAGTATTATTTTTATTAGTGAAGTGCAACGAGCGGTATTTTCTGTCTTTTGGCCGCTAACGCCCTAGTTACCCGCTCTGGAGGTTAGCGTACTTTTCCGGCAGTGTACCTTTCCTCGTTGTGTTGATGCTGCCCGACACGGCGTGTAGTTCGACAGCCTTGTGAACTGTAGTGTGCATTTGTTTTTGGGAGGTCTACCTTGGTTCTAGCGTTTCCTTCGGCCTTAGGTGTGTTTCTGAAGACGTGTTGTCCGCCTCTTCGCCCTTGCCTAAAAATATTCCATCGTTGTACCGGTCGGTCGGCGCTTAAGCTACCCCAAGTGTGAGTTGCCATCCTGTTACGTGAGTACAACTCTTAGCTGCCTGTCTCACCACTTACACAGCTGTAGTCACCTTCCTCAGGTCGAACCAGGGAGAACTGTCTGTGGATCACTCTGTCTTATTTGGACAAGTTGTCGTAATTGTTAAAAATTTACCCTAATGTTTTAACATGTTATTGCCTCCCCACTTGTAATTCCGGCCTTCAGCCGTTTAATTGTTTGTAACACTACTTGTGGCCTTCTGCTGACAAATTATTTTCAATGTTCTCTTAATAAGGCCTGCAGCCGTCACTATAGCCTGTTACATTTCATTAAGATTATTTTAGAAAGGTTTTAGTATTTTAACATGCAACCACCTTACTTACTCGTAATTCAGGCCTTCAGCCATTGAGTAATCTGAAAATTGTTTGTGGGCTTCAGCTCCCAATAATTTTGAATCCTTTCTTAATCGGGCCTTCAGCCGTTAATTGTTTGTAACATTGCTTGTGGCCTTCAGCCGACAAATAATTTTCAGTCCTGTTTTAGTGAGGTCTTCAGCCCTCACTATAGCTTGTTACAAGTTATTAAGATTATTAGAAAGGTTTTTAGTATTTTTAAAGTGTAATTGTCCACCTTATCGGTAATTCAAGCCTTCAGCCGTTGTGTATTTTTTTTAATTGCTTGTGGCCTTCAGCCGACGAATAATTTTGAAGCTTCGTAATCAGGCCTTCAGCCGTTGATTGTATGTAACGTTAATTGTGGGCTTCAGCCGACAATAACTTGCAATTCTTCTAATAAGACTTCCAGCCGCCAGTGTAATAAAATCTTCTAAAAATGATTGTTGAGAGTTTTGTGTATGTGTTTTCTGTGCAACCAACGGTAACTGATTAGGCCCCGTCCACACATTTCCTGCTTTCCCTAAGTCCGTCCGCAGCTCGTGGTCGTGCGGTAGCGTTCTCGCTTCCCGCGCTCGGGTTCCCGGGTTCGATTCCCGGCGGGGTCAGGGATTTTCTCTGCCTCGTGATGACTGGGTGTTGTGTGCTGTACTTAGGTTAGTTAGGTTTAAGTAGTTCTAAGTTCTAGGGGACTGATGACCATAGATGTTAAGTCCCATAGTGCTCAGAGCCATTTGAACCATCTCTAAGTCCCACGTTTCAGTGAGCAGCGTAATTCTGTGGCATCAGAATATTCCCTCAATTTTTTGGATGCAAATCAGTTCGGTAAAAAGAGATATGCGTTGTTTGTTTCATTCTACTGACCAATGTCAGATTTGGCGCTTATAGCGTTCTCCGTTTGTACTGCTCATGTGACCCTCTACCACCCGTGAAACTCATAGCAATGAAGTGGTGTGTACCATTTTCTTCTGGACAGGCACCTCGTATGTTGCAGTCGTTTACGCTGAGGTGACAAAAGTTATGAGATACCTCCTAATATCGTATCGGACCTCCTTTTGCCCAACGTAGAGCAGAAACTCGACTTGGCATGGACTCAACAAGTCGTTCGAAGTCCCCTGCACAAATACTGGGCCCTGCTGCCTCTCTAGCAGTCCATAATTTCAAAAGTGTTGCTGGTGCAAGATTTTGCACACTAAATGATCCCTCGATTATGTCTCATAAAATTTTGATGGAACTAAGTTCGAGAGATCTGGGTGGCCAGATCATTCGCTCGAATTGTCCAGAATGTTATTCAACCAAATCATGAACAGTTGTCGTCTGATAACATGGCACAGTGTCTTCCATAAAAATTACATTCCCTGAAAGGCTGAAATGGTCTCCAAGTAGCCGAATATCACCCTATCCAGACAATAATCGGTACAGTTGGACCAGAGGGTCCAGTCCATACCAAAGTGCGTTGTTGACAACGTGGGTTCATGGCTTAGTGGGATCTGAGTCACTCTCGAAACTTACCATTAACTCTTACCAATTGAAATCGGGACCCATCTGACTAGGCCACGGTTTTCCAGTCGTACGGGTCCAACCGGTATGGTCATGACTGTGAGCGGCGCTACAGGTGATTTCGTGCTGTTAGCAAAGGCACAGGTGTCGCTCGTCTGCTGCCACAGCCAGTCGACGGCAAATTTCGTCGCACTTTCCTAATGGATACGTTCGTCGCACGTTCCACATTTATCTCTGCGATTATTTCACGTTGTGTTGCTTGTCTGTTAGCACTGACAAATCTACGCAAACGAGGCTGCTCTCGGTCGTTAAGTGGAGGCCTTCGGCAACTGCGTTGTCAGTGGTGAAAGGTAATGCCTGAAATTTGGTATTCTCGGCACTCTCTTGACACTGTGGATCTCGGAATACTGAATTCCCTAACGATTTCCGAAACGGAATGTCCCATGCGTCTGGCGCTCTACCAATGCACTCTTGTCACTTCAGTGTATATGGAATCAGGGCAGTAACAGGAGTCGAAGTGCAAACATGACTAATGGCAGTGAGGAGCATTCGTGTTTTCTCGTCCCCATGACAACACCGTGAGTGTAGTTCTGTTTGTTAGTGGTTCAAGTGGCTCTGAGCACTATGGGGCTTAACATCGGAGGTCATCAGTCCCCTAGAACTTAGAACTACGTAAACCTAACTAACCTAAGGACATCACACACATCCATGCCCGAAGCACGATTCGAACCTGCGACCGTAGCAGTCGCGCGGTTCGCGACTGAAGCGCCTAGAACCGCTCGGCCACCGCGGCCGGCTGTTTGTTAGTGTATAAACGTGACTACAGTCGACAGTGCCGGTCAACAATGCTGGTTTCTTTCTGAACAATCGTATACAACCTCTTGCTCGACAAGAGAACCATACCTTATGACTGTAAAGCTTCACAGGGCACACAAATCTAAGAAAATGGAGCTACAGAGCTATGTCACCGACATCGAATTGCGGCGGGATTTTGGAACACATTCATGTGTTCCAGCGCTACAAAATACTTCGAAGAAAACGCTTTATTGACAAATAGCACGGGTTCAGAAAATATCGTTCTTGTGAAACACAAGTGGCACAGCCAGCCGGAGTGGCCCAGCGGTTCTAGGCGCTACAGTCTAGAACCGCGCGAGCGCTACGGTCGCAGGTTCGAATCCTGCCTCGGGCATGGATGTGTGTGATGTCCTTAGGTTAGTTAGGTTTAAGTAGTTCTAAGTTCTAGCGACTGATGACCTCAGAAGTTAAGTCCCATAGTGCTCAGAGCCATTTTGGAACAACTGGCACTTTATTCACACGAAATACTGAGTGCTGGCGACAGTGGATCTCAAATTGATTTCGTATTTCTAAATTTCCAGGAGGATTTTGACACAGTTCCTCGCAAGCGTCTCAGTTGTGCAATTATATTCGTGATTTCTTGTCGGAAAAGCCACAGTTCCTAGTAACAGACGGGAAGTAATCGAGTGAAACTCAAATTATATCTGGTGCTCATCAAAAAACTGTTGTAGGCCCTACGCTGTTCTTAATTTATAGAAACGATTTAGGAAACTATCTAATCTTCTCTCTTGAATTGTTTGTAGATGATGCTGTCGATTACCGTCTAGTAAGATCGGCAAAATATCAATACAAACTATAAATTATTTACACTGCATTGTGCGGTAACTGACAATCGACCCTCAACAACAGAAAGTGTGACGTCCTCCAAAAGAATACAAAAAAATCGTTTAAATTTGGGTTACACTATAATCATACATATTTCATTTCTGAAGTCAACATTCGTTTCGAGAGAGATGGCGCATTCGGGAGGACGACGGTTCAAACCCGCGTCCGGCCATCCTCATTTACGCTTTCCGTGATTTCTCTAAATCGCTTCAGGCAAACGCCGGGGTGGTTCCCTTGAAACGGACCTGCCGCCTCTCTTCTCCATCCTTCCCTAATCCGATGGGACCGATGACCTCGCTGTTTGGTCCTCCAAATCAACCAACCAACATTCCTCTTTCTCAACACATGCTGATCGTACAGGCATGAATGAGGTATCTTTAGAAGAGTTTCCTAATCAGTTTCTAACATTTCATACCGATTTTACGTTAGAACTTGTGGACAATTTTTAGATAAAGAAGAAATTTAACTACTACAGGAAAAGGGCCTCATGGCTGCCCAGTTTCAAACGCCCATTTTACGAAGCCAACTTATTAGTCACTAATAAAAGACTACATTTTGATATTATCTTGTTAGAAATGCCATTTTATTTGTGTTAAAGCACTTATTTACTGGATAATTTACATACGGCATTGTGATCGATAATAACTGTAACCACTGCAGTAGTCCTGATATGTCCAATCAAAATGTTATAACAGTTTTAGAAACAAGACCAAGGGAACGTGGAACAGTTAGGCAAGGTTCAGGGAAAACGTTTTTCACCCTGTAATTTAAACACTTAAATTTTTATAATAAGAAAACATTTCCAGTCTTTTGATAAATATAATAACAGTACTTAAAGAATTTTAATAAAAGACACGTAGCCTAACTTAAGATATTCCCGAAAATTGTGTTTTCAAATTCTTTAAGACTTCGAATGAGTCCAGAATGTTTAGCGATAAACAAGCAATAGGAATTTTTTAAAGGTATTAACCATTTAAGAAAAACAACCATGTAAGGGACAACTCCAATGTGTTTACAAGGCAAGTTTCTAATTATGTTAAATTACTTTGAAATATTAAAATCTGAGTGATTCCATCATAGTTATCAAAAGCTGCAGTCAGTTTAGTAACTAGGCTCAAGATTCGTGTCCGGGATCGCAGCACTACATCTACATCTACATTTATACTCCGCAAGCCACCCAACGGTGTGTGGCGGAGGGCACTTTACATGCCACTGTCATTACCTCCCTTTCCTGTCCCAGTCGCGTATGGTTCGCGGGAAGAACGACTGTCTGAAAGCCTCCGTGCGCGCTCTAATCTCTCTAATTTTACATTCGTGATCTCCTCGGGAGGTATAAGTAGGGGGAAGCAATATATTCGATACCTCATCCAGAAACGCACCCTCTCGAAACCTGGCGAGCAAGCTACACCGCGATGCAGAGCGCCTCTCTTGCAGAGTCTGCAACTTGAGTTTATTAAACATCTCCGTAACGCTATCACGGTTACCAAATAACCCTGTGACGAAACGCACCGCTCTTCTTTGGATCTTCTCTATCTCCTCCGTCAGACCGATCTGGTACGGATCCCACACTGATGAGCAATACTCAAGTATAGGTCGAACGAGTGTTTTGTAAGCCACCTCCTTTATTGATGGACTACATTTTCTAAGCACTCTCCCAATGAATCTCAACCTGGTACCCGCCTTACCAACAATTAATTTTATATGATCATTCCACTTCAAATCGTTCCGCACGCATACTCCCAGATATTTTACAGAAGTAACTGCTACCAGTGTTTGTTCCGCTATCATATAATCATACAATAAAGGATCCTTCTTTCTATGTATTCGCAATACATTACATTTGTCTATGTTAAAGGTCAGTTGCCACTCCCTGCACCAAGTGCCTATCCGCTGCAGATCTTCCTGCATTTCGCTACAATTTTCTAATGCTGCAACTTCTCTGTATACTACAGCATAATCCGCGAAAAGCCGCATGGGACTTCCGACACTATCTACTAGGTCATTTATATATATTGTGAAAAGCAATGGTCCCATAACACTCCCCTGTGGCACGCCAGAGGTTACCTTAACGTCTGTAGACGTCTCTCCATTGATAACAACATGCTGTGTTCTGTTTGCTAAAAACTCTTCAATCCAGCCACACAGCTGGTCTGTTATTCCGTGCGGAACTGTATCGAACGCCTTCCGGAAGTCAAGAAAAATGGCATCTACCTGGGAGCCTGTATCTAATATTTTCTGGGTCTCATGAACAAATAAAGCGAGTTGGGTCTCACACGATCGCTGTTTCCGGAATCCATGTTGATTCCTACATAGTAGATTCTGGGTTTCCAAAAACGACATGATACTCGAGCAAAAAACATGTTCTAAAATTCTACAACAGATCGACGTCAGAGATATAGGTCTATAGTTTTGCGCATCTGCTCGACGACCCTTCTTGAAGACTGGGACTATCTGTGCTCTTTTCCAATCATTTGGAACCCTCCGTTCCTCTAGAGACTTGCGGTACACGGCTGTTAGAAGGGGGGCAAGTTCTTTCGCGTACTCTGTGCAGAATCGAATTGGTATCCCGTCAGGTCCAGTGGACTTTCCTCTATTGAGTGATTCCAGTTGCTTTTCTATTCCTTGGACACTTATTTCGATGTCAGCCATTTTTTCGTTTGTGCGAGGATTTAGAGAAGGAACTGCAGTGCGGTCTTCCTCTGGAAACAGCTTTGGAAAAAGGTGTTTAGTATTTCAGCTTTACGCGTGTCATCCTCTGTTTCAATGCCATCATCATCCCGTAGTGTCTGGATATGCTGTTTCGAGCCGCTTACTGATTTAACGTAAGACCAGAACTTCCTAGGATTTTCTGTCAAGTCGGTACATAGAATTTTACTTTCGAATTCACTGAACGCTTCACGCATAGCCCTCCTTACGCTAACTTTGACATCTTTTAGCTTTTGTTTGTCTGAGAGGTTTTGGCTGCGTTTAAACTTGGAGTGGAGCTCTCTTTGCTTTCGTAGTAATTTCCTAACTTTGTTGTTGTACCACGGTGGGTTTTTCCCGTCCCTCACAGTTTTACTCGGCACGTACCTGTCTAAAACGCATTTTACGATTGCCTTGAACTTTATCCATAAACACTCAACATTGTCAGTGTCGGAACAGAATTTTTCGTTTTGATCTGTTAGGTAGTCTGAAATCTGCCTTCTATTACCCTTGCTAAACAGATAAACCTTCCTCCCTTTTTTAATATTCCTATTAACTTCCATATTCAGGGATGCTGCAACGGCCTTATGATCACTGATTCCCTGTTCTGTACATACAGAGTCGAAAAGTTCGGGTCTGTTTGTTATTAGTAGGTCCAAGATGTTATCTCCACGAGTCGGTTCTCTGTTTAATTGCTCGATGTAATTTTCGGATAGTGCATTCAGTATAATGTCACTCGATGCTCTGTCCCTACCACCCGTCCTAAACATCTGAGTGTCCCAGTCTATATCTGGTAAATTGAAATCTCCACCTAAGACTATAACATGCTGAGAAAATTTACGTGAAATGTATTCCAAATTTTCTCTCAGTTGTTCTGCCACTAATGCTGCTGAGGCGGGAGGTCGGTAAAAGGAGCCAATTATTAACCTAGTTCGGTTGTTGAGTGTAACCTCCACCCATAATAATTCACAGGAACTATCCACTTCTACTTCACTACAGGATAAACTACTACTAACAGCGACGAACACTCCACCACCGGTTGCATGCAATCTGTCCTTTCTAAACACCGTCTGTACCTTTGTAAAAATTTCGGCAGAATTTATCTCTGGCTTAAGCCAGCTTTCTGTACCTATAACGATTTCAGCTTCGGTGCTTTCTATCAGCGCTTGAAGTTCTGGTACTTTACCAACGCAGCTTCGACAGTTGACAATTACAATACCGATTGCTGCTTGGTCCTCGCATGTCCTGACTTTGCCCCGCACCCGTTGAGGCTGTTGCCCTTTCTGTACAGCAACTCCAGCGAATACCAGGAGCTGAAAGTGATCAATTAGTAATGCGATGATTCCTTTCAATCGAACGCAAATACCTGTGCGCTTCTCGTTCCGAAAACCGATGGGGTCTCCTCCTGTTGGTTCGGGCGATCGCGTGCTAAATCCCGCTGCAGCCAGGGCCGCTCCTCCTGACAACCTTGCATCCGTCACTCCGTCCGTCGCACTGCCGATAGCGACCTCTCGCGGCCACCGTCGCTGAAATCGAGCTGCCGCCGCGAGGCCAGCGCCTCCACCAGAACAAGAACATCTCGGAAGAAAACAAACAAAGGACAGACTGACCCAGGAATTGGAAGGAAGCTGAGCCACACGGCTCAAATCCATTATCTCTGCCCGTCCTACAAGTTAACTTTTTCTAAAGAATATGCATTCACGAAACGTCGAACATATTTGTCATAGGCGCCTTGAACCGTGGTTTATCCGACACCCCCGGGATAACAAGGCCGTCTAGCAGTGTTAGTGGCGTCACACTAAGCGGCCCATAGCCGACGTAGCAGTCCACGGACACCTCCGTACAGACGCGCCTGGTGCTAACCATCTTCTGTCCGTCATACAGAAAGGAGCGAACTATAATTCGAACCAAAGACCAAATTGTATATATTCTTGTAAACAGCATAAAGGTTCATAACGAAATACCGATTACATATACGGGCAGGAATAGGTTCTAGAACTCCTCTGAAAAGTGTTTATCTTCAGTACCAGAATGAACATCAAATTGTCAGGTTTTCTAAATAGAAGAGCACTTTGTTAGTAACAGACAGCAATAATGAGACTTGCAGTTGGTGATTTCTACGTGGAAAAGCTGTAGAGAGATTGAAAATGGAAAGTAAAGAGAGCCTCAGCCTTTTGCTCACATTCTTACATGTAATGCACTTGGTTGTTTTTCATTTCCTTACCTTTCATAACATTTTTAATATTGTTTCAAGAAGTGTATCTTCAATAGCAGAGTGAACTTCAAATTGTCAGGCTTTTCTTAAAGGAAAGAGCAGTCCCTTAGTATCACAGTGCAAGACAGAATCTTGTGTTCAGTGATGTCTATGTTAAAAGGAGAATGTTTGATATCTATCTTTTGTTTCCATTCTTTATTACTGGGGATGCACTTGTAAAAATTCTTGAAAAGAGCTGTCACCATGAACATATGAGTAAATTCACAATAGTCATGTGTTTTATGAGATAAAGCGGACTCTTGTTACCTTATTGTAAATGAAAGTTGTGAGGGTTTAGCTATGTATGACAGTGTTTAAGATAATTTACTTTTAGTGTAATAGCTTGAAAATGTTATGTTCTGCTGTCAGTTGGCATTTGTCACCACCTGTATGCGAGTTTTAAAGCTGAATAGTGTTCTGACAATTATAAAATAGTGGCAAAGTTCCTCAATCGATTAAACCTATTCCTGCCCGTATATGTAATCGGTATTTCGTTATGAACCTTTACGCTGTTTACAAGAATATATATAATTTGGTCTTTGGTTGGAATTATAGTTCGCTCCTTTTTGTATGACGGACAGAAGATCGTTAGCATCAGGCGCGTCTGTACGGAGGTGTCCGTGGACTGCTGCGTCGGCTATGGGCCGCTTATCCCGGGGGTGTCGGTTTATCTATTGGTACTACAGCCTAACGTGCTTACTGTAACTGAAAGAGTTTGTCGAGATAAAGTTATAGTTACGTTGTTCTACTGACAGTCCCTGACCGCTGCCTGTTGTACAAGGCGGGACAAACATTCCAAATGCAAAACACATTTTTGAACGTACGGAAATGTATATACAGGGATGAATCATAAACTCGTGTTTGTTATTTCTCGTCGTTAGGTTCATTTTTAAAGATGTTTTCTCTTCCTTCACACAACTACCCTTATCCCAACGACTATAATTAACCCAAATACTGTCATGTCACCTGGTCATATAAATTTAAAGGTTGTCAGTTCAACTATGACAACATAATATATAATACAGAGAATAAAAGCAAAGCGGTCTCGGGTGTTATGAAAAAGGAAACAGGAAGAGGCAAACAAACGCAGAATAACATACTGCTAATGGAGGGGGATAAGGTAATAAATGATCCATAACTGATGATTTTCACGGGTTTGCAGCCGGGTTCTATCAATAATATCATTTATTAATAACATCATCAGACAGACGTATTTCAATTGATTCTTTCAATACACAATCCCAGTAACGGGAAGCCGAGGCAATAATCTCCGTTACTGGGATTGTGTATTGAAAGAATCAATTGAAATACGTCTGTCTGATGATATTATTAATAGAGACAAAGGTTTTCCTTTAAGCAAGACGTGGAATCCTATTTTATCACAGATAAAACAACAACGGTCTGGTTTCCGACCGGCTGCATTTTAATTTTGCGACTCCTCGCTTTTGACAGTTTTCACCGCTGGCGCCGCTGCAATTCTTCGCCTCACAGAGGGTAGCTCTTCCGCTGCTCGCGCACGCGCAACGGCCAGTACCCGCGGTATAAAGGAGCCGCCGAAACTGAGGTCTCTTCAGCAAGGGGGTGAAACTCATATAGGGATTTCCGGTAACACGACGTTGGTTTGATCCCAGGCCACTTGGAGCGCTGCAAGTTTAGCAATTTATTGTCTCGTGTTCCTATTGGATGACGTAGTCCTTCCATAATTGTTTCGGTATCGTAGCAACGTGATCGTGATTTTTCGTTTAAATTGCAGTGTAAGTATGTTGCTATTATTCTGCTTAATTTTTGGATGCATTCGTAGTATTTGATGGCGTGATGAGTCAGTATTTACTTTTTTACTTTGTTTCATATAGAACACGAGGTTGTATCATCACATTACGTTCTGTGGACTCTTGTATATTTGTTCCTGCAAAGAAATACAATTTACGTTGCTCAGTTTACTTAAAGAGTAAGTATATTTCTTATTTCTGTTCATATTTCCTTGTATTTCATAGAGAATCCCATGCTAGCAGCTTTTGACATAGTTGGTATTCAACTTTCCGAATCCTGTAATGGAATATAATTCTGGCTTTGATTCATCTTCCTTTTTGCCACGAAGTACTCTTAGTGACATAATAAGTACCATTTATTGTGCCGTTTACTACATACCAAATATTGGACGTGTTACAATTGATTCGTAATGCCTCGAGTGTGTTCTATTTCCCGTTTTCGACAGTAAATATTCTGTGCATGACACTCTATCCAGGTAAAAAGTATTTGTTGCTGTTGTATCGACAAAGGTTGTGTTCTCACATAATAAGACATTTGTTTGGAAGTCACACAAAGCAGGTCCTTCAAGCAGTTGGACATTAACGCGTATTATTGTGGCAATATCCAATGCAGTAGAAATCTTCCCGCACTTTAATGCTCAACACAATGTAATACAGATTTACAGCTGTAACTGTTACTGATAATGTACAGTTGAATTTGGTATCTACCATGGTATCTAGATGTTGAAATATACTGAAATGGTACAACAAGCAGTGTTTCTACTGCCTGATAGCACTGTTTAACGAAGTAGTGTTGAATACAGAATATAGTGCAACTACGCTCACGCAGTTATATATAGAGTGATGTGCATATCCGTAGTAGAAATGAGAATTTGTTTCGTTTTTTCACTATTTTGTAGCAATACCACATCAGATTACAAGCCATGATAACAGTTATCAATACTTCAGTACAGGATAGCTGCATTTAGACATAAGCTAATATGATTTAGATAGTGAAATTAATTTCACATTGAGTTTTCTTTCACATTAATCAATGTAAACCATACCTGATCTTTTTTCTCGTTCCTAATTTTTGGTTTGAATAACATTTCAGACACATGAGGATGGAACATACAGGAAAAGAAGAATCCAGTTTGAGATTGAAATTGAAATACTCGTGCAAGTTTCCCGGATGCAGGAGTAGTTATTATGTAAAAACAAATTCCAAACACAAGAATAAACATTTCTATAAATTTCCAGCTGCATCAAAAAGTGAGACTTTAAAGAAGTGGAAATTGGTCTGTAATATAGATAAAGGAGTCAACTGTAATTATTATGTGTGTGAGGATCATTTTTATGAAGCAAATTTTGTGAACTTTACTAGACACAGGCTAAATCCTGGTGTTATACCAAAGCACATGGAACTGGTGTTGTATCACCCTCCCCCCACCCTCTGTGTTACACTGGTGGTGGTGGTGATGGTGGTGGTGGTGGTGGTGGCGGCGGCGGTTTCACCATATCAGGTGCAAATATAAGTGTGCACGAGACAGGTCACAATGCAAAATCTACAACGAAGCAGTCCCCCTTTACAGAGCATTCACAGGCATTCACAGAACTTGGAAACAAGTTCTAGCATATTACTTTACCGCAACCACTTTCCACTACACCCATTTGAAATCACCCATTGTTCACATCATAAGTGAACTACAGAATATTGGGTTAAGAGTGGTTTGTACTGTATGTGACCAGAATGCAACAAACCAAAAGGCCCTTAAGCAACTGTGTGAAGCAAATTTGTTGAAGCCCAGAATATATCATTTTGTCGTCAATAATCAACCAATTGTTACCATTTATGATGTACCACATCTGCTCAAAAACACTAGAAATGCTTTGATAGATAATAAAATTCAATTTGAACCTCACAAAGCAGCAAAGTTTGAGTACATCAGTACAGTGTTCTTTTTGGATAAAAAAAACGGTTCAAAACTCTACCCAAATTAAAAGCACAACACTTTAACTTTTCTGATTCCCATGTCAAAATGAAGGTAAAAGTTGCTGCTGCACAAATGAGCCATACTGTTGCAGCAGCAACTGAATCATATATTTCTACTCGCACGTTACCATCTGAAGCTATACATACAGTTGAGTTTGTGGAAAAGGTAGATAATCTCTTTGATTCACTCAACAGTAATGACCAATATCCCAGGGATGGAAAACAATTTAGGTGTGCTTTATCAGAAAATTCGCCACATTTAGAAATGTGGTATAGCATATTGAAGGAAATAGGCAGCTGGCAAATAATAGATTTAAAAACGGGAAGAAACAAGACTGATATGTTTAGCTTCATAAAATGTTGGCAGATTACATTACAGTCTATTATTTTCTTGTGGAAGACCTTGAAAGTGGTTGGCTTTAAGTACTTAAATTTAAAGGCGTTCAATCAAGATGCTTTAGAAAATTTGTTTTGTTGTATAAGACAACATGGTATTGCTAATACAAACCCAACTTGTTTTCACTTTGTACAAGCTCTGAAGACTTGTGTTGTCAATCCTATGACTTTGCCTTTCAAAGCCATGAGTGTAAGTAACTGTGAAAATGATGATTACACTCCCTTGAGCAGTTTGTGTCACTTTTTGGCAGCTAGTGGTAGGAGTGAACATTTAAGTGAATGTGAGATGAATGACACTGATACACCTGAGCAAATTTATTCTTACTCACATGGTATCATCGAGTCGTAGAAGATCAAGAATCCTTAGCCTATGTAGCAGGCTATGTACTAAAAGCCATAGATGTACCAGATGATTGTGAAACGTGTAATACCAGTCTCTACTCCTCCGTTGTGACTGAAAATCATTTGTTTACCTCATTTAAAGAGAATAGTGAGGAGCATTCTCATTTGCAATATGCAAGTGAAAGGGTCATGATTTTCCTAAGGGCACTCCATGTTCAACTGTATGAGTATCTAAATAGTCATGGTCACACAACAAGACTACATGATAATTAAAAAAAACATTTGTTCTGTCTCATACAACAATTTGTAATAAACATGACATTGAAGAGAGACTTCTGAAGACAAGTATTCCATTTATAGTATACAAGTATGTGAAAGAAAAGAAATTTACAAACAAGAGGAAATTGTGTATGCAACATCTTAAAAATAAGTTCAAATCACGTTAAAAGACTTTGTATTTTGTTTATTATGTGTACAATGAGAGTAAGCTTCCTATACATATACAAATGTTGTGTTAAAAGCAGAGAATTACATGTTCTTGTATCAAAATCATGTCTTTGATTTGTTATGACAAAATCTGGTAATTCAGCAGGAACATAACTTAACACTTTCTAGGACATGTTCTGAGGCATCAGGGGATCACAAATTTAGCATTGGAGGGCATCGTGGAGGGTAAAAATCGTAGAGGGAGACCGAGAGATGAATACACTAAGCAGATTCAGAAGGATGTAGGTTGCAGTATGTACAGGGAGATGAAGAAGCTTGCGCAGGATAGGGTAGCATGGAGAGGTGCATCAAACCAGTCTCAGGACTGAAGGCTACAACAACAACAATTAGTTTAAAGTTTAGTATCCGAGTGTAAATTATACAAGTAACACCCAGCAACGAATTTCCAAAATTTAAACGGTTCATCCAATTTCGTCGATCAACGTGTCTTTAGAAAGCTATTAGTGTAAACCTAAATTGGTGTAAATTACAGGCATATAACTTGAATAGTACATGAGTTATTGGAGGTCAAATGGCCGATTACTATCGATCGCGTCAGGCCATAATTACTCCACAGTTACACGAAAAAACAGTAGCATCATGCTTATAAATATGTTTATTCGTCTATGTCTTTGTTTAAATCCGATGTATACTATTCATGAAGAAATTGGTCAAATATTTACTGTGTTTTAGAAAGCACAGAGACGTTAGGCTACTGGCCTAATTTTGCTTGCTATTCCTCTGATACATGTTTATTTGATTTGTTTATGTATTTAATACTGTGTGTTAGAGCGTGTTTATGGTCCAACCGTAGGAATATTCATTTAATATCAAGTTATTTAAATGTAAATGCAGTATTTCGAAAGTGTTTCATTATGTCTGTGAACGTGCTTTGGCCTGAAGACATGGCGGGAGCGCTCTAGCCAATCACAGAGCTCGTGAATGGGGAGATTGGATGGAAGTGGGAGAAGAGCATCGTTTCGAGAGAGGACAAGGGGTTCGGGAGAGTACGGCACAGGACACGGGAAGTGCTGGACGCGAGAGAGACTTGGAGAGTTCGGAGCGGTTTGCGCGTGGTCGCGGCAGATAGAAATACTTTGGAGTGCCGACTTGTACACTTGTGAGATTTCCGTGGCTTCTACAGTGGAGATGTAGTGTGCGTTTAGAAGTGAATATCTCGCGAGCTATGTTGCTGTTCATAGCTAATTACGTGCAGTAGGAATCTATTGTTTCCCCGTTATTCAATTTATATTTTATTTAATTGTTGGACCATCGACACTAATAAGTGTTTTGCAGAAATATACTGCATTCTCAAAAGTATTTCTACTATCGTACTCATCATTTAAGTCGTTAAGATAGTACCTGCAGATTTTATTTAATTGCAATCTTTCATTTATAAACTGCTATGTTGCATTAAAAATTCGCAATTGCCGAGTGATAGAAACCTTCGACCATTCGATTCATGTGTATATTCATATTGTATTCTGGAAACTCAGCAGTATTTGGCTTGTAATGCAGGAACTATGTAGGAACTATGTATCCCAGCCCCTAGACAATGAAACAAGCCAAAAGTTTCAATATTTCAACTTTGAGTCGGAGGGTACGTAGTTGAGGGCCACCACACCATCACATTTATATTTTGAAAGCCCACAAGAGGAAAAATGAGAATGTTAAATTAAATGTAGATGGCACCTGTATAGACTGTGTAACAAATGCAAAATTTCTAGGAATGAATATTGATTCTCAGTTGATGTGGTGTTAACACACAAAGGTACTTGCAAACAGAATGTCATCAGAAATTTAGTCCCTTAGAATCCTAGCGTCAGTGTGTTACATGCAGTGTCTCTTAGTTGAATACTATTATACGTACACTCAGTTCTTAGCTGTGGCATTGTTTTTTGGGGAACAAACGCACAAAATATGAACACAATTTTCAAACTCCAGAAAAGAGCCATAAAAATAATAACCAAAAATAGTAGTCGAGCTCATTGTAAAGATACGTTCAGAACACTGGGGATTTTAACTGCTCCATGCGAATACATTTACCAGTCAGTCGTACGCATTAAAAATAACATTACTGCACAAACAGCTCTGTCCATGACCGTGAACATGAACCGGGATGTTTATTTCACTTTTCTCGGTGACCAGAAGATGACCTTCAACCTCTTGAAGGTGTAGGACACTATCGTCTTCCAAGATGATGGCAGATTACCAAAAATTACTAGAAAATATAAATCTGTATACTAAATAAGCTGTCCCGTGAAATTCTGTATCGTGCAGTGTAGTAAACATTGCTACAATGCGTGACGTAACAGTACTTGAGTGACAGATCAAATACACAAAACGAACTGAATAAAAATTCTAAAAAAAAATTACATATCGAATTTTTAAACAATAAATGTGCAAAATGTCCTACAAATTTATGTACTCAAACTGAATAAATGAAATTTCAGACACTAAATGAGGCACAGGAGAACATGTAACATTGCACTGTAACAATAAGACTATCTGACAAAGCAATGAAGCCTGAACTGAGCTTTACCTACCGGCAAGTATGGAAAGGGAAGTGTGTCTTCTCTCATACCCGCGTCATTCCTGCTAGCTTTACCATGTATTAGTGTCTAGTTAGGTGTGCCTGTCTGAGTAACTAACAGTGTTACAAATTACGTGAGCCAAGAAGTCACTGCCAAAAGCTATGTCCAAGCAGAGACAGCGCGCCTGTCACATACGTTCGTAACTTTGAACACGTACAGCTTTTCTTAATGAGTTGTTGATTACAAGCTTCGTAACACTGTCGGTCTGTCTGACAGGCACATGCGTCTTAACAACAATTAAAACATTCCTTCCGTCTTGTCTTCGGAGTTTCTGTGGCGTCACGCAAACTCCACTGCCGCGGTCACAATCCAACAATTCTTAGCCACGTGTGGCGAGCGAGGTGACTTACACTATGTGATCAAAAGTATCTGGACACCTGGCTGAAAATGAGTTACAAGTTTGTGGCGCCCTCCATCGGTAATGCTAGAATTCAAGTTGCTGTTGGCCCACCCTTAGGCTTGATGACAGCTTTCACTCCCGCAGGCATACGTTCAATCTGGTGCTGAAAGGTTTCTTGGGGAATGGCAGCCCATTCTTCAGGGAATGCTGCACTGAGGAGAGGTGTCGATGTCGGTCGGCGAGGCCTGGCACGAAGTCGCCGTTCCAAAATATCGCAAAGGTGTTCTATAGGATTCAGCTCAGGAGTCTGTGCAGCCCAGTCCATTACAGGGATGTTATTGTCGTGTAACCACTCCCCTAAGAGCCGTTCGTTACGAACAGGTAGTTGCTCGATCGTGCTGAGAGATGAAATCGCCATCCCCGAATTGCTCTTCAACAGTGGCAAGCAAGAAGGTGCTTAAAACGTCAGTGTAGGCCTGCGCTGTGATGGTGCCAGGCAAAACAACAAGGTGTGCAAGCCTCCTCCATTAAAAACACGACAACACCAGAACACCACCGCCTCCGAATTTTTCTGTTGGCACCACACACGCTGTCAGATGACGTTCACCGGGCATTCGCCATACCCACACCCTGCCATCGGATCGCCACATTGTGTACCGTGATTCGTCACTCCACACAACGTTTTTCCACTGTTCAATAGTCCAATGTTTACGCTTCGTACACCAAGCGACGCGTCGTTTGGTATTTACCGGCGTGACGTGTGACTTATGAGCAGCCTCTGGACCATGAAATCCAAGTTTTCTCACCTCCTGCCTAACTGTCATAGTACTTGCAGTGGATTGTGATGCAGTTTGGAATTCCTGTGTGATGGTTTGGATAGATTTCTGCCTATTACACATTACGATCTTCTGCAACTGTCGGTGGTCTCTGTCAGTCAACAGACGAGGTCGGGTTGAACGCTTTTTTGCTGTGTGTGTCCCTTCACGTTTCCAGTTCCCTATCACATCGGAAACAGTGGACCTAGGGATGTTTAGGAGGGTGAAAATCTCGCGTACAGACGTATGATACAAGCGACACCCAATCACCTGACCACTTTCGAAGTCCTGAGTTCCGTAGAACGCCCCATTCTGCTCCCTCACGATGTCTAATGACTACTGAGGTCGCTGATATGGAGTACCTGGCAATAAGTGGCACCACAATGCACATAATATAAAAGACGTGTGTTTTTGGGGGTGCCCGGATACTTTTGATTACATAGTGTACGTGGTGTATTGCTCCGCATACGTGCTAGAAAGCGTGTATCGGCCATCCTCATTTAATACTCAACACTTACATACTTTTTTTTTTGAGTCATCAGTCTTCTGACTGGTTTGATGTAGCTCACCACGAATTCCTCTCCTGCGCCAACCTCTTCATCTTAGAGGAGCACTTGCAACCTACGTCCTCAATTATTTGCTGGATGTATTCCAGTCTCACTTTTGCCCTCTACAGCTCCAGTATCATGGAAGTCATTCCCTGATGCCTTAAGAGATGTGCTATCATCCTATCCCTCCTTATCAGTGTTTTCCACATATTCCTTTCGTCTCCATTCTGCGCAGAACCTCCTCCCTCATTCCTTACCTGACCAGTCCACCCAATTTTCCACATTCGTCTGCAGCACCGCATCTCAAATGCTTCGAATCTCTTCTGCTCCGGATTCCCCACAGTTCACGTTTCACTACCATACAATGCTGGGCTCCAAACGTTCATTCTCAGAAATTTGTTCCTCAAATCAAGATGTATGTTTGATACTAGTAGACTTTTCTTGGCCAGGAATGCACTTATGTAGTGCTTTCGTATTAGAGGAATTTTTCTTCTCGTTTCGATACCGGTAAAAAGGTTAATAGGGTCGGGTTGCTATACCGACGTCCAACACTCGTCTTTTCTAATTCGGGCTTGGGAGCGGCTTTGATGTTTTCAGAAAGCCCTGTCTAGAATCTAGTCGGTTTATAAGAACGGAATATGGGAATATTCCTTTCTTTAGCATTGTGACAGGCATCAGACAAAGATGCATTTTCCCATCATTCCTTTTTTATATTAGTCACTGAGGCGTGCCATGGCCTATCGATAAATTGTAGCACGTCTTTGAGCCAAAGTTCCTGATACACGGAGCAGGTCAGCGAGAGGGCGCGCGTGTGTTGGAAAAGGGAGATTTAGACAACACGGCGCGAGGAGAGGCGGAGGGAGCTGAATGGCCATTGCGGACGAAAGCGGTGCGTGTTAGCCGGTGGCCCTCTGGCTTCCAAGGCTCCTGGAGACGATAGAAGACGTTACGGTCACACAAGATGCAAGGCATGGAGAGTGTAGCGCAGGTTGGGATGTCTGGTTGGAACGCAGCAGAACGGTCCGAACGGTATGGTTTGTTGGCAGCAGGCCGCCACCCAGATCAGCTGTCTTCAACGACGACTAAGAATCCGATGAGGATATACTCAGTCCAGAATTATTCGAACTACGATTCCATTTTTCTGCTCCATATAAAAGGTGGTCGATGCAGGTTAATTCGACGGCTAGTTCATGACTCCGCAGTAACGGTTCCCGCTAGAACCGTAACGGTCACCAGTTGTACTGTCGGTAGCCGATATCTGACCAGTTTCTATAGAGAGGTTCCGCTCAGCCTCCCTGTATTGTAGGTGTTCCCGAATTAGCGGTGCTAGTGTCCACTCGGAAGTATTCTATTGCAATACGTTATAATGTCTGTACCTACCTGGCCGTTAGTCTGGCGGTCCCTGTCATAATGACGGTGTTGATTATTTTCTGTGTAAGACATTAGTGCTGCTGTATTTCTGCATCTTAAACTGTGAAACCGAGCAGCCCTACTTGCTGAGGGCTGCTCCGTTGTGTGACTTGTTTCCTTGTCGCTGGAACATTAAAGTGCAAACTAGCCGGTTGAATGGTGACACATTCATCCTAGAGTGCGCTTGTTCAAATTTAAAAGTAGTGTGAGCGAGCCTACTTAAATTTTCTGTCAGTTTCTGCTACCTTTGTGCGCCATCTTCTCCCATGTTAAATTTTTCATTAGTCTCTTGCTGGAGTTCCTCGCGAATCGCTTACTATTGCGTGGGAAGACGACGAAGATAACATCTCGAAACAACACTCAAGAGCCAAGGCCCCGCGAGCACGCAGAAGTACAGCAACACGACGTGGCATGGACTCGACTAAGGTCTGCCGGCCGGTGTGACCGAGCGGTTCTAGACGCTTCAGTCTGGAACCGCGCGGCCGCAACGGTCGCAGGCTCGAATCCTGCCTCGGGAATGGATGTGTGTGATGCCCTTAGTTTAGTTAGGTTTAAGTTGTTTTAAGTCTGATGATCTCGGAAGTTAAGTCCCATACTGCTCAGAGCCATTTAAAGTACGACAAAGTGGAGACCTCTTCTGAATAGCACGTTGCATGGCATCCCAGATATGGTCAATAATTTTCGTGTCTGGCGACTTTGGTGGCCAATAGAAGTGTTTAAACTCGGAAGAGTGTTCTTGCAGCCACTCTGAAGCAATTCTGGACGTGTGGATATCGCATTGTCCTCCTGGAAATGCCCAAGTCCGTAGGAATGAACAATGGGCGTCAATGGATGCAGGTCACCTGTCAGTCGTATCTAGAGGTATCAGGGGCTCCATACTATTCCAACTACACACGCACCACACCATTAAAGAGCCTCCACCAGATTGAACATCCCCTGCTGACATGCAGTGTCCAAGGATTCATGAGGTTGTCTCCATGCCAGTACACGTCCATCCGATCGTTACAATTTGAAACGAGAGTCGTCCGACCAGGCATCATGTTTCCAGTCACAAACAGTCCAACGTCGGTGTTGACGAGCCTGAGCGAGGAGTAAAGCTTTATGTCGCGCAGTCATAAGGGGTGCACGAGTGGGCCTTCGGCTCCGAAAGCCCATGTTGAATGGTTCGCACTCTGACACTTGTTGATAGCCCAGCATTAAAATCTGGAGCAATTTGCAGAATGGTTGCACTTCTGTCACGTTGAACTATTCTCTTCAGTTGTCGTTGGTCCCGTTCTTGCAGGATCAAACTCACTTAAATCTTGATAACCTGCCATAATAGCAGCAATAACCGGTCTAACAACTGCGCCAGATACTTCTTGTCTTATATAGGCGTTGCCGACCGCAGCGCCGTATTCCGCCTGTGTATTTGAATACGCGTGCCTATACCAGCTTCCATAGCACTTCAGTGTAATTATTCATTGCGTTCTCAGCTCGCTCACCAGAAGAATTTGTTTAATCGATCTGTCTTAAGCTGACGTCTGTAAGGTGCCTCTTACGGGAGGAAGGCATTTTTACCAGGTTTAATAAGTTATTGTCTCTTATTGATGTATTCACGATAGTTAGGAAGTGCTGTAGTCGTAGCCGGCCATGAGTCGCAGAGCATTTCCCACGCTGGCTGGCTAGGTGACGAAGCGACCATATGTCGCGCGTAGTAGGGTGGGGCTCGGCGCTGGACTGTAGCAACAAGCGTCAGCCTGGGAAATATACATGACGGGAAGTAACGACATCTTGGCGCCAAAGTCACCGATTTTGTTTATTTATATTTAATAATTAAAATGACAACATGAATACTAGGAGGAGCCTCCGGATGTTTAAAACTGTTTATCATAATTTTGCCTCGTTAAAATTCACACCTGTTGTTTAACAAATGCATATCTTAGTAAGTACGAACTTGATCGGAAACCCACGAACTGTGACGAAACTAGTAAGAGATACGGACTGCGCGCCAAAGTCGGCAGTCGGCGTTAAGAGCTCTTCCTGTCTTGTTCGATGGTAGCCATGCTCTCGGTTACGAGTAGTTTGTGACATGAGTGTTTCATTATTGATCTAATAGGAATAAAAGTGATATTACGGCATTCTGAATGTTAATTTCGAGTAAATAGATACCCCAAAGTTAATCGACAGCAATTTCAGACAATTAGCTTCCACCGACAGAGACATCCAATGCGCCAATGAAGAATCTGCACGGGACGACATTTGCGAGAGCTGCACCGCGCACAGGTAGAAGGAAATCCGACATGACCCACCAAGGCGGATCAAAGAAGGTCCGACTTACACTCGCTAATTATGGGTGGAAATGCTGACCAGTTATACTGTACGTCACATATACCACCCTCTACGGACTCGCCACTAAGCTGAGTAACAACAGTATCAGTTTAGAAGCGAGGAGATCTTGCAAGTCACAGTCGACACTACGCTTCGAACCTTGAATTGGTGTTCAATTGTTACGTGCATTTCTTAACACATGTCCTGCTTCTGTGCTTAGCCAAAAGGTCAGTGCGGAGGGTCGCTTGTCCAGTCGGCGCCGGACGAGATGGTATACTCCCACCTGGGTGCCTAAGGCGGTTTGCACTAATTCTGGCGTTGCTATATTTATGATAGCGCTGTTATTCTGTAACTGCTCTTGTTGGTAAAATTTTCTTAAGTGCCCCAAAAACAATTATCTTTTCCCCTTTCGGGTTTCTGATCAGTAAAATTAATTATTATTCCTGTTAAGTCTAAAAACTTCTTAATAATCTTCATTGAATTGCATTGAACTTGGGCGATGGTTTGCCATTAGCACTTCAGAATAATTGTTCAATTATTATTTCAAAGCTTTAACGAAGCCTAAAGGCTCTCGTTGTGTATTAATCGAAGTATTGTTACCTTTACTAAAATTGTTTTAAGTATTCTCTGAAGACAGCATAAAAATCTTGTTAGCCTATGTAATTTTAAATGAATTGTCTTGTGTATTTTACGAATGACGCTTAATCTTCATTTGGGTCCAACCCTTCCAACCGATCCAAACTTTGAGCAATTAATAAATCGCAGAAGCGTACCAGTCATACATTTCACAGTGAGAAAAACTATAGGTAACTCCCATATGGGCATTCGTTGGAATGAGGAGTTTAGGCATGTGAACAAGGATTTTGCTGATGATATCGTTATTTTGGCAGAAACGCCACAAGGTTTACAACTAATCACAACCACGTTGGATGGGATGGCCATTTCTGCCGGGCTAGAAATGAATGGTGATGCTGTAAATACCATATGCATAAAAAGTGAAAACGTATCTGCTCAAATTACAGGGTGATGTTTTCCACCGTGTACAAACTCTAGGGACTGATTGATGAGAGAATACGGAACAAAAAAGATATAATGAATTTATGTCTGAGAATGCATGGTTTCCATGCTAGAGACCATTTATTCAATCATACATTGTTACAGAGATTGCGGTCTAATACACGCTGTACCACGCAGCCACAGTTACAGTATATGTTGAAAATGGTTTCCATGTGCCTCAACGGATGAGTGTACGCAGCGTAGCATGTTCTGTCTCATACGCGCAGATCGGCCAGGCTGCATCAGAACAGTGACAAAGGCAGCATGAATACGTTGCTCCAGAGTCTCCACATCTTAAATGGTCTCTGCATACACGGTGCTTTTGAGATGACCCTATAACTGGAGATCTCACGGGTTGAGATCCAGTGAACGAACAGGCCATGCAACTGAACATCCTCGTCCAATCCAATGATCAGGGAAGACACGATTAATATGTGTCCGGACGTTAACGGTGAAGTGGGCTGGAGCACCATCATGTAGCAGCCACAAACCCTTCGAATTATCAATAGCACTTCTTCTAGCAGGGGAAGCAAAGTCTTCTGCAATAAACGCCGTTAGTTCTGGCATGTTAGGCGACGTGGAACGAGGACTGGTCTCAAAATACAGTCGCCAATTATCCCGGCCCACACATTCCGGCTGCACCGATGCTGACAGTTCGCTGTCACCATACCATGGGGGTTCTGCATGCTATCCCACAGATCTATGCTATAAAAGTTGAAGATACCACTCCGCGTAAAGGTGGCCTCATCTGTGAATAAACCTTCGCTGTTTAGTCCCCCTTAAATATCCCAACAACCACCACCATCATCTGTGAATAAGATAGATGACACAAATACTGTAATCTTGCTACCCAACGCCCCTCGCCATTTACCTTTCCGTAAGTAAACACCAACTCGGCAAGCTCTCTATGCGAATACGGAACCATTATGTACAACACTGTGTCACATCCACTACAAGGTGAGTCAGTAAGAGAAGTGAATCGGACACAACTTTACCAATTACTATGGCAGGACAGGGCGCTAGGGCATGACGTATGAGGAACAGTACCACCCTCTAGGAGGAAACCATGCACACTGTAACTGTGTCTGCAAGGTTTAGCACGTATTAGACCACAGTCCCTGTAAGGAAGTATGACTGTATAAATGGTCTCTAGTATGGAAACCATACGTTTCCGGACATAAGTTCAATATACCTCTTTTGTTCCGTATCCTCTCATCGATCATTCCCTGGAGTTTGTAGACGGTGGTGAAATTCACCCTGTATAGCCCAACAAAAGGTACGATAAAATGTTGATCGATTTCCTTATCTCACTAGTCTTATCTGTAATAGCTCGCACTCGTGGTCTAGTGGTTAGCATTGCTGTCTCTGGATCACGGGATCCCAGGTTCGATTCCCGGCTGGGTTGGGGATTTTCTCCCCCACTTCTGCCCCGCCCCCCGCCCCCCCCCAGGAACTGGCTGTTTGTGTTGTCCTCATCATTTCATGATCATTCGGGAAAATTGCGAGCGAGACAAGATAGTGAAAAGATGGGAATTTGTACGGGCGCTTATAACCATTCCGTTGTGCACCTCACAAACCAAAATCATCATCATGTTATCTGCAGTAATGCCGTAGCTGCAGATATCAGCAACAGAATTGAGAAAGCTTTTACTGTCTTCCAACAAATGCGATGCATATGCCGACTACACTCTGTAGGTCCACAAGGAGGATATCAAAAACAGACTAGCCCTGGCAAAAAAGGGCATTTCTGGGCAAGAGGGGTCTACTAGTATCAAATATAGCCCTTAATTTGAGAAAAAAATTTCTGAGAATATACACCTGGAGAACGGCACTGTATGTTAGTGAAACCTGGACTGTGGGGAAAACCGAAACAGAAGAGAATCGAAGCATTTGAGATGTGGTGCCACAGGCGAATGTTGAAAATTAAGTGGATGAATGAGGTAAGGACTGACGAGGTTTTGCGCAGAATCGGAAAGGAATATGTGAAAAATACTGAGAAAGATAAGGGACAGGGCGATAGGACATCTGTTAAGACATCAGGGGATGGATTCTATGACACTAGAGGAAGCTATAGAGGACAAAAACTGTTGAGAAAGACAGAGATTGGAATACACACAGCAAGTAATTGAGGACGTAGGTTGCAAGTGCTACACTGAGATGAAGAGGTAGGCACAAGAGAGGTATTCATGGGTGGCCGCGTCAAACCGAAAAAAAAGTCCACAAAGTTTCGGATATCATCCTAGCGATGGCGATATACACATGCAAGACCTGGAAAATACATTGAGCGAATTTTGAGGATCAGTTATTGTGACTACGTTTCAGACGAAGTGCTAAGAAGAAGTAGTCTACACAGCCTGTACAATATCGCTGCCGCGAGAAGACTGAAGCTTCCGCATTATGTTACACGCATGACAGGTGGAAGAATGGCCGAATCAGCGCTAATGTGGAAACCAACGGATGCATTCAGAAGTAGAGGAAGACCTTGTAACACCTGGAAACGAACTTTTGCAAAGGATTTCCAATGCAGGGACATCAACTGGGAGGAAGCTGAAAACCTGGCAGATGGCAGAGTGCGATGGAGGAAACTTGTTGCGCGATATGCTACATAGCACTGAAGGAACTGAGTTTAAATAAGGATCGCCAGAGTCGGTGTCACTCGCGAGACAGGGAGAAAATTGTCGCTAATCCGATACGACTAACAGATACCCTGTGGCAACGGAGCTACTTTCAGAAATACTCACACATCCAAACGCTAGATTGGAAGACTTACACCGCAAACAGGCACCTCCCTCACCTGGTTTCTAGCAACCCCCGTCGATAACATCCTCGAAAAATAAAACAGGATAACAGTTTAATCTCTAAAGAGGAAAAAGACACAGAACAACACCCCACCTCAAGTTGCAACGGGAACAAATAGAATTAGCGGCTTCACTGAGATTTCGCCAATTCCTCCTTTCTGATTAAACATCGTCTTCAGCTAGCTGCTGGGACCGGGAGCTGATTTAGCCCTCTGCCTATCGACCAGGTAGACGCTCACTGATTGGTGACACTCGCCTACGTAAATGGAAAACGATTCATTAATGGCCTACGCTCATTCATGGAAACGCACACTTGAATTTTAAGCTTCTCGTATTGAAGAAATAGCTTTATCGATCACGAGTGTTCACTTATTCCCGCCTTGATCTTCACGACACCGAAACATCACCTTCTCCCCACGGGACCCTCGACTCACTTCGTCGATCCGTGATTTATGCCAGTCGACTCACTTCGATTTCGGGAACGTCCAGCTGCTCAACAAAATATTTTCTACATTCAGACCTTCAGCCAATCAGCCTCCAGAGTAGAATGGAGGCACTTTCAATGACCATTTCCTGCTCCTGCTAACAGTGTTCCAAAATCAATTGCTGGTTCCTGCCAGATTCTGGAAAAACACCTGCATTAGTTGGAAAGTCACTAGCTCTTAAACCAGCATAGCAGGCTCCAATCACAATCCACTCACGAGCACTACAAAAATCCCAAACAGTCAGCTCCAGGATGGACAAAGCCCCATTTCGCCAGAAACAGGAAAATGTCCCTTGTATCCACGATAGTGAAGAGGATGAGATCAAGAGTGTGGTCATAAATGATGTTTTACACCTTACTGGCTATATCTTCTTTATCTACACGTGCATGAAGTAGGCTTCCACAAGTATAAAGCATGTGTATTCGGTTCCTCGGGTTCTACTGACTTAATTCGTGAGGAAGTAGTTTTTTCAGCGTCAGTGTCCAACAGGCACAATATTTCAGCGAGCGACCACGTTGCCATCATCTTGCACGCAGATGAACTGGCCGCTCGGGGGTGCATTGCAGTACCCTAATAAGTCATCAGTCGCAGAACAGTGCCTTTCGGATATGTAAAACGTTCTCTGTTTTCTTCCCGCGTCAGTTCGGGATAAAATCTCGAGCTTTCGACGATAGCCTCCATCATCGTCCTCAGGAGCAACTGACTGTCTTCACTGCTGCTGTGGTTGCCTTGTAAGCCCGTGGACGGCTTCTGATTGGTCGGCGATTACGTACTGCTGTCTCAGACGGTGTCCACGTCTGAGCTGGTGGCGCCACCGCTTCCGTGGGAACGTAAACACTGCAAGGAATGTCTCTGCTGCGTCTCTCCATCGAGCGCTCGTTTTCATGCACTGCTCATATAAATTTCCTCTCGTCCATTCTTATTTCAACAGCCTCTTTACTAACAGAATCCCTGTATGTGGAGGTAGGACAAAATTTTTGTTACTTCAAATATTTTATGTTTGTTATTGAGGCTGTGCTTCGTAATTGCCAATATCTCTAGTTCTCTATTTTTAATATGCCTTTGATGTTCTGCACAGCGGTCGTGAAAATGGTGCACACTCACCGGATGGACTACCGATTGCGCTTCTTCCTTTTTGTGGTGCTACATCCAGTACAATAGGAAGAGTCCTGGGTAGACGTGGTGTAAGACCGATTTTTCGCCCTCCCAAGAAAATTAAGTAGGTGATGCGCCCTGTTAAGGACAGTCTCGGTCTCAGGGTTTCTGTAATTTATAATATTCCCTGTCAGTGTGGAAGATATTATATAGGCCAGACCATTCGTACCGTTTCCGACCGTTGTGCAGAACACCAACGGCATATTAAAAATAGACAACCAATTGTTGTGTTGAATGTATGAGTCTGGCAATATACCATCAAACTATCGGAATAATCATCCACACACAATTTCGAAGACCAATCAGAAGCCGTCCACGGTCTATATAAGGCCATCACAGCAGCCGTGAAGAGAGTCAGTTCCTCTTGATGATTACGATGGAGGCTATTGTCGAAAGTTCGAATTGACGCGGCAAGGAAATCGAGAAAGTTTTACATAACAGTGCCGTCGCCAAAGACCTCGTTCTCAGTGCCTTTCGGAATTACACAGAATGATTGACTATTCAAAGGCTATGATACTGTCGTCTAGCTGCTGGGACTGTGTCAATAAAGAATTTGTGAGATTAGAGTAAGGGAAGCGCTGTTTAATCGTGACAGCGGCTTCATTGCTAATAAGGCCTGGGAACCCATTATTAGTCCGACTAAGAAGAGCGCTTCGGCTAAATTAAAACCAAGGGTAATATTAAGAGTGCAATGAGAATTCCGCTTTTAAACACATAAGAGAGAGAGGGTAGGTGGAAAGAGTTCAATGAAGGCCTCTATGTGGCGGAAGATTTGTCTGATGTGCAAGAAGAAGAAACAGGAGTCGATATAGAAGAGATAGGATGTCCTGTTCTAGAATCAGAATTTAGAAGAGCTTTGGAAGACTTACGGTCGAATAAGCAGAAGGGATAGATAACGTTCCATCAGAAATTCTAAAATCATTGGGGGAGTGGCAACAAAGCGACAGTTCACGTTGTTGTGTTGAATGTGTGAGTTTGGCAATATACCATCAGACTATCGTAAAAATATAATACACACCATTCCGAAGACTGCAAGAGCCGACAAATGCTAGAATTATCGCACAATCAGCTAAACTTGCTCATGCATCCAAGTTTTTTACAAGAATAATATTCAGAATAATGGAAAAGAAAACTGAGGATCTGTTAGATGACGATCAGTCTGGCTTTAGGAAAGGTAAAGGCATCAGACACGCAATTTTGACGTTGCGGTTGATAATGGAAGGAGAACTAAAGAAACATCAAGGCGCTTTCATAGGAGTTGTCGATCTGGAAAAGTCATTCGACAATGTGAAATGGTGGAAGATGGTCGAAGTTCCTAGAATATAGGGATAAGTTATATATAATATGTACAAGAACCAAGAGGGAACAATAAGAGTGGTTGACGAAAAAGCAAGTGCTCGGATTAAAAAGGATGTAAGACTGGGATGTATTCTTTCGCCCCTACCGTTCAATCCATGCATTGAAGAAACGAAAGAATGTTTCAAGAGCAGAATTAAAATTCAAGATGAAAGGATATGAATGATAAGATTAGCTGATGACATTACTGGCCTCAGTAAAGCGAAGAAGAATTACAGGACGTGCTGAATGGAATGAACAAACTAATGAGTACAGAATACGGACTGAAAGTAATTAATAAGAAGTAGTAGAAATGACAACAGCGAGAGACTTAAACATCAGGTTTGGTACTCACGAAGTAGATGAAGTTAATGTATTCTGCTACCTAGGCAGCAAAATAACCTATGACGGACTGAGCACGGAGGACATCAGAAGCAGATTAGCACTAGCAAAAAGGGCATTCTTGGCCAAGAGAAGTCTACTAGTATCAAACTTAGGCCTTAATTTGAGGAAGAAATTTCTGAGAATGTACGTTTGGAGCACAGCATTGTATGGTAGTGAAACATGGGCTGGGGGAAAACCAGAAGAGACTCGAAGCATTTGAGATGTTGTGCTACAGAAGAATGTTGAAAATTAGATGGACTGATAAGCCACTACATGAGATGGTTCTCCGCAGAATCACTTAGCAAAGGAATATGTAGAAACACTGACAAGAAGAAAGGACAGGATGATAGGACATCTGTCAAAACAGCAGGGAATAACTGCTGTGGTACTGAAGGGAGCTGGAGAGAAAGACGGAGATTAGAATACATCCAGAAAATAATTGAGGGCGTAGGTTGCAATTGTTAGTGGGAGATGAAAATATTGGCACAGGAGAGAGATCCGTATTGGGCCGCTTCAAACCAGACAGAAGACTAGTGATTAAAAGATAAATAAAAAATTAAAAAATAATTTACGTGTGTTGTAGTACGCGCTCGACCTCCACCACGAGTAAATCTAGATTTACTATGACACACTACAATGCTGATAAGGATGACAAGTGTGTTTTTTCGTCCACCACTACAACAGCAAGAAACAAGGCATTTAGTGGCAAAAATGTGACGACAAAATGTGACATTTGGGGCGAACGAAGGTGCTAGTTCGTTATGCGAAAATTCGTTATGGAATGCATATGTAAGTTATTAAGCCAAAAGAACTCACTGAAGGATTAGAAAGTCTTATGAAACACATCACTGAACACATTGTCCTGCTCCAGTCACTCATTAAAAAACTGTTAGTAACACTGAACGTTTAGAGGTTTCGAGCAATATTGCATCTGTGATTACTCAATAAATGTATGAGTAGTTTACTGACAGTTGTTATTAGATTTTATTAATTTTCTGATTCACAACTTTCATTTTCTATTTTGGTTTAATTTTGCTTCGAAGATGTGGCAATAGCGCCTTGCGTCAAGTGTCAAAATAGTTATGTGGGAAGTATTATAGTACCTATTGTACTAAGTGGCAAGAAAACGAATATTCACGTTGGTGTGTAGAATATACAAGTCTGACGATATACCACCTGAAACTTATGGCAGATTAAAACTGTGTGTCGGACCGAGACTCGAACTCGAGACCTTTGCATTTCACGGGCAAATGCTCTACCATCTGAGCAACCCAAGCACAACTCACGACCCTTCCCCACAGCTTCAATTCTGCCAGTACCTCGACTCCTACATTCCAAACTCCACAGAAACTCTCCTGCGAAACTTGGAGAACTAGCATTCCTGGAAGAAAGGATATTGCGAAGACATGGCTTAACCACAGCCCGGGGGATGTTTCCAGAATGAGATTTTTCACTCTGCAGCGGAGTGTGCGCTGATATGAAACTTCGTGGCAGATTAAAACTGTGAGCCGGACCGAGACTCGAACTCGGGACCTTTGCCTTTCGCGACAAGTGCTCTACCAACTGAGAGCACTTGCCCGCGAAAGGCAAAGGTCCCGAGTTCGAGTCTCGGTCCGGCTCACAGTTTTAATCTGCCAGGAAGTTTCATATCAGCGCACACTCCGCTGCAGAGTGAAAATCTCATTCTGGATATATCACCTGACTTTCGGAAAAACATCATCCACACATTTCCGAAGACTGCAAGAACTGACAAGTGCGAGAATTATCGTATAATCAGCTTAACAGCTCATGCAGCCAAGTTGCTGACAAGAATAATATACAGAAGAATGGAAAAGAAAATTGAGGATCTGTTACATGACGATCGGCTTGCCTTTAGGAAAGGTAAAGGCACGAGAAAGACAAATCTGACGTTGCAGATGATAATGGAAGCAAGACTAAAGAAAAATCAAGACACGCTCATAGGACCTGTTGACCTGTAAAAAGCGATCGACAATGTAAAATGGTGCAAGATGTTCGAAATTCTAAGAAAAGATGGGATAAACTATAGATAAAGCCGGGCAATATACGATATGTACAAGAACCGGAGCGAACAATAAGACTGGAAGGCCAACTAACTAAATGCTCACATTAAAAAGGGTGCAAGACATTGATTTAGTCTTTTGCCTCTACTGTTCAATTTATACGTCGAAGAAACAATGACGAAAATAGAAGACAGGTTCAAGAGTGTGATTAAAATTGAAAGTGAAAGGATGTCGATGATAGTATTTGCTAATTACTTTGCTATCCGCAGTGAACGCGACGTAGAATTTAAGAATACTTTGACTGGACTGAACAGTCTAATAAGTACAGACTATGGACTGAGACTAAATCGAAGAAAGACGGAAGTAATGAGAACAAACCGAAATTGGAACAGCGAGAAATTTATTAGGACTGGTGATCACCAAGTAGATAAAGCTAAGGAATTCTACTACCTAGGCAGCAAAATAATCCATGATGGTCGGAGCAATGAGGACATAAAAAGCAGACTAGCACTAAAAAAGGGAGTCCCCGGCCAAGAGAAGTCTGTACGTTTGGAGCACAGCATAGTATTGTAGTGACATATGGACAGTGGGAAAACCGGAACGGCGGAGAATGGAATCATTTAAGATGCGGTGATGCAGAAGAATGTTGAAAATTAGCTGGACGCATAAGGTAAGGAATGAGGAGGTTCTATGGAGAACCGGCAGGGAGAGAAATGTATGGGAAAAGCAGGATAGGATGGTAGGACATCTGTTAAGACATCAGGGAATAACTTCCATGGTACTAGAGCGAGCTGTAGAGGGTAAAAAGTATAGAGAAAAACAGAGGTTGGATTACGTCTAGCAAATAATCGAGGAAATAGGTTGCAAGAGCTACTCTGAGATGAAGAGGTTGGCACAGGAGAGGAATTCTTGACGGGCCGCATTAACCAGAAGATTGATGACTCAAAAAAACATTTTAGATGATGTGACGCAAATTTCAGAATAACTTTCCCCTATGACAACACACATGAGTCCATTGGGATATATCTACCTCTGTTACTATTTTTCAAAATCTAATTTTTTAAGATATTCCTTCCATGAAAAATTCTTCTAGGCCAAAAGCCAGACATTCAACGTGGGGTTCAAAAATAAGGTAAACGAAATGTGACAAGAAGGAGTTGAAAATGGAAAAAGAAAAAAAAAAAAGGCTAGAAAGCTGCTGACGCTGAAGATGGGTGCAAAATGTGTGCTGATGCCTAAAAAAGTACAAAAAGATGCAACAAAATCACAGTCAGGAGAACTGATTTCATGTTTCATTTGCATTATAAATCATTTAGAACCATTAAGATATATAAAAGGGAGTAAGGTGCAACATTATAACACCTAGGTCCACCAAGTATCCTCCCGTATCACAAACGATGTGTGTAAGCAACGGTCTTAAATTCTTTTAAACACTGAGATCAATTCTGTCAATGGATTAGCCAACTGAAATTAGTCAGTGAAGAATTACGCAAAAAATGCGCCCTTCTTGACTGTATATTACCTTATATTAAAACAGTGAAGAATATGGCCGGCCACAGTGGCCGAGCGGTTCTAGGCGCTTCAGTCTGGAACCGCGCGACCGCTACGGTCGCATGTTCGAATCCTGCCCCGGGCATGGAGGTGTGTGATGTCCTTAGTTTGGTTAGGTTTAAATATCTAAGTTCTACCGGACTAATGACCTCAGATGTTAAGTCCCATAGTGCTCAGAGCCATTTGAACCATTTTGAAGAACATGGGTATGACTGTAGGTAGATATCTCAGCTGAGCAGAACATAATGTCGTCATACACATATCCAGCAAGACTTCCGCTTGATTCTGTGCCCTTAAAACGTTTCGGAACCTATTTCTACAGGATGTCAAACGTACCGAACCTCCACTACTGCGATGTTATCGAAGGCATGGCGAAAACAGAAGATGGTCAGAGCTAACCGTGAATGGATGTGTGCGTTACATCTGCAACATCTATCTATCTGATTATTAAATTGCTTCATACGCCCAGTCAGGTTGACTGTGGTCATACAAGCTAGATGGCTGCCATATGGTACGTCTACTCCATCTGCTTCTCAGTCTGTATGCATCTCAGTATATCGCATCAGAGATTAAGTACTTGTCATCTCGTTACGATCGAAATACAAGGTCCCGCTACTTTGATATCCTAGCAGTGCCACCAATGCAAGAAAATTATTTACAACCTCCAACTCCGTTGCTGACGTCTGCTTGAGGAATAAGATACCCCACACTCTGCACGCTGTTCAACGCTGAGTTTTATTTACGAAACAGCTGACGCGTTTCTCTCTGTCAGCTTCATAACGTTTCCCAAAAAATTAACATATATGGCCCTGCTTTCCCTCTGTCATCTTCTCCCATTTACGCTTCTTTCTCTTTTCATTTCTCAATAAGTCACATCACTTTCTCTCCCTACGTCCATTGTTATGTTTTGTCACGTTCCTCTTTCTCTGGCCTTTCCACGACTTTCTTCATGTCCATTAGAGCTAGCAGTCATAGTTTAAATCAGGGATGTTCAACATTTTTAGAATTAAGATTTACTACATGTCATTTAATTCGTTTAGAGATCTACTGATTTAAAAATTCATAAAAACAAAACCGTAGCAAGTTAACCATTTTAATTATACAAAATTGTATAAAAGGTAGTATTCTCTCCATCAAAAGCTGTAGACCCACTACTCAATTTTCCAGATACTGGGCATGTGAAAAAATTAAAATATACACCATTATAGCTGCTGAAAAGAGTTTGTTAGGTCTTGGCATTGGATTTTATTGGTAAGTTCATTATAATCTGGTGAATAATTTGTCAGAGCCTATCTTACACAGTCTGAAACATGAAGATAAGTTTATTTCTATACTTAGAGATCACTGTGCTCATCGTTGAAAACGCTGCAAAACATAGATAATTTGAATCAAAAAACGATAAAATATCGACGCCACTTTTACAGTGTTACGATAGGTTTTTACACTAACTAATTTCCAAAAGTTATCATCATTGTATTCTGACATCAAGAAAAGTCATTTTGAAATCAAATTATTTCCTCTACAGTTTTAGTCTTGCCACAAGAGAAAAGAGTACTCATTGTAACTGAAATATCTTCCACATCCAGTTTTTTGGAAACATTGAACTATGGAATGTCGAACAGGTTCCATTACCTTGAAATGTGAAGGTCCGTTTTAAAACACTCTTCAATGCTTTTAACTTGACCGTATACTTCTTTGCAGCTTCTTGATGAAATGATGTTTGTTGATCCGGCAGTTGTGACTATATTTGAGGAAAGTGTTTCACATTTAATTACCTTTCCGTGTAGTAACCTCACCATGTAGGGGTAATGACTGTTGCTTGGCACGAGCGTTAAGATTGGTGAAATGCAGTTGGAGATGAATGAGGAGGGGAAATTGTTGTCAGATTCACTGCCTACAAATACCGTGGAAACACTCAGTGTCAACAAACTGATATTTTACAAAGACAGCTCATTAAAACAGATTTCGGACAACAGTTCTGAGAGATCGACCATCTAGCCATGGGGATCGCGGTGGATGGTTTGAGTTTCCCTGCGTGCGGTCTAGGGCGCCTTGCCACGGTTCGCGCGGCTCCCCTCGTCGGAGGTTCGAGTCCTCCCTCGGGCATAGGTGTGTGTGTTGTCCTTACCGTAAGTTAGTTTAAGTTAGATTAAGTAGTATGTAAGCCTAGGGATCGATGACCTCAGCAGTTTGGTCCCATAGAAACTTACCACAAATTTCCAAAAATTTTGAGTTCCCCTGGTTTAAATCTATCGTCCTGTAACTCATCTAATGAATGGATGTAGATGTGTGTAATTTTCTCTCTATCTACACTACAGTAATTACTCAAATTGTTATAATAATTTGTACTATATGTTACGGATAACATGCTTAACGTAATCAATGTAGTGCATAATTTGTCGGTTGTCTGGTTAGATAAAAGAGGGTCCTGATCTCGCCAGATTAATAAATATATAAATAAATACTCGGTTATTCATAAATACGTCCAAGGTTTCAAAAGATGAATACGAGAAGGCTACAACAAAAAAATGGTTCAAATGGGTCTGAGCACAATGGGACTTAATTGCTGAGGTCATCAGCTCCTAGAACTTAGAACTACTTGAACCTAACTAATCTAAGGACATCACACACATCCATGTCCGAGGCACGATTCGAACCTGCGACAGTAGCAGTCGCGTGGGTCCAGACTGAAGCGCATAGAACCGCTCGGCCACCCCGGCCGGCAAAGCTACAACACATAGAGGAAAAGACACACATCAGTGGACAGAGTATCTCTCCAAGTTTCAATTCGTAATGTGTGTGGTGGTGTAATTGCAGAGTGTAGAGGCGTATCAGAACACACAGGCTACGGCCGCAGGTTCGAATCCTGCCTCGGGCATGGGTGTGTGTGATGTCCTTAGGTTAGTTAGGTTTAAGTAGTTCTAAGTCTAGTGGACTGATGACCTCAGATGTTAAGTCCCATAGTTCTTAGAGCCATTTGAACCATTTGAGAACAGGCAGACAAATAATCTGCTCCATATTGTCACTTCAAATAATTAACTCACTCATCCAGATAGAAAATCAAATTAATAATTTTCTAAAATAGGTTGTTGCTGTAGTGACTTCAATGAATTGCAGACATGTGCTCTTCCTCTGGTTCTGACGTTTGCCATGTCAAAAATGGTGCCCAAATTCAAAACCTGTAGTATGAGTTAAAACTTCAAGACATGATCTATCCATCGATATGTCTTTTTTCTAAATGTCTTGCAGTTTTAGTATGGTCATTTTCTGAAAGGCAGGAGGTAAATATGAGTATTGTATCGCTTCCATCGAAAGACAAGCACACCACTTTCAACAGTTTCTTGCCAATAAGACTCTAAATATTAATTTACGACTTCTTGTTTCATATATCAAAGTACTCAGTTTAAAATCCCGCACCATCTGCATAATTATAACAGTACAACTAGGTGTGAAGCAGTACAGATGTTGCTTCAGAAAGCTACTGTGTTTGTGGTTCACTAATAGCATGTACGCTTAGGTTGCAAAAGCCACGAGGTACCTCCTCATGTCGTGTCGGACCTCCTTTTGCCCAGTGTAGTGCAGAACTCGACGTGCCGTGGACTCAACAAGTCGTCATAAGTCCCTTGCAGAAATACACTCCCGGAAATGGAAAAAAAACACATTGACACCGGTGTGTCAGACCCACCATACTTGCTCCGGACACTGCGAGAGGGCTGTACAAGCAATGATCACACGCGCGGCACAGCGGACACACCAAGAACCGCGGTGTTGGCCGTCGAATGGCGCTAGCTGCGCAGCATTTGTGCACCGCCGCCGTCAGTGTCAGCCAGTTTGCCGTGGCATACGGAGCTCCATCGCAGTCTTTAACACTGGTAGCATGCCGCGACAGCGTGGACGTGAACCGTATGTGCAGTTGACGGACTTTGAGCGAGGGCGTATAGTGGGCATGCGGGAGGCCGGGTGGACGTACCGCCGAATTGCTCAACACGTGGGGCGTGAGGTCTCCACAGTACATCGATGTTGTCGCCAGTGGTCGGCGGAAGGTGCACGTGCCCGTCGACCTGGGACCGGACTGCAGCGACGCACGGATGCACGCCAAGACCGTAGGATCCTACGCAGTGCCGTAGGGGACCGCACCGCCACTTCCCAGCAAATTAGGGACACTGTTGCTCCTGGGGTATCGGCGAGGACCATTCGCAACCGTCTCCATGAAGCTGGGCTACGGTCCCGCACACCGTTAGGCCGTCTTCCGCTCACGCCCCAACATCGTGCAGCCCGCCTCCAGTGGTGTCGCGACAGGCGTGAATGGAGGGACGAATGGAGACGTGTCGTCTTCAGCGATGAGAGTCGCATCTGCCTTGGTGCCAATGATGGTTGTATGCGTGTTTGGCGCCGTGCAGGTGAGCGCCACAATCAGGACTGCATACGACCGAGGCACACAGGGCCAACACCCGGCATCATGGTGTGGGGAGCGATCTCCTACACTGGCCGTACACCACTGGTGATCGTCGAGGGGACACTGAATAGTGCACGGTACATCCAAACCGTCATCGAACCCATCGTTCTACCATTCCTAGACCGGCAAGGGAACTTGCTGTTCCAACAGGACAATGCACGTCCGCATGTATCCCGTGCCACCCAACGTGCTCTAGAAGGTGTAAGTCAACTACCCTGGCCAGCAAGATCTCCGGATCCGTCCCCCATTGAGCATGTTTGGGACTGGATGAAGCGTCGTCTCACGCGGTCTGCACGTCCAGCACGAACGCTGGTCCAACTGAGGCGCCAGGTGGAAATGGCATGGCAAGCCGTTCCACAGGACTACATCCAGCATCTCTACGATCGTCTCCATGGGAGAATAGCAGCCTGCATTGCTGCGAAAGGTGGATATACACCGTACTAGTGCCGACATTGTGCATGCTCTGTTGCCTGTGTCTATGTGCCTGTGGTTCTGTCAGTCTGATCATGTGATGTATCTGACCCCAGGAATGTGTCAATTAAGTTTCCCCTTCCTGGGACAATGAATTCACGGTGTTCTTATTTCAATTTCCAGGAGTGTATATGCCCTTGGTGCCTCTACAGCCGTCCATAATTGCGAAAGTGTTACTGTTGTAAGATTTTGTGCACCAATTGACCTCTCGATTGTGTCCCATAAATATTTAATGGGATTCATATTGGGCGATCTTGTTGACCAAGCTCGAACTGTCCAGAATGCAAACCGGTAGCGAATAATTGTGGCCTGATAACATGGCGCATTGACGTTGCAGGATCTCCTCGCTTCTAAACTGATACTGTTATTACTCACCTTAGCTGCGAGTCCGTAGAGGGTGGTATATTTGACGTACAGTATGACTGGTTAGCATTTCCACCCGGAATTAGCGAGTGTAAGTCGGAACTTCCTTGATCCGCCTTGGTGGGTCGTGTCGTCAGATTTCCTCCTACCTGTGCGCGGTGCAGCTCTCGTAAATGTCGTCCTGTGCAGATTCTTCATTGGCGCATTGGATGTCTCTGTCGGTGGAAGCTAATTATCTGAAATTGCTGTCGATTAACTTTGGGGTATCTATTTACTCGAAATTAACATTCAGAATGCCGTAATATAGAAAATGGTTCAAATGGCTCTGAGCACTATGGGACTCAACTGCTGTGGTCATAAGTCCCCTAGAACTTAGACCCACTTAAACCTAACTAACCTAAGGACATCACACACATCCATGCCCGAGGCAGGATTCGAACTTGCGACCGTAGCGGTCGTGCGGTTCCAGACTGTAGCGCCTTTAACCGCTCGGCCACTCCGGCCGGCGACCGTAATATCACTTTTATTCCTATTAGATCAATAATGAAACACTCATGTCACAAACTACTCGCAACCGAGAGCATGGCTACCATCGAACAAGACAGGAAGAGCTCTTAACGCCGACTGCCGACTGTGGCGCGCAGTCCGTATCTCTTACTAGTTTCGTCACAGTTCGAGGATTTCCGATCAAGTTCGTACTTGCTAAGATATGCATTTGTTGATGAACGGGTGTGAATTTTAACGCGGCAAAATTATGATAAATAGTTTTAAACATCCAGAGGCTCCTCCTAGTATTCATGTTGCCATAAATGACTTTAATTATTAAATATAAATAAACAAAATCGGTGACTTCGGCGCCAAGATGGCGGTACTTCCCGTCATGTATATTTCCCAGGCTGACGCTTGTTGCTACGGTCCAGCGCCGAGCCCCACCCCACTACGCGCGACATATGGTCGCTTCGTCACCTAGCCAGCCAGCGTGGGAAATGCTCTGCGACTCATGGCCGGCTACGGACTACAGCTCTTCCTAACTATCGTGAATACATCGATAAGAGACAGTAATTTATTAAAACGTAAAATTGTCTTCCTCACGTAAGAGGCACCTTACAACGTCCATAAAACTTCCGTCGTTGTTTGGGAACATGAACTCCATAAATGGCTGAAAATGATCTTCAAATAGCCGAACATAAACATTTCCAGTTAATTATCGGTTCAGTTGCACCGGAAGACCGAGTCCATTCCATGTAAACACAGCCCACGCCGTCCGCAGCTCGTGGTCTCGCGGTCGCGTTCGCGCTTGCCGAGCACGGGGTCCCGAGTTAGATTCCCGGCGGGGTTAGGGATTTTCACCTGCCTCGAGATGACTGGATGTTTGTGTTGTCCTCATCCTTTCATCATCATTAATAAAAGTGGCGAGATTGGACTGAGCAAAGGTTAGGAATTTGTACGGGCGCTGATAACCGTGCAGTTGAGCATCCCACAAATCAAACATCATCATTATCATCACAGCCCACACCATTGTGGAGCCACCATAAGCCTGGAAGTGCCTTGTTGACAGCTTGGATCCATGGCTTCATGGGGGCTGCATCATACTCGAACCCAACCTTCAGCTCTTACCAACTGAAATCGGGACTCATCCGAACAGAACACGGTTTTCAAGTCATCTAGGGTCCAACTGATATAGATAAGAGCCCAGGAGATGCGATGTAGGCGATGTCGTGCTGTTAGCAAAAGGTACTGACTCTTTCGTCTGCTACCATACCCCATTAACGCCAAATTTCGCCTCACTGTCCTAATGGATACGTTCGTCGTACGCCCCACATTGATTTCTGCGGCTATTTCACGCAGTGTTGCTTGTCTGTTAGCAATGAGAACTCTTCACAAACACTGCTGCTCTCGGTTGTTAAATCAAGGCCGTCGGCCACTGCGTTGTACATGGTTGGTGCGAGGTACTGCCTGAAATTTCGTATTCTCGGCGAATTCTTAGCACTGTGGATCTCGGAATACTGAATTTCTAAACGATTTCCGATGTGAAATGTCCCATGCGTCTAACTCCAATTACAATTGCGCTTTCAAAGTGCTGTGTCGCCCGAACAAGATACAGCCAGGGCAAAATTATCACAGGCGGAAAGATGCGTGCCAGTGCCATGGAGACTCGCCACTTGCGCAAGTTCTACCAGCACCGCGGGCGGCGCTGACGATGAAGATATCGACCTCCCCTCGGCCAGTTTCCGCCCGAGTACAAACAGCCAATGATCGGGCGACAATGGACAGAAGCCTAGTCGTGAGACAGCAGCTCTCGCCCACTTGGTCATAGATCATCGTGCAGGGCTGACTTAGATAGGGAACGTCGTTTAGTGAACTCTTAGAAGTGAACAGATAGCTGGTGGAAATTGCATTTGCTATGTACTGTGAAGTTGACATACGATTATTTGCACTTAGCCGTTGAGGGCCCTGTTGTGTTATATTACAAGCAGTGTTGGAGGCTTCATAATTCAACAGGTCACAAAGATAAGCAAACTTTTTAACTCATTTGTGCGACTTTGTTCCTGATTTGTTGGAGTGTTGTAGATCCTTCGTTCTCCTATCTTGCTACCTGGCCCTAGGGTGTAGCTGTATAACAGACAGGGAGAATCTGTCTTTGCGGTGTACTGCACCAGAAACTGTTTCACGAACCCACAAGCTCGGCCTACCTTAACAACAGTAGCAATTCGGACGTCGACCTCCACAGCAGAAGCGACGAGGCCTTTACAAAACTAACGACTAGGGTTTACAACAAATATTGTTAACTCCCGTCTTGCGACCATAATCACTTCGAAAACCTTTTCACATGAATCATCCGAGTACAAATGACAGCCGGCCGGGGTGGCCGAGCGGTTCTAGGCGCTACAGTCAAGAACCGCGTGACCGCTACGGTCGCAGGTTCGAATCCTGCGTCGGGCATGGCTGTGTGAGATGTCCTTAGGTTAGTTAGGTTTAAGTAGTTCTAAGTTCTAGGGGACTGATGACCTCAGAAGTGAAGTTCCATAGTGCTCACAGCCATTTGAACCATTTGAACAAATGACAGCTCCGCCTATGCACTGCCCTTTTATAACTTGTGTGTGCGATACTACCGCCATATGTATATGCGCATATCGCTGTCTTACGACTGTGACCTCAGTGTATTCACAATTTGGCTTCACATTTTGGCTCGCGTCCTTTTGCTGGGTACGTTTTGCCAATGCAAGAAGGGGGATTCTATCAGTGTGTCTCGTTCAGGCGCAGAAGCTAGTTATGTGGATTTTCATTGCTGACGGAGTGCATTACAGAGAACGACGGGAAACTGGTTCCGCGAGTTCTAGAGAAGCGGGGATCCTTGAATATCCAACACCCATGCAATTCGTGCCCCAGCTGCAAGGAAAACACAAGCTGTTGCCGCCACAGCAAACCATTAGATATGTAAATGAGCTGTGCCACAAAACCGCAGCGGGTGTTGTCTCTACTGTAGATGCTTTTTGCATCAAGAATTATGGTTGTGTGTCGCAAATTTTGACGATAGGTGACTAAGTAATCGCATGGTACTGTGAAGCAACAATTATATAACAGGTTGTGTGAGTATGTACCCCGATTTACTCGATATCTAAACATGTAATTTAGCGCGCCGGAGCTGGTTTTTCTTAGCAGCACGAACGGCCCCCAGTGTCACGTGGTGTCTGTAGCGAGGCAATGCCGCTTATAATTGTGAAGCGAGATATTGGGAACATCGCTACGCTTCTGGTAGTACACAGCAGAACCAGGTGAACAAATAGGAACTTAAATTCATATAGTGTGATATGAAAAAGAGGGAGGTGGAGGGAGGTTGGATGTTACCAACGCGGCGGTTGAGCCGTGTCACGTCGTATCGACTGCGGTCCGTAGATCATATCTCTGGTTCGCCTTATCTCTGCTCTCCGGGCGGCGATCTTGCGTCGCGTCTTCCGGTTTGAATGTTAGCGAGGCGGGCGAGTGAAGGAACAAGCAGTCACGCGGAGGAATGAAGTCTGTTGAAGGAAACGTGTTTGTAACGCGCCGGTGACCGGTATCTTGACCAGTTCGCTTCCAGGGAACTGTTTCAACTTAAACGACTTCGTGATTGCTCGAACAGTCCACGGGTGTACTGCCGGTCCATAGTGTCCAACGGGCACAATATTTCGGCGATCAGACGTGTCGCCATCGTCAGGTGCGCTGACGAACTGAGCTCCTGAGGGCGGGCGGCCGTCCTTAATCCCCTTCCCCCGCGAGTGGTTCTCTCCGCGGTCCGCGCCCGCGGCCGCGCCTCGGCGGTCGCTGAGAGGCTGCCGTCGGCGTCTGTGGTGGCGTCGGTGTAACTGCCTCGTCCGCCCTGATCGTTTTCTTTGCTGAGCCTCTTTTTAATCAGACTCAGACCCATGCCTTGCTGAGGTTATAACCGCAATCTCTGTTGATGAGTCCGTCCCTGGTACGAATTTCGATAGCCTCTCTAACGACGCTGTCCCAGTATTTAGATGTCTGTGCCAAGACCCTGGTATTTTGGTAGTCCATTTCGTGATTTTCGGACAAACAGTGCTCTGCGACTGCCGACTTGTTGGGGTACATAAGTCGAGTGTGCCTCTGATGTTCTCGGCAAGTATCTTCGATGGTGCGCACTGTCTGTCCAATGTAAGTCTTCCCACGCTCCGTGGGAATCTGGTATATGCCGGCCTTCCGCAAACCGAGATCGTCTTTGACACTTCCCAATAACGCTCGTGTATTATTGGTCGGGCAAAAGACAGTTCCTACTCGGTGTTTCCTCAATGATCAGCTTTATGATTAGCTGATTCCGGTGCGCTGAAAGGGCTGTCTGTGAAGCGGTGGGAATGAGACGGCGGTCGCAGCTGCTACTGGTCCTGTCACGAACATTTATGATCAATGTGCTCTTTTAATTACACTGAAGTGCCAAAGAAAATGATACAGGCATGCGTATTCAAACACAGAGATGGGCAAACGCAGAATACGGCGCTGCGGTCGCCAACGCCTGTATAAGACAAGTGTCTTTACACACATCACGAATGCCATACTGAAACAACAACACTTCCCCGCCTTTTGGAAGACGGCCAAGGTCCTGATAGTCAAGAAGCCAGGGAAAGATCACTCCCTCCCACAAAATTACCGACCCATCAGTCTGCTGAGCGCGCTCAGCAAGACCGTTGAGAAGGTAATACTAAAACGACTCACTAGGCACTGCATTACAAACGAAACCCTGAGGCCGGAGCAATTCGGCTTCAGGAATCACCACTCGACAACACAACTACTCCTCCGCGTCGTTGAATACATGACACACGGATACAACACAAATAAAGCAACTGGAGCAGTGTTCCTGGACATTGAAAAGGCCTTCGACCGTCTGTGACACAACGACCTCATACGCAAACTCAGCGACGCAGGGTTCCCCGACGGGCTCGTACGTCTCATATACTCAGATCTCACGGACAGGAGTTTCAACACCGACGTGCTGGGAAAACAATCAACACGACATGGTATTCAGGCTGGAGTACTCCAAGGAAGCATCCTAGGGCCCATACTGTTTAACCTCTACATTAATGACCTTCCAGCTACACGTAACACGATCGTGGCAATCTACGTGGATGACACTGCCATCCTCGCGCGAGATTGGAAGCCGTCTAACATTAACTCACGACTACAGACTGCACTCAGAGCGGCAGAGCCTTGGCTGGTGAAATGGCGTGTTAGAGTAAACGTCGACAAGTGCGAAGCCCTTCTGTTCACAAGAAGACAGAAACTACTGCGCAGACATCAGCACTGCAACCTAATAACACTACATGCACGCCCAGTACGTTTCCGTAAGAAGGTCAGATACCTCGGTGTCTGTCTGGACCGGAAACTACTCTGGGGGGACCACATTCAACACATGACCAACAAAGCAAACGCGAGGCTCAAACAACTCTATCCTATCCTTAACAGGCGTAGCACACTAAATAGGATGGTGTCCAGGTCCATGTAAGCGATGCTCCGCGTTACACACGCACCGCGGATCTTCACCGGGAATATCGGCTAGATAACCCCTTGCAGGTATTCCAAAAACTCTCCACACGACTGTACAGAAACACGAGACACTCGCATAATCCGTTTATTCTTTCTCTGGGGAACTACGACCACAACCATAGACCAGAGACACTATTAGAAGGAACTAAACATCTATGGTCCGTAGCACGTTAACACAACAGTACTGGTGAGCCCTTGCAACACAGCTGCTACTGGCAACCCCAGATGCTCGACCCGCCGAAAAACAGGCAACCGCAGGGAAGCCGTACTATACACAACACGCAAACCAGCCACACACACCCCTTACACTGTGAGCTGATCTACGGCCGATCGCCCACTTATGTTTGACGACATCGGACTGTTACAGGGACGAAGCTGCCGCAGCAGGCCCAGGAGAATTCATAGGAGCCCAGCTGCAGCGCCCGGACCGACCCATCTACAACGAGCACCCGCAGCAACAAAGGTAACGATGCACGATACCTCGCACTAACAAAAACTCATCTTGCATGCACCGTCGCAGTTAGCAAGCCGCTACAGTCCTTACTACCCGTCCTACTCTCGCAGAGGTTTTTCCCCTTGGCGCTTGCCTTGGCACGTTTTTCCTCTGCACTTACAAACCGCTACCCTTCGACCACTTTCGTCCACTCTCTGTCTCCTGATGGACCATGTCAATGAGTAATCCTACCCAGACGCATGGACAACATCACGGCCCGCATCCTGATTCGAGAAATAAATGTTATAAGGACTCGACAGTAGAACTTTTGGTTTGGTCACCACGTCGGTGTGGTCATGGAGGGGCCCCATCCTATATTTAAAAAAAATTAAAGGCGCAGTTGTTAGATCGGTTATTGCTGCTACAATGACAGGTTATCGAGATTTAAGTGAATTTGAACACAGTGTTATACTCGGCGCACGAACGATGGAACACAGAATCCCCGAGGTAGCGATGAATTGGGGATTTTCCCTTACGACCATTTCACGAGTGTACCGTGAATATCAGGAATCCGGTAAAACATCACATCTTCGACGTCACTGCGGTCGGAAAAACATCCTCCAAGAATGGGACCAACGACGACTGAAGAGAATCGTTCAACGTGACACAAGTTCAACCCTTCCGCAAATTGCAGCAGATTTCAGTACTGGGCCATCAACAAGTGTCAGCGTGCGAACCATTCCGCAAAACATCATCGATATGGGTTTCAGAGCCGAAGGCCTACTCGTGTACCCTTGACAGCTGCACAACACAAAGCTTTATGCCTCACCTGGGCCCGTCAGCATCGACATTAGACTGTTGATGACTGGAAATACAGTGCCTGGTCGGACGAGACTCGTTTCAAATTGTATTGAGTGTATGGACGTGTACGGACATGGAAATAACCTCATGAGTCCAGGAACCCTGCATGTCAGCAGGGGACTGCCCAAGTTGGTGGAGGCTCTGTAAAGGTGTGGGGCGTGTTCAGCTGGAGTGATATGGGATCCCAGGTACGTCTAGATATGACTGTGACAGGTGAAACGTACTTAAGCATCCTGTATGATCACCTGCATCCATTCGTGTCCATTGTGCATACCGACGGACTTGGGCAATCCCAGCAGGACAATGCGACACCCCACACGTCCAGAATTGCTACACAGTGGCTCCAGCAACACTCTTCTGAGTTTAAACACTTCCGCTGGCTACCAAACTCCCCAGCCATGAACATTATTGAGCGTATCTGGGAATCCTTGCAACGTGCTGTTCAGAAGGAATCTTCACCCCTTCGTACTCTTGCGGATTTACGGACAGCTCTGCAGAGCTGATGGTGACAATGCCCTCCAGCATTACTTCAGACGTTAGTCGAGTCCATACCACGTAGATTTGCAGCACGTATGCGTTCTCGCGGGGGCCCTGCACGATAGTAGGCAGGTGCACCAGTTTCATTGGCTCTTCAGTGTATGTTATAGATCCTAATCTGGTCTGATCTATCAGTATACCGAGTGCACTGCCGGAAAGATGTGAAATTTTCTATGTTGACTCCCTTGGGTGTTGCAAGGCGACATCCCTTACCTGATTCTTGGAGTCTGATCTGGTCTGCGGGCCGTCTCTTACTGGTATCTGACCGTTATATTATTAATAGAATCAGCGTCTCAACACGTAAGGAAGTGCAGATCGTTGTTTAAAAATACTTAAACTACGTTTGTTGTTTGGCTATGTTAATACGTGAAACCTGATAGTCAAGGGATGGCAGGATTCGGTTACGATTGTGGACGGAGCCGTAATCAGTTACTGTTGGTTGCCTTCTACAGTTACACACAATTTATTTTAAACAAGTAATTCCAGACTCAACAATAAATAAAAATACCACACGTTATTAATGAAGGAATAAACAACTGTGTAAATAATAGTGTTTTCAGTGAGTTACAATTTAGCAAATCACCATTAAATACAGATACAGCAGATAACGTTTTAAAAGCAAGCCACTGTGATCTGGGCAGAAGGCCTTACACGCCAGGAATGGCAATAAATTAAAAATTTTTAAGAACTCGCTGCAATTTACAACTTACAGGTATTGAAATAGTAAAGGTAAGTCGCCACATACACAGCAGAAGTCATCAGACGCCAGGAACGGCAGAAATAAGGTTTTAAGGCTTACTGATAAAATACAAATACCAAATTAGAATTTTAAGGCAAATGACCACAATCACGACTGAAGGCCTTACACACCAGGAACGGCAATAATATAAAAAATTTAGAAACCTGCTGTAAAACAGCAAATACAATAGCAAAGGTTAATTAAAGAAAAAACAAGCAAATAATCACTAAACGGGTGAAATAAGATGGTAAAATTTGTAACACAACCCTTAACATCCACTGAACATTACACTACTAGATTTATTTCAGAAGGCGACCAGAACTATTAACTAGAAATGTATAACCTTTAATGTAGGAATTACAAGGTATTGTAATAAATAATACAATAATAAAACACAATGAGCAGTACATAAGTTCCTTAAAGGTTGCTGAGGCAGATTATACCCCCAGAAGGCGTGGACTGAAGTGACGTTACACTGAACTACCGGCCATCAGGCCTCCTTTTAGGACACACATGTCTTACAAGAACCAAGGGGCCACAGACGGTGCTCCAGGAATCGACCTCTGAGAAGGTCCGGCAACAAACACTTTCGCGAACGATGAGATAGGCAGCCACGAGTTGCATTCACTTCACAAGATGGTAACTCAGATTAGTGTCAGTCTAACGGATGACTAATGATAATCTTGCTGAAGCTACCTGACGTCCGATAAACCAAATGCAACGATGGAACAATACGCCAAAGCCGGAACCGGCGGTCTGCACTACTACCCCAGAATAATGTGCTTAGAGCGCCCAGAACGAGAAAGGAGTCACTACCACCAGAGTAGAAGAATCACCAACTAGCCTACAATCAAGAAAGCTGTCAAAACTACACGCCTTACCGGACAGGAGCGGCAAGGCGAGGAAATGTACAATGCTGTTACATACGCTAACCCCCAGGGCAGGTAACTGGGGCGTTAGCGGCCACCAGGCTGGTTGAACTTAACAGATTGTAACAAGTTGAACGCAGGGAAAGCTAATCAGATCCGACTTGCCCAAGCACTCCACGAACCCAAGTCACTGGAGAATCGCGAGATGTGACAATGGTGGAGGTTTCTCTACTTGGGTTGAAATGCACTCATCTTAAAGGCTGTAGGATCTGGTTTACGACGAGGTAGTGCACCCCTGTGATCACAGCCCTTCCATCCGGCAGTCCATGCGGCAGTCCAGCGGTCCTGGCGTCTTCTCGCACTGCACGGACCTGGCTCCACATGAGTCCCCAACCGAAGTGGCACAATCACACGACCCGGAAAAACGACAACGTCGCCCCAAAGATAGGGCAACAGTTACTACATACCGATGACCGCCGCTGCTGCCACTAGCGGACAGGCAGTGCTTGCGAAACCGAATGGCGCCAGTCAACACGAGAAGAACACGAACAACCGCAACCATGGCAACTAAAAAATACCATCTGGCTTCAAAGAGAGGGCGGAAACCTACAAACAGCACCATCAAGAGCCGCAGCACGGCTCAATACGCTTATTCTTGGTTCTTGTCAGTGTTTAAATTGTACTATTATTGAAAGTCTTAGTTTGTTAACTTTCGTTTGCCGCGATTGTACCTTATTCTGGATAGCTTATTTGTCCAGCTGTTAACTATAAGTGTCTTATCGTACTAATTGTCCTGTTGGTGTCTCTAGGCATCTCCTTGTCGCATGACGTTTATTTTACGAGCTCCCTACTGTTACCTGATGGATCAGCTACTGTTTCTGCCGTCTATGCGTGCGATCCACCCGGCCTGATAGTGGTGAACGCTCCGGCGGCACGATATTACTGGCGGCATTTGAAATTCGACGCTGCCGTTACCCTCTGTGAAGCAGCTCCACAGCACAATGACTGCAGTTTGAGTTAAGTTTTTCTTCTCTGGTTCGCGTGGGCCTAAATCTTTTCAGAGCTCGCGTATTTTTGTCTTTTGCCTTGGATCCCTTTTGTGTCGTGCCCTTTTCTGTATCAAGTTTTCCCTGGTCCGCCGGGTCATATGCTGGCTCCTGCGTCGCTTAAATTTGTCATCTCTCTCAAAATATGGTGTTAAATTATGATTTGTACTATAAAACCATTCTCTTAGTTTGAGACGTTTAAATTTTTTAAACATTTTACTTGTTACTAAATGTTTACAAATCGTTATTACATTTGACCTTCAAAGGTTTTGGTCAGTTATTAAAACTATTCTGTTAGCTTGAGACATTTAAATTGTTTAAACATTTTACTTGTCACTAAATTAATCGTTGTTACATTTGAGCTTCAAAGGTTTTCGTCAGTAATTAAAGCCATTCTGTTAGCTTAAGGTATTTATATTTGTTTAAATATTTTGCCTGTAACTAAATTAGTGTTAGTCGTTGTTACATTTGACATTCAAGAATTTCGCTTTAAATTTGTCACCACCGCTTTAAATCTTGGGTCTGCAATTTAGAACCATTGTCTTAGCCTGGTATCATTTTGCCATTTCTAAAACATTACTTCATTGTGTTTTTCTACTCTTTCATTTTTTAGAAAAAGAAAAATTCTTTAGTAAATGTGAATCACTTGGCAAATAATGAATGATGTCATAACCTGGAGCCTAGACCTTCCATGAATTCCTGTTAACTCGTTTGTTGCAGCACAGCTGTTATTTTCGAAGTCGCCGTCTTGGGTGTAAGACATAACTCTGAAATAGAAATGAGGTCATGTGACAAATCAGACAGATAGCAAATTACCAATGACGCCTTTTGTGCGACCACAGCTTTATTCATTCTCGGATTATTTTCCTTTCAACTCTCAATACTGGTATACAGCTGACCCCAGTTTCCTGTGAGATGCGCAGAATACAGGAAGATGGCAGTTCGGCGTTTGATATTGCTTCATCCGTAGTCGCTTTCGACCAACCAGCGTTCGGACTGCCTGCAACAGAGGCGTTGGCTGAAATCCTCTCCCCTGACCTCAGGACAACCTGAATGCGTCGTCAAAGTCTGCATCATCTTGCACGTCACCTGTAAGGGAGAAAAATCAGGCCTAGCTCGAGAATGGACAAAGTTATACTCAAATGAAACGAACTATTTTTTTTCCTCGTGCAATACTCTTTCTGTCTGATATATCACAGGGCCAACGTTGCCATCGTGTTGCCAACGTAGCCCCACGGGTTTTCCCCCTTTTCCATCTCATAACAGTTGAATTTCATTTTTTTTATATAGATAGTTTTGTTTTAGAAATTTGATTCCACATCTCCAAATCAGCTGGTCTTACGAGGTTTGTTGCTAGTTGAATTACTATGAAGAATCGTGTGTAAGTTGTTTATAGACGTATGTTATTTCAGTAATACAGGGTGTTCACACGAAACCTCCCTGATTTCCAAATGCAGTTAAGACAAGAGTAACTCCAAATTGGGCGCCATACAAAGCAAATCTAAAAGTTTTATGTAGATTTTTCCAAAAGATTCCTTTTTTTCAGTTGCTAAATAATTACCAAAACTGACTACACGTTATGAGAGAGCCAAATATGAGATGTGGTATGTGGAAATAAGTTACCCATTGCTGTTAAAAGAAATTTCCGACGAAAATTTCAAATGAGACACTAGACGTTAAGACGATTCGGGCTCGAATGACAAGTTTCTACTCATTGGCGGTATAGGCAGACATCCAGTTTATGGCACAAGACGCATTTCTGATGAAATGATAGAGATCAGGAAGGCCTCCCAAAGAAGCCCATCAGTTAGTTCTCCGAACATCACGAGAGCTAAACATCCTTCACTCAACAGTTCACTAGGTGCTACTAAAAGTACTTTGTTTGCACGCTCACGAAATTCAGATTGCCCAAGAAGTGAATTTATACGACTCGCAGCTTAACCAGGAATTTCTGCCAATATGTTGAGCTGGATCGAGCAAAATCCCAACTATCTAGCAAATGTTGTTTTCTCCGACGAAGCAACGTTCCACACATTTGCGGAGATTAATTCGCATTTGCGGCTCGTAAAACCCCAACACTTGCCGAGAACATGTCAGAGAGCGGGAAAATGATAATGCGTGGTGCGCGCTGATGAGATACAGCACAGTTAAGCGATCTTACTTCGTCGAGCAAACGGTTAAGGGATTCTTTACCTGGACAGGCTTGAGCAATTTGCTATCCCTCAGCATAGAACAGAAAACATTTTTTCCACATTTTCGGATTTTTATCTCATTACAAAATTTGCAATTTTCCGAATAAATGATGTAAGTATATGACTTATAAACTCACATGGGAAGTATTTTGTTTTTTAAAATATAATCTACACTAGATGAAAATGTTAAAATTTTTACGTGCATTTCTTTAAGGTCCAATAAAATCGGTAATATTTTATATGGAAGGCTGTGGATTGCTTTGTTATAAAGGTTACATTACGTGTTTGCATTGGTAACACTATCGAAAACAGTATCGTATCGTTTCATCGTATAAACAAGCATTGTATGTCGAAGTGCTAACGTTTCCTCGAGGAAAAATGATGAAGAGATTGGTAAATCTCTCAAAAACTAAAATATGGCACCAAAACGAAGTGTTTTTAAGAAACGTGGGTTTCATGGTAATAGATTTTCGAATAAAGGGAAACATTGTGTTCAACATGTGGCGTGTGAAGTTACAGACAATGAAATACAGGCAAATTCGTCAGTGTCTAGAGAAACACCCATTAGTGCTTAGAAGATTAAAATAACACGTTGTGGTGCACAGTTTTCTCAAAACGAAAGCGATGTAAGTGGTAGGTTAGGTTATATTCTGATAGATTTACACATCCTAACAAGGGTGTTAGGTGAATGTGTGTGTTGTAAAATATGTGGAGGGCCAGTTAGTTTACATGAAGACAGTGTGGTTTCAAATGAACTATCCAGGAAACTTATCAATAATTGTGCCTTTTGTAAATATACTCATTCATTTTGGAATTCTGATAAGTATAATCATAATTATTTGGATGTAAATGTTAGGTGGTTTTATGGATTGAGAGCTATTGGAAAAGGACACACTGCAGCAGAAACAATGTGTGCCATGATGAATATGCTACGCCTACCGTGTAAAATCGACAAGTTCGCAAGATTTATTGGAGCTGCTGTGCAATCTGTTGCTTGTGAGTCAGTGAAAGATGCTGCAAACGAAGCTGTTGAGATAAATAATGGTATGACTGACATACCAGTAACTTTTGATGGTACTTGGCAGAAGCGCGGCTACAGTTCCAATCTGTTGCTACGGTGAGCAGCGTGGATGCTGGAAAGGTAATAGATTTCCAAATATTTACCAAACATTGTTATAAGTTTAAGTCACGGAATGAAGAAGGGCATATGTGTGACAGAAATTATGAAGGAACAAGTGGTGGTATGGAGGCCTCTGCAGCTACTAAAATTTTTAGTCGATCTGTGAATGAAAGTGGAGTGTGTTGCACTAAGTTGGATGGAGACTCAAAAGCATATAACAGCGTAGTGACCGCTCAGCTTTATGGTGAGAATATTATCACAAAACTGGAATGTGTTGGTCGTGTCCAGAAGAGGATGGGCACCAGGCTGAGGAAGTTGAAACAAAGTTTGGGAGACAAGAAAGTTTCTGATGGTAAAACCATAAGAGGCAGGCTGATAGACAAAATGATCGATGAACTACAGCAGTATTATGGGATGGCCACTAGAAATAAAACTGAGGATTTGTTGAACATGAAGCAGGCAGTATGGGCTACTTTCTTCCACAGACTGTCAACTGATGAAAAACCAGTACACCACCTTTGCTCTCCCGGACCTGATTCATGGTGCAATTACCGCACTCCCCATTACTCAAACAGTTCATACAGCCATAAACATTCCATCCCAGTAAGCAGTCATGGATATCATAAAACGTATTTAAAGACACCTGGAAAATCCTGATTTATTGATGAAGTGTTTGCATGGTCAGACTCAAAATCCCAATGAGTCATTCAATAATTTTATATGGACTCGCTTACGAAAAAATGTTTTTGTTGGAATGAAGACACTAAAGTGGGGGGTCAGTGTTGCTGTTATTGTTTTTAATGATGGCAACATTGGCAGGGTGAAAGTGCTACAGCATATGGGAATTAATCCTGGAGCAAGCTGCATCAGAGAACTTGAACGGACGGATAAGGTTCGCATTGATGAAACGGAGTATGCAGCACAGTTGGCCACTAAGGCGACTAGAAAGAAGAAAAGAAGAAAAAACTTGGAAAAAGATCGAGAGGATGATATACGGTATGGTGCAGGGTGCCTCTGAGTGACTAAAAATTAAAAAAAATTAAGCATATATTAAGTGAATTACAGTCTTTTGAAACTTTAGAAGGCGTTCCTGAAAATTACATTTTCTGTTGCATTTTTCCCTAAAACTCAGAAACCACTTCGAGTAGAGTATTCAAATTTTCAGGGAGTAATAACATACACATCCTGAGTCTACTGAACTGGAAGAAGAACATAATGTTATGTATAATTAAAATTATTTAGGATAACGTACAAAATATACACAAAATTTAAACCGTGTAGTTAAAAAATTGTATTTCCGAAAGAAGAGGCTAAAATGCAATTATTGTAATTCAGTAGACTAAGACCATATAGTTTAATGTCCTATTGAAGTTTCATGTTAATGGCTACAGTGGTTCCTGAAATACATGGAAGCCAAGTTACTAAATTTGACAATGTCGGGGTAGGGGTTTCCAACTCCCCTTAAGCCAAATGTGGTCTTCCGACAGAATGGTGCACCAGCGCACTACAATTTACATGTCCGCGATTTTCTGCTCAGAACGTTGCCACAGCGATGGACAGGAGGTGATGGAGTAACCAAGTGGCCAGCTTGATCTCCAGATGTAACCCTTCTGGATTTCTTCCTTTAAGTTTATGTGTAAGACATTGAGTATGCTTCGCCTGTGCCGTGACCTTGGCGATCTCCACAGGAGAACTGTGGATGCAATAGCCTGCATCAACCAAGACATGCTTGTGTGCATTTGGGTTAGAACAGGATATCGTCTAGACCTTATACCAGTTATGAAATATAGGACTGTATTAATGTTTAGCACAAAAAATGGAATTATTTAAGTGATCCCTCAAACCGCGCGTATCTCAAGGCGACAATTATTGAACTATGTGAAATAAAATCTTCATAAGTTCTGAACGGTTTGCGTTAGGAAGTTCAAACTGCACGGTTGGCCGCGGAGCATGATGGGAATTAGTATGTGCATTATGATTCGGTTTAGCGACGAAGCCCGCTTTCATTTGGATGGGATCGTCAATGAGCAAAATTGGCGCATTTGGCGGACTGAGAACCCGCATTCCGTGATCGAGATGTCTCTTCACATTCAACGGGTTGTGTGTGGTGTGCAGTGTCCACTCACGGAATAATCGGTGCGATATTCTTTGATGGCACGGTGACCATCGAATGGTACATGAAGGTTTTGGAAGATGATTGCATCCCCATTACCCAAAGTGAAACTAACTTCGACAAGATGTGGTTCATGCAAGACGGAGCACGACCCCATCAAAGCACGAAAGTGACGTCCTGGAGGAGCACTTTGGGGACCGCATTTTGGTTCTGGGGTACCCAGAGGCCACTCGCATTGGCCTCGATTGGCTGCCATATTCTGAATATATGCGACTCCTCTTTGTGGGGCTATATTAAACACAAGATATACATCAATACCCCCAAAATCATTGCCGAACTGAAAACAGCCATTCAGGAGGTCAGCGACAACATCGATGTTCCGACAATTCAGCCGATCATGCAGAATTTCGCTATTCGTCTGTGCCACATCATCGCCAAAGACGGAAGGCATATCGCACATAATGTAAATCCAAATATTTATAGTGACGTACTTTGTAAGTAATCTACGTTTTTTTCATATAGTTCAATAATTGTCACCCTGTATCTTAGTCTTTTAACTGCGCTTGGAAATCAGGGAGGTTAAATGTGGACACACTGTACGTGGAAAGTACTGTCACCTGCAATAATAATAAGTACCTGATCTTGACCTGAACCGTGTGACGGGAAATACGGAAGCGTCCGATCCCGCCCGTCTGCTTTGACCCATGACGTCACAAATCTGGCGGAAACAAAAACAAACACACACACTTTCCACAAGAAGCCTAATGACACTAACGGGACAAGCGCGGGAAATGGGGTGTTTTGGGTGGGGGGGGCAAACTAAATATAAACAAATTTAGACGCCTTGCGTAGCTACAACTTGTAAGTGAAGACAGCCATGCATGAATACCCACCCACCTCCCCAGGGGTCGTAACCCCTGCAACCCATAGATGATAAAGATGCTTCAGTAGCTGATTAGTGTTTTTTGTCTTTTTTAAAAAAAAAAATCTCACGGGATAGAACGAACAGATCAGAAAGATAAATATAATAAACTAAAACAGAAATTGGAGGAAACAGATAATTAAAATAAGTAATAAGGGTTTTTAAATTTAAAAAAAGTCTCACGAGATAGAACGAACATATCAGAAAAGTAAATAAAATAAGATAAAACAGAACTGGAGACAGCCACACTCAAACCAAACTCCGCGCCGTCATGACGTCACACACGACAACACCCTTACGTCACGGGTCAAAGCCGACGCGTGGGATCGGACGCTTCTGTCGACCCGTGTGACAGTATTATTAATAAACCTCAGTAATATTGCGGTGAGAACTGAGGTCAGTTCAGTGCAGTGTAGTAGTTAGTGTCGCTGTCTAGCCTCCATCAGGTGGCCAATTGATTACATTACGTTAATACTTGTTCCATAGGTCATGAATACAACATTCTCTAATGATGTGAAACGTGTCAGTTTAAGTTTTCGTTATACAATTTTTTATTTTATTTATTTATTTATTTATTTTTTGCAGTTACTACTTCGTATCTAAAAATTCATCTATTAGGTAGAAGGCATTGTCTTTCAAAAATTGTTTTAATTTGATTTTAAATGTTGGTTGTGTTAGGCTGAAGCCAAGGTAGCCCCTGAGGGCCGGCAACCCACATTACACCACAGAGGGCGAAACTGTCTACATCCAAGGCGTATCAAAAGCACTATGGTAAACACCGGCTATTTACATACAAGATAATGGAAACAGACATTCCGAGCACTAGTTCCTGCAGGGGGAGCTCGAGCCACGGCCTGCAGGAAGTATCACTGCGCCAAAACCTGATTGGCTGGAGACAGCTCTTTAGGGGCTAGAACCAGCCCCAAAGTTCAGTTCAGTCCTGATGCCGACCTCGTGTAACTCGACCGCTGAAGATTACGTCTTCGTCTCTGAATTGGACTCTTACTTGTGTGTGTGTGTGTGTGTGTGTGTGTGTGTGTGTGTGTGTGTTTGTTACTATGAACCTTTGTGGAAAATTTGAAGTGAGCTTTTGTTTTCCTCAAGTAGGAGACTTTACTGGCATCGTTATTGTTACCTTTTCGTTTGTTATTCAGTCATCAAACTTGTGGACTTACCTCAATAAAAGTTGTGTTTGTGAAAAACTGAGAATTGTCATCACAACAGTTAGCTATCTGTCAGACTTTTAATACTATTTGACAAAAGACAAAAGTTTTTTGTGGTAGCATAATTCACCCCTTTCTTTGCCAAAGTCGGATTTAACCCAGAATAGTGAAGTTCATGCTTTCTTCTATTGTTGTAGAATACCTGACCACTAACGGTTGTTATTTTGTGATTATAACTCCTGGTTGGTTCTTGAAATCCATACATATAAAAATGCCTAAACGTATATATGTATGTACGTTCCACATCTCCTCCTAAGCCACTGAATCGATTTCAAGGAAACTTGGTACACATATCACTTAATGTCTGGAAACAATCGCTGTCGGGGTAAGGACCACCTACCATTAAAAATGGTGGGGATGCGGGTGAAAAAACTGTGTACTCACGACGCATGAGTTCCTGTATTTTAATTATCCAGCATTTGTGAATGAATGACTTGCAGCAAAGTTTCCACATAATTTCAAATCTTTACGAAACTTTTTCTCGCTGAAAATCCCGACAAAATGACGAAAAGAAAAAAGATTATCGCTTACTACATTTTAGCTGTTCATCCAGAAAACTACCTTATGAAGCATGACATTTTAATTTATTACTTTATTTCTAACTGTACTTGTGACATATTTTGCAGGCAGTATTAACATATACCAATTGATGACACTGCAAAATAATATTACTGCACAGCACCTAGTTGAGATACGCCATAAGCATTGAACTGCAGGAAAATAGAAACTGCAGGGCGAAACTCGCAATAATTACAGGTGAAATGCGCGTGCAAATACTTGTGATATATGTGAAATATACCTGACATGTGCGTATACGGGAAAAGCCATACGTAAAAAGCTAATCCTGCACTTCTGGAACGGGTACACATATCACTTAGTGTCTAGGAAGAAATACTGTAGGGGTAATAATAATGGGATGGCGTTATAACGTGGAAGGAGAAAGGGGTGGAGGAGATGGACAGAGAGCGAGGAGAAGGGGTGGACAAACGGTTCAAATGGCTCTGAGCACTATGGGACTTAACATCTGAGGTCATCAGTCCCCTAGACTTAGAACTACTTAAACCTAACTAACCTAAGGACATCACACACATCCACACCCGAGGCAGGATTCGAACCTGCGACCGTAGCAGCCGCATGGTTCCGGACTGATGCGCCTAAAACAGCTCTACCACAGTGGCCGGCCAGGAGACGGACAAAGAGAGGGGGAAGAAAGAGATGAAATTAGACGGGAGAGAAGGAGACGGACAAGGAGGAAGGACCAGATGGACAGAACGGAGCGGACAGGAGGAAATTGACGGAGAGCTGGGGACAGGAGATGGACAATGAGTGGGGTGGGGAGGGGGGAGGGGGGGAGCAAGGTGAACAGAGAGACGGTGCGGACGAAATGGACTAGTACAAAATTGGAATAAATACATAGCCAGACAACGTCTGATATTCAGCTACTTGTATATTCCGGGTTATTCGATGCTTGTATAAATACTGGCATTCTGAAATATTTGGCGTTTTTTAGAAATAACTGACCTCTCCGAGTAGGAGATCAGTTCTATTCTGGCTGTTCACTGGTGTCAGAAACGAGCATGTTTCCAGTTCTAAGTGTTGTATTTCATTCACGACCTTGCCTTCAGATTTGGACTTGATTGTGGTTTCGACATGACAATATTAACAAACTGAACTGTGTCTCTGATGTAGCAACAGGTTCACTGACAGAACGTGTTTAGATGTTTGTCGGGCGTTCGGTAGCAACCACGTTGACCGTGTGGGAAAGGTAAATGAAATTTTTTATCCTAACGTAATTACAAAAAGTACACCAGAGTAGCATGTCTACGCATGTAAAAGATATGCCTTTGCAAAATCGGATGGTTCTTTCGAAAATAACGTCTTAGTCCTAAGCGTAACTTAAAAGTACATCCAAAGTTTTTGTCACCATGCGTATAGTAGGTGCAGCCTTGCGGAATGGGATGAAGCTTTTTGAAGGATCCTGTACAGAAGAAATACTGCTGGCTTTGTCTTCTGCCGCTTAATCGCGAGTCGTTCTTAGGTAGCAGTGCCTAGAAAGATTCACAATATCTTCCATAAGTCGAAAATTTCCATTTTCAATTTTTTTCAAACTCAGCTGCGTTATTTCATAAGGGATGGAGTAATGAGGGAATTAATTCGTGGAATATAATGTAATAAAGTAGGGCAGCTATATTCTTTGCTCTACACCATTGTCTGCGATCACAGGAGGAAGAAATAACAGTAAATAAACTGTGTAGCCCATATTTGGTACAATCTCCCTCTCCCAAATGCCGGCCGGTGTGACCGCTACGGTAACAGGTTCGAATCCTTCCTCGGGCATGGATGTGTGTGATGTCCGTAGGTTAGTTAGGTTTAATTAGTTCTAAGTTCTAGGCGACTGATGACCTCAGAAATTAAGTCGCATAGTGCTCAGAGCCATTTGAACCATTTTGATCTCCCAAATGTCAAGCCCCCCCACATACACACACCTACCCTCCTCCGTGTGACAACAGCCAGACAGAGCGGACCATTTTATGAGTGGGAAACTGTTGTTCTCGTTCTAGTGCGCAGTAGCCGTCTTTACTTAAGCTGTCCTTGACTGAATCATTAATAAGTGATTCCACCGTTACCAACAAATGAACATCCATCCTGCAAGCTCTGAGTCTGCCCTGTCTCCAAAAATGCCAGTTGCCCTCCTTCAGTAAATGATGTCATGACACCATTCACGCCGGCCGGGGTGGCCGAGCGGTTCTAGGCGCTACAGTCTGGAACCGCGCGACCGCTACGGTCACAGGTTCGAATCCTGCCTCGGGCATGGGCGTGTGTGATGTCCTTAGGTTAGTTAGGTTTAAGTAGTTCTAAGTTCTAGGGGACTGATGACCTCAGAAGTTAAGTCCCATAGTGCTCAGAGCGATTTGAACCATTTTTGACCACCATTCACCTGATTTGTTCCTCCCAATTTTCTTTCACTCATACACCATCAGCCGCCATCTTGCTCTGAAAGATGCAGTTGTCTGCTACGTACCGATGATGCATGTGAATAGCACAGTCGCAGGTTTGTATAACCAGGGTGGCAACAAGTTACTCAACTTTTAGATCAAATGTTTCATATTCTTCTGAGATATCGGTAAGGCGTTTCATACGTTGTACATGTGAGGAATTCTATAAAAATTACGAAACCATACTGATAATTAATGAAATTAACTGCCCGAAAAATAAACGTATGCATTACAGCAGACAAAATTAAACTTTCCTCTGTAGAATTTAGATTTCATCCTCTTCCAAGCGTAAAACTCCCTGTTGAATTGATGTCCAGCGACCTTGGTGGCCAATGAATGTGACAGGCGCCGTCGACCCAGCGTTGTGGGAACGACGAGCAGAACGTGAGAACGTGCGGAAAATCCTCAATGTGTTCATAACGTGGTCAGTTCAACGACCAAAGGAACCTCCTGTTCTTCTCATTTTGAAGAAATTCTCTGTACGTGTGTACATTTAAGACAACATACCTGCTTACCTAACGACGGATCATGATATACACTCCTGGAAATTGAAATAAGAACACCGTGAATTCATTGTCCCAGGAAGGGGAAACTTTATTGACACATTCCTGGGGTCAGATACATCACATGATCACACTGACAGAACCACAGGCACATAGACACAGGCAACAGAGCATGCACAATGTCGGCACTAGTACAGTGTATATCCACCTTTCGCAGCAATGCAGGCTGCTATTCTCCCATGGAGACGATCGTAGAGACGCTGGATGTAGTCCTGTAGAACGGCTTGCCATGCCATTTCCACCTGGCGCCTCAGTTGGACCAGCGTTCGTGCTGGACGTGCAGACCGCGTGAGACGACGCTTCATCCAGTCCCAAACATGCTCAATGGGGGACAGATCCGGAGATCTTGCTGGCCAGGGTAGTTGACTTACACCTTCTAGAGCACGTTGGGTGGCACGGGATACATGCGGACGTGCATTGTCCTGTTGGAACAGCAATTTCCCTTGCCGGTCTAGGAATGGTAGAACGATGGGTTCGATGACGGTTTGGATGTACCGTGCACTATTCAGTGTCCCCTCGACGATCACCAGTGGTGTACGGCCAGTGTAGGAGATCGCTCCCCACACCATGATGCCGGGTGTTGGCCCTGTGTGCCTCGGTCATATGCAGTCCTGATTGTGGCGCTCACCTGCACGGCGCCAAACACGCATACGACCATCATTGGCACGAAGGCAGAAGCGACTCTCATCGCTGAAGACGACACGTCTCCATTCGTCCCTCCATTCACGCCTGTCGCGACACCACTGGAGGCGGGCGGCACGATGTTGGGGCGTGAGCAGGCCTAACGGTGTGCGGGACCGTAGCCCAGCTTCATGGAGACGGTTGCGAATGGTCCTCGCCGATACCCCAGGAGCAACAGTGTCCCTAATTTGCTGGGAAGTGGCGGTGCGGTCCCCTACGGCACTGCGTAGGATCCTACGGTCTTGGCGTGCATCCGTGCGTCGCTGCGGTCCGGTCCCAGGTCGACGGGCACGTGCACCTTCCGCCGACCACTGGCGACAACATCGATGTACTGTGGAGACCTCACGCCCCACGTGTTGAGCAATTCGGCGGTACGTCCACCCGGCCTCCCGCATGCCCACTATACGCCCTCGCTCAAAGTCCGTCAACTGCACATACGGTTCACGTCCACGCTGTCGCGGCATGCTACCAGTGTTAAAGACTGCGATGGAGCTCCGTATGCCACGGCAAACTGGCTGACACTGACGGCGGCGGTGCACAAATGCTGCGCAGCTAGCGCCATTCGACGGCCAACACCGCGGTTCCTGGTGTGTCCGCTGTGCCGCGCGTGTGATCATTGCTTGTACAGCCCTCTCGCAGTGTCCGGAGCAAGTATGGTGGGTCTGACACACCGGTGTCAATGTGTTCTTTTTTCCATTTCCAGGAGTGTAGAAGACGTCTATACACATTGGTTTGTTATATTTTATGCCTTAGCGATAAGCTTCCCCTGTTATTGAAGCCATTACGAGCGGAGACAGCATCAACAATAAACAATGTGAATGTACTTAAGCTGTAATCGCAAAATAGCCATCAACGCATTTCTACTTGTAGATATTTATCAACTGCGTCAAGGTGTTGGGCTTGATGTTAAAAACGATATAAATCATTTGGACGAACGGTTATCTTTATTTTGATAAGTGATTCATTCACAGATGTTGAAATTATTCCCTTAGTTGCTGGAAAACTATGCTATGCAACTGGAGTACTAGACTACATCAGCTACAGCTACGTTCTGTTAAAGAATATTTGCAAGAGGAATTTGTTTAAAGCAAGAGTAAATACTCTCAAATTAGGTAATCTGCTGTTTCGAAACTGTTACTATTCACAGACCGTATGACAATTAGAAGGTTCATAAACAAAAGCAATTTCTTGTTGTTTGATTATTGTGCCTTTACTTAGTAGAATAACGATAGTTAATGAACGAAAACACAAACGTGTGCATCTTCTACGATATTTATTCATCGTTTCAACCAACTTGCGGGATAGGACTCAGTAACTGATTATCATCGTCAAAGATACAACTGTAGACCGACTTAACCCTAAAGTCTAGTAATTCACGACCGTACTGTCGAAGACGCCTTTTATTCTGTGACTTTCATGTGTGACATCTTCCGAAATTAATCATTAATCTTTGGCGTTAGGTTTGGGTGAAGATGGTCTAGCACGCTGCAAACCGCTTGTCAAATTAATATTGTAGAGCGTCAACATTTTATGTTTTCGTTGACAAAAATCAACTCGAAGTATTAAATTTTTATGCTGCAGCCTTTCACATACTTTTGCTAGTAGAGTCAGTCATCTTGGAAGACTGTCTTGTTTGACATACTGAGTAATCACCATCTCCTTGAAATTTGATGGCGGGGGGGGGGGGGGTATAGAAATGTTAGTTGTTGTTGTTGTTGTGGTCTTCAGTCCTGAGACTGGTTTGATGCAGCTCTCCATGCTACTCTATCCTGTGCAAGCTTCTTCATCTCCCAGTACCTACTGCAACCTACATCCTTCTGAATCTGCTTAGTGTATTCATCTCTTGGTCTCCCTCTACGATTTTTACCCTCCACGCTGCCCTCCAATACTAAATTGGTGATCCCTTGATGCCTCAGAACATGTCCTACCAACCGATCCCTTCTTCTGGTCAAGTTGTGCCACAAACTTGTCTTCTCCCCAATCCTATTCAATACTTCCTCATTAGTTATGTGATCTACCCATCTAATCTTCAGCATTCTTCTGTAGCACCACATTTCGAAAGCTTCTATTCTCTTCTTGTCCAAACTATTTATCGTCCATGTTTCACTTCCATACATGGCTACACTCCATACGAATACTTTCAGAAATGACTTCCTGACACTTAAATCAATACTGGATGTTAACAAATTTCTCTTCTTCAGAAACGCTTTCCTTGCCATTGCCAGCCTACATTTTATATCCTCTCTACTTCGACCATCATCAGTTATTTTGCTCCCCAAATAGCAAAACTCCTTTACTACTTTAAGTGCCTCATTTCCTAATCTAATTCCCTCAGCATCACCTGACTTAATTAGACTACATTCCATTATCCTTGTTAGTAACTTCCGTGATTTAATTTTTGACAACATAATAAAAAAGTTCGTATGAACATGGTTCAAAAATCCTTCGTTAGAGATTTATGAAAGGTTGTATAATTAATCGCAAATGAGTATTTTTAATCACTTTCTCGGTTACTGCTTGCCATGGTATCTGTTTTGCTTTGATTGTCATTTGTTCTGTTGAAGAGTAGCTTCCATGACAACGATGTATTCAGTGTCTGAAACGACAGATACGCACTACATGTACGCCCTAGCAGATGCGAATGCTGACGCAGCACGTCAATTTTGCACTGAACGTTACCCTGGGAGGCAGTTATGTACGTGAACGTTCGTACGATTCCTCTAACGCTTGCGAGAGACTGGCTCATTTTAGTATAGAGTTACGGAGGGTGGTAGGCGACGAGATGTACGAACTCCTAAGCTTGAAGAACGGATTCTTCGTATTGTGGATGAAACTCCATCAACTAGTACAAGAAGAATTACGAGAAGGGAAGGCGTAATCACATGAGGATCTGCAACATTCTGCGTGAAAATCTTGTGTACCAGTATCACCTTAAACGGGTAAAATTGTTAAATGAGACAGAAATTAAGGATGACTTTCCGACAATGCTTGTTAGGTCAGTGCGCTATGTTTCTATAGTTCTTAGTATGTACCTTAATCACTGATGAGGCTGTTTTCACAGATGATGGGATCTTCAGTTAGAACAATCATGACTGGACTTACGAAGACGATCAAGAAGTAGGTCAAGACAGACATCAATAGGGGTCAAGCCTCAACGTGTGGAGTGGAATTGTTCATGACTATCTCGTTGGATCTTACTTCCTTCCACAACGTCTTACTGGACAAATCTGCAGTAACTCAGACATGAGTCGCATCATTTATTTGATGATGTGCTACTAGGAGTTATCCAACGAATGTGGTTGATGCACGATGGTGTTCTACCTCACCTTACCCGGATAGTTCACCAATACCTCAACTGATGGATTGGTCGAGGGGGTCCACAGTATAGGTTGTCCGATCTCCAAATTTGAATCCAATGGATTCATTTTTCCTTTTGGGGGGCATTTAAAATCCTTGTTGCATTCGACTCAGATACCTAATGTCGGTGTTCTGAAGAACCTTGTCCAGAATGGATTTGACCAAATACAGAACACACCACACAATAAAGTGCGGTAAAGTATGGAACGCAGGTTCAGGGTATGAAGATATCGAAGCAGGAGGTGGTCACTTGGAGCAAGTCTTCTAAGTAAATGAGTTTGTGCATGGTAAATGTATCATTTTTATATTATGAGAAGTCAGGGCCTCCGCCAACAGTCATTGAACTAAACTGATGGTGAAAGTTGAAAATTTGTGCGACTCGAACCCAGAGGTTCCGCTTCTTTAGAACGGTTGCCTTAACTGCCTTGGCCTACCAAACATGCTTCCCGTCCAACTCAGATTCTCAACCTGCCACGGGCAAGTACTATCTCTATCAATCAGCCCCACTGCTTGTAGCAATCGCTAAGTCCCCCAGGGACTCTGAAGCTATGGTGCATCCGCACTGAAAATACCTGGAGCCGTCCTCATTTATATATGTTTATGTAGATATGTATCATTTTTGTATCTTAACAATAAATCCTTTTACTCATGTAAAAGTGTTTGGTAAATGTATAACTTTTGCGCCATGAAGAATAAATCATTTCACTCCTCCATAACGACGAATTATCAGGCTTCCAACAATGAAATTACTTGTGATTTTGTAGCTTTTTTTACGTTGCAGGTAATAAATACACTACTGGCCATTAAAACTGCTACACCAAGAAGAAATGCAGATGATAAACGGGTATTCAATGGACAAATATATTATACTAGAACTGACATGTGATTACATTTTCACGAAATTTGGGAGCATAGATCCTGGGAAATCAGTACCCAGAACAACCACCTCTGGCCATAATAACGGCCTTGATACGCCTGGGCATTGAGTCAAACAGAGCTTGGATGGCGTGTACAGGTACAGCTGCCCATGCACTTTCAACACGATACCACAGTTCATCAAGAGTAGTGACTGGCGTATTGTGACTAGCCAGTTGCTCGGCCACCATTGACCAGACGTTTTCAATTGGTGAGAGATCTGGAGAATGTGCTAGCCAGGGCAGCAGTCGAACAACTTCTGTATCCAGAAAGGCCCGTACAGGACCTGCAACATGCGGTCGTGCGTTATCCTGCTGAAATGTAGGGTCTCGCAGGGATCGAATGAAGGGTAGAGCCACGGATCGTAACACATCTGAAATGTAACGTCCACTGTTCAAAGTGCCGTCAGTGCGAACAAGAGGTAACCGAGACGTGTAACCAATGGCACCCCATACCATCACGAAGGGTGATACGCCAGTATGGCGATGACGAATAGACGCTTCCAATGTGCGTTCACCGCGATGTTGCCAAACACAGATGCGACCATCATGATGCTGTAAACAGAACATGGATTCATCCGAAAAAATGACATTTTTCCATTCGTGCACCCAGGTTCGTCGTTGAGTACACTATTGCAGGCGCTCTTGTCTGTGATGCAGCATCAAGGGTAACCGCAGCCATGGTCTCCGAGTTGGTAGTCCATGCTGCTGTAAACGTCGTCGAACTGTTCGTGCAGATGGTTGTTGTTTTGCAAACGTCCCCATCTGTTCACTCAGGGATCGAGACGTTTCTGCACGATCCGTTACAGCCATGCGGATAAGATGCCTCTTGCCTCTCATCTCGACTGCTAGTGATGCGAGGCCGTTGGGATCCAGAACGGCGTTCCGTATTAGCCACCGATTTTATATTCTGCTAACAGTCATTGGATCTCGACCAACGCGAGTAGCAATGTCGCGATACGATAAACCGCAATCGCGATAGGCTACAAACGGTTCAAATGGCTCTGAGCACTATGGGACTCAACTTCTGAGGTGATTAGTCCCCTAGAACTTAGAACTAGTTAAACCTAACTAACCTAAGGACATCACAAACATCGATGCCCGAGGCAAGATTCGAACCTGCGACCGTAGCGGTCTTGCGATTCCAGACTGCAGCGCCTTTAACCGCACGGCCACTTCGGCTGGCGCGCAATAGGCTACAATTCGACCTTTATCAAAGTCGGAAACGTGATGGTACGCATTTCTCCTCCTTACACGAGGCATCACAACAACATTTCACCAGGCAACGCCGGTCAACTGCTGTTTGTATATGAGAAATCGGTTGGAAACTTTCCTCATGTCAGCACGTTGTAGGTGTCGCCACCGGCGCCAACCTTGTGTGAATGCTCTGAAAAGCTAATGATTTGTGTATAACAGCATCTTATTCCTGTCGGTTAAATTTCGCGTCTGTAGTACGTGATCTTCGTGGTGTAGTAATTTTAATGGCCAGTAGTGCACTACTATTGTAAACAATAATCAGTTTTTATAGTAACACATTTAGAAATTGATATAATACTGTTTTGTAATTGAGAGTGGATCTGCAAGGTACAAGTTGTAATCCCGCATAAATTAAACTGGAATGTACTTTACTAGTGACTGTGGGTTCATCTGAGTTAGCGTAATCTGGATTATATCAGACGGTTTGGATGAGAGAAGGTCAAACTGAAGAACATAGAATTTTCGCCAGCCATACTTCTGCGTTTTTGAGATTTCCTGGATTAAAACTTGAGTGGATTCAGATGTAAAATAATATTCCACTTAAACTTATTTTGGCTATGTTATCGAGGTATCAATTAGTTACACGAGTCTGTTCACTTACTATCACGACATGATACTGATCAATTCGTTTGGTGATTATCCAAACGTATGTTATCAGTTTGTTCATTTATATTTTGTAAAGGTAATACATTGCATGAGTCATAAATTTGTGTCATTCAGACGCACCCAAATGAATTTTCTTTTTATATTTTATTTAAACATCAAAAGTAGACTGAGTTACTTGCCTGAAGTTTTGAAAGATTTTAAATAATTATATTAAAATTCAAAATGCATTTTTTTAAACCGATCGTGTTGAAGAAATCATTAATAATCTGTACATAATATCTCCGTTCTGCGCGCTGTCTTTGTCGAAGAAGCATTTCTGCACAACAGTTGTCATAAGATGGATTTCGTGCCAATGAAATGAATCCGAGAGTTCTTAGCAAGTGACTGGAAGAAATGTATGTATACCGTCATTACAATATTTAGGTTTGATAAAATGCCAAACAACGATAAAAGCATCAATTAATTCTGATCTACCACACCAGATAATACTATTTCAATTGTAAATAAAACATGTGGAATTGAAAATGGTTCAAATGGCTCTGAGCACTATGGGCCTTATTTCTGAGGTCATCAGTCCCCTAGAACTTAGAACTACTTAAACCTAACTAACCTAAGGACATCACACACATCCATGCCCGAGGCAGGATTCGAACCTGCGACCGTAGCTGTCGCGCTGTTCCAGACTGTAGCGCCTAGAACCGCACGGCCACTCCGGCCGGCTGTGGAATTGAAGATTATCGGATAGCATTGATAAGAAAAACTTAAAATTTGTTGTAATGCTTGCTCCCGAATATTATATACTAAGAGTAAATTTGATTCAGTATTATTTGAATCGAATGCACAAACGAATTTTACCTTTCTTGATCTGAGCACTGGTTGGTCTGAGCACTGCCCAACATGTTTTTACATTGCACGAAATGACGCAACCGTTTCTGACTACTTTTTTTTCTTCGCTGTCTAAGGTCTCTATTTACTTGCGTGGCCCTAATCTACGCCATTTATCCGACAAGGGGAAGTTGACCTACAGTTTAACGAGAAATCCGCACCACGTATCGTTTCTGGCGACTGCTCGCATTTCTGAGAGGCGAAAACTTGATTAGAGGAAGATTGAATATTTTCGTGGTCCAACCGGGATTCGATTTCGGTTTCCAGACACGCTGTTTACGACTAGACCACCAGGCCCGACAGTGCTGTACTGGTGCCGCTGATACGACGAGGTCGCCCAGTCGTTTGAAGTCTCCAGCGCGATTCTGAGCATTCGCTATTCCGCTGCATTCCATTACTCTCCCGATGCCGGCGTCGATTATTCTGAGAACTTCCCATGCGCCAGTACCAAAGCCAGTTCGCCGAAATATTAATTTTTCTTTTTTGTCGTCCTTGAAATCTTCCACGGGCTCGGAAAACTTGGCAGACACGCATGCTGCTTACTTTATTCTTGGCCGTTGCAGCGATACGTTGATACGTTCCCACTGCGTTACTAGGTATTTTCCGATCCTTGTCGCGACCTGTTTTGTAGGACGGCCGATGCCGCCGGTCGACCTCGATGCTGTGACGTAAACAAATCGCCTAAAGTGCTTTATTGGCTGTAGGTTTAGCAGTTCTTTTTTCGAACCTGAATTTGTGTACTTAACTCTGCTCTTGTAACGACAGGAATGTAGCAACGACTTACTACTTTTCACATGCAGGAATCGAAAAATTGCGCGTTCTTGAGAATGGCTCTGAGCACTATGGGACTTAACATCTGTGATCATCAGTCCCCTAGAACTTAGAACTACTTAAACCTAACTAACCTAAGGACATCACACACATCCATGCCCGAGGCAGGATTCGAACCTGCGACCGTAGTAGTCGCGCGGTTCCGGAATGAGCGCCTAGAACCGCTAGACCACCGCGTCCGCGCGTTCTTGAGAAGAGTGAGGAGGGGGGGGGGGGCGGGGGGGGTGAAGGTAGGAAGGGTTTCAGGCGGATCGACAGACTGTCAGGTAACAATTACAAATTAACAATTGCTGCAACGTAAGGCGTTTGGTACATCAGGTTCATTTCTCTTTAACAGCATGGCAAAGAGATTGTTTCTACTTCCGAATAAAAATTGGCCAACTTCGACTAGGACCCCGTAAGAACTTAATAACATATATAGAAAGTTCATCCATTCCGGGAACCTCGAAGATTTTGCCTTGCTATCGACATACTGGCAAGATGTTGGTCCCAGGAATTCCGAGAATTTCGAGAAATTTTTAATTTTTAAGTTGGGTAAAAAATGACAAAACTAATATTTTTCGATCGATATAATTACAAATTACGAATTTTCGGATTTTTTTTGGTTGTACAGTGAAACCTTACTTCTTGCCAAATTTTTTGATTGTAGTTTAACGGGAATTATTCTACACATTTTCATAATGAGTTTGTGAGGGTTAAAACATGTCACAAATGGCCATATCTTTTGGTTGCACTGACTTAGAAGCTTATATTCATTACACTGACGAGGACCATAAGTTTCAGATTCAGCCTGAAAAGTCTACCCGTTCTTGAGAAGAGAGAGGGGGTGTGGGGGGGGGGGGGGGGTGAAGGGAGGAAGGGTTTCAGACGGACCGACAGACGGTCAGATAACAAATGACAAAAATCTTTTTTTCGTGTGACTTAATTACAGATTCATAATTGTCGGATTGTCTTGCTTTACTTGCGCATTGAAGCCTTGCTTCTTGCCAAATATCATGAATCTAGACCAACGGGAATTACCCTACAGATTTCGATGAGTGAGTTTGCGAATTTTAAAATACGTGCCATAAACAGCCGAATCTTTTAAGTTCACTGATTTAGAAGCTATCGTTCTTTATGCCGCTAAGGGAACACATACCTTAGTATATGACATAAATTTCAACTTCATACGTCTGCCCGTTCCTGAGTAAAACGGGGCCTTAACAGTCAAGCGGATAGACAGTCTGTCTGATAAAGAATGACGAAAAACTTTTTTTCTTATGATATAATTATAAATTAACCGTTTTCCGATTTTTTCCTGTACCTGTACTGTAAAATCTTTCTTCTTGTGAAATTTCAAGATTCCATGGCAAAGGGGAGTACCCTATAGCTCTGATGTGAGTTTTCGAGTATCAAAGTATGTGACATAAATGGCGGTATCTGCTGATTGCATTGGCTTAGAAGCTTCAATTTTTTTACACGGCTAAGGGATTATAGATTTTAGGATGTGATAAATTTGAACTTCATACGTCTACCTGTTCTTGAGAAAAAGTGTCTTTAACAGTAGGACGGACAGACAGACAGACGGACAAGAAGGTGATCCGTTTTTACCTATTAAGGTATGGAATCGTAACAATGTAGGATGAAAGTACAAGGAGGTCTTATTACACAGTTACTTTTCCAAGCAACTAGCTGCCACGCTCTCTTACTACTATATAATATATTCACCTATTAACTAACTGTCGAAAACGGCCTTGCCGCAGTGGATACACCGGTTCCCGTGAGATCACCGAAGTTAAGCGCTGTCGGGCGTGATCGGCACTTGCATGGGTGACTATCCGGGCCGCCATGCGCTGTTGCCATTTTTCGGGGTGCACTCAGCCTCGTGATGCCAACTGAGGAGCTACTCGACCGAATAGTAGCGGCTCCGGTCAAAGAAAACCATCATAACGACCGGGAGAGCGGTGTGCTGACCCCACGTCCCTCCTATCCGCATCCTCTTCTGAGGATGACACGACGGTCGGATGGCCCGGTAGGCCACTCGTGGCCTGAAGACGGAATGAGTGCTTATTAACTAACTGTCAATCTGCAGCGAAACGTATGCTGAATATTGAATTAAAGCTGACTATGAGGCATCCCGGAGTGAATGAGTCCGCGAACTATCTTCTTAGTAACAAAGCAAAACGGATTCCAGAGAACTTTGAAGATTGACGAAAATAAAATTTTGTCTTCATGAAAGCACAACACAGACAAAAACGACGATAATAAATGCAATAATGGTTTTCGGCATTCACATTTCTAACCAGTCGCTGCAGAAAGCCACAAACCCACTACGAAATTTAAAAAATATACAAATTAAATTAAATAACTTACCAAATTATATTTTTCTAGGTTGGAAATGGCAGAAAACATGTCGCACATGATTTTATTCAAAAACGTCACGTAACATCCTTTACCCTTAAAAGCTTTTTATTTGAGCCGGCCGCTGTGGCCGAGCGGTTCTAGGCGCTTCATTCCGGAACCGCGCTGCTGATACGGTCGCAGTTTCTAATCCTGCTTCGGACATGGATATGTGTGATGTCCTTAGGTTAGTTAGGTTTAATTAGTCCTAAGTCTAGGGGACTGATGACCTCAGTAAGTCCCATAGTGCTTAGAGCCATTTGAACCATTTTTTATTTGAGCTCTTTGAGTTTAAAAGGAGAAGGCGCGCGAATGGCACACATTCTGAAACTTCCTGGCAGATTTAAACTGTGTGCCGGACCGAAACTCGAACTCGGGACCTTTGCCTTTCGCGGGCAATCACTGTCGGAAGTAAAGCTGTGAGGAGGGGGCGTGAGTCGTGCTTGGGTAGGTCAGTTGGTAGAGCGCTTGCCCGCGCAAAGCAAAGGTCCCGAGTTCGAGTCTCGATCCGTCACACAGTTTTAATCTGCCAGGAAGTTTCATACCAGCGCACACTCCGCTACAGAGTGAAAATCTGATTCTGGTATACATTCTGTTACATGGAAATTACAGAGTATGAGAAACTTCAAGATCGTTATGAGGTGTATGTCACTAGCGATTTGGCAGCACGAAAGACAGTACTCGCTGCAAAACAACAGGAACGTGTGAGAATGCTTCTTTTTTTAGTTTTGTTGCTTGTCACAATAGCGATAAAATTTGCTTCATTCTCTATAATCAGTTTTAAAAGGAAACATTAATCCTAGCTGTTAATGCGGAAGTTGATAAAATGACAAATATAGTCCACACATACAAAGTTGCAGGTGACCATGTTGTTCACGCCCAATAGGTTAGCTGCTTCACAGGAGCATACGTTACACGTGCATATAACAGATGAAGGGGGACAACCACACCAATAGTGACGCTTAACCATTTGTTGCGTTGAATGCAATTATTCTATTTCCGTCTAGTTTACAAATGATCGGGAGAACACAGGGCGATTACTACCTCTCACATCGACACCATAGGTAATTTAGAAAGTTAAGGAGAAATCATATTTAACCGTTATACGCGTTGCAGTACACATCAATACTGAATAGTTATAAATTATGGAGAAATGAATATGTATGCTGAGCAATTGAATCAAGTGCGCCGGCCGTTGTGGCCGAGCGGTTCTAGGTGTTTCAGTCTGGAACCGCGCGACCGCTACGGTCGCTGGTTCGAATCTTGCCTCGGGCATGGATGTGTGTGATGTCCTTAGGTAGGTTAGGTTTAAGTAGTTCTAAGTTCTAGGGGACTGATGATCTAAGATGTTAAGTCCCATAGTGCTCAGAGCCATTCGAACCATTTTTTTTTTAATCAGGAAAAAGCACCGACTACCCACAACGTTATGATTGCGTAAAGCTTCCACAGTCATACGAGGGAAAGGCTAAGCTATGTATCTTACAAGTGCTGATCTCAACAGTTGCGTCAATGCCGTTAGCGTTGCTTTTGTTTTGCCGGGCAAACTGTAACGACTAGCGCCTACAGAGATGGCTGGTTCGGCCGTCGGACCCATGAAGCGAATTGTCAGGATAATTGTACAAACGCACGTACTGATGAGTGTTTATGCACCTAAGATGTGAAGTAGTACCAACGGCTCGTGGAACATAAAAAGTTAAATCGATTCGTGCATAGGACGTTCACATCCGCGTTTATCTGCCCCGCCGCGAGGTCGTAATCAGTGAGACAATCATTACTCTTACGAATAGTCAGTCCGTGGACCGGAATAATTGGCTGTGAAGGTATTCTAAATCGATAGGTGAGAAGCAGCGTGTGATCAGTGCAGTCCTGTAAAGGAATTGTTTGGGATATACTGAAAGCTTTATTAGATTGGGTCACATTGCTTTGTAGTTTAGCATCGCAATGAACCTCATGTTATGTGAACATCTCAGTTAAGCTATGGTTAAGGTGTTGCGGAGGCAGAAACGGTCATGTGTTGCACTGGCAGGTAGGTTGAGAAGACACACAGTTGTAAAGCACAAACTCTCTCGTTTATAACATCATTTACAAAAAAAGTAACTATAAAAATAACATGAAAATATCTATTTTTATCGACATAAGGCGAAGACAGTGATTCTTACGAGATACCGCGAAATTTGTAATTTTCCTGATAAAATTTTTAAGAAGATGGAAGTTTTTTTAAATATTCATAACTCATACTGTAGTTATTGAATGTTAAAACTGCATTTTGGCCTTTAATCTCCTCAAGCCTGAGGTTCGCGCACAACCTTAAAATGATAGTACATTGCAACAAACTTTGATGTGATGACAAAGTAGCATCGAAACTGATAAAAAATGAGAAACAAACTGACAAAAAATAACACCATATTTGACAAAAAGCAGCGAACTTCGGAAAAATACACCGAATTTTGCAAAAAAAAACTGATTTGGCAAAAAGTAACATCAAATTTGGCAAAAAAGTCACAGAATGTAGCAAAACAATGACACCGAGATTTTCAAACAAAGGACACGAAATACGGCACGTCAAAAAAAAATGGCAAAAAGGCACGGAATTCGACAAAAAATTGCACCTCATTTAGCAAAGAAATAAATAACACCAACATTGGCAAAAAAGACACCGTCTTCGGCAAAAACTTGGACTGAATATGGCAAAAAAAAAACAAATTTGGCAACAATATAACTAATTTGGAAAAATACACACCGAATTCGGCAAAAATAAAGATTAAATGTGACAATATACACACAAAATGTGGCAACAGTACACAAAGAATCTGGGTAAAATACACACTGAATCTGGAAAAAACACACAGAATCTGCCAAAAGAATCTCTCCCTACTGATAACATATTAGCTCATGGCTTGCGTCCTCGGGAGCAATGTCCAGCGGAAACCCTTACCATTTCGGTACGCCAAGGGCTAGGTTCCCATTCTGTGTCAAAATGAACTCACGTGGGTGAGACTGAGGCCTAACGTGAGCTGGATGAATTAAATGACCTAATAATGAGGCCGTAACATATCAAATCTGCTCTTTTATTACCTCGATCCTGGAAGAGTGAGGTAAGCAATCTTCCACTACATCGGGTCCCGATGTCAATACAACTCCTTTACTGAAAAAGATGACATCATCGTTTCTTTCTGTCTGAGCAGGTGGGGTGATTCTTCTTTCTAAAGAAGGTAGACACAAAAAGATACATCGAATGGCCGTAAAGGCATCTCACACCATTTCTCTTTGACGGAGATCCCCTCAGCACAGTTTCAAGGTGTTACGGAGTGCCGAAGAAAGACACGGCTTCTGAAATGGACTGCCACCGTCTTAGTTAATCTCTTAAATACTAGAAAGCGTCAAGATAACTGTATGGATCCTGTGGTATGTCTCCCCAGTTCTTCATCTCCGTGCGGATATGTCTTGTCGAATTATAATCCTTTCAATTGCCATGAAATCAGCCTATCAATTTATATGAATTGTTAAATAACAGAAAATCAGTTTGGATTCCAGAAGAAAAGGGAACTACATACGTTATATGTCATTCGTACAGTGAAACTGGTAACGGAAAATCTCGAGAGAACAAACAAAATAGATATGGACAACGGTTTTGAGCGAGTACCGAGAACGACAATGTGACTGACTACGTTTGCTTAACATGTTATAGCCTACATATTCAGTTTATCATGACGTGTGTCACAAGCGTTTTCAACATAAATTTCGCTTGCTCTCTCCAGATTGTAGTTCCCTTTCCTTCTGCAAAGCCAAACTGATTTTCTGTTGGTTAATAATTCATAGAAATTGATAGGTTAATTTGACGGCAATTGAAAGGATGATAATTCGACCAGACATATCGGTGCCGTCCTGAGGAACTGGACAGACATATTACAGATTTTTTAGTTATCTTCTCGCTTTCTAGTTTTTAAGAGATTACCTAAGATGGTGGCAGTCCATTTCAAAAGAGTTGTCTTTCTTTGGAGCTCGAGAACACCACAAAAGTGCCTTTGCGCGGAGGGGTCTCCTTTAAGTATAAATGGTAACCTCCGAATTCAGGCTGAGATAGTATGGTAAAGTAACACGAAGACCTGAAGAAGCGCCTTTCCTTGTTTACAGAGAGCACAGGGAGACGGAAAGCTCAAACCATCTGGTTGGCGAATATCAAAAGTAATATGAAAAAGCTAACCATAAGTGAAGGTAACACTTACCAGAAAGAAATATGGGGTCACATGATTAAGAAAACAGACCCCGAGTAGCGGGAAAAGGCGAGGAGAAAGACAGAAGAGATTAATTAAACACTTAACTCTTTTCCACACCCGCTCCTCATTCACTCCTTACAATTGTAATTAGTCTACATGTTTTGTTTTCTACGTTTCCAGATAAATGAGGATTCACAAATTCACGGCCAGAGCATGCAAGTTTAAATGTAAAATAAACATCATGAAAGAGAAGGAAGGAAGGAAGACGCGAGATCACGACAGTTTTAGGACGTCCTAGAGATATTTGTTAAGGTGTCAGAAAAAGAACTGCTCTGAAGCATCTATCAAGATGAAGTGGCAGACATCCGGAAGGCGAATTCTCGAGAAAATTATGACTATCACTGAAAACAGATCCTCCGCACAGAGAGTATTTTAAGAGTAAGTTAAAAGAGATGATGTAGGATGAGGTGTATATACAAAAAGATGCTAAGGTCAGATTCATCTCATTCCATAGTAAATTTGTCTAAATATTTGAAAGTAGCTTTTCTAAAAATTTATCTACAAAATACGTCAAAAAGCCAATTAAGCATGGAGAATTAACGGAACTCAAATCTCATGTAAGAGACAGAGGCAAATTTGCATAAAGGGCAGGATAAGGCAAGATCAGACATTACTTGCGCAACACAAAAAATGCTGTAATATCTTAAGGAAAGTCATTAAAACGTCCAGAAATATGTCTGTACACACAGAAATTAATAATGCGTATAACAAGAACAAAACTATATACGATATTGTCAAACGGAACATAGGACAACCAGTCAGCGTACGAGGTATCTACATCTACATACATAGTCCGCAAGCCACCTGACGGTGTGTGGCGGAGGGTACTTTGAGTACCTCTATCGATTCTCCCTTCTATTCCAGTCTCGTATTGTTCGTGGAAAGAAAGAGAGTCGGTATGCATCTGTGTGGGCTCTAATCTCTCTGATTTTATCCTCATGGTCTCTTCGCGAGATATACGTAGGAGGGAGCAATATACTGCTTGACTCCTCGGTGAAGGTATGTTGTCGAAACTTCAACAAAAGTCCGTACCGAGCTACTGAGCGTCTCTCTGCAGTCTTCCACTGGAATTTATCTATCATCTCCATAACGCTTTCGCGACTACTAAATGATCCTGTACAGAAGCGCGCTGCTCTCCGTTGGATCTTCCTTTTTCTCTTCTATCAACCCTATCTGGTACTGATCCCACACTGGTGAGCAATATTCAAGCAGTGGGCGAACAAGTGTACTGTAACCTACTTCCTTTGTTTTCGAACTGCATTTCCTTAGGATTCTTCCAATGGATCTCAGTCTGGCATCTAATTTACCGACGATTACTTTTATATGGTCATTCCATTTTAAATTACTCCTAATGCCTACTCCCAGATAATTTATGGAATTAACTGCTTCCAGTTGCTGACCTGCTGTATTGTAGCTAAATGATAAAGGATCTTTCTTTCTATGTATTCGCAGCACATTACACTTGTCTACATTGAGATTCAATTGCCATTCCCTACACCATGCGTCAATTCGTTGCAGATCCTCCTGCATTTCAGTACAATTTTCCATTGTTACAACCTCTCGATGTACTACAGCATCATCCGCAAAAAGCCTCAGTGAACTTCCGATGTTATCCACAAGGTCATTTATGTACACTCCTGGAAATGGAAAAAAGAACACATTGACACCGGTGTGTCAGACCCACCATACTTGCTCCGGACACTGCGAGAGGGCTGTACAAGCAATGATCACACGCACGGCACAGCGGACACACCAGGAACCGCGGTGTTGGCCGTCGAATGGCGCTAGCTGCGCAGCATTTGTGCACCGCCGCCGTCAGTGTCAGCCAGTTTGCCGTGGCATACGGAGCTCCATCGCAGTCTTTAACACTGGTAGCATGCCGCGACAGCGTGGACGTGAACCGTATGTGCAGTTGACGGACTTTGAGCGAGGGCGTATAGTGGGCATGCGGAAGGCCGGGTGGACGTACCGCCGAATTGCTCAACACGTGGGGCGTGAGGTCTCCACAGTACATCGATGTTGTCGCCAGTGGTCGGCGGAAGGTGCACGTGCCCGTCGACCTGGGACCGGACCGCAGCGACGCACGGATGCACGCCAAGACCGTAGGATCCTACGCAGTGCCGTAGGGGACCGCACCGCCACTTCCCAGCAAATTAGGGACACTGTTGCTCCTGGGGTATCGGCGAGGACCATTCGCAACCGTCTCCATGAAGCTGGGCTACGGTCCCGCACACCGTTAGGCCGTCTTCCGCTCACGCCCCAACATCGTGCAGCCCGCCTCCAGTGGTGTCGCGACAGGCGTGAATGGAGGGACGAATGGAGACGTGTCGTCTTCAGCGATGAGAGTCGCTTCTGCCTTGGTGCCAATGATGGTCGTATGCGTGTTTGGCGCCGTGCAGGTGAGCGCCACAATCAGGACTGCATACGACCGAGGCACACAGGGCCAACACCCGGCATCATGGTGTGGGGAGCGATCTCCTACACTGGCCGTACACCACTGGTGATCGTCGAGGGGACACTGAATAGTGCACGGTACATCCAAACCGTCATCGAACCCATCGTTCTACCATTCCTAGACCGGCAAGGGAACTTGCTGTTCCAACAGGACAATGCACGTCCGCATGTATCCCGTGCCACCCAACGTGCTCTAGAAGGTGTAAGTCAACTACCCTGGCCAGCAAGATCTCCGGATCTGTCCCCCATTGAGCATGTTTGGGACTGGATGAAGCGTCGTCTCACGCGGTCTGCACATCCAGCACGAACGCTGGTCCAACTGAGGCGCCAGGTGGAAATGGCATGGCAAGCCGTTCCACAGGACTACATCCAGCATCTCTACGATCGTCTCCATTGGAGAATAGCAGCCTGCATTGCTGCGAAAGGTGGATATACACTGTACTAGTGCCGACATTGTGCATGCTCTGTTGCCTGTGTCTATGTGCCTGTGGTTCTGTCAGTGTGATCATGTGATGTATCTGACCCCAGGAATGTGTCAATAAAGTTTCCCCTTCCTGGGACAATGAATTCACGGTGTTCTTATTTCAATTTCCAGGAGTGTATATTGTGAATAGCAACGGTCCTACGACACTCCCCTGCGGCACACCTGAAATCACTCTAACTTCTGAAGACTTCTCTCCGTTGAGAATGACGTGCTGCGTTCTGTTATCTAGGAACTCTTCAATCCAATCACACAATTGGTCTGATAGTCCATATGCTCTTACTTTGTTCATTAAACGACTATGGGGAACTGTATCAAACGCCTTGCGGAAGTCGAGAAACACGGCATCTACCTGGGAACCCGTGTCTATGGCCCTCTGAGTCTCGTGGACGAATAGCGCGAGCTGGGTCTCACACGATCGTTTTTTTTCGAAACCCGTGCTGATTCCTACATAGTAGATTTCTAGTCTCCAGAAAAGTCATTATTCTGGAACATAATACGTGTTCCAAAATTCTACAACTGATCGACGTAAGAGATATAGGTCTATAGTTCTGCACATATCATAACAGTTGAACTAAATGACAGTGTTGTGACTGATAATTCAAAAGTTGCGAGTACTTTTAACAATAAATTTATGAATGTAACAACTAAATTAGTAAATCAGTTCTCCTGTAGAATGCCTATTTCACGGACTAATTTCTGTTTAAAAAGTGGTAGTCTGAAAAAAAAATAGTTTTTAAGTATAGCTGCATGAGCAGGACTAATAAATGTGTTCATTAATGTTAACACTAATCATGTATACGTATCCATAAACTGACTCGTTCCGCATAATTTCGATAAAAGAATCGTTCAAATGGCCTATAGAGCACGTAGAGAAGTAAATAACCAGCATGTCAAACGGTAGATGTGTCATCAGAACCAAAATTGCGTTGTATGTAATTTAACATTGCAGTGGTTGTTAAGGAGTTGGCAACCTTTGCGGTCAGTATTACGCAGGCGCTAGACGATCCTAAGCTCAGAGTCTTAGACGAGGAACTAATAATTGGAAATGAAAATATAGTTTTTTATTGATGTAAACAACCTACGACTTACATCAACAACTTAGTCTCACAGCAACTGTTCAGAGTAAAAATGGTTCAAATGGCTCTGAGCACTATGGGAGTTAACATCTGAGGTCATCAGTCCCCTAGAACTTAGAACTACTTAAACCTAACTAACCTAAGGACTTCACATACATTCATGCCCGAGGCAGGATTCGAACCTGCGACCGTAGCAGTCGCGCGGTTCCGGACTGAAGCGCCTAGAACCGCTCAGCCACCGCGGCCGGCTGTTCAGAGTAACTTCAACCAGTCAAAATGCAAGCATTACAATGTAGTCTCTTCACAAATCTGAATTCTAGGTTCCAAGTCATTTGACACCATTGCATGCAGACATTGTTTGTAATAGGGGTGTAGCTGTTGCTCCGCTAGAGTTCTCCACAGTATGCTGAGGAAAGAGCTATTCGCTAACAAATCGATCGGTGTTTGTAGACGAATTTTTTCACAAACATTCTTCTGTGCGAAAAATTCCTTGTTGAACAATTTAGACAGCAGCTCCCTCTCGCCAACACCGTAGACACATTGTGTATTATTCAAGGTAGCGCCTCAAGCGGCGACGCGGCTGCTGACTAAAGTAACTGGAAATGCTGTGTTTCCAGGTGTGGGCGAAATCGAAGCGCGTCACGCTATTCTTCCAACTGTAACCACAACTGTGGAACATTAGGCTCAACGCATGTGGCGGGCACTAGTTACTAGTCGTTGGCGACATCATTTCGTGTTGGGCCGGTAGCGAAGTAACACTCCACGAGTGCAGGAGGTCGGGCCATTCGCTTTCACTGGAAGGGTGAGCCTGTGGCCCAGAGAGCGGACTTCTACATATGTGACGAGGGCGGGTTTTTCGTAGAACTGTCGCACCGAGTTCTTGAAGCGCTCTTTGCCATTTCGTGAATCTTTTTAATATGATACCGGGAAGGTACTTTCAGCGCACGTTCTAAGGTGCGGTTTCGTGCTGTCTGCAGCACTGAAATCGACATCTATACTCCGCAAATCATCTTATGGCGTGTGGCGGAAGGTAGTTTGTGTTTGAACCGTGTCGTTCACCACGGTTCCTGTTTTTCCCTTGGTTTACTCCTGTTTGGAGTTTCCGCGCTTTCCCAGAGGGCGTTGCGGAGTGTTATCGAGCGCGCTGCTAGCGCCCGCTGGGAGCAGGCGCCGTGTGCCGTGCTCGGGGTGGACGAGGCAGCTGAGACGAGTGTTTGGCCCTGAATGACCGTTCTGCAGCGGGACGCTCGGTCCCTCTATGCTAAGTCTGGATGGGCCCAATAACTCAGGGCGTGAGGACACAAGAGGCCGTAAATCTGTGGACAACGTTTGGTTTCCGTTCATGGGCTGGGGAAGCTATGAAGTCCGTCTGCGGCTGCCAATAACCGCCCGAAGGTGGTGTCGCCACTGAAAGAAAAGATTTTTCATCTAGTTAGTTCAACGGTCGTCATCTGGCTGGGCCAGTCTCCCGGTGTTGTGGGAGCTATTAATAACTGTGTCGCAACGTTTCTCTGCTTTGAGTTTGTGATCGGAAATTGCCTTGCGTGTGTGTTACTGCACCCTTGCATGATCGTGCATTTGAACGCCATGCTGACTTATTTAAGGCGCGCATCATAAAGAAAAAAAAAAAGAAAAATTTTTGGCTGTGGACCTTCTGCAAGCCGTTGTTTTCCCGTGGACGGCGTAGGTCACTGTTTGGATAAGCACGTTGCAAAATGTTAAATAACCTTGTGCTGTCTGGCGGAGAGATAGAGTGAACTGTATAGTTCTATGGATGTCTGAAATGCGAGATTATGTTAATGTTCGCCAATATCTATTGTGTTTTAGTACATAGGCATATTTAACTTGAGTCGTTGTTATTGTGTATATATGTTCTTGTGTTGAGGAGTTTAGTTCCCCTCGCATTTAAGTGCTCTATTTAATTAGATTTTAGGTAGAGCTAGAGTTTCTATTTGGTAATCCGCCTAGCCACGACTGATGTCGGTTGCTCGGTCTGTCTGAAATGTTGGGCCTGTTGGATAGAGACCGTTGCTGACTTGCTCCCCTTAGCTCCGAAGTCCCGTATCGATACTACGACGCTAGTTCTGCCGGAATCTCATTTGCAGAAGTTATCAATTCTTGTGAGCACAAATAAAGCTACCTTTGCCTCTGTAATTTTCGTTCGCTGGCCAGCAAGCTTTGGTTAACGATTAAAAATCGCTAACTGGTGTTCGTCCAACCTAGTGGCTCGTGTTAGACGAGTTCCCTTTCCAGTTCGAGTAAATGTTTCCTCCTCCTGGTGGAGCCATCCTCATTCCCGATCCACACTGAGGTAAGAGTTGCCCGAGTGTCTATTGCCGGTCAGTCTTCCAGAAGAATGAAATAAGAGGTTAATTGTCTACTCCACCGTTATGCCCAAGAAAGGCGAATTGGAATAGTTTAGGATAATCTAAGTATTGTACACTATTAAGATAAGTATTGTACACTATTAAGGTAGTTCTAGGCTTGGAGAAATTGCTGTTTGGTAAAATTTAGCCTTCTGTGTCGGTAATCCGTCGTATTCCACGATCCAACATTGTTACAGAACTGAAAGATTTGGTTTTGATAAATTTGCTGAGACGTGACTTAATTATTTCCTATTGATGTAAATTGCTTTAAATGGATCTTTTTTAATTTGTGGTTATAATTCTTAACGAGTGTAACATTTAATGTACGTCTGATTGTCCCCTACGTCACCTACTTTCTTCATTCAGAGACTGAAAAGGTGATCTTTGCTCAAGTTTATGGGACTTCATTAACCGTTGATCTTTATTGTTTATGGTCTTAAAAATGTTTGTTATAAAGGACTAATTTTAGATTCCTATTGTTTATTAATTAATTCTTAAGTTATATAGCAAATATTACGAGTGCAAATATTCTCTCATTGTTACATTTGCTTGTTCTGTGGTTTACACTGAAGGGTGTGACAATAAATGCGAATTAATCCTTTACCTTATCGTTACCGTTAAAGATAACTGATTGTTTGTCGCTTGTTATTGAAACTGGTTGGGAGTATAGTTTGACTGACCCAGTAGAAAGAGTACATCAGTGTTCCACTGTCACTTTCCCCCTTTCCTGTCCCAATGACGAACGGTTTGAGGAAGGGCGATAGCTGGAAAGCGTCAGTATGGGGTCGAAGTCACAAAATTTAACTTTGCGGTCTTTTCGCGAGATGTACGTACGAAGGGGCAATATGTCGGTCGACTCTTCTAGGTCCGTATGCTCTCGAAAGTTTGACAATAAAGCACAGCTAGATGCAGAACGCCCCTATTGCAATGTCTGTCACTAGATTTGCTAGAGGATCTCCATGACTCTTTCGTGCTTATTAAATGAACCTGTAACGAAACGCGCTACTCTTCTTTGGATGTTTTCTACTTCCGCTATCAATACTAAGCTTTATGGTGGCCGCTATGTTCAAAAGATTGAAACAGATGAACTACATCAGATGTCTCTATGAAAGAGTACGAGCATGTGCTATTAGAATGTTAGAATGCTCCAGAAAGAAAATTGTGAAAAACATCACCAAAGGCTGCCTACGGGGCTCTCTTTGAGGTTCAGAGATCTGAGATGTTGGCATGGAGCCATTACTGAACCAGCTACAGAGTGTAACAAACACTAGAAGCTGCATCGCCTACGCAAATAATCTGCTAGTTATAGTATCCGCCAACTACAGGGCTACATTAAAAGAAAATGATAAGGTAGCTCTTGAAAGACTAGGTTACTGTTGCGTAGAAAAGAGATTATCGATAGCAACACACAAGACAGTTTATATGTTGCTAAAAGGAACATTATCAAGAACGAGAAAGGCCACAACCAGAATAAATGACCAAGCTGTCAAAAGAAAGGAAGTATATACACTACTGGCCATTAAAATTGTAACATCACGAAGATGACGTGCTACAGACGCGAAATTTAACCGACAGGGAGAAGATGCATATGCAAATGATATAGGTTTTCAGAGCATTCACACAACGTTGGCGCCGGTGGCCACACCTCCAACGTGCTTTTTTTTTTTTTTTTTTTTTTAAAAAAAAAAAGTAAATCTCGTGGGATTTAACTGCTAAGGTCATCAGTCCCTAAGCTTACACACTACTTAACCTAAATTATCCTAAGGACAAACAAACACACAGCCATGCCCCCGACGGAGGACTCGAACCTCCGCCGGGACCAGCCGCACAGTCTATGACTGCAGCGCCCCAGACCGGTCGACTAAATCCCGCGCGGCTCAACGTGCTGACATGAGGGAAGTTTCCAACCGATTTCTCATACACAAACAGCAGTTGACCAGCGTTGCCAGCTGAAACGTTGCTGTGATGCCTCGTGTAAGGAGGAGAGATGCATACCATTACGTTTCCGACTTTGATCAAGGTCGGATGGTAGCGTATCGCGATTGCGGTTTATCGTATCGCGACACTGATGCTCGCGTTGGTCGAGATCCAATGACTGTTAGCAGAATATGGAATCGGTGGGTTCAGGGGGGTAATACGGAACGCCGTGCTGGATCCCAACGGCCACGTATCACTAGCTGTCGAGATGACAGCCATCTTACCCGCAAGGCTGTAACGGATCGCGCAGCCACGTGTCGATCCCTGAGTCAACAGATGGGGACGTTAAAAGACAACAACCATCTGCACGAACAGTTCCACGACGTTTGCAGCAGCATGGAATATCAGCTCGGAGTCCATGGCTGCGGTTACCCTTGACGCCGCATCACAGACAGGAGCGCCTGCAATGGTTTACTCAACGACGAACCTGGGTGCACGAGTGGCAAAACGTCATTTTTTCGGATGAATTCAAGATCTGTTTACTGCATCATGATGGTCGCATCCGTGTTTGGCGACATCGCGGTGAACGCACATTGGAAGCGTGTATTCGTCATCACCGTATTGGCGTATCACACGGCGTGTGATATGGGGTGCCATTGGTTACACGTCTCGGTTACCTCTTGTTCGCATTGACGGCACTTTGAACAGTGGACGTTACATTTGCGATGTGTTACGACCCGTGGCTCTACCCTTCATTCGATCCCTGCGAAACCCTACATTTCAGCAGGATAATGCACGATCGCATGTTTCAGGTCCTGTACGGGCCTTTCTGGATACAGAAAGTGTTTGACTGCTGCCCTGGCCAGTACATTCTCCAGATATCTCACTAATTGAAAACGTCTGGTCAATAGTGGCCGAGCAACTGGCTCGCCACAATACGCCAGTCACTACTCGTGATGAACTGTGGTATCGTGATGAAGCTGCATGGGCAGCTGTACCTGTACACGCCATCCAAGCTCTGTTTGACTCAATGCCCAGGCGTATCAAGGCCGTTATTATGGCCAGAGGTGGTTGTTCTGGGTACTGATTTCTCAGGATCTAAGCACCCAAACTGCGTGAAAATGTAATCACATGCCAGTTCTAGTATAATATGTTTGTCCAATGAATACCCGTTTATGATCTGCGTTTAGTCTTGGTGTAGCAATTATAACGGCCAGTAGTGTAGGTACTGTGGTATGAAAAACGAAACTTTGATGCACATGCAGGAATAGTCTGCTAGAGATGCGTTAATTAAAAAAAAAGTTTAAATGTGTGTGAAATCTTATGGGACTTAACTGCTAAGGTCATTAGTCCCTAAGCTTACTCACTACTTAACCTAAATTACCCTAAGGACAAACACACACACTCATGCCCGAGGGAGGACTCGAACCTCCGCCGGGATCAGCCGCACAGTCTATGACCGCAGCGCCAAGACCGCTCGGCTAATCCCGCGCGGCGATGCGTTAATATCCTGCACAAAATAGCAACAACTGGCCACAGAAGTTTTCATCTTCCACTACGTGCAAAAAGAACGTCCCACAACACACTCTTTATTACTGTTGTGGGCCATGGGTCGAGCTTTATGGCTCTACGGCGAGCACACCAAAGCGTTCTCCTGCGCCTGACAGGTGCGTATAGAACACTATCGACTGAGTGCTGCTGGTTGGTACTAGGCTTGCTACGTCTAGGCCCAGCAGTACAAAAGACAGCTGCACAATATTGGCTCAAAAAGGGCGAAATGATAAAATGAAGGAGATAATGGGCACAAAAAACACATCGAATTTGGAAATAAAAGGTTGCATTTATAGAGAATGACAAGAAACCTGGAACACGAGAAGAACAGGGAGGAGAAATTACCAGTTCCTTCCTTACGTAAAAGAAAGATCAAGAACTTCACATTTCCTTCCGACAAAGAGGGCTGTGATCTGTCTGTCGGAACATGATCCATATCTCAACCACTTACTAAAATACAACGCACCACAGACACTTGCGAATGCGGCGCAGTTGTCAAAAATGGCTCTGAGCACTATGGGACTTAACATCTGACGTCATCAGTCCCCTAGAACTTAGAACTACTTAAACCTAACTAACTTAAGGACATCACACACATCCATGCCCGAAGCAGGATTCGAACCTGCGACCGTAGCGGTCGCGCGGTTCCAGACTTAAGCGCCTAGAACCGCTCGGCCATACCGGCCGGCGCAGTTGTCATCGCGGATCACTTCGTCTGGGCTTGTGCTATAAGATAAGATATTACAGACCGTGACGGGAATGTGTTTGGTAATACAACATGCGGAATGAGGAACTGTGGCATAAGATGAACTCGTTGACAGCTGAACTGCAGGCCTACATGGCTGAGACAAGCAAGAAGAGGCCTTTCATTATGAAAACGAGACGCACCAAGGCAGAGTATCCAGCTGCTACGACATTCTGGAAGCAGTGAGGAGATGAACCTCTGGAAGGACCAGGAAGGATTTCCTAACAGCTATCTGGCAATCTCTGGACTCTGGGTGGCGCAGCAGCACAGCTCCCGTGATTCCTGAGTTGTATCTCAGCGCACCGAGGGCTAGCTATCGAGACAAATCATAACTACCTTCGATCTGATATCAAGTATAGCTGTGTTGTGTAGTACTGTTTAGTGTCTTAACACATGGCTTAGAACCGTTTACTGATGTAACTTGAGACCAAAACTTCTTAAGATTTGTCGCCATGTTGGGAGAATTTCACTTTCGATTTGAACGCTCACGTTGCGCTAACTTTGGCTTCGCTCAGTGTTGTGCCGCGGTGTAGCTTAGAATTATAAATTAAATGGAAATTTGTGATAAGATCTTATGGGACCAAACTGCTGAGGTCATCGGTCCCTAAGCTTACACTCTACTTAACCTGCCTTAAACAAACACACACACCTATGCCCGAGGGAGGACTCGAACCTGCGACGGAGGGAAATTATAAATTACATAATTTGTGATTCGCCTATCCAGCAAAGTGTAGCGGACCAGTAGTATGAGACTTCTGCATTCCATAGGAACAATACATGTGCACCAGATGGTCAAATTGAGTATGCAGACGTCTTTTTCTTTTTTAAAAATTGCTTTTTTTTTCTTTTATGTAGATATTTTATTTAGTTTTTTCCTTAAACTCCATAATGCTTAGTTATACTAACACATTTGAAATTATGTTAAAATCTTAAGTGCTGTATTCATGCCAATTCATGTGCAACATTTCGTCTGTTCTTGTATCTAGATAACAGACTAAAAGAAAATAGCAAATAAATAAATAAAATATCAGTTCTGTAAGGTACGGATCCCATGCTAAATAGAAGTATTCAAGTGTTGGTCGAACGAGTGTTCTGTAAGTTATTTCCTTTGTGAGTGGACAGCACTTCCTAAGAATCCACCCAATGAACTGTGAGGCATCTGCCTAACGGGTGACTAATTTTGTGCGGTCGTTCCACTTTATATAGCTCCTTATGCATTCCCGTAGATATTTTGTGGCTTTCACGGACTGTTATGCAATGAAATAATACAATAATGGACCTTCCAGACTACTTACGCCCGATAAGTTACATTTGTTTACGTTGACGATCCCTGCACCAAGTTTCGAGCCCCTTCAGGTCGTCCTGCATCTATCAACAATTTTCTATCGTTGCGACTTCTGCGTATTCAACAGCACCATCCGCTAAAAGCCTCATGGATAACCACAATATATATCGTGCGAAGTAATGGTCCCACAAGAGTCCCTTGGGGTACGCACGGAGTTACTTTTACGTCTGAAGACACCTCTCGCCGTTGAGAATGACATGCTGTGTTGTGTTTGCTGGAAACATTTCAACCCAGTGAAACAGTTGGTCTGATATTCTACGCGGTCGTAATCTTTTCACCAGGCGTCAGTGCGGAACTTTATCGAACGCCTTCCAGAAGTCAAGGAGCGCGGCGTCAACCTGGGCGCCGGTATCTTTTGTTTTCCAGGTCTCGAGTACGAACAAAGCGAGCTGTGTTCCACACGCATGTTGATTCGTACAGAGCAGGGTTTTGGTCTCCAGAAAAGTCATAACATGTGAGCATAAAATATATTCTAAGATTTTGAAATGTACCGACGTCAGACTTATAGGCCTATAGTAGTGTGTGTATGTTCGATACTCTTTCTTGAAAGGCTGCCCTTTTTTCAGATTATTATTAACGCTTCGCTCCTCCACTGATTTACGATACGCTGTTGATAGAAGATGATGATGATGTTTGGATTGTGGGGCGCCCAACTGCGCGGTTATCAGCACCCGTACAAATTCCCAACCGTTTCTCAGTCCAATATTCCACTTGCATGAATGATGATGAAATGATGAGGACAACACAAACACCCAGTCATCTCGAGGCAGGTGAAAATCCCTGACCCGCCGGGAATCGAACCCGGGACCCCGTGCTCGGGAAGCGAAAACGCAACCGCGAGACCACGAGCTGCGGACCTGATAGAAGAGGATACTCTACGTGGAATCTTACCGGTATCCCGTCAGTTTCAGGGGCTTCCCTCTGTTGAACGATTTCAGCTACCTTTCTATCCCATAATCAATACCTGTCATTTCGAGGTTCGTGTGATGGTTCAGTGGGGGAATTACAGTGCGACCTTCCTCAGCGGAAGACGATGGCTATTTGGACAGTAAGGAACGACCGATTGCGAAATGGAAAAAAAATCAAAAATGTTTTATTGGCAACAGTTAGTTACAACTCTCTACATAGTCGCCGCTCCGGCTTAGACATCTGTCGTACTGTTGTACAAACTTTCCAGTACCCTTGTAAGACGTGTATATTTCTATTGTCTATTGTCAAACCACAATTTATGAAAGATGTTTATATTTTATTAATAGGATTAAGTAGGAATAATTAATATTTGTCATGTTGGAAATAATTGTGGAAGCAGGTAATGGTGTGGGTTCCTGTAGTCATGTCCTAGTTCATGAACCACGGGCAACGTATGAGTGGCCAAGTAAGTGGCCCCGACAGTCGGGATACCAGTTACTTTGGAATAAGGCTGGGCATCTCGGACATATTCTGAGTTGTGGTCACCTTTGTGCTCATACGGCAAAGATTATCAAATCCACCGGTTAGTCCCTCAACCGTTAGGGGTAAAACTCAATGGGACTCGGGGCAAGTAAGGCTAGCAACCTGCTTCCCTGGTACTTTAAATATGATGCTGGCAACAATCAGAGCAAAATGCCTCGGACCTTTGGAGGTGACGGAGTCCCACCTCTAACTGACAAACCAGGGACTCCTAAGATACGACTCGGCAAACAAATGGTAATGAGATGGGGAGCTATTAATATCAATGGGGGCTACTCTGGGAAGAAGGTAGAGCTGGCAGAGGCTGCAAGTAAGATGGGGCTGGATGTTTTAGCTGTTAGTGACATTCGGGTAAGGGGTGAGAAAGAAGAGGAAGTGGGAGAATACAAGGTCTACCTGTCAGGAGTCAAAGCAGGAATAGCACAATGGGGTGTAGGGCTTTACATCAGGAAATAAATGGAACCCAGCGTAGTTGCAATAAGGTATGTAAACGAACGACTGATGTGGATAGATTTGACAGTGTCTAGCAAGAAAATTAGGATTGTGTCAGTATATTCGCATTGTGAAGGGACAGATCAAGATAAGATGGATAGTTTTTATGATGCACTCAGTGACGTAGTTGTTAGAGTAAAGGACAAGGACAGTGTTCTGCTCATGGGTGATTTTAATGCCAGGATTGGAAATCGAACAGAAGGGTATGAAAAGGTTATGGGTAAATTTGGAGAGGATATGGAGGCCAACAGGAACGGGAAACAACTCTTGGATTTCTGTGCCACTATGGGCTTAGTAATCACAAACTCCTTTTTTAAACATAATAACATTCACCGGTATACTTGGGAAGGCAGGGGAACCAGATCTGTCATTGACTATATAATAACAGATCAGGAATTCAGGAAGGCTGTGAGGGACACACGTGTATTCAGGGGATTCTTTGATGACACTGATCATTATTTAATCTGCAGCGAAATTGGTATTGTGAGGCCGAAAGTACAGGAGGTCAGGTCCATGTGTAGGAGGATAAGAGTGGAGAAACTTCAGGATAAGGAAATCAGGCACAAGTACATAACAATGATCTCAGAAAGGTACCAGTTAGCTGAATGCAGTCAATTACAGTCATTGGAAAAGGAATGGACAAGGTACAGGGACACAGTACTAGAAGTGGCTAAAGAATGTCTTGGAACAGTAGTGTGTAAAGGTAGGATGAAGCAAACAGCTTGGTGGAATGACACAGTCAAGGCAGCCTGTAAAAGGAAAAAGAAGGCGTATCAAAAATGGCTACATACTAGAACTCAGGTAGACAGAGAAAGTTATGTTGAAGAAAGAAACAAAGCGAAACAGATAATTGCAGCATCCAAGAAGAAATCTTGGGAAGACTTTGGAAACAGGTTGGAGACTTTGGGTCAAGCTGCTGGAAAACCATTCTGGAGTGTAATTAGCAGTCTTCGAAAGGGAGGTAAGAAGGAAATGACAAGTATTTTGGACAGGTCAGGAAAACCGCTGGTGAATCCTGTGGATTCCTTGGGTAGATGGAGGGAATATTTTGAAGAGTTGCTCAATGTAGGTGAAAATACGATGAGTAATGTTTCAGATTTCGATGTACAATGGGACAGGGATGAGGATGGAAATAGGATCACATTTGAGGAAGTGGTGAAAATGGTCAATAGATTGCAGTGCAATAAAGCAGCTGGGGTGGATGAAATTAAGTCGGAACTCATCAAATACAGTGGAATGTCAGGTCTTAGATGGCTACACAGGATAATTGAAATGGCCTGGGAGTCGGGACAGGTTCCATCAGACTGGACAAAAGCAGTAATCACATCAATCTTTAAACATGGAAACAGAAAAGATTGTAACAACTACAGAGGTACCTCTTTAATCAGCGTTGTGGGTAAAATCTTCTCAGGTATTGTTGAAAGGAAAGTGCGAGTATTAGTTGAGGACCAATTGGATGAAAATCAGTGTGGGTTTAGGCCTCTTAGAGGTTGTCAGGACCAGATCTTTAGCTTATGATGAATAATGGAGAAGTGTTATGAATGGAACAGGGAATTGTATCTATGCTTTATAGATCTAGAAAAGGCATATGACCGGGTTCCTAGGAGGAAGATATTGTCTGTTCTACGAGATTATGGAATAGGAAGCAAACTTTTGCAAGCAATTAAGGGTCCTTACATGGATAGTCAGGCAGCAGTTAGAGTTGACGGTAAATTGAGTTCATGGTTCAGAGTAGTTTCAGGGGTAAGACAAGGCTGCAACCTGTCTCCACTGTTGTTCATATTATATATGGATCATATGTTGAAAACAATAGACTGGCTGGGTGAGATTAAGATGTGTGAACACAAAATAAGCAGTCTTGCATATGCGGATGACTTAGTTGTGATGGCAGATTCGATTGAAAGTTTGCAAAGTAATATTTCAGAGCTAGGTCAGAAATGTAAGGAGTATGGCATGAAGATTAGCATCTCCAAAACGAAAGTAATGTCAGTGGGAAAGAGATATAAACGGATTGAGTGCCAAAGAGGAGGAACAAAGTTAGAACAGGTGGACAGTTTCAAGTACTTAGGATGCATATTCTCACAGGATGGCAACATAGTGAAAGAACTGGAAGCGAGGTGTAGCAAAGCTAATGCAGTGAGTGCTCAGCTACGATCTACTCTCTTCTGCAAGAAGGAAGTCAGTACCAAGACTAAGTTATCTGTGCACCGTTCAATCTTTCGACCAATTTTGTTGTATGGGAGCGAAAGCTGGGTGGATTCAGGTTACCTTATCAATAAGGTTGAGGTAACGGATATGAAAGTAGCTAGGATGATTGCAGGTGCTAGTAGATGGGAACAGTGGCAGGAGGGTGTCCACAATGAGGAAATCAAAGAAAAACTGGGAATGAACTCTATAGATGTAGCAGTCAGGGTGAACAGGCTTAGATGGTGGGGTCATGTTACACGCATGGGAGAAGCAAGGTTACCCAAGAGACTCATGGGTTCGGCAGTAGAGGGTAGGAGGAGTCGGGGCAGACCACAGAGAAGGTACCTGGATTCGGTTAAGAATGATTTTGAAGTAACAGGCTTACCATCAGAAGAGGCACCAATGTTAGCACGGAATAGGGGATCATGGAGGAATTTTATAAAGGGGACTATGCTCCAGACTGAACGCTGAAAGGCATAATCAGTCTTAAATGATGATGATGATGATGATGCAGGGAATGTCTGCACCAAAGTATTGTTAGCAAGTGAGACCGCACATTGATATAATTTAAAAAGGGCGGGAGAGACCGCGTATGGATACATTTTAAGAAAAGAGCGGGAAAGACCTAGCATTGATACATTTTGTAATGGTAGCAGGAATTGTCTGCACCAGAAAGCATTGTAGGCAGGAGAGACCGCACTTTAGCGTTCGTAGGAAGTCAGTAGTAAGCGAGATGTGAAGCGAGTCGATAGCAGGTCTGAAGCGAGAGGTTGAAAGGAGCGGTGTATCTGCCAGCCAGCAGCTATGATTTACAAGAGATTATAAACGGATGTACAGAGACATCAGCTAACTATTATCATAAGAGGAACTAATATTATTGAATTATTTTTTTGAGAAACTCAAGACTACTGAAGGTATGTTTGCGCAATGCTAGTTGTAAGATTATTGTAAAACGCAAGTCCGATTTGTACGTTTGTAAAATAATTTCATTACCAACAGAAAATATTTGAAGAATCGTTTTTAGAATATAATTGATTTTTGCCAGCAATATTGCATTACTGATTATAATCCATCCCAAAAACCATCAACGTAAAACTTTGCAAAATTTTATTGTTGTCAAAAAATACGTTTAACTATGAATTACGTAACTTCAGTCAAATTAATTAAAGAATAAAATCAGCTTTGCTATTAAATAATAACGTCAGCTTTGGTAATAAATACAGCCACTTATTATGACAGCCCACCAACAGCTAATAGAGTATAGTATATTCATGTCGCAGTTCGATGTAGCAGTCAGATGGCGATCCAGTAACAGTAATCCCAGGAGGAGGAAGTGCTTCGCTTAGGAAACGTAAAGCGATACGCGCACATTTTTCACGCAAATACGTGATAAACACACAAACTCTACCATTTAATACATCCCGTAGCCCTGTGTTTACGAAAATATTGCACAAAGAGAAAGAAATCCCCTGCAAATGGCGCACTTAATGTACATGATTCAGCTAGATCAACTCCGAAACGATGTTGCAACGTTCCTCGTTCTCGTATCGCGTGCTTTCACGGCGTCGCGCGAAATCATGCGAGTGTCCTCTGCCCGGACCCACGCTCAGCGAATGGTGTGAGCGGCGCGGGACAAAATTATGTGACTTATTGGACCATTGACAAGGGCAACAAACGGCAATCGGATTTTTGTAATCTTTTATATGTATGGTACGTAAAATTCACAGGTCGAATATGCAACTCTCAAAAATTCTCTAGAAAATCGACTTTGAAGTCTTGTGAGCGTCTTTAATACCGCAAAGTAAAATACTTTCCGACGGGCAGTGTGGCTCTGTGGTAGAGAGCTCGCCTGCCATGTAGGTGGCTTGGGTTCGGTAGCCGGCCGATACATATTTTTAAACAAATGTGCATGTTACACAAGCATTTCCATTACTCGTGAAACACACTGACTGAAAAAAATCGCAACATCAAGAAGGAATCGTGCGAAGTATAGGAAAGGTGGTAGGTGTTCCAATTTCAGGCCAGTCGCATGAGAGTGGCGGTAATGGTATGGAAGTCAGGTTCGCTTTAGATACACGCAGTAACGGCCGTGAGCGTTAGCTGTCTTTGACACTGTACGAGCTCAGTTGATGGTAATCAGGAATGCCTTTGAGGTGATAAAGACGCCATTATCAACACCTCACTGAATTTCAACGAGATCTATACTAGGGCTACGAGTAGCTGGATGTTCCTTCTGCGATACTGCAGAAAGATTTGGCAGGAATGTAGCTACTGCACGTGACCACTGGCAGCGGTGGTCACGAGAATGTACGGTCCCAAGAAGACTGGACTCGCGACGGCCACGTGACACTACCAAGAGGGAAGACCGTCGTGTTCGGCGCATGGATGCTTACTCCATCTCCAGCATCTGCAGCAGCAGTTTGAGTAGCTGTTGGGACGACAGTGACGTAACGAACTGTAACAAATCGGTCACTTCAAGGACAGCTCCAAGACAGAAGCCTTGTAGTGTGCATTCCACTCCCCCTAACCGCCATTTACAATTTCAGTGGTGTCAAGCGAAAGGTCATTGGAGGTCAGGGAGGAGGTGTGTTGTGTTTTCTCATGAAAGTTGGTTCTGCCTCGGTGCCAGTGATGGCTGTGTGTTGTTTGGAAGGAGGCCAGTTAAGGACCTGCAACCAACCTGTCTGGGTGCTAGACGCAGTGGGTCTACACCTGGGGTGCGACTTCGTAAGACAGCAGGAGCAAGCTCGTGCTAGTCCCGCGCACCTTGACTGCAAATCTGTACGTAAGTTTGGTGAGTCGACCAGTTGTGCTGCCATTCATGAACAGCATTCCAGGGGATGTTTTCCAACAGGATAACGCTTGTCCACATATCGCTATTGTAATCCATAATACTTTGCAGAGTGTCACTTGTTGCTATGGCCTGCTCGATGTCCAGATAAAAATGGTTCAAATGGCTCTGAGCACTATGGGACTTAACATCTGACTTAACATCCATGCCCGAGGCAGGATTCGAACCTGCGACCGTAGCGGTCGCGCGGTTCGAGACTGAAGCGCCTAGAACCGCTCGGCCACAACGGCCGGCTGATCACCAGATATTTCTCTATTCGAGCACATATGGGACATCAGCGGACGACAACTCCAGCGTCATCTATAAACAGCAGTAACCGGCTGTGTACTGGCCGACCAAGTGCAACAGTCATGAAACACAAAACCACAAACTGACATCCGACACTTACACAACACAATGCATTTACGTTTACACATCTTCATTCAACATTCTGAATTTTACACCGGGTACTAATGTACCAGCATTGTACATTTTAAATGGCTTATCCCGCTCTTAAATTAAGCTGAGACTTTGTGTTAATCACTTAAATATGTTACCTAGACAAATTCACTCCCAAAATTTCATATCATTTCATTAATTATCTTTTGGTGTTGCGATTTATTCTGTCAGTGTGTAAATTCTTCGGCCGGCCGAAGTGGCCGTGCGGTTAAAGGCGCTGCAGTCTGGAGCCGCAAGACCGCTACGGTCGCAGGTTCGAATCCTGCCTCGGGCATGGACGTTTGTGATGTCCTTAGGTTAGTTAGGTTTAAGTAGTTCTAAGTTCTAGGGGACTAATGACCACGGCAGTTGAGTCCCATAGTGCTCAGAGCCATTTGAACCATTTTGTAAATTCTTCATTCCTGATCTTTTATGATAGATTCTCTGTGAAGATTGTTAAAGTTGAAATAGCATCTTTTGTTGCTCACTCTCCACAAATTTCGTTTAAAAAATGTGCTGTGGCCAGGAACTGAACCTGGACCACCACCATGGCATGTGAAAATTCTACCACAGAGCGTGGTTGAGAAAACCATCTTGCTTCACATTTTTATATGTCCATCCTTTGACTGGAGGCCTTGGGGACCACGGCTATTTACTACTGTAAGAAAATGAAACGCCTACAGCCGTCCTTATTTTATTTATTTTGCAGATATCAGTTTCGGCGCTTCAATGCGCCATCTTTAGGCCATATTTGATGCTGAAGGGCTTTACACGACCCTTATATATACCGCACCAGTGGCCAGCATAAACGGTTACGCAGGCTGTCTGTAAATTTTGGTGTCAGCACTCCAACTATCAACAGACTTTGAACGCGGAATGCTAGTTGGTGCTAGACACATGGGACATTCCATTTCGGAAATCGTTAGGGAATTAAGAGTGACAGAGTCAGTGTCGGGGAAGAGCATGCTGACGATACCAAATGTCAGGCATTGCCTCTCGCCACGACAACGCAGTGTCCGACGGCCTTCACTTAACGACCGAGAGCAGCAGAGTTCCTGCAGAGTTGCAGTGCTAAAAGACAAGCAACACTGAGTGAAATAACCATAGAAATCAATGTGGGACGTACAACGAACGTGTTCATTAGGAGAATGCGGGGAAATGTGGTGTTAATGGGTTATGGCAGCAGACGACCGACGCGAGAATCTTTGCTGATAGCACGATAGCTAATAGATCCTGGGCACGTGATCTTGGACAATACATGACTGGAAAACCGTTATCTGGTTAGATGAGTCCCGATTTCAGTTGATAAAACGTGATGGTAGGGTTCGAGTGGGGCTGTGTTTACTGGTCCATGTGAACCGATTATTGACTGGAGGAAATAGTTGTGTTCGTCTTCTTGGAGATTATTTGCAACCATTCATGGACTTCACGTTCCAAAACATGGATGGAATTTTTATGGATGACAATCGCGCCATGTCACGGGACCACAATTGTTCGTGATTGGTAGGAAGAACATTGTTGAGAATTAGAGCGAATGATATGGTCACCCAGATCGCCCGACATGAATCCCGTAGAACATTTATGGGGCTAATACAAAGGTCAGTTAGTGCTGAAAATCCTTGAGCGCAAACACTTTCGCAGTTATGGACGGCTATAGAGGCAGTATGACTCAATATTTGTACAGGGGACTTCAAACGACTTGTTCAGTCAATGCCACGTCGAGTTGCTGAACTACGCCGGACAAAAGGAAGTCCGACATGATATTAAGGGTATCCCATGACCTCTGTTACCTCAGTGTAAAAGCCCACTGATGCTCAAACTCTAGCGAAACATGTATAGAAAATAGATGATGATGAATGGTTTGTGGGGCACTCAACCGCGCGGTTATCAGCGCCCGACAAATTCTCAACCTTTGCTCAGTTCAATCTCGCCACTTTCATGAATGATGATAAAATGATGACAACACAAACACCCAGTCATCTCAAGGCAGGTAAAAAACCCTAACCCCGCCCGGAATATAACCCGAGACTCCGTGTTCCGGAAGCAAGGCCGCGACCGCGAGACTACGAGCTGCGGACATAAGAAACAGAAGGAAAGATATAATTGTGTATTGCTGAAGGTGGATAGCTCCAAAAAAGAAAGGAGCAAAGACGCATATAACGAAAGAATATACACTACTGGGCTTTAAAATTGTTACACCAAGAAGAAATGCAGATGATAAACGGATATTCATTGGACAAATATATTATACTAGAACTGACCCGTGATTAGATTTTCACGCAATTTGGGTGCATAGATCCTGAGAAATCAGAACCCAGAACAACCACCTGTGGTCATAATAACGGCCTTGATACGCCTGGGAATTGAGTCAAACAGAGCTTGGATGGCGTGTACAGGTACAGCTCCCCATGCAGCTTCAACACGATACCACTGGCGTATCGTGACGAGCCAGTTGCTCGGCCACCATTGACCAGAAGTTTTCAATTGGTGACAGATCTGGAGAATGTGCTGGCCAGGGCAGCAGTCGAAAATTTTCTGTATCCAGAAAGGCCCATACAGGACCTGCAATGTGCGGTCGTGCATTATCTTGCTGATATGTAGGGTTTCGCAGGGATCGAATGAAGGGTAGAGCCACGAGTCGTAACACATCTGAAATGTAACGTCCACTGTTCAAAGTGCCTTCAAAGCGAACAAGAGGTGACCGAGACGTGTAACCAATGGCACCCCATATCATCACGCCGTGTGATACGCCAGTATGGCGATGACGAATACACGCTTCCAATGTGCGTTCACCGCGATGTCGCCAAACTCGGATGCGACCAGCATGATGCTGTAAAGAGAACCTGGATTCGTCCGAAAAAATGACATTTTGCCATTCGTGCACCATCGCAGGCTCTCCTGTCTGTGATGCAGCGTCAAGGGTAACCGCAGCCATGGTCGCCGAGCTGATAGTCCATGCTGCTGCAAACGTCATCGAACTGTTCGAGCAGATGGTTGTTGTCTTGCAAACGTCCCAATCTGTTGACTCAGGGATCGAGACGTGGCTGCACGATCCGTTACAGCCATGCGGATAAGATCCCTGTCATCTCGATTGATAGTGATACGAGGCCGTTGGGGTCCATCACGGCGTTCCGTATTATCCTCCTCAACCCACCGATTCCATATTCTGCTAACAGTCATTAGATCTCGACCAACGCGAGCATCAATGTCGCGATACGATAAACCGCAATCGCGATAGGCTACAATCTCCTCCTTACACGAGGCATCACAACAACGTTTCACCAGGCAATGCTGGTCAACTGCTGCTTGTATATGAGAAATCGGTTGGAAAAGTTCCTCATGTCAGCACATTGTAGGAGTCGCCAACGGCGCCAACCTTGTGTGAATGCTCTGAAAAGCTAATCATTTGCATATCACAGCATCTTCTTCCTGTTGGTTAAATTTCTCGTGTGTAGCACGTCATCTTCGTGGTGTAGCAATTTTAATGGCCAGTAGTGTAATTGTTTTGCTGAAGGCGAATACCTCCAAAACAAATCTGCTTGTAAGAAAAGACGCATATAAGAGCTTTAGCCTCAAGAGAGAGAGAGTTGTCTAGCGTCGGCAAGGCGTCAGATTGTTGTGGCATACTGGTGTCCAGACGGCTTTCAAATTTCATCGTCCATTCGTTTTGACAAAATAAGAGAGTTGAATCTCTAGGCGTGCCAGCCGCCTTCAGGGCATCACGTGGACGCCTCGGTCATGTTCTAAGAAATGGCTCCGGTCACACAAGGGTTGCGATCCTTACTCCGGCTACTCAAACTGTAGCTATGCAAATCTTTATAAAGGAAAAGAGAAACTTGCAAGTCAATGAGCACTTCCGGCATTCCATTGTCGCCACGCAAACAATTCCCACATTTGAAAGAGACAAGTTTATCTGTACAGAAGAGGAGGGCATTCCTTGAATATGCTACAAGACATTGTGGAGCCTGCCTTACCACACAGGACACAATAAGTTCTTGTTTTCTGAAGTTCTCCACCACAGCCTTTGAAAGCGTAGCCAGTTACCATTTTGTTCAAGGACACGAAAGACGCTGCCCATCGGCCAAGCTCACAACCTGCGCGGCGCCTCGTACTCTTGGAGCGCGTTGGCCAAAGGAGTTTAGTTACAAGCAAAATCCCTCTTACCTTTTTAACGATTAAAATTGCTCAACCGTTACCCCTATAGGGAAGTCCGTCCAAATTACATAAAAAAATGGTACGTGAAAGGTACTAGTTACTTCCTTCGTGCAATACTTTCTGCTATTCTTAAATTCATTCTCTATATCAAGGTTGTGGGAATGGATATCACAAGAAGCGAGTCAGCCAGGCAGTTGGCAGACGTGTTTCGTATTCTTTTATACAGGGCATCTCCCAAATGTTGCTACAAACTTACGGGAATGTAACGGGTGTCTTGACGAACATATCGAGGATAGGAGGTCGTTTGTGGAAACGTCATCCAATGGCGCTACAGAGAGCAACGAAGTTACCGATGCTGACATCTGCCACTGTGCTACCCCTACGGTAGCAAACGTGACTTTTCACGCTGACGGATCGTAGGCGGAACGTCTCGAGTTGTTGTTCGTTGTTCAGTGATCGCGACTGACTGCCATGATCGCCCGTGAAGAAGATGGAACAGGCTGCTGTGTAGGCTTTGTCCCCTGCAGCAGTGGAGGCAGGCTTTGTATATGGGTTTCCATCTGCAGTTTATTTTGCTCTTGAAAGCCTTTAAAATCTTCAGTGTTTTTCCGTATACGGAAGTAAAATAAACTGTGTTTGGAAAGAAGAGACCGAAACCGTCATCCTCCAGCGTAACAGAGCATTGTATTTATAGAAGACAAGGTCTTCCAGGACAATGCCTTTCCATGCAGCAGTTAGCTTCATCCTCTCCTCTGGCGATCGTGGCAGTCAGCGATTACCGAATAACGAACAAACGTTGCGAGACGTTCCATCTAGAGTCCATCAACTTACAGTGTCATGTTTGCTGCCAAAGGGGTTGCCTAGCAGCAGGCACCAGCGTCTATGACGTCGACGCTCTCTAGTGTCGTTGGATGACATTTCTGGACACGAGTTTCTATCCTCGAATTGCTCCTCTAGACACCCTCTACAACCCTTCAAAGTTTGTCGCATCATTTCTGGGACACCCTGTGTATATTATTATGGTCAGTAATTTACAACCATGATAAGAAAACTAATCGGCCAATCGTTTTCGTAATTATCTGAATGTGCCTTCTTTGACAATATAATTTTGTGGAAATCTTAAGGTAAGTCTCCCATTTCATAAATTTACAGCAACTCATATAATCTTCTAGTTCCTAATACTCCCCCAGGTTTCAATAACGTCGACGGTACATCACTGATCTTTGCAGTATTCTTTATGGTTGGATGACTTCGACACCTAATGGACACTGATCTCACTATTACATAATCCATTTCCTCTACATTAAAGTCCAGTTCTCTATCTTATTTCAGGACAATACCTATACAGGGTGTTACAAAAATGTACGGCCAAACTTTCAGGAAACATTCCTCGCACACAAAGAAAGAAAATATGTTACGTGGACATGTGTCCGGAAACGCTTACTTTCCATGTTAGAGCTCATTTTATTACTTCTCTTCAAATCACATTAATCATGGAATGGAAACACACAGCAACAGAACGTACCAGCGTGACTTCAAACACTTTGTTACAGGAAATGTTCACAGTGTCCTCCGTTAGCGAGGATACATGCATCCACCCTCCGTCGCATGGAATCCCTGATGCGCTGATGCAGCCCTGGAGAATGACGTATTGTATCACAGCCGTCCACAATACTAGCATGAAGAGTCTCTACATTTGGTACCGGGGTTGGGTAGACAAGAGCTTTTAAATGCCCCCATAAATGAAAGTCAAGAGGGTTGAGGTCAGGAGAGCGGGGAGGCCATAGAATTGGCCCGCTTCTACCAATCCATCGGTCACCGAATCTGTTGTTGAGAAGCGTTGTTGTACAGCAGCAACTTCTCTGACGCTGACATTAGGGTTATCGTCAACTGCACGAAGAATTGCCTCGTCCATTGCAGGTGTCCTCGTCGTTCTAGGTCTTCCCAAGTCGTGAGTCATAGGCTGGAATGTTCCGTGCCCCCTAAGACGCCGATCAATTGCTTCGAACGTCTTCCTGTCGGGACACCTTCGTTCTGGAAATCTGTCTCGATACAAACGTACCGCGCCACGGCTATTGCCCCATGCTAATCCATACATCAAATGGGCATCTGCCAACTCCGCATTTGTAAACATTGCACTGACTGCAAAACCACGTTTGTGATGAACACTAACCTGTTGATGCTCCGTACTGAGCCCGCATCTCGCGGTCGTGCGGTAGCGTTCTCGCTTCCCACGCCCGGGTTCCCGGGTTCGATTCCCGGCGGGGTCAGGGATTTTCTCTGCCTCGTGATGGCTGGGTGTTGTGTGACGTCCTTACGTTAGTTAGGTTTAAGTAGTTCTAAGTTCTAGGGGACTGATGACCATAGATGTTAAGTCCCATAGTGCTCAGAGCCATTTGAACCATTTTTTTGCTACGTACTGATGTGCTTGATGCTAGTACTGTAGAGCAATGAGTCGCATGTCAATACAAGCACCGAAGTCAACATTACCTTCCTTCAATTGGGCCAACTGGCGGTGAATCGAGGAAGTACAGTACATACTGATGAAACTAAAATGAGCTCTAACATGGAAATTAAGCGTTTCCGGACACATGTCCACATAACATCTTTTCTTTATTTGTGTGAGGAATGTTTCCTGAAAGTTTGGCCGTACCTTTTTGTAACACCCTGTATATCGTACAGATCTTTTATGCGCTCTTTATATCTATCTTTTCTTTATTATCTATTTAATAGATATTATCCATCTGCACCTCGTTCGTTATACCACTACATTTTATTTCTCTGGGGCTACGTTCAATATTCTTGTGTAACATATCGACTTTACTGTTTATGTGTAACGTATCGATGTCTCTACAATAATATTTTTTGTACTGTCTTTACATGTTTCTATCGTCCGTTATGATTTAGCCTGATATTATCATAAATATCTCTTCGTAAAATTCTACTATTTCACAAGCATGCTTGACATTCCATAACAATTCCTGTTTCAAATACAATCCGGTCGTGGGGCCTCTATACTACCCTGTCATTAACACTGTCTCACATCTGACAGAATTGCTCGACTTGTATTACTTTCTACTACGTCAATTTTTCTAATTTTCATTTTCTATACAAGTAGACAGACTTGGCTCGTATGTAGGTTCTAACTAACCTGTACAAGGGTAATTAGACCGTTGACAGCTCCTAAATAGACGCAAATAATGATGTTAACCAACTGAAAATAAAACTTTAGAGCTCTAAATGCATCGTGCCTGTTAACAAAAACACTGTTTTGACTGAAGATAGATTTTTCCCTTACCCATTTTTCACAGTTCTTTTTAAATATGATAAGTCTTTGTTATTCAAGTACATCTTTGGCTTCTGCTATTTAATTGACCCTTAATGAGCAGTTCTATCTTGGTTGCAGTTCACGCAAGTCTTTCGCGTGGATCGCCCCAAAGATAAAACATCTACTCCTTAACGCTAGAAAAATGAAAGGCAAATAAGAGGAAAAGGAAAAACAATAAGGAAAAGGAAAATAAAAATATCAGGAAAAATAAACAGGAGAGAACAGTGCCACCCGCTTACAAACCTCCAACTGCACACTTTCGTTTGTATTATTAGAAAAATGTTCAAATGTGTGTGAAATGTTATGGGACTTAACTGCTAAGGTCATCAGTCCCTAAGCTTACACACTACTTAACTTAAATTATCCTAAGCACAAACACACACACCCATGCCCGAGGGAGAGCTCGAACCTCCGCCGGGACCAGCCGCACAGTCTATGACTGCAGCGCCTCAGACCGCTCGGCTAATCCCGCGCGGCTATTATTAGACTTTCTTGGAGATTTATACAGTGTACCGGACCAGGACTCAAAGCCAGAAACTCGCCTTTGCCGGAACTGTTGTAGCGTTGTCTTCTGTATCAGTAATACTGGTATCAGTCATTGTAAATTAGTTTATCATTAAAGGACACCCCTTTAATAGAAAATACGAAGCGTCACTCGGACCAAAACCATAACTTATTTGTACACGTTCACAAACACAGAAGTATAATCACAGTCGTTATTAATGCCAGACTTCTTGATTTGAATATTGCTTGTGCTAGTAAGGACTCGCTGATTTATCTATCGTCGCAGAATTATTTCTTGTTGTGTTCACATCATTGGTTTGACGTCATCCAGTTCTTATTATTCAGCGGTCAGGGCTACAGCGAAGGTCTCACGTAAGCGTGTATTTACCATATAATATGCTAAGGCGAGAGTCTGGTTTCCACCGCATGGTCTAGAAGTAAACATTCGTCAGTGCGACTGAGTTCGGTACCTTAGCAATGTTAAGGGGTAAAGGGCAGTTTAGGGCATTACTACTATAAGAAAAGCCGCAATTTTCTAACAGTACAGATTCATAACATTCTGAGAGAAATCTTCTCTAAATGTAAGGTAACCTCATATAATTCTTCTGTTTTACGAGATTTTGCGATATTCCGTGACAGTTCCATTTCATACACAAGTTAATGGCGCAGACACAACTCCAAGAGAAGCTATCTATTTCTTAACTTTTGAAAAAAAGAAAAGCAAAAGATCCAGAACGAGATTTTCACTCTACAGCGGAGAGTGCGCTGATATGAAACTTCCTGGCAGATTAAAACTGTGTGCCCGACCGAGACTCGACTCGAGAGTTCGAGTCTCGGTCTGGCACACAGTTTTAATCTGCCAGGAAGTTTCATAGAAAAAGATAATATAACGGAAAAGAAAACAGAGCAGGAAATGAACAAGGGAAAGAAGAAGGGAAAAAATGAAACCTAATTTCAAACCTTTACTGCCTGTTGTGCATTTTTCGTTGACGGTAAACCTTCCGAAACAATTTTCTCATGGCACATGTTTCCATTTACCCAGTAGAACGAAACGGACACAGAACTAATGCCTCAAATATCTACACAAAAAAATGAGATACGTATCAAGATGACACTTTATTTCCGTTACTGCGGAACATAAACCAACACGCACAAGGCTGATGTGCCTGTTTTAGAATTCTACCTCGTCAAAAACAATCCCGGCTGTTTGCAGCCGCCGGCCGCGGTGGTCTAGCGGTTCTAGGCGCGCAGTCCGGAACCGCGCGACTGCTACGGTCGCAGGTTCGAATCCTGCCTCGGGCATGGATGTGTGTGATGTCCTTAGGTTAGTTAGGTTTAAGTAGCTCTAAGTTCTAGGGGACTGATGACCACAGTAGTTAAGTCCCATAGTGCTCAGAGCCATTTGAACCATTTTTTGTTTGCAGCCAAGCGAAATCAGTGACTCTAAGTTCTTCACTTAATTCACCAAATCTGTATTTTTCAAAAGGTGTGGTTCACACCAACATTTGCAACACCAAGATGTATACCGAAAACTGAAATGAACTTTGTCACTGATTATACACTCCTGGAAATTGAAATAAGAACACCGTGAATTCATTGTCCCAGGAAGGGGAAACTTTATTGACACATTCCTGGGGTCAGATACATCACATGATCACACTGACAGAACCACAGGCACATAGACACAGGCAACAGAGCATGCACAATGTCGGCACTAGTACAGTGTATATCCACCTTTCGCAGCAATGCAGGCTGCTATTCTCCCATGGAGACGATCGTAGAGATGCTGGATGTAGTCCTGTGGAACGGCTTGCCATGCCATTTCCACCTGGCGCCTCAGTTGGACCAGCGTTCGTGCTGGACGTGCAGACCGCGTGAGACGACGCTTCATCCAGTCCCAAACATGCTCAATGGGGGACAGATCCGGAGGTCTTGCTGGCCAGGGTAGTTGACTTACACCTTCTAGAGCACGTTGGGTGGCACGGGATACATGTGGACGTGCATTGTCCTGTTGGAACAGCAAGTTCCCTTGCCGGTCTAGGAATGGTAGAACGATGGGTTCGATGACGGTTTGGATGTACCGTGCACTATTCAGTGTCCCCTCGACGATCACCAGTGGTTTACGGCCAGTGCAGGAGATCGCTCCCCACACCATGATGCCAGGTGTTGGCCCTGTGTGCCTCGGTCGTATGCAGTCCTGATTGTGGCGCTCACCTGCACGGCGGCAAACACGCATACGACCATCATTGGCACCAAGGCAGAAGCGACTCTCATCGCTGAAGACGACACGTCTCCATTGGTCCCTCCATTCACGCCTGTCGCGACACCACTGGAGGCGGGCTGCACGATGTTGGGGCGTGAGCGGAAGACGCCCTAACGGTGTGCGGGACCGTAGCCCAGCTTCATGGAGACGGTTGCGAATGGTCCTCGCCGATACCCCAGGAGCAACAGCGTCCCTAATTTGCTGGGAAGTGGCGGTGCGGTCCCCTACGGCACTGCGTAGGATCCTACGGTCTTGGCGTGCATCCGTGCGTCGCTGCGGTCCGGTCCCAGGTCGACTAGCACGTGCACCTTCCGCCGACCACTGGCGACAACATCGATGTACTTTGGAGACCTCACGCCCCACGTGTTGAGCAATTCGGCGGTACGTCCACCCGGCCTCCCGCATGCCCACTATACGCCCTCGCTCAAAGTCCGTCAACTGCACATACGGTTCACGTCCACGCTGTCGCGGCATGCTACCAGTGTTAAAGACTGCGATGGAGCTCCGTATGCCACGGCAAACTGGCTGACACTGACGGCGGCGGTGCACAAATGCTGCGCAGCTAGCGCCATTCGACGGCCAACACCGCGGTTCCTGGTGTGTCCGCTGTGCCGTGCGTGTGATCATTGCTTGTACAGCCCTCTCGCAGTGTCCGGAGCAAGTATGGTGGGTCTGACACACCGGTGCCAATGTGTTCTTTTTTCCATTTCCAGGAGTGTATAATGCACGGCATATTCGAGAATTTTTTTGTAAGACTATTACTTAATTGGAAGACCCGACTGAAAATATCGCTCCCGTATTCAGTACGGCACTGCAAATCAACACGAGGACAAAAAGTAATGGAGGACACTGTTTTCCATCCGTTTTACTGCTGCTAGAAAAACTGTGTTGCTGACGTTGTTCTCTTAAGATACAGAGTCGCCGGAAGGTTATAATTAGGAAGGCTTGGAAAGAGGCATGAAAATTCAGATGAATGCAACAAATGATGATGGTGTGACAATAGTTGTAGGTACCAATTTCGGACACGATGACAATGGACAGGATCCATGAATAATGTAATGAGTCTGGATTCAAAAACAAGTGTTCAAAATCTAAATGATTTGCCAAGTTGTTTAGGAAGATCGTGGTCCCGTAGATAACCGACTTGGCGATAAAAAACATGAATCCGCAAATAATGTGGTCTCAACAGAAACAATTAGAGACCAACCTGGCCATGCCGGAGGAGCACCTGCTGCGTCTGATAAACTTAAGCAGTCGTCACACGAGACGAGTTAGGTAACGTTGACGTGGCACTCTGAGTTTTGTGACGTCACTTCCTGATATTTCACGTTGGGAGCCATTTCGTCTCGTGAAACAAAAAATGGCTTCTGCGATATTTCGGCAATGTGCCACGCAAAGTAGAACCAATAGGAAGCAAGAACGCTCCCTATATCACAAACAGAAAGCAAGACTTCATATAGTATTTGTAGTGTTCAGTAAAAGCGCATATTCGGTGGGTTTTATGTTGTACCAACACGTACTATGAATATATGCTGTTTCTGAGCATCAGCACATTGAATGTCTCGAGAAATAATCGTTATTGATGCGATTTGTTGTAATAAAATGATGGGAAACCTCATGTTGGTGGTTAAAGAATTTTCGTATTTAGTTATTTTCCAATTGCAGCTAGCTTGTTGCGAAAGGAAGTCATTTTAAGGCAATGGCTCACTGAAGATTCATGAAAAACGTATCGCTCTTCTTAAAAGAAGGAATTTTCGCGCGCCCACTTTCGCGAACAAACTGTATTGTTTGCGAGCCAAATAACGCGGACAAATGCTTCTGGAGAGCGCTGAGAGGGCAATACCCAGCTAGTCCCGGGTGCCGACGGTGATATGTCTTGTGACGTAGGATTTCTCGTCTGTGTGCACATCAACGTTAGCTGCCTCAAGGTCTAGTATTCACATAAAATGGAGTGGCTTATGTAAGGAGGTTAAACATCTGAAGTGTTGAGAATACGGCACTGAAAACCTGGCCCAGCTGTCGTAATTAAGAGTACAGATGAAGAAACATCAGAATTTAGCGAGCCAACGATGACGAGATCATTAGCACAATTTTGGACTGAGAAAGAAAATCGGCCATACCTTTTTCAAAGGAACCACTCCGTTATTTGCCTCAAGCCAATTAGGAAAACCAAAGATAGCCTAAATCTGGATGTCTCAACAGGGACTTGGGTCTCCGTTCTCTCGAATGCGTGTCTAGTGTATTACTACTGTGCCACTCCACTGGGCTACTTTGAGTACGTTTAATCGCTATGTACAGGACAGTGGAAAAACTATGAAATGTGCGTAGAGCACTTTTGCCGAGTGTTCCTTTCTGGGGAGCCTGACCGCCTAGTGTAAGTCTTCTTTCTTATTTGACGCCACTTCGGCGACTTGCACGTGGATGTTGGTGACATTATGACAACACATACACCCAGCCCCGAGCGGAGAAAATCCGTGACCTAGCTGGGAGTCGAACTTGGGGCACCGTATTCGAGTCAGCAGTGCTACCCACAACTCCACGACCTGTTGACAGCACAGTGCAGCGCTCCAGCAGATGCCAGTACACCGAACTGAGACAATACCGTTCGCGACCAATTGGAACCATACAAAGTGGTAAACTACAAATGTTATAAATCGTTGTTTATGAATTTTAAAAACAAATAGTAATAATGATAGCAACATTACTGAATAGTAAAAACTACACTATTTGTCAAGTCAACGAACGAAAATTAGGGGCAAAATTCGTGTAGTCGCTAATTTGGTACAGTGACAGGAGGAAATGTCATGAACTACATATTAAGTTGGTGCGTAAGTTCGAAGCGCTTTTGTTTTGCATGTTAGTATTCAGGTTGCTATGAGTTTATTTATCAACTGTCACATTTTATTTGTTGTTGACTGTTGCTATTTGAGTTTACGTGTTGTCATTTTGTCACTTGGAGATAGTGAGTGGAACTGTGGACGCTAGAAAATGGACTGCCAAGTCGCGAAATTGGAACATTTCCGACATATTCATCTGTATGACTTCAATAGAAGGCTGGGAGCAGTGGAGGCAACCAAAAACATTTGCGTCGCGTGTGAGGATAATGTCTTTGGGCCGAGCACGGCAAGAAAACGGTTTTCTCGCTTTAAGAGAGGGAAGATCTTCAGGGTTTGATGAAGACTGTTAAACGCATTAATCCACAATTATCAACGTCAGTGTATTCGAAAACTGCCAAATGTGGTGACCAGTGTGGAATTAAACTCCACTAAATTTGTTACAATAAAGGCCTTGTTCATTTTTTTTCTCCAGAACTAATTTAAGCACCAACACAGTAGTTTGTTGTTGTTGTTGTGGTCTTCAGTCCTGAGACTGGTTTGATGCAGCTCTCCATGCTACTCTATCCTGTGCAAGCTTCTTCATCTCCCAGTACCTACTGCAACCTACATCCTTCTGAATCTGCTTAGTGTATTCATCTCTAGGTCTCCCTCTACGATTTTTACCCTCCACGCTGCCCTCGGTTACTAAATTGGTGATCCCTTGATGCCTCAGAACATGTCCTGCCAACCGATCCCTTCTTCTAGTCAAGTTTTGACACAAACTCCTCTTCTCCCCAATGCTATTCAATACCTCCTCATTAGTTATGTGATCTACCCATCTAATCTTCAGCATTCTGCTGTAGCACCACATTTCGAAAGCTTCTATTCTCTTCTTGTCCAAACTATTTATCGTCCACGTTTCACTTCCATACATGGCTACACTCCACACAAATACTTTCAGAAACGACTTCCTGACACTTGAATCTATACTCGATGTTAACAAATTTCTCTTCTTCAGAAATGCTTTCCTTGCCATTGCCAGTCTACATTTTACATCGTCTCTACTTCGACCATCATCAGTTATTTTGCTCCCCAAATAGCAAAACTCCTTTACTACTTTAAGTGTCTCATTTCCTAATCTAATTCCCTCAGCATCACGCGAGCTAACTCGACTACATTCCATTATCCTCGTTTTGCTTTTGTTGATGTTCATCTTACATCCTCCTTTCAAGACACTATCCATTCCGTTCAACTGCTCTTCCAGGTCCTTTGTTGTCTCTGACAGAATTACAATGTCATCGGCGAACCTGAAAGTTTTTATTTCTTCTCCATGGATTTTAATACCTACTCCAAATTTTTCTCTTGTTTGCTATACTGTTTGCTCAATATACAGATTGAATAACATTGGGGATAGGCTACAGCCCTGTCTCACTCCCTTCCCAACCACTGCTTCCCACAAATGCTAGAAACGTAGGTTTGCCTTTCCTTAATCTTTCTTCTAAGACAAGTCGTAGGGGCAGTATTGCCTCACGTGTTCCAACATTTCTACGGAATCCAAACCGATCTTCCCCGAGGTCGGCTTCTACCAGTTTTTCCATTCGTCTGTAAAGAATTCGTGTTGGTATTATGCAGCCGTGGCTTATTAAACTGATAGTTCGGTAATTTTCACACCTGTCAACACCTGCTTTCTTTGGGATTGGAATTATTATATTGTTCTTGAATTCTGAGGGTATTTCGCCTGTCTCATACATTTTGCTCACCAGATGGTAGAGTTTTGTCAGGACTGGCTCTCCCAAGGCTATCAGTAGTTCTAATGGAATGTTGTCTACTCCCGGAGCCTTGTTTCGACTTAGTTCTTTCAATGCTCTGTCAAACTCTTCACGCAGTATCATATCTCCCATTTCATCTTCATCTACATCCTCTTCCATTTCCAGAATATTGCCCTGAAGTACATCGCCCTTGTATAGACACCCTGTATACTCCTTCCACCTTTCCGCTTTCCCTTCTTTGCTTAGAACTGGGTTTCCATCTGAGCTCTTGATATTCATGCAAGTGGTTCTCTTTTCTCCAAAGGTCTCTTTAATTTTCCTGTAGGCAGTATCTATATTACCCCTAGTGAGCCTCTATATCCTTACATTTGTCCTCTAGCCATGCCTGCTTAGCCATTACAATGGTTTATGAATCCTAAAAACAAGTAATAATAATAATGATTGGAATATCATTGAATAGTAACAACTGTAACATAATTCCAGTCAACGAAAGAAAATTAGGGGAAAAGGATAAATTTTTGCCCTTAATTAAAGGCAAAATGACTATATGTAATCTCAAATAGTAACAATGAACTACAAATAGAAAAGACAATCGATAAATAAATCCATAGCAAAGAGAATACCAACACGCAAAATAAAAACTCTATGAACTTATGCAGCAACTTAATATGTAATTCATGTAATAAAGAAGGACTAACTTTTGTACAGTGATGGGAGAAGATGCCATGAACTACATACACTGGGGTGTGAGCATGGGGATGGGCGCAAGGGGACGGAGGGCGGGGAGGTCACTTATTGTGCCTTGTGGCGAAACCGTTTCTCAGTATAGAATTAAACTCCACTAAATTTGCTACAATAAAGGCCCCGTTCATTATTTTTCTCTAGGACTGTTTGCATGTTGCAGGGGCTGCAAGCATTACAGATTACTAAAATAGTGTTGTAATGGCATAACATCAATGTTTATTTTTTAAATTAAGTGGGATAACACTTAATATTAAATGTATCTCTCACATCTAAGTGCATTAGAACTGTGTTAAGGGATAAATTGTGTTCTGGGGATGAAACAGGGTGGAGGGAGCGGGGATGAAGGGCAGAAGCGAGCCGGGGAGGTACGTCACCAGATTGTGGTCGTGTACTTCGATTCTTCACAGGTCTGCTAACTGAAGAGCGAGCAGGTAATTCCCCACTCTGTCTACCCAACTACGTCACAAGAAGCAACTAAAGGGTCTTATACCAGCCGTCCACAGCGCACCGTATTAATTACTGGCGATGCAGTGCTCCGACAAGCAGGAAGTGTTGGGGTTGATCATTTTCCACAAAGTATATTAAAACCACTTCGAATATACAGGGTGACAGTTATTGAACTGTATGAACTAAAATCGTTATAACTTCTGAACAGTTTGCGTTATTGCGTTCAGACTGCACGGTTGGCTGTGGAGCACAATGGGAATTTTGATGTGAGTATGGTTGGTTTAGCGACGATGCCCACTTTCATTTGGATGGGTTCGTGAATAAGCAAAATTGGCGCATTTGGGGGACTGAGAATCCGCATTTCGCGATCGAGAAGTCTCTTCACCCTCAATGGGTGACTGTGTGGAGAGCAATGTCCAGTCACGAAATAATCTGTACGTATTCCTCGATGGCACGGTGACTATCAAGCGGTACGTGAAGGTGTTGGAAGATGATTCCATCTCCATTATCCAAAGTGACCCTGATTTCGACAATATGTAGTTCATATAACACGGACCTCTACTCCATCCAAGCAGGAGAGTGTTTGATGTCCTGGAGGAACACTTTGGGGACCGCATTCTGGCGCTAGGGCACCCAGAGGCCACTGGCATGGGTCTAAATTGGCTCCCATATTCTCTGGATCTGAACAAATGCGACTCCTTTTTGTGGGGCTGCTGTACATCAATAACTCCAAAGCCATTGCTGAGCTGAAAACAGGCATTCACGAGGTCATCTACAGCATCGACGTTCTGACACTTCAGCGGGTCATGCAGAGTTTCGCTATTCGTCTCAAAATGTTCAAATGCGTGTGAAATCTTATGGGACTTAACTGCTAAGGTCATCAGTTCCTAAGCTTACACACTACTTAACCTAAATTATCCTAAGGACAAACACACACACCCATGCCCGAGGGAGGACTCGAACCTCCGCCGGGACCAGACGCACAGTCCATAACTGCAGTGCCTAAGACCGCTCGGCTAATCCCGCGCGGCGCTATTCGTTTGCGTCATATCATCGCAAATGATGGCAAGCATATCGAACATGGCATAACCTAAATCCGAATAACTGTAGTGACTTTTACATGTTGAATAAAATGTGTGCATCGTAGTTTGTAACTAGTTTACGTTTCTTTTTTCACACATAGTTGCCACTAATACGAGGGTAATCCCAAAAGTAAGGTCTCCTACAGAACTCTGTGTGGCAGTTGGTCACACTGTCATGATGTGTTTCACGCGCTGTGTGTAAACATGCGCACGCCGCGCTGAGGCGCTCAGTCTTGGCTTGGCAGCCGTTGAGAATGGAGCTCCCGTTGGATGTTACCGTCAAGTGCGAATTGCGAACAGTTATTCGGTTTTTGAACGCAAAGGGCACTGCACGGATTGAAATCCATCGCCAATTGACGGAAGTGTATGGTGAGTCGTTCATGGATGTCAAAAATGTTCGTAAGTGGTATAGAGAGTATGCGGCTAGTCGGACCGAAATTCACGAAGAACAAAGGAGCGGGAGACCGTCAATTTCTGAGGAGACAATGTTGAAGGTTGAGCAAAGCATGCGTGAAGATCGACAGATCACCTTGGACGAATGTTGAGCAAGGGCGTACACATTCTCCATAACAACGTTCGCCCACACATCGCTCGGCAAACCGTTGCTCTCCTGCAACAGTTTCAGTGGAACATAATCACCCACCCACCCTATAGTCCAGACTTGGTGCCCAGTGACTATCATCTGTTCCCTAAGTTAAAAGAACATTTGGCGGGAAAGCGATTCAGCTCCGACGACGAGGTGAAAGAAGAGGTTCATAACCTTCTGAACAGCATGGCGGCGAGCTCGTATGACATGGGCATACAAAAACTGCCACAGCGTTTACAAAAATGCATCGGCAGAAATGGTGATAATGTCGAAAAATAGCTAAATGTTCAGGCTGTAAACTGATGTAAACCATTGTAGAAATAAACTGGTCTATGTATTTATAAAAAAAATAGGAGACCTTACTTTTGGGATTACTCTTCGTACTAGCGTAAGAAACACTTTTGGACATAATCTACATAAATCACTGCACACTGTTCTACACTGCTAGAGAGAAATTGATCCTTAGCCATCATGTACAGCAGCTGTAGCGCTCTTCTGCGAAAGGGGCATCCTCTTCCACCGCAAGTGCCGCTCGCTTTTCGGTTTACAGACATACTATATCTCCCAAGAATTTCCTATCCAGTTCTCTTATATCAGTAGACAAAATTACTTCACTCTGCTCGTGTTTACATAGTGGAACTATTTTCAGTTTATTAAATGTGTATTTATTTGCAGTTACTAAGCGACCTTTAATGTAAAATACCTTCCTGAGAAGTGTATAATTTGTACGTGTGATGTTGTCAACCACCTTTGTAGTGTTGTGGGAAACGGTCTAGATTTGCAAATGTGGCACCTTTCAGCTGTCTATAGTTGACAGCGTATTGTAAATCGATGTAATTGTAATGTAATCACTTGGCGGTGAATTAATGTTGTGGTGTGCGTACTGTAAGACCTTCAGCACACACACCATAAGATTATTTGACTTGTCGCTCTAACGAAGTAGGCGAGTGTCAGCAATATGTCTTGTGGTCCTATCGTGGCGTGTTTATCTTCTGCCGTTAGGTCTGGCGATAGAAATGCCACTTGCACACTTAGAGTAGCAGATTGACGGTGGCCAACTTTAAACAGAACTTGATTAATTTTCACACACATTTATTAAAATAATAACAAGCATAAAAATTACTTAACTTGGTTCTGGATGCTATTTACAATTGACAATCTGAAGTTCCTCTGGTATTGGTACGTTAATATTATTCTCACATTTATCTCTGATACTTGACAAAAGTGTCTATACATTTATCTTCATGGCTTTGTACAGGAATATGGTAATCTTATTAGTCGCAGACTGAAACAGACTGGTGCAGACAAATGCAGACTGGTACAGACTGGTACAGACTGGTCCAGACAAATGCAGACTGACTAATCGGAGGTCTGTACACTCGTTATAATACCTCGTGCGTTCATGTATCACTGTGCGAGTGTGATCCATGAGGAGAAAAGGTTCTACATTAGCAGCAATCTCATTGGCTGCGTTACATATTAATACGCGGATCGGCGGAAGCAGAATTTGGTCCGTCTCTAAGACAGCGCCATCTCGTACTGCGGAGACGGACGAGCGCTGCGCCTGCGCTGTTGTGCTTAGCGGGGCGCACTCTAGTGGGAAAGTTGTGTACGCGCTGACTACGCGGAACTATGTACACAACAGATGTGTCACCAGAAAGTTATTGCACATCTCTCACCAGTGATTGTGTTAGTGATTACTGGTGGACTGCATAGTTTAGAGCCACAGTATACTGTGTTACCTCCACCGGGGGTCAGCTTTGCCGACTCACAGCACCGGTGGTCCAGGAGGAAACCGGACCCCGTGCGGCGAGCGCCCGAGACGCGCCACGCTGGAGCCATTCTGAAGACACACAGGGGGTAGGTGGGATGACACATGGAGTCCATGAATGGCCTAACGTAACCACTTCCAGTCAATAATCGGGTCATTCGCGTGAGAGGACCCAGTCCATTCCACGTAAACACAGCCCAGAACATAATTAAACCGCCATTAGTTTGCAGAGTACTTTGTTGACAACTTGGCTCCGCGGCTTTATGGGGTCTGCGGCAAACTCGAATCTTACCATCAGCTCTTACCAACTGTAACTGCTACTTGTCTGACCAGACCACAGTTTTCCAGTCGTCTAACATCCACCCGATATGACAACGAGTCCAGGAGAGGAGCTGCAGGTGATGTCGCGCTGTTAGCAAAGGCACTTGCATCGATCGTCTGCTGGCACAGCCCATTAACGTCAAATTTCGACGGACAGTCCTAACTAATAAACTCGTCGCACGTCCCAAATTGATTTCTGTGGTTATTCCATACAGTGTTGCTTGTCTGTTAGCACTGACAACTTTACACGAACGCCACTGCTCTCGACCGTTAAGTGAAGGCCGTCGGCCCCTGCGTTGTCTGTGGTGAGAGGTTATAGCTGAACTTTGGTGTTCTCGGCACACTCTTAACACTGTGGATCTCGGAATATTGAACTCCCTAACGATTTCCGAAAAAGAATATCCTATGCGTCTAGCTCCAATTATCATTCAGCGTTCAAAGTCTGTTAATTCCCGTTTTGCGGCCAAAATCATGTCGGTAACCTTTTCACATGAATCACCTTAATACAAATGACATCTCCTCCAATGCACTTCTTTTATACCTTGTATACACGACACTAGCACCATTTGTATATGTGTGTATCGCCAACTCATTACTTTGACACTTCAGTGTAAACAAGTGATTGTCAGGTGGTAAATCCCGAGTATTTGAATGATACTCGACTCAGTCCCAGAAATTGAAACTGTTGGATACAGCAGTCTAGACTGAAGTTGTATAAATTAGACAGTTCTATTTCATAATTCGTATCTCAAAACTGAGTATTTAACTGTACATTGTGTTTGTAACTCATGTCTTAAGTTCACGGTGTGGCATAAAAACGGGCTGTTTTAATTAGTCTTTAAAAAATGGTTCAAATGGCTCTGAGCACTATGGGACGTAACATCTGAGGTCATCAGTCCCCTAGAACTTAGAACTACTTAAACCTAACTAACCTAAGGACATCACACACATCCATGCTCGAGGCAGCATTCGAACCTGCGACCGTAGCAGTCGCGCGGTTCCGGACTGAAGCGCCTAGAACCGCTCGGTCACATCGGCCGGCTTAGTCTTTAAAACACAGAATGTTTGTTGTTTGTTTCAAGCAGGTACGCCATTTGCTGATATCGAGTGCTGGAGCGGGCCTGAACGTGCTGTGGCTGTGAAGACCTTTTACGAAAACGGCGAGAGTGTTGCTGCTGGTAGACGGGAATACCGTTGCCATTTCAACCTTAGACGGAATGATCCTGTACTATCGGCATATGCAATAAGGTTATGGGTGAAAAACTTCGAAGCAACAGTAAGTGTACTTATCGACAGAGAGGCCCGAAGTTATCGTTCATTGTCGCTCACAGGGATAGAGGGGGTTAAAAATGTAACCAACAGCCCAAAATCGTTTTGTGAGCCAAATGGGGACAACAGTGGGAATGTCTAGTAGTAGTGTGCACAGAATTACGGAATGATTTAAAGTTGCGACGGCACAAGACACAGACTGTGCTAGACTTAAATGAAAGTGATAAAAAACCGAATGATTGTTGAGCTGTAGGATAAAATTAATGAAGGCATCTTAAAATTGCTATCGGTGAGTGATGAGGCACATTTTCATCTCACAAGGACCCCCTTGAGTGGAAGGTCGCAAGGGGCCAATGATGTTTATGACGCCCCACACATTGTCTACCATGCAACTATAATATTGGCTGCTAATGGCAACAGGGGACGGGACTGGAGGTGTCTAATAGTGAGCACAGCATGAGGCTACTGAGTATAGTTGAACTGCTTAGTCGACGAGCAACTCACAACAGTGTTACGGTGCTAATGGCGTTATGCAAAGAAGAGCTATGGCAACGATAAACAAAGCAAACATTGCATTATATCTACACTCCTGGAAATTGAAATTAGAACACCGTGAATTCATTGTCCCAGGAAGGGGAAACTTTATTGACACATTCCTGGGGTCAGATACATCACATGATCACACTCGCAGAACCACAGGCACATAGACACAGGCAACAGAGCATGCACAATGTCGGCACTAGTACAGTGTATATCCACCTTTCGCAGCAATGCAGGCTGCTATTCTCCCATGGAGACGATCGTAGAGATGCTGGATGTAGTCCTGTGGAACGCCTTGCCATGCCATTTCCACCTGGCGCCTCAGTTGGACCAGCGTTCGTGCTAGACGCGCAGACCGCGTGAGACGACGCTTCATCCAGTCCCAAACATGCTCAATGGGGGACAGATCCGGAGATCTTGCTGGCCAGGGTAGTTGACTTACACCTTCTAGAGCACGTTGGGTGGCACGGGATACATGCGGACGTGCATTGTCCTGTTGGAACAGCAAGTTCCCTTGCCGGTCTAGGAATGGTAGAACGATGGGTTCGATGACGGTTTGGATGTACCGTGCACTATTCAGTGTCCCCTCGACGATCACCAGTGGTGTACGGCCAGTGTAGGAGATCGCTCCCCACACCATGACGCCAGGTGTTGGCCCTGTGTGCCTCGGTCGTATGCAGTCCTGATTGTGGCGCTCACCTGCACGGCGCCAAACACGCATACGACCATCATTGGCACCAAGGCAGAAGCGACTCTCATCGCTGAAGACGACACTTCTCCATTCGTCCCTCCATTCACGCCTGTCGCGACACCACTGGAGGCGGGCTGCACGATGTTGGGGCGTGAGCGGAAGACGGCCTAACGGTGTGCGGGACCGTAGCCCAGCTTCATGGAGACGGTTGCGAATGGTCCTCGCCGATACCCCAGGAGCAACAGTGTCCCTAATTTGCTGGGAAGTGGCGGTGCGGTCCCCTACGGCACTGCGTAGGATCCTACGGTCTAGGCGTGCATCCGTGCGTCGCTGCGGTCCGGTCCCAGGTCGACGGGCACGTGCACCTTCCGCCGACCACTGGCGACAACATCGATGTACTGTGGAGACCTCACGCCCCACGTGTTGAGCAATTCGGCGGTACGTCCACCCGGCCTCCCGCATGCCCACTATACGCCCTCGCTCAAAGTCCGTCAACTGCACATACGGTTCACGTCCACGCTGTCGCGGCATGCTACCAGTGTTAAAGACTGCGATGGAGCTCCGTATGCCACGGCAAACTGGCTGACACTGACGGCGGCGGTGCACAAATGCTGCGCAGCTAGCGCCATTCGACGGCCAACACCGCGGTTCCTGGTGTGTCCGCTGTGCCGTGCGTGTGATCATTGCTTGTACAGCCCTCTCGCAGTGTCCGGAGCAAGTATGGTGGGTCTGACACACCGGTGTCCATTTCCAGGAGTGTACAACAGATGCCGAAGTTGACATTTCGTTAGAAGGAAACCCAATGAATTTCGCAGAGTTCGAAAGAAGTGACAAATGAAACATCAGCGTTTCTGCAAGATTAGTCAGTGGAATGTATGGTGTCGTGTAAGCTCGACTGTGCAGACAATGTGCACGAGGAGTACAACGATGACGATACGAACTTAACAAGAGAAAGGTAAGTAAAACAGATGTCGAGCCATTTAGTTCATCGTTCTTGTCGGTCAGGGAGCCACAAATCGCGAAACGTTGGTTGGTTGATTTGGGGGAGGCAATCAACTCGCGAGGTCATCGACCCCATCGGATTAGAGAAGGATGGGGTAGTAAGTCGACCGTGCCCTTTCAAAGGAATCATTGCGGCATTTGCCTGAAGTGATTTAGGCAAATCACGGAAAACCTAAATCAGGATGGCCGGATGCGGGTCTGGACCGTCGTCCTCCCAATGCGAGTCCGGTGTGCTAACAAATGCGCCACCTCGTTCGATCGCAGTGAAATGTAGTAAAGGACAATCGTTGTCCAAGGAGCGAGTATTAAACATAATTGCGCACATGGAAGATCATCCATAGACAAGAGACTTTGTGTTCTGCTTTACGGCAGGTCTTGTCATGGGGGAAGGCTCGTCAGAGAGGTCCGCCGCATGAGCGTCTAGGGAAGTGATTCCCGTGGTGCTTTCCCGTTGCCTTCCACTGGTGACGATGAAACGATAATGTGGACAACATAACACATAGTCTTTGAGCGGAGAAAATCTCCGACCCAGCCGGGGATCGAACCCCGGCCCCTTGGCGTGACAGACTGCCGTGCTGACCACTCAGCTATCGGGGCGGACAGATCATCCACAGCATAGTAAAAAACTAGTTCTGAACAGATTTCGAATAAGTCCGCAACAATGTGTAGATTTATTGCGTAATAAAAACTACGGATTTTCAATGAAGGGCAAGGTACACTAGTTACAAAAACTGGGGTACGCGCGTTTCAACGATGCTTAACATAATTGGAGGATGTGTGCAGCAAATTGCACGCGACATAGATTACAGGTATTTCAAGAGAAGCAGTAGACGGTTGCATAACCTCAAACAGTGCTACATAATTGGAAGACGTAAGAGAACGAAAATTCAAACGAAGCGTCAACTTGACGATGCACAGCAAACTGCGGAATCGGCAAAAAATTTGTGAATGAAATAAAAAAAACTTATCCCATTGTTCAGTAAGGCGCCGGCCTGAGTGGCCGAGCGGTTCTAGGCACTACAGTCTGGAACCGCGCGACCGCTACAGTCGCAGGTTCGAATCCTTCCTCGGGCATGGAGGTGTGTGATGTCCTTCAGTTAGTTAGCTTTAAATAGTTCTAAGATCTAGGGGACTGATGACCTCAGAAGTTAAGTCCCATAGTGCTCAGAGCCATTTTAACCATTTTGTTCAGTAAGGAATCTGTTTTCAACTCCGACCAATAGAGATTTGAAGAGGAAATTCATATGAAAGGAACCCCGGAAATTAGAGATACCGAGAGAGTTGTATCAAGATCAACCAACATCAACGCCGCCTTAACGCATTCGTATAAATTATGCCGAATGGTTATCTGGATGGAAAATCGGCTGGAAAGTCATTTGTTGTGCTGCGAGAATTTGGAGGTACTCTGCCCCCTACGATTCTTCCTCGTGTGGTGATCTTGCAAGGACAATAGGGAATATTTACGTCACAGCAAGCAATAGTGGGAAAGTGGGCTTAAGAGAATTACAACTATGGAATGAGCACTGTTTTTGGCCAATAGCTGGTCAGAATAACTTGCTTTTGCTTGATTCCTGGTCTGCGTATAAAAATCATACTCGTTTAGAGCAAATTATCCCTCCTAAAAAATGTGTGAGACATTGCAGTTATAGCACCTGGAACCGCTGGACAAATTCAACCTCTGGATGTTTGTATTTTCCGTACCTGTAACACGTATTATCGCACTATTTGCAGCTGCGCCTTACCAGTTTCACGATTGGCTCCACAACAGACTGTTTCGCATTCGGCTGCACGTCATCCCATTCTACCAGTTATTATCATCCCGTTACACCAGTATGGTTGTATATAATTTTTTTTTTTTTTGGGGTGGATACCTAGCTGAACGTCCTGATCGATTTGTAATTCCCAAGGAGTTCGCCTTCGATCGTTATGGTGCGAGCCTTCGCGATCACTGAGGCACGCCATTTTTCATTTGGTATTGACGGTGCAAGTTAATGGTTTGTTTTGAACATTTCTAAAATGTCGACAATGTCCATTTTGTGAAGTGTAATACACACATCCCAAAGGAGGTTGATCTCTGCCCCTCCCAGCCGAGCGGCTCTAGGCGCTACAGTCTGGAACCGCGCGACCGCTACGGTCGCAGGTTCGAATCCTGCCTCGGGCATGGATGTGTGTGATGTCCTTAGGTTAGTTAGGTTTATGTAGTTCTAAGTTCTAGGGGACTGGTGACCTCAGAAGTTAAGTCCCATGGTACTCAGAGCCATTTGAACCATTTCTTTGCACCTCCCAGACAGTCATTTTCTGTCGCGCTCCTGATATACACGGTGAGTCATTAGCAGCTAATATTCTTGCTGTCATAATTCTTAACACAACGCTTTCAAATGAGCCGTACTAAAGATTTAACTTGCGACCTCTCGCTCAAGGGGTTCCTTGTCAGTGGTTATGTCAAAAAACAAAACTGCCGCTTCTGGTGAGAGGATAATCGTCACGAATTCCATCAACGCGTCTTAAAAAACCACAAAGCCATCTCTTCAGTGGGCAGAATGGGCCCTTTTATTTCTGAGGATGAACATGGACGAGCAACCACAGTCACATCTCAGTGGTGTGCTGCCATGGTTGACACATTCCGCGCACCTGAACTTGAACAGTTTCCTGCAAATAAGCACTGGTTTTAGCAAGATCGTGCTATGTGTCGTTGTCCGACAGAAGAAATACCTCCAGGCATTTATATTTCTGCAAGAGCGCGACGGCTCCTTGACTTTTTTTTTCAACGCGGATTCACTAGTATTGTCCAGACTCCTTCGGGAATCAATAATTTGCAACGGGCGATAAATTGAGAATTTGGGTTGAGCGGAGCGCATCTCTGGACGGCCGAGATCACTCACTCTAACTCTTCACATAAGAAGAAGTAACGTGCAAAAAAAAGCGGTTAAAGCAACCCTTTTAGAGAAACGGAGCATCCGGGTTCGAGTCCCAGTCTGGGACAAATTTTTAACTTCCGCCTTTCCTTAATCACGACGCCCTGTGCATTATCACAATGCCCTGTGCGACTGTACGTAACAATTTCCTACCAGTCCTTTTCCTTTAGTTCCCCATCGTCTGTTTCGCATAAATAAGTGCGCAGAGGGTTTGGTAACCACATAATTTCAAGGAATGATGGCATTTCGTGGCCTCCCACGGCTGCTAACTTACCCGTAATTTATTACTTCCTTTGGTGGTTCCTGAAACAGAATGTGTATACCAGAAGTCTATAAACAATTGCGGAACTGAAAGACACAATTCGTGCAGAATTCAAAACATTACTACACGTATACTTAACTTTGCCGTGACCTATATACATTGCGGATTGTCTGAGTACCAACGTACCCATGGTGGCCACCTACAAGACATCATTTTCATAACATGAACAGAGCGTAAAATGGCAATACGCAAGGTTACGTTGTTGTGGTTCAAAAGATTGTACAATGAAACCCTCGGCCTGTTTCTCTGTATCCAAATCGGTGACAAGTGAAGAGATTGCGATATGCACGTACACAGATGGCGGTAGCAGCGTTTGCGTAGAGTTATCAGTGCTAGCAGACAAGCAACACTGCGAGAAATAAAGGCAGAAATAAATGAGCGACGTACGACGAACGTATCACAGTGCGGCAAAATTTGGCGTTAATGGGCTATGGCAATATACGACCGATGAAGCTGATCACAGAACGATTCTACTGCCGTAAACGTACATTTCGCGTAAGGACTATGAAGATAAGATGAGAGAAACTGGGGTTCGTACGGAGGCGTATAGACAGTCGATTCTCCTTCGCTCTATTTGGGAGCGGAACAGGAAAGGAAATGACTGGTAGCGGTACAGGCTACCCTCCGCCACGCACCTACAGTGGCTTGCGGAGTATGAACACGGATGTAGATGTTAATTTCAGGTAGTGACTCTTTCCATGACCATGGATATTTGCTCCTCAATTTCGTCATACGGAACTAGTTGTTTAAAACAAAATAAATAAATAAAACCTACTTCTACAAACCTTTCTTTATGGTAGAAGTGATAGAAGCTGTCGCCTAAGGAGTCGCGTAACAGAAAGTGCCCCCAGCTCAGAGCGCAGGATCCGCGGAGTTACGTAGTCTGCGGGAGCCACAGACCGCAGCGTCTGGAGGCCGGTCACCGGAGACGCCAGCAGATGGCGGACTATTTTGTTGACTTGGACGCAGCCGGACGCACCCGGAGTGTGTCTCCCGGACGCCCCTAGGGTCTTCGGGAACTTCCGCACAGGGGGGTGTTTGGGGCCGCCTCTTCTCCAGTTCCCTCTAGAGGCCGCACCATCTTGTTTGTTCTCTTTCTCTATGTTGCATAAGTGTTACCGCATCGTTACAGAAGCCGCTGTTGAAATCTGATGACGTATGTGTCTGTCCTTAAAAACACACATGCAAATTACTTCTGAAGATGTCTCGGTATGTTTGTTACATTATTTTTATTAGCTGCGACTGGAGCCTGTTGGATCACGCTGGGCTTTATAATACACCTAGCTGAGAACAGGGCAATACCCATGCATGTATTCATTCCAACTTGTTATTACTCCATATCCTCCTTTCCTCTTTCTCTCTGTTATCTCGTCCTTCACCGTCTGTCTGTCCATCTCCTTCTCTCCCTCTCCCTGTTCATCTCCTCCTCTTCCCTTTCTCTTTTCATCTCCTTATCTCCCATCTCTCTGTCCAACCACTTCTCTTTCCTTTGTCCATTTCCTCCACCTCATCATCACTCTTTTCAACTCCTCTCCTCCCTCCGTGTTATCACGCAGACCAAGAGGACGCTGCTGTTTCTTACTCCCACAGCATTTCTTTTCAGATCTAACTAATGTGTACCAAATTTAACTGAAATCGTTCCAGGGGTTGAGAATGAGCTTTTCAACAGTGTGTTTGCCCACTTACACATATCTCAAACACACTGACGCAAACCATTGCAACAACGGGAAATAATTAACGTCGAGTAATGAAATTTCGGGAATACATTTGTCTAGGCAACATATTTAAGTGATTAACATTGCAAGATTACAGCTTAAGGGGAGCATTCTGGTGCGAAGACTGTGGAGATTGCGACTTTCCTGACAGTGAGCAGCTACAACGAGGGATATTCAGCAACCCTTAAGACCGTGACAACGATGGACGTCACCCTGGGACTCTCTTCGACGCAGTTCGCCAAGCATTCGGACGACACCGGATTCAAGCGGCCGAAAACCGCTTGTCACCTGCCTCTGGAGCAGCACAGGATGGCCCAGATCGAGCAGAACGCCGTCTATGAGGAAGAGGAAGGACTAGTTTATGGACTTGGAATAGCAGACTGAACGTACGTTGGATAATATTGCATTTATATGTAATCAAAACTTCAAACGCGTTTTTCTCGAAATGACTTTTTTTTTATCGCGTGGTATGGTAACTTCAGATCTACTGAACCGATTGGCATGATTCTTTGTTTCCGACGAAGCTAACTACATTGTCTAGGAGTTGTACCACTTTTATTCCGATACATCAACTATAAATATTTTTACTTGGCCGACGAAGTCGAAAAATCTATGAAAAAAATTCTATTTTTTTTCAAATGGCTGCCATTTTGTTTCCTGTTGTCCAAATAACATAAGCGAGATACAACTCCTAAAGACTCTTATATAAGTCACTAACGTCAACTCAATTTTGATTTCAGACGAGCCGGCTGACCTGTGATATACCGCGCGTGGAGGTCTACATCGAAATTTTGTTTCGTTCCGACGGCACTTCCGCCTTTGCTCTTCGACATTTCCGGTGGAAAAAATTCCAGTTTGTAGAGGAAATATCAATAAACCTTTTGACCAAATTTGGCATTGATATCTATAACATGTCTCGAGAAAAGCATTCTCAAAGAACATTCTTTTTTCGGGCCAAAGATAGTAAACCTCCCCCTGATGAAAGCGCGAGATAAACTATTGCAAATGTGAAATGCTGGTACATCAGTAACCGGTATAACCGTCAGGATGTTGAATGCAAGCCTGCAAACGTGCATGCATTGTGTTGTGTAGGTGGCTGATGTCAGTTTGTGGGATGGAGTTCCATGTCTGGTGTATTTGATCGGTCAGAACGGGGACGGTTAATGCTGTTTGTGGATGACGCTGGGGCTGTCGTTCGATGATGTGCTCGATTGGATACGGATCTGGGATTCGTGCAGGTCGAGGCAACATTTCGACGATCTGTAGAGAATCTTGGGTTACAACAGCGGTATGTGGGCGAGCGTTATCCTTTGGAAAACTGTTCATGAACAGGAATGCTGTTCATGAACAGCAGAGCAATAGATCGAATTTGCAGTCAGGGTGCATGACATTACGACGAGAGTTCTCCTGCTGTCATATTAAATTCCACACCAGGCCAATAACTCTGTGTGTAGGTCCAGTATGTCTAGCAAGCATGAACCGTGATTTATTTGCAACAAATATTCTTAAGAATTTATTTTATTTACTAGCGATTCATCAAGAACATTAACACATTTACTCACACTATGTAAGCATGGAAGTAGTTGCCAGGGAGTAACTGATGAAATCATAACCAAATTCCTTTTAACAAATGGGAATTTTATTCACTTTAATAGTGCCTAAAAGCATTTTTTTAAAGAAACAGATTTAAAATTATAATCAGAAAGCAGCCTCTAAATATCAAAGTTACAATTTATTCAGAGGCAGAAAGAAACAAGTTTTTACTGTATAAGCTTTCGGGCAGAGAACCTTGCCGCTCCCTTTTGACACGGCCGTAGTTAGGACCGCTCACAACAGCCTCTGAAAGACTACACTGGTGCAAATCTGCAACACACCAGATAATTTTAGACCAAGAGTTTTAACAATTTACACAGGTCCACAATCTATGCACCCCCCCCCCCCCCCCCCGAAGGAGGGATGGAAATGCTACAGAACACTAACAATTAAAATATTAACCTTGCCACCGAAGGTGCAACTTGATTTCAACTTCTAGGATTAGTCTTACGGTGAAAGGGTGGCAAATTTATATACTAAAATGGTCATTTAAATAAAAGCCCATGAAATGCTATCTTATATAAAATTCTACGGGGTTGGCCAAACAATAGTTCAGATGCTCTACAGTACACAGATACCGCCTCTCAAGATCATAGGCAATAATATCAAAGTTTCCAAAGATCAAAACATATTTCAGGTATTAGGCCGTTACACTCCAAGCAATAAATTCGTTAACACACCAAATCCGACAAACATGACAGAGGCAGCTACTAACGTACGGTAAACTGATAGGGAGATTACCGAACAACCCGAACCGCAGGTTGCTCTAACCTGCCCCTGCTCCACAAGGAAAAAAACGGACCACCCAATTTATAAACAACCACCTTCCCGCGGGTGGGCAAACGGAGAGGAATGATGGGACGACCCCAAAGCAAACCGGCTGGTGACTCACCAAGAAAACAAGTAGAATTTAAAAAGAGTAAATCAAACAATTTATCACCAATCACTTAACTTGTAATAAACTACGATTTCTCGAGAAGACCTGGCGCAGCACCCCCAAATCGCTCTCCCGAACCGTCCGCTGCCAGCCGCTTCAACGGACGCAGGAAGGCGCGCCAATCTCCCGTCTCTCGGCGTCGCAGTTCGCACCGGCCAGACTGACGTCGTGGGTTGACTCCTGTTGCTCTCGTGTCGACCACGAAGTCACTACCCCTCGCTACACTCCGCGGCCCACTGGACTCACGTGGCGACCTCACATGCGCCGACGCTCAAGACGGACAAGTCATCTTGTGTCTCAGTGCGCGACCGACCAACCGATCGATCCAACCGCCAATGACCATTGCCTGCGCAAACTCGAGCAGACTGGCGGCCTAACACGCAGACAAAGATGCAGGAACTAAGCCCCGACCGGGAGACCATTTGCTGAGTTCTCTTACTGGCGGAGTGGAAAGACTCTCATTTTGCCGGCTTTGAAGGTTGATCCGAACGACAGACATACTAGCAATCCGAACGACAGACAGACACTAACTGCCTAACAAATGCGGACGAGAGACAGACTAGCAAGCTGGGGACGAGAGACTGACCCAGACTGCCCGACTGGCGAGCTCATAGCGCCCCTTAAATGCAGTGAACAGGCAACCTTTCCCCTTTCCCACCAGAGGGAGACACCAAAGCTGCGATTGCCACAGCGGCGCCACCGCCAGAAACGGAGGGCGACTGCTTCACACTACGCGCTGCGGCACGCTCTTCAAACAGCAATTTTTACCACGGCTCAAAGCACACATGTTGGTTCCAGGTCATCAACTAGCCTCCTTCTAATCAACACACCGTCATCACTGACACCGAGGCAGAACCAGCGGTCATCCGAAAACACAACACACCTCCATCCTGCCTTCCAATGAGCTCACTCTTGACATCACTGAAGTCGCAAATGGTGGAGGTTAGGGGTCAATGTAATGCAAGTTACAGGGCTTCTGGCGTTAAGCTTTCGTTGAAGTAACCGATCTGAGCAGTGTGCGGCTCACGTTCTTGCCATTCATAACTTGGCGTCTTGTAATAGCGGTAGGGGCGTCTCGTTTCCTTTTTGTGTCAATGGCGCCACTGAGTTTGCTAGTATTGTTTGTCCGCGAGTGGCAGCAGCAGCGGATATCGATAGCCAGTACTGTGGTACTATCTTTGGTGCGACCGCTTGTATTTCCGGGTCTTTTTTTTTTTTTTTTTTTTTTTTTTTTGGTGCGCAAAACTGCTATGGTCATTAGCGCCCGGTCTGTGACTTAGGAAAAGGTAAAAAGCGAAATGGAAACCAGCAGCCTTGGGAACGAAACTCAAAGAATTGGAGAAACTAAATGTGGTGTCACCGCCAGACACCACACTTGCTAGGTGGTAGCCTTTAAATCGGCCGCGGTCCGTTAGTATACGTCGGACCCGCGTGTCGCCACTATCAGTGATTGCAGACCGAGCGCCGCCACACGGCAGGTCTAGAGACTTCCTAGCACTCGCCCCAGTTGGACAGCCGACTTTGCTAGCGATGGTTCACTGACAAATTACGCTCTCATTTGCCGAGACGATAGTTAGCATAGCCTTCATCTACGTCATTTGCTACGACCTAGCAAGGCGCCATTACCAGTCACTATTGATGCTGTAAAACATGTACCGTCAAGAGCGATGTTCACCAGTTATAGATTAAAGTTAAGTATTCCAGCAGCTACGTACGTTTTTGGCTATTCTCATTTCCGTGTCCTGTTCCAGACCTCACGCCAGCCTGCGTGAGCTTAAACGGGTGCCTTTCGGCTTCCTCATAGTGGCTTGGCTGTCTTGCCAAGCCACAACACTAAAAGCAGAAGGAAAGCTTAAAAAACCACTACAGAAAGGGGTTGGTTGTCCCGAAAAAGAGCTTCAAATGACTAACGCCATCTCGTTGGCACTAATAAACTCGAGAGCGCGATCGGCTGAGCGCGTGTCATCTGCTAAAATGGACGATATATCAGGCGACAGCTGGAGACGGGCGCGTAACGGAGTAAAATAGGGGCACTCAAGTAAAAGGTGTCTTACCGTCCACAGCTGAGAGCAGTGGGGACAGAGTGGGGGAGGATCGCCGCTTAAAAGATGTCGATGGCTAAAAAGACAGTGCCCTATCCGGAGTCTAGTTAAAATTACCTCCTCCCGACGACGCGTTCGGGAGGAAGAGGTCCAGGCACAGGGAAGAGCTTTCACATCCCGCAATTTATTATGGGGAAGTGTCGACCAATGTCCGTGCCATAAAAGAGCAACACGACGACATAAAACACTCCGTAGATCGGCGAAGGGAATCGCGCGAATAGCTGGCCGAAGAAGAGAGACTGCAGCCTTGTCCGCTATATCGGCCGCCTCATTTCCACAGATACCAACGAGTCCTGGGATCCAGAGGAACGCCACCGAGACGCCCCCCAAGTGGAGCAAGCGCAGGCAGTCCTGAATCCGGTGGACCAGAGGGTGGACAGGGTAGAGAGCTTGGAGACTGAGCAGAGAGCTGAGAGAATCTGAACATACTGTATCCGCTGATGGCGGCGGATGTATTGGACAGCCTGGAGAACAGCGTAAAGCTCCGCAGTATAAACCGAACACTGGTCGGGAAGCCGAAATCGATTTTGGGTGTCGCCAACAATATAGGCACCCCCCTATTTCCGGGTCGTCGTGTGTGTCAGGCAGTTCGGCACGGCTTCGGATGGAGCAATGAGGTGGTCCACAGCGTGGGGGCGCGCCAGTACAGCTGGCGGCGTGCAGGCACTGTCGGGCAGAGGGGTGTAGCCGACTACCGAACCCAGGATGCTTGAAGTTGAGTGAACCTGATCCAGCAGTGAAACCTCCACTGTTTGAGATCTCGCTGTTATTTGTGTGTTGCTGCTCCCAAGGTCGGTGAGACCATCTGCAACAAGTTGAGTCTGTCAGGTTGGCAGAAGCTATTACCCGCCTTCTACTCCTTAATATTAGTTTGAATTTGGTGTTGGAAGAGCAGTTGAACGGAATTGACAGTGTCTTGAAAGGAGGATATAAGATGATCAACAAAAGCAAAACGAGGATAGTGGAATGTAGTCGAATTAAGTTGGGTGATGCTGAGGGAATTAGATTAGGAAATGAGACACTTAAAGTAGTAAAGGAGTTTTGCTATTTGGGGAGCAAAATAACTGATGATGGTCGAATTAGAGAGGATATAAAATGTAGACTGGCAATGGAAAAGGAAAGCGTTTCTGAAGAAGAGAAATTTGTTAACATCGAGTATAGATTTGTCATGAAGTCGATTCTGAAAGTATTTGTATGGAGTGTAGCCATGTATGGAATTGAAACATGGACGATAAATAGTTTGGACAAGAAGAGAACAGAAGCTTTCGAAATGTGGTGCTGCAGAAGAATGCTGAAAATTAGATGGGTAGATCACGTAACTAATGAGGAAGTATTGAATAGAGTTGGGGAGAAGAGGAGTTTATGGCACAACTTGGCAAGAAGAAGAGACCGGTTGGTAGGACATGTTCTGAGGCATCGGTGGGATCACAAATTTAGCATTAGAGGGCAGCGTGGAGGGTAAAAATCGTAGAGGGAGACCAAGAGATGAATACATTAAGCAGATTCAGAAGGATGTAGGTTGCAGTAAGTACTGGGAGATGAAGAAGCTTGCACAGGATAGAGTAGCATGGAGAACTGCACCAAACCAGTCTCAGGACTGAAGACCACAACAACAACAACATTGGTAAAGTGCAACCAGCAGTATCTTACTACCCAGTGGCCGCTAACGCCCCAGTTACCTGCCCTGGAAGTTAGCGTAATTTGCGGCAGTGTACTTTTCCTCGTCTTGCCGATGCTGTCCGGCATGGTGTGTGGTTTGACAGCTTCCTTGATTGGGGTATGGATAATTGTTTTCCTTGTCTACTTAGTTATAGTGGCTGCTTCTGCCTTTTGTTGTTTTAAACAACGGATTCTGGAGACACAGTGCTATGTGTCACTTCGCCCTCGCCTGAATTATTCCATCGTTGTACTGGTTATCTGGCGTTAGATGGATTGGGTAAGAGGGTTGATCGGCGTTTAAACCATCTCTAGTTTGAGTTGCCCTCCTTAGGTGAACATTACTCTTGGCTACCAGTCTCACCGCTTGCACAGCTGTAGTGACCTTCCTCACGTCGATCCGTGGAGCACTGTCTGTGGATCACTCCATCTTACTTGGTCCAGTTCTCATAATTATTTAAAACTTACCTTAATGTTTTAATGTGTAATTGTCTTCCTCACTTGTAATTCAGGCCTTCATTCGTTAATTGTTTGTAACATTGCTTGTGGCCTTCAGCTGGCAAATAATTTTCAATTCTGTCTTAATAAGGCCTTCAGCTGTCATTATAGCCTGTTACAGTTTATTGAGATTGTTTAAAAAAGGTTTTAGTATTTTTAATGTGTAACTGCCTACCTTATTTGTAATTCAGGCCTTCAGCTGTTGAGTATTTACGAAATTGCTTGTGGCCTTCAGCCGACAAATTATTTTCAATTCTTTCTTAATCAGACCTTCAGCCGTTAATTCTTTGTAACATTGCTTCTGGCCTTCAGCCGACAATTAATTTGCAATTCTTTCTTAATAAGGCCTTCAACCGTTACTATAGCTGGTTACAGTTTTTTGATTGTTTAAGAAGAAACTATCTTAGTATTTGTTAGCGTGTAACTGTTTTCCTCACTTGTAATTCAGGCCTTCAGCCGTTGAATATTCTGAAGTTGCTTGTGGCTTTCAGCCCAGAAACAATTTTGAATTCTTTCTTAGTAAGGCCTTCACCGCGAGTGCAGTAAATTCCTTTAAAATGATCGTTGAAAATTATTTCCTCAAATAAAGTGTCTGTGTTTACTGCAGCCAACGGTAGCTGATTCCGGCCCCATCCACAATCGTTGCCATATCCCGCCTCTCCCTGACTACCAGGTCTCACGATTTGTAACAGCTCATTGTGTCACTGTGGTACCAACAGCTGCTCATACTGCTGTACTACGCTCCAGAACCATAGCCGAACACGGTGGTCTTCCGTCTCAGTAGTGCATGTGGCCGTTCGGAGCCGAATCTTCTTGCGAACGCGACCGTAAAATCTTTCTGCATCATCGCAGAAGGAACATCCATTTTGTTACAGTCCTGTTACACGACCTCGTTCAAACTCAGTGAGGTGGTGAGGCTATGTATGTAAGGATAATTGATCATTTTATATCACACGATTTGCCATCAAATGTACGTTTCGGATTTAGAAGTCGTTTAACAACTGAAAATGCTATATTCTCTTTTCACTGTGAGGTACTGGATGGGTTAAACAAAAGGTTTCGAACGCTTGGCATATTTTTTGATTTAACTAAGGCATTTGATTGTGTTGATCACAAAATATTGCTCCAGAAGTTGGACCATTACGGAATACAGGGAGTACCTCACAACTGGTTCACCTTTTACTTTACCAACAGGCAGCAAAAGGTTATTATTCACAATGTTGAGAATGGCTGTGATGTGGGGTCGGAGTGGGGTACCGTCAAGTGGGGGTGCCCCAGGGATCAGTGTTGGGGCCGCTCCTGTTCCTTATTTATTAAATGATTTGCCCTCTAGTATTACGGGTAACTAAAATATTTCTGTTTGCTGATGACACTAGCTTGGTAGTAAAGGATATTGTGTGCAACATTGGCTCGGTTTCAAATTGTGCACTTCATGACATAAGTTCATGGCTTGTAGAAAATAAACTAACGCTAAATCACAATAACATTCACTTTTTACAGTTTCTAACACACAATTCAACAAAACCTGACGTTTTAATTTCACAGAATGGGCACATGATTAGTGAAACTGAACAGTTCAAATTTCTAGGTGTTCAGTTAGATAGTAAGCTGTCGTGGAAAGCCCACGTTCAGGATCTTGTTCAAAGACTTAATACTGCCATTTTTGGTTCAAATGGCCCTGAGCACTATGGGACTTAACATTGGAGGTCATCAGTCCTCTAGAACTTAGAACTACTTAAACCTAACTAACCTAAGAACATCACACACATCAATGCCCGAGGCAGGATTCGAACCTGCGACCGTAGCGGTCGCGCGGTTCCAGACTGTAGTGCCAGTTTTACTATTCTAACAGTATCAGAAGTGAGTGATCGTTCGACACGAAAATTAGTCTACTTTATTTTCATTCGCTATTTTCGTATGGTATTATATTTTGGTGTAACTCTTCTCATTCTAAAAGAATATTTTTGGCTCAGAAACGGGCGGTTCGGGCAATAAGTGGTGTTAGTTCACGAACCTCTAGTCGACCTCTGTTCACGAGTCTGGGTATTTTGACATTGGCCTCTCAATACGTATATTCCTTATTGTCGTTTCTTGTTACCAATATTAGTTTATTCCCAAAAATAAGCAGGTTTCACTCTATTAAAACTCGGCAGAAATCAAACCTACGTTTGGATCGGACTTCCTTAACTCTTGTGTAAAAAGGTGTGCAGTATACTGCTGCATCTACCCGTATTTTCAATAAAGTGTCACTCGAATTCAATAATCTTAGCAGTAATCCACGCGCTTTCAAATCGAAACTGAAGAGTTTCCTCATGGGTCACTCCAATTCTGTCGAGCAGTTCCTTGAAAAATTAAGCTGATTTTTATTGTATTGCTGGTAGCATTTACTTAAACTTATGGACTGAATTTTTAAGGTTCATGAACATTTATTTTTATCTGTTATTACGTTTATGTTGTAATTTCATGTACTGACATGTTTCATGACCTTGGAGATTTGCTCCTTAATTTGGTCCTATGGAACTTGACGAGAAAATAAATAAAAATAAATTAATAAATGTCGTCTTTTACGCCGTAAAGGCATTCTTGACTAACATCAATTCACCACGTACAATCTCAAAGTTAATTAACCCTCAAGACCGTTACAGCATGTATTTAAAGAAAACCTGATTTGCGTCGTCTTAGTGGCGCAATTAGCGCCACTCATATGCGACTTGTGTGAAAGTTTTTGAATAGATATTATGTTTAGATGCAGAAACACGATTACCAACTTTCGTTTATGTCATACCACTCCTTCTTGATATTTGGTTTCTTTTTCCGTCAGTGTATGTAACATATTTTACGCGTAAAAGTGCGTATATTTCACCCATATCTCTAGCAAATTTCGCTCTGCAATTTCATTTTTACGCAATTTAATGTTTACGACGGCGTGTTTCCTAAGCTATGCGTTTTACTACAACGTAATTTTGCAGGTACGCCTGGTGGTATAAGTGGTTACGGTCCGCGAAATGTGCTGTGAACAGAATTAGTACTAACGAAGTAATAGATTAAAAACGTCGTGCATAATGGGACAGTTTTTCAAGAATATGATATCTCCTGAACTGTGTGTTCTCCAGTGATATAGTTTTGCTGGTACATTCAGTGGTATGTGTGCACAAACAGGGAAAATGTAGTAAGCGGTAAACATTTTTCCTTCCATCATTTTATAGGGGTTGTCAGCGATACAAGGGGTCGTAAAGTTTTGGAATTATGTGTAAAGTTTGTTCTATGTGACAAAGCGCTGTTATTCTCAAATATTGGATGACTAATGCGCGGGTATTCACGTGTCGTGGGCCACAGTGCTTTTTCACCCCTACCCATTTGATACGTAGGTGGTTCTTACCCCACAGCGATGATTTCGAGACAGTTTGTGATATGTGTACCAAGTCTGATTGAAATCGGTGCAGTGTTTTAAGAGGAGATATGAAATATGCATAAATACATGCATATCTATATTCACATAAACATATTTTATAGTATGTACGGTTATTTTGAGTTTCCATACAGCTCTCATTCTTTCCTCAGTGAATTATTTTTGTTCCTTCAGTCGATTTTGTTCTTTTTCTTTCCAGTTTAGTTTTCTGACTGCACTTCCCATTCATCAAATTTTTGTCTAAGACTTACGAGGAATTTATCTGGGATCTTTGTGGACTTTATTTGACATGTTGAATCGATTGTACATTTTACACTCATTACGTGGAAGTTAAAAATTTTTGATCAGTTAGTCTTGTTGGGAGCTGTGGATATGCTCATAAAAAATTTTCTCTTCCACGCTTCTGCAGGGACCAATGCTTTTTTTGTGTGTGGGGGGGGAGGGGGATTTTCAACTGTAACCATCTTGTGCTGTGATTGAATCGACAATCCTTCTCACAGTTTTGCCTTGATTTTATGACTTGATAGATACGTTGTAGTTGCTGATTTTTTGCATATGTGTGCACGATTTTTTTTTAATTTTAGGTGAGAGTTTTTCTGTTGGCCCCCTAGAGCTCCTGTGGACGCATTGTGTGTGCTATTTTTCCTTCCCCGACAAATTTAAGGATCGAGCCTAGGTACTGAAGTACCGGATTATCTCTATTACACCATAATTTGCACACCGTTTTTGAATGTTGAATATAGAGGTTACGAATTGGCTGCTTTTGGAAATAAATTTGCATTGCTATTATTATAGCCATTGTATTTTCATCTGAATGATCCCATTTAGGACTGCGCAAAAGTACTTAGAAACGTTGCTTAGTCTTCCTCTCTGTTCATATTTTCTTTTATTATTTTTCTGTGAGACTTTTCTCCATTCAAACGAAGTTGCTCTGGTATTCATCTTTGATTATTCTGCCTCGTCAACAGATAACTGCTGAACTTTAAATCCAAAAATCTTCCTTTTCTGACTTCTTCTTATGATCACTTTTTATGTCCCAAATACAATTCATGGCGTCTTATTTTTGTCTTGCAGATTTATCTGGTTTCCTTGCCTTGATACGACCGTGAAGCTACAATCTGCGTTTTCTGATATAACTGTGATGTTCAAATCATTCGATCTCTTGGTTTGTAATGCCGGAAATGCATATCCTCGTATTTCCATCTATTGTACTATAATTTTTTTTCCTTGTTTTGTTACCTCAAGATATGACATTTCTGTGTCTTTATATATTGTAATTGTTTTACTATTTGTATATATACACTCCTGGAAATTGAAATAAGAACACCGTGAATTCATTGTCCCAGGAAGGGGAAACTTTATTGACACATTCCTGGGGTCAGATACATCACATGATCACACTGACAGAACCACAGGCACATAGACACAGGCAACAGAGCATGCACAATGTCGGCACTAGTACAGTGTATATCCACCTTTCGCAACAATGCAGCCTGCTATTCTCCCATGGAGACGATCGTAGAGATACTGGATGTAGTCCTGTGGAACGGCTTGCCACGCCATTTCCACCTGACGCCTCAGTTGGACCAGCGTTCGTGCTGGACGTGCAGACCGCGTGAGACGACGCTTCATCCAGTCCCAAACATGCTCAATGGGGGACAGATCCGGAGATCTTGCTGGCCAGGGTAGTTGACTTACACCTTCTAGAGCACGTTGGGTGGCACGGGATACATGCGGACGTGCATTGTCCTGTTGGAGCAGCAAGTTCCCTTGCCGGTCTAGGAATGGTAGAACGATGGGTTCGATGACGGTTTGGATGTACCGTGCACTATTCAGTGTCCCCTCGACGATCACCAGTGGTGTACGGCCAGTGTAGGAGATCGCTCCCCACACCATGATGCCGGGTGTTGGCCCTGTGTGCCTCGGTCGTATGCAGTCCTGATTGTGGCGCTCACCTGCACGGCGCCAAACACGCATACGACCATCATTGGCACCAAGGCAGAAGCGACTCTCATCGCTGAAGACGACACGTCTCCATTCGTCCCTCCATTCACGCCTGTCGCGATACCACTGGAGGCGGGCTGCACGATGTTGGGGCGTGAGCGGAAGACGGCCTAACGGTGTGCGGGACCGTAGCCCAGCTTCATGGAGACGGTTGCGAATGGTCCTCGCCGATACCCCAGGAGCAACAGTGTCCCTAATTTGCTGGGAAGTGGCGGTGCGGTCCCCTACGGCACTGCGTAGGATCCTACGGTCTTGGCGTGCATCCGTGCGTCGCTGCGGTCCGGTCCCAGGTCGACGGGCACGTGCACCTTCCGCCGACCACTGGCGACAACATCAATGTACTGTGGAGACCTCACGCCCCACGTGTTGAGCAATTCGGCGGTACGTCCACCCGGCCTCCCGCATGCCCACTATACGCCCTCGCTCAAAGTCCGTCAACTGCACATACGGTTCACGTCCACGCTGTCGCGGCATGCTACCAGTGTTAAAGACTGCGATAGAGCTCCGTATGCCACGGCAAACTGGCTGACACTGACGGCGGCGGTGCACAAATGCTGCGCAGCTAGCGCCATTCGACGGCCAACATCGCGGTTCCTGGTGTGTCCGCTGTGCCGTGCGTGTGATCATTGCTTGTACAGCCCTCTCGCAGTGTCCGGAGCAAATATGGTGGGTCTTACACACCGGTGTCAATGTGTTCTTTTTTCCATTTCCAGGAGTGTATATTTATGCATTTATGTCGATGTATAATTGGTTTGTTATGTGAATATTATTTGTATTTTACGCTGGGTCTTGCCTAGGGAAAACTGCTATCGAACGATTACATCGATAGGTCGTGTGAAGAATCAATGTGTGTAGGATCTTTGGTAGTGTTAACTCTGCCGCGTGGAGCGCGGGCAGAGCATGAGAGAGTCTGGCTGGAGTAGCGAGTGGAGCAGGTGTGTTGTGTGTAGCTCCCGCGAGTTGCCGCGCTTTCGGGGTTTGGCAGCATGTAATTGCGCTCGACTTGCGATGATAGTTTCTGACATGGTGTCACGGACGAGAATCATTAGCTGGCGCACATCAAGAGCCCGTTTCGTCTGGTGACCGTGTCGAGATGAAGGCGCGGCAACATCCAGCTTCTGCAACAGCGACGGCCGACAATGAGTGACTGTCGCCACCTCCTCGATCGACGACTTCAAACCTTGAATCAACCAACAAGGAAGACTGGAAGCACGTAAAGTTTTAGAACTGTATGGCAGACCTCAGCTTTTCAAACTGTTCAAATCACAAAATTACAGCAACGTAGCATGAACCTTTGTTGCTCATTGTCCCAATTGCATTGCCAAGCAGGGTCTCTTCCTTTTCCGAAATGAACCCGAGTGTCGTTGAAATTCAAACGCCAGCATAATTCCATTTCACTGCTTTAATTTCAAAGTTCACTTTAAGTATTAATAGCTGGCTACAATACTTAGATTACACAAGCACAAATTAAGAGTGCTAGTTTTGTTACCATATTTTAGCTTACCTGTGACTGCAGCTCAGCTTGGTACGTACTAAATTTTACTATTGTTAATTGTTCAGAATCATTTAATTCAAGTTCAAAGTTAAATCTCTTATTTCTAAATTGCGTAGATTCAAGTAGCTTTTGAAATGATTGTTGAGGTAGTCCAAGACTAACCGTATTTTACTGAATTTCGACGTGCTTCAGAAAGAAAGCTCACTACTAACTTCAGTCACTAAATTAACTTTCGATTTTCCGGTTTTGTTAATTCTTTTGCTAAATTAAGTCAGAGTGTAGCGAAATTTATTACTTCTGACAAACTTTCAGTTTTCACACTACACGTGTCAACCTTCAGTTGCCACGCTTCTAGTGCTAATTATATGTAATAACCTTTCTTTTTCAGTTACTATAGTAATTGTCCTTAGGACTGGCGACCGTAATTTCCCCCAAATCTCAAATATCTAATTACCGCTAGTTAATTGTTAACGTAACGGCCGCACATTTACTTTCTTTATTAACTTTACCCCTATTTCAAAATTAATTTCCACCAGTTTCATTAGCATTTTTCCTTTCATTTAGATGTAACCCTTCCCTCCCTCTTTACCGACAAATTAACTTCGGTGGCGATTGCTTTTCCCAAATTTCCATTAGGTACACGCGGTTTAATTTTTCACTGTCATTAAGGTCGATAAGTGAGGGGGAGGTTACAGGTTGCCTCTATGACTACACATTTTGGTTCCAGGACCTTTCTTATAATTTTTCATTCCATTTTGTGCAGTATATTCGGTACTTGCATTAACGTTCAACTTAAGTTTTTCTCTGGGCAAAGAGGTATTCTAACTTAGTAACGAATTTGTGATGTTTCAGTTTAGTATTCTGTTTTCATGAGTTATTTTACGCAGTACTTAAAGTCTGGACTCGCTTCAGTTTGTCAGATTTTGTTTCTCTGTATCTTATTGTCCGCTAACGGGCTTGCCGCGGCGGTGACACCGGTTCCAGTCAGATCACCGAAGTTAAGCGCCGTCGGAGTTGGCTACCACTTGAAGGGGTCACCGTCCAGATTGCCGACCGCTGTTGGCCAGCGGCGTGCACTCAGCCATTGTGAGGCCAATTGAGGAGCTACTTGACTCAGAAGTAGCAGCATCGGTCACGAAAACTGACAACGCGCGGGAGAGCGGTGTGCTGACCATATGCCCCCCAGTAGCCGCATACGGTGACGCCTAAGGGCTAAGGTCAGCATTGCGGCTGGTCGGTACCGTAGGGCCTTCAAAACCTGTTCAGTGTTTGTTTGTATCTTGTTGTCTACCAATTGCTGATAAGAGACGTTCACCGGACAGCACATTAATCATTTACAGGCATCATTTAATACTGTGTACTTCCGCCCCTGGACTTAATAAACACCTGAATTCGGTTAGGAAGTGAGTCTACAGGGTTTTGCAGGTGCGGATCACGAAAAATCCCCCAAATTGCAGGGATGCTGACGTCAGCGCTTCACTCGCTTTTCCAACATGTCCCACAGATTTTTCAATGATGTTCAATCCAGCTGATTTTGCAGGCCAATCGATATGTAATAGGGTGGGAGAGAGTTCAGAAAACTAGTCACATATTTTTACAGACCGATGAAGTTTGTTGTTGTCGTCTTTGTGTGCGGTGTGAGCAATGGCCTCATGTGAGGTCACTGACATCTGTCGTAACGTTCTCTTGCAGATTGGAATGGACCTTCATTCACTGCCTGTGGCAATTCCTGCTGGGTTTGGAAGCGATTTTGATTCACAAGCCAGGAAACGCGCCTCCGGTTCCTATTAGTCACGAAGTTTTTCCGACCACAGTTCTGATGTTGCGTTTCGTGGCCACGTGTCTTACATCACTGCTTGTAGGCAAGTTGAACAGTGCGCCGCGAAACACCAGCAAACCCAGCAATTTCACACACCGTATGGCCATCAGCAGGACAAACACGATTGCCTCTTTTTGTTACACTGGCGCGTCTACCCCTGTTGTATGGTCCAATCTTTTGAGGTTTACTTATTCTAGGACTGAAGACAACTGTGTAAGTTGAAATGACATGTTTAATGTCGCAATATTAGCACAAAAATACACGCTTTTACACAGTTTTCAATGTGACAACAAAAAAACAGTTGTCAGGATAACGCATCTTGTCAACATCAAAAAGTGAAATAATTCTAAACACAACAGTATTAAATATTATCTCTCAGAACGTTAAATTATCCTAAACACGACGATCGTATTAAAGTTTAACTAGAAGTTTCTTTACAAAATTGTTCCTACACTTATGTTATGATGTTGGTCAGTACTACGAAAATCGTCCGATTCCGGTTCGAAGTTCGGTACTATTTTTAGGGTGACAACCACGTATACAGTGGATGGTTAGTTAAGTGACAAATTGAGCAAGATTTCCCAAGGTCGCTCGAGTTTACAGTGGACGCAAGCTGGTGAACCAACAATTTAACGCCTCTGCACGCGGTATTTACCTTAAGCTACGATGAGCTGTCGTCTGCTAGGCCGCTCTTTTCCGTTGAAATTCCTGTAAAACTAATTACAACTTTGCTGAATTTTCCAGCAGAAACTTTCCCTATGTTTCTCGTTATGCTAGAGAACATGTACTCATCCATAGTCCTAGAATATGGCGATATACACACACATGGTTGGAGCAGCGTGCATATTATAATGCGCTCTCAGTTCTGGCAAGAACACTTAACTAATTGGCTGGTTCGTTTCTCCACAGTTCGAGCTAAACGATGCTACAGCTAATTTGTAGCTGGATATCAGCAGTGTTCACACAAATTACTCCTCTGCGTCGTACAGAACGTTATGCACTCCTTTCTGCACTTGATGCCAGTTCAGAGAAGAATCCTCGAAAATTCCCATCTTGTCTTACTCATAGCCGAACTGTCTCCCCACCTGGGTTCTTTCATTCTTCACGCCATAGCTTTTCGTCGACCAATAGGAGCGTTCCTCTTATTTTGTGGAAACTCTCTCTACCAATCGCAAGGTCCCTACCATTAAGCCACGTCAAAACTTTGACTCTTTTCTCCTTGCTAGCGCGTTTCCGCCAAACGGGCGTTTTGTGCCCTTTCCAGACGCTTAAATGCGTACATTGACTCTCTCACGTGTGTACCACTCGCTGGAAATGTGATCGAAAATGCGTCACTGGTGTTGTTTTGTATCCTTTTGGAATTTCGAAACGCAGTTTTCTAAAAGCTTTCTTTCCTGTCCTCCCTCAGATAGGTCGTTATACTCGCTCTCCCCTTCTGAGTCACCTGGTCGGTCATTGACTTTCCGCCTGGAACACCCCTTTAAGTGGTTTGCATTGTACCCCCTGTAGCGCAGCCTTGCCTTTGCCCTCGTCCCTCTGAATTCCAAACTAAAACGCCTCTCGCTGCTTGTTTCACCTTCAATTCAAACATGCATTATAGGAACGGTGTGTTAACTATCATCGATTGAGTGTCATCCCTTTTTGCATTACATACTGCTAGGCAAATTTGCTCATTACCGCCGAATTAATTCAGGTGTCATATTCACCTTCCAGTTACAATGTACAAAGCTCTGATGTAAGGTGCGAATCTGACCTTCATTTATTCTGCCACCTTACACTGTTTACGTGCAATGTCCGCTTGAAACATACATGTCTCACGGATCGATACTGCCTTATCCTCACGCAGAAGCAGTCGGCGCGGTTGGGCACGTGAATCGATTGCTGCGTAATCTGTAAAGACTAAATGATCCATCTGTAAGTGCACACTGGGGTGACTAATTTTTTTATCAGTGAGCTTATGTTGCCTTTCCGCATGAAATCTTCAAATATAGCTTTCTGCCATTTTTTTTAAGAGTCCAGTCTCTGTCTGGGTTGTCACAAGATCACGAGTTAAGACTGAAAGATCATCTGCTGTTTCTGTGTAACGTCACTGGGTGCCTTATTTTTAAGGACAGCTTTGTCTTCCTCCCTCAGCCACGCAATGGAAGACTAACTGAGACAGTTCATCTTCTTCCCTTACTCCAATTTTGATTTCGAAGCCTACTGAAAGTTTTTCCTTGAGTTTTACTTTGGATTTTGAGATTTTTCTTTCTGACAGTTCATTATGTCAAAGGTTTTGCCTTCTAAATCACATTCATTCTAAATCTAGAAACATAAGCCTTTTTTCAAATAACCTTCTTCCTCCTCCTCCTCTTCTTCTTCTTCTTCTTCTTCTTCTTCTTCTCGCATTCCAGGATTAAGCCGACGGCCTGTTCCTTTCTCACCACTTCTTCCTCGGTCTTTTCACACTTCTCTTGCCCCATCGTTTATTAGCCATTGCTACTTTAGAATGTGTTTATGACAGCATACAAAGTAAATGTTCTCTCCATTTTCCTCTGTATTGGATTGCCTTTGAGGATTATTAATTGCATCCCTAATTTTTCCCTTATTATTCCGTTTCTTAATAACTGGTATAACAGTATTAGTAATATAACTGTTATAATATTATCATATTTTTGCATTGTTATGGTAGTCAAAATCTCAATTTCGCGGTATCCAAGAAAACGGACATACACGATTGCATGACTTAAGATATTCACGAAAAAAACATTAAAATGCTTTATTATAGCTACAAAGATTGTTCAAAGCTTTTATGACGTTAGCCGAATATGGGCAGTGAATTGCATCTGTGGCAACGGGTGAAAATTTGTGCTGCCCGGGACTCGAACACGGCTTTCTTGTGGATGCGTGTACCGTCTATGCAACTAAATGAAGGCAGTTTGTTTGCTGCCATACGCGTTCCGCTTCATTTGTGTGGGAAGCATCATCAGTGGCCTGAAATACATGTTACTTTTTATACATACTAAACGTACTATGTGATAGATATAATATGTTGACATATTACATTTTGTCGTGTTTTTCTCTTGCTTTCTAGGTTAGAAGCAACTTTAGTAGCACAAGTTCCGTATTGTGAATGTATCGTTCGCTGTTAATTACGTTTTTCAGTGCTGTTAACACATGTAAGTGTTCCTGGATATGTATTTGTTAGTCTTCATACTCCAGCTGGCCGATTTCTGGCCTTGTATATACACATTTGTCAGATTGCATGTTTCACTTTCACTTCCACTTGGTGATCAACATGTGTGTGTTTTCGGTGTTTAGTGTTGCCAACTGTTGTTGTGTGTTTCTCTGTCTTTTGTTTCTGTTGTGTTTGGTGTTTTTCATTTATTTTTATTATTTTTAAATAGACATGCGTTTATGTGTATGTGTGTTCGTGTGTGTGTGTGTGTGTGTGTGTGTGTGTGTGTGTGTGTGTGTGTGTAATTTGCTGTGTGCAAATGTATTACACACACACACACATACACACACACACAACAAATGAAAAACATCAAACACAACAGAAACAAAAGACAGACAAACACACAACAACAGCTGGCAATACTACACACCAAAAACACACATTTGTTGATCACCAAATGGAAGTGACAGCGAAACATGCGATGTGGCATATGTGTATAAACAAGGCCAGAAATCGGCCAGCTGGAGTACAAAGACCAACAAAATACATCTCCAGGAACACATACATGTGTTAACAGCACTGAAAACCTTAAGTAACACCGAACGATACTTTGACAATACGGAACTTGTGCTACAAAAGTTGCTTCTAACCTAAGAAGCAAGAGAAAAACACGACAACATGTAATATGTCAGCATATTATATCTATCACATAATACGTTTATTGTATATATAAAAAGAAACATGTATTTCAGGCCACTGATGATGCTTCCCAAATAAATGAAGCGAAACGCATATGGCAACAAACAAGCTGCCTTCATTTAGTTGCATAGACGGTACATACATCCATGAATTTAGAGCAACTGAGGGAAAGACGGAAAACAGATAAAAATGACGGATTTCTTGCTTTACGCGAGCGGTCGCCTTAACTACTCGGAAATCCGAGCACGCTCCTTTTGCGTCACGAATTGCCAGCCTCTTACTCATTACTGACATAGCGACACCTACCCATGAACCCCTTACTCGCAGCTACTAATTCCCGTAAGAGATCGAGCATAGTGTGCATCCGCACTGAAATACAGGATCGTTGTTCGTCGGATATATGCTTAGGAACAATATATTGTGTGTGTGTGTGTATGTGTGTGGTTTGAGGTTTTCGGGCGCTAAACAGCGTGGTCATCAGCGCCCAAACGCATAGAAACAGGAACACATGCGGTGAAGGGACGAAGACGGACAGCGAACAAGGAGAACGGCTAAAAGACACACACCTGACGCAGTTCCAAATCCTCACATACAGAGGCAAAACAAGAGGAGAAGAAACGCACTAAAAAAGGAAAGGACACACAAGGGAAAGAGAACAGAAATCGAAATGAAACAAGTAGGTAATCGTGACTGGCGGACCTCTCACCTAAAACCTGGGTGAGCCAGTCACCCAGCAGCACATTAAAATCCTCTCCCTAAAATCCGAGGCAACAAATTGGACAGGACACAAAACTGTAAGACCTTAACCACCGTCGTTGCGTCGTCTTGCAAAATAGAGGGCAAATCCGGTGGCAAGGAAACCACCGCCCTCTGGTCAGAGAATAAAGGACAGTAATCTGGACGCCACAAGCACTGCAGATTGGAGGATGCTCCCGCCGGAGTAAAAAACCATGCGTTAAGGGACTGTGCCCGATGCGGAGGCGAGTGAGGAGAACCTCATCCCGCCTGCATGACTGGTAGGACGTACGCCATTGCCGCGTGGTGGTCTTGACCAGACGCAGATTATTTTCACCGACTGCCAGCCACTCCTCTTCCCATTGACGCATAACACGAAAACGCAAAAGGGAGGTAACAGCATGGAGGGGGACGGCACATTCAACAACGTGAGTGAGGGAACATGCATCTTTGGCAGCCACATCCGCCAGTTCGTTTCCCCTAATATCCACGTGCCCCGGCACCCAGCAGAAGGAAACCTCCTTCCCCTGCCGTTGCAGGTGGAGTAGGGCATCATGGATGTTCTGGACGACCGTATCCGCTGGGTAAAAGTGTTGCATGGTCTGAAGGGCACTCAGGGAGTCAGAACAGATGAGAAACTTAAGACTGGGAACACATCTCACCTGCTCCAATGCCCGCAAGATGGCAAACAATTCGGCATCAAAGATGGTAAACGTCGCAGGAAGCCGTAACTTGACGATTCGATCAGGGAAAACAACAGCACAACCAACAGAGTCCCCCTGTTTAGGGCCATCCGTAAAGACTGCTACATGGTCGGGATGCTGGTTTAAAATATCGTAAAATAAGGAGGTAAAAACAAACGCAGGAGTGCAGCTCCTCCGGTACTCTGACAAGTCTAAAAGGACGCTGGGCCTCTGAAGCAACCAGGGAGGCATGCGGGTAAAACCTTGGAGTTGGGGTGCCACACGCTCCACACCAAGGGACTCAAGCAAATGCTTGGCACGAATCCCAAATGGTCTCGTTGCCGTGGGGCGACTGGAAAAGAGACGTTCCATAGGCGGTCGGGCAACGGTAGGGTACGCAGGGGAGGTAGGACAGGCAAGGAATTGACATACCCGTCGCACCATGAGGAGTTTCCGCCGGATGGCGAGCGGCGGTTCCCCTGCCTCAGCACACAGGCTGGGGATGGGACTGGTACGGAAGGCACCAGTGGCCAGCCTGATACCCTCATGGTGTACTGCGTCAAGAATCTTCAGATACGAAGGCCTCGCTGACCCATACACGGTGCATCCATAGTCAAGACGCGATCGGACGAAAGCCCTATAAAACTGCAGCAGACGCGCCCGATCTGCTCCCCAGGACCGATGGCTCAGACACTTCAGTGCCTTCAGGGCCCGCACCTTGAGGTCTTTATGGTGCGGCAACCACGACAACTTGGAATCAAAAGTGAGGCCCAGGAACCTCACAGTGCCTCTAAAAGGAAGAATGGTGTCCCTCGGACGCAATTCAGGGGAGGTAAAAGCACGTCGAGAACGATTAAAATGAACACACACACATATGTCTGCAGGAAAGGTAAAACCCGTCTTCGCAGTCCATGCCTCTAATCGCTTTATCGTAAGCTGCAGCTGCCGACTAGCAGTGACAAGACTGGAGGAAGAACAGAAAACAGCAAAATCGTCCACAAAAAAGGAGCACTGAGCAGGACTCCGGATAGTGGACGTGATACTGTTAATGGCGACGGCAAAGAGGGTGACACTTAAAACGCTTCCCTGAGGAACACCATTCTCCTGAACGTACAAATCAGATAGCACATTAACAACCCGATATCCAAAGAGGCGGCGGGAAAGAAAGGACCGAATGAAGATGGGGAGATGGCCACGAAAGCCCCACTGATGGAGTTAATTGAGGATAAGGCGGCGCCAAGTAGTGTCATACGCCTTATTAATGAGAACAATATATTGAATTCACCCACGATAGTCCTGTGGACGCGTTTAGTTAGGCATTTAAACTACTGTTTCATAGCATATTTATTCCCCCAGGAAGTTTATTGTAAATAAGCTAATGCAGTTCAAAAGGAAAGATGATGTACTTACAATTCTTTCTTCTCCTTCTTTCTAGGCGCTACAGTCCGGAACCGCGGGACTGCTACGGTCGCAGGTTCGAATCCTGCCTCGGGCATGGGTGTGTGTGATGTCCTTAGGTTAGTTAGGTTTAAGTAGTTCTAAGTTCTAGGGGACTGATGACCTATGATGTTAGGTCCCATAGTGCTCAGAGCCATTTGAACCATTTCACCTTCTTTCCCATTTCTCTACGGTGACTGCAGTGTTATATATTAATTACTTTGGTGGTGTCAATGGCATTTGGTGGACGGTTATATATATTGAGGTGATGAAAGTCGTGGTATGCCTCCTAATATGGTGTCGGACTTCCTCCTGTCCAGCATACGAGGTGCGGCTAGAAAAAAACCGGACTGATGCTGGAAAAAACATTTATTTACAATTATTTACAATTTCATGTTATCTCCTTCAATGTACTCTCCTCCTTGGTCTCTACACCGCTCCATACGAATTTTCCACTGTTCATAGCAATGCTGCAGTTCATTTTCGGTAAGTCCATACATTACTTCCGTCGCTTTTTCTTTTACTGCTTCAACAGTCTCAAATCTAGTTCCTTTCAAAGCTGACTTGACTTTAGGGAAAAGAAAAAAGTCACAGGCGGACAAATCAGGTGAGTAGGGTGGATGATCTAAGATGGGAATGTTGTGTTTTGCCAAAAACGTCTTCACTGACAACGCACTGTGAGCTGGGGCATTGTCTTGGTGAAGGATCCATGACTTTTTTCTCCACAAATCGTTCCGTTTTCTCCGTACTCGCTCACGTAGGGTAGCCAGGACGCTAATGTAGTAATGCTGATTCACTGTTTATCCCTCTGGTACCCAATCAATGTGCACAATCCCTTTGATGTCAAAAAAAAACAATCATCATTGCCTTGAATTTCGATTTTGACATTCGTGCTTTTTTTTGTCGTGGAGAACCAGGAGTTTTCCAATGCATCGATTGGCGTTTAGTTTCGGGATCGTAGTAAAAAACCACGATTCATCGCAAGTAATAACATTTTGTAAGAAGGTGGGATCACTTTCAATGTTTTCCAGGATGTCAGAACAAATCACTCTTCGGCGTTCCTTCTGTTCAATTGTGAGACACTTTGGAACCATTTTTGAACACACTTTGTTCATGTTGAAACTTTCACGAAGAATCTACCTAACACTTTCCTTGTCAACTCCTGTTAACTCAGACACTGCTCTGATTGTTAAACGGCGATCTTGTCGAACAAGTTTACCGATTTTTTCAATGTTTGCATCAGTTTTTGCTGACAATGGTCTGCCAGTGCGAGTGTCATCACTGGTGTCTTCGCGGCCATCTTTAAATCGTTTAAACCACTCAAACACTTGGTTGGTTGGTTGTTTCGGGGAAGGAGACCAGACAGCGAGGTCATCGATCTCATCGGATTAGGGAAGGACGGGGAAGGAAGTCGGCCGTGCCCTTTGTAAGGAACCATCCCGGCATTTGCCTGGAGCGATTTAGGGAAATCACGGAAAACCTAAATCAGGATGGCCGGACGCGGGATTGAACCGTCGTCCTCCCGAATGCGAGTCCAGTGTCTAACCATCAAACACTTGTGTTCGCGATAAACAATAATCGCCGTACACTTGTTGTAACATCACAAACGTTTCACTTGCAGATTTTCCTAGTTTGAAACAAAATTTGATGTTAACACGCTGTTCTTTCTGTACACTCAACATTTTCCGACGCACAGACAAAACGTCAACTACTTAAAACAGACGCCACGGGCAGACTGAGTGCAGGAGGCAGATGAAACTCGAGCAGTAGGTGGAGCGAGAGTCACGTGACAGTCCACGCGACTTTCAGCCTTATTGCATTCGTTTTATTGTTTCACCAGTACTAGTCCGGTTTTTTTCTAGCCACACCTCGTAGTACAGCAACTCGACGTGGCGTGTACTCAATAAGCTGTTGGTACTCCCCTGCAGAAATTGAGCCTTGCTGCCTCTATAGCCGTCCATAATTGCGAAAGTATTGCTGGTGCAGGATTGTGTGCACGAACTGACCTCTCGATTATGTCCCATAAATGCTCGATGGGATTCATGTCGGGTGACATGGGCGGCCAAATCATTAGATCGAATTGTCCAGAATGTTCCTCAAACCCATCGTGACATGCCACACTGTCCTCAAAAATTCCATCGTTGTTTGGGAACATGAGTTCTATGAATGGCCGAATATAATCTCCAAGTATCCGAACATAGCCATTTCCTGTCAATGATCGGTTCAGTTGGACCAGAGAACACAGTCCATTGCGTGTAAGCGCAGCCATCACCATCATGGAGCCACCGCCAGCTTAAACAGTGTGTTGTTGACAAATTGGGTCAGTGGCTTCGTGGGGTATGCGCCACACTTGATCCCTACCATCAAGTCTTACCAACTGAAACCGTCACTCGTGTGACCAGGCCACCGTTTTCCAGTTGCCTAGGGTCCAATCGAGCCTAGGAAAGGCGGTGCACACGATGTCGTGGTGACAGGAAATTCACTCGCGTCGGTCGTCTGCTGCCATAGCCCATTATTGTCAAATTTCGCCGCACTATCCTAGCGGACACGTTAGTTGTACGTCCCACATTGATTTATACGCCTATTTCACTCCGTGTTGCAGGTCTGTTAGCACTGACAACTCTACACAAGTGCTGCTGCTTTCGGTCGGTTGGGTGAGGGCCGTTGGTCGCTGCGTTGTCCGTGGCGAGAAGTAATGTCTGAAATTTGGAGAGGTAATGTCTGAAATTTGGTATTCTGGACACACTCATGACATTGTGGATCTCAGAATATTGAATTCCCTAACAATTTCCCAAGTGGAACGTCCCACGAGTCTACTCCAACTACCATTTCACGTTCAAAATTTTATTTCCGTCGTGCAGCCGTAATCACGTCGGAAACCTTTTCACATAAATCACCTGAATACAATTGACAGCCCCGCAAATGCACTGCCGTTTTATACCTTGTGTCCGCAATATTAGCGCCATCTGTATATGTGCATGTCGCTATCTCACGACTTTTGTCACCTCAGTGTGTATGTCACAGTAAAGACAGACATTAGTGAAACTAGAGACGAAAGCATTGCCAGAAGAAAACAACAAATTAGGAAAAATGAACGTGTATGGACCGACAGGTGCTAATGACCACGAACATCTTTGTGAGCGCAGAGTGACTTATCAAGGTATGGAGGAACACGAGTTCTCAGGCGATTTAATAGTTTGCTTCGTACCGAAGGACTGAGTGGGCAGCCATGAAATGATTAGTGGGCGTTTCTAGTGACGTAAAGCCTTAGTGGGGTGTGGTTCTGCAGCATCCCCAGTGTGTGATCTGCGGTTCTCAAGCAGCTGTGTATCCGACGGCAACAATTCAGCAGTTTCCAGAGTGAGATTTTCACTCTGCAGCGGAGTGTGCGCTGATATGAAACTTCCTGGCAGATTAAAACTGTGTGCCCGACCGAGACTCGAACTCGGGACCTTTGCCTTTCGCGGGCAAGTGCTCTACCAACTGAGCTACCGAAGCACGACTCATTTCAATTCAGCAGTCTTCAGAAGATACACAGGCATGCCTAGGATTCTGTACATTTAGAGCTTATAGGGAAACACAGCGGAAAATACAAGATGATCCAGATGCGAAACCGAGGGGGAAGTGGCGCAGTGGTTACCAATCTGGACTCGCATTCGGGAGGACGATGGTCAAAATTCGCGTCCGGCCATTCAGATTTAGGCTTTTCGTGTTTTTTCTAAAACGCTCGAGGCAAATGTAGGTATGGTCCCTTCGAATGTGCACGGCCAATTTCTGTCCCCGTCATTGAAATAATCAGACCTTGCGCTGCATCTCTAATGACCTCGATGTTAGACGTTAAATCATAGTCTTCCTTTTTCTTGTTTGAGTTACGAAGGGCACAGATTGTCCGTCGAGGTCATCGTGAGAGACGCCAATAATTTGTCCAGTGAATTAGCTACTAAGCTATCGATCGTGAGCAATGTTTCTTAAACTCCTTTGGAGTAACTGCACTTAGCAAATAAGACGAAAGTTTTGACACTGGCCGAATGAATAGGCACCTCCTGATGTGTGCGCTTGTTATTACAAGTACTGATACATAAATCACTAGGAAACACCCAATTCGTTTGCGGTAGCTATGTAGCGGCGAAACATAGGCTAACTCCAAAACAACACAGTCCCTGACCAGACTTAATATTAGGTCATCCATGACAGGTTAACGCCGTATCTTCCGTTCTTCGAATGGAACATCCTCTTTCCGAGTCTCATGTACTGTTGGACGCACAATCCTTATTTGGGTCATCTTAAGCATATAATATGCGTAGCTTTTTTATGGTCCTAAAAAGTGTAATCATAAATGCCTTCAAATATGTAAGTGGGGAAGTCTTTACCAAAAGAGTATTTTCAGTGGTATTTTCTCCATCTGAATATCGAAGCTGTAGTGTTAGTACAGCACATGTCGGGTAACCGAGGGGTCGAATCCTGCTGAGAGCATGGATTTTTCAGTCTGAGTTTTAACCTATCTTTCACCTCTCAACAATGTGAGGAGTCTGTAAAACGAAACGTGGTTCGGATCTCACATTAAACTCAGGTCCCCTTTTCCCAGCTGGATAACTGGAGGAAGTTAGGAACACGCATGTCGGAGAAGTGGCGTACAGTAGAATAACTTGTAGTAGGCCATTGAGCCACACGAAATTATTAGTACTGGCGAGCTCTCCCCAGAAACGGAAGACGTTAAGCAAATAACTCGATCAATTTTTCTTTGAGTTCTTCTTGTTCTTCCAATAGACTTTCATTCTTTCCGAAAAGGCTCGTTTACTTTCATCCGACCACTTTGGTATGTACTGTTTTTCTTTTGGTTGCATCTGATACAACTTCCTATGTATCTACTTTGAGTCTGAAGGTGTGTCTAGAATGTCGGCTGGTCTTATGTTTGCATTATTTAGGTCCTTCCGAATCTCATCTAGCCAACGTGTGGAATTCTTAAGTGAGGTTACATAAGCTATTATTTTCCTCGTCAATCGATTTTCTGGTAGTCGGCTGAGATGGCCAAAGAATTTCATTCGCCTCTTCTTAATATCAGTTTCGATGTTTGAAAACCTTTCTGTTGTTTTAATTGATTGTAGCCTATAACCGTCTTGGGTATGTCTTCCTCCTAGAATTTTCCTAATGATCTTTCTCTCTTCTTTTTTGATCTCTTCAAGTTGTTGTTTTCTGTTAAGGGTTAGTGTTTCACTTGCGCAGTGGACTGTTGGTTTTATGACAGTATTGTAATGTCGAATTTTTGCCCCTCTTGACATTGGTTTTTTGTTTTAGAGGTTTTGCGTGAGCCCTAATCCTTTTTTAATTTTTCGGAGGAGATGTTGCTCTGAGATTTTTTCAATACCTGTCGACTGAATGAATTCTCCGACGTATTCAAAGTATGGGACCCTGTTAATTTTACCATATTTTGTTTTCAAGCTTTCAGTTTCTGTTTTTGAATTCAGTTTTCTCAAATGAAATTTGTAAACCTACTTTTTCTGCACATTCTTTGAGTATTTCCAGCTGTTTGACTGCAGTCTGCTCATCCTCTGTTAGTATCGCCAGGTCGTCCGCAAATGCAAAATATGGTATGTAGAGGTGACGTTGTCTAGAACTACGTCGAACAGAATAGAACGTTGTCTCACACCTGTTTGAATGTCGAAGAGTTCTGAGATCTCCCCCATTAATTATTATTACTATTACTATTATCTTAAACAACAGGGAACCACGTAACAGAATTTCTCAAAATTGTTTAATCTTTTTTCAACACTAATATAAAGATAACTCCCAGAAATTCGTAAGGGTAGGTGGAGGTGGAGATCTCTTCCGAACAGCACATTGCAAGACATCCCAGATATGCTCAATACTGTCCATGTCTGGGGAGTTTGGTACCCAGCGGAAGAGTGTTCCTGGAGCCACTCTGTAGCAATGCTGGACGTATGGCGTGTCGCATTGTTCTGCTGGAATTGCCCAAGTCCGTCGGAATGCACAATGGGCATGAATCGATGCAGGTGATCAGACAGGATGCTTACGTACGTGTCACCTGTCAGAGACGTATCTAGACGTATCAGGTCTCACTCACTCCAACTGCACACGCATAACACCGTTAAAGAGCCTCCACCATCTTGAACGGTCCCCTGCTGACATGCGGGGTCCATGGATTCTTTAGGATGTCCCCATACCCGTACACGTCCATCCGCTCGATACAGTTCAAAACGAGACTCTCCCGACCAGGCAACATGTTCCTAGTTATCAACAGCCCAATGTCGATGTTGACGGGCCCAGGCGGGGCGTAAAGCTCTGTGTCGTGCAGTCATCAAGGGTACACGAGTGGGCCTTCGGCTCCGAAAGCCCATCGATGGTTTTCCGTTGAATGGTTCGCACGCTGACACTTGATGGCCCAGCAATTTGCAGAAGGGTTGCACTTCTGTCACGTTGGACGATTCTCTTCAGCCGTCGCTGCTCCCGTTCTTGCAGGAACTCTTTTCCGGCCGCAGCGATTTGACATTTTACCGGATTCCTCATATTCTCGGTACACTCGTGAAGTGGTCGTACGGGAATATCCCCACTTCATTGCTACCTCGTAGATGCTGTGTCTGTCCGCAGCTCGTGGTGGTGCGGTAGCGTTCTCGCTTCCCGGGTTCGATTCCCGGCGGGGTCAGGGATTTTCTCTGCTTCGTGATGACTGGGTGTTGTGTGATGTCCTTAGGTTAGTTAGGTTTAAGTAGTTCTAAGTTCTAGGGGACTGATGACCATAGATGTTAAGTCCCATAGTGCTCAGAGCCATTTGAACCATTTTTGATGCTGTGTCTCATCGCTCACACGCCGACTATAACACCACGTTCAGAGTCACTTAAATCTTGATAACCTGTCACTGTAGTAGCAGTAACCGATCTAACAACTGCAACAGGCACTGATTGCCTTATATAGGCATTGGCGACCGCAGCGCCGTGTTCTGCGTTTGCATATATCTGTATTTGAATACGCATGCCTATACCAGTTTCTTTGGAGCTTCAGTGTAAAATAAAACTGTTTCACGCCCTTATCAACCACTGTTCCTCTTTCAAGTCCTTCGACTTTTATAAATGCAGTTTAACTTCTGCACGAGTTGCAGGTAAACTGTTGCTCCCCGTATTCTGTCCCTGCTATCTTCAGAATTTCCGACTATGCATTTCAGTCAAGATTGTCAAAATAGAATAATTTTCTATAAACAATTCGCACGTGTCATAATATTCTGCTGGCGCAGCGGTCACTTCAGATTCTAAGTGCTGATACCAGAAGACCCAAATTGGATGTTTCGTACTGTGAGCTTGTTGAATTTGTCGTCTACAACTGGCTACAAGCAGACGAAAATTCTAGTTTTAATTTAGCAAGCAGTTCACCTGAAAGTTGAATGGGAGATGAATCAAAAACCAATTGTGCAACTAATGGCGGCTATAACGACGCTCCCCATTTTGATTTTCAGTGACTACTGAGTTGTCCGAAGGCTAAACGCTACTGCTATGATTCCGGTTCAGACATTAACTGGCACAGTTCGAAGGACCATGCAAGGTATATGGACTGGAGCAAACTCAGAAACCTTTTTGCATTATCTGTGGCTGCACTGTACTATGGACTTCAAAATCACTTGCTTAGCACAATCGTGGTGAAAATGTAGCTTCAATTTCGATGTATGACGCTAGACGTATGCTTTCATGACATAAAAATTGAAAAATGTTGAAAGCATGAACTCCGAAAACGTTATTTGACCCTCAGGGCGCTAAGCTACAATAAGGAATGGTAGCATGCAGAACACTGTCACAGAGAGAATTACCAACGTTTTTTGACCTTTAGTTTGGATGTTTCCTCCGCCATTACTATATTGCTTACGAGGGGACCGTTTTGATTCGTATTGAACGTGTGAAAGACGCGACTAGAACTTCAGGGTATGTACAAAGGAAGACGTAACTCTCAACCGTTTTAGAGAAAAATCAAATTTGAAGATTGTGGGTATGCTTATGTACTTTGTATTGCTGCTAATATTTAAGGCGTCCGCAGCTGCGCAAGTATGCGCATAGTTTCATAAGCGCGAGGTCTCGAGATCGACTCTCGATGTCGGTACTGATTTTTCTTTTTTTTTTTTTTTTAATTCCCTCGCCAGCTTTTCAGGATGGAATTTGTATGTAAATGTGCAGTGTTAAAGTACGTCTTCCAAAATATGCTCTCCTCATGCAACCTTGCTACATTTATTTTTACAGGGATATAAAAAGGCTTATAAAGTGACTACAAAATTGGTGTACATCGTCGAACAAACTGGAGAAATACTATAGAAGATCGGATAAAAATTCATACACCGTCAGCTATGTGTACCAACATTCGGTGATATACTTCTATATGCTCTACGAAATTGAGTTTTGTCCGAAAACCGTTTATGAATGTAAACCAAGTTTGTTTTGCAATATAAACACTGAAAGAACCATATACATGAAAAATTCGGCGGTTATTGCATGTGCTGCAGGTCGGAATAATTATTATTTTCCATATTTCTACGATGAGTGTCATCCTGAACCGTGCAGTGCTTCATAGACTACATCTGTACTTGTCACAAATGTAGATGGAATAATACAAAAGAAATATATATACTGATTTGATTGGAAGTTCTCGGGTGTTTTTTTTTTTTAATTTACAGTCTCATTATGAAAAAATTAATGATTTTTTCAGGGTATATATCATGAAAATAATAAATAATTCATTAGATATGGATCATTTCCATAGTCTTAATAAGTCTGTTGGCCAGCCGATGTGGCCGAGCGGTTCTAGGCGCTTCAGTCTGGAACCGCTTGACCGCTACGGTCGCAGGTTCGAATCCTGCCTCAGGCCTGGATGTGTGTGATGTCCTTAGGTTAGTTAGGTTTAAGTAGTTCCAAGTTCTAGGGGACTGATGACCACAGATGTTAAGTCCCATAGTGCTCAGAGCCAATAAATCTGTTGTTTAGATTGTGTGTATTGTGTATTGAACTGGGACCTAGAAACGACGGAAGGCTTCGTCGCCGCCTTAGCCCTCAGTGGTTGACAACCCCACAACAGGCTGCAGCATTCCACTCACTCCACCGTCGCCCCACACCGAACGCAGGGTTATGGCGCGGTTCGTGCCCCAGTGGACCCCCCACCCCGCAAACTTCTCATACCAGACAAGTGTAACCCCAAATGTTTGCGTGGTAGAGTAGTTATGGTGTACGCGTTCGTGGAGGCAGTGTTTGCGCAGCAGTCGCCAACATAGCGTAACTGAGGCGGAATAAGGGGAACCAGCCTGCATTCGACGAAGCAGATGGAAAACCGCCTTAAAAACCATCCACAGGCTGGCCGACACACCGGACTTGGGCACTAATCCGCGGGGCGGATTCGTGCCGGTTGTAAGTAATCTGTTTAGGTTTTTATGTTGGTAACGCCACGTAGCGCTCTGTATGAAAATCATTGACTGTGCTGTGTGCAGTCTGTGGTTGGTTTGCATTGTTGGAATATTTTCTATTGTAGTGTTTGGCAGTTTGATGTGAACCGCACGTAGCGTTGCGCAGTTGGAGGTGAGCCACCAGCAGTAGTGGATGAGGGGAGAGAGATGGCAGAATTTTGAGAGCGGACGATGTGGACGTGTGTCCATCAGAAAGAGTAAATTTGTGATACTGGATATCATGAACTAATATATATATATATATATATATATATATATATATATATATATGATGACTTTTGAATATTATTAAAGTAAATACATTGTTTGTTCTCTAACTATGCCGATCAGTAGTTAGTGCCTTCAGTAGTTAGAATCTTTTATTCAGCTGGCAGTACTGGCGCTCGCTGTATTGCAGTAGTTTGAGTAACGAAGATTTTTGTGAGGTAAGTGATTCATGAAAGGTATAGGTTATTGTTAGTCAGGGCCATTCTTTTGTACGGATTATTGAAAGTCAGATTGCGTTGCGCTAAAAATATTGTGTGTCAGTTTAGTGTTGATCAGAATAAGTAAAGAGAGAAATGTCTGAGTATGTTCGGGTCTGCTCAGCTGTTTGAAAATCAAATAACGTAAGAGGTTTTCCAGCACTGTCATTTATAAAATTTTTCTAAGGGGATGTTTCACGGTGACCGGCACGCCTTCCCGCTCGGGAAGCAGCGCGTTAGACAGCGCGGCTAACCGGGCGGACTTGTTTGGGTTACGCAGGAATGAGAAAAAAGGTGCCAGCAGCGAGATTCGATCAGGAGACCTCACTATTTTGTAATAAGCGCGTTATCACTAGGTTGTGAACTCACTGATTACTAGCAATAGTAAAAAGCATATAAGTATGCCTAAAACCATAAAAGTCGATTTTCAAACGCTTGAGAGTTGTGTCTTGAATTTTACATATGTTGAAGTCCTGGTCTTGCCCTACACATCCTGTCAATATGAATAAAATCGGTGTGGGAAGTTCCTGCGATCTCCTTGTTAGAAATCTGTTGAAGAAGCAAATGCATAAGCCTAGTTTGCCAGTAACTGTGATACTGAGTACTCCCGAGTCCACTTCGTACGGGAGCGAAACGTGAGCTATCTGCAGTTTCCATTATTGGGACTGACCAGCTTGAGGGGTCCACTTAGTTGCGGGTGCACTTGTGGAGCAACGTTGGCAGAGCCGGTTATACACCGCTTTATCCGGTTACGGCATGTTCTAATGAGGTGGCCTGGTTTATGAAAGAACGTCCATTCCTCGTTGCGATACGGGGAATTACTTGTCATATACATGAAAGCAATCTGGACACGCTCATTAAGTTGGGTACTGTGTATGTCGGATGTGTTATATGAGATCCTCACTTGATGACGAAGAAGGCACAGAAAAGATTAGCGAATTTATCGTAACTACGCGACACTGTGATGTGCTGTCTGCAGGTTTCCGGATAACACTGCGGTACCTGGGTTTCCTGCTACGGCCCGCTTGTCAGGGGCTCAGATGATTTTACTGAGCTGCTTGTCAGGTTGCAAAACCAAAACTCCCTTTCCACTTTTAAAGCGGTGCCCTGTGGTCTATACAATTGGCAGCACAATCTCCACGGTAGGTGGTAAAATTTCATTGTCATACATTGGTTCGGGAATCCGCATACAACCGCTAACATGATTCGTTCTCTGTTGAAGTGATTTGAACACACAGAGATACTTGCAAACATAATATTTAGCACAACTTTGAAATACAGAAACGTCTTGATCGCAAATTCTTTATTAAGCTGTACGCATTTCAATATTTCATCAACAGACTGAAGCTGTGGATTATACTGTACAAGAAAATTGACTATACTACATATTTACATAATAACATAGGTATGAATCTTAGTATACAGAAATTTCAGTTAGTATCGCACTTATATCTAAGTCTGACTTCACTAAAAAGGTCAAGAAAGTGAGCACGTAGGCTGAATATAATACAGAACTCATCTCATATAAGCATATTTAACAGTTCCGTCGGCTTTTCCAAGACTACCAGTGCCAAAGTGACCGTTGCTATTAAGCTGTCGAGGAAGTAAACGATGGACGGTAGGTGGCGCTAATACCAATCATAAAAATGAAGTCAAAGAGTACTATTCAAACAACTATGCACTGCGGCTAACTTCATGTCAGAATACCGTAAATATCTTGACAAAGGTACGTTTATTCTACTTTTATGGAGGAGAAACCCACGTATTAACAGCGTGAAATGTGCGTCATTAGGTAGCATCCTCAACAACGTTACAGAGATAGCGGTTAGTCAGTAATCAAAACAGTAGACAAATTTGCAACGAATCACTGATGTGGTACAATATAAAGGTAAAACCGATGCGACCAGAAGTGAACTATAATTAGCGAAAGAATATGTTTACAACCATCACTAAACAAAATGTTACATAAACGTCCCAAAATGTAGTCCTATTGCAATAGACGAACATGTAATAAATGACATACAATAGAGTCATTTAGATGAGCCTAGACTAGCGGCAACAACTTCAAATGAAAGGTACAATTTTTACAATGAAAGGTTTTTTTAACTTTTTTAAAAAACTTAGTGGTATAGTATTACATCGTGTAAGTGCCCAGCTGGATTATGACCAACTGTAATCATAGTACAATAAACAAACAAATAGTGTGTGACATGTAATATAACCATTTAGCTAAGACTGGATAAGTGGTAAAATCTGAAATAAAATAGAAGCTTATATTACAATTTTTTATCTTTCTTTTTCTTCCCTTTTTCTATATTTTGATTTTTATTTTATTCTGTTATTATATCTTTGCGCTTTTTAATATAAAGTTTTTGCTGTTCGTCTACACTTACCTAAATGGTTATAATGTATATCATCCATTATTTGTTTAGTATTGTAATATGATTATAGTTGGCCATACTCTTTTGGCATTTCATTTTGTGATGGTTGTAAACAGCTGGATTGGTAAACGCTCTAATACTATACCATTAAGTATTCAAAAAATTAGAAAAATCAGTTTTATTTTAAAAATAGTTCCCTTTATTCTAAATCGTTGCCACTCATCTAGGCTGACTTAAATGATTCTGTTGTATGTCATTTCTTATATGTTCGTCTATTGTAATATGGTTACATTTGGTGATACATATGTAACATTTTATTTAGTGATGGTTGTAAACTTATTCTTTCACGACTTTTTTTTATTTCTGATCTATATTGATTTTATCTTTATATTGTATCGCATCAGTTATTGGGTGCAAATTTATCTTCTGTTTTGTTTATTGACTAACTACTATGTTTGTAACGTTGTTCACGATGCTACCTAACGATGCACATTTCACACTGTCAATAAACGAGTTTCTCCTCCATAAAAGTAGAATAAATGTATCTTTGTCAAGTTGTTCATAATGTGTGACATGTAGGTTGTCAGAATTTATAGCTGTTTATGTAGTTACTCTTGGCTTCATTTCTACGATTAATATTAGCGTCACCTACCGACCTTCGTATAATTCTTTGACAGCTTAATCGCCACAGTCAGTTTGGTACTGGTTGTCTTGGAATGTCCAACGGAACTGTTAAATATGCCTATCTGAGATGAGTTGTGTATTACATTCAGTCTATGTGCTCGCTTTGTGACCTTTTTACAGAAATCTGACTTAAATATATGTACGATACTAATTGAAAATTCTGTATATGGAATACTAAGATTCAATCTTATGTAATTATATAAATATTTAGTATAGTTAATTTTCTTGTACACTATATCCCACAGCTTCAGCCTGACGATGACATTTTGAAACGCTTAATACTTAATAAAGAATTATTATATAATATTATAGATTATTATACTGTATTATTATAAATCTCAAAGTTGTGCCAAACCAGAATGCTCACTGTCTCTACCATGGATGTATTTCTCAATCAAGTAATGAAACAGAATTTTGTGAGCATGTTGTGTCCTTAGGGTTCTGTCGCCAGTATGAAGTGGCTGTTCTGGGGAGCAAATGCAATAAAGAATCATAAGAGTAATAGCTAAAAATAGAAATAGGGCTCATTGTAAAGACCTTTAAAAAAATTCGCAAGAATAAAGTACGCAAATCAGTTAGATCTAGTAATACTGATACATTTCAGTTTCTACTGTGAATGGTACGTTTTATCTATTCGTTTACCAGATGCGCTGGTAACCAGTTGCCGAACCGTGGTTGGCAAGCAGATAAGTTTGGTGACTGTGGACTTTATTTGCATTCAACGTGATGCAGCAAATAATTTTGCATTATTTGGAACAGGTTAGGTCGGACTTCGTGAAGTAAATTTAGACTGTAAAGGTTCGACTTTTCTGAGATGTGCAAATCTGCACGCCAAGCTGGCTGGGGCGCAAATCGACGGACACCAGACTGATGTCCTTCCAACTTCAGTTACACTGAAAAAGGTAAATCTGATGATTGTTACTGATAAGGTTTAGCACTGTGTTTTGAAAGTGAAATATAGATAAATATATAGATAACAAATATTGTTCAACTCCTTGAATGCTGGTGCAAGGATGCTTACACGCCAGGCTGCTGCGAGTGAGAAGGCCAATCAAGAAGAAGTGATGGCATAGGATGGGAGGCGAGTCGTGTCTTACTTATTTACAAAAGAATGTCGTAATTGTCATCAGCGATTGCTGTACAGATATATAGCAACATCTGTGCTTGACATCGGAATAGTAACTTACAGTTAGAAACAGTGAATGAGTAGGTTATTGGTGAAAAACGTAACATAAGTAAATATAATAATAAGTCACGTCATACCATGCTTTCGCTTTATAATTTTTCTATTTCTTTTTCGGATATACTTTCTTTGATGCTACCCATTGGAGAAAACTAGCATCTAATGCTCTTTGTCAACATCTCTCTCATAATGGAGCAAAGCTGATTCAGGTTTTCAAGCAAACAAATGGGAAGTTACAGTACGCAAAATGGAAACCAAAATCGTCGCCATGGTTCTGCTGTCAGCTGATTGTGTGATTTGAAATAATGTTTGTATAGTGCATGTACTGTATGCGGTAATCGATACTGAGACATGAATGAACAATGTAGCACTCGTGTTTTACCCTATGAAGTAACTTTTTAGCAGAACAGTACAGTACCCTACGAATAAACTGGATGAGGTAGCCCTGTTTTCCACAGACTGAGATTCTGTTCGGGAGGATAGAGGTTACAGTCTCCATCCAACCATCCTGATTTAGATTTTCCGTAATTACACTAAATTACTTCAGGCAAATGGCGAGATGGTCCATACCGCGAGACCACACCCGATTATGTGTCCTATCCTCGTTAAACTACTCCTGTAGGCATGTAAATGTTTGTTCAGGGTGAGTCAGCTGCCTCTACTGATGTCGTTATATGCAACCCGCAATAGAAGCTATAACTGGACTTCAGAGACCACACGCGATATTTTCACATTCTGTCGCTCGCTACGCGAAAACATTGTCCTACATAAAAATGAACAGTTCCCAGTTTCCACTGGGGGCTACAGCTTTCGAGTTATTCAAGAAAAAATTACAAAACTGACCTTCAAACGCACTTCCACCCCCACACTCATCCCTCTCCAGTCAAGATTTCTAGCATTGTTGTTCTTGACACTCCCTCCTACCAAGGTACAAGAATTTCCAACTATTCAATTTTTCCCAATATTCGGCTTTGTTTGGTCTCTACTGATTGGGCTATTGCGCCACCAGCATAGTCGGCTACTTCGTTAACATTACTAATTTAAACCTGTCCATAAGGGTAATGACAGAAAAATGAATTTCTTAAACGTTACGCTAGAGCTAATTACGGTGGCTATCCAAATTTAACTATTACAAGCACAGTACTTTCCTAGCCAGAAAGCCTGACGAATACAACGATGTAATTGTTTATTTTATGTTGTTAAAATTCACAAAATTATTTGGAATAATTTACACAAATGGCAATTTTACAACGTGCAAGTGCTCAACTAAACCGATGGCGTAATAAGACCAGCCAATGAAGACCAAAAAATGTCAAATGTGAGAAATAATTCGACCAGTCACGTACCTTATTTGTACAGTGACAGTAGGCAGTACCATGAACAACGCACTAGCAATCCAGACCAGTGGAGGCTGAATGTGGGAGTGGAGAAAGATTTGAAGGTCACTCCTGTAAATTTTTCTCGAATGAGAAGACAACTACAGTCTCTAGCGAAAACGTATCCCTGTATTCCTAGGATTAACCACACTAAAACTACAACTATTATCTGCCCGCATCTCGTGGTCGTGCGGTAGCGTTCTCGCTTCCCACGCCCGGGTTCCCGGGTTCGATTCCCGGCGGGGTCAGGGATTTTCTCTGCCTCGTGATGGCTGGGTGTTGTGTGCTGTCCTTAGGTTAGATAGGTTTAAGTAGTTCTAAGTTCTAGGGGACTTATGACCACAGCAGTTGAGTCCCATAGTGCTCAGAGCCATTTTGAACTATTATCTGACCAGAACAACGAATTTACAGTGTCGGTTCAATACCTATTGCTTAGTTACTCCGAACGTTGTATGCTCACGTGTTCATTCAAATAAATTTTATACCTCACTATGTGCAGCCTGTTGACGGAATTCAGCACTAATAGTAAGGATTAACCGTGAACTGGCACAATAAGTTTAAACATAACTCTATTAACATCAAGGAATTATTGTTCAGAATTCTGAAAAGTTGTTCTAACGAAATAAGTAATGTCCTTTCTGATATGGGTAATGCACAGCTGACACAGGGAATTATTCCAAACGGATTGAAATTTGCTCTTATTAAACCTCTTTATAACAAAAGTGACAAGAAAGCCTTGAATAATTATCGTCCAATTTCATCACTGATGTCTTTTTTCAAACTATTCGAAAAAGTGATGTGTTCAAGAATAGTCTCACATTTTTAAGTAGAAACAATTTCCATGATAGTCATAGTTTAGATTCCAGAAGGATTGGTTGACTGTGAATGCTGTTTATACATACGCTCCCTAAATATTGCAAGCCTTAAATAATAGAAAACACCAGTTGGTGTTTTTGTGATCTTTCCAAGGCGTTTCATCATGTTACTCTCTTAGAAGAACTTGAGTTTTATGAAAATGATAGCTTTACACACAACTGGTTTGAATCATACTTAATTAAGAGAATGCAAACTACTTTCCTGAATAATTCAAACAATGTTGAAAGAAGAGAAAATTTTAGTGATTAGAGAGAAATTACAAAGTAAGTCCCACAAGGTTCAATTTTGGATCCACTTTAATTCCTTATGTATTTCAATGACCTTCCACGTAACATTCATCAAGCAGATTTGGTGTTTTTTTTGTGGATGATACAAGTGTTATAATAAATCCTATTAGAAAGAAAGCAACGTAAGAGATTGTTAATGCCGTTTGTCAAAGACTTGTTGAGCGGTTCTCTGAAAATGGGCTCTTCCCTAATTTCGAGAAAAAACACTATTTCCAGTTCTGTATAACAAATAAAGGCATACTGACAACTGATGTAGCACGTTAACAGGAGTGAGGATACAATGAACCAAATTTTAGGGTTTATGTATTGATGAAAACCTGAACTGGAACAAGCATTTTACTGAGCTTATCAAATAATTAAGTTCATAATCTTTGGCTCCTCATACTATTGATAGCCTTGAAAACAAATGAATCGGCTGCTGCAATGGTTCAAATGGCTCTGAGCACTATGGGACTCAACTGCTGAGGTCATTAGTCCCCTAGAACTTAGAACTAGTTAAACCTAACTAACCTAAGGACATCACAAACATCCATGCCCGAGGCAGGATTCGAACCTGCGACCGTAGCGGTCTTGCGGTTCCAGACTGCAGCGCCTTTAAACGCACGGCCACTTCGGCCGGCTCGGCTGCTGCAAATTTCTCCTAAATAAAGTCTTATGGTACAATGTCCTGGAGTATTCATAACATGGAAAGGAAGTACTGAGTGCACAAAAGTGGACAATAGGAATAAGTGGTCAATACCAACAGTCGTTATAGAGGCACTTCTTCAGGCAGCTAGGCATTTTAACTGTACCATTACAATACATAAATTTGATAATGAAATTTGTCGTAAGTAATCCATCACAATTTGAGAAGATTAGTTATGTCCATATCTACCACACTAAAGAGAAAAATGACTTACATTACTAACTATTATGTTGCCAGTGACTCAAAAAGCAGTCGAATATGCAATAACAAAAATTTTTTATCATTTGCTCAGTAACGTAAATTTTTATTTACAGGTTGGTAGACTGAAAAAATAAATAAATAAACTTAGTTTTTAAGTACAGTTGCACTTGTAGGACTAAAAGTAATATGTTCAGTAACGTTAACTCTATTATGTACACACATACTGGGGACCCATTCCTTATCACTTCGATTCATTGAAATGGTTTACCGAACGTATGGGGTGTAATGGGTGTAAGTGCAGATTCTTTAATATGTATTATCTTAATATGTACACAGATCAGAGAATTGGTTGTTTTTCTCTGCATCGAACAATTTTTCCACATGCACATCACATGATTTACTACCTGATGTTTTCTGCTTGGTTGTAACTGCAACACTAAGTGGGCTATAACTTTCAGTAGAGGCTAGCCATTTCGCATCATGTGCCCGCACTTCAACACCTGATCTGCTGCCCAAAGGGAAAATAAGCAGCAATGGCTTGCTCTTACCCTATGTACTTGCACGTATTAAAACTAAGCTAAACTCCGCCCGAACAGGCCATGAAGGCCTAACGGTACCGACCGACCACCGTGTCATCCTCAGCCCACAGACGTCACTGGATTTGGATATGGAGGGGTATGTGGTCAGCACACCGCTCTCCCGGCCGTATGAGACCGGAGTCGCTACTTTTAAATCAAGTAGCTCCCCAGTTTGCCTCACAATTGCTGGGTGCACCCCACTTGCCAACAGCGCTCGGCAGACTGGATGGTCGCCCATCCCAGTGCTAGCCCAGCCCGACAGCGCTTAACTTCGGTGATCTGACGGGAACTGGTGTTACCACTGCGGCAAGGCCGCTGGCACTTGCACTTGTTAACCAACCTAAAACATACTATTCCTAATAGCTATAATTATTAGTCTGCAAATGAAGTAAATATTGATGAAATGTTGTTCAGTGCAGCGTTCTCGATCGCCAATGAAAGTATCTGACCCATTACATCCTGTATAAGTAAGGAGCGAATGACAAAGACGGCCCAATGAATTATGCGATTCTTGGAATGTTGCTGGTGTATAAGGTTAATCCAGTCTCATCATCATGAACGAGCAAAGCAAGTAGAGGAATCACGTGGATTCACTCATGCCAAAAATGTGAAGACCCAACCATCGCAGGAAAAAGTCATGCCGAGTGTTTTTCAGGACTGTCGCGATGTGGTGCTAACAGAGTATGCTCGTAACTGGTTAACCGTCGCATGAGTAAAAATGGTTTAAATGGCTCTGAGCACTATGGGACTTAACATCTGTGGTCATCAGTCCCGTAGGACTTAGAACTACTTCAACCTAACTAACCTAGGGACATCACGCACATCCATGCCCGAGGCAGTCGAACCTGCGACCGTAGCAGTCGCGCGATTCCGCACTGAGCGCCTAGAACCGCTAGACCACCGCGGCCGGCTCGCATGAGTATTCTAGCACAGTATCCCGATGGCGTGTCACAGGTACCGCCCAAGACGATACGTTGTAAAAGCAGTTCAAAGACATGTTTCTGCTTCTCGACAATGTCCCAGCACGTCCTGCACAGGACACAGTCATACCAACTGCTTCTTTGGGCTATCATATTTTGCCTCAGTCCCGTTTTTTAACATGATACTCAATGACTTCTTCCTCTTTCCTCGGATGAGGAAACCGTTACATGGCAGACATTTACACGAGGGCGTGCTTGAGAGTAATACCTCAGAATTTTTTATGTGGCAGTTCTTCATCTCTGTTCTTCATGTCTACATATTTGCAGCCCTCTTTTTCTAGAGGGCCCCGAATTGTAGTATGTAGAATGGCGGTGCGCTCCGTAATTACGCCGGTGTAATCGAGTTTAGAATTTGAAGAGTTCGTTCACATATGGAGCACCCTATCCGTCAGGACGACAATGCCACACCACACACGAGCGCTGAGACATCTGCAACAATCCGACGCCTTGGGGTTACTGTCATCGATCATTCTCCATACAGTTCCGACCTGGCCCCATTCGATTTTCATATATTTCCGAAACTTAAAGAACACCTTCGAGGACTTCACTTTTATAGTGATGAAGCAATGTAAGCACTGGGACATTGTGGATCCGTCAGCAGAGCCAAAGTTCTACAGTGACGGTATCAACAAACTGGCCTCTCATTGGAAGGAACGTGTTCGTCACCAGGGTAACAACATTAAGAAATAATTATGAAGACATGAAGAATAAAGATGTAGAATGTTAAAAACGTTTGTTTTATTTTAAAAAGCTTTAAATGTTTTTACATAAAAATTTCAGAGTCATGTCCAGCACGCCCTCATAGAACGATAGAGAAATTATTTTAGAAGGTGCAGCGTTCCTTCAGCACCGAAAATACAGACTCTACACCTACACCTACATCGACATCTACATCGCTACTTTACACATAACACTTAAGTGCCTGGCAGAGAGCGCTTCGAAGCATTTTCACAATCATTCTCTGTTAGTTCACTCTCGAAAAGAGAGCAGGAAAAACAAACACTTCCATTTTTCTGGTGCGAGCTCTGATCTCCCTTATTTTATTATGATGAACGTTTCCCTATGTAAGTTGATGTCAACAAAATATTTTCGCATTTGGAGGAGAAAGTAGGTGATTGAAACGAAAAACGCCTTTGTTTTAATTATGTCCACCCAAAATCCTGTGTAATGTCCGTGACACTCTCTTCCCTATTTCTCGATAATATAAAACGTGCTGACCTTCTTTGAACTTTATCGATGTTCTCCTTTAATCCTATCTAGTAAGGACACCATAACGCATAGCGATACTCCAAAAGAGGACGGCCGAGCCTAGTGTAGGCACTCTCTTCAGTTGACCTGCTGCATCAGTCTCCTGCCAAAAAGTCGTAGTTTTGGTTCGCTTTCCCACAAAATTAGTTCCATGTCAAGTTATTTGTCACAGTAGTCCCTAAGTATTTAGTTCATTTCACAACCTTTAGATTTGCGTGATTTGTCGTATAAGCGAAATTTAGTGGATTTCTTTTAATACTCGTGTGGGCGACTTCAAACTTTCCATCATTTACAGATAATTTTGGCACCTTATAGCTATCGTGTCTAAATCATTTTGCAATTGATTTTGATCGTCTGATGACTTTACTAGGCGGTAAATGACGTAGGGCTGCTGAGATTGTCTCCTAAATCCTTTATACAGGGTGAATCACCTAAAAATTGCACCGAAAATATTGTGGAAATGGAAAGTGCTATTGATGTGTGGTTTCAACAGAATAGGTTGACAGCCAGGAGCTCGTATTATAAGCAAATCAACAGTGTAACAAAATTTGGAAAGTGCTATTTGTGCAGACAAACACTTTTTTTAAATAGAACTATACCTACTGACATAAACAGACTGAACGTAGTGTAAATTAGAATGTCAGTGGTGTTTGTTGCAGGATTCTAGTGCTAATTGTTTACGAGATACCGTATTTTAAAAAGTTTCCAGACCGACACTTCTGTATTACCTGTGGTAGCACACACTAAAGGACAACACAAGTTAATACACTAATTATGTGGACCCTGTCCAGTAACGAAACAATTGACCATCGCATTTTGTGTTCAAAATGATCACCGCCAGCGACAACACACACTTCCAGTCTGGTATGGAACGACCGCTGCACACGCGCCAGCAATTCTGGGAAGAAGTCCGATCACACTGCAGTAATTCGTTGTTGTATATCAAGTGTAGACAGCGTCTTTCAGCTTTGCACATAGAAAAAAGGCTACTGGAGTCAAATCCGGGGAACGCATCGGCCGAGGTACAGATCATCTGCGTCCAAACCAACGATATGGAAACAATTCGTAAAGACATGTTGTAGTGCTTCGAGCATTGTGGGCTGGACGGCTATCATGTTGGCACCAAAGGTTTCTTCTACTCTGAAGAGGAATGTCTTGTAGCACCCGTGGAAGAAGTCCATTAGAAGGCTGCGATACTTGTGCGCTTTCAGCGCTCCGTTTATGAAAAACGGGCCTATGAGTTGATGGTTCATTATCCCACACCACAAGTTTACACCCCATCGACGCTGACGCTCCACCTGAAGGAGCCAATGGGGATTGTCAATGGACCAATAGAGCATGTATCAGAGATTTACCTGGCCATGGTTGGTAAATGTGGCTTCATTAATAAACAATATACACGATACATCTAGAGTATCCTGTCTTAATGCCCATGTGCACACGTTTACACCCCATCGACGCCGACACTCCACCTGAAGGAACCAACGGGAATTGTCAACAGACCAATAGCTCATGTATCAGAGATTTACCTGGCCATGGTTGGTAAATGTGGCTTCACTACTAAACAATATACACGATACATCTAGAGTATCCTGTCTTAATGCCCAGGTGCACACGTTTACACCCCAACAACGCCGACACTCCACCTGAAGGAACCAACGTGGATTGTCAACGGACCAATAGCTCATGTATCAGAGATTTACCTGGCCATTGTTGGTAAATGTGGCTTCATTACTAAACAATATACACGATACATCTAGAGTATCCTGTCTTAATGCCCATGTGCACACGTTTACATCCCATTGACGCCGACGCTCCACCTGAAAGAGCCAACAGCGATTGTCAACTGACCAATAGCGCATGTATCAGAGATTTACCTGGCAATGGTTGGTAAATGTGGCTTCATTACTAAACAATATACACGATACATCTAGTGTATCCTGTCTTAATGCCCATGTGCACACGTTTACACCCCATCGACGCTGGCGCTCCACCTGAAGGAGCCAACGGGGATTGTCAACGGACCAATAGCGCATGTATCACAGATTTACCTGGCCATGGTTGGTAAATGTGGCTTCATTAATAAACAATATACACGATACATCTAGTGTATCCTGTCTTAATGCCCATGTGCACACGTTTACACCCCATCGACGCCGACGCTCCACCTGAAGGAGCCAACGGGGATTGTCAACGGACCAATAGCGCATGTATCAGAGATTTACCTGGCCATGGTTGGTAAATGTGGCTTCAATACTAAACAATATACACGATACATCTAGTGTATCCTGTCTTAATGCCCATGTGCACACGTTTACACCCCATCGACGCTGGCGCTCCACCTGAAGGAGCCAACGGGGATTGTCAACGGACCAATAGCGCATGTATCACAGATTTACCTGGCCATGGTTGGTAAATGTGGCTTCATTAATAAACAATATACACGATACATCTAGTGTATCCTGTCTTAATGCCCATGTGCACACGTTTACACCCCATCGACGCCGACGCTCCACCTGAAGGAGCCAACGGGGATTGTCAACGGACCAATAGCGCATGTATCAGAGATTTACCTGGCCATGGTTGGTAAATGTGGCTTCAATACTAAACAATATACACGATACATCTAGTGTATCCTGTCTTAATGCCCATGTGCACACGTTTACACCCCATCGACGCTGGCGCTCCACCTGAAGGAGCCAACGGGGATTGTCAACGGACCAATAGCGCATGTATCACAGATTTGCCTGGCCATGGTTGGTAAATGTGGCTTCATTAATAAACAATATACACGATACATCTAGAGTATCCTGTCTTAATGCCCATGTACACACGTTTACATCCCATTGACGCCGACGCTCCACCTGAAAGAGCCAACAGCGATTGTCAACTGACCAATAGCGCATGTATCAGAGATTTACCTGGCAATGGTTGGTAAATGTGGCTTCATTACTAAACAATATACACGATACATCTAGTGTATCCTGTCTTAATGCCCATGTGCACACGTTTACACCCCATCGACGCTGGCGCTCCACCTGAAGGAGCCAACGGGGATTGTCAACGGACCAATAGCGCATGTATCACAGATTTACCTGGCCATGGTTGGTAAATGTGGCTTCATTAATAAACAATATACACGATACATCTAGTGTATCCTGTCTTAATGTCCATGTGCACACGTATACACCCCATCGACGCCGACGCTCCACCTGAAGGAGCCAACGGGGATTGTCAACGGACCAATAGCGCATGTATCAGAGATTTACCTGGCCATGGTTGGTAAATGTGGCTTCATTACTAAACAATATACACGATACATCTAGAGTATCCTGTCTTAATGCCCATGTGCACACGTTTACACCCCATCGACACCAACGCTCCACCTGAAGGAGCCAACAGTGATTGTTAACGGACCAATAGCGCATGTATCACAGATTTACCTGGCCATTGTTGGTAAATGTGGCTTCATTACTAAACAATATACACGATACATCTAGAGTATCCTGTCTTAATGCCCATGTGCACACGTTTACACCCCATCGACACCAACGCTCCACCTGAAAGAGCCAACAGTGATTGTCAACGGACCAATAGCGCATGTATCACAGATTTACCTGGCCATTGTTGGTAAATGTGGCTTCATTACTAAATAATATACACGATACATCTAGAGTATCCTGTCTTAATGCCCATGTGCACACGTTTACACCCCATCGACACCAACGCTCCACCTGAAGGAGCCAACAGTGATTGTTAACGGACCAATAGCGCATGTATCACAGATTTACCTGGCCATTGTTGGTAAATGTGGCTTCATTACTAAACAATATACACGATACATCTAGAGTATCCTGTCTTAATGCCCATGTGCACACGTTTACACCCCATCGACACCAACGCTCCACCTGAAGGAGCCAACAGTGATTGTTAACGGACCAATAGCGCATGTATCACAGATTTACCTGGCCATTGTTGGTAAATGTGGCTTCATTACTAAACAATATACACGATACATCTAGAGTATCCTGTCTTAATGCCCATGTGCACACGTTTACACCCCATCGACACCAACGCTCCACCTGAAAGAGCCAACAGTGATTGTCAACGGACCAATAGCGCATGTATCACAGATTTACCTGGCCATTGTTGGTAAATGTGGCTTCATTACTAAATAATATACACGATACATCTAGAGTATCCTGTCTTAATGCCCATGTGCACACGTTTACACCCCATCGACACCAACGCTCCACCTGAAAGAGCCAACAGTGATTGTCAACGGACCAATAGCGCATGTATCACAGATTTACCTGGCCATTGTTGGTAAATGTGGCTTCATTACTAAATAATATACACGATACATCTAGAGTATCCTGTCTTAATGCCCATGTGCACACGTTTACACCCCATCGACACCAACGCTCCACCTGAAAGAGCCAACAGTGATTGTCAACGGACCAATAGCGCATGTATCACAGATTTACCTGGCCATTGTTGGTAAATGTGGCTTCATTACTAAACAATATACACGATACATCTAGAGTATCCTGTCTTAATGCCCATGTGCACACGTTTACACCCCATCGACACCAACGCTCCACCTGAAGGAGCCAACAGTGATTGTTAACGGACCAATAGCGCATGTATCACAGATTTACCTGGCCATTGTTGGTAAATGTGGCTTCATTACTAAACAATATACACGATACATCTAGAGTATCCTGTCTTAATGCCCATGTGCACACGTTTACACCCCATCGACACCAACGCTCCACCTGAAAGAGCCAACAGTGATTGTCAACGGACCAATAGCGCATGTATCACAGATTTACCTGGCCATTGTTGGTAAATGTGGCTTCATTACTAAACAATATACACGATACATCTAGAGTATCCTGTCTTAATGCCCATGTGCACACGTTTACACCCCATCGACACCAACGCTCCACCTGAAGGAGCCAACAGTGATTGTTAACGGACCAATAGCGCATGTATCACAGATTTACCTGGCCATTGTTGGTAAATGTGGCTTCATTACTAAACAATATACACGATACATCTAGAGTATCCTGTCTTAATGCCCATGTGCACACGTTTACACCCCATCGACACCAACCCTCCACCTGAAGGAGCCAACAGTGATTGTTAACGGACCAATAGCGCATGTATCACAGATTTACCTGGCCATTGTTGGTAAATGTGGCTTCATTACTAAACAATATACACGATACATCTAGAGTATCCTGTCTTAATGCCCATGTGCACACGTTTACACCCCATCGACACCAACGCTCCACCTGAAAGAGCCAACAGTGATTGTCAACGGACCAATAGCGCATGTATCACAGATTTACCTGGCCATTGTTGGTAAATGTGGCTTCATTACTAAATAATATACACGATACATCTAGAGTATCCTGTCTTAATGCCCATGTGCACACGTTTACACCCCATCGACACCAACGCTCCACCTGAAAGAGCCAACAGTGATTGTCAACGGACCAATAGCGCATGTATCACAGATTTACCTGGCCATTGTTGGTAAATGTGGCTTTATTACTAAATAATATACACGATACATCTAGAGTATCCTGTCTTAATGTCCATGTGCACACGTATACACCCCATCGACGCCGACGCTCCACCTGAAGGAGCCAACGGGGATTGTCAACGGACCAATAGCGCATGTATCAGAGATTTACCTGGCCATGGTTGGTAAATGTGGCTTCATTACTAAACAATATACACGATACATCTAGAGTATCCTGTCTTAATGCCCATGTGCACACGTTTACACCCCATCGACACCAACGCTCCACCTGAAAGAGCCAACAGTGATTGTCAACGGACCAATAGCGCATGTATCACAGATTTACCTGGCCATTGTTGGTAAATGTGGCTTCATTACTAAATAATATACACGATACATCTAGAGTATCCTGTCTTAATGCCCATGTGCACACGTTTACACCCCATCGACACCAACGCTCCACCTGAAAGAGCCAACAGTGATTGTCAACGGACCAATAGCGCATGTATCACAGATTTACCTGGCCATTGTTGGTAAATGTGGCTTTATTACTAAATAATATACACGATACATCTAGAGTATCCTGTCTTAATGCCCATGTGCACACGTTTACACCCCATCGACACCAACGCTCTACCTGAAGGAGCCAACGGGGATTGTCAACGGACCAATAGCGCATGTATCAGAGATTTACCTAGCAATTGTTGGTAAATGTGGCTTCATTACTAAACAATAAACATGATACACCTAGAGTGTCCTGTCTTAATGCCCATGTACGGAAGTTAACACGATCCTCATAATCATTCCCATGCAGCTGTTGTTCGAGAGAGATGTGGTAGCGATGGGACCTCTGCCGATGGTGAATACGTAGGACACTTGCCTGACTCATACCGCTTCCTCGTGCGATTGAACAGGAGCTAACGTGCGGTTCAGCTGCAACAGCAAGAAGAACATTTTCCCCTCTATTGTTGCCACTTGTTTCCTTCTGTTACGTTCTCTAGGTTTACACTACCACTTACACGTAACTGATTCAAGAGGTTGATAGATAACTGCCGAGATAGCTGACGTCTAATGGGATACCTTGTTGCACACACCGACAAGAACGAACTGCATTCTTCCCACACTTTCCGTACACCATGAGCATGTCGGCTTCTCCTGCACTTGTATAACTCATCGTCCACGCACAACCTATTGCTTGGACTGTCATACACTAACTGCCTAGGAAGTCGCAATCGAATCAGAGAAGCACATAACAACATTGTACCTAACAAATCTGCGGGTTGAACGGCACAAAGAAGTGTCGGTGTCGAATCTTTTCAAAATACGATATCTCGCAAACGACTCTCACTAGAATCCTGCAGCAAACACCACTGACATTCTAATTTACCCCACTTTTAGTTTGTTAATGTCAATAGGCATTATTCAAATGCTTCGAATGGCTCTGAGCAATATGGGACTTAACTTCTGAGGTCAGCAGTCCTCTAGAACTTAGAACTACTTAAACCTAACTAAAACTAACCTAAGGACAGCACACACATCCATGCCCGAGGCAGGATTCGAACCTAGGACCGTAACGGTCACGCGGTTCCAGACTGAAGTGCCTAGAACCGCTCGGCCAGTCCGGCCGGCAATAGGCATTGTTCCATTTAAAAAGCGTATGTTTGTACAGAAAATACACTTTCTTACTATTAGTACAATCTGTTGACTGGCAAACAATACAAGCCACTGACTACTAATTCATTCAGTGAAAATCGAATATTAATAGCAGTATCCGCAATATCTAGGTGTAAGTTTTAGGTAACTCATCCTGTATAGATCAGGAACAGCAGGGGGGCTATAAAACTTCCTTGGGTAAAGCCAGATATTACGCTACTGGCCATTAAAATTGTTACACCAAGAAGAAATGCAGATGATAAACGGGTATTCATTGGACAAATATATTATACTACAACTGACATGTGAGTACATTTTCACGAAATTTGGGTGCATAGATCCTGAGAAATCAGTACCCAGAACAACCACCTCTAGCCGTAATAACGGCCCTGATACGCCTGGGCATTGAGTCAAACAGAGCTTGGATGGCATGTACAGATACAACTGCCATGCAGCTTCAACACAATACCACAGTTCATCAAGATTAGTGACTGGCGTATTGTGACGAGCCAGTTGCTCGGCCACCATTGACCAGACGTTTTCAATTGGTGAGAGATCAGGAGAATGTCCTGGCCATGGCAGCGGTCGAACATTTTCTGTATCCAGAAAGGCCCGTACAGGACCAGCAACATGCGGTCGTGCATTATCCTGCTGAAATGTTGGGTTTCGCAGGGATCGAATGAAGGGTAGAGCCACGGGTCGTAACACATCTGAAATGTAACGTCCACTGTTCAAAGTGCCGTCAATGCTAACAAGACGTGACCGAGACGTGTAACCAATGGCACCCCATACCCTCACGCCGGGTGATACGCCAGTATAGCGATGACGAATACACGCTTCCAATATGCGTTCACCGCGATGTCGCCAAACACGGATGCGACCACCATGATGCTGTAAACAGAACTTGGATTCATCCGAAAAAATGACGTTTTGCCATTCGTGCACCCAGGTTCGACGTTGAGTATACCATCGCAGGCGCTCCTGTCTGTGATGCAGCGTCAGGGGTAACCGCAGCCATGGTCTCCGAGCTGATAGTCCATGCTGCTGCAAACTTCGTAGAACTGTTCGTACAGATGGTTGTTGCCTTGCAAACGTCCCAATCTGTTGACTCAGAGATCAAAAAAATGGTTCAAATGGCTCTAAGCACGATGGGACTTAACATCTGAAGTCATCAGTCCCCTAGACTTAGAACTACTTAAACCTAGCTAACCTAAGGACATCACACCCATCCATGCCCCAGGCAGGATTCGAACCTGCGACCGTAGCAGCAGCGCGGTTCCGGACTGAAGCGCCTAGTACCGCTCGGCCACAGCTGCCGGCTGACTCAGGGATCGAGACGTGGCTGCACGATCCGTTACAGCCCTGCACATAAGATGTCTGTCACCAAGAGTGCTAGTGATACGAGGCCGTTGGGATCCAGCACGGCGTTCCGTATTATCCTTCTGAACTCACTGTTTCCATATTCTGCTAACAGTCATTGGATCTCGACCAACGCGAGCAGCAATGTCGCGTTACGATAAACCGCGATCGCGATAGGCTACAATACGACCTTTATCAAAGTCGGAAACGTGATGGTACGCATTTCTCCTCCTTACACGAGGCATCACAACAACGTTTCACCAAGCAACGCCGGTCAACTGCTGTTTGTGTATGAGAAATCGGTTGGAAACTTTCCTCATGTCAGCACGTTGTAGGTGTCGCCACCGGCGCCAACCTTGTGTGAATGCTCTGAAAAGCTAATCATTTGCATATCACAGCATCTTCTTCCTATCGGGTAAACTTCGCGTCTGCAGCACGTCATATTCGTGGTGTCGCAATTTTAATGGCCAGTAGTGTATTCTGTATCACTCGAAGATTTTCCGTCAGTTACTTCGAACTGTGACCTTCCTGACAGGAAATGAAGAATCCAGTCGCACAACTGAAGCGATACTCCATAAGCACGCAGTTTGATTAGAAATCGACTGTGAGGAACGATATCAAAAGCCTTCTGAAAATCTGGTAATACTGAATCAGTTTGACATCGCCTGTCGACAGCATGCACTACTTCGTCGGAATAAATATCTAGTTGTGTATCGTAAGAGCATGAAGCGAAGTACGCGTGTATGTGGTTCTTATTACCTTGAAACAGTGTGCTCACCTGTAAGATGACACGAAGCTGATGGCCTTCATCGCGTGGACGTGACCAGTGCAACGCCAGGAGGCGGCAGTGGCACTGAGGCAGTGGATTAGAAAAAGTTGCAGCGTGCAGCTCTGACACGGGGGTATCCACCTTCCGGGAAGGCGCGTGCGTAGCGGCACGTAAGGGAATTCCTGGTGCGTAGCGCGCCCGATCACCGCTGAAGGCGCTGGGCGACGTGCCAGCACCGGCGAACGCACGCGTGCTTAATCGCGGCAAAGGCCATTGCCACCGGCGTTCACGGCCAACCCGCGTGAAACAGGTTACAATTTCGCAGAAGAAAAGGGCCTTCCACAAAAAGACAGCCAGAGGCTGTGAAACGTTATTCGTACGGTAAACTTTGCTTGGGCGGTTCAGAGTGGTGCGGCCCATAACACTGATGAACTGCGGGGACACTTCGATAAGGAAAGAAGCTGAAGTGATGAATTAAAATATGTGTCAAGGCCGTGACTTGAAACTGGATCTTTTTTTACTTTTTGTGCAAAGGAACCTTCCTAGTGTAGGAAGGGAGGGTTGAGAGAAACTGGGCAGGGGTCGTAACCCCTGGCCAGCATCTTCCGTTCCCTCCCTCACGAACCAAGGAAAGCGTAGGGAACGTGGACTAGACGTACAGTAAGTTCCACACGGTGTATCAAAAAGAATCATCCGATTTGGCACGTCTATATTTCTGAAACTAATAAACATATACAATGATTTATTGATGAACGGGAAATCCAAAAAGTTTTTTTTTTTTACTATAAAAATACAGCGACCAGCCACTTTTTTAATGCGTTTTATTTATGCCAATATGCATTTCGGGTTTGCACCCATCTTCAGCTGGCAAATTACATGTATCTTCAGTTTCTACAGTGGTACAATCTCGACAGCAGTTTGGATGCTGCAGCTGGCATTCACCTCTCCTTGTTTATCTTGGCTTTTCTTCTTTTTTGTAACAACAACAAAAAAATGGTTCAAATGGCTCTGAGCACTATGGGACTTAACTTCTAAGGTCATCAGTCCCCTAGAAGTTAGAACTACTTAAACCTAACTAACCTAAGGCCATCACACACATCCACGCCCGAGGCAGGATTCGAACCTGCGACCGTAACGGTCGCGCGGTTCCAGACTGTAGCGCCTAGAACCGCTCGGCCACCCCGGCCCACACTGCAGCGAGCATATCTTGATTTACAGCTTCCACAGCTGCTGTTATGCGATGTCTCAGTTCATTCATTGTTGTTGGTAACGGAGGCACATAAACAGCGTCTTTTATAAACTCCCACAAGAAATAATCACCTACTGCCAGGTCCGGTGACCTTGGAGGCCAGTAATATAAAGCTGAAACATTTAGTCAAGTGCGATCAATCTAACGTTCAGGAACACTTTGACTTAAAAATTCCCGCTTTTTTCAGATGCCAGTGTGGCGGTGCCCTATTCCCTTGGCAAATAAAGTCGTTAGAATCAGTCTCCAACCGTGAGAAAAGAAGGTACGAACGGATTTCTGCGGACTCCTTTTGAAACTATGGCGGATGCGTTCGACGTCTGTGTCAGACACTCCGGGACAACTCGGCGATTTGCCTTTACACGAGCAACCTGTTTCTTGGAATTGTTCATGCTCGACTCTAGACGTCGACAACATGGCGGGTAACGCAGTGTGCCGGCCGCTGGTGGCCGAGCGGTTCTGGCGCTACAGTCTGGAACCGCGCGACCGCTACAGTCGCAGGTTCGAATCCTGCCTCGGGCATTGATGTGTGTGTTGTCCTTAGGTTAGTTAGGTTTAAGTAGTTCTAAGTTCTAGGGGACTTACGACCTCAGCAGTTGAGTCCCGTAGTGCTCAGAGCCATCTTTTTAACGCACTTTACCTGTGTAAAATATGCGACAAAAAGTGTTTGTGTTGTTACAAAAAAGAAGAAAAGCCAAGAAAAAACAAGGAGAGGAGAATGCCAGCTGCAGCATCCAAACTGCTGTCGAGATTGTACCACTGTAGAAACTGAAGATACATGTAATTTGCCAGCTGAAGATGGGTACAAACCCGAAATGCATATTGGCATAAATAAAACGCATTAAAAAAGTGGCTGGTCGCTGTATTTTTATAGTAAAATATCATTATCCACGGCCACGGAGCTCAACAGTCCAAATAAAATGGACAAATTGTTATTGCCAAAAAGTTTTTTTTTCACACCTTTTCATAGGTACTCAATATGCCCCCCTTATGCACGGTATTTGTCAGTGCAGTGTTCAAATCGTCCCCACACTGCAGCGAGCATATCTTGAGTTACAGCTGCTGTTATGCGATGTCTCAGTTCATTCATTGTCGTTGGTAACGACAGAGTCTTTTATAAACTCCCACAAGAAATAATCACCTACTGTCAGGTCTGGTGACCTTGGAGGCCAGTAATGTAAGGCTGAGTCATTTAGTCCAGTGCGATCAATCCAACGTTCAGTAATCCTTTGATTTAAAAATTCCCGCATTTTCAGATGCCAGTGTGGCGGTGCCCTATCCTCTTGGTAAATGAAGTCATTCGAATCGGTCCCCAACCGTGAGAAAAGAAGGTACGAACGGATTTCTGCGGACTCCTTTTGAAACTATGGCGGATGCATTCGACGTCAGTTTCAGGCACTCGGGTACAACTCGGCGATTTGCCTTTACACGAGCAACCTGTTTCTCGGAATTGTTCATGCCATAGTCTAATGCTGTGTGCAGTAGGAGGATCCAAGCCATACCCAGTACGAAAGTCACACTGAACGGTTATTAATGACCCGCATTGCGCAAAACGTAGAGCACAAAACGCTTTCTATTGTCCCGGCACCATTTTTACTAGAACTGAAGTGGGTGCACACTGCTGCTATCTAGCGGGAATGATGTAAAACTCGAGAGTTTGTTCTTTCCGACAGTACATTGTTCACACACATACCTCAACATCATAATAGTTATGATTTTTAAAAATCGAATGATTCTTTTTGATACACCCTGTTTACACTATAATGTTAAATGCAACGTCCGCAGTGACATCTCTGGAAGTGGTCTCGAATCTGCACTCAATGCGCTTTCGCACATTGTGAAGATAAACAGTGTGAGAGTTGAACGTTTCGTTTTTTCTGTTGCAGTTTTGGCTGTTCACACTTATTTACAGCCAATTTAAAAGTTGAAGAAATGTGAAACATTTATCAAAAATGCCTTCTGTCGTCCGTTAAGAAGCTGTTTGGATGCAAACTGGGTGCTTCAAGAGGATAATGGTCCGAAACATCGCAGTCCTCTCTGTACAGCGTGGAGACAAGACAATGGGGTATCCACGATGGATTGGCCTGCAATGTCTCCGGATGCAAATCCCATCGACTTTTGATAGGATATTAAAATGAAGCTTAAAGGGAAGCCAGTATATACTTTGAAGCATTAACCTCTAGGTAATTGTGCAATCAGTAATGACATGTATTTTCATGTAAACATACACACATCAAAACAAGTTTTGCATCACTTCGGTTCCGAGAGTTCCAGAACCTATACAGAAAATTGGAATAGAAATCAACATTAACATCATTTCCTCCCCTTTTTTTGCTCATTAAATCCACACATTGCATGTTGTACCACCATACAACGAGATCTTCAGAGGTGGTGGTCCAGATTGCTGAACACACCGGTACCTCTAATACCCAGTAGCACGTCCTCCTGCATTGGTGTATGCCGGTATTCGTCGTGGCATACTATCCAGAAGTTCATCAAGGTACTCTTGGCCCAGATTATCCCACTCCTCAATGGCGATTCGGCTTTGATCCTCCAGAGCGGTTGGTGTGTCAAGTCGTCCATAAACAGCCCTCTTCAATCTATCCCAGGCATGTTCGATGGGGTTCATGTCTGGAGAACATACTGGCCACTCTAGACGAGCGATGTCGTTATCTTGAACGAAGTCATTCACAAGATGCGTTCGATGGGGGCACGAATTGTTCCATGAAGACAAATGCCTCGCCAATATGTTGCCGATATGGTTGCATTATCGGTCGGAGGATGGCATTCACGTATCGTACAGCCGTTACGGCTCCTTCCCTGACCACAAGCGGCGTACGTCGGCCTCACATAATGCCACCCCAAAACAGCAGGGAACCTCCACCTTGCTGCACTCGCTGAACAGTGTGCCTAAGGCGTTCAGCCTGATCCGGTTGCCTCCAAACACGTTCCGACGATTTTCTGGTTGAAGGCGTATGCGACACTCATCGGTGAAGTGAACGTGATGCCAATCCTGAACGGTCCATTCCGCATGTTTTTGGGCCCATCTGTACCGCGCTGCATGGACGTCGGGAGTGAAGTTGCGCATCATGCAGCCTTTTGCGCACAGTTTGAGTCGTAACACGACATCCTGCGGCTGCACGAAAAGCATTATTCAACACGGTGGCGTTGTTGTCAGGGTTCCACCGAGCCGTAATCCGTAGCAGTTCCTGCCGCTCTGTACATCCTCCATGTCCAAACAACATCGCTTTGGTTCACTCCGAGACGCCTCGGCACTTCCCTTGTTGAGAGCCCTCCCTGGCACAAAGTAACAATGTAACAATGCAGACCGTCTAGGCATGGCTGAACTACAGAGAACACGAACCGTGTACCTCCTTCCTGTTGGCGAGACTGGAACTGATAGGCTGTCGGACACCCTCCGTCTAATAGGCGCTGCCCATGAATGTTTGTTTACATCTTTGGGCGGGTTTAGTGACATCTCTGAACAGTCAAAGGGACTGTGTGATACAACATGCACAATCAACGTCTATCTTGAGGAGTTGTGGAAACCTGGTTGATGCAAAACATTTTTTGATGTGAATATATTTATAATAGTGGCTTTTAGTTCATAGAGATAATGGCGTACACTTTCTTGTGGAACTGACTGTACAAGCGCATCAATGAGACAACAATTTTGTTTTTATTTTTTATTTATTTCATTTTCATTTTTTTATACCACCGAGCATAGGAGGAAACCGACGCCCAGAGGAGTAGGGAGTGGCAATTCGCCACACTCTGTGAGGCTATCGACGTATAGTCTTTTGGAGAAGAACATTCCAATGACCACAGAATAACCAGTGCTATGGAAAATGAGTGGATCAACACCTCACTGCAATAACACCCCAACTGCAGGGTGGGTTAAGAAACACACTACAAAGAACATTAAAGAAAAATTGTGTATATTTGGGATTGCGAACAACTGCATAATGTAGTTCATTAAGGAAGTGCCAAAAATCAAGTTCATTTTTCTCGCCATCACCAAACAAGGAGTGAAACGCGTGTTCATAAATCCACGTCACAGAGTTCGTCTTTATTTGTGGGAAGCGTCCACAAAGAGAAGCAGGTGAGGATGTATCTGATGAGGAGTCGTACAGGTAAATAGGGCCAGTATCTACAGCATCAAGAACCATAAACCTGTCCCGATCCGCACACAAGGCGATGCTCGTCCGTGTCCAGAACATCACAGGCGAAACACAACAGGGTGTCTGCGAGGTGAATCCCATGAAGACATGACCGGTATACTTGCTTCCCATTGAATGTGAGGTGGCCGGCCGGTGTGGCAGAGCGGTTCTAGGCGCTTCAGTCTGGAACCTACGGTCGCAGATTCGAATCCTGCCTCGGGCATGGATGTGTGTGACGTCCTTAGGTTGGTTGGGTTTAAGTAGTTCTAAGTTCTAGGCGACTGATGCCCTCAGCAGTTAAGTCTCGTAGTGATAAGAGCCATTTGAACCATTTGACTGTAAGGTGCCATGCAGACTGAACCCCAGTACCATGAAAAGGAGCGCACGCCGATCGCCAGATGGCACTTCAGTCGGCGGGGGATGCTTCTCCTCAACCACATTCAGTGGCCTGCTGAAGAAAGCCATAAATTGCCTTCGGGAGCATGAAGCGTGTTGCCAGTATTGCAGTACGGAGATAGTTCAGTTCAGGGAAAAATAGTGAACGTAAAGGAACGGCGGCTGGAGTCCAAGAGCTGGATAGGTACTGAGAGAGAGTGCAGTACATGGATCTCCGGTAATAGGCTGGTAACACGCATAGGACAACAACGCCAAAGGATCATTTGAGAGATGACGAAAAGGGCTATGGCTCCATCAGAGACATGATATACGCCGAAAGCACCCCCGCACAGCGGGAAAGTGAGGGTATCATACCGTACCGTGAACAGCAAGTCACTGCAAGCTGGTGCCGGTAGCATGTGGTGGGCCATGGATGATACAAAGTGGAGTGTCTGTGACATATGGAAGATACACAACATCAAATTTACATACTGTGTCAGTTTCAAAAGATCGAGGGCTAGTAAACGATGATATATGAGCCCAGCTCGTAATTGGGACAGCAGGCGCAGGCAGTTGAGAGCGATCGTGCTCCATCGATCACTTACGAAATCTAATGTGTAGCATCGGATAGTAGCAGCTACAGGCAATGGAGCAACGCTGTCCACGGGAAGCCCCGCACCTATAGCCATAGCGGATTTTTGGATGTTGAGTGAACTACCAGAAGCCTTGTCGTAGGTAGTAACCCATGTCAGGGATTCCTTGACCTGAGCACATCTATGAAGAATGAGGAAATGATTGTCCGCATAAGCAGTACAGGTGAATACCTGTCCAACGAGAGACATCTCAGACAGTCGTTGACTGAGGCCGCAGAGCAACGGTTCCATGGCGAAAGCGGCGAGAGCGGGCAGCCCAAACAGTGGGTCAAGATGGGAGGAGAGAGGCGGCCATTTTAGAGTACACAGGACGTCGCTCCGTGAAGGAGACGCATTACGACGTCGACGGTAGTATCAGGATTTTCTATATTGCGGAGCATCCCTTCCAGGTGTAATGATTGATCTGATCAAACGCCTGGCTGAAGTCAAGAGCAGCCACAAGGCCAGTCACATAACGAGCTTGAACAAAAGCTATTATGTCTTGATAGCGACAGAAGGCAGTGCAGATGTTATTGGCACCTCCGGTAGAAGTGGTATGATCAGGGGAAACCACATACGGGCCGTCCTTTTAAGTTGTGCAGCCAACAGTTGGGTAAAGATCGTGTCGCTGTGGAGCAACCTCAAGGAGCGATAATCGCTTATCTGTGATGTACCTCAAGGCTTATGGATGGGAATGAGGAGAACATTGAGAGAACTATATGGGATCTGGACGATAGACGAAATTCGGTCCCGACAAATTTCGGACCACACAGGTGCCATTAGGGGCAAAATTCAGGTAAAACTTTAGTGGGAGGCCATTAGGGCTGGTCGATTCGTTCATAGAACCCACCCGAACAGCATCACAGACTTCGATATCCATGACGTTGGCAAGCAAATCCATCGCCGCATCCCTATAAACTGAGCCAAAGGAGAGAATTAGGAGAGTTACGTAATGTTGGCAGGATGGTAACATTGTGCAGAGTACAGTATAACATAATGTGCATAGGGGAGGGAGGGGGGTGAGATCCTATGCTGCACTGGGTATCTAAGCGCCGCCCATCATCAGTCATAAGAATATTAATCAAAGTCCTCCAACAGTGGTGCCATTTCGTTATCTCGTGGTATATAGACGGACACTCCTGAGCTAACCCGTCATGTGTGCACGCCCTGACCACATCTCCCTCAAGATGACTACGAGAGAGGTCAGTGAGCTGTGCCTTGGCACGATTCATCATCGCCTAATGATCTGGCGAATGTGGCATTGTAGTACATTCTTGGAGAATGGTGAAGTGGAAATCATGGGTTCGTCGCTGCCACACTGCGACCTCCCTTCCATAACTAATCCAGGCTTTTTAGAAGGCAGGCTTTGCACAGAATAACCTGCACGACAGGGCAGACTGATATGCATCACTGCGTCGGTGCAAATTGTCCATGTGTCTCGGCGAGCTGCCGGCCGACGGCTGAAGTAGGATAGATCATATTTAGTTTCCATAGTCCCCAGTGCTCCACAACCTTTGGCGAGAGATACTGGTGGCACAGATATATGCGTCATAATCAGAGAACACAAAGCGCCAGACATCAACAGCCTGCATCCCACCGACAATATCGAGGAAGATATAAATACAGTCAAGGTGACTGGAAGAACGGCTGTGAAATTTAACGCCGTGCATGGAGATTAAAGTGGCAGTTGGTCTTTGGGCACCTGGGTTGAGTTGAAGTCACCTCTCAAGATAAAAGCATCCTGCCGACTCAAGAAGAGTGGTGTGACCGCCTCAGAGTAGAAACTGAAGTGATCTGAACCAGATAGCGCGTAGACGTTGATGATCGTGACACCACCGAACGTTGGAACCATACCTCTGGGAGCTGGAGACTGCATCAGCGAGGATACCGTCATGTAAGGAGATCGCCACCACACTAGCAGTTAGGGGTGTGCTGTAATGCCATGGGGAGCATAATAAGGTTGCAACATGCACCTCCCGAAGGAGAGCAACGTCAGCATCTGCAGCATGCAGCATTTCATGGAATAAATGCCAGCTTATGGCGCTCTCAAATGGTACTGAGCTAGGCGATAAGTCTGAAAAGCTGCCATCGGCAGGAGGGTGGGAGATGCAAAAATGGTTCAAATGGCTCTCAGTAGTATGGGACTTAACATCTGAAGTCATCAGTCCCCTAGAACTTAGAACTACTTAAACCTAACTAACCTAAGGACATCACACACATCCATGCCCGAGGCAGGATTAGAACCTGCGACCGTAGCCGTCGTGCGGTTCCAGACTGAAGCGCCTAGAACCGCTCGGCCACACCGGCCGGCTGGGAGATGCAAAAACAAAGGAAATACAGGGAGTTCCCCATCAGGCCCATGAGGAAGGGCACATCACTACACCAGTATGACGGAGAGGGAGCCGAGCCCACAAAGGGAGTTCCGTCGCTTTGTACACGTCCAGAACGCCAATCCTCAGCACAGATGTCGTCCATCCAGGAGACAGACGTTTCACCGTGCCGTTTCAGTGGAACAGTCAAAGGTGCACACAGACATTAAAATGGCGGGAACCGTATCAGACGCAGACGGAGATGGAGGCGGAGAGAGACGTCGCATCGTCTGCTGCCAGGGCGTCGGAGGACAGCACATCATCAGCGCTGCGCGTTTCTTCCATTTCCTCGGCGACCGCTACTCCTGGAAAAATGGATATGAGCGTACGGCACTGTGGGCCAAGAGTCCCCCATTCGGGCAAGTTCGGTCGCCGAGGGCAAGTACTTATTGCTTTCGACGCCACATTGAGCGACTTGCGCGTCAAAGATGAGGATGAAATGATGATGAGGACAACAGAACAGCAATCCCTGAGCGGAGAAAATCTCCTGCCCCAGCTGAGACTCGAACCCAGGACCCTTGGCGTGGCATTCGGCCGCGCTGACCATTCAGTTACGGGAGCCGACACCGCTGCTCCTAACATGTCGGAGTACATCCGTGTCGGATGGCGGACGGCTGTTGTTCGATATGCGGTCAGATAGCGGGAAAGAAGAGGTCGGTACAGCTCCATGATCAACGACCATTGGGTCGGAACAGACGGCTCACTTCTGCTGAAGGCCATCATCCCTTAGTACTACCTCCAGCGTCACTGTGGCAGAGGCAGGTAAACCGTCCATCGCGTCGTCGAGAGGAGTCGACGCCAGTGCCGACTGATTCAGAGTGGGAGCAGCAGGCAGCCCCATCGCGGGCTCGTAGATGGAGGTAACACAGTGGGCGCCGCAGGGAGAGCGACGTCTCCGATTGGGCATATCAACCAGTCTACGTCGGAGACAATCAGAACGGATGTGGTCTACCTGGCCACAACATAAAGAAGTGCGCGGCCGGCTAGCCATCGTACAAGACGACAGCCCTGCAAGTAGGAAGGCAGTTTTCATCTGACGGACCATTCAGGACACGGTAGGCTTTGAACATCTTTCACGTTTCAGCAACATGACTGACGAAGTTGCCGTAAGGTTCAAAGGCGGCGGCCACCTCTACGTCCAACGGCACCTCAAACGGGAGTTCGAAAAACCTCAACGTACGGAGGTCAAAGCTAGTGAACAACCACGACAGCGCCTACATGGCTGTCAGAGCATCTGAGATTTAGATAGGTATCATGGCGCCGCACAACGTCGGCGAACAGCTCTTCATTCGCCAGCTTTATGTACACAGTGGTACTAAGGATCGCAAAATGAATTCGCAGAACAGCTTTCGACGCTAGACACAATTCTTCCCGTATAAACCGTTCTACTTCATATGCTTTTGGTTGTTCATCAAACAAATGAAAAGTTAATGTAATGATGGTCGATGAATTCGGACACGAAGACAAGCGGCTACGCAGAAGTAAATAAAGGTGTGCTTCCTCGCAAGCAGCACAGCAAGCGAGATGCAAGAAAGGTGTGCCCGCCTCACCACTGCCGAAGACAGGCTGCTTACTAGGCAGATGTAACCGCCACACCGCGGTAGCATTGTGCCTACCACAGCTGCACGGACCACCCCAGTCCAGTGCCCTCCCTCACACAAAGTTCAGTATTTCTGAGGCTCTCCAATATTGGATATGTGCCTTGGCACAAATTTTAATTCATTACTTCAGCTTCTATCCTTATCGAAGATAAAGTTGAGTCCCATATGTCTCCAGGAAAATGTAATTTCGTCAGATCAATAGATCACCTACCCCTGAGGTGGAGGTAGGATTTTCCCGTTACGTATAAAGCTAGTGTGTTATTCCAATTCGGGGAGCCTCGTGAAAGCCCGCAATTTCGGGCTCCCCAGGGATTTGTGCCCTGCAAAGTAATTCCTTTGCTCTCTGTTATTCAGCGTACTATGCAAAGTGTAAGAACCTTTGCAAAACCAGTAGAGATTTATGTAGAATGAACCACTCACAAAACACAGTGTGAGATCGGTTTATTTCGCAAGTAGGTTTCCGGAGATAGTGAAATTACGCAGTAAGTTTCACAATTAATATATGCTAACGATACAGGTCCTCATCTATCACGTTAAAGGCAATTTGTGTGGGGGCTCAGAGTCTAAATAAGTTGAGTGCAGGGTACAGTAGCAGTTAGCGCGTTTAACGGACAGCTGGATCGGTTGGAACATGCGCTAACCGGCAGCAGCTACAGTTACATCAGGCGACTTCTCCAGTGGCGGACGCAGTCAAATGGTTCAAACGGCTCTGAGCACTATGGGACTTAACATCTGTGGATATCAGTCCCCTAGAACTGAGAACTACTTAAACCTAACTAACCTAAGGACATCACACACATCCATGCCCGAGGCAGGATTCGAACCTGCGACCGTAGCAGTTGCGCGGCTCCGGACTGAGCGCCTAGAACCGCGAGACCACCGCAGCCGGCCGGGCGCAGTCCAGCAGCAGTACGACGGCAATGTCTCCGAGTACTCCAGGGTAGTCTTCAATGTCGGCTTCCACTACAACCGACGGCATCACCATGGCAGAGGGAACCATCTCAAATCAAATAAGTGCCTGCGCAAATAGTGAGACAACGTGTGACTCTGAAGTTCAAGCTCCACTTATAGATCTCGCGAATATAAAGCAGTCACCTAGTATGTGTAATTCTGAAAACGGAAGTGAGCTGGTTAGTCCGAAATCAGTGCGCGAAAGTGTAACTAGTAGGAATTCAAGCAAGGGGAATGAATGTGGGGAAAATGTGATGTCTCAGCTAATGCACATGATCCAGGGAATGACAAATAATATCAGTGGAGTTCGAACAGATATGGGTACATTGCGAACGGGTATGGGAACATTGCAAACAGTTACGGATACAATTCGGACCGACGTGGGTACAATGCGAAGTGAAATAGGTTCCATTGTGAAAGAGGAAGTCGAAAAATTATGGGTAACCTTGAAAAAGCAATTGATGATAAATCAAAATGTGTTCGAGTTGATATGGGGAAAATTACAGAGGAAGTTGTAATAGTAAAATCTAAAATCGAATCAGTGGAGAAAGATATTGGGGAGAAAATGGATAAGGTACAGACCGAACTTGGGGACAAGGTAAGCGACTGTATAAAAGCGCAAGATGCTCATAGAAGTGATGTAAATTTAGCAATTAGTGACATTGCCAATCGTGTAGGTGAGGGAGAGAAAGAAGTGGGCAAAATTAAAGATAAAATAGAGTCCAGTATCAATAGTGAAAATGAATTAAAAAAACAAATGCAACAGATAAAAAGTGTTTTAAATTCGTTAGCCTCCCAACAAGCCACGGCGGTTATAAATATCCCTTGGGTATATTACCTGATCTGAAAAAACTTGATGCCAAACGCAGTTGTCCAGCTCCAAGGAATTAAAAACAACTAAAAGCTTTTTTAGGATTAGCTTTGTTTTTTCGTAAATTCGTACCACAACAATTGATGAACAGTGATGCGTTGCTCAACTTGTTACGAAAAAATAGACTTTCGTTATGGGATGATAAGTGTCAAGAGGACTTTAACAATATTAAGCAGGCATTGGTAAATGCAAACATTCTTAGCCACCCTGACATGTCCAAGGACTTTTGTCTATGCACAGATGCCTCATCTCAAGGTTTGGGGGCATGCTTCTTTCAGAAGCGAGAGGAAGAAGGTAAGGAAGTACCGAAGGTCATCAGTTTTGCTAGTCGCACATTATCAGAAGCAGAAAGATTTTACCCCGTGTCAGAATTGGAAAGTTTAGCGGTAATATGGGCATTTAAAAAGGTTTTTGTGGGGCAAGAATACCAAAGTTTACTGTGACTACCAGTCACTGTCATTTCTTTTAACATGTAAACTATTGCACCGTAGATTAGCTAGGGAGTGTCTATATTTACAGGAATTCAAGTTCGAAATCCTTTATATTAAAGGAAGTCAGAACGTTAGTGCAAGATGCCTTGTCTAGGCTACCATTGGTTTTAGAGGAATTTAGTGAATTAACAGAGCAAGATGCAGAAATCAAAACGTTATTAATGCAAGGTACAACACAACAGTCCGATTATCACAAGTTTTGTAAGCAGATGAAAATTATACAACAGCAAAGTCGCAGTTGAAGTAAAGTCATGCAAAATCTTAAGCAAGATGAAGGTGGAAAGGTAAGTAATGAAGTATGGGGACATTATGGAGCGAGCAAATGCACTGCAAAAATTGCAACACTTTGTTATTTTCCAAATTTGAGAAGGCGAGTCCTGCGGGTATTAAGAAAGTGTGCGATATGTCAAAAATCAAAACACTCCAATGTGCCAAAATATACTGAGCTACATCCAATACTCACAAAAAACCCTCTAGATATTGTATCCCTGGACATAGCTGGTCCATATCCAAGAAGTAAAGGAGGAGTAAAATACGTAGTACCACTATACGACATTTTCTCGAACCAAATCAAAATGTATGCCATTAAAAATGCAACAACCACAAATATCAGGAAAAGAATTGAGAGAGACTATTTGAGAAGAGTAGGTAAACCTAAGGTACTACTAACTGATAATGCTTCATATTTCGTTGGGCGGAAGTGGAAACAATTTATGACCTCACAGGGCATAAAGCACATATCAGTAAGCTTTTTTCACTCAGAAGCAAGCCCAGTTGAACGAGTCTTCGAGGACTTTAACCGGTTTATTAGGACATACACCACTCACAAACATACCCAATGGGTAGAATACGTAACTCCTTTCATGCAAGTTGTCAATAACCTCCCTCATTCTTCAACAGGTTTCACACCTAATGAATTGATGTTCCAGACAAAGCAAACGAATGAGTGGGTGTCGCTAATACCACAGGTACCCACTACAGAAATGACACTAGAAGACAAAATCAAACAAGCCATGATTACACTGGAAAACAGGGCAGAGTATAGAAAGAAAATTTATAACAAGATTGAAAAGTGTTACACGATTTTTTGAAGGGCAATGAGTCCTCTTACGGATTCACCCTAAATCGACGAAATTTGGCAAACTGAATAAGAAGTGGCAATTACTCTATTCAGGGCCATATAAAATTTCCAAAACACCATACCCTGGGACGTACAGATTACCCTATGAGAAAACAGGGAGAGACAAGTTTCTCCACCCTCACAAGGATATAAAAGCTTTTATAGAATGATGAGGCTAGGTAACATTTTTTTCTTTCTATCACAAGATAATTGTACATAGTGTACATAACTCTAAATCTAATTTTTCTTTTGGAGTGTATTTTAAGATAAAGTAAAGTGTATAGACATAAGTAATTCTTTTGATTTGTACACGTAGGCATAAAATTAACAGCAATGAGAAGTAATACACCGCTTCATGCGAAGCGAAAGTATAAACAAAATTAAAGTATGGCTCAGCTGTCCGCACTTAACATTACGTGCTGACATCAAAGTAGGAGAGGAGGCATTGATCTGTGCGCATGCGCAACAGACTGGCAGAAGGCACAACCAAATAGGACTGTGATATGTACAAGTACTTAACTTAAATACAAAGTAAACGGAAATACTAAGCAATTGCATCTACTGTCTAAGAACTAAGGAACCTATTGATATACGTACGCAGAGATTTAATTAAATACCAAGCTATATAAACATATTTGCAAGCAAAAGGAAGCATTATGAAAACTTATACGAGACGTGTAAGCTAAGGAGAAACGACAAAATACCGTAAGAAATGTCAAATAATTTTCTTTGCAGAGTAAATGATCATAATGTGTAATAGAATAAACGAATGTTTATGAATTTAAATAAAGTACGGCAATATCTGCGGACGGATGTAATGATCAAATACATCAGTGGCCACCGAGCTACGTAATGACATTAGTTCTAAGTTTTTTCTTTCAGCAACCAGTGCATCGTCATGACGCAGAAGAAAAGTGCGTCGAGGTTGAGGTACCAAATGATGTAACGGGCCGCACCTCAAGTAAACAATTTAGTTATAAGGACATTTATAAAGGTCATAAGGCAAATGAAAAATGAAATATGCATCATCGCAGTATATCTCTGTGACATTTATCAGTACCTATTCGCTACAGAGTACACATAAACATTTAAGCATTTGATTAAAAAAAATTTTTTTATCGTGTCACATGAAAGCTTGAATAACGACATTTGCAGGTATTCGAGAAAGATAAGTCTACGACGATTAAAACGTCATATTTCACACTTAGCTAAACATTAACTGAAGTAAAGAGCACTAACTCATGAAGAAACAACATGATACTACGTGAATGATTAGTCAGTACACATTAGTTCCATGAAATGAAAAGCCGGCCGAAGTGGCCGCGTGGTTCTGGGCGCTGCAGTTTGGAACCGCAAGACCGCTACGGTCGCAGGTTCGAATCCTGCCTCGGGCATGGATGTGTGTGATGTCCTTAGGTTAGTTAGGTTTAAGTAGTTCTAAGTTCTAGGGGACTGATGACCTCAGAAGTTGAGTCCCATAGTGCTCAGAGCCATTTTGAGCCATGAAATGAAAGTTCTTCGGCAACTAGTCCATTACTGCACGAGTAACATTTCCTCATAAATCCTTGAACCAGTAGACGAGTATTTCCTTTCTTCTCTCCCAAACAAAGGAGATGGCGCCAAGCGTAGTTAGGCCAGCAATACGCTATGTTTTAGTCCTATTTCCAATGTTTCATTCTCCCTCCCATAAGTGATAAAAGCCTATCTTCATTTTAATGAAGCAAAAATATATCATATGTTTGTATTGTGTCATTAAAATGTGATATGTAATTAATTTGTATATGTGTTGTGAACGAAGATAAGTCGAAGCTAACAAGTGAACTGTAGTAACAGAACCCAGTTAATGGAACCCAGTTAATGAAAATTTTTATGACGTTTTAAAACTTCATAAATTTATGTTCGTGATATAACCAATGGATGGATATCAGCCATAGGTATAAGTTATCATGTTATGTATATTGTTGTAACTGAATACGTGTATGAATTTTCATTGGAAACCAAACTCTGTATGAAGAAATGTACTTCAAAGACAAGCAATTCATACAATGTTTTGGACGGCTATATGTGTCTGTCAACAAGTGCACGGTCAAGTGTGGTGACATGAATATGCGTGTGCAACGAAATAACTTATGAATATCGTGGCTCACAGCTCTTGATACAAGAACAAGTGAATTATAGTTGTTCGAGCAGGTACTCACCTCATTGACAGATGCTGTTTGTCAGGGTTCTCTCCGCTGAAAATGTGAGTACGCCGGGTAGTAATGAAGGCCGGGCCGTAAAAATGGAGATCTTCTGCCACAGCGTCGGACTTTGGAACAGTACGCACACACTCACTGCACCCAGAATGAAGACAAACGCCACAACAATTCTTCGATACGTGGCACTCAATTGAAAGTGTGACACTCAGTGTGACATCAACACCAAGAAAACGAGTGCACACACGTGCAACGGCAGCATATAGCATGTTGAACGTTGGCAACTGGTTCTTGCCGCCAAATCAGCTAGTGCACCAGCGCGAAACTCGGCAGCGAGAATGAAGCAAACTGGACATTACTGTTAACGGGCTAAATTTAAATATGTAATGGCTTCACATATTATGTGTATAATATTTTAATAGGATAAACTGACATATCCATTTCATTAAATAAAAAAGAAGCCGACAATAAAAGGGCATCGACCCCTCTCGACACATGTAAATAAAAAAAAACACTATGTCACCATCCTATGTGAACGTACAGTGCGGGGGCAATTGTGTAGATACATGATGAAGGATCCCCAGGATACCGTAAAGATAATGTTTATTTTTAAAAAAAAATTGAAACACCGATGATCATATGCATTGGCAAAGATGTTAACTGTGAATGCGCGGTGGGGCGCAGACAAATGAAGGGACTTTCATTCAATTACACTCCTGGAAATGGAAAAAAGAACACATTGACACCGGTGTGTCAGACCCACCATACTTGCTCCGGACACTGCGAGAGGGCTGTACAAGCAATGATCACACGCACGGCACAGCGGACACACCAGGAACCGCGGTGTTGGCCGTCGAATGGCGCTAGCTGCGCAGCATTTGTGCACCGCCGCCGTCAGTGTCAGCCAGTTTGCCGTGGCATACGGAGCTCCATCGCAGTCTTTAACACTGGTAGCATGCCGCGACAGCGTGGACGTGAACCGTATGTGCAGTTGACGGACTTTGAGCGAGGGCGTATAGTGGGCATGCGGGAGGCCGGGTGGACGTACCGCCGAATTGCTCAACACGTGGGGCGTGAGGTCTCCACAGTACATCGATGTTGTCGGCAGTGGTCGGCGGAAGGAGCACGTGCCCGTCGACCTGGGACCGGACCGCAGCGACGCACGGATGCACGCCAAGACCGTAGGATCCTACGCAGTGCCGTAGGGGACCGCACCGCCACTTCCCAGCAAATTAGGGACACTGTTGCTCCTGGGGTATCGGCGAGGACCATTCGCAACCGTCTCCATGAAGCTGGGCTACGGTCCCGCACACCGTTAGGCCGTCTTCTGCTCACGCCCCAACATCGTGCAGCCCGCCTCCAGTGGTGTCGCGACAGGCGTGAATGGAGGGACGAATGGAGACGTGTCGTCTTCAGCGATGAGAGTCGCTTCTGCCTTGGTGCCAATGATGGTCGTATGCGTGTTTGGCGCCGTGCAGGTGAGCGCCACAATCAGGACTGCATACGACCGAGGCACACAGGGTCAACACCCGGCATCATGGTGTGGGGAGCGATCTCCTACACTGGCCGTACACCACTGGTGATCGTCGAGGGGACACTGAATAGTGCACGGTACATCCAAACCGTCATCGAACCCATCGTTCTACCATTCCTAGACCGGCAAGGGAACTTGCTGTTCCAACAGGACAATGCATGTCCGCATGTATCCCGTGCCACCCAACGTGCTCTAGAAGGTGTAAGTCAACTACCCTGGCCAGCAAGATCTCCGGATCTGTCCCCCATTGAGCCTGTTTGGGACTGGATGAAGCATCGTCTCACGCGGTCTGCACGTCCAGCACGAACGCTGGTCCAACTGAGGCGCCAGGTGGAAATGGCATGGCAAGCCGTTCCACAGGACTACATCCAGCATCTCTACGATCGTCTCCATGGGAGAATAGCAGCCTGCATTGCTGCGAAAGGTGGATATACACTGTACTAGTGCCGACATTGTGCATGCTCTGTTGCCTGGGTCTATGTGCCTGTGGTTCTGTCAGTGTGATCATGTGATGTATCTGACCCCAGGAATGTGTCAATAAAGTTTCCCCTTCCTGGGACAATGAATTCACGGTGTTCTTATTTCAATTTCCAGGAGTGTATTTGTATATGATTTTGTGATTTAGACAGTCTCAATCAGGCTCTCTCGTATGTACAAGTTTTGTTACGCTGTACTGCTCTGAGTATGACGGGCTACGAGTCTTTTGTGTCATATGTGTTTTCCGAATAAGAGAAGACTTAATGACAGTGTTAAGCATTTTTATTAAAGTGAAATAGAACCAAGTCAAGAAAAATTCCTTCATATCTGAATCTATACTGCTGGTGAGCGTCAGTGTCGTTTTCTGACGCCGGCCGCGGTGGTCTCGCGGTTCTAGGCGCGCAGTCTGGAACCTCGCGACGGCTACGGTCGCAGGTTCGAATCCTGCCTCTGACATGGATGTGTGTGATGTCCTCAGGTTAGTTAGGTTTAAGTAGTTCTAAGTTCTAGGGGACTGATGACCACAGCTGTTAAGTCCCATAGTGCTCAGAGCCATTTTTTCATTTTCTGACAGTTACTCGTCTAGGCATTGGCGGACTGGATAAGTGTTTCAGCCTCAGTTTCGCTTTACACAAACAAGTAGAATAACACTAATACGCAGAAATATTACAAAACTCGTGCGTCAACATGAAAATTTAACCAAAAAAATGTGTGTGAAATCTTATGGGACTTAACTGCTAACGTCATCAGTCCCTAAGCTTACACACTACTTAACCTAAATTATCTTAAGGACAAACACGCACACCCATGCCCGAGGGAGGACTCGAGCCTCCGCCGGGACCAGCCGCACAGTCCATGACTGCAGCGCCTGAGACCGCTCGGCTAATCCCGCGCCGCGAAAATTTAACCATTAGACACTTTGTTTTTAGACAAGAGAGAGGAACCTGTCAGATTCTGCACATCTATAATTTATGTCCTCTGTCTCAGAGCTCTCATAAGGATTTAGTCCCATTCTTTTCTCCTGCCATCGCTGACCCGGTACCTTTCTTGAAATTACCGTTTAACATTTTGAAACCGTTTCTTGAACCAGCTTATAAGTCATTATTCTGAGATCAGATACGAAGTGGACAATTAAGACGGTGAATGTTGACGTTTTAATAGCCATATAATTTAAACGAAACCTACATTTTATCCTTCTAATACAAAAGGTATTCGGGACGTGGTCTAAATTACAACATCCTAAAGATATGCAGCTAGTAACTGACTTCTCGATTGTCCTGAAGACCTTCGCAAGATCTGATACATCCATCCATTGGTGGGTTATTCTAGCTAAGCCCAAAAACACACATTTGTTGGGAACTTGCAAAAGACGTGTGAGTAACAATAAGAAATTTTGTTTCCCAGAATTAAGACAAATTTACGAAAGGCCAAAAAGGTAAAAAACGAATTTAACACCTCTAGATATATAAGGCAGTAGTAGCAGTAGTTATTGTTGTAGTCTTTAATCCAAGAATGGCTCTCCACACTACCCTATCCACTGCGGGCCTCTTCGTCTCCGAATAACTACTGCGACTTACACTCTTTTGAACCCGCTTACTGTATTCGTCTCTTGGTCTCCTAATTTTATCCTCCACACTTCCTTCCAATACTAAATTTATGGCTCTTTGATGTCTCACAACGCGTCCTACCAACCGATCCCTTCTTTTAGTCACTTTGTGCCACGCTTCTTTTCTCCACAGTTCTGTTCATTATCTCCTCATTCATTACGCGATCTACCCATCTAATCTTCAGCATTCTTCTTTAGCGCCACATTTAGAAAGCGTCTATCGCCTTCTTAACTGCTTATAGTCCACGTTTCACTTACGTACAAAACTACATTCCAGACGAATACCTCCCCTAACACATGAATTTATATTCTGTGTCAACAAATTTCTCTTATTCGATGACTCTTTTCCTGGCATTGCCAGTCTTCTTTATACTTCGGCCATAATAAGTTATTTTTCTACCCAAATAGAAAAATTCATTACTACTCTTAGTTCTCATTTCCTAATATAATTGCCTCACCATCGCCTGTTTTAATTGAACTACATTCCAGTAGTTGACGTTCATCATACATCCTACTTTCAAGATACTGTCCATTCCGTTCACCCTACTACTCCTTTGCTGCCTCTGATAGGGCAGACCTCGAAGTCTTTATTTTTTCTTCCTGAACTATAATTCCTTTTCCAAACTTTTTTTTACTTTCCTTTATTGCTTGCTCAATGTACAGATTAAATAACACTGGGAATAAACTACGAGCCTTCCTCACTCCCTTCTGAACCTCTGCTTCCATTTCATGCCCTTCGACTTTTATAATGGCAGTTATAAGTCAATAGTTACCCTCATAAATTGTCTCTTGTACAAGGGATACGCAGACAAAAATTGGCTGATTTATTTTCAATCAATTTCAGTTCATCTATTTCACATCTTGCTTCGCATCGTATCCGATAAATGAATGACTGCAGACGAACGTCTAACAAAAGAAAATTTACCCAAGATGCTTACGGAAAGAGCTGATACCCCGGCACACCCACACACACACACACACACACACACAGTCGGTACAAGAGATTGCTGGCTGGCCAGCTTTAAAATCTTGTTCCCATGACTTAGGCTTCCAGATCACAGTATCGTTGCCTTTTTAGACTATGAGAACGCCTATGGCAGAATTAAACACAGCAATGTAACGGCGACCATAAATGCAGTAGGTTTTGCAAGGCTTTTGTGGACATTATAAATACGTCCGCTGTCCACCACTTTATACGCTTCAGGGACAGTCGTTACTAAGCAAAATCCACTGCGACCTACTAGGTGTCTCCTTCGAAGGACTGAGAAAATGCATATGCAGAAAAATAATTGCAGAGACCTACAAGAAACTTTTTTTTTCTGCCTAGGATGGTAGAACAGATTTATCTACATATCAGGAGCTGAATTTAAAAACAAAATTAGTTTTTCTCTCTCTACTCTACTTTTTAGATCAGTGCTTTTTAAACGTGTTGTTCTACACGAAACATGCAGTTCTAACTCCATGTTTAGCAGTTCCAAATCACAAGGATAAGTTCCTGTACATAACGATCAGCCAAAACATAATGGACGCTGCCCGTCACGACGTTGGTTGTCGCCTGGTGGCGTTGCAGGCACATGACGCGATAACAAAAATGTCAGCAGGGTAGACAAGGAAGGGGGATCACCCTAGCGAAGATATGGGCTACAAATGGTGAAATCCATTGAGACAAGCGGCTTTGACAAACGGCAGACTATTATTATGCAGAGCTGGTGAACGAGTACCTCGAAAACGGCGAAGCTGGTCGAACGGTCCTGTCTTACTGTCGTGACCATCTACGGAAAGAGGTAGAAGAGCTCTGAAACCACCAGTAGGCGCTAAATGGTTGGACTTTCACGCCTCTTCACAGAACTTGGGGTTCGAAGGCTTGTCTACTCTGAAAAGTAGGATGGATGGTGATCTGCGGCATCCCTAGTGCACGCACAAGTGCTTCGGAGTACACCGTTCATCGCACATTGTTGAACATGGAGTTCCGCAGCAGACCACCCCTACGTGTTCACATGTTGACCCAACGACATCGTCAGTTACGATTGCAGTGGGCACGAGACCATCGGGGTTCGACCGTCGATCAATGGAAACGACTCTTCGGGTGAATAACGTTTTTGCTTCCCTAGATCCCTGGTCGTCTCCGCAAACCCCATCATCGAGGTAAACGGCTGCTCGAAAAGTACAGCGTGCCACGGACGCTGACTGATGGGAGCGATATTATGCTATTGGAGTCATTCTTCTGCCCTTGCATTGGACCTGTGGTAGCAATCTAAGAAATGCTGACAGTTGCGAACCACCAGTTTCATGCTTGATGTCTTTCCAGCGGCGCTGTCATCTGTCAGCAGGATAATTGTCCGTATTTCGGAGGCAGAATCGTCCTACAGTAGTTTCTGGAGCATGATAGTGAACTCACGTTGATGTCTCGGCAACCACATTCGCCTGATGCAAATCCTTTGGAGTCCATCTGGGTTGCCACAGGGCGCCATCACTGCGTACCCAAATCAGCGGTCTGTTATTTACGTGAATTACACGACCTCTGCGTAGACATCTAATGCCACATACCTCCACAAACATACAAACAAACTGTCGGATCGCTGATACGCAGAATCAGCGATATATTTCGTTCCAAAGACGGACAAACAAGCTATTAAACAGGTGGTCATGATGTTTTGGCTCATCAGTTTATTTGCCCTGTTGTGAGTCTTCGTTTAGTTTATTCCAGAAAAATCCACCAAATGGAGTAGGCTTTTGGTAATTTAAGTGAACTTCACCATTCTAATGCAGGTTAATTTACTAATTCTCGCCGTACAGGGTAGAGCGAAGTTGGCCTCGTGTGATATTCGTCAATAGGAAGGAGTTAACTTAAAACGTTGAAGATTTTATATTTGTGTTTCTGAATAGGAATAAAATTACTTGAAGCAGAAGAAGTTGTGCAAATCTTCGTATTGTATTTGAGTTCCTAAATAGAAATGAAATTACTTCAAGAAGAAGAAGTCGTGTAAATCATCGTGCTGTCTTTTGCTGGAAATGCAAAAACCATCGCGTTGAAATAAAGCAGAAAACTGTTAGCAACTTGGTAAAGCGTGCTTATTGTGGATGCTTTGGTGCCAGGCTTGGTGGTAAAGATCAAATCTGTCCACCGCTTCATGTATGTAAAACATGTACAGAACATTTACGGCATTGGACTACCGGGAAAAGAAATTTCGGTGTACGTATGGTTGAGAAGGAACCCAAAGACCACTTCGACGACTTATTGCTGCCTAGTAAATACTTCTGAAATCAATCGAAACACCTATAGCAGGTGGGCTTGTCCTGATTTAGTCTGTCAGACACCGAGACCTCATCACTCACAGTAAGTTCCGATACCAGTGTTTCACCAGCTACCAGAGTTCTGTGAGAACGAACGACGTCCCTCTAATACTAAACCTGCCAGTGATTGTGTAGGGATGTCATCAGTTCCTCAGCATTTCAAATGGTTCAAACGGCTCTAAGCACTACGGGACTTAACATCTGAGGTCATCAGTTCCCTAGACTTAGAACTACATAATCCTAACTAGCCTAAGGACATCACACACATCCATGCCCAACGCAGAATTCGAACCTGCAACAGTAGCGCCTAGAACCACTCGTCCACAGCGGCCGGCTCAGTGTTTCAACCAGCATAGATAAAATGACCTCACCAGGTGTCTTACCCAGTCAAGGGAAGCTTCTGAATTACTAGCTTCCAGGTTGAAATGAATTTTGGCTTGCCGTTCAACGAAAAAGATTTACTGGGACAAGGAACCAAAACTGCCTGTTGCCGTACAAGAGAAAAGGGTTTACTATCTTCCTTCTCTCAAGAACACAACCTTAATATTTTGTCACGAAATTAGAAGACTCCTGGAAAAAACTGGTCTTCCTGGATATTTTCCAGATGACTGGCACCTATTTATTGACAGTTCAAACCAAAGCTTGAAACGTGTCCTTCAAAACAATAGAAACATATATGGTTTAATACAAATAGCCCATTCAACTAAAATGAAAGAACTTAACACTACAAATAAAGAAGACAAAAAGTATCATCAACACCAATGGGTGATTTCCGTGGACTTGAAAACGGTAAACTTTCCCCTTGGGCAGGAAAATGGCCTCATCAAGTATCCTAGCTTCTTGTGCCTCTGAGATAACAGAGGTACAGTTCACCACTTAGTTTGACAAGAGTGGCCCAAGAGAGAAAATATGGACGCTAGAGAAAAGAATGTCATTACGATGCCATACTTTAATGAGAGAAAATCAAATTTCTTTTACCACATATCAAGCTGGGCCTTATGAAACAGTTTCTAAAGGCTTTGCTTTGCATATGTACAGGGTGAAACACGCCAGGTGATTACGGAGAAAATTATAGAACGAATATTTGACGGCTCAAAAATAAGACGACTCATTAACGATCCTGCGTTCGTAAATTCGATGACTGTGGCTGAGCGAAAAGCCTAGACTTCATTTGTTGCTGTTGTCGGAAATTTTCTGGGAAAACGCCAATTGGAAAAATATGTTGAATTGGTAAACGAGCTGCTTAACAGTTTCATATCCCTTGTATGTACGAGGTGCATTCAAGTTCTAAGGCCTCCGACTTTTTTTTCTAATTAACTACTCACCCGAAATCGATGAAACTGGCGTTACTTCTCGACGTAATCGCCCTGCACACGCACACATTTTTCACAACGCTGACGCCATGATTCCATGGCAGCGGGGAAGGCTTCTTTAGGAGTCTGTTTTGACCACTGGAAAATCGCTGGGGCAATAGCAGCACGGCTGGTGAATGTGCGGCCACGGAGAGTGTCTTTCATTGTTGGAAAAAGCCAAAAGTCACTAGGAGCCAGGTCAGGTGAGTAGGGAGCATGAGGAATCACTTCAAAGTTGTTATCACGAAGAAACTGTTGCGTAACGTTAGCTCGATGTGCGGGTGCGTTGTCTTGGTGAAACAGCACTGCTGTACTCTATGTCTACATCTACGTAGATACACCGTAAGCCACTGTACGGCGCGTGGCGGAGGGTACTATGTACCTGTTGTGTACATAGTTCCGCGTAGTCAGCGCGTACACAACTTTCCCACTATAGCGCGCCCCACTAAACACAACAGCACAGGCGCAGCGCTCGTCCGTCTCCGCACTACGAGATGGCGCTGTCTTAGAGATGGACCAAATTCTGCTTCCGCCGATCCGCGTATTAATATGTAACGCAGCCAATGAGGTTGCTGCTAACGTAGAACCTTTTCTCCTCGCGGATCACACTCGCGCATTTATAAATGAGTGCGCGAGGTATTCTGACCTAACGTCTGACCTATCGTCTGACCTAACGGCAGAAGATAAACACGCCACGATAAGACCAAGAGACATATTTCTGACACTCGCCTACTTCGTTAGAGAGACAAGTCAACTAATCAGATGGTGTGTGTCTTACAGTACTCACACCACAGTACCACTAACAGTCATTTCCTCTGTGTTCCACTCAGCGAGGGAAAAACGACAGTCTATATACCTCGGTACGCGCAATGTATGTTGGCGGCAGTAGACTTCTGTCGTAGTCAGCTTCAAATGCCGGTTCCCTAAATTCTCTCAACAGTGTTTCTCGAAAAGAACGTCTCCTTCCCATTTGAGTTCCTGAAGCATCTCCATAACACTTACATGTTGTTTAAACCTACCGGTAACAAATCTAGTAGCCAGCCTCTGAATTGCTTCGCACCTTCCTTTTATCCGACCTACTACAGATCCCAAAGACTACAATAGCACTCAAGAATAGGTCGCACTAGCGTCCTATATGCAGCCTCCTTTACAGGTGAACCACTCTTTCCTAGAATTCTCCCAATAAACCGAAGTCGACCATTCGCCTTCCCTATCACAATTCTCACATGGGCGTTCCATTTCATAACGCTTTGCAACGTTTGCCTAGATATTTAAAAGACGTGACTGTGTCAAGCAGGACACTAGTAATACTTATCCGAACGTTACAGGTTTGATCTTCTTACTTGTCATGTGCCGGCATGACAGTCGGGAACAACAGGGAAGAGAAGGCTGTGGGAAGAAGTCAGCCAATCGCACGCTGACAGCCCTCCCCCACCCTCCCCCCAGGACGACAAAAAAATGGCTCTGAGCACTATGGGACTTAACATCTATGGTCATCAGTCCCCTAGAACTTAGAACTACTTAAACGTAACTAACCTAAGGACATCACACAACACCCAGTCATCACGAGGCAGAGAAAACCCCTGACCCCTCCGGGAATCGAACCCGGGAACCCGGGCGTGGGAAGCGAGAACGCTACCGCACGACCACGAGCTGCAGACCCAGGACGACAACGCGAGAGCAGCGGCCCCTGTGTGAAAAGGACATAAGAGCTGCCACCGACAGGTGATGCCCTAGTTCAATAGCAGCTTCAAGATTAGTGTCTTCAATAGCAGCGTCAATGCTAATCACTTTGCTTGTACTCTCTATGTAGCACAGACTTGGGATTGTCTATGCTGAAGAAGATTCATTGTTTTGTATGTCGTCCTTTGCCTGCGACTCATCTGTGTAGTTGCCAAAGTATTGTATCTTTTCTTTTTGCGAAAAAAATTATTAATACAACTTGTTTGATTGTCTGTCTGGCGAACCGAGTAAGCAGGCTTCCTAGAAACTACACTACTAACCCGCATTAACTTACAGTTTCCCACATTTGGAGCTAGCTGCCATCCATCACACCAACTGTAAATTTTGTCTAAGACGCCTTGTATCTTCCTACAGTCACTCAGCTTCGACGCTTTACCATACACCGTGGCATCATCAACATACAACCGCAGATTGCAGCTCATCCTGCCCACCAAATCATTTATGTACATAGAGAACAACAACAGTCCTATCACACTTTCGTGGGGCACTCCTGATCATATCCTTGTCTCTGGTGAACACTTTCCGTAGAGAGCAACACACTGGGTTCTATTATTTAAGAAGTCTTCGAGCCACTCGCATATCTGTGAACTTATTCCATATGCTCTACCTTCATTAATAGCCTGCAATGGGCCACTGTGGCAAATGCTTTCTGCAAATCTAGAAATGTGGAATCTGCTGTTACCCTTCAGTACATCATGTGAGGAGTCATGGCAGAGGTGTAGGCCCTCACTTATAGGAGAAGTTGGGGGAGGAGTATCAGTTTACCAGCATTTCCAAACCGAGAGCTGAGCTCTCACTAATCAGCTCCACCAACTTTCCTTTCCCTGTCCTGTTAAGGTGCGGACCATTCCTAGTGTAGCCCCATTTATCAATGGCTCTCACCGCCACCAGTGCAATCCGCGCCTAGTCATCAGTCGTCAGTACCATCTCCAGCTCCGTACTGACTCGTCCTGCTGCACCATCAAGAGGTGCCCAATCATGCCACCAGAACATCTCTACTGTCCTCACATTGGTGCCAACACTTAGGGAAGCTATGCTACTCAGGTCATCAGCAGTAGTATGCCCCATCCCCTTCCAAGGTGTTCCCTTCACCACCTACTATCGCTCCTAATCGTATTTTATGATGTCGTTACACACAGGCCCTAAACATCAGTCACCTGAATAAGCCCGGCTCTCGGCTTGAAAATGTTGATTTGATAATCCTCCCCCAAACCTCTCCTATACCTGAGGGCCAATACTTTTGCCATGACTGCTACCTCGCAGCAGTACTCTCCCCTTCCCAACATTAGTGTTATTCCTATCCTTCCTAATGAAAAGCTGAGTCTGCTGCCCATATTCTGCTCCTACTCTGTCTTCAGGCTCCTCTCCCCACAACTCTAGTAACTGACACCTGTCGCTGGTAGCTGCAATAAAACGGTTAAGACCGTGTCCTCCTCCTGCTAGCCTTCTTACCAACTGCCAGTTCCAAATCAACTCCAGCCTTAGTGCGTGCCTTCATCCTCACTAACTCTCCCCTAGCTTCACCCAAATGTGCTTGAAGGGGGCAGATCCTCGTTTCCCACCCCTCAATTAACCTAGTCCAGCTGCATTTTTGCAGTTCCAGGGCAGAACCTCAGTGATCTCCCCATCCTCCCCCCCCCCCCATGCCACCAACACTAGATGGTTCAAATTCAAATGGCTCTAAGCACTATAGGACTTAACATCTGAGGCCTTCAGTCCCCTAGACTTAGAACTACTTAAACCTAAGGACATCACACACATCCATGCCCGAGGCAGGATTCGAACCTGCGACCGTAGCAGCAGCGTGGTTCCGGACTGAAGCGCCTAGAACCACTCGGCCACAGCGGCTGGCCCATCACTAGAGCTTCCACAATGCATCCCACTACTCACTTTCCTACGACAGCTCCCACAGTTTCCACTCATAATCAAATAAACATCTGTAGCAAAGGAAAGAAATCTTAAACATTTGAAACTAAAAGACTATCATATTAAGATACCAGCGCGAGTTTAGTAACACTAAGCAGAAGCCGCACCTAACAGAAATTCGAAAAAGCACGAGATATTTCTTGAACGAACGCAACGATGCCAAATCCTCTCTTTTGTGACAAGAAAAAAGATGCTGGTGCACCAGTTCACAGCAAAAATTATGTAGACGAATACGAGTGCATGTGCACAGTTTCAACGAGCATTGGTTTCAGTATGCAAACAAAAGTCAGACCTACATAACGACTGTCAGAAATTCGATGTATTGGTAAAGTCTCAATATAATAACCACTAAATATACCGCAAGAGGTATTCGAAATGAGAAACCGACATAACACAGAACAAAAATACAATCAAAAAATATGATAAAAACTTATGTCACTCGGCCGCCATGTCCTCCAAGCAGACTAAATCATGGTGCAAATTTAGTACATCAGATCTGTATAAGATTACGAACTGCGTCCAATAAGAAATGCAAGTTGATTTGTTTTATTCAGGGTTCAAATACATCATATTATTCCCCACTCTTTTGGCTACAAAACCATATTTTTCAACATAGTCACCATCTTACTGGGAGGAGTCCGCAGCTCGTAGTCCCGCGGTAGCGTTCTCGCTTCCCGAGCACGAGGTCCCGGGTTCGATTCCCGGCGGGGTCAGGGATTTTCCCCTGCCTCGAGATGACTGGATGGTGTTGTGCCGTCTTCATCATCATAATTCATCCCCATTATGGTCGGATGAAGGCAATGGCAAACCGCCTCCTCTAGGACCTTGCCTAGAACGGCGGTGCGGGTCTCCGACATCGTCAAGGAATATGGGACTTCATCATCGTCACTGGGAAGACCTTTATGCCTGCCTGGTTCCGCTCTACTGGTCGACGAGGAAGCCAACGTCCTGCTTTATCAATAACCTCCCTATCATCCCCGTACTGCTTCCTGCGGAGTGCAGCGTTCATTTGGCGAAACAGATGGAAGTGAGTGGATGAGGAAGAACAGCTCAATGAAGTTCTGTGAACTCCTCTCGTGTGCACAGACTTGAGTGAGGTCTTGCTTTCTCGTGTAGGAGGAACTAGTTTGCATTTCTGTTGCGAAAAATACCCTGAAGTGTTTTCTTCAATTTCCTGGGGGTAGCACAATACCTACACTTCAAAGTTTATCGTTGCGCCATGAGGGAAGATATCAAACAAAATAACCATTTCAGAGTCCCACAAGATCGTCGCCCTGGCTTTACCGTCTGACGGTGGAGCTTTGAACTTTTTCTTCAGAGGAGAAATGGTATGGCGCCACTCCATGGATTGCCATTTTCCTTCATGCCTTGAGACGATGTTCAACGAAAACGATCAGCGTCGTAACGTGCGAGCAATTCCACACAGATGGTCCTTCATTGCTCTTTATGGTGAAACCATTCCGTCGAATAAATAAAAGAAATAATGATTGAACTTCCTTTCCGTCTAATGAAAGAAAGAAAAAGAATTGAACTTTTTGTGCCTCGCAGCTTTCCTGTCTGTACTTGCTTTTGACAACGTGTCTGATTCTGATAGTCTTTAGCGTACACAATGTTGTACGCCTTGTGCCTTTATTGGTAACAATATTAATGTGACTGATCAAAAGAAGATTATTTCGACGTGAACACAAACTTACGCCGTGGCCCTTAGAACTGGTTGTCTATGCAGTGAACCTGAAAACATACATATATTTTTTCCTTACCTTTTATTGTACTGGGTCGCCTCGGCATAACGTCATCTGACTGCATGTCTGAATACACTCACTTGATCTATTGTTGATAACTATTTGGGTTGGCATTCATTTACTGGGATTGCAAATATGTGAGCTAAAACTGTACTTATTATTCATTTGATTTTTTGATCGCAGTTACTGGTGAAAAATTCAATGTTATTAAATTTTTAAAAAATAAGAAAACTCAACAAAAGTTAAATCTTGTGGTTACTTGGTTAAATGAAAAATAATACGATATTGACTGAGATAAACTGATCTATTCTGAAAATGATTGAATATAAATTTTTAACTCTTTATAATGATTCAATTTATAAAACTTTAGCTTGGGGATCGTTTACATAAAACAGATAACAAATGTAACAACGAACTTGCAATACGCAGTTAGCGCTTAAACACCTTTGATGTCTTCATGAATAATTGCCAATTATATAATTATAGTATTCTTCAAGTAATACATCGCTAGTGGCGAACAGGTTCACTGCTCTGTCTCTACACGCAACTTCGCTGCACAGCGGTTGACTCAAGAGTGTTCTATCGACAATGCTGCGCGCTTCTCTCCACGCTCTCTATGTATCAATGCGCGGGCTCTCCCACCAACAAAGAGCTTGGTGCAGATACTTCACTGTCACCATCGACATGCAAAGAACTTAAATAAATTTTACAAAACATTTTTCTTAAATTTTTTTTACACACTATATCGTTATTTACATATTTCTTAGCTTATAAATATTTTTCATGGCCTGTTTGATTTTCTATTGACATATTTCAATGGTCTCCTGTTAGGTGGCTTGGAACCCAGCGGGCGCACACTTTTGAGTACCCTAACTAGTGGTAGAGTGTGTCAGCACTGCCAACAGAGGAATCCAACTGACCAGCGAGGTGTTTGTTTGTGATCCGTGGATCATCTCGAATGAGACTGTTCATATGCTCCAATGTTGCAGGAGTCACAGCTGTGTGCGGGGTCGGCCAGCACGCGGGAAATTGAACAGGTTTGCGCGACCTTGTTGCGATGATCACAAATGCCCCGCCCAACGATGGAGCATGCTTTTGTTCACTGCCAGGTCACCGTAAACAATCTGCAAGGACGTACGAATATCGGAAATGTTCTGGTTTTTCGCCAAAAGACCCTCAATTACAGCTACGTGGTTGGAACGCCATTCTGAAGGCTATACGTAGCACCGCCACCTGTCGGGACTTACAGAAAGTATAGGGGTTGTAATGAACTCGAGAAATTATTTTGTAACATAACATACCATGAAAATTACCAATCAGGTGGTCCCACGTTGGGCGCCAATATGTAGTGAACTCTTGAAATTATTTTGTGGCATTGTAAGTAGCGTGAGTGCAGGGTCGCTATGTGTAAGGTGCGTGAAGCGCACTTTGAATAAGAAAATGCTATCTGACATTGAAGTCAACGTAAAAGATTGGGTCACCACCAACTCTAGCCACACGACAAATAAGGGGTTGCGTTGAGTCGCAAAATTACTTAATTTATTCATAAAAAAACTCATAAAAGAACATTCATTATAAAGTCATCCATAAAGAATGGGATGTAATTATTAACATGACCCAGGCATTGTTCACTTGAATCAAATATTAAAATAAATTAAAGAGTGGCTGCACAGTGAGCGTAAGAGCAGCTTGCAGCAACATCCCTGAAAACAAGATCTATTCTAAAGCATTTGTTTTAAATAAAAAGGGAATACTAATTATTGGACCTGTGCGCATGGAAACACTATGGATGGGCTAACAAGGAAACTAAAAATGTTTCAAATGGCTTTGAGCACTATGGGACTTAACTTCTGAGGTCATCTGTCCCCTAGAACTTAGAACTACTTAAACCTAACTAACCTAAGGACATCACATACATCCATGCCCGAGGCAGGATTCCAACCTGCAACCGTAGCGGTCCCGCGGTTCCAGACTGTAGCGCCTAGAGCCGCACGGCCACCACGGCCGGCAGGAAACTACAAGGTAAATGGCGTAGGTAATAGAGACGTAACATCGGTACGCTGGATAAGATTGGAGGTAAAATTATTTATTCTTTAAAACATTGATGTAAGGCATCTATACAACTGCTGTTGCCTGGTAACTAAGTACATTTGCTTGCGAAGGCCAACAAACTCTAATATTAACCCACGTGGCTGGTTTCCAGCGGACATAGAATAAATTGACAGAGGGGCAGAAATTACCAAGACTCGGAAGAGATTAGAATGTATACACACGCAGTTGCAGGCACAGAAACATTCACACTGAACCGAGGGCGCTTCAGCATGTGCAACACTTTTGTGGTATGTTCTGCCTACGGATCAAAGTCAAGTCTGCATTAGGCATCAAACTGAAAGTCTGCAAAAGCCTTGCATTCCTTGCTGCGACCCAGCAAATCAATCTTTATAAGATGAAACGCGAGACCAAACGCTAAAAGCTCCCCTCTTGCTATGAGAAAACGCACCACACAGTTATGTCAACTCACCCTTCTTCGAAGAGACTTTGGCTGCAGACCCTCGGCGAGCTGGAAGAAGACTGACCCTCTCTCACACTCTAACGTCTCTCACGCGATCCCTTGGCCAGGAAAACCCAGAAATGAGGCTTCCGCCACCAACCTAATACCGGTAACTTTCACGTAAGGGGAACAAAACCTCTTTGCCTACCTGAAAACTACAAAGGTTGGCCATTCTGTACGACTATCGCTGATTCTCTGTAGCAGACTAAACCACTGTATAGCAAAATGAAACACACTCACATTCATTCACTCACGCATGCCAGAGAGTTCTGTATCATTGGAAAGCAAGTAAAATGATAATGAAAGTGGACTGCAGGACCCTTTCAACATTAGATACTGGTCGCTCTATGTGGGAGTCAAAACTGTAATGAATTCGAGAAATTAATTGAAATCAAACACAAAGGGTATAAAATTAAGAGGTTCAAAACATGAAAGAAATGTATTTATTTTCGTGCTGTTTACACAAAACAAAGCAAAATTATAAATCTCAGGGGCGATTTGATTGGGCGTGGACATGACTCAGTTATTACGGAGGAGACGAATCGTCTCACCATTCTTCGTTATCGTTCGTCGTATACTGCTGTCGGCAGCAGGCGCTGCGTCGGTACGGCGCGTCGAGTCGGTGCGGTGCTGCATGGGTCGGCTGCCCTCATCAGCAATCGCGGCTTTGCGGCGGGTCCCAGGAACGATCTCCTCATTGTCTGCCCTTTGTCGGTAGCGTGGCCGAAACTGATATCGCGACGTCGGAAGGCGGATGTTCGCGCTGGGTGAAAGAGCGCCCATGTCCTCTCACTTCTGCGATGTCTCCACGACTCCCACTTTTTCACTTCTCCTCCATCTCTCAGATCAACTCATCTTCGAAACATTATTCCTTTCGGCATTTTCATTGGCAGACGGAGTTTTCAATGTAGCCCAATGACAGATCGTCGTTTCATTGCCACGCCTCTCCGTGCAGGGCGGAAATTTTCTATCTGGCATGGGCTGGCGTGTGCCATGTGAATTGGCATCTTTCTCACGATTTCACATTCTTAAGATGTTTTCCTGCATTCCGAGGCTGCTGGGAGAGCAGCTACACAATACTTCTCTCTGCTTGAGCCCTGGACAGATTCATGTATGGGCTCCATTTCAAAATCTGCCGGCGTCCGTCATTTACAAGGAATTTCCTCACTGTCGAGGAAAACATCTTCTTAAGAATGCTGGTTTCTTTCGCACGCCTCCCTGCGCCAATTTCCCGCGCTTTTTCCACGCTCCTCCCTGTGCCTGTGGAGTGCTGGAATTGTCGGCACATCCTTGTTTTCTAAGGCAGGTGAAATGACTGCTTCAAGACCAGAAGAACCCAGATGCTTTCGCGCGTACATTTTCGGCGTTTTGTCCTAATGGCTGCAGGTGACCATCAGCTCTCGGCACGCTTCTCGTTGTCAGACGGGCCCTTCGCATCGTGTCGCTTCTTGAACGAGGCGTGGACATTGGCCCGGCTTCCCACTGTGTGGTTGCAGAGTGACTGCACCCGGGGGTTCACCCCAGGAAGTCTGGCCCCTTCCTCCTCCACGGCCGCTCGCGGCGACTTGGCGAAAGTGGGTGCGGTATTACAGGCTTGAACGAGAATACTCCACGATGTCCTACAACAAATTTCGCAATTTTTAAATAAAATTGGTAGAGAAAAAAAATGTGTTTCGTTACCTATGGAACACCCCTCATGAATACACCGGTTGTCAAAAATAGTATACAAACCAGTGTGGTAGAACATTTGAGATATTATTCAAAGAACATACACTACTATAAAATAATAAGACAATATAAAAAGAGAATCTAAATTAAACTGGGCACTCGTTATGGCCAGTAGAGACATATCTCGGAATTTTACACGAGACGTGTAAGGTATGTACCCTGAACATCTTGGAGGAACTTGAAACATACGTACATAAGCCAAAAAAAAAAAAAAAAATATCTCTGATGTCGTGGCCAGGAACTAAAGTGACAGAGGTGAGAGCTCCAGATGGCCAAGCGTCTAGAAAAAATACCATTTTTCCCAATGCGTCGGGCGTGGGGTCCAGTCCCTGTGCCGAAACTTTTTTTTTTCAGCTAGCTGAGTATCCAGCATTGCCTGGGTGTGTATTTATTCCAATCTTCTATTAGTCTACCTCCTAACGGCCCCCTTCCCCTCTCTCTGAACATCATCATCTTTCCCCCTCTCTCTGCACAACTCCTCCTTCCCCCTCTCTCCCTAACCCTCATCCACCCCCTGCTCCCTGCCCCTCTCCTTTTGCTCCTTTTTCTGTCCATCTGCCCATCTCCCTATGTCCATTTTCTCCTTCCCCTCTGTCGATATCCTCCTCCTCCACTGATTCCTCCTCCTATTTCCCCCTCTGTCCATCAGCTCCTCCCACCCTCTCTGCCCATCTGCTTCCTCTTCCTGTCCAACTCCTCATCCCCCCTCTAACTGTTTATTTCCTCCTCCCTCCTCTCTCTGTCCATCCTCCTCTTTCCCTTCCCTCTCTGCTTCTTCCCCTCCATCCCCACTTCTTCCCTTTCTCTCTCCATTTCATTCTCTCCCTTCCCCCACTCTCTGTCCATATCCTCTTTCCCCCTTTCTCTGTCCATCTCTTCCTCTCCATTGTCTCTGTCCATTATTCCATCCACTCCCCATTTCCTCCTCATTCCTCTCTCTCTCCATTTCCTACTCCCCCTCTCTTTTTTCTACCCAAGTTATCACAGCCATCCCAGTAGCATGCTGGTGGTCATTTACCCCCCCCCCCCCCCCAGTATTTCTTTCCCAATTGTAACTAAGATGTGTACAAAATTTGGTTGAAGTTATTCCTGTGGTTTTAGATGAGCTTTTTACCTGTGATTTTGCCCAGGTATGCACATGTCAGATATATTTCACGCAAACTTAACCTATTTCAAGGTTGTTGTTGTTGTGGTCTTCAGTCTGGAGACTGGTTTGATGCGGCTCTTCATGCTACTATATTCTGTGCAAGCTTCTTCATCTCCCAGTACCTACTGCAACCTACATCCTTCTGAATCTGTTTAGTGCATTTATCTCTTGGTCTCCCTCTACGATTTTTACCCTCCACGCTGCCCTCCAACACTAAATTAGCGATCCCTTGATGCCTCAGAATATGCCCTACCAACCGATCCCTTCTTCTAGTCAAGTTGTGCCACAAATTTCTCTTCTCTCCAATTCTACTCAATACCTCCTCATTAGTTATGTGATCTACCCATCTAATATTCAGCATTCTTCTGTAGCACCACATTTCGAATACTTCTATTCTCTTCTTGTCCAAACTATTTATCGTCCATGTTTCACTTCCATACATGGCTACACTCCACACAAATACTTTCAGAAACGAGATCCCGACACTAAAATCTATACTCCATGTTAACAAATTTCTCTTCAGAAACGCTTTCCTTGCCATCGCCAGTCTACATTTTATATCCTCTTTATCTTGACCATCATCAGTTATTTTGCTCCCCAAACAGCAAAACTCATTTACTACTTTAAGTGTCTTATTTCCTAATCTAATTCCCGCAGTATCACCTGATTTAATTCGACTACATTCCATTATCCTCGTTTTACTTTTGTTGATGTTCATCTTATATCCTCCCTTCAAGACACTGTCCATTCCGTTCAACTGCTCTTCCAAGTCCTTTGCTTTCTCTGACAGAATTACAATGTCATCGGCGAACCTCAAAGTTTTTATTTCTTCTCCGTGGATTTTAATACCTGCTCCGAATTTTTCTTTTGTTTCCTTTACTGCTTGCTCAATATACAGATTGAATAACATCGGGGAGAGGCTACAACCCTGTCTCACTCCCTTCCCAACCACTGCTTCCCTTTCATTTCAAGGTATTTGTACATATATTTCACCTATATCTCTAGCGAATTTCGCCCTGTAGTTTCATGCTGCAGCTTTACTGCATGAACATTGAAAAAGTAATTAAAAAAATGTTCAAATGTGTGTGAAATCTTATGGGCCTTAACTGCTAAGGTCATCAGTCCCTAAGCTTACACACTACTTAACGTAAATTATCCTAAGGACAAACACACACACCCATGCTCGAGGGAGGACTCGAACCTCCGCTGGGACCAGCCGCACAGTCCATGACTGAGCGCCCCAGACCGCTCAGCTAATCCCGCGCGGCGAAAAAGTAATACATGATAAACTTTTTTTCTTTTCATCATTTTGTGGAAAGTGTCAGCCGGAAAATGTTTTACAAAGATTTGAAATTATTTGTAAAGTTTCTTGCAAGTCAGTAAGGCTCTCATTCTCAAGTAATGGGTTAACCATATATGAGTATTCGCTCGTTGTTGACTGCACTGATTTTTCACGCCCACTCCCACCTCTGTGGAAGGTAAGTAGTTGTTATGCCCACAGCGATTCTTTCCTGGCACTAATGTATACGCGTACAAAGTTTGGTTGAAATCGGTCCAGTGGTTTAGGAGGAGATGTGGAACATACATACGTAAATACGAATACATCCATTTATATAATATGTATGGATTACTACGTTACTTGCATCGCAAATAAACAGAAATATTGCTCAATGTATTGTATTTATTAATATTTTCATAAAAGGCATGAGAAGAAATCTTCGAGATGGCAAATAAATTTCCAAGAAAGGATTGTACCTACAGTGGCCGGCCACGGTGGCCGAGCGGTTCTAGGCGCTCAGTTCGGAACCGGGCGACTGCTACGGTCGCAGGTTCGACTTCTGCCTCGGGCATGGATGTGTGTGATGTCCTTAGGTTAGTTAAGTTTAAGTAGTTCAAAGTTTCAGGGGACTGATGACCTCAGATGTTAAGTCCCATAGTGCTCAGAGCCATTTTGAACCTACAGTGTCCACAGGAATTATGCAAGTAATCATCCCCGCACGTGAAAATCTTCAGCTGTAAGATAATACAAGTATCTAATTTTGTATTCGATGTTATCGTGTACGCCTTACAATCCCTTCCTGGGAATATACACTGCAACCCTAAATTTTCCTTTGCCTTTCCTTTTCATGCCTTCTATGAAAATATTAATAAACACAATATACTGAGTATTATTTCGGATTATTTTCAGTGTAATTAACGTAAAAATTGAAAGTAAAAGTTTCCTCCTAGGTAATCGACCTCACGACCCTCCGAGTATCGTTCCGGCGCTACCTGGAAGCTACGTTCAGATAAATGGCTCCTGCCTCATCCTACCCCCGCCAAAAATGCTATTTTTCTTTTCTAAACGTTTCGCCATGTGAAACTTCTTTACGAGTAGGCATGGTCGCCTTGTCAGACGGTCCAAACAGCGGCAACTCTCCAACTCTGCTACGGCCCTCTCAGTAAAAGACGACTTCACCAACTCACTACACTTGCTAGCAGCGTGGCGGAGCTGCGGCGTGGTCGAAGGCGAACTGGGACCAGTAAACAAGACTCAGGCGCCCTCTGGAGAAAACAGCGAGTACTACATGTTTTAGATCTGCGTTTTATTTTAATTTTGAACAAGACGTTTTATCTTTTAATGTTAGCTGCATTACCTAAATTGTTCAGTTTTAAACTAATCGTCTAATATCCTTTAGTCAGTATCTATTTTCCATTTTAATACCGCAAAATGTCAGCTCTTCTCTCCCCCTCCCAACTTCATCCCTCCGCTGCCCACCAGCAATGAAGCGTGTGTCTGTGTGATGCAAAGTACGCTGGTGTACAAAACTTACGGACGAAAGTAACGTTCGCATGATGTGTTATTGCTTAGCGACATAGCTCCGTCAAACTTGGACCATACATACGAGGGTGAGTCAAATGAAAACCTTAAATTTTTTTTTAAATGTTATGTATTGTGCAGAAGTGGTACAGAACTGTATCACTTTTCAACATAATCTCCCCCACACTCAATGCAAGTCTCCAGCGCTTACAAAGTGTGGTGTCACCGCCAGACACAACACTTGCTAGGTGGTAGCCTTTAAATCGGCCGCAGTCCGTTAGTATACGTCAGACCCCCGTGTCGCCACTGTCAGTGATAGCAGACCGAGCGCCACCACACGGCAGGTCTAGAGAGATGTACTGGCACTCGCCCCAGTTGTACAGCCGACGTAGCTAGCTACAGTTCACTGACAAATACGCTCTCATTTGCCGAGACGATAGTTATCATAGCCTTCAGCTACATTTGCTACGACCTAGCAAGGCGCCGTATTCAATTGATATTGAGATTCTATTAATGTATCATCAAGAGCGATGTTCTACAAATGTGGATTAAAGTTAAGTATTACAGCAACTGCGTCCATTTTCTAAGTTCTCATTTCCTTTTAACTGTTCCAGACCTCACGCCAATCTGCGTGAGCTTAACGCGTGCCTTTCGGCTTCCTCTCGTTGTGACTTGGCTGTCTTGCTAAGTCACAACACAAAGTGCATAAATTCCTTTAGAAAAAAATTCTTTTGGTAGTCTGCGCAACCACTCATGCACCGCGTACCTCTTAATCAGAACGGAACTTCTTTCCTCCCATTGCGTCTTTGAGTGGTCCAGACATATCTAAATCACTTGGGGCAAGGTCTGGTGAGTATTGTGGATGAGGAAGACACTCAAAATGCAGGTCTGTGATTGTTGCAACTGTTGTACGGGCAGTGTGGGGCCTTGCATTGTCATGTTGCATAAGGACACCTGCTGACAGCAATCCACGTCGCTTTAATTTGATTGCAGGCCGCAGATGATTTTTTAGGAGATCTATGTATGATGCACTGGTGACAGTGGTCCCTCTAGACACGTAATGCTCCAAAATGACGCCTTTTTCGTCCCAAAAGAGAGTCAGCATAACCATCCCTGCTGATGGTTCTGTTCGAAATTTCTTTGGCTTTGGTGATGAGGAATGGCACCATTCCTCGCCCGCTCTCTTCGTTTCCAGTTGGTGGAAGTGAACCCAGGTTTCGTGCCCAGTAACGATTCTTGCAAGGAAGCCATCACATTCTCTTTCAAAGCGCCGAAGAAGTTCATCACAAGCATCAACATGTCGTTCTCCCATTTCAGAAGTCAGCTGCCGTGGCACCCATCTTGCAGACATTTTCTGAAACCGGAGCACATCATGCACAATGTGGTGTGCTGACCCATGACTAATCTGTAAACATGCTGCAACGTCATTCAGTGTCTCTCGGTGGTTTTCATTCACTATGGATTCAACTGCTGCAATGCCCGACCTTGACGAGAAGCAGCTTCCACTGAAGTCACACCATTTGCGAACTTCCTACTCCATTCGTAGTCTTGCTGCTGTGACAAACATACATCACCATACTGAACCTTCATTCGTCGATGAATTTCAATAGGTTTCACACCTTCACTTCGCAAAAACCGAATAACAGAACGCTGTTCTTCCCTGGTGCAAGTCGCAAGTGGGGCGGCCATCTTTATACTGATACTGCGACGGTATGTGTGCATCTGCACTATGCTGCCACCTGCAGGTCATTCTGCACGCTGCTTGTAGCACGCTTACCAACTTACAGGATAACGGCGCGAAATTTCTATTTGTTATTACAAATTTTCATTTGACTCACCCTCGTAGAATGAACTGCTCCAGCGCAGAAGGTAACTGAAAGAATTACGCATCGAGACGAACAGAAACGACACTTTTACTCAAAGAAGTTAATTACAGTGAAGTCATCGTGATTGTTGAGGTCCCCTGGACATTACAAAAGGTTCAAAATGGTTCAAATGGCTCTGAGCACTATGCGACTCAACTTCTGAGGTCATAAGTCGCCTAGAACTTAGAACTACTTAAACCTAACTAACCTAAGGACATCACACACATCCATGCCCGAGGCAGGATTCGAACCTGCGACCGTAACGGTCGCTCGGCTCCAGACTGTAGCGCCTAGAACCACACGGCCACTCCGGCCGGCATTACAAAAGGCGGGGCATGGTTCTTAACAGGGTGTATGATCACCACAGATGGCAGTGAACGCTCTACCATGTGCTCCCATGCTGGGCACAGGGTTGTTAAGGAGTTTTTGTGGTAGGGTGTTTCACTCCTTCCCCATCGCGGCTGACGACGGCTGGATGGTCACTGGTGCATATGGATGTGCTGCAGAACGTCTCCCTACGACACTCCACACGTGTCCGATGTGATTCAAGTCGGGGCAACGGGCAGGTCACTCCAATCGCCGATTATCTTCTCGTTCCAAGAGTTCCTCCACCTGCACTGTTGAGTGAGCTCGAGCATTGTCAGCCACAAAAATCCGGATAAGTACCTCTAGGACTCGTGCACCTAGGGTTTCGTACAAACTTAATTCCCTATATAGCTAGGTCAAACTTAAATTCCCTTTATAGCTAGGTCAGCCATCCTGGGAATCGAGAATCTCGAAGATTTTTGCTTGTTATCGATATCGATACGGGCCACGTATCGACCCCGCATATTCCATGATATTCGAGAAGGACGAAAAAAAAATGGCCAGGTGCGGCCAGTATTCGAGCACTCAGAGTTCCGTACAAACGTAATTATGTATATAGACAGTTTATCCATTCCAGGAATCGAAGATATTGACGATTTTTACCTGATATCGACATTGATATAGACAAGATTTCGGTCCCAGGTATTCCAAGAATTTCGAGAATGTTTTAATTTGAAGTTTGAAGTCGGATAACAAAAGACAAAATAAATATTTTTTCATATCATATAATTACAAATTAACAATTTCGGATTTTTTTCCTTTACTTCTACTGAGAAACTTCGCTTCTTGCCAAATTTCATGATGCTAGATCAACGGGAGTATCAAAATACGTGACATATGCGTAAATGGTCGTATCTGTTGACTGTACTGAATTAGAACCTAAGGGTTGTTTACACCATCGAGGGACTATAGACCTCAGTGTGTGACATGAGTTTCAATATGATACGTCTATCTGTTTCTGATAAATAGAAGTCATAACAGACGGACAGACATACACTCGGGTAACAAATTACAAAAAAGAGAGAGATTCTCATGTGAGATTATTACAAAATAACAATTTTGGATTGTTTTCTTTACTTTTACTGTGAATCCTTGCTTCTTCCCAAAGTTCATGATCGTAGAGCAACGGGAAGTACCCGTTAGATTTTGATGAGTGAGTTTGCGAGTATCAAAATATGTGGCAAAAATAGCCGTACCTTTTGACTGAATTAACTTAGAAGCTTACAGTTATTATACCGCCACGGGACCGTTCACCTTGGTATGCGAAACAGATTTAACCTGATATGTCTACCCCTTCCGGAGAAACACGAGTTTTTAACAGTCGGACACACAGACGGACGGACAACAAAGTGATCCAGTAATGGTTCCGTTTTTAACGGCTTAGCTACGGAACCCTAATAATGCAGCCACGGTCGAATGCACATCTGAAACAACGAACCTGAGTAAGGAGTACAGTGACACAACGACGTTGACCGGTGAGTCTACGTGTTCATAAATAAGAGGCCAGTACTTCGAAGCACCACTATGTCTCCCCACGCCAGAATATCTAGGCCAGCAAAACTATCACGTTACACAATGCTGGAGCTACTCTAATACGGCAAGAAATTGGAGCATACTCCTCAATCATTTTATTTTATGAATGGATACTTTACTGGTACCGAAATTTAAAGGTGCATCCAGTTTGCCCTATATCGCAACTGTTGCAGTCAGAGTCAATTTCGTAGACACCCGGACTTAATAATGTGTTACATTTTTGACCTATTTAATGACGTAATGACGTACAGTTCCGCACTGTCGCCTGATAAACAAAGTAAGAGCCTACGGAATATCAGACCAGCTGTGTGGCTGGATTGAAGAGTTTTTAGCAAACAGAACACAGCATGTTGTTATCAATGGAGAGACGTCTACAGGCGTTAAAGTAACCTCTGGCGTGCCACAGGGGAGTGTTATGGGACCATTGCCTTTCACAATATATATAAATGACCTAGCAGATAGTGTCGGAAGTCCCATGCGGCTTTTCGCGGATGATGCTGTAGTATACAGAGAAGTTGCACCATTAGAAAACTGTAGCGAAATGCAGGAAGATCTGCAGCGGATAGGCACTTGGTGCAGGGAGTGGCAACTGACCCTTAACATAGACAAATGTAATGTATTGCGAATACATAGAAAGAAGGATCCTTTATTGTATGATTATATGATAGCGGAACAAACACTGGTAGCAGTTACTTCTGTAAAATATCTGGGAGTATGCGTGCGGAACGATTTGAAGTGGAATGATCATATAAAATTAATTGTTGGTAAGGCGGGTACCAGGTTGAGATTCATTGGGAGGGTCCTTAAAAAATGTAGTCCATCAACAAAGGAGGTGGCTTACAAAACACTCGTTCGACCTATACTTGAGTATTGCTCATTAGTGTGGGATCCGTACCAGATCGGGTTGACGGAGGAGATAGAGAAGATCCAAAGAAGAGCGGCGCGTTTCGTCACAGGGCTATTTGGTAACCGTGATAGCGTTACGGAGATGTTTAACAAACTCAAGTGGCAGACTCTGCAAGAGAGGCGCTCTGCATCGCGGTGTAGCTTGCTCGCCAGGTTTTGAGAGGGTGCGTTTCTGGATGAGGTATCGTATATATTGCTTCCCCCTACTTATACCTCCCGAGGAGATCACGAATGTAAAATTAGAGAGATTAGAGCGCGCACGGAGGCTTTCAGACAGTCGTTCTTCCCACGAACCATACGCGACTGGAACAGGAAAGGGAGGTAATGACAGTGGCACGTAAAGTGCCCTCCGCCACACACCGTTGGGTGGCTTGCGGAGTATAAATGTAGATGTAGATGTAGAATTAATTTGGAGACCGATTTTGATGCTAGGCTTTATAAAACAGGTTTCAGTTTTCTGTGAAATATTGCCACTGAAAATCACATCAACATTATTTTATAACGGTCACTTTTAACTATAGTCTATAGGACCGAGCAAGTCAGTTTAAGGATTGGAGGTAAGCAACTGCACAGTATCTCCAATAGGACAATACATAGTAAAGCATTGTCGTGTCGAAACCAACATTCATGTCAGGAACGGGTTTACCTTAATCACCGTCACCGCTTAACTGAGAGTGTATTGACAGTGTCATCAACGCACCCTCCTCTCAAGAAAATGTGACGCTTGAGGACTTGCGGGTAACGCAGTTGGACGTCCGTACTTCAGAAACCTTTAGACTAGAGACAATTATGCAAATGTTACTGTATCTTTTGAAATTTCATTGAAATAGGATTTTGAATTCCGTTGAAATAGGAGGTTCATAACTGAATCGTACTACGAATAATAATAACGTAGTGGGTTCCATTTTCAGTTTTCGTTACCGTATACTGTTCTTCAACATATTGCATGATTATTAGCAATATATTCATGTTTTTCGCCTATCTAGACGGAAGTGCTGATTCACGATAGTGAAGTTGGTATGAAATTTTCAAATGAATAACGACGTTAAACGCGAAAGAAAAGTCCAAGGTAATAAACAAGCGACGCTGCGTAAGAAATCGTTACCTTCTTCCCATCTGGCACGCACTTCACTCTCCAATTTCAAATAAGTGAAATGGCGTCTACAGAAGCACGACTGTTTCTTGAGTATTGTTCCAACACAATGGGTGCTCGCTATTGACGTCAAGGGGTCTCCCAGAAATTACTGTGAGGTCATGTATGTAGCTCATGCACAGGTCGGCACGCGCTGTTGCCGAACCGTGACGGAGGCCTGTCGTGTCCCACTGACGTGTCCTGAGAGGGAGTGGAAGGACTGCGGTGGTGCGCGTCAGATAACTTACTTGGCATGAGGTCTCGGTGGTGTGGGCCGCCAACTCCTCACTGCTCCGTTGTAGAGAAGGCTGCAAGGTGAGCTAGAGTACGGAACTCGGATAGGATCTTAGGGAAGCTTTCATGTATGAACACTCGATGTGTAGAACGATTATACTGGAAGTACCCCTGGCACTTGTGATTTAAATAAGATTCTATATACAGTCTCCAATGATTGTCTATCCGGATATGCAGTTGCCATCCCTAACTTCCCAAACCTAAGTCCTAATACAGCAGAGGCGAGCGCACCAGACTAAGTGTCAGCTGTGTCGATTCAGCCTAAGTCCCTACTTGTTGCTGTGCTCAGTACTCTCCTGCAACTCTTGCAGCATCCCGACGCAGACTAACGTGGACCGGCGTCCTAAGTACCTCACTCCATCACTGTCCTTCGATCTAGCGGCTATCCGCTTTTATAGGGGGTAGTGCACCCGGCACCACTTGTTCTAGAAGGTTCTAGCACCCCCGAACTTTGAGCCCTGAGTAGGCTAGTCACGCGGCAGCATGTGATGCCTACGTGATGAACTAGCCATTCTCCACTGTTTGCTGTGTCCAAGGGTTGCCACTAACTGTGCTTGAGCCTCGTGATACTGCATACTCCGCTCTTGTTAGTCGAGTACACATTACACATTACACCTGAGATAGTCTGGTCACGTCCGCCTCGCTTGATCTGTAGCAATAATTTTCCAGCCTACAGCCTACATGATTTTAATTCTATCTTCTACTATTCGCGACAGGCCTTACAGTTCTCAACTCCGCTGATAGAACGGTTCCACGTACGTTCCAGACGGATTCACATGTGATGGGAAACCTTGGGAACCTGGTGCTGCTGGAAGTTTCCTTCTTTGCCTTCATTTCTCATGCGTCTGATGGTATACGTGAGTAGGTGTTGAAAGAAACGAGTAAGTGCACAGTGCAGTAACGCAACATCACAGTTAAATCAGCTTCTGTACTCTGCAATCTAAGAGTGAGGCGTATGGTACGAGGAGTAGCAGAATAATTTTCCATCTATCCGCTAAACGGCCAACACCCTTCCTGGCGCACAGTCCCAGGAGTTCTGGGAACCGGGGTGATGCAAAACTTTTTTAGATAAGTGTATATCACCGAATATACCTGCAAAATTGTATCATTGTACGACACGTGGTTCAGAAGATATGACGCCGTGAACACTGAGATGTGTGGAAAAACTTACTTAAACGGAGGGGGGGGGGGGGGGCGGGGGGTATTACCCAGACTACAAGGCTACTATAAATGATTCATTCGTTTACGGAGCTCTATATTTTCCAGAGTATTCCATATACAAATCTGACCAGTTGCGGCCACTTATCGTGAGCCAACGTGCTACAGTACGCTGTAAATCTCCCACTTAAAATACGCCTTTCTCTTCGAATGCGAGCTGGAAATCGCACTAAAATTACGCCATTCCTTTTAAAATGCGTGCTGGTATGCTAATATAATGAGCAAAAGCAAATTTTGTAGCGCTCTCTCTGCGATAACTAGAAACCAGTGTCGTGCGCTGAAATGATGGTCAGCCGTATTACGATCAACGCAACTGTCTGTATTCGACTGTGAATGTTCTGGTGCGACGTCATCCTTTCTGGCACTGTGAGTGCTATGTTGCCCCATAGATCCAGGTCAGAATTTTTCTTTGAAACTGCGTGTAACGTACTGCGCAAGCGCAGAGTATGTGGGATTTTTAAGGACCAGTTGGCGTAACGGCGCCATGGCCAAGTGGTCGAGCGCACTGGCTGGTACTGCTCAAGATCGGTTCCCACTGCCACCATCATTTTTTTTTTCATTCCTCAAAATGTTAAACCATTAATTAGTCAAATGCTATAGGCCAGCATAATGCAGCACAATGGTACAGTTTTGCATGAGCCGCCACTGAATGTGAGTGCTGCATGAATACAACCGAACTCACAGAGTTTGCATTGTGCTCACCAGTTGGCCTTTCGACTGCAGTGCCTTGGCAAAGTGACGTTAAAGCAAGAATAGAGTTCCTGCGTGTTGGAATATGCAAGATGTTTATCTGTTACAACAGCGCAGCGTGAATAAAGAAGGTAGTACGGGAAAGAAGCGCCATGTAAACAGAGTACTGTGCGTTGATATCGATGGTTTATCGGACACTGTTTGTCTCTGTAAACAGAAAAGTACCTGTCGATTAAGTGAGCCAGATGAAACCCTAGAGACGGTGAGGGAAAATTTCGGACGCAATGAAAGGAGACTGTCCTATTCACCACGCCGATTTTCAAGAAGTTTTGGCCATGAGTGTGAATGAAGTTGTGAATCTGATAGCACTCAGCATATGTAATATCGATATAATCATAGTCTTTACAAGTCTGTGTTTTGAGACCAAAGGTGTTCGAGATCGTCAGGAAGTAGCAGAGTGTAGTGTGTGCTAGACTGTCTGGCAATGTACTCGGTTTGAAAAAGGTGTAAGCTGGCCTGCAGTGTAGTGGAGGCAACATTATTTAAGAAGGATTTTGCGCCAACAGGCTTTGAGGAAAGTAAACGAGATTTCACCAATTTCAGAATGTCAAAAGGGGAATTTTTAATGTTATTCAGTTACATATATTATAATGCCACATATGGTTTTGTCTTATAATTGAAACAAATGTCATGGAAAGTAATTGTGCACAGGAAAATTATTAAGAAATGTCTTGCCAACTTGTCTAGTTGTGATAACCTTATGAAAGGGTGCATTGTTGTTATGGCTTAATGAAGCATAGCTACACTTGGAATCTTTGTTCTCATTTATCAGTCGTTAAGTTTAGTTCCTCATTTTCATTTATTTTTGTGACTGTTTGTATACGCGCATTGCACACCACGAGTTGTGTACTGGGAAGCACATTTATGAAAACCGATAAGATATCGTCTTGCATTGCACATCCCAAGTACGGCAAATGAAATTTCATTTCTGAGAGTCACATCATTCATTATTCATTATGTCGAAAGGTTGCAGAGCAGACAGGCGTTCTGTGCGCACAGGTAACCCAACAAATTTAATTATCATCAAAGCTCATGACCGCTGTAAGGTACAGTGATTGTCAGAATGTATTTGTGAAAATATCATATCAGTTCAGAGGCTTAATACCAGTAGAAAAATGGCTCTGAGCACTATGGGACTTAACATCTATGGTCATCAGTCCCCTAGAACTTAGAACTACTTAAACCTAACTAACCTAAGGACAGCACACAACACCCAGCCATCACGAGGCAGAGAAAATCCCTGACCCCGCCGGGAATCGAACCCGGGAACCCGGGCAATACCAGTAGAACTCAGTAAAGTGCTCCCTTGTGAATTTCCAAGCAGTTTTATCAGAGAGCCGGATACGTTAATTTTTATCTTAATATGCTGTGTAATTACAGTGATTGTATACAAGACTAAGTTCAAAATGTTTCAAATGGCTCTGAGCACTATGAGACTTAACTTCTGAGGTCATCAGTTCCCTAGAACTCAGAACTACTTAAACCTAACCAACCTAAGGACATCACACACATCCATGCCTGAGGCAGGATTCGAACCTGCGACCGTAGCGGTCGCGCGGCTCCAGACTGTAGCGCCTAGAACCGCTCGGCTACACAGGCCGGCCAAGACTAAGTTAAAGACGCTATATTTAGGGCCAACATTTTAACCGGAGTCATTTGTTAATTGCAGTCGGACAGTAAATTTCATTGAAAACGGATTCCTTTCTCGCAGGCGAATTGTTTGATTTATCGGCTAGTCTGGATTTAGCATCGTGTAGCGTGAGCTTCCCAAACTTCCACTCAAAATTTAATTTTGACACGGTTCTGTCACCCTGCACTGAGATTTGCGTATTTCGATATCAAAATAAGTTTTACACATTTCTTAGATAACGAACTGAGACTAACAAACCCGAGTGTAGAAATTTTACACATTACTTTCAACACTACAAAAAAATCAACGTAGATATCAACCTGTGACTCACAAACATGAGTTAGATATTTTACACATTACTTTCAATACCCAAAAATAAATCAACGGTCGGAACAGGGGTTACATTTCAGACCGTACTGCCTGTAGCTCGTGCAACAATTAAAACCGAAAGATTACGTCCAGGGCATTCAATTTTCATCGTACTGCCGGAAGCACTTGAGGATCACAATTCGCCTCCAAGTTCATATTCAGCAACGAAGCAACCTTCCCTTTATCCGGAGACGTTTATCGCCATAATGTGAGAGTTTGGGGCACTAAAACTTATCATGAAATTGTGGCGCATGAACGAAATTCGCTGAAGATTAGTGTTTTGTGTGCAATGTCACAGACGAAGTTGTATGGACCGTTTATCTTCTGTGCGAAGGCTGTGACGAGTTCATCTTACTTTGATATGTTGCAGCTGTGGTCGTTTCGCAACTGATTGCTGATTCCTAGAATTTTTCAGTACCAAACACTTTCCAATATTACCACAATTTAATGTAATTACAGCATCATGAACTCCTGGTTTCATTGTATGCATGCCTACAAATAGGGTTTTAGGACCGAGCGAGGTGGCGCAGTGGTTAGACACTGGACTCGCATTCGGAAGGACGACGGTTCAATCCCGCGTCCGGCCATCCTGATTTAGGTTTTCCGTGATTTCCCTAAATCAATCCAGGCAAATGCCGGGATGGTTCCTCTGAAAGGGCACGGCCGACTTCCTTTCCCATCCTTCCCTAATCCGATGAGACCGATGACCACGCTGTCTGGTCTCCTTCCCCACACCAACCAACCAACCAACAGTTTTAGGAAGGCGGTTCCAAATTATGCTGTTGAAACATTCATTTGGATTCTGTGTCTGCCCATGCAGACATTTCCTTAGGTCAGGATGAGCCAGGTTTCTGAAAACACGTTTAATTGCTGTAGTAACAGCAGCAGGAAGAGAATGGTGGTGAGGATAAGATTCTCCAGTTGCCTGAGCCCTATTGTATTTGCACCACAAATTTTCTCCTAATAGACACAATCCATGACATGGCTTATCATCAGTAGAGGACTTACGGAAGAATATGACCCTAACATCTCTCTTCATTGCTTCCAGACTTTTCTTATTTGTCCTAATTACCTGCCCATAGTATACCTGCAGGTTTTCTATAACAACTGCTCGCAATCACACTTGAACAAAAGTAACCGTGTGTTTGAAAGCGTGTTGTTTACAAACAGCAAAAACAAAAAATACCGACCCTTGCATTCCAAGGATAAAAAAAAAAGTCCCTAACGTGCAGTGTAGGCGATATAAATATCTAAAATATATGCAGAAAAGTGGGTGACAGAAAATTGTGTGAGGCACATATACACAAGTGGTAGGAAAATGCTCTTTAAATGCTCGAAAAAAATTTTTTTCAGCAAAATCCTTTTCAGAGTACTTAAATAAAACCTTAATCTATCGAAATATGATGAAAACCGAAAGTCGATTTTTTCGACCTGAACCACAGTGTGGTCCGCTTAAAATATCGGTATCAGTTTCAGCACGTTGATTTTTTCCTATCCCTACCGAGACCAAAGAAATATAGAAAAATTCCAGTTTTTCTGAACTAAAATACCGGTATTAGTAGATAGTGTCGGAAATTCCATGCGGCTTTTCGCGGATGATGCTGTAGTATACAGAGAAGTTGCACCATTAGAAAATTGCAGCGAAATGCAGGAACATCTGCAGCGGATAGGCACTTGGTGCAGGTAGTGGCAACAGATCCTTAACATACACAAATGTGATGTATTGCCAATTTATAGGAAGAAGGATCCTTTGTTGTATGAGTATATGATAGCGGAACAAACACTGGTAGCAGTTACTTCTGTAAAATATCTGGGAGTATGCGTGCGGAACGATTTGAAGTGTAATGATGATATAAAATTGTTGGTAAGGCGGGTGCCAGGTTGAGATTCATTGTGAGAGTCCTTAGAAAATGTAGTCCATCGACAAAGGAGGTGGCTTACAAAACACTCGTTCGACCTATACTCGAGTATTGCTCATCAGTGTGGGATCCGTACCGGGTCGGGTTGACAGAGGAGATAGAAAAGATCCAAAGAAGAACGGCGCGTTTCGTCACACGGTTATTTGGTAAGCGTGGCAGCGTTACGGAGATGTTTAGCAAACTCAAGTGGCAGACTCTGCAAGAGAGGCGCTCTGCATCGCGGTGTAGCTCGCTGTCCAGGTTTCGAGAGGGTGCGTTTCTAGATGAGGTATCGAATATATCGCTTCCCCCTAATTATACCTCCCGAGGAGACCACGAATGTGAAATTAGAGAGATTCGAGCGCGCACGGAGGCTTTCAGACAGTCGTTCTTCCCGCGAACCGTACGCGACTGGAACAGGAAAGGGAGGTAATGACAGTGGCACGTAAAGTGCACCTCCGCCACACACCATTGGGTGGCTTGCAGAGTATAGATGTAGATGTAGATATCTTCCAATAAGACGGGGTACCTCCTCACTGGAGTATCGATGTTCGTAACTACCTAAACGACGTATTTCCGCATCGCTGGATTGGGCACAGTAGTGAAGATCATATGGCTCTGTTCCCTCTACACTCTCCCCCTCGCAGGGCACCTGACCTAACGCTGTGTGACTTTTTCCTTTGGGGGTATATTATGGACCGTATTTACGCAGCCGTATTGCCAAGAACTCTGGAACAGTTCAGAGAACGCACCAATGCTGCTGTGTTAATCACTGACGGAATGTTGCCACATAAGTTATGGAACAAATTTGACTCCTGCTTGGACCTGTGTCGTGTGGCCAGAGGGGCACTCGTAGAACATTTCTAGACAGCAAAATGCAAACTTGGGGAGTTTATGATTCTACTCATGCATTACTCGGATTTATATGTGTAATATCTTGGAAAATATAGAGCTTTGAAACGAATGAATCATTTTTAGTGGCCCTGTATTTTCATACAGTGTATGATAATGAGATCACTTATCGACTTCCTCCATACATTAAATATAATTTCAAATTTTGTCTAGACTTTTTCTCGTTTAGACGCTTAACGTCAAATATTTAACACATTAACTCATTTGTAAAGTAATTAGATAATGGAACTACTTCTTAAATGGAATTTCGATTCCTTAAAGAATCGGAGGGGGGGGGGGGGGAAGAGGGGGGGGGGGGGGGATTACTGGTTCTTTCCAAGCTGCAGAAGATGCTGCAACCATTACTGAACATGATGTCCACCAGAACCAGGCATCTGCCCAATAGAAAGGTGCCGGTCTCCAATGAGATCATCGCTAAAATGTGCAAAAACAAACGAACTCTGTGCATCACAAGAGTATTTGTTTGTTGTAAAATGTGTTTTACTTACATTACTTGTGGACTTTACTTGTAATATTTGATTTTGTTGGTGGGAAGTACCCTTTCCACCACCTCTTTAGTAGCCCAATGTTTTACTTCTCTAGAACCAATATTTCTATATTTTGCCACATTTATTTGACATTTTTGACTTACAAGGGGAGGCCGCCAGTTGTGAAATTCAGATTCGATTCATACTGCGCATAATAAAAGCTCATGGCCAGAGGTGTAATGTGGCAAAGCACCAAGATGCACTTCTCAGCCGTTGTCGAGAAAATCGACAGTTAAAAGAAACCGTTGTGGTGAAATACTCTCTACTATTAGTAATTTTCTACAGCGTGGTGGTGCAGCGGTAAGCGCTGGGGTTCGTAATCGAAAGGTCGCCGGATCGAATCTCGCGCCATCCAACTTTTTTTTTAGTATTTCTTTTTTGTAATTCATATATATATATATTATATATATATATATATATATATATATATATATATATATATAATTACCGGCAATCAGTTGCAACAATTATGCATATAATAAGTTGTTGAAAGTCGTTTGTCGTGGAAAAACTGGCGACTTCGAACATCATTATGTTTTCCGCAAACAAAGTTGTATTTCACAAATGTTATTGTCTTCATAATGTTAACCACGTATAGTTAATGGAAGACGTAGAAATGAATACGTATAGCGTAAGTCAAACGTTCGAATTAGAATAGAGACCCTGCTGTGGCAGGTATGAAATATAAACTCCGTTACTCGCTCGTTACACTTTAAGGACAGATGTTGAATGGGCCGAAACGAGCCGCCCCATAACAGCGTAGTTGCCTGCTAACTTCGAAAGAAGGTAGATGCGGTCCCTAGCGCAACTTATAACATCGTCGAAAATCAGTGCGGACGGGACAGCTTTGGTACACCCTGTTAAACAAACGGAAAAGTGGAGGCGGTACAATTGGAGAGCGATCCGCCTTCACCAACGTGCATAAGCAATTCATTAATAGTTTATATATATATATATATATATATATATATATATATATATATATATATATATATATATATATATTTATATATTTATTTATTTTACAACAAACAGGGAACACCAAATAATAAGACACCATAGCAAAAACCAAAAGTATTCATCTTATATATATATATATATATATATATATATATATTTGAATTGCAAAAAATAATAATAAAAAAAAAATATTGCATGGCGCGAGATTCGATCCGGCGACCTTCGGATTACGAACCCCAGCGCTTACCGCTGCGCTACGACGCTGTAGAAAATCATTAATCGTAGAGAGTATTTCACCGCAACGGTTTCTTTTAACTGTCGATTTTCTCGACAACGGCTGAGAAGTGCATCTTGGTGCTTTGCCACATTACACCTCTGGCCATGAGCTTTTATTATGCGCAGTATGAATCTAATCTGAATTTCACAATTGGCGGCCTCCCCTTGTTAGTGTGTTTCAGAAATAATGCACATTTCATTATGTTACTAAAGAATGTCAAGTTTACCATACCAAACCAAGTGCTTGCTTCCGTTGAACCTGTAATATTATTTTTTACACTCTCCAGTTCTCTATTTCTTTGCATTGATTTCCTTTCAGATGTGTCATTTCCTAGACCTCAGCAATCCTAAACATGTTGACGAAATTTGCAATACATTATTTTCATTACCTGATGAAAGTGATTCAGAAACTGAAGGAGATGAAGGTGCTGCAGACGAACTGAATGTTCTAGATAACACAGTCGCCAGTGATTCAAGGCATGTTTCTGTGGAACAAGACATTTATGGTGATGAACATGACAGTGAATCATTCGTGCTTCCGACTGTTGCCAGTAGTGATACGTTGGACAGTGAAAGTGTAGAAGAATGGAACGGCGACTGTTCTTACTTCGATAATGTAAAGAACAACTTTGAAACACGAATGGAAGGAAAACTAAAATTTCTCTGTAGTGTCAGTGATCGGGAGCTCACTTATTTTTCGAAGTTCTTTGATGACGATGTTTTCACTCTCATTGTAAATGAAAGAAACTTGTATGCAAAACAAAATCGTGGTGGTAGATGTCCATTAGAAACCTGGGTGGACACAACTACTCAAGAAATGAGAGCTCATATAGGATGTCTTATTCTAACGGGAATTCACCAACTTCCTGGTCTCTCTAACTTTCGGAGTTCAGATCCTATAATAAAAGTAGAGCCAATTGCTAATGTAATGACAAGTAAAAGATTTAAAAGGATTGTAGAGAATGTTCACTGTAATAACAACAAAACTGCAAATCCAATAAATCATCCAGAATACGATAAAATGCACAAATTACGGCCATTGATTGAAAAGCTTTTGCAGAGCTGTAAGAATAATTATGAGCCCTCATCATTTATGTCAGTGGATGAATCGATGATTCCTTTCAAAGGACGATCATCTATGAAACAGTATATGCCAATGAGGCCGGTGAAACGAGGCTACAAGGTGTGGTGCTTGTCGTATTCACTCACTGGATATATAACTTCGATGTTTACAAAGGCAAGTGTAAGGCAGATAGTGACTTGACATTGGGCGAAAGGGTTGTAGTAGATCTAACAAAGGAAATACATAATAAAAAGAATGTAGTTGGATTTGACAGATTCTTCACCACCGTGAAATTGATGTCAACACTTTTGAAGAAGGGTGTGTGTGGATGTGGAACAGTTAAGACCAACAGGAAAGATTTTCCCAAATTTATGAAGGAAAACATAAAATTGGAACGAGGAGAGTTCCAGTTTGAAACAAAATGAGCCATTTCTGCAGTAAAATAGATGTATAACCGTCCAGTGTTTAAATTCTGATAAGACCAGTGAGAATGCTGATGTCCCGAAAAAATCGCTCATAAATTCATTTTGCTTTCTTTCCTGGCTTTACTTTGTGAGACCTTTTGTTCAGAGAATTTTTCTTACCTATTACAAACCTCCAAAATTGAACAAGAACGAGATACTGATATTTTTTGAGAACTTTCGCATAGTGTATAAAAATTAAGTAGCAGTAGAGCTAATTAAATTAATGTTATTGACACATCATTACATTGCAAAAAAATTGGAGACGCATTTGTGACCCTGAATATGTTAAATCGTGCGTCCAGTGCTTTATCTCCTTCTTACTCTCTTTTTTCCGTAGGAAGTACCACAGTAAAATGTTGCATTCCATGCTAAATAAGATGATTCTTTGTATAGGTGCTACGGCTTTCAGTATTCCATCGGCTGCCTTTGAGAGCGCAGTCACGACACAATACTACACGTGGAGGTTCGGCTTCCCCCCTCCGCCTCTCTGTTCGGCACTCTATTGTCAGAACACGTCCTTTGTTTGGCTGACATCCAGCTTGATTTTACATGCTCGGTGCAAAGTAAACGTCTCACCGCATCATCAGATAACCGACCCTGGAAAATCTGTACACGAGGCTCTACTAACTTCGTGTGCAGACGGTTTCACAATGTAGGTATTAATATAATTATCGTTACCAGTCAGTAGCCATATAGCGCCACTCATCCTCGTATTCATTCAACTTGTCTCAGGAAAACATGTCAGGTATGTTTACACACTAGAAAAGTCCGTCTGTCATTACATAAGCGGCGATCAAAGAGTTTCCGTTCGAAGGCCGTACTGACGAGAATCGTTATGCCGTGAGAATTATCATCCCACCGGCGCACCAGGTCGAAGATACCAGTTTAATAAAACACCGTGTCCTGCTGCCTGAAGAAGTCTGCAACCGCCTGCTGCAGATCGTCGTCCAAGAGGAATCGTGAACTCTTCAAGCCTTTTTTAAGGGACCAAAGGCGTGATAATCGCATGGGCACAGATCAGGAGTGTAGGGCTGGTATTAGAGTCTCCCACTTAAGTTGGAGTAACTTTTGCTGTCCTCCCAGATTGACTGCCGCCTTGTGTCGAGTTGCGACCCGCACGGAACTTGGCGCACCATTCCACAGTGGCGGTTTTCGGCAGACATGCTACCCCATACATATTCTTCATTCTTGGATGGATGTCTACCGGTGTTCCTCTTTCAGCAGCGAAGAAAGGAATAACAATTCGTTGGTCCTGTTTGGACGCACTTGGTAACAACATCGCCATACTTTATGTTTCCACACTTACCGCACACACGTCGGAAAGATGCGAAAGGCACACGAATCCCTGGCCTACATTTCGGTGCTTATATACTCGCATCAGAGGCGCGCTACGTTGTATATACGAGAACGCTGCAGCAACGCTCTCAAACGGAATGCCTTGTATCTGTGCCGTTTTTCGTGAATGTTCAATGCGGCAAGTGATGTGAGCATTTTGGATTTGCACAGCTGCCCAAAACAACGACACTGGGATGTTTATTACACGAGATTTTGGACATAAATACAAGGGCCGTTCAATGAGTAATGAAAATAACAAGATAAGTGAAATGACACAAATATCCTGTTATGTCATTTCACTTATCTTGTTTTTTCATTTCTCTTGTTAATTCAATTATCTTGTTAAATTCGCTAAAAAGTAACGTAAAACTGTGTATATTCAATGTAAAATAACAGCATACCAACAAATATATGAAAAATTGGAAATAAAATAAAAATTGTAACCCCTGGCTGATAAAGGGCAGATAAGCCCTAGAACAGCCCGCCTTCTCCCCTCAGGAAAAGGAATGAAATGTGCAATTTCTGTTGAAAAACTGCGGAATTTGTTGTGGGGACATTGTGGAATATTCCCACTTCAGCCCCTATAGTTTCATGAAGTTGTGGTTGGTAGCGGCACTATACGTAGTCTTCAGAAGGGCGTCTGTTATAGAGGTACATTCCAAGCAGAGAGCTGCGATCGAGATACTTTTGCCAAAAAACCAGAGCATCACAGCTATTTGTAGTCACTTGCAGAATGTCTACGAAGATCTGGCAGTGAACAAAAGCACGGTGAGTCATTGGCCTAGGCGTCTGTCATCATCACATTTGTCTGATCTCCTGCATGCTAGCCGACCATACTCAGTTATGGATCCTGCAATCGTGGAACGTGCGGATACTCTCATTTGAGATAATCGAAAGATTACAGTCAAACACCTCGCTGCTCAACTAGACATCTCTGTTCATAGTATTGACACACTCATCAACCAGCTCGGGTACTCAAAGGTGTGTGACCGCTAGGTTCCACGCTACCTAACAGAGGACCATATAGAGGAATGAAGACCATCTGTGCGGGATTGCTGGCGCGTTATGAGGCTGATTGCGACAATTTTTTGTCAAACATCGTCACTGGCGATGAAACATGGGTTCATCACTTCGAACAGGAAACAAAACGGCAATTCGTGCAGTGGCCTCACACCACCTTTCCTCAGAAGATTCAATCCCGCGTCCGGCCATCCTGATTTAGGTTTTCCGTGATTTCCCTAAATCACTCCAGGCAAATGCCGGGATGGTTCCTCTGAAAGGGCACGGCCGACTTCCTTCCCCATCCTTCCATAATCCGATGAGACCGATGACCACGCTGTCTGGTCTCCTTCCCCAAACCAACCAACCAACCAATCCTCAGAAGAAGAAGTTCAAAGCTGCACCCTCAGCCGCTAATGTCATAGCAACAGTCTTCAGGGATTCTGAATAGGTTATCCTGTTCGATGTCCTTCCTCATGGTGCAAGATCAACTCTTAAGTGTATTGCGCTACCCTCAGGAAATTCAAGAAACAGCGTTTTCCTCGCCACAAAATTGCGAATGAACTTCTCGTTCTCCATGACAACGCCATACCTCACACAAGTCTGCGCACCAGAGAGGAGCTCACAAATCTTCACTGAATCGTTCTTCCTCGTCCATTCTACACCCGGATGTTGCACCTTCCGACTTCCAATTATTTGGCCACATGAAGGATGCACTCTGCTGGAAGCTATTGATACAGTAAGAAGTTGGCTCTGACGACGCTCATTAGAGTGGTACCGTGCGTGCACGCAGGACCTCGCAGTAAGGTGGCATAAAGCTGTCTCGTTGGAGGGAAATTATGTTGTAAAGATTATGGTTTCGTAGTCAGAAGAGTGGGGAATAACATGGTGTATTGGATGATACGCCAGGTAAATCACGCAGGGCTAACAGGTAATTAAGATTGTGGAAGTTGTAATTTATTATCATTTAGTTCACAATTACACTTTTGAAAGAATTAAATTTGCTTCGCGGCTGAAGGCTTCCAAATAGATGCTTTAGAATAAGTTCAATTTTGAATAGACATGACACACAGTTAAATTTACGAATAAGATAAATCGTAATTTGATCAATTCCACTATCTCGAACACTTCACTCGTTGTTGCTCACAGGAAAATCTCTAAAACAGCAACGCCGGAACCAACAACGTAATGCTCAAAACCAGTCAATCTTCACGTCCTGGGTCGGCGAGCGACGATGCTCGCACCCATCGGACAGCTCCAGACAGACTCCGACACTGCCCAGAGACCGCCAGCGGCCCAGTCGACTACGCCGCATAAGAGATGTCCTCGGACCAACCGACCGACCAACAATCCACCAACAGTCAGGCCCGCCTGAGTGATGGGTGGCGGCAACGGTCGGGCGGGCGATGTCCACGCAGGGCTCACTGCTGCTACAAGCCGGCGACTGGCTGGCCCGAGCTGCGCTCGAGACGCGTTGCAACTGACTGCGAGGGCCCATCTCACGACCCGAACTGCCCGTGAACTCTCCTCCTCACACGTTCCGACTCACTCAACGACAGATGACAACCGGGAAGCAATAGCAGGCGAGCAAAGATCCTATCGCCGGCCGGTGTGGTCGAGCGGTTCTAGGCACTTCAGTCTGGAACCGCGCGACCGCTACGGTCGCAGTTTCGAATCCTGCCTCGGGCATGGATGTGTGTGATGTCCTTAGGTTAGCTAGGTTTAAGTATTTCTAGGTTCTAGGGGACTAATGACCACAGATGTTAAGTCCCATAGTGCTCACAAGGGAACCTCCCCATCGCACCCCCCTCAGATTTAGTTATAAGTTGGCACAGTGGATAGGCCTTGAAAAACTGAACACAAATCAATCGAGAAAACAGGAAGAAGTTGTATGGAACTATGAAAAAATAAGCAAAATATACAAACTGAGTTGTCTATGCAAAAGATAGGCAACATCTAGAATAGTCTGGGGTCAAGAGCGCCGTGGTCACGTGGTTAGCGTGAGCAGCTGCGGATCGATAGGTCAACCGTTCAAGTCCGCCGTCGAGTTAAAATTTTAATTTCTTATTTTCGCAAGGTTATGATCTGTCCGTTCGTTCATTGAAATATCTGTTCACTGTAATAAGTTTAGTGTCTGTGTTTTGCGACCGCACCGCAAAACCGTGCGATTAGTAGACGAAAGGACGTGCGTCTCCAATGGGAACCGAAAACATTTGATCGCAAGGTCATAGGTCAACCGATTCCTCCACAGGAAAACACATCTGATATATTCTATACGACACTGGTGAAGGCATGTGCGTCACATGACAGGAATAAGTTGTCGACCCACCTAACTTGTACATTTGGCAAATGGGTAAAAAGATTCTTCTACCTTGCCCGATTTAGGTTTTCTTGTGGATGTGATAATCACTCCCAAAAAAGTGATGAAAACATAAGAGTTTGTCACATAAACTGAAAATAAAATATTAAACTTTTCACTGGAGGCAGGACTTGAACCACGGACCTCTCGTTCCGCAACTGCTCACGCTAACCACGGGACCACCGCGCTCCTGAGATCGCGCCATCCTTGATGTTGCCTATCTTGCATATGGACTACTCAAATTGTATATTTTACTTATTTTTTCGTAGTTCCACACAACTTCTTCCTGTTTTCTCGATTGATCTGTGTTCAGTTTTTCAAGGCCTATCCACTGTGCCAACTTATAACTGAATCTGAGGGGGGTGCGATGGGGAGGTTCCCTTGTCAGAGCCATTTGAACCATTTTTATAAATATCCTATCAGAGGAGTATATCGATACGCGCCACTAGCATCGATGACGGTCAGGCAAAACAGCAACTCAGTAACGCCAGCAATTTAAATCAACGTGGTGAGATGGAAATACGTTAAAACAGGGGGTAAAATACCAAATGGTGGGACGGCGAGCCATGCACGGCTCATTGGAATCATGAATAAAACCAATCTGGTTTCACAAAAAACACTTACTTACTGAACGCAGCTCGTATGCTTACCAGGCAAGATATTAGTAACACACCTGAAACACCACACTGGTCACTTTTCTGTGCAGTAAATTGTGCAGACCAGGGACAAGGTGGTAATGTGACCCTTCATCACTGATGAAAGTCGTGACAGTAGAGTGGTTGAATTTTGTATGGAATCAGTGCTGTAAGATGGGCTGACATGGAGACGTGACTGAATGGCAGAAAGTAACTTTCTTGTTCGGATGCGTCCAACTTCAATTGTTGGTGTATAAAAGCGGATTGTCCAAAGTGTCTACAAGGAATAGTGTACCAGTCGCAGTCATGTAACACAGTGTGAGAACAGTGATCATAGAAAGATCCTAAGGGTCAGGGACTGGAGGCGAGTATCACACCTTGTCAATAACAATCAATTTCAGTCCCAACAGGAATTGGTTGAGTGGTTGGCTGGTTGGTTGGTTGGTTGGTTGTGGAGGCTATCAAACAGCAAATCATTGGTCCTCTGATTTAAGACGGCACAAACCAAGGGAGGAACTACGCGAGCAGCACAGTCCAGTAGAGGAGAAAGGAAAAGGGATAAATAGAGTGGTAAAAGGAACGTTGAGACAGCAGGAAGATTAAAGAAGAGGATTGCGTAACATTGCAGAGCGATATGAAGTGGGACAAGCATGTAATGGCAGTTGGGGAATGCGGATAGTCGTCTTCGGTTCATTGGTAGAATTTTGGGAAGATGTGGTTCATCTGTAAAGGAGACCGCTTATAAAACACTAATACGACCTATTCTTGGGTACTGTTCGAGCGTTTGGGATCCCTATCAGGTCAGATTGATGGAGAACATAGAAGCAATTCAGAGGTGGGCTGCTAGATTTGTTACTGGTGGGTTTGATCATCACGCGAGTGCTACGGAAATGCTTCAGGAACTCGGGTAGGAGTCTCTAGAGGAAAGGAGGCGTTCTTTTCGTCAATCGCTACTAAGGAAATTTAGAGAACCAGCATTTGAGGCTGACTGCAGTACAATTTTACTGCCGCCAACTTACATTTCGCGGAAACACCACAAAGATAAGAGATTAGGGCTTGTACAGAGGCATATAGGCAGTCATTTTTCCCTCGTTCTGTTTGGGAGTGGAACAGGGAGAGAAGATGCTAGTTGTGGTACGAGGTACCCTCCGCCACGCACCGTATGGTGGATTGCGGAGTAGGTATGTAGATGTACATGTAGAGGGGGGAGGGGAAGAATGAGAGCAGGAGCACCCCAGAGACGCTACACTCAATGCGATACCGGCACCGCCACCGACTCTTCCAGATCCCTACAACGTACCATAGTCACGACACAACAGGGATAACACCAGGGGAAGAAGACACAAGAAAATAGAAAATAAAACAGCATAAAAGACATGACAAAACGTAGAGAAGAGGGGGGAGGGGGACCTGGCCGGTGTGGGGGCAAGGCCAAGGCCGCCACAACCAATGCCAATGCTAACCGAGGGACTCTAATTCCTGAGGGAAATTCGGGTATTCAAACCTCAGAGGACAAACGACTTTGGCGAAGAAAACCGAGGACAGACGTAACCATGCAAGGATCGTCTTCTAACACCTGGGACAAGAAAGGTAGGGAGGGGGGGCGTATTTACAAGGGGAGGCCGCCAATTATGAAATTCAGATTCGATTCATACTGCGCATAATAAAAGCTCATGGCCAGAGGTGTAATGTGGCAAAGCACCAAGATGCACTTCTCAGCCGTTGTCGAGAAAATCGACAGTTAAAAGAAACCGTTGCGGTGAAATACTCTCTACGATTAATGATTATTCTACAGTGTCATAGCGCAGTGGTAAGCGCTGGGGTTCGTAATCCGCAGGTTGCTGGATCGAATCTGGCTCCATGCAATATTTTTTTTTATTATTAGTTTTTTTCAATTCATATATATATATATATATATATATATATATATATATATATATATATATATATATATAAACTATTAATGAATTGCTTATGCATGTTGGTGAAGGCGGATCGCTCTCCAATTGTACCGCCTCCATTTTTCCGTTTGTTTAACAGGGTGTACCAAAGCTCTCCCGTCCGCACTGATTTTCGACGATGTTATAAGTTGCGCTAGGGACCGCATATACCTTCTATCGAAGTTAGCAGGCAACTACGCTGTTATGGGGCGGCTCGTTTCGGCCCATTCAACATCTGTCCTTCAAGTGTAACGAGCGAGTAACGGAGTTTATATTTCATACCTGCCACAGCAAGTTTGTGTTCGTGGGGTCTCTATTCTAATTCGAACGTTTGACTTACGCTATACGTATTCATTTCTACGTCTTCCGTTAACTATACGTGGTTAACATTATGAAGACAATTAATAACATTTGTGAAATACAACTTTGTTTGCGGAAAACATAATGATGTTGGAAGTCGCCCGATATTCCACGACAAGCGACTTTCAACAACTTATTATATGCATAATTGTTGCAACTGATTGCCGGGAATTTTATATATATATATGAATTACAAAAAACAAATACTAAAAAAAAAAGTTGCATGGAGCGAGATTCGATCCGGCGACCTTTGAATTACGAACCCCAGCGCTTACCGCTGCACCACCTCGCTGTAGAAAATTACTAATCGTAGAGAGTATCTCACCGCAATGGTTTCTTTTAACTGTCGATTTTCTCGACAACGGCTGAGAAGTGCATCTTGGTGCTTTGCCACATTACACCTCTGGCCATGAGCTTTTATTATGCGCAGTATGAATCGAATCTGAATTTCACAATTGGCGGCCTCCCCTTGTTAGTGCGAAATGCAGTAAAATATGGATCACTGTGAGTCGAACCCCCAACTACAAAAGGGGAGCGGCTAGCTGCGGAATAAAAGACCATGGGTCAACCTAGTTTGGCCGATACGAAGACGGAAGAGGATGGTAGATTCCCACTGGGAGGGGCGAGGGAAGACAGCCACCTGGTGGGAGTCTCCTTGATGGCAAGAAGTTTATTAGACAGAGGGTAGCCACCCCAAGAGTGAGCCCACGCCGGCAGGAATTGTTGCTGTCAGTGAATACAGGTCCATCTCAGCCAGTTCCCGAAGGGAAGAGTGTAAAGGGAACTGCAAGCGATGGATATCTGGAATTGCGCATCTCACAGAAGGCTACTGCTCACAGCAGCACATAAAGCAGAACACCTTCAGTGGGATAAACAACACACAGACTGCACAGCAGGTGACTGAAGGCGTGTATTGTGGTCTAACGGCCGGCCGAAGTGGCCGTGCGGTTAAAGGCGCTGCAGTCTGGAACCGCAAGACCGCTAGGGTCGCAGGTTCGAATCCTGCCTCGGGCATGGATGTTTGTGATGTCCTTAGGTTAGTTAGGTTTAACTAGTTCTAAGTTCTAGGGGACTAATGACCTCAGCAGTTGAGTCCCATAGTGCTCAGAGCCATTTGAACCATTTTTGGTCTAACGAGTCGCGATTTTGCTTCTTTTGAAACGATGCAAAACGCCGAGTGTGCCGACACGCCAGTGAGCGGCAACACCCGAGGTGTGAACAGAGTGTAGTTCAGGATAGGGGTAGTTCTGTGCTGTTTTGGGGGTGTTTTTCACGCTAGAACTTGTGCCCATTATTTCTGTTTACGGTGATCATGAACCAGGATGTTTATGGCTCTGAGCACTATGGGACTCAACTGCTGAGGTCATAAGTCCCCTATAACTTAGAACTAGTTAAACCTAACTAACCTAAGAACATCACAAACATCCATGCCCGAGGCAGGATTCGAACCTGCGACCGTAGCGGTCTTGCAGTTCCAGACTGCAGCGCCTTTAACCGCACGGCCACTTCGGCCGGCCAGGATGTTTATTTCGTAACTCTCAGGGACCAAGTGTTGTCCTTCCTTCTACATCTTCATGATGACAGTGGATACTCCCATCTCCGATGATGGCAATAGCTGTTTTCTTAGGTCTGCACACAGACGTTCCTGGTTTGATGAACACTCAACGCAACGTGACTGGCCTTCTAAATATCCGGTCTTAATTTCATTGAAAATGTCCGGGACTTTTTGGAGTTGTTGGTGAAACGTAGCCATGAACACACCCACAGTTTGGTAGCAGTACAAGATCTGGTCGTCAATCGATAGTTTAAGACCAACATGGCACATCTGAGAAAACTTGTGGACTCCCTTTTGTAGAAGAACTGATACTGCCATCAAGGCTAAGTGCCATGTTACGTAACGTTAGCGTGACGTCTCCTAGGGATGATTCTGGTCTGGTGAGCTTAAAATTCCTTTAGAATCAGCTGTCTTTGACTCCACTCCTTTACCCTGTCGAATCTCTGGAACAGTTCTGAAGCGAATGCCACGAAGTGGTTCCTTCATCTTCGGAATCAGATCAAAGTCACAAGGACTTAAGTCCGAGGAGTATGGCGGATGGTACAGTACTTCCCAGTCCCATCGACCGAACAGAGCAGCCACAGCTTGTGCTGTATGCGCCCGCGCATTGTCGTGCAAAATGATGGGTGGCTGGCGCAGAAAGTGTCGCCGCTTTTTTCGCAAAGCTGGTCGCAGGTGATGCTCCAAAAACGGACAATAATACTGTGTACTGACAGTCTGCCGTGGAGGAACGTAATGCGTTAGGATAACACCATCACAGTCGTACACAAGAATCACCATAACTTTACACTAGAGTCCTGCATGACAGCAAGCATGCACAAACATGAGATGGGGCGAGCACACCCTAACTGGATAGGCTGCCCGCACAAGTTCTAATTTTGAAAAGACGGAAGGAGCGATCTGTATTACTTACTAAAAACATGCTAAAGCCAAGATCGCATAAATATTTCTTTATATAAAGCAGTAGGCTTCGCCGGACTTTGCTGTCATCTTCAGAGCTTAAAAAATCTTTTTGTCGTAAAACGCGTTCATTTTAAGTTGGATATCATCCTAAGTTGTAATATGGATAAAAAAACAACATATCATAAAAAGTTTGCAATATTAAAATATTTAAAAACATTAAGCAGCTTTTACAAGTGGCCATGTTCATATGAAAGGCTTATTTCAATAGTGGTACAAGTCCATTACCTCCAATTTTCTGTGTATAATGCTTCTGAAATCAATGAGCCAAACAAACAGAAAGAAAGGTTCATCTCTAGCAAGAATCCATATGCTTGAATATTTCTGGTATCTCAACTGCAGATTTTTCAGCGCTCATTTAACTTTAGGACTCTGTATCTCAAAATGAATAAAAATGGACTTGTACCACTATTGAAATAAGCCCTTTATATATACACCGCTTGTTACGTCACCAAAACACAGTACACAGTAGCACAGCTTTTTACATATGCTATAATATGTCCACCTTATGTAAACAGTTGCGGTACTGTGTACTGTATTTTTGCGACGTAGCAGTCATCTGTAAGCGGTATATACATGAACGTAGCTGTTTGTAAAACATGCTTTATGTTTCTAAATATTTTAGTTATTACAAGCTTTTCATAATATGCCGTGTTTATCTACATGACAACATGGCGTGAGGTCTACCTCAAAATGAACACGTTTCATAACAAAAAGATGTTTTAAGACGTGAAGATGACAGCAAAGTCTGGCGAAACCGATTGTTTTAAATAAAGAAATATTTATGCGATCTTGGCTTTAGAATGTTTGTAGCAAGTGTGGAAACAGTGTTTACGATACTATTGCGTAGTAGTACAATCTGCTGTGGATCGAACTACGTCCAGTATTCATGTCAATTTTATTTTACCTACTTATTTTTGTATCATCGATTTTTAACCGATTCTGAACTGGCTTGATTGTTAACTAAACAAACGCTGCTTTTTGCCTTGTTTCACAAATTTTATTATGGTTACTGCACAACCTAGGTTTCGAGTTATAAGCCCATTTTCAAGTACATTACTGATTCAAGCCCATTTTCAAGTACATTACTGATTCCAGCGATGAATGGAATCAGTAATGTACTTGAAAATGGGCTTATAACCCTAAACATAGATTGTGCAGTAACTGTAATAAAATTTGGGAAACAAGGCAAAAACGGTGTTTGTTTGGTTGATTTACACTGTTTCACCAAGAACCCACAGTTGATTCAATTGAAATGATAGCCTCAGGGAAAACGCTGTGTCATACGTTATGGTATTTGGCAGAGAAATGAGAGAAACGCCTCTCTGATTCCAGTCTCACGCTGTGCCCTCTCATAAAAACAACTCTTTTGGTGAACTGGAGCACGTCTTTATTCCGTTGACTCCTGCCCAGGTGCGAAATGTTTTACTGCCACATATTTTTCACGATACCTTTCAGTCTTACGTAAGAGCTTAGCCTCAATTTTTAACGCGTTACAACACCCAGCATCAAACCTGGCCGACGGAATCTCTGATGGATCACCTGTTCGTTCAGAACTAAAGAAAATCCGATTCCAAGGACAGCGAGAAGTTAATGTTGTAGGCGTCGTGGGTTTTCAACTGTTCAGCCGGCTCAGAAACTGGAAACTGTAATTATCCGCGGTAGACCTCCCCTGCATACCGCTATCAATTCACTTGGCAGCTGGAATGCCGCTAGTCTCTGATGCAGTACACGTACTTGTCCTGTTAGATGTACTTACCCGTTAGTCGATGCTCTAGAACGTCTCAGACATGTTCCGTCTCTGTGACACGAGTGCGTAACGAGAGGACGACAGTATGATCCAGTTATCACATCAAAGTGGTCCTTACGCCCCCATAACCAATGATATGGCTTTATCACATTTCTAAAAAACCCTTTACTTTAATTTCGTCACAGTTGCGTTTTATTAAACTGGCGACTGGTTTCGAACTGCTAAATTCATTTTCAAGCCATGCCTATTAAATCTAAAATACAAAATATTTATAAGAACACAATAATAAAAGTTGAAAAACAAAATACAGTCCTAAATATTTCAATAGTTGTTCACTGAGTTATAACATACCTGCACTAACAGTGCCTGGTTAACCGAAAATCAATTAACACATAGGTACTACACACATGATACACACAGTCCCATGGAAACCAGACCTGTTTCGCAATGTAAAAGCATTCACGAAGCGCAGTTGAACTAGGCTAAGGACTAGCGCCGGAAACAGTTGCATAGGAAAACAACTGACATTGCTAGTGTCTTGTTTGGTATCCGCGCGCGCCTACAGCCAACGTATACTATGTGATCAAAAGTATCCGGATACCTGCTGCAAATGACTTACAAGTTCGTGGCGCAGTCCATCGGTAATGCTGGAGTTCAGTATGGTGTTGGCCCAACCTTAGCCTTGATGACAGCTTCCACTCTCACAGGCATACGTTCAATCAGGTGCTGGAAGGCTTCCTGGGGATTGTCAGCCCATTCTTCACGCAGTGCTGCACTGAGGAGAGGTATCGATATCGTTCGGTGAGGCATGGCGCGAAGTCGGTGTTCCAAAACATCTCAAAGGTGTTCTGAAGGATTCAGGTCAGGACTCCGTGCAGGTCAGTCCATTACAGGGATGTTATTGCCGTGTAACCACTTCGCCACAGGCCGTGCATTACGAACAGGTACTCGATCGTGATGAAAGATGCAATCGCCAACCTCGAATTGCTCTTCAACAGTGGAAAACAAGACGGTGCTTAAAACATCAATGTAGTAGGCCTGTGCTGTGATAGTGCCACGCAAAACAAGCAAGCCCCCTCCATGAAAAACACGACCACATCATAACACCATCGTCTCCGAATTTTACTGTTGGCACTACACACAGTGGCAGATGACGTTTACCGGGCATTAGCCATACCCACAACCTGCCATCGGATTGCCACATTGTGTACCGTGATTCGTCACTCCACACAACGTTTTCCATTGTTCAATCGTCCAATGTTTACGCTCCTTACACCAAGCGAGGCGTCGTTTGGCATTTACCGGCGTGATGTGTGGCTTATGAGCTGCCGCTCGACCATGAAATCCAGGTTTCCTCACCTCGCGCCTAACTGTCATAGTACTTTCAGTGGATCCTTATGCAGTTTGGAATTCCTGTGTGATGGTATGGATAGATATCTGCCTATTAGACATTACGACCCTCTTTAACTGTCGGTGGTCTCCGACAGTCAACAGAAGAGGTCAGCCTGTACACTTTTGTGCTGTACGTGTCCCTTCACGTTTCCACTTCCCTATCAGAAACAGTGGACCTAGAGATGTTTAGGAGTGTGAAAATCTCGCGTATAGACGTATGATACAAGCGACATCCAATCACCTGACCACGTTCGAAGTCCGTGAGTTCCGCAGAGCGCCCCATTCTGCTTTCTCACGATGTCTAATGACTACTGAGGTCGCTGTAATGGAGTACCTGGTAGTAGGTGGCAGCGCAATCCACCTAATATGAAGAACATATGTTTTTGGGGTGTCCGGATACTTTTGATCACATAGTGTATCTCAGATCCAAACTGTTCATGCGCATCTTTATACGAGTATAACGCGTCACATATCTTACATGACAAGTAACAGATGACAATGTTTTCTCCATTATCAAAAATTACAGTGGTCAGTACACACAAAAAACAATTATGCAACATTGGTATTAACCAACCTACTCTAATACAATTGCTATTATATAGTTCAGAGTGACATTTACTTATCACTAGCAGTTATTTCGTTGAAATGACGAAACTTTATTGAAAACATGGACTTCAACGTTTACATCTTTACCGGAATAATACAAATAAAACAATTTTGACATACGTGCCCTGACTTCATGCTGGAAAAACGCACATTAGTACAAGTTACGTGAAGAAGTATGAACGCTTAAATCCGACGGGAACGAGCGGCAGTGGCCTGCTGTAGCAGACTCAGCCAGGGTAAAATGGAAGTAGCATCTCCAAGCAGAATGAGAAAATGCACCATTGTCATGAGAAAAATGAAATCTAGTGACAAGTGTGAGAAAACGAACCAGATCTTTTGCAGTCGTCTACAAAAGTCTCTCAGGTATATTTCAATTGTGTGAAACCACTTCCATCTGACACATTTTGCAGCTCGGCGAACTTTCAAAGCAATTCTCACTTCATATCTTGCCTTATTAATTGCGTGTCATTGTGCGTAGTACTTAAGAGTGTACATGAGAACTCGTGAGCAAATACTCCATAAGCCTCCCTGAATTCATTCGATTTGACGGCAAACTGTATGTCTGGCGCCATGCAGCTGCAGACACGAAGTGGCAGTATCAAAGACATGTGTTCTGACAGAACACAGAAACCACAGCAGTAGTAATTAGCAAGGATTCGCAAAATATCGTTCTTGGTTCAAATGGCTCTGAGCACTATGGGACTTAACATCGGAGGTCATCAGTCCCCTAGAACTTAGAACTACTTAAACCTAACTAACCTAAGGACATCACACACATCCACGCCCGAGGCAGGATTCGAATCTGCGACCGTAGCAGTCGCGCGATTCCAGACTGAAGCGCCTAGAACCGCTCGGCCACACCGGCCGGCAAAATATCGTTCTTGTGAAACGCAAGTGGCTCTTTACTCTCATGAAGTAAAGAGTGCTATGGATACAGGATCTCAAATTGATTCCATTTGTCGAGATTTCCAGAACGCTTTTGACACCATTCCTCGCAAGAGGCTTGTGATGAAACTACAAATCTTTGGAGCATCGTCTCAGTTGTGCGACTGGATTCGTGATTTCCAGTCAGAAAGGTCAGTCCGTGGTAGCTGACAGAAAATCATCAAGTAAAAAGAAGTGATATTACGCGTTCCCCAAGGAACGATTTAGGAGACAATGTGAGCAGCCCTATTAGATGCTACCGTCTAGAATAATAGCAAGATGATTTAAACAAGATATCTGTATTGTGACAAAAGTGAACATTGATTATAAATAGCCGCGCGGTCAAAGGCGCTGCAGTCATGGACTCTGCGGCTGGTCCCGGCGGAGGTTCGAGTCCTCCCTCGGGCATGGGCGTGTATGTTTGTCCTTCGGATAATTTAGGTTAAGTAGTGTGTAAGCTTAGGGACTGATGACCTTAGCAGTTGAGTCCCATAGGATTTCACACACATTTTTGATTATAAATAAAGAAAAGTGTGAGCAAATCCACAGGATTGCTAAAAGGAAACAGTTAAATTTTTGTTAGACTATAAATCACACAAATCTAAAGGCTGTCAATTTACCTAAGCTAAATATTAAATAAATATGGAAATAACGAACACCTTAAAATAGAACGATCACATAGAGAATGTTGAGGGGAACGCGAACCAAAGACTTATTGGTAAAACACTTAGAAGAGGCATCAAATCCACTGCAGAGATTGCCTACAAAATGCTTACCCGTCTCTTCTGGAGTATTGCTGCGTCGAATGGGATCCTTACCAGATAGGGCCGGTGGATGACATCGAAAAACATCAAACAAGGGCAGCTCGTTTTGTATTACCGCGAAATAGAGGAGAGTGTGTCACGGATATGATACTCGATTTGGGTATCATTGAGACAAAGATATTTTTCGTTGCGACGAGACCTTTTCACGAAATTTCCATCACCAGCTTTCTCCTCCGAATGTGAAAATATTTCGTTGATGCCCTCCTAGACAGGGAGAATTGTTCACTGAGTACAATAAGAGAAATCAGAGCTCGCATGGAAAAAAATATGTGTTCGTTTTTTTTAATGTTCGCGCTGTTCGAGAGCGGAATGGTAGATAAGTAGTCCGAAGGTGATTCGGTGAATCTTCAGTTAGGTAGCTACGTGCGAATTGGGTAGTAGTCATGTAGATGCAGATGTAGATGTACAGGGAGTGGACAAAAATATGGAAGCTCCAAAAACACAATACCATACCTAATGGTGTAGGAGAAAATTGGCATTCAAGACAGCCTCCAGTCGTCTCGCAATGGTTAAATACAGGTCCTGTATGATTTTCAGAGGAATCTTATATCATTTATCCTGCAAAACAGTGGCAAGTTCGAGTAACAATGATAGTGGAGAGCGATCGCATCCCATTCTCTCAAAAGTAGACCACTAAGACTAATATTGAGATCTGGTAACTGGTGGCCAGGGCAGCTGCGACAACTCAACGTCGTGCTCACAAAAGCAGTCACAAACGATGCGAGCTGTGTCATCAGGGACACAGATCATCACTGGAGAACAAATTTTGTACCATGTGATGGACGTGATCAGCCTGAGTTTCAACATGATCGTTGGTAATAATGCGATCTTGCAGAGTAACCATGCGGGTCCGTGAAATACACCGATATGATTGGCCAAATCGTCACCGAAGCCCCGCCATGCTTCACTTTTGGCAGAAAGCAGTCTGCGCCATAGGCTTGGGATGGTGAATGTCAAACATAGACGTGGCCTGAAGACGGAAACTTCTTGAATCAAGACTTACCCGAAAAAATGACTTTTTTCAATTGCTCCATAGTTCAGGCTTCATAGTTTCGGCATCACGCTTTTCTGTTACACGTATTTGCGTATAACTGCTCGCCCTGTAATTCCCAGCTTATGGTACTTCCTTAGTGTTGTTTTGGTGCTGAGTGAGGTACAGTTCTGCAGTGAATTTTGCAGCTGTTGTCCTCTTATTTTTGTGATAATCCCGTTCAACGATTGTCTTTTACGATCACTTAGCACACAATTTCTTTCGCGTTGTGACTTAAAGGATGACCCTTTTTTTTTCAGCTTTCCCTGTTGCGGTGTAATTGTCGATACGGCACTTCTTGAAACATAAAACACTTCGGCTACTTTGATTACGAAGTCACCCACCATAAGAGCACCAAAAATTTGCCCATGTATGAACTCATTTAGCTACGACATAGCGCACACGAAATACTGTTCTGACGACGACTAACATTTGCAAAGTATTTCAGAGAAATAACAGAGCTCACCGATCTGCATATCGGCGTGCTCAAAACTGCAGTGTGCAGATACTCACTTTGACAATCTTCCTGAAAAATGGATTCGAGAGAATACAAAAAATGTCCTTTTAATCCTGAATTTTTAGCTGTTTACGAGATCTTTTGGTTCAAAAAATGGCTCTGAGCACTATGGGACTCAACTGCTGAGGTCATAAGTCCCCTAGAACTTAGAACTACTTAAACCTAACTAACCTAAGGACATCACACTCATCCATGCCCGAGCCAGGATTCGAACCTGCGACCGTAGCGGTCACGCGGTTCCAGACTGTAGCGCCTAGAACCGCACGGCCACTCCGGCCAGCTGAGATCTTTTGGAAAGAAGGACAATGAGGTCATACCCTGTCACGAATTCTTCACTCTAATAAAAATATGGATGTAATAGATACAATCCAACACAAAAAACCACGCACCATGAAAGAATTAGTCGATGGGACGGAAATCGGTAGATGTGACGTACACGTAAGACAAACGGAAGGTTACAATTTCAGAGAACATTATTCAAGAGAAAGGGCTTCACAAATTGAGCAAGTCAATAACACGTTGGTGCACCTCCGACCCCTATGCAAACAGTTATTCAGTTTGGCATTGATTGGTATGGTATAAATTTTGATGTTGTTGTTGTGGTCTTCAGTCCTGAGACTGGTTTCATGCAGCTCTCCATGCTACTCTATCCTGTGCAAGCTTCTTCATCTCCCAGTACCTACTGCAACCTACATCCTTCTGAATCTGCTTAGTGTATTCATCTCTTGGTCTCCCTCTACGATTTTTAGCCTCCATGCTGCCCTCCAATGCTAAATTTGTGATCCCTTGGTGCCTCAAAACATGCCCTACCAACCGATCCCTTCTTCTAGTCAAGTTGTGCCACAAACTTCTCTTCTCCCCAATCCTATTCAATACCTCCTCATTAGTTACGTGATCTACCCACCTTATCTTCAGCATTCTTCTGTAGCACCACATTTCGAAAGCTTCTATTCTCTTCTTGTCTCTTCTTTTGATACTGGAGTAGAATGGATTGGGAAATGTGCACTACAGATAGGGTCATCTTCGAATGTGGTACATATTTGTAGCAAGGAGTATAAAAGTAAATTAAGGCAGTTGTAATACAATGCAACAAGTAGAAGAAAAATGACATTCAGAACATTTAGTCAGTTTTGTGACTGTGTCTTGTATTGCTCAATCCATTTACGTGTAAGTACAAAATTCAAATGGCTCTCAGCACTATGGGACTTAACATCTATGGTCATCAGTCCCCTAGAACTTAGAACTACTTAAACCTAACTAACCTAAGGATATCACGAGGCAGAGAAACGTGTAAGTACAGTTAGTTTTATTAATCAGTTTATCATTCACTCACACGGACAACACAACAGCACCTCCTCAGGCAGTTGCAGTGTTCCATATTGGGTGGCAGCAATCTGAGACAGAGAACAATCGATAAGAAGTGTTCCGAATGGTTTAGACTTTTAACAACCAGTACTTGCGGGCCGATTGCCAACTTACCGCCTCCTTACTACTTATAAGTCTATTTGGGGGCTCATAATACACTAATTTATGTTATTAGAGGTTGAGAATACCGCTGCAGTTGTAAGGCTCTTTTATGTAGAACACGACTGGTTTTGGAACTGACTCCATGCTCTGCGCTCGCTGGTAGCACACCGCGCCTTGTATTCGTCCACCGCGGCGCTCGGAGTCACAGACCAAGCTACGACACCTGAAGATGGGCGTATAAGAGCCAAAAACCGGTCGAGTTCTACATAAAAGAACCTTACAACTCTAGTGGTATTTTCAACTTCTGGTATAACGCTCAGATGTTGATGTTCCTCCGACAGGATTGTTTGTAATTTATGTGTATTACCAATTGATAATTAGACTGATACATACGCAGTCTGAGGTGTCGTCCCACACTGTCAGTATTGGTTCTTGAGTAAGAAAGTCTGACGACCAGTGGTTTAGAGACATTGATCTCATTCAAAATACCAACACACGCAGCACCCCATCAAATTTAATCCTGCCGTGCATCAGCCTGCAGATATTCAGAGACTGTGTGACAGTGCCAGCGGTATGTTTCTAGTCGGCTGAGGTGCATCTGTGACCATAATATAAAAATGGCGCGAGTATGTAAAAATCAGTCAGCAATGAGAACTTACCACATGGAACTTCAGTGTACATGAGGACGCTGAGAGCCTGAATTTTAGTTTATCAGTTGGAAAGGCACTACTGGACAAACATTAATTTCATATGCAGGTTATTAATGATCAACCTCGGTAAAGAGAGTTTTATCATTTAATCAAGCCCATGAAGCAATATGAAACAATAGGACTCACGGCTGGCTGATGGCCTGAATCTTAGACTGTCAGCTACAAAGCAAATTACGACATAGAGAGAAATTTCACATTTCATATGATAGTTATTAATCATCACACTCGTTGCAGTCAGTTTTATCGTTTATGCTCGCTTATGAAGCAAGAGGACTCGAAAGAGTAGCACGTGGGTAGCTGAAGGATTGAATGTTAGACTAACAGTTACGAGGTAAGATATGAGATCACATTGCAGTTAGATCCTATCATGATGTTCTAGTACTACAGCCACAAGGACACAAGACCAACAGTTTCCTGGCCACACAAGGCACTCACTTATCACAGGCATTCTCATAAGAAAAATTAGGACTTATACTAGATCACAAAATACCAATCTAACTGCAGGAATTTGAAAGAAGGAGCTTTAATCTCAGAATAAACTACATATACATCGTGGAGCTATGTCCATAACACCAGAGAAGCATTTACATAACACTTCACGTACCAGCAGCTCCGGAAGAGCAGTGTGAAATTCCATTGTTGCAGAGCGCCCAGCCATGCTTGGGGGTAAGGGGAGGTAAATTTACCAACTGCGGTAAATTAGCGTACAAAAACGGACGTCCGTTAATGTCAGTGGCAAAAGTCTCTGGCTCCAGCATTACGTACCCAGAAGATGAGTTGGCAGTACTACACCAGGCTCTATGGAATACTCTGAACACACTGAAGAGAAACTTTAAAATACGCCTATTCTTTTTTTACTCATTCATACAGGGTGAAGTGTGAAGGAGATTGTTTATTTTTTTCCTTGCACAGTTCACAGATGGCCATTCATTTTCTAGAAGCTATGTGTTTGTCTGGCATAGTGAAATAGCAAAAAATTACACACAACGAGCGTGTTAAGCCTCATAATTAACACTAATTACAGAGTTTCAATAGAGTACTTTCATCACACTCTACCTGGAGAAAAGGAAAGTGCAGAGGATGATCTTTTAATAGAAGAGCAAGCTCATGCAATTTCTCCAGACATAGTTTTGCGGTGGTACATTGTGGAAGTGAAATGGAGCGGTAGCTGGAAATGTACTCCAGAGTTGAAGTACATTTGACAGTATGATTCTTGTGGGCAAAACGTTTAAATTGCACACGGATTCACTGTGCAATTTTGGCGGTATATTCAATGTCGCAACCAGTCAAAGCGAAATGTTTCCAGCAATTTGACCAAGGTCGCACAGATGTGGGTCATGTTGATCGGGAAGGAAAGTCATCAGTATGGGCCACAGGTGAAAATATCCAGATAGTCGAGGAACAGATTCAGAGCAGTCTCAGATTTTATAATGACGAGGATGCTCACACAGCAAATCTCGAAAGACTCGGTGATCAAGAAGCCGATTTCTGTGGTCGAATCATTGAACGATTGGTAGATCGTACCGACCGTTGTTTGCAGAGGCTTGGTGGCTGAGGGGAAAACAGTGTCATGTGTCTGATCAGTCTGAAGTGTAGTACAATATACAATAAAAGTTGCTTGGCCTTCCGTAATAAAGTCCCCTCGCACATTCACGACCTTCCAAACCTGCGTCTAGCTATTTCATCTACACTGATGGCACTAATCCCATCCCATAGAGCTCATAGTGCGTAAAGACTTCAGAAGTTGATTGCTTACTTAATAAAATTGCACCTCCAGTCTCGTCCAATAAATACTACACTCCACCTCAAGAACAGAAAGGGAAACTACCAGTCTATGGTAAATTCAAGAGTCACACATTACGGAACAACCGCATCCCCCGGCGCCTAAATGTAATTGGTTCGTGTTTTATTTCCCTTAGAGTATGAATTTAGTATGTTTGTAGCAATCTGATGCTAATTAGAGTAACAACCTGTCATACGCAAGTTCGCAGGTAAATTATTCCAGCATTTTACTTACATCAGTTTACGCCAAGAGAAAGAACCAGCCCAAACTCACCTCTGCAACGTGATATAAAACAAATTGCCAGGCACCGTAAGTAGCAGATTAACAGGGATGCTTTTGTGTGAGGCTGCATGCTTGAAATCAGTCCACGCGTATTCGACGAGTTAACCTACCTGTTCTCACCCGTCATGTCATGCTTAATAGGTAACACACCCAATCCGAAATCTGACGGAATGTTGTACGAAGGGTTAATTATTCGATGAAAGAAAGAACAAACTAATTTGGTAAACTCAGGTACATTATTGAGGCCCTTTGTCCTCGTATGAAGTTGGTGTGCATACTTTACAACATTTATGCAAAGCTGACGTAGAACTCATCAGAATTCAAAGAGCTTGCTTGCATGACAAAAACCAATTCTGTATGACAAGGCAATTCCGTCCTATCGCTCTAGCTGTCCGCACACGTCATTACGATTACTCTGCTGCTTTGCGCTTCATAATCTTACAAGAACCGCCAGGGTAGTTTTGTATCTGTCGGCAATAAGTCACACGTTTTCTCCAAGACATAGAAGACGCTAACTGCACACAACCACATCGTAATCGCAACACCGAGAGAGTACACAACCAGATAACCAGCATCATCCAACTTACTGATATTTGGTTGAATGACGACCTATGGCGTGCCATAAGCTTGCTCAATTAACTTGCTCTGTCCTAGTCTATAGATAGGCTACTGTTACTGGAAAAAATATACTTTGAGGCTTTTACTGAAGGTACTGCCTAGATGACTGTACGTACTCTGGCTTAATCAGCATTAAACCTTATGATGCAACTAAGCTGGACTTTCATCTGACACAGATCTTGCCTTAGCCAAGCCCCTACTTACAATGTTTTGGACGTCTGTGATGCCATAAGCCACACTACTAATAATTTTCCTATTGAAATAGTAGTGTCCCACATTGATCCCTCCAGTGGAAATTCTTCCGCAACACTCTGGCTCAAATGGCTCTGAGCACTATGGGACTTAACATCTGAGGTCATCAGTCCCCTAGAACTTAGAACTACTTAAACCAAACTAACCTAAGTACATCACACACATCCATGCCCAAGGCAGGATTCGAACCTGCGACGGTAGCAGTCGCGCGGTTCCGGACTGAAGCGACTAGAACCGCTCGGCCACAGCGGCCGGCCAGCAGCACTCTCTGAAATAAGTCTCTCTTCATTCTTACTCGTGTAAAATAGGTTGTTCGAATGTTAAACGCCCGCTAAATCACGCAGGGCTGGCAGGTAATTAGGGTTGTGGAAAGGGCCAAGGGAGTTGCGGTCGGATTCATTTCACAATTGTAATTTATTATCATTTAGTTCACAATTACACTTTTGAAAGAATTAAATTTGCTTCGCGGTTGAAGGCCTCGAAACAGATGCTTTAGAATAAGTTCAATTTTGAAAAGACATGACACACAGTTAAATTTACGAATAAGATAAATCGTATACATATAGGACCAGCATGCGGAGCGGCTGAAAGCCGCCGGATTAAATCTTCAAAATTCCAAATATACTACGATGATTACTGAAGGTTGAAGGCCACAATGTTTTAAGGTGCTAAAAGGGCTGATGGCCCGCAAGGTGCACAGAAAGAGATAAACAAACGCAATAAGATGGCTGAAGGCCGCAAAGTTAAATTCTGAAAATTAAGGAAATATATATATTGCATTAATCGGTAAAACAATACATTAAGTTTACAAATGTCTTTCTCTGCCTCGTGATGACTGGGTGGTGTGTGATGTCCTTAGGTTAGTTAGGTTTAAGTAGTTCTAAGTTCTAGGGGACTGATGACCATAGATGTTAAGTCCCTTAGTGCTCAGAGCCATTTTCATTTTACAAATTTCCTTTTGCAGTACCAGCGGCGGAAGGTCCACAATAACTTGTAAAATCTTTCAGAGGAAATTACAATGACATTTCAAGAGCAGAAGGCAATAATTTTTGAATTTGAAGGAAACTCTGAGAACATGTTTCAAGGACTGAAGGCCCTCAATTAACTTGGCCCAATTGAAAATATAAAATACAGTAAAGCCCCAAAAAACCTATTTAAAATAAATTACAACAACATTAACACTGCCAAAGAATAATTAAGGGAACAGCACTCAAGAGCCCCAGGGGATCGGTCTGCCCTCCACTTAAGCGAGACAGGCGGTGAGCCCAACTACACTCGATTCGTCCGGACCCAACCAAGGGACAGTCACGGACCGACCAACCAACCGCTTGCTTGCCACGACGGAGTGCACGAGAATTCAAGGCCCCAAAAAGTTCAAAGTACCACTATCCCTAAACAAACGCGTATGTGAACTGAGCTGTCAAAACTACACAGCATGTTGGGCAACAACAACCGGTGAGGAAAAGACACTGCCTAAAAATTACGTTAGCGCCCAGGGCAGGTAACCAGAACACTAACGGCTACAAGGCAGAAAGTTCCGCTGGTGCACTTAACTATGGATAAATTAATTTAATCAATTCCACCTGACGGCCGCTATCTCTAACACTTCAGTCGTTGTTGCTCACAGGAAAACCTCCATAACAGCAACGCCGGAACCAACAACGTAATGCTCAAAACCACTTAACCTTCACATCCTGGGTTGGCGAGTGACGATGCTCGTACCGATCGGACAGCTCCAGACAGACTCCGACACTGCGCAGAGAGCACAAGCAGCCCAGACTACACCGCACGGAGATGTCCTCGGACCAACCGACCGACCAACAACCCACCAAAGGTCAGGCCCGGCTTAAGTGGTGGGTGGCGGCAACGGTTGGACGGGCGATGTCCACCCAGGGCTCACTGCTGCTGCGAGCAGGCTACTGGCTGGCCCGGGCTGTGCTCCAGATGCGTTGCAACTCCCTGGCAGGACCCAACTCACGACCTGAACTGCCGCCGTGAACTTTCCTCCTCGCGCGTTCCGAAGACGCCATGATGACTTGCCGTCCTTGCGCGTCCTGTCGCCCGATCTAGAGGCAATGGATGCCTCCTACATCCGCACGCTACCTTGAATTCCGATTTCAGTACCTAACTGAAACTGAAATCTGTCATGATCCATAACTCTGATCACCACTCGGTTTTCACCAAACGCTGTTAAAGTAACGATAGTATCCATGCACCTCCTGTTGCAGACTCTTTCTTCTGCTACTCAATTTCTAAGATTCCAGAAACAACTACATTGGCACTGAGCAAGCTCAGTGAATATACCTATCACTGCCATGTCTCATCTCTTTAGATTGAAATTTAAACTACCAGTGCCACAGTCAGAAACTGGCTAAGAAAAGTCATAATAAGTCACTGGAAACACTTGCCGGAACAACTACTGTGGCATTAGTGTATTCATAAGCTGCATATTTATACAGTTTCATCTGTGTGCTTTAGTAGTTTACTTTTCTTAATTTTTGCATATTAATTTAATATTTAATGGACACAATTCTCGGGTTTCCGTTTGTGTCGGAAAGAAAACCGATTTTGAGACACTTTAAGAGCTCCCAAATTGTGTGTATGTAGTGTACTTTTCTACGGTCTTTAGTGTGGACATAGACTGTGATTGCCATGTGCGGATACGATCTGAGCTGGTGACACTTTTTGAAGTAGTAAAGGCTGCCAGTCTTGCTTGCGACATGAAAACAGAGCTCACTATTTGCAGCATACTCGACAGGACCGATTGCGCAGCAATGGTTCTGCGACTGTATAAGGTGCGCCATAGGGTGGTGGGGTTTCGGGTCAGGAGGCCATTACACATAGGAAGCGGCTACGCGGATATCAGTGGTTGTTTGGCGTGGAATGGGAGGTTTTTTAAGTTAGAAAACACGAAAAGGGCTTCAGTCTCAAAGGGTGCAGGCCGAACACAGGAAGAACGTAGATCTAGGAACCATCGATATAAAAGTTCTAAATTGTCGTAGCTGTGTTGCATTACATGAGGACATCGAACATAGGCGGTGGTCACATGAATCTGACTGGACCGAATGTAGGGGTTACACGACAGGCAAGATACACAGATTACACAGCAGTCCCATATAGAAGTATAAACTTTGAAAGTTACACATACAGAGTGCAGTGCGGTAAATTACTGATTTGGGAAAGAAATAAAAAATTAAGAACACTTAGAAACTTACATTTTTATTTTTCTCATATTGGACGATAATGTAAGTTTCTAATTACATGGTTTAAACACTATATCTGGCAAATGTCTACCTTCACACTATACAAGCTGGCGGAGGCGTTTTATGAAACTCTCATGCACTCTTTCAAGCATGTCTTCTGGTATTCTTGCAATTTCAGCCTCAATATTGTTCTGTAGGTCTTCCAGGGCGTTGGGACGGTTGCAATACACCTTTGACTTCAGATAACTTCAAGGGAAAAATGGCATGGGGCTAATTCCGGTGCTCAAAAAATTCATGGTAATGGCCGCTGTGTGCGATGACACCGTCTTGTTGAAAACAGGTATCCTGTAATTGCATTGCCTCGAAAGCCAGCTGGAAAACTCTTGCAGTATAGTTAAGTAATGATCCGAATTCACAGTTACAGCACGACGATTTTCCTGGAAAAAGTCAGGGCCATGGCGCACCACACAGTGACGGGGTCTGAGTGCAGGGGTCTCTGGTGAATTTGCCTGGGGTTCGTGTCGTTCCAGCACCGCATATTCTACGAGGGCAGTTCAATAAGTAATGCAACACATTTTTTTTCTGAAACAGGGGTTGTTTTATTCAGCATTGAAATACACCAGGTTATTCCCCAATCTTTTAGCTACACAACACTATTTTTCAACGTAATCTCCATTCAATGCTACGGCCTTACGCCACCTTGAAATGAGAGCCTGTATGCCTGCACGGTACCATTCCACTGGTCGATGTCGGAGCCAACGTCGTACTGCATCAATAACTTCTTCATCATCCGCGTAGTGCCTCCCACGGATTGCGTCCTTCATTGGGCCAAACATATGGAAATCCGACGGTGCGAGATCGGGGCTGTAGGGTGCATGAGGAAGAACAGTCCACTGAAGTTTTGTGAGCTCCTCTCGGGTGCGAAGACTTGTGTGAGGTCTTGCGATGTCATGAAGAAGGAGAAGTTCGTTCAGATTTTTGTGCCTACGAACACGCTGAAGTCGTTTCTTCAATTTCTTAAGGGTAGCACAATACACTTCAGAGTTGATCGTTTGACCATGGGGAAGGACATCGAACAGAATAACCCCTTCAGCGTCCCAGAAGACTGTAACCATGACTTTACCGGCTGAGGGTATGGCTTTAAACTTTTTCTTGGTAGGGGAGTGGGTGTGGCGCCACTCCATTGATTGCCGTTTTGTTTCAGGTTCGAAGTGATGAACCCATGTTTCATCGCCTGTAACAATCTTTGACAAGAAATTGTCACCCTCAGCCACATGACGAGCAAGCAATTCCGCACAGATGGTTCTTCTTTGCTCTTTATGGTGTTCGGTTAGACAACGAGGGACCCAGCGGGAACAAACCTTTGAATATCCCAACTGGTGAACAATTGTGACAGCACTACCAACAGAGATGTCAAGTTGAGCACTGAGTTGTTTGATGGTGATCCGTCGATCATCTCGAACGAGTGTGTTCGCACGCTCCGCCATTGCAGGAGTCACAGCTGTGCACGGCCGGCCTGCACGCGGGAGATCTTGCTTGACCTTGCGGCGATGATGACACACGCTTTGCGCAACGACTCACCGTGCTTTTGTCCACTGCCAGATCACCGTAGACATTCTGCAAGCGCCTATGAATATCTGAGATGCCCTGGTTTTCCGCCAAAAGAAACTCGATCACTGCCCGTTGTTTGCAACGCACATTCGTTACAGACGCCATTTTAACAGCTCCGTACAGCGCTGCCACCTGTCGGAAGTCAATGAAACTATACGAGACGAAGCGGGAATGTTTGAAAATATTCCACAAGAAATTTCCGGTTTTTTCAACCAAAATTGGCCGAGTAAAAAAATGTGTTGCATTACTTATTGAACTGCCCTCGTATTTGTTCACGCACCCACTCAGGTGAAAATGTGCCTCATCAGAAAAGAAGACATTTGCGTCATGGGGTATGGTTGCAAGCATGTATTCACAACATGTCCTTCATGTTACATAGTCCTGTACTGACAATTGCTGGACCACGCACATTTTATACGCATGAAAATTCTGTTCATTATGAAGTATCCAATGGAGAGAACATCTTGAAATGCCAAGAGCAAGTGCATGTTTCCGAGCTGAGCATTTCGGAGATTGCAATACTGCTGCTCTAGCTCGTTCGACATTTTGGAGTGTTGACACACTTATGTCACATCCTCTTCTTGCAGATAACACATCCCCTGTTCCGAATGTATTTACCCAATACAAAATTGATTGCCGTCCAGGAACACGTCCGCACGGGGGTATTGCAAATCGCAAATAAAAGCCAGCTGCACTGTAATGATCGAATGGGAATTCGAGAAATGCACTTCAACACAAAATGAGCGCTCCTCATGTGTCCACTGCATTGTTGCAACTGAACAACAATTGAATACCAACTTCCCGACGGTCACTATAAACCACGCCCACTCTCCCCTCTATTTGACCAACATTGTCACCTCAACGTGAATTCTATAAAAGCAATTTGCCGCGCTCCACCCTGTATATGTGAGAATTTAAATCACGAAAGTTACGAGGATACGGGAAGTTATCCAAGGAGTTATTTTCGAGCCACGACAGTATGTCGTCTTGCATAGGACAGAGTTTCTTCTTCTAACTATTAAATTCTGTCTCACTCACCTTACTCTTCTGACATTGGACCCACTGATGCCTTCATCTTTCCTTATATGAAGAAACAATTGGGTGGCAGTCTTGTGTCGAATCGCGACCAGCACGGGACTTGGCGCACCATTCCACAATAGTGGTTTTCGACGGATATACTGCTCCATACACAGTGGGTGTCTACCGGTGTTTGTCCTTCGCCAGCCAACAAAAGAGTAACAGCAACTTGCTGCTGTTTGGGTGCATTTGATGGTAACGTCGCCGTAGTTGACGTTTCCACATTTACTGCATGCACTTCGGAAAAACACGAATGCCACACTAATTCCTTGCCCACTGTTGTATCTTATATACGAGGGTTATTCGGAAAGTAAGGTCCGATCGAGCGCGAAATGGAAAGCACAGTGAAAATCCGGTAAACTTTTCACAGATGTCTTGGGCAGTGTCTCTAGCATGCCCGTCGATCGCGCCATGTCGCTCTTTTCAGTTCTGAGCGCGCAGCGAGCAGGTAAAGATGCGTAGCTAAACAGTGTCTCCATCAAAGTATGGATGCCAAGTGAGAGATTCGCCTGTTTTCATGCAGCCCACGTAACACAACTGTCATGTGGTTCTTTCTTCATGCCAGTTCTCGGCTGCACTCTGAAAGGGCAATGAAGATGCTCCTGCAGCGTTTTCGATGGGAAGTGTTTAATCACCCACAGTACAGCCCGTAACTGGATGCCTCTGAGCTTCATCTCTGCTGGCATGAACCGCTGGCTTTGAAGACAACTTTTCGTCACAGTCAACGAACTGTAGGCAAGCTTAGAGAATTGGCGGAAAACACAGGCACCTGCTTATGGCGAGGGTACTGGAAAGATGGTACAACACTTGGACAAATGTGTAAGTCGGAGCTGCGAATATGTAGAGAAATAGCTGGAAGTTGTAGGTAATTATAGCAAATGAAACATTTTTGATTCTCACAGTGGTTTCCATTTCGCGACCGATCGGACCTTACTTTTGGAACAGTTCTCATACCTGCATAGGAGTCGCGCTGGATTGCGTATGCGCTGCAGAAACGCCCTCAAACGAAACTTTTTGTCTGCCAATTGTATTACACTTTTACTGTTGCAGGTGTGAGGTGGTAGGCAAAGAGCAACGCTGTTCCATCTTTCTACAGTGCGGCGGCCTGCTTCCCGGCGCAACCGTTTTTAGTATCTTCCTTTGGCCAAGATAAGTTCTCTCCCGTGCTGTTCGACCCGCAACCACAAGTGGCCGCTACTCTCTTCTCAGTCCTGCCAGAGCCGCAGACTTCCGCGCCCTCTCACTCTTGCAGTTCCATCACTAAACTTCATAACTGTTCTCACTTGACTCACCAAAGACTTATACTACGATTTCAAAGATTTTGCTTTGATCTATCAGGTAAACCATTTCAGAATTAATATTTATTTATTTGTTCTCGCCCAAAGCGTCATATAATAGGAACAATAAAAATATTAAACAAAAATTAGAGTTTACAGTGTAAAACAAACAGTTTACAAATGGTTCAAATGGCTCTGAACACTATGGGACTTAACGTCTGAGGTCATCAGTCCCCTAGAACTTAGAACTACTTAAAACTAACTAACCTAAGGACATTACATACATCCATGCCCGAGGCATGATTCGAACCAGCGACCGTAGCGGTTACGCGGTTCCAGACTGTAGCGCCTAGAACCGCTCGGCCACAACAGTTTACACAATAGAACCAATGTATTAGAAACACGATGAATAAAACTATAGCAGGTCATGTGATAAAGAAAATTGTGTTCACGAAGGTTTCCAATTGTTCATATTCAAAATTAGTCCAGAAAATAGCAGCCTGAAGAGCATTAGTATTTGTTATAATCAAGTCTTCTGTGCTACAAGATTCATCCAGCTTTCTGAAGGCTAACAAGTGGGGGTGGGTTTTGCAATTCGCCACATCCACAGAGTTCATCGGCCCCAATGTAGTCTCATTTTTTCAGATTTTCTTTACACAGGGATACGTCATTCTTAAGTGATACAGAACTTTCCAAGGAGTAAAGCCTTTCTTGATTTCAGTATCAGGGCCAGAGGAATAAGTCTGGGATCTGTCCATTTCTTTTTTTCATATCTGCAGCAGTTCTTCCGTGGAAATATGCTCATGAGACGACAGATGTGATTTGCACGGGCAGGTCGAAGACATCTTATAATGATACGAATTAACATAATACTCAGACTTTGACATTGCCACTGCGTCTACTAACATAGTTTTAAACCTTATGGTTTTGACATTTCACATAATATTGCAGCTGCATAATATGTTTAATTAGTTTATATGTACTTCATTATATCTGAACTGTATTCGATATCATCAGTCAAAATGAAAAGTACACACAGTTACTAACGAAATAAAAGGAAAAATTACCATTTCAGTAGTAATAACTGTATTGTAGTATCACAAGTCCCCTATGATGTGCCCAAAGATTTGAACACTGTCAATGTACTATCAAGCAGGAGGCTCAAACCAGACTCAATGATATAGAGCAGAAACACTTCTCTAACACTACACCGCGTTTTGTTAAGTTTGGATCGAATGGAGCGAAGAAATTTGAAGCCAGTCGAGTATGAACAGCATCAGGAATATTGCTAAGGCCCTGAGGAGGTGCTGAGTTTATTTTTGTCTCCACAGTTCATCATATAATAATGATGTGTACATGTTGGGCCATCTTCCAAGTACGTTTACGAGAAGTCAGTTCCACTGGCTAGGAAGAAAGCAGTATTTCAGCATCCTGGTCTATAATCTGGTTGGGGCGTTATGCCTCTGATGGGAGGACGCTGTATGCTTATTATGAACAACCGCTCGAGAGGAGTGGAAAGCAATGTATCATAAGTTGTACAACGTGGCTGACATAAATATAAAACAGTTGAACAGGTTGTCAACGTAATCCATATCAAAATATTTGAGAATCGCCATTTATTTTAATAAATTTGTTACAAAAACGTGAAAGTGCTTCTCTTTGCGTCCATTCTCTTCAACATCTACCAGGGGAAGACAAGCGCCTAACTGGAAATAAGGCATGCTTGATGAGGAAAAAATGCAAACGTTACGTAAAGCCACGAAACCAAATGAAAGGAGTTACTTTACAGCCAGGGGAGGTACGACATGTTACACTGCGCAGCCTCACAGACAAGAGATTTACATTTACGTCTACATCTACATCTGCATGGCTACTCTACTAATCAAACTTAAGTGCCAGCCAGAAGGTTCATCGGACCATCTTCAGAATAATTCTCTATTATTCCACCCTCGAACAACGTGCGGCAAAAACGAACTCCTATTTCTTTACGTGCGAGCTCCCATTTCCCTTATTTTATTACGGAGATCTTTCCTCCTATGTAGGATGGTGTCAACAAAATATTTCCACATTCCGTCGAGAAACTTGATGACTGAAATTTCGTGAGAAGATCCCGCCGCAACGAAAAACGCCTTTGTTTTAATAATGTCCACCCCAAATCTTGTGTCATGTCCGTGACACTCTTTCTCCGATTTCTCTATAACACAAAATGTGCTGCCCTTCTTTGTACTTTGTCGATGTACTCAGTTAACGCTATCTGTTAAGGATCCCACACCGCGCAGCAGTCTTCCAAAAGAGGACGGACGAGTGTAGTGTAGGCAGTCTCTTTGTTAGATCTGTTGCATCTTCTAAGTGTTCTACCAATACAACTCGGTATTTGGTTCGCCTTCCCCACAACATTTGCTATGTGTTCTTTCGAGTTCATGTTGTCCGTTATTGTAATTCCTAAGCACCTAGTTTCATATATGGTCTTTAGATTTGATTGATTTATAGTGCAACCGAAGTTCGACGGATTCCTTTTTGCACCCATGTGGATGACCTCACACTTTTCATTATTTAGGGTCAATTAGCAATTTTCGCACCATACAGATGTCTCATCTAAATAGTTTTCTAGTTGATTTGGTCTCCTGATGAATTTACTAGACGATAAACGAAAGCATCATCTGCGAATAACTTAATACGGCTGCTCGGATTGTCTCCTAAATCGATTGTACAGATAAGGAACAGCAGAGGGCCTATGATATTACAGTGGGGAGCACTAGAAATCACTTCTGTTTTACTCGATGACTTTCCGTCAATTACTATGAACTGTGACCTCTCTGACAGGAAATCACGAAACCAGTTGCATAACTGAGACGGTATGCTATAAGCAAGCAATGTGATTACAAACAGCTTGTGAGGTACGGGGTCAAAAGCCTTCCGGAAATCTAAAACTACGGAATTAATCTGAAATCCCTTGTCGGCAGCACTCAACACGTCTGGTCAGTAAAGAGCTACAAGAACGATGTCTTCTAAATCCGTGTTGACTAAATGTCAATAGACCGTTCTCTTCGAGGTAATTCGTGATGTTCGAGCACAATGTATGTTCCAAAATCCTACTGCATATCGACGTTAATGATATGGGCCTGTAATTAGTGGATTACTCCTATCGCCTTTGATGAATGATGGTGTGACCTGTGCAACTTCCCAGTCTTCGGGTACGGATCTCTCGTCAAGCGAGCAGTTGTATATGACTTAAGTGTTGAGCTATTGCATCAGCATACTTTGAAACGAACGTAATTGATAAACAGTTTGGACCAGACGACTTGCTTATTAAGTGTTTTAAGTTGCTTCACTACTCTGAGGATACCTGCTTCTAATTTACTCATGTTAGCAGCTGTTCTTGATTCGAATTTTGGAATATTTACTTCGTCTTCTTCGCTTAAGAAATTTCGGACGGCTGTGTTCAGTGAGATTGTTATCGATAGTATTTCCATTGCTATCGCGTAGGGTAGGCATTGATTGTATCTTGCCGCTAGAATACTTTACATACAAACTATTGTAAGCATCTCGCATTTAAGTCCGCGCTAAATTTCGAGCTTCTTTAGAAGATGCCCAATCTTGGACGTTTCGCGTTCGTTTAAATTTGGCGTTTTTTTGTTTTTTTTTTTGTTTTTTTGTCTGCAAGTGTTCTGATCTGTTTTGTGTGCTATAGGGGATCCACTTCGTAGTTTGTTAATTTATTTGGTATAAATCTCTCGACTGCTGCCGATGCTATTTCCTTGTTTACACTTACATTGTTCATTTGGAAAGAACGGAAATTGTCTCTTTGGGAGGTGTCAAGTGAATTTTTATCTGGTTTATTGAATAGGTATATTTTTCATTTATTTTTGGTGAGTTTGGGAGTTATAGTATTCATTCTCGCTACAGACCTGCCCTCACTAACCCCTGTATGCTTTTTGATGTTCATTATTAGCTCCGAATTTGTTGTTGTTAAGAGTTCAAGTATGTTTTCACAACCGTTTGCTTTTAGAGTGGGCTCATGAACTAACTGCTCCAAATAATCTTCAGAGAACGCGTTTAGTACAATTTTGTATGACGTTTTATGCATAATTCCTGATTTAAACACGTGTTTTCGCCAACATATTCAGGGTAAGTGGAAGTCATCACCAACTAAAATTTATGAGTCGGGTAGGTATTTGAGTGTAACTAACACAAATTTTACCTTTCAGAAATTGTATCTTCTGAGTTGGGACATCGGTAGAAGGATCCAATTATTATTTTATTCCGGTTGCCAAGAATGACCTCTACCCACATCAACTCACAGGAACTACGTACTTCAAGATAAACTACCTCTAACAGCAACAAACATGCCACCTTCAACTGTATTTAGCCCATCCTTTCTGAACATCGTTAGGTCGTTCGCAAAAATTTCGACTGAACTTATCTCTGGCTTTAGCCAGCTTTCAGTGTCTATAACGATCAGAGCATCAGTGTGTGAACCAGCATTATCTTGTTGGGACAACACATCACCCTCCCGTTGCAAGAATGGCAAAAGAATGGATCTAACAACGTTCTGCACAGACCGAGAGTCGGTTAGCGTCGTAGCGAAATTAAGGTTGAAGAGGAGCAAGATATGTCGGAAAATGGAAAGGGATTCACCATCTTGGAGGCAGAAGCAGAAAAGGCGCTGAAGGAGATGAAGAATAGGACGGCATGTGGAATTGATGATTTGCCAGCAGAACTGTTGGAGAGTCTGGGAAACAAGGCAAGAAAAGAAATAGTCTACCTCAGTAATGAGATATATGACAAAGTGGAATGGCCTGAAAACTTCCTTGCAACAGTTATGATACCAATAGAGAAAAAGAGAAACACTAAAAAATGTGAAGAGCATAGGACCATCAGTCTAATTTCTCATGCAGCTAAAGTGTTGCTGAGAGTGTTGAATAGGAGGCTATATGGCAAGCTGGATAGAGTGATTGCAGATGAGCAGTTCGGATTTAGAAGAGGAAAAGGAACAAGAGATGCTATTGGCCTGTTAAGAACTATAGGGGAAAGATATATGGAAAATGGTAGAGAAATCTTTGCTGTTTCTATAGATTTAGAAAAGACTTTTGACAGAGTTCAGTGTAACAAGCTGATGGATATTTTGAAGAGGAAAGGAGTAGACTGGAAAGAGAGACGGCTGATACATAATCTATATTTACACCAGAAAGTAAAGATAAGGATTGGAAATGAAATGTCAGAAGGATTCAGCATTGGACGAGGTGCTATACAAGGTTAATGCCTTTCCCCAATGTTGCTTAACGCATACCTTGAAGAGGTTATTGCGAAAGGCTTCGATGGGAAAAGTGAAATATGTATTGGTGGAAAGGGAATAGGATGTATAAGACTTGCTGATGACATGGTATAAGTGGATAGTGAATAACATGCTGAAAGATCTGAATGAAGCTTGTGTGGAATACGGGATACAAATAAACACAGCAAAAATAAAGAGTATAGTCATCAGTACAAGATGCAGGCTGTCCAATATTAAAATACGACAATCTACCATTAGCCAAATAAGTGCATTTAAATATCTTGGAAGCACAATAACTGAAGACTTGAGTTGTCACCAGGAGGTGAAAACTCGAATTGCTATAGTGAAGGAGTCTTTCAACAGAAAGAGGAGACACTTATGTGACAAATTAGATATAGGTCTAAGGAAAAGGCTTGGAAAATGTTTTGTCTGGAGTGTGGCACTATATGGGGTAGAAACATGGACGATGAGACGAGGGGATGAAAAAAGGTTAGAAGCATTTGAGATGTGGATAAAGAGGAGAATGGAGGGAATAAGCTGAATGGAAAGAATGAGTAATGAAAGAGTATTGGAAAGGGTTGGTAAGAGAAGTTGTCTGCTGAAGGTTGTAAGAGAAAGGAATAAGAACTGGTTGGGACATTCATCGAGGAGGTAGTGCTTGCTAGCAGATGTTTTGGAAGGATTGGTACGTGGGAGAAGACTGAGAGGAAGAAAGAGATACGAAATGTTAGACGACATAAAGGGAAGAGGAAATTATGCAGACCTGAAGAGGATGGCAGAAGACCGGACAGCATGGAGAACTACCACGTGAAAATGTGCTTTTCGGCAGAATACTAATGATGATGATGATGGTTAGTGTCCCATCCAGAAACAACTAAGGTGAACGAGTTACCTCACCCCAGACCATAAAGCTTGGGATGAGGCCAGCGTGTTTTGGATGAATGCAGTTCACGAGACAGCGCTCCGCCCAAACGACAATTACTTATGTGCAGGCATAATCTTCTTTCATCAGTGAAGACCACGGCGCATTCCATCTTCCAAGTGATCCTCTGACGTCACCAGTCGAGCCTTGCACCTCGATGCTGTGGCGTGAGTGGAAGGCGCACTAGACGTGTGCACGCCCGTAGTCCAACTGCTAATAGCCTTTTAGCAACAGTTCATGCTGACACGTCTGGCTCATAAGCCCTCTTATCTGTGCTGTGGTAGTTGTACGATCCGCCACGGCCGCCGTTACAGCGCAGTGGTCCAGGTGGTTGTCTGTGATGCATGGACGACCAGAACCTCGTCTACGGGTGTGAGAATGTTCACGTGACTACTGATACCAGTATCGTTGCACAACTGACACAGCACTTCGAACTGGGGTGGCAGATTTTCGAAATGATCATCCCGCCACTCGGAAGGCCACAATTTCACCTATTTCAGACTCGCTCTGATGGCTGTAAGAAGCATGATTGCATCTCAGTGGCATGGTTGTCTGCTTGCTCCACACATTTGCACCACACTGAGCCTTCTGCTTGTTAACATTCCCAATTGAAGGGTAAACGAATATGGCGCTCTGGAAGCTATGCCACCATGCTCAGGAACGAAACTGCCTACAGCAAAGATTAAAAATACTGCTGCCATTTTTCCTCATATTGACCTTGTCATGATGTTTCAGTACATGCACCTAAGACGGTTTGCTTTTACAAACATAATCTGTTAGCAGCGCACCATGCAGCCCCGAAAACAGCATTATGTTAGTAATGGTTAGGTCATCGCCTCTTTCTGTGCTGGAGTATCAACATGTTTCCATTGCTTACCTTGCTATTTTGTTCCGTCGTCCTAGTGATACATCTAACACCATGTTGATTATGCTCCTAAAGAATTTATCTGTACTGCCCTCAAACAGGTTCAACATTGTGGTGTCACCGCAAGGCACCACTCTGGCTAGATTGTAGGCTTCAAATCGGCCGCGGTCCGTCAGCACACATCGGACCCGCGAGTCGCCACTGTCGACGCTAGCAAAGCGAGCGCCGCCACTCGGCTGGTCTCACGTGACAAGCTAGCGCACTGGCCAGTTCTACAGCCGACTTTAATAGGAATGGTTCACTCATAGCTTCAGATATCTCATTTGCAGAGACGCTAGTTAGCATAGCCTTCAGCTAAGTCAGTAGCTACGACCTTGCCAGGCGCCACAAACAATTTATGTATTGCCAATTGATCTATATGTGTGAAGCAATCAGAATTGTAAAGCAGTATTCGCAGTTCAGTCTATAACTGCACTCGTAAATATTATTGTACAAAATCAAGATCGACGTTCATCGCTGATGCTGAATTAAAGCTAAGTATTTAATTGTATTCCTGTCTACTAACTTCTAATCACTTAAGATGTTCCAGATACATCCAGTCAAGTATAGTTCATTGATCCTCACGTCAGCCTACATGATCAACGCGTGCAATAATGGCCACCCCTTGGGATCAGACTAAGAGTCAAATTGCGTGACTCACCCTTTTTCCATGAGGCCCATAGTTCCGCCTCATACACAACAAACATTTTCTCTGCTGCCTCGGTCTGATGGGTCTTTTGAGTGGGTGCGAGCGGTCGTGGAACTCAGCTGGCTGCAATTTTAAGCATGTTCGAAATGGTGTGGAAATGTTGAAAACTGATCCACGCCTGATTTTCACTTTTTCCACTGCCGCCTCATTTGCGATAGGCCGGTCTTCATACGTCGTGGCCACCACTTCTCTCGATATTAGCAGTTCTCCCCAGAGAAGTACCACTTCATCCTTTGCCACCCAGACTTTTTTGGCCAGAATGGAGGCGTCTGAGCCACCGAACCATTGCGTCGAATCACGGTGCATTGTTCCCGTGATGTATGGCTGGTGCCTTGTGATCCTGCATCACGCCACACAACGCAGTGTTGCGGATTGCCGCCTTCTCAAAACACATGCAAGTGGACACAGCGCAGCTTGCCTGAGACAGCCGCTGCAGTATTGAGAGCGCCACATTCACCGGACACAGCCATCACTAGCTCGCATCCGCGAACCACATGACACGAGTTTCTTCTCGGTATTCCTCCGCCGGGCGGCCTTTATAGGACGCTTCTCAGCAGATCGCCAGACACACTAAAATACCTTGGACTAATCGTCGGCGAGATACTAACGTGGAAACTTCATCTAATAGACATCCAAGAGAAAGCAAGAGATCAAAACTACTGAAACTACTGACATGGGGATGCACCCCTCCACTGTAGTCAAACGTACAAATCCCTGATCCACCTCATCCATTACTATGCAAATGGATATCCGCTCCTCCCAAGTTCTGCAAGTCCCTTCAGATCCTCGAACGCCATGCTCTCCGCCTCGCTTTCTGCATCCATTTACTTTCCCCTACATGCATCCTTTATGAACTCATCAAATTTCCGCCTCTCCTCACTCACACTGAACATCTCTGAACAATCTACAACATCCACAAACTCGACTCCAATAATCCTATCGTTTCCCTCTACTTTCCAATACTCATATCGTACTGTATCTACTTTGCGTTATATCATCATTTAACTGTTATGGGGTGTACAGTCGACAAAACAAAACTGTTCGCATGTCTTGATAAGCTCACGTACGTTCAGCCGTGTAAAGTTCGCACCACACCACTAATAACGCAATACTCACTGCCAACGGCTTCTCTCACTTTTAGCAGTATATTTGTTCCCTTCTTATTATAACGATTTTACTTAAAGATCTTTCTGATTGTGTTGCGTATAATTACCGCATACATTCCACCAGCCCTACACCCTCACCTATTCTCCAAAAGAAACTTTAACCATGTCACCCTCCCAGATCATGAACTCTGCCCTGACATTTACCCATCCTACCAGCTAGAAGTCCACCCCACCCATTCCACCTCATCAGTGCTTCCTCTCCCTCCCCTTCCAACATTTCCTTACCCCCTTTTCTTCCCCCACCTGACTCTCTTTCCCCACTTCCCGTTTTCCAAAAAGTATTGGCGTCACCAGTTCTCACTTCCACCCCTTCTTCTGTCCCAACAGCCGCTCCTACCCCATTGCTCCAATACACCAGTCTTCCATCATTATACCACAACAGTCCTAACTTCATCACTGATCAACATATCACCCTCCAACAACAGATACCCTATACCAGGGCAAGTCCTTCTGGTTCTTGGTGATTGCTTCTTTTAAATATCAGTGTTTCGGCATCAGATTAAACATTTCTTTAAATGTGCACTTATTGTCTTCTATTTTACCTTTAATTATTACTGTTTGTAACTACTATTGCAAGAGGTTATTTCCCTCACATGTCTTAAAACTTTCGTTTTATTTTTCCCTCAAAACATTTTTAAATTCTGTGTCAATATGTTTCCTATTTGTTTCTTCTTTCTTTTCCATCTAATTAAATTTTGACCTATCAACTGGCTGAAGAGCGGGCTGCCTGTACCACTGACAGCCTCCCCCCCCCCCTTTCCGCCCACATGGGGCGTGGGGGGATGGAATAATAATAATGAAAGACTGTGAATCGACGTATACCTCGAAATTGCCGCAAGTCTCTTCCTCTGAGTGCAGCGCTTTACAACGGAACCAGTATATTACCAGCGCAGCCTATATCGATCTTGTGTAAGGCAGCGATTCTCCACTGTGACAGACTGAGTGCTTACCCGCACCTTCAGCAACCGTATTGTATTAGTGACAATCCTACAGTAGATCAAGACGATGTTTGCATTCCCTACAACAGGAAGCTGTTTCCGTTGCTCACGTTATTCCCTGTGCTAATGAAGTGCTATCGTTCTCGACTCTCAACTACCGGGGTCAGGCAGGACTGCAGACGTATATCTACAAACAAACGAAAAACTAATCGCGTATCTTTATTTTCTATGATTATCCCGTCGTATTTTGCGTTATATCATCATTTAACTGTTATGGGATGTACAGTCGACAAAACAAAACTGTTCGCATGTCTTGATAAGCTCTGGTAAGTTCAGCCGTGTAAAGTTCGCACCACACCACTAATAACGCAATACTCACTGCCAACGGCTTCTCTCACTTTTAGCAGCAAATTTGTTCCCTTCTTATTATAACGATTTTACTTAAAGATCTTTCTGATTGTGTTGCGTATAATTACCGCATATTGTTTTATATACATATATAATGTAATACTTTTATCTGTTTGAAACGCCGAGTTGCTTTTGCCTCCAATCTCCTATACACTGGTAAGCTAAAGCATTATGACCACTGCCCACCGTGAGGTTGGATCTCCTCTGGTGGCGCTCCGGGAAAATGGTACTGTAAGGAAAGTATATAAGTGAACCAAAGACGGTTGCGGAATCATTCTAGCGACAACACGGGCTGCAAATGGGAAAATCTTCTGACATAAGCGACTTTGACAAAGGTGATATTATAATTACCCAGAGCCCGTCAATGAGTACCTCGTAAACGGTGTAGCTGTACGAATATTTAACGTGCTGCTGTAGTGAGCACCTATGGAAAGTGGTAGAACGACAGTGAAGCTACCACTGGGCGATAAGTGGTCGGACGTCCACGAATCTTCACAGAACGCGGGATTTGAAGACTTCCCTGCTCTGTAAAGCATGATAGGTGGCGATCTGTGGCATCTCTGCCGAAAGAGGACAATGGTGGTGCACGCACAAACGTTTCGGAGCACACCGTTCATCGTACATTGTTCAATATGGGACTCTGCAGCAGACGACCTCTACATGTTCACATGTTGGCCCATCGACATTGTCTATAACGATTGCAGTGGCCACGGGAGTGTCGGGATTGCACTGTGGATCAATGGAAACCTACCGCCTCATCGTATGACTCATGTTCCAGCTCGATGGTATTCCCCACAAACGCCGTCATGGATGTGAACGGCGGTTCGAAATGTGCATCATGCCAAGAAAGCAGGCTGCGCTTGTATGGGACCTGTGGTAGAAGATACACTGACAGATGTAAACCATGTGCGCCCCTTCATGCTTGATCTCTTCTCCGCCAGCGATGTCATTTTCCAGCAGGATAATTGTCTTTGTCTCAAAGCTAGAACCGTGCTGCAATAGTTTCAGGAGCACGATAGTGTACTCATGTTGATGTGTTGACCACAAAATGAGCTTGATGTGAATCCAATGGAAACCATCTGGGTCGCTATCAGGTGCCATCACCACGTCTTAAGGAAATTACATGACTTTATGCGTGGTTCAAATTGTTATGAGCACCATGGGACCTAACTTCTGAGGTCATCAGTCCCCTAGACTTTAGAACTACTTAGAACTGTCTAACCTAAGGACATCACACGCATCCATGCCCGAGGCAGGATTCGAACCTGCGACCGTAGAGGTCGCGCGGTTCCAGACTGAAGCGCCTAGAACCGCTCGGCCACTACGGCCGGACTTTATGCGTGGACATCCGGTGCGACATACCTCCACAAATCTACCACTGAACTGTTGAATCCATGACATGCAGAATCGATGACGCATTGCGTTCCAAAGATGGACCAGCAATTTATTAAGCAGGCTGTCATAAGGTTTTGGCTCATCAGTTATAAGTAGGCTGTTTAGGTTTTTATGTTGGTAACGTCACCTAGCGCTCTGTATGAAAATCACTGGCTGTGCTGTGTGCAGTCCGTGGCTGGTTGCCATTGTTGAAATATTCGCTATTGTAGTGTTGGGCAGTTGGATGTGAACAGCGCGTAGCGTTGCGCAGTTGGAGGTGAGCCGCCAGCAGTGATGGAAGTGGGAAGAGAGGTGGCAGAGTTTTGAGAGCGGACTCTCTGGACGTGTATCCGTCATAAAAACGAAATTTGTATGACTGGCTGTCATACATAATGACTTTTGAACACTATTAAGGTAAATACATTGTTTGTTCTCTATCAACATATTTTATTTGCTGAATATGCCTATCAGTAGTTAGTGCCTTCCGTAATTAGAATCTTTTATTTAGCTGGCAGTAGTAGCGCTAGCTATATTGCAGTAGTTCGAGTAACGAAGATATTTGTGAGGTAAGTGATTCACGAAAGGTATAGGTTATTGTTAGTCATGGCCATTCTTTTGTAGGGATTATTGAAAGTCAGATTGCGTTGGGCTAAAAATATTGTGTGTCAGTTTAATGATGATCAGAATAAGTAAAGAGAGAAATGTCTTAGTACGTTCAGTTTTGCTCAGCAGTTTGAAAATCAAATAATGTAAGAGTTTTTCCAACACTGTCATTCATAAATTTTTCTAAGGGAAGGTTACATATGTGGACCCTTAGCCGAGGATACCTCACTGGAATTTTCTGATTTTTTCTTGTAGTTTGTGTAATTAGTGTAGCTATTGTTTATTGCTAGACCGTAATTGTAGAGAAAATTTCCTTTGTAGTTGTGGTTTTTCAGTGTTGTACAGTAAAACAGTTGTGGCATGCATGTAGATTTGCACCAAGTATTTCGCAGCTGCGCTTGCAATTAACTAGATATTATTTTCAGTGCTATGTTAATGTATTTTCTTATTTTTGCTCTTCAAATTGTGCTTTTCTTGTTATCGTGTGAAATACGTGATAATTATGGCGTATGAAAAACGTAACACTAGGCTCCAAAGTAAATTGATAAATGATATTGACGACGAATGTAGCTTATCAGCGCCACCGTGTAATGAATTAACAGACATTTAAAGTAGTAATTTGGTAATTGTGCATAGGGAAATGGAGCGGGCGGCAAATAATGGTGTAGACAGTGAAACAATTAGTAAACAGGGATGCATTATCGATCGATCGGTCGGCAACAGCTCGCCTCAGGATTCCGAAATGACAGGACACAATCTTGCAAATACTGTAGATTCAGGTTTTGCGTCCTCACCGTTTTCTCAAATAAGTCAAGACACATTTTCTGCTTTTCAAAATGCGAATATTACCGGTTCAAATGCACTGCCGAATAGCACTGAGGAACATGGTTCAGACACCAGTGCATTGTTATTACAATTAATGCAACAAATCGGACAAAAACTTCAAAAGTTAGACACAATGGAACAACACTAGAGACAAACACAGCAACAGCTTCAAAAGTTAGACACCACACTTGAACAAACACGTGAAGGTTTAACTGCTCAGTTACTTAAAATCGAATCGAAATGTCAAAAAGTCTGTAATCACGTAAAAACACAAATTTGTGAGCATTTCCACCTTTTTTTTGCGTCATGAAAATGCATTACAGAACCATGAAGCAGCCATAAAGGAACTCCAAACCATTGTTCATGAAAATCACGACACCTTGCAACCTAAAATTGACTCAGTTACATCTACCGATTCGGTTACGCAACTTGCAAAAACTCAGGAAAACTTAAAGGACACAGTAGATACGTTTTCAACACAAATGGACACTCTGAAACTTGATTCAGAAAAACACACTGAGGAAATCAGTTCATTATCGGAGAAAGTAGCCGAACTTTCAGATCAGTTCACTAACTTATCTACAAAGGTAGGTGATGACCTGCATGACACAAGACCCGTAGCCTTCACTGACAGAAGAGTATGAACAAATTAAGAAATTTATACAAAATCAAAATCAAATTAATACACAACACAAAAGAGAAATCCGGGAAGTACAAGATCAGTTGGCACAAGTAATACAAGAATTACATATTTCAGAGGACACTCGAGCTCCAACAGGGGAAGAGGGACTTAGAAATACGGAAAAGCCACAAAATAATAACACAGGGCACTTTGGAAATTATGAAAGAAATTGGCAAGGTGCACCGAATTTTGAGATGGAACCGCCGACACGATGTAACAATGACCGATATGCGACTCGTTTACACGATGGCTTTGACTATAAGCTGTCCATTACTACACGTAAATTCAAAACATTTAAGAAGTTTGGCAACGACATTCATTCACAAGCGTGGCTTGATCAATTCTCTCATTGTTTTCCTCCCAACTGGTCATTAGAGCACAGATTAGAATTTATGTATGGCTATTTAGAGAATGAACCAGCTGTAAGAATGCAATCTGTCATTCACGATTGTCACAGTGAAGGAGAATTTTATCATTCCTTCCTCTCAGCATATTGGTCTCAAGGTACACAAGACCGAGTAAAACATAGCATCATAATGATGAAACATTTCGAACAATCTGAATTTACCAGTCTTGTGAAATATTTTGAAGACAGGTTGCATAAGAATCAGCATCTGTCAAACCCATGCAGCCCCTCAGAACTCATCCGCATTTGCTTAATCAAATTGTCTAAATATTTACGACATATTATTTTGGCAGGACATTGCAAAGGCTACATTGAAGCTTTTCAGGGACTGTTACAAGAATTGGAAATTGACACTGACAATCACGGGACGCGAAAACAGGAACACAACAATTACAGGTTACATCCATCACAATTCCGTGATGATAGAAATAATAACTGGACACGACAAGGCTATTATTACAACGCAAATCTTGACCAAAACAGACACCACCCGTATGACAACCGTTGGCAGAGTATTAATAATTACAGGGAAGGATCACCTCTCCACGGTAATGACTATAACAGAGACAATCAGAGAAACAGACAATATGGGAACCAACATAATTATTATCAAGGGAGACAGAATAACTTCAGACGCAACGGTCCACCGCGCAGTTACGACTCCGGGAGAAATTCTCCACCACATGACCGACAAGAAAGAAACTATGGAATCTACCGACATGACGACAGACGATATAATCGTAACGACAGACCTGAATTTCATCAGAATTGGTGGGATTCAAACAGGGCAGGGTCCTCCCCGCAAGGTGAATTTATAGAAGTTAGGTCTCCTAATCCCAACAACGATGTGCGACAACAAAGGTAACAGACAATGACTCGCACCGCAGGCAGCCATGTGCGCCGGCTGGCTCAGAGAAAAATAACATAGACGCTAACCTTGATGAAAATCTGAGCATTCTTTACCGATTTATACCACATGATAATTGCGTTGAAGCTGAAGCTCTGCGTACTAGGAAGAGTAAACGATTGCACCACATTTCACATATAAACCCGTTTATTGAGAGACAATCTGCTTTTTAACTTAGTCTTTGCTATAACATTTTTCACTTCACGTTACTAGTATGCTTTGTCACACTTAGAAACTGTTAACATGCAACAATGTTTTGAAGTCAACTATACAGGCAAGGACCTAGGGAGCTTATTTAGACAGTAATTACGAATGCATTGTTATAGTGAACAGATGATACAGTGATATCGTGTGTGTACATTCTTGCTTGTTAGTTGCACGATTACGTAACGACTATAAGGCTCACATACTTAGAACATATGCCGGTACTGCTAATGAGATTTTAATGCAACATTTTTGTTTAGTTGAAAATACATTCTGGATTTAAAGTACTTTCTGAGAGATACCAGATGACACAGTGGTTAGTTTATTTGACAGCTACACGATTATATCACGACGCTATTAATGAGTGACACAATCTATATTATTGCTTTTGCGCTGTATCTGTTTTATATCTGCACAGTTTTTGTGAATTCTTCTGGAAAGTAAAACATGTTTTAGTAGTAACTATTGTGGTGTAGCTACAGTGAGACAGCCTTTTTCGTAGCACAACAATACGTTACAGTATAGTACTTTCTTGACCACGGTAATGTTCGTAATAACTACGATATCTATACGCATAGCATTTCACTTTTGTTTATTATGAGGTAAGTACATTGACTTCTACAGAACTTTGCTTACGGACGACGATAATTACGACACTTGACACACTTTTTACCCTTAAGTAATGACAGAGATTATCTTACAAAAAGACGCACAGTTTAGCGCTACAGTATACGTATTTGAGTGATTAATTTTGTACTTAAAATCATTTATTTTTACAGATTTTTGAATTACAAAATATACAAAGCTTTTCCGTGATACATTTCATTCTATTGCTGTAATCTGTAATATGTGAGGGTATAATTAAATTAATCCTCAGGGGGTACACGCCTACTTTGTGAGTAAGCGTGGCAAGTGCAAGGCGCCCTAGCTAATATGATATTTGCTTATACAACTTTACACATCGGTACCATATTTCTCTAACACACAAATTACACAGCTATCTGATCATTTAACTGAGAGATAAACATTTTTTTTTTACTACGTCAGTGACACATGTTTACGCAATTACACAGCTGGATAACTTCACACTTATGAAATTGAATTTTGTCTGTACTTTGTGAACTCTTCATATTTTTTCGGAACCATTTGATAGTATGACAACTTTGAATGATGTATTTGGCATGGGATCATGATTTTTAAAGTACGTTTGAGGTAAATGACACTATTGAAATGAGCAGATAATTTTTTTTAGGTTTTGAAATTATTGCAGAAAGCTACGACGTTTTTGAGACTTGACTGAGGTGTTATGATGTTATTATTACGACGACGATGTGTATTATGCTGTTGAGGTATGTTTATGATCAATAAGCTGATACTATATAAGAAACTAACTATGGAGAATAGGGAAAGAATGCATTGAGAAGTTACATGAAAAAGATTTTGGCCAAAATGAGTAGTGACAACGAAGAATAATTATTTTGTAAGGGGATTTGAACAAAACAGTAGGGTTTAGGGACAACAGGTATAGATAGGACTTTTTGGGACTAATGATGAACTAAGGGAGATCTCCAAGAAGTAAAGAAAGTTTTGTTTGCAAATCAAATACTATAAATACTGCGGTAAAATAAACCCTGTCCTTTCCTTTTGTGTTATCCCGCTTTGTGTCGTTGTACCCTTGTGTATTTGTGTTCTTCCTGTCTTTATGTGTTTATCTGATAAGAGTTATGTTGTAGAATTTATCTAATAATATATTATTTTCTTTGTAAAGATGCTTAGACATTATTTATTCTGTTCTGTTTTAATACTCATATGTGAAATTAATGTTTCTAAAACTATTCTCATTGTTTTATTTATTTATTTATATCATAATTCCTGTAACACTGATGTATATGTTTATTTCTATTCTTTTGTAAAGCCTCTATTACTATAAACGTTATCTGTATTATTATGTTTTTAATGATGTTTTATGTACCTTTGTAATTGTATTCTCATGTTATAAAATTGTAATTGACACCAGTTCATAAAATTAAGTAATTTGTAAGCATTCATTTCAGTGCACACATTTCTGTTGGTCATAATACACAGGGTGTTACAAAAAGGTACGGCCAAACTTTCAGGAAACATTCCTCACGTGCAAAGAAAGACAATATGTTATGTTGACATGTGACCGGAAACGCTTACTTTCCATGTTAGAGCTCATTTTATTACTTCTCTTCAAATCACATTAATCAAGAAATGGAAACACACAGCAACACAACGTACCAGCGTGACTTCAAACAGTTTGTTACAGGAAATGTTCAAAATGTCCTCCGTTAGCGAGAATACATGCATCCACCCTCCGTCGCATGGAATCCCTGGTGCGCTGATGCAGCCCTGGAGAATGGCGTATTGTATCACAGCCGTCCACAATACGAGCACGAAGAGTCTCTACATTTGGTACCGGGGCTGCGTAGACAAGAGTTTTCAAATGCCCCCATAAATGAAAGTCAAGAGAGTTGATGTCAGGAGAGCGTGGAGCCCATGGAATTGGTCCGCCTCTACCAATTCATCGGTCACCGAATCTGTTGTTGAGAAGCGTACGAACACTTCGACTGAAATGTGCAGGAGCTCCATCGTGCATGACCCACATGATGTGTCGTACTTGTAAAGGCACATGTTCTAGCAGCACAGGTAGAGTATCCTGTATGAAATCATGATAAATGCTCCATTGAGCGTAGATGGAAGAACATGGGGCCCAATCAAGACAACAATGCTTGCCCAAACGTTCACAGAAAATCTGTGTTGATGACGTGATTGCACAATTGCGTGCGGATTCTCGTCAGCCCACACACGTTGATTGTGAAAATTTACAATTTGATCACGTTGGAATGAAGCCTCATCCGTAAAGAGAACATTTGCACTGAAATGAGGATTGACACATTGTTGGATGAACAATTCGCAGAAGTGTATCCGTGGAGGCCAATCAGCTGCTGATAGTGCCTGCACACGCTGTACATCGTACGGAAACAACTGGTTCTCCCGTAGCACTCTCCATACAGTGACGTGGTCAACGTTACCTTGTACAGCAGCAACTTCTCTGACGCTGACATTAGGGTTATCGTCAACTGCACGAAGAATTGCCTCGTCCATTGCAGGTGTCCTCGTCGTTCTAGGTCTTCCCCAGTCGCGAGTCATAGGCTGGAATGTTCTGTGCTCCCTAAGACGCCGATCAATTGCTTCGAACGTCTTCCTGTCGGGACACCTTCGTTCTGGAAATCTGTCTCGATACAAACGTACCGCGCCACGGCTATTTCCCCGTGCTAATCCATACATCAAATGGGCATCTGTCAACTCCGCATTTGTAAACATTGCACTGACTGCAAAACCACGTTCGTGATGAACACTAACCTGTTGATGCTACGTACTGATGTGCTTGATGCTAGTACTGTAGAGCAATGAGTCGCATGTCAACACAAGCACCGAAGTCAACATTACCTTCCTTCATTTGGGACAACTGGCGGTGAATCGAGGAAGTACATTACATACTGACGAAACTAAAATGAGCTCTAACATGGAAATTAAGCGTTTCCGGACACATGTCCACATAACATCTTTTCTTTATTTGTGTGTGAGGAATGTTTCCTGAAAGTTTGGGCGTACGTTTTTGTAACACCCTGTATGCACAATATGTGAGAAGTTAGGATTGTTAGTGTTTGCACGTATGTTAATAATTCAGCAAGGGACTGGTTTGTGAGTGCACAATTGGTGGTTATGGACTTTCTACATTGTCCACAAGACTCTTCGATGGTGACTGTGCATCTGCACAGTCGCAACAGATGGCTACTGGCCGTCTCTACAAGGACAGCAGTGGGTCTGCACCTTTGATGGCTCACCTATACCATACACTCTACCAGGACTACAGTGGGTCTGCTCTGTGATGACCTACCTACCAATATTCTTCAAAACTTCGACTGACTCTGCTGTGGGTTTGCTCTGTTGTGGTCCATTACCTGTCTGCATGTCAAGAGTCAACATTGTCTTTCCGTTGGAAGGACAACACTACTTCTTCAAGACTACATGGAAATCCACTACTTCCGTGTGCATTTTCTTTTACTGCTCAGCCTTTGAGAAGAAAACTGCAATTACTACTGTGATTAATGATCAGAACTGTCTTTATGGACTGTGAGAAAATCTTTGCTTTTGACCAACAGTGTATCAATAAGTGTGTGCATTTGATACCTTTGTTATTGTAATTATGAAAAAATTTTTCATATCTGTATTGGCCACTGCCCAAAACAATTTGTAAAATTCTTGTCGGGAGCACGGGGGTTATTTAAGTAGGCTGTTTAGGTTTTTATGTTGGTAACGTCACGTAGCGCTCTGTATGAAAATCACTGGCTGTGCTGTGTGCAGTGCGTAGCTGGTTGTCATTGTTGAAGTATTCGCTATTGTGTTGGGCAGCTGGACGTTAACAGCGCGTAGCGTTGCGCAGTTGGTGGTGAGCCGCCAGCAGTGATGGATGTGGGAAGAGTGATGGCAGAGTTTTGAGAGCGGACGATCTGGACGTGTGTCCGTCAGAAAAACGAAATTTGTAAGACTGGATATATATAATGACTTCTGAACATTATTAAGATAAATACATTGTTTGTTCTCTATCAAAATCTTTCATTTGCTGACTATGCCTATCAGTAGTTAGTGCCTTCCGTAGTTAGATAGAATCTTTTATTCAGCTGGCAGTAGTGGCGCTCGCTGTATTGCAGTAGTTCGAGTAACGAAGATTTTTGTGAGGTAAGTGATTCACGAAAGGTATAGGTTATTGTTAGTCATGGCCATTCTTTTGTAGGGATTATTGAAAGTCAGATTGCGTTGGGCTAAAAATATTGTGTGTCAATTTAATGATGATCAGAATAAGTAAAGAGAGAAATGTCTGAGTACGTTCAGTTTTGCTCAGCTGTTTGAAAATCAAATAACGTAAGAGTTTTTCCAGCACTGTCATTCATAATTTTTCTAAGGGGAGGTTTCATACAGTGTATGTCATAAATGCGAAAGTTTGTGCGCAATTACATTTTTTACTCTTTCACGCTGACATGGCATAACGGATTTGGCAAAAAAATTGAAATGGAATTAACTTATACCCTGAATTAACATACAGGATACTTTTAGAAATGTGTAGTACAAGATATTTATTGATTTGAAGAATATAATGCGAAATGTGGAACAATAATTACTCTTAGAGCAAGATATTTACTGTGAGAATTCCTTTGATATACAGCTACATGAATGCTCTGCAATTCACAATTAAGTGCCTGGCACAGGGTTTATCGAACCACCTTCAAGCTATTTCTCTACCGTTCCAGTCTCGAACGGCGTGCGGAAACGGAAAAAACGAATACTCTAACCTTTATGTGTGAGCTCTGATTTATTTCATTATGATGATCATTTCTTCCTATATAGGTGGGCGTCAACAAAATATTTTCAGACTCAGGACAATGTTGGTAACTGAAATTCCATGAGGTCCTGTGACAGCGAAAAACGCCTTTGTTTTAATGACTGCCACCCCAATTCGTGTATCATATCCGTGATACCTTTTTCCTGTTTAGGGATAATACAAAACGAGTTCCCCCTCTTCGAACTTTTTCGATGCTCTCCTCCGTCAGTACTACCTGATGCAGATGTCACACCGCACAGCAATACTTCAGAAGAGGGAGGACATTTTCTAAGTGCTCTACCAATAAGTCGCAGTCTTTGGTACGCTTTTCCTTCAACATTATCTATGTGATCGTTCGAGTTTAAGTTATTCGTAGCTGTAGTCCCTAAGGATTTAGCTTTTACATAGATTTGTGTGATTTATCGTGTATCTGAAAATTAGCGGATTTCTGTTAGTGCAAGTTGGATGACTTCACACTTTTAATCATTTAGAGTCAATTACCACTTTTTGCACCTTACAAATATCTTGTCTAAATCATTTCGCGATTTGTTTTGACCACCTGCGCCCCTTCGTGCTTTATGTCTTCCCCGCTGGCGATGTCATCTTCCACCAGGATAACTGCCTGTATCTCAAAGCCAGAATCATGCTGCAGTGGTTTGAGGAGCATGATAGTGTACTCGCGTTGATGTGTTGGCCATGAAATTCGCTTGATGTGAATCCAACTGAAACCATTTGGGTCGCTATCAGGTGCCACCACCGCGTGTTAAGGAAATTACATGACTTATGCGTGGACATCCGGCGCGACATACATCCACAAACCTACTAACGAACTGTCGAATCCATGATACGCAGAATCGGTGACGTATTCCGTTCCTAAGATGGAAAACGACGGTGTCATTTAAATGCTGTACGACAGAGAGATGTTGTGTCTTCGCATTTAGAACGTGACAGGCATTCAGTGAGGGTGAATTTGATCTTGTGCGAGCGTATCCGCTGGTAATAGTTATACACGTGAGGGCAGATGAAGTTGTTGCACGTACAAATATTATAATGTTTCCGCTGCACCGAACTAGGTTATTTTCTTTCTTAGTCGAGTTGCTATGTTTATTACTCCTTCACGCTGAAGAGGCTGGACAGATTTGGATGAAATACGGAATGGAGACAGTCTATAGCCTGAATCAACACATATGCTACCTTTAATTCCGAAAAAATCACTATTGCTGCGTGATGGTGAACGTGACTAAAAAGCCATCCATGACAGTTAACTGTGAAATGAATGCATTACGTTTAGCGTAAAGAGAAGTTTTTGGCTGTTTTGACAAATGAACGAAGTACGTACACAAATCTATGACAGCAGAAATATTCCTGTAGGATAAAATCATCGCTAAGCTCCATAACAGTGTAACGTCTGCGCATGGAAATCTGTAACAGCACGTAGAATGCTTTGGATTGTGATGTTATCTGAATCACTATAAATAGGAGTCAAGGACAAACGTTAAAAGTGGCATATATTCATCTGCATGGACAGCTTTGCGAAGGCTGCTCGCGTGTATCAAGAGCCAGAAAACTCTATATATACGCAGATACCAAGACGTCTCGGAACGTTGCTTACACAGACGTATCACGGTAGATTTCTGGCTACACCAAGACAATTATGAGCTTTTCCGTGCCATGTCGCAAACAGTCGTGATATTATTTACTCCCTTTCCTGAAACATTTTGTAATTCGCTACTCGGTCGCGTACAAATTTTTCCTCAGGTAAACGTGTAACTTGTGATCGACGTGATTTCTGTCAGGTTATCACATCGTCTCAAAATTTGGTGTTTTTTTTCCGATGTCGCGCCGTTTTTAGGTCGCAAGCGGCTCTCACGTCAGCGCCTCCAAGAGAGAACTTTTGTGATGGCGCATGGGCTTGGAAAGTGAGTTTCGGCATTAACATTTCTTTATACCGCATATTTCGGCAGATAAGGCGATAACTGAAGCACAAAAAAAGGCACTCAAAATCGGGGTCGTCATATACGACAGATACGAAACATTGAAATTTATATAAATTAAAACCATTATAAAATAAAATAAATCACACACCAACGCATTTAAAACGCTGCAGAATCCTCACAATCACCGTCTAAGGAAAGCAGCTTCTCAAGTACATCATCACTTTCCTTGTTGAGAGGGTCCCATTCTGCAAATTGTAGACCGATTTATGCTTCTTCATCGGTACGCCATAACAAATCGTCATCAGCGCCATCCATGGCTTTGGGAATCCCACACTTCTGGAAGGATTTGATCAGTGTTTCCACTTTCACTTTTTCCCACGGTTTGATCAAGAAATCACGCAAAACATGAAGTGATACAGCCCTCATAGCTCCACCTTTCGTATACGACTTTGCACTACTCATCATCAAACTGCTCCATTGTTCATGCATGTGGTCTTTCAATGGTTTATTCAGAGAGAACATCTAAAGATTGTAGCAGGGAAGTCGAACCATCCGGTATAACAGCAATCGTAGTTTTGCTCCTTGATATGTGTTTTTTGGTATTCTCAGTTATTTGACGTGTGAAACACATCCCACGCCAACAAACTTGGTTGATTTCGTAGAACATCTGGTCACCTCTGCCACTCACTTTCCATCCACAATTTTACACCATCCTCGTCCATCCATCCCTTTTCATGAATATGTACAAAAATGTCTGGTGGCAATCTTATGTTAGGAATCGTTTTCCGCCTGAAAAGGACCATATGTTTTAACCCTGTTCCAACTGCCATGCATGTTAATACCAGAGTAAACACACTTTTCATGGCCTGTACTTCTGACTTGACCATGTTTTACGCCTTTTGTTTCCACAGTTCCATTGTTAACATATCGAAGTTCATCGCTGTCTGATCCAAATTTCCAATATGAGATAGTGGAAAGTTCTTTTGTTGGTTCTATCATTAGGCACACTCTTTACGCCGATTACACTTGAAGTACAAACTGTTCGAACACACAACACAACCACCAACTTGTCAGCTGTACAAGTGAGTTCGTTATTCGGCACGTGTTTATACAGGCAAAACCGTAACAATGTTGAAGGAGGCTTTTGCTTTATGAAGTGTGCAACCATACCAATCATTTAGTAGTACAGAGCGGGTATGTCCGCAAAACTGAATTGCCCATACGACGCTTTGGTAAGTACTCAAGGTCTTTACCCGAATCAGTGTGCATGTTGTTATCCAAATAATCGCTATTCTAAACTAAATTTACAGGTCCTTGGTAGTTTCGGTATCGTCTTATAGGACGGGCATACTGCAAAACTGGTGAAACTACATATCGTAAGGGGTTCACCACCCTGCTGGGGCAAATGTAATCTCGATGTATTGCTCACTTGCTAGAATGACAATTCATAGGCGCTGTCTGAGATAAAATATCCTTGCCCCTGTTAAAAGAGAGCTGCAGTAGAGTGGCAGGTCAGAGCAGTCTCTGCCACAGTTGCAGTCGCTCGCTGCTACAGTGTAGTTGTAGTCTGTCGCTGGTACAGCGCAGTTTATAGTCAGTAGTTGTTAAAGTCACGGTGCATAACAAATTGTAAATTTTTTTATATGGAACTGAATAATAATTGTGATCAGCCGCAGAGCTAAATGATACCATGGAATGAGATGATGGTGAACAAAGTAATAATTGTTAATATAATGAAAAATGAACAGTGTAATTAAGTCAACCATCTATTGTAAGGTAAATTTTATCATTTTTATTGGCATGGGCGTAGTTAAATGACTTGTCTGGGATGTTAATGTGAATTTGTTGCAATCTATTCCTTTGTGATTCATCAGCACCAGTTGACCCAGATTTGTAATATATTCAATTTTCCCGTGTAATGGATTGTAGATCTTTATCAATAATGTAAAAAACTTTCAGAATATAATTGTTTTTACCAGTCAACTATAAAAGTATAACTATAAAAGTCCCGATCCAGTCATTTATCTAAATTAAAATTTCCAGAATTTTTGTCAGATCATAGTCATGTGTTCTTTAGTAATCAGACGACCAGCTGTGCAGCTGTGTCGCTAAGTAAAGTCAGTTTTTCTCGTAACTCAGATCTCAGACAAATGTTATCCGGTATTAGTAGATAGGCCAGCATTGCACTAAGCTGTGCCACTTACGAGTAGATATATAGACAGCATTATCCGGCGACACCATCACGAGGTGAGAATTTTTCAGTTTATTTCTTAGGGACAAATTCAGATTGATTTCACAGGGCCATGGCGTAGCGCTGCTCACGTCAAAATTTATCAGTTTTTCATGAGTTAAGATTTATCAGTTTTCATACTCAGAACTTAATCATCAAAATTTAATTTTTTTTTTATTTTCTGTTCGGGAAATTTACACATCGTTATTTTATATTTTTTTATTTATATGGGAAGGTTACAATATCTTTGACGAAAATTTATATCACGTCTTATCTGAAGGTCGTGTTATCCGCCAAAGTATGCAGTACTAACTGTTTAACGGTGGGTAACACTGTGGGGTGCATCTAATAAACAAATAAGAGCAAATCTGTATGGTTACGTGGTAACCACCTTTCAACGTTTGAGGCTTTCGAATTCCACTGAAGTAAGTAAGGTTCGCGTCCCCTGAATACCATGTTTTTTTTGTTTATGTTTTTTTTTTTACATTGTACTGTTTGTCGATGTGTTGCAAGCGTAACATGAACATAACCGAGATACGCCGAACATAATAACACAATGCGTCACACACAGTTATATGAGAAATAGTAGTCGTTTACTGCCGGAATGTCTTAGCATAAGCAGATCACGAAAAACAGCGTCCTGGCACTCGTGCACAATGACTGTTCCAGTGCGTGTGAAGCCAATCAGGTACAATGTCCAACCTTGCTGTGCCCAGAAGTGGATAGAACGGTGGTGTGAGACAAATGTAACTGGCCGGCTTCGAGGTGTCGACGCCTCAGTAAGACAATGTGTTGGTTGACACCTGTATGGAATGTCCGTTTTTAAGTGCCGTCCTGCTCAATAAAGAGACCAATTTCCCTGGATCCTCGCAGCCGTCCGCAACCCATTACGGGATGTTGGCCTTATGGCCCATAGGGCAGCTAATAAAGAGACTCTCTGTGATGATCACAAACTTTATAGCCTCGTCTTCGCTGAATTTAATGTAGACCGTGACTGGCACAACGTCATCTTTTCAGGTGAATCAACATTTAGCTCAGTGGGTGAGGGTCCAGTGACGGTCTAGGGTCCACAGCGAACAGGTTACGACTCACAGTAGATGGCGCAATATTTGCGTGATGACTGCTTTACAGTCATGTGGTGGGCACGGACGTCAGCAGATGGGGCAAGAATGCTTGATCGAATTTGTGGTCGTCTTGCCTCGGATCAGTGTGCACGTTATGAAACAGACTATAGTGTCGAGCGTGACGATTGCCTCCCATTGCGATCCCATTGGAGTGTTACAGTTCCAGGAGGACCACTTACCGGTTCATACGAATCGAATTGCGCAGCAATGGTTTTCGCAACAGGAGCTAATCGACTGGCCTGTTCAAGCTCTTGAGCATGGACTTGAATCCTACTGAAAATTTGTGGCCCAAAATGAAGTGTCACATAAACTTACACTGGATGATGCCGGCGCCAAGCACATCTGATCGACAGTGAAACCTATCGAAATACAAGGTAAACATTAAGAAAACCGACAAACGGCAGGGACGGATTCCTGACTGAAAGTGGAGGAAAAAAGGGCCTATGAACGTGTGTCCTGAAATGGTGGGTGTGGGTGCAACGACAACAAATCGCCCCGGAACACAGTATAGAACTGCATCGCATCCACGACACTACAATCAGATGCCATGCACGCGTTCACACGCCGCATCATGGAGTGCCGCACTCTTTCGCACGTTCTGGCCTCTCTCCAAACAGCGTCACAGGCGTCGTGAACATGCTGTTGAAAGGTCTGCATATCAGGAACCGGTTTAGCATACAGAATGCTTTTCAGATGCCCCCAGAGGTAAAAATCCGGGGGATTTAAGTCCGGTGATCTAGCAGGCCATGCTACAAGGCCGCTGCGTCCTACCCAACGTCCGGAAAAGATGTTGGTGAGGTGTCGGCAAACTGTGGGGCGGTGCTCCGTCATGCAGAAACCACATAACCTGTCGTACTACCAAAGGCTCATTCTCAAGCAGTCCAGGCAGAGTACTCCGCATTAAGTCCAGGTACGCTCGTCCGTCGAGGCGTTGTGGAATAATAACCGGTTCAAGTACGTGGTTGCCAACAATCCCTGCCCACACATTGATGCTGAAACGATGCTGATGAAACGCCTCAACCATTCTCCGAGGATTTTTTGCAGCCCACAGAAGACAATTATGCAGATTATGATCCCAGTTCTCGTAAATGTTGCTTCGTCAGTAAAGAAATCGCACAGTCGAGATGGTCTGGTACAAAAACCATCAACAAAATCCTTCCGTTTGAGGAAAATCCGCTGCGGATAATCCTTCACTCGTTGTAGGTGATAGGGAAGTAGCGGTTGTTGTGCAGGATATACATAATCGTACTTTGTCTTACACCATGTTGGTGGACCACTAGCCTGGAGATTGTACATGGGTTCGTCTCTTTATCCTGTAAAACCCAACCCTCCAAACATGGTGTACGGACAGCCTACCGCCTCCCTGTACGTTCATCTTTCAGGAAGGCGCAATGATGACACTGAAACCTGTTAATTAAGGAAGGCAGGATTGGTTTACGATTGTGGACGGGTCCCGAATCAATTACTATTGGTTTGCTTTGCAATTTCACTCATTTATTTTAATAACTAATTTTTGAAAACAAGCCAATGTGGTCACAATCAGAATTTTAAGGCAAGTAACCAGAAGCACGGCTGAAGGCCCTTAACGCCAAAATTTCAATTACAAAAAAAAAAAAAAAGAAAGAAAAATACATACATAAAATACAGACAGCAATAATTTTGGAAAACAAGCCAATGTGGTCGCAACCAGAATTTTAAAGCAAGTAACCACAATTACGGCTGAAGGCCTTGCATGGAGGCTTAATTATTAATAAATTTGAAAATAATTTTTTATTTTATTTTTGGTGGCTGTATGTCCGATTACGCTGTGTCTCGTAAACGTTTGGCCCTGACTAGTTTTAGTACGCAATCTGACTGCATAGAACAACAACAAAGAATGAAATGAAAATTTCCTGTTAACACAATTAATTAATTAAGTCCCCAGCAACTATAAAACCTACGAAACCAAAGCACAAGTGTAATTGTTCTGTGTGTGGGAGTGTGACTCAACGTACACATCTGGCACGGTTCTTCTTCAACAAGACAAGAAATTTTAAATACCATTTATACTGAAGTAACTAAAAAATAGAACTACTATAATTGCATAAGGAAAGCAGAATTACACTCTAATACAAGAACACAAGCCAGATGCTTTGTTGACTGAACCTGTAATGATGCATTATTTAAGACATTGAGATAATAAAAAGAAAAGGAAAAATTTTTTTTTTACCTTCATATATTGATGAAAATCACTCTAAACATTACAATCTCTCCACACCGACTCGCTACTACCACATCTCAACAAGAACTTTTCAGTATCACATCTCAGCAAGCACTCTTCACTACGACATCTCAGCAAGCACTTACTCCCACGAGTTCTCAACAAGCACTTTTCACTAGCACATCTGAACAAGCACTGACTACTACGAGTTCTCCCCAAGCACTGCCAGTGGAGGCGGCTGAATAATACTCTTTGGCGCAATCTCTGGCGCTGTGGCTCAGTGTTGCCACCTTTCATATGCCCCTCCTCCACGGGCCAGAATTTGATGGTATTTTTGCCAGCATTGGTGGTGAAAATACCACCAAATTCGTCCACAAAAATACAGACAAAAATAAAAGATAATATTAATACCTAAATATCACATAATTAGTTAAAATTTTGGCTTTGCACTGACCTTTCAATAACCTAATATATAAAATACAGTAAGCAATACAACTTCTTTTCATACATGTGACTTTACATAATAGTTCACACAATACACAAAAAATCAGTTTATACAAATGTTCACATAAAATGCTTTCAATGATTAGTTCCAGCAGTAGCACCCAGCAATGGTCAACAGGTGCAGACACCAACAAGTGACATCATTCAGCAGAAGCAGTTCCATTAGTGGCACTCAGCAATGTTGAGCAAGTACAGACACCAACAGGTGACATCTTTTCAGTAGAAGCAGTCCATCAGTGGCACCCAGCATTGTTGAGTAGGTGCAGACAGCAAGAAGTAACATCATTTCAGTAGAAACAGTTCTAACAGTGGCACCCAGTAGTGTTGAACAAGTGCAGACACCAACAAGTGACGTTATTCCAGTAGAATCAGTCCATTAGTGGCACCCAGCAATGTTGAGCAGGTGCAGACAGCAACAAGTGACATTATTTCAGTAGAAGTAGTTCCATCTGTGGCACCCAGCAATGTTGAAGAGGTACACACAGCAACAAGTCACATTTCTCAGCAGAAGCGGTTCCATTAGTGACATCCAGCATTGTTGAACAGGTGCAGACACCAACAAGTGACATTATTTCAGCAGAAGCAGTTCATCAGTGGCACCCAGTAATGTTGACAGGTGCAGACACCAACAAGTGACATTATTTCAGTAGAAGCAGTCCATCAGTGGCACCCAGCAATGTTGAACAGGCGCACACAGCAACAGGTCACATTATTTCAGTAAAAACAGTCCATCAGTGACACCCAGCAATGTTGAGCAGGTGCAGACAGCAACAAGTGACATTATTTCAGTAGAAGCAGTCCATCAGTTGCACCTAGCAATGATGAGCAGGTCCAGAGAGCAGTCCATGATATTCACTATCACTGATCACACTGTTCATCAGAGTTTATAAGCAGAAATTAAACATGTCCTAGTGGCACCAATCATGTAGAAAAAGTGGAAGTAACAGTCCATAATATTCACTATCACTGATCACACTGCTCATCAGAGTTTATAAGCAGAAATTAAACATGTCCTAGTGGCACCAATCATGTAGAAAAAGTGCAAGTAACAGTCCATAATATTCACTATCACTAATCACACAGTTCATCAGCAGACATTAAACATTTCTAAGTGGCACCCATCAATGTTGAACAAGTGCAGGTAACAGTTCATAATATTCACCATCACTAATCAGACAGTTCAGGCATGAACAATAGTTTGAATACATATACAAATGCTTTTACACACTAAACATATAAATTCTAATAAACACACAAATGATATCAGATAATTGTCATATTAACTATTACAAATACTCAAATATCAGTAAACCTATAATATTTACGGGTGTCAGTGCAAGCCACTACAAACAAATAAAATAATATTTAGGAGATAGGTGGGTAGGATTAGGAAAGGTAAACACACTCACTCATCTTTCATCCACATTAAGTACTACTGTGTAATTGAATAGTGTTAACTGTGTAAATGCAATTCTGTCAAAATTTCATGTTCATCATGTGTATCAAGTAGTAGTGGCAGCAATGTATAACACTCAATAATAGTTAAGTCAACGTCATAGTCATCATGTCAAGACCAATGTTTGCCAAGCCAGATCAAAATGTACGGTTGCTGAACAACTGTCAGTGAGCCAAGATATGCAATTACTTCCTCTCTTCAAAAAAAAGTATGTACTGTTTATTGATTTAACAAAGTGTGTGTAGACAATCTTCCTTCTACTTGAGTGTTCTAGTCTGCTATCTTCATTCTCCTTGTTCCATATAGACCAACAAAAAAAATATGCACCTCGCTTACTTTACCTCTTATCCACCAAAACTCCAATAATCATCAGCATCACATAATCTCAATACTTCAATAATACCTCTTACGTCGATACATATAAATCTTATCATCAATATCATTTACCTTACCTCTTGTCCACAAAAACTCCAATAATCATCAACTTCATATAATCTCAATACCTCAATAATACCTCTTCAATACGTCGACACATATAAACCTTATCGCCAATATCATTTCACTTCCATAACAACTCTTTCCTCTAGTCAGTCTCCTCGAACAAGTACAGATAAAATCCTAATGCAAACCTCATCATCCCATACAATCCGAAGACACACTGTCAACACACAACCTCTGTGTAATCCATCTGACCCAAATCTTCTGTCCATCATTAAATAAAAGAAATGCATACATGACCTCTAACAGACTTAGTTCGAATAACTCTCAGTAATTAAGTGCGATTACGGAGTGTGAATGATCATAATATTTCACAGTGTGTACACCACTTCAAGAATTATGGCAAACAGAAGCAAACATGTGGAGTATTTCTTGTGTCAAGTGTCACTTCCTATTTCAGTTGCTCACGAAAAATGCAGTGTAATAACTGTCAATGGTCTAAACCTAGTTTTGGTATGTCATGTCGTTAGCTTCCTTCCTATTAGCATACATTTATACAGCTTTCATAAAACCTCCAGCTCATGTGACTTCTATGAAGTTTCTTGTACTAATGTCGTTTATGTCGAATTATAGCAGTTCATTTTCCTATCTTAAAAATATAAGGCACTGAGCGTAAGCAAAACATGCAATAGCGAGTAAATATACCAGTAGAGAACAGAATGTCAACAAGTGGATGCAGCATAATTCTTACAACGAGGCTCTGCCAAGCGAACAATCTATAATTAATACAATAGTGTGACCTAAACTCTATGTTCATACACAGTATATCAGCATTTCTACACTCCTGGAAATGGAAAAAAGAACACATTGACACCGGTGTGTCAGACCCACCATACTTGCTCCGGACACTGCAAGAGGGCTGTACAAGCAATGATCACACGCACGGCACAGCGGACACACCAGGAACCGCGGTGTTGGCCGTCGAATGGCGCTAGCTGCGCAGCATTTGTGCACCGCCGCCGTCAGTGTCAGCCAGTTTGCCGTGGCATACGGAGCTCCATCGCAGTCTTTAACACTGGTAGCATGCCGCGACAGCGTGGACGTGAACCGTATGTGCAGTTGACGGACTTTGAGCGAGGGCGTATAGTGGGCATGCGGGAGGCCGGGTGGACGTACCGCCGAATTGCTCAACACGTGGGGCGTGAGGTCTCCACAGTACATCGATGTTGTCGCCAGTGGTCGGCGGAAGGTGCACGTGCCCGTCGACCTGGGACCGGACCGCAGCGACGCACGGATGCACGCCAAGACCGTGGGATCCTACGCAGTGCCGTAGGGGACCGCACCGCCACTTCCCAGCAAATTAGGGACACTGTTGCTCCTGGGGTATCGGCGAGGACCATTCGCAACCGCCTCCATGAAGCTGGGCTACGGTCCCGCACACCGTTAGGCCGTCTTCCGCTCACGCCCCAAAATCGTGCAGCCCGCCTCCAGTGGTGTCGCGACAGGCGTGAATGGAGGGACGAATGGAGACGTGTCGTCTTCAGCGATGAGAGTCGCTTCTGCCTTGGTGCCAATGATGGTCGTATGCGTGTTTGGCGCCGTGCAGGTGAGCGCCACAATCAGGACTGTATACGACTGAGGCACACAGGGCCAAAACCCGGCATCATGGTGTGGGGAGCTATCTCCTACACTGGCCGTACACCACTGGTGATCGTCGAGGGGACACTGAATAGTGCACGGTACATCCGAACCGTCATCGAACCCATCGTTCTACCATTCCTAGACCGGCAAGGGAACTTGCTGTTCCAACAGGACAATGCACGTCCGCATGTATCCCGTGCCACCCAACGTGCTCTAGAAGGTGTAAGTCAACTACCCTGGCCAGCAAGATCTCCGGATCTGTCCCCCATTGAGCATGTTTGGGACTGGATGAAGCGTCGTCTCACGCGGTCTGCACGTCCAGCACGAACGCTGGTCCAACTGAGGCGCCAGGTGGAAATGGCATGGCAAGCCGTTCCACAGGACTACATCCAGCATCTCTACGATCGTCTCCATGGGAGAATAGCAGCCTGCATTGCTGCGAAAGGTGGATATACACTGTACTAGTGCCGACATTGTGCATGCTCTGTTGCCTGTGTCTATGTGCCTGTGGTTCTGTCAGTGTGATCATGTGATGTATCTGACCCCAGGAATGTGTCAATAAAGTTTCCCCTTCCTGGGACAATGAATTCACGGTGTTCTTATTTCAATTTCCAGGAGTGTATATACCAAATTAAAGAGTAGTTATGACAACAAAACAGAAATGTGTAAATATGCAATCCATAAGCAAGGCAGCAAATATGTTATCTAACATAATAAACAGGTCATTAGCATCATATCAGCATAAGCAAATAAATGTTCGTATGTAATCTTAATAAGTAAACATGAAGACGCAAGCAGATAAATCACAAAGTATAACTTACATACATAACCATATCAGCACAACTAATCAGGTGACAATTATAATTTAAATAAATAATCACAGCAGGCAAATAATAAAAAAATATAACATCAGTGAAAGAGCATAGCAGCCAAGCGATGCATAATATATACAAATAACACCCTGTTCATTAATAATCATTGTCAAAATCAGTTAACGTACGCAAGCACGTCGCTTCACAAGTAATTTCATAGAACATGAAATTTAACACAAAGTATGAATCACGTAATCGCGAGCAGCAAATTACGTCTAAAGTACGTACCTAAGTGGAAATATGTTACCTGAAAAATGAACTCAATTAATAGTTACCTTTTTTAGTTTATTAGTTTCTTCTTCGAAATTACATTCTTCCTGAAAATTTCTCGATAGCAAGTCGTCTTAACGTCGGACACGCACAGAATTTACCTGAAGTTCTTAAATATTTTATAGAACCGTATCCTGAAAAATACAGAACGTTAATAACATAATTCATCAAGTCACTATAGCTTTATACTGAATTTAGTCGGAGAAATTAGATTGTGTATTTCTTTACGGCTGTCAGTGCATTCGCACTGAGCGCTCGATCAGCTGTAGGCGCGTGACGTAGGAAGTAATTGTTTGCGGTCAACGACTGCCTTGGCGGCGCGCAGACTTGACTGTTGCTTTGAGTATATGCCGCCGCCAAAACACAGCGCGGTATCCTTGTATTCTCTGCATGTTTACATGTAGCTGTTAGTTTCTCTAAAGTATGTCATTCCACAAAAATTTTAACGTTAGATATATGATGTATTCCCTTAGAGCGTCGTGATTTAAGAGTTTCTACTTCAACAGTGTTATCATGAATAATTTTGCGAATTCTATATGGACCGTTATAAAGCAGAAAAAATTTGCGACACAAGCCCTTTCCTTTGTGAGACAAACGATGAGACTTAATTAATACCTTCTGACCAACTGACAAGATTTTTAAACGACCAGGACGCTTAGCTGATTTCTCTCTTCTAGCAGCCGCAGATGCAATATTTTGTAGAGCCAGGTTGACAACATCAGAATGCCGCAGTTTCCGTGAAGGCGGAAAAGGAACGATTTCAGATATGCGATTTGTCGGTGCTTTGTTTTTTAATATCAGTATAGGTGGTAAAGAAGTTGAATCATTAGGAAGTTCATTCAGAATGTTTTGAAAAATATGAAGATACTGATCCCAAGTTCTGTGATTCTGATGACAATAAAGACGACACAATTTATTGATTTCCTTCATCCATCTCTCTGAAGCGTTAGATTGAGGGTGAAAAAGTGAAATGAAAATTGGTTTAATTTTACGACGCCGTAGAGTACGAAGCCAAATTTTAGAACGAAACTGTGATCCATTATCTGATATAACCTTATCAACATGGCCAACTTCTTTAAGAAAATGGTTAATGAAAGCGTTAGATACTGAACGAGCTGTTGCTTTGCGTAAAGGTGTAAAACACACATATTTTGATGTCAGCTCCACTGCTACTAAAATGTACGCAAAACCATTAGTAGAACGAACCACTGGACCGAACAAATTGACTGCAGCCATCTCCTTTAATTTCGCTGGTATGATAGGAAACAACGGTGCTCTGTGAGAAATTGTTGGCGGCTTAGCCTTTTGACATAATTTGCATTTGGCCAGAACAGATCGAATACGTTTTTCCATATTACTGAAGTAGCAATTTTCCCGTAATTTATGAAAGCATTTTCTGGGACCAAAGTGTGCATAACTGAAATGCGTATACCAAATCAGCTTATTAACCCACTCATCAGGAATACAAACTAACCAAACACAGTTGTCGACCGATTTTCGTTTAAAAAGAATGTCATTGCGAACTAAATAATGCTGTCTAATCGCTACGCTTTCCTTTCTCCTCCACTTCTCCTTAATGTCCTTCCAGATTGGATCCTTATTTTGCTCCTTAGCGATGCCCTGGAGCGAAGACGAAATAAAGTTCTCAAACAATAAATGTGCACTTAGGCCTTTGTCTGATGAGTCCGTCGCCAAACAAAAATCTTTAGATAAGTCCGGATGTGAAAGAAGTGGAGCAGCAACTAAAGCATCACGAAGTTGTTCAAATTCTGACTGAGCTTCCTCATCCCAACACCAATTAGAATTCTTTCCGGATAGTTCACATAAACGAGGTGTGGCCAAATCGTCCAATTTAACAAAGCATCTAAGAAAATTACAGACACCAAGGAAACTACGAACCTCACGTTTTGTGGTAGGAACAGCATAATTACGAATAGCATCTAGTTTCTCTGGATCAGGAAGAATACCTTCTGTAGAAATAATGTGACCGAGAAATTTCACCTGAGAACGACCAAATTCAGATTTTTCCAAGTTCACTGTAATGCCAACTCTTGCAAAGATACGTAATAATGAATCCAAAATTTTGTTGTGCTCATTCCAAGAACATTTAGCAATAAGAATGTCGTCAGCATATGAAGTGATATTGTTACGAAGATAAACAGGTAAAATTTCCTTTAAACTACGAATGAATGCTGCTGAAGGTAAAGTCCAAACGGTAATTTACGAAATCACTTTTGGGTAAAATAGTCATATCCGGTTATTGTTTACTTACTCTCTAGATAGATTGATAGTCGAAGAGTTGTTTTGACAGATGCAAAGAATAGTAAAAGAGTAGGCAGCGGTGCAGAAAACTAAAAGGGAAATAGCACCACTACAGCTCGGGGCCCTGTGCACGCTACGGCACATATTCACTTAGAGTAGTGAATCCCCTGAGGACTTTAATAGCCGCACATAATTTCCAGTTTGTGACTTAGTGGCAAATTTGGTGGGAGTGCGTACATAAATTGATCTAACCATGAACATGGATGTATGTCATTCTTAGAATTGCGGAAGATCTTAAATTTCCGAACAGTCAAAAAGTGTTTATAGTCAAAGTTTTCTCCTCGTGGAGACAAAGACCTGCCGCGGCTGTCCCTGTCCCAATGTCGATTATTGTCAAGTTCGCGCTCCTGGCGCTGTCTTGTTGAATCTCGTAAATGAAACAAATTATTTTCTTCAAACCCCTCTGCTAAACTAAGACTTGTTAATTTATCTGAGATCTCCTCAACTTTTTCCGATGAGTCACTTAATTGTTCTTTCTGTTTATTTACGTCTTCCGTAAGTGTCGCGACTCGGGTTTCGGTATTGTCACATTTAGTAGTGAACTCTTCATACTGTTGCGTTAAGTTATTTATTCTGTTGTTTGGTACAGATTCCTCGATTCTTTCAAGTATTTCTTCCTTATCGTGTGCACACTGTAAATTTAACTCTGAAAATTTTTGTACTATCACGCGATCTTTTTCTTCCTGTTCTCGGTCCTCTTCCTCTTGTCTAATCTCTATTGACATTAAAGTATTATTGTGAGCATTCAAAATCGGTTGTACTTCTTCTCTAATTTCTTTATTTTATTCGTCATTCATGTATTTGAAACATGTCCCTGTTCGTGAGCCTAACTGTATTGTCAAAGTTTCTATCTTCGTGTTTATTCATCCTATTCCTGTTTTAATTTCAGATCGCAAAGTTAATATTGCACTCATCAACTGCTCCATCTCTTCTGTCGTTGATCTCGTATTCGGAAAATTTTTCGATTGTGAAAAATTTTGAACTGGTTCTGGACTATTTTCACGACTTATTAAATTGTTTTCCACTTCATTATTCATAAGACTGTTCTTCTGTGTTGGCGAGTTCGCCATGTTAACAATTTCGTTATTCTGACTATTCATCATTTTTGCCTTTTTATTGACCGCGTAATCATTTACAAAACATACAAAACTCGTCACTGTACGAAAATTACACACAATGACTCTTTATCTCCAACAATACCATTTACACGAAATATTTCCCTCAAACACGATTAACGAACAATTGAAATAATTGCACTAAATTGTCAAACCCGTAGACAAGACAACACGAATTAAATTTTGAAAAATACCATTAGAAGAATGCCAATTACCAAATCTACACATGCAATATAGACTACAAGTACTAAACTACAAATTACTACAACAATACTACTGTCTACTATTTTTACAATCAGAAGAATTCCAAGGGACGATCCGAAGCAGCGGTCGCCACGTGCATGGGGGCTTAATTATTAATAAATTTGAAAATAATTTTTTATTTTATTTTTGGTGGCTGATGTCCGATTACGCTGTGTCTCGTAAACGTTTGGCCCTGACTAGTTTTAGTACGCAATCTGACTGCATAGAACAACAACAAAGAATGAAATGAAAATTTCCTGTTAACACAATTAATTAATTAAGTCCCCAGCAACTATAAAACCTACGAAACCAAAGCACAAGTGTAATTGTTCTGTGTGTGGGAGTGTGACTCAACGTACACATCTGGCACGGTTCTTCTTCAACAAGACAAGAAATTTTAAATACCATTTATACTGAAGTAACTAAAAAATAGAAATACTATAATTGCGTAAGGAAAGCAGAATTACACTCTAATACAAGAACACAAGCTAGATGCTTTGTTGACTGAACCTGTAATAATGCATTATTTAAGACATTGAGATAATAAAAAGAAGAGGAAATTTTTTTTTTACCTTCATATATTGACGAAAATCACTCTAAACATTACAATCTCTCCACACCGACTCGCTACTACCACATCTCAACAAGAACTTTTCAGTATCACATCTCAGCAAGCACTCTTCACTACGACATCTCAGCAAGCACTTACTCCCACGAGTTCTCAACAAGCACTTTTCACTAGCACATCTGAACAAGCACTGACTACTACGAGTTCTCCCCAAGCACTGCCAGTGGAGGCGGCTGAATAATACTCTTTGGCGCAATCTCTGGCGCTGTGGCTCAGTGTAGCCACCTTTCAGCCTTTAGCGCCCAAAATGACAATTACAAAAAAATTAACAAATATGCTGTCAAACGGCGAATGGCATAGAAAAGTTAATTTAAAAAACCAACAACATATCACCAAACAGGTGAGACAAATGATGGTAACTTAATAATACAATAATAAAATAAAACACAAGGGCCAGTGACAGACGGTGCTCTAGGAATCGAACTCTGAGTAGGTCACACCAAAAACACTTTCGCGAGCGAAGAGAAAGGCAGCCAGGAGTTGCATTCAGATCACAAGATGGTAACTCGGACTAGTGGCAGTCTAACAAGTGACTAGTGATAATGTTGGTGAGGCTACCTGACATCCAACAAAACAAATGCAACATGTAAAATTACGCCAAAGCCGGAACCGGCGGTCTGGGTTCTGCCCACAGAATACTGTGCTTAGAGCGCCTGGAACAAGAAGAATGACTACCAATAAGGTAGGCCACCCAACCTACAATTAAGAAGTTGCCAAACTTACACGCCTCACCTGACAGCGGCGGCAAGGCGCGGAAATGTACACTGCCGTTACATTCACTAATCCCCAGGGCAGGTAACTGGGGGGGTTAGCGGCCACAAGACAGGAAAACACCGCTGTTTGAACTTAATGTAAGAAGCTGAAAATAGTAAATAGTAATTAGAAGCACAGGAAGGCTAACCAGATCCGCCTTCCCCAAGCACTCCACTCGCTGCTTTTCGCCTCGGCGACACTTCGAGCAGCAACACGAACCCAAGTCACTGGAGAATCGCGAGATTTCACAGTGGTGGAGGTTTCTCTACGCGAATTGCAATGCACTCAACTTAAACATGCAGGATCCGGTTTCAACGAGATTGTGCACCCTCGTGACCACTGCCCTTCGATCCGGCAGTGCATACACGGCGCCAGCGGTTCTGGAGTGTTGTCGCTCTGTGCGGACCTCGCTACTCCAGCGTCCCCCAACCGAACTCCACACTCACCACACCGAAGAAGCCCGAGGGCGCCGCAAAGATAGGGCAGCAGAACTACAAAGCGCCGCTGCTTCCACTAGCGGACAGGCAACGCTTATGAAACCGAGTGGCGCCAGTGAAAACGATAAGGAGACAAACAACGCAACCTTGCCAACTAAACGATACAGTCTGGCAGAAACCTACACACGGCACCAACGCGAGCGGCACCACGGCTCAAACATGTTGTTGTTGTTGTTGTTGTTGTTGTAGTCTTCAGTCCTGAGACTGGTTTGATGCAGCTCTCCATCCTACTCTATCCTGTGCAAGCTTCATCTCCCAGTACCTACTGCAACCTACATCCTTCTCAATCTGCTTAGTGTATTCATCTCTTGGTCTCCTCCTACGATTTTTACCCTCCACGCTGCCCTCCAATGCTAAATTTGTGATCCCTTGATGCCTCAAAACATGTCCTACCAACCGATCCCTTCTTCTAATCAAGTTGTGCGACAAACTTCTCCCCAATCCTATTCAATACCTCCTCATTAGTTATGTGATCTACCCACCTTATCTTCAGCATTCTTCTGTAGCACCACATTTCGAAATCTTCTATTCTCTTCTTGTCCAAACTGGTTATCGTCCATGTTTCACTTCCATACATGGCTACACTCCATACAAATACTTTCAGAAACGACTTCCTGACACTTAAATCTATACTCGATGTTAACAAATTTCTCTTCTTCAGAAACGATTTCCTTGCCATTGCCAGTCTGCATTTTATATCCTCTCTACTTCGACCATCATCAGTTATTTTACTCCCTAAATAGCAAAACTCCTTTACTTTTTTAAGTGTCTCATTTCCTAATCTAATTCCCTCAGCATCACCCGATTTAATTCTACTACATTGCATTATCCTCGTTTTGCTTTTGTTGATGTTCATCTTATATCCTCCTTTCAAGACACTGTCCATTCCGTTCAACTGCTCTTCCAAGTCCTTTGCTGTCTCTGACAGAATTACAATGTCATCGGCGAACCTCAAAGTTTTTATTTCTTCTCCATGGATTTTAATACGTACTCCAAATTTTTCTCTTGTTTCCTCTACTGCTTGCTCAATATACAGATTGAATAACATTGGGGATAGGCTACAACCCTGTCTCACTCCCTTCCCAACCACTGCTTCCCACAAATGCTAGAAACGTAGGTTGGTCTTTCCTTAATCTATTCTCTAAGATAAGTCGTAGGGTCAGTATTGCCTCACGTGTTCCAACATTTCTACGGAATCCAAACTGATCCTCCCCGAGGTCCGCTTCTACCAGTTTTTCCATTCGTCTGTAAAGAATTTGCGTTAGTATTTTGCAGCTGTGACTTATTAAACTGACAGTTCGGTAATTTTCACATCTGTCAACACCTGCTTTCTTTGGGATTGGAATTATTATATAAATAAATGCCAAAAAAGGGCTTGAAATGTTGTGCGATGTGGTTGGTATCTGTTAGGATACTTGTTTTGGTACAGCAGTATTGCTTCTTGACCGTTTCCATCTGCTTGGCCATACCCAAACAACATCTCGGCTCTTTCCCGACATGAATACCGGATCATTCTGCTGCTTACAGCACACTGTTTCAATCGCACTGCCTGTGACACGCTAGGGACACACGGCACGTGATCAGAGGATCTTTCATTCGTCAGCGCCATCTACCGTGGCAACAACGCATTTCTGGACATATATTCATAGGACCTTGTTTCTTCCGTTTCCAGTCAGGAATCCGTCCCTGAATTTCGTCGGTTTTATTAATGTTGACCCAATATAAAATGTTCTAATATGAGACAGTCAGAGAAAATAATAGTGACCAATGTAAGAAGAGGTAATAACATCCTCTTCCTTACTGTCTCTGCAACATTTTCTGCGTTCAGAATGAAATTTTCACTCTGCAGCGGAATGTGTGCTGACATGAAACTTCCTGACAGATTGAAACTGTGTGCTGGACCGAGACTCGAACTCGAGGCCCTTGCCTGTCGAGGGCAAGCGTTCTATCGACTGAGCTACTCGACCCGATTCACGACCAGTCCTCGCAGCTTCCTTCTGCCCCAAGTTCGAGAAGTTTCATTTTCTGCTTTTATTGTGCAAAGTAAGTGCAATCATGGCACACAAGCTCTTTTACAAGTTAATTTTATAAGGGAGTCCAGGGATAGCAGTCTATGTACAGTGCCCATTTTTCTATATTGGTCTGCAGAGAAACGACGTCTGAAGCATTGCCCTCCATTAAATATGTATCAGGCTCCGAATAACTGGAAGAATATGTTTTCTGTTTCTCTCTCTCTTTTTTTTCTTTTTTTTCCCGAGAACTAAACTTTCGCTTCTGTCTCCTTCAATTTCGCTATAGACTGCTTCTCTTTGTATTGTTTCAAACGTTCAATTTATGGAGACGATGCTAACATCTTAACAGATTCAGAACGGGCTGATTTCACTAGAGCTATTGCCTCTTGATGTGGACTGCTGATGTTGGCAACTGGCCGGATACCATTTGAACTCACATTTACTCTGTTGCTTGCATCTTGTGTGTCAAATTCCTGGTGTACAATAAGCTCATTGTCTCTAAGGATATGCCTTTTATAATGGAATACCCCCGTCCACAACAGATACACTTAACGGAGTTTTTTGTCATCAATATTATATTTTCCGTCACTATTTACAACAGTCTACCAACGCTGTGGTAACGTTTTGACTACAAAACTAAAACTCACATGGTTTCGAAGTGAAGAACTTGAGCTATGTTCGGAACGCTGTTTCAACCGGAAAGAGAGCGGAAAAGGTGAAAGTCTGAGGGGTTCAAATGGCTCTAAGTACAATGGGACTTAACATCTGTGGTGATCAGTCCCCTAGACTTAGAACTACGTAAACCTAACTAACCTAAGGACATCACACACAGTCATGCCCGAGGCAGGATTCGAATCTGCGACCGTAGCAGCCGCGTGGTTCCGGACTGAAGCGCCTAGAACCGCTCATCCACAACGGCCGGCCAAAGTCTGAGGGGGCAAGATCAGGTGAAAAAGGTGGGTGCGGAATGAATTCCAAGCCCAACCCCTGCATAGAGTCTTTTTTCAATCTAGCAGAACGCGGCCGGGCGTTATCGGTGAGTAGCAGCACTTTAAGCAGTCTTCCTGGTCGTTGTTCTTGGACTGCGTCTGCAAGACGTCTCAGTTGTTGACAATTCATGCCAGCAGTGATGGTTGCACCTCATGGAAGCAACTCGTAGTACACCACACCGTCGCTCTTCCACCACACGCAAACATTATCTTCTATGGATGCACGTATGTCTTTGTACGGGGAATTGCTGCTTTGTTGGGCTCAACCATTCCTTTCTTTTCCTTATGTCAGGACAAAGACACCGTTTCTCGTCACCATTAATGAGGCAGGATAGGAATGGTCGGTGTTGTTCACGAGCCAATTGATGACGAGCAAGAAGAGATGCATACATGGCCACCTGCTGATTTTTGTGGTTTTGGCTTAGAACATGCAGTACCCATGCACCCGATTTTTGAATCTTCCCCTTTGCATGCAGAAGTCGCACGATGGTGTAATGATCACAGTTCATCACATTTGTCGCTTCTCGAATACACTGACGCTGGATTATTGCGAATTAACGCGTTTAAACAATCTTCATCGAACTCTGAAGCTCTACCTGAACGTGGAGAGTCACTAACGTCAAAGCGATCCTCGTTAAAACGACAAAACCATTTTCTTGCATTGCTCTGTCCAATGGCATTATCCCCACAGACGGCGCAAATGTTTCTGGCTGCCTCTGCTATCACCCTTATACTTAAATTCACGTCGGAAAGGTCCCGATTTCTCCTCTTGGCTCCACTCACTATCTCCAGGTAACAAAATGACAACAGGTAAACTTTAACAGAAATAAACCCATAGCAAGCGAAATACCAACACTCAGAAACGCTACGAATTCATGCACGAACCTGTTATTTCTTGGGGCTAAAGCGTTTTAAACACACAAGAGTCATCAATTTATGGGTGGAATGTGGTGATAATCGGGTGATGTGGCCACAGTTTTCACTTGTTTTGTCTATCGCACAAACGTGGTATGATGCCCATGGAGTATTAGCACAAAAGGACCATCACCAGATGGCTTCAAGAAACTTTAAAAAAATGCCAAACCACTTAGTAAAATTATGAATCTAAATCTTGTTACTAGGTTGGCAAGCTGAATTATCCTAATATGATACGCACCTTTCCTCTAAATTCAAAAACATTTTCAGTATTGATTGTATTGTTGGGTGAGTTGAAAACAACGTCAAATCAGAACATATTCATTTTCCCAAATTAAATTCTAATTGCAATAAAGCAAAAAGTAGTGAAATCCGTCGTCTGGTGTCCGTAGTTTCATACCCACACACAGACACTATTGTTGAGTTCTATTTTCATTGAAAGTTGGGGAGAACGACCCACAAATACCGTTGGAAAACAATACTATATGCTTGTCCTGTCAAATGGAAGGTCGTGCAGTTTCATACTTGCTTACCTCTTTCGGATCATTTACACGTTCAACAGGATTTTAATAAATATTGTCTGACATAATTTATACATCATAATCAGGTCCATTACGCTAAATAGTTGCACTTATTTTTGCCAGCATATTTGTAATTTTACTTCGAGAGCAAACTTTATGAGCTCATAGTTAAACATTAATTCTCTCTTATCTTCATCTTAATGATTTTTTCCTACTGCATTCCGTCTGCTAGTTCTGTCAATAATTTTGTGCTTACAAACAGAACGATCTCTTTGTGAACTTAATTGGTACCTGATTGTTTTACCTGATTGTTTTCGAAATTCAAAGCGGTGGTGGATTTTAGTGTTCCCCAGTAAAAGGGTATAAGTGTTACTATTGAGCTTGATGCTTACAATTGTGTGTGCAATTTGAAAAAAAAAAAAAAAAAAAAAAAAAAAAAAAGTATATCTTATTAGTTTCATTCGTGCCAAAGAGTTGAATCATTATTCGATTAGTTACTCTCTCCTACATTTGAAATACGAGCTTCGTAAAACATAAAAGTTTGCTAGACGTCTATTTTATCTAAAGCCAATTACTCTTCAAAATAATAATATTGTCTCAAGCTTATGAAATGAATGCGCTTACAATAACGTGGATGAATTTCGTTTAAAATTTCGTGACACAGATTTTCTTAGCTCCTACTACAATCCTTGTTTTAAATACAATAACTAATATGCACCGGTGTTGTATTCATCAAGACAAGAGAAGGCCGTCGGCACCTACCACGACGGGGACAAAAAAAAAGAAAAAGAGAGAACTGACCAGGTGCGAGTAGGAATCACGCTCTGCGTATATTATATATATATATAGATAGTTCATCCATCCCGGAAATTGTGAATCTCGATAATTTTTGCCTGTTATCGACATTTATACTGGCAAGTCATCTGTCCCCGAGAATTCAAAGACTTTCGAGAATGTTTTAATACTAAGTTTGATGTCGAGTAAGAATTGACAGACGAAATATTTTTTTCGTGTGATATAACTACAAATCAACATTTTTTGTTTTTTTTCTTTTCTTGTAACATGAAACTTTGCTTCTAGCCAAATTTCTTGATTCTACATCAGTGGGAAGTACCATATAGGTTTTAATGGGTGAATTTACAAGTATCAAAATACGTGACATAAATGGTCGTATCTTTTGATTACATTGATTTAGAAGCTTAATTCTTTTTATATCACCAAGGTACTGTAGACCTTAATATGTCACATAAATTTCAACTTGACACATCTACCCTTACTGAGAAAAAGGCGTCTTATCAGAAAAAATATTTCTCGTGTGATATGATTAGAAATTCATAATATCGCCTTTGTCCCTTTACTTCTTGCCAAACATCATGATGATACCATGCAGGTTTTCACGAGTGAGTTTGCAAGTAACAAAATATGTGGCGTGAAAGGCCGATGGCACTGACTTAGCTTACATTTATTACACCGCCAATGGACCATAGACCTTACTGCGTGACATAAATTTCAATTTGATACGCCTAGCCGTTCCTGAGGAAAAAAGAGTTCAAAAAATGGTTCAAATGGCTCTGAGCACTATGGGACTTAACTGCTGTGCTCATCAGTCCCCTAGAACTTAGAACTACTTAAACCGAAACTAACCTAAGGACACCACACACATCCATGCCCGAGGCAGGATTCGAACCTGCCACCGTAGCGGTCACGCGGTTCCAGACTGTAGCGCGTAGAACCGACGGCCAGAAAAAAGAGTCTTAGGAGACGGATGGACAGAGAAACAGTCCGACAACAAATGACATTAATGTTTTTCTCGTGTGATATAACTACAAATTCACGATTTCCGGATTTGTTCCTTTAGTTTTACTGTGAAACCTTGCTCCTTGCCTCACTTCATGATTCCAGGTCAACGGAAAGGACCCTATACGTTCTGACGAGTGAGTCTGCGAGTATCAAAATATGTGACTTAAATGGTGGTATCTTTTGATTGCAGTGATTTAAGCTTCAATTTTTCAAACTGGGAAGGGACGGTAGACCTTACCATGTGACATAATTTTCAACTTGCTATGTCTACCAGTTGTCGAGAGAAAGGGTTTTTAACAACAACAAAAAAATGGTTCAAATGGCTCTGAGCACTATGGGACTTAACATCCGAGGTCATCAGTCCCCTAGAACTTAGAACTACTTAAACCTAACTAACCTAAGGACATCACACACATCCATGCCCGAGGCAGGATTCGAACCTGCGACCGCAGCAGTCGCGCGGTCCCAGACTGAAGCGCCTAGAACCGTTCGGCCACGGAGGCCGGCGGATTTTAACAGTTGGACAAACAGACAGACGGACAGACGGACAACAAAGTGATTCTGTAAGGGTTCAATTTTTACCGATCGAGCTATGGAACCCTAGTAATTGGCCATGTAACGGAACCGAACGCAGATTTAACGAATGGCGGCCAGGCACTCTGACCGTGAACTACTTGCACAGCGACATGAGTAGTTCCATCGGACCACGAACAGCGCTGCCGGTCAAACCACTACATACTTCGCGATCGCTGTCGACGTCCAATACTTCCGTGTATAGCATTTAACTTATATCAAATTCCAGTGTCGTGTATAGTACGCTTCACTGGTATGAGAATATGTTACCACTATAACTCAACATTAGCATTAACGGGGCGGGCCGGCCGCGGTGGTCTAGCGGTTCTAGGCGCTCAGTCCGGAATCGCGCGACTGCTACGGTCGCAGGTTCGAATCCTGCCTCGGGCATGGATGTTTGTGATGTCCTTAGATTAGTTAGGTTCAAGTAGTTCTAAGTTCTAGGGGACGGATGACCTTAGAAGTTAAGTCCCATAGTGCTCAGAGCCATTTGAACCATTAACGGGGCGGAAGTGCTACCATAATTTGTGACGTGGTTTCACACGCCGAGAATGTCCGATATGTAACTTAGCAATTTTCCACTCGAATGGCTTTGCTTTGTCGACTGTATATAAAGGATCTGAAACACATTGAGGTTTACTGGTGTCGGTCATCTATGGGCATCGCGTATGTAACACTGAAATCATAAGTAAAATTATAAAAGAAGTGAAAGACTTAAAGGAAGGTTTAAACATTTTCGTGCATGACAAATGACGTTACCAGTCCACTTTTAATCCTGTCAGTAGAAGAGGAGGAGCTTACGAGTGCTCAACGCCGAGGTAATCAGCGGTCACTAGAAGAGCAGTAGGTGAAATGGAAAGTAACTCTTTCGCTTACCGTACACTCAAAAGTTACAAGACAATATCAGTTGGGACATTACGCCTGAGGGTAGCTTAAAGTGTCTGCCATTGCTCAGAAGTCTTTACATTTCTGAATACACTTCTTTTTGGATTTAAGAGGTATATGAAAATTATACAGGATCATGTTAGTTAATGTTTTGACTGTGGTAACGTTAATAGTAATATTTTTCGTTCTTTCCGATATGTTGAACCTGTGAGTTCGATATCTGTCGATGAACTGATATACATAAAGCTAAAAACAAATTGCCTCATGATGCCCACTTTAAATGCTCATATTTTTGTTAGTTTTGTACTAAAGAAACACAGTATTTTACTTACGTGGGCAAAGTACGTGTCAAGCAAAGACCCGGACAAGCTTTACTGGCGACTTCCAGTAACTGTCCCTTACTTATTTAACTTGCCCAGTGTTTCCAAAGTACAGCTCGCTCGACAACCATCCTGGCACCAAGGATGTAGCGGAGAATGTCCTTATCACAGTCTGATTCAGTTAAAATTGTAGACTTTTAGGAAATCTCAGCGCAAATTCTCACTAGCCATGCCTGTATTTCGTACGATCTACTAGTATTTTCGTCTTAAAATAAACTGGGAATATGCCAGTGATGGAATTCTGCAAGTCTAGATGAAAATAAAGGTCCATTCTGTTGTGATTATTGTGGTCTGTTCACCAAACGACGATGCCGTTTTAGCGAAGAAAGACTTATTCTACACTCAATTGAAAAGATCTCTTGAAAATGTAGGGAATCGCAAAGAAGTCATTTTACTAGGAGACCTAAATGCCAGGACAGGATGGAAAGCTAATGACAACACAGTGGGACAATATGGTGAAGAAACCATAAATAATAAAGGTGAAAGATTGATAGAATTCTGCGTGCAAAATGACTTAAGAATTATGAATGGATGGTTCAAGCATAAGGACATCCGCAAATACACATGGACGAAACCAAGCGTTAACCTCAAGTCCATTATAGACTATGTCATAATCAAGCAAACAACAAAGCTAGTAGTACAAGGCGTGAGGGCTATGAGAGGTGCAGAGTGTGGATTACACCATTTTTTTGCTAATGTCTAAGATATTATTCAAGTTTATAAAAGACACAGAAATTCAAGCAGAAAGAGATCCAGAGAAAGCCAATAATATTCACTATAATTTACAAAGCCTTGGCCATAGTTCTACCCGTTTCTTGTACCAGCAAAGGCTAGCAGAAAAACTTGCTGCCGTTGAAGGGACCTCTGCAGATAAGATGTATGAGATGGTTAAAGATGAGATCCATAACGCAGCTTATGAAGCACTGGAAAAAAAAAGAAACCCAAAAGAGTAATAGAATATGTGATGAGTGGTGGAACCACTCACAAGGGGAGGCCGCCAATTGTGAAATTCAGATTCGATTCATACTGCGCATAATAAAAGCTCATGGCCAGAGGTGTAATGTGGCAAAGCACCAAGATGCACTTCTCAGCCGTTGCCGAGAAAACCGACAGTTAAAAGAAACCGTTGCGGTGAAATACTCTCTACGATTAATAACTTTCTACAGCGTCGTGGCGCAGCGGTAAGCGCTCGGGTTTGTAATCCGAAGGTCGCCGGATCGAGTCTCGCGCCATGCAACCTTTTTTTTAGTATTTGTTTTTTGAATTCAAATATATATATATATATATATATATATATATATATATATATATATATATATATATATATATATAATTCCCGGCAATCAGTTGCAACAATTATGCATATAATAAGTTGTTGAAAGTCGTTTGTCGTGGAAAAACTGGCGACTTCGAACATCATTATGTTTTCCGCAAATAAAGTTGTAATTCACATATGTTATTAATTGTCTTCATAATGTTTACCACGTATAGTTAACGGAAGACGTAGAAACGAGATCCCGAAACGAATACGTATAGCGTAAGTAAAACGTTCGAATTAGAATAGAGACCCCACGAACACAAATTTTCTGTGGCAGGTATGAAATATAATCTCCGTTACTCGCTCGTTACACTTGATGGACAGATGTTGAATGGGCCGAAACGCGCCGCATAACAGCGTAGTTGCCTGCTAACTTCGAAAGAAGGTAGATGCGGTCCCTAGCGCAACTTATAACATTGTCGAAAATCAGTGCGGACGGGAGAGCTTTGGTACACCCTGTTAAAAAAAAGGGAAAAATGGAGGCGGTACAATTGGAGAGCGATCCGCCTTCACCAACATGCATAAGCAATTTATTAATAGTTTATATATATATATATTGAATTACAAAAAACTAATAATGAAACAAAGTTGCATGGCGCGGGATTCGATCCGGCGACCTTCGGATTACGAACCCGAGCGCTTACCGCTGCGCCACGACGCTGTAGAAAGTTATTAATCGTAGAGAGTATTTCACCGCAACAGTTTCTTTTCACTCGATTTTCTCGACAACGGCTGAGAAGTGCATCTTGGTGCTTTGCTACATTACATCTCTGGCCATGAGCTTTTATTATGCGCAGTATGAATCGAATCTGAATTGCACAATTGGCGGCCTCCCCTTGTCAGTACAAGAGAAGGTAGAAAGTAAGAAGAAAGCTTATAATAAATCGTAGAACACAAGATCAAACAATGATTGGCGGGAATAGAGAGAGCGGAGAAAAGATGCACAGAAAATAATAATTAAGGCAAAAAACTAAGCCTGGCAGAAAACCTGTGAAGAGATAGACAAAAGCATGGGGAATACACAAGCAAATAAATCTTGGAAGGTATTAAAAACAATGAGAACACAGAATAAAGATAAACCAGATATAAACCTCATTAGCATGCAGGAATGGGTACAACACTACCAAGGACGACTAACTGAGAACAGAGTGGCATTCACTGAGAACCGACCAGACACTGAAATCAGTAATGGTAATATACCACCTATAACCTCGAAAGAAGACCAAAATGCAGTTAATGCCATGAAAAGCAAAGTCACCAGGTCCAGGATTAATTTATATAGAATTGATTAAACCAGCACCGTCAAAACCCTTTGAGATACTGGCAGTGATTTTTGACAAATGCCTTAGAGGTGACGAAGCCCCAAATGAGTGAAAAAATGCAACAGCTACATCAATATTTAAGAAGGGCAACAAGAGAAATTGTGCAAACTGTCTGCGTATTAGTGTGATGCCATCCATGGCAAGAATCTATGGCTGTATCCTAAAAAAAGGATAGAAGAAGAAATAACTGAATCTGAAGAACAAAATGGATTCAGATCTCGTCGCTCCTCTACAAATGGAGTATTTACCCTCCAAAAACTAGTGGAGAAAAGGATAGCAAGGGCCCTTACGACCCACCTTGTCTTTGTAGACCTCCAGAAAGCTCATGACACAGTTCCACAGAACAAGCTATGGACAAGTCTAATCGATAATGGCGTGTCACCGAGCTATGCGAAAGCTGTCAGACTCCTCTACCAAGATTGTACAGCAATGGTAAAAGTAAGAAATCAACTATCTCAAGAGTTTGAGGTGATAAAGGGACTACACCAGGGATGCATACTCGCCCCTACACTCTTTAAGATCTACCTAGAGGAGGCACTAAAATCCTAGAAAAAGAAATGTGGAGGAATGGGTATCCCCATAGACGATGATATCTTGTTCACTTTATTTTTTGCTGACGATCAAGTACAAGTACCTGGAGATGAGGAAGATGCAAATTACATGCTCCACAAATTAAAAGATGAATATGAAACATGGAGTCTTGTCATAAACGTATCTAAAACAGAATATTCGAAAGTGGGGCCGGCCGGAGTGGCCGTGCGGTTCTGGGCGCTAGTCTGGAGCCGAGCGACCGCTACGGTCGCAGGTTCGAATCCTGCCTCGGGCATAGATGTGTGTGATGTCCTTAGGTTAGTTAGGTTTAATTAGTTCTTAGTTCTAGGTGACTGATGACCTCAGACGTTAAGTCGCATAGTGCTCCGAGCCATTTGAACTACACTCCTGGAAATGGAAAAAAGAACACATTGACACCGGTGTGTCAGACCCACCATACTTGCTCCGGACACTGCGAGAGGGCTGTACAAGCAATGATCACACGCACGGCACAGCGGACACACCAGGAACCGCGGTGTTGGCCGTCGAATGGCGCTAGCTGCGCAGCATTTGTGCACCGCCGCCGTCAGTGTCAGCCAGTTTGCCGTGGCATACGGAGCTCCATCGCAGTCTTTAACACTGGTAGCATGCCGCGACAGCGTGGACGTGAACCGTATGTGCAGTTGACGGACTTTGAGTGAGGGCGTATAGTGGGCATGCGGGAGGCCGGGTGGACGTACCGCCGAATTGCTCAACACGTGGGGCGTGAGGTCTCCACAGTACATCGATGTTGTCGCCAGTGGTCGGCGGAAGGTGCACGTGCCCGTCGACCTGGGACCGGACCGCAGCGACGCACGGATGCACGCCAAGACCGTAGGATCCTACGCAGTGCCGTAGGGGACCGCACCGCCGCTTCCCAGCAAATTAGGGACACTGTTACTCCTGGGGTATCGGCGAGGACCATTCGCAACCGTCTCCATGAAGCTGGGCTACGGTCCCGCACACCGTTAGGCCGTCTTCCGCTCACGCCCCAACATCGTGCAGCCCGCCTCCAGTGGTGTCGCGACAGGCGTGAATGGAGGGACGAATGGAGACGTGTCGTCTTCAGCGATGAGAGTCGCTTCTGCCTTGGTGCCAATGATGGTCGTATGCGTGTTTGGCACCGTGCAGGTGAGCGCCACAATCAGGACTGCATACGACCGAGGCACACAGGGCCAACACCCGGCATCATGGTGTGGGGAGCGATCTCCTACACTGGCCGTACACCACTGGTGATCGTCGAGGGGACACTGAATAGTGCACGGTACATCCAAACCGTCATCGAACCCATCGTTCTACCATTCCTAGACCGGCAAGGGAACTTGCTGTTCCAACAGGACAATGCACGTCCGCATGTATCCCGTGCCACCCAACGTGCTCTAGAAGGTGTAAGTCAACTACCCTGGCCAGCAAGATCTCCGGATCTGTCCCCCATTGAGCATGTTTGGGACTGGATGAAGCGTCGTCTCACGCGGTCTGCACGTCCAGCACGAACGCTGGTCCAACTGAGGCGCCAGGTGGAAATGGCATGGCAAGCCGTTCCACAGGACTACATCCAGCATCTCTACGGTCGTCTCCATGGGAGAATAGCAGCCTGCATTGCTGCGAAAGGTGGATATACACTGTACTAGTGCCGACATTGTGCATGCTCTGTTGCCTGTGTCTATGTGCCTGTGGTTCTGTCAGTGTGATCATGTGATGTATCTGACCCCAGGAATGTGTCAATAAAGTTTCCCCTTCCTGGGACAATGAATTCACGGTGTTCTTATTTCAATTTCCAGGAGTGTATTTTCTTTCGAAAGTGGGAGAAAATGCTGTTAACGACTTACAACTCGGTGCTGATACTGTTAAATGGTGTCATAAGTTGAAGTACCTGGGAGTGACACTGTCGTCCAATGGTAGAAGTATGGATGATGTAAACAATAAAATTGGCCAGGGCAAGCGAGCCATAAAACAACTACACACATGCTCATAAATTAAGGATAATGCTGATACTTGGTGAAACAGCGCTCTGGTGGGCGGTTTGCGGGTTTAAATCACCTCGGGGTATGACCATGCGGGACTTTGACCTGCGGTCGTCGCACGGTGGTGCTGGCAGCAGTCCACATACGCAGAGGTGTGTTCGTGCATGTCAGAGTACGGTGCAGCGAGAAGTGTGCAGACGTTTTCAGTCGTGCTAATGGTGACTGTGTGTTGACAATGGCTCAAAGAACACATATTGATGACGTTATGAGGGGTAGAGTACCAGGGCGCCTGGAGGCTAGTCAAACACAGCAGGTCGTAGCCCGGGCCCTCCGTGTGCCACAAGATGCCGTGTGATCTCAAGATTATGGCAACGATTCCAGCAGACAGTAAACGTGTCCAGGCGCTACAGTACGGGACGTCCACAGTGTACAACACCACAAGACGACCGATATCTAGCCATCAGGACCCGCAGATGGCCACGGATTACTGCAAGTAGCCTTGCTCGGGACCTTAACGGCAGCCACTGGAACAGTTGTCTCCAGACACACAGTCTACAGACGACTGAACAGATATGGTTTATTTGCCCCGAGATCTGCAAGGTGCATTTCACTGACCCCTGGTCACAGGAGAGCTCGTAAAGCCTGGTGTCAAGAACATAATACGTGCTCATTGGAACAATGGTCTCAGGTAATGTTCACAGACGAGTCCAGGTATAGTCTGAACAGTGATTCTCGCCGGGTTTTCATCTGGCGTGAACCAGGAACCAGATACCAACCCCTTAATATCCTTGAAAGGGACATGTATGGAGGTCGTGGTTTTATGGTGTGGGGTGGGATTATGAATGGTGCACTTACACCGCTGCATGTATTTGACAGAGGAACTGTAACCGGTCAAGTGTATTGGAACGTCATTTTGCACCAGTATGTCCGCCTTTTCAGGGGAGCAGTGGGTCCCACCTTCCTCCTGATGGATGATAACGAACGGCCCCACCGAGCTGCCATCGTGGAGGAGTACCTTGAAAGGGAAGATATCAGGCTAATGGAGTGGCCTGCCTGTTCTCCACACCTAAACCCCATCGAGCATGTCTGGGACGCTCTCGGTCGACGTTTCGCTGCACGTCTTCATACCTCTAGGACACTTTAAGAGCTCCGACAGGCACTGGTGCAAGAATGGGAGACTATACCCTAGCAGCTGCTCGACCACCTGATCCAGAATATGTCAACACGTTGTGCGGCCTGCGTACGTGTGCATGGTTATCATATTCCATATTGATGTCGAGGTACGTGGGCAGGAAACAGTGGCGTTTTGTAGTACTTGTGTTTCGGGACGGTTTTCTCAACTCATCACCAATCCCGTGGACTTACAGATCTGTGTCGTTTGTGTTCCCTATGGGCCTATGCTATCAGCGCCGGTTTTGTGTAGCGCCACGTTGTGTGGCACCACTTTCTGCAATTATCCTTACTTTAAGAGCATGAGTGTAAATGGTGTTCTTTGGAACAAAAACAGAACGCGAAGAACCAACCATACCATCTAGCACACAATTATTGAAAGTATCACAACATATGGTGTAGGGTTGTGGGAACTAACTCAGAGGCAGAAAGATCGCCTGCTGACTGTCGAGATGGAATTCTGGAGACGGAGTTGTGGGTACTCCAGGTTTGATCATATTAGAAATGATAGGATCAGAGAGGTTATGAATGTCGAAAGCACAATCCTAGACTACGTAGAAAGGAAGCGCCTACTCTGGTATGGCCACTAACAGCGTATGCCAGACACAAGATGGCCAAAACGTGTATGGCAATGGACTCTACATCATAGAAGAAAGCGCGGTAGACCTGCGAGATACTGGAAAGACGACGTCGACGGAGCAATGGCGGCGAGAGGTCTTAATGAAGGAGACTGGAGTGACCGTGAACGATGGAGATTGGAATGCGAGAGGCTGCGGCAGCCGTAGAAATCTCGCTCATATATGAAGGGCTGATTTCAATAGTGGTACAAGTCCATTACCTCCACTTTTCTGTCTATAACGCTTCTGAAATTAATGAGCCAAACAAGCAGAAAGAAAGGTTCATCTCTAGCAAGAAGCCATGTGCTTGAATATTTCTGGCATCTCAACTGCAGATTTTTCAGCGCTCATTTAACTTTAGGACTCGTATCTCAATATGAACAAAAGTGGACCACTATTGAAATAAGCCCTTCATATATAAATACGAGGGTTGTCCAGAAAGTAAGTTCCGATCGGTCGCGAAATGGAAACCACAGTGAAAACCATAAACGTTTTATTTGCAACAGTTAGGTACTCCTTCCACCTACTTCTCTACATAGTCGCCGCTCCAACTTCGAGTTTCGTCGTAGTGTTGTATCAACTTTGCAATATCCTCGTCATAGAAAGCAGCCGCCTGTGTTTTCGGCCAGTTATCTGCACTGGTCTGCAGTTCGTTGTCTGTTGAAAAATTTTGTCTCCATAGCCAGTGGTTCGTGTGAGCAGAGATGAGACTCAAGGGGGGAGCCAATTACGGACTATATTGTGGGTGATCAAACACTTCTCATCAGAAACGCTGCAGGAGCGTCTTCATTGGCCCTGCAGTGTGCGGCCGGGAATTGGCATGAAGAAGGAACTGCTTGACAGTTGTGTTATGTGGGCTGCATGACACAGGCGAAATCTCTAACCAGGCCCTCATATGTGGCGGGAGACGTTATTCCCTATGCATCTTTACGTGCTCACTATTCACTCAACACTGAAAAGTGCGACGCGACGCGATCGGCGGGCATACTAGAGACACTACCCAACACATCTGTGCAAAGCTTTAGCGGGTTTTCCCAGTGGTTTCCATTTCGCGACCGATCGGAACTCACTTTCTGGACAACCCTCGTAAATACTGTTTATATCCTAGCATATGAAGGATTCCGTCCATTTATCGGGTCCACAATGACTGTCGTTCGACAGTTGCTTAAACATTTGAAATGGAACCGTACAACGACGCCGTATGATGAAAAATCTGGTGGTTACTGATGAAAGTTGTTTATGAGACTGCCGTAACAAGAGAAGAAATATGTTGCGAGCGACGTCGGTTGTTTCACGTTATTCGTTCATAAGATAAGGAAACCTTTTCCTTGCTACAAAATCACTAATTTCGCAGACGTGTTTTAGCGTATTTAGAGAGGTATATTCAGGCTACTGCACACTTTTGTTTTACCGAGTATTAAGCATAGGTTTTTATCCATACCATTTTATTTATGTAAAAAATTAGGACGTAAACAGTTTTAAATATTTAATTTAAAATCTACACTTGTGCTGAAGAACCAACTGAATATGTCTTTTCTGCAAAAGACGAACGCATCTCGAAAATCAAGTGTTAATATTGCAGGTAGAAAATGCGTTTATAATTTGTAAACGTGTATTTACGCAGTTGCTGCCACACCAAGATGCTTTTTCATTTTAGTTCCTTACGTACGTCACACATCTGCTGAAACAGCGTGGAACGAGTCAATTTGCAGGCTATGTAGGTGTGCGTTTTTCTGTATGCTATATGCTTCTCGTTTATAGAATACTAAAGAGCGCTGTCAGTTAAATTTAATAACAGTTGTCTAAGGGGGCACTGGCTTTCGAGTATTTTAATGTCCTGCTGGCTACTGCTTTGAGGACGTTTTCGCTACCTGAGACTTGCAGCGACGAGGTCCTTCTTCTCGTGACATGTAGTAGAGTGGAACTCCCCACCAGCATTGGCCTCGTCTAGCGATTCATTTACAACATGCTCCGCAAGCCGTCTAATGGTGTGTGACGGAGGGTAATTCCGATACCACTATCTCATTCCTCCTTCCCTGTTCCACTCGCGAATGCCGTGTCGGAAGAATGACTGTCGCCAAGCCTCTGTATTGGTGTAACTTAAATTCAGAGTGCAGATTATTATTTTATATCACCATTGTGCTAACTTTGAAAGGTTTAATCTCCAAGAATGGTTTGAGAAGCGCATCTACAAAACTTTTGAATATAGCAGAATAAAACCTACGCCTCTTTGCATCCGAGCTTGGAATCATAATCACCTAGATTTTCAACGACTGAGCCATGATAATACGAGACCAGCGTGGGAAACGCAAAAAGATGAGTGCCTAGTTTTTTCATTATTACATGAAATGACTATTAACTGTGCTCTGATGACACCTGCCACATAATATGACTGATGTTGCCCGAAAATGCAGTATTTAGCAGCGTGAGCGACACCACAATCGTTATTAAAATTTTGACATTTGTTGTGGTAGGGTTGTTAGAAGGGGCATTTCGTTTTTTTTTCCCGTAGCCAGGATAACTCTGCCAATATCGCGCAGGAATATCGGCAGAGGGTCGCATGCGTCGACTTTTCCCGACAAACACAAGTTGTGGAAGTATAGGTACAGGAACAAGTACAGCTCGTCCCTTTGTCCTTTACGCCCTTCTCTTTTTATGGTAGACTTGACAGACTTCCACAGCCGTTCTATATTCTGGGTGTGGACACTGGCGTCGTCTGAAGAGACGAACTCCACATAATGGTTCACGAGTTCGTGGTCGAAACCTTCAGCTTTCAGAGTCTTGTACGACTGAAACCCGTCTGTGATGACTTTTGTTCCAGCCAGTATGAAGTGTTTGTTGAGACCCACTAAAGTCACCTTGTCTTGGGAGAATACCCTCACAACGAAAGACTTGCCAGATTCTTTTCTATTCCACCGAATACCCAAATATGATCTACTTCACTTTTAGAAAGTCGTCCTCTCTGGTTCTTTCGTCTAGCAATATGAGATTCGCCTACTTCTACTATTTTATTCGGTCCACCAACTGGCACATTGTCATTTGTCACTACCACGTAACAGACTTCTCGGCAAAACCCGAAATAGTCACACACGGTATCTGCCGATAACTCAGTTTCTGGTGCTGTGGCTTGCAACGTGTAATCTCGAATCCAACACGACACAAGAATTACGATCGTCTGAATCGATAATTTGGAGGACTCAAACCACGTATTTTCCTGATGCTGGTTCGCTTTCCGCAAAGTCCGCAATGAAATTGCAACGGTATCTTAGCGTCGACACTCCTCTTGCGAAGTCTCACACATTTCGCAGCACCACAGTCAACACAGTCCCTCCTTTCCTCGTCCAGCAGAAGTCCATATTTGCGCAAAAAGTCAAACATTTGTCTATGCTGGATATGCATGGAATTAGAGTTTTCCACGTCAGTTAATCCGCAGAAGAAACGTGAGAAACAGCAGATATTACACTCGCTATCAACAGAAACCGTGTCGGTTTCCCAATCAAATTACGAATAATTACGGTGGGAATGTAATGTACACGAACTGAAGAAACAACGAAAAACTGATAAAAATGACGATCACAAATAATTGATCATAACGCCCGCCACGTGACTTCCAGACTTCCATAATCGATTTACTATCGCACGTTCGATATGTATCGTTCGGACCCCTCCAACTTCGATAGCCACTCATTCTTGGAAATTACGGAAATGTACCATCTATGGGCAGTATTAACAATATCCTTGTCATACGTTAAATGTATTCGCAGTTGCGAATAATGACGACCATCAGCTGTAGAATGGAATGACGACAATGAAAATTTGTGCCGACACTGCAATATCTGCCAATACCAGGCAAGTGGCTTTCAAGTACAATTATTGTTTCATTTAAAAATTGTATCTATTTGCTGTAACTCGTTGGATAATAACACAATAAACTATGTTCATAACTCCACAGACAGCGTAACGTTTCTTATGGTGACCTACCGCAATAAATATTTCCGCCGCCTATTACTTCGTAACTTACAGAGGCAAACACATTTAGTGAAACACCCTGTATATTTGTGGAAGTACATATCCTTTAGTGCGCAATGAATACAAACTATGCCACGCATCAAGAAATTCAATAAAAGGAAATTCCGTGGTAACCAGTTCACAAACAAAGCAAGCCACACTGTTGAAAGTAACCTACGTATCGGTTCTTCAGGGAAGAAACTCCCACATGGCACACCTCCTAGTGATTCTAATTTTTGTGTTAACCATGGCGCCGTTTGTAGTGGATTTGTTGTTGTTGATGTGGGCAACATATCCACTTTGATAAAGGAAGTGGCGAAACGTAAACAATGTGATGGTGTACGCTATCTGGAAATAACTGAACAACAAAGTAACAGGAAGGGTTTAGCGTCAAAATGAGTTGTTCTGTGTAAATCCTGCAATAAATCTACCTCGAAAATGACTTCGGACATTGTGCATAATTCATATGATGTGAATTTGAAGTTAGTGTACGCAATGTGTGCAATCGGAAAAGGAAAAAAGGCTGTTCAAACGTTTTGTGGTTTGATAGACCTTCCTCCTCCTCCCAGTAGGTTCAGCAAGTACATAAAAATACTTTTCGGTGACTTGACGGTTGTGTCTAAAGCATCTATGAAACGTGCAGCAGAAGAAACTGTAAAGATTAGTGGAACCAGGGACGTTGCTGTTGCACTTGATGGGGCATGGCAACATCAAGGACATCGTTCCTTGAATGGTGTTGTATGTGCTACTTCTCTGGAGAATGGAAAAGTTGTTGACATTGAGTGCTTATCTAAGTACTGCCACACCTGCCATGGTAACACTGAAGGACATATTGAACATCAGTGTTCTGAGAATTATGATGGATACAGTGGAGGTATGGAGGAGTGTGATGGAGCTCTAAAAATATTTCAAAGTTCGGTGCCCGTTTATAACGTTAGATATAAGAAGTATCTAGATGATGGGGACTCTACAGCTATCAATAAAATCAATGAGTTCAATGTTTATGGTGATACCTTGGTATCAAAACTGGAGTGTTGTGGACATGTGCAAAAGACAATGGGTGATAGATTGAGGAAGCTACGAAGAGAAACGGAAGGAAAGTTGCTATCTAATGGAAAATCTCCGTTTGGCCGAGGCAGATTGACAGAAACTGAAATAGACCTTCTTCAGGGTTATTATGGACTGGTCACTAGACGAACTGCACCTCTGAATGATATTACAGCAATGAGAAAACCTGTATGTGCCACATACTTTCATAAGTTGTCCACACATGACCACCTTGTTCACAGACTTTGACCTAAAGAAGCAGATTCTTGGTGTGATTACCAAAAAGCAAAAGCATTCTCTTCCTGAGCCTATTATGAATGAAATAAAACCAATTTTTAGAGACCTGAGTGACCCTGTTATGCTTAGTAAATGTCTTCATGGGGGCACTCACAATACAAACGAAAGTTTCAGCCGTTGCAAATGGCAAATATTACCCAAGAATGTTTTTGTAGGAGTAAATACCTTAAAAGTTGGTTTATTTTATTTATTTATTTTATTTACACGTCAAGTTCCGTAGGACCGAACTGAGGAGCAAGTCTCCAAGGTCATGGAACGTGTCAGTACATGAAATTACAACATAAAAGTAATAACAGATAAAAATAAAATGTTTACAAACGCGAAAAGTCAATCCATAAGTTTAAGTAAAAGCAATCAACAATACAACAAGAATTAGCTTACTTTTTCAAGGAACTCCTCGACAGAATAGAAGGAGTGATATATGAGAAAACTCTTCAGTTTCGATTTGAAAGTGCGTGGATTACTGCTAAGATTTTTGCGTTCGAGTAGTAGCTTATTGAGAATGGATGCAGCAGTATACTGCACAGCTTTCTGCACAAGAGTTAAGAAGTCCGATCCAAATGCAGGTTTGATTTCTGCTGAGTATTAACGGAGTGAAACTGCTTGTTCTTGGGAATAAGCTAATATTGTTAACAAGAAATGTCAGTAAGGAATATATATAATGAGAAGCCAATGTCAAAATACCCGGACTCGTGAATGGGGTTCGACAAGAGGTTCGTGGACTTGCACCAGTTACTGCCCAAACCGCCCTTGTCTGAGCCAAAAATATCCTTCTACACTGGGAAGAGTTACCCCAGAATATAATATCATACAACATAAGCGAATGAAAATAAGCAAAGTAGACTACTTTTCGTGTCGAACGATCACTCACTTTAGATACCGTTCGAAAGGGATCATTAAGTCTTTGAACAAGTTCCTGAATGTGGACTTTTCACGACAGTTTACTATCTATCTGAACACCTAGAAATTTGAACTGTTCAGTTTCACTAATAATATGCCCATTCTGTGAAATTAAAACGTAAGGCTTTGTTGAATTGTATGTTAAAAACTGTAAAAAGTGGACCTTATTGTGATTTAGTGTTAGTTTATTTTCTAGAAGCCATGAACTTAGGTCATAAACTACACTATTTGAAACCGAGTCAATGTTGTACACAACATCCTTTACTACCAAGCTAGTGTCATCAGCAAACAGTTACTCATAATACTAGAGGAAATATCATTTATATAAATAAGGAACAAGAGTGGTCCCAACACTGATCCCTGGGGCACCCCCCACTAGACCGTACCCCACTCAGACCCCACATCACAGCCATTCTCAACATTGTTAATAATGATCTTTTGCTGTCTGTTGCTAAAGTAAGAGATGAATAAATTGTGAGCTACTCTCCGTATTCCGTAACATTCCAACTTCTAGAGCAATATTTTGTGATCAACACAATCAAATGCCTTAGTTAAATAAAAAATCTCACGATATAGATAAGGATGCTTCGCAACTTTATACTGAACAATACAATAAAAAATGAGAGGTAAAGGATCAAAAACTAAGCGATAGATAATCAGAGAGTCAACATAGAGCATCAAAAACAGGCCCAGAGAGCATCCCAGAGTGCCCCAGAGAGCATCCCAGAGTGCCCCTGAGAGCTAAAACACCAAGAAGAATCGCTTCTCGGCTTTTGGCAAGATCAATGTGTACTAGTCTTAATAGATAAAATGCCTAGTGTTCGAAACCTTTTGTTTAACCCATCAAGTACCTCACAGAGAAAAGAGAATATCGCATTTTCAGTTGTTAAGTGACTTCTAAAGCCGAACTGTACACTTGATAGCAAATTGTGTGGCATAAAATGATCAATTATCTTTACATACACAGCCTTTTCAATAACTTTAGCAAACACTGGTGGTATAGAAATACGTCTAAAATTGTCTACATTATCCCTTTCTCCCTTTTTATAAACAAGCTTTATTACTGAGTACTTTAATCGTTCAGGAAACTGAACATTTCTAATGGAAAAATCACAAATATGGCTAAATACAGGGCTAACTTGAGCAGCACAGTACTTTAATATTCTGCTAGGCACTTCGCCATAAGTATGAGAGTCTTTAGACTTTGGCGATTTAATTATTGACTCAATCTCCCCCTTGTCTGAATCACAGAGGAATATTGGAGACATCAATCTCAGAAAGGCACTTGCTAAGAGAGTTATATGACTCCCTCTAGAAGCTAAATTTTTATTTAATTCACTAGCAATGCTGAGAAAATGATTGTTAAATACTGTACATATATCTGATTTATCAGCAATAGAAATATTTTTACTAAAAAATGACTTTATATTGTTGACCTTGTGCTGCTGACCAGACACTTCCTTCACAACTGACCATATGGTTTTAATTTTATCCTGTGAATTAGCTAGTCTATTTATATATCACATACTCCTTGCCTTCCTAATAACATTTTTAAGCACCTTACAATACTGTTTGTAATGGGCTACTGTAGCTTGATTGTGACTATTTCTAACATTTTGATATAATTCCCACTTTGTTCTACATGGTATCCTTATCCTACTAGTCACCCACCCGGGCTGCCTTTTACTGCTAGTACCCTATTTAGAACGTTTAATGGAAAGCAGCTCTCAAAGATAATGAGAAATGTGTTGAGGAAAGCATTATATTTATCACCTATGTTATCGGCACTATAAACATTCTACCACTCTTGTTCCTTGACAAGTTCAAAAAACTATCTATTGCTGTTGGATTAACTTTCCTACGTAGTTTGTAACTATATGTGACATTTGTTTGACTACAAAAGCCTTTTAGTGTTAAAACTTGTGCATGATCTGAAAGGCCATTCACACTGTTTCTAACAGAATGCCCAACTAGTAATGAAGAATGAATAAAAATATTATCTATGGCTGTGAAACTGTTCTCCTGCACCCTAGGTGGAAAAAACACAGTCTGCATCAGATCATATGGATTTAGATGATCTACCAACATCCTTTTTCTTGCACCATCATACACGAAATTTATATTGAAGTCACCGCATGTAACTAGTTTATGGTACTTCCTACAAAGTGAATCAAGAGCCCTCTCTGGCTTGAGCAGAAATGCTCCTAAGTCAGAGGTAGGGGACCTATAAACAACAACAGTTACTCAACTGCCCCTGCACAACATTCAAATATCTGCTCAGTGCAGTGCTGTGATAGGTCTATGGACTCAAATGGAATACTGTTTTTTATGTACATAGCCACTCCCCATCCTGCAAGGAACTCCTTGGAAAACAGCCAGCTAATCTGTATCCTGGTAAAGGAAGCATCTGAATTGACAAATTATTTAAGTGGTGCTCCGAAATACCAATAATTTAAGAGTCAACATCTGTAAGCAGTTCACTAACTCTATCTCCATCACCTCTTATATTTTGATGAAATATGCTAATTCCTTCTCTACTTGGCAACGTCCTCTGAAGGTGAGCCCTTTGTTAAAGGGACTTCCTTAAAGCAGGTACACCTATCAGCTGACTTCAATCTACTACTAGATGCAGTGATATGTTTTAATGATGGAGTGATAGGAAGGTTGGAAGTCCTGCGAAATTTAGGCATAAAATGTGGCTCTAATATGGAAGACCAATAGCTTGCATGTGACAGAAAACGGGTACATGAAGATCAAAGATTCGCTCTTCAAGTTACCAAAGAAGTAACAAGTGCTAAAAGGAATGCCAAGCGGAAGTTTGAAGATGAAGAAATGCTGCAAGATGAAGACTATGCTCCAGAAATGTTCTGAGGCACAATTTAATTGGACTCATATCTTCATTCGCAATTTCCTGCAAGTTGTATATTTCAGAATTCGGGAACAAGTATTTCCTAAAGTTTATAAACCATTGTTTTAATTTTTCTGTAACTTGCAATAGCCCATACTTATGTAGTGGACCTAAGCTTTATTGCAGAACCAACTAAATTATAGAAAAAATAACATTATTAGGAAAAATTATAAAAATTAAAATGTAAGATTTGATATTTTTTTATCCTTGTAATGTACATAACAGATGGAATTAAATAGGTCTGGTACCTCAGCCATAATGTCATGCATATCTGGTAAAAATGTGGTCTCTTTCAAATGTATAACATTGGATAAATGGTACCTCAATTTGAGGAAGCGTTTTGGGAAAAAAATGCATCACTTTCTTTGTAATTTTTTAATAACCCTAAGCAGGTTCAAAAATATTCAAAATACTTCTAATTTGTTTAGAAAGTGTACTGCATTACTTAATACAAACAAAAAATCTGTAAAACATGTAAATTATAAACAGTACCTGAAAGAAATAGGTGTTGATTTTTACATAATACTGAGCAGGAAAAGTACCCTGTATCCTTAACATGATGCTCACACCAACCAACTAGTGGGCTCAAGAGAATAGCAAGGTGTTTTGCTAAACGACATGTCACAGCACCCAAGTTACTCACAATAGGATGAATTTCTCTTCACCTTGACGTCTTCTTTACGGTAAGTGGCAATCTATCTTTTCCTACATTGTTGGCATTCCTACCTGGACTTTCCATTGTTTGATTAAAATTAATTTATAGTTGACGTCTGTCACTTGCCTTGTCAGTGCTACCACATTGGCTATTGGCTGCTGGCTACAACTTAGTTGTAGGTAACACACAAACATGGCATGCCACTTCACAAATTTTGTTGAAGTGTGATGCTGAGCAATGTTGGAAGCAGCTGCCGCAAGGTACATCGGAAACACAAGATGCCCTGTCAACAGCTAATTTTAAGTGACCAATGACTGAACTGTAAGAGACAATCCATTTTGTAGACCTAAATTTACATTCATGTCCTAAGCTAACCACAAACTCACGATGTGCAATGTACCCGAGAAAATAGCAGCTGACAATCTGCAGCTGAACTCTAATCATGATTTCTTTGTTCCCTGCAATTAATGTTAACCTCTGTGAGCAACCTCAAGTCAGAAAAAAAAAATCAAATTCAGCGCTAAAAGCAAACTGTAATTTCTCGCTATCATTGGTTACCTGAAACTACCCTCACACTGGCTACAAATGCACAGCAACAAGCAGTCCTCATTGGCTCTTGGCTGCAGATTATAGACGACAGGCATAACCCAAATGAAATAAGAGTGACGGGAAGAAAAATAAGAGCAAATAAAAAGAGTCAATATGATGGTGAAAATGATGTGGCAAAGTATTAGAACATTACATTTGAACCAGTTAACAGAATAAAAATAATAAAGAATAAAATACTAAACTCTTTTGCCTATATTTAGAAATAAAAAGTCACTACACTAACAAATGATGATGGCTAAAATGACAATGCTCAACACACAACTTAGCTAAAATGATCTCATGGTGAGGGGGCCAAGAGGAGGTCAGCTAAGCCACTCGGAGAAGTTTAATTCCCCGTAGTTTGTTCCCATGATGAGATGACCATTGGTAACGCCAAAGTGACACCACTTGCCGACAGACAGCAGTTCGGAGATCATCCGAGGGAATGGATGAGCTAGTAGGCCGAGGTAGGAGGAATGTAATCTTGACAGCAGCATCAGCAGCCTCATTTCCTGTCAAACCAATGTAGTCAGGAACCCACAAAAACATCACAGCGACTTCCTCAAGGAGGAGCACGTGGAAGCTTTCTTGGTCCCGTTGCACTAAGGGATGGACTGTGAACAACATACACAGGCTCTGAAGGGCACTGGGTGAATCAAAGCATATGACACAATTCAAAAGCTTGTGTCGCCAGATGTACTGCATGGCCTGATAGAGGGTGAAGTGCTCTGCTGTAAATATTGTTTAATGAACAAAGTAAGAGCATATGGACTGACTGGATTGAAGAGTTCCTAGATAACAGAACGCGGCATGTCATTCTCAATGGAGAGAAGTCTACGGAAGTAAGAGTGATTTCAGGTGTGCCGCAGGGGAGTGTCGTAGGACTGTTGCTATTCACAATATACATAAATGACCTTGTGGATGACATCGGAAGTTCACTGAGGCTTTTTGTGGATGATGCTGTGGTATATCGAGAGATTGTAACAATGGAAAATTGTACTGAAATGCAGGAGCATCTGCAGCGAATTGACGCATGGTGTAGGGAATGGCAATTTAATCTCAATGTAGACAAGTGTAATGTGCTGCGAATACATAGAAAAAAAGATCACATATCATTTAGCTACAATATAGCAGGTCAGCAACTGGAAGCAGAATCCTAAGGAAATGCAATCCGAAAACAGTATGCTTGTTCACCCACTGCTTGAATACTGCTCAACGTACTGGATAGGGTTCATAGAAGAGATAGAGAAGATCCAATGGAGAGCAGCGCGTTTTGTTACAGGATCATTTAGTAATCGCAAAAGCGTTACGAAGATGATAGATAAACTCCAGTGGAAGACTCTGCAGGAGAGATGCTCAGTAGCTCGGTACGGGCTTTTGTTGAAGTTTCGAGAACATACCTTCACCAAGGAGTCAGGCAGTATATTGCTCCCTCCTACGTATATCTTGCGAAGAGACCATGAGGATAAAATCAGAGAGATTAGAGCCCACACAGAGGCATACCGACAATCCTTCTTTCCACAAAAAATATACATGACTGGAATAGAAGGGAGAACCGATAGAGGTACTCAAGATACTCTCCGCCACACACCGTCAGGTGGCTTGCGGAGTATGGATGTAGATGTAGATGTACATGAGCAGTTTTCTGGAAGCCGATACCGAAAATGGGTGGTGCCAATGACGAAGGCACAACCGACCCTATGGTCAGTCTTAGAACCATCAGTTTACATGAAGGTGCTATTGCTAAGTTGTGTGTGAAGGTCGAGAAACTTACAGTGATAGACTGAATCGGGAGTAGTTTCCTTAGGAAGAGAATGAAGTCCAAGATGAACACGAGCTCCTGCATGAAGCCAAGGTAGTGAAGGGTTCACACCCATTGTGAATGTGGCAGGTAGCATGAAGTTATGCTGCTGGGGCAACAGCCAAAAGTGAACTCGTAAAGAGAAGTGGAGCACGCTGTACTGGTGGCCAAGGGGCTCATCAAAAGTGGAGGCATAGGATGGCTGGCTGGGAATAGGAGACAAACAACATCCATATCTGCTGACAACATCATGCTGGTATGACAGTGATAGTTCGGCAGGTTCTGCTTATAGACAATCAACCGGGCTGTGTACGAGGTGTGACAGAAAAGTTTTAAGAATGGCCTTGTAATTGTAAAATGGTGGTACTTACATGCTACTGTGATGCATCTCCTTCAAAATAGTTCCCTTCTGACTGAACACACACACTCCAATAGTGTTTCCACATTTGGAAACATTCCTGGAAATATTTTTCATGAAGTGTGTTAAGGATGCTCTCCGTATTTGCCTGGATGTCTTCAATTGAGTCAAATCGCTTCCCTTTCAGTGAAAATTTCAGTTTAGGAAACAGGCAGAAGTCCACAGGGGCCAAATCAGGGGAACATGATGGTTGTGGAGATATAGGAATTTTGAATTTGGTCAAAAATTTAACGATGGAGAAGGCACAATGAGCCGGAGCATTGTCATGGTGTAGCACCCAACTCCTGTCTTTCCACAATGCAGGCCTTTTATTCCGCACCTTTTTGCGCAAACGCTCAAGAACATATTTGTAGTATTCCTTGTTAATTGTCAGTCCTCCAGCGGTAAATTCATGATGCACAATACCTGTAGAATCGAAAAAATCACCAACATAATCTTCACCTTTGACCGACTTTGCCGTGCTTTTGTCACACACTCGACACATGTTCAGATCTTCAGTTAAAATTGACTGAACTGCATAGAAACTTAAATTAAGTTCATCAACGATCTCCCTAATTGTAAGTCTATGATCAGAGCACACTAAGTTGCAAACTTTCACAACATTTTCATTCATTTTTGAGGTGGAAAGACGGCCATCCCATGGTTCATCTTCAAATGATTTGCGGCGATTTTTAAATCTGTTGAACCAGACAAAAACATTTGACTGGCTCATACAATTATCTCCAAAAGCTGTTTTTAATAGTTCGTAAGACTGAGAAGATGGTTCCCAGTTTTAAAACAAAATTTCACACAAACTCGCTGCTCCATTTTTACGTCCATTTTGATGCAACAGAATCCGGCAACAAGCCCTAACAGCCCGCACTCAATCAGCTGCCACAAAAAACTGAATAAAGGAAACGCAGTTTCCTGTCAGAGGGTGTTCAAGGACCAGGCAATGACTCACTCCCCACCCTCTGTGTACCTGCCTGCCAAACAAGTAAGCAGTAGTGGATCCGCTCTTAAAACTTTCCAGTCATACCTCATAAAAGGCACCAGTCACCAAACAGGTCCCACAATGGTGTATTGTATTAAGACAGTGTAAGGTGGACACACATGCAGATAAATGAACAAAACACCCATAGTCTGGTTTCGATCAGACAAGGGATCGGTAAAAACAGAGGAGACTGGTTTGATCCACTCACCAGGAAGTACCGCTTAGAACACATAGGACACTGAGGGAACAGGTACATTGGATAACAAGATAAGACACTTGGAAGGCCCAAGGAAGTTTTCTATCAAGCATGAGCCCCAGGAACTTTGTAGTTTCACCAAATGGAAGAGCAACAGGCTTGAGATGTAAAGACGGTGGAAGAAACCCATGGTGGTACCAGAAATTCAAACAAATGGTTTTGTCAGTGGAAAAGTGAATGCCATTGTCGAAGCTCCACAAGTAAAGACAATAAAGACATCACTGATGATGCCGCTCAAGGAGAAAAGCCTGTGGAGAACTGCAATAAAGCGCAAAGTCATCGACATAAAGGGAACAGAAGATGTCTATTGGGAGACAGGCCATAATAGGGTTAATGGCTAAAGCAAAGAGGATGAGGCTCAGGATGGAGCCTTGAGGCACTCCATATTCCTGGATAAAAGTGTTCAACAAGGTCAATCCACACATACTTTGAAAACTCAGTCTTTTAAAAATTCCTGAAGGAAATGAGGCAGGCGGCCTCAGAAACCCTACATGTACGGAGTATGGAGGGTACCAGTCCTCCAGCACGTGTCATAGGCCTTCTCTAAATCAAAAAACACAGCTACAGTCTGCTATTCCCACAGAAAACCATTCGTGATATGGGTTGGCAAAGTGACAAAATGGTCAACTGCAGAATGGCATGCTCGAAATCCACATTGCTCAGGTTTAGCAGATTTCAAGATTCGAGCCACCATACTAACCAGCCAATAACTGTATGTTCCATCACCCTGAAAATACAGCTGGTCAGAGAAATGGGACAGTAGTTAGAAGGAAGGTGTTTGTCCTTACTGGGCTTAGGTATGGGTATGACAGTAGCTTCACACTAGCTACTGCGAAATATGCCATCTGCGCGAATGCAGTTGTACATATGAAGGAGGAAGTGCTTGCTCATGAGAGAAAGGGGCTGCATCATCTGAATGTGAACATCACCTGGCCCTTGGGTGGAAGATCGTGACCAATTGAGAGCATTATATAGCTCCCTCATAGTAAAGCCAGCATTGTAGTATTCATGATTCCGAGAGGCGAAGGGTATCATCCGAGCCTCCTCCACTCAATTCTGAGGGAGGAAGGCTGGTTGGTATTGGGTGGAGCTGAAAATCTCCACAAAATAGTGGCGTAAGGTGTTGGAGGTAGTAGTAAAGCCCACAAATGACAATCTGCTATGGTCAGACTGGAAATTGGGGGATGGTCATTGGTCACAGAGAGGCGCCATAGGTTGCCCGACACAACAGAAAAGGTAGTGAAACTGTTAAAGAAATAGTAAATGAAATCCAGCTTGCTTTTTTGCTACATTAAAGAATGCAATGACACTGTGTGCACAAATACAGTTTGCCATCATAGGATGACAGTTAAAAATGCAGAGAGCATGTCTCTGTACACAGATCACATCATGGCATGCTTCAGTCCACCAAGGGACTGGGATATAGTGTGGTAAAGATGAAGTGTGAAGTATGGAACATTCTGCAGCAGTAAGGATAGCGTTTGGAAGACACTCTACCTGGACATCACAGCTGGGGAAATGTTCATCAAAGGTCACCAGGGAGGAGTAAAGTCTCCAGTTGGCCTTAGCAAGCTGCCAACTGGCTTTCCACAAAGGTGGAGTAGAAGTCAGCAAAGGAATAGCACATGGAAAATGGTTGCTTGAGTACATGTCAGAGACAATGGACCACTCAAGATGAGGAGAAACTGGGTGGTGTAGAATGAGAGGTCCAAATGGGGATAGGTGTACATGGAGTCGGAAAGTAACACGAGTGTTCCAGTGTCAAGACAAATGAGATTGAGTTGACTAAGGAGGTCAGCCAAGAAAGCACTTCTCCAATAGGTTCTGGAAGAACTCCGAATGGGATGGTGTGCACTAAAGTCACCAAGCAGCAAAAATGGGTGATGGATTTGACCAATAAGCTGGAGGAAGTCTGCCCAAGTGACAGCGAATGATGGAGGGATGTAGACAATCAGGGTGTGTACATGGATAAGGAAAAAAATTCCCGGATTTCCCGGTTAAAAATACACTTTCTACTGGGTGAAAATACACTTTTTCCGTGTTAAGTGACAGTATACTGTAAAAGTCATCAATCATTTGAATGTTTATGGTTTTATATACCGACGTAGAATTTCCCGGCACTTTAGAAAACAAAACTCAGGGGAAAAAACACGTTTTGAATGACCTTTGACGTGCAGCAACATGTACGCTGCATATTTTCGTATTACGAAGGTATAAATTTGAATTGCACCAAACAACGCATGTCACTTCCCGAAGCATTGAAATCGAAATTGCGAGGGGTTTTCTAAGCGTCATAGCTCATTCACGTGATCTCGCCAGCTGATGACAGCAATACGACACGTGATGTAGTCAGCCAGTAGCAAGATCACTCTTAAGTAGCACGAATACACAAATAAGAAAAGTTAATGGCTTAAATTAATATACATAGCATTCACATATAATATTGGTCGCGAAGATTAATAAGTTGGAAGAGAAGCTCAGCTTCCACATATAATGTTCAACTTTTTTGCGCGTCTTACACTTTAAGATACATCACACAAATGTGCCAGTAAAATTTTTAATAACGACGCAAATGTCTCATCTCTTGGGCTCGAAATTCTTGTAAATGGTCGTCCTCAACGAGTTGATTTTTAAATGAGAGTCAAACGCTTTGTGATTTAAGAAATGCATCGTACATTCTCGCACATAGTTCATCGTGCATAAAAGGAAATCTGCTTTGAATGTAACGCTTTTCAAACCACCATTAGCAATATTTTCCTGCGACCTGTCAGAAATAGGTTCGTTTCAGCAGTTGCAAGAAAAGCGCCAGATAACTGGCGTCACCGCATTTGCGCAGCTACGATGACGCGGGAAGCCCATATGTTCGTACGTGTAAAACATTAAAAGATCTTACACTATGTCGTAAAAGAAACAAGATATCAAAGGATACTTCAAGAGCGTCGCGATTTCGCGAACCATACTAAAATGCATAATTCGGCTTAAAATGCACATCCGTATGTAAATTTTCTTGGAGTACCAGTACTCATGTTTGGTTCTTGATTATAGCATGCCATACGTGCACTTGAAATGCAGGGAACAGCTGAAACTAACCAATAGTGTGAAATTAAACACTTCGTTTCAAATAAATTGACTGCCTCAGTAGAAAAGATTAATAAAAGCCAAATCTCTTTAGCAAACCGGCAAAAATAAGTTCATTGTTCTGTAAGACGATTGACTGTCAAAGGTGGAAATAAAGTCTGATACTATTAACATATTTTAGCCTGCCGTAATTATGCGAACGCATTTTAATTGATTTGATAACTTCCGGCCACAAAAATCCATTTTGTTATCATTCAACGTGAGAGCAATAAACGAAGAGGAAACAACAAAATCACTGAACGTACACACAGGTCATGTGGAGGCGACCTACCTCCCCACCACAACTCAGACTGCTCTGTGCATCAGCCCCGGATCTAAGATATTTCCGAACAGGGGCAATATTAAGTAGTGGTGCCCAGCCACACTTCCGTAACCACAAGCGGGAGAAGGTACTACTCATACGTGACTCAACTGCGCTTGCGCAAGAGCCCGCCCGCAATTGCTCAAACGAATCGTCGTCGTCACGTCACGCTCATCGGAGGCAATTTGTTGTTATAAAGCATTGCATAGTGTTCCTAAAGCCTTTGACACACTTTACTGTTGGTAGACGCTTGTATGAGCACTGTTTTGTTGTTGTATACGGCACATTTCCTTTGCAACTTAATTCATTTTCGTTTTTATTTATTTTTTTCCTCCCGTTCATGTTTTGTTGCTGCAGTATTATTCTGCAGCGGGATACAATAATATCCTTTCTTCGAGTATTGGTTCTTACCAGTCAAAATCACAAAAAATTAACTGAAAACTAAAACAATGAAAAATTCCCGGAATTCTAAACAATTCCCTAGTTTTTCCCGGTTTTCTCCCGGATGAAAAAATTCCCGGGTTTATCCCGGATCTCCCGGTTGTCCCGGGTCGTATACACCCTGACAATGCAAAGAGAAAAGGTAAAGCCAGGAAGGGTAATGTGGACTGCAACAGCTTGCAGCCGAGTGTTCAGCGAGACAGTTTGCCTATGAACATCGTCCTGGATGAGGAGCACATCTCCTCCATGAGATGAAATGCCATCCTCGGGGAGAAGGTCAATGCACACCAGAAGGAAATGCGAGAGGTCAAAGAGGTCATAGGATGCAATTTTGTTTCTTGGAGGCAGAAAACAAGTGGCCACTGTGATTTCAAGAGCACTGTTGGATCTAATGCCGCAAACATTCCATTGGAGGACAGTCATAATGGGAAAGGCGAGTGTGAAACAAATGAAGGGTTGTCACCTTGGCAGCTGCCAAGTGCCAGCCTTCGAAGACTCACTGCCACAGCACCCAGAGGCTGGAGGATCCTGTTCCACGAGATCTACAGAAGCATTGGCATTCGCTCTGGATTGCCCTGTGGATTCCAGAGGGCAGAAAAACTTTACGAGGTACACACCCGTGAAACAGAAGTTGGCCGGCTTAGGGTATCAGGTAGTGACACCATTGAAAAGGATCTCCAAGTTGGGGAAGCTGTCTTTGTTTGATTTCTTAGAGCCTTAGCAGTTGGCAGCTGAAGACTCAGATGTTTGTTGGCTGGAGGGATGTAAAAAGTCTTCACGAGAGCATTCCTTTTCGACCTGCTGGTTGTGAAGCAGGTGATTTCCCCACTGGGGGCAAAGATTTGGCAGCTTGTTGTGCAGCTGGAGAAGGAGACAGGGATGCTACTGTGTTGCTGGGCACTTTTACAACTGCAGTGCTGAATTTGAGGTCACAAGTCTGCATGAACATGTCTTTCGTGGAGTGAGGCATAGCAAGAATGGTATTGTAAGAACCATACGGTAAAATGCTGGGTTTTCAACTAGCCAACATCTTGCAAGTGACAGGGTAGGGTATTTTTTCCTTCACCTGGATCTTCTGGATGGGCTGCCCTTTGAGGTACATGGGATATTCTTGGGATGAGGCTACATAGTCGCCATTGCAATTGATACAGTAGGGAAAAAGAGGTGGACAATTACTCTTGTGAGTATCCCTACCACATGTAGCACTTTGGCTGTGTTTCAACAGGACATCAAGGGTGGTTGTAATACTGACAATGGTAGCAATACTTTGAGTTTAGAATGTGCAGTCAAATCGTGATGACTTCATAGCCTGCTTTGATCTTTAATGGTAGCACTTCGCCATCAAATGTGAGAAAAAGAGAGCATGTAGGCACTAAGGTTGCATCAATCTTCTTCATTACCCAATGGACTGCCGTGACACCATGATTGGAGGTAAGTTTGAATTTCTCCCTTGGTCAAACCATCAAGCAGCTAAATGTAAATAACACCATGTGAAGAATTTAGCGTTCGATGGGCCTTGACGCAAACAAGATAGCTGTGGAGGAGCAAAGCCTTATAAGCAGCTATTGGGCTTGAAAATCACAACTGGTATCCAGAAGCAAAGTTCCATTGTGTAAACAAGAGCAGAATTTTTTGAATAATAAACTGATTAACCATAGTAAAGGACCGACCTCCTTCAATACGTGATACCACAAGGAACTGAGATGCGGCTGGGAGATTCTTTGAATTTTAACGTCTTCCGTTTATGTTTAGTAGACACAGACTGAGATGGTGATTGTCTCATTGTGAAAAGATCCCCCATGATTGCCCAGTTTCTCCAATGGCGCTCTCCTTCTAACTTGGGGTCCCCCTCAGAGGGGGCTCACCCAGCTTAGGTGATTGTTCACACTTCATGTCACACCTCCCCATCTCCTGCAGAGGGACCAATTGACTATTTGGAAAGGTAACAGCTCAAGCAATCACCACTCCCTGGACCTGGCCTGTACCATGCGGTATGTGCGAACCCTACCTGTCAATTTAGGGCTGGGAATTACTCATTACCCAGTCACGCGTCAAATGCATGGGTTGGCCTTCAGGAGTACATGGGGAGGACGAAGAAACACAGAGGAACTTCAAATGCTACAGCAGAGGAAGGGTAGGAGATGGAGAATGAGGAAAGAAAGAAAAAAACAGATTGGGGGGGGGGGGGGGGGGGGGGCTGTTATCATGTCAGGTTATTAAAACCTCAGAACACATTCCCAAAAATATCCCAGACATGTTCCCCAGGGGAGGGGAAAAAGAATAGCAGAAGGATAGACATGCAGCATGGAAAGTGGAAAGGTGCTGCAAAGGTTTGGGCTCCTATGGTAGCAGGGAGGGTGTGGTGCCCAAGGAAAGCAGAATGTGTCACAATAGCTCGGGGCCCCAAGTGTGCCATGTAAAAACTCACATACGAACCGTGTGCCTTTCGGGACGCAACCATTTTCCAGACCTGAGCGAAGTGGGCATTACTGTAAGCGAATTGGTCGATTGTGCCAGCAAGGTGTAGCAGAATGTCAGCTGTCGGGAAACTACAACAAGCAATAAAAAGTGGATCTCCTTCAGAGTTTCAAAGTTTTACATTTACTCATGTGACTCAGCTATGAGTCTAGGAGAAGGCACAGTGTGCTTAGTGATGTTGAACGTATGGGTACACCCATTTTAAGACAGTAGGACTGGATACCCCAGCACATTGTGTGTGTTAATTAATGTGAACCTTTCTCTGCTGGACTGATCACACCTACCTAAGCAGCCTTGTGTGTAGTGCAGAAGTTATAGTTGTAGCTTAACTGTTGTTATACATAGGATCATTTACTCCATAGCACTGCAGGTCATGTTAGTAAGACTTAGAATTAGTGAATTCATACTCACTGTCGACCACATCCCATTACTGTCAGAGTAATGTAACCAATTTTGTGAAAAACCCTTCTGTAACCATTCACCTTCTAAGATGTAAACACTCCCGTGGACCTTCACTAATGCCTGCTAAACAAAATGTTACATTTCCTGTGTAAGTCAATTCATGGGGCAAAAGCAGTTTGGCAAGCACCATCTAGTGCCAGTGGCCACGAATCTATCCCACTGCAGTCAACGACCACACCAGCCTGCCACCACAACACACTATCCTGTTCTGCTGTTACGTTGGTTTACCTGAATCAACAGTTTGTAAGGCAAGAAAACTCCTAGCCAGTTTCTCCTGTAAACCATCATGCCCCATGACAAACTAAGCCCATTTTTAAAATTAAAAATATTGTAAACCATGGAATTATATCCCTATATACAACTGATATTCAGGTGACAGCAAATTATTCCTCCCTTAGCTTGTAAGTCAAGTTTTTATGGCAAAGGAGTTTTCGTTTTTCTCAATTGTCACTTTTCAAACATTAAGACTCTACTCCTGTGGAATCAGAAAAGATTTAGAGTCACCAGTTTGAAGGGTGTAGGGGAAATTATTTTAAAATTTTATTTGTCAACAGCTACAGCTATATTCGAGTTGGTTGCTGTGAAGACTATTTTAAGCTGGTGTATGGTGCCAGCAAGTGATGGTGGCTTCAGTGTGGTTCTCATGTGTGGATTGCTGACAGAGAGAAGCCCTGGAAAAGTAGTAGTCATAAACTTCAACCAATAGATGTGCAAGGAGGAGTCATGTGGGTTTCTTGATATGGGTAGCAGAGTGACAGACATACAGACATGGATCTCTCTCTCTCTCTCTCTCTCTCTTTCTTCCCCCCCCCCCCCCCCCCCCCTTGTGCTTCTGGCTTCAGATCCTTGAACAGGTTACTAATTTGCTCTCTTATGTTCTACCTGCACTTCAGCCATAGTGGCCACCTCCAGACAGATGGCTGGCTCCCCCAGATGCACCTTTTGTATTCTCCAGTTCTGAATTAACCTTTGAGGGAGTGACGTTTAGCTCAATCATATGTTTTATTCTTTAAGCATTCAATATGCCTTTACTTCTCCTTAATGTTCCTGTACAACTGTTTAAAGCAGAACAAGGTAGAGTTGTCATCAACACAAAGATGGTTCAGTGGTCCATAAACTAGGCACAGTCCTATCAGGCGGTGTGCCCCTGCCTCCCACCCAACCTGCTACTGACTCATCCAGCAAGTTACAGTATGGGGAACTTTAGTTTAATGTGCACTCCCTACCACAGAGCCACTCTGTGGTTTCTGCACTACCAAACGACATGAGAGGTGAAAGGAGTGACAAGTGACAGGTAAAAATCATAGCAGTGCCCAGGAACACAAGACCTTTGGATCCGTTGTCTGGTACTTTACCTCTGACGCACCTTTCAACGCACATCGCATTACAATGAAAATTTGTTTTTCCTGTAAATTGCAAATAAGCTCCATTAACAATCTTTCACTGTTCACTGACTGTCAGGAAAGAGCTACCAGATTTTAATGCGGAGATGGCAACTTAGGAAAAGTTGGCAGGTAGAAAGAAATGTGTTTCAATAGTGACCATATTCAAATCGAATTGTATACAACGTACTGGGACAGATGCAGGCACCCACATAACTTTTCTGGCTGAGTACATGTAGACAGTCAATTAGAATAGAAAAAGCATTATGATAATGACATTACAGGACAAAAGATAGCTTCACAATATAGTGTTAATAAACTGCATACCACTTAAATTTGGCAGAGATTAAATACTGTCTGACAATGCCATCAGAGCATTTCAGCTGCCTGCAGCTTCTCTAGGCATGAATGCCTAAACAGAATCTACCATCTTCCTCATTCAGTGCGAGGGTTGCATTTTCAAATACTTAAAAGTGAGCACAGGATGATGCTATTGAGATTTGATGTGATATTACAATGACAGCTCACCAACCGAGAGGCAGTTTGCTTACAGTGAGTATTTGAGGAAAGAAGAGTAATGCAAAAATGAAAACTTCATGTCAAAATTTTTGTTGCACTATTGCTAATGCTATTTGTGACACATTAGCTGGGGGCCAACCCGGAACCTCCTGTAAGATTACAGTACATGTGATTCTGCACAAACATTTAGCCATGAGAAAGACCTATTCCTGATAGATTCTGCACAACCTGAACAAATCTCAAAAATAGGTTTTTGTAAATTAGTGCATGTGAATGCTAAAAGTGAAACCAAGGAAATGGCATATCTATGCACATTGTAACAGGAGATGAGAATAGCATATATTTGTGAGTCAGAAACTGATGCAAGTAGCTATCAGCTGAGTGTTTGGAGATAAACCAAAACTGACAGAAATGGTACTTCTACAAAGCTCTTCCAAGAAACTGATCAAGTGTTTCTTTGGTTGGACAGGATGTTTTCCAACTGGTGCTTTAGAGGATTAAGAAACAGTTAATACCAAATGGTACAAACTTAACTTATTATCCATAACTCATCCTTGAAATCGGAAAAAAGAACTGAAAATGTTGCATCATTCTTCATGATAAACACCAAACATCACATTAAACAACAGTTTATATGACAGACAAAAACACTGAACTAATGCCCCATTGCTCTTATTGACCCAACTACTTCTTTTCATTCCTTTATGTCGAACAATGCATACAGACAGCGATTTTCATACTCTCAAGAAGCTTTGTGTAATTTGAAAAACTATGTTTCTGGGGTACCATCAGATTGTAAAAGTTTGTAAGGTCAAACAGTGGAAAATCCTGGTTGGAATAATAATATGAATTATAATTTCTTCAATAATTTTTGTAAACAATTTTACACCTGTAGCTTTTGTGACAGACAGCTGTTGCATCAATAGACTGTGTCAAAGGCAGGAATCTAACCTCAGAATGGGAGAACATAATGTTTGAGTTCCCACAAGGATTAGTCCTGGGCCCACCCTTGTTCATATATACTTATCCAACGTATTTAAAGGCCAGCTGAAAAACTGATGTATGTTGATGACACAGTTCAGATAACTGCAGTGAACCACATGTGTGCCTGTTCATCTAGCAGGTTAAATCTTAATTTCATATGCACTTGTGTGATGCAGTTTCAAAAAACTAATGAAGACCTGGTAGAAGCAGAAGTGGAGAGTAGAAGTCATACAGTAGCTGAAACAGTTTGGCTAAAATTCCTCAGGGCCCAGCTGGATAATAAGTTACAATGGACTGAACAGACGGATAAATTAATTGAGAACCTCAGTTGGCACATATTACTCTTAAAAGTCTCCCTAAGTAAGTTGTCCTAAAGATAATAGTATTGGTTATTATGCTTATGTTTGCGAGAGATTGATTGCTTCTCACAGGACAGAAATATTGTCACTTGTTGCAATATTCATCTCAAGGTTAAAGGCCTTGTGTCAATATTTGCTTACAAACGATCCCCCCCGATGGGATCCACCCTGAGCAAAATACCATGTTCAAATTAAGTACATAGGTAGTTTTTACTTCTTTTATGCAGACGTGTTTCACTGATGTTACAGCATGTGGTAACACAAAAAGAAAAGAAAAAGTCAAAGATGATGCTATAAAAAAGAAAGATGTCAGTGAAAGAAGAGAAAACTAGGTTTTTCTCAAGGCAGATTGTGAGCAAAACAAATTTTTATACTTTTAGCATTAAGAGGTAGTTCTGATTGCCTTTCTGTAAGCTGAGTAGAGATGTAGTGCAAGTGAATTAATTCCCATGCTATGCATGTGTCACCAGGTGTGCAGCTATGTGAGCATATATCGAGTCACTAAATGATATACAGACCTGTCAATTTTGTGTGCTCCAGTACGTCAATTGACTTAAAAATAAAATTGATAAATTTAATGACCGCTGAGAATTAGAAATTTACTTCAAACTGAAACTAATTTTCAGTAATGCATAAAGAATATTTTCCTGATGTACTGATGTGACATTGAAATACAGGATGTACATAAAGTCCAGGAACACTTTCAATTATTTATTGCACAAGAACTAAACACTGTACAGATGTGATACAGATTGCATTTTGAAGAGAAACTCTGGAAGTTTTTTTACAAACATTTGGAATGCAAACCATGAGTGAACCGGCAGACGTCAATATGGTAATCGAATTCTTGCTATACCCATCCCAGCATCGCATCGTCGACTGTGGCAGTCGCTTCCCGTATTCTCTCCTGGAGTTCTGCTACATCACATGGTAGAGCAATACATATACCAGATCTTTAATGTATCCCCATAGAAAAAAGTCGCATGGAGTGAGATCTGGTGATTGGTGAGGTCATTTAATGAAACAGCTGTCCCCTTCTGTAGCACTGCCGATCCATCGATGCAGCAGCTCCATGTTCAAGTACCCATGAGCTTCACGATGAAAATGGGGTGGAGCCCCATCCTGCTGAAAGATGAATGGAGAATCCAATTGTGTTTGAGGCATCAGCCATTGCTGCAACATGTTTAAGTAGGAGTATCCAGTGACAGTGCTCTCGGCAAAGAAGAATTCACTTCACTCACACTGGGATGTCGGCTTCTCTTTGCCAGGCACAAGCAACCCGCCATAACGAATTTGTTGTGCCAGTGGTAAATGGTCTTCCTTGTTGGTGGCTTCTTACTGTACTTGGTTCTAAACATCTGTTGAACAGCTGTAGCACACTTGTTTTTGTCGATCTCCAACACACAGAAAGCTCGCTCTGCACCTGAACTCGCCATGTTTGTGACTAACACTGACTATCGGCAAATTACCAAACTACCCTGTGGTGGTATACATTAAAAAAACTTTCAGGGTTTCTCTTCAAAATGACATATGTATGATATCTGTACAATGTCTGGTTCTTGTACAATAAATAATTGAAAGTGTTCCCGCACTTTATGTACATCCTGTACATATAAATAATTTACGAGTAAAGGAGACCACTCAGCGAATAATAGTTGTGTCCGGCCACCATAATGTAGGTGTGCACAGGTAGCAATGTAGGTGTGCCAGTGTGCAGAGGCTGACTGTGTGTGTGTGTGTGTGTGTGTGTGTGTGTGTGTGTGTGTGTGTGTAGCTATTCGATAAGTGGCCTTCTTTACTTCTGAATACTTACATTCTGCCAGAGCTTTCCACTATAATTGTAATATGTGTTAAAGCCTACTGCCAAACAGTCATAACAGTTTTAACAAAAAAAGTACACTTTATGTCATTCAGAGCCTTCGAGTTGTTTTCAGTTAACAATACAGTTTTCCTCCTATTAATGTACCCTGGAGTGAATAAAGAGTGTAAGTGAAGAATGAATCTTATAATTTTAACAAATATAGTATGTTTGGGCTTGTACATTATGTTGTGAATCACACACACACACACACACACACACACACACACACACACACGACCACTGTGTCTGGCTGCTGAGGCCTGACCACTGTCTGTTGCTGCTGAGGCTGGATTGTGTAGAGCAACTGCACCTGATGGGAAAGCAATCTGTGGGTAGTGGAGGTGACAAGGTGCCTGGGGTGCAGAGGGGGAGGGATATTAGGGAAGGTATGGGGGAAATTGTAGTTAGTGCTGCTCGTGGGAACTTGCAGGGATGTAGTGGGGACAGGATTGCGTTGATAAGTGTAGTTGGGAGTGTAGAAGGGGGTGGAGGGGTAGTGTCACAAAAGGAGAGAAGTAGAGGAGAGGAAGAAAGACTGAGGGATATGGATACGCTAGTGGAATAGAAGGCAGTGTAGGGCTGGAGGGGATAGGTAGGTGAAAGACATGGGACTAGTGAAGGCTGTGGCCAGGGGGTTACAGGAATTTAGGATATATTGCAGGGAGAGTTCCCACTTGTGCAATTCAGAAAAGCTGGTGTTGGTGGAAAGGACCCAGATGGTGCAGGTTGTGAAGCAGTCACTGAAGTGAAGCAGGTTGTGTTCAACAGAATATTGCAACTGAGTGATCCAGCTGTCTCTTGGCCACAGCTTGTCAGTGGCCATTCACATAGACAGCTTTTTGGTTCCCATGTTCAAGTAGACAGCAGCACAGAGGTTGCAGCTTTGTCCAACAGAAGTATCAGTCCTTTCCAAAGTTCTTACCTTTTTCCCAACTCCAAAATTCAATCATGATGGACTTGTTAAGACTATCTCTCCTTCTCCCAGTCCCTACAATGGTGACACTTTTGCCATTAACCCTACTAATCAGACTCAATCCAAAAACAACGTTGAACTCGGTTCACTCCTCCATCCAACCGTGATCCACCCCATTGCACCCAAATCATCCCCTATTACCATTTCAAACCTTGCTTCAGCATCATTCTCCAAGTCCGTCAACATGGAATCCAACCTTACATCCACAGAAAAAATGCAATCCACCACATAAAAACTGAACCTGACCTTATAATATAACCTGTTGAGAAGGGCTCCACCATTGTGGATTTGAACCGCAGTGACTACCTGGCAGAGGATCTCAGCCAGCTGGCAGATTTGTCCACCTACAAACCATGCCACAGTGACCTCTTTCCAGAAATCCAGCAGGATCTACAGTCTCCCCTCAAATTCTTAGGCTCATTCCAGAACCTGTCCCCTGAGTCTGTCTGTCTCTCTCTCTCTCTCTCTCTCTCTCTCTCTCTCTCTCTCTCTCTCTCTCTCTCTCCCCCCTCTCTCCCCCACCCCCCACCCCTAAGACTCCCCACATTCCTATCGTCTACATGCTTCCTCAAGTCAACCTCTGGCAACACCAACATTTCAGCAGCTGTCACCCATTCCACACCAAGAAGTCTCTTCCATACAGCCTAGCCACCTGTGGCTGTCGCATTTGTAGTTACAATCACTCCCTCTCCAAATATACCAAGGGTCTCGCGAGGTTTTCACAGACTGAAATTACCCACCCAGCCTTGTACAGACACAGATTTCCCATGCCTTGTTTCTCCAGTCACCTACTACCTCCCACATACCCACTGTCCAGCCACAAAGGAGAACTCCCCTCCTGACTCAGTACCATTCAACACAATACTCGAGCAACTGAATCACATTTTGTAGTGCTTCAAGAATTTCCGCATAAATACTAGAATCACTCATCCTTTTACCATCTTGAACACAAGATATTTTTAAAATAAGTGTCAGAGAACATACATATTGTGGGACGCATGTTTGTGTGTGCAGGCTGATAAGGAGTCACAAGTATAAGGTAGATGTTACGGTCGAACAGCATTGACACGTGTTTGCTGCTCGCACCCGGTAGTCGCATTGGAAGAACAAGGAGTGTTTATGTATCTAATTGTGTTTTATATCATTGATTATTGTAACGAGAAAAAGAAGAACAGTTGAAAAAAATTGTTAATTGTACTTCATGTGTTGGACTTGCTAGAGGCAAGACATGTTCATAAATTACGTGGTTGTAAAAACTACACTATCGTAAATATGTCTAATCAAGTCTAATGCTAGACAAATCGGTTGACTTGCAAACATTTGAATATTTATGTGAGAAGTGGTGAATTTGTTCTGTGTGGAAGTTGAAATATACCAAGACTAAACTAAAAGTATTCTGCCAATATCCACTTATTTCATGAATAGAGAGAGTCTGAAATTCCGTTAACCACCAATATTCTTTGGAGAAGAAGGTTTTGGAGATTGATATAGCCAGCTACCTAGAGAAGAAGATCAGCTGTGCATACCACGTGAGTCAACTGATGTGACAGAGGTGTGAATTTTGCATGCAATCTGATTTCCAACCACAATTCAGGTCGTCCAAAGCATTAGAATTTGCTGCAATTTGCATGAAAATGCTGTGCAATGAAGTGGCTATTTGGATGCACTTTAATAGTTTTTCTTATGTCTTCACCACACTTTTTCCATTTCCAGATGTCTTGACCACACTTTTTCCATTTCCAAACGCACCAAACACATTTCAACTTTTCGTCATTTTCAGAGGCAGTGTTATGTCACTCACATTGTATCATGTCAACATTCTCAATCACGAGACATGTGCAAACTGCACATTGACATGATACATATCTAATGAACAACTTTTTATGATTGACATAACACTCCTTTTAAAAATGACAGAAAGTCAAAATTAGTAAGGTGCTTTCAGAAATAGAAAAAAATGTGGTAACGACATAAGAAAAATTATTAAAGTGAATTACATTTGTCTGCCAAGGTGTTGATTACCTCTCATCGTGCCCTGAAATGAAGAATATCCTACCCAATATCCTTTACATCCCACCCCACCTCTGCTCCCAACTTCTCGCCTCATGGCTTGTATCCCTGCAGCAGACCTACATGCAAGATCTGTCCTATACATCCTCTGACCCATACCAATCCCGGTCCAATCACAGGCGTCTCCTATCTCCCATCTCAAAGGCATGGCTACCTGTGAAAGCAATCATGCGATCTACAAATGGAGCTGCTTCCTACATGGGCAAGACAACCAACAAGCTGTCTGTCTGCATAAATGGCCACTGACAAACTGTGGCTAAGAAACAGATGGACCACCCAGTTGCTGAACATGCTGCCAACACAACATGCTTCACTTCAGTGACTCCTTAACAGCCTGCGCTATATGGACCCTTCCTATCAACACCAACTTTTCTTAACTACACACATGGGAACTCTCCCTGCAGTGTATCCTATGTTCCCTTAATTCCTCTTGTCCCAATCTTCATTAGTCGCTGTCCTTCACCCACCTATCCCCTTCTGTGCTCCACTCCAGCACTACACAGCCTTTTGTTCCATCAACACACCCACTAGTCTTTTTTTCTCCCCCTCTACTTCTCTCCTCACTCCCCCCCCCCCCTCCCCTTTCCAACCTCCTGATGGCACTTAGCAGTGCTGCCCTGTCTCCAGCACATACCTGCATGCTCCTACAAGCTGTAGTACATCTTCCTCCACCCCAGCTTTTTGAGTAGAATTACTAGTTTCAGCCATGCAACAGCCATCTTCAGAATCTCCCAGGGAAGTAAAAGGGAGTACATTAATAGCTACTACATTAAGACATTAAAAATAAATGACAGAAATCATAACAAAAATGAAATATAACTCTCACACCACTGCGCTGTAACAAGTCATGACATGTTTCAACCAGTTGCAGACAGGATGCAAAGAATTCTGGAGGTCATCAATGCATGCATAACATACAAATAATTATATGAAGTTATTAAAATTAAGTTCATTTAAAAGTACATTTCTTTAAAGTATTCAGAGTTGCATATCAGAAAGCAAAATTTAAAAAAAATATTTAACCATATGCAAAATGTATTCATAGATAACTTTTAAAGCCAATCAGAATTTAACAAAATGTTCAAATAATTAAAATTTATTACAGAAATCATTCTAAAATTGAATACATTGTGTTGTCTCTAAAATTAATCTTATAAATAAAGAAGACAGAATAAACTTCGAGAACATATATATTGACCTATTTCTCATATTCCAGATATTTTTTTGAGTAGAATAGTAAGTAATAAAATTGAAAATGAAACAGGAACAGACATAAAGTAACAATAGGAAGTAAATTGCAAAATAATTTCAATAATATAAATAACAGATAGTATAATTAATAGTGGGAAGGTAGTGAAATGCAGCAGTTGTCACCAGATGGTACAGGTTACACTTACTTTCATGTTACTTTCTACTGGCTACACCTCTTGTTGTGCTATTCAAGGTAGCACACATTCCTGCAGGGAGCAGAGCACTTCCCCATGTGCCGTGTGACCACAAAGCTCTGTAAACGATAGCAGCATTGTTGACCCCTGCAAGCCTTCACCGGTGCATGATAACACTTCTCAAATGTCAGAAAATAAGTTCTTCAAGGATTTCAAAAGAAAAGTTTTGATTGAAGACACGTTGCTCAGTAAGAACATAATCAGAATTCTGTCTCTTATTACCAATTTCAAGTTCCTCCAAAGCACATAGCACATAATTTGAAGATATCACACACACTCAAAAGTAGATACCTCACCATTTTGAAAGAACTTGAATTTTTTTGTTATTCCACTGCATATCACTACCCAATGCCTTCCCCACACAAACAATCAAATTTGTCAAAATCCTAGTAGTCAAATGTGGAGAATCTCTGACCAGTTAGCGTGGGTTGCCAAGTCCGATTCTCAGAAGTGTGAAGCACAAGACTCGGCACTGCGGTCTGTGACCAGACAGAGATATGACTGGACCAGCAGAACTGCACCATACCTTCTGACACTTCATTTGCAGCAAGTTCTTGCTCAGTGTGGAGCCATCTGGTCTGCAGGATTTTTAATGTCTGCCAGCCTTTTCTCACACAGTGGCTTGTATCACATAATTTCAAACTATCAAAAATGACCCGTTACCAGCTAAATAAATACAGTAAAGCTCCTTGGCGGGGCGGGGGGGGGGGGGGGGGGGGGGGGGGGGGGGGGGACGACCTTCAAAATAACAAGTTCAATGGAGTCGACATGCAGATAATCACACAGGTCAGTGTGGTGTGTTAAATGAGTATTTCTGATTTTGTCCATGAAGACAAAGATTTTCCCTTACTTTGCCTATTTCCACTCCATGTTGAATTACAGAACTAATTCTGGGGCAGTGCACCCACAGTGAATGCAGTGTTGGGTCAGCAAAAGTGAGCAGCAATAATCCTGTGTAAACTAGGTAAGCCTTTTTAAGACCTCTGCAATACATTTATTCCTTAAACAGTTTTTGTTGCTAACAACAGAAATCAGGCACACTGCCTCCTCATCAACAGTTCATAGTGGAATGTGTATATGAGTCATTGCATCACCAACTTCCCGTACGACTTCACACAAGCACTGAAAAATATAGTGGAACATCATGCAACACGGGTAGATCTCAGTCAGTTTCAATGTTTTCTAAGTGAGACTGCAACCACAATCATTGGGCAAATATTTGTAAACAGAAAAGGAAGGTTCGGCTTTGACAGACCCATAATATGTTACATTGTTTTTAAATAGTAATTTAAATTCTCATTCTTGCCACATCCTCCACAACAGAACATAGAATTTTTCGCTGAACTTTGCCCGAGCTTCTATTTTCTGATATCTTCAAGGGCATTGTTCATGTCTGTCAAAATGATTCACTGTTTTTTTCTCTCAAAACACTTCTCTGCCAGTTTCCTCATGTCTGCTGTCAGGAAGATCATCTCGCAGTTCTTGTTTGCTTGATAGTTCTTTAACCTTTCTTACAGCAGAAAAATCATCTGGCAAAACATTTAAAAATCTGCATACAGTTTAGAAATTATTACACATAAACACCACAGTTTTCAGCTAAGTGCAAGATTTAGTGATGGTGGAGTAATATGTTGGATAAAGACCTGTAATTTGCATGGAGTTTTGTTCTGTGGAAAGAGGTTTGCTTTTTCTTTCTTTCTTCAAAATTTTCTCAATGCAAGGTAAAAATTCATTCATATGAGCATTTCTCTTTTACTGCCTTAAAAAAGAAAAACTTCAGATTGATAAATCCAAGACATCTGTAAGAAGCTTGATCCACAAACACAAATGCTACACTTTAAAACAGCCACTTCACCCTGAATACTGCCACTGACACTGCTTAATAATTTCATGGAGTCTCTTCTGTCTTTCTTTTTGATTTTGGAATCTTAGGTGCAGACAACAAGGAGAAATTAAACAAGCAGAGTGCCGCAAGTCGCACAATAAACTACTGGGTCATCAGTTGCTTTATTTCATGAGAGAAACATGTAAAGAGGTAAAAAGTGAAAAAAGTAGGGACTTGGCTGCTCCAATTATATAACCAAGTCAGAGAATTTGAAAAACGGCATGACAGTAGCTGTAGCATGACAGGTAAAACAAAACAGAGATAACCCAGGCAGCATCTTGCACAAGAGGGTCTAAAGGCACAACAAGGTAGGGAGGAAGAAAGTAGCCTGTGGTTGCATGGGGGGTGCCTGCTGCGGGGCGAGGCACTTGATTCCACAACCACCCCTAACACTTAAAAGAGTATTATAGTTTAGTGTAAAATCCACTCTCCCTCAGAAAATTCAACACTTTGGTAGTGGCTGCCTCATCATCTGCGAGCATTTACGGTAGTGAGGTAAGCAAGCTGAGAGCGTGCCGCAGATCAGCCAACAGGACATACTCAACAAGAACATGTGCTATTGACAATAGACTACCGCAGCTGCAGTGAAGGGGCCCTCCGGACGCAGAAGAAACTCATGGGCTAGTCTATGTGGCCGATGCATGGTCGGCACAACACAATACTTTCTGCAAGGCCTGGAAAGTGTATGCCACACCTTAGTGGACCCTTTAATTGCTCTCAATTTGTTTTGGGTCATGGTAGCCTGCCAGTCCAATTCCCGGAGCCTCAAATTATTGTATCGAAGTTGTAATTGTAAGTCAGAGCCTGGTATTCCAACGTCAAGCTGATCTGCTGTAGTTGCGTCTTTAGCTAGATGTTAGGCAAGTTTATTTCCTAGAATACCTATATGGCTCAGTGTCCAGATGAGGGTCACTGTCTTTGCAGAGTGTAGAGGTCAACCAGTAGGTCCTGCATGTAGGCGACCAAAAGATTTTTGGGAAAGCAAAGAGATATGTCTTTTAAGCAACTCCAGATCAGAGACTTTGTCGTCCCAGGGATTTAATGCACTGCAAAACCTGAGATATGGCAACCAGTTCTGCAGAGTAGGCACTCAGCAGAGTGTGCTTCTCGTGTCCACTTGCATGTGCAGAAGCTTAACCAACCCTGTTGTTGGAGAGGTCCACTTGTATCACAAGAGAAGAGACATGTCCCGAGAGTGTCGAGAGGGAGCTCTAGAAACACAGAAGAAAGGAGGCTGTTGGAGGTCCTTCAGTAGAGTAGCGATTTGGATCCCAGATGGACTACCCAGTTTTTGGTGATGAGCAAATAGTCTGAACTGTTGGTTGTGGAACAGTGTTGAGTGACAGGGGTGAGTAGGCTGGACCAGGGGCCCAGTCCATTCTGCATAAACACAGCCCTCACATTATGGAGCCACCACCAACTTTCACAGTGCCTTTTTGACGTCTTGAGTCCAAGGCTTTATGAGGTCTGTGACACACTCGAATCCTATCATCAGCTCTTGCCAACTGAAATCAGGACTCATCTGATCAGGACACCGTTTTCCAGTCGTCTACAGTCCAACAGATGTGGTCATGAGTCCAGATGAGGCACTGAAGGCAATGTGCTCTTAGCAAAGGCACTTGCGTTGTTTGTCTGCTGCTATAACCCATTAACACCAAATTTCAACGTATTGCCCTAATGGATATGTTTGTTTATGTCCCACATTGATTTCTGCAGTTATTTCACAAAGTGTTGCTTGTCTGTTAGCACTTACAATTATATACAAACACTGCTGTTCTCAGTCATTATATGCAGGCCGCCATGTGTATGTGTGCAAATATCCCATGACTTTTGTTATTCAGTGTATTAAAGCACAATGTGAAAAGTGAGTGAAACATCATACATAGGTATGGAGTCACCTACCTAATCTATAAGACAATGTGAAGGTGAATCATTACGACAGTTGCACTGTTAAGGAAGAGAACTAGGACACAAAGTAGCAGTACTTGAGAGTATTAATATTTAAGACTTACATGCAATTATTATAATCCAATAAAAATGACAAAGATGCGTTCCCAGAAGTCATGTGTAGTTATAGAACAAACATACAAGGTGTGATGAAAAGTATTGGGAATTTTCTAACTTCACAAGGTTTATACATTTGATTTTCAAAACTTTTTTATCTTGTTGGTTCACTTGTTCCTGATGTTTGTTTGCATTTTCAGCTGCTTTGAATATTAAGTTTACTGTTGACAGTCTAACAGGTTACATGGATTTGTGAGTGCTCACCGAATTTTTATTTTCGAAAAAGATGGATCAAAGAAATTGCATTAAATTCTGCTTGAAAAATGGAATAAAGTGCAAACTGCATTCAAAATGTTGGCTGTGACTTTTGGTAAATCTACTACATGTAAGACAAAAGTTTTGAGTGGTATAAACATTTCAAAGAGGGTTGAGAAGATGCTGAAGACAATGACCACCCTGGATGCCCTAGCACGTCAATTAGTGACATCAATAAGCAAGAAATAAAGAAAATAGTTCTGGAAAATCACCAAAATCAGAGAGGTTGCTGATAATGTTGGCATAACCTCTGGCTCATGCCAAGCAATTTTTTCAGATGTTTTGGGCATTAAACATGAGCAGCAAAGTCTGATATGAAATTGTTGAATTTCAACCAAAACCAACTTTGCATAGACATCACCCAGGAATTGGTGAATGAAGTTGACAATCATCCAGAACTTCTAAAGAAGGTTGTCATAAGTGATGAAACAAGGGTATAAAAGTATGATGTCGAAACCAAGGCCCAATCATCCCAATGGATACTGCCCGAAGAGCTAAGACAGAAAAAAATTCGACATGTTCGATCACATGTGAAGATTCTTCTCACTGTTTTCTTCGAGTATAATGGGACAGTGCATCATGAGTTCCTCCCTTATGGTCATACAGTTAATAAGGAATACTACCAGGAAATTGTGCGCCATCTGCATGAAGCAATCCGAAGGAAACATCCAGTATTGTCATAAGGTGACCCTCCATTCAGAGGCTGTTGCACGCAGCAACTGTTATTTTGATTTGTAAATAATAATAGATTTCAGCCTTCAGTCATCCTTTGGAATATTTATTGGCAGATCTAGATTTCAGCTAGCATTCTCGATGCACTATCCTTTTTCGGTCAATGCATGTAATGCCTGTTGGTCTGGCTTTGTATACAGTTCATGGAATACTGCATTGAGAATGGCTAGTTGCTAGCCGAAATCTAGATCTGCCATTAAATATTCCAAAGGACAACTGATTGCTGAAATATATTATTTACAAACCAGAATTGTGTCAAAACCACTCAAGAAAATTGCATCACAATATTGCTAGCACTCGCACCTCAATGCTTGCTCATGATTTTTTAGCCAAAAATAAGACCATTATGTTGTCCCAGTTACCGTATTCGCTGAACATGGCCCTCTGTGACTTCTTTCTATTCCTGAAGTTGAAGACAAGCATGAAAGGACTTTGTTTTGCCACCACCGATGAGATAAAAACAGAATCATGAAGAAACTGGACACTAATGAAAAGTGAATACCAGAAGTGTTTCAAGTACTGGAAAAAGCACTGACACAGATATCTTCTATCTGAGGAGGAATTACTTTGAAGGAGATGAATGAAGTTGACAAAAAATAAAGATTCTTTACGAAAAACAAAAATTCCCATACTTTTATGATCACACCTCATACAGCATACCAAACACTATAAAATAACAAATGTATTCAACACAAAATCAAATCTCATGTTGTAGGAGTGGGGAACCAATAAGAGTGTCCACGTAAAAACGGAAGGGATCAGGCCTTGGGTCAGCACAGCGAATAAACTTTTTATTAGAAGAACTCTTATGATTAAAATAGATATGTTAAAACACACCTATATAACCCACCTATATAGATCATCAGGCACAGGAAAGATTTTTTTTTTTTTTTTTTTTTTTTTTTTACATGGTTAGCCAAATAACCTAACTTATAAACATCAAAAACAGTTGACAAATGACAGAAATAAAGTAAAACCCACAGATAGAAACGTATATAGATACAATCCCAGAAACATGACCATAATTTGATGTACATGAAGAAATCCTGTGGTGTAAAGGCCATTGGGTTAAATAATTACATAAAAATAGTACCATGCAGGCTTCATTAGCAATATTGGTCAATAGTGTAACATAACATTAAAATGAAATAGGTTACAGTATACAAATACAGTGACATAAACTGAACATACAACAGTACATCAGCCAAGGACCAGTGAGGGAAGCTGAGGTTGGATAATGGGCGGAGAGAGGGGGAACAGTGGGATCTGTTGATGAGCATCTATTTAGTAAAACGGAAATGTGGTTACGCAACCCACACAGTGTAAACCCACTACAGTCTTATTGGTTTTATTTTACAAAATACACAGTCAAAACCTCAGCAAAAATGTGTATCATTTACAAAGAATTCATACTGAAACAGGTCGACTGTTACTGATTCATCACTTCATAAATATTTTTATAGAACCACAGTCGCATTCTTCCTAACTGTTCCATTTACTTTTTTGTGGGGCCCTTATATCAGTGTATATGGATTTCAGGTTCCTCTAGAATATCAGGTTTAGCCTTTCTGTCCTACATGAAAAATTTTTAGATGTCCAAAATGACACGGTTCCCATTTTTAATGTGCAAACTGATGGCACTACTATTTTTGTACATGTTACCTAAACTGGTTTCAAAGCCGCCCGCACCCCCCCCCCCCCCCCACCACCACCACCACCACACTGTCTGCCCTATATAAGCACAATCAATAAAACCACATGTGATGTTATAGACACATGGTTTTTTAAATTTATTTTTCTTTCCTTCCGAGTCCATGACAAAAAAAGAACACAGTTGATTATTTGTTTGGTAGTGAATATTAACATTTGCTTGTTTGAAGACGTTACTTATTTTTTCAGATACTGGAGCATAGCAGGGTAACAAGGTGAATTTTATTTTGTTATTTCTAGGTAAAATTGCTATGTTTGTCTTAACCTCCTCAAGAATTTTCTCCCTTTTCTGAATTGTTTTCTCTGGATAACCATTTGCCAGTGCCATCTGCACAATGATATCTATCTCCTCTTCAAAGGCACCATCATGAAATTGTAATTTTACAACTCTATTAAAAATTGCTCGGAAGTATGCCCACCTTAGCATGTGTAGGTGGTTCAAGCCGGAACTAATGATTAAATCTATAGTCATTGGTTTCTGATAACTACTAGTTACTAGTTGAGAAACCTCCATCTTTAGTGTCAGATCCAGCTCCACTGTGAACTGAAGATTTGATTGAATACGCAGTGCAGCTCTTGATGTCATTCTCAACCCCTTGGTATATTAGACAGATTTCATATCTGAGACAGGTGTTATCTATATAATCACAGTACAAAATAATATTACTATTGAGGTTAGGGTTCAATGCAAAGAATTTGTTTTGCAGATCACTGACAAAAATGTCTACTAGAATGTCTGAGAGAGAACTATCTTTTGATAGACAAGGTCATAAGCATCAATTATCATTGTCCATAATTAAAGTTATAAATATGAAATGTGAAGAAAACAAAGGTAAACAAGAAGATCATTCAAAAGCATTTGAAGAAAATTGTAATATTACAAATGTATTTTTTGAAGAAGTATTTGCACTAGGTTTAGTTAAAACAGCAGAAAATTGGTACATAATTTTAAAAAAGTTCTAGTGAAGAAGATCCTGGTGTAGGTCCATCTGGATGTAATTTATGTCCAATAAAACAATGTAATACAGCAGAAGATATAAACGGAGATCGTCTATTTACAAGCTACAACTACTGCTCCTAAGAAGAGTAGTGCATATCATGTTGGTGGTGATAGCAGAAGTGGGGGTGCCGCATTAAGTGATTCTGGAAAGTTTTTTATGTGGGAATCTGTTAATCAAATTAAAAGTGGTGATATTAACTTTATTAATATTCATTTCTTTCACATGTGGGAATATGGATACTGTTTGAATGATGTTACCAAAACGCTAAGCAAACTTATGCTGCAAAACATTTAAGTACATCAGGTGCCCAATGGTACTCTAATTATTTAGCTCAATTTTTGTGTCCAGGTCAATCTGCATCTCTAACTCCTCATTGTTAAGTAATAAGAATAAAACTACATACTGTTCCTGTAGGTTTAGAAGCTTCATTTATTACAGCTAGTACTTTATCTAATCCTGACAGTACTGATAATGTTCCTTTCATTATGTTTTATGATGTAAAAGTAGGACCTATAAAAAAACTCTTAACACTCATGGGTATGCTGAATTAGAAGATACTTATTTCTCTAGCTCCATTGTTATGCCTGGTAGATGTAATAATATAGGTGAAGGTGGAACGTTAGGTGTTATTAATCAAACACTGAAACCTGTATCATATAGTGTCACAACATTTACAAATGATCAAGGTATTGAAAAATCTGGCTTTATGGGTAAATTAAATGAAACTCATCCTGGTCCTTGTATTTCATCATTTACTTTAAGTATAAATCCTGTACCTAATGATGTTCCTGGTGATACAAATTCATAAGCAAATTGTAAAATGATTTGTCAATTAACTACAAAATTTGTAATTGATTGCACCTTCCCACACTCTGGACCCACATTAATCTTCTGGTAATTGACTCAAGTCATGTTCTTAATACAAAGCTCACTGGTTTCCTTAAAAGAAAACTAATGGAGGTCTTTATTTTTACATGGTCCCATTCTTTGAAAAACAGTTACGACTTGGCTAATATTGTTAGAGTGTTTATCATCCATCCAGAATGCGACACTGGCATTGTTAGACATCGAACATTTGTACACTAACATCCCCATTGAGGAAATGGTGGAAATTATTAGGAAAAATTTATTTATTAAAATAAAAATGAGCATTGGAGAAATTAGTGTATTACTGTATTTAGTATAGTTCTGACTGTTGTTCAGTTACTTTTCCTGTAAGGGCAAGTTGTTTCATCAAAAGGATGGGGTAGCAAAGGGTAGTTCTCTCACAGGTAATCTAACAGACATTTTTGTTTGTACCGATAGAGGTACTCAAGGTACCCTCCACCACACACCATCAGGCTGGCTTGCGGAGTATGGATGTAAATGTAGATGTAGATGTAGAACCCCAATCTCAAATTTTGTACTGTAGGTAACACCCATAATTTTTCCAGAGGGAATGCAGCTCTACTGTATGGTTAAATGATGGTGTCATCTTGGGTAAGATGTTACGGATGTAAAATAGTCACCCATTCACATCTCCAGGCAGGGACTACTCAGGAGGATGTTATCATCATGAGAAACAAAACTGCCATTCTACGGAACGGAGTGTGGAATGTTAGATCCCTTAATCAGGCAAGTTGGTTTGAAAATTTGAAGAGGCAAATGGATACGTTGAAGTCAGATATAATAGGAATTAGTGACATCTGGTGGCAGGAGGAACAGGACTTCTGGCCATGTGAACACCGAGCTATAAAAACAAAATCAAGTAGTACAAGTTTATGTGCCAACTAGCTCTGCAGATAGTGAAGAGGATGAATAAGTACATGATGAGATAAAAGAATTTATTCAGACAGTTAAAGAGATGAAATGTAATTGTGAAGGGGGACTGGAATTCAATAGTAGGAAAAGGAAGAGAAGGAAAAATAGCAGGTGAATATTGACTCGGGGGGAAAGGAATGAAAGAGGAAGCCGCGTGGTAGAATTTCCCACAGCGCATAATTTAATCGTCACTAACACTTGGTTTAAGAATCATAAAAGACTGTATACATGGAAGACACCTGGTGACACTGAAGGTTTCAGAACGATTACGTAACGGTAAGGCAGAGATCTAGGAACCACATTTTAAATTGTAAGATATCTCCAGGGGCAGTTGTGGACTCTGACCTCAATTTATTGGTTATGAACAGCAGATTAAAACTGAAGAAACTGCAAAAAGTTAGGAATTTAAAGAGATGGGACCTGGATAAACCGAAAGAATCAAAGGTTGTTGCGAGTTTCAGAGGGAGCATTAGGCAACGGTTGGTTAGAAGAGTGGAAAGAAATACAGTAAAAGACGAATGGGTAGCTTTAGGAAATGAAATAGTGAAGGCAGCAGAGGCTCAAATAGGTAAAAAGACAAGGCCTAGTAGAAATTCTGGGATAACACATGAGATATTGAATTTAACTGATGAAAGGAGAAAATATAAAAATGCACCAAATGAAGTAGGTGAGAGGGAACACAAACATAAAAAATGAGACTGACAGGAAGTGCAAAAAGGATAAGCAGGAGTGGCTAGAAGCAATTTCACTAGGGGAAAGGTTGATACCACCTACAGGAGAATTAAAGAGGCCTTTGGGAAAATGAGAAGCAGCAGTATGAATATCAATTGCCTGCATGGGAAACCAGTACTGACAAAAGAAGGGAAAGGTGGAAGGAGTATATAGATGATCTATACAAGGGACATAAACTAGAAAGCAATATTACAGACAGGGAAGTGGACACAGATGAAAATGAGATGGGACGTATGATACTGGGAGAAGAATTTGACATAGCACTGAAAGATCTACAAGGTGGAATCCAAAATTTTTGGGACTGGTGCTGCCATCTGGAAAGTAGGAGTAATAGATCTGTGCACCACTAGGTGGCGAGAGCTGCATATCTGATGAGTCAGTGTGCGGACTGGCATTCAGCTGGAAGGACGTGTTGTGTGTCCACAGTGATTTCCGTAACACACTGTGTTTGGTGTGTGGCGATTTTACGATGGATCTGCGAACAGAATAGCGCGTCTGTATCAAATTCTGTGCGACTCTCGGGAAAAGTGCTACGGAGACCCTTGCAATGATTCAACAAGTTTGGGGGACAGAGCATGAGCCGTACACATGTGTTTGAGAAGCATGCTCAGTTCAGGGCTGGCCATACAAATGTCGAAGATGATGCTCACATTGAAGGCTCGTTAGCCGCACAACACCAGACATCGTTGCCAAACTTCAACAATTGGTTTATGCATATCGACATCAAACCATTCAAGACCTTACAGATGAAGTGGGTATTGGTTATCGGACATGTCAACAAATGTTGACTGACGAATTGGGCATGCATTGTGTCACCGTAAAATTTGTGCCAAGGATCTCGACTGCCGATCAGAAGGCACATCACGTTGAAGTGTGCATGGACCTTCATCAGACCGCACCTGATGATGCAACCTTCTTGTCACGCGTTATCACCGACGACGAGAGCTGGATTTAAGGTTATTACCCAGAGACAAAGCAACAATCGTCCCAGTGGAAGAGCCCGGGCTCTCCAAGACCCAAGAAAACGAGACAAGTGAAGAGCAACATGAAGAGCATGATCATCGTTTTCTTTGATACCAAGGGAATTGTGCAAAAGCAATTCATCCCACCCAACCAAACAGTGAATTCCACGTACTACTGTGACGTTTTGCGATGGCTCCGTGAAAATGTGCAGCAACGACGGCCCGAACTTTGGCATCAAGGGAACTGGCTGCTGCATCATGACAACATGCCCTGTCACATGTCCCTGCTCACTAAGACCTTTTTGGCAAAAAACAACATGGCAGTTGTACCCCACCAACCATATTCGCCAGATTTGGCACATTGCGACTTCGCGCTATTACCAAAACTGAAACTCAAGTTGAAAGGCTGTCGGTTCGACACTCTAGAGAGGATTCAAGAAGCTTCACTGACAGTGATAAACACCCTCAAAGTACAGGACTTCCAGGAAACATTTGACAAGTGGCAGAAGTGCTGGGACCAGTGTGTACATGCAGATGGGAACTACTTCAAGGGTGATGGTGACCATTAGCCTAACTGTAAGGTTTTCAACAGATGGCAGCACCAGTCCTGAAAATTTTGGATAGCACCTCGAAAGAAGGTCCCAAGAGTAGACAACATTCCTTGGGAGAGCTAGCCTTGGGAGAGCCAGCCATGACAAAACTCTTCCATCTGGTGTGCAGGATGTATGAGATAGGTGAAGTACTCCCAGACTATACGAAGAATGTGACAATTCCAATTCCAAAGAAAGCAGTTGCTGACAGGTGTGAAAATTAAATGAACTGTGAGTTTAATAAGTCATGGTTGCAAAATACTAACACGAATTCTTTACAGAAGAATGGAAAAATTGGTAGAAGCTGACCTCAGGGCAGATCAGTTTGGATTACGGAGAAATGTAGGAACACAAGGCAATACTGACCCTATGACTTATCTTAGAAGATAGTTTAAGGAAAGGCAAACTGACATTTATACCATTGGCAGACTCAGAGAAAGTTTTTGACAATGCTGACTTGAATATTCTCCTTGAAATTCTGAAGGTAGCAGGGATAAAATACATGGAGTGATAGGTTCTTTACAACTTGTACAGAGACCAGACAGCAGTTGTAATAGTCAAGGGGCATGAAAGGGAAGCAGTGGTTGAGAAGCGAGTGAGACAGGGGTGTAGCCTATCCCCAATGTTATTTAAGCTATACACTGAACAAGCAGTGAAGGAAACAAAAGCAAAAATTTGAATAAGAATTACAGTTCAGGGAAAAGAAATAAAAACCTTGAGGTTTGCCAATGACATTGCAATTCCATCAGACAGCAAAGGACCTGCAAGAGCAGTTGAACAGAATGGACATTGTCTCAAAAGAAGGATATAAAATGAACATAAAAAAGCAAAATAAAGATAATGGAATGTAGTCAAATTAGATGAGGTGGTGGTAAGGGAATCAGATTAGGAAATGAGACACTTACAAGATGAGTTCTGCTATTTGCAGCAAAATAACTGATGATGGCCACAGTAGAGAGGATACAAAATGTAGACTGTCAATGGCAAGAAAAGCATGTCTGAAGAAGAGAGAGAGATGGGTAGATCATGTAATTAATGAGTAATTACTGAATAGAATTGTGGAAACAAGAAATTTGTGGCACAACTTGACCCAAAGAAGGGATCAGTTGAGAGGACACATTCTGAGGCAGCAAGAGATCACCAATTTAGCATTGGAGGGAAGTGTGGATAAAAATCATAGAGACCAAGAGATGCATATAGTAAACAGATTCATGAGGATGTAGGCTGCAGTAGTTATCTGGAGATGTAGAGGTTCGCAAAGGGTGGAGTAACATTGAGATATGCATCAAACCAGTCTTAGGATTGAAGACCACAACAGCAGCAATGTAACTGTGTAGACGATATCATGGAATATACCAAGGAGATAAGAATGACAGTAAGAGCTTCATTGAGTTCTTTAACCAGATGCATGAGAATAATACAGTTCACAGTGGAGCTAGAGGAAAGCTTGTCACTATATTTCCTGCACCTGACTCCTGAGTTCTCAACTCTTAACTATTATTTATCAGAAACCAATGAACACAGATTTAATCATTAGTGCCAATTTACTAGCTATATTACAACTTTGCTAACCATGAAAAAAATAAATAAATAAAACCTGTGCTTGATATTGTATACAAGTGTGTTATGAAGGTGTGTTTTAATATATCTATTTTAATCATAAGTGTTTTGTAATAAAAAGTTTATTAACTGGACTCCGCTATTGGCTCCTGTCCCATAAAACATTAGATCTAATTTTGTGTTGTTATTTTTGGTGTTTGATATCCTGTATATTTGCTTTGTAACTACCTAAATTCCATGTCGTTTCTTCGGCATTTTCATAGGATTATAATAACTGTTGTTACTGTTGTTGTTGTTCTTCTTGTTGTTGTCGTCTTCAGTCCAGTGACTGGTTTGATGCAACTCTCCATGGTACTCTATCCTGTGCAAGCTTAGTCATCTCCAAGTACCTACTGCAACCTACATCCTTCTGAATCTGCTTAGTGTATTTGTCTCTTGGTCTCCCTCTGTGATTTTTTTACCCTCCAATACAACATTGGTGATGCCTTGATGCCTCAGAACATGTCCTACCAACCAATCCCTTCTTCTAGTCAAGTTGTGCCACAAATTCCTCTTCTCCCCAATTCTGTTCAGTGCCTCCTCGTTAGTTACATGATCTACCCATTTAATCTTCAGCATTCTTCTGTAGCACCACATTTCGAAAGCTTCTAGCCTCTTCTTGTCTAAACCGTTTATCGTTCATGTTTCACTTACACTCCATACAAATACTTCCAGAAAAGACTTCCTGACACTTAAATCAATAGTCAATGTTAACAAATTTCTCTTCTTCAAGAACGCTTTCCTTGCCATTGCCAGCCTACATTTCATATCCTCTCTACTTCGACCATCAGTTATTTTGCTCCCCAAATAGCAAAACTCATCTCCTACTGTTTCATTTACACTCCATACAAATACTTCTAGAAAAGACTTCCTGAAACTCAAATCTATACTCAATGTTAACAAGTTTCTCTTCTTCAGAAACGCCTTCCTTGCCATTGCCAGCCTACATTTCATATCCTCTCTACTTCGACTATCATCATCTCTTCCAGGTCCTTTGCTGACTCTGACAGAATTACAATGTCATCGGCAAACCTCAAACTTTTTATTTCTTCTCCATGGATTTTAATTCCCACTCCAAATTTTTCTTTTGTTTCCTTTACTGATTGCTCTATATATAGACTGAACGACATCAGGGATAGGCTACAACCCTGTCTCACTCCCTTACCAACCACTGCTTCCCTTTCATGCCCTTCAACACTTATAACTGCCATCTGGTTTCTGTACAAATTGTAAATAGCCTTTCACTCCCTGTATTTGACCCCTGCCAACTTCAGAATTTGAAAGAGAGTATAACAGTCAACACTGACAAAAGCTTTCTCTAAGTCTACAAATGCCAGAAACTTAGGTTTGCCTTTCCTTAATCTATCTTCTAGAAGATAAGTTGTAGGGTCAGTATCACCTCACGTGTTCCAATATTTCTACGGAATCCAAACTGATCTTCCCCAAAGTCTGTTTCTACCAGTTTTTCCATTTGTCTGTACAGAATTCGTGTTAGTGTTTTGCGGCCATGACTTATTAAACTGATAGTTCGGTAATTTTCACACCTGTCAACACCTGCTTTCTTTGGGATTGGATTTATTATATTCTTCCTGAAGGCTGAGGGTATTTCGCCTGTCTCAGACATCTTGCTCTTGCTGTCAGTAGTTATAATGGAATGTTGTCTACTCCCGGGGCTTTGTTTCGACTTAAGTCTTTCAGTGCTCTGTCAAATTCTTCATGCAGTATCATATCTCCCATTTCACCTTCATCTATGTCCTCTTCCATCTCCATAATATTGCCCTCAAGTACATTGCCCTTGCATAGACCCTCTATATACCCATTCTACCTTTCTGCTTTCCCTTCTTTGCTTATTACTGGTTTTCCATCTGAGCTCTTGATATTCGTACAAGTGGTTCTCTTTTCTCCAAAGATCTCTCTAATTTTCCTATAGGCAATCTCTGTCTTACCCCCTAGTGATATATGCCTCTACATCCTTACACTTATCCTCTATCCATCTATGCTTAGCCATTTTGCACTTCCTCTCAAACTCATTTTTGAGACTTTTGTATTCATTTTTGCCTGCTTCATTTACTGTATTTTTATATTTTCTCCTTTTATCAGTTAAATTCAGTATCTCTTCTGTTACCCAAAGGATTTCTACTAGCCCTCATCTTTTTACATACTTGATACTCTGCTGCTTTCACCATTTCATCTCTCAAAGCTACCTATTCTTCTTCTACTGTATTTCTTTCCCCCGTGCTTGTCAATCGTTCTCTAATGCTCCCCCTGAAACTCTCTAGAATCTCTGGTTCTTTCAGTTCATCCAGGTCCCATCTTCTTAAATTCCCACCTTTTTGCAGTTTCTTCAATTTTAATCTACAATTCATAACCAATAGATTGTGGCCGGAGTCAACATCTGGCCCTGGAAATGTCTTACAATTTAAAACCTGGTTCCTAAATCTCTGTCTTACCATTATATAATCAATCTGAAACCTTCCAGGGTCTGCAGCCCTCTTCCACGTATACCGTCTTCTTTCACGATTCTTAAACCAAGAGATAGCTATGATTAACTTATGCTCTGTGCAAAATTCTAACAGGAGGCTTCATCTTTCATTCCTTATCCCCATTTCATATTCACCTACTACTTTTTCTTCTCTTCCCTATCCCACTATTGAATTCCAGTCCCCCATGACCATTAAATTTTCATCTCCCTTCACTACCTGAATGATTTCTTTCATCTCATCATACATTTCTTCAATCTCTTTGTTCTCTGCAGAGCTAGTTGGCATATATAGTTGTTCTACCACGGTAGGCGCGGGATTCATGTCTATCTTGGCTACAATGATGCTTTGACTATGCTGTTCGTAGTGGCTTACCCATGCTCCAATTTTTTTACTCATTATTAAACCTACTCCTGCATTACCCCTATTTGATTTTGTATGTATAAACATGTATTCACCTGACCAGAAGTCTTGTCCCTCCTGCCATCGAACTTCACTATTTCCCACTATATTTAACTTTAATCTATCAATTTCCCTTTTTAAATTTTTAACCTACCTGCCCAATTAAGGGATCTGACATTCCACACTCCAATCCGCAGAATGTCAGTTTAGTTTCTCCTGATAATGACATCCCCCTAAGTAGTCCCCACCTAGAGATCCGAATGGGGGACTATTTCACCTCTGGAATATTTTACCCAAGAGGATGCCATCATCATTTAACCATACAGTAAAGCTGCATGCCTTCAGGAAAAATTATGGCTGTAGTTTCCCCTAGCTTTCAGTTGTTCACAGTACCACCACAGCAAGATCATTTTGGTTAATGTTACAAGGCCAGATCAGTCAATCATCGAGACTGTTGCCCCTGCAACTAATGAAAAGGCTGCTGCCCCTCTTCAGGAACCACACATTTGTCTGGCCTCTCAACAGATACCCCTCCGTTGTGGTTGCACCTACAGTATCTGTATCGCTGATGCATGCAAGCTTCCCCATCAATGGGAAGTTCCATGGTTCACGGGGGGATGTGTGGAGGGGGGAGGGGGTAATAACTGTATTTAAGTCAAATATTAATGCTCACCACTACTGCCACCTGCTGGTCTAGCTGTCTCCCTGAATCATGCAACTGCTGTAATGATTCAGTTTTGCATTGTCTTATTGATAATATAGATGACTCCATACCTATGTGTAACGTTTCATGTTAATATATTTCCTGTTTGTTTTTAGTGGTTATGCTCCATGTATTATTTGTGGTTCTTTACGGAGTTTATCAGGTTAATCTGATGATGTAAAATTGAAATGTGTTACTATAGACGTCTATGTATTTTTATAGAATCAATAATAGCACTGATACAAACTTCCAAATTACATGGAAATGGGGGCATACTTCATAGCTCACTTCATGTCACACCTGTTAGGTCATGAACCTTTACAATATCGGCTGAAGAGAAGGTGGCTAACATCTGGGATCAAAACATCTTGTACTAGGAAGGAAGAGTCATAATAAATAATAAATGCAAATGTCTAGTTCTGATCAAGACTTAATAACGCACTATAAGTATACTGCAAAATTCCAAAAATGCGCTACAAGCAATATTGCAAAATTCTTTAGTGAGTCATCAAAAAGGCAAGATCATGAACTATGCACAAACTATTCAAAAGTCCAAGAACAAGGCAAGGACAATTTGGAGCATTATTAGGTATGAAGCAAATAAACTCACCAATCCAAATGATATCGAACTCTTAGGCGAAAGCACTGGCTAGACACATTGCACGAAATTCAAATAATTGGCTATTAAATTCAATGAACTCGTCCTAACAGCAACTGACAATGCAGGGATTAAAAATGGTCTATTGAACGTAAATCCAATAAACTTATTTAGGCAATGCATACTTCACAACTGTACATCAGTTTAGTGCTTGTTTGGTTGAGAGATCACAAAACCATTAGGTCACTCAAAACTAGTAACTCATCTGGTAATGGTGGCCTTTCAGACAAAGTACTGAAACTTTGAGCTGACTTGCTAACACCACACTTCAGTTACATTTGTACTCAGTCAATAAGTGGAGGAGTATTTCCTGAAAGACTGAAGTAAGCAATACACAAAAGTGGTGATAAGTAATTGACATCTAAATATAGACTGATCTTCACTCCTGAACTCTCAAAATTTTTTGAGGAAGTAGCTTACGACAGAACACTGGACCAGCTTTCTGAGAATAACCTTTTAGAAACAGCTCAGTTTAACATCTATAAAGGCTTTCTTATATAGAGAATGCAGTATATGATCTCATGGACTCAATTCTATTAGAACTAAACAACAAAATTTACCCTACTGGCATTTTCCCTGATCTTGTCAATGCCTTTTAGTGTTCAGAATAGATCATAAAATTCTGCTACAGAAACTACAATGGTATACTAGTAAAGGTCTACCTCTAGCTTGGATGGTGTCATATCTTACCAGAGAAAAGGGAGGGCCACATTAGTGAATAAAGGGACTAGAACACAGTTAAATCCAGAGTGGAGAAACACTATATGCAAAACACCAGGAGGTATGCCCAGCCTCCTCCAGTCCTCCGTCAATGTGAACAGTTTACCTGGGGCACTCACAGACTCTTCAGAAACTGTGAAGCCTAATGTCTGCTGATGACACTGTTGTGACAGTGCCACGACATTTAACAGTGCCGCCACGACAGTACGCACAAACGGCGATAGAGGCGCTCCGCAACTCAGCTGAGCACGGGAGCACCACCTAGCTACGAACGGCGCCGGCCGCATGTCACAGCGCGGCACGGCAGTCAAATAAGATATACTGAGTTGTTATCATGTAACGAGCTATTGTTTCTAAGTAAGTGTGTGTGAATATCCATGCAATTATTGGTGACTAAAGGTTATAACACTTTTTGGCGACGAGGTCTGATATTTTCACTGCATTGTAGATTTGTGTGTTCGTGACGGGGCAGACATGGAACAGCTTATTCAAGCGCTCATTGAACAAACAACACAGCTGACGGCTGCTATTCAGGCACAACAAACACAGCTGACGGCTGCTATTCAGGCGTTGTCGATGTCGCTTACTCATCGTCTGTCTTCCTCTTCTCCGCCTCCATTCCTTCCTTACGACGAGGCCGCTGAAGATTGGGGGGATTATGAGAAGCGTTTGCGGCAACACTTCTTGGCTTTCGGCGTTGTCGACGCTCCTATGTGTAAGTCGTTACTTCTATCTTGGATTTCCCCATGGATCTATCAGCTGCTATCTCAGTTAGCCCCTCTGCGGGAACCTGTCTCTCTGTCCTTCCAAGAAATGTGTGACTTATTGTCTAACTATTACCAAAAAAACACCCACATCGTTGCCGCCCGTGTGGCGTTCTACCGGTGTCGTAAACAGCCCCATCAATCTTACCAGGCTTGGGCGGCGGAACTACACGGTCTGAGCAGGAAATGTCAGTTTGTCACGGACACTCATCATGAGTCTTATGCTAATTCAATGGTTAGGGATGCTATTCTATGGCTTGCTCCTGATAAAGAAGTTCGGCAACGTGCCCTACAACTGCCAAACCCGTCGTTGTCGGAAGTTCTAAGCATCGCTCAATCCTTTGAAGTGTCTCACACTGCTGGTGCGCAAATAGACGCGTGGTGTGATGTAGGCGCTGTACAGTCAACTTTCGACACTGACAATTTTCCTGTTTCACAGGAGAACGAAGATGTGGCGGCGGTTCACTCGCGTAAACAACGTCGCGTTGGGCCGCAGCGAAAACAGCAACCACAGAAGCAGGTTTGTTCCGCACTTCCTTCTTGTCCATGTTGTTTCATACAGCATGACAGGGCCGCATGACCAAAACGTTGGGCCACGTGTAATTCATTTAGGAAAAAAGGCCACATTGCTTCTGTGTGTCAGTCCCCTAAAGTTCCTGTCGACGAGGACGAGGCATCGGACATGGATGTTAACTGTGTGCTTTCTCAAACAAATAAGTTGTTTCTTACTGTTCGTGTTCTGGATAAAGGCATTCACATGCAAGTGGACAGTGGCTCTGCAGTAACTCTCATTAATTCTCGCACGTATTTAGAGTTGGGCTCCCCTCCCTTGTCTCCAGTTACGTGAAGTCTGAGAACTTATAATAAACAGCAAATTCCTATCATTGGCCAGTTTGATGCTTCCACTGCCTACAAGTCTGTTGTTAGGCCCCTCACGTTTTATGTGGTGGAGCATGCGGGCACTGAAAACCTGTTTGGTTATGATGCTTTCCAGTTGTTCGGGTTCTCCATTGATGATGATGATGTGCACCTCATATCTGAGGATATTCCGTATCAACAGCTGGATGGATTGTGTTCTGAATTTTCGGCGGTGTTCTCTGCTGGTCTGGGTCGTGCCAAGGATTTTGAAGCCCACATTACTCTTAAACCTACAGCTCGCCCTAAGTTTTTCCGGGCATGCCCTATTCCGGTGGCGTTGTGTGCACCTGTCAAGGCTGAGATCGACAGGTTAACAGCTTCAGGGATTCTCCTTCCTGTTACCTCCAGCAAATGGGCATCGCCAATCATGGTGGTTTCTAAACCAAACGGGAGTCTGCGATTGTGTGGTGATTTTAAAGCCACTGTCAACGCTCAGAGCCTCATTGACACTTATCCTCTTCCCCGTCCTGAGGAGTTATTTACCAAGCTCGCTGGGGGCCAGTTCTTTTCCAAACTTGACTTATCGGAGGCGTACCATCAGTTGCCATTGGATGCTTCTTCCAAGGAATTTCTCGTCATCAACACTCCTTGTGGGTTGTATCAGTACCAGCGGTTACCGTTTGGTGTCGCTAGCGCGCCGGCCATTTCTCAGTGGTTTTTGGAACAGCTCACGGCTTCCGTTCCTGGCTGCATAAACTATCTGGATGACATTGTTGTCATGGGGGCCTCCACTGAGGAGCACCTTCGCAATTTGCGTTCACTGTTTCGGGTTTTGCATTCGGCTGGGTTGAGGTGCAATCTGGACAAGTCACAGTTCTTCCAACCCTCCATTGTGTATCTTGGTTTCCACTTGTCCCGTGAGGGTGTACGTCCTCTACGTCAGCACGTTGCGGCCATTAACGCTCTACCCCGACCGTCTATGGTCAAAGAACTTCAGGCGTTTCTAGGCAAGATTGCTTATTATCACAAATTCATTCCATCCGCGGCGGCGGTAGCTCATCCTCTGCATCAATTGTTACGCAAAAAGTCCCTTTCTGTTGGTCCGACGAGTGTGAGCAGGCTTTTGTCCGCCTGAAGGCACATTTGCAGTCGGCGCCTTGTCTTGCCACATTCCGTCCGGGTCAGCACATGGTTCTGGCGACTGACGCGTCACAGTATGGCCTAGGGGCAGTTCTCGCCCATCGGTATGAGGATGGGTCGGAACGACCCATCGCCTATGCTTCCAAGACCCTCAACGATGCGCAACGGCGTTAATCTCAAATCGAAAAGGAGGCGCTTGCTATCATTTATGCTCTAAAAAAGTTCAGCGTTTTTTTGTATGGTTCTAAGTTTCACCTCATCACCGACCACAAGCCACTGGTCTCTCTGTTCAGCCCATCGGCGTCGCTTCCGGATAAGGCAGCTCACCGCCTTATACTTGTCTCGTTTTCACTATGAGATTCACTATCGCCCCACGGCCCAGCACGCCAACGCTGACGCTTTGTCGCGATTGCCGATGGGCCCCGACCTGGTTTTCGATCGTGATGAACTACTCTGTTTCCACATTGATGAGGAAGAACATCATGCAGTCGAGGGTTTTCCACTTACAGGTTCACAGGTGGCATTGGCTACTGCGCAGGACCCGGTCCTGCGTTAGGTGATCGGTTTTGTTCAACGGGGTTGGCCGGACAGGACCGAGGGCCGAGCATCGGATCCCCTTTGCAACTACCATGCCTTGCGCCTTTGTCTGTCTGTTCGTGATGGTGTTGTTCTTCTGGCCACGGATGGCGCATCTCCACAGGTCGTGGTGCCAGTCTTTCTTCGCAAAGATGTTCTCAAACTGTTGCATGAAGGCCATTGGGGTATTTTTCGGACTAAGTCCCTGGCCCGCAGGCACATTTATTGGCCCGGTATTGATTCGGACATCGCCCACATGGTTGCTGCGTGTGGTCAGTGTGCTCAACAACTGGCTGCACCTCGTACTATGCCCTCTCCGTGGCCTGATCCGACGCAGCCATGGGAACGGGTGCACGCTGACTTTGCCGGCCCCTTCCTTGGTACTTATTAGCTACTGTTGATTGACGCCTTCTTGAAGTTTCTGTTTGTTGTTCGATGTCCGTCGCCCACCACTGCGGCGACGCGCTGGCTTTGTCCAAAATCTTTGCGCTAGAAGGTCTTCCATCCATGATCGTCACGGACAATGGCCCTCAGTTCTCTTCGCAGGCCTTCCGTGATTTTTGTACTGGACAAGGGATTCATCATGTTACAGCACCGCCCTTCCATCCGCAATCGAATGGGGAGGTCGAGCGCCTTGTCCGCACTTTCAAAAGCCAGATGAAAAAATTCCTTAGTGATTTTTCCACAGATGACGCTCTGCTGCAATTTCTGAGTTCTTATCGCTTCACGCCTCTGGGTGATTGCAGCCCTGCTGAACTCTTGCATGGCCGCCAACCGCACACTCTACTGCACCTGCTGCACCCTGTCAGGCCTTGTGCTGTGTCCGCTAGTGCAGGAAAATACTCGGTGGGCGCCGATGTGTGGGCACTAGGGTATGGATCTCACCCTAAATGGATTCCAGGGGTGGTCAAGGCTCTTTGCGGCCGCCAGCAGTGAAATACGTACGGACAACGGCATGGTTGTTCGACATTACGACCAGATGCGCCCACGAGTGGTGCCACGCCGGTGCCACCGCGCCTTCCTTCGCCTCCACCAGCCCGAGAAGCCAGTCCTGTCACTGCTGCCGATCTGCCGTACGTGTTGATGCAGCCGACGTCGCTACCGCTTCCGAGTACGCCGGAACCGGCCCCATTCGCGACGCCGCCTTCTCCGAGACCCATCTCGCTGGAGCACACCCCCGGTCCATGACACCTATGGATGCTGCTCCGGAGTTTTCACCCATCATCTCATCCAGGAGGCACGTTCCACGCACGAGCTTCCGTCCTGGACATTTTTGACCATACTCTCGTGTCTCTCCGCGGGATCTTCTCGGGGCCTCACAAGAGGCCATTGATGTCTCCGCACTGTCCATGTCTCCAAGGAAGTGAGTGTGTTTTTTTTTTCAAGGGGGGAAAAGTGTTGTGACTGTGCCACGACATTTAACAGTGCCACCACGACAGTACGCGCAAACGGCGATAGAGGCGCTCCGCAACTCGGCTGAGTGCGGGAGCGCCACCTAGCTACGAACGGCGCCGGCCGCATGTCACGGCACGGCAGTCGAATAAGAGATACTGAGTTGTTATCATGTAACGAACTATTGTTTCTAAGTGAGTGTGTTTGAATATCCATGCAATTATTGGTGATTAAAGGTTATAACAGACACAAGTGCATTGGTAGCAGGTCTGAACACATCCGTAGCAGACAGTCAGGAGAATAATGCAACAGCTTTACAACTGGTTAACAGGCTACAGTTTAACATTTAATCTTGTAAAAACACATATTATACAATAACAAGCAAATGAAAGTGACTTTCAGGTAACCAGAAGTAGAGATCAATGGGCATACGTAAGATCATGTTCCAAGCGTGAAGTTCCTAAACAACCAGATGGATAAAAACTGTGGTGATGCCAGCATGCGGACAAGTTCTCCAAAAAGTGCAGTTCTGCATACATTGCACTCAAAAACCTCTCTCAATGTGTTAACCTGTAGACAAGGTTGCTAGCACTGTTTCACTCAGTTTCTGTCTCATGGTAAAATCTTCTGGGGATGTAGAAAAAAATTGTATTCTACAGAAGCATGCAACACTAATATTGTGGTAAATTGATAACCACACATCTTGCAGAAGTCTGTTGAGGGACCTGGGGATTATTACACCTACACACCAACAAGTATTATAATCCCTAATGGTATTTGCAGTTTATAAAAAAGTATCCCTAATGGTATTTGCGTTTATAACAAGGGTCAATGTAGGATGACCACAATAATTCACAAACACTATATTAGAAGTAGAAATAATTTCCATATAGCCTAACGCATCCTTCTCTTGTTCAGAGTAGAGTTTCATATTCTGGTGGAAATGTCTTCAACAGGTTGCCAGTGGAATCTGGCAGGAACCTAAAATACCCAAATATTTAAAAAACAAAGTAAAAGGATACCTCATTAGCCACTCCTACCATTTAATTAAATTCCATGTAATTCTAATATCTGTATTAGACACTGCAGATCCTAACTTTTCCAATATACAAATAGCTGATATCAGTCTGTGTAAATCTACATAAATGCTGTGTTTGAAATAATAGATACAAAGTGCCAGCTGAGTAGCATATGAGGAGGAGCAGTGGCATTTTCAATGTAGCTACTTTTTTCCTAATCAAACAATGGAAAATCCAGGATGGAATGTAACAATATTAAGAGAAGGAAAGTTGCTACTCATCATATAGTGGAGATGCTGAGTCGCAGATAGACCTATCTGTGACCCAGCATCTCCACTATATGGTGAGTAGCAACTTTCCTTTTCACAATATTGTTACTTTTCTCCTAAAATGCATAAAAACTAATGTAGAAGTAATTACCAGAATTAGCATTTTGAGTAGATTCTACAGAGTCATAACTTCTTGTCAGTGTATTTTAAAGAAGCAGCCACCAGTGGTTGTGTCCACCTGTTAGCATGTAACCTGACTCATCCACACTCTTGAATGCTCCCCTTCACAGTGGGAATTACGAAACATGATGCATGAAAGAATGGCTAGATGAACATGTCACTCCATAGGGACTGAGAAGACAAGACTGCACTAAATGTAAGTGTAGGTTTCTGCAGCTATTGTCATTGTCAATAAAATTCTTCAGGGTATGTGACAACAATGTCAGTGTGTAAAATTATCTGACTTTTCGGCCACTGTTGTTCCTTGATGGGGAAGTTTACCGCAAGCCTGATGGTAAACTTGGTCACCTAGTATAGAGAAAATTCACCAACATGTACACATACCTACATGCCTCCTATCACCATCATTCTACACAAAAGAAATCCACCCTGACCTCACGCAGTCAGTGATGAAGAACATCTAAAGGCAGAACTACAAAACCTCAGGTCCATATTTGGAGTCAACTGTTATGGGATGAATATGATAGACAAAACTATGGTGACAAAAAGATGACGGCAATAGGGAAGAGCAGAAGGAAGCACTGCTTTATTATCAAACGTACAAAGGGTCACCGAGCCTATTTTTGTAGTACAACAAAATAAACCAAGTTCTTAGCTCAATGAAAGATGCAGGCCACAAGGTAGATATTGATGGAGTAGATGAAATTGGCTGTGAATGTGAACTAATACATGTAGAAGAGACAGGGCAACTGATTAGTCAATACAGATATCTGAACACGATAGATACGTTTGTCTGAGACAACACACCAAGTCAGCAGTGGCAGAACACCAGGATAAGTGCGGCAAATAGATAATATTTCTAGAAGCCCATATACTGACGAAACAGCCACTTACCTTTAGGAGGAAAGTTAGAGAGTCGACAGGAATAGCTCGGTGACCAACCAACACAAATAGAGAAGACAGGTATAGACTTCCAGTGTCTTGGCTGATGGCAGCAACAGCCCAATTGGACAACAGCTCTCATAAAGTGATGAACACATGCACACGGGATACAACTGCGGACATAGGCACACAGAGTACTGTCACACCTCAGCTGGCATTAGGCAGCAAGTAAAGCAGTACCACACATTAACTGCAGCCCATTTCCCACATCTATTTCCACCAATGAAAAGGAATAAAGGATGCATAACAACTCTCCTCCTCAACCTCACCCTCATCCCATCTGACTACAAAAACAGCTTCTTCCACTAGTGTATAAGAACTTAAGTTTTTCTCATCCAGCAGTCAACAAAAATAACCTGAGGAAGGCCCTTTGCAACAGTGAACAAATTTAATAAAATGTTCCAGGCTATTACTCCGTGGTCAAATGGATTTCACCTTAAAACCCAACGTTTCGGTCCCATCAAAGGAGGACACTTTCCAGGGGAATCATGGCTTCTTTGAATGTTCAATTCACAGTCTGTCTCGCTACTAACTACAGAAAAATTCCACTTCCACGTGCTTCCACACATTGGTGTGCCATTGTCCGCTTTTGCCATCACCCCATGGCAGAAGACTGGTACACATCTTCTTCAACACTGGAATCCGGACATCATTCAATTTCATGTTCTCCTCCTTCCTATTGAAATTCCTGGGGTGCTTTACAATCTCTACAGCCTCTCTGTATAACCTTTCATGACATTCACTTGTGGCTGACAGTAATCGAGCCCTACCACAGGTTGTATACGCTCTGGGACATCTGGGAAAAACTCAGAATTTTTTTCATCTGGGAGAAAACCAGAAAAAACTTGGGAATTTTTTAGAATTATACGAATTGTTCATTGCTTTTGTTTTCATTTAATAAACGAGAGACAAATATAAAAATAAAACTTAAGTTGCAAAGGAACTGTGTCATTTGCAACAATAAAACACAGCACACACACAAGTGTCTGCCAATGGCAAAATGTGTCAAAGGCTTTAGGATGATTATGCAATATTTCATAACAACAAACTACTTCTGATGAGCGTGATGTCACAACTGGTTGAATTAGGTTCAGTTGAGCAGTTGCCATCTCATGAGAAGTTGAGAGTCGCGTATGAACAGTACCTTCTCCTGCTTGTGGCTACATGAAGTGTTGCTGTTAGCGGTTTCAGCAGTAGCGACAACCAACCAGATGCTATCTGGAAAAACTTTTCTGGCACGCTCGAACTGTCAGATTCGCACACGCACAGTGCAGTCTGAGTTGTAGTGGCAAGGGGGATAGTCTCCACATGGCCTGTGCTTTTATTTACAGCTTTCACATCAAATGGAAACAAAACTGATTTCTGTGGCCGGGACCTATCATATAATCACAGAAGGCTAAAATATGTTTTAATTTCAGTTTTCTGATTATATTTCCACATTTTTGGCAGTCAAGCATTAATTGCCTTGCACAACAATGAAGTTATTTTTGTCAATTTGCTAAAGACATTTGGCTTTTATTAATATTTTCTGCAGAGGAAGTCAATTTATTTGTAATGAAGAGTTTCATTCTACGTTATTGGCTAGTTTCAACTGTTTGCTGAATTTCAAGAACACATTTACATCATCTGGCACATATGGCTTTATGCCATAATAAAGAACAAAACATGAGCTACTACAGTACAGGTACTCCATGAAAATTTACATCGCGAAAACCACACTGAAAAGTTTGATATGAGGTTGGGGCCTACTTCTTTGTGAATCTGGACAAATGAATGTGCACTTTAAGCCGAATTATGCATTTTAGTATGGTTTATGGAATTCTGATGCTCTTGTAGTATCCTCTGATATCCTGTTTTGTGTATGATGTAGTGTAGGATCTCTTGATGCTATATACAAATGAACATACTGGCTTCGTATGTCATCATAGCCACACACGTATAGTAACGCCTGATTTCTGGCACTCTTTGACAACTGCTGAAATGAATTCTAACAGTTCGTGGGAAAATTCTGCAAATGGCAGTTTGAAAACCATTACTTACAAAGCAAATTCCATTTTATGTGTGATAAATTATGTTACATGTGAAAATGAACTTTGAATTTCTGATATCAACAGAGCATCTGATTCTCAGGTTTAACACTTTGAGGGCCAGCCAGTTAGAAGGATTTCGTGCCTAGAAAGCCAGACATTTATGTCATTTAAAATTTTACTGGACTTTTGTGCGATGTATCTTAAAGTGTAACACACAATATTATGCATGAAAGCTTAGCTGTTCTTGTAGCTACAATGTGTATATTAATTTAAACTATTATGTTTTTCTATTTGTGTGTTCAGACTACTTAACAGTGATATTGCTATTGGCTGACTACAGCAAGTGTCCTATGCTATGAATATCCGCTATCATCGACTGGCGAGATCACATCACGTGCTGTCATTGGCTTACAAAAGCACTTCACAATCTCAGCTTCAGTGCTTTGGAAATTAATGTGCTGTGTTTGGTGGAATTTGAATGTACACTTTCGTAATACAAAAATATGTTGCAGGCATGTTACTGCACAACAAAGATCTTTCCAAAACGCTTGCCTCCCCTTCCCCCTTCCCTGTAATTCATTTTCTAAAGTGTTGTGATGTTCTACACTGCTGTACAATACCTTAACCATTCAAACAATTGATAAGTTTTATAGTTCCGTGGGAAAGTATATTGTCACTTGACATGGAAAAAGTGTATTTTCACCTGGGAAATCCATGATTTTTTTTCTTTTCTTTTGTCTGCATATACAGCCATTATCAAAATGAATGTGGTGGTCTCCTAGCTGCAAAGCATGTTCCGCAACAGCTGACCTATCAATCTCCCGTCTTCTGCAATTGCCCTTGTGCTTTTCTAGTCAAGTTTTAACCATTCTTTTTTTAGTACCCACATACATCTCCCCACAACTAAACGGAATCCTGTAAATCCTGCTTTTTCCAGCAGTAGGCATCCTTGGCCAATTTTAGGTGATCTTGTACCTTCTGGGTGTGTTTGTGGCTCACCACAATGTTTCGCTTTTGATTTTTCCTATTAGGTCAATAACATCCTTAATGAAAGGCGGGAAAACTTTTGATTTCACTGGCACTTGAGCATCACTAGGATCTGTACGCAGTGGTCTTAACGTTCTCTTCACCTCAGTGAATGAATGACCATTCTTCAGCTATGCATTGGTGAGTGTTTTTATAATGCATCAAGTACTAACAAAGAGATAGAGGGGCTGGCCAGTACTTACCTCAGCTCAGTACAGCCGATAGATACACATAAAACAGAACTGAAAATTTACATTCCTAGCTTTCGGAACTTTGTTCCTTCATCAGGGAGGAGAGAGGGGAAAAAAGGGAAGAAGGGAAAGTGGATTCAGTTACTCACAACCCAGGTTATGAAGCAACAGGGAAAGGTAAACAGGGAGGGTAGCAAGGATGGAGGCATGGTTGTCAGAGTTAGCTCCGACTCGGAGATTTTCCTTGCTCGATCCACCATCATTTTTACGATGCCTTGCTGTTGCTGTGGGTGGTGGTTTGAATCCAGATGTAGGTAACAGTCTGTGTGCTTGGGTTTTTCGTAAACTAGGTGGCCCAAGCTACTACCTTTTTGCTTGAAAATTAGCACATCAAGAAAATTCAATCTTTCACCTGACTCCTCCTCCATGATAAAGTGAATCTTCAGATTGATCCCACTGAGTTGTTTGTGAAAATGATCCAGTTCCTCTCTGCCATCCCGCCACAAAACAAACATTTCATCCACATATTGGAACCAAATATTCAGTTTCCTGTTTGCTGATTCCAATGCCTGCTCCCTGAATTTCTTCGCAAAGAAGTTCACTATAGCTGGACTTAAGAGGATCACCATAGCAACACCAGCCATCTGTTTATAGAATTCATCAGTCCATTTGAAATATATGGTTGTGAGGCAATGTTTAAACAGTTCTATAACATCGGGAGGAGAAGTTCGATTCAACTGTTGCAACTCTTCATTGAGTGAATAGTGATACCACATTAAAACTAACATGTTCTCTTGAGATGCTTGATGCAGAATTAAAACATCTTGCTAATGCATTGCTCAAGAATGGTTATTTGTTTGCTGAGGTGAAAAAGAGCATAAAGACCACCACATAAAAATCACAGTGATGCTCAAGCACCCATGAAATCTGAAGTTTTCGTGCCTTTCATTAAGGACATTACCGACCATATAGAAAAATCTTGAAAAAGTGGAACAGTGTGGTAATCAATAAACCCAACCAGAAGAGACAAAGATCAACTAAATTTGGCCAAGGATGCTCACGTATTGCTGGAAAAAGCAGGAATTTACAGGATTCTGTGTAGTTGTGGGGAGGTGCATGTGAGTACTGTAATAAGAAAAGTCAAAACATGATCAGAAAAGCACAAGGGCAATTTCAGAAGAGTGGAAACTGACAGATCAGTTCTTGCGGAACATGCTTTGCAGCCAGGAGACTGCCACACTCATTTTGATAGGACTTGAGAACTGGCAGCCACAAAAGGATACCATGAAAGGTTATACAGATAGGCCATAGAGATTGTAAAACACCCCAGGAATTTCAGCAGGGAGGAGGAGGGCACGAAATTGCACATCTGGATTTCGGTGCTGAAGATGATGTGTGCCAGTCTTCCACCGTGGGCTGATAGCAACAGCGGAAAATGGCAGTCAACAATGGCCAATTGCACTCGCTTATTCAAAATATGTGATGTTACACCACTGCGTGGAAAACGCAGAATCAGAATTTTGCTGCAGTCAGTAGCGAGCCAGGGTGGGAACTGGACATTCAAAGAAGCTACGATCCCCCTTGATAATGTTCTCCACAGAGGGGAACGAAATGTTGGATTTTAAGGTGAAATCCGTTCGACTACGGCATAATAGCTCAGAATATTTTATTAATTATGACATTTCCAGCCATGAAAGTTAACATTTTACAGTCCCAAAATTTCAGAATTTTACATATTGACAATACAGTCACATACCCTGAAGAGTTTTATTGACAACATTGGAGTAATTCCAGCATCCAGAGAGCCATTTAAGCAATCATTCTTGCCATGACCCATACACAGAATACATAATATGCAGACGTAGGTATAGGAATCCCAAACACATCATTCAGTGAGACGTAACATCCTGGTAGAGATGTCTGACCATCAGGGGAGCTAAAAAGCACGCCTAGCCTTAGTGACACTAGAAGTTATTCAACTGCCTCAATGCAGCCCATTTGAGATCCAGTGGGACATATCTGCCTGTCTCATTATTTCTGAAAAGCCAAAAAGCTGCAAAAATTACTGAATACATTTTCCATGAGAAACTTTTACAAGCAAAAAAACCGAAACATTTAACAGCACATTCCAAAAATAAGGAATCTAAATTTTCACAATGTAGTTAAAATTGTCGAAGAAGGAAAAAATGTTCAACAAAATATGCTGATACTGAAAAAACGTCCAACAAAATTGCAGTGAGAAGGGTTTGTTTCAGGTTTTCATTCGCAACCACACAAATAGCAAAACAGCACCTAAAAATGCAATTTCACAAAGCTAGGTAAGCCTGCTCTGGTGCAAAGTACTCCTATAGCTTCCATGTAGCTAGATTATGAATTTTGAAAAATGCTAAAGAAAATTTAAAAAAAAATGTATCTCACTAGCCACTCCTTTCACTGTAAGTAACAGAGTTCATTGTAAGGTTGCACAACAAATATTAGTGTACTGTAAACAGGACTAAGTATTTACACATGCAAGTAAATATCTTATGTGAAAAATACCAATGTGACCGAGTCTATATTAAGCTACAATTGAAGATATGCAGCAGCTGATGTACAGATTAGTTCGTCCTTTGTTAATGTATACATTCACTCTTTCTACATTTTTGAATGTTCTCTTTCTTTGTTGTAAGGCTTTCTTCTCCATTTTCATTTAATAATCCAACCATACCACAGTGTGTAATTTGCAGCCAGTAAAAATGTAGCACCAGTAAGGCTGCTTGATTTTTTTTTTTTTTTTTTTTTTTTTCCCTGTTGCTCCGGAAACATGCCAGCAAAAGAGTCAGCTGAATTAACAGACAACGTCTGAAATTAACTAACTTATGGAGCAAAATCCTATAAGCAGATGCAGTACACAACTTCTTCATGAGAAGGTAAGATATACAGTCCGTAAAACTTGTTAATACATACAAAGAACCATTTTAGCTACAGAATGGAGTTTAAAATACCACAAGTATTTTTACGGAATTTGGTCTCAACCTTTTGGTTGGATTGTATCCAATGGGTGTTATGCAATTCACTCACTTAATGCTGATTATTTAAAAGTAAGAATATGAGATACATAGTTATGAAATATTTATTTTAAATATAGGCTAGTTTCAGAAATACAAACTTTTCCCCTAGGTTCTTAGTCTCTTGATGACTCTGTGGTGTGTGTATACATATATACATGTGAATTCACTCACACTGCAGCACATACACATTAATTAATATCTTTCTCAGAAACTTTAATAACAGTGTCAAATGTAAGAGACTTCAATTGTCCATGATATACTACCTCCGAGATAAGTTTCTCTGCAATGATACACTGTATGTCATTTGTCCTTGACATTTTACGCATTTTAGCAGCAATACTCATCCCAAAGAGATCAAATTCATCATTTTCCTTTAAAGGTGAGGAAAACTGCTCACGAGGTCCTGTAAGATGCCTGTCATTCTTAAATTCTCGCCACTTTCTCTTAGTACCAACTGAAGATAATACAGCAGATGAAGCAGACACTGACGGCATTGTACGGTCATCTGTTATTTCAAACATAGAGGTGCTAGTCTCAGATTCACTTGCGGTGTCCTGTGAAATGAGAGGCAATTTCATTATAGTGTCATAACATACAAATAGCAACTAAAATACATAAAATTAATCATGTAACACACATGTAGCAAGTGGAGAGAGAATTGTTTACATCACATTCACAGAGGGATTATTTCATGGTAGTTCTGAGAAGCTCTGTGGAGCGAAATTAAGATAAGGACAGTGCAGACATCTGTGAAAACATGTATTAATATCAAAAGAATTACAGTCTAGCCACTTACTTGCTAGTATGTGTTCTGAAATTTGCTAAGAATGTGGTATTTTGAATTATTCTAATTCAAAGACCAGCAGGAAGGATTAGACATTCAAATAATGGTACTTTCTATGTAAACTATTAACTAGGAGTAATAGGTTTCAAGTTCCAGTTCTATCAGATAAGCTCCAGAGACCTATCAATTATGTAATCAGTTCACATTGCTGTAGCAATGCTTTCTACATATTTAAAGTAGCCAATTAAATCATTCTGGATTCTGATTTATTGAAAATGCAACACACTACATTCATGCATCAACCAACAAATAAAGAATTCACATTTAAACACTCATTCTTTTCAACGTGTTTATGGTTAAGTGATTATGACAAATATTTGTTGCACAAAATGTGTAGGCACTGAGCAAAAGTTCTCCAAATAGCAGTATCTGATAATCATGGGTTAATGTGCTGTATCTACAAAAATATGAAATCAAAAACAGATGTAAAGAGAACAGACATTAGGATTATCAATACACAGAACCTGAACATTATTAAAATAACACTGAAGAAAGGTGATTGGGCCAAAACAATGCAAGTACAAGGCACAGCCGAGAAGTATGATGCCTTACGTACAAAAATTAATGCATCATTTTATGCAATCTTCCCCAAAACGACCTGTCAAAAAATGCAGGCTCACCATAGGCAACAGATTACCAAAGAAATAACTGAATTATAGACTACAGTACAAGAACTCGCACATAAGGGAATAATTTTGGTTTTATTCTGTAGCAATTGTGATGTTTTGTATGTTGTATATTTACAGTAGGTCAGTTGTTCTTTAATTGGTGCTGTGAATATGGGGTATCTGAGTTGAGGTTTTGGTTCCATTTTTCAGAGTTGTAGCTATTGATAGCTGTGGTTGGGCTATATACATTGGGAAATCTCCGTTTCCAATTTTTGGCGTTGTAAGCATTGATTTTTAGTATCAGTAGCTGTGGTTGACCTATATAGGTCAAGGGAAGTGTGTGATTCCTACGGTTTTGTTGGTGTAGAGGACTGCTGTAATTAACTTTTTATATTGTTTTGGGATGGTGGAGTGTTCTTTTATTGTTGTATATTTAACTTGTCCCCACCCTAAATGCCCAATTTTCCATTTGTTTCATTTCATTTTTTGAGTGGTATGTTGTGTCAATTTAATTTTTGTTTGTTGGTGTGTGTACGAAGTGACATTGTCGTCATTTTCTATACACTGGAAGTAGCCTTTTCCGCCAAATTAATGACATTGCTCAAAGCAGACAGGTGGAATCAGACGCTTCTGTAATGCCTTTGAGTATATTGTGTGGATCATAACTTCATCTTTTCGCAAGGCATATGTATGTAACTTAGAGATAAAAAATTAACAGTGAGGAGATGTATGCAATATTACTATCATTAGTGCCAATTTGATGTTTTGTACTGTAATGTAAAAACTAACTATTTAAACATATTATATTAAGTTGACCAATTTTATTTTACAAAAATGGTTCAAATGGCTCTGAGCACTATGGGACTTAACATCTGAGGTCATCAGTCATTTATTTTACAAATACACACACTGTACATACCGTAATCTGATTGAAATCAGTTAATTAACATTCGAACAAATACAGATTCATTTCTGAAATGGAGGCAGATGAATGGTCGCTGAAATGTTACGCAAAAATTCTTCATAATAAACAAAATCACTACAGTGGTTAAGCTAAGAAATGAAATCTGGCATATCTGTTTCTGGGGCTGTACAACACCTTTCAGTTAGCAAAAATCCGTGATAACTTAGTGTTACAAATTGCCTTGACCAAAGAGGCAAAACCTTCATTTTCGACAGACACGAAACTGGGGAAATGCATTATAGATACCTTCAGCCAAGACGCTTGTCTAGCTTCTCTCTCTGCATTTAAGTGATTTTTTCATCAGAAATGAAATTATTTAAGTCTGGTTGCCAAATATTCCAATTACCTTCGAAGTTTCAACTTTCGAGGAATGCTCAATAGGCTCATGTGACTGGTAATGAACAATGTGTGTGGAAGAGTATACAGACTGCTGATCATCTTGCCCGTTGACACCATGATCAATATCATCAGAAACTGCTCTAGATATAGCTGATGATGCAGCTGTGGTGCGTTGTCTGCAAAGCGATAAACTTGTAGGGTGCTTTCGCTCTAAATGTTTTCTCAGGTTAGTCACAGACGTCGTGAAACGTAAAGTTCGATCGCAAATACCGCACTGTGCAAATTTGTTAGCGCCATCACTTTTTTGTACAGTAAAAAATCCCCACAAATATGACTTTCTTCTTTTTTCGTGCATTGGTAACGTCCACACGCCACTACACAAAACTGAATGCAATATTTCTATTTTTGTCCGTAACACAATACATCGCACTTGCATAAAATACACAGGACTGCAGTCAACGCACAACACACTTTGGGCTGTGAACAAGTCACAGCGTCTGCGTAGTTACGGTAACATTGATGTTACAGTGTAATCATGGTTATCAAAAGTGAAACCATGGCGCTCTCCCCAATACTGTTACCAAACAACGAATACATTCGAAATGTACAGTTGTCAGTTTGTTTATAACGCGCCCCCACTTCTTGTTACGAATACGAACAAACAGATCGACTTCGGCACCCGATTGTTTCGTATCCAGCTGCTACCAACATTATTACCACAGTTTAAAAACATTTGAGTCGCGAAACACTCAGAGATTTTCTGCAGCTACGACACCGCAGCGATGCCAACGGTGATGCCAACCGATTGGCCTGTAGTATAAAGAGAACATATTATGAGACGATTGTATACGTGCAAGGCTAGTTTATACCACAGGGCACAGTCTAATAACAGTCGCGACACTTCGCCTCGATTTTGTTGCCTTCAGCGCCAGCAGCGCTCCAAGCGGCCGATAGGTTGAACTGCGAGTTCGGTGCGATCATGAAAGCGAATAGTGATTGTTTATTTGATTTATACAATGGTTTTTACCATCGGGAGCGTTTGTAACGCAATAAATTGCAGCAGCAACAGGCAGAAGACACCACAGCCGTCTTTTTTAGGTTTCCTAAGGATCCTGAGAGGTATATAATGTTGTGGACTGGCAAGACAGCCAATCCACAGTGACGGGTAACCCAAAGGCACGCGCTTAAACTCACGCATGCTGGCGTGAGGTCTGAAACAGGATACGTAATGAATGCTATAAAGAAAAGTACGTAGCTGCTGGAATACTTAACTTTAATCCACAATTGGTGAACTATGGTCTTGTTACTGTACATGCTTCATGACATACATAGCAAAGGATAAATGGGGCCTTGCTAGGTCGTAGCAATTGACTTAGCTGAAGGCTATGCTAACTATCGTCTTGGCAATTGAGAGCGTAATTCTCAGTGAACCTTTCCTAGCAACGTCGGCTGTACAACCGGGGCGAGTGCCAGGACGTCTCTCTAGACCTGCCGTGTGGTGGCGCTCGGTCTGCAATTACTGACAGTGGCGACACGCGGGTCCGACGTATACTAAGGACCGCGGCCGATTTAAAGGCTACCACCTAGCAAGTGTGGTGTCTGGCGGTGACACCACATATACCATCATGTTACTAAACTGTATCGTCAGGATTCACTTGCAAATGTATGTGTATAAATGATGAATGTTTCGTTTTAGGAGCAAAAAAATGGCTAGTTAATAGCAGACGAGAAGACCTTATGAAGAAAGACCCGGTTTATCTGTATAATAATATTAGGTTTTGTTCGGTACATTTCGAACAAAACCAGTTCATGAACGCAGACAATAACAAACTCGTGTGGAGTGCAGTACCCACACTGTTTGACATTCCAAATAAGCCACCTCAACTGACGATGAAGAGGAAACTGCCACAAAGATTCGACAGTCAGTCTAAAGCTGTAAAACAGTCCTATGACACAGAAGCAGCCAGTTCAACTCTCCATGTATTAGTGCCGGATTCGTGAGAATCGTCAACACAGACCTGCTTTGACGATGAAGTGGTTAGATTAAGTGCAGCTGTTCGTGTCTTACAAAAGCGTGTGAAGTGTCAGAATGTGCAGATCGCTAGACTTCGAGCGAAACTATTATGGGACAAGGAAAGTGCCTACAGACAGATTGTTTGAAAATTATTCAAATATTTGGTTTTTCGTGAAATGTAATGTAATCAGCTCATTATAATGTTTTCAGCATATTTCTCCCACTATTTGTCAGTTGCTTGTCCCACTTAGAATAATATAAAGATGAAGGTCGTACTTGTGGCAACAGGCGACAATGACAAAAACAGTAGGCCTACAGAACGATAAACGAGCTGTCCATCGCTTTTGCATGTAGAGGTACATGTCTGTGCTTCTTACATGTGAATCTGTATGTTTATATTCTTTTGATATCAACGTGGTAAGCTGCAATTCTGTCCAATGTCACAAGTGTTTCTTCACGAATGTGTTGTAGCTTGCCACTCTATTCATGGTTTTTGTCCATACTTGCGCTTATTTTAGGATCATTTTTAGAAACATATATGCCTTCTGATACTACACAAACTCTTGGAGGCAAGAAACTAACTCGAATAATCCGGAAATTACATAGGAAATGGATGCAAACAAACATTATGCTTACGTCGTCTGACGTTCACCTTACCTGCCGCTTGGAGCGCTAGTGTCGCTCCATCTGTCAAACGGCAACTTTTACAGCAGTGAGTGTCGCGACTGTTATGTTAGACTGTGGTTTATACGTTGTTCTGTGGTTTATACGACGATACCGGCTTGCGCCACTCGTTGGGTGAAACCAATTGCACGCAATTGGTTTCGTATTGTACAAATAACTTTAATCATTACTGTTTCTTTGTACATGTGCAGTGCACCATTCGATGTTGAATAAAGCTGCTATTATTATTATTATTATTATTCTATAGACACAAGGCCACAAGTGTACACTTCAGTTTCGTCGTTATGTGATGTGAGTGCTGTAGTAGTGTGTCAAATGAAAGTTTTGGCACCTGTGCGAGCTGTTGCGGAGTTAATAGGTTCGTTCGAGATATAGCTGCAGGCATGTGTATGCGTTCGATGTAGGCATTTTCAAAGTTCCCATGGTTTGTGATTGGATGGAAGCTGTTCAGGTTGCTGCTAATAGACGGTTGCAACAAGTTGCGACGGATCAGAGGAAATACTTCTGACTGGTTCCAAGGGCTTTAATAAGCTTGCTCCAAAGAAATCAGTGCGTGCATGCGCAGAGCTTTTTGTGTTCAGTCTCGTAGCATTCTCGTTGAAGAAAATAAGTCCTTAGTTCTGCTAGCCTCTGAAAGAAACTGTATATCACAGACTTATGAAAATTAAATACATCCTGGTGTAATTGTTTCCCTTGAGAGATTTTTCTGTAAAAATCTGTTGCGTATAAAAGCCTATGGTGTCAAAAGCAAAAGGATCTCACTATCCTTTGTTAACGTCACTTTCAAATTGAATAAATTTTCTCTCTTCCATACAAGGATCCAAGAACTGGGGGTCACACACTATACTCATTGCTGTAAACCCTTCAGAAAGTCCGCGCCAAGCACACGGATATGATCTCGTCTTGAACGGATTTCGACAGTACGATTACGCCTCTGCTACCTGTGAACTGTATGTATTACTCTACACTGACATTTTGTAATTATACGAGTAAATCGACATTAACCGGAGATGGGGTGTTAAACAAAATTTGCTATTTGTATTGGAAAATTCATCACCACGTTTAGTGAAGAGGACACCTGGAAGTAACAATAATAAAAATAGCATATTCTCCATTTGTATCACGTCCTACCTCTGTCAACTATGGGCTAGCCGCTTGGAGTGCTAGCGTCGCCTCAAATGTCAAAACGTTGCACTTCCTGCCCTACAGAATTCCTTGGCTGTTTATCTTAAACTGTGACACTACCGAGTTAATTGGTATGCATGCGACAGGATGCGCTACCAATGTGTTCCAAAACGCTCCGCATAAAAACGGGATTTTTCCGGGTCTCATACCTCAGGTTACCTTGGTGATAGGAAGGTTGGGCCAAGTGTTAGGAACAGGTCTTGGACTAGGGAACATCTTTATACCCAACAGAAAGATCGTCTTACTATAAAAGCTCCTATTAAACGATGCGCGTAAACCTTACACCTATGCTCCAGCGCCCCATGCGTGCATATCTATAACTACAGGCTGGTTCACGTAGATATATTATACCATTCACGCTGGATATACCTGGCGCACATGCGCACTAGACAATAATAACGCACTGAACCATGTAGAACTGGCTGATCTCGCATGAAGTTGTTCATTCTACTGCACGAAACACAAGGGGGACCGTGTGACATATTGGAACGTCATTCGTTCAAATGATTTATGTGGCTGAAGGTTCCTATTTAATAAGAAATTTTTTCAACATTATTTATTAAGTAATTGTTATTCTTTTATGTAGGTTACTACTGTTCTGAATTACAGACTCAGCAGTGAGTTTTATTTTACGACACTTGGTTAAACAGGTATATGTATTTACACAGCATTTTGCACATGGAGGACCCACTTGTTTTTGGAGCTATTGCCATGGCAGTGACAGTAAATCTTCGCATTAGGGCGGAACGACAACGAAAACAAAAAAACATACGTTGTTGAGTTTGACCCTGGCTGAAAAGAAGGGACAAAGGCAGGGGATTATATTCACTGTTTGTGAAAGAACTGAGGCTAGAAGATCTACATGAATTTCGGAGCTTCGTGAGGATGGACATGGGCCGTTTCAAGAAGCTGCTGTCTATGACAGAAGGTGGAATTAGCAAGTGTGACCCAGTCATGAGGGAGGCTATTTCACATTCTTGAAAGTAAGAATTAAATCATATGTTTATACGTTTTGTGGTCATACCAGCCTAGATCAGGAATAAAACACCGGTTAATGCCCTGTTATGTTGCAAGCTAGTTGTAACGTTACGTTTCCTGGCTACTGGTGAATCTTTTAAAAGTCTGGCGTTTAGCCACAGAATAGCACAGCCCACCATTTCATAAGTTTTTGTGGATACATGCACTGCAGTTTGCAACACTTTAAGGGACCAATACTTAAAGGTGCACATGTGTTATTTTTCCAAGTTTGGAATAGAGTGTGTGTGTGTGTGTGTGTGTGTGTGTGTGTGTGTGTGTGTGTGTGTGTGTGTGTGTGTGTGTGCGCGCGCGCGCGCGCGCGCGCGCGCGCGCGCACACACGCGCGCGCGCTACTCAAAGTTTTGCAGTCCTCATCTGCCGCACTTTTGAGGATAGCAGGACATCGACAGCAAGCAGTGTTCTACAACATTACACCTGTGGCGTGAACTGGACCATACAAGGATTTCCTGGAGCTTGCTCACCTGTCTGGGACATGGAAGGAACACATGATGCTCTGCCATATCATTACCACACCCAGCCCTCCACCTTGTGCCACACACTCGTGGTAGCAAAGGCTGAGTTTGAGGCCATGCTTCAACAAGGCATCGTGTGAACACTTGAGCAGTCTGATCTTCCATCTTATATTTAGTACTGAGATAGGACAATTTGTGGTGCCCATGTGGGGACTACCGTGTACTGAATTCAAGGGCAGTACCAGACAGTTTCCTGGTGCTGCGCCTGCTGGTTTTTAGCTTCACCTTGATGGGCTCATTGTATTCAGCAAGATCAACTGTACAAAGCCATACACGCAGATCCCTGTGGCGCTGAAAGACATGCAAAACATGCCTTTGGACTCTTTGAGAGCATGTTTATGATGTTCGGCCTTTGCAATCCTTCACAGAAATGGCAGTGTCTCCTGGATGGCATTTTGCGAGTCAGTGCCATTCTCGTATTCTGAAGTCACTCATGTTCCACTGCAACCACCAGAAGACCATCTTATAACGCTCCAGCGAGGCCAGTATTGTTATAAGTCCACTGAAATTCGTGTTCAGGGTAACAGAAATCAAATTTCTAGGGCATCTAATCACCCCATCCAGATACAAGCTTCTACTGGACATGGAGCAGGTGATCTTGAACATGTCACACCAACAAACCCACAAAAGCCTCCACCTATACCTTTGTATAATCAGCTTTTACCAGTGCCATCTGCATTACGCTGCCCTGGTGCTGGAACCTGTGACTGCGATGCTACACAGCCCCATGGCCAAAGAAAGGACCTTTTGTTATCTGAACAATTGAAATGGAACAAAACATTGCTGAGTTCAGTCAGAACCACTGTGATGATCGTGGGCATGCATTTAATCCGCCCAGGACTCCAGAAAGACAGCTGGGAATGGGCACACAGCTGCTCTGTGTGACAGCATGCCAAAGTCGGGTGACATACCCCTGCATTCATTGCCCTCTCCCTGACATGACATGCTGCTTCACACACAGCCATGTGGACATTGTGGGCCCCTTTCCTCTGTTCCAAGGCAAATAGTATCCACTGACGTTGGTGGACCATTTCACAAGCTGGCCAGAAGCTATGCCAATAATGGACATCATTGTCAAGTCTGTCACCACTGCCCTCGTCGACACCTAGGTGGCTCGCTTTGGTTGCCCTAGTCACAAAACAACAGACTGTAGCTGCCAGTTCAACAGAATGCCTTTTTATGCATGTCATGCGACTGTGGGGTGAGTGGCTACATCGAATGACCAACTACTACGCAGCAGTTAACAGAATGATCGAGCGGCTCCTCGGATGCTGGAAGCGTCAAAATGGTTCAAATGGCTCTGAGCACTATGGGACTTAACTTCTAAGGTCATCAGTGCACTAGAAATTAGAACTACTTAAACCTAACTAACCTAAGGACATCACACACATCCATGCCCGAGGCAGGATTCGAACCTGCAACTGTAGCGGTCGCGTGGTTCCAGACTGTAGCGCCTAGAACTGCTCGGCCACCCCGGCTGGCCTGGAAGTGTCCTTGACGTGCCACAAAATCACTCGGTTGGAGGCACCCATACTCCTCAACTTGCAAGAAACAGCGAAGAACAAGAGTGGTGTTTCAGCAGCACACCTCATCCATGATCAGTCACTTGCCATCACCAGTGAATTCATGGAGGGGGTACCACCACAACACGACCCCATCACTGGCAGAAAGTTTCCGCAGCTAAATAGCCAGCCTCCAACTCCATTCCCCGAAGTGGCACAGTACCTGCAGAGTATATGTTCGTACATGTTTTCAGCACTGCATGCATGTTATGTTGCGCTTAGACGTCATACAGCTGCCACTTAGGCCGCCCTACTCAGGACCGCACCACATGACCGCCTGCAATGAGAAGACTTGGCAGATCAAAAGTAACAGCAAGCTGACTAAAGTCTCCATTGACCAAGTCAAGCCAGCCTACATCTTGACTGTCCTGGCCACCATTCACTTCTTCAACCTGCTGAGGACCTGTCAGTGGCTGATGCTCCCCTCATATGTGGTCATACAGAGCCCCCTCTTGTCGCTGCCGGTGACACATTGACACTGCCAGCTATCGCCACGCAACCATCTGCAACTGAGGCTATCCCCAGTCCGCCTAGACAACCCCTTAGACCACACCGTGCACAGGTGCACCAACCAGCCCCACAACAGCAGCCAGCAGACTGCGTCATGCAAGCCAGCCACCACGTCTGTTTCAAAAGCCCATGCTGTGTCATAATGATGTCAAGCCACACGATACAGCCAGCAAGCACCCTACCTGGTGCCTGCCATTGAGACACTGTCTCCAGGGGCTGCTGCCTCACCAGCTGCTATCTCACTTCCTGTCAGACTCCAGACATCACCTTCTACCTTACTGGCTTCTTGTCCATCACAGGTCTTGCACGCAATGTCGCATCTCCACGTCTCCGATGTGTCAGGCGCTGAGGCCGCAGCGATTCCCATACTGGTCTCCGTGTCATGCTTCTGTCAAGTTCAAGACTCAAATGTGGGTCCTGGAGCTGCAGCGGAGAAGCTGGCAGTATCTACAAAACTGCCAGCTTCTCCACAGCAGTTGCAGGACCCACATTTGAATCCTGTAGACACAGTGTTCACATGAGCCTAGACTCTCCGTAGTCTTCACATCCCTGCTGTCATCCGTGTCAAAGGCGCATTGAATGTAGCACCGTGTTTTCAAGTTGGGTGTGTCAAGAATTCAGGGCATTATGAACAGCACATTTGTGTGAACATTTTTTTTTATGTCTTTTATTCATGTCTAACCAGTCTTTGTTCATGTGCCAGTGTCCTCTGAGGCAACATATCTGTGCTGAACATTTCCAGCCAGACATCACCACAGATAGCTCCTGTTCAGTGTTGCCTGTCACTGCTGTCGCTAGTGGGGCACATGAGCACACACCCGGCCCGCTGTGTGTGACATCATGCACTGCTGTCCAATCACTGCTGACCAGTCTGCTGGCATCATGCTCGTGCTGACATCAGCACAAAGCGTGTGAGGCCCAAGCACATGGTAGCCATGGATGGATCACTTTTGCTTCTCGCTGCTGCAAAGCTCTGATCTGCTAGGGGGGGGGGGGGGGGGGATCTGTGTGGCAGCCATACCTCAGAATCACATGCATAGTGGTGCACCAGTATTCATCCGTCAGCACAGATTTTACCGCTAGGTCAACCTTTGACAATGGTGCGGCACCCACAGGTGCGGAAGAGGCAAAGTGAGAGCCATTGCAAGCTAGATCTTTGTGCCTTGTGGAGATTTATGTCTATTGCGGATTCTGTCAGCCAAAGACAGTGTAGGTTGAGTACAATGCGCACTTTCTACTGACACATTCACGAATTTGAATAGATGCCAGTAGTTAATTCCATCCTGTTGTGTCCACAAATTAAATAGTGTCCCACAAGATGAGAAGTAATTTATGTGATTGGCTGCATACACATCCTTTGTCTCTCCACAGTCACAAGACCATACTGTGCGCTCAGTCACTGAGGAGTATGGTTACTCCAGGATTAGTGGACAAGCTATTTACCATAGTCATGAGGCTGTGGTGTGTAAATATTTCAGAGAGCACCTCTGAAAGTTTTCTAGTTTACCAACCATTGCCAGTAAATGTATTATTACATAATTACTTGTTTGATTAATTACCATCACCCAAGTCTACACTCTGAATGTAGTGCATAAAAGCCAGCTCTCTGCACAGTGGACTTGAAATTGGCAAGAACCACCTGTTTCCTTCTTCAGCTTCTCAATTGGTTCTTTGTGCCATTCAGAAATTCTAACCATTTTTGCCAATTTACCAAACTTTTTGTGGCTGCCATGCATTATCCATGGCAGGAAAAGCACACACAGATTACAAAGCACACCTTTGACTGAAAATTCCTGGCTAATTAAAACTGAATGCCAGATGAAACTCGACTGAGCGAGGTGGCGCAGTGGTTAGACACTGGACTCGTATTTGGGAGGATGACGGTTCAATCCCGCGTCCGGGCATCCTGATTTAGGTTTTCCGTGATTTCCCTGAATCGCTTCAGGCAAATGCTGGGATGGTTCAAAAATGGTTCAAATGGCTCGGAGCACTATGGGACTCAACTGCTGAGGTCATTAGTCCCCTAGAACGTAGAACTAGTTAAACCTAACTAACCTAAGGACATCACAAACATCCATGCCCGAGGCAGGATTCGAACCTGCGACCGTAGCGGTCTTGCGGTTCCAGACTGCAGCGCCTTTAACCACACGGCCACTTCGGCCGGCTGGGATGGTTCCTTTCAAAGGGCACGGCCGACTTCCTTCCCCATCCTTCCCTAATCCGATGAGACCGATGACCTCACTGTCTGGTCTCCTTCCCCAAACAACCCAACCCAGATGAAACTCGAACTCAGGACCTTTGCCTGTTGTGGGCAAGTGCTCTACCATCTGAGCTAGTGAGACATGACTCACAACCCATACTCACAGCTTCACTTCCTCCAGTTCCTTGTCTCCTACCTCCCAAATCTCACAGAAGTTCACCCGCAAAACTTGTGGGTCTGGCGCTACTGGAAGAAAGAACATTGTGGAGACATGGTTTAGCCACAACCTGGGGTTCCTCTCTTCCAGAATGCTAGTCCCGCAGGAGAACTTCTGTGAAGTTTGGAACGTAGGAGATGAGATACTGGTGGAAGTGAAGCTGTGAGGATGGATTGTGAGTTGTGCTTGGGAAGCTCAGTTGGTAGAGCACTTGCTTATGGCAGGCAAAGATCCTGAGTTGGAGTCTCAGTCTGAAGCAATCTGAGTCTGAGTCTGAGTAATCAGCCAGGAAGTGTCATATCAGTGTACACAACGATGCAGAGTGAAAATTACATTCTGCACACCTTTGACTGCTTTATAATCAACCAACCATGGTCATAATGACAGTCACTCAAATTGAGATGTTTTCTTTGCACCTTCTATGTCACTCTTGTAATTATGATTTTTGTCAGATTGCTATGGATTTAATCAAATGTTATACTTAATGGAACAGTCAGTCTCCCTTTTTCATCAAGACAATTGAAGCCAACTCAGATACTGGCTAGTTCTACATTTTTTTCCATCAGTACAGTTACAAGGATTTCTAATAGAGAAATTTGAGTCTGATTCATCCTTTTCTTGTGATATTCCATCAGCACTAGTAGTCTGTTTTCCGATGCCCTCACTTTATTTTCCAGTTTTCATTCGTTTATGTGCTACATAAATGTTATGAAGATTGGCCATTTTTTCAATCTATTCACTGTGGTTTTGCAATGCCTAATGTACAAAATTCTGAGTAAACCTCACTCATGCAACAGTGCGCACATACAACTCGTTGTTGACTACGGAAAAATTGAAAGCCAGTTTCCATTCACAACGGACAACAGAGGCACTGTACTATTAACCTGAGTTCCAGTTGAGTTTCATGAAGTGCATTATATTGATTTTCATGCTCAAATGTGGTACTTATATGTGACTGTCAAATTAATTAAATGAAGGTCTGAATATTCTGGCTGTGGAAGTGTACATTTAATTTTGTATTTTTCATCTTACTGGTGCAGTACTGTATTTTTTTTTAAGGATTATTACTTAATTTTTGTATGTTTGTGTTTAATGTCCATTTATGATGCAACAGTTCATTCTTTCTATGTTGGTAAGAACAAACAATATATGTGCCTTTATGAAAAATCCAACATTGCTGTTCAAGAATGTATTCGTGTCAGTTAATGTTGTTTACTTATACCATATATGAGTACTGAAAGAAAAATGTCAATATTTTGTATCTTCATTGTACCCAATCCAATGTCTATCTGTGAAGTATCGATATTTGTGTGTCGATTTTTTAGATTTGCTTTTGAAATTGTAAGAAAATATCAAAGTTTGTTTCAGCTGGTGTTGAAAGACTGCCTAAATTCAAGCAAGTGTTGTCCAACAACAGGCATTCCCTCACTTTATAAAACCTCTGCATACTAATTGTCATATAATGCAATACGTTTAAAGACCCCTGTAAAACATAAATTTGCCAAACTTCACTAGTTTGTTGAGCTATTAGCAGTGAGAAACTTTGTTGACTTGTTTGTGAAACATGACAGACATTTCGGTTGATGGCTTATTTGACAAGATGATGTTTTGCTGTGCATGATTAACAAGAACGAGAATTATTACAAATTACCTGAGACTTATTACTATTTATGTCCCTATATCGAGAGTATCCACATTGTGGAAACTATGAGGCGTGTTTTTTAAGTAAGGTCTGTTTTGTTGTAGATACTAGTTGTTTGCACACATACTGCAAAAAGCATGTGCATCTTGTACTGGCTTGCCTCAGGAACAACTGTGGTCAGTTTCAGCTCTGTAGCTAACCTGTATGGTTCTGTTCTGTGCTTTCAAAATGTCTAAACTATCAACTTTCTCGCCGCGTGTGAAGTTCGCTCAGAGATACAGTTTTTGTCGGCAAGGAACCTCTCTGCTGCAGAAATTCATCAACAGATTTGCGAAGTGTACGGTGATACTGTTATGAGTGAAAGCAAAGTGCGTATGTGGGTATGAGAATTCAAAGATGGCTGTGACAACGTCCATGATGAGGGCCGCTCCGGCCGCCCTTCTTTGATTACAGATGATTTGGTGGCTTCAGTTGAAGCAAGTATTCGTGAGAACAGGCGCTTCACAATAACAGGTCTCTCAAACGAATTTCCTGATGTGTCGAGATCAGTGCTTCACAACATTGTTTCTGAACACCTGAAGTTTAGGAAACTGTGCTCCTGTTGGGTCCCGAAACTCCTAACAGAGGACCGCAAAAACCAAACATTTGAGTGTGCGATGAAGTTCGTGACTTGTTATCATGAAGAAGGTGACAGCTTCTTGAGTCAGATTGTAATTGGAGACAAAAAATGGGTTTCACATATCACGCCCAAATCGAAGCAACAGAGCATGGAAAGGAGACACACACACTCGCATGTAAAGCTGAAGGCCAAACACATTCTTTCCCAGCGCAAAATCATGGTGTCAGTGTTTTGGGATAGGCGTGGTGTTTTGTTGGTCGACTTCACGCAACGAGGAACCAGTATCAATGCAGAAGCATACTGCCGAACCCTGAGAAAGCTACGCAGAGCGATTCAAAACAAAAGACACGGCATGCTGACAAAGGGAATTGTCCTTCTCCATGACAATGCAAGACCTCACATTGCAGGTCCCACCCGTGATTTATTGGACAGTTTCGGCTGGGAAGTTTAGACCACCCACCCTACAGTCCTGATATTGCGCCGAGCGATTACCATCTGTTCCTCCACCTCAAACAACGCCTTAGTGGAAACCATTACAATGATGATGATGACATGAAAATGGCAGTGAAATCTTGGTTATCAGAGCAAGCGGGAAGTTTTTATGAAGAGGGTATTTTAAAATTGGTTGAGAAGTATGATATGTGTTTGAATAAACTTGGCAATTATGTCAAAAAATAGAGTGAAGTATGTACTTTCTGAAAATAAATTTACTTTTTTTGAAATAACCTTTCGTTGTGTACTTATGTTCAAATGGACCTTACTTAAAAAACACGCCTCATACATAGAAGGATAAAAACTAAAGAGCACTTGCAGTTACCAAAACAGTAGAGATGTTGTGCCTTTCCCAACCAAATATTACACAGGAATAAGTTAAGAAGGAAATCAATATTCTACATAGAACTTACAAGTGGGAGTGCAATAAAATAAAGAAATTGAAGCCCTTCAGTTATCTAGAATAAATTTGTTCCCATGTTGAAATGTAAGAGATTAGATTTATTGCATAACTGTGTCTTCTTCTTTTCAATGTGAGTACAAAGTAATTCTAATGAAGTTATTAAAATTCTGACTGTTCATTCAGATGTGATCATCAGGTTCAGAGAGTAATACTTTCTTTAGCAGATATTTGTGGGTATATTACCTCTCACAAGGAACCCCTTCAGTATGAGTTCACAAGTTCAACCTTAAGTAAGGCTCAATTCAAAGTGCTGTGTTAAAAATTACGAAAGAAAAGATATTAGCTGCTAATGACGCACTGTGGGTATCAGGAGGGCAATAGAAAATGAACATCAGGGAGGTGCAGAGACCAGCCTTCTATGGGATGTATATATTACGTTTCACAAAATGGCTATCGTCGACATTCAAGAAGTCTTCAAAATAAACCGTTAACTTGCACTCTACACCCTGAATGAAAAATGGCACTTCACAGTGATCACAAAGGTTCACATGATCAACTTCAGAGTTACAAACCATGCAGGACATTCAGCTAGGTATCCACTCTTAATGAATGCATATAGAATCATGCTGGTATAATGGGGTGATGAGAATGGATGGAATGTGATGACATGCAACTGAAAGCGAAATGGTATGCCATGGAGCTTGTCATGAAACTCGCTATCCTTTGAGGCATAACTGGAGATGGTGTGATAATATGTTTTATAGGAAAGGAAAAATACAAACATCCAGAAGCTGAATTTGTCCAGTGGTTCCAGGTGGTATAAATTGAAATGTCACACTCTTTTCAGACAGGAGAGTTTGCTCTAAAGGAGTATGATTTTTATATGCAGACCAGGAATCAAGCAAAAGCAAGTTATTTTGACCAGCTGTTGCCCAAAAGCAGTCTCATACCATAGTTGTAGTTCTCTTATGCCCATTTTCCCATCTCACTGTGGCATAAATATTCCCTACTGCCCTTGCAGGATCACACATACGGGAAAACGGGAAAAAATCATAGGGGGCAGAGAACCTCCAACTTCTCACAGCAGAATGAATAACACTCTAGCCAATGTACTACCCAGATTAATAGTCAGCACCCTCCTGTGGGTCCGGGGTTAGAATAGGCCTGAGGTATTCCTGCCTGTCGTACGAGGTGACTAAAAGGAATTTCACATGTTTCGGCCTTTATGTGACGGTCCCCTGTAGGGTTTGACCTCCATTCTTCAAAATTTTCCTGAAGAGCGAGCCAATTGAGGACGGTAGCCTTACAAGGTGCCTCTTGTCCATCGTGCATCGAGATCTTTAGCCCACTTCCTCGTCGTCGCATTGCAGTCCTGCCCATTCTCCATCTCTTGGGCGAGGACACCTTCCTGGGTGCATTTACCACCATGCACTATGCAGTGCCGATTTCTGTGTCAATGAAGACCATGGACTTCTTTGGACCTGATATCCAGCACGGTAGCCAGTCCGTTGCGGTGAGGCCACCATGTACCCTGTTGGTTGTAGCCTCCTGGCCACACAAGGATCGCTTTGCTGATGCCTGCACCGTTAACTCCCCATGTATGCCAAGGGGTAGATGCCCATACCCCTGGGGCATTTGGACTCCCAGCAATGGCCATCCTGCCAGGTGGCCTTTGCTGCAGCTGGGTGGCGCCCATGGGGAGGCCCCCTGGTTGAGTGGGTGGCATCAGGGCAGATCACACACGATGAAGCATAGTCCATCATCTCTTGCTGGTGATGAAACACCAGCAGTCTCTAAGTGATCACGAGCTCAATTCAATGCACAGAAGTATGACGCTAAATTATTCCCCTCCCTGGCCACACCATGAGAGGAATGTCAGGCTAAGGATGGCAGCAGATCTTATTCGCACCGGTACCTTGTGTGTTCGAGAGGTGACGGGGAATCTTTCGTGACGATGAAGCCTCAGTTTTTTGTTGATCATTTAGAGGACAAATTCGGGGAAGTGGAAGGCTTGTCCAAAATGAGATCTGGATCAGTCTTGATCAAAACAGCATCCTCTGCCCAGTCATGGGAGTTACTCATTTGTGACAAGCTGGGGGACGTTTCTGTAGCCATCGCGCCCCACAAGAGCTGAAATATGGTCCAGGGTATCATATTTCACAGAGACCTTCTTTTGCAGTCCGACAATGAGCTGTGCGACAATTTAGAGCGGCAAGGTGTACATTTCGTCTGGCGTGTCCACCGGGGTCCGAAGGATAATCAGGTTGCCACTGGTGCCTTCATCTTGGCCTCTGAGGGTGATACATTGCCCGAGAAGGTCAAGGTGATGGTCTACCAGTGTGATGTGAAGCCCTGTATCCCTCCCCCAATGCAGTGCTTTAAGAGCTGGAAGTTCATCCATATGTCTTCCTGCTGTACTTCCAGCGTCACATGCTGAGATTGCGGATGCCCATCACATTCCAATACTCGGACTGATGACGTCAGCAGTTAAGTCCCATAATGCTCAGAGCCAACCCAATCCTCCATGTGCCCCACCTCCCATCTGCGTCTACTGTGGAGAGCGCCATTTGCCTTGCTCGCCTGATTGCAGGATTCTCCAGAAAGAAAGGAAAATCTTGGAGTACAAGACCCTGGACAGACTGACCTACACTGAGGCTAAGAGAAAATTTGAACACCTGCATCCTGTGTGTATGACATTGTCTTAAGCCACTGCTACAACAGTTCTGGCACCATCAGCTCCACAACCCAGGTCACCTCTCAGAGCCGGAAGAGTACACTTGCCCCCTTGATGGTGGGGAGGGTGGGGGGGCATTTCCCTCCCTGTTGCTCCTGCGCCACCTACTTCGGGAGCAACACCCCCTCAACCATAGGGGACATCCGTCCCCACTTCTAAGCCGGAGAAGCGTAAGTCTTTTTTAGCTTCTCTCACTAGGAAGGGGTCCCTTGGGTCACTCTCTTCCCAGGTTTCTTCTAGTGGGAAAGACGACAGCCCCAAGTGGCTGAAGAACCCACAAGCAGCTGGTTGTACGGCTTCACGCTCATCCTCAGTCCCAGAGACTGAGCCAGTGAAGTCCTCCCAGCCAGGGAAACCCTAGGAGCAGTGAGATAAATCCAAAAAGAAACCCCGTAAGACCAAGGAAATTGCAGTGTCACCCACACCACCGCTACCTTCAAGCTCTGCGGCTGAGGATGGGGTAGAGATTTTGGCATCTGCTGAAGATCTAGATCTCGCCAGATCCTCTGACACAATGGATATAGACTGCTCAGGCAATAAATCGGTGGCAGCAGGTGACTCTGAGGCGTAAACTGCCTCATTGAATGTTCCATGCCTTCCCAGTCTCACTATGTCATCCTCCAGTGGAATTGCGGCGGTTTTTTCCACCACCTGGCTGAGCTACGGCAACTGTTAAGCTTTACACCTGGTATCTGCATTGCCCTCCAGGAAACCTGGTTCCCAGCAATGCAGACCGCTGCCCTCCACGGCTATAAGGGATATTACAGGAACCATATCAACTATAATCGAGTGTCAGGTGGAGTTTGCGTTTATGTCCTAAACTCAGTTTGTAGTGAACATGTACCCCTTCAAATCCCTCTTGAAGCTGTGGCTGTCAGAATAGGATGACACAGGAAATAACTGTGTGCAATGTATATCTTCCTCCAGATGGTGCAGTACCCCTGAATGCATTAGCTGCACTGATTCATCAACTCCCTAAACCTTTCCTACTTCTGGGAGATTTTAATGCCCATAACCCCTTGTGGGGTGGTAGCATGCTTACTGGCCAAGGCAGAGATGTCGAAACTTTACTGACACAATTCAACCTCTGCCTCTTAAATACTGGGGCCGCCACACATTTCAGTGTGGCTCATGGTAGTTACTCGGCCATTGATTTATCAATTTGCAGCCCAGGACTTCTCCCATCTATCCACTGGAGAGCACATGACAATCTGTGTGGTAGTGACCACTTCCCCATCTTCCTGTCACTGCCCCAGCATCAGGCACATGGACACCTGCTCAGATGGGCTTTAAACAAGGCAGATGGGAACTTTCAGCTCTGCTTTCACCGCTGAATCTCCCCCACACGGTAACATCAATGTGATTATTGAGCAGGTGACTAGCACAATAGTTTCTGCGGCAGAAAACGCGATCCCTCACTCTTTGGGCTGCCCGAGGCATAAGGCAGACCCTTGATGGTCGCCGGAAGTCGCTGAAGCAATTAAGGAGCATCGGTGAGCTCTACAGTGGCAAAATTGGCACCCTTCCCTGGAGCACCTCGTAGCCTTTAAACTGCTCCGTGCCCGTGTTCTCTACCTGATCAAACAATGGAAGAAGGAGTGTTGGCACCATTGGGTGCCACACGTCACCTTCCCAAGTCTGGGCAAAGATCAAACGTCTTTTTGGGTACCAGGCCCCAACAGCTGTCCTGGTGTTACCATAAATCACGAGTTATGTACCGACGCAAACACGATTGCTGAACACGTTGCTCGAGCCTCTGCATCAGAGAATTACCCCCCAGCATTTCGCACACTCAAACGGCGGCTGGAAGGGAACATCCTCTCATTCACTACACACTGCAGTGAATCCTATAATGACCGATTTACAGAGTGGGAGCTCCTCAGCGTCCTTGCACATTGCCCCAACACAGCTCCTGGGCCTGATTGCATCCACAGCCAGATGATTAAACATCTCTCATCTGACTACAAGCGACATCTTCTCGTCATCTTCAACCAGACCTGGTGCGATGACGTCTTTCCATCGGAATGGCGGGAGAGCACCATCATTCTGGTGCTCAAACTCGTTTGATGTGGATAGCTATCAGGCCATCAGCCCCACCAACGTTCTTTGTAAGCAGCTGAAATGTATGGTATGTCAGCGGTTGGGTTGGGTCCTGGAGTCACGTTGCTTGCTGGCTCCATGTTAGGGCAGCTTCCGCCAGGGTTGCTCTACCACTGATAATCTTGTGTCCATCGAGTCTGCCATCCGAACAGCCTTTTCCAGATGACAACGCCTGATTGCTGCCTTTTGACTTACATAAAGCATACGACATGACTTGGCAACGTTATATCCTTGCCATATTGTATGAGTGGGGTCTCCGGGGACCACTCCCGATTTTTATCCAAAACTTCCTGTCGCTCCATACTTTCTGTGTCTAAGTTGGTGACTCCCATAGTTCCATCCATATCCAGGAGAATGGAGTCCCACAGGGCTCTGTATTGAATGTGTCTCTATTTTTAGTGGCCATTAAGGGTCTAGCAGCAGCTATCGGGCCCTCTGTCTCACTTTCTCTGTATGCAGACGACTTCTGCATTTCGTACTGCTGCTCCAGTACTGTTGTTGCTGAGCGGGGCCTCCAGGGAGCCGTCCACAAGGCGCAGTCATGGGCTCTAGCCCACGGCTTCCAGTGTTCAGCCACAAAGTCGTGTGTCATGCACTTCTGTCGGCGTCATACCATTCATCCGGAACCCACACTTTACCTTAATGACGATCCACTCACTGTAGTGGAGACATATCAATTCTTAGGACTGGTTTTCAATGCTCGATTGACTTCGCTCCCTCATCTTTGTCAGCTTAAGCAGAGGTGCTGGCAGTTCCTCAATGCCCTCCATTGCTTGAGCAACACCAATTGGGGTGGAGATCGCTGTACGCTGCTGCAGCTCTACAGAGCCCTTGTCCAATCTTGATTTGACTATGGGAGTGTGGTTTATGGTTCGGCAGCGCCTTCAGTATTGCATTTACTTGACCCTGTGCACCACTGTGGGCTTTGATTGGCAACAGGAGCTTTTAGGACGAGTCCGGTGACCAGCGTACTGGTGGAGGCTGGTGTCCCTCCACTGCAGATCAGACATGCGCAACTGCTCGCCAGTTATGCAACACACATTCATAGTTCCCCTGAGCATCTGAATTACCGTCTCCTTTTCCTGCCCACGGCAGTCCATCTCTCACATCGGCAGCCCAGATTGGGGCTAATGATTGTGGTTTGTGTGCGGTCCCTTCTCTCTGAACTGGAGTCCTTCCCTTTACTACCTCTACTTGCAGTCCATTCATGTATGCCTCCACGTAAGCCTCGGCCGCAGTTTTGTCTTGAACTTGTGCATGGCCCTAAGGACTCGGTTAACCCCACCACTCTCCACTGTCACTTCCTCTCGATTCTTGACGTGCTCCGAGTCTCTGAAGTGGTTTACACCAATGGCTCAATGGCTGATGGTCACGTAGGCTTCGCATACGTTCATGGAGGACATGTTGAGCAGCACTCCTTGCCAATTGGCTGCAGTGTTTTCACTGCAGAGCTGGTGGCTATATCTTGTGCTCTTGAGTACATCTGCTCACGCCCTGGTGAGTCATTTCTCCTGTGTGCTGACTCATTGAGCAGCCTACAAGCTATCGATCCGTGCTACCCTCGCCACCCTCTGGTAGCATCCATTCAGGAGTCCATCTATGCCCTGGAACAGTCCCGCCGTTCCGTGGTGTTGGTGTGGACCCCAGCTCACGTTGGAATCCCGGCAACGAACTTGCCGACAGGCTGGCCAAACAGGTGACGCGGAAACTGCTTCTGGAGATAGGCATCTCCGAAGCTGACCTGCGTTCTTTCTTACACCGCAGGGTTTTCCAGCTTTGGGAGATGGAATGGCGTAACAGCACCCAACAAACTGTGTGTCATTAAGGAGACTATGAATGTGTGGAAGTCTTCCATGCAGGCCTCTCACAGGGAATCAGTTGTCCTCTGCTGGCTCCACATAGACCATATGGTTCTAACGCATTGTTACCTACTCCGTCGCGAGGACCCACCTCAGTGTCGCTGTGGCTCCCAAATGACAGTCATCCACCTCTTGCTCGACTGCCCACTTTTAGCCACTCTGCGGCAGACTTTTAACTTTCCCAGCACCCTGCCTTCAGTGCTGGGCGACAGTGCCTCCACAGCAGCTTTATTTTTACATTTTATCCATGACAGTGGGTTTTATACTTTTACGTAGGTTTTAGCACATGTCCTTTGTCCCTCCGTGTCCTCCACCCTAGTGCTTTTAGGGTGGAGGTTTTAATGTGTTGCAGAGTGGCTGGGTTTCCCTTTTTATTCTCATGGTTGGCCAGCCACTGTAATCTGCTTTCATGTTTTACTCCCTTCTGTTTCTAGCATCTCTCTCTTGTTTTCTTGTCCTTTTTTGTTCCTTTTAGTATTTGTTGCCTTCCCTTCATTCTTGTGGCCTTTCCTTTGTTTCCATTTTGTGTTATATGTTTCGTCCATTTTATTCTCACCCTTGTGGCATTGTTTTATTAGGAACAAGGGTCCAATGACCTCGTAGTTTGGTCCCTTCTCTCTCTTTAAACCAACCAACGAATAGTCAGCACAATTATATACAAATGTGTAAAGACATTAACCTAAACCAGAAAATAATTAATGTGACTGTACAAAATGAAATGACTGATGCAGCGAAACAAGATCACAGCTAAGCAAGCAGTAATAATGAATTAAATTTGACAAAAACTACAGGCAAAAACATTTTATTAGGAAATATTTCAGTGTAGGCAATAGATGAACACCCCAAATATCATGAAGCAACACCTCACGAGAGCCAGGCAGTACGAATGAGATAGTAGAAATTCTAAAAGAAATGTTTGCAAATATGTTGAATGATCTCAAATAGAAATTTTACAAATATTTTGAGCAATTTGATCAGAAATTTAAAGATCTGTCGAAATATTTTGAACAAAAGTTTTCACAATTACTTGATGAACACTAGAAAACTGCTGTAGGTTAACTGAGCTCACAGAAAAACAAAACAATTTGAAAACAGTACATGATGAGTTAGCTCAGACAATAAATACGATTCAGAAATACAATCAGTTTGTATGAACTTCCCAATGAAGTGAAAAAACTATCAGAAGACATAGGGTTTATAAAACTAGAACAAAGCCCCATTGATATATATAAGCTGAATGACCATGCAGATACGGGGGTGTTCAACCATGACACCACACTCGTTGAAAACCTATTGCAGCATCGAACCTATGTAACCGACGTCAAAAAATTGATGGACGAAAAGAAAAAGAGAATCCTTACTCAGCTGCTTTACCACAATGTCGTTCTTAACTGGGCACTGCCAGAGTTGGTTTAAATAAAACCATTAACACAGGCAACATGCAGGAGAACATACAAATAAACAAGAAAGCACATTTTCACCTACACAGTTTCACAGTGTCAATGAAACGGTTTCAGCATGTATAATGAACTGTTGATGCTGGTGACAATCCGGATAAATTACCCCCTACTGCCACACATCATTTAACACACTCTTTGGGAACAGGGCCCTGTCTTGTCAATACTGGTGGACAAAGCTTATTAAAATATTGCCAATTTCAGATGTTTTATAAGAGCATTACACCAGGTAATGCTGTGCAGCTGGACCGAATCACAAAAAATACACTATGTGATAGGATTCACCGAAGAATATGCACTGCTCTGGTTAGCAGATGTAGAATATTATCAAACATGTGAACAATTTGAGCAAGCCTTTTTAAACAGGTTTTTGTCCACTGGTCTTCATGAACAGTTGTGGCGAGTAGTAGTATTTTACCCACAACCATTCAACAGTATACAAGGATGATTGCGAAAATGCTTTGAAAAGTATTTATAAGACAAGATGCTGCAGTAACCCTATCTCACATGTAGACACATTAAAGATCTTGAAAAGTAAATTGCCTCCAAATGTGCAAGAGAAACTGATCACTATACCTGAGAAGACTTTGAGTATTTTCTCTCAGTATTAGATTCCATATATCTCATACCTGAAGATGGCCAAGCTGAAGGAGACAATTTGAATTCATGGTCAAATGTCCAAGGCAATGGGAACCACTAATCCAGTAACAACAATAGCCACAGTTGGCATCACCATGCACCATCTTCAGATAATAGGCACAGAAATTTTTATTGTCGGTGAAACAATGGTTACCGAAAGAGAGGTGGCCACTAGTATGAACCAAGCTACCAGAACTCACCAAATCCGAACAACAGAAGCAGATATAATAATTGGCAAGGCACTACAGACCACAGGAGACCAAATAACATGAACTATAATGCATAAAGACCAGTAACTGTTGGTCCAAGTCAAGGTAGAGAAACAAGGCAAGCAGAATAAGATTTACATAGTAACCAAGACACAATTTGGCATTCCTCAGGACACATAGTAATCACAGGTAATATAGGAGAGGTGGTTGACAGTAGCGGTGCTATCCTGATGCCACCCCCAGAAAACAACTGGTCATGTCAAGCCCCCTGACGATGACCAAAAGGGAAAGTGGGAACATACATTGACGAAACAATTATATTCTATGTTATTGTAAAGACCAAGATGTAAGAGATGAGTTACATGGAGGCAAGGTGCAGAATGATGAAAACCATGATGATATAGTACAGGTAATAATAAATGCCAAAGTAGGGAATATTTTAGTGTCTGTTCTACTCAGCACCAGAGCTTTGACCAGTGTAATATCAATGAGTTTATTTAACGAGATCAGGAAGAGAATGCTTATACCAACCTTACCTGTTCAAAATTCTGACTGCAATGAGAGGCAGGTCAAGAGGAATAAAACTACAAACACAAATACTCATCACCCATAATGAGGTTACGATCAAATGTACATTTCTTGTCGTGAAGAAATTAATAATTAACTGTATTCTTGGAATGTATTTCTGTTGATAGTGCAAAATAAAAATAGTTTTGGGTAATTGCATGCATCACTGGCAGTTGGGCAAACATATAATTTCACTGGAACTAGTTAGAACAGAAAACAAAGCAACGTAGATTTGCAGTTCTTTTACCATGAACTATTTTCTATAAATGAACAATGTAATTACCAGTCATTAGATAGACATTATAGACATGCAAGCGGTACAAGATAAGATAAAGGAATCTCCCTACTAATTTCAGACACAAAAAGATGAATTATGTACTTTACTTTTGCAATACACACAAGTGTTCAAGAAGTGACCTGGGTTTATCAAAGTTAATGTTTATAAAATGGATGTTTACTCACAAAAAAATATTTTGTCATTCATCATAAGCAATACCATGGTCTAAGAAAGAAGCAGGAAGAAAAGAAATTGAAACGGTGGTAAATTACAGCATCATAGAGACCTCACAGTTACCATATTGCAGTCCTCTTTTAGCCTAACAGGAGTCCTATTGGATGCAAGGGAGATAAACAACTGTTAAAATTTCGTGGAGTTATATTCTTAACAACCATAGATTTGAGGTATCATACTGGCAGATAGCAATACATATACTCTAATAGCAAAAATATACTATGTTTATTAGTTGCAGTAGAAATCAATTCTGCATTTGTTACTCTTTGGGCTAAAAGTCAGTGTCGGTGTGTTCATAGCAGTACTGGACACAGTGCTGGGCTCAGAGCTGCTGAGTACAGTGACAGTTTATGTGAATGACTTATTGATTGCAACCACCATGTGGGAAGAGCATGTAGAATTACTAAGAAAAGTGTTGAAGAAATTTCTGAAGTTTGGCATTACTATAAATCTACAAAAATCCGAGTTTGGGCAAGATGAAACCAAATTCTTAGGTCATCTCTCCAGAAGGATACTACGAGATACAGGAAAAAGTCATGTGATCAAACACTTTCCAGTATGCCAAAACAAAAATTCAGCTAAAGGCATTTCTGAGGTTAACATAATTGTTAGGACATTTTCACTGAATCAACTACTGAACAGTGATACAATGCTAAATTTATTAAGAAAGATCAACACTTGGTTATGGACAAAGCAATGTCAGGAGGACTTTGTGCTACTAAGAAAGTGTTAGTACACACCAGATTATTGTGCCATCTGGACATGAGTAAATAATCCTGTTTAAGTACAGATGCTTCAACACAAGGAGTGTGAGCATGTCTGTTTCAGATCAGAGAAGTTGACAGGAAACCAATGGTATATGTAATTAGTCGTGTGAGTCGAACCCTCACAAAATGTGAGAGATCATATTCAGTGACCAAGCTTGAAGCATTGACAGTGGTTTGGGCAGTCAGAAAATTCTAGTATTACATATAGGGGAAAGATACAAAAGTATTTTATGACCACTAAGCCCCTTTATTTCTCTTAACATGCAAACTATTACACAAACAAAAAATTGCACACCAAGAAAGAGATTTGTGACAAACTTAAGTTGGTAGGTGTGTTTCTACATCTGAAAGATGAGATTTATTGAGATTTCACACCAGTTGCATAAGAGTGGCACAGGTAATGCCACTATGAGGATGCAAATCAGGTTTGCTTTAAATTCACAGCATAATGTTTGTTAGCTTTAGTTACCTTTTAGATGGTAAGTTGATGTTAGCCAAGCATGCCTTTAAGGTGATGAAGCCATTATCAGCACTTCACTTAGTTTGAATGAGGGCTGTAATAGATCTACAAGAAGCTGGAAGTTCCTTTTGTGATATTGCAGAAAGACTTGACAGGAATGTAGCAACTGCATATGATGTCTGGCAGCAGTGGTCACAAGAATGTATGGTTACAAGAAGACCAGGCTCCAGACGGCCACATGGCACTACCAAAAGTGAAGACCATCATGTTTGGCGTATGGCTCTGGCACATCGTACTGCATCTGCAGCAGCAATTTGAGGAGCAGTTAGCACCACAGTGACACAATGACCTTTTACAAATCAGTTACTTCAAGGACACCTGTGAGCCAGATGCCCTGCGGTATGCATCCCACTGATCCCAAACTACTGCCATTTGTGGCTTCAGTGATGTCAAGCGAGAGCTTCATTGGAGGGCAGGGTGGAGATCTGTTGGGTTTTCTGATGAAAGCTGGTTCTGCCTCGGTGCCAGTGATGGCCATGTGTTGGTTAGGAGGAGGCCAGTTGAGGGCCAGCAACCAACCTGTCTGCATGCTAAACACACTGGACCACCACCTGGAGGTATGGTTTAGGGTGATTTCATACAACAGATGAAGCACTCTCGTCATTATCCCACGCGTCCTGACTGCAAAACTGTATGTAAATCTGGCGATTTGACCTACCATTCATGAACAGCATTCCAGGAGTTTTTTTCCAACAGGACAGCACTTGCCCACAGACTACTGTTGTAATCCAGCATGCTCTGGAGAGTGTCAACATGTTGCCTTGGTCTGTTTGATTACCAGATCTGTCTGCAATTGAGCACATATGGGGCATCATTGGACAGTAACTCCAGTGTCACCCAGAAATGGCATTAACCATCCCTGTATTGACTGACCAACCAAGTGCAACAGGCATGGAAGTCCATCCTGCAAACCGACATTCAGCATCTGTGCAATGTAATTCACGCACATCTGCATGTTTACATTCAAACATTCTGGTAGTTACACCGGTTATTAATGTACCCGCATTTCACATGTCCAATGGCTTATCTCATGCTTACATTAATCTGTGGTTTTGCAATAATGTTAATCACTGAAATACCTTATCTAGACAAATGTGTTCCTGAAGTAACATTACTCTACATTCATTACTTTTTGGTGATGTGATTTTTTCCGTCAGTATATAAAAGGAGAACAGAATAGCCAATGCACTTGCACATTATAATGATACATCCTCCCCCAAGATTAATATGAAGTGTCTGATAACACTTTTTTTAATGTGCATCTGGGTAGTTATCAGATGATAGCATGCCTCCTAAGACCTTGTGTGTGTATCTTTATAGGTATCAACCTATCCAATTTCCTTAAACTCCGAATACTTTGGGAAAACATACAGAATACTCTGGAAGGACACATATTGTCATAATTGTCAATAGATTGTTGTCATTAACAAAATTATGTACAAATGCTAAATCAAATATCTAATTGAGAAATTGAAGTAAGAAATATATAGCAACAAATGTTAAGAGGCTGTGGAAATGTTGGCATAAATAACTAATGCCTCTAATTACCATAATTGCACTTGATTAATGAGTTAACAGAAAACCTCATTATCTTGAGAAACAACTTGAAAGTTATTACCAAGAGATGTATTTTCATTTGTTATACATTTTATGTCCTCCTCAGTAATTCATATTCTTTGTAATTACATTTCTAACTAACCCTTCAATTGCTTACATCATACAACTTTCTGATTTCCAGAATTTGAGGCCTTATTTGTGCATTTTATGCATGTAATTGGATAAAGCATGAGTTCTGTAGTGCCATTGAAGTTAGTAACCAAATCCAAACTATAATTAAATATGTAACTAAAATAATACGAGAGACGTTGTTGTATTTAATGTTCAGATTGATTTTCTTGTGAAAAACTACAGATATTACTACAAAAAATTATGTCATTTGATATTGTATTTTATACCTTATTCGCCTGTATCATAAGCTTCTTTAAGTTTTGTAAATTGTAACATCAAAATTGTACAAAATTAATAGTGGGTTATTTTGAAATTTATTGTTAAAATTCTATATTAAGTAACGTAGCGATGTTGCAAAAAGGTCAATCAGTCAGTGTTTTATTTATGTGTGGAGTGTGTAGTTTGGTTGTCAATAAATTCCGTTAAGCTTGAAACTTTTGTTTTCAATCATCAATGAAGCCCAGGCAAACGAAATTTAAGTTAAGAGTTAACAATCTGAGGAGAACATTACATTTGGTGGAGTTGAGCTGGGATTGATGTTTGAAATATGGAACTATGTTTAACAAGTGACTGTTTCAGGTGAACATAAGACGACTGCCATGCCAAACTTGTTTTGAAAAATTTATGTTACGGATGCACAGAAAGAATGGATGTTACCACATGCAAATAGTTGGTGCGGATAAAATGGACCAAATTCTTGGACAGCACCATCAGATGTGTAACAGGTTATTCTTTTAAATAGTTTTGTGACAGTGACAAACATTTGTGTGGGAAGTTTTTATATTTTGTAATTTACTTTGGGTGACAGTGAAAATATAAAAATGAGTGAGGAAAAATGTGTAGGCTGTGAATCTGTAGAAAACACTTCGGACCTAGGATCAAGTATCAGTGAACTAACGTCCAGCAGTAATCCAAGTGTAGATTGAAGTTTTGGTGAGAGGGTTCCAGTAAAAATGTTACCATGAGTACTCCAATTACACAGGGAAGAATAGGCGGAGATGATTTGTTAACATTATTAATGCAGCATATGAAAGAAGTGAAGGAACAGATGGGATAGATTAGGCAGGATATTGGTCAGCAAAGTCAATTAAGTGAAAATACTAATCAGATAAGGGAAATCCAGGAGGGTTTGGCAGCACTAAAAATTACTGTTGAGACAGGGGAGGGTGAACTCAATACTCGTGTAGGAGCAGTAGAAGAACGGGTTGATGTATTAGAAACTAATTTCACACAAGAGTTGTCCAAAAACGAGGAGAGATTCAAAAAAATAGATAAACAAGTAGAAGTAGAAAATTCTAAACTTAAAATAGAGGTCAATTAGATTAGGAGAATCTTAGAAGAAGAAGTAGAAGCTTACAAAAGGAACTCTGAGCTAAAAATTACAGATATTTCCAACCAAATAAGTAATGTAGAACTGAAGTGTGATGAAAAAATAGATTTGTGTGAAAATAATGTTGTAGATTTAAGTAAGAAAGTTGTAATCTTACAAGAGGGTGTAGCTCAAAGAAATTTTGTTAGCAGTATTAATTGTGTGTGGGGTGGCATACCTTCAAAATGTTTTCCAGGAGATAGGAAATTGCATCCTATTGATTTTTAACTGCATTATCAGGATAATTTAGGTAATGACATTACAGATAATGTTAAAATTAAATATGATAAGCAATTTTTGGATGGAGAAGCAATCTTATGGGCCAATCAGAATGTAAATTCTACCATGTCATATGATGAATTTGAAAGAAAGTTCTTAAATAACTTTTGGACAGAATCTGAGCAAGCTAGGATTAAAAGTGAGTTTTTGAATGGTCAAATGTATAGGGAAGATGATGGTAGCCTGAAGTGTTTTTGTGAAAACCAATTGAGGAAATTAGTACACTTAGACAAACATTTTGATGAACTAATACAAATAGATGCCTTAAAAAGGAGATTACTGAAAAGAGTACAGTGGGAGTTAATTTATGGACAACATGACTCTGTAGATCAGTTCTTGAGATATGTAGATAAATTGGACAGAACCTTTGAGAGGAACGAGAGGTTAAATAATGACAGAGTTGGCAGTCAACCGTCTGAGGGGTGGAATCAAAGCAGGAACCAAGGCAGGAGTGATAATGAAAATCAGAATAATAAAAGTGGTTACAATAGGAAATTAGTACACTTAGACAAACATTTTGATGAACTAATACAAATAGATGCCTTAAAAGAAGATTACCGAAAAAAGTACAGTGGGAGTTGAGTTATGGACCACGCGACTCTGTAGATCAGCTCTTGAGACATGTAGATGAGTTGGACAGAGCCTTTGAGAGGAACGAGAGGTTAAATAATGAAAGATTTGGCAGTCAACCATCTGAGGGGTGGAATCAAAGCAGGAACCAAGACAGGAGTGATAATGAAAATCAGAATAATAATAGTGGTTACAGTAGAAGTGATAAGACATGGATCAACCATAGCAATGTGAATAGGAACAGAGGACATGACATTGGGAGAATAGTAACTGACAATTAGATAATCACCACTCAAGACAAGGAAATTTAAACTGATGGATGCCTCATTGGGAGCCTGCCAGTTTGGGGTGAGAAATAAGTACCAAAATCAGGCTAAACACCACCGGCCTAGAGACATTGAAAGTAGATACATAAGACAGAGTAATCAAAGATATTAGATTAGAAATGACAGAACTAATGTAAGAAGAGCACATCAGATTAGCAAATTACAGTTTGACAGTAAATTCTGGAAAAGTATGAATGAAAGTGTTGAAGATAGAAGTAATAGCTTCTGTAAGAATGTTGAAGAGGTTCCGTTAGAGGGGGAAACTATCTCAACTCTATATAATCAGTGTGGCGAAGAAGTTTGCAAAGAAAATGTTGGTTCTGATAATAATCTTGATGAGTTTGGATTAAGTAAATTAATGGAGGAAGAATCTATCCCTGTTAAGCATTTAAGAGATAATATTTGTACTAGTCTACTTGTCAACAATTCTGATGATCAAAATGGTTCAAATGGCTCTGAGCACTATGGGACTTAACTTCTGAGGTCATCAGTCCCCTAGAACTTAGAACTACTTAAACCTAGCTAACCTACAGACATCACACACATCCATGCCCGAGGCAGGATTCGAACCTGCGACCGTAGCGGTTGCGCGGTTCCAGACTGAAGCACCTAGAACTGCTCGGCCACCCTGGCGGGCTCTGATGATCATTGTAAAGATGTTGTAGAAGTGTCTAGTATTGGAGACGATAGCATGGGTGGTAATATTGATAGTGAAAGTGTCAGTAGTTATGATGAATGAGAGGAAGAATTAGATGGCACGGTGTATATGGAGGTTAAAGAAGATTTAGTTAATTGTGAAGATGATGATGTCAGTAGAATTTGTGAAGAATATGAGAGAACCAGATTGTGCCAATGGAAACTGGGAAGGTATCATCAGATAAGGAACATGTGGAAAGCCAGTATGTGATGCTATAACCTTTATGGGATTCTTACAGAGGTTATAGTGACAATGATAGAGTAAAAAGGGTCATAAGATTGTGAATAATAGCATTCCAACTGGGAAGGTATAACCACTCAGCAGGCTTACAGTGAGATCAGACAGTGTGTAAAAGAGGGGTGGGTGGGGGTTAGTGTTTAACGTCCCGTTGACAACGAGGTCATTAGAGACGGAGCGCAAGCTCGGGTTAGGGAAGGATTGGGAAGGAAATCGGCCGTGCCCTTTCAAAGGAACCATCCCGGCATTTGCCTGAAACGATTTAGGGAAATCACGGAAAACCTAAATCAGGATGGCTGGAGACGGGATTGAACCATCGTCCTCCCGAATGCGAGTCCAGTGTGCTAACCACTGCGCCACCTCGCTCGGTGTAAAAGAGGGACATGACATCAAGCAATGATCTGATGTACCTCTACGTAAAATACAGACATGTAAGAGAAATTGTGCAGGCAAAAATGGTATAAATGACTTGGACTTTAGAGAGATTGAGGATGATTTGTTGCATGAAGATGAAGAATGCAGTGAAGACAAGTATGCTGAATTAGTGGCCACCTAACCAAAGGATGCTGGGAGTCTAGAGAAAGAACAGACAGATCAATTTGGTAGTTTGTTGTGGGTGTACAAAGACGTGTTTAGTGAGAAACCTGGGAAAGTGAAAAACTATGAATGTAGCTTAATCTAAAACCTTACAAATGGAGCAAGTGTCAAACACCAAGAAAAAATAAGATGATGTAAATGCCCTCAGGAGGACACCACATCTTTGTGTCAAGTGCATGGTGAGCACTAGGTCTCCAAGCTATGTAGAATTCTATTTTCTTCATTTCATTTTTGGATGCTACATCTTTTACTCATCTATAGACCTGTAATAAAGTTATCTCTTACTGTAAATACTATCCATTCTCTGCAGTATAAGTTTTCTGTATGTAATATCAATTTTGAGTGTCATTATTTGAAAATGTAAACTGTATACTAAATTTGAATTTCCTATAGTAGTGATTGGCCAATTATTATAGTTATACTCTGTGGAGCATGAATTTGATTTGTGGGTGCTTCTTTGAGAGTTACAGACATGATCATGATTTTATGAGATGTACATATGGAAAATACTAAAGATGTACACATGTTACTAAATGGACAAGTTGCATTGTGACAAAAGACTTTTAATGAAAAGTTTGTCATTACAAGATGGTGTGATGAGGAACAGTCTGATAGTTTATGTTTGATATGATAAAGAGTTAAATGAGATCTGCGGGGTCAAATATACTGTATAGTGGTATATACTGGAATATTAATCAAAAGAAAGGATATGTATATAATTTATTTTTGTTCATTGATTTTAATCTGTATACAGCTAAATCTTTACAGTTTAGATACACTTATCATTGTGTGATTTTGTTTATAAATATGCTAATAGATTAGGATAATATGTGAATGATTTTGACATACTATACCTGATGTGACCTTAATTGTAACTTGCATGCGTACCTTGAGTAATGAGTTCATCCCTGTTCCTACCTAGAGAACTGTATCCAAGAACCTTACCTGACCTGGAAGTAAAAATTAAAAACCATAAAACTAATAGTGGATTGTGCTATTGCAGTGTAGAGACTGCCAGCAAAAGAGGAGTTGCAGACCCAAGATGGACAGCGCAAAAGGACTGATGGTTGTGAGCTGCCAATTCCTTAAGATGTGCATTGTGAACCAGTGACTGGAGTGACAGCTAAGAAAGAAAGAATTTTTATTTTTTTCTATGAAAATATAAATGTACTGGATTGCATATACGTATTTAGTAGCCATTCCTACATATAATACTTGTAAGTACGCATCCGGGTAGTTATCAGACGATAGCGTGCCTCCTAAGGCCTTGTATGTGTATCTTTATAGGTATCGACCTATCCAATATGCTAAAACACCGAATATTTTTGTGAAAACATTAGATTATTCTAGAAAGACACATATTGTCGTAATTGTCAATAGATTGTTGTCATTAACAAAATTATGCACAAATGCTAAATCAATTATCTAATTGAGAAATTTAAGTAAGAAATATATAGTAACAAACATTAAGAGGCTGTGGAAATGTTGCCATAATAACTAATGCCTCTAATTACCATAATTGCACTTGATTAATGAGTTAACACAGAAAACCTAATTATCTTGAGAAACAGCTTAAAAGTTATTACCAAGCGATGTATTTTCATTTGTTATCTATTTTTATGTCCTCCTCGGTAATTCATATTCTTTGTAATTACATTTCTAATTAACCCTCCAATTGTTTACATCACACAACGTTTCAATTTCCACAATTTGAGGCCTTATTTGTGCATTTTAATATGTATGTAATTGGATAAAGCACGAGTTCTGTACTGCCACTGAACGTTAGTAACCAAATCCAAACTGTAATTAATTACATAGCTAAAATAATACAAGAGACATTATTGTAATTAAAAAAAATGGTTCAAATGGCTCTGAGCACTATGGGACTTAACAGCGGAGGTCATCAGTCCCCTAGAACTTAGAACTGCTTAGCCCTAACTGACCTAAGGATGTCACACACATCCATGCCAGAGGCAGGATTCGAACCTGCGGCCGTAGCGGTCGCACGGTTCCAGACTGAAGTGCCTAGAACCAGTTGGCCACTCCGGCTGGCTTGTAATTAAATTTCAGTCTGACTTTCTTATGGAAAACTACAGATATTACTATAAAAAACTGTGTCATTCGATATTGTATTCTATACATTATTCAGCAATAACCTCAAAATTGTACAAAATTAATAATGTGTTATTTTGAAATTTATTGTTAAAATTCTATATAAAGCGAAATAGCAATGCTGCAAAAAGGTCGGTCAGTCAGTGTTTTGTTTATGTGTGGAGTGTGTAGTTCAGTTGTCAATAAATTCTGCTAAGCTTGAAACTTTTGTTTTCAATCATCAATGAATCCCAAGCAATGAAATTTAAGTTAAGTGTTAACAATCTGAGGCGAACATTACAATGTCTCCCACAAGGTTTGTACAAAAGTGCTAAACTAACAGAATAGCCTTCCAACTGCTGCATTTTACTGATGCGCAATGGCATATATCATCTGTACTATTGTCACAATATGCAACAATTACAAGAAGAAGATCTGCATTGGCAGAAGGTGATGCAGAGACTTCGGAAACATGATAAAGCAGCAGCATCCAATGCTTCTCTGCTGTATTTCATCGAGGGCATGTGCTGATATTTGCTACCATCTCATGTGTAGTCATGTTCATCTATAAGGCCCCTATCAATTTGGTTTGCCTTGATTGGCTCGTTCTAATGCCATTCGAGCTTTTCCAAATATTCCACCTGAAGTTCTCCCTGCTGGTCATAATCTATAATGGAAGGTAATCATTTAGAAGGATGGAAAGTTCTTTGTTCAAGAATCTCTTGTGGGGTTTAAGTCTTCCAGGTCCACAGGAAGTGACAAATATGGTGTGGCCTACATTGAAGGTCTGCTTAAGCTTCTCTGTGTATTCGTGACTGGCCTTTTGGAACTCGCGGTCCATATATCTGGCCACTTTGAATAGTTTATCAAACAGTTAGAATTTCATTAACTAATTATTAGACACCATGTTTTATATAAGCTTAAGCTGACCTTTCTGGCATGTACAGATCTGGACCACACCACACAAGCACAGTCCACCATGGAGAAGTGCAGTGCCCGTGCTGTGGATCTCAGCACTTTTCTTCTAGCTCCCCATTTGCTGTTTTCCAGGTTTTTCAGTAGTTACTTCTTGCTGCAACTTTGTGATGGGTATTTTTCCAGTGCCGTTTGTACATGAATGACTGGTTCAATACAACACCCACACACATCAGGTCATCTGCGTGTTCCTGTGGTCGCATTCCAGGCTACATTCACCTTTTGATTTGCATATTTTGGGTGAAGATGGAAGATGCTGACACATACCTTCAAGGGATTTGGTTCACGCATATTTTTATGGCATTATTGGAACAGGGCTTAGAGCATGTTCCAGGGTTTGCTCATCTCCTCAGAAATCTTTCCTTCAGCTGTGATGGCCAGTATACTCCCCTGGATGAGCCCATTTCTCTGTCGTTGCCATCAGCTCTTTCTGCCATACAATTTGCCAGAATATTCTGTTTTGTAGCAGTGATTCAGTGCTTTTTACAAGCTGGTAATATTTATGTTTGTCACATAGTTTTGTCTGGTTAGAACAGCCAAGACTAGTCCTGTCATTCGTTTAATTTCATCTCCTCTATTTGGATTTGACCAGTGCAAGAATTTACTGGTCTGAAACTGACATGGAAGAATGTACTGGTCTGAAATTGACCTGTTGGAGGATGAGCTTTTGATCCACAGTATCTGCTATGTGATTCAGTTTGCATAGCTGGCATTTATCCAGGCTTTAACACTAAAGAAAACATATGCTGAAACAGCAGCAAATGGAAAATATGACAAAGTGGTGTGAAATATTCAACAATTCCTGAACAGAGGTGGATGATGAAAATTGATCCTGTTGTCCACTGGTCATCACATATGTAACTACAATAATGAGAAGTCTTAAATAATGTAATGAGCATCACATAGTGCATTCATTCATTCATTAATCCTTGTTCCATAGATCATGAATGCGACATTTCATAATGATGTGGAACGTATCACTTTACATAAGTTACCTTTACACAAAATAACTATTTAATTAATTAATTTTTTTACAGTTACTACTTCATATCTAAGAATTCATCTATTGGGTAGGAGGAGTTGTCATTCAGAAAGTCTTTTAATTTGCTTTTAAATGTTGGTTGGCTATCTGTCAGACTTTTAATACTGTTTGGCAAATGACCAAAGATTTTTGTGGCAGCATAATTCACCCCTTTCTGTGCCAAAGTGAGATTTAATCCAGAATAGTGAATATCACCCTTTTGTCTAGTGTTGTAGCTATGCACTTTGCTGTTATTTTTGATTTGGGATGGGTTAATAAGACAAATTTCATAAGTGAATATATGTATGGTGAAGGTACTGTGAATATCCCGAGTTCCTTAAATAAATGTCTGCAAGGTGATCTTATTCTGATTACACACTTTTGTGCAATGAATACTTTCTCACTTAATGATGAATTGCCCCAAAATATGTCGTCATATGAAAGCAGGGAATGAAAATAGGCATAGTAGACTAATTTACTGAAATGTTTATCACCAAAATTTGCAATAACCCTAATAGCATAAGTAGCTGAACCTAACCGTTTCAGCATATCATCAATGTGTTTCTTCCAATTCAGTTACTCATCAATGCACACACCCAGAAATTTTGAGTATTCTACCTTCGCAATAGACTTTCATTCATAGCCTATATTTATCAATGGTGTTATGCCATTTACTGTACAGAATGTATAAACTATGTTTTTTCAAAATTTAGTGAGAGTCCATTTGCAGAGAACCACTTAATAATTTTCTGAAAGACATTATTTGCAATTTCCTCAGCTGATTCTTGCTTCTTGGGTGTGATTACTATACTTGTATCATCAGGAAAAGAAATTAACTTTGCATCTTCATGAATATAGAGTGGCAAGTTGTTAATATATATTAAGAACTATAAGGGACCCAAAACTGAACCCTGTGGGACACCATTTTTGATACCTTCCCAGTTACGAGGACTCTGCTGGTTTTTGTAGGCTATCTGTACTGTTAATTTCAACCTTCTGCATTCTTCCAGTTAAGTATGGAGTAAAACATTTGTGCACTGTCCCACTCAAACCACAATACTTAAGCTTATCTAGAAGAATTTCATGATTCACACAATCAAAAGCCTTTGAGAGATCACAAAATATCCCACTGGGTGATGTTCAGTTATTCATTGCATTTAATATTTGATCAATGAAAGCATATATAACATTTTCTGTTGAAAAGCCTTTCTGAAAACCAAATTGACATTTTGTTAGTACTCCATTTTTACAAATATGTGATGCTATTCTTGAATACATTACTTTTTCAAGAATTTTGGATAAGGCTCTCTGAAGTGAGATTGGGCAGTAGTTGTTAGCATCATCAGATCCATTCCCTTTTTTATGCAATGGTTTAACAATAGCATATTTCAGTCTATCTGGAAAAATTCCCTGTTTCAGTGAGCTACTAGGTATGTGGCTGAAAATCCTACTTATTTGTTGGGAACATGCTTTTAGTACTCTGTTGGAAATGCCATCAATTCCATGTGAGCTTTCACATTTGAGTGAATTTATTATTTTCCCAATTTCAGTAGGAGTAGGTTGAATTGCAATTTTATCAAATTGCGTAGATACTGCCTCTTCCATATACTGCCTCGCATTTTCTAATGAATAGCTGGAACCTATTTTCTCCACAACACTTGAAAAATGATTATTAAAAATGTTTTCTACTTCTGACTTCTTGTTAAAAAACTTTTTATTGTGTTTGATAGAAACACAGGCTTCCTGTGCGTTCGGTTGCCCTGTTTCCCTTTTTACAATATTCCAAATTGTTTTAAGTTTATTATCAGATGTGCTAATCTGAGACATAATGCACATACTTCTGGGCTTTTTAATAACTTTTCTTAATACAGTGCAGTAGTTTTTATAATGTTTCATTGTTTCAGGATCATTACTCCTCCTAGCTATAAGATACATTTCCCTTTTCTGTTTACAATATATTTTTATCCCTTTAGTAAGCCATGGCTTTTTACATGGTTTCTTACAATTATATTTCACTGTTTTCTTAGGGAAACTGTTTTCAAATATACTCACAAAGGTATCATGAAATAGGGTAAATTTTAAATTAGCATCATGTTCCCAGTACACCTCGTCCCAGTCTAACTGTTGCAAGCTTTCCCCAAAATTTTGAAGTGTTAAATCGTTAATGGAACGCACTGGTTTGAAGGACTATTTTGCATTACTGTATGGAGCTGTATCACATACTGTAACTAGCTGTGCATCATGATCAGACAGACTATTCTTAACAGGAAAAGTTTTTATTTGATTAAATTTATCTTGGTCTATGAAAACATTATCTATCAGTGTGCTGCTTTCCTGTACCACCCGAGTAGGAAAACCAATAACTGATGTCAAATTGTAAGAACCAAGTAATACATCAAGGTCAAGCTGACATGCTCAGTCATAAACAGGCACATAAACAACCTGAGAGTTTATTTACTCATGCTGAATTTTAAGGGGCAATGTGTAGTAATTCTTTGAGAGAAGGAGAACTTCTTGGCACATTTCACTTGTAAACAACCATTATCATTGATTACCGGTTTCAGTTAGCATAGTTACCATCTTAAAATCTGTGAATAAACCATACAGTGCCCTTTTTAACACATTGCCACATTTTTGAGGGATGAGTTCAACAATGTATTAGCATGTAAAGGTTAAAACCATAATATCCAAAGTAATTCGCCAAGTGCTCATGTCCCATACCACACACTACTGTGTACTTCATTACAGTCCTGGCACCACTAGACTGACAGGTGGCAGCCAGTACTGCCCACAAAACTGACAATTGACACTGACAGGTGTTGCTGGGTAGTTATGTAGTTCTAACTTAAAATTATTTATGTATTTTAATTAAAGCACTATTCCTGTTTTGTGCTGCTAAAGATGACAAAACATCTTTTCAAAATTATTTTAAAATAATTAATAAAACTGAAACTAAAAATTATTCTTATTATTTCACTTGCACAAGTGTGCCTAAGCAGAAGCTGCTGTACAACTTAGTTTTGTATTTTTATATTTTTCATACATTTGCAATAATGTCAGCAGATGTTTATAAATTGCCTCACCATACATGATGTTATTGCATGTCAGTTTGTGGAAATTGCACCAGCTCCTACATAGCTGCGCTTGTGCATGTGAATGTAATAACAGTAATTTTTAGCTACCCTTGTAGTATATCATCTATTCAGGTTAGGGTTTTTAAGTTCACATTTATGTTATAAATTGCAACCAAGAATGATTTTGTGCACTGTATATTTATCAATGCTATTGTACCTGATAATAATGGTAATAATGAGATGCATCAGTAATTATTTACTATTGCTTTAGCTTCCTTCTTGTTTGATAGCTTGACACGAGCATATTAGTGTGCCTGAGAAAGTGTAACTATGAAAAGATTCATCACATAAGTAATTTAGTAAATTACAAATGTGGTCCACCAATGCTTGATAATCTGATTACTGGGTTCATTCTTACTACTTCAACAAATTATTTTAAAAAAATTGATGATATTTTAAATTTATTTTGGAGATGTGAGATGTAATAGAATTTGTGAATGCTTTCCTTAGAAAAGCACGAAGACAGTATTTTAACCTAAATTATCTTCCATTGACAGAAAAAATTATTAAAAGTGCCTGTAATTTGGAGGTATCGATGATGATCTCATTATTCAACTTTAAAGAAATTTCCTAACATTTCTATCATTCTTAGTGGCCTTTTTTATTGTTTCAATTCTTTGCCTTGAAAATACATACCTTTACGTACACCAATGACTTTAATTAGAATTTAATAACACAGTTCGTAATATGATTTTACCATGTCAGTACCAGTGTACCTTAATGTTAAGGAAGAACCTCTCTTAGTTTTGCAGAATATTCTTAATGGTATTTGTGATTCAAACTTTAGGAGAATTTATATCTACATGCAAAGGTAAATTTGTTAGGATAACAATTTTCACAAAACCTAGAACTAAGCTATAAAATAAATTTTTCATTTACACTAGTTGTGATGTACCCATTTTTCCAGTTTGTATTTAGGAAATAAATCTTGAATTCCTCAATTCCTCTTTTATTTATTGTTTTTGTGCTTTTCCACTTATTATTTATTTTCTCATTCCATCAAATGCATTTCCCATTACACTCAAATACACACCTTTGACAAGGAATAGCTTTTATTATTTGTCAGCCAGTGGCCACAGCAGTCACCATTAATTGAAGTTTTATAGGATAAAAAGGTACAAAATTTTATGTTCATAAAACCTCATAAAAACATTATTAACTCTAGTTAGTAGATGTGTTAAAATACATGTAGTTTCAAAAAGTCAGTTTGATTTCAGTACATATCTGAGGTCTGTATACATTCAGAAAATAGAAGTCTATAGTTCTTTTAACATGCCTTCTAAAACTACCAGATAAAAATATATTAATGTTTACATTCATTTTTTGCAAATAAAACAGATTTCTCTATACACTAGTAGCAATTCTTAACACTGCTAGAATAACATTTCTATCAGATAATTTGATATTAAAGTGGCAGAAAGGAATACTGTTATTTTTTTATATTTATTCCTCAAACACATACACACACACACACACACACACACACACACACAGGGAGAGAGAGAGAGAGAGAGAGAGAGAGAGAGAGAGAGAGAGGAGAGAGTAGAGAGCAGAGAGGGTAGAGAGGGTTAGAGAGAGAGACTCACTCAATTTAACGAAAATATAAGCAAATTAAAAAAAAAAAGTTGCAGAATAATGTCAACTGTCCTTAAGAGATTCAGAGAAACGGATCAGTAACTGGCTAATTTACTTTATATATGAGATACAAAAACATGTGTAGAAAGTATGCTTAATATCTGTTGAAAATGTGATGAAAAATTATTTTGGATACTATACTGAAAACTAAAATAACACGCAAAATATAGATGAATAACTATCACAAAAGGCGTAATCTAGATTTACATTTTTGTACTATATCTCAATTAATGAAGTAGAAATGCAATATGAAACAGATTATTATTAAACTATCATAACATTCACAACATTAAGAGTATAAAAAAATAATCTTTCTGCTAGGGAGATTCTGAATATCATGCTAGAGAGATTCTGAATTATCAGTACCACATAAAACATCACAGTACACCTCTTCACTGGATCCACACAACTCACAAACACATTAGTAAAATATTGTACAATAATTATAATGAATCTCATCAACTGGAAATAGTAGATATAACTGCAAGTAGAGCCATTTCACAGTGATGTAAGATCAAGAAATTTTGGCATATGACTTGGGCCTTTGCTCGACATGCCTTCCCAGATAACAACAATACCGTTGGCACCAGATGCGTACATGTGCTGAGCATCATGTGAGTATGTAATACTGGAAAAGAAAGACAATGTTTAAGTTAAAATGCAGGAACTACATTGGGTGAGATACTGAGAGATCATTAATTTGAGGCATAATGATTTGTAGGGTGACGTTAAGGCATTCCAAACTGCAGGAATAGTACGTCATAATTTTATCAGAAAATGGGAAGTACATACAATTGCAATTCATAATGTGATCACTACACCTTCTGCTTCAAATGTCTATATAAATTGTAACAAACAAAATGGAGACAAAGCAGAAAGCAGTATAAGAAGACAAAGTATGGACACTAATGAAAAACAGTACAATTGAAAGAAACTATATATCAATGTATATCAGAGGGATGTTGGATTATAGCATTTAAGCCTGTTATTAGAATGCATAGACTTGATCTGCACATACTTGTCTCATAATGCATAAATCAACAAATCTTGATTACCTGTACAATTGATCGTATACAATTATGTCCCTCCTACTAAGAGCTTGAATGCTAGCTACCCCTTCCCATCTTCTTTTATAATTTTTTGTAATTTCCTTTTCTGTCTTTTCTTTATTTTGCGTTGCTCTCCATTATTTGTTTGTAGTTTAATTTCAAACTGTCCATTTTGGCATTCTCATGAAACCCCTATACAGCCAATATTCATCAATACATAACCTTTTTCATTAGATGAATTGCTGTTAGGTTCTGAAACATGAACTTTCGAAAATTTTTTGTAATAAATCTGATACTTTCTAAGCAGCTAATACTTTTTTCTCCTCTGTTGAGCTTAATGTATTTGCAGAAAAAGACACTATAAATCTGAAAGTTTTCTTGTGTCATCTGGTACATGTAGCTCAACAGCTTTCATTTATTAACAACTGTGTGGTTATGATAAATGGATATTCTGGGCTGCAAGACACACCTACCTTATTATGGGCTGTGACAATAATGCATTGCAGGATATCTCCTTCAGTGGTGAGAGGTCCCAAGAGCTCCATAATCTGAAAAACAAAACAATAATTACTTTCCATTAAATATATTACTGATGTCACTGAATGGTTATGGCATGATTGACAGCACAGTGTCATTACTAAAATGTTTTGAAATCAATGAGGTTAAGAGAAGTAAAATTAATGTTTAAAAAGGTAAACTGCCCTCATTAAAATCTTATCTATGCTTTCTCAATATCATTCATTTCCACTGACACAGGCACAAATACATCAAACTGGCATTAAGATAAAAGTGAAGGCAAATTTGCCAGCATATCAGCAAACGCAGACTTGCAACAAAATAAAATACTGAAACTTAACAAGTTGGAGCCTCTCCATCTGCTATTATTCTAAGCCTCTTAAAATTACTAAATCTCTCTTTTTAACTTGCATATGAAGTTAATTATACACATTGTGTATAACGTAACTATATATGCCGAAATACTATTCAAACCATAATTCATTAAGATCCATTATTTATACGATAATTTTTGATCCACTGATTGCAATGATATATTTAGTTTTGTTGGAAACCACTTTAATGAAGAATAAATGATGATTGAAACATTACTACAATATGTAAGAAGATATTTGAATGAGTTAATCATTAGTTCTGGGAAGAATGGCACCACTCATTATAAAACCCTGAATACATTCTTTATGGCAATCTACTTCAGTTTTCCTAAGAATAATGAACTTATGGATTTTTATGCCATTATGCCTGTTAGATTCCAAAGTTTGACACTGCATTTTTGTTGCTCTAATTTTTCTGGACCAAATGACAGTCTTCAACAATTAGGTAAGGCATTGATTAATAATTTTCATAAATTATCGAAGATGATTATGAGCTTCAAGACGGCTTCTATACTCATATGTGGGTTATTCCCAACATAAGGATACGAAATTCTTACTTTTACCTTTTATTAACCCACAACATGCTATGCAAACCTAATTACGGTAGTGTTGCAACATGTAACTAATCTAAATCAGCAAAATCTGACTGAATAGTTTTTCAAATGATTATGTCTTTTCCTAAATACTAAAAGGTTTACACACCAGTATTTAAAAGGGCTACACCACCTCAAAATCTCCAGTCCCTGGAAAGCTTCTATACAACTACTACTCTGTGAAAATATATCACTTGTATTCCTATACTTAACATCTTTGTAGTCATATGCACCATCATTAACATCTCTGACTCATTCAGTGTCTAACATTTATTTTGGTCATGTAATTCACTATTGTGAATGTTATTCGATCCCACCTGCCTGGGACTGGAGATTTTGGGGTGGTGTTCGCCTTACACAGAGTTGCTAATGGGTGGAGAAATATAGGACTCCCTTAACAGGTCAGGTGTGAATGACACACCTGATGTGACTACTAGGATAGCAGAAGTACATGTGGCATGCACATGTGGATTTTTTAGGAGAGGGAAATCCTTCCACAGGCTCAATAAGATGTGTTACACTCTCATACAGGGTAGCATCTGTCTGTCATAGGAGATAAGAGAAAGCAAATGTTAATACACTAAATGTTAATACACTATTAGTTAATGTCAGAAGCAACTCTGGAAAGGTTTAGAACTAGTTTTGATTAGGAACAGAAAGCTGGATGAAACCAGGTGTTAATAGCAATGAAATTTTAAACTTTAATGAAATGTATATCATGCATACCACAAAGATAAGTTGAATGCTGGTGGTAGAGGCATGTTTACAGCATTAAAAATACAATAATATCTTGTGAGGTTAGTACACTATGACTGTGAAATAATTTGTGTGAAGCTAAGTGTTAAAGGTGATCACATGTGCTCTTCGGATGCTTTTTTAGACCCCCTGCCTCGGCATCAGTAGTGGCAGAACGTTTTATGGGAAACTTGGAGAATATTTCATGTGAATTTCTTGGTAATGTTATAACTTTAGGTGGAGATTTCAACTCATCACCTATACCCTGGGAGACTATGTGCTTAGAGCCAGTAATAGGAGGGGGAATTGTGTAAAATTTTTCAAGGTGTTTTATCCAAAAATTAGGGAAACAACTTGTGAAGATAATGTCTTAATGCACATGTCCATAAGCAAGTAACTTCTGCAAGTAACTCCTGCAAGGACTTGCTGAGGTGTTTACATTAGAACAAAAACTTGTGCAAGTTTACTTCTACAAGTTGCTTGGGCAAGTTAATTTCAGCAACTTGCTGCAAGTCCTTGCAGAAGTATATACACAAGAGATGCATCATGAAAGTGGCAAGTGGATGTTTATAGTGTCATGCTAAAAACCAGGGCAGCTGTCAACATAGTTACATTATTACTGCTGAAAAAAAATAACAATGAGAATCAAAAATTTAAGGAAAAAAAATGTCAAAAGAAATGTCTGGATGAAGAAATAGATACAGAGGTGTACATATTTATCAAGAAACACTGGAAATGAAGTCCCATGCTTCTTGACGGAGCATAGAGGAATGATGCGGGAGACCCGCACTGCTGTACAAGACAAGGTTCTAAATGGAGGTGGTTTGCTGTTGCTTTCCTCCGAACATAATGGGGATGAGTGATGATGATGATGAAGATGACACAACAACACCCAGTCATCTCGGGGCAGGTGAAAATCCCTGACCCCGACGGGAATCAAACCTGGGACCCCGTGTTCAGGAAGCGAGAACGCTACTGCAAGACCACGAGCAGCAGACCAAGGAACACTATTGAAAGAATTAAAATCAGAGGACTTCACTCAGATTAAAAATTTCATGAGAACGCCATATATAGTTTTCAAAAATCTCTCGTCTATTGTACAAAAAAATATTCGAAACCAGCTGTGTTACCATAAGAGATCACATTTTAATTATTTTTTGACTTGTGCAAACAGTATTTATTACTTGTATCATACATGCAATGCATTCAAAACAGGATATAAAAATACTGAATGCTAGCTCACCATTTCAACCTTCAACTACACTTCAATTTTTGCAAACTTGTAAATGTAATGCATTTATGTTTACATTAAGATTAAAAATCAGCTAAAATTTAAAGCCACGTCTACTGCCAATCTACTTTCCCTTCTGGTGGGACAAAGTAATTGGTAAATTTTGTCACACTTCCTTGGCTGATAGTAGCCAAGTATACCAGGGTGTATACGTGGACAAGGAAAAAAAATTCCCGGATTTCCCGGTTAAAAATACACTTTCTCCCAGATGAAAATACATTCTTTCCGTGTTAAGTGACAGTATACTCTTCCTCGGCACTGTAAAAGTAGTCAATCCTTTGAATGTTTATGGTTTTATATACTGACGTAGAATTTCCTGGCACTTTAGAAAACGAAACTCAGGGGGAAAAATACATTTTGAAAGACCTTTGATGTGCAGCAACATGTACGCCGCATGTTTTCGTATTACGAAGGTATAGGTTTGAATTCCACCAAATAACGCATGTCACTTTCCGAAGCTTTGAAATTGAAACTGCGATGCGCTTTTGTAAGCGTCATAGCTCATTCACGTGATCTCGCCAGCCGATGATGGCAATAGGACACATGATGAAGTCAGCCAATAGCAAGATCACTCTTAAGTAGCGCGAATACACAAATAAGAAAAGTTACTGGCTTAAATTAATATACTTAGCATTCACATATAATATTGGTCTCAAAGATTAATAAGTTGGAAGAGAAGCTAAGCTTCCACATATAATGTTGATCTTTTTTGCGCGTGTTGCACTTTAAGATATATCACACAAATGTGCCAGTAAAATTTTTAGCAACGACGCAAATGTCTCATCTTCTGGGCTCGAAATACTTCTAAATGGTTGTCCTCAAAGAGTTGATTTTTAAATGAGAGTCAAACGCTTTGTGATTTAAGAAATTCATCGTACATTCTCGCACATAATTCATCTGGCGTAAAAGGAAATTTGCTTTGAATGTAACGCTTTTCAAACCACGATTTGCAATATTTTCCCGCGACCTGTTAGAAATAGGTTCATTTCAGAAGTTGCAAGAAAGCACTAGACAACTGGTGCCACCGCGCTTGCACAGCTACAATGACGCAGGAAGCCCATATGCTTGTATGTGTAAAACACTAAAAGATCTTACATTATGTCATAAAAGAAACAAGACATCAAAGGATACTTCAAGAGTGTCGGGATTTTGCGAACCATACTAATGTGCATAATTCGGCTTAAAACGCTCATCCGTATGTAAATTTTCTTGGAGTACCAATACTCATGTTTGGTTCTTCATTACAGCATAATACCATACGTGCACTTGAAATGCAGTGAACAGTTGAAACCAGCCAATAGTGTGAAATTAATCATTTCGTTTCAAATAAATTGACTGCCTCAGCAGAAAGGATTAATAAAAGCTAAATCTCTTTAGCAAACCAGCGAAAATAACTTCATTGTTCTGTAAGACGATTAATGCTTGACTGTCAAAGGTGGAAATAAAATCTGAAACTATTAACATATTTTAGCCTGCAGTAATTATGCAAACATATTTTAATTCATTTGATAGCTCTCGGCCACAAAAATCCGTTTTGTTATCATTTAACGTGAGAGCAATAAACTATGAGGAAACAACAAAATCACTGAACGTAAACACAGGTCACGTGGAGGCCCACCTCCCCACCACAACTTGGACTGCTCTGTGCATCAGCCCCGGATCTACGATATTTCCGAACCGGAGCAATATTGAGTAGCCCAGCCACACTTCCGTAATCAGAAGCGGGAGAAGGTACTACTCATATGCGACTCAACTGCGCATGCGCAAGAGCCCGCCCGCAACTGCTCCAACGAATCTAATTCAAACAGTTGTCAAGTCACGCTCATCGGAGGCAGTTTGTTGTTATAAAGCATTGCATAGTGTTCCTAAAGCCTTTGACACACTTTACTGTTGGCAGACGCTTGTATGAGCACTGTTTTGTTGTTGTATACGGCGCATTTCCTTTGCAACTTAAGTTTTATTTTCTTTTTTTGTCTCCCGTTCATGTTTAGTTGCTGCAGTATCATTCTGCAGTAGCGGGATACAATAATACCCTTTGTTATTTTGGTTCTTACCAGTCAAAATCACAAAAATTTAACTGAAAGCTAAAACAATCAAAAATTCCCAGAATTCTAAACAACTCCCGGGTTTTTCCCAGTTTTCTCCCGGATGGAAAAATTCCCGGGTTTTTCCCGGATCTCCCGGTTGTCCTGGGTCGTATACACCCTGTATACATGTTTATGGTTTTCTGTAATACACTTGTTGACTTGTATCATCTGTCTTTGTGCCAGTCTCCTTTTCAACACTGACACTGTCATACCAATATTGAACACACAAAACTTCTGCAAATTAGGGAAAATCTTTCAGCAACTGGCAAGTTCAGCTAGCGCTTGCAGCAAGATGTGAGAAAATGTTTCCATTAACTTGCGGAAGCTACTTCTGCAAGTAGACAGAACTTGTTGAAGTCGACTTGCTGTGGAGATTTTCAAATCAAATAACACAGAAGTTGCTTCTGCAAGCACTTGAGGAAGTTTACTTGTTAGTGGACATGTGCCTTTAGACCTAATGGTGGCAAAGAGACCTGAACTTTTCAGCTCAGTTAGCTTAGAACAGGGGACCCATGATCATAAGACCATTACAGCATGACTGAATATGGCTGTAACTAGGAATATGAAGAAAAGTAGGAAGATCTCTTTCTGTTTAGCAAGAGCAACAAGAAACAGATTTCAGTTTATCTGACAGGACACTATAAAAACTTCATCTCCAGCACTGACAATGTTGAGACCATCAATGGACAAAGTTGAAGAGCATTGCACAGTATGCTTTAGACAAGTATTTGCCAAGCAAGACCTGCAGACATTTGACAATTATGTTCAAAAGCTACTGAAAAACCAAAGAGATCTTCACAGCAAATTTAAACAACAGAGCCAAAGTCTCACAGGCAAACAAAAATGAAACCAAATCAAAGCTAGCATAAGGAGGACCACGCATGAAGCACTGAAAAACCTCGGAAATAAAATTGTATCTAATGTCTTGACAGAAAATCTTAAGACTTTTGTTCTTATGTTAAATCAGTAAATTGATTGAAATGACCTCCCAGACACACTGTTATCATACTGACATTAAAACAGAACATGACAAACAGAAGGCCAAAATAAAATACTAAAGGTCTTTTTCCAAAATAGTTTCACAGAAGATCACACTGCAGTCCCTAAAAAAAACCAACATCGCAAGAATGAGAAAATGACAGATACTTGCCACTTTTCTAGTAGCGGTGTACTGTCGGCCTCTGGAGGAGCAAAGCAGTCCTAACGATTGGGGAAAAAGAGGCACAGGTCTTTCCCATTTTCAGGAAGGGTTGTTGAACAGATGCACAGAACTCAGAACTATAGGCCTATATCTCTTAATTTGATCTGTTTTAAAATTTTGGTACTTGTTTTGTGCTTATATATTATGACATTTCTGGAGACCAGAAAAATGTTCTGCAGAAATTTACATGGGTTCCAAAAATAGTGACTGTAGGAAAGCCAGCTTGCTCTGGTCATCCACGATACCCAGAAAGCGGTAGATACAGATGCACAGGTAGATGCCATGTTCCTTGACTTCCAGAAGACATTCGATTCATAAAAGTGGCTTTCGGTTTGACGCAGATGTGTGTTACAGGACCATTAATTTTCATAATATACATGTAAAGTATTGTGTGTACATAGACAGAAAGATCCATTACTGTATGATTACACAACTGCACAAGAATCACAGGAAGCTGTTATTTCCATAAAATATCTAGAAGTATACATGCACAGCAATTTGAAGTGGAAACACCACATAATATTAATCATGGGTAAGGCAGATGCCAGACAGAGGGAAAAATCCTCAATAAATATAGTCCACTGACAAAGGAGGCAGCTCACAAAACACTAGTTGGACTAGTACTACGTTCTGAGAGGATATGGTTCTGGAAGAGTCAACCAATGTACTGCTTCACCCTATGTAAATCTATCTCTCTCTCTCTCTCTCTCTCTCTCTCTCTCTCACACACACACACACACACACACACACACACACACACACACACACACACACAAAAGCACAAAGATAAGATTAGGGACATTCAGACTCACACAGAGGCTTCACAGCAATTGTTCTTCCTTTGAACCATTCGCTACAGGAACAGGAAAAGAGGCAAGTGAAATTGGTACTTAAGGCACCCTCCACCACACACCACAAGGTGGCTTGTAGAGTGTAGATGTAGATGTAGACTTCACATGTGCCCTCCTTTCCTCTTTTCAGTTCTGAACATTTATACTGTTAGGAGTAGTGCAATTATTTACTTTTATGTGTGTCTTTCTGTTGTAATGGGAGTCATGCCTCATTAAGGCAACAACTAGCCAATGGTATTTTTATTTTTACAAATTCTTAAATATCTAAAAAGCATTTAATATTGTAAGTGAAAAGAAACATCACTGAAATCTAACCTTATAACTCCATCTGCGTGACCCGACGCGACAGCATTTATGGAAATCCCCTCCGGTGCACCAGAGAAGCAGACGGCTGTGGTCAGCGAGGGTGGTGATGCCCTGCCTGCAGGCGCAGCATTCACGGAGAACAGCAGTAGCTCCGAGTCTGTCACAAGCAGAATGTCGCCCAGCGTTCTGCTCACTGTGGCCAGCTTCACGGGTTCACTGACCGCCACAGACCTCACGTATGACAAGCTGAAAGAATGCAAACATTTAAGGGCTAGTCTTTGTATATACCCACCAAAATCAACTTTGGCTACAGTTTCTCTGACAATTTTTTTCTGTTTCTGATATGTACTTCTGACCCTGTTTCATAGGGGGGGGGGGGGGGGGGGGGTTATGATGTAGTGTTGGTTGTGGTGGGTACAGGTCTCTGACATGAATCCAGACACCTTACTTGAGTCGGCAGTCCACTACCAAACTGCAACAAATGTTCATCACGTAGTATATCCAGACAGAGAATAAAAACACATTATCTAATTTCTGTAACACCCCCTACACTGAAAACTCCCCTCTATATGCGTCTCGGCACAAGCTCAACCACAGAGAGAAACTAGGGGCGAATCTAAACTTATTAGAATGGAACTGACATTTGACTGAGCTACATTAGTTGACACCTTCGGATAAACTCTTCTCATTTATTAACTGTACCAATTTGCGGGCAGTCCACAACACTGTGGAAGCACATATTTTCCAAAATGTTGGACACACAACTGAAGCATTCCATAAACTGAAAATATTTTATCACACTAACACATGGCAAAAATATTTGTGAGCGTGCCAAGGACTGGTTCATTGCGAAAGTTCACCTTGCCTTTTATGCTGCTGGTACTCTACCTAGGATTATATATGGAAATGGCTTACGTTTCCTGCACTGTGCAAGGAATCCACACTTGCACTTTTAACATTATATTATTTGAAATGTTAATAATAACTGCCTAATGCTAATTACCTGTTAAGGTCCCATATAATGGCACTTCCATCGTAGCCAGCGGAAACAGCTATTGAGAAGCTACGACAGAGTACAATATCAGTCAGTGCTGCTGTGTGCCCCAGCAACACAGACGGCTCGGGACGGAATTCGAGAGATCCCTCCAACCGAAATCTCAAAACCTGTATTCGTCCAGATGTATGCCCCAGCCACAACTGTGGAACATCTGGAGCACTGCTGCATATGCATACCTGTGTAAATAGATTATGTTGAATAGAAGTAAAGCACTTATGTTGGTACTAACCACTATAATAATGCAGCGATAAATCACCACTCCTTAGTTATCACATACTGTCCCTGATAGTTTCTTTTGCTTACAAGACAGGTTCTTACCGAGAGAGAGAGAGAGAGAGAGAGAGAGAGAGAGAGAGAGAGAGAGAGAGAGAGATAGAGAGAGAGAGAGCACAACGTATCTGCTTCCAATAATACTTAATATTTTGTGTTTCTGCGAATATACACAGCTGTTCCTAAAGCTAGTATTACATGAAACAATAGAGTGAAAGTAACCAAAGCAAACAGGCTTTTGTATTTACATGTTCTGATAAGATGCTTATTTTTTCTCAACTATTTTTTCGTCAATTTGGTGCAAAGGTTTCACCATCCACAAAGTGATCAATAAGAATAATCCATTTTGAATTCCAGCAAATACCAGGCATAACATTTCTAGCACACAAAATCCACTTCACATTTTGCCTCACAGTTAGGCACAGATGTTATGCTTGATGTTACACAATCCAGTCACATTATTGTGACCACCTGTCAAAAGCCTGAATAACTACCTTTTGCAGTGCGGACTGCTGCGACATGCAGGAAGAGTCAGTGAGGTTCTGGAAGGCACTGACTGAGATGTGGAGCCATGGCGACTCCGGTGCCATCATCAGCTGTGCCAGGTTTCTCAGCTGAAGAAGATCCACGACACGAACAGCCTGATCGAGTTGGTCTCACTGATTCTCGATTGGGTTTAAATCCGACAAGCTTGGTGGCCGGGAAACTACAGTGCTCTCCAAACCGTGCATTTACACTGCGAGCTGTGTGACATGTTGCATTGTCCTCCTGGTAGATAGCATCATGCTGAGGATAGATGCATACTTGTATTGCTTCATTGTGCCTTCCAGAATGATGAGACCAATCAGGGAATGCCACAAAAACATTCCCCAGATTATAACGCTCCTTCTCTGGCCTAAATCCTTCTGACAAAAGTTGCACGGTATTTGCATGCCAACAACCATGTCATCTGGAAAAGTCACTTATTACCATTCAGTGGACTTTCAGTTGCAGTATTGGCTTACAAACCAAATTCCAGACTTTGTTGCCAACAAATATTAGTCAGCCTGGGTGCTCCTACCAGGTGCCTGCTGCTGCAGCACATACACGGCAACCATCACTGAATGGTCATTGAGGGGACACCGTTGGTAGCCCCTTGGTTCACCTGGGTGGTGAGTCAGGTGCTAAACAGTTGCCTGTCTATTCACCCATACACATCTCCACGTCCACTGTTTAACATGAGTACCACAGGTGCCTCAGTAATGGTTTTGGATAGCACCATCCTACTATGCACAGTATACTTTAACCATCATGTCATACAAACAGTTTAATAACTTCGCCATTTTGGAAATGCTTCCACCCTTGACCGAAAAGCTAATGATCGTCCCCTTTTTGATGTCAGATAAGTCGTTCAGTGTCCACATTACAACAATGACTGCACTGTTTTGTGTGTCCCCCTGACACATTTTATATACCTTCCACTGCTAGTGCTGCCATCTGCAGACAGTGAGTGGTTTCTGCACACTGACATCAAAAGTAAGTGGTAGTCAAATTAATGTGACTGCACTGTGTAGAAATAATTGTGAATGGATTCTGTTGCATGTCATACTGTATGGCTAATTACTTAAGTTTATGTAATTATTGTAACATTATTCATCTCAGTGGGGGAATATGAGGTGCAACATATCACTCTAGTTGAATGATGTGTAGTCCTACCTCCACCTTACCAACGAATGATACTCACGATCATTAAGTGATATAACAATTTAGTAATTAAAAATATGGAACTGTTGGGAAGTTTGTTATCTGTTAATGCATGTAATGAGTGTACAGACAGCCTCTGTGTATCTTCCAGATGGCTCTGTGGTAGCAGTATCACCATGAGATGAGGTACCTGTGCGGGCTTTGCATATGTTCCATGCATTGCCATCCCAGTACCAAGTAATGCAGCATGCCACCGAATAAATGCACATGATGTAACAGTACAGCATGATGACAGGGCAAAACGAAGAAGAATAAAGAACGTTAACTAACGTTAGAACTCGAGACGTATAATCATGAGATTTTTACCTTTTTTTCAAAGTTTGGAAGTTGTTATATCTTTATGAGTAACATACATTTCTGTTACAGAAGAAATGATTCATATTCATTTATAAAAATTCAATTTACATTGAAGTACTTTGATTACAGCATAATCTGGCCTCCACAGGCGAAGAAGTCCATTGTAACTGCACCGGTATGGTCAGAAAATAACCTAATTTCAGATATAGAAGTTCAGACTTACAAGAAATCTAGAAACTGTACACTGTATATGTATAACAGGAGAACAATGTACAAACCAATGGAAAAGTTGGTGTTAGGAATATGTCTGGAAAATGGTACCTCCCATCATGCGTAGTGCCAAAAGTTTAAAGGTAATGTTGCAGTATGGGGATGTTTTTTTGTAGTTAGTGTGAGGTCCCTTTATTGTGCTCGGAAAATGTTACACACAGAAGGATACGAACACTTTTTTACAGCCCTGTGTACTGCTTACAGTAGAGGAACAGTTCAGAGAGAATTATTGTTTGTTTCAGCACAGCAATGCGCACCCTGTCATAAAGTAGCCACTGTGAAGCAATGAAATTGACTGGTCTGTCCAGAGCCCCAACCCGAATGAAATGATTAAACACCTTAGGGACGAGGTGGGATGTTGACTTTCCTCCAGACCCCAGTGTCCATCTTCACTGCCCTCTATGGTTTCGACTATTTCTCCACAGACATTAAGACACCTTATTGGAAGTGTCCCCAGCAGAGTTCAAGTTGTGATAAATGCAAATGGTGACCACTACACATATTAATGTCTACTTATAAGTGTCTGGATACCTTTGATCAGACAGTGTATGTAGGTGTGATACTTCTAAAACTGAAAGATGCTTCGGGGACTGATGGAATCCCTGTGTTCTATATGAGTTTGCAGTTGAGCATGCTTCCCTTTTAATTTTAACCACACTGTATCATAGATTCCTTGAACAAAAACTGTGTCCAATAGGCTGAAAAGGCACGTCACAGCCATATACAAGAAGAGTAATAGAAGTGAGCCACAAAACTTGTGTTCAATATCTTCTACATCAATATGTTGTAGAATTTTAGAACATGTTCTGAGCTCAAACTTAATGGGGTACATTGAACAGAATGACCTTCTCCAAGTCAACCAGGATGTACTCTGAAACATCAATCATGTGAAATCCAACTAGTGCTGGATCAAGGCAGACATGTAGATGCAATTTTTCTTGACTTCCAAAATACACTCCACTTGGTACCATACCAAAGCTTATTATTGAAAGTACAGTCCTATGGAGTATCAGGCAAAATTTGTGACTGGGTTGAGGATTCCCTGATAAGTTGGACAAAGCATATTATAATGGATGGAGTCACATCAACAGATGAAGTAACTTCACGCACGCCACAGGAAAAGTGTCGAAACCTTTGCTGTTCATGTTGTATATCAACCAGTGATCCACCCCAGCTTTGCACTTGTTGCACAAAGTATCCACAACATAATGGCTTCTTTATAATATGTAGTGATATACACAAACATTCCCCATGAATCAGCCTATCCTTGAGATTAGTCTTCACACACAGACAGAAAATCATGTCAGGAGGCTTTAATTTATAATGCACAGTGGCTATAATTAAACTTTCGCTATTTGAGAGGAGCCACAATGAAAAATGAGTGATCATAGGGCAGTGTCACTCTGTGTAAACATTTGTACAGACGTGTGGGAGAGAAATAATGAATAAATCAATGAAAGAGACACATTTTAATTTGCACATGAGAGGGTTACATTAGTTAATTGCATACCATATTTATGTTTAAAGTTACAAAAAGGTTGCTAAATGTGATGACCATTTGCATCCACGACAGCCTGGAAGTGCACTACAGATACCATTTCACAATTGTTCGCAGCATTTTTTGAACGGTGGATCGTGTCGTGTTCAGTTGTCATGACACAGCTCATGCACTGCATCCAGCATTTGGAGCCATGGCAACGGTAAATTCTTCAACACTTTGTGGTGCAATTGGCCATTGGCCTCTCCCACAAGCACTACCCAACCTCTCCCACAAGCAATACCCAAATCACTAGTCAATATGAACTTCTGAATCATGTTCTTCAACCCTGGTGTGGAAATAAGACCTTTCCATATTCCTTTAATGCTTTAATATTTGCGAAGAGCAGCAGCACTATTGCTGTTGTTTCTAAACCAGCTCTGCAAGTAATGCACTGCTCATCTTGTCCAGACCCATGTCAACTGTCTACAATTGTAATGCACACTGATGCTTGTACTTCAACCCTACGTTGCCGTACCAATACCGGTGACTAATGACAAGTCATGATGCTAAAACAACTACGAATGCAAATCCTGCAGAACACAGTCTGAACATCATACCTGTACAGTAAATAGCTTTCAGGCTAAAGTAGTGAAAGTTTAATTATCACCGCCCTGTCTATATAGATTCTGGTCGTGCTCCACTACTCTCTGGTGTTGCAGCAGTTCACTGTTTTTCCTCCCAGATACTGCCTCACCTCTTGCTGGCCAGTTCTTAGCTCTCATCATCATCGCCATCAGATGTCACTCCAGGCATCAATTAAAAATCAAACATACATATATTATACACACACACACATCATTACTATGAACATTAATTATATACACAAACCTTCCTCTGAATCAGTCTATGTATTAGTGAAAACTGTATCATAATCCCTACAGTAGTTTCTGAGACTAGCCACAACACAGCAGCAGTAAAATGAGGCAGGGGACTTAAATTTATAATATGTATGGATGATCTGGCAGGTAATATTAACAGTAACCTAGGACTTTTTGCAGACAATGCAATACAGTGTAGTAGGGTCTGAAAACAACTGCTCAATTTTTCAGTCAGATCTTGTTAAGGTTTCTAAGTGGTGGAAAGATTGATAACTTGTTTTAAATGATCAGAAATAAGAAATTGTGTACTTTACAGAACACAAAAATGTTCTGTTCTATGAGCGCAATATCAATGAATCACAAATACCTTGGTTTAATAATTAGTGTAGATATGAAATGGAGTGATCACATAGGCTTAGACATAGGTATAGCAGGTGGCAGACTTTGGTCCAGAATACTACAAAAAAATCAGCGAGTCTACAAAGGAGATTGCTTACAAAACACTCTTAGAACCCGTCCTAGAATATTGCTCAAGAATGTAGGACCTGTACTAAATACAGTAGACCATCATTATTTCAAAATTGGGTGAACTGAAAACTCAATTAACCCACACTAGATGTTTGGTACCTGCTGAATTACAGTGAAAAATCTACCACACAAGCTGAATTTCATATAATTTGTACTATAAACTAAAATTTTGTCCCGACGTTACACATTCCATATCTTCTTCCTTGTCTGAACCCAATAAGTACGTACGCATACAGTGCTGTGCACTACAGTATTTTCTGTCATGCATTTCACATTTTTTTTCCTCACTAATGTACTGTACTGTAATTTCACAATAATGGCCCGATCACTTGCTTGCTACTCACGTGTCACTTCTATGGTGCAAGACAAAAGGTTGGGGAAAATGAGGGGTTGGTCAGCAGACTGCACACAGTGTGTCACATGCAACAAACCAGAGAACTCTCTGTCTCTGTCTGCTTATGAACAGTGAATGTGTTTTTAAATTCTACATATGGTCAAGTGTGGAAAGGAGACTAAAAAATATGTGGCAGAACACTTCCAGATTCTGGAGTCTACTCTCTCATCGATAAGAAGTTCAAGGCACAAAAAAGTGGTAAGAAGAGATGGGAAGGTACAGCTGCCAAAGTCAGACTTCATAAAATGTGCACTAGGATACAGATAAATCCAGGAGGCACACTAAGAAGGGAGACTGTTGAATATTCAAGGACAGCGAATGTGAGACTGAATGTGCTCACTCCCCTCAATGCAGATGATTCAAACCAAGATTTAGCACCTGTGAGAACTTTGAATCTGCCAAGGAGTGTGTGGATTTCAAGAAAATCCAGTGGGTGGTGAGAATGTTTTATTCATTCAAGTCACCAGGTCCAGATGGTATCTTTCCTGCTCTAGTGCAACAAGCAGGAGAGGGATTAATCAGATTCCTATGGAGACTGTTTAGAGCAAGTTTATCTGCAAGAGCCACTGCCAATGCCAACACAGCCCTCAAACCCATGGTTAAAACTGCATAAGTACATGGCATCAAGACCACTATACCTTGGTGATAAAAGCCACACTGAGAGATGAAAGGCAAAGACCATCATGGTGGAAGTGAAAATGGTGATCAATATCACAAGAGAGTATCCACAAGGTGGAGTATTGCCCCCACTACTGTGGAACCCAGAGGTGAATGAGCTCATAAATGAGCTACTAAAACTATTCTAGCCAAGGGTAGTGGATGATTTAGGCTGGCTTGCATATCTCAACAATACAGACAGCCATACCATATGTGCATCCACAATATAGGAGTACCTGTGGAGGGGCCACACCAACCTGTGGTTCCTGAAGATGACAGCAGCCTTTTCAGTACTTGCAAAGGCAACAGTCTGGATTATTAACTGATCTGACCTTAAAAAAATAGCCAACAAGGGCTTGCTTTGCTGCTACTGCAAGCTGCTGAAAGCAAGGGGAAACCAGAGCCATTATTTTTTTCTTGAGGGCATGGAGCTCTACTGTATAGCTTAATGATGATGAAAACTTCCTGGGTACAATACTCCAGAGGTAGGAAATCTCCAGTTCAGATCTCCAGATGTGGACTATTCAGGAGGATCTTGTCATCAAGAAAAACAAAACTGGCATTCTATGGTTTTGGGTGTGGAATGTTAGATCCGTTAATCAGATAGGTGGGTTAAAGAATTTAAAAAGGGAAATGGGTATGTTGAAGTTAGATATAGTGGGAATTAATGAAGTTCAACGGCAGGAGAAACTGGACTCCTGGTCAGGTGAATACAGGGCTATAAAAACAATATCAAATAGAGGTAATGCAGGAGTAGGTTTAATAATAAATAAGAAAACAGAAATGTGGGTTCGTAGCTGCAGATGTGGACTCTGACCATGATTTATTGGTTACAAACTGCAGATTAAAACTGAAGAAATTCCTAAAAGATAGGAATATAAAGAGATGAGTCCTGGATAAACTTAAAGAACCAGAGCTTGATGAAAGTTTCTGAGGGAGCACTAGGCAATGATGGACAGAAACAGGGGAAAGAAATACAACAGGGAGAAAAAAATGTAGCTTTTAGAGAGGAAGCAGTGAAGGAAGCAGAGGATCATATAAGTAAGAAGACAAGGCCAAGCAGAAATCCTTGGGTATCAGAGGAGACCCTGTATTTAATGGATGAAAGGAGAAGATATAAAAATGCAGCACATGAAGTGCACAAAAGGGAATACAGGACTGACAGAAAATGCAAAACAGCCAAGTGAGAATGGGCATAGGACAAATGAAAGGCATGGCTATGGGAAAGGCAGATTCTGCTACAGGGAAAGAGCTCTTTGGAGAAAAGCGAATACCAAACAGCTCAATTAGCTCAATGGCAAGCCAATACTGACTAAAGAAAGGGAAGCTATAAGGTGGAAGAAATATGTAAAGGATCTACATAAGGGTAGCAAACTTGAGGACAATTTTATAGCAAGAGAAGAGGAAGTAGATGAAGATGAAACAGGAGATATGATACTGTGAGAATAATTTGACATCATGCTGAGATGCCTCAGTGGAAACATAGCCCTTGGAGTAGACAACATGCTCTCAGCATTATTGGGACAGCTAGCCATAACAAAAATTTTCCACTTGGTGTGCAGGATGTATGAGAACACTGCATTACCTCTACAAATAAAAATGTCATGGTAAGAATGTAACTTATAAAAAGGATAGTTATGTGCAGTTCAAAAATGTTCCATATGCATTACAGTCACAGCTTCTTTAAATTTAGGTGTTCTATTCATTTTGGTTCATACATATGCTGCATTATCATCTTGATAGCTTAACATTTTAATAAGAAATGAAATTTAAAGACATTATATTGACCAAAGAATAAAGCTAAGTGTGGACTAACAATTTCAAAAAACTCTTGACTGTATATTTATCTATGTATTTGAGGACAGTTAATAAATAGTAAGTAATAAAAAGTGATATGGAAAACAAAATAAATATAAATAAACATATTTAAAATACACGGAGAGGAGACTAAATTTTTAACTTCATTTACTGTGAAGACAATTCTTCTACTGTAGGCAACTATATTTCTAGTAAGTTGCATTCATATCATTGTATTTATATTTGTGGGGGTAACATAGTGTGCTCTCTCTTATACAGAAAAGCACTTGAAATGGCTTAAATGGCACAAACTATTTGGGTACGAGTAAAATCAACACATACAGCAGAACTGAAAATATGCCACCTTCCTTAAAAACTTCTTGTTGTGGTACCCACTAAGAAGGAAAAAAGAAATAACTCCAACACCAAAAAAAGGAGGTGCTTAAAGGTGTGCATTTTAGTTAACCATGGTTGCAAAATGCAGACATAATCCTCAATGTCTTTCAATATTTACAAAGAGCAAGCACTAAAGAAAATCAAAGAACAATTTAGCGAATGAGTTAAAGTTCACAGAGAAGGAATAAAAAATTCGAGGTTCACGGATGAAACTGTAATTCTATTAGAAACAGCAAAGGACTTGGAAGAGCAGACAAACAGGTGAATGCATTTGATAGAGTCTTTATATGATGAACATCAACAAAAGTAAAACATAGCTAATGGAATGCAGTTGAATTAAATCAGGAAATGCTGACGGAATTAGAACAGTAAATGAGACACTACAACCAGTAGATGAATTTAGCTACTTTGCCAGCAAAATAACTGATCATGGCTGAAGCACAGACAATGTAAAATTCAGACTAGCAATAGTATGAACAGTATTTCTAAAAACAAGGAATTTGTTACCATTTAATACAGATACAATAAGCAATTCAAACAAGAAGGAAATAAAAGCTTTTGAAATGTGATAGTACAGAGGAATACAGAAGGTACAGAATCGAATTTGGAGACAAGAAATTTATGGCACCATTTGACTAAGAATGGATCAGTTGACAGAACACATCCTCTCCTCTAGGAACTGTCAGTTTGGCACCAGGAGGAGGTATGTGTATTTGTGGGGAGGGAGAGGCGATTGTAGAGAGAGACCACGAGACGAATACACTAGGTGAATTCAAGCGGATGTGGATTGCAGTAGTTATTAGGAGATGAAGAGCCTTCCATGGATAGCTGCATCTAACCAGTCTTCAGACTGAAGATGACGACAACAACAACAGCTTTACAAAAAGCAGAGTGAGTGCATGTGTAAAGCAGTATGTACAAACTTCAAAATACAAATTTGCACCATTATTATGTTATATAAAATCAAAAAGCGCCCAAACTGTTTCTAATCTGTAATGTGTAAAGCAACATGGTATGCACATAAATACGTATATTTTTCATGTCAATGGTTATATCGTCCAAAAAAAAGAGAGAGAGAGGAAGGTGAAATGTCTTTAGCATGACAAAATTACTTGATTCAGTCACATTAGTGTGATCATCACCTGTGTTTGCTGTCAACATTCAATAACCAATCATTGTCCTCACGTGGAATCAAAGCGATTTATCTGACATCTGAAAGAGCATGATAATTGGCTCTTGGACCAAGGTCAGAAGCATTTCTGAAACAGTTATGTTTATGTACTGTTCGCATGTTACCTCAGTTAACATATAAAGCACATGCTGAAATGGCGCTATCCAAAGCTGGCGCTGAGGCAACTGCGGTGCACCATGGACTGCAAATGATATGAATGAACGATGGCTGTGGAAATGAATACTGATAAATAGATGTGCAGCTATTGAGCAACTGACTGACCAGATGAACCAAGGAGCTACTAACAGTGTTGCCTCACTCACTGTTTAGAGAATGTTGTTGTGTATGAGCCTCTGCTGTAGGTGCCTGGTTCATGGACCCCTGCTGATTGATGTTCATCAGCAATGAAGGCTGGACTTTGCACACCAAAACCACAGTGGGGTATGTCTGCTGAGTAGTGGTAGGTGGGCTTTTCAGATGAATCAGGCTATATGATCAATCAGACAGATTGTTCTTAGCATGTATGGCATGAAACATCTGAAAGCAAACACCCTGCAACAATTATGCCCTAGCCGAGGGAGCGTTACGCTCTGAGGAAGGTTATGTTGCAGTCCTTGTGCGATATTCATTTTGGAAGACACAATAGATCAGTACAAGTATGCATCTATCATTGTGGACCATGTCCATCCCTACATGCAGTTTGTTTCCCCCCAGCACAATGGCATCTACCAGCAGGACGCTAAAACGTGTCACACGGCTCGCAGTATACGTGCATAGTTTGAAGAGCACCAGGAGGCATTTGCTGTAATACACTAGCCACCAAACTACCTGGATTTAAATCCAATCAAGAATCTGTGGGACCACCCCAGTCGAGCTGTTCATGCCATGGAACTTCAACTGAGAAACCTAGCACAGCTGGCTTCAGCACTGGAGTTGGTACCTTCCAGAACCTCACTGACTCTTTTCCTTCATGTCTCCCAGAGATCCACACTGCTAAAGGTGACTGTTCACGCTTTTGGCAAATGGTCACATTAATGTGACTGGACAGTGTAGTTTTATTCAGTTGCACATAGATGGACATAACTTGAAAATTATCAACATAATAAAACAATTCTACTTTTTGCGTTCTTGTGATTTTTGTTACATTGAGATTAAGCTGTGGTTCATACCATATTTCTGCAGCTTACACTTATTTCCCAGTGCTCGAGACATCACCAGAGGCTATAAAAATTCAGATAGTGGTTTCTGATCCAAACAAGCTCAGAAAGCCAAATTGTCCATACTTATTCACTCATTCAACAGTGTTGTCAGACAGCTGCCCAAGGTAACAGAGTTGTGCCAACATGTTACGTAGCTTGTACTGTAAGAGAGTTGTTGCTGTTTACTTCATTTACCATTAAGGCTCACAACTTGCCTAATTTCAGTCCTCATGCTTTTTTGTTAAAGTTGTTTTTGTGACTTTGAATTTATTATGCCTTGCTGTATATCCTAGCATAGTAATGATTGGATTTTGATAAAACCATAGTATTGGAGAAACAAATTTGGTGACTTCCCAGTTGCACTGTGTGACTGAATTTTCTCATTTTGAGAATACCGATGTGTGATCTGTTTTAATTATGAAAATCCATTCAACAGCCAAGATCACATAAAATATTTCTTTATTTGAGACACCCAGTTTCAACAGGCTATGCTGTCATCTTCAGGTCTTAAAATCTTTTGTTTTAAAATACGTTCATTTTATGCCGAACCTCTTGCACAAGAGGTCAACTGGACAAAAATCAGCATTTGTAAAAGGTTTGTCATTGCTGAAGTATTTAAAACCATAAAGATGTTCAAAAGATGTGCTATTGTGTACTGTGTTTGTATGATGTAACAAGTAACTGGTTTTAAATATTTTAGCAATGACAAACAATGGAAAATCCAGGATGGAATGAACCTTGCCTAACTCAGGTCACTCCTCCATCCAACTGTAATCCACCCCTACTACCTCCAAACCACTCCCTGTCAACTTTCCAGTATTTCTTATCCTCGGAACTAGCCTCACCACCATTCTCCAAATCCCTCAACATGCATACTAACCTTACATCTGCAGAAGGAAGTGCAGTCTACCCTCTAAAAACTGATCCCAATCTTATAATCCTACCTGCAGACAATGTCCTACCTGCAGACAATGGCTCCACCACAGTTGTTTTGAACTGCAAGGATTACGTGGCAGAAGGACTCTGTCAGCTGTCAGATACTTCCACCTACAAACCATGCCACGGTGATCCCATTCCAGCAATCCAGCAGGATCTCCTGTCACTACTCAAATCCTTAGGCCCATCCCAAAACCTCTCCCAAGAGTCCATCTCTCTACTTACCCCTACCACTCCCCGCACTCCCACCATCCACATGCTTCCGGAAGTCCATAAACCCAACCACCCAGGAAACCCCACTGTAGTCGGTTACTGTGCCCCCACTGAGAGAATCTCTGCTCTTGTAGATCAACACCTTAAACCTATTACCTGGAACCTATTCTCCTACATAAAAGATACCAACCATTTCCTCGACTGACTCTCCACAGTTCCTTTCCCTTTACCACATGGTGCCCTGCTATGGGCACCCACATGGCACCATCCTATGCTAACCTATTCATGGGCCTCTAGAGGAATCCTTCCTAAAAACCAGAATCCTAAACCCCTCACTTGGTTCAGATTCACTGATGACATCTTTGCTATCTGGATTGAAGATGAGGACACCTAATTCACATTCCTCCAGAGCCTCAACAACTTCTCTCCCACTTGCTTCACCTGGTCCTACTCAACCCAACAAGCCACCTTCCTAGATGTTGACCTCCACCTCAGAGATGGCTACATCAGTATCTCCATCCATATCAAACCTACTAACTACCAGCAATACCTCCACTTCGACAGCTGCCACCCATTTCATACCAAGAAGTCTCTTCCGTACAGCCTAGTCACCCATGGTCGTCGCATCTGCAGTGACAAGCAGTCCTTATCTAAATATATACAAAAACAAATCTCCCGTGCCTTATCTTTCCAGTCTCCAACCACCTCCCAAAGTCCCACAGTCCGGCCACAGAGGAGCATTCCCCTCGTAATTCAGTACCATCCGGAACTGGAGCAACTGAATTACATTCTCTGCCAGGGTTTCGATTACCTCTTGTTGTGCCCTGAAATGAGAAATGTCCTACCTACTACCCTTCCCACCCCTCCTACTGTGGTATTCCACCGTCCACCAAACCTACACAATATACTGGTCCATCCTTACACAACCCCTGCTCCCAATCCCTTACCTCGTGGCTCATACCCCTGTACTAGACCTAGGTGCAAGACCTATCCCATACATCCTCCTACCACCACCTACTCCAGTCCGGTCACCAATATCACCTATCCTATCAAAGGCAGAGCTACCTGTGAAACCAGTCATGTGATTTACAAGATAAGCTGCAACCACTGTGCTGCATTCTCTGTAGGCATGGCAAGCAACAAGCTGTCTGTCCGCATGAACTGCCACCGACAAACTGTGGCCAAAAAACAAGTGGACTACCTTGTTGCTGAAGACACTGCCAAACATGATACCCCTCATCTCAATGACTGCTTCACAGCCTGTGTCATATGGATCCTTCCCACCAACACCAGCTTTTCAGAATTGGGCAGGTGGGAACTTTCCCTGCAATACATCCTATGTTCCTGTAACCCTCTTGGCCTCAAACTTCATTAGTCACTGTCCTCACCCATCCAGCCCCCTGCCTGTTCCCATTCCAGCACTACACAGCCATCATTTCACCGCCACACTCAGTCTTTTAATTCTTTTTATTTCTCTCCTTTCTGCTACTTACACCTTCCCCCTCCGCACCTTCTCTCCTGCCCTCCGTCTAAACTGCAACACATCACTGTCCGCCACTCCCACCTCGTCCCTGCCCCAGCCTCCTCCTTACCTCCACCCAGTTGTTACACCCATCATGCACTGGTGCTGCTCCTAGCAGTGTAGTTTCAGCTGTCTGAGACTGCAGATGTGTGTGCAAGTTGCGTTTGCGTGAGTGTGTGTGTGTGTGCGCGTGTGTGTATGTGTGTCTACTGCTGACAAAGGCCTTAATGGCCAAAAGCTATGATTGTGTGAATCTTTTTATTGTGCCTGTCGCGACTCAGCATCTCCGCTATATTGCTAGCAATGACAAACCTTTTATACAAGCTGATTTTTATCTATTTGACATCTTGTGCAAGAGGTTCAGCATAAAATGAACATATTTTACAACGAAAGATTTTAAGACCTGATGATGACGGCATAGCCTTGAATACAGAAATATTTTATGTGATCCTGGTTGTTGAATGGCTTTTTGCACTGATTGATTTACTCAAGTTTTTCAGACAACAATTACTCTCGTGTTCTTTAAGAGGAGTGTTTATGCTTCATTTTGTAGTTCCTATTTACACTTCTACAAGGGATTTTATGAACTTCTACTGCAGCAAGTGACAGGTGTAAGACTTCTGCACTGTCTACTTTAGAAGTTTCCTTTCATCCTCTCTCCTCTTCCTCTTCCACTGCCTTTTCTCTTCACAATCAGAAGTTTTTAAATTAGCATGAGTTAGTCTAATGAATGCTAGAAACTGTCAACAATAAAAACAGTGATATTAAAAATTTACATATTACAATTAAATTTGTGGAAATAACATAAATCTGTAGAACAACTATACAGGTCACTAACTGGATCAATTGCTGATGTGCTGATGACTGGCCAAGGTGGCTGCTCCTTTTTAACCTTAGCACGCACAATGCCATCTGGATGGCCCCAGGACAACAAAGCAGCCCCATGTACTGATGTTCCACTCACTACACCGAGACCTGCACACATAAGAGATATTATTTAGAAAATTGTATCACAATGGTGCAATGTATCAAATATTTCTGAACCTTGGAAGCTGTTATTTCAATAGTTATATAGAGGAAGTTTCCATCAAGACATCTGAGGAACTGTTGTGACCACACGCCAGAAAAAGCTTAAAGGCACACTGACTATAGAAACAAGCTTCGGTGCGATCATCATCTTGCTTGTCATACACAGCAGAATGAGTTGTGATGTGTTTGAAATGTCCACTGCAAGATTATGAACAATGGTTAACAAGATTTGAGATGCCATACTAACAGAAGTAACTGAACATGCCATATCGAATGAACAAAGTGAATGAATATTTAAAAAAATTTATATGAACAGCTGACCAACAAACAGAATGAATATTCCCTCATTTTAAGTTATCCTCCTCTTCTTCTAAAGGAGGACCTCAGCACATAACAAGGCTGTGAAGAACAACTTTAACATCTGTGTTACTTTTGTTGATAGTTTTTGGTGTTGCCACTGTAGCCTGAAGATGAGATCTGTACCTCGAAACGAGTTGCTTTATTAAATGATTTAAGTAAGTCACAAAAATTTTGCAGTAGTCTCTGAAACAAATGTGCACAGATAAAGTTGTTGAAAATAAATGTGCTAAATGACTCTGTAACTTCAAACTTCAGGATTGAATGCTGGAATCGAGCACACCAGACATCACAGTTGTGGAGAAAAGGAAAGCATGTATTATTGACACTGGCATCCCAAATAACGGCAGAACAGACAAGAAAACAACTTTAAAAACTTGCCAGATATGAAGACTGGGAACTCTGGATCTAGATCTACAGTGTGTCTATTGGAAACCAGCAAAACTTAGGAGGTCCCCGTGGCTCTCAGCTCACTGGGTGCAGGGTCAAAAGATCATGTGGGCTGCTGAAAACCTTTAGCATTGATGAGAAATACACGTGTCAGCCACAGACAGCCACTTGATTGGGTTCTGCATGAATTGCACACCAACACATCACACATTCCTAGATCCCCAGGAAGTATCCAACTAGTGATGAAATACAGAATCCAGTATAGTGAACTCATCTGCTGTGTTTACTGTCATAATAATAATAATAATAATAATAATAATAATAAAGGCCAAAAGAGAGCAATTATAAGAGAAAAATTCCTGAATTTATCAATAATTTTATAAATGTTTTATGTGGAACTATTACTTTACATTAAAATTTCCATCCATTTTTATATCATATGTACATATTTTTTCTAACTTTTGTAGCAATACACAGCAGAAAATTCATTTGAGACAAACTGCACTTTTCATTTTCATGAATCTGTAGTGCTCACCAGGTGAATACTGCTGATCAGTAACAACCAGATTTTCTTTTTCTCCACACACACACACACACACACACACACACACACACACACACACACACACACAAACAAGATCTTGACCTCATGTGGAAAAAAAAGCTCTGCACAAGGCATTTGCAAGTTCCAATTTCAGTGGACTCTTTGCACACTGGAATTTTTTTTATTAATAATGTGGTATTCCTTTTTTGTTACATATATCAGTCCAGGATAGAGTTCACATCTTGTCCAATGTAATTTCATAACAGAACAATACTTAATAAATAGATATCAATAAAAATTAGAATACAAGTTTTAGGTAACAAGCCCCAGTACGACAACCTTTTAACTTTATCTGCACAGATGATTCAAACATCTCTTTTAGGTATGAGAACATTTCTGCCCACAGTTTGCATAGAAGGAAAATAAAGTTTTAGCAATTGATACTTTCTCAAGCAGACAACCTGTAGTGATACATCAATCTGGATCCTTTGTGAAATTTCTGAAAAGTAATGTACTGGGTTGCAGGGAAGGCAGTAGTAAGAGCCCCATGTGTGAAACTCACAATAAAATCCAAACATTTCTGAAAATGTTCTGTCAGAAGAAAGCACCCAGCAAAATATTTGAGAAGATACACTTATCTCCTCAGATTTAGCACTCATCATTCAGAGCACCCACAATTTGGAACAGCCATGATAACTGACAGTTGCTCAAACACCTACACCAGTCATTTGCCTAGCCATCCATTAATTGAGTCTGGGAGATGGAAGTCATCTCTATCACAACTCACACACTCTTTTCCAATGCAACAATATGACTTGAACAGAGAGTAGTCAAAACAAATATGCCATTGTCATTTGTGATGCCAATGTCAATAACTCTGTTTATAATTTCTATACACATGTCTGCTTCCCACAGCATGTTGAGTTAATGACATCTCAGCTGTGTACCACCACTTTCATCTCAGACCAAAACTGAGTGGTAATGCTAGGCGATGGTGATGGACTCTCGTTCAGGTGGTTAGCAGTTCTAGTGCCCATTTGGGCAGGCAGGTTTAGGTTGTCCATGGCTTCCCTAAATCACTAGAGGTGAGCTCTGGGACAGTCAGCTTCCTCTTCCATCTCCCCCAATCCGTGCTCACGTTCTGTCTCTAATGGCCACATCTGTTTGTAGAAGGGACATTTTTACTGTAACCTTCTGCCGACTTTTCTTTCCTCAAACTCAAATAATACTTGCGATTGTATTGTTTATAAGTTTAGAAATAAAAAATATCCACAGTGATAATATGGACACAATAGCACAATAAATATGCAGTATTCACATGCTAATACACAAGTATAGTATGAAGTACAACACAATCAGCTCGACAACTATGAGTTAATCTTATAATCTTAGCTTAATTGATTCTAAAGAATAAATAAACAGGAAAGTGAAAGAGGCTGGGAAAACTCACACACAGCTAAATTTCTGTTGCGTACACACAAGTTATGTTTGCTGAAACCAAAACAACAAAGAGACACACACACAGAGAGAGAGAGAGAGAGAGAGAGAGAGAGAGAGAGAGAGAGAGAGAGAGAGAGAGATTTAGTTTTGAAAGTTACCGCGGTCTTTGGTGTATGAAAGCAGCAGGCAGGTGTGCGGTGCGAGACCGTACACATCCCCTGTAGCCAACGGGATGAGGTGGCCAACAGGCACACGGTGTCGACGCTGCCAGACCTCTGATGGTTCTGGCTCAGCTGGCGAGCCCACATAGTGGCCCCATTGCAGACCCCGCACGAGCCCGTCCTGCACAGAAAGTCTCCGTTAAATGTTGACCGTGTCAAGCTGTCACTACAAATATCTTGGAAAAAGACATAAATTTGTGAGGTTACAACACAGTGCTCAAATCACCATGTTTTAGTAGAACATGGTGTTTTGGAATAAAAAAAAGAACAGAATGCTTCAGTTCAGACAAGAAGAGAATGAATAGAAGGTTTTAGAATATGGTGGTATTGAAGAATACTAATCAGTGGATGGGTAGATCAACCAAACAACGATAAGGAGAGAGAAGGTGTTTATGGCTAAACCTAACTTAATGAAGCGAGTGGTTCAAAGGAGACATACAGAGGCATCAAGTTACTGGCAATTTGTTCATGCAAGGAAGCATGGAATGCCAAAATCTTATATAGAGATAGTGGCTAGAATTCTATAAGCAGGTGGACATGAATACAGGCTGCAGTAGTTATGTCTTTCACAAAAATATTGTTTCTACTGCTGGTTGTCTATTTTCATTGTTTTAACCTGCTGGGCACACAGAAAGCCATTACAGTGATTTGGGTGAAGAACTTTAGCCATATAATTGTTTAGAATAATCAAAGGCTGAGTAAATGTGACAATAATAATCTTTTTGTTGCTTTGGTTGTTTTCAGTCCAAACATTGATCTGATGCAACTCTCCATGCAAGGCTATTCTGCGTAAGGCTCTTCACCTCCGAATAAGTACTGCAACCTATCACCATTTGAACCTGATTACTGTATCTGTCTCTTGGACTCACTCTACAAACAACCCCCCCCCCCCCCCCCAAACAAACACACACACACACACACACTTCTTGTGCCAAACTGACAGTTCATATTCTTGCTATTGCTAGCTGGCATTTTACTTCCTCTGTACAACCATCATCAATTATTGCTGGAGAAATAGCCCAACTCATTTACTACTTTTAGTGTCTTATAACTTAAACAAATTCTCTCAGGGTCACTCATGTTTTACTTCTGTTATGTTCATACTATAATATCTCTTCAAGACACTATCCATTCCATTAGAATGCTCCTCGACTGTCTCTTCTGCAATTATGTTCCATTGTTCTATAAGTACTAGGCGTCAATATGCTGTAACGACGACTTATTATAGTCATAGTATTCACACCTATCAGCACCTGCTATTTTGGGAATTGGAATCATTAAATTCTTCTTGAAGTCTGAGGGTATTTTGCCTCTCTCATATATGTCATGGCTGCCTCTCCCAAGGATTTCATTAATTCTGAGGGTCTTGTTTTGGCTTAGATCTCTCAATCCTCTATCAAATTATTCTCACAGTATCATATCTCTCATCTTCATCTTCACCAACATTTTCTTCTCTGTCTATAATACTGTACTCAAGTTTGCTTCTCGTATATTCCTTTTCACCTTCCAGCCTTCTCTTCTTTGCTTAGTACCAGCTTGCCTTCCGAGTCCCTGGTATTCATACAGCTGCTTCTCTCTTCTCACAGGTCTTTCCGGTTTACTTATATCTGGCATCTACATTCCCCCTAGTTATGCTGGTTTCTCACCCTGCTTTTTTCCTCTAGCTGTTCCTGGTTTGTGAGTTTACATTTCCCGTCAATCTCATTTTTAAGATCTCTGTAACCCCTTTTCCCTGCTTCCTTTGCTGCATTTTTATATTTTCTCATTTGTCACTTAAATATCTCTCATGTTACCCAAGAATTTCTATCGGGCCTTGCCTTATTACCAATGTGATCCTCTACTGCCTTCACTATTTCATCTCTCACAGCTACCATTAGTCTTCTATTGTATTCCTTTCCCTCCTTTCAGTCCAATGTTACCTAATGCTTCATCTTATACTCTCAACAATCTCTGGTTCTTTCAATTTATCTGGATCCCACATCCTTAATTTCTTACCTTTTTGCAGTTTCTTCAGTTTTAATCTGCATTTCATTACCAATGGTCAGAATCCACATCTGCCCCTGGAAATGTCTTGCAGCTTAAAATCTGGTTTGAAGATTTCTGTTGATATCTTACAGTGTGCTAAGGTCTCTTCCACACATATAACCATCTTTAACAATTTATAAATCATGTACTAGTGATGATTAAAGTGTGCTCTTGTCAAAACTCTACTAGGTGGCTTTGCCACAGCCGATGTTCTAATGTTTTTTTCCTTCTCTTTCCTTAGTTCATATTGAATTTCAACTCCCCATCACAGCTATATTTTGATCTCCCTTAATGATACGAATCATTCCTTTTATCTCAACACACATTATTTCAGTCTCTGCATCATCTGCAGAGCTAGCAGGCATAAAATCCTGTGGGTGTTGGCTTACTGCCTATATTAGTTGTGGTAATGTGTTCATTATGATTTTCATATTAGCTCACTCTAATGTTTTTATTCATTATTCGACACACTCAAGCATTAACCCTACTTGATTTTGTATTCATAATCCTACACTCAGCTGACCAGACGTCCTGTTCTTCCTTCACCAGCTCCCACTAAAACTACCTTCAACCGACCTATTACCCTTTTTAAATTCTCAAATCTGTCTACTCAATTAAGGAATCTAACATTCCACGCACTGAGCTGGAGAATGCTAGTTTTGTTGTAACAGGTAAAACACCAATACCTTACTGTTTATGAAGTAGAGAAACCTTTTTAAAATATGAATACTTGGTTTCATAGTAATATATACTGATAAAAAATTTTCTCAAGCTTTCTGTCACATCAAGCAGTTAAATGTCCATGAATTTTGTAGTGCCCATCACTATTTTTGAAGTAAATTTGTATAATTTTTGGTTGTTTAATTAATCTCCATTAGAATATTTATTTTTCCCCATAAACAACAATATTAAATCACTGATGCGTACCTGCCACCTAGTGTTTGTTTTATCTGATGGAGTTTCTCTCCATCTGCAGCCATCTCCTTGTATAGATGTGCAAGTGAGCAGTATGCAAATTTTGGCTACTCACACAATTTCACAAACTAATACATTTACATTCTGTGGGGTATTGACTTGATGGTCTAGTCTTACACATGTTGAACAACTACACAATGCACTGAATACACCTAAGGTAAAATGTAATGCATTGTTAGTTATTTGTAGTGAATCATAGATCATCTACTGTCAATAATTCATCCATTACTGTCTATAATCTGCATGTCTTATCTGTTTAAGCACAAACTTAATGTGGTGTCCAATGCTACTGATTTTCTTTGCTACTGTGAGAGATGTTTAAAAAATTCAACAATGGAAAAGACTGGATCTGCAGCCCAGTCCAGCTCTATTTGGTTCAGTTCAACTGAAATAACAGTTTACTGTAATTGTATATTAATTAATGGGATGCTACAGTTTTCTGCCAAGTATTTGCATGACAGACAAGAGTTGGCACTTGAAATGGCCAAGGAGAACCCATCTGAAATCTCATAGACGCTTAACCATTTCGTGTGGCTGGAAGTGCAAGAAAATTTTATCAGAAATGTTTTTTTTTTTTTGTTTGTCACATGTAAGAACATCCATGATGACACAACATTATAAAGTTAGCAATATTATTTGTTATATGTACTAAACATTAACTGTGATACAACTTTCTAAGGGGAAATGCACTAAAAGCTTTGAACAGAAGCAGTAATGTCATTCAGGTTATGTGAGAAATGTAGCTGATACCATATACACTAATGGTTTTCACTTGACAAAGTGTTACACAATCATACATAAACTTTTATGGAAAACTGTCACAGATCAGAAGTACGTGTTGCTCCGGGATAAAAAGAAGGTATTACAGTGTGCTGGACATGGGACTCACAGAAGAGAGCAAAGTAAGTGGGTAGGGAAACCCAGTTGTGAGGCCAAACAGGTTCAAAGAACTTAGTACAGTCACATGCAGTGCTTCAATGGTCTTTTAGGAAAACTAGCCTGTCTGCTGTTGTAGTGGCAAAAACCACAATAACTTATATATATAAAAAAAGAGGAAAAGACAACTTGTATATCTTTGTAGATCGTATATGTCTTACACGTCAACGAATAAAGGTACTCAAACAAAGGAAGGTCGAGGAAGGAACAACAATAATATGCAAAGGATAGATTGCTACTCGCCATATAGAGGAGGCACTGAGTTTCAGACAGACAATGAAAAAGACTTTTTGAGCCCATTAGCAGTTCAATGCCTTCTCTATATGGTGAGGGGCAATCTATCATTTCTGTACTGTTGTTAAGAAATTGTACCGTTATGTTTTGTTTGTGTTCATTTGAAGCATATGAGTGTTGTGTTGCATAATATTGGGAGGATAGAATTATTTGTGAAAATAAAAAGTTTACAGCAAAAAATCATTTCACTGCTTCTGTTGAAATTCAATACTTTGTCACAAAAGAGAGCATCATGCTATAAGAATGTGACGACAGGCGGCATACAGCAGCAGTAGGCCTTGTTAGGCCCAGGACACAATGAGAAACTCCTCAGGTGGTCTTATGAACTGGCTTACTGAATACAAGGAGTGCTATGGCAGGCTCTGAGATTAGTTGGCCAAAGTCACAAACTTCAATTCTGTAAATAACAATGAGTATTAAAATAACATGTTTCATTAATGTGCTTCAAAATTTACAGACATGAGGAAGCCCAATTGCCCTTTCAGTAACCAAATTCATCCTTGTTTCTGTTTCTTTCATAGATATCCACATGGAGCATGGCTGGTATGCTACAATATCTGTCTAATTTTCCTAATTATACCATCTTGTTCTTTACACAATACATATGATAGGGTAGTAATATACTAGGGTCTCATACTTGTTTCAGAAGACTGGTTGTCCATACTGGAAGAGCAAACCTCAGTTTTCAACTGGTATCTTGTAAACCCTTTTAATGGTGATAATCAATCCTGATTTAAAATTTTTATAGTTGCTTAAGCAGTTCTGTTGCAAATCATGCAAGTCTTCTTTGAGACTTTTCTATTTCCTTTGTTTAATGAATGAGTGATGTGTCTAATGAATGAGCGGTGATATGGGTACATGAGCCACAATAAATAATACACACATAAAAACACTGAAGCAGATCCAAATTTACATATAAATTGAAAATACACACATAATATTGACTCAGACACTGTAAGAGAAGTGAACATGTCTGGTACCAGGCAGAGAGAGAGAGAGAGAGAGAGAGAGAGAGAGAGAGAGAGAGAGAGAGAGAGAGACTGACTTCACTGCTCAGCACGAACAGAGGTACACTGTGTCCACCAAACAGTCAGCACTACACTCAAAGCACTTCTGTCCCCCCTCCCCCTGCAGTAGAGCAGAGCTCTGGGAATGTAGGAAAACTGGTGGAAAACTCAATGTCTGGCCCTCATACAAACTGGCATCAGCTGTTGTGGAGCTCAAAGGGTCTCCTGATGAAGTGACAGTGATATAGGTGTTGCTGCTGTATGCATCTCATTGATTTTGCTCATCACATTCAGTTACATAGGACAGGAGTGCTGCATTGGTAGATCATCTGCAGGTAACAGTAAATTGATATTACACTGTCATAGGCTTCTGGGCAACAGGAAGACAGGGTGTGACATCAGTGTGGTGCCACTTGCTTTGTTTGATGCTGCTATGCTGTGCTGGTTTCTATAACTAAGATGGAGACTGCACTTTGTGACCCTCAGTTGATTGTGGAGATGGATACTTCTGTTTTTTCAATTTTCCTTTCTCTTCTTTTCTGGAATTTATATTATATTGCAAAAACAGATGATTATTCTTTAACTGTGAAAGATATCCAAGACTGTATTCTGGAGGTTGAGGTATGATCTTGAGCATGTTAAGTTTCTCTGGATTGCATAAAATAATTCAGATTATGTGGTGACACTTTCAATGTTTATGTTCATACTTTATGTCTGTTGCAGTTTTGCAGTTCTATAGTCTTACCTAATTGTCATGTTAGAATTTCAGTCCTAATCCTAAGTTTTGCTGAGCATAATTGATTTCCAGTCTACAACGGTGTAGAAATTAGTGCCTAATATAGAATCAGCAAATATAAAAGTACATTCTAATAGTTGTCAGGAGACCAAGGTTATTGTAGTTTCACATTCACTGAAGCCCACGCCTACCACAGTAGTACAAGTTTATATGCCAACTAGCTCGGCAGATGATGAAGAGATTGACGAAATGTGTGATAAGATAAAAGAAATTATTCAGATAGTGAAGGGAGACAAAAATTTAATGGTCACAGGTAACTGGAACTTGATAGTAGGAAAAAAAAAGAGAAGAAAACGTAGTAGGTGAATACAGAATGGGAGTAAGGAATGAAAGAGGAAGCCAACTGGTAGAATTTTGCACACAACATAACTTAATCATAGCTAACACTTGGTTCAAGAATCATAACAGAAGGTTGTATCAATAGAAGAAGCCTGGAGATACTAGAAGGTATCAGATAGATTATATAATGGTAAGACAGAGATTCAGGAACCAAGTTTTAAATTGTATGACATTTCCAGGGGCAGATGTGGACGCTGACCACAATCTATTGGATATTAACTGTAGATTAAAACTGAAGAAACAGCAAAAATGTGGGAATTTGAGGAGATGGGATCTGGATAAACTGAAAGAACCAGAGGTTGTAGAGAGCTTCAGGGAGAGCATTAGGGAACAATTGACAAGAGTGGGGGCAAGAAATACAGTAGAAGAAGAATGGGTAGCTTTGAGAGATGAAATAGTGAAGGTAGCAGAGCACCAAGTAGGTAAAAAGACGAGGGCTAGTAGAAATTCTTGGGTAACAGAAGAGATATTGAATTTAACTGATGAAAGAAGAAAATATAAAAATGTAGGAAATGAAGCAGGCAAAAGAAATACAAACATCTCAAAAATGAGATCGAGAGGAAGTGCAAAATGGCTAAGCAGGGATAGCTAGAGGACAAATGTAAGGATGTAGAGGCGCATATCACTACGGGTAAGATAGATACTGCCTACAGGAAAATTAAAGAGACCTTTGGAGAAAAGAGAACCACTTGCATGAATATCAAGAGCTCAGATGGAAACCCAGTTCTAAGCATAAAGGTGGAAGGAGGATATAGAGGGTCTATACAAGGGCGATGTTCTTGAGGACAATGTTATAGAAATGGAAGAGAATGTAGATGAAGATGAAATAGGAGATATGATACCGCGTGAAGAGTTTGACATAGCACTGAAAGACCTAAGTCGAAACAAGGCCCCGGGAGTAGACAAAACTCCATTAGAACTACTGACAGCCTTGGGAGAGCCAGCTATGACAAAACTCTACCATTTGTGAGCAAGATGTATGACACAGATTAAATACCCTCAGACTGCAAGAAGAATATAATAATTCCGATGCCAAAGAAAGCAGGTGTTGACAGATGTGAAAACTACCAAACTATAAGTTTAATAAGCCATGGCTGCAAAATACTAACACGAATTCTTTACAGACGAATGGAAAAACTGGTAGAAGCCGACCTCTGGGAAGATCAGTTTGGATGCCGTAGAAATATTGGAACACATGAGGCAATACTGACCCTACAGCTTATCTTAGAAGATTTGCTAATGAAAGGCAAATCTACGTTTATAGAATTTGTAGACTTAGAGAACGCTTTTGACAATGTTGACTGGAATACTCTCTTTCAAATTCTGAAGGTGGCAGGGGTAAAATACAGGGAGTGAAAAGCTATTTACAATTTGTACAGAAGCCAGATGGCAGTTATAAGAGTCGAGGGGCATGAAAGGGAAGCAGTGGTTGGGAAGGGAGTGAGACAGGGTTGTGGCCTATCCCTGATGTTATTCAATCTGTATATTGAGCAAGCAGTAAAGGAAACAAAGGAAAAATTTGGAGCAGGAATTAAAATCCATGGAGAAGAAATAAAAACTTTGAGGTTCGCCGATGACATTGTAATTCTGTCAGAGATAGAAAATGACTTGCAAGAGTAGCTGAACAGAATGGACAGTGTCTTGAAACGAGGATGCAAGATGAACATCAACAAAAACAAAACAAGGACAGTGGAATGTAGTCAAATTAAATCAGGTGATGCTGAGGGCATTAGATTAAGAAATGAGACACTTAAAGTACTAGAAGAGTTTTGCTATTTGGGCAGCAAAATAACTGATGATGGTCGAAGTAGAGAGGATATAAAATATAGACTGGCAATCGCAAGGAAAGCGTTTCTGAAGAAGAGAAATTTGTTAGCATTGAGTATAGATTTAAGTGTCAGTAAGTCGTTTCTGAAAGTATTTGTATGGAGTGTAGCCATGTATGGAAGTGAAATGTAGACGATAAATAGTTTGGACAAGAAGAGAATAGAAGCTTTCGAAATGTGGCGCTACAGAAGAATGCTGAAGATTAAATGGATAGATCACATAACTAATGAGGAGGTATTGAATAGAACTGGAGAGAAGAGAAATTTGTGGCACAACTTGACTAGAAGAAGGGATCGGTTGGTAGGGCATATTCTGAGGCATCAAGGGATCACCAATTTAGTATTGGCAGCGTGGAGGGTAAAAATCACAGAGGGAGACCAAGAGGAAAATACACTAAGCAGATTCAGAAGGATGTAGGTTGCAGCAGGTACTGGAAGATGATGAAGCTTGCACAGGATAGAGTAGCATGGAGAGCTGTATCAAACCAGTCTCTGCACTGAAGACGACAACAATAACAACAACAACAACAACAACAACAACAACAAAAGTGGAATCAGTTTAATTGTCAGCTTATGTAAGTAATCTGTATGTAAGAGTATCTTTCTGTTGCTGATGTATTGCTAGAGGTACCCACACCAAAACTGCAATCCATCAGATATGTACGGCACAACTGTTTGTCACTTATGTACAGTTACTAGTATCTTTTAAAAACACTATCCTGATTAATGTGCGTATGCTGGCTGTGCACAGCCACAGTGTTGACATTCCTTGTGGTCTGACAGTAACCACATGGAAAGGAACAACTGCTGGGCTGTTTCTTTAGACAGCTTCTGGGGCAGTGATTTTGATGTCATTATCATCACCATTAATGTCGCATCAGTGTTTGTGTGTCGACTGATGGGCACTTGTGATCTTTCTTGTGGTCAGTTTATGTGTGGGTAAACACAGAATGTGATGCATTTCACAGCCAATGCACCAAAGCATCTGTGATACCAGCACATGGGCGAGCATTGCTTCATGCATCATTTTTTACAATAGCAGTGGCTGGAACAGAGGAATTTGAAAATGGCGGCATCTTTTTGTGTCATGTGGGTTTTGTCTTGTCTTCCTTCTTGTTAATTTTTTGTTTGAATGCATCCAAACTGTGCCTGAAGTTGGTCATAAACTGTCAGCTGGTAATCCTGTTTGACGGCAGAGGCTGCCACTGTGGTGATGTCATCTTGTTGGGACTGCATCACTCATGGCACATTTTTGTGCTGAATCAAGTGGTAGACCATGTCTGCAATTTTTGCTATTAATTAATGTCATCTCTTCCACATGTTAAGACTGCTGCCTTAACTGGTAGCGGCAGCTGGTTGATCCAAATATGACTTAACCTTGTTTGGGTCATCTATGACTTGTTAACAATAGTGTGTGTGTGGCACCAATAATCTGTTGTGTTCTATCAGCAATATGCTCATTGTTTAACGCTTGCTGGCTGCCTCATCCTATGATTTGCAGGCCCTTTTAAATAAGGTGGTTGTTAGATTTTGGTGCCTATTTCTGGTGTGTTTATAATAATGTCTGACACTAAAAGCAATGCATGAGAGTCCTTGGCATTAATTGTTAATATGAACTGCATTTCATCAGTTGAAAGACTATAGGACGTAGTAAAAGTATTTTCCAGCACATGAAACCGTAATGCTAGTGGTTGTGGTAAATATGGCAGGATTTCCATTTTGCTTTGCAGACAGCAGTACAACACACGCTCAAACACTCACGAACTGCACTGCATAGAACTGCACTGGTGACAGCCATAGTCGCCACAGTCACAACAGCTGTTGTGGTGTATTACATTTACTGAGGTGTGATGACATTTACCTTGCAACCATGGTAGATGGTGAATTTTGTTCAACTTTTGGTTCGTCATGATTTATACAGATTGCAGCCATCATATGGGTAGGTGCACGGTTTTGTGCATTTGGATGCTTGTCGACCAAAATGCCTGTGATATCATGAAGCATTAATTAAGTTGCTCCCAGGTTGTGGGTAATCTTGTGGTTCTGGCACTGTAATGTACCAGGATCATGGCCATTTACTATTATCACCCCATTGGTGCTATGCCCGAGCCCATCTGGCTAGCGTCTCAAATGTAGCGTGTAAACCGAGGGGCTCTTCAGAAATGATCAGAATGATGTGGAATGGTGACATTGCAATCCAGTGTTGTCTCTTCGGGTAAGTTTGGTGCCCATCAGATGGCGTCATCTTCTGATGACATCGTGGCAATTGTTGCTGTCAGCTGCATTGTTGCATGCATTGTATTGGCTACGTCTAGCAACTTGGCTATTGTTGATCTTCATGCACTACCAGTGCTGCTGTCACGAAACATGCACAACAAACTACCTCTCAGATATACAGCAAAATTCCAAAGGGGGTTTGCCACTTTTTGTTGTTGACAAAGCACTTGTTTGAGCCTTCAGTCTGGTGATTTGGTGCAGTGTGCAATTAATTCAGTTTTTAAAACAAGGTAAGCCTGCTGACTGGGAGATGAGTAATAATGTACCACACCACTGCTGTCACCAGCTGGTCTAAAAATCTTATCACTAGTATGAAGTGTTCACAATCATTAGTAACATGTTGATGTTCAAGAAAGAACGCCTGGAATCCTTACCCGATCTGTTATCCCCAGAAACCATCCTTGTAACCATTGATGCCACTTCCTTATACACAAATATTCCGCACGTTCAGGGTCTCACTGCGATGGAGCACTTCCTATCACGCCGATCACCTGCCACCCTACCTAAAACCTCTTTCCTCATTACCCTAGCCAGCTTCATCCTGACCCACAACTTCTTCACTTTTGAAGGCCAGACATACCAACAATTAAAGGGAACAGCCATGGGTACCAGGATGGCCCCCTCGTACGCCAACCTATTCATGGGTCGCTTAGAGGAAGCCTTCTTGGTTACCCAGGCCTGCCAACCCAAAGTTTGGTACAAATTTATTGATGACATCTTCATGATCTGGACTCACAGTGAAGAAGAACTCCAGAATTTCCTCTCCAACCTCAACTCCTTTTGTTCCATCACATTCAACTGGTCCTACTCCAAATCCCATGCCACTTTCCTTGACGTTGACCTCCATCTGTCCAATGGCCAGCTTCACACGTCCGTCCACATCAAACCCACCAACAAGCAACAGTACCTCCATTATGACAGCTGCCACCCATTCCACATCAAACGGTCCCTTCCCTACAGCCTAGGTCTTCGTGGAAAACGAATCTGCTCCAGTCCGGAATCCCTGAACCATTACACCAACAATCTGAAAACAGCTTTCGCATCCCGCAACTAACCTCCCAACCTGGTACAGAAGCAAATAACCAGAGCCAGTTCCTCATCTCCTCAAGCCCAGAACCTCCCACAGAAGAATCACAAAAGTGCCCCACTTGTGACAGGATACTTTCCGGGACTGGATCAGACTCTGAATGTGGCTCTCCAGCAGGGATATGACTTCCTCAAATCCTGCCCTGAAATGAGATTCATCCTTCATGAAATCCTCCCCACTCCACCAAGAGTGTCTTTCTGCCATCCACCTAACCTTCGTAACCTCTTAGTTCACCCCTATGAAATCCCCAAACCACCTTCCCTACCCTCTGGTTCCTACCCTTGTAACCGTCCCCAGTGTAAAACCTGTCCCATGCACCCTCCCACCACCACCTACTCCAGTCCTGTAAACCGGAAGGTGTACACGATCAAAGGCAGAGCCACGTGTGAAAGCACCCACGTGATTTACCAACTGACCTGCCTACACTGTGACGCTTTCTATGTGGGAATGACCAGCAACAAACTGTCCATTCGCATAAATGGACACAGGCAGACAGTGTTTGTTGGTAATGAGGATCACCCTGTGGCTAAACATGCCTTGGTGCACGGCCAGCACATCTTGGCACAGTGTTACACCGTCCAGGTTATCTGGATACTTCCCACTAACACCAACCTGTCAGAACTCCGGAGATGGGAACTTGCCCTTCAGTATATCCTCTCTTCTCGTTATCAGCCAGGCCTCAACCTCCGCTAATTTCAAGTTGCCGCCGCTCATACCTCACCTGTCTTTCAACAACATCTTTGCCTCTGTACTTCTGCCTCGACTGACATCTCTGCCGAAACTCTTTGCCTTTACAAATGTCTGCTTGTGTCTGTGTATGTGCGGTTGGATATGGGTGTGTGTGCGAGTGTATACCTGTCCTTTTTTCCCCCTGAGGTAAGTCTTTCCACTCCCGGGATTGGAATGACTCCTTACCCTCTCCCTTGAAACCCACATCCTTTCTTCTTTCCCTCTCCTTCCCTCTTTCCTGATGAAGCAACCGTTGGTTGCGAAAGCTTGAATTTTGTGTGCATGTTTGTGTTTGTTTGTGTGTCTATCGACCTGCCAGCGCTTTTGTTTGGTAAGTCACATTATCTTTGTTTTTAGATATATTTTTCCCACGCGGAATGTTCCCCTCTATTATATCCTAATCAGTTTCTCTTGTTTTTCTGTTTCTTCTCTATAGAATTTACTGGATCATTTTTCACTTATTAACTCTCACCTGTCACTCTTCCACCAATGTTTCACTATAGATTTCTAGATTTCTGTCTCTCCCGCATAATTTACTGCTTTTGTTTAGTTTACATCACAACATGCATATACACAAAGCCTATAAAGCGTAGATGATGGAAAGAGTGTGAGCACACCCTGTGACTGTTGTTTCAAAAGGTAAATAATTAGTTTAAAATGCTGCCAACCCTGAGTGCTGTTGGCTGTTCATCATCTGCAATTAGATATACAAAGAATTAGAAACATTACATTACTGGCAACCTAAAGATATTGTGAAGGAAAAGGAATGTAGACATAGCAAATACTGCTGACAAGCCATACACTGAAACCGACTGCAGCACTTTTTCACGTTTGTAAATCCGTGATTAACGTTAGTATATCATCACATTGCAGAGGCTCACCATGGGAAGTCTTGAAGTGGTTGACAGTCTTTTCGATGTGAGGGTCTGAGCAGCCATCTGATGGGGGGAGCGAAATAGCTGCCGTGGTGTTTGCCCATAGGTACGAACCATCGTCTCCCATGCTGCCCTCTCCAGGGGGTCGCGAATACTTTCTGCGTCGAACCCATAATATGTCTGCAATGAGATAATTGTTGGATTCAAGCATTTTGTGATGTACAAATCTAATTAAGATTTCTAGTTCCTTAATCACTTTGTTGGAGACATCACGAAGAAAAGAAACAAACATTGATTTTTTTCTGACATTAACACAATCACTATGATGCTGAAAGACAATGCCCAATATCTTATCACCAACACAGCAGTCATTACTCCCAAACAGTAACACTTTTTGGTATAGGGGTCATCAATGTATTTTTGCAGATCGAAATTACCAATGTATTTTTGCAGATCGAAATTACCATCATTTGTGGCATTAGTAACGCATTTCTCCAATTCACAATAACTGGTTTCATTTTGTGCTCATTACTTTATACAAATATGTGATATCAATGCACACTTTAGTTACAAAAAAGGTAGTCTCATTTGTTGAGCAGCGTCTGAAATCTGGTTGCTGTGCCCACACAAGTATATTTCAAAAGTGCACAGACTTTGTGAGGTGCTGATCACTTGAATATTCCCTACGGAACAATTTTTACACACTAACTTCTTGAAAGAATTCAAGTCATTTCTTGTGATGTGGTGACGTGTACATTATTCTGTTGCTGTATCAGTGGAATTCAAGGAAAATGAGTTGGCGTAATAATACTACACTGGTTTTAACCTGTTTGAGCTTACTAACACTATCAGAAATCTCCTTTTATCTCTACACACAACCATGCACCAGTACTACTAACATTATTACTGCTTTTGCATTATTATTTTCTATCAGATTAGAACTTCATACATAACTGTTGAACACAGCAGGAGAGTAATGAAAACACAGTATACAATGTGTATGACTACAAACAAAGGTAATGCCATTATTTAACAATGAAGTTACACACAATGACAAGGACACACAGAATGGAGGAAACACAATGTTTATTACATAAAGTGTCCAAGAGATAAATTGAGAAGGTGTTGACAGTTAGAATGTGCCAGATAACAATTTAACCAATGATGGCAATTGATGAAACAGTGAGAAAACTGACAGACTGTCTAAGTGACCAGAAAGGATCTGTATGGCAGGGATAGTAGTTTAATCTCTCATTATTTATGACGTTCAAAAATTAAAAAATTAAAAAAATATTAAGAAAGATGTGGATAGCTACAAAAACTTTGTTTTCACTTGTGGGCTTGGTTAATAATAATTCAGCTTTTGTGTTTTCCAGTTTAACTACACCACAAAATAACAGAAAATATCATAATAGGCCAATTACATTATTCTGCTAGTTCATTGTCTCTCTAGGTATGTAACAATAATATGAGAATAAAGACCAAATGTAATGGGCACCACCAACACAAAGCCTCATGAAATTCAACGAAACAAATTATCATCATCATCATCAACATCATCATCACATTCTCACTGAAATGTGAACTATGGAATGTGCATTTAAGAGCCCTTAGAAGGCCTGACAAATATGAATCCTGCCCATGCCAAAAATGGTAGAGCAGCACTAAACAGATTCGTATTCATGCTACATCACAACAAACAACTCACCGCTGGGTGGAAAACGTTGATGGCTTCCACAGCAGCTTTACCAGTCTGTTTGTACCCAAAAACGAGATCTATCCAGTGAGGCAAGTTCTCTCGAGCAAAGTCCGACTCTAGTGCTTGACGATGGATTAGAATGAATTTGCGTGCATCTCCACCTGCCCATGGGGGGAGCTGAACATTGTGGACTCTCTCACCTGACTGTCGAACGCCAAGATTGAATCCTGAAATGGATCAGAATCAACCAAGTCAATACAAAGGACAAAATTTCATAACAAAATTAAATTAATGACAATAATGAGACATTGCATTAATAAAACATGACAAAAATCACAATATATGACTGACTGACACAACTACAAATAAAATAAACAGAGGGCACAAAAGTTATGAGACTGCAACTTAGAAGTTGATCATAAATACACATTTAATACAATAATGGAAACTCCAGGCAGGAATATCAACAGTGTAGGAATAGACATATTGCTACTTACTGTAAAGAAGATACGTCAAGTTGCAGACAGGCGCAATTAAAAGACACTCTCATAAAGCTTTCGGCCACACACACACACACACACACACACACACACACACAAAAGCAAGCATACTCACACACAAACACACACGCGACCACCGACTCCAGCATTCTGGCCCAAGATGCTGGAGTTGGCAGTTCCGTGTGTCTTTTACTTGTGCCTGTCTGCAACTTGACTTGTCTTCTTTGCAGTAAGTAGCAGTCTGCCTTTTCCTACATTGTTGTTATTTTATACAATAAATAGGTTCTTATAATTTTAAAATAATGTCGCCTTGACTGTGGAAATTATCCAGTAGAGAGAGAGAGATGAAAAGTAATTTAACAGCAGAAACAGTAGTCAGCTGAAGATAGCCCAGAAGATGAAGAATAGTTAAGTAATGAATAAAACTTATTGCAAAGCATCAGGAATTGTTTCCATTTTAAAATACTATTAATATGTTCTGCAGAACACCACAGGAAAACTCAAATAATGCAGATTTTAAAAAAGCAATAAAACAAATAAATAAATACAAGAATGGTAAAACCCCCTAATTTTTTTGCATCCAACTTAAAGCCTTTCCTATTAATCCAATTATAGTGTATCTTTGGAGGTGGAAGCACTCTTAATTCTACTTGAGAATAAAGCAAACCTCCTCGTGCACTGTTGGAAATTGCAAGAGTAGTCTATAATGCTCTGTTGACAAGAAGATCATTTGAGATGAAGGTCATGTTAGGATTAGACATAAATGAGAAAGGAAGTCAGACATATTCCTTTCGAAGGAACCAGATTGGTGTTGATCTCGAACAGTTTAGGGGAACTGTGGAATACCTAATTCAGAGCAGTTAGGCTAGGATTTGAAAACTTTGTAGATACTTGAAGACTGTTTCCCATTTTCTCAATATGCACAAGATTCCAAATATTTATAGTTATCATACATTAATATTGTGTAAAAACAATTTTGTATCAAAAGAGCAGGCACAAGATCTTAACAGGAGGATGCTTAGTATAGTGTCTCAGAAAAATACAGAACACTGATAATAAAATAAATAAAAATCAGGAAGTAAACAGTACATTATAATGAGTCTAAATCAAGATAAATCTAAGTACATTTACCTTCACTGTTCAGCAGGAACTCGGGCAAGTAAAAGAACTCTGGGACCATCTCCTTGACATCAGTGGTAGAATCAGAACTCGTGAGCCTCCAAGTGGTGTGCAAGGAATGGAATGTGCGGTCTGGGATGTCAAAGTTATTGTCTGCAGGGAGGTGCAAAAACTGGTATTACACACAATACAAAGATAACAGCCTTGTCCTTATATGTAAAATTATTGTTTATGCAACTACTTTATGAAAGTGGCTAGGATGAAGATATCTTAATATGCAATGTTTACAGGCAACAAGTTGTACATTTGCCAGGAATTATAATAGTTTAAAGCTTAGAAACGACTATAATTTCTTTCACATCTTGGTATGAAGCAAATTGGTATACCATGTGGGAGGAAGGCAAAGACTTTTCTTTGCATTTTAAATCTCTGTATGGTATTGAAAAGGGACAATTCTATGGTACAACAGTAAGGTGAAGAATTTATAAGGCTGACAATAAAAAAACTGTATGTTTTAAACACCGTGGAACCTCATCTAACTTGCCCTCATTAATCGGGAGCTCTAGTTCATCCAAATAACTGTACAGTATTTCATACTCTGCAAATAACAGTGAAAAGAACTGGCAATGACAATCATTAAATTTAAATTCAGCCTACCACCATATGTGGATCCTAGCATGATATCACTACACAAGTTAACACTGAGTTGTACAGTACTGTGTTGCCCCTATTTGCTGTGAGCGTAAGAGAAAGAAGGTGGTAGTGTCCATGGACAAAACATAAGATGAAGTGCATACAATGGATAAAGAAGAACTGTTGAAAAGAATTGCTACTGGATTTGGTTGGGTTGATTTTGGGGAGGAGACCAAACTGCGACGTCATCGGTCGCATCGGATTAGGGAAGGATAGGGAAGGAAGTCAACTGCGCCCTTTCAAAGGAACCATCCCAGCATTTGTCTGAAGCGATTTAGTGAAATCATGGAAAACCTAAATCAGAATGGCTGGACAAGGGATTGAACCGTCGTCCTCTCCAATGCGAGTCCAGTGTGCTAACCTCCATGTCACCTCGCTCGGTCACTGAATTTGGTGCTGGAACTTCAATTGCATCAGACAAAGTAGCAGGATGAGCAGAGAAAAAGTTGATAGATGTTACACTTTTATGTGGTTTACTACAAAGTGGGAGAATGGTATTCTGAATTCTGGCCAGATATTGCAGGGGAAAGTAATAGTTGAAACATGAAGCTTTCTGGTGGTGATCTTAACTTCATAGCCAGCGAGATGTGCTTACACACGTGGAAAGATTGACAAAGAACACACTGGCTGCCAGTGACTATCGGTAATTGCCTTTCCAGGGGCACAGCAGTTACTGAAAATTTCAAAAATGAATCCAAATATTTTATTTGCTTAGACAAGTTGACTCCATTCAGGTTTATAGCTTTTAATGAATCTGGGCTTTTCTATTGTATGTTATACAGTAAGAGACTAGCTTCCAGATTAGAAGACCCTGCTCAAAAATCAATAAAAAAAAAAAACAAGGACAGAACTACAACAATAGCTTGCCTTAATGTACACGGGAAACAAATACACCTCTTCTGTTAAAATGGAACTCAGAAATTTCCCATATTTTAAAAGAAGTGAATCAGCCCTCCGTGCTAGATTGTTATAAGTAACAAAATAATGGGTAAATGAACAGCTGGCTTTCAAAAAACTAGTTTTTTGAAGTGTAATAACATTTCTAAAAAAAGGAAGTTTGCCTCGAAGGCCATATAGTTGTATGACAATGTTCTGTCATAAGCAGGTGTAGAGGAAATGGTCACTGGTGGCATCGAAGTGATACTGATATCAGATATTACAACGGCACTTGAAATGTAAAGTTAAGTTCATAACATGCGCCTGGATGACTTCTATTTTCACCACTGAAGTTGAGTGCCACATGATGGAGGAGGTATGTTAGCCAAGAGATATTGAGCAATCAAGAGTGGATCAGGCTATCGGAAGAAAAAGAATAAGAAGCAACGGTGGATTTGAGCGAAGGACAGGAGGCTTATTGAGTGAGTTATCGGAGTGAGGGTGAGAAAAGTGATGGGGATTACAATAATGTGCATGGTGAATTAACGTAGTACTTGTCATAACTGGCTACATAGTAGGATGTTTATTTGTGTAATATGAGTGGAGGAAGATGGAAAACTATTTGGTGTTCATGCTGTGGACAGTGTAACTAATTTCATGAATGTTAAGAAATGTCACATTGGACAAAATTTAAATTCATTATTATCCAAGACACTTTGTAATGCAGCAGAATGGGACAGTAAAATGCAGAGAATGATACCATCTGTTTTGGAGATTGTGATATTCTCATTTAATCTTTATGCAAAGTCTTATACCTACATGCGGAAGTTTCAATCATATCATTACTTGCTTAATTTATCAACGAAAATTGTATAATAAATAATCTCAATAAATTTATGGAAGGATTGTACTGCAAACCCAAAGTATATTAAAACAAATGTCAACACAGACTCAAATTATCCTTTATATAAATAATATACAAAAGAGTAATAATAATTATGATAGAACTCACTGTAAAATAGTCAAAAGTATTGTTTTCAATGTATATTTCATAACATACCATTTCATTACAAAAACCAAGATTTTCAAGATACTAATCATATCAGGGAAGTTGTCATGATTTGCCAAGCCAAAATTTTAACCAGTTTTATGAAAGCAAATTATGTTCAATTTAAACAATACATAAAGCAAACTTGTAATTGTTGTTTGTTATAAAAGTACCAATGGCAGGAGCCGTAGATCACAAAAATGTGAGAGTATTTCCTCCAGTATTGTGTCACTCTTTGGCCATCCGGAATAAGATTTTGATGTGTGTCTTTGAAGAAATAAATTGGTGAAAAATTATTTTCAACATGTTGTCTACATCATTTTAATAATTAGAGTACCACAAAAACTGTCTCATTACACAGAGTATGGATACCAAGCATGCTTCATTCAGTAAGGGTTATTCATTTGCTGAAAGTTACAGCACACGTTCAGCGAAAAGCAGACATGAAAATTATGTATTCAGGTTTATTCCTAGAACAAGCGAAACATTATAAACTCACCCAGTTTCTTGGTGTATGTAAAATTTCTGCATGCAGTGTGGCTAAACTAAATGTGGAAACTGTCTTACATCAATGTGATATTTCCAGATTATTAATTTTGAATTTCCTGAAATGTCCTAGTTTGTAACTGAGAAATAGTCTATACCAGTGTAGCAATAGCCAACAACATATATTTACTTAAGTACCATAACTGCATGTTTTATTCTTTCATGACTAAGGAATTTTCACTCCAGATTTTCATTCTGGAAGCCCAAAAAGACAGCAGCTACTCAACATTATTGACACATGGCTATCAGGATATCATGTGGGAGTAAGCTGAACTGAGTTCTATGTGGTCTACGATTTTGGAACTCAAGCTGATTGGCACGAAGGAGGTCATTCCGGTTAAGATACCTTATTACAAATGAGTTTAAAAATCTACACCGGCAGATGTAAAAGACATTACTCTCACTGGCAGCTGACTCAATGGACATAGCATCTGTTCTGGACCAGATGTATTATTGACACTGGGGAGCACCTTGCACTTGTAGTTCTAAGGCATGGGGGGAGAGTCGTGTGACTAGGTCCAACATTTGGCCTCCACCTAGGGATTCACAATTCCAGTGCTGACTGCAGCTCACCCTTGAAAGAGGTCAGTCAGGGCAGAAGTTGCACATCAAAACATGCAGTGATGTCAGAGTTTCCAGGAGGGGTTGAGGGGGGGGGGGGAGGGGGGGGGGAGGGGGGGGGGGGGGTCCTGACAGAACCAATGGTGTCACAGCTTTCTCCACCAATGCTGCAGCATCACTGCACCTTAGACTGGCAACCTGACGACTGTCACCTGTGGTCAACATAACCTCTAGCTGTTTCAAAAACATCAGCCAATTCACCTCATCATGTCTGTACACAACAAGCATAATACCTATCCATTTCCTACTTTGTAGAAAGTATATGAAACCACAATAAAATTCTAAGCCAAGCTGGTCTGAACTAATTACAGAACAACAAACAGACCACAGCAAGTGATAAAATCATTCAACTGTGGCACTACTAAAACTGTGACACACAAAAATATAAACATGAAAAATAAAACCATCCCTAGAACTTGCAACCATGTTTACCCACTTTACATTGAAAATTGTAAAATACGTGAACTCTTACAACAAAACAAACAACACTGCTGGAAACAGGTAAATAAACTATTACTGTACAGTTCTACTTTACAGCTCTTAAGAAAATGAAACTAAATGAAGTACATGAACTGCTGGTGCTTCTAAGCTCCTGTCTGCTGTACAACTGAAGTACTACAATCAGTTTACAGTTTTCAGTGGTAGAAAAATTCAAGTTCTTATACGTTGAATGCCAGCAAAGAATCACCTTGATCTACCTACCATTCATTCAGCAGTCTAAATGTTGTTGGCCGACTCCTCAGTTGTCATTACAGCCATAAGTAAGTCTTTCACTATGTCTCCTTCACACATTTATTTGTTTGCCTGGCTGTCTTAGAAATACTTAAATATACCTCTAGCTTTCTTTCTGAGGAACCCTCAATTTTAGAGAGGCTTCTGTATTAGAAGCCCATACCTTATTGCTGTAAGACAAAACTGTCAGTACACACTGGTAGCAAGTTTTTCTTTTTATACATATTGAAAGCTTTGTTTCGAAAACCTTATTTAATTTACAATATGCAGCAATTTTACTCTCGTATTTATTTCTTTGCTGTGTTAACACATACTCCTTCAATTTCATCCATGTTTATGGATCTGGAAACCACTCCTACGACTGTCGAGAATATAATGGAATCAGCAGCAGCAGAGTGCATGAATACACACTTAGTATAGTAAAAAGATTGAATTCTTGCTTTGTTTCTCAATGGAAGTTGGGTCACATTTTATTGATGAGTCCACAGATCTTTTCAAAATAAATGAATTTGCACAAAATGGTAATTCAGACCCACTGCTTCCAGTTTTGATGAGGAGTAGGTATGAATATCAGTGGCATATATAAGCACAGACAGAAGCCAAGTGTAACTTGCACAGCTAGCTATGAATGGCAATTCAACTTACCTTGATACGTCAGAAACATTCTAGTGAAGGGCGGCAGTCGAACGAGAAAATGCAGCACTGTGCCAGAATTTGAGTAATGGCTACCGTAGTGATAGGGCTCCTGGTGCACTGATATGTGTCTCGAACCAGCTGATAGCTCTTGTTTTATATACTACACAAAAATTAAAATTAATTGATTATATTGTGAACAGCAGAATAACAACTGTGAATTTATACTGAATACAAGGAACACCATTTACTAAGAAAAAGAGACACTTTAAGTGAAGGGTGGAACTAATAACTAACTGGAAAAATGCTGAAAAGGTGTAAAATAGTTGTGCACACCAGTAATTAAATGTAATTTGAAAGTTTGTGCATCTGACAGTTGTACTGATTCACACTGATCAAGCGGGGAAAGGATATGCAGAAAATTACACATTTATTTCTATACACTTTAAGTTAGATGTAATCATTCCTGGAAGAATGTTACTATAAATCAGATGAGATATGTAGTTGTTTCGGTACAACCAACGTGAGGATATCTTCATGAATTTGTAAATGTCAAAAGATATACCAATAACAATAATAACAGCAACAACACAGAATATTCTTTTACTGAAATATGAAGGCAAAACAGGTGGCCACCTATCCCTGAACTAAAGAAGAAAAAGAAGAAGAAGATGCTGAAGAATTCCTATTTTACATGAGAATTAATATGTGCAGAGTTAATATGAATTGCTGCTATCCTTAGTCAGTCAAGTAGTCATAAAACAGGTATAATGAGTAAAAAAATTAAAACTGGATTGTCATTTACTAATTATATTTGCTGACAAATTACTGAAAATGTGTGCACCCCAGTAAGTGGCCTCTTTGTGAGCCTAAGTATATTTCTTCAAGTGTTTACACAGATTCTATCAAAACTGTTAACTGAGATGTTGGTTGGAAAGAGAAGTTATTTACCATAAATTTTACTGAGGAATACTCTGACAAGCCATACATAGTTAATATACTTAACTCCTCAAACAGTTTACTACAGCACGTTATTCAGTGCACACCACACACAGTTTCTATAAAACATCCTTTGACTCAAAAAACTTTGGCTTGAAGAGATCCCCCTATATCAAACAACATTATGAAATGAAAGCAAACATATGCTACATAAGGCTCAGAAAACCGTTTCTGCAAAAAAATGATTTGCTTCAAAAAACTGATTTGCTTGCAAGCTTCAGCAGCTCTGTGGAATGCTCTTCCCAAATAAAATTATTGGACAGCTGTATGCCCAAGAATGAGGTATTAGCAAGTGCATGGCCAGTATGAGGATTGGTTGTGCCACCCAGCTTCTGAGATACAGAAGCACTCACTTCTTTGGTGGAACTGCCATCAGCTTAGCTTTCTGAAGTTTGGCTAGTTCAGTAACTACATACGTATCCAGTAAACCAGTGTAAAGTTCATGGCAGAGGATAATTTCCATTCTGCAAGTTATTGGGGAGTCTTTCCAGGCTATCCATAGATGGAATGTAGGAAGAATGATTGCTTAAACATACCTCTGTGCACCATAATAAGCCTAATTTTGTCTTCCTTATTCCTAGGGGAGTGATTCATAGGGGGTTGTAGTACATTCCTAGATGTCTCAATTAAAGCTGGTTCTTGAATATTTTCAAATTGGCTTTCATGGGACAATTTGTGCTTATGTGGAAGTGTCTACTCAGTCAGTTTCTTCAGTGTCTCCATGACATTCTCCCTTTGGGTTAAACAAACTTGACCGTTCGTGCTGTCCTTTGCATACATGTAATATTTTATATAGTATGGATCCCGCTGACTCGGACAATATTCTGGGATGGGGCGCACAAATTATTTTGTCAGTAGTCTCTTTTGTGGGCCAAATTGCACTTTTTCAGAACCCCGGTCTGTCACTTGCTTTACCTACAACTGTGCCTATGTGATCATTCCATTTCATATCCTTACAAACTGTTACAGTGTGGTATCTTAATGAGTTGACTGATTTCAATTATGACCTACTGATATATCCTTACAAACTGTTACAGTCTGGAATTTAATGAGTTGATTGATTTCAATGGTGACCTACTGATATTATAGCCATAGGGGACTATGTTTCATTGTTTCATAAAATAAACAATTTTACATTTATGAATATTTAAAGAAAGATGTCAATCTTTCCGCAACCTTGAAAATTTATCAAGATCTGACTGAATATTTGTGCAGCTTCTTTTCCAGTACAGATAACTAAATCCTCTTAGAAAGGTCTGACATTACTATTAATATTATCTGCAAGGTCATTAATACACAACGTAAACAGGAAGGATTCCAACACACTTTCCTTTGGTACGCCCTAACTTACTTTTATCCCACTGATGACTCTCCATCGGAAAGAACTTGCTGTGTCATCCTTGACAAAACACCCTCAATTCGGTCATGAATTTTGTTTGATATGCCATAAGATGGTACTTTGGCAAAAAGTGTATGTGTGATTCTGAGTCAAATCCTTTTCAAAAGACAAGAAGGTCTGTTCTGCCTTACAGCTTGGCTTTCTGGATATTATGTGAGAAAAGTTAGAGTTCAGATTCACATAACAGATGTTTACAGATTCCATGCTGGTTGGAATGGAGAAGGTCATTCTGTTTGAGACACCTCATTACTTTTTATACAAGAATATCTTCTAAGAATCTACAGAAGATGGATGGTGAGGCCACTGGGATAGAATTTCTGTAGATCACTTCCGATATACTTCTTGTATATTGGTATGACTTGTGTTTTCCTCCAACTACTGGATATAGTTTTTTGTTTGAGGGACTAGAGCATGTTATGCTTAAATGGGGAGCTAATTTAGCTGCAAATTTGCTCGTATTTGCCGAAGTGAGTGGATTAAACTGGGTAGAACTACTGGATTTTCTTTTGTAAAGAACATTTGACAACAGAGTTCAACATTTCTGATTTTCCTTTTCTATCGTCCATTTCAGTTCCTGTGTCATCCAGGAGTGTCTGGACATTGACTTTGGTACCAGTGATTGTCTTTACATCAGACCACTATTTTGTTGGGTTCTGAGAGAGATCCTTCAATAATATTCTAGTGGACAGTCACTGGAGGCTTCAGGTATTGCCAACTTGACAACCAGAATCATTTCATTCAGCGTCTCTCCATCCACAGCCCTATGCTTTGTTTTACATTCAGTGTGCATAGTATCTGTTTCTTTAGAAGTTTCTTTACCATGATTGCATAACATGGAAGGTCCCTCCCATCCACTGGGTACATATCTATTCAATGCGTGATCAACCATTCTTTTAAACTTGAGCCACTGATCTTCTACATAATCCTGTCCTGAATTAAATATTTCAAGTTCCTCATTGAGATATCATACTACTGTCTTTTTCTATTTGTTTCGTAGTTGGCGACAGTGTAAATGGCCCCTGACTGCACAACTCACAAGGAATGCTGTGTTGTCAACTTGGCTGAAAGTGCATGGACAGCAACTGTTAGATTTGTTACCCGTTGGTTTGAACAACACTTAAGTGCTACAGAGATGCTTCGGAACTCAAATGGGAATCTCTTGAGGGAAGGCAATGTTCTTTTCGAGAAATGCTATTGAGAAAACTTAAGAGAGCTAGCATTTGAAGGTGACTGCCAAATGATTCTACTGCTGCCAAGATACATTGCACATAAGGATCACGAAGATACAATACGAGAAATTACGGCTCATATGGAAGCACAGAGATAGTCATTTTTCCCTCGCTCTATTTGCGAGTGGAACATTAAAGGAAATGACTAGTAGTGCCATTTGAGAAGTTTCTATGTAGATGTAGATATAGATGGAAATGTAGATATTAAGTTCCTTCAGCTTGGAAAAATTGTAGACTGGCTAGACAATCTGCCTCACGTTTGAAGAAAAAGTACACTTTAAAAATAAGGACCCTTGCCTGTTTGTGTAACACCTGGCACTCTCTAGTTGCTTCAGCCATTATGAAAAAACTCACAGAGCACCCAGAATATCAAAGAAGCCATTCAGTCACAGGTTCACGCGTATAAAAGACGACAGAAAACTCAAATATGACAGAAGTTTACACAGTACAGGATGTGGAAACAGACCGAATGTGGACTGGCTACCTGTGCAGCTGTCTACTCTTCATCTCTGGCCCAGATGCCATAAATTCTGCCACAGACTACAGTTGCCTTATAGTCTCTACTAACCATTGTTGTTACAACTGGCTCATAATCACCGACACCAGTTCCAATGTGGGTGTCCTCAAAGCGGTCAGGTTTATTTGTCGCGATTACATCTGATACATTTCCACCTTGAGTGGGGTTACAAACTACCTGTTCCCGGTAGCTCTCACCGATGGCATTCAGTTCGCAGGCTGTCTTTTCATGCCCACCACCTGTGAAACTTCATTTTCTCTATTCATAGTTGGGTGATTAAAGTCTCCTGGGTTACACTCAGAGATGAGTCTGTTGGTCGACAGAAGGGCCTGATTATAAGTTTATGCCCTCCCTTTATAATGAGTGATGTCCAAATAGTATTGCTTGCAGCTTCAATTTCTATCTCGGTGGATCTGAGTTTCTAGTGTACTGCAACAAAACCACCACCTACATTTATAATTAGCCTATACTCAATACACACTTAAATTTTCTCCAAAAATCTCTCTGCTATCCATTCTGGATCTTAATCAGCTTTCTGTACCTAGTACTACAGGAGATCCACTGTATTTTCTTTTTTTAAAATGTTTTTTAGCTACACTTCAATTTTAGGACTCTTGCACTCTTTACATGTTCTTCTAGCACTTAAATATCTCTTACAGCTCTCATTTTCTAAACTGAATGGAAAATCATCTAATTTTTAAAAAAATCATAATGTGCACCATACATACGAGGTGCATTCAAGTTCTAAGGCCTCCGAGCCTCCGATTTTTTTTCTCCGGACTGGAAAGAGATAGAAACATGCGCATTGTTTTAAAATGAGGCCGCGTTCATTGTCAATACGTCCCAGAGATGGCAGCACTGTATGGCAGATGGAATTTTACTGCCAGCGGCGAGAATGAAAACTGTTTTAAATACTTAAAATGGCGACGTTTTCCTTACTTGAACAGCGTGCAATCATTCGTTTTCTGAATTTGCGTGGTGTGAAACCAATTGAAATTCATCGACAGTTGAAGGAGACATGTGGTGATGAAGTTATGGATGTGTCAAAAGTGCGTTCATGGGTGCGACAGCTTAATGAAGGCAGAACATCGTGTGACAACAAACCGAAACAACCTCGGGCTCGCACAAGCCGGTCTGACGACATGATCGAGAAAGTGGAGAGAATTGTTTTGGGGGATCGCCGAATGACTGTTGAACAGATCGCCTCCAGAGTTGGCATTTCTGTGCGTTCTGTGCACACAATCCTGCATGACGACCTGAAAATGCGAAAAGTGTCATCCAGGTGGGTGCCACGAGTGCTGAAGGACGACCACATGGCTGCCCGTGTGGCATGTTGCCAAGCAATGTTGACGCGCAATGACAGCATGAATGGGACTTTCTTTTCGTCGGTTGTGACAATGGATGAGACATGGATGCCATTTTGCAATCCAGAAACAAAGTGCCAGTCAGCTCAATGGAAGCACACAAATTCACCACCACCAAAAAATTTTCGGGTAACCGCCAGTGCTATGATGATGTCCATGTTCTGGGACAGTGAGGGCGTAATCCTTACCCATTGCGTTCCAAAGGGCACTACGGTAACAGGTGCATCCAACGAAAATATTTTGAAGAACAAATTCCTTCCTGCACTGCAACAAAAACGTCCGGGAAGGGCTGCGCGTGTGCTGTTTTACCAAGACAACGCACCCACACATCGAGCTAACGTTACGCAACAGTTTCTTTGTGATAACAACTTTGAAGGGATTCCTCATGCTCCCTACTCACCTGATCTGGTTCCTAGTGACTTTTGGCTTTTTCCAACAATGAAAGACACTCTCCGTGGCCACACATTCACCAGCCGTGCTGCTATTGCCTCAGCGATTTTCCAGTGGTCAAAACAGACTCTTAAAGAAGCCTTCGCCGCTGCCATGGAATCGTGGCGTCAGCGTTGTGAAAAATGTGTACGTCTGCAGGGCGATTACGTCGAGAAGTAACGCCAGTTTCATCGATTTCGGGTGAGTAGTTAATTAGAAAAAAAATCGGAGGCCTTAGAACTTGAATGCACCTTGTATAGTCAGCTACCTGTGTAGCAGCCAATGATGTGCACTGCACACCTGATTCATTTGGGGGGACACTACAGTTCTCAACCTATGATGCAAGTCCAGGTAATCGCAGCCTACCTTGTTTACAGAACCTTTGAAGCCTCAAGCTGAAGCCCTCTACTCGACTCAAAACCAAGGGGACCATGATCCAAGAACAATGTTACACATTGTGAGCTTTCAAGAAAGTCCATGAGCAAAACTGATCTTCTCAACCTTCTCTTTCAGTCACTGGAATGATCAAAGTATGACCTTGGAGCCCAGATGACAATCATTATTTGTTCCAGCATGTGCACAATCAATAACTGGTGGCACTTAGTTCCTCAAGGGCTGCCAGGACAGCCTCTTCGACTTGTTGAATGAGGCCAACAGGCATACACACTGAGTGCACCTGGTGTTCCTTCCCTTCTCTTGCTGCCATTTCCCTTAAGGATACATTTTAACGCTGTAGATTAATACACCCCTTACCCTTTTGCATTTGCCTCCTTTTGAACAGGACACATGTATGGACAGTAAAAGAAATAGGAGAGTGAAAGTGGCCTACATTTCTCAGAACTGAGGTTTCGATGTGTCTGAGAAGCTTATGATCTGTCAGTCACCATTCTTGAATTACAAAAATTAGACACAGACTTTTAACATGAAATCCATTGAAAAACTTAGGATTACTCATCAAAAATGGACAGGTGTGGGGTCATAATTACTAAGAGAGGCAGGAAAACAACAACTGGGTCAAGGATTAGAAGGGGGTGGAAGGCATAACTGTAGCCATAATTAAAATTAAATGGAGATGTAGCTAGGTGAATGGGCATTAGGTGGACCAAAGAAGTACTTCGCTGTTTTTCAAAGAGACAAGTAAAGACACAGATAACAGCCTAATGGGAGCTGGGTGTGTGAATGAACATGCAGTGCAGGGGAACACATGAACTTCACAATATGGCTCTGTGCTCTAGTGTGAAGACTGCCAAAATGTTGGTTTTAAATTGCCAGTGGCAGATTAATGTCAGGACCTACTATACAGTAAAATGCTTAAAATTATTTTATGCTTTGTCAGTAAAAAAACTCTCAGGGCAGACGTTTTATTTAGCAGCACATACAGCCCACAGACACTGAGACCATAGCCACAATTAATAAAGAGATGACAGCCACATACCGAGTGAGAAGCTTCATGTTGACATTAGTCTGTTTTCAGGTTCACAACATGTTGCCTGCATGTTGCCACATTCTCACAAGGTTATCAATTACTGTACACAATGTGGGGTACTTTGCTGGAGCTGACAGCACAGCACAGCACTGTTTCTCTAGAGACTGGAGCTGGGTTCCACCCGATAATGTCACAGTACAATTTTATGAGGCCATTCCGATGGTGACTTTCTACTTGTCTATGAAGATTGGTCAGTGGAAGTGAAATTAAGTAGCAGTTGTTCATCTTGCATGGTTTGTGGGAAAATGATCTGATTACAACAGTGTACTTAAGTCTTCTCAGGATCTTGGTGCAAACTAATCTGGACATACGTAGGATGTTTAACAATATCACAGCATAAAGAGTGCATAGACTTCCTTAGCAGCCCTCAGGCAAATCCCCAATGAAATGTTCATCACCTGACTAAAAAGATGCCTTTAGGGGAGAAAGCATTCCTACAGCTAGAAAATGGTCATGGAATACAAGAAATTACTGTGCAATACAAAGCCAAAGGCAAATATCAGTAGCAATTGCAGATGGGCATTCAACTACTTTGTAATTTATGATATATCAGTCTACATATGGCAATTACATTATTATGCTATGTCAATTTAACTAAAACACTTTTTTTAATAACTTATGATATGACATTAAATCAGAACTGAACATTTATCTGAACACGTACATTATAATTACTAATGTAATGCTGCTCATTTTTCTTTTCTTGAACTGCCATCGGTTTTCGGAAATCCCTGAAACAGAGATATTTAAAATCAGAATTACGTCAGACAAATTCAATAACACATCTGTCATGTAAACAATATAAGGACGCTACCAACACATAAATATAAAAAGCATTTCCTGCAACCAGGCAACAGAGCTGACTGTTAATAGCTTTTGGTGCCACGAGTTCTTTACCTGGGGGTGACAGAAAAACGGATGAGAAGAAATTAGAGTAACTACAGATCTGGTAGCAAAGACAGCATAATCTTAATGAAACATAGTTCTGAATGAAACTTTGAAAATATGCCTGACAATGGTTTACTCAGTGTTGATGACTGTTTTAGCTGCAATAAAATAGTGACACACTAGAGCTTTTCTATTTGAGTCCAAACAAATCACTATAGCACAGCTGTGTGCATTAACAGCAGCACAACGCTTATCATCTTAGGCACTTAGATTATCTCGGTAGGTGCTGTAGTCTTGCTAAGAGGATGGCACACTTTTAACATCTTTGAAACTCATTACCAAGAGTTGAGGCCGACTGTCAGTGGCTGTGTGCAGTTTTTTACTATTTTTGCATATAAAATGGCCAAAAGCACAACAGAGTAACAGTATTCAACTAACTCAAATATTAACAGAATGTCATGGTGATGAAATTTTATCCATTACCAGACACAACACAGACAATTTTAAATGAGACCCTGCTAATTTTAATGTAAGTACTCATGAATTCTTGCATCCCTTTTTGGCAGAACACTTTTTCATTCTTTCTCTATTTCTACTCTATCATTACAGAAAATTAACAAAAAAATTTAACACAGAGCGTGCGTTTTTCACAAATGTGAAATTCAGAACACAGACAGATGAAATAAGTTAATACAGTGCAGCCAAAACATCGACTGCAGTAGGAAGTACAATGTGAAAAGTATGGCTCAGCACAGCATACTGCACTGTGCAACATCTCAGCAGGCAGGCATCACTACCGCTGCTGCACACATGGTTGCCAACGTTAACACGACATGAATGTAATTACTCCAGTTGAATATAATGGCTAAGTGAGCCAGAGGTGATCATGTCGTGTGCCACATGGCATGCTGTATCATTGCCCCATGTACTAGGACCATACAATAATGTTGAATGCATTCTTCTCAAGCCCACCACAACCCCCCCCCCCCCCCCCCCCCCCCTCACACACACACACGAGAGAGAGAGAGAGAGAGAGAGAGAGAGAGAGAGAGAGAGAGAGAGAGATCCATCATGGTGAAGTGCACAGAACCAAGACGCATCCCTAATGATGATGTGGTGTCACTCTTGTTGCCACGTATCATTGTGTGCACCACTGACGACGTGCCTCTCTTCAGTTATTAAGGAATTTGCAACAATGGAGGCTATATTGACAGTCCATTGTGCTCTAGATGTCCTCACATTGTCCATGTACAAAAGATAGGTCCTAACTGTATTTATTACTATTTTCTATTCTTTATTTTCTCTTAGTACATTTTACTTAGATTTCTTCTATTTTCTTCACTAATAGAACTGTAGTTCTTCAAAACACACACACACACACACACACACACACACACACACACACACACACACACACACACACACGCACACACACACACAACTGCAGTCTCAGGCAACTGAAGCTTCAGTCGTGTGTGAGAGTTGCGTTTGCATTTGCGGAACCACACATATCCTAAAGGCTGGTTTCTGCATACTTTAGATGTAGGTTCTCATACAAATTTAAGACATTTTCCTAACAAGGGAACATCCCCATTGCACCCCCCCTCAGATTTAGTTATAAGTTGGCACAGTGGATAGGCCTTGAAAAACTGAACACAGATCAATCGAGAAAACAGGAAGAAGTTGTGTGGAACTATGAAATAATAAGCAAAATATACAAACTGGGTCGTCCATGCATAAGATAGGCAATATTATGGGCAAGTTCAGGCGAGGAGCGCCGTGGACCCGTGGTTAGCGTGAACAGCTGGGGAACGAGAGGTCTTTAGTTCGAATCTGCCCTCGACTGAAAATTTTGCTTTCTTTATTTTCGCAAAGTTATGATCTGTCCGTTTGTTCATTGACGTCTCTGTTCACTGTAATAAGTTTAGTGTCTGTGTTTTGCGACAGCACTGCAAAACCATGCGATTAGTTGACGAAAGGACGTGCCTCTCCAATGGGAACCGAAAACATTTGATCGCAAGGTCATAGGTCAACCGATTCCTCCACAGGAAAACACGTCTGATATATTCTATATGACACTGGTGACAGCATGTGCGTCACATGACAGGAATATGTTGTCGACCTACCTAACTAGTACACCTGGCGAATGGGTAAAAAGATTCTTCTACCTTGCCTGATTTAGGTTTTCTTGTGGATGTAATAATAACTCCAAAAAAAGTGATGAAAACATAAGAGTTTGTCACATAAACTGAAAATAAAAAATTAAAATTTTCGGTCGAGGGAAGATTTGAACCGAAGACCTCTTGTTCCGCAGCTGTTCTCGCTAACCACGGGACCACAGCGCTCCTCATCTCACACTGCCCTTAATATTGCTTATATTACACATGGACGACCCAGTTTGTATATTTTGCTTATTTTTTCATAGTTCCACACAACTTCTTCCTGTTTTCTCGATCGATCTGTGTTCAGTTTTTCAAGGCCCATCCACTGTGCCAACTTATAACTAAATCTGAGGGGGGTGCGATGGGGAGGTTCCCTTGTAAGTATTAAGTGAAGAATTTAGGTTCTTTTTGTTACACATATATACAGTAGTGTGTATCTACTCAGGGAATTAAAGATTTTAAGTTCAATCTTTCGTTTCTTTTCAAAATGCATAAAGTCCATATCACCATACACAATCTTAGGCCTAATTTTTTAATGTTACTCTAAGTGCATTACGTTGCTATATTAACAGTATACACATTAATTAGTGTTCCACATAACTTCAGTGACACTTGTGACCTGTAGTTAATACAACATTACTGTTACTGTCTATATAAACTTTGTAAAAAGGTAGTATGCAATCATGAACGAGAAGTGTTTGAACTGCCATATGAAAGTTAGTTCTGGTGTTTTATGCAGCTGTTATGACAGAGGTTTACATTGGGGGGAGGGGGGGGGGGGTGTAATATGTTCAAGGATAGGAAAACAGCTGAACAGGAAGATTAGAGCCCTTAAGGCAGAACTGTATAGTGCTCAGGGAGAACTGATAAAGTTAAGGGGGGAGAAAGGTGAAGACAGGTGGGAAGTGGTAGCAAGGAATTTGCCTTGCTACCTCAGTTAACTAAGGGAGAAGCTCAGGTAGATGTAAGTGTTGTTAATACTCAACAGGTTTTCACCAGGAAAGCAACTGTTTCAAAAAAAGTAGAATTTAGGAGGGAAGTTCTGTTGTTAGATGGTAGCCACGGAAGAGGTCAGCCAGATCTTGCAGGAAAAATTAGGTGACAGGTACCAGGTCACAAGTTTTTTCAGGCCCAGTTCAAAGATTTTTCAAGCCCAGTGCATATCTCAGCCAAGTGATACATAATGTAAGATCATTGTGCAAAGCTTTTACAAAGCAGGATCACGATGTTATAGTGGGTGGAGCAGGGAACAGTATTGATAGGGATCAGGTGAACAATATTGAGTGTGACCTTGTAAAAATAGCAACTGCAATGAACCATACAAATGTTGGCTTGGTTCCTGCTTTCATGTGATATGATTGGCCCCAACTGAACAGTTCTGTCAGGAGGGTCAATATGGAGTTAGATCAGCTGGTTCAGATGGCTACTTTTTCAGGTATAGGTTTGATTCCTGTTGACGCTATTGGTAGGTGGGACTTCACAAGGCATGGCCTCAATAGGAAAGGGAAGGGTAGATTGACTGGCATGATAGCAAAATAACTAGGGAGAGGAGGGGTGGCAGCCCACTGAAACTCATGCGAGTACCACTTTTTTAGGCTAAGATCAGTATCCAATGATTCAACATTGAACGAAATTAAGGTTGATGAGAAGCTCAAAAAGGAAGGTATTAGAGATGTTAAAATATCAAAGATTCTCACGAAAGCACAATGAAAAATAATGTTAGTATACTGCATCAGAATATCTGGGAATTACAAAGCAAAGCAGATGAGCTTCTTGTTTGTTTAGAAGATTTAGAAACTGAGGGTGGAATAGATGTACAAGAGAACAGCATCTCAGTGTTACATCTTCCTAGTCCGGGAATGAGTCATCAGTCCTGCATACTCTGACTCCTGATGACTGATTCTCACCCTGGCGGTGATCTTCTTAGAACTTCTTTTGTTGCTACGCTCTTCGTTACCTTTCTGCTTGTTGCCTGTCACTGGAGCTTCAAAATTACCCTGGGTTGCAGGATCCTTACAGGGCTTCATTCAAAGGATGTATCTCTGATCTTTCATCGTCTTGTGTCGGGGTCGAAATCTTCAACTTCATAAGTAACATCAGACAACTGTCTTACAACCTTATAAGGTCCAAAGTAACACCTGAGGAGCTTCTCAGAGAGACCAACCTTCTGAACAGGAGTGAAGATCCAGACAAGGTCACCATGCTGGTAGACAACAGGGCAGTGGCTCACGTCACACCTTCGATGATCATTTTCTTGAGCCTGCAGCATGTGGAGTCGAGCTAACTGCTGAGCTTCCTCAGCTCTGGTTAACACCTAGCCAATGTAGTCATCATCCACATCATCAGGATGTAACGGAAACACAGTGTCCATCACCATAGTCACCTCACACCCATGCACCAGGAAAAATGGCATAAATCATGTGGTGTCTTATTTGGCGGTGTTGTACGCAAACATCATGAAAGGTAACACCTCATCTCAGTTTCTCTGCTCAACATTGATGAACATTGATAGCATGTCGGCCAAGGTCTTATTAAGGTGTTCAATAAACCTGTTAGTTTACAGATGGCCAGCAGTCGTCATGTGATGAGTAATGTTGGACCGACGGTTTCTCTCTGTCATAAGATTCGATTGAAAAACTTTCCCTCGATCAATCTGTTTTCTATACAATGTCTTCCACTAAGAATTTGGATACCTCGGATGCTTCGGCTGTTTTCATGGCTTTTGTAATGGCCTAGCATGTCAGATGTTCTGTGCAAACAATAATCCATCTATTGCCATTAGCAGACATTGGAAATTGTCCGAGGAGGTCAATCCCAACACGCTGGAAAGGTGTTTCAGCAGGTGGAATTGGTATGAGTTGCTCAGATGGTTTCTGAGGAACTGCCTTTCTCCGCTGGCACTCTCGACAGTTCAACACATAGTGACGAACACTCCTAAATTAAACTGGCCAGAAAAATCTCTTGTGGATCCTATCGTATGTCTTAATAAATGCTAGATGCCGGCCTCAGATGTGTAATGGAATTTCTGTAGAAAATCTAAGCACTTATGTTTAGGAATCACAGCCACCTCTTTCCAAACGGATCAAAGTTTTGCTTGCAAAGTAATCCATTAACTACCTTAAATTGTCCTTTCACATCCTCTGACCGATTTAAGGCAAGCATAATTTGAGATATCTTGGCGTCCTTCTTCTGCTCAGCAGAGAGATCCTGGAGTCCAGTCTTGATGGTGTTGCACACGGTTTCTTGAGACAGTTGGCATCTTTGTGTTTTCTTCCACTTTAGTACACTATGGCAATGTCATACTCTTGAAGACATAGTGCCCACCTAGCGAGACCTGTCAATCAACAAAGTGAATGATGGTCTGTAACAACTGTGAATGGCCTTCCATAGAGATAATGTCGAAAGGCCCAGATCACAGCAAGACATTCTCTTTCTGTAGTCGAGTAGTTTCTCTCAGCTTTTGTACGTGTCCTAGTAGCATAGGCTATAACCTTCTCTTTTCCATCTGAAATTTGCACCAGAACAGCACCGGTCCCATACCCACTGGCATCTGTGTGTAGTTCTCTAGGTGCTCTCTCATCATAAAGACCAAGTACAGGGTCAGTCGTCAGAGCTTTTCGCAGCACATCAAAAGAATCTTGTTCAGCACCACCACAGATAAATTTAACATCAGATTTGAACAATTCTTGGAGTGACCTGGCTTTGATACAAAAGTATTTGACGAAACAACAGTAATAACAACATAATCTGAGGAAGCTTCTCACATCTCTGATACTTTTAGGAACAGGAAATTCTGTTACAGAACTCACCTTTTCTGGGTCTGGCCACACACCTTCGTTTGACACAAGGTGTCCAAGTATTTTGATTTTTTGCTCCAAAGAGACACTTTCTTGGATTAAGTTTCAGTCCGTCTTGTTGGAGACACTTACAAATGGCTCTCAGTCTTTTTATATGTTCATCAAATGTCTCTGAGAACACTATAATGTCATCTAAATAACAAAGATACATTGTCCACTTCAGGTGCCTTAGAAGATTATCCATCATCCATTCAAAAGTTGCTGGTGCATTACACAAACCAAACGACTTTACCGTGAGCTCATACAGGCCCTCAGGGGCGATGAATGCAGTTCTCTCACGATCAGCCCCATCTACTTCGATTTGCCAGTATCCTGAGTACATGTCCATGGTTGAGAAAAACTTAGCCCTCTTCAGACAATTTAGTGTATCGTCAATTTGTGAAGAGGGTAAACATCCTTTTTAGTTATCTTATTAAGCTTCCTGTAATCTCACAAAAGCTCCAACTGCCATCCTTCTTCCTGACGAGGAACACTGGTGATGAACATGGGCTCTGCGAAGGCTGAATGACATCATTCTTCATCATTTTCTCTACCTCGTTGCAAATTATTCGACTTTATGCTCTCTGGCTTATTGGGTGATGGTCTCCAGTGCTAATCCAGTGCTTCACCGTTGATTTGTCTAATTTGCTCTTCACCTGTGGACTGAAGCATTCAGAGAACTCTTTAAGAATGGAAAGCAGCTTCTTCTGTTATTCCTTAGTGAGATCTGGTGATAGTCGAGCTAGAAGATCTTGTCTCGTAGTGGTAGTGCTAATTTCGCCCACAGACTTGGCATGGGAAGTTTCTAAGATGCTCAGCTGTTCTTCAATTAACGACTCAGTGTTTGCTATGCACATGCATCTTGGAAGGATCTGCAGTTCTCGGCGACAGTTAACTATCAATAATTCACCGCATCTGTTCTTAAACTAGACGACAGAGGCTAAGATGACAAAGTTATTCTTCAGTGGTACACTTCTCTTACATTTCACTACAAGATCCATGGGTTGATGCATGGCATGACATGTGATAGTTACCTTTCTAGCGCTGACTGCAGGAATGATCACTTCATCCAGCATACATAGTCTCCACACACTCGGATGCGCATCTTCTTGTACACAGTATCTCATCTCGTCTAGCATAATCTTCGAGCATCCACAATCTATAATTCCCTGAGAAACATTCAAAAAGTCCCATCCAAGAATGACATCATGACTACACTCTTGTAAGATGATGAATTCCAAGGGCTGTGTATGGCCACTTATACCCACACGAATGGTACATCTTCCTGTAGGTTTTACATATTTCCCATTAGACACCTTCACAGCAGAGATGTTTCATTGTTGACGGATACGGTTTTCTGCAACTGGCGACAGTACTTCACCAAAATGACTGAATATGATGCTCCAGAGTCCACAAGAGCTTGGGCTGGTTGGCCATCCATGAGGATATCGACGTAGTTTCCTACCATTTTTGTAGTGATCGATGGCGGAGGACTTTTCTCTTCGGCGGCCTCAACTCCAAGGAAGGCCGTACCCTTTAGTTTTCCAGGTTGCAACGACAAGGTGATCGGCTGGAGCTTCTAAACGGCAATGGAGACCTTGATCAGTGTGTTGGGGAGCATCCTCTCCAGCAGCTAGCTTGTGACAATGGTGACCTACGTCGTCCTGCACCCACATATTCTTGTTCATCTTCGTCATCCCAGAGTTGGCGTCAGCTAAGATCGGTCTGCTGTCTCCTGGTGTGGGTGTCATCAAATATCTGCCGCCTTTCTTGACAATAGAGCACCACATGTCCTGGTCATCCACAGTGGAAACATACCGGTTGGTTATCCTGGGCCCTCCAGAGGTCAGTCTTCCTTGGTGCCCAAATAGGTTCCTCATGCGGCATTGTAGGAATGTAACCCCGCCTAAGTCTCGACTTTTTCACTGTTTTAAAGGCAACTGAAGGATGAGAGATTGGGTTCAATGTCTGTTCCACTTCCTCCCTTATGACCTCTTGAAGCATCTCAGTTTTTTGCTCGCCGAGCAATCCAAGTACCTTCTGAACTTCCTCTCTCACTATCTGTCGAAGAACACTTGTGAAATTAGTTGCTTCCTCCATCAAAGACATCGATACGATGTTTGGAATCTGTTCAAACTTCTTGCATGTAATTCTTTTTTGGATGCATATACTGGCACCATTTTATGAAGTTGTCTGCTGACGAAACCTCCTTCAAGAGTAGGGCTTGATACATGTCCTGAACAACACCCTTCACGAGATGTGCAACCTTATCTTCCTCCTTCACTCTAGGATCCACTATTTTACACAGCTCCAAGATGTCTTGAATGTAGGATGCTGTTGTTTCTCCTGCACGCTGTTCCCTGCACTTTAATTTATCTTCAGCCTTGCACTTCTGTTATTGTGTGCTGCCAAAATACTTGCACGTTTCCACCTGGAATACTTCCCAGTTTTTTAACTTCTCCTCGTTGTTGTCATACCACTGCTTGGCAGTGCCCTCCAAGAAGAAAAATATGTTAGCCAAACACACGGTGTCATCCCATTTGTTAAATTTGGTTATACCCTCATATACCTACAGCCACTTGTTTGGATCTTGGCCATTGTCACCAGAGAACCCGGAAGGATGTCTCATTTGGTGGCACACAGTTGCTGTCATCGTAACGTCTTCTTCTTCTTCTTCTTCTTCTTCTTCTGTCTCTGATAGATTGCAATCTGTTGAACATGGCTCAAACTTGGGTTTCTCGCCACGTATATGGCAGCTCTGTCATGGCCTGATGGGAGCCACTGTGTCATCAATAATGTGCGCTATCACAAGTTCCAATACCCGACACTTCCACCAGAATAATGTCATGTAGAAGAAGGTGTAGTTAGATGAATGATGAACACTAACTTCACTTAACGAAGGTTTATTCAGCACTTGCACATACAAGAGCGCGGAGCAAACTGCCTCTGGCCAGAACACATACAGTATATATAAAGCTACATAACATTTCAGTACAATGATTCTTGACATTTGTGGATACTTATAGAATGTACTCGAAACGAATATAGAAATTAAAACTGTACAGTCCAGGTGAGTTTTGAACTCACAACCCTCCATACAACAGTTTAGTATCATAACCACGACACCACGGAGCTACTCATCTTCTTCTGTGACAATACAATTAATTATATTTCAAAATTTTCAATGTTAAAATTACATTTGCAGTTACTACCACCACCACTACGACTGCTCCTACTACTACTATTATTAATTAACAAATTTCCAAATAATCAAGAGAAGGCATGATACAAATGAACTACTTCGTTACAACTATTTTTACATTCTCAAACAATGGAAAACCCAGGATGCAATAACAACAATAAAATGAAAACGATAGATTGCTAGTCACCATACAGTGGAGAGGCTGAGTCGCAGACAGGCACAACAAAAAGACTGCTAAACAAGTAAGCTTTGGCCAAAAGGCCTGCTTCTGAATCAGGCAAAAAACAAACACGCCCGCACGCGCGCGGGCACGTACATATGCACGCGCGCCTTCGCACCCGCGCTCGGGCGCATACGTACGCGCGCGTTCGCACACGCACCAGGCACATGCGCACGCGGACTCTCACGCCCACACACACACACACACACACACACACACACACACACACACACACACACACACACACACAAACATTTACACAGATACAACTCGTACACACATGACCACTATGTGATTGCCAAAACATGACCTCTATCTGACTGCTGAGGCCAGAATGGTCAGTCTGGCCTCAGTAGCCAGAGACAGTGGCCATGGATGTATGAGTTGCATTTTGCGTGTGTGTGTGTGTGTGTGTGTGTGTGTGTGTGTGTGTGTGTGTGTGTGTGTGTTCTAATTCAAAAGATATATTTTGGTGGAAAGCTTACTTGTTTAGCAACTATTTTGTAGTGCCTGTCTGTGACTCAACATCTCCATTATATGGCGAGTAGCAATCTATCCGTTTCATATACTGTCATTATGTTTACATTTTTATATAATATCTTTGGACTCATTCTTGGTGTGAAGAAGGCAACTGGGAGTCAGAAACATTTTGGGGAGAGTCATATTATTACTGCAAAGGTGGTATGTTGTGGCAGAAATGGTAAGTTTGACCTCATGACTACCTGATATACTGTAAGAGGAAATGTCTAGAAAGTGTTTATAAAATGTGGAATTTTGAAATCAAAGGCTGCAGGATTTCACTGAAATGACACACATTAAGAGATCCAACACCTAGAAACAAAGTTTCAGATAGGGATTTCAACCTCTTAGACTAACAGTCTTCAATGGATGACACAGAGATGTTAAGTAAAATACAATGATATTTTAATAGCGGCAATTTATAATTTGTAGACTTTTTAACCATTTCATTTTCTTTATTTTTAAAGTTCAGCATGATGTAACACACTGAGAAATAGATAAGAAACATGAGGTTTGTTAACTAAAATTAATTGTAAAAAATCAAAATATTTAACTTGGTTAAAAAAGAGAGAGGTCAGAATATGTACACAGCACACTTTTCAAAGAAGCTGTTTTAATAAAGTTATGCCAATGTTAGACAAAAGTCAAACTTCATGAACCGTTCTGAAAAAAATCTTATCTTGTTCCATTTACCAAAACAGAAGCTGTAAATAAATTCAGAATGCAACTGGACTTGTTGTAGCTACTTGTTGCTGGACAATGCGACTCCACTCCCTGCTGATAAACGGTTTGTGAATTACCGTCGCTGTCATGTCGCACAATGCTGGGCATAATACATTGTAAGAGAAAAAAAGACACACCATGAAGGAATTATCCAAGTGGGATGGAGTGACGTACATGTGCAAACAAACAAATAACTACAATTTTAGAAAAATTGAGTGACTGATTCAATAGAAAGATCTTCACAAATTGGGCAAGTCAATAAATCAATGGTCCACCTCTAGCACTTATGCTAGCAGTTATTCAGCTTAGTATTGATTTACAAAGTTGTTACAGGTCCCCCTGTGGGATACTGTACTAAATTCTGTCCAACTGGTATGTTAGATCATAAAATTTATGAGCTGGTTGGATGGCCCTGCCCATTATGCTCCAAACATTCTCAATTGGTGAGAGATCCAATGAGGGTCCTGCTATGAAATGAAATGACACCCCAGATCACTACTACTTGTAGTCAGACCATATGGCAGGTGACAATCAGGTCTTCACTGGCCATAAAGCTTCATCTCAAACCGGGACTCATCTGTCTTCAATCCCACTTCAAAATGTCATGCTAATACCTCCCTCAGAGAAGAGTGAGGGAGGCATAGGAAAAGGTTAAAAAAGGAAGGGCAGCTCACACAGATCTGTGGATTACAAACGCTATCCTCAATCCCTTCCCTCGTTTGGTGGTCTTTTGACTTGTAGAGCTCTCTCTCATCTTGGAGTGTCTGTTGCCTGCCCTTCCTTTTTAACCTCTCCAATACCTCCCTAAGTTGTCTATGAGGAAGGAACTGACAGTCCTGAAAGCAAAGATAGTGTTGAGTATTACTGAAGGTATTCTAACTCCTCATGTACGTAAGTACCAGCAAGCAATTCCATCTCATAATTTTAAAGAGAAATCTGAACTGGCAGGTACTTGAAGACAGATGAAAACTATCTACATCTACATCTATACTCTGCACACCACTGTCAAGTGCATGGCAGAGGATATGTCCCATTGTGCCAGTTAGTAGTGTTTTTTCCTGTTCCAGTCATGTATGGGGTGTGGGAAGAATGACTTGAGTGAATGCCTTTGTGCATGCAGTAATTATTCTAATCTTATCCTCACAATTCTTCTGTCAGTGATACATAGGGTGTTATAGTATATTCCTAGAGTAATAATTTAAAGCTGGTGCTTGAAACTTAGTTAAGAGACTTTCTCCGGATAGTTTACGTCTGTCTGTAAGAGTCTTCAAGTTTAGTTCCTTCATTGTCTCTGTGACACTCTCCCATGGATTAAACAAACCTGTGACCATTCATGTTGCCCTTCTCTGTATACAATCAATATCTCCTATTAGTCTTGTTTGGTACCGGTCCCACACTCTTGAGCAAAATTCTAGAAATGGTTGTACGAGTGATATGTAAGCCACCTCCTTTGTAGAATGACTGCACTTTCCTAGTGTTCTACCAATAAACTTAAGTCTACCACCTGCTTTACCCATGACTGAACCTATGTGATCATTCCATTTCATATCCCTACAAATTGTTACACCCAGGTATTTCAAACAATGGAAAATCCAGGATGGAATGTAGCAATACGAGAGAAGGAAAGTTGCTACTCACCATATAGCAGAGATGCTGAGCCACGATAGGCACAATAAATTGTGTGAATCTTTTTATTGTGCCTGTCATGGCTCAGCATCTCCGCTTATATGGTGAGTAGCAACTTTCCTTCTCTCGTATTGTTACACCCAGGTATTTGTATGAGTTAGCCAATTCTAACAGTGACCCACTGATATTATAGTCATAGGATACTACATTTTTTGTTTTATGAAGGGCAAAATTTTACAGTTCCGAACATTTAGAGCAAGTTGCCAATCTCTGCACCACAATGAAATCTTATCAAGATCGAACTGAATATTTACGCAGCTTCTTTCAGATAGTTATTTATTATAGGTAACTGCATCATCCACAAAAAATCTTGATTTTACTATTAATATTGTCTGCAAGGTCATTAATATACAATATGAACAGCAAGGGTCCCCACACACTTCCCTGGGGCACATCTAAAGTTACTTCTACATCTGATAATGACTCTCCATCCATAACATACTGTGACCTTCCTACCAAAAAGTTCTCAATCCAGTCTTTAATTTCTCTTGGTACTCCATGTGATGATACTTTCGACTACAAGAGTAAGTGAGGTATTGAGTCAAATGCTTTTCGGAAATCAAAATATATTGCATATATCTGGATGCATTGGTCCAAAGCTTGCAGTATGTCATGTGAGAAAAGTGCGAGTTGGTTTTCACATGATTGATGTTTTTGAAATCCATGGGCTGGTTAGCACTGAGAATGTCATTCTGTTCAAGATACCTCATTATTGTTTGATCTCAAAGTGTGTTCTAAGATTCTACAACTAATTGAAGTCAAGGATACTGGATGGTAGTTTATAACTTTTACTACCCTTTTGTAGACAGGTGTGACTTGTGATTTTTTCCAAGAACTGGGCATGGTTTTTGGGTCAAGGGATCTATGATAGTTTATAGTTAGAAGAGGGGCTAACTCAGCTGCAAATTCAGTATGGAATCTGACAAGTATTCCATCAGGGCCTGGGGTTTGTTCGATTTTAATGATTTCAACTGTTTCTCAACACCACTGATACTAATACTTATTTCGTTCATCTTTTCATCAGTATAACGATTAAATTGGGGCAGTTTTCCTGGGTTTTCTTTTTAAAGGAATGTTTTAAAACAGAAGCAAGCATTTCAGTTTTTGCTCTGCTACCCTCAATTTGTGTTTCTGTCTCATTCACTATGGACTTGATACTAACTTTGGTGCCACTAACAGCCTTTACATACAACGAATTTCTTTGGGTTTTTTACAAGTTCACTAGACAATATTCTGCTATGGTAGTCACTGAAGACATCATGCATTGCCTGCTTGACAACCAAATGTGTTTCATTCAGCATCTCTCTGTCTATAGTCCTATGCTTTGTTTTACATCTATTATATTTCTTTAGAAGTTTCTTTACACTGGCTGCATACCATGGATGGTCCCTCCCATTATGAACTGTTCTACGGGGTACACATCTATCCACAGCATGCTCAACTATTCTTTTAAACTTGAGCCATAGTTCCTCTACAAACTCCTGCCCTATGCTGAAAGTTTCAAGTTTCTCACTGAGATATGGCACTACTGATTTTTTATCTAGTTTACTGAAAATATATACTTTTCTGCTTGTTTTAGTTGTCCTTTATACTTTGGTAATCATTGTTTCAACAGACGTGTCATGGACACCAATACCAGTTTCGATGTAGACATCTTCAAAGGGATCAGGTCTATTTGTTGCCATTATATCCAATATGTTTCCATCATGAGTTGGTTTCCTAACTATCTGTTCGAGGTAGTTTTCAGAGAAGGCATTTAGTAAAGTTTCACAGAAGGTTTTATCATGCCCACCACTAATGAAACTGTAATTTTCCCAATTGAGTGTTGGATGATTAAAGTCTCCACCAACAATTACAGTATGACTGAGCAACTTACGTACAACTGAACTGAGGTTTTATCTAAAGTTTTCAGTTACATCAGAGCATGAATCTGGTGGGTGGTAGAAGGATCCAATAATCATTTTATGCCCACCCCTGATACCAAGTCCTGCCCAAGTAATCTCACATGCAGTTTCAATTGCTACCTTCGTGGATTCGAGTTTCTTGTCTAGCGCGACAAATACACCACCTCCATTTCCCATTTGGTATCCTTTTGATACACACTTAAATTCTCCCCCAAAATCTCACTGCTATCAATTTCAGGTTTCAAACAGCTTTCTGTGCCCAGTATTATGTGAGTTTCACTGCTTTTCATGAGAGCTTCAAACTCTGACACTTTTCTGTGAATGCTTCAGCAAAAGTCCAGCATTTCCACAAACAGTATTAAATGAGGAACATAGGAATATTCTATGGCCCCCTATGCTTTACTCTCAGGAACTGCAAAGCCACATCTGGGCTGATTATGGTGCACACAGAGATATTTGACCAATGGCATTCCCCACACTCCATACACAAAGTGAATATGAAGAAACTCCAACAAATAGTACAGTGGGAAGTATCATCCGCCATCCACTACACAGTAGTTTACAGAGTACAGGTGTTGGCTTCCAAACACAGTAGAACGAGGACACTGAGGAGTGCTGCTGTCATCCTGTTCACTTGATCTATGAAGTCAATGTCCAGTCTACTACACGTAGAATCACTCAGAAGATGATAACTTCTTCATCATACATATGATCAACTGTTACCTTTGTAATGGTGCACTCACTGCATTTGTTCCAAATGAAAATCTAAACTGGAATGTTGGAAGGGGATTTGAATCCTGCCCCTCTCAAATACAAAGTCCACTGTTTTCAACAATGTTCAACTTACTTAAGTGTTTTCAACACCAATGTAATTCTTAACTGCAGCTGCCAATCACGGGCAGATGTGGTCAGAGTATATAACATTATCTGTCTTAAAGTAGCAAAGAACTGAGGACACCACACAATACAAACTTCAGAATCTAGTTCTACATTTGCTGATCGTCCGAAGGTTTGATAATACAGGGTGTACATAAAGCTGCGAACACTTCAAATTATTTATTGCACAAGAAATAACCATTGTACAGATGTCATACATATTGCATTTTGAAGAGAAACTCTAAAAGTTTTTTTATAAGCATTTGGTATGCAAACCATGAGTGACCCAGCAGACGTCAATATGGTAATCGAATTCTTGCCATACCCGTCCCAGGATGGCATCGTCGACTGTGGCAGTCACTTCCCGTATTCTCTCCCGGAGCTCTGCTACATCATGTGGTAGAGGCAGTACGTACACCAGAGCTTTAATGTGTCACCACAGAAAAAAGTCACATGGAGTGAGATCTGGTGATTGGGAAGGCCATTTCATTTCATGAAACAGCTGTCCCCTTCTGTAGCACGGCCAATCCATCGATGCGGCAGCTCCATGTTCAGGTACCCTTGAATTTCACAATGAAAATGGGTTGGAGCCCCTCCTGCTGAAAGATGAATGGAGAGTCTGATTGCATTTGAGTCATCAGCCATTGCTGCAACGTGTCCAAGTAGGAATATCCAGTGACAGTACTCTCGGCGAAGAAGAATGGCCCGTACAGTTTTCAATGTGACAAGGCACAAAAAACATTTACCTTTGGGGAACCACACTCAAATTCAATGCATTCATTCATGTGGATGCTTTGTACTTCAGATTCAATAATTACGCCTGTTCACTTTCCCATTAGTGTGAAAAGTGGCTTCGCCACTAAAAATTAAGTAATTAACAGTGGCATCCCCATGCTCATTCAATTGTTGCAACTACGAACAAAATTCAAAACTCTTGACTTTGTCGTTGACATTTAGCTTCTGCACTAGCTCTAATTTGAATGGTTTCATAGACAGCTTCTGTCACAGGACTTTCCACACTGTCACTGAAGCCATTTTGAGTTCATAGGATGCACGACGCATCGATTTCTTTGGACTCCTTATGAAAGTCTCTCGTATGCACTTCAAATTCACTTCACTCACACTGGGATGCTTGCTTCTCTTTGCTGGGCACAAACAACCTGTCTTAACGAATTTGCTGTGCCAGTGGTAAACGGCCTTCCTTGTTGGTGGCTTCTTACAGTACTTGGTTATAAACACCTGTTGAACAGCTGTAGCACACTTGTTTTTGTCAAACTCCAACATACAGAAAGCTTGCTCTATACCTGAATTCACCATGTTTGCAACTAGCACTGACTATCGGCAAATTACCAAACTACGATGTGATGGTAGTTAGTTAGTTATGTGTTCCACTGATCAATAGCACATAAAAACTCTTATGATGTGGAATGTGTGTAAAAAAAAAAAAAAAACTTTCAGGGGTTTCTCTTCAAAATGACATATGTATGATATCTGTACAATGTTGGTTCTTGCGCAATAAATAATTGAAGGGGTTCCCAGATTTTACTTACACCTTGTAATTAAAATAGTACTGATAGAGACAGCACTCTAGTTATGCTGTTTGTATTATCCTATATATACATCTAAAAACATACCTGTAGGAACGAGGACTTTTCAGGTCGAGAACATTGCTCGTGTAATCAGCAAGAACAAATGGCATCACAGGGTACTGCATTAGGTCATTGTAGGAACGCCCAGCCATTTTGTTCAGCTGTGACAAATACTCCCAGTTTGTAAGTAGACCCTCCCTCCACAGATGAACTGCATCACTCAAGCTGTCTGCCGCTAGACGATTTGGCAGTCTGCACTGGGCGAGCTCATTTGCAAATGCGTCACGCTCCTGTAACAGAATGTGACACTTGAACACACAACTTCATCACAAAGTTTGATGTTTTTACTTCACAGCGACATACATGCGTTTAACACACACAACAAAAGGTGGCTTGAATGTAAGATTTTTTAAATTATGAATTTCTCTGTAATGCTGAAGAGATAATTATGGGTCAGAGAAAATACGAATAAACAAGAGTAATGAAGAAAACTTGCCAAGGCTCTTGAATGATGTGAGACATGACAGTGAAAGATGAAAAATAACAATGAAAGGCTCGCAACAGATGAAATGTGAATGACAATAAAAAATTAAAACTAGAAAAGTTAGAAATTTAAGAGGTCAGAAACAATGAAAGGAACAGACTGAAAATGGAGGGAGAGATGAACAAAACAGATTGTTTCAACAAAGATTACAAGTCAATCATCAGCTGCAAAAAGAAAACCTTTATTTGGTTCACTTTATCAGTTTCAACAGTTTAAACTGTCATGAAATTTTAAACTGTTGAAACAGGTTTTCTTGTGTAGCTGATGACTGACTCTTAATCTATGTTGAAATATTCTACATATGCTGAATTACAGCTATGAACAAAATCATAAAACAGATTGTAACAGAGTAATGGAGGAAAAACAAAGCGAGGGGTTGTGTGTGTGTGTGTGTGTGTGTGTGTGTGTGTGTGTGTGTGTTGCAATGTAACAGATCAGGATGAATTATTTTAAGATTATCATACACATTTTTTAGTAAACAAGCAGATTCACATTGTATTCTGTACATAAAAGCTACTTATTGCGACTTTTATTGTCCTCTCGCTGTGACTATTCACTTATTATGTTTTATGCAAGTATAATTTATACCATTATTACATAAATTTATGGAAGTTTAGTTAAAGTGGAATAATGTAAACAACATAATCACCACTGCTTGATTAACTATTGTTTTTACAACCTGGCATCATGCTTTGCACACAGTGAAAATTAAGTTACAATTTGTATGGTAATCTATGAATGAAGTTGCTTTTCCAATAATCATGTATCACTCCCAGCCCCGTAACTATCACTGAGGTGCTGATCTATTTAATAAGTGCAACTGTAATAAAAAATTTTTTTACAGCAATTTATGATGTTTTGTAGACAATGTACACAAATCTTTGATGTATAATCAAAGTCTTTTCTAGTTCTTGTGTAGTGATACATACCACTCCAAAGAAGTGACGCATATCCCACCTTTTTACCAAAGAATGATAGTCGTAAATGAAAATGCATAATACTCATAAATGAAAACTATAAAACAATGTGTCATAAGTAAGAGCACAGATATTGTGAGAGACTGTTATTTTTGTTTGCATCTGATGAGTCATGCTGAGGGACAATGTGCATCCTTAAGATATGACAGCACTGTAGCATTGAATGTTAATAGTGACAAGAAGTCTTATTATAATTTGTATGACAACTTCTGCTTGAAGAATCAACAGATGGTTTAGGAATTCAAGATGGATTTCTTGCATTATTTAAGATTATAGCTGCAGTATAGCTTATGTCAACATCTGCAGAAGGGTAGTTGGATATGAGTCAGATATAATGATACAAGATGTCACAGTCAAGAAAATAAAAGGTAGAAGAAATAATATGTCCAATGGACTACCACATTTGTGGAAAACCCTAGTGTGGGATGCAGCTTCACCTATTGATGGAAATGTGATCGTCACTCAAAATATGTAAGAAATCATATTGACAAAGGAAGAAGCATTGGACAAAAATTGCTAAGAATGGTTACTGAATCAAAATATTTGAGAAGAATAAACTATTTTACTCAAATAATTATTGTGAAATTGTGCCACTGCCCTTGGCAATTGGATAAAAAACTGACTAAAGAAGGAAGTGTTCAAAACCAAGGAAAATAATAAACCCAAGAAATATAATGAGAGTCTTGAGGCCCCGATAGAATTATTAGAAACATTTGTTTAGAATCAGGGACAAATTAAAATAAATAACTCACAAAATTTAAACTGGAAAGAGGATTTTTAGAGAATTTTCAAAACCATTATCAAAGTGTTGGGACGACACAAAAAAGCAAATTTTGTTCCGAGCTATACACAAGGGGATCCTGACAACTGGGAAACATCTCATTTGGAAGGATTCACTTTGTGGACTGAGTTCTAAGAAATTTTTTTAAAAAAGTATTGGTCATCCAGCTCACAAAAAAGTTGGCTCTTCAGTTATTAGATTCTCATTATTCAGGATGTATATTACAAGGAAAAAAGTCTGTGGATATTCCAGTTTAAAGAACACTTTTTCCTGGGTGGAAATACACTATACCCCGTGTGAAAGCATGTTTCACCTACGTTAAGTGACAATATAATTCCCCTTTTAGCTGTAAAACTTGTCAACCCATTGAATGGTAAAAGTTTTACAAGCAGCAAGAAACTTCCTTGCACATCAGGAAAGAAAACTCACCAAAAAACAATACGTTTTGAAAAGATATTTAATGCACAGCAACATGCACACTGCATGTTTTTATATTACAAAAGTATAAATAGGAATTCCACCTTTTACAGCACAATAGCTTCCAAAACAATGAAATCGAGATTGCCCTGCACGATATGCTTTTGTCAGCCTGTCGTAGCTCATGTCATGTGACCTCACCAGCTAATGATAGCAGATATTCAGAGTATACGTCACGTGATGTAGCCAGCCAATAGCAATATCACTCTTAAGTAGCACAAGCACACAAATATGAAAAGTTGATGATTAAATTAATATACATTCAGTATAGCTACAACAAAAGTTAAGCTTTCACATATAATATTGGTTGTCAAACAATTTTTTGCTTTTTTCAACCAAGTGTGTCATTAGGCAGGATCCCAAGAACACAGCTTAAATTGCAGCAGCTAAATATTTCTGACAAGCACGATTATAACTTTCACTGGTGTGCACCAAAAATTCTGTAATCGCCTAGCTGAATACATGTCCTGTCTAGTGTTTTGACATTCCCACAGAAAATCCAATTATGTGTGAAATTACTCAAGAGTTAACCTCACACTTTGGATAATTATACTTTTTGCCATCACTGTTGCATAAATTGTAATCTATGAAAGATCTAAAGTAAGTATGAAAAACTAACCTTGAGGACTGGTCTTCTTTAGCAAGTGTTACCATCTAAGATATATCAAACACAAATGTGCCGGGTCTTCTGGGCCCAAAATTTTTCTATGTGGCTAGTCCTCTGAGTGTTAAGTTTTGAATGAGAATCAAATGCTCTGTGATTTAAGAAATTCTCTGCGCATTCACACACATAAAATAATTCATCATGCAGGAAAGGAAATTTACTTTGAAAGAAATGCTTCTCAAACAACCCATCACAATATTTTCCAGTGATCAGTTAGAAATGAGGGGCCCAGTGGGAAAGGGGCACATGGCACCTGCACAATGATTTTGGAACAGGAAGACAGCTGATGCCATCTAGTATCACAGGTGAGAACTTCTAGCACAGTGGCATGTGCTCATTCCTTTAAAGACAGCACATTATATCTGCTATTATTCAGGACTGGCATATTCCCCGTGGAAAAGAGGCCCATGCCAACAGTATCTCTGTGTCTCATGAGTCGATTTGTCTCATTGGTTGACTGGTTTCAGAAAGCCAATCAGAAAGCATTTTTCAAATGTTGTTCATGTGTTTCCAAGATGGTGGCAATAGGTGTTGCTATTAATGTTACTCACGAAGAAAATGCAACAGTACATGTAAAGAAGAAGAATTCGTAAAGGAATGAGTGGAAAGATAATGAAAGGAAGAGGTTAAAAAGCAAATGGAAAAGAAGATAATATATATATGATTGTGCCAGAGAAAGTGTTTCATAGTGCCAGTGATCCATGCTGCAAAACTAGTTTCTGCAAATAATCAACACTGAACGAAGAACAGAAGGAGGAAATATTTGTTGAGTTTTATCGGTTGGGAGATTACAATAAGCAAAATGCTTATTTATTTGGATTAGTGTGGCCTAATAAGTGCAAAAAAGTGTATTCGAAGAACAGGAAGGATCCAACAGTAAGCCAGAGGACGGTTTCTTTCAGGTATTCTGTTGTGACACTCCAGTTACTGAAGTTGAAATGTGTATTACTGCACTTTTAGCTGTTCAGCCATTTCTGTTAAATGTTTGAGGACTGTCCATAGCAATGAAGAATGTGATGCCGAGTCATGAATCTATAACACATGTATCTGTACATACACCTAGAGAGGATAGAAGAGGCAAGCATTCTAATAGACCTCATTCCATTGACAACGAGAGAAGAAATAAGGTTAGAAATCACATTGAAATATTTCCAAGGGACACATCACATTATAGTAGAATGCAGAATCTTACATAATCTCTGTTCACTCGATTGCTGGAATGTATCACTTGTACTGTGAAGATCTTAAAAATACAGACGAAGTCCCAGTGAAACACATGTGTACGAAACCATTTCCACCACAGAATAATATATTGGTTTTAAATTGCCATCATGTGATACATGTCGTACTTGTGATTCTGCTAAGGCACATAATAACACCGAATCCACAGACATCAAACTACACCTTGAGAAAGCTGAAGCTGCATGTAGTGCTCTGAAAAGTGACTCAAATTAGTCAAAACAGGATGGTAGGGATGCACTCGTTTGTACATGGACTGACAACAAGCACTGCCAACACCATATATTTCGACGGAAACAGTATTTTATGAGACAACTTTGGACATATAATTTCTGTATTCACCATTGTAGTGATGAGAAGGCAGTGATGTGTGTTGGTCCGAGAAGGTTGCATCTAGAGGGGCCAAAGAAGTAGCTAGCTGTGTTTTAAAAGGCTTTAGACATGGTGAAGGAAGAATGTCATTGAAGGCTCATCGTTTATTGTGATTCGTGTGTTGGGCACCATAAAAACTATATTATCCTAGGTCTGTAGTTGTACCTCCAAGATAAAAAGAGTTTTGATGTTGATGCGCACAAATTTCTCCTCCCTGGTCACATGTTCCTGCCATGTGACAGGGTTTTTGGAGTTATTGAGAAGCTGACAAGAAAGACACAGGCTGTGTACACTCCAGCAAAATGGGCTGAACTTATAAGAAAGAGCAAGCAAAAGAACCCATTCATTGTGGTTGAAATGAAGAAAGATAACTCTGTGTCTTTGTTGTCTATAATGAACAGTATCGTCAAGCGTAATTTTACTGTTGACAGAAAGCCTGCAGACATCAGAAACTCAATGCTGTTTAGATTAGTGAGCGGTGAATATTCTGCATATGTCAAATATTCTGCATACATCAAATATTCACCCAATCAAAGTGAGAAACCAGAGAGAGAGAGAGAGAGAGAGAGAGTTTACAGAAGTTTCATGGACGATTTATGAAGCTTGCAGGCTGCCATTTAGTTCCTAAGTATCCAAATGGACATCAAATTAAGGCAGCAAAGTTCAAGGACCTACAAAGTTTACTGCAATTTGTGCCTCCAATATATTCAAGTTTTTATCAGTCACTGATAAGTGATGGTAGTGACGATACAATGGAACAGGAAAACATTGATGGGGAGTTTGATTATTAATGACATGCTATGTAATGTGTCTACATGTCATGGATTTCATTTTCTGTACTTTAAATTGTAATAAAGTGGCCTAATATTTAATAGTATTTGCAAAACACCATCTAGTAACTTTAACAACCATTAGTATCACAGCAGGAGTTCACATTACTATACAAAATCATATTCCCTTAATTCCCATTTCCTGACACAGCATAATCTGTTGGCATGTGCCCCTTTTCCACCGCACCCTTCAAATGTAAACAGTTGGGATGTCATGCTCATCGAAAGCAATTTATCAGTATGAAGTATTGCAAGGGCTTTGTCCTAAAGGCTTTGACACATTTTGCTGTCTGCGGAAACTTGTGTGTGCAATGTGTATTGATGTTATAAATGGGCACATTTTCTTTGTAACTAAAGTTTTATTTTGGTGTTATTCTCTCATTTATGTTTTATTTCTGCAGTATTATTCTGAAAAAGCAGGCTAAAGTGAAATTCTTTGTTAGCATATCAGTTCTTAACAGTCAAAATTACAAAAATTAACTGAAAAAACTAACAGAATGAAAAATTCCCAGAATTCTGAAAAGTTTCTGAAATTCTAAAAAATTCCTGCATTTTTCCCAGATTTCCCAGCTGCCCTGGGGAGTATACACCCTGTTGTTATAATCACATGTGCAGGTAGTTATAAGAAGTACATAGAATGGCATTTAACAAGATCAAAATGTAAGTGATCTCACAGAGGAAAGTCATCTGGTGATTCTATCTTATCAAGTGCAGAAAAAGGTTTGGTATTGTGGTTGGAAAAATGTAAATGAACTATTAATTTCTGTATATGGGGTGATCCAAAAGTTCTTTTCAAAGGCCATACAGTCTAGAATCAGTATACCAATCACGGTGAGCAATAAAGCAATGATCCCACTGACAGACCAGGCTGAAGACACCTGTTTGGTAAAAAACCACTCCCTGCTGCACATCCTCATCCGACAGGAACCATCAACACTTCGTGGCCTTTTTTAAGGGACCAAATGCATGATAATTGCATGGGGAGGGATCAAGACTATAGGACAGATGCCTGATCATCTCCCACTTAAGTTGGTGTAACTTCTGCATTATACGTTAAATGCGAACATTTTTAGGTTAGGCTTTACCATGACTGTTACTGACATTAAATGAAACAACAAGTTTACTGTTACCAGTCACCGTTTTATTTTTTCCCATGACGCGTTTCGAAGGTTTAAACCTCCATCATTGGGTGGATTTACATTAGTTAGTATTACATATGTGTGCATGTTGTGTTACGGCTTTGGAGGAACTTGTGGCACTGCCTAGTGGAGAAACAAGACACTATTTCAGAATATGGTTTTGGATAACTTTTGACAAAAAATTAAACTGATATCTAATGGTAAACTTTAATAAGTAAACTAGAGTACCTCCAGTGGATTTGCAATATGGGAACATGCATTATCACAAAGCAGAAGCACCCTTCATCTACAGTGATGGTTTTCAACAGACATGCTGTCCCATACACATTATTCATTCTCTGATGGATTTCTCCTGGTATTTGTAAAGAACAACAAATATGAATGACACAATAATCCCTTGCCTACATCTACATGCTTACATACCTACATTGGAAATGTGCTATGTTACACTGAGTGAGGAGAGTTTATGAGTACATAGCAGGGCATAGTTATCACACATAAAAAGCAATATTTGGTGTGGCAAAAGCAGGGAAACCTGGAAGCTACCAAGATAGCAAGAGTGCACACTAACCTTGGAAGACTGAAAAGCAACAAGATATGTTCTTCCATTCAAAAGGAAAATCTCCAATGCTCTCTCTTGTAGCTGGTATCTCCGGTTGTGAATTTCACACACGTCTTCGAAGTTCCACGCTGTCGAAGAGAGATCAACTTCATCGGGTGATAGCTGCCACTGGAATACAAGAAAAGTTTGAGTTAGTCCCGATGATTTTAATTATACGTGTTACAAACATTTTACAAGTTTAGATGAAAACAAATGAGGATCAATGACAATTTCACAAGCAGTGAGTGAAATCTTACCTCTCAATTACACATCTAAATTTCTGCCATGCTAAATTTCTGCTTCATATTGATAGTTCGTTCACAGAAACTAAATTTAAGGCAGTACATTAGTTCCAAAATGATTACAAAATGTTTCTACAGAATAAAAATATAACTGCTCATACTCAAAATTTAATATTAATAAAATGTAAAAGTAATTTATCTCAAAACATACAATGTGCAAATCCTGTACAATATCATTATTAAATTAAAAATACATGTAACTTTTTGGTGAAACTGTTACATTCTCTTCCAGTAATTCTTCTACAAACAGTAGCAGTAATATCTATTTAAAGGTTATACAAGCATTGTTTTGGTGAGCCAAGATCCATGTTAGGTATATCTCTGCCTTTTAGTTTATAATAAATCTTTACTCACATAGATAGCTGTGACTGGGCATAAAGTTTTAATCTGTGTGGTGGACGTTTGAAAATATCTTTGTGATGAGTGCTTCTTGAAATGATGAATTTCAAGTGTATGGTGGTTATCTAAGACGAAAATCAAAATTTCATAAACACATAGAGAAAGAATGTTTAGTATTTTTAAATATTTAAATAGTGGAAGACACGAATCTCTTTGCTGGGCCCCACACATTTCTGATGATTTCATTTTAAAGCATTAAAAGTCTAGTGTTGTTGGTTGATTTTGAAGTAGACATAGTACACTACCTTTCTTGTGCACATTTTAATGGTACCAAATACAACACACATTACAAATTCTAGCTTCCTCAGTTTATTTTCTAAGAAGTCTACATGTGCCTTTTGTCCAGATTTAAGCCTACAAAACTTCACATGGCTTACTTCAGTCATTTCCTGATCATTACAAGTTATTTTTACTCCAACAATTTCTGATGAAATAGCTCTAAACTGGATTATCTCAGTTTTGTTACATTCTATTTCACTCAGTTTTGATGACACCAGGATTTCAGGTCTTCTACAATATTTTGTAAACTATCTGTGATTTATTTTTAGGATATCATTTTCAATGAGGACTGAGCTGTCATCTGCAACAAAGTCTGAATGAACATCTGTATTTAATGGCAAGTCATTAGATACAACAGAAACAGATGCAGACCACTGTTGTAGCTTGTGGCACCCCTTCGCAAACTATCTTCCAGTCCAAGAAATAATTGCTTCATTTGCTGTTATAACCACTCTTTGTTTCCCCTGACTTCAATAGGAGTTCAACCATTCCAACATACTGCCCATGATATTCCTGAAGTTTGTAAAAAAAAAAAAATAATGCATATTCACTGAAGTAAAATATTGAGGAGAAAAATATTTATTTGTCCAAAATAATATAACACTGAGAAAATTTTCAGTAAATACAAATTAGCAGTTATCTATCAGAAAACCTTGTGCATTTTCAAGGAGACTTTTAAAGAACTTAAATCTTAGTTTGCAAGTTGACCAACAGGAATATTGCATGGATTTGTTGTCAAAATAGCAGCATAAAGCTAATAACTTATACCGTCCAAATTTTAAATCTACTGATGCCTAATGTTTTTCATAAAACTATGTTCAGCCACGTGGGTGGCTTATTACACATTAGCAAAAGATATGAGAACATGCATCTGAGGCAGCCTGTGAAGCCTTTCCTGCTGGGCCAGTGGCCTTGCCCATTCTGGAGAAGTGCAGAGAGCACGTATGCTAGCCACTGGAAGCTCAAATGTTAGACGGGTAATGGAGTCTCTCAGAGAAATAGTAGGCAGGTCACAAAAGACTGTCAGTGAACACTAGGTATGCTTGCTGGTAGGTCTCATCCAAGATGTCGAGAGGTCTCTGTCGGTTGCAATCAAATGCACTGTGTGCAACTGGCTGCACATAGTGGCTCTTTTCATTGCACATCATGCTTGTTGTTCTGGCTCTGAGTCCATTCTCAATTCCTCTCAGTGGCTGGCTGAACTGGTGGAGACAGCTAGCATCGCGTATGGGGTACAGGTTTAGATTAATATTGTCAGCATTGCAGCCAGAGTCAGTCGTGGTCTTCTGGTTTGGAGCATAGTGGGGGAGTAGTATCAACCTGCATTATCAGCCACCTTTGCAAGGGGTACATGTGCAGACAGGTTCAGCTCAGCAAAGAGATGGGGGAAGGAGACGAATGGTGAGATGTGGAGGATGAGGTGGACTGAGAAAGAGGGAGGAGGAAAAGGACAGTAAGGAGGTGTACGGGATGGACATAAAGTGTAGGGAGCAGGAAACAGAGAGACAGAGAGAGAGAGAGAGAGAGAGAGAGAGAAGGAATCATGTTGCCTGGACAGCATTAATATGCCTTGCAGGGGCTGCACCCGCAAATTGGCATGTCTGAGCAGAGAGATGGGAAGGGAGAAGATGGATAGTGACAGAGGGTGGAATGAGCTGAACAGAGAAATGGGAGAGGAGGATATGGTCAGAGAGAGGGAGCAGAGGAGATGGTCAGAGAGAGGGGAGCAGAGGAGATGGTCAGAGAGAGGGGGTGGGGGTGGGGGGCAGACAAGCTAGGCATGGAGTTGGGGAAGGTGGGAATGGACAGGGAAGGTAAAAATATACACTGAGGGGGGGGGGGGGGGGGGAAGAAGCAGGAGGCAGGTGGAAGGGGTCAAGGGGTAGTGGCCAGGTGGAACAGGAAGAGGGGCAGGAAGATATGAACAGAAAGAAGGCAGGCAGGCACGCAGATATGGACTGGGGGGGGAGGGGGGGGGGAAGATGTGGTCTCTCAGAGGGGTAAAGGAGATGGACAAAGAGATGAGGAGGAGTTGGAGACACAGAGTGGTAAGAAGGAGATGGAGACATAGAGTTGGGACGATGAGGTGGGCAGAGAGATGGGAGGAAGGAGGATATGTCTGAAATATGTGTGTCAAAAGATTAACATTGTAAGAAAAGGACATACTGCTACTTATCGCGAAGATGACACGTTAAGTTGCAGACAGACTTAAAGACACTCACACATTAGCTTTCAGCCACAGCCTTCATCAGAAAAAGAAACACACACAAACATTCATTCACATAAGCAAGCACACCTTATGAATACACAACCACTATCTCTGGCAGTTAGGAACAGAATGCAACTGCCAAATAGAAAGGAAGCAGCAATCTAGAGGAGGTGGGGAAAAGGAAGGGATAGTGGGGGGAGGGAGGGGGGAGGAGTGCTGTATGACAGAGTGTGTAGAGACTAGACTGCCAAAAGGCACAGTGTTGGGAGGCTGTGAGGCAGGGACAGGGGAAGAAGGGTGTGAGAGGGGGGAGGGGGGGGGGCAAAATGAGAAGAGTGGGGAAAGATGGGCAGGTGTGTTGGCAGAGTGTGGGACATGAAGAGGGTGGGAAACAAAAAAAAAAAAAAAAAACAAAAAAAAAAAAAAAAAAGCAGGAGGCAATAGGACAGAGCAGGTGGAATCTGTTGGGTGGAGGGTGTGGAGACAGTACATTACTGCAGATTGAAGCCAGAATAAATTCAGGATCAGAGAATGTGTTGTATGGATAACTCCCATCTTTGCAGTTCAGAAAACCTGATGGTAGAGTGGAGGATACAGATGACTCGGGTAGTGAAGCAGCCTTTGAAATCAAACATGTTATGTTCAGCTGCATGTTGTGTCACAGGGTGGTCTACTTTGTTCTTGGCCACAGTTTGGCAATGGCCATTCATCCTGGTGGACAGCTGGTTGGTGGTCATACCAATATGTGTGCAATGACTGCAACACAGCGGCTATATAACATGGCTGCTTTCACTAGTGGCTTGGCCTCTTAACAGGATAAAATAAGTGTACATGACAGGACTGGAATAGGAAGTACTGGGTGGGTGGATTGGGTAGATCTCGCACCTGGGTCTTCAACAGGGATATGATCCTTGTGGCAAGGCACTAGGATTGGGAGTGGCAAAGGAATGGACTAGGATTTTGTGGAAGTTTGGTGGGTGACAGAAAACCACTGTAGGAGGGGTGGAAAGTATCTTGGGTTGGATGTCCATCATTTTGGAGCTTAATGATACATAATCAAAGCCCTGGCAAAGGATGTGATTCAGTTGTTCCAGCCCAGAGCAGTTTTGGTTGATGAAGGGGGCTCTCTTTTGCAGCTGGTTCTTAGGGATGGTGAAAAGACTGGCAGTGTGAGGAGAAATGGTAAAGGAGATCTGTTTACTGAATAGGTCTGGTGGTGGTGACTGTCTCTGAAGGCCTTGATGATACCCCCAGAACACTAGGCAGGGAGTTCTTGTCACTGCACATACACCACTCCTGGGTGGCCATGCCGTATGGGAGGAATTTTTTGGCATGGAAGAGATGATAGCTGTCCAAAAGTTGCTAATGCTGGTGGTTCGTGTGTTCAATGTGGACTGAGGTGTGGATAGAGCCATCAGAAAGGAGTAGGTTAACATCCAGGAAGGTGGCATGCTGGATTGATGTGGTCCACATGAAGTGAATGGAGAAAGTGTTACGGTGATGAAGAAATAAAGATAGGTTGTCTTGCCCCGAGTCCAGATCATGAAGATATCATCAATGAACCTGAACAAAACTAGGGGTTTGGCATTTTGGGAGGCTAAGAAGGTCTCCTCTAGATGACCCATAAGCATACTGGCATAGGACAAAGGCATGTCGATGCCCGTGGCTGTGCTGCAGATTTGTTTGTATACCTTCCCTTCAAAGGGGAAAGTAGTGAGTTGGAATGATGTTAGTAAGGTGTATAAGGTACAAGTTAGTGGGTTTGGAGTGTGGAGGACAATGGGAAAGGTAGAGTTCAGTAATGATAAGACCATGGACTGAGGGATGCTGGTATATAGGAAGGTGGTGTCAACAATGACAAGTAGGGATCCAAGAGGTAAAGGTGTGGGGATGGTGGAGAGTCAGTGATGGAAGTGGTTGGTATTTTTGACTTGGGAGAATAGATTATGGGCAATTGGTTAGATGTGTTGGTCAATGAGGGCAAAAATTCTTTCACTGAAGACACAATAACCAGCCACAACAGGGCATTCAGGATTGTTCGATTTATGGATTTTGGGGAACTCGTACATTGTGGGTGCGCAAGATATCATAGGGGTGAAGAGGGAAATGGATTCAGGAGAGAGGTTCTGGGAAGGACCTAAGGCTTTGAGCAGGGACTTAAAGCAGGGATTGGAGATTTATGTTGGAGTTCTGGGATGGGATCACTCTGGCAGAGGTTATACATGGAGGAGACAAAAATTGGCAAAGACTTTCCACCAGGTAGTCACTAAAATGCATAACAACAGTGGTAGAACCTTTGTCTGCAGCTAGGATGATTAGGTCAGGATTTGTTTTGAGGTTGTGTATTGTGTACAGCTGTCCTTTCTTCTGCTACTGGAGATGGTGGTCATGTGTGTGTAAGGCGTGCTTTCTTATGCGAATGAATGTTTGTGTGTTTCTTTTCTGATGAGGCTGTGGCCAAAAGCTAATTGTGTGTGAGTGAGTTGAGCTGTTTGCAACTTAACATGTCATCTTTACAATAGTTTGATAAATGTATCGAATGCGTACATGAGCAAAGCTGTGGGGAAAAGCCTTCTGTATGGGTTTGCAGTGTATGTAAAGAAAACTGTGTGTTATTCAGATAGCCCTCTTCTGTAATGAAAAGAATTGTTTTTAGGTGGCAAGTAGTGAATAAGTGGAACCCTAAAATATTATTCTGTACAGTGCAAGAGAATGGAAATAGCCAAAATATGCCATCGTGGAAGATTTTGATATACAAACATTTATGGTAATTATAAGAGCAAAATGGACTGAATTGATTTTGTGTGCAACTTTTATTACATGGTTATTAAAGTTTAAGTTCCATCAACATGAATCCCCAGAAAATTTGCAACTCTGTCTACGGCTTTGTCACCAGATACCACATCTAGATTTACAATTTGAATTATTTTTCCAAGATGCATGCAATTTGTTTTATTTGCATTTAAAACCAAACTAAGAGCCAATACACTTGAAGACTTTATCAGTAGCTGTATGCAGCAACTGCTTTGGGGCACTTATCATCACACTAGTATCAGTGGGAATAGAACGACACTGGCAGCACTGTTTGGGCTGTGAATATCACTCACATAGATAAGAAATAATGTGGTACTTAGATTATGCAATCTTTTTCCAAATGTTTCCCCTCTGAAACAAAACCAATTTTATGAGTGGACTAAGGTAACACCAGTCCTACAATCTGTGTTCAGTTTTGTAGGTACAATCCCCACCCCCTCTGGATTTCCGGTTATTTGTTTAGGCTAGGACATTACTGCTGTTTCTGTGTTTATACTTGCTTGAAAGCCAAGCTTACCGTATTTACTTGAATCTAAGCCACACTCTAATCTAAGCCGCACCTGAAAAATGAGACTCGAAATAAAGGAAAAAAAATTTCCCGAATCTAAGCTGCACCTGTAATTTTAGACTCGGAATTCAAGGGGAGAGAAAAGTTTTAGGCCGCACCTCCAAATCGAAACAAAGTTGGTCCATTGTAATATGAGACACAATTTAGGTCAAATGAATGACGATACAGCTACAGTAGTTTGGTTCGAGTCATAAGTATAGCAGTTAAGCTTTACCAGGTAGCCATTGCTATGCGTCAGGTGCTCCATCCGTATTTATTCGGGTACCCTTCCTTTGTCACGTGCTTCTTCTGGTTTGAATCGATTGCTTAGTTTGCTTCGATCTGATAATTGCCGTTTTCTTTGTTATAGGTGTTTACGTCACTCTTAAGCTGAAAATTCATTACTGTACTGTGTCATACATTGTTTGTCGCATTCTGATAGTGCGTGTTTACGGCCTGTCGCGGCATGGCTTGCTTTTGTGCGTGCTACCGCCGCTTACAAAAAAAAGAAAGAGAGGAATCGTCTCATTAGCGAAACAATGGTAAGAGACTGCTATTTGTTGTTACTTACGCTGCTGCTTTCTTTGATAATGATCAACAAGAACCAAATAATAGACTGCGTATGATAGAACATGTTCTAAATGAGAGTTAGGTGAACATTTTTCTCCATTTGAAAAATCTTTGCGGCCACTTCTTTACTACATCAAATTCTGCACAGAAATTAGAGTCATCTTAGGTTTAAAAATCTAGTCAGTTGCCGTGCTTCATTTCTGACTGTATCACTATTAGGCATAAGAATAATACAAATATAAACATGACACGATACGTATATTCTTCCGTGTTTGCTGTTGTCTCACTCTAGTTTCGTAGTTTATTAGGCAGACAGGATTTAAATGAGATAGCAGCAAACATGAAAAATACGTGGCAAAATGTTTATATTCATATTATTCTTATGGTGAAGAGACTACTGCATGTGATTCACATTTCATCAGGTCCCTATTAGCAACCATCTCTTCTCACAGGTAGGAAAAAATTGAGAATGTAGAGTTGGCCATATTGACAAACATCCCAAACAGTCTTGCCAGTCAGATTTTCGTAGTACATTGAAATTCTGTTACATTCAGAGATGAACAATACAGAATTTGTATTTACTTCATTGGATAATGTATGAAAATGCAGTGGTCGAAACTCGGGGCGAAGAAAAAAAGCTCGTCTTGCACCTTTTTTTTTTTTTACTGGCACAGAGGTTTTGGCGCCAGTATTTATCTTTGTGCCTACAAAGCTTCCCTGTGTAGCACTACATATATTCGATGGCAGAAGTTAGTTGTGGCGGCACCTACCAACATTTTTTCAGAACTTCTGCTTGCTTTGCACTCGATTCTAAGCCGCAGCCGGTTTTTTGGATTACAAAAACCGAAAAAAAAAAGTGCGGCTTAGATTCGAGTAAATACGGTATTACTGTTTAATAATAATATTTATGGTTATTTGGATATTGAATTAGTAAGTGTTTTATAATTTTTTTTAATATTTTGAAGAATGGCTAAAAGAGCTATTTACTTTTGACGTTTACAATCTTTCAGGAAACTCTCTTTCACTAGATGATAAATTGGCATTGTATGCTAACGGCCTGGTAGTCTGTGGAATGGTCTCCATTGTGATAGTCACCAGCACCATATCTACTCCTGTCGACATTTTAGTTTTCAAGCTCTCTCTCTCTCTCTCTCTCTCTCTCTCTCTCTCTCTCTCTCTCTCTCCCCCTTTCTCCTTCTCTCCCCCCTCTCCCTCCTCCCCCTCCCCCTCTCCTTCCTGCTCCTCTCTCCTTCTCCCTCCTCCCCCTCTCCCATCCTCCCTCTCTCCCTCTCCCATCCTCCAGTTAATATAAAATAAACAGCAAGCTAAGAGAGAAAAAATTTATGATCTATGCAAGAAAATGACCCAGAGTACGAGGTAGCAGCACAATCCCATAATGAGGCAGTTGTCTACGAGACAATAGCAATCAAATACGTGGTTGTGTGGAACCTGATGCAACTATGCTGTTTAATGCTTCGAGTGGGTCATTAATGGGTGGTACCTCTGTCCATGGCAACAAAGTGACATAATGAAAGTTTATTTTATCATTGTTTAGTTAAACTAAGATTGAACTGTGATTTTGCTCGTATGCATTTAGCTTGGTAACATAAAGACCGACATATTTACATGTGTACGAAGTGAATCACATGGCCAGTCATGTTATGAAAAATGCTGTGCCTGCCCAGGAATTAATGATTAACCTTTGTACAATTCTAATGCCAGATATGGTTCAGAAACTTGTGTTACCATGGGATCTGATCCTTGACCTTGGAAGAGATGGCTGGACCTTGTTCAATGGAGCAACTGATATCACCTAGTCCAGGAGAAGGAGAAGAAGAAGGACTAAACACTGGCCCATCAGTAAGAAATGCTGTGTATGAGATCATAATTGAGGGATAACACATGTTATGATGATAACGGAGATTCCCAGAAGGAAAAAATAAAAGAAATGAGGACAATGGAGTCTCTCTTCTACTGTACAGCTATCTGTTGCTGTTGCTCTCTCTCTCTCTCTCTCTCTCTCTCTCTCTCTCTCTCTCTCTCTCTCTCTCTCCTGCCCCACCACACCATCCTGCAGATGGGGAGGGAGGGGCAGATGGGGGGGAGAGGGAAAAGGGGGGAGGGGGAAAGGGGGAGACGGGGGAAAGGGGGAGACGGGGGAAAGGGGGAGACGGGGGAAGGGGAAAAGGGGAGAGAGGGGGGAATGGGGGAGAGGGGGGAATGGGGGAGAGGGGGGAATGGGGGAGAGGGTGGAAGGGGAGAGGGGGGAAAGGGGAGATGGGGAGAGGGGGAGAAAGACAGAGAGGGAGCGGGGGGAAGAGAGGGAGGGAACGGGGGGAAGAGAGGGAGGGAACGGGGGGAAGAGAGGGAGGGAGTGGGGGGGAAGAGAGGGAGGGAGCGGGGGGGAAGAGAGGGAGGGAGAGGAGGGAGAGGGAGGATGGGAGAGGGAGAGGAGGGAGAGGGAGGATGGGAGAGGGAGAGGAGGGAGAGGGAGGATGGGAGAGGGAGAGAGAGGGAGAGGGAGGATGGGAGAGGGGGAGAGAGGGAGAGGGAGGATGGGAGAGGGAGAGAGGGAGGATGGGAGAGGGAGAGAGGGAGGATGGGAGAGGGAGGGAGGGAGGATGGGAGAGGGAGAGAGGGAGGATGGGAGAGGGAGAGATGGAGGATGGGAGAGGGAGAGAGGGAGGATGGGAGAGGGAGAGAGGGAGGATGGGAGAGGGGGATGATGGGAGAAGGGGAGGAGGGAGAAGGAGAGAGGGGCAGGAAGGAGTGGAGAGGGGGGGAGGAGGGAGAGGGGGGAGAGAGAAGGAGAAAGGGAGAGAGAGAGAGAGAGAGAGAGAGAGAGAGAGAGAGAGAGAGAGAGAGAGAGAGAGATCGGATGTTGTCAATTATGAATCACTGTTTGAGAAATATGTGGCATAACGCAATCATCATGCTGCCACATGTTTCACTGACACAGCATACTATTCTGGTAAAACTGGTTTGTTCGACATCACAGCAAGAGATCACAGTTATGACTCATGGTACATACAAGTCACTAATGTAAACTGAACTCAAGATGTCCATTGCTGAACTCTGAGAGATAAGAAAATAAAGGTGATTATCTCAGGGAAGATGAATGATGATATCTCAAAACTGGGGTGTGGTGTGGTACGGGAGGGGAGGGAGGGGGGGGGGGGGAGTTGGAGAGGGGGGATGAGGATGATGCACAAAAAATCCTAAAGTCACCTTTATCCAGCAGTGGAGGTCTAATGTCTGAATAATATTGTAAATATAATAAAAGATAAAAATGAGGGAACAGCAAAGAGTCTGCTAAAAGGGTCATTATTGCAATTCATGGCAGAATGAGTAAAGAGAGAAGAGAAAATAATATGGAACTAACCAACAGGAGACACTGTGCTTTGACTAAGAATAATAATACAATCTAATATAAATGTGACACCTTTTGAGAAGTGTACGAGTCTTTCAGGTGTTGTCATTGCCTCAGATCTGTATAACACTGGCAGAAAAATGAACACAGGTGTCCACCAAGTATGGTCCTAACCTCTGACAATGCCGATGAGCAGTCACTGTCTGCAACAAAGTACATGCAGCTCTCGCCAATCAACACTTCACCGGGCACCTCCCGTGCAGGTGTGACGATGCGAGCTGTTGTCATGTGGCGAATCTTCTCATTGGTGTGTAGGCGCTCGATCATGACGGTGGAAACACGTGGCTGCTGCTGTGATGTATCACGTTCCAAGAGGTATGCCAGGGGCTCACCTTCCAGCTCATCACCTAGAAAGTGGCACATCATCATTACAATTAGGAAAAGAGACAAATTGTTAAGCACTTTCACTCAAGACTTTAGCTAAATCATTTTTTTTTGTCAGCATGTAAGGAGGGCGATACCAAAGACTCCACAGCTGCTACTAGACCATCAATGATCTGCAGAAATAGGGGGATGTTTAGTACAGACCCCTGTGGGATCCTATTCTCTTGGATATGGGGGTAACTGAGTGAAGCATCCACTTGAACCTGGAATGTATGCTTCAACATGAAGTTCTTGACAAAAATTGGGAGTGAACCCTGGAGACACCACTCATGTAATGTAGTAAGGATGTGGTGACACCGTGTCATGTCATGAGCCTACTGTTGGTCGAAACAGACAGCAATGAGGTGCTGGCAACTCCAAGTAAACCAACTTATCAGTAGTGGAGCAGCCTTTGTGAAAACTATCCTGAGATACAGCCAAAAGGCCCCGAGAATCAGGGAGCCAACAAAGCCTATTGCTCACCATGCATTCAAGCAACTTACAGGGAATGTTGGTAAGGATAACTGGGCGATAACTGTCCATATTGAGGGGGTTCTTATCTAGTTTCAGCACTGGAAATATCGAACTTTCTCACTCTCATTCCAGAACTGATGAAAGAGGACAAGGGTGTGATGCTGACAATTCACTGAGAGATGTTTCAGCATTTGGTTGTGGATGCAGTCTGACCCTGGAGTCATATCACAGCTACGGGCAACGGCACTGGAGAGTTCATGTTCACTGTAAGAAGCATTATATGGCTCCAGGTTGTGGATCATAAAAGATAAGCACATTTGCTCCTCCCACTGTTTCATGAGCTGAAAGTCGGGGTGGTAGTTCTCAGATGCATATGCGTAAGCATAATGCTCAGCAAAACTCTCGGAGACAGTGTCTGGATCAGAATAAATGGTACCATCTAAGGACATACTTGGCCCATCTGAAGGGGACTGTAAACTATAGAGTTGGCTTATCTTTGCCCATACCTGTGATGGAGCGGTACATGATCCTATGGTGGAAATGTACTGTTTCATGGATTCTTACTTTCACTGTTTTATGAGGTAGCAAACATGGGCACATAGCCATTCGAAGGCAATGAGGTGATACAGTGAAGGTTGCCACTTATAGCACTCGAGAGCCCACCTACAATCTATAATGGCAGCAGCAATCTTTGGGTCCACCAGAGTACCACCTTCCAGTGAGGGAATCCCAAGAAAGAGGGGATGGCCTGTTGACTGCCAAAAGAATAGCTGCCAACAGCCGCATCAAAACGACATTGTGACAGAGACCTAAGGACAACAGCAGAGGTGAACCCATCACAGTCAGCATTATGGAGATCCATCTGGGCAGGAGTCCAGGGGAGCAATGCTGATGAAGGGACAGGAAGATCGGGTAGTGGTCATCAGCACACAGGTCATCATGGGCCATTCAGTGGATAAATAGTAGAAGACAGGACAGCAAAAGAAGAGATCAATGACCACGTCCACACTGAAGTGCGTCAGGGCACCAGAGTTCAAGAAACAAAGATCATGTTGTGCCAGAAAAATTTCAATGTTTTTACCATGGCCAGTGATCACCGTTCCACCTCACAAAGGGTTATGGGCATTGAAGTCTCCCAAGACTAGGAATGTTTTGTTTGTTTTGTTTTTTTGAGTGAGAAAACAACTTTGGTCATACAAGCCTATGTCCGAACCATAGAACATGAAGATGAAAAAGGAATTAAAAGTGACTACACATTACACACAATCAACAGAAGGTTGGTTGGTTGGTTGGTTTGTGGGGTTGAAGGAACCAGACTACAAAGGCCATCGGTCCCTTTTTCCATGATAATGAAACACCCACAAGGAAGAAAAACAAGCAACAGAGATGACAAGGGATGACATAGAACAAGAAAGACATAGACAAAGACCAGAAAACAGGAATTAAACACACACAGAGTGTTACAGTGGTTGGCCGAGAATGGAAACAAAAAACCAAAAAGCCAACCACCAAGAGACACACTAAAAACCTCAAGCTAAAACCATAGGCCAAAGACCAGACTCAACACAAAAAAAGAGACAAAACCTCAGATCGGGTGATAAAAGCCCCCTGCTCAAATAAAACTCAAAACTAAGCCTGCCATTGCAGCATCATCCGATAAGAGGGCAGGGGGCGTATCAGGCAGTGCAAACGTCTGCCTGAGCACAGTTAAAAGTGGACAGGCCAACAAGATGTGGACCACTGCCAACGCTGATCCACAGTGACATAGAGGTGGGTTCTCGCGGCGCAATATATGACAGAGAACAACTGAGTCCTTGCAAGAGGCATGCAAGGAGGAGTGCCACACACCTGTAGTCTCCTTAATGACCCGAAGTTTGTTGGGGAGGGGGTGGGGGGTGGGGGGGGGGGAGGGAGCAGGGTGCGCCACTCATCACCCCAATACCAAGGACTTTTTGCTGCAATACTGACTGGAGATCACATTCCAGATGGCCAATCTCCAGGGCTGGTGCACTGATAGCCTGTTTGGCCAGCGTGTCAACACATTCATTACCCGGGATGCTGACATGACCCGGGATTCACATAAAAACCACGGAGCGCCCACAACGGGCAAGAGTATGGATGGAATCCTGGATAGCCATCACCAGACAAGAGCGAGGAAACACTGGTCGATAGTTCGTAAACCACTCAGGGAGTCACTACACCCAGCTGATGTGACTCAAGCAGCGAAGAGCGTTAAGATGCCGCCAGCACGTTTGTTTATGCTACTGAATATGAGGGAGCCAAGTCAACCAGGTATCAAAAAGCAATCCCCAAAACTGATATGTCTCCACCACAGCAAGAGGTTCACTATTAAGATAAAGCCCTGTCTCAGGGTGAACAGGGCGACGCCGACAGAAATGCGTGACACAAGTCTTGGTCGCTGAAAACTGGAAGCCGTGCATTACGGCCCAAGACTGCACCTTGCAGATAGTGCCCTGCAGCTTCCGTTTAGCAACTGCAATTCCAGTGGAGCTATAGTACAGGTAAAAGTCGTCAGCATACAAAGAAGCTGATACGGACATTCCCACAACTGCAGCGAGCCCATTGATAGCAACTAAAAAGAGGCACATACTCAAGACAGAGCTTTGTGGGACCCCATTCTCCTGGACTTGGGAGGAACTATAGGAGGAACCAACTTGCATGTGGAAGGAACGAAGCGACAGAAAATTTTGAATAAAAATTGGGAGCGGGCCCCTGAGACCCCACCCATGACCCCATTTGATGTCGCCATGTAAAAAAGATGGCAACCTGATGCTGACAGCGGGCAAAAGCCATATGGGTGGCAGACTCAAGGCAGACCAGATTATCAGTGGCAGAGTGGCCCTTTCGGAACCCAGCCTGAGACGGAGCCAGAAGGCCCCGAGACTCAAGTAGTCAACTCAATCTCCGGCTCACCATGCATTTGAGCATCTTGCACAGAACATGGGTGAGGTTAATGGGGCAACAAAGTGACATAATGAAAGTTTATTTTATCATTGTTTAGTTAAACTAAGATTGAACTGTGATTTTGCTCGTATGCATTTAGCTTGGTAACATAAAGACCGACATATTTACATGTGTACGAAGTGAATCACATGGCCAGTCATGTTATGAAAAATGCTGTGCCTGCCCAGGAACTGTCCGCTTCCAGTGGGTTCTTGCCAGGTTTCAAAACTGGTATGACGATGCTTGACAATGCTTTCCAGCCATTGTGATGGGAACTCACCCTCAACCCAGATACAGTTGAAACGGTCAAAGAGATGTTGCTGGCAGTCCACCAAGAGGTGTCAGAGCATCTGATAGTTAATGTGATCTGGTCCAGGAGCCGTTATCAGGGCAAGCGGCTAGAGCACTTTGGAATTCCCACTCGCTGAATGGAGCACTGTGCGATTTGGCGTAGCACATATGGAATGAAAGGCTCCGATGTTCCAACCACTATTTCAGGGAGCAGAAGCCCAGCAGGTAATTCGTAGAAGCGGAACTCTGAGCATAATGCTCTACTAAGAGTTCTGCAATCGTGTCTGATTCAGTACAGACTGCTACATTCAGGGAAGGCCCAGGTGCACTGACGGGGGTCTGATATCCACAGAGTCGCCTAATCTTGGTCCAAACCTGTGATGGAGAGGTACAGATGCCAATGGTGGAGACATACCATTCTCAGCACTCCTGCTTCTGTCAGTGAATAAAGCAGCGGGTTCGGGCACGGAGCCACTCAAAGGTAATCAGGTGTTCCGGTGATTGGTGCTGCTTATGAAGTTGGAGGGCCTGCTGACAATCTCAAATCGCCTCAGCGATCTCCAGTGACCACCAAGGCACAGTCTTCCGCCAAGGGGACCCATAAGAACAGGGAATTGCAGATTCTGCTGCAGAAACGATGCCGGTGATTATCGTGTGAACCACCACATCAATGGTATCATGTGAAAGAGGCTTAATAGTGGCAATGGAGGCGAACGAGTCCCAGTCAGCCTTAATAAAAGCCCATCTGGGGAGGCGCCCAGAAGAGTGATGCTGTGGCATTGACAGAATGATTGGAAAATGGTCACTACCGCACAAGTCATCATGCACACTCCATTGGACAAGTCATCATGCACACTCCATTGGACAAACGGTAGAAGGACAAGTCATCATGCACACTCCATTGGTCAAGTCATCATGCACACTCCATTGGACAAACAGTAGAAGTCCAGGGCTGCAGACCGAAAGGTCGATGGCTGAGTACGTCCCATGCACCACACTGAAATGTGTAGAGGCACTATTATTTGAGAGAGAAAGGTTGAGCTGTGCCACCAATTGCTCAACAACAGGGCCTCGGCTTGTTGGCACCAGTCCATCCCACAAAGGTTTATGGGCGTTAAAGTCACCTAGTAACAGAAAAGGTGGCGGCAGTTGGGCAATCAGCGCAGCCGATACATGCTGTGGGACATCACTATTCGGTGGAAGATAGAGACTGCAGTCAGTAATAGCTTGAGTTGTCCACACCTGAACAGCAACGGCCTCTAAAGGCGTTTGAAGAAGTACACACTCGCTGTAAAGAGAGTTAAGGACATCGACACAGACTGCATCAGATATCGTTGCATAAGCCGCCCGATTCTTATAATAACCCTGATTGCCACAGAGGGCAGGGGTTCGCATCGCTGGAAACCAAGTTTCCTGGAGAGCAAAGCAGATGAAAGGATGAAGGCTGATAAGTTGTCGGAGCTCAGCAAGAAGGTGGAAAAAACTGCTGCAATTCCATTGTACGATAGTACAATCATGAGGTTGGGAAGGCAATGATCATTCATTGAGGCGGTTTACGCTTCAGGGTCACGTACTGCCACCATCTGATTTCCTGAGGAGTCAATATCCATTGTGTCCGAGGGTCCGGCGAGATCCAGGTCTTCAGTGGATGCCAGAATCTCCACCTCATCCTCAGACACAGGGCTTGTAGGTAGTGGTGGTGTGGGTGCCACCGCAATTTCCTTGTTCTTGGGGGTCTTCAGTTTCGATTTCTCGCACTGTTCCTTGGGGTGCTCTAGCTGAGAGGGCTTCTTTGATGCAGCCTCCAGGACTGAGGAGGACTGTGAAGCCCTGTGACCAGCTACCTGTGGCTACTTCAGCCACTGGCGGGGTGCCCACTTTGCCACTGGTAGGAACCTAGGAAGGGAGTGACCCAAGGGACCCCTTTTGAGCGAGAGAAGCCGACGAAGACTTATGCTTCTCCGGCTTAGAAGTGGGGACTGTTGTCTCTGATGGTTGGGGGGCGGGGGGTGGGGGGGTGCTGCTCCTGAGGTAGGTGGTGCGGGAGCAACAGGGAGGGAAGTGCCCCCCCCCCCCCCCCCCCACCACCATCAAGGGCGCAGGTGTAGTCTTACGACTCTGACAGCTTGGTTGGTTGGTTTGTGCAACGGATGGGACTGTAACAGTAGTGATAGCGGCGGCATAAGATGTAGTCATGCGCATAGGATGGAGCCTTTCAAATTTCCTTTTAGCCTCGGTACAGGTCAGTCAGTCCGGGGTCTTGTATTCCATTATTTTCCTTTCCTTCTGTAGAATCCTACAGTCTGGTGAGCAAGGGGAATGGTGCTCTCCGCAGCTGACACAGATGGGAGGCAGAGCACATGAAATATTGGGATGTGATGGACGACCAAAATCTCGACATACTAGGCTGGAAGTACAGCGGGAAGACATGGCCTAAATTCCAACACTTAAAGCACCGCATTGGGAGAGGGATATACAGCTTGACATCACAGCGGTAGACCATCACCTTCACCTTCTCAAGTAATGTGTCACACTCGAAGGCCAAGATGAAGGCACCAGTGGCAAACTGATAATCGCTTGGACCCTGGTGGACGTGCCAGACGAAATGGACACCTCATTGCTCTAACTTGGCGTGCAGCTTGTTATCGGACTGCAAAAGAAGATCACTGTCGAAGATAATACCCTGGCCCATATTTAAGCTCTTAATGGGCATGATAGTAACAGAAACATCCCCCAGGTTGTCACAAGAGAGTAATGCCCGTGACTGGACAGAGGATGCTACTTTTATCAAGACTGACCCAGATCGCATTTTGGACAAGCCATCCACCTCCCCAAACTTGTCCTCTAAATGATCTACAAAGAACTGAGGCTTCATGGACACAAAGGATTCCCCATCAGTTCTCATACATACCAGGTACCAGGGAGAATAAGATTTGCTGCCATCCTTAGTCCGGCATTCCTCCCATGGTGTGGCCAGGGAGGGGAAAGATTGGTGGTTGTATTTCTTAGAATTAAAGGTAGACCTCAACTGCTTGGAGAGTGCTGGCAGCGGGCCACCAGCAAGAGATGACGTACCATGTTTCATTGCTTGTCTACATCTACATCTACATCTACGTGATTACTCTGCTAATCACAATAAAGTGCCTGGCAGAGGGTTCAATGAACCACCTTCAAGCTGTCTCTCTACCATTCCACTCTCGAACGGCACATGGGGAAAACAAGCACTTAAATTTTTCTGTGCAAGCCCTGATTTCTCCTATTTTATCGTGGTGATCATTTCTCCCTATGTAGATGGGTGCCAACAGAATGTTTTCGCAATCGGAGGAGAAAACTGGTGATTGAAATTTCATGAGAAGATCCCATTGCAATGAAAAACGCCTTTGTTTTAATGATTGCCACTCCAATTCACGTATCATGTCTGTGACTCTATTTCCCCTATTTCATGATAATACAAAACGAGCTGCACTTCTTTGTGCTTTTTCGATGTCATCCGTCAGTCTCACCTGATGCGGATCCAACACTGCAGAGCAATACTCTAGAATAGGGTAGAAAAGCATGGTGTAACCAGTCTCTTTAGTAGACATGTTGCACTTTCTAAGTGTTCTGCCAATGAATCGCTGTCATTGGTTTGCTCTACCCACAATATTATCTATGTGATCGTTCTAATTTAGGTTTTTGTAATTGTAATCCCTAAGTATTTAGTTGAATTTACAGCCTTCAGATTTGTGTGACTTATCACGTAATCGAAATTTAGCTGATTTCTTTTAGTACTCATGTGAATAACTTCACACTTTTCTTTATTCAGGGTCAATTGCCACTTTTCGCACCATACAGATATCTAATCTAAATCATTTTGCAAGTTGTTTTGATCATCTGATGACTTTACAATACAGTAAATGACAGCATCATCTGCAAACAATCTAAGACAGCTACTCAGATTGTCTCCTATGTCGTTAATATAGATCAGGAACAATAGAGGGCCTATAACACTTCCTTGGGGAACGCCGAATATCACTTCTGTTTTACTCGATGACTTTCCATCTATTACAATGAACTGTGACCTTTCTGGCAGGAAATCACAAATCCAGTCGCACAACTGAGGTGATACTCTGTAGGCTCGCAGTTTAAGTTAGAAGACACTTGAGAGGAACGGAAATCTAAAAACATGGAATCAATTTGACATCCCCTGTCGATAGCACTTATTATTCCATGAGTATAAAGAGCTAGTTGTGTTTCACAAGAAAGATATTTTCTGAAACCATGCTGACTATATGTCAGTAAATCCTTTTCTTCGAGGTACTTCATAATGTTCGAATACACTATTTGTTCCAAAACCCTACTGTAAATCAACGTTAGTGATATAGGCCTGTAATTCAGCGGATTACTCTTACTTCCCTTTTTGGGTATTGGTGTGACTTGAGCAATTTTCCAGTCTTTAGGTGCAGATCCTTCTGTGAGCAGTGACTGTATATAATTGCTGAATATGGAGTATTTTATCAGCATACTCTGAGAGGAACCTGACTAGTATACAATCTGGACCAGAGGCATTGCCTTTTTTTAGTGATTTAAACTGTTACGTTACTCCAAGGATATCTAATTCTATGTTTCTCATCTTGGCAGTTGTCCTTGATTGGAATTCAGGAATATTTACTTCATCTTCTTTGGTGAAGGAGTTTCAGAAAACCGTGTTTAATAACTCTGCTTTAGTGGCACTGTCAACAGTGACTTCACCATTGTTATCACGCAGTGAAGGTATTGATTGCGTCTTGCCACTGGTGTGCTTTATGTATGACCAGAATCTTTTTGGGTTTTCTGCCACATTTCTAGACAGAATTTTGTTGTGGAAAGTATTAAAAATTGTCAACCGCCCTGATGCCACCCACTCCCACCAAGGGCCCTCACCAAGGGTGCCACCCAGCCTCAGCAAGGGCCACCTGGCAGGATGGCCATTGCCGGGAGTCCCGATGCCCCAAGGAGATAGGCAACTACTCCTTGGTATACGTGGGGAGTTAATGGCGCAGGCATCAGCAGAGCGAGCCATGTGTTGTCAGGGGGCTACAACCAACAAGGTACATGGTGGCCGCACCACAACGGACTGGCTACCGTACTGGATATCAGGTGCAAATAAGTCCTTGGTCATCATTGGCGCAGATAGTGGCACTGCATAGTACATGGTGGAAAATGCACCCAGGAAGGTGTCCTCACCCAAAAGATGGAGAATGAGTGGGACTGCAATGCAATGACGAGGAAGTGGGCTAAAGATCACAATGCATGATGGACATGATGCAAAATGTAAGGTGCCCTTCCTCAATTGGCTCCTCTTCAGAAAAATTTTGAAGAATGGAGGTCAAACTCTACAGGGGACTAACACGTAAGGGCCAAAATGTGAGAGACTCCTTTTAGTCGCCTCTTATGACAGGCAAGAATACCTCGGGCCTATTCTTACCCCTGGACCCGCAGGCAGAAATCGACGGAAGGAAAGACAGCTAAAAACAGGGACTTTCTCTTGTAGAAAGGGTCACAAATTCACCATAAAGGCAAAGGAAGTCCTGAACTGAAGATTAAAGTCCTTCACCATACTGCTATAACGGATAAAAAATAAAACACGGTCAACAGCCCTTGCATCGTTAGTTGATACGATTGATAACTCTGACAGCAAACATAAATTAGGATATAAGTGGTTAAAAAAGGGCATTCCATCAGGAAATGGTAAACCATCGAAGGCTGAGGACAAAGTTGTGGGTGATCACCACTTAAAAGATAGCGATGGTTAAAAAGACAGTGTCCAATATGCAACTTAGCTAAAATGATGGCCGAGAGGTGGTCAGCCAAGTCACTGGGAGAGCTTTAATTCCCTGACACTTATTTCCATGAAGGGAAAACCAATGGCAGCACCAAAGTGACACCACCTGCTGACAGATGAAAACACAGATATAATCAGAGGGAATGGAAGAATTAGTGGGCTGACGCATGATGACTGCAGCCTAGGCAGCAGCATCAGTGGCCTCTTTTCCCATCAGATTGACATGACCAGGGACCCACATAAGCAACACAGTGCCTCCATCGAGAGTGAGCAAATGAAAGCTTTCTTGGACACACTCCACTGAGGGGTGGAAGGTGTATAGCACACAGAAGCTCTGAAAGGCACTGAGAGAGTCGGAGGCATGATACAGGGCGAAGAGTTCCACTGTAAATACTGAGCAGTGTTCTGGAAACCAATACTAAAAATCGTTGGTGCCAATGACGAAAGCATACCCTGGTCAGTCCAAGAGCCATCAGTGAGCACAAAGGTACTATCATGAATTTTCCTGTGAAGGTCGAGGAACTTACAGTGATAGAGTGAGTCTGGAGTAGTTCCCTTAGGATGCAAATGAAGTCCAAGGTGAACACAAGGCGCTGCATGAAGCCAAGGTGGTGAAGGGCTCACACGCATTGGGAATGTGGCTGATAGCGTGAAGTTAAGCTGCCAGAGTAATAGCCGAAAGTGAACTCCAGGAGGTAAAAGAGAAGAGGGATGTGCCCCATACTGGCAATCAAAAGATCCATCAAAGGAGGGGGCATACGATGGGTGGCCATGCATTGCAGACAAATGGCATGCATACTTGCTGAGGAGAAAGTCATGGCAATATGACAGTGGCAGTTTGGTAGCTTCTGCATACAGACTCTCAATCAGGCTAGTGTAAAAGGTGCCAGTGGCCAAATGGATGCCATGATGGTGGATAATATTGAGATGTAATAAGATGGGCGGATGTGCAGATGCATAAACTAAACATCAATAGTCTAGTTTCGAATGGACAAGGGACCGGTACAAATGGAGGAGGGTGGTCTGATCCACTCCCCAGGAAGTACCGCTGAGGACACGTGTGACATTAAAGGACGTGGTACTGTGGGTAGGCAGATAAGACATGTGGGAGGAATAAAAAAGGATCCTATTGAGCATGAGGTCAAGAAATTCCATAGTTTCAATGAATGGAAAAGCAACAGGCCCAAGATGTAAAGGTGGTGGAAGAAACCAATTGCGCCACTGCCAGAAAGTCATACAAATGGTTTTGTCAGTGGATAAACAAAGCCACTGTCAGTGCTCCACAAGTTAAGATGATCGAGACATCACTGAAGATGCCACTCAAGGAGATAAGTCCATGGAGAACTGCAATAGATAGCAAAATCATCAACAAAAAGGCAGCTGGAGATGTCTGGTGGGAGGCAGGCTATAATAGGGTTGTTGCCAACAGCAAAGAGGACAGTTCTCAGGATGGAACCCTGAGGCACACTGTTTTCCTGAATAAAAGTGTCCGAAAAGGCAGAACCCTCACCATGTTGAAAACTTGGCCTTTTAAAAATTCTTGAAGGAAACGGGCATGCGGCCTTGGAAGCGCCACATATATTGAATATGGATGATACCAGTCCTCCAGCAGATGTCATAGGCTTTCTCCAAATCGAAAAACATAGCCACAGTTTGGTATTTCCGCAGAAAACCATTCATTATATGGGTTGACAAAGGTATGATACGATCAACTGCAGAATGGCATGATCGTAATCCACATTGTGCAGTGGTTAGTAAATTGTGAGACTTGAGCCACCATACCAGCCAAGTGTGAATCATGCATTCCATCAACTTGCAAACACAGCTGGTAAGAGAAATGGGGCAGTAGGTAGAAGGAAGTTGTTTGTCCTTACCAGGCTTAGGTATGGGTACGACAGTGACTTCAAGCCAGCATCTGGGAAATGTGTCCTCTGCCAAGATGTGATTGTATGTATGAAAGAACAAGTGCTTGCCCGCAAGAATGTGAACATCGTCAAGCCCTGGGTGCAGAGGATCAGGATGAAGTGAGAGCATGATCTAGCTCCCTTGTAGTATAAGCGGCATTGTAGCACTCATGATTCTGAGAAGAGAAGGGTATCGCTCAAGCCTCCTCCACTCCTTTGCCTTGAAAAAAGGAAGGATGATAGTGGGTGGAGCTAGAAATCTCCACAAAATGGCTGCGGAAGGTGTTGGAGATAGCATCAGGGTCAACTATGACATCATCTGCTATGGTCAGGCTGGAAATTTGGGAATGGACCTTGGTCCCAGAGAGCCGTTGGAGGTCAGCCCACATGATGGAAGAGGGAGTGGAACTGTTAAAAGAACTAGTAAATGAAATCTAGTTAGCTTTTTTGCTATAATGTACAATGTGATGACACTGTGCGTACAACTGTTTATAATGAATGCAGTTTGGTATCATAGGATGGTGGTTAAAAAAATTCAGAGAGCACGTCTCTGCGCATGAATTGCATCACCACACACCTCAGTCCACCAAGGGACTGGAACATGGTGTGGTAAGGATGATGTGCAAGGAATGGAACATTCTGTGGTGGTAAAGATAACATTAGTAAGGTATTCTACATGGTCATCACAACTGGGGAAAAATTGTTCGTTGAAGGTCACCAGAGAGGAGTATAGTCTTAGAAAGTTGCCATTTGGGTTCAAATGTAGGTGGGGTAGGAGTCATCAAATGGATAACACACAGGAAATGGTGGCTCAAGTATGTGTCAGAGAGAACGTACCTCTCAAGATGATGGGCAAGCTCGGCAGAGCAGTATGAGAGGTCCAAATGGGAATAGCTGTGCACGGAGTGTGGAAAGAACATGGGTGCTCCAGTGTTAAGGCAGATGAGGTTCTAGAAGAGAGGGGTTCTAGAAGAGCCCCACAGGGGATGGTGTGCATTAAGGTCACCAAACAGCAAAAAGGGGTGAAGCAGTTGCCCAATTAGCTGGACAAAGTCTGTCCTGGTGACACTGAATGATGGAGGGATGTAAATGGTACAAAGGGAAAAGGTGAAGTGGCGAAGAGAAATGCAGACTACAACAGCTTGCAGCTGGGTGTTCAGGGGGATGGTGTGACTATGAATGTCATCCCAGATGTGCAGCATGACTCCTCCACAAGAGGGAATACCTTCCTCAGGGGGGAAGGTCAAAATGGACCTGAAAGAAATGTGAGAGGTCAAAGCAGTCGTGAGGGCACAATTTTGTTTCCTGGAGGCAGAGGAGAAGTGGACACTGCAATTTCAAGAGCAACTGTAATTCCTCCTTGTTAGATCTAAGCCCATCACAGGAGAGTCATGAAGAGGAATGGGGAGGCAGAAAAAATGAAGGGCTGTCACCTTGGTGGTTGTCGAGTGCCAGCCTTCGAAGACTCACTGCTACAGGGTGCAGAGTCTGGAGGATCCTGCTCTATGAGATCTACAGAGGCATTGGCATTCTCCCTCATTCGGTCTGCAGAGTCCAAGGCAGAAAAACAACTGACAGTGTGCATCGGCAATATGGAGGTCAGGTGGGTGAGGGTTTCACACAGCAACACCGGAGAAGAGGTTCTCCGAGTCTGCATAGGAGAAGACCGTTTGCCTTTGTTTGATTTCTTAAGACTTTTCGGTTGGCAGATTATGATTCAGATGTCTGTTGGCTAGAGGGGTGTGAAAAAAGTCTTCACAGAAGTATTCCTTCTGTCCTTTCCGGTCTGTTGGTTGTGTAGCAGGTGATTTCGCATGTGAGACAAAAATTTAGTGGCTTGTTGCAACACTGGAAAAGAACAAGACAATGATACTACTGTGACATTGGGTGATTTTAGCACTGTGGTGCTGAATCTGAGGTTGTGTGTCTGCACGGCCATGGCCTTCGTGGATCAAGATGTAGCAAGAATGGTATTGTAAGTGCTGGATAGTAAAACACAGGGTTTCCAACTAGCCAACCACTTCTGAGCAACAGGGTAAGGCACTTTTTCCTTCAATCTGATCTCCTGGATGGGCATCAAGATACATTGGATAATCTCAGGAGCAGGCTGCATGGTTGTCATTGCAATTGATACAGCTGGGAGAAGGAGGCAGACAATCACCCTCACGAGCATCCCTACGACATGTTACACATTTGGCCAGATGTCAAGAGGACATTAGAGTATGGCTGTAATGATGACACTGCTAGCAGAGAATTGGATTTGGAATGTATGGTCAGATTGTAATAACTTCATAGACTGCTATGATCTTGGATGGAAGCATTCATTATCAAACTGGAGTGTGTGTGGGCACTAAGGATGTGTTCACCTTTTTCATCATCCAATGGACTGCAATGGCGTCCTGATCAGAGGCAGGTTTGGATTTCTGCCTTGGTCAGATCATTGACCAGCCTAGTGTAACATCACATGAAGAATTCAGCGTTCGATGGACCTTGACACAAGCAGGATAGCCATGGAGGAGTGACGCTCAAGCAGTAGTTGTGCTTGAGAATCACATGTAGTCTTCAAAAGCAAAGTGCCATTGCATAAACGAGAGCAGGATTTTACAGGGCCAGCAATTGCATCAACACCTTTTTGCGTAATAGACAGATTAACAGTAGCAAAGGAATGACTATTTCCAGTACACGAAGCCATGAGGAAACAAGGTGCAGCTGGGAGGGTCTTTGATTTATTAGCCTCATTCCATTTCCATTTAGTAGACATAGACCGAAAAGATGATGTTTGGCTCACTGGGAGAAAATCCCCCATGACTGCCAGCATCTCCGATGGTGCAGTCCTGCCAACTGCCCCCCCCCCCCCCCCCCCCCCCGTCCCTGCCTTCAGAGGGGGGCCCACCCACCTCAGGTCACATCTCCCAAACACATGACAAAAGGACCAATAGGCAATTTGGGAAGGTAACAGCTCAGGCAATCACCCCTCTCTGGTATGGGCTCTAACAGGGTTATATCAGACATGTGGGCTGGCCTTCAAGAGTGCACATGGAGGAACAAAAACAGAAGACCCTCAAACACTTAAGGGGGGGGGGGGGGGCGGAGGAGAGACAGAGAAACAGTGGAGGGACTGTTCTGATGTCAGGCAAGTGAAAATGCAGAACACATTCCCAAAAACATTCCAGACATGTTGCCCAAGTGAGGGGAAAAAGAATAGCAAGAGGATAGACATGCAGCACAGAAAGGAAAAGATATTGCAAAGACTGCAGCCCTGTGATAGCCAAGCACAAACTCACCAAGTAGTGGTGAGTCTCCTGGGGGCACTAGGAATGGTAAGGGGGTTGAGAGAGTAATGCAGACAGTACATCCTGGTACATGACATCATCGGGAGGGAGATAAACATTACAGATGGTAGATTCATGATGTGGCCATACCCTAACAGCCACAGGCTTCAATGGAGTATCAAGAGGCACAGGTCACTGTGTATAGATTCCAGCATATTCATACAAACTCCACCTGATACCCTCTCATAGACAGTACAATTCTTAAAATTAAAATAAACTTTGTAGCCACGAAGGGCAGGTGTCTGAGTTGCTGGAAACTGTGTTTCCTAGATGGCAATACAGAATGCAAGGTACATGCTTAAAAGTTGCCGTAGCTCAGCCAGGTGGTGAAAAAATCTGTTACAATTCCACTGGAGGATAAGACTGAATACGGTGAGGGACACGAAGTGACCGGGGGCAGGGGGGCCGAAAAAGTTTCCCTGAATTGGTTTCAGGTAGAGAAGATGAATGAGAAGTCCAATGGCCAACAGCATGTGGTTCCTTCAGCCACAGGCTAGCATTTGGCTATGGAGCACAGCAGGAACTGTGGAAGGAAGAGTCCCAAGGGGGTTCATCCTATCTTCAGAAGCTGAAGGAGGCTGAGGTGCATCCGGATGGGGGATGGGGCTGGTGTGCCTGGCAGGTGGGGCACCAAGGCTCCCAAAGTGGGTGTGGTGGAAGCACCAGAAAGGGTTCCAGCCACCTGGGGGACTAGTATTGTCATGCAGCTCTGAGGGCCCACTGTAAGAGGTGCAACAGAGGAAGGCACCATGGACAGAGAAGGTGAAGATGTTGCAGCTGTAGCATAAGATTGCACCATTTGTTTGGGATTTATATGCTCACACTACTTCTGGTCTCTTGATATGTAAGCTTATCCAGTGTTTTATAATCTTGGATTTTCTTCTCACACTTAAAAACACAGCAATCTGGTGAGCAGGGAGAATGGAGCTCAACGCAGTTTACATAGATGGAGGGAGGGGCATAAGGAATGTTCATGTGTGATGGATGTCCACAGTCTCTCCAGACAGCAAGTATTAGTGCAACAGGAAGACACATGTCTGAACTTCATACACCTGAAGCATCTCACAGGAGGAGGAACATAGGGTTTCATGTCACACTAGTAGACCTTCACCCTGACCTTCTCAGACAATGTGTCACTTTAAAAAGCCAAGATGAAGTCTCTGGTAGAAACTTTGTTTTCCTCTGGTCCCCTATGGGCATGATGGCGGAAGTCCACACCCTGTCACTCTAAGTTGGCCTGCAGCTTACTGTCAGATTGCAGAAGAACATCAGGTGAAAGATGACACCCTGGACCATATTGAGACTATTGTGGGGACTAACAGTCACAGGAATGTCACCCAACTTCTCACAAGAGAGCAGCACATGTGACTCTACAGGAGATGGTGTTTAAATGAGGAGGGAACCACTCTTCATCTTAGAGATGGTTGTAACTTCCCCATATTTGTCCTCAGTGTTTTCCACAAAAAATAAAGGCTTTGTGGCCAGAAAGGTGTCCCCATCAGTTCTGGAACAGACCAGGTATTTGGGGGAGGATCTTGTCGTTTAGTTCAGCATTCCTCTAGGGCAAGATAAGAAAAGGCATTGGGATCGCACTTTGTTGCATCGTACAAGGCCTTTCCACTTGAAGAGACTGCTGGGCCCGTTTGACCACCGGCAGGAGAAAGTTTAAGTCACTTCATGTGTGAACTATCCACCATGATGCCACACACACTGAATGGTGGCTCTCCCCATAGGCGCCATACAGCCATAGGAATGGCTACTTGGCCAGTAACCCATTGCCGGTAGCCCTGTACCTCAGTCAAGATGGCCACATACTCCATAGCATTCATGGGAAGCGCGCAGTGCAGGCACCAACAGTGCAATACCTGTGAAGCTAGGGGGATACCATCATTCAGACACTTGACTACCCCCCCCCCCCCCCCTAATGGGATGGGTACCATGCTGGGTTTCAGACGTATCACAACATGAAGGATGGCACAGCCTACAACACAATAGGCACTTCTGTAAAATTTGGAAAAGATGACAGGTCAAATCCAATGATGGGGACCATATAATCATTAATGGAAAGTGAAGATAGCACCTGAAGTGAAAATAGAAATTAACAACAAAATTGTGAACTAAGTCCAAGCAGGGTGTGCTCCAAAAGGACCATCCAACAGAAAGTCAGAGGAGGGAAGAGAGAGTCAAAGTGTAGGTTTGCAGCACAGAAAGATGAAGCAATTCTGCAAAGGCTGGGGCCCTGTGGCAGCCAAGCATGTACTCAGTACTCACCAAAGAGTGGTGAGCCCCCCCCCCCCCCCCTCGGCCCCTCAGGGGTTACATGAATAAACAGTCACAAATTGGACAAGTAGGAGCTGATGATCAACTGTATTTTATTTTGAATTAAAATCACAGACAAGTAGAGCAGATACATTTTGCAAGGTTTAGTAGTATCCCTGAATGGAGAACAAGTGAAACCCCATACTTTTGTTAAGTTGCTTTTTTGAGAAAACAGACAAGGTCACTATGATGCAAAGTTCCAACAGTACACGTTTTGTATTGTTGCCACACAGAGCATAATATGATAATGAGTGCCTAGTGCTTATAGATAAAGTTCATTGCATGTGAATTGCATTTTACAGTCTCAAGTCTGTGTTCTGGTACTTAAAGAAACACAACTAGTACCACATACACTATTCATCTAGTTAGTGAGCCAGTAAAAGGGGAATACCCACACACAGCCGAATCTTTATGTTGCATTAAGAAAAATCTGATGAAAGTTCCTGCCAGAATACGAATTTACAAACAAATTATAGGACTTTCTTTACCATTGTCGATCATCATCATAATATACTGTATTTTGCTGAAAGCTTAATTGTATAACTGTAATAATTTTTAGACTGTATGCAGAATTAGAAATGCTATGCCAGATGATTTCTCAGCTGTAAGGAATGTAAAACAACTATCAGGTACACGAGAACAACTAGATGATCTCCATGCCATACACAGACACATTTTCTTGACAATGACAATGAGGAAATGGGAGAGTGGTGATTTGTCAAAGAAGCACAGCTGACAAAGAAGCACAGGGGACAACTCTGAGAGACATGAAGGATGTGCTTGAAGCTATTGCAAAACAGAAGCTCAGTCGAAGCTCAGCCAAAACACTAAGGTGGAGGGTGTGGCAATAAACAAGAATGAAACTTCCTGGCAGATTAAAATTGTGTGCCGGACTGAGACTCGAACTCAGGACCTTTTTTGCCTTTCGCAGGCAAGTGCTCTACCATACGAGTTACCCAAGCACGACACACACCCCGTCCCCACAGCCTTACTTCTACCAGTATCTTGTCTTGTTCGCAGGAGAACTTCTGTGAAGTTTGGAAGGTAGGAGATGAGATACTGGCAGAAGTAAGGCTGTGGGGACAGGGTGTGAGATGTGCTTGGGTAGCTAAGATGGTAGAGCACTTGCCTGCGAAAGGCAAAGGTCCCGAGTTCGAGTCTCAGTCCGGCACACAATTTTAATCTGCCAGGAAGCTTCATATCAGCGCACATTCCGCTGCACAGTGAAAATCTCATTCTGGAATGAACATGAATATTGATTTAAAAATAAAATAACATGTTTCATATCCATTAATGCAGAATTTTCCTTTTGTGTTTACAAATGTTTCCCGAGTGGCCACCGATGTAGCCTCATTCTAAAAGACATACAGACGTTGAATACTGCAGGTACCTGGTTCAACAGTTTTCTGAATGAGTGACTGAAATAGGTCAGCGAATTCAGTGATATATTTCACTACCTTTTTAGATGTTTGAGTACTGTTGAGTTTAGGTGTACAGCAGATTTTCTGATCTATATGTCAGAGGGTTCTCGTCAGTAGGTTCTCACAGATCTGCCTGCCACGTTGTGTTCAGCTACTTTGTCTATTGTGTTCTCATTTCACTGCATTTGGCTTCACTTTATGTGTTAGTGTTTACCAGGATTGGCATCACAATGTTTTTCTCATCAACCTTTCTACTAAGGAACAAATTCTGGAGATACTGACGAAGAGCAACCATTGGCATGAATTATGTGAAGTTGACGCAAGTACTAACTGCTCTGCACAGTCTGAATGCTACAGTCTTAAGCTGTCTATGTCAGCAGATAGAACACTGCAGTCTTACGTTTCAACAAGAGATGTAACTGATAGTTCATCTGACTTCTAAGTAGTCTGGAAATGGTACTGAAATGCTTAGGAAGAAAGTCTGATTTCGGGACAAATTTGATTAGAAAGAAAATTATTTTCATCAACAGTCACACATTTGATGTCTCACCTTCAGAACAAATGTCATATAGAGAATGCTCCAAGTACTCTGTCATTCTTCAAGTTATTTTTGATTAAAGATACTGTGCTAAAAAATACACAGACTAGAGATTTGAAGTACTGTGATGTCCATTTCATTTGTGAAGTACACAAAAGTAAAAATACATTGCATCAGACAGATAAAAGCAATAGACGATCATCTATTTATGATATTGAATTACTCATATATCGACAAAAAATATTTGTAAACCTTATTGCTTTGAAGATTTTATTTCACAATTGCATGCAGAATGTTCTGTTTTTGTGCAATTCCATAAACTGTTCAGAACCATAGGCATCTTATCTTTTTGTGGCTGTGTATGAACAAATTGTTAAGCCAGAAAAAAAAACCAGAGTAAGGCATGAAAATTTCAGATTGTGTACGCCTGATCTAAAACGTTACATTAAAATTGCAAAATATTACTAACTGCATAAAAAGAGAACTATGTTGCCAATTTCTGATGGACAAGAAGCAATCATAAATTTAAGATATCTATTGTCAAATTTCCACAGGGCAAGTGCTGTTACGTAGGTGTATTGCTTACATGGTACACTTACCGCAGACAGGCAATCTGTCCTCCACCACTGGTTAAGTGTGCAGTTACTATGGCAAAAACCAATTTATGAAGCTTCTGCATAAGTGTCATTACATAGTAAAAGCAAAGTTAAAAATTTTTTCATGTATTTCACAACAAACACTAATACATGAGAATAATGTCACAGATGATCAGTACATTTCATACACCATACAAAGTGACAAGACACTTTTGACTACAAAAATACCATAAAAGAAAACTGTATGTACATCGGCATCAATGCTCTGCAAACCACTGTGAAGTGCAAGATAGAGTGTACTTCCCCCTGTACCAGTTAGGGCTTTCTCCCTTCCATTCATGTATATTTACTGTGGGAAGAATGATTGCTTAAATACATCTGTGTGCACTGTTATTGGTCTAATCTTTCCTTTGTGATCTCGATGCGAGCGATATGTAGGGGGGTTGTAGTATTCCTAAAGTCATCAATTAAGCTGGTTCTTGCAACTTTGTAAGTAGGCTTTCTCAGGATAGTTTATGTTCACCTTCAAGAGTCTGCCTGTTCAGTTTCTTCAGAATCTCTGCGACACTCTTCTACAGGTCAAACAAATCTGTGACAATTCTTACTGCCCTTCTACGTTCAATATCCCATGTTAGCTCTATTTGGTAAGAATCCCACACACTTGAACAATATTCTAGGATGGGCTGCACGGGTGTTTTTTATGCAACCTCCTTTGCAGACTGATTGCATTTCCTTGGTATTCTACCAGTAAACCCGTGGTCTAGGGGTAGCGTCTTTGGTTCATAATCAAAACGTCTTCGGTCCCGGGTTCGATCCCCGCCACTGCCTAAATTTTGATAAATAATCAGCATTGGCGGCCGAAGACTTCCGGCATAAGAAGTCAGCCTCATTCTGCCAACGGCCTTGTCAAAGAGGGCAGAGGAGCGGATAGAGGTTCAGGGCACTCTCTTGTCCTAGGGGTGGGAAATTGCCCCTAAAGGCGGAAGAATCAGCAATGATCAACGACATGAGGATTTCTGGTCAGATGAGTATCGCGTAATATCAACAGCAGCAGAAAATGGTATAACAGGTGTAGGATTCGTTATGAATAGGAAGGTAGGGCAGAGGGTGTGTTACTGTGAACAGTTCAGTGACCGGGTTGTTCTAATCAGAATCGACAGCAGACCAACACCGACAACGATAGTTCAGGTATACATGCCGACGTCGCAAGCTGAAGATGAACAGATAGAGAAAGTGTATGAGGATACTGAAAGGGTAATGTAGTATGTAAAGGGGGATGAAAATCTAATAGTCATGGGCAACTGGGATGCAGTTGTAGGGGAAGGAGTAGAAGAAAAGGTTACAGGAGAATATGGGCTTGGGACAAGGAATGAAAGAGGAGAAAGACTAATTGAGTTCTGTAACAAGTTTCAGCTAGTAATAGCGAATACCCTGTTCAAGAATCACAAGAGGAGGAGGTATACTTGGAAAAGGCCGGGAGATACGGGAAGATTTCAATTAAATTACATCATGGTCAGACAGAGATTCGGAAATCAGATACTGGACTGTAAGGCATACCCAGGAGCAGATATAGACTCAGATCACAATATAGTAGTGATGAAGAGTAGGCTGAAGTTCAAGACATTAGTCAGGAAGAATCAATACGCAAAGAATTGGGATACGGAAGTACTAAGGAATGACGAGATACGTTTGAAGTTCTCTAACGCTATAGATACAGCAACAAGGAATAGCGCAGTAGGCAGTACAGTTGAAGAGGAATGGACATCTCTAAAAAGGGCCATCACAGAAGTTGGGAAGGAAAACATAGATACAAAGAAGGTAGCTGCGAAGAAACCATGGGTAACAGAAGAAATACTTCAGTTGATTGATGAAAGGAGGAAGTACAAACATGTTCCGGGAAAATCAGGAATACAGAAATACAACTCGCTGAGGAATGAAATAAATAGGAAGTGCAGGGAAGCTAAGACGAAATGGCTGCAGGAAAAATGTGAAGACATCGAAAAAGATATGATTGTCGGACGGACAGACTCAGCATACAGGAAAGTCAAAACAACCTTTGGTGACATTAAAAGCAACGGTGGTAACATTAAGAGTGCAACGGGAATTTCACTGTTAAATGTAGAGGAGAGAGAGCAGATAGGTGGAAAGAATACACTGAAAGCCTCTACGAGGGTGAAGATTTGTCTGATGTGATAGAAGAAGAAACAGGAGTCGATTTAGAAGAGACAGGAGTCGATTTAGAAGAGACAGGAGATCCAGTATTAGAATCGGAATTTAAAAGAGCATTGGAGGACTTACGGTCAAATAAGGCAGAAGGGATAGATAACATTCCATCAGAATTTCTAAAATCATTGGGGGAAGTGGCAACAAAATGACTATTCACGTTGGTGAGTCTGGCGATATACCATCTGACTTTCGGAAAAGTATCATCCACACAATTCCGAAGACAGCAAGAGCTGACAAGTGCGAGAATTATCGCACAATTAGCTTAACAGCTCATGCATCGAAGCTGCTTACAAGAATAATATACAGAAGAACGAAAAAGAATATTGAGAATGTGCTAGGTGACGATCAGTTTGACTTTAGGAAAAGTAAAGGGATGAGAGAGGCAATTCTGACGTTACGGCTAATAATGGAAGCAAGGCTAAAGAAAAATCAAGACACTTTCATAGCATTTGTCGACCTGGAAAAAGCGTTTGACAATATAAAATGGTGCAAGCTGTTCGACATTCTGAAAAAAGTAGGGGTAAGCTATAGGGAGAGACGGGTCGTATACAATATGTACAACAACCAAGAGGGAATAATAAGAGTGGACGATCATGAACGAAGTGCTCGTATTAAGAAGGGTGTAAGACAAGGCTGTAGCCTTTCACCCCTACTCTTCAATCTGTACATCAAGGAAGCAATGATGGAAATAAAAGAAAGGTTCAGGAGTGGCATTAAAATACAAGGTGAAAGGATATCAATGATACGATTCGCTGATGACATTGCTATTCTGAGTGAAAGTGAAGAAGAATTAAATGATCTGCTGAACGGAATGAACAGTCTAATGAGTACACAATATGGTTTGAGAGTAAATCGGAGAAAGACGAAGGTAATGAGACGTAGTAGAAATGAGAACAGTGAGAAACTTAACATCAGGATTGATGGTCATGAAGCCAATGAAGTTAAGGAATTCTGCTACCTAGGCAGTAAAATAACCAATGACGCACGGAGCAAAGAGGACATCAAAAGCAGACTCACTATGGCAAAAAAGGCATTTCTGGCCAAGAGAAGTCTACTAATATCAAATACCGGATTTAATTTGAGGAAGAAATTTCTGAGGATGTATGTCTGGAGTACAGCATTGTATGGTAGTGAAACATGGACTGCGGGAAAACCGGAACAGAAGAGAATTGAAGGATTTGAGATGTGGTGCTGTAGACGAATGTTGAAAATTAGGTGGACTGATAAGGTAAGGAATGAGGAGGTTCTACGCAGAATCGGAGAGGAAAGGAATGTGTAGAAAACACTGATAAGGAGAAGGGACAGGATGATAGGACATCTGCTAAGACATGAGGGAATGACTTCCATGGTACTAGAGGGAGCTGTAGAGAGCAAAAACTGTAGAGGAAAACAGAGATTGGAATAAGTCAAGCAAATAATTGAAGACGTAGGTTGCAAGTGCTACTCTGAGGTGAAGAGGTTAGCACAGGAAAGGAATTCGTGGCGGGCTGCATCAAACGAGTCAGTAGACTGATGACCGGAAAAAAAAAAACCCAAAGCCTATCACCTGTTTTAGTCATGACTGAGTGTAATCATTCTATTTCATCGCCCTACATACTGTTACACCGAGGTATTCCTACGAGTTGGCCGATTCCAATTATGACTTGTTGATATTATACTGACAGGATAATACCCTCTTTTTTTAATGCACAATTTTACATTTCTGGATATTTAAAGCAAATTGCCAATCTTTACACCACTCTGAAATCTTATTATGATCTGACTGAATATTTTCACAGATTCTTTCAGACAGTCCTTAATTACGGATAACATCATCTCTGCAAAGTCCACTGTCACTATTAAAATGTTCCACAAGATCATTAACAAACAACATGAACAGCAAGGGTCCCAAAACACTTCCTGGAGCATGCCTGAAGTTACTTCTACATCTGTTAATGACTCTTCAACCAAGATAACTTGCTGTTCCCCCATCAAAAAATCCTCAATCCAGTCACAAATTTCTCTTGATACCCCCTATAATGATACTCCTGATGTATCATTGAGATTTTCATCACTCACATGCAACAAAACAGTATAATCTGCACATGAACAGAAAGTACCAACGATATGTGGTGCAAAAATATCTTCTCAAGTGAAATTAAATTTGTTTATTACTTTATTTACAAGAGTGAAGTATACTCATAGTACAGTTGGTATTATTAAATGTACTGATCTTTGTTGCACATTTATAAAATGATGACCGATCTTGAACATTCAAGCAACCATCCACGGAGCTAAAATTTACAGAAAAAGTACTGTCTGTAAAAATTCTACCTTCTTACTGCAGCTACTGTATAACAACAAAAGAAAGTGATATTGTATTAAATTCCTGGACTTTCCTGCAACCAGGAAACTGGATAGAAATGTTTCCACAATTTACAGAAAACCTATCTGTATTGATGTGATGATAAAGGCCCATTCATATCATGTTCAATATGATAAAAAAAGTGTGTTTTTCATCTCTGTGATTCTCCATCTAGTACACTTAGCACTAAAACAAAGCAAAATAAATAAAGAACACAATATACTGAAACAAAGTAAATTAGTGAACGGTTGTACAGCCACCAATATTACTTACACTTAAAGAAAAATTAAGAAATGAAATGTTTCGCGATGGAGTAAACCTATGACAAATAGTAACCAGAAAACAAAATATATTACCATAAAATAACATGGCAAAATATCACAAAAACTAAGCTATGTTGCGAAAACGACAAACATTCATATGTACACCAGATAACATCAGAAGACATCTGAAAAGGTGTGAAACACATAGAAAATGGGAGACCACTGGGTCCGGGTGGTATAAACGCAGTATTAATAAAGGCAGCTCCTATGGTTGTGTATGATATTGTGGTCCAATTGTATATTAAGTGTTTTGAAGGGGACCCAGCATCCAAAAATGGAAAAAGTCTGCTATTACTTCAATCTACAAGAAGTAGAATAAGCAGGACTGTGAAAATTACCAGGGCATAATTGTGATGCCTTCACTAACATGATTATATGAGAGAATCCAAAAGAAATAACTGAGATGCAAGCTATAATATCGGAAGAAAACAATGGTTTTAGACTACGGTGCTCAAGTATTGATGAAATATTCACGTTACCAACTCAAAGAAAAAATAAAATTGCCATGGGAATAGAGGTCCATCTAAACTTTGTAGATTTGCAGAAGTCCTATGCTACAATACTACAAAACAATAGTGAAGTGTCAACTTTTTACATCAAAGTAATTAAACACTTCTATACAGACTATGTGAGTGCCATCCAAGTAGGAAATTCAATGTCACCAGAGTTTTCTGTTACAAAATGGCTACATAAATGGTGTGCTTCAGCACTGACACTACTTAAAATGTATGTGGAGGAACCACTTAAAGTCTGGAAGAGCACAAATGAGGAGGCATATTCATCTGTGTGGGGGATGAAATCTTGTACACATTAGTCTTCGCTGATGTTTCCAGGTTATTCTAGAAGGAGACCAAGCTGAACCTGTGTGCATGCTTTGGAAGTTAAATGAGGAATATGAAAGATAGAGGATCTGGAGACTGGAGCCAGTAAGACCAGGGAATGAAAGTCTTTTAAGCATCTGGGAATTACGATACCATCGAATGAAAAAAGTAAAGATGACGTAAGTAATAAAATAGGGCACGGCCAAGAGGATCATACAACTGAACTCAGTCCCATGGAATAACAAAAAGATTCAAGAGGCAATATATCATTACACACGCTGCTGAAAGTAAACACTCTACAACAAAAACAGAACAGAACATGAATATCCCACAGATTGCAACCTAGGGAAGACTGCTCGATGTGCTAAAGGAAATGGAATTCTTAAGCAACAAAAAGTGCTCTCCTGAACAGATTTTAAACTGAACAGTGAGTGTTTAGCATGAAAGAGTATTTTGGCATTTTTAAGGAGATGCATTAATGATCTTGATATTTTGACATCATGTGCTAAAGTATAATGCATCACTATACAGAAACAAGGAGTCACTCTGACAGTTACTACCTCGTGTAAAACCAAGACGACATTGGGATCGCTTCCGTATGACCCATCTGTGCTCGTCCACAAGATATCAGTGACTGAAGATAGAAGTTGGAGTGCAACTTAAGAAAAAGACTTCAGCTAGCTGCAATGAAATCAGTGGTGATGCAACGTTTCTCCCTGTCATTTAGTAGTTTGCATTTTACTTGCTTAATTACTTCATAATTTACTGATGCATATCTTTCCATTATCAAATGGCAGCTGCACATTTAGAATATGTAGTCTATACCTTCTAATAAACTCTTCCTATATTTTATGATTATCATTAAGGTAATTCTTTTATTATGTGTAATTTTCTGTTTGTATGATAAATTTGATCATGTAACAGTGCATTCATCTACATCTACATCCATACTCGGCAGGCCACCTGATGCTGTGTGGCGGAGGGTACCTCGAGTACCTCTATCAGTTCTCCCTTCTATTCCAGTCTCGTATTGTTCGTGGAAAGAAGGATTGTCAGTATGCTTCTATGTGGGCTCTAATCTCTCTGATTTTATCCTCAGGGTATCTTCACGAGATATACTTAGGAGTGAGCAATATACTGCTTGACTCTTCGGTGAAGGTATGTTCTCGAAACTTTAACAAAATCCCGTACCGAGCTACTGAGCGTCTCTCCCGCAGAGTCTCCCACTGGAGTTTATCTATCATCTCCGTAACACTTACTACATGATCCTGTAATGAAGCGCGCTGCTCGCTGTTGGATCTTCTCTATCTCTTCTATCAACCCTATCTGGTACGGATCCCACACTGTTGAGCAGTATTCAAGCAGTGGGCGAACAAGCGTACTGTAACCTACTTCCTTTGTTTTCAGATTTCATTTCCTTAGGATTCTTCCAATGAATCTCAGTCTGGCATCTGCTTTACCAACGATCAACTTTATATGATCATTCCATTTTAAATCACTCCTAATGCGTACTCCCAGATAATTTATGAAATTAACTGCTTCCAGTTGCTGACCTGCTATTTTGTAGCTAAATATAAGGGATCTATCTTTCTATGTATTCGCAGCACATTACACTTGTCTACACTGAGATTCAATTGCCATTCCCTGCACCATGCGTCAATTTGCTGCAGATCGTCCTGCACTTCAGTAGAATTTTCCATTGTTACAACCTCTCGATACACCACAGCATCATCTGCAAAAAGCCTCAGTGAACTTCCAATGTCATCCACAAGGTCATTTATGTATATTGTGAATAACAATGGTCCTATGACACTCCCCTGCGGCACACCTGAAATCACTCTTACTTCGGAAGACTTCTCTCCATTGAGAATGACATGCTGCGTTCTGTTATCTAGGAACTCTTCAATCCAATCACACAATTGGTCTGATAGTCCATATGCTATTACTTTGTTCATTAAATGACTGTGGGGAACTTTTGTGTGCCCTCTAGAACACGTGTTTTTGTCTCTTAAATAGTAGCATCACAGAACACACCGTAGTTCTCATGACACAGTACATGTTTGTAGTACATGAGATGAGTTACTCACTAAATGAAATTTTGAAGATATGTTCTCTGTCACTTTCTTTTCTTCTTATACAGTACATACTTAATGTAAATACAATTTTTTTGGACAATATTTTTTCTCTGAATTTTAGATGTGAGGACAATGCCTTTAAAATCTGAAACCAATCACCATTTTATAAATGTGCAATAAAGATAAATAAATTTTATATAAAAAATTAAATTCATATACATCACAAAGGAACAGTGAACTAATGAAGCATGTTTAAAGAGACACATAACTATTGGAACAGGCTGCCAAAACTACTGAAGGTAGTGTCATCTTTTAATCTCTGTGGATTTATAACAACTGTTAATCACAGACAATCTTCAAAGTCAGAAACTAAATTTCATGACCACAATAATGTTCCTCTCAGCAAGGGCAAATCTTAGAAGGACAGAAGGAGACATCGTAGAAGGGGCTCCAGAAATATTCAGCATACAATGAGGCGGGTCACTCGGGCAGCCCTGGCCAACACTAGAAGCTCAGATGCAGGCTACTTAGCACAGTTGTCTACATTGGGCCACAATGATGCAGTGCTCAGCTCCACACATGGTGAGCACAGCTGCAGCAGCCTGAGGGTTAATGAGCATCATTCCCACAAAGACTTTGACTATATTATGTATCAAATGAAATTTATCGCCAACATTGTCATTTAATTCCTGTGCAATAATCCAGATCACCTTTGGCATTGCACAGTTCCCACAGACACTGACTATATTACACATTCAATGAAATTTATTACTAAAATTGTCATTTAATTCCTGTGCAATAATCTAGATCACTTTTGGCACTGCATTATCTACATCTATGTATATGTTATGTTCTGCAAGCCACTTTATGGCACAAAGCAGAGGTTCAAATGGCTCTGAGCACTAGGGGACTTAACATCAGAGGTCATCAGTCCCCTAGAACTTAGAACTACTTAAACATTATGAACCTACGGACATCACACACATCCATGCCTGAGGCAGAATTCGAACCTGCAACCGTAGTGGTTGCGTGGTTCCAGACTGAAGTGCCAGACCGCTCGGCCACAACGGCTAGCACAAAGCAGAGGGTAGACCATGCCAACATCAGTAAAGCCTGGATTTTTGTGCACTATTAAATCAGAAAATATGCATGCATTCATGTAATATCACATCTTTAAACATGCACAATGAGGCATCAAAACAATAAAAATAAGTGGCATCAAAATTCAGCTCAATATTTATTTCTATTCTCTTCTGAAATAGTAAACAGCAACCAATTTCTCCAAATTGTCTTCAGACAGACAGAAAATTTTGTTTGTACGAAATGTTCTTTCTGCACCACAAGAACTGACAGGTGAAGACTTTCTGATGAAGTAGAGCAAATTGAAAGTCTTTTTAGTTCGCTCCATGAAATACTTTGTCAACTTCATAAACTCAGAATTGGAATTTGATATGATACCTTTGTTTATCTTATCTTTTGATGTAAGACCAACTTCTCCCTAGGATAATTGAAAAGATTTTTCAACCACACCTGGCATCCATGTTTGTTAATGCACCAGGAAAATGTGAAAAATGTGATCTGATGTAAATCAGGTCCTGCTTCAAACCTGTTCTCTTGAATGCCACTTCCGTGTCTTTTATGCAAGCTGTGTGAGTGTCTTCAAAGCCTTCTACAACAAAAGTGGAGGAGGAAGTAATCTAAGGGTTTTGAATAGAATGTGGGGAGGGGGCAGTAACTTAAGGGTTTTCAATAGAATGCAGCAAACCCATATTAACTTTACTAAATTTGCACATTTTATCATCTCTTACCGAATTCATCAAAATCATCACGCTAAAAGATGACAGCATAGCTCCAGGTACCCATCTGATTAAAATACATTACAGTGGCAAAGCCAAATCTGGCAGTACATCTCTAAATGCAGCAACATGGAGAGATGCTTTCAAGAATATCTTCGATACAGAAAAAAGTCAGCATATGAATTAATTAATTCTACAGGAGTTATTATCAAGTGCTTGTAGTTTTGTTTGGCTAATTACCTCGTTTGTGGAAGAGATCACCGTATTCACATTGTCATATTTTAGATGCACTTTTTCAGCTACACGATATAGCGCATGGGCAAAACATGTAATGTGCTTTCCTGGCCTTCATGATATATGACGTAGCGTCACTTAACAACAATAGAAACTTTTTTATTTGAATTTATTGGCTTGAAGTATATCGACTTCTACCGAATGGAGCAACGGTGCTTGAGCTCACAATGAAGTTTATAGACTGCATCAAAATTTGCAAAATTAATTCATCTGATAAAAATACTGATAAAATGTGCAATATATGCACTAACCCCAAAAATGATGTAATGTGCATTACAAATGTCTAAATTCATGCAATTATATCGATGAAATCTTCAAAATATGCATTTACTCCAAAAATGGCGAAAACTTGCAAACAACATGCATTTGTGTGGAAATTTGGGCACTAATCATCATTTTTTTAGCATTTCATTCGCCTAGTGAGTGAATGAAAAATTACTATCTACATGCCTCTGTGTGAATCCTAACCCCCTTACCTCATTCTCAGGATCCCTATGTGAGTATGCATCAGTGGCAGCTGAACGGTCACAACCTTGCCTGAATGTAGGTTCTCTAAATTTATGATAGGGTTTCACGGAAACAATGTTGGCTTTCTGCCAAGAGTTCTCACTTCAGTTCCTTGGATGCCATTTCGTCTTTGTAAGGGCTACAACGATCTTTTACAATTCTAGCAGCGCATCTTCTAATTCGTTTGAAGTCTGTTGTTGGGGCTACTCAGTAAGAACTCTGGACACTGGAAAGATACTTAAGAATTAGTCATGCAGTGTTAGTGAATATTGCTACACTACGTGGATGGAGGACAGGTCCTAAAATTTAAACTTATTTCTCTCTAAAATAGAGATTCTCAATTGCATGTATAAAATTACGATTAAAATCAAATACATTAGTATTAACATTAAAAGTACCAAAGATTTAGAAGATGCTTCAAGTATGTTCACTTTAATATTAATATCAGCAGTATATTAACTGTCTTGGATATTGTGAGAGGGAAGAAAAAAACAAAGGAACAATCCAAATTGATCAGCTGAACTGTGAAACTGTGTATCTAAACATGCAAAACTTCACTAAAGCAACAATAAAAATAATAGTAATTTTTTTTTGTCAATTAGTATCCATGGGACGGAACATGGAAAAAAAAGGCAGAACACAGCTTCTGTAACAGTGAATACTTTTAGGTGGAATTCAGGGCATAAAAGTGTAATCTATGGGAAACACACTGACAACAGAGAATATTTCACTGTCATTGGGGATATGAGGAATATGATAGCAGAAACATTGCTCCGGACACTGTCTTCACTAATGTGAAGCCATCATTGTCATTAAAAGCAATATTACAGATACCAAATTGCAGTGTCCTGTAGAAGATGTATTTCCAGGATTTGTGAAATCATGAAAGTTACTCAGTTTCACAATATGAGACACTGATTAGCTAAGAGGTTTCTAGGAATCTAATTACTAAAAGCACTCACTGATCAGAACACTATCCATCCATTAGTAATTTTTTCTAAGGTTTACACTTCAATTTATGAGGTTATACGATTTGGAGGGTGTACTTAGACAGAAATATCAGGGTCTAAACAACTATCATGTAATCCTATGGCCACAATATTTTGGCGATCATCGTTGTCGCCATCGTCAGGTGTGCTGACAAACTGAGCTCCTGACGGTGCTGTGCCCAAGCATCAGCGGTCAGTGAGACACTGGCGTCGGCGTCTGTGGTGGCGTCAGTGTAACTGCCTCGTCCGCCGTAGTCGCCTGTTCATTTCCTTTGCTGAGTGTCTTTTTAATTAGACTCAATGCTTGCTCCCATGCCCTGCTGAGGTTGTAGCCGCAATCTCGGTTGATGAGTACATCCCTGGTATGAATTTCGAAAGCCTCTCTAATGACACTGTCCCAGTATTTAGATGTCTGTGCCAAGACTCTGGTATGTTGGAAATCCATTTTGTTATTTTTGGACAAACAGTGCTCTGTGGCCGCCAACTTGTTGGGGTACCCAGGTGGAGTGTGCCTCTGATGTTCTTGGCAACAATCTTCGATGGTGCGCACTGTCTGTCCAATATAAGTCTTCCCACACTGACATGGAATCTGGTATATGCCGGCCTTCCGCAAACCGAGATCATCTTTGACACTTCCCAATAATGCTGGAGTTTTATTTGGTGGGCAAAAGACAGTCCTACTTGGTGTTTCCTCAATATTCATCCTATTTTCCCTGATAGTGTGCCAGTATATGGTATATATGCAGTGCCTATCTGTTTCTCTGTGATTTCTTCCAGCTCCACACACTGTACTGTAGAGGTGGGGCAGAGAGCGCATCTGATCTGCCATTCCGAGTACCCATTTTCCCGGAATACAGTTTTGAGGTCTTCCAGCTCTTGGGGCAGACTCTCTGCACCAGTGTTTTTAACCCCATTCCTCTGCACATGGTGGTGGCAGCTATTCGCTTGCAAATACAGGTCAGTGAGCGTTTTCTTCCTGTATACCCCGTGGCCCAGGATGCCATCCATTCTTCTTTTGACCGTGATGTCCAGGAATTGTAATCTTCCTTCTGCTTCGTTCTCCATAGTGAATTTGATGTTTGGATCTATGGAGTTTAGGTGTGTAAGGAAGTCTAGCCTAACTTGTCCCATCCATGGGGCCAGATCACGAATGTGTCATCCACATAATGTAGAAAACAAGTAGGTTTCCATTTGGATGAGCTTATTGCACAGAAATTTGACGAGAAGATGACCTACCATTTCAAGCATGTTGAGACCTCCATGTATTTTCTCTTCAATGGAGAATACTATGTACAAACAGAAGGAGTCACAATGGAGAGCCCACTCTCGCCTATGGTCGTGAATTTCTATATGGATTACTTCAAGGAGGAAGCTTTGGCGTCATCCAAATGGAAAATTCACTATGGAGACCAAAGCAGAAGGAAGATTACCATTCCTGGACGTCATGGTCAAAAGAAGAGTGGATGGCACCCTGGGTCACAGGGTATACAGCAAGAAAATGCACACCGACCTGTATTTGCTAGCGGATAGCTGCCACCACCCTGCGCAGAGGAATGGGGTGCTAAAAACACTGGTGCACAGGGCACACACCATATCTGATGCACTGAGTCTGCCACAAGAGCTGGAACACCTCAAAACTGTATTCCGGGAAAACGGGTACTCGGAATGGCAGATCAGATGCGCTCTTCGCCCCACCTCTACAGTACAACGTGTGGAGACGGAAGTAGTTATGGAGAAAGAGATAGGCACTGCTTATATACCGTATACTGGTGCACCATCAGGGAAAATAGGATGAATATTGAGGAAACACCAAGTAGGAACTGTCTTTTGCCCATAAAATAAAACACGAGCATTATTGGGAAGCGTCAAAGATGATCTCGGTTTGCGGAAGGCCGGCATATACCAGATTCCGTGTCAATGTGGGAAGACTTATATTGGACAGACAGTGCACACTGTCGAAGATCGTTGCCGAGAACATCAGAGGCACACTCGACCGGGGTACCCCAACAAGTCGGCGGTTGCGGAGCACTGTTTGTCTGAAAATCACAAAATGGACTACCAACATACCACGGTCTTGGCACAGACATCTAAATACTGGGACAGCGTCATCAAAGAGGCTGTCAAAATTCATAACAGGGACAGACTCATCAACCGAGATTGCGGCTACAACCTCAGCAGGGCATGGGAACCAGCATTTAGATGCTCAACAAAGGAAACGAATGGGCGACTAGGGCGGATGAGGCAACTACACCGACGCCACCACAGATGCCGATGCTAGTGTCTCACTGACTGTTGACGCGCGGGTGCGGACCGTGGAGAGAACGCATAGTGAGGGGAGGAGATTTAAGATGGCCGCCCGCCCTCAGGAGCTCAGTTCGTCAGCACACCTGACGATGGCAACATGTCTGATCGCTGAAATATTGTGCCCATTGGTTGGACACTATGGACCGGCAGAAGACCCATGGACTGTTTGAGCAACTATCATGTAACATTAGAACAAAAAGTCACATCTTGGAGACAATCACATTATTGTGTTACAGGACATACTCAGCATCAAAACATTAAAAAAAATTTCTTTACATGAAAATGGAGTCCTCCACCCTGCTACATAAGCAGACGCTGGAGCAGAAAGAAAAATACAAGAAACTAGCAGATATAGTTCACAGGAAATATACAAATCTTTGCTCAAAAATGAGCAGTAGTGGCAGTAAAACTCTATCTGAGGAATTCGGTGAAGAACCTGTCTCAGCACTGAGGCAGTCTTAATTCCATGACCATGCCTAAGAGAAAAGAAGAAATCATCATTGCTGTTGAAGTACCTTTGTTTTCTCTTCCAAAGGTACAGAGGTAGCAAGAAAGGATGTATAGCGAATTCTGCAGAAAGCAAAACCACTCAACGACAAAGTATCAGTGTAGTAAAGGAACATTTTTAATGATGTAAAGAGAAATGAACACATCACCAGAATGGATAAAGGAAATATCACTGATGTTTTGGGCACAGTGGAGTATTACAAGAAGGTAGAACAACTATTGGCACAGCTGGTGTACCGTAAGTTCAAATGTGATCTGAAAAAAATGATCATAACAAAACTGAACAACCTGCTATCAGACTCCAGAATGGACTACTCTATTACCAACCTTCTGATGACACATTCATATGTCTCACCCAAAATGGATGTCCTACCAAAGGCACATAAGTAAGGATATCGTTGAAACCTATAGTGAATGGGATTAATTCTCCAACATACTTTTCACCTGGTCATTCATCAAGGAAACAAGCATGTTGTTGGAAAAATGAACACCGAAAGTATTCATTCCATGTAGGCTTTCACGGCCGGCATCTTTATCAGTAAACACTTCCGGGCTAAGTTGCCGTGGTCGATCAGTAGAAATTCTTCTCCCTGACCTTTCGTTCTCAACTTCAGAGAACATCTTCCGAGGTGAGTCGACGACTGGCTGCTAGGAGCTGGGGCTGCCGCTTATATGGAGATCGTAGAGGGCGCCACCACACGTCACGTGGCGTCGATGTGTGGCTATCTCTGGCTATCGTCTGTTCTCTCGATTGCAGGCAATCGGTTGTCACATGATTGATGCAACGTCGACCGCCATATATTGTTCAATTTTAATCCTTCTTCTTTACGATTAAAATTGTATTGATGTTTGTGGATTTCAATTGCCTCTCTATACATACGTGTATAATAGTGCGACGTCCTCGCTAGCACGCTTGTCTCACCAAATTTTATTTCGTGATCTCCATCCCTAAAAAAATGTTCTGCTACTGCCGATTTGTCGATATGTCCCAAACGACAGTTTGATGAAATTAGGATGGAAACGTCCAGGATACTACGTAAAGCTAAGCCACCCAGCAGCAATCTGTCTCAAGGAGAAAGGAAGGCATTGCGGGAGATCAATGCAGACAAGAATGTTATTATAGTTGCCACTGACAAGGGAAATGTTACTGTTTTAATGAATACTGAGGATTATCACAAGAAGATCAGTGACCTCCTGGAACCCAGCACATATAAGAAGTTGAAAAAGGACCCCACAACGAATGTGCTGAATGCCACCAATCGTCTGATAAAACAGTCTTCCATTCCTACAGAAGTTAAAAATTATCTTTGTAAAACGGAGGCTTATCCTCCGAGATTATATGGATTACCAAAGATACATAAGCGTGATGTTCCTTTGAGACCAATAGTCAGCGCAATTGGAGCTCCTACCCAAGAACTAGCCAGACACCTTGCCTCTTTGTTACAACCTTACATAGGCAAAACTGAGAGTCAAACTGAGAGGCTCTCTACACTTCATTGAGATATTGAGGGAAATTACTGTCGGTCCTAATGACATCCTTGTCAGCTTTGATATAGTGTCTTTGTTCACTATGGTTCCAGATGATGAAGCTCTCTCTCATATAGCCGATATGTTCCCTACTGATATAGTGGCCTTGTTCCAACACTGTCTATCCTTGACCTATTTTCAGTACAATGGTGAATTTTATGAACAGATTGATGGGGTATATGGCGGTCGACGTTGCATCAATCATGTGACAACCGATTGCCTGCAATCGAGAGAACAGACGATAGCCAGAGATAGCCACACATCGACGCCACGTGACGTGTGGTGGCGCCCTCTACGATCTCCATATAAGCGGCAGCCCCAGCTCCTAGCAGCCAGTCGTCGACTCACCTCGGAAGATGTTCTCTGAAGTTGAGAACGAAAGGTCAGGGAGAAGAATTTCTACTGATCGACCACGGCAACTTAGCCCGGAAGTGTTTACTGATAAAGATGCCGGCCGTGAAAGCCTACATGGAATGAATACTTTCGGTGTTCATTTTTCCAACAACATGCTTGTTTCCTTGATGAATGACCAGGTGAAAAGTATGTTGGAGAATTAATCCCATTCACTATAGGTTTCAACGATATCCTTACTTATGTGCCTTTGGTAGGACATCCATTTTGGGTGAGACATATGAATGTATCATCAGAAGGTATGTGGATGATACCTTTGTAATATGGAATCATGAGGAAGAAGACTTGAATGATTTCCTGGTGCACTTAAATAGCATCAGCCCAAAGATCAAATTTACTATGGAAAAAGAGAAGAACGGACAAGTTAACTTTTTGGATGTATCAGTAATCAAACGGGCGGATGGGACCTTAGGCCATAAGGTCTACAGGAAAGGTACACATACTGATCGCTACCTCCATAAGAACTCGAACCACCACCCTAGGCAAAAGAGGGGGGTCATAAAAACACTAGTGGATAGGGCTAATAATATTTGTGAACCAGGCTACTTACAAGAAGAACTAAATCATTTACGAATGGCTTTTGCGAAAAATGGTTATACGAAAAACGAGATTAACCGAGCACTTCACCCAAGTAGAAAAATGCCTAAAAATAGGAGACAGCAACAACCATCAGCTGGAAAAGTATTTCTTCCGTTCATCCATAACATCACAGATCGCATTGGAAAAGTACTAGCCAAGTTTCAGGTGGAGACTATTTTCAGACCTACTAAGAAAATTAGTGAATGCCTAAGATCAACAAAAGATGCTCGTCACCCCCTAGCCACCCCAGGGGTATATAAAATTCCGTGTAGTTGTGGCAGGGTTTACATAGGAACTACAAAAAGAAGCATCAATACACGGTTGACGGAGCACAAAAGAAACTGTCGCTTGGGACATATCGACAAATCGGCAGTAGCAGAACATGTTTTTAAGGATGGAGATCACAAAATAAAATTTGGTGAGACAAGCGTGCTAGCGAGGACATCGCACTATTATACACGTATGTATAGAGAGGCAATTGAAATCCACAAACATCAATACAATTTTAATCGTACAGAAGAAGGATTAAAATTGAACAATATATGGCGGTCGACGTTGCATCAATCACGTGACAATCGATTGCCTGCAATCGAGAGAACACACGATAGCCAGAGATAGCCACACATCGACACCACGTGACAAGTGGTGGCGCCCTCTACGATCTCCATATAAGCGGCAGCCCCAGCTCCTAGCAGCCAGTCGTCGACTCACCTCGGAAGATGTTCTCCGTAGTTGAGAACGAAATGTCAGGGAGAAGAATTTCTACAGATCGACCACGGCAACTTAGCCGTAAGCGTTTACTGATACCGAAAGTATTTACCATGGCATACTGGTGAGCTTTGATGTAAAATCTGTATTTACTAAAATCCCAGTAGTACATACCATGGAAATCATTATGATACAATTGCCACAAATTTAAGCGAGCCGATCGAATTCTGTTTGTGGTCAAATTTTATGAACAGTGTGATGGGGTTGCTAGGGGCTCACCTTTCTCACTCATAACAGCTGACATTTTTTATGAAACATTTCAAACAAAAGGTATTAATAATTTTTTCATAATGTGAGGCCACAGTCATAACATATTTCTTTAAAGTCAGTACCGCCATTAGATTTTTTTTTTTTTTTTTTGCATGATCATGATTTCAGCTTTAAGTTGCCATTATCAAGTGTTTTAATGTTATACAGTGCCTAAGATGGAGATGGCATACTGTCGTACTTAAAAGGTATTAAGTAACATAGAAATAAAAACAACTTGCTGGCTCTGTTACACAGAAGAAACATGGGATGAATGGCCACACAACACGGAAGAGCTACATAAATGCCACAATTTTCTGAATAACATTCAGCTAAATATTAGCTTCTCATTGAAGATGGAGAGCGAGGTCAACCTCCCATTCATAAATGACAGCACTCTAGAATGTAGACTTAATAAGAAGGCTACCAACACAAATAAATATTTAGACACTCCTTCACATCATCACCCAACATAAAAATGAGCTACTTCTACATCAGCGACAGTACGAGCTTGACCTTTCCACAAAAAATCCTTTCAAACAAAGTGATGATGACTCCCACATTTTCTGTAAGGTTACCGTTTGACACTACAGTAACTGATCTGAAATGCAGAATCCTTCAGAATATTATATAAAGACTACATTTTTCATTCACACAAGGTTAAAACTTCTTCAGTGGAAGTCTAAGAAGTGATGTATGGTCGTGGCAAAGCTTGTACAGTGAAACTGGAAAAAAAATGAAAGTACACAGTAAGGAACACCAATACCACACATGTTGAAGCCAAAATGTAAAATCAGCAGAACACCATGAATAATGTGTCCTGGTTACGGATTTTAAGAACATACGAGTGCTAGCAGGAGATAGTAATATTTATAGATGCAAACTGTGCGAAGCAGTTGAAATATCAAAGAATAACTTCAGTAGAGATGGCAGTTACAGGCTTGATGGCAGTTACAGGCTTCAGTTTTGATAGGTACATGGTATCGAGGAAGTAAACACCCAGCCATGGCAAGCAAGGAACATAAATAATTACCAAGAAACAAGTGAGGGGGCACAACAACAATTATATATTTGTTTATCTCTCTCTAACTATCTGCTTTCAATAATTATGCAATGAAAATGGCCCATCAATGTCAGTCTTAAGATTTTTGCCTGGTAAATTCACTTCTCCAGAAAGTGAGTGAAAAATAACCTTTTGTATGTGAGCTCCAGTCCTTCCACCTTTCAGCTTTTCTGTTCTTTGCTTAGGACTGGTTTTCCATATGGGATCTTGATACTAATGCAAGTGGTTTTCTTTTCTCCAAAGGTCTCTTTAATTTTCCTGTAGGTGGTATCTATCTTCCCCCTGGTGGTATATGCTTCTAAATCCTTACATTTGTCATCTAGCCATTCCTGCTTAGCCATTTTGTGCTTCCTCTCAATCTCAATTTTTAGATGTTTGTATTCCCTTTTACCTACTTCATTTATTGTATTTTTATGTTTTCTCCTTCAATCAGTTAAATTGTGTTACCCACGGATTTCCATTAGCCCTCGTCTTGTTACCTACTTTTGAGTTTAGCAAGTAGAATATCAAAGTTGAAAGTGTCGAAAGCTTCGCTGAAATCTAAAAAGCATGTAATAGTTACCTCCTGTTTGTCCATAGGTTGTTTCTGTTCATCAGTCACTTTTATAAGAGCAGTTGTCACCCTGTGATTTTTCTGAAAACCAGACTGGTATTCAGCCAGAAGGTCATCTGATGTTAAGTAACTGGTAAGCTGATCATGAAATATGTATTCTAAAGCCTTAGATAATGCTTGTAGAACACAAACAGGCCTTAAGTCAGAAGATTCTTTGGTAGATTCCTTTTTGTGTAAAGGTTTTATGCATCCTTTGCAGGCCATTGAGAAGATGCTGGACTTCAGAAAATGGTTAATAATATACAGAATTATCAGCAGTAATGGAGCAACAAGGTAACTGATCATTTGGACTATAATATCGTCGTGTCCTGCAGCTATTAGAATGAATTCACCCAATTGACTTCCTGACTGTGTTAAGGCTAACTGGCTGCAGAAGAGATTTTTCTTTTGTGCCGACAGCAGGTACTTCAAGCGGTTTGGTGATTTGAGTCCTTGTGCATTGGTCAAGTAGAGGTGTGGGTATGGCAAAGTCCTCATTAAATTCTCAATAGAAATGAGAGGTTCAGCTGATACTGAGGTTTGCCTATTCCTAACCCTCACAGATTTTCCACAAAATGGAGGTCCTTCAACAGTCGCCACTTAGCAAAAGAGCATACCTGAGGTTTGCATTGCACTCCAACTGACTAACTGAGTTTCTAACATTTTTGACGACTAAGAGTGTGTGAAGTGTATGTGAAAACTTCCCACTTCTTTCATACGAGTCGACTTACTTTGTGTACACAGCCGATCTTCATCTCTGGAAGCCAGCTTCTGGAATCTCTATAAACTTCTTCACCTCCGAAGAATGATGCTAGTTACAGGAACCTTAAAGACTCTCTCTCTACTTGCGAAATAATTAGGTACTTGAAGAATACTTTTCAACAACTATCGGTATACTTGAGCTTCATAAAGAACAAAATTCACGCTTTGCACATAAACATTTGACTTCTTGAAAGTCACTCATATCGTCTCACATTAAACACAGATTTAAGTACATTTAGCAAAGAGTTGGCTTAACAACCATAACTCTATTACAAACAAATTGCAAAATACGTCGTGCCTCCAGCAAGCCCAAGATAAGAAGTTTTTTTCAGACTTGAAAATCTCTGTTGTTCTTGTAATTGATAACAACGGTCACTGATACGATTAGAACAGAATAACCTAGAAGTACCACGGTTCTTCTGTCTACTTTCACTAGAACCTCCACGGATCACCTGACAAGTAGTTGTCGCTGCCGTTTGTCTGCTCACAACTGATTTCACACCTGCACACACAAACATGTGACGCGCAGTACGTAGGATTTTAGCGTCCCACCCTCACATCTATAATATCATTTGTTTGAGACATTAGAAGGGTGAGTGGTTCTAGAATTTACACAGAAATTCTCAAAACACTCCAAGTTGCACCGTCACTTGTAGGCGATATGATTCTCAGAGGTCGGGTGCTGTTTAAATTTCCTGTGTGTTGCATCTCTGATTTTACATTTGCAACACCAATCTTTTGCACAAAATTCTGTAATTGGTATTGAAGCAATCCTGTTTCCTGTGTGCTTGTATTTTGTCATTATTATGTAGTATAATGTGGATATTGGTTTGAGTGGTGAACTCAGAAACTGACAGTTATTCCTTCTGTTGCATAATGGAATTGATGCATAATTGAAATATCAGTGAAACACCCTGATCACGTGCTAGGAAGAGAACAAGAAACACATCAAAGTGGAAAACACAACAACAAAAGTGAGAGTGGTAAGAATAATAAGTCTTGCAGAAACACTCTGGTCTAACATGGGAAAATCTTTAGTGACTGCAGTTTTATAAAACAATAATATTAGCTAGTGGAACACCTTGCACTGCTAATGAGAGTTCCCAGTCTGGTCAATGGCTCACATGAAATGCCTGATAATGTAATCTAAATGAGAGCAACACTAAAGACTTAAAACAACTCGATTAACATACTTGATTATTTGTAGGTCATTTTCTTCCACAACAAAGAGAACTATAAACTTTTAGAGACAGAAATCCTAATTTGTAAACCCCCTGCCCCCCTCATTCCCAATTTTCTGCTGTTCTTGAAATGTTAGTATCCAATTTCTGTTCAAATGCTTTTTTATTGCTATGAAAAACAGCAATTACAATATCATATTATCATCATTTAATGGCTTTTTTTCACAAGATTAACAAAAAATAGCCTAATCAAAACTTGAATTGATGGAATTACATTACATCCTGGATTTTACATTGTTCGGTTGAATTAAAAGACGTTGGTTCACTATGAATCAGACTTCACAAAACAATAGAACTTAAATATTGATGCATTACGGATGTAGCTGTGAAAGAAAAATGTTTGTGAGCATCAATATTTTGTCTCTAGAGGTTTTCCATTCATACTGAAAAATAAGCCCTTAGTGAATTTGCTCGTTTTGACACTAGATACATCATGTGAAGAATGGCATGCCCGCAAAATGTACAGGTATATCAAAAAGATGAGTAGTAGAAATAAGTTTACCAAGCATTTGTATGCATGAGAAATTAAACTCTGTGCATACTGCTACATAAACTAATCGACTTGTTTGCACAATACCATGACAGCCACTTCAGCAACCTTTCTGAGACACTAACAAAGATAATTTAATATATAGGTGCTGCCAGGTCTTCTATCAGAGTACTAAAAATATGTTCAGTAAACTAGACAAAACAGCAGCAGTAGTGTCATATGTCATTGAGGAAACTGTAACTTTTAGCTCAATACAGGAGCACGTACGGAAGCTATGACTCAAGGTTAAATAAATATTTGACCATGCACAGGATAGATATGTATCCAGTAGAACAGTTCATAATCGGAGAGAACCTCCATCGTATACCCGTAAAGAAACTTCTAAAGAAACAAAGACAACTGCATAATAGGTGCAAAACAAAGCATAGGGCTACAGATAGAGAGATGATGAATGAAACAAGTTTGGCTGTCAAGAGAGCAATGTGTGAAGCCTTCAGTGACTACTGTAGCAGAATATTGTCAAACAATCTTTCACAAAACCCAAAGAAATTCTGGTCACATGTAAAGGCTGTTAGTAGCACCACAGTTAAGTGTCCAGTCAATCACAGATAAAATTGTGGATAGTAAAGCAAAAGCTGAAATGCTTAACTCCATTTTCAAACCTTCCTTCACAAACGAAAACCCAGGAGAATTGCTCCAATTTCATCCTTGTACAACTGAAAAGATGAATAAAATCAGTATTAGTGTCGGTGGTATTGAGAAACAGCTGAAATCATTAAAACTGAACAAATCTCCAGGGCCGATGGAATCCCTATCAGAGTCTATACTGAATTTGCTGTTGCGCTAGCTATAATCTATTGTCGATCCCTTGAACAAAAAACCATGCCCAGCAGTTGGAAGAAAGCACAGATCACACTTATTTACAAAAAGGGTAGTGGAAGTAATCCACAAAACTACTGTCCAATATCCTTGATGTCAATTTGTTGTAGAATTGTAGAACATATTCTGAGCTCAAACATTATGATGTACCTCAAACAGAATGACCTCCACCATGCCAGCTAGCGTGGATTCCAAAAAGGTCGATCATGCAACATCCAACTCTCACTTTTCTCCCATGCCATACTGAAAGCTGTGGATCAAGGCAGTCAGGTAAACACAGAATTTCTTGATTTCTGAAAAGCATTTGACTCAGTACCACACCCACACTTACCATCACAAGTACAACCATATGGGGTGTTTCAAGCAAAATTTGTTATTAGATTTAGGACTTTTTGGTAGGGAGGATGCAGTATGTTATCTCAAATAGAGAGTCATGTTTTATGTTAATGTTCTTGTGGACAATATTAATAGCAGCCTCAGACTTTTTTTCAGGTGATGCAATTGTCTGTAATGAAGTACTGTCTGACAGAAGCAGCATAAATATTCAGTCAGATCTTGATCAGATTTCAAAGTAGTGCAAAGATTGGCAGCTTGCTTTAAATGTTCAGAAATGTAAAACTGCGCGCTTCACAAAACAAAACAAACAAACAAAATATACAGTATTCTATAGCTATAATATTAATGAGTCACAGTTGTAATCTGGTGACTCATACAAATACCTGCATGTAACACTTTGTAGGGATGTGAAACGGAATGATCACATATTCTCAGTTGTGGGTAAAATAGGTGGTAGACTTTGGTTTATTGGTAGAATATTGGGAAAATACAGTTATACTGCAAATAAGATTGCTTACAAATATCTCATGGAGCTAATTCTATACTTTTGCTCATGTGTGTGAGGCCCTTGCCAAATAGGACTGATGGGGAATACTGAACATATGCGGAGAAGGGCAGCACAAATGGCCACAAGTTTGTCTGACCAATGGGAGAGTGTCACTGAGATGCTGAAGAAACTGAACCGGCAGACTCCTGAAGAAAGACGTAAACTATCCCAATAAGTCCTACTTATGAAGTTTTAAATCATGACTCTAGGAATTTACTGCAACCCCGTAAGTATCGCTCATGTAAGGATCGTGATGACAAGATTAGGTTAATTACAACATGCACAGAGGCATTCAAACAACCATTCTTCCTGTACTCCACACATGTATGGAACGGGAAGAAACCATAATAACTGGTACAATAGGATGTACCCTCTGCCATGTGCTTCACAGTGGTTTGCAGAGTGTAGATGCAGCCATAGAAACATTCTTGTTTCACAAACGGATCTAAACAAATGGAACTATCAACAGTAACACTGCACATTCACACGAGGAAATTCAAATTCATACCATACACAGAGTACATACTATTGCATCTGAAAAGAATGTCGTGACTTACGCATCTGACGCTGTACTGCTGGTAAGAAATACCGCCTGTCCATTCCCAGGTGGCAACGTTGCATGCGATTCCTCACACGAGCGGGCCCCTCAGTTGGGTCGAGCTGCCACGATCTGCAAGCAACAGCTACCATTGTATCTTCCAAACATGCAGCCTCAAAATTGCTAAAACAATAATCTCAAGAAACTATAAAGTATCACAGAAATTACAAATCAAACTGTAATTTAAAATTTGCTATGGGTCCATGTCAGCCTCCTTCAGTGAGTGTCAGTACCATCCAATATTCATTTCTAAATCATTCCTGGATTTCTCCTCAGTGGGAGGACTGGGATGTGTAGATATCAGGCTCGGAGTAAGGAGCTTCTTAAAGGAAAAGCGACTGATTTAGTTTGGGGAGTGATTAACTTGGATGACACCACTGTCAGACAATGTAACACAAGATAGTGTAGCACACAGTCCACATGGCATGCTCTTCAAGCTACAATATTTTAAGAAGTGACGATTTGTAAACTTCGGTCTTTGGTAAAAATATGCAGGTTATCATTACATATTAATATTACATCATAAGGACTTTTATTAATATTAATAGTATTAATATCATCACATACCTGGGATACGATTTAGGAAAATACCACACAGCCCGTTCGTGTGTGAGAGCCTGCCGCAGGCGTAGCCAGTGAGAGCGTACACGGACATCTTCACTGAAGCGGGCCTTTATGTGCTCCATAAACGATTTCCTTTCTGCACTCTGCGCTCCCACAACATGTGCAGTGACATCCATGGCTGTTTCTGTGAGGTGCCGAACCAAGCCCTCCATACGATATACACTCCTGGGAAGAGTTAAGCATTACATTTCAGTTCACTGAAAATATTTTAACCTGCAATTTTACCAATTCATCTGTTTATGTTTATTTTAAAATTTCAACTGTAAATTCAGCAGTAATGTTCATCACAGTGAGGTTATTTGCATGTACACTAACAAGACAATTGAAATTCCAAGACGGAATGATGACATTATTATGAAAAGGAGAGATTGTTACTCACTATACAGAGGAGACACCGAGTCACAGACTGGCACAACAAAAAGACTCATATACATTTAAGCTTCCGGCCAAAATGTCTTTTTCTAAAGTAAAACATATTCATTCACACAAGCACAACTCACACAAGTATGACCAATGTGTGTGCTCACCAGGCCAGACTGTGTGGAGCAACTGTGCCTGAAGGATCAAACTTAAAGTAAAATTCATGTTTGAATATTGAATGTTGTCAGAATATTTACAGAGGTGAACAAAGGAAAAGGAAGGACAATTGGATATGATATCCTGTCAATATCAAGGTCATTAGAGATGGAGCACAAGCTCAAATTGTATCAAGGATGGGGAAGGAAATCAGCCATGCCCTTTCAAAGGAACCATGCTGGCATTTGCCTGGAGCAATTTACGGAAATTCCATACAGATTTGGGTTTTCTGTGAATCAAGGACAAAATTACAGAAAGAAAAATTGTTATTGATGGCAAACGCAGTTTTCTCTTAATTTTTGTCATTGATTCTACAAAGAAAAGTACAGTCCTGATTAAATTAATTGTGAAAGTGTTTTTATATTGTTTTAATTTTTCAGGAGCCTACTTACAGCCAAAAACATTTGTTGAACATTGTTGGTATCGTGTAAACAGTAATTATCAAAATCTAAAAGCTCTAGACCAGCAGTTTGCTGTAAGTAACAATACATTATATTAATTTAATTTCGATACAGTAATGCTGATAATGGAGGATGCAGTGCTTTGTAAGTTTTCTTGGTAATTTATGAAGAGAGTTAATTATTGGTTATCTTTGCACACATTATAATGAGGAAATTTCAGAGAGTTTTTAAAAATAATTCTGACTGAATGAAGAGGATTTTGCTATATTTTTCAGTTTTATGAATATTTAGTGAGTGTACAAATATCTTCTCCTTTTTGACTGACAGAAGCCAGTTTTCTGGTCAGAGTATCGTGTAGTTCAACGTTAGAAGTTGTAGTGGGTTCTTGTTACACTGCAAATTTATCTCAGTTAGACCGCTTCTTATCAGATGCAAAGATGATAGTAATATCCAAAAGCCAAAGGCAAATTAAAGAGGCAAATATTCTCTCAAGGATAGTAGGCACTATGAAATACTCAAGATAGTTTGAAACAAGAGTCTGTACAATTTCTTTATAAATTATGGTTGTCAAACAAACTGAGGCACTTAGAAGAAGAAATGGTGGAGAATATGTACCAAGGAATTAAAAATGCATTCATAAAGCAGCATTTGAAGCACTGGAGCAGCAAGAGGAAGGAAAAAAATGACACCCACAATGGTGGACTCAATGCTTCAAAGAAAAAGTGAACCTAAAAAAGATGTTCTATAAAAATTGGTAGAGAACATGGGTCAAACATGATAAAGCTTTGTATGTTAGAATGAACAAAGAAGGAAACAATGAAACCTGGGAGGATAAATGGAAAGAAGGCAATCGTGCATGGGGGGCACAAAAGTGGCAACATGGAAAATAATTGCAGAGCTGGGGAAAGAAGTAAAAGAAAGAGCAAACCAGCCGATTAGCAGGCTGGTAGTGTGGGAAAAGCATTTTGAAACACGTGTTAACAGAAAAAAGGACAGAGTACAAGGAAATAAAGTGACAGATATGGGAGGCAAAAGAGGTATAGAAGGCAGCTGCAGAAATGGAATTTGGGGTATCACCAGGGCCTGGAAATGTACCAATAGAATTAGTGAGGTATGGCCCAAGCATTTTGTATGGATACCTAAGCCAATCCTTTAATAAATGTATGTGGGATGGGGAGGAAATTCCAGCGAAGTGGAATCTAGTATATCTAAGCCCCATACACAAAAAGGAAGCAAAAATGTATGTAGCAATTATCATGGCATAAGTGTAACAAGAACAATGGAAAATCCAGGATGGAATGTAACAACATTATGAAAAGGAAAGTTGCTACTCACCATACAGCGGAGATGCTGAGTCGCAGATAGGCACAGCAAGAAGACTGTCACAAATAAAGCTTTCTGCCATTATGGCCTTCGTCAACAGTAGCACACACACACACACACACACACACACACACACACACACACAAAACAGCAGTCTCAAGCAACTGAAACCTGGTTCCAGTTGCATAGACTGCAGTTGTGTGTGTGTGTGTGTGTGTGTGTGTGTGTGTGTGTGTGTGTGTGTGTGTGTGTGATCTACTGTTGACAAAGGCCATAGTGGTGGAAAGCTTTATTTGTGACAGTCTTTCTGTCATGCCTATCTGCGACTCAGCATCTCTGTCCAAAGTACACTTAGCGGGCTGCACAGGATGATTTTAAAATCAAGAATGGAGAAGTTTGTAAATGAAGTGGAAGAACAAAGTGGCTTTATAAGAGGCAAGTCATACACAGATAGCATCTTTACCCTACAAAAGATCACAGAGATGAGATAGGAAAGAAATCTCAGAAGTCATTTGGTTTTCATAAATCTTCTGATAGCATATGATACATTGCCACTAAAGCTATCATTCAAGGTGCTGTAGTCAGGGGAACTGCCAAAACTTCATGTAATATGCATCATAAACCTCTACAAGTCAGCGGAATGTGTCACTAAAGTAGAGAAAGAAATTCCTAGAGAGGCCCCTAGAATAACTAAAGGATTGGAGCAAGGATGCTGTCCGTCTCCCACAATCTTTAAGATGTATGTGCAGAAGGCATTGAATCTTGGTGTAGAAGTGCATGGGCATGGGGATTGAAGTAAGGAACTGGTGTATGTACAGACTTTTCTATGATGATGAGGATGATGATGATGATGATGATGATGATGGTCAGATTGTTGCAGCAAACGATGAAGAGGATGTGTCTTACATGCTCAGGACGTCGTTGGAAGAGTATAAAAATTGGAGATTGAAAATTAATTTTGAGAAGATGGAATATCTATAGAATATCTATACTGCAGAGAAGAGGAAAGTAACATGGATGTTGATGGACATATTATTAAAGTGTGTAAAGAGTTTAAGCACTTAGTTAGTATCCTACCACATGATGGAACATGAGACAGAGATATCTGACAATGGACCAGGCAGGGACGAATGGATATCCAAAAATTAAACCCTGTACTTTGTTCCTCAAAGATGAGTTTACAGACTAAAATTCATTTATACAAATCCATGGTGAAACCAAAAACAACATATGGGAGAGAGTGCTGGGAACTCACGGAAATAAATAAAAATAGATGAAAGACAGGTAGGATGGTTTGGACATGTCAAAAGAATGGATGAAGACAGACGGCCCACGCGAGTAATTTTATGATAACCTTCTGGAAGGAGCAGAAGAGGAAGGTAGACCCAAGAAGTGATGGAAGGAAGGGGAATGGAGAGGATTAGGAAAAATGGTGAGATAGTGGAATTTGGTGACAGAGATGCGGATGTGGCAACAGCTGAAGAAGGACGCCTGCAACAAGGAGGGATATGGTATCCAACAATCTTGCACATTTTGGCTCAAAAAGAGAACTAAATTAAAATATGAAGCTCTGCACAGACTGAATAATGTGTGTGAATGTAACTCTAAATGTCATTCTTTGGGGTCCAGGCACTCACTGCAATTGTGGTCTACCTCCCCGATAGTGCTACACTGATATTTGGCACAATTCATTGGCCTCACAAAGCTGAGACAGGGATTAACACAGAAGAATCACTTAGCCATTATGTAAAGATTGGATACAGAATGACTTTTAAAGGCATGCACACTGCTATAAAAGATTGACATTTTTTCTACCCAAAATGCCTATTTTAATACCATATGTTTCACAGAAGATGATGCTGTAGTTCAAAGAGTATATCTCAATTGTACTCACTTTCTGATTGGGCAAGTTCACTTGTAAACCCCAGCTCTCCTTTTAAAGTCAAGAATAAACTTGATACACCTACAAATTGATGCCTCCCTGGGACCTCCAATTTTCCACCCACTTGCCCATTACTGCAAGCCTACCCTGACCAACCCTGACAGGGAGACAGGCTCTATTTATGTAACACTGTAGCTGTGATGCTGACTGTTCATCATGGAGAGGTTTAGTAATATGCAATGCATGCATGGAATATGACAGGAAGTATCCTTGGCTCACGCAACAATTCGTGTCCCTGGTGAACACTTCCACAGACTGAGAGTAACATAAGTTATGTATCAGAACCTCACATACCAAGCACAATTTGTTCCAGAATCTTACTCTGAGTGAGAAACACTTGTAAATGAAACAATTTATCCCATATAAATTAATCTAAAATACAACAATGTGTTCCATGCAGGAAAAGTACTGGACTATGCTCCAGACTGAATGCTAAAAGGCATAATCAGTCTTAAATGATGATGATATTAGGTAGCTATCTATAGTCATTTGTTTCTGCCAATGGTTCACACTTGGCAAAAACGTGACACAGCATTATCATCAAATACATTTTTAGAATGCATAGCCACTGTTTTATTGGGGTGATGATTTTCAGTCTATGATGCACAGATTCCCATGCTTTTAGCATTTCTCTTATTGTGCCAGAAAATTGCTGCTTTGCTGTTACTGTTTCTTCTTCCTGCTCTGAAGAACTCCTCTCCACAACTTCCTGCTGTGAAACACCCTCCAACTCCATAAGCTCTTTGGCGGTCATTTCTTAATTGTGATATTTCACAAGCTCATTGATATTGTTATTACCCACTTCTAGTCCCATGATCTTGGCCAAAGACACAATCTTGATAACTAAAGGCTCCACAGGTACTGACTCAAATGCCTAAGCAAGACATGGAATGGCAGATTCACCTTAAGGAAATATTTTTTCACTGGAGGACCAAACACTTCATTGATTCAGTCACAAAAAAGGTCACATCTCACCCAAGCCTCGTTGTTGGACATCCACACCACATTTAACCTGCTCTTCTTGATTTTACACTTCATGAAGGCTTGTGGAGTTTCTCAGTGGTAACCAAGCAGCAGTTTAATTTTCAAATCACCCCTTGCATTGGGAAAGAATAGTAGTGTCAGGCGGTCTTTCACTGGATTGTGACCAGGCAATTCATTCTCCTCTTCTGTTATAAAGGTACACTTTGGCATCTTTTACCAGAATAGACCCATCTCATCGCAATTAAAAATGACGACGTTCTTTGCTGGCTCTGTGTCAGAGTTGACTGCTTCACTGTGCCTCAAAATGCTGCGAATGCCGGTTCTTGTCAAACTTCTTGAACCACCCAAGGCTTCCCTTAAACACTTCTTCAGCTGCTGATAATCCTGGCGTCTTCTTAACGAGGTCAGCAAAAATCATACTCGTCTTCCCACAAATGATGTTCCCATTAATAGTGTCACCTTGTAATTGCTTTCATTTATCCAATTAAGGAGCAACCTTTTGACATCATCCAGAATAAGAAACTGTTGTTTAGCTACTCTAGTTACTCCCTTTGAAGCATCTACCTCCTTAATCTTGTCCTTGTTTTTTGAGATCAATGCAAATAGTTGATGTATATCAATTGTACGTGCATGCTAAATCAGCAACACTCTCAACACGTTTGTATTTTTCAATGGTTTTAAGTTTCGTTTATAAGGTAATTTTGTTTCTCTTATGGTTGTCTTCTTGCGGCTTTATCTTTGGGGATATTTCTATGAAGATTATTAAAATTAGCACACACAAAAAACAATGTGTGAACACAAGTTTAGAAAACAGTGTGATCACAAGCTGCACTGAGATAGCAGCAAAAAGAATGCTAAACCCACACTGCATTACATACTAAAGATATTGTTCATACGCCACTGCTGACAAAAAAAAGTGTTCATATTGTTGAACGTTTCCCCTACCGCATATGAACAGGTGAAGATGTCACACTAAATCATCATCACTTGTTATGTAAAACTTCGCTTGTTAAGTTAGTCATTGTTTTACAATTTGTTTTGCTCATTACATGAAATGTGCATTATGGGGAGTGTTCGTTAAGTGAGCTTCCACTGCTTGTGATTCGGCTAAAAGATATCAAATATTATCTACCTCACTACAAATTATTAACACATTTATAGTAACTCAGTTGTTATGAAACTTTGTCATTTTATAATGTTAATGGTTAACGACAGAATGAGGTCAGTGTAATATTTAAAATAATTTTTGAAACATGCAAAATTACCTGAAATGCAGAATTTCTAACATTCCATGGTAAATAACTTACTGTTATGTTCATATTTTTTTGTGTAAAAGTTAGTGAAGAACTTTGACTAAATACTTGATCATTAAATAATTGAGTAAACAGCAGTTTTACTAAGAAACTAAAAGTTTATGTAATAGACTCCATTTCAGACAGATATGTTACTTTCCTGACACTTTCATTTGTTCTGTTGTCTGAATGAATAAAGGGGGTAAAAAGGTACGTGTGTGAAGTCAAAATTATATAACCAACTGAGAACAAAATGTGACTCAAATTGTGCAGTCTTGATGCGAGTCACATACACAGGGGGAGGGGGGTGGGGGTGGGGGGTGGGGGGGGGGGGAATGATGATAATTGTAGAGTAGCCAGTTTTAGTTTTCTGTACTTTCTAAATACAACATTTACTTTGGTAATATAAGGAAAAGGACAGATTCCTACTCACAGTAAAGATGACTCACTGAATTGCAGGCAGGCAGGCACAATGGAAAGGCTGTTACACATTTAGCATTCAGCCAAAACCTTCTTTAGAGAAGGAAACATGCACATTCATTCACACAAGCACAACTCACGAACACATGACTGCCACCTCTGGCAGCTCAGACCAGAATGTGAGCGTTTACTTTGGTATTTCAAACAAGGAAAGAATCAAAAGAAGGAGTACTGGGTTACCTCACTGAAATAGGAAACTGATTGGCTACTGTGTGTGTGTGAGTATGAGTGAGGGAGGGAGGGTACATGTGAAAGAATTAATACAAACTGTGCTTATTGCTTATTTTTGTACTTTTCTGGAAGTGTGCACTAGGACTGCATTCTCAGCAAAATGCCAAAGTGTCACTACAGGACAGATATTCTGCGCAGACATTTTTCTTCATTTAGTAGTTACTGTCCGGTCAAATCTAATACAGTTAACTCACTTTACACCAGTAACTCGGTTAAATAACTGAGCAGCCTTTCGACATTTGTGGTACAACTGGGTTTTTAGAGCTTTTCTCAGCTGAGGAACAATGTACGACCTTTTAGAGCGGGTCGTACTTCTTTTCTTGATGTTAAAGAATGACAAAAGTGGTTGTGCCACCACAACCGATCAGAGGAAAATTTTGAGTGCAGTCAGAAAGACATCCACAGATACTAGTGCTTTGAGGTCATGCCACCAATAAACTTAGTTAAAGCTCTGTTCCCACAGGAATAAGAAGCCTACTGAAAACAAACCAGGTGTCCTTTGGGCAACCAACAGTTCAACCAGTCTTTTCGGTCCACATGTGCCATGTATGTGACACCCACAAAAATTGGCCATCCAAGTTCCTTGAATTTTGTAGCCATCTGCTCATCCCTGAGTTCCAGTTTACACTCTTCCTTCGTGGCATTACAATTTCAAGAAGCAGAGAAATTAACCTATTACACATTACCTGTACACTGCAGACTGAGAATTGCGCAGAGATGTCTCTCTCGCTCCTATAGCTTCCCCCTGTGATGCAGCCAGTTCTGAGAGCCAGCTGTCTAGTGGCGCGGGACCTGCCGTCAGGCCCCACTGGGCCAAGCGGGCCAACAGCTCCTCGGCGGCATGGCGCTCGATTGAGGTGGCCACCTCTGCGCGAGCCAGGTCCCACAAGAAGGCGGTCAGCTTGGCTTCTGCTGCCTGGTGAGCATTGATGAGGGCAGCCACTATCTGTGGGAAAATGTGTCAAAATTTCAGTCAGTTTAAGTACCATACAATTTGCCCAATTATAGCAACAAGATGTAGCCATATTCGCAGGCATTTCTCTTACTGTGTTTCTATAAACAAAACATTCTGATTACTTCTAAATCTCACTGTATACTCTCAGTTTACAACTTACACAAGCTAAAGTGTTTACAAAAAGAAAAAAGTTGTTTTATCATCTAAAATGGATAATTCCTGGAGAACAAGTCGGTATCCTATCAAGTATACTTCAATCGTATTCAGCCGCTCAAACGGCCAGTGGCCATGTGTGTGTGAGTTGTGCTTGTGTGAATGTGCGCAAGTTTTCTACTTCTGAAGAAGTACTTTGTTGCAACCTGGTAACACAATACAACCAAGAATGTTAGTACAACTTTAATAGACTGTGGCATGTATGTCAATCACCGTAACATAAACTGAACATGACAAGATGAGGCAAATGTATGCATGCAGTAATAACGTGATAACTGAGTGTGAGAAGAGTGGAGCAGGGTTTAAATAGGCACTCGCCTGTGGTGGGCTCTATCAGAAGTTCACAGTATTGCTCTTTCACGGCATACTCTCACAGATGACAACACACTACTTATGGGTGTGGCTTTCAAGTGTTTGCACATTTCTTTATTCTTATTTCCTTGAGGAACAGCTCAGATTCGCAATATGTCCATGGCATCTTCCTCCCTGGGACTCTGACTGAGATGAGGCGCTGGTACTGGGATGTATGGTCACAAGTACTCGGAGTGCAGGCAGCATTGCAGTCTACCTTCTCGTATCAACCCATATGATAGGATGGGTGACGTCGGTGTGAGCTCCGTGCCTGTATCAAGTCTGATAGCTCCAGCGTGGACAGCAACCGCATTGGTACTGGTAGCAGTATTGGAGAAGCTGCGCCAGGTTTGTCCGTTGGTGACGGGGTCTCCTTGTATGTCATGGAAGGGACCCAGCCCCATCAGGTGATCTGTCAAACAATGCAGATTGGCTTGGCAAAGTTGGTGTCATGGCTGGGGTTGTCTGGTCTTCCACGTGCAGGTGCAACTGGTCATAATGACGTGCACATAGGCCCTCCTCCATTTGGAGATTGCAGAGACGGTGGCCACAGCACTGGGAGATGACTGCAGGAATCCGTTTTGTGTGAGGACCAAACCCGTGTGCCCAGACAGCCAACCCAGGCTACAGGAGATGCAGTAACGTCCAGGGTTAATGCCTGTGGAGCAGTTCAGCCGGGCTGTTGTCGCTGAATGGAGTGAATCGATAAAAAGACAGAAATTTATCCAAGGCAATGTTTGATGACTGAGTCACACACTTTTTCATTTGTGTTTTGAATTTCTTAACTTAACTTCTGGCCTTACCACTGGACTGTGGGTGGAAGGGCAGGATGTAAATGTGATGAATCCTGAGGGCATTGCAGGAGGAGGCAAACTCCTGCAACACAAACTGAGAGCCATTGTCGGAGACCAACTTTGCTGGAAGTCCTTCGATGGAAAAAAATTTCAACACAGTTGCCGTGGAGGCAGAGGTCAAAGTTGACGGGCAATGACCAACATATGGGAAACAATAGAATGCATCAATTACTTTAAGCCGATATGCACTGAGGAAAGGGCTGGTGAAATCAATGTGGAGATGGTCCCAGGCCTTCAGAGGTTGTGGCCACAGAAACAAAATTGCCCACAGGGCATGTTGCTGTGATGCGCACTGAGAACATGCCATAACCAACCAAGTGATGTCGCCGTCCAAACCAGGCCAAAAAACATGAGGGCAGGCTATTGTGCCTCATTGTGAGACACTCCCCAGTGATCAGTGTGCAGCAATTGCAGGTTCTCTGAATGGTGAGCCGAGGGAGCCAGAAGACAGGAGGGAGCATCAGCATTCACATGTTTGGCCGTGGGGCGGGAGTGAATCTCACAGCTGTAATGAGGGAGGAACAGTGTCCAATGCTGCAGGTGATGTGCTGTTTTGTCTGGCAACAATGCTGAGGGGTTACATAGCGAAACTAATGGCTTGCGATTCATGATGAGATGGAATTTTACACCTTACAGGAAAACATGAAACATCTTTAAGGCATAGACAATGATGAGAGCTTCTTTCTCTATTTGTGAATATCTAGTATGACCCAAATTAAGGGTCTTCGATGCATATGGAAGAGGGTGCTTGAAGCCATCAGAATATTTATGAGCTAACACCGCCCCCAGACCATGCTGGAACGCATCTGTTGCTAACACTAAATGTTGATCCTGCTGGTAGGTTATGAGGCAAGGTGCAGATTGTAACACAGACTTCACTTTGGAAAATGCTGTTTTACACACCTGCGACCAGTGGAAAGACATCCCCTTATGCAGCAAGGCATGTAATAGTTGTGCATCCAATACTGAAAAAAGCTGGAGGTCATAACGGCAGAGAGATTCTGATGAAGGGGTTTGATGCCAGCACTCAAGACCTCGAAACCAAGATAAACAATACCAAATTAGATGTTAACCGAACAAATAAGAGGACTAGGTATAATGCTCACGACACACAATTATGAATCTTGGGAGGAAAAAAATCAGTTATATGGAGATATCAAATAAATAATGCAAGATTTAACTAATTAAAAAATTCATTTTTCCGCAGAAATTGCCGATAATAATGAAAATGTCAGACAATAAATACATAATAATGTAGACATCAATGGGAGAGAATATACTGAATCTATTGAGGAAATGAAGAAATACTTAAATAAAAAACAGGATGAGTGCTTTTCAGTTTTAAAAGACGAAATCGGAATCAGATGAAAAGAGCTTGAATCCCTTAAACTTCAAGTTGTAGTAGACAATACAATGGTAACATAATTTAAAAAGACAGAAAAATAGAACCCTTTCACAGTATGCTTTAGAGGGAGTCCCACAGGATACATAATTATTGAGCCAAGTAAAGAAAGTGAAAGCGAAATTACTAGAAATGAGTAAAACCCTTTCAGAAATGACAGTTTGAGTAGCTTCTACAAAATAAAAAGCGAGCACTCTTCATGCTCCAAGTAGCCAAAGATTGATGAAATTAGCCACAGGGAAAGAAAGACGTAACTCAATACTAAAAACACTTATAGATGGGAACTTCACTAGCCAGCCTGAAGAAATTCATAAGATGCCAAAGATCAGTGGAAGGAATTTCAGGTGGAAGGTGGCATTTAGCAAACTGTTTTCGGATTTCAAGCCAAAGGGTGTTGTTCAGCTGATATCATTTTTTTTAACATTTGAATATTGTTTGCTGGTCTCATGGGATGACACAAAGAGAATAAAGTTTTTAACTGGGCATCTAGATGGAGAACAGTCGATGGGGGTTTGTTACTTGCAAAAGAATTTCACAGATCGGGGGGCATTAGCAAACAATTTAAAGAGCTGCATTGGTCAGACGGCAAGGAGCAGAAACTAAACTACCACTTTTAACATTTGATTCATTTTAAAATAATAAGAGCTAGGCCAAGCACAGAAAATATTTTGAAAGGCACCTTCAATTACTCAATTTTTAAATGAACCTGTTGGTGAAGTACATGTGATGAAAATATTGATTAGTTAGTGAAGAACATCTGATCTAAGTTTTGATTAGCTGGATGCCTTCATAAGTTGGCGAGAAAATGATTGGGAAAGAATAGTCTAAACCCGTTTCCATGCTAAATTATTTGGTGCAATTAGATATTTTGCATAAATCTCGGGACAATGAATACAAGAAACGGAAAACATTCATGTCGATTATATCATGTAAAATGTTGACACTATGAGAATGATGGTGACAACAACAGTAAAATCAATAATATTAATTCAGAAGAAATATAGGGAAGCTGCTTTTGTAGATGGGTATGGCAATCCCATAGGAATTGCTATTATTAAAAACACAGAAAATGGGGTAGGTCTCACAGGAGGGGCCACACAAAGAGAGCAATAAGTGCAATTGCACAGCTCCGGTTATTGGAATAAATGACATAGCTGGATGAAAATAAAAAGCAGTCACGGAGGGAATTTTACTATCTTTCACGTCAGTGACTGTAAATTTTGCTCACTGTTTTCTAGTACTTTCTCAAATGAACATACCATTGTTACTACAGTGAACAATGAGATAGACATTGTTAAAGTGGATGAGCAGGTTCAGTTGCATCAGCTACTAGTCTCTTGAAAGAGAAAGATAAACCATATGATGAACATCTAACAGATCTAGCTAGAAGAAAGGTACATACTGACCTTATCACTAACAAGTCAAAAAGAGTGTGATCGATTATACAAAAAGACAGGAGGATTAACATAATTTACTGAAACAACATAAAGAACTTCTGACCAGCCTGGATGTTTAGGCAGATATTAGAGTAAACTCAAGATTAAAAAAAGCTGCCACTGTTGAAACTGAGAAAATGTTGCAAGAAGTAGTCACTGAAAGATTGCAAAGTGCATACAATAATGCTCTGTTAGTAGTTAAAAAACTGAGTGGAGGACCACGATTATTTTTGGATGCCAAAATATTAAATTAGATTCCTATGGAAGACATACTCATCACTGTAAGTGATGCAAAGTACATCAGCAGTACAGACTTGAACACAGGTAACTGGCATGTATCACTCTATCCCAATCTATGCAGCTTCCTTGTTCCAGTAGTGATCTTATCAATTGACATTTTCTTATCAATATTACAATTGTTACAAAAAGTAGTTGATTACCTTATTACTTCCAAGACATGGTCTGAACACATTTTCCTACTGAAGGAAACATAAGATAAATTCAAACAATAGGGTATTACACCTAAAGGTGTCTAAGTCTTCATTTGGTTGTAGAGAGTTTACAGTTCTGGGATATATTGTAAGTGCCCATGAAACCCAACCTTATACACATAGAATACAAGCCATTGTTAAATGCCCTTGTCCCCAAAATAGAAAACAACTTGTAAACTTTTTAGGAGTGACAGGATTTACTAAAAAATTTACACAGAAATCATATTCGCAATCTTGTTACTATGTTCCTACTGAAACAAAAATAATGTTTTTGACAAGATTAAAGATGATCTGGTACTTGCCTTATCATCCCACGCTGGACAATTTATTTAAAATCACAATACATGCCTCAGATTATGGCTTTGAATGTGAGCTCTTCCAGGGAGAAAAAGGTAGTGGAAAGGGTAATCACCACAGCATTACATTTGTAGTTGCATAATAAACAAATATTAGATTAAATTATGCAGTAACAGAGAAAGAAGCTTTCATTGTTTTTTGAGGTTTCAAATGGTTTAAATACATCCTGAAAGGCAGAAAAACCTGTAGTACAGGTCACCAAGCATTAACTTTCTTGTGAATAGCAAACTGCTTTACCACCATATAATGGAGTGGGCACTGTTTCTGAAAGAATTTGATTTTGAAATTAAATATTCAAAAAGATCAAATAATATCATATCAGACACCTTATCTACACAGCCCGTGGGGATAGAGGATTGACTTGAGTTGGGAGGCCTTCAACCAAGTTTTGAACTGATTGCCTAAAAGTGGGAGCCACGCAAAAGGCTAACAAAAATTTGTACACATAATTATGAATCAACAGGTGACTGATCCTGTATTAGATAAAATAATTCACACTATGCAAGACAACAATTTAACCAAAGACAAAAGCAGTAAGTGGTTACTTCATTATGGAATATTATATTGGCAGAGTCATAGTGGAGGATTTGTGCACCTGGCGCAATGTTAAGCCAAGACTCACCTACTGAACAACTAACACACTTTGCGATATACACGTACATTTCATTGTTCATAGATAAGCTGCGTAATTAATGATGATGAGATATAATGTTGCTGTCCAGAACTAAGTACAATCTAAAACTAAAGTAAAAACAAGTCCTAACAGACAAAAACATTAATATTAATGGAGAATTTGAGAAAGGAACTGAGATGTCAGTAATACCAGAACAATAAGGAATATAATCAACAGTCTCTTACAGGATGTATTGTGAGGTCATGTTTCAGATTTTGTTGCCTTTTGGTTTCATATATTGTATTACTTTAGTACTAAGTTGACATGTCTAGGTTTAGTCTTCCTTAAGCTTATTTCAGTTTGTTGGTACAATATGTATATAACAAACACATGGAGATTTTGAGACTATGTTTCAATAGTTCGTGGAAATCACTATTAAGTTGTGAAATATTAATTTGCATGTACAATGATACATGAAGGAATGTTACTGAAAGTAGTAAATGTATGGAGAGGTATTAACCAATTTAATGAATAATGAGTCTAGCAATAAACACTTCTCTCTCTTTATTTCTAATGAACAAACAATCCATTATTTTATTTGGGGAAAATTAGCCTAAGTATGAAGACACCTTGTTAATTTTGTAGTACCTAATCATGAATCTGTTCTGACATTATGATGAAGATATGTACTGCAGAGGTGCTGTTTCACTAAATGTTTGCTACTGCCATGAAATTTTGTGTAAGCATATAATGTATTGTAACAAATGTGTATATCTTTCTTGAGAAATGTAATTTGTTTCCTCACACTCATTTTGACACACAAGTCACCCACAGCTGATATACTTGTATTTGTAACTTGTACATTAAGCTGTGTGCTGTTATCACAGAGAGACGGTCGACAGTTGAGACAGTGGGTTTATATCTATTTGAATTGCATACAATCAAAGAGAAACCAAGCAATGGTAATAAAATATGATTAGAGAAGATATAATGGGAAAAAATATGAAGGAATCAACTTTTTTTTCCTCTTAAACTATTAAGTGATTCACATTATGGAAGGAAAAACTACTGGAAAGTGATAGAAGTGAAAATATTAAACACATCGAATGCAAATGTTATTCACAGATGTGATGCCTAACATGGTGCATGACCCAACAAGTAGCTTCATCCTGCAGCAAGATACAAGCTGTGTCATGTCGCCCCACTCACCTCACGGGTGCGCATCGGCTCCTGGCAAAGCAGCAGCCGCACGACATGCGAACGATCACGAGCTGCCTGGCCGGGTGCGAGCAGCCAACATGCCAGCTGTGCCGCCCGCAAGCGTGCCGCATCTCGTACCACTGACGGTGCTGCACGCTCCACCACCAGCGATAACAGAGCAGCCAGCAACCGCCGGCGGAAGGCACGCTCTGCCTCGGTTGGCGCGTGCCGCCCTTCTGCAACATTGATGGAGGAGCTAGGGTGTAATCACCCTTTTCCTCAAGTAGCAGTTTATCTCTCGTTCCGAGACCAGAGGTCAGTAAAGAAAACAGATAGGTGAATGGTAAATAGCAACTATTATATTGCTGTTATTACAATCTGGCGTTTCCATTGTTTGATTGTGCCTAGCAATTTTTCTTCCATCCCACAACCCTGTGTTATTTTCCTTTGTTACTACCTCTAACTGTGCAGATGGGAGTTATCCTTGTTGTACATTCTCCACTCCCAGAATTATCCCGGCCTCAACTTATGGTAATCCTCTGCCCCCACACCCTCTATCCAAAAGTTTCCTCCCCCTCATCCTACCACCTCTTCCCCTCTCACATTCCCTCATCCTCTCTGTGCACCACCATCTGCAAGTGTACCTGTCTGTCCTTTCCCCTTCCCTGCTTCCCTCCTTTTCTGCTCCCTAATTTTTCTCTCCTCTTCATTTCCTCCTTTCCTTTTCTGATCTCCTCCTTTTTCGACCCCCCCCCCCCCCTCCCGACGACTACATGTGTAACAGTCTTTTCATTGTGCCTGTTTGCAACTCAGTGGGTCATCTTTATGGTGAGTAGCAATCTACCCTGTTCCTTATACTGTTGAATAAAGACAATTGAGTGTGTAGCAAACTACCAGCCTGAGCCACATATGGATTAGCAATTTTATTAATTCCATATTACTGTAGTAACTATAAGCTATCAGCCAGCATTACATACAGCTATTATGTAATTATAATTTTAAAGTAACAAAACATGAACTTTCTGGAAAAGTCTAGGAGTTCTATAAGACTACTGTAGTATCATACATCCAACATGAGAATCAATGTCAGATGTACACTGCAATGGAGTGTGCATAATCCAAAACTTCCTGGAAGATTAAAACTGCATACCAGACCAGGACTGAGGAGGCAGTGGCCTCACCAAGTAAGCTGTCGGGACATGACTCTCCAACTAGTGCTGAACTTCACAAAATCTATACTGCATATCTTGCTGAAACTGCACTCGTGGAACTGTGGTAACACTGTTACTAAAGGAAATGCTCTACAAGTAATGTTGATGGGCTCTACTCTCAGTTGAGCACACAGCATTAACTTACCAATTTACAGTTGTTTATAATTTTCATTTTTAAGTTTTGAGATATGAGAGTGTCTGTAGTAGATTACAAGTACTAATGTTTTGGCAACTGATTGTCGTCAATCAGCTAAACTATTAATAGTAATGTATAAGCTGAAAATATTTTAATAGAATCACAAATAAAAAAGCAGTAACAAATAAAGTATGTCAACAAAATTAACAAAACTAGACAATTTAAAGACAAAGCTAGAAATGAAGTTTACGAAGCTTTTTATACAGATACCCTTTTTTGTGGAGAAATGAGGGGGTTGTGGAAGGCAAAATGGCAGTGAGATTGGAAGGAGAGAATGAGTGAAAGACATGAGGAGAGGGAGGAGGTTGAAGACAGGGAGATGGGGGAGGGATTCACATTGCTCAGTTTCCATACAATAATCTGTTAGCTCACTTCTTTCTAGAAGCAGTTTATCAAATTCTCAACAACAGATATCTCATATCCTCTAAAAGAATTGTGGTTCCCACTGATACAAAAAAAAGTTTTGCATCACCCCAGTTCCCAGAATTCCTGAAGATAGATGTTGGTTGTAGATATTGTATCACAGACACAGTCCCTTTGACTGTTCAGAGATGTCACTAAACCTGCCCAAAGATGTAAACAACCATGCATGAGCAACACCTGTTAGACTGACAGGGTCCGACAGCTGATCAGTTCCAGTCATTCCACCAGGAAGGAGGTACATGGCTCATGTTGTCTGTAGTTCAAACATGCCTAGACAGTCAATACCGCGCTTCGATCACATTTGCATTGTTACTTTGTGCCAGGAAGGGCTCTCAACAAGGGAAGGCATCTTGGAGGGAACCAAAGCAATGTTGTTTGGACGTGGAGGAGATAACAAAGAGACAGGTACTGTCAATGACACACCTTGCTCAGGCCGCCCAAGGGCTACTACTGTAGTGGATGACCGCTACCTACAGATTATGGCTTGGAGGAACCCTGACAGCAATGCCACCATGTTGAATAATGCTTTTCCTGTAGCCACAGGATGTTTTGTTATGACTCAAACTGTGTGCAATAGGCTGCATGAGATGCAACTTCATTCCCGAGACGGCCATGGCGATGTCCATCTTTGCAACCACAACACACAGTACAGATGGGCCCAACAACATGCCAAATGGACGGCTCAGGATTGGCATTACATTCTCTTCACCAATGAGCATCGCATATGCCTTCAACCAGACAATCGTCGGAGATATGTTTGGAGGCAACCCAGTCAGGCTGAATGCCTTAGACACACTATCCAGCAAGTGTAACTATTTTGGGGTGGCATTATATGGGGCCGACGTACGCCGCTGGCGATCATGGAAGGCGCTGTAATGGCTGTACGATACGTGAATGCCATCCTCCGACCGATAGTGCAGCCATATCGGCAGCATATCGGTGAGGCATTCGCCTTCATGGAGGACAATTCACGCCTCCATCGTGCACGTCTTGTGAATGACTTCCTTCTGGATAATGACAGCACTCGACTAGAGTGGCCAGCATGTTCTCAAGACATGAACCCTATCAAAATGCCTGGGTAGATTGAAAAGGGCTGTTTATGAATGACTTGACTCACCAACCCCTCTGAGGGATCTCCGCCAAATTGCCGTTGAGCGATGGGACAATCTGGACCAACAGTGCCTCGATGAACTTGTGGATAGTATGCTATGACAAACACAGGCGTGTATCAATGCAAGAGGACATACTACTGGGTATTAAAGGTGCCGGTGTGCACAGCAGTTTGGACCACCACCTCTGAAGGTCTCGCTGTATGGTGGTACAATGTGCAATGCGTGGTTTTCATGAGCAATAAAAAGGGCGGAAATGATGTTTATATTGATCTCTATTCCAATTTTCTGTCCAGATTCCAGAACTCTCGGAACCAAGGTGATGCAAACCTTTTTTTGATGTGTGTAAGTAATATTTGATGTGGCTTGCAATACATGATGTGACTCGCAATATGACACAGAAGCAACCTGCATTGGTGAAGTCTACAGAAGCACAGTGGAAGTAACTCAACTGGTTCACACTGGGATGACAGTGATACAAAACCAATACATATGTATATCATATGGCCCGATGCAACATTGTATGCTGGTTATCCCACACAGCTGTGTGATATAATACAAATTTCGAATCCTCAGAGATTATATATATATATATAATAAAAAAAATTGTTTTATGAAAATGAAGCAAAGCTAAATCCAGAATGAAGTAAAGCTAATCGATCTGCCTGCTTAGTTTTTTTTTTTTTTCAAAGCTTATAGTCCCCTATCACAGGCTGAGAAAGAACTGGTTTTCTTTCTGCTATTGCCTACAGTTACTGTGCTACAATGTAATGAGTACAACTCTGGGAGTATTCTGAAAAGTTAGTAGTGAAGAATGTAGTCACTGTGCAGTTTACACTTGGTAAGCCATATACTGCTGGATGCAAAATATTGCTTACATATCGAAATTGGTTTTAACACTGCAAGGAGAATCATATCTCTTTCCATTTTCAAGCAAATAAGTGATACATTTTGACATTTGGTCATGACAAGCTATGATGCACCTCACTTGATGCTATGGCCATGTGCTACGCAGAGCTGCACTAGTTTCTCATCTTCATATGGTGCAGATACAAGCCAAAGCATTCACTTGCATGTGTGCTTCCAAGTTGGTAAAAAGTCTTCATCTGTACATACGTGTAGTCAATATATCATTCACACAGGAGGACTGTCCATACATGATCATTTTTGTCCAACTTATTGAAAAAAATTTTCTATGGATATACACCACTAAATCATATTCAAGGGCAGATTTGACCAGCTTCGTGTGGAGGAAGAGAGCAATGGAAATGAAAGAAACAGGTAAAAAATAGCTGTGAAATTGTTACCGCCATTTTTAATCCCTTTTTTTTCATTGTTGCATTTTCTAATTCAGATAACAGCCCTACAGTTTTTGTCTATGATTGTAAAATTTAGTCAAGTGTTGACAGGTGTGAAAATTTCTGTACTGTCAGTTTAATAAGTCACCTTTGCAAAATACTAACACGAATTCTTTACAGATGAATGGAAAACTGGTAGACGCTGACCTTCGGGGAAAATCAGTTTGGATTCCATAGAAATGTTGGAACACGTGAGGCAATACTGACCCTACAACTTATCTTAGAAGATAGATTAAGGAAAGGCAAACCTAACATTTCTGGCATTTGTAGACTTAGAGAAAGCTTTTGACGATGTTGACTGGAATACTCTCTTTCAAATTCTGAAGGTGGCAGGTATAAAATAAAGGGAGCAAAAGGCTATTTACAATCTATACAGAAACCATATGGCAGTTATAAGAGTCGAGGGGCATGAAAGGGAAGCAGTGGTTGAGAAGGCAGGCAGACATGGTTGTAGCCTATCTTCGATGTTACTCAATCTATATATTCAGCAAGCAGTAAAGGAAACAAAAGAAATATTTGGAGTAGGAATTAAAATCCATGGAGAAGAAATACAAACTTTGAGGTTTGTCAGTGACACTGTAATTCTGTCATAGACAGCAAGGGACCTGGAAAAGCAGTTGTACGGAATGGACAGTGTCTTGAAAGGAGGATACAAGATGAACATCAATGAAAGCAAAATGAGGATAATGGAATGTAGTCGAAATACATTGGGTGATGCTGAGGGAATTCGATTAAGAGATGAGACACTTAAAGTAGTAGATGAGTATTGCTATTTGGGGAGCAAAATAACTGATGATGGTCGAAGTAGAGAGGATATAAAATGTAAACTGACAATGGAAAGGAAACTGTTGCTCAAGAAGAGAAATTTGTTAGCATTGAGAATAGATTTAAGTGTCAGAAAGACTTTTCTGGAAGTATTTGTATTGAGTGCAGCCATGAATGGAAGTGAAACATGGATGATACATAGTTTAGACAAAAAGAGAACAGAAGCTTTCAAAATGTGGTGATACAGAAGAATGCTCAAGATTACATGGGTAGATCACATAACTAATGAGGAGGTACTGAATAGAATTGGGGAGGAGAGGAATTTGTAGCACAACCTGACTAGAACTAATGAGCACGTACTGAATAGAACTGGGGAGGGGAAGAATTTGTGGCACAACTTGACTAGAAGAAGAGATCGGTTGGTAGGATACATTCTGAGGCATCAAGGGATCATCAGTTTAGTATTGTTGGGGGGAAGTGCGGAGGGTAAAAATCATAGAGGGAGATGAAGAGATGAATACACAAACAGATTCAGAAGGATGTAGGTTGCAGTAATTACTCGGAGATGAAGAAGCTTGCACAGGATACAGCAGTATGGAGAGCAGCATCAGACCAGTCTCTGGACTGCAGAACACAACAACAACAACAACAACAACAACAACAACAACAGGCGAATTGTGTGTGCAGCTGTGGTGCCAATTCCCTCCAGCCACCTACCAAGGTCTTATTGCTTCCATACCATGATGCATTGCTGCTGTTATCTGTGCCAAAAGTGGAAATATCGGCTATTAGGTTCTGGCTGATCAAAGTATGTGTCACATTGCATGCTGTATCTTATCTATGCACTTCCCAATATTATACTATCCATTTTTGGCTGGGTTCTGCCTGCTCTGCAACCACCAGTACCTGGCTGTCTTCAAGCAGACCCTTAGTCAGTGTCTCAATATCCCTACTCACCTGGCCAAGGCTACACTAAGTTTTACAATGTTTGCAATCTGATCCTAGCCTTTCCTGCAGCTGTTGACCTACACCCAGCCCATTACTGTCACCTAGCAGCAAGATCTTCCTTTTCACCTTAGTTTCTGACCTGACTCCCAAATTCTTATTAATGATCTGCTGTGTCCTACATTCTTCTCAAGCTGTAGGAAGGTCCCATCCTTCAACCTCCAGCAGGAAACAGGAAATACCTGCTCTTTAGCTCAACTGTTACCTTTTACCATATCTCACTTTCTTCACCCCTTACCCCTTTTCCCCTCAGCAGCACTAATTCAATTATTGTAGCATCAATCTATGCCTGAAATGCACAAATTTCCACCTCTTGTTCTGCATTCATCCTGTCTTTTTTAAACATAGCCTACATTTCTGTGGAAGAGCCTTATGGGAAATCCTCCTCCAGCATCACTGCAGTCACCCAAGGGGAATTGTTGTTCACAATATAAATGGCAAAAAAGAGCTACAACTTACAAAAGAAAAGCAAGAGCATCTAACTATTAACTAAACATAATATACAGTTTGGTAAAGGTGATAAACAAGCGAACTATTAATGAAATTACAATGAAATCCAGACCTTTAGCTGCTTACAGGCATTGATAAATATCAACAGGGACAGCAAACTATTACTCTGCAGAGTGCAGCTGCAATATTCAGAATGCATTCTAATGACTAAGATATAAATGTATTATGCCAACTGGAGATGAGTGAAAACTAGGAATGTGTCTTGGCATAAATACTACTGTATAAAAAGTGGTCAGCTGTTGCATTTATTCAAGGAATGCTTCATAAATTTATTAAAATTTTCAGAATTTTGTTGCTGATTTTGTTCATAAGTGACTCGTTTATTTTTTACAGCGTCTTTAATTTCCTTGTTCCAGATCATCAGAACTCTTGTTTTATTTTCTTCCTTCTTCCTAGGGCAGCTATTGTTACCTTTTCTAAGTAGCAACAAGCACTCAGTTTCAGTAGGTACTACTCCACTATTAAATCTCGGAGTTGTTTTATTCTTTCTTCACGTAATAAGTACTCTATGTACATTCACCTGTAACAGTCTTGCCTATTAGGCAGTTTTGCTGCTTTACAAGCTGCATGAGCCAATATCATGCCACCTTTAGATTTCAATATCTCTTAAGTTGGACGAAAACTTACCATTCATGAAGAATTACTCTACTATGTGCACAGTCTTATGCACACTAGTAACTACACCTTTTTCTGCATAAGGTATTTACGAATTAAAGAAATTGTCAAAGGACACTGTCATTATTAATGCACTGATCCTTCCTACTGGTACACCTTATCTACTACTGCTTTTTCCCTATTTTTCCAATGAGTGCAGCTGGTATGTTCCTGTCTCACAATATTTTTCTTGTTCCATTTCTTTTCCGTGAAATCTTCTCGGGTGATCAGCCGAGTAAAGGCGTCGTCTTCTCGCAACGTTTCGAAGGGTTTCGTACCCATCATCTTCAAGCGAAGTGTCGAGATGCTGTGTTGCGCGGTCCTATAAAGGCTCCTGGACCAGTGACTGATTCCGGGCGCCGACCAATCAGGTACCTGCGGAATCGGCCGCCGCGCCAGTGGTGGAGGGTTTGCGGTGCGGACCGGGCGTCGAGTCCCTGCCGGTTCCTAATACGTCTGTGGCCGCTACCGTCTTCGTGCCGGAGCGTTCTCTTCTAATTTTAGTTATTGCAGAATTCCAAGCTGTACTAAGTTGGAAACCAGTGTCTCGATTGATCAGGTTGCTGTTCAACCGAATTTCTACAGCCTCTTTGAAAACTGAATCCCAAAATCCTTTAGCGTCACACAGAAGTGTTGCCGAAATTTGCCAACTTGCGACACCCTGTGAACACGACAAGATCCAGACACATACTACAACGAGCCGGTGCGGCCCTGGTGCGCGAACACATACGGGTCACCAGGCAGGAGTTAGATAAGAACGTAAGGATGCTGCTTACTCAACACCTTCGATTGGCATCCTATCTCCCACCACACACATGGGAGTGGATCGACGGAAACACATATGCAAGCAGTGAGATCCACAAGAGAAAAGCCACGGAAAAACAATGTGGCAAGTTCACCAGACTGTCTGGAGCCCGGCAACATGCCGACCACACAACCAATGCCAAGACTGTTATCAATCTGGCAGGCAAAGAACTGGACGAGACCACAATATCAGTGCTGTCGAGAGGACTTAATTTTGCTCCAGTACCCAGGACACTACCTAAGCGAGACATTATCAGCAGCATCGAGCAAGCCGTGCGCGGCCTCCCTACGGAGGCAGCTGAGGAAGTTAGGAGAGAGACGTGCAGGGTCCTGGAGAAGGCAAAAATGCCCAAGAACAACATAACGTCTGCTGAATGGAAGGCTCTTAAGGCCCTACGTGAGGATGAGGACACTGTCGTTCTAGCTGCTGACAAAGGCAATGCCACGGTGATACTGAGGAAAGAAGATTATTGGCAGAAGATAAACTCACTGCTACAAGATACTGCCTACAAGCAACTGGACAAGGACACGACAGCTTCCGTGACTCGCAAGACCATCGCCTTGCTCAATGACTCTGGACTGGAAAAGGACGTCATCAGGAAGCTGTACCCCAGAGCACTGGCACCACCACGGCTATATGGGCTCCCTAAGATCCACAAAGACGGAGTTCCATTGCGACCCATAGTGAGCACCATCAACTCACCGACATATGGTTTAGCCAAGTACCTAGCACAACTGCTCAAACCGATCGTGGGTCACTGTGAGCACCATGTCAAGAACTCGGCGGAGTTTGTGAAGGTACTACAAGGCTTTCGCCTGGATAAAGAAGATCTTCTTGTCAGCTTTGACGTCACCTCACTCTTCACACGAGTACTGCTGGAAGACTCCCTAGCGCTGCTCGAAACACGCTTTAGTGAGGACACAATTAAGCTGTTCCGGCATGTGTTAACAAACACCTACTTCAAGTGTGGAGGCAAATTTTATGAACAAGTGGATGGTGTAGCCATGGGGTCCCCCTTAGCTCCAGGCATCACTAATCTTTACATGGAGCACTTTGAAGACATAGCCCTGGACACCGCCCCATTGAAACCTAAAGCCTTCTACAGATATGTGGATGACACTTTTGTCGTGTGGCCACATGGCAGAGAGAACCTGCAAGACTTCCTGCGACATCTCAACAGCATACACAGCAACATACAATTCACCATGGAGGTGGAAGAAAACGGAAGCTTGCCCTTCCTTGACATTCTAATCAAGAGGCACCCTGATGGCACCTTGGGTCACGCTGTGTATAGGAAGAAGACACATACAGATTTATACCTTCATGCACAGAGTTGCCACCACCCAGCACAACGCAACTCAGTGCTTAACACACTTGTGCACAGGGCCAAGTCTATCTGTGATGATGACAGCCTACCTGCAGAGTTACAACACCTAAGGAAGACCTTCCGCAGCAACGGTTATAATGAGACGCAAATCTCGCGTGCCCTACACAAGAGCAGGAAGGTAGACACACCAGAAGAAGAAGATGAGACCAGATGCCTGGCATTTCTACCATACGCGGGACCGCCAACAGCCAAGATTGCCCGCATTCTGGACAAACACAACATCAAGACAATTTTTCATGCCCCAAGTAAAATTAAGGACATACTTGGCTCAGTCAAAGACCACCTAGGACTGCAGACTCCGGGCGTATACAGTATTGAATGTGAATGTGGTACGAAATATATCGGACAAACGCAGCGCTGCATCACGCAGAGGTGCTCGGAACACATTAGAAATGTACGCCTTGGTCAGACAGAAAAATCGGCGGTAGCGGAACATAGCCTTAACGAAGGACACACCTTCCTTTTTGAGGGTACGAAGAAGCTGTGTGACGCTAAAGGATTTTGGGATTCAGTTTTCAAAGAGGCTGTAGAAATTCGGTTGAACAGCAACCTGATCAATCGAGACACTGGTTTCCAACTTAGTACAGCTTGGAATCCCGCAATAACTAAAATTAGAAGAGAACGCTCCGGCACGAAGACGGTAGCGGCCACAGACGTATTAGGAACCGGCAGGGACTCGACGCCCGGTCCGCGCCGCGAACCCTCCACCACTGGCGCGGCGGCCGATTCCGCAGGTACCTGATTGGTCGGCGCCCGGAATCAGTCACTGGTCCAGGAGCCTTTATAGGACCGCGCAGCACAGCATCTCGACACTTCGCTTGAAGATGATGGGTACGAAACCCTTCGAAACGTTGCGAGAAGACGACGCCTTTACTCGGCTGATCACCCGAGAAGATTTCACGAATGGAATACGCCGAGAAAGTCTCAAATCACATCCATTTCTTTTCATTCAAATCCTCTTGCATTACAGACAGCTACAGTCAGTGATCTACAGTTTTAAGTCTCTCATCCTTTCTACACTTTGGTCTTCATTGTAGCTTGCATCCAGTGACAGTGTAAGTCCTCACTAAAGACTAGAGCTGCCATATGGCATGAATGCCAACTTTGAGTCCTCTGGCATTAATTTTCCAGCAACAGCTCTCTCTTCTGTATGTACAGTACACAAAGCGCAACTATGTAAGGAAATGTTTACCATGAATTAGGAAAGTAAAAAAGCAAGTGTCAGCAGCAGGACATAAAATGTGCACAAAGCAAAGAGTATTAAGAGTTACTTCACCTTTACTCATGTTGATTGTGGAAAGATTTCTGATACGACAATGTCTATGGAATAATTGCTATCAGAGGTAAAGCTGAGTGGGACACGAGTCAAGGTATTTCAACCGTTCCAGATAGACATTGAGGAAATCAACATTCCTCATCAAATACACTCACCAATTACAATGTCACCAAAATAAAGGACATAAAAAAGAAAATCAAAAGTTCTGAATTATATCACATTGAATTATTTTACTGCCAAAAGAGACACACTAATTCCTTCTTCCAACTGTCAGATGGACACTGAAATTATTTGTAGAATTGAAATCAAGAGAGTACAGGTTTGGACCTACATTTGACTCTATATATATTATGTGGAAGTACTTGCTCACTTCCTATAAGTAATTTATTGCAGATTACTTGAGCTACAAGGTATTCCAAACAGATGGAAAAAGGTGCAGATACACATTTTTCTGGAAGGGTATTCATACAAAGCCTGTCAATAATAGACCTGTAACAGTGGATTCATGTAACTCCAAACTTCTAGTCCCAATATTATGAATGACCAAAACAAACTATTAATTCAAGCCCTGCAATCTCTTAATATTAGTAGCTGACTGGACAGGTGGGTGGGTGTCAATGTAGAAGGGATGGCAGGAGGGTAGGGGGTGGGGGGTGGGGGGTCATCACGGGCAACAGGTGGGTTCCCTTCACACACTACTGTCCATGAATTGTGATGGAGCCTCTAACAATGAATACCGCTCTGTGAATAATAACAGATCATTATGTGTGTTAAAATCTGTACTTTAGATTTATAAATGTTTATTTGTCATACTCATCTCATGGAAAGCAGATCCATATGCCACATTCTAGTTCTTGCATGAAGGAAAATATAGACACCGAAGCGCTAAAGACACTGGTATAGGCATTGTATTCACATACAGAGTTATATAAACAGGCAGAACACTGCACTGCGGTTGGCAACACCTATATAAGACAACAAGTGCCTGGTGCAGTTTTTAGATCAATTACTGCTGCTACAATGGCAGGTTATCAAAATTTTAAGTGAGTCTGAATGTGGTGTTATAGTCAGCGCACAAACGATGGGACACATCATCTCCAAGGTCGTAATGAAGCACGGATTTTGCGTACGATCATTTCACAAGAACATCAAATCTCTGACACCGCCACAGCCGGAAAAAGATCCTGCAAAAACGGGACCAACAACAACTGAAGAGAATCATTCAATGTGACAGAAATGCAACACTTCTGCAAATTGCTGCAGATTTCAATGCTGGGCCATCAACAAGTGTCAGCATGTGAACCATTCAATGAAACATCATTGATATGGGCTTCTGGGGCCAAAGGCCCACCCGTCTACCCTTGATGACCAAAGGCACAAAGCTTTTCAACTCGCCTGGGCCTGTCAACACCGACATTAGACTGTTGATGACTGGAAACATGTTGCCTGGTTAGACGAGTCTCGTTTCAAATTGTATCGAGCAGATGGATGTGTATGTGTATGGGAATGGAGACATCCTCATGAAGCCTGGATATCAGTAGGGGACTGTTCAAGCTGGTGAAGGCTCTGTAATGGTGTGGGGTGTGTACAGCTGGAGTGATATGGGACCCTTCATACATTTAGACAGGTGACACGTATGTACATCTACATCTACATGACTACTTTGCAATTCACATTTAAATGCTTGGCAGAGGGTTCATTGAACCACAATCATACTATCTCTCTACCATTCCACTCCCGAACTGCGCGCGGGAAAAACAAACATCTAAACCTTTCTGTTCGAGCTCTGATTTCTTCTTATTTTATTTTGATGATCATTTCTACCTATGTAGGTTGAGCTCAACAAAATATTTTCGCATTCGGAAGAGAAAGTTGGTGACTGAAATTTCGTAAATAGATCTCGCTGCGACGAAAAACGTCTTTGCTTTAATGACTTCCATCCCAACTCGCGTATCATATCTGCCACACTCTCTCCCCTATTACGTGATAATACAAAATGAGCTGCCACACTTTCGATGTCCTCCGTCAATCCCACCTGGTAAGGATCCCACACCGCGCAGCAATATTCTAACAAAGGACGAACGAGTGTAGTGTAAGCTGCCTCTTTAGTGGACTTGTTGCATCTTCTAAGTGTCCTGCCAATGAAACACAACCTTTGGCTCGCCTTCCCCACAATATTATCTATGTGGTCTTTCCAACTGAAGTTGTTCATAATTTTTACACCCAGGCACCTAGTTGAATTGACAGCCTTGAGAATTGCACTATTTATTGAGTAATCGAATTCCAACGGATTTCTTTTGGAACTCATGTGGATCACCTCACACTTTTCGTTATTTAGTGTCAACTGCCACCTGCCACACCATACAGAAATCTTTTCTAAATCGCTTTGCAACTGATACTGGTCTTCGGTAAATTACAGCATCATCTGCGAACAACCTAAGAGAACTGCTCAGATTGTCACCCAGGTCATTTACATAGATCAGGAACAGCAGAGGTCCCAAGACGCTTCCCTGGGGAACACCTGATATCACTTCAGTTTTACTCGATGATTTGCCGTCTATTACTACGAACTGTGACCTTCCTGACACGAAATCACGAATCCAGTCGCACAACTGAGACGATACCCCATAGGACCACAGCTTGATTAGAAGTCGCTTGTGAGGAACGGTGTCAAAAGCTTTCCGGAAATCTAGAAATACAGAATCAACTTGAGATCCCCTGTCGATAGCGGCCATTACTTCGTGTGAATAAAGAGCTAGCTGCGTTGCAGAAGAACGATGTTTTCTGAAACCATGCTGATTACATATCAATAGATTGTTCCCTTCGAGGTGATTCATAATGTTTGAATACAGTATATGCTTCAAAACCCTACTGCAAACCGACGTCAATGATATAGGTCTGTAGTTCGATGGATTACCCCTACTACCCTTCTTAAACACTGGTGTGACCTGCGCAATTTTCCAATCTGTAGGTACAGATCTATCGGTGAGTGAGTGGTTGTATACGATTGCTAAGTAGGGAGCTATTGTATCAGCGTAATCTGAGAGGAACCTAATCAGTATACAATCTGGACCTGAAGACTTGCCTGTATCAAGCGATTTGAGTTGCTTCGCAACCCCTAAGGTATCTACTTCTAAGAAACTCATGCTAGCAGCTGTTCGTGTTTCTAATTCTGGAATATTACATTCGTCTTCCCTGGTGAAGGAATTTCGGAAAACTGCGTTCAATAACTCTGCTTTAGCGGCACAGCCGGTAACAGTACCATCGGCACTGCGCAGCAAAGGTATTGACTGTGTCTTGCCGCTTGTGTACTTTACATACGACCAGAATTTCTTCGGATTTTCTACGAAATTTCAAGACAATGTTTCATTGTGGAACCTATTAAAGGCATCTCGCATTGAAGTCCATGCCAAATTTCGCGCGTCTGTAAATTTTAGCCAATCTTCGGGATTTCGCGTTCTTCTGAACTTCGCATGCTTTTTCCGTTGCCTCTGCAACAGCGTTCGGACCTGTTTTGTGTACCATGGGGGATCAGTTCCATCTCTTACCAGTTTATGAGGTATGAATCTCTCAATTGCTGTTGTTACTATATCTTTGAATTTGAGCCACATCTCATCTACATTTGCATAGTCAGTTCGGAAGGAATGGAGATTGTCTCTTAGGAAGGCTTTTAGTGACGCTTTATCCGCTTTTTTAAATAAAATTATTTTGCGTTTGTTTCTGGTGGATTTGGAAGAAAAGGTATTGAGCCTAGCTGCAACGACCTTGTGATCACTAATCCCTGTATCAGTCATGATGCTCTCTATCAGCTCTGGATTGTTTGTGGCTAAGAGGTCAAGTGTGTTTTCGCAACCATTTACAATTCGCGTGGGTTCGTGGACTAACTGCTCGAAATAATTTTCGGAGAAAGCATTTAGGGCAATCTAGGAAGATGTTTTCTGCCTACCACTGGTTTGAACAAGTATTTTTGCCAACATATCGAGGGAAGGTTGAAGTCCCCACCAACTATAACCGTATCAGTGGGGTATTTATTTGTTACGAGACTCAAATTTTCTCTGAACTGTTCAGCAACTATATCATCGGAGTCTGGGGGTCGGTAGAAGTAGCCAATGATTAACTTAGTTCAGCTGTAATCATCCTATCTGATCACTGCCATCCATTCATGCCCATTGTGCATTCTGCCAGACTTGGGCACTTCCAGCAGGACAATGTGACACCCCATACATCCAGAATTGCTACAGAGTGCCTCCAGAAACACTCTTCTGAGTTTAAACACTTCTGCTGGTCACCAAACACCCCAGACATTAACATTATTGAGCATACCTGAGAAGCCTTGCAACGTGCTGTTCAGGAGAGATCTCCTCCCCTCACACTCTTACGGATTTATGGACAGCCCTGCAATATTCATAGTGTCAATTCCCTCCATCACTACTTCAGACATTAGTCGACTCAATGCCACATCATGTTGTTGCACTTGCGGCACTTCTGCGTGCTTGTGGGGGCCCTACATGTTATTAGGCAGATGTACCAGTTTCTTTAGCTCTTCAGTGTATTATGAGAATGATAATTTTTTGGGTAATGTACTTCTGTCTGACATTAATATCAAAATATGATTTCAATACGTCATTTTTGTGTGGAAATGGCTTAACCACTCAAGGAACAACTGCTACGGGAAATGTCAGAGGGGTTAAAATAAATATTTACACCTTATACAAAAGGAAAGGAACCACTGTAATGGAATTCCATCTCTCAAGCTGTATATCATGATTCATTATAACAGGTCAAGCCCTCTCCATCAGTTTACTGTAGAACAAATTTTATCCTAGTATATTTTTTTCCCCTTTGGAGGGTGAATATTATCTATATGAATCAACATGGATAACACAAGTAATAACCATACCTTTTTCTATTGATCGGACAGATGCAGGAGCCTGCTGAAAAATATGTCCAAGTTGATGATGCATTCCTTGACTTCTGGAAGGTATTTGTGGTTGTTCCGCACTTCTGCCTGCTGAACAAAGTATGACTTAGAATATTGGAAGAACTTTGTAAGTCAAGTTATGAAGTCACAAACACCAAAAAATTGAACCAAAATACAGGTAGAGGTGCAGAGATTCACTATTTAGAAAATGACTTGCAGTTGATCCTCTAGCAGAAGCAGAGGGAGATAGAAGAAGAAGAAGAAGAAGAAGAAGAAGAAGATCCAGAGGGGCAAGGTGGAAAAGAGGAACAATGGAAGGGTAATACACTGAAAATCATAAGCCCCAAAGGAGTTTAATGAATCAAGAATGCTATACAGAAAAAAATTCTTCCAATTTGTATGGGAATGGAATCCAGCACTTAAATTACTAATTGAATTTTAAACAACAGGAAAGGAAAATAGCTCCTAGGAAATGCTTTAAAGATGGAAAAAATAATAGGCACTGTATGGACAGATTCATCATACAGGAAGGCCAAAAATACTTTCAATGAATTTAAAAATAAAGATATCAATATAATGACTGGAAAAACTGCTAAGCACAGAAATGTGTACAGATTGGTAAAAACAGCACATCAAGTGCCACTACGAAGTGTGAATGTGACAAGAAGAAGAACTGGGTAGTGATTAGGAACACATCAAGGATTCAGCATTAAAAGTAACAAGCTGATGGCGCTTTGAGAGACTTGTGTTCAAACAAGGCAGTAAGCACAGTTACCTGACTTTTGGAATTTCTAACATCGTTGAGCAAAACAGCTGTCACACAATTATTCCAGACAATCTGTAGAGTCTACAAGACCAGCCACAGTCCTTCAGACTTTAAGATGAATGTTGATGTATGTCTGAATGCAATGTAAATACAGGAATCCCTATGTTAAATAGAGGCCTACACCAATGAACAAAAACACTCCGACCACATGCTTAATAGCAAGTCAGCCCACAAATGCCATACTTGGCAGCAATTTTATGTCATAAGGATTCGATAAGTACTTGATAAATTTCTGGAGGCGTATGGAACTATATGTCTACAGACAGCTCATGCTGTAATGCTCTTTTCCATTGGACTTCTTCTCATGAGCAGGTTCAATCAGTTTCGAGGAAAGAGAGCCACTTTGTAGATCAGTATATATTGTGATCTCAATATTGATGTATTTTTGTGGATGACATGTATCGAATACAGTCCACTTTGTATTTATTAATATGAATACAATTTTGTATGTAATCTTTGCTTGGTGCCAAGAGCAATAGTTGAGTAGAGGGTTGGGGTTTATCTCTTCTGGGTTACTTAAAATCATCTCTAATTAAGACACTCAAATGAGGGGCCAGAACCAACAACCAACTAGAGCTACTAAGCCACACACCAAATACTGCTCTGCAAGTCTTAAAACTACACACATTTCTTACTTGGAAATGTGACCCTGGTCAACTTCGTATATGGTGAAGCATAACCTCATATGGAGACCAACAACTAAATGCAGGAAGTGGGACACTTTAACTGGTGTAAAATATGCCAAGCATTAGCTCCAGTGCAGTTCAGACCCGTCTTCAAGCTTCTAAACAGGAACCGCAAATAACAACCACTGAATAATATTATAACAGATATCATTTCCAGTTAGATACCGCAGTTACTGCCTCTATCTGCCCCACTTAACTTCAGAAACCAGAGACCCCAGATAAAACTAATCTGGAAACCCTCTGAAGCACAAACAATTAGTCAGTTTAGTGGTAAAATGATAAATATACGCACCAATGTGTAGTGACATATTAGAAAAACTTGGTGGGTTGTTGTTGTTGTTGTTGTTGTTGTTGTCGTCGTCGTCTTCAGTCCTGAGACTGGTTTGATGCAGCTCTCCATGCTACTCTATCCTGTGTAAGCTTCTTCATCTCCCAGTACGTACTGCAGCCTACATCCTTCTGAATCTGCTTAGTGTATTCATCTCTTGGTCTCCCTTTATGATTTTTACCCTCCATGCTGCCCTCCAATACTAAATTGGTGATCCCTTGATGCCTCAGAACATGTCCTACCAACCAATCCCTTCTTCTAGTCAAGTTGTGCCACAAACTCCTCTTCTCCCCAATCCTATTCAATACCTCCTCATTAGTTATGTGATCTACCCATCAAATCTTCAGCATTCTTCTGTAACACCACATTTCAAAAGCTTCTATTCTCTTCTTGTCCAAACTATTTATCGTCCATGTTTCACTTCCATACATGGCTACACTCCATACAAATACTGTCAGAAACGACTTCCTGACACTTAAATCTATACTCGATGTTAACAAATTCCTCTTCTTCAGAAACACTTTCCTTGCCATTGCCAGTCTACATTTACTTCCTCTCTACTTCGACCATCATCAGTTATTTTGCTCGCCAAATAGCAAAACTCATTTCCTAATCTAATTCCCTCAGCATCACCCGACTTAATTCAAGTACATTCCATTATCCTTGTTTTGCTTTTGTTGATGTTCATCTTATATCCTCCCTTCAAGACACTGTACATTCCGTTCAACTGCTCTTCCAAGTCCTTTGCTGTCTCTGAGAGAATTACAATGTCATCGGCGAACCTTAAAGTTTTTATTTCTTCTTCATGGATTGTAATACCTACTCTGAATTTTTCTTTTGTTTCCTTTACTGCTTGCTCAATATACAGATTGAATAACATCGGGGATAGGCTGCAACCCTGTCTCACTCCCTTCCCAACCACTGCTTCCTTTCATGTCCCTTGACTCTTATAACTGCCATCTGGTTTCTGTACAAATTGTAAATAGCCTTTCGTTCCCTGTATTTTACCCCTGCCACCTTCAGAATTTGAAAGAGAGTATTCCAGTCAACATTGTCAAAAGCTTTCTCCAAGTCTACAAATGCTAGAAATGTAGGTTTGCCTTTTCTTAATCTAGCTTCTAAGATAAGTCATAGGGTCAGAAGTGCCTCACGTGTTCCCATATTTCTACGGAATCCAAACTTATCTTCCCCGAGGTCGGCTTCTACCAGTTTTTCCATTCGTCTGTAAAGAATTCGCGTTAGTATTTTGCAGCTGTGACTTATTAAACTGATAGTTCGGTAATTTTCACATCTGTCAATGCCTGCTTTCTTTGGGATTGGAATTATTATATTCTTCTTGAAGTCTGAGGGTATTTCACCTGTCCCATACATTTTGCTTGGTGGACTAAGCTCCTTCAATTCCAGATGCACTGCAATATAACCACAAGCAGTGTCACCCTATTACTGTATAGTGATGATGATGAAGTCCCATACTCCGTAACAGAGCGTGATACCCGCACCGCCGTACTAGCCAAGGTCGTAGTGGAGGTGGTTTGCCATTGCCTTCCTCCGACCATAATGGGTATGAATGATGATGATGATGATGAAGATGACACAACAACACCCAGTCATCTTGAGGCAGGTGAAAATCCCGGACCCCACCAGGAATTGAACCTGGGACCCCGTGCTCGGGAAGTGAGAGCGCTACCGCGAGACCACGAGCTGCAAACTATTACTGTATAGTAACACACAATTTACAAGGTGACAATTGCTGAACTATAAGGAAAAAAATATAAATTAGTTACAAACTATGGTGTGCACACACTTCATTCAACATGTAAACATGACTACAGATATTTGGATTTAGGTTATAACATGTTCGATATGCCCGCCATCATTGGTAATGATGTGATGCAGACAAACAGTGAAATTCGACACGGACTGCTGAAGTGTCGGAACATCGATGCAGTCGATGACCTCCTGAATGCCTGTTTTCTGCTCAGCAAGGGTTTTGGGGTTTTTGTTGTACATCTTGTCTTTAATGTTGCCCCATAAAAAGGAGTCGCACATGTTTAGATCTGGAGAAGATGGTGGGCAATAAAGGCCCATGCCAGTGGCCTCTGGGTACCCCAGAGCCAGAATGAGCTCCCGTAAGTGCTCCTCCAGGACATCAAACATTCTCTTGCTTCAATGGGGCCGAGCTCGTCTTCCATGAACCATATCTTGCAAAATCAGAGTCACTATGGATAATGGAGATGAAATCATCTTTCAGAACCTTCACATACCATTCAGTAGTCACCGTGCCATCAAGGAACATCGCAACGATTATTCTGTGACTGGACGTTGAACACCACACAGTCACCCATTGAGGGTGAAGAGACTTCTCGATCATGAAATGCGGGTTCTCAGTCCCCCAAATATGCCAATTTTGCTTACTGACAAACCTATCCAAATGAACATGGGCTTCATCGTTAAACCAAACCATGCATGTGCATACTAATTCCCATCATGCCCCACAGCCAACCATGCAGTTTGAATGCCATATTGCAAACCGTTCAGAAGTTATGATGAATTTATTTCATGCAGTTCAATAACTGTCACCCAGTAAGTAAACACTTGTAACCAAAGGAAAGTCCCTTCAACAGATACGCTTATAAGTGAACTGAAACTGCTCTTCTTCATGAATATTATTAACACCGACAGACTTGTACAAGGTAAAATGACAATCACATATTATTTACTAACACACAATTTAAGGAAACACTTGCAATGAAAGGCAAGTCTCTTAAATATCGACAACTTGCTCACAATAAAATGACAATCACATATCACCAACATAGCAAACTTAATAGGTGCCAGGGTAATCAGTGCAACACTTAAAATCACATAAACATTTAAAGACAATTAGAGCAACATCAACCACAGCTTACCAAGAATTAAATGATTTCTTCCTCTCAAGAAAATGTACACAAGCATAACAACATATCACCGAAAGTGGTAAATTCTTAGTCCCTAGCCATCTTCTGTTGCAAACACTGATGGCCGGAAGCTCATTGAAGTAATTAATGATCTCCAACTATGCAGTTCTTCAAAGGACATTGACAAAAAAACAAAAAAATATATATATAAAAGAAAACCCCTCGTAGCAACTCTCAAAGACAACGTGTCGGTGGCCCACCACACACACTGAGGCGAAGTCTCCATTTTACTCCCTGCCCACTCGCCCCGTGCATTCCTTTGGCTAAAGCTAGAGGACATTGCCCGCTTACCCAGTATGCAACAGTCTGAAGTGGTGGCCCACCACACACACTGACGCGAAGTCTCCATTTTACTACCTGCCCACTCGCCCCGTGGCCACTGTCATTCCTTTGGCTAAAACTAGAGGACATTGCCTGCTTACCCAGTATGCAACAGTCTGAAGTGGTGGTTAGATTAGATTAATATCGACAACTTGTACACAATAAAATGACAATCACATATCACCAACATAGCAAACTTAATAGGTGCCAGGCTAATCAGTGCCACACTTAAAATCACATAAACCTTTAAAGACAATTGGAGCAACATCAACGACGGCTTACCAAAAGACCCCATGTGGGTCTGTTAAATTAACACTGTAGCCCACATAGCCAAAGGTGAAAGAAAAACTCGGAATACGGTATATGTAAAAGCTACAGATAGTTCAATGGAGATAACTGAACTTTCTCCAATGCCTCTCAAGAGAACCAAGAACAATTAGCAGATTAATAGATCCTTAACATTAAAAGTGAAATTATATATCTGAAGCTTCATTTAGTTCATCCTACTGATATCTTTGGCTTGCACAGAAGGTGCAGCAGTGTACAGTTAATACTAAGCTGCAGATGAACTCCACTCAGTCACAATGCTTATTCACCTCGTGCAAAATTTTCAAAAAATGAATGTATAAATAGTTGGAGTCAAATTCTTTCAGAATATGATTAAAAGCTTAAATAATGGCATATTATAGATGCACCCCATGTACAAATTAAAAAAAAAAATAAATGAATAAATAAATAATCAGAATCAAATTCTTCCAGAACATGATTAAAAGCTTAGACAACAGCATATTATAGGTGCACGTTACATGTAATTGCGCTATTAAAAAATTCAGGATCTGATTGATAATTATTAACAACGTACACATACAATTGTTTTCACTTACACAAAGAGTACACCTCATATTTATGATTCTTCTAATTTGAAAGCAACATGCCTGCACAATGAGCTATGTTCTCCAGCCAATATTAAAACATAATTAAATAGGAGATCGTGTTGTTGTGTAGTAATTGTCTTCTATATCTCACAGAAGAAAGGATTCAGTAACTTGACAGTGCAAGTTTCACTTATATAACTATTTGTATTTAATAAAACTTTGATAAACTTTCACTTATGACACAATTTCAGTTTGCATACACTGCTTACAAGCAAGACTGATTATTTAGCTTTACATACACATATAGGTTTTTATCACTCAGAAGCATTATCAGATGCACTAATCACAGTAAGAACATTTCTTTACCAACTGCTTCATCAAATTAATCATTGTTAACAACTGTAATACACAAACTTTGAGCTGTTCCCCATCTATTTTTTTTAATGTTATACTGAGTAGAACAGTTAATATCATTTATGCCCTGTCATCTTCCCACAGAAAGTCTCTAACAGGACATATCCATAAACTAACCTGAATAAGAAGTAAATCCTTTCATTTACTTAATAACCTTCTGTTTGGGTATATTGCATTTTCCAAAGAAATGAGCTAAAACACACATTTCTATCAGTATTTTGTGCCATTTCATAGGAGCAAGATTAGTTTACATTCATTTTTCAACAATGTAAATTTCACTGTGTTCCTTCACAATGCTTGTTCAACAATTAAACGTTTTGGTCTGGAACAGCAATGGAAGGTCCTCATGCTCTATGCTCTATATATTATTTAACATGGTTTTTGTTTATTATTTGGAAAATATTCTGGGTATACTCTCAGGAACTTGGGAGGACATATCAAATCTTGTTCCTTTTGGGTATCAGGTCTTTCTCTGGCTGCTCCCAAGATAAAACATCAAAATAAAACTACATCTCTCTTGAGTAGTTCCAAACATTTCTGTACCATTCACAATACTTCCACCCCCTCAAAGACAAATTCCAGAGAAAAGTACAAATGGGATTAAACGATACACAAACAATAAAATGACTTCAACCAATTTTTAAAAAATTTTCCTACAAAATATCCCAGTATAGAAATTATAAAGTGAAACTAGTTGCAAAACCTTAACTTAATGATCAGTCAAGTTAAAGATTTGCAGTCACTGATCATGACAGAGGATCTACTTGTCTGGTTTGATCAATACCAGTCCTATAGAGAATTTTATCTTCACTCTCTCATCACAATGGAAATACCTTTGAGTTAATTAGTAGGTTAAGGGTCTAATTTGGAAAGTACCACAGGAATTAATGACATTTAGCTCCTAGTGGGCATTGATTTACTTCAATGGGGAGGTTGAAAATTTGTGCTGGGCCAGAATTCTTTACTGCACTCCATTGTAATAATTTTAGAATTTCTGCATTTGTTGACCAACATCTCTAACCAACTGCCTGATACCTAGCCTCCCACACTGAAGATACTAACAACTCCCATCACAGATTTCCATCATCCCTCCCCACCCCCTTTTACCTCCTGAATCCTTACATATCACTTATGATGCCACCTCCCTACACACGAACATCCTAATGCCCCCCCCCCCCTCCCCCCCATTGAACACTGCCTCTACCAACGTCTTACAGACTCCAAATCCACACCCACAATATCCTAACCTGCAGTGACTTTTCCTTTGAAGGGAAGGTACGTAAACAAATCCTCAGCACTGCCATGGGCACCCACGAGCACTTCCTAAACTAACCTGTTTAAGGGTCATCTAGAGGAAAGCTTGTTGTTGTTGTTGTAGTCTTCAATGTAAAGACAGTTTGAATATTGAATTTTTGAATTTGAATTTATTCATCTTTGAACATTTTACGTGTTATGGGTGCAATTATTTATATATAAATCTAAGATAAATAAAGTATATAAAAATTTCATGAGTTTTTGCATCAGTGACACAATGCAAAAATTATGTCTGTAAGAACATTTTAACCAGTATTTTGTTACAACTTAGTATGACAGTAGTCAGAACTTTATGTCACTTAAATCTGATTCCTCATACTCTTTAATGGAGCAGTATGCTTCCTTGTTAAACCACTCTGCTAGAACATTCTCAAATGTATTACAGGGTAAGAGAAAAGGCAGCTTTTGGGTTTCTATTAAAAAATCTGGGGCCTAGATATTCATGGCTGTTGTGAACCTTAGCTAGCCTACTGTAGGGTGTAACAATTGATTGTACAATTTTTATGTCGTGATCATGTACAGACATCTTAGGCTAAAATTATTTACATTCTCTTTAACACTGAGAAAGCAATTATACATGTAGTGGCTTGGTGCTGTCATAATATTAAGTTCTGTGAAATGATCTTCATGAGAGCCTCTTGGAGTCAGTGCTGCTGTACATCTGATAGACTTTTCTTGGCACTTGGATACAGTTTTTCAGCTGGGGAAATTACCTCATAGTAGAATTCCATAGGTACAGTGGGAGTGGAAAAATGTAAAATAATCATATACTAGTAGAGTTTGACTTACATTATTCCTCAGTTTGAACAGCAGATAACTCACTAGAGAAAGTTTTGAGCATAATTTTTCTGTATGAACTGCCCAGCTAAGTTTCTGATCTATATGGAAACCTAATAGTTTGTGCTGTAGCCACGAGAAAGATCGCGGGAGGCGCACATCGGCACGGTGCGTCACGGACAGTAGTTGCCGCAAGTAGAGTCCCGTCCACTAGAGGGCACGCGAGAATTCGGCCCCGACCTCTGCCGGCGGAACAACAAAAACAACTCAGGCAGCACGGGCCGTGCCCAGTCAATTCACATCAGGCATGCCTAGGAGACAGTTCCCGGTATACGCTATGTGAAGTGCGACGGAAAACGTGAACAGTGTTACTACAGTTTGATTATTTTTTATTTTAACTGGAGGCACTTAAATTGAACACAATGTCTTCAGTTTTAATGTTATTACTTTGTAAATAATTTGCCTGGAAGCAATTAACACTTTGGCCCATAGCTACATTTAATTATATCACAGCTCCTCTGGACCATCAACTTGTGTGATTAGAGTTGTATCATCTGCACGCAGCCCTGCCTGACACGACAAAAACGAGGTTCACTCATTTACATAGACAATGAACAGGAATGGACCAAGCACCGAGCTCTGTGGAACACCTATTCTAACAGGTAATGAGTCTGCTCTTTGGTTGTTTATAGTTACCATCTGCCTTCTGTTGCTTAGATAAAACTCAATAAGATGAAGAGCATCCTCTCCAGCTCCATAGTATTGGAGCTTTCTTACACGTATACTATGGAAGACAGTGTCAAAAGCCTATCTCAAATCTGGAAGAGTTGCACAGGTTGTTTTCTTAACCTCAAAACAATCATATGTTATTGTGGTGCAGATCCCCACCCAACTCTATCCTGTACAAGTCTCTTCATCTTTGAACAACTACTGCAGCCTAAATCTTTCTGAATCTGCTTACTGTATTCATTCTTGGCCTCTCCCTACAATTTTTACCCTCTACATTTCCCTCCAATACTAAAATTGGCAATACCTTTATGTCTCAGAATGTGTCCTATCAACTGGTTCTTTTTTTGGTCCACTTGTGCTACACGTTCCCAATTCTATTCAGTATCTCCTCATTAGTCACATTATCGACTCATCTAATCTTCAGCATTCTTCTGTAGCACCACATTTTGAAAATTTCTCTTCTCTTTTTATCTAAACTGTTTATCAACCATGTTTCACTTTCATACAAGTCTACACTCCAGACAAACACCTTCATAAAAGACTTCCTAACACTTAATTCTATATTCAATGTTGACAAATTTCTCTTCTTCAGAATCAGTTTTCTTGCCGTTGTCATCCTGCATTTTATAGCCACTCTACTTCGGCCATCATCTGTTATTTTGCTGCCCACATAGCAACACTCATCTACTACTTTAAGCATCTTGTTTCCTAATCTGATTCCCTTTGGCTCACCTGATTTAATTTGACTACACTCCATTATCCTTGTTTTGCTTTTGTTGATGTACATTTTATATCTTCTTTTCAAAACAATCCATTCTGTTCAACTGCTCTTCCAGGGCCTTTGCTATATCTGACAGAATAACAACATCACTGGCAGACCTTGAAGTTTTTATTTCTTCTCTCTGATTTTTAATTCCTACTCCAAATTTTTCTTTAGTCTCCTTTACTGCTTGTTCAATGTGCAGATCGAATAACATAGAGAATGGGCTACAGCCCTGTCTCACTCCCTTCTAAACAATTGCTTCCCTTTCATGCCCCCTCAACTCTTATTACTGCCATCTGGTTTCTGTACAATTTGTAAATAGGCTCTCTCTCCCGTATTTTATCCTGTAACAATATTATGAAAAGGAAAGTTGCCACTCACCATATAGCAGAGATGGTGAGTCAAAGATAGGCACAACAAAAGGACTGTCACAAATAAAGCTTTCGGCCATTAAGACCTTCGTCAACAATATACGTAGACACACATGTACAATCACCCACACACACGCAAATGCAACTCACACACACGACTGAAGTCTCAGGTAACTATATGGTGAGTGGCAACTTTACTTTTCAAAATATTGTTACATTCAATCCTGGATTTTCCATTGTTTGATTGTATTTTATCCTGCTACCTCCACAATTTCAAAGCAAGTATTCCAGGCTCATACATCTTGCACACCAGAGATATCATAGTGAGGCACAATTATATCTAAGCTGACACAAAATTGAAAGCTCTACTATCAATTTTTTAGGTACCTCAATTGTTTTTTCACTGATCTCGGTGCCTGTCAATCTTTTGAGCTGGTGCAATAAAGACATATGTACTTCCACTCCCCCACTATTGTGTTAATTAAAAGTTATAACATGCAGAAGTCACAAGTTTTCATTCTCCTACTGAGCTATGTGCTGATATCACATCCGACGCAATGAGAACTTGCATTTTTAAATGGATCTTTTTGGAGAAGAAGTCAACATGAAGAGAGAATAGCCAATGCAACCATGCTGGCATTTTTGTACATCGTTGGGGAGATGAGGGAAAAAAATCAAGCGACACACCAAAACTCAAAGGAATTATTCTTCAAGTAATGTTCCAAAACTGCCACATTTCTTAACCTGCACACAACATACTTGCATGCTTTTCTGGACTTACAATTTCTAGTGTGGATAAACATGCTTTCAGCCTTCCCTTCTTTGCTTATGACTCGTTTACCATCTAAGCTTTTGATATTCATACAGCTGATTCTCTTTTCCCCAAAGGCCTCTTTAATTTTCCTGTAGGCAGTACCTATCTTTCACCTAGTAAAATGTGCTCCTAAATCCTTATATTTGAGCTCTAGCCATTCCTGCTTAGAAATTTTGCACTTCCAGTCAATCTCATCTTTTAGATGTTTGTGTTCCCTTATGCCTGCTTCATTTGCTACATTTCTAAATTTTCTCCTTTCATCAGTTACATTCAATATCTCTCGTGTTATCCAAGGATCCCTACGAGGCCTTGTATTTTTACCTGTATTGATTCCCTGATGCCTTCACTATTTCATCTCTTAAAGCTACTATCCTCTTGGGAACTGTTTTACCTTGAGTATTGTTTGCTTGAGGAATAAGGGACTGATGACCCTGTAGTTTGGTCCCTTTATACCCCAAAGCAACTAACCAATCTTAAAGCTATCCATCTGTCTTTTACTATATTCCTTTCCCGTGTTCCAGTCAACTGTTGCCTGATGCTATCTCTGAAGCTCTCAACAACCACTGGTCGTTTCAACTTATCTAGGTGCCATTTCCTTAAAATCCAACCTTTTTTCAATTTCTTCCGTTTTAATCTACAGTTCATAACCAATAAATTTTGGTCAGAGTCCACACCTGTCACTGGATATGTCTTACAATTTAAAATCTGGTTCCTAAATCTCTGTCTAACCATTATATAATTAATCTGAAACTTTCCAATGTCTCCAGGTCCCTTTCATGTATACAACCTTCATTTATGATTCTTAAACCAAGTGTTAGCAATGGTTAAATTATGCTCTGCGCAAAACTCTACCAGGCAGCTTAATCTTTCATTCCTTTTCTCCAGTCCATAAACACCTTCTATTTTTCCTTCTCGTCCTTTTCCTACTATCAAGTTCCAGTCCCATCTCCTTTAACTATCTGAATAATTTCTTTTTCCTCATCATACATTTCTTCAATCTTTTCATGATCTGTGGAGCTAGTTAGAAAGTAAACCTGTCCTACTGTGGTAGGCGTGGGCTACAATAATGTGTTCATTATGCTTTTCATAGTAGCTTATGTGCATTTCTATTTTCTTTTTCATTATTAAATCCACTCCTGCATTTTCACTTTATATTTATAGCCCAGTATTCATCTTAACAGAAGTCCTGTTCCTCCTGCCACTGAATTTCACTAATCCCCACTATATCTACCTTCAGCTTATCCATTTTCCTTTTTAAATTTTCTAGCCTACCTGCCCAACTAAGGAATCTAATATTCCACACTTCTGATGAAACATTCACCTGTGTAGCCCCTGCCCGGAGATCCGAATGGGGGACTACTTTACCTCTGGAAAAATTAAGGCTGTAGTTTACACTTGATTTCACCCATTCACAGTACTAACACAGCAAGGCCATTTTGGTTGATGTTACAAGACCAGATCGGTCAATCATCCAGATTGTTGCTCCTGCAACTACTGAAGAGGCTGCTGTCCGTCTTCAGGAATCACACGTTTGTCTGGCCTCTCAACGGATAACCCTCCATTGTGGTTGTACCTATGGTACGACTATCTGTATCACTGACACACACAAGCCAACCCACCAACAGCAAGGTCAATGGTTCTTGGCATCCCTAAACTCCCAACCCCTAGTCTGGTTCAGGTTCATTGATATCTTCATGATCTGGACTCTGGGCCAAGACACACTGTCCACATTACATCACAACCTCAACACCTTCTCTCCCATTCACTTCGCCTGGTCCTCCTCTACTCAACATGCCACCTCCCTTGATGCTGACCCTCATGTACACATCAAACCCACTAACCACTAACAGTGCCTACATGCTGATAGCAGCCATCCTTTCCAAACCAAAAAATCACTCACACACAGCCTAGCCACCTGTGGCCAACACATCTACAATGACAAAAATGCCCTTGCCCAGTATGCTGAAGGCCTCATGAAGGTCTTCACAGAAAGGCAATATCTCCCAAACCTAGAACACAAACTGATTTCCTGTGTCATAGACCCCCAATCCTCTCACCACTCCCAAGTATCAGCTACAAAGAGGGTCCCCTCTCGTCACACAATACCATACTTGTCTGGAACTAATGAAACATATCCTTCACCAGGGCTTTGATTATCTTTCACCCCCGCACTGAAACGAGGGATATCCTACCCAAGACCCTTCCCACTCCTCCTAAAACAGTGTGCTGTTGCCCACCCAACCTCCACAAAATCCTAGTCCATCCCTATGATCTCCCAGTTTAGAGCTGTGTTTACTCCATTACGAAACTGATTGCCAACAATTAGTCACAATTTTAAAACAACAGTAACATTCAAAAGTACCATACTAGAAGGAGAAATGACTTACACTATCCTTCATTCAGACTTAGTTGGTCACTAAAATGAGTAAGGTACTGAACCATAAAAATCTTTTACCACCTACCCAGAGATGTAGAGTTGAATAGCTATTAAAATTAACTCGAAACACAAATTGGAGTCATCTGCTTGACAACTACTCCTTCTTAGCAGAAGAATTCTGAATGTTAACAGTATTTTGTGTGTGTGTGTGTGTGTGTGTGTGTGTGTGTGTGTGTGTGTGTGTGTGTGTGTGTGCGTGAGAGAAAAAGAGAGAGAGAGAGAGAGAGAGAGAGAGAGAGAGAGAGAGAGAGAGAGTGAGTGAGTGAGAGAGATCAATATTAGTGAAAAATACAATGATGATCCATACAACACACACATATCTGAACTAAAGAAGATAATTTCACCTCCATAAGTCCCATAGATAACCGAAGTAAATGCGAGAACTGTCACACAACCAGCTTTGCAGTAATGTATCCAAGTTGCTGGCTGGAACAAAAACAGAAAGATTATCACAGCAATGTTAGGGATCAGCAAAGTTAAGGAACTGTTACTGTGTATGTATGAAGAAAAAGAGGGGAGGGGGGGGGGGCGGATGGTTCAGAGCTGCTTAACAATGAGGTCATCAGTGCACAGGATCTGTTCAATGGCAGTTTGATAAAGGTATCAGAAAGTCAATTCTACCATTATGTTTGACATCTGAAGCAAGACTAGGAATTAACACACATTCCAATAACTTTTCTATAAAGAAAAAGAGTCTGACAAGGTGAAATCATAAAAGATGTCTGAAATCCTCCAGAAATAGGTTATGTTATTGAGGCATAAGAGTAATATACAATGTGTACAAGAACCAAGAGGTGCAATTACACCAAGAGGGAATCGAACACATTAAAAAATTTGTAAATGCAGTAGGCAGATTTTATCTTTGTCTGTCATACCTGTACATCAAAGAAACAATGAAGGAAATAAGAGATAGGTTCAGATACGGTGTTAAAATTCTGAGTGAAGGGGTATCAACGATAAGGTGTACTGATGACACTGCTGTCATCTGTCAAACTGGGGAAGAGTTATAGGACCTGTTGAATGAAATGGAGAGTTCACTGAATAAAGAATATAAATGAAAGCAAATCAAAGAAAGACAGAAGTTCTGAGGAGAAAAGATGAAATTATAAGAAACTAGACAAAAAAATTAGGAACCATGTAGTACGCTGGAGTGAAGAAATACTGCTGTCTTTAATTCTGAGATGGATTAAGTAAGGAAGACATAAAATCGACTAGCACAGGCAAAGAGAACATTCCTCACTACAAAAATCTATTATTATGCAACACAGAATTGAGGAGGAAAGCAGAAAGTGAGATGGAAAAGGATGAATAGTTGAGTAAATCAATAAATGTTATTTTATCCTTACTGGATCTTGAGAATTCAGTAGCCGTTAATGACTGTTAGTGCATACTGTGACGAGGCACAAATACTTTTAAAGTGTTTTTATTTCAAAGCCATAATATTTTTGGGCATTTGTGCCAATCTCCAGATGGATAATGTTTCCAATTATATAAATGTTCTATCAGCAGCATGTTGTCAGCTTCAGTACTGTACAACCATATTTGAATATTTGTATACACTCACAACTGTTCCAGTGGAAAACTGTTTCACCTTATATCTACATAAAAGTTGGCATATTAGCCTGTTTTAATCACCGAAACAACATAACGGTGGTACTAAATGTTCAAACATTCTTGTGCAGCGTTCCAGTTGACAACATGCTACTGATGAAAACAGTCATTAGCTGTAAATGTTTGCCATCTAACGATTGGCATGATGCCTGGAACCTGTTATGGCTCTGAAATGAAAGTACTGTAAAAGTATTTGAGGTCAGCTGTGTTATTCACCTGAATCTATAAGATCCACTGACAAAAAAATATTGAATGAAAAAATTAATGAAGTAGCAAAAAATTGTGGGTGGTTGTTAACTGAGCTTAACTCCCTGAACGTGTCATTAATACCACTTATGAAGACCCTCTTTAGTAACAGCTGTTTCCTAAATTAGCACACACAATTAGTTTACAACAGATTATTCTCCGTAAATACAAATCCCCCAACCCTTTCTGTATTCCTTTGTGATGGGATCTACAGAACATTATAACCAAATGAGTTAGTGTGTGTGTGTGTGTGTGTGTGTGTGTGTGTGTGTGTGTGTGTGGTTTTTTAAGCTGAATACAATATGGCACAGTATAGCGAGTCAGAAAGCTCTGAAGGGTAGCATGAGTATTTTTAAATAATCGTTTGTATTCAAAAGCTACCTGATTAATTGCGTTTATATACTACAAGCTGTTCCAAACAATATAGGGAACTTAGAACAATACATATTGCATTTTTACTTTAACTTTCTTTGCATAATTTGATTTTTTTTATATCAACAGCTGATAGGACAGCCTTTTTGGGAATAAGTCAGAACTGAATTCTTGGATTACTGTGAGTATAATAAATGAAATATAACAAAGGAGGTGGCTTACAAAACACTCGTTCGACCTATACTTGAGTATTGCTCATCAGTGTGGGATCCGTACCAGATCGGTCTGACGGAGGAGATAGAGAAGATCCAAAGAAGAGCGGCGCGTTTCGTCACAGGGTTATTTGGTAACCGTGATAGCGTTACGGAGATGTTTAATAAACTCAAGTGGCAGACTCTGCAAGAGAGGCGCTCTGCATCGCGGTGTAGCTTGCTCGCCAGGTTTCGAGAGGGTGCGTTTCTGGATGAGGTATTGAATATATTGCTTCCCCCTACTTATACCTCCCGAGGAGATCACGAATGTAAAATTAGAGAGATTAGAGCGCGCACGGAGGCTTTCACACAGTCGTTCTTCCTGCGAACCATACGTGACTGGAACAGGAAAGGGAGGTAATGACAGTGGCACGTAAAGTGCCCTCCGCCACACACCGTTGGGTGGCTTGCGGAGTATAAATGTAGATGAAGATGATTTTTGAGTAAAAATTACAGCTCTTTTCTAATGCTGCTTTAAGTTTTGGGGTTTTTCCCTCTTATTCAAACAACGAAGCCCTCAACAAGGCAATGTGGGAAGTCCTGGGTGGAATACAAGCAGTGGCAGAGGGAAAGATAAGCACTCTGCACAACCATGCCGCAGTGCCGCAACAACTCGGCTGCTCTGAGGACGGACACTGCCTGAAAATCTGGCAATGACTTTAGCCTTTCCTGTGGGTCTGTCTACAGTTCGATATCTTTAATATTTCAATTCTTTAACCTACTAAACATTTATTTCCTGAAGGCAGCTTCTACATAACAAGTGTGAAGATGAATTAATGAGTTATTGATGGTATTTAAGATCTGAGAGACAAAACATACCTGTAGAACAGATAATCTCCACAGCACGAGAAATGACATTACGAAATCTATCTCCAAGATCACTGCGGCCAATTTCTTTTGTTAGTGACACTGAGAAAACACTGTTGTTGCTGCTGCTGCTGCTTGATGTCGAGATGGCGTCATTCTCCTTGTAGCCGTTAGCAAGGCCTTCAGTGAAAAGAAAACAAAGAAGAGTGAAATAAGTGAAACAGGTATATAAATCATTCATATTGTTACTCCAAATAAAACACAATATGCCCATGATGCAACACACTGGTTGTCTCTGCTATCACAATTACACCTTAAAATTTAACAATTATTCCTAAATAAAAACAAAGATGAGGTGACTTACCGAACAAAAGCGCTGGCAGGTCGATAGACACACAAACAAACACAAACATACACACAAAATTCAAGCTTTCACAACAAACTGTTGCCTCATCAGGAAAGAGGGAAGGAGAGGGGAAGACGAAAGGAAGTGGGTTTTAAGGGAGAGGGTAAGGAGTCATTCCAATCCCGGGAGCGGAAAGACTTACCTTAGGGGGAAAAAAGGACAGGTATACACTCGCACACACGCACATATCCATCCACACATACAGACACAAGCAGACATATTTGAAGGTCTTCAAATATGTCTGCTTGTGTCTGTATGTGTGGATGGATATGTGCGTGTGTGCGAGTGTATACCTGTCCTTTTTTCCCCCTAAGGTAAGTCTTTCCGCTCCCGGGATTGGAATGACTCCTTACACTCTCCCTTAAAACCCACTTCCTTTCGTCTTCCCCTCTCCTTCCCTCTTTCCTGATGAGGCAACAGTTTGTTGCGAAAGCTTGAATTTTGTGTGTTTGTTTGTGTTTGTTTGTGTGTCTATCGACCTGCCAGCGCTTTTGTTCGGTAAGTCACCTCATCTTTGTTTTTATATATAATTTTTCCCACGTGGAATGTTTCCTTCCATTATATTAACAATTATTCCTCTACATTTGTCTCTTCTCTTGTACAAATTCCAGCATGTGTGTTTACGAACAACACACTTATTAAGACTCTTAAATTATGCTCAAAAAATTATCACTACTGTATGTTCAGACTATATTTACTCTAAACAATTAAAGCAATAAGATTGTTTTACTAAAAGTGTTGCTGCAATGTTTGTCACACAACAGTTCATCAATTTACTTGATAAAATTGTTCTTATCTTCCTCAATTGCATGAGAGCAGATTTACATAGACATTGTAACTGGATTTGCAGTATCCTATTCATTTCACTATAGAGGTTTTACAGTATACCAGTGATGAATTGCAGGGATGGAATGTTCTCTAATCAATTTCAAAAAGAAAACTGGTCACATACTAAAAGTTATTGACAACATACTGTTGAAGTTATTCACTAAGGCATTCTGGGAAGTCAGTCTGTGGCCTTTTCTTACTGAAAGCACAGATCCTCTCAATTCATTCAGTTTTTGGTGCATGAAGTTTCACAGCAAACTGCAACTTTGATTGAAACAGTGTGTATCTAACATGCTGTTGTGACTAAAGTATAGCAGGAAGTTACAAACAAACTAAAAACTTTTAGCCACCTTGTAATCTAAAAGTTATATGGATGAAGTCAAAGTGTTATCTATCATCCAGTGCTGAAAGTTGTGCTTGTTTATGATGGTAACACTGGTGGAAAAAAAAATTTCAGCTGTACAGAAAATAAATTAATCAGCTGGCTAATGAAACGCTTAGTGACTTTTCCCTTTTCTTACTCAGTTCCTTAATGTGCAAAAGCATCTCAAAAAGTTGTTGACCACTGCTCATTCACCTCAACTACAAACACAGTGAGCAGTAGCATGTTTCCTCAAGGAACATTTCAGAGACTCCCAATCAACTGTCTCACTGTGCAATCTGTGTGAGCACTTTAATACTCAGAAGCCAGGCTATGAGCTTCAACTTTAATTTTGACCCAGCATATCACAGGTACGGTCTTCTGCAGCACAAGGTAGGACTCAGAAATCTTGTCAGTTTGTAGTAATCTGAGTGAGCTCTTTGACACTGAAAACTCATTTGCAGTGAATGACTGTACCATTCTCATAGCGGAACACTGGTCACACAAAACATGAAATTCTTTCAATCATGAACAATAAATTGTAGTATTAGTTTTGTATTTTTGACTCAGATAAATAAATAAATAAATAAATACAAACTCTCAGGGGAGAAAACTACAACAGTCAATTTTAAATTTCAAACAGGAGCACATCCATTCATTCCAGACATATCATTGTTGGATATAGTGTATTAACCAAGTCATAATTACAAATGGAACACACTTTGTATCACATCCATGGTCATCATTCTTGAAATGTCCGCCCCCGGTAGCTGAATGGTCAGTGTGACAGATTGTTAATCCTCCGGGCCCGGGTTCGATTCCCAGCTGGGTCGGGGAATTTCCTCCACCCAGGGACTGGGTGCTGTACTATCCTCACATAATCATCCTATCATCCTCATCAACTGCAGGTCGCCGAAGTGACGTCAAATTGAAAGACCAGCACCCGGTGGGGCCCTAGCCATACGAGTAAATAAAATAAAATTCTTGAAATTGTCAGCACCACAAACATCAAATGTCACAGGGATATACATGTTATGACATCAATCTGTTACTACATCTGCCTCAACTTATCAATCCCCTGCCTCGACTTATCAATCCTCTTGGCGGTTTAACTTTTCATGTTGTAGCATGTCATTAATCATTTTATTAATATACTTATTTGAGAAAGGAAGATTTGACTCTGAGGCTGTTAGAGATGAAGCACGTCTCTCCAAGGCAAGAGCGAAGCTGCTTGGAGGAATTGCCATATCAGCAGATGCCACAGAGTGTGACCAAACTGAGAGTTGCCCCATCTTGCAGAAATGCTGTGTACATACACACTCGGTTGCTTGTACAGATATCCTGAAATCACCGAACAATATACGTATGCGAACTTACTAAATTAACTAATAAAAATTAATTGACCAGTGGTACTTTCAACATTGTGCAACACATCACTTTCCTGAACTGGTATTTTACACCACAGGTGTGCTAATTATTATTGCTTCAACTTAGAATAAGTGATCAATTTCCCTGCATGTATAACTCAAGACACCAGCACTCTAATACATAATGTTTTTGTGCAGCAAGAGGATATAAAAATAATACATGCTTTCCCTGTGATAAATGGATTGTCAGACCATGATGCACAACTGATTAACTTATAAAATCTAGCAGAGTGTACAGTACAGAAACCACTAAGTAAAAGTGTAAGGCTGGTCAACCTGGTATCTATAGAGCACTTCGGAGTAAGTTTAAGAAATGTTAATTGGAGAGATTTATATAATAGCCAAATGCCAATGATAAATGCAACATATTTCTTTATAAATTTATCTCTCTTTTTGAACAATGTTGCCCCAAAAAAAAACCTGCTAAATGTTATGACCAAACAGTTTTCAAAGAAATCTTAGATCACTACAGGTATTAAAGCGTCTTCAGAAAGGAAAAGAAAACTGTATGAGGCAGCAAGAATTAGTAAAGACCCAGAAGTAATTTTACACTATAAAAACTATTTTAGCATATTGAGAGAAGTTGTCAGAAAATCAAAAAATAAGTATCTTAGAGATGAAATTAACAACTCAGGCAATAAAATCAAATCAGTATGGAATGTTGTTAGAAGAGAGACAGGAAATGTAACCACTGGGGTAGGTAGTATTACTATTAAAGACAATGAGACCATCTTAACCAACAGTACACAAGCAGCTAATGTATTTAACAACCATTTCTTAAGTGTAGGTGAAAAAATTGCTGAGTACAGTTCAAAAGAAAAAGCCATGCAGTACACAGGAGAGTTAATTTTGAGAAATACTAGTCAAATTAATTTTCCGCTAACAACCTCTTGTGAAATAAAGAAAATCATTAAATCTTTGAAAAATAAATGTTCTGTTGGAGTAGATGACATTTCTAACAAGATATTAAAAACAATGCGGAGCAGTTAAGCTGATGTTCTGAGTCACATCTGTAATGCATCACTAACTCAAGGTATTTTCCTAAGCTGGTTAAAATACGCCATTGTCACATTTCTCTATTAAAAAAAGGGACACCACAGATATCAATAATTACCTGCCAGTATTCTTATTCACAGCATTTTCAAAAATTGTCAAGAAAGTAGTGTACTCGAGAGTGGTTAGCCATCTCAGCAGTAATGGGATACTTAGTAAAGCACAGTTTGGATTTCAAAAATGCTGTTTCACTAAGACAGCAATATACAATTTCACTGCTCACATAATAGAGCATTTGAATAGTAAAATGTTACCAATAGGAATTTTCTGTGACTTATCAAAAGCATTTGAGTATGTGAACCATGACATTGTGTAACAGAAATTACAATTATATGTTATAAATGGAACAGCATAAGAGCGGTTTAACTCATACCTACAGAACAGGAAGCAGAAAGTTTCTTTATATGGTTTAAGTGATTTAAGGAAGTTTCCCACTTCATCTAACTGAGGAGAAATTACATTAGGTGTTCCACAGGGTTTGAACATGGGTCCCTTTCTGTTCTCGGTATATGTGAATGACCTCCCTTCTTATATGAAACAAGAAGCTAAACTGAGTGTTTGCTGATGATAAAAGCACCATTATTAATCCAGTACATCTACATCTACATCTACATCTACATCTACATCCATACTCCGCAAGCCACCTGACGGTGTGTGACGGAGGGTACCTTGAGTACCTCTATCGGTTCTTCCTTCTATTCCAGTCTCGTATTGTTCGTGGAAAGAAGGACTGTCGGTATGCTTCTGTGTGGGCTCCAAACTCTCTGATTTTACCCTCATGGTCCCTTCATGAGATATACGTAGGAGGGAGCAATATACTGCTTGACTCGTCGGGGAAGGTATGTTCTCGAAACTTTAACAAAAGCCCGTACTGAGCTACTGAGCGTCTCTTCTGCAGAGTCTTCCACTGGAGTTTATCTATCATCTCCGTAACGCTTTCACGATTACTAAATGATCCTGTAACGAAGCATGCTGCTCTCCGTTGGATCTTCTCTATCTCTTTTATCAACCCTATCTGGTACGGATCCCACACTGCTGAGCAGTATTCAAGCAGTGGGCGAACAAGCGTACTGTAACCAACTTTCTTTGTTTTCGGATTGCATTTCCTTAGGATTCTTCCAATGAATCTCAGTCTGGCATCTGCTTTACCAACGATCAACTTTATATGATCATTCCATTTTAAATCACTCCTAATGCGTACTCCCAGATAATTTATGGAATTAACTGCTTCCAGTTGCTGACCTGCTATTTTGTAGCTAAGTGATAAGGGATCTATCTTTCTATGTATTCACAGCACATTACACTTTTCTACATTAAAATTCAATTGCCATTCCCTGCACCATGCGTCAATTCGCTGCAGATCCTCCTGCATTTCAGTACAATTTTCCATTGTTACAACCTCTCAATACACCACAGCATCATCCGCAAAAAGCCTCAGTGAACTTCCGATGTCATCCACAAGGTCATTTATGTATATTGTGAATAACAATGGTCCTATGACACTCCCCTGCAGCACACCTGAAATCACTCTTACTTCGGAATACTCCTCTCCATTGAGAATGACATGCTGCGTTCTGTTATCGAGGAACTCTCCAATCCAATCACACAATTGGTCTGATAGTCCATATGCTCTTACTTTGTTCATTAAATGACAGTAAAAGAAACTCCAATAGAAAATGATACAAATAATGTCTTTGGAAAAGTTATTGATTGATTTTCTGTGAATGGGCTTGCTCTGAACTTGGAAGGGGGGGAGGGGGGGAGGGGACCAGCGCATGCAATTTTCTGCTGCAAGGAGTACAGTTCCTTCAATAAATATAACAGATCAACACAAGTCAGTAGCTAGGGTAGAGCATACTAAATTTTTGGGTGTGTATAAGGATGAGAATTTTAAGTGGGAAATTCATATTTTGGATCTTCTAAAGTGGTTCAGCAACTTTTGCACTCAGAATAATTGCTAATTTTGAGGATATAGAAATTAGCAAGCTAACATACTTTGCATACTTTCATTCTCTGATATCATGCAGAATAATATTTAGGGGTAACTCAACACTTAGGTAAAAAGTATTCACTGCTCAAAAGAAAGTGGTTAGAATAATGTGTGGGACACATAGTCACATATCTTGTAGGCATCGCTTTAAAAGTCAGTAATTCTTACAACCGCCTCACAGTACATTTACTCAGCAATGAAATTTGTTCTCAACAACATGGACCAGTTTAAAAACAACAGTAACATTCATGATTATGATACCAGAAGAAAGAAAGACTTGCACTATCCTCTACTTAACTTACCTTTGGGAGAGAAAGCGATACAATATGCTGCTGTAAAACTTTTGGATGAATTACCAGATGAAATAAAATGCCTGACGGACAGCAGTAACAGTTTTAAAAATAAAATGAAATCATATCTCCTTGACAAAACATTCTGTACCATAGATGTATTCTTGAATAGGAATAAATAAATCTATAGGTATAATATATGTAATTTGTGCCACTTACGTGAATAGGGTACGTAATAAAAATTTTAGGCTTAAAAAAAAAAAAAAACTTCATCCATGTATGCACTTTTTAAGCACCTGACACATTCCACATCATAACGGTTAGCATGAGATTCATCATGGAACACGTAACTAACAGCCCACATTGCAAGGTAAATTACAAGTTTATATTTTGATGTATTTATGTTAGCTTTATTTCAATATGCACACATAATTATGGTTCTCTTCTGTTTCCCAGGAGATCATGAGATTGTGAGAGACAGCACTGTACTTCCCTATCACACACAATTATTTAGTGCTGGTAGCCGCATCATTTTAACTGACGGCCAGTGACCAAGACTAGTTGTGCTTTATAAAAATGAAAATAAATGATGCAGACAACACTGTAGCTGTGCTCTGTGATCTAAATGTGCAGTTTATAGTGCAACTTGACCGACAAAAGATACAGACCATTAATAACATATGAAGATAATCTTGTTAGTATTAGTACACAATCAGATGAAAGATTACTTATGCAGCAAACATTTAATAAACTATTTAAGAAAATATTCTGTGCCAGGGCAGCACATTGTGTTGAAAACCTGAACACCTAAGTACGCACAATCACAGGGAAATAATATAGAAGCCAAAAGACTGATTACTGAAGATACTTTAAATCGTGTGAAATGTGTTCATTCCAAATAAAGGCTGGGTGTGTGAGCTGTCTGTGGGCACTGCTGACATTTGCATTGCCGAGCAGGCATAACGCGCATGCATATCTCATCTCTTACTTGTGAACAAGACCAAAGATTGACAACAATAGACAATCGACAACTGATGCTTGAGTTGAAATTCACACTAGATCATTAGAAGAATTCTTTTAATTTTCATCATTATTATAATAGTGGAAGAAATGTATGATGAAATAAAAGAAATTATTCAGATTGTGAAGGGAGACGAAAATTTAATAGTCATGGGTGACTGGAATTCGAGTGTAGGAAAAGGGAGAGAAGGAAACATAGTAGGTGAATATGGATTGGGGGACAGAAATGAAAGAGGAAGCCGCCTGGTAGAATTTTGCACAGAGCACAACATAATCATAACTAACACTTGGTTTAAGAATCATGAAAGAAGGTTGTATACATGGAAGAACCCTGGAGATACTAAAAGGTATCAGATAGATTATATAATGGTAAGACAGAGATTTAGGAACCAGGTTTTAAATTGTAAGACATTTCCAGGGGCAGATGTGGACTCTGACCACAATCTATTGGTTATGACCTGTAGATTAAAACTGAAGAAACTGCAAAAAGGTGGGAATTTAAGGAGATGGGACCTGGATAAACTAAAAGAACCAGAGGTTGTACAGAGATTCAGGGAGAGCATAAGGGAGCAATTGACAGGAATGGGGGAAATAAATACAGTAGAAGAAGAATGGGTAGCTCTGAGGGATGAAGTAGTGAAGGCAGCAGAGGATCAAGTAGGTAAAAAGAAGAGGGCTAGTAGAAATCCTTGGGTAACAGAAGAAATATTGAATTTAATTGATGAAAGGAGAAAATATAAAAATGCAGTAAGTGAAACAGGCAAAAAGGAATACAAACGTCTCAAAAATGAGATCGACAGGAAGTGCAAAATGGCTAATCAGGGATGGCTAGAGGACAAATGTAAGGATGTAGAGGCCTATCTCACTAGGGGTAAGATAGATACCGCCTACAGGAAAATTAAAGAGACCTTTGGAGATAAGAGAACGACTTGTATGAATATCAAGAGCTCAGATGGAAACCCAGTTCTAAGCAAAGAAGGGAAAGCAGAAAGGTGGAAGGAGTATATAGAGGGTCTATACAAGGGCGATGTACTTGAGGACAATATTATGGAAATGGAAGAGGATGTAGATGAAGATGAAATGGGAGATATGATACTGCGTGAAGAGTTTGACAGAGCACTGAAAGACCTGAGTCGAAACAAGGCCCCCGGAGTAGACAATATTCCATTGGAACTACTGACGGCCGTGGGAGAGCCAGTCCTGACAAAACTCTACCATCTGGTGAGCAAGATGTATGAAACAGCCGAAATACCCTCAGACTTCAAGAAGAATATAATAATTCCAATCCCAAAGAAAGCAGGTGTTGACAGATGTGAAAATTACCGAACTATCAGCTTAATAAGTCACAGCTGCAAAATACTAACACGAATTCTTTACAGACGAATGGAAAAACTAGTAGAAGCCAACCTCGGGGAAGATCAGTTTGGATTCCGTAGAAACACTGGAACACGTGAGGCAATACTGACCTTACGACTTATCTTAGAAGAAAGATTAAGGAAAGGCAAACCTACGTTTCTAGCATTTGTACACTTAGAGAAAGCTTTTGACAATGTTGACTGGAATACTCTCTTTCAAATTCTAAAGGTGGCAGGGGTGAAATACAGGGAGCGAAAGACTATTTACAATTTGTACAGAAACCAGATGGCAGTTATAAGAGTCGAGGGACATGAAAGGGAAGCAGTGGTTGGGAAGGGAGTAAGACAGGGTTGTAGCCTCTCCCCGATGTTGTTCAATCTGTATATTGAGCAAGCAGTAAAGGAAACAAAAGAAAAATTCGGAGTAGGTATTAAAATCCATGGAGAAGAAATAAAAACTTTGAGGTTCGCTGATGACATTGTAATTCTGTCAGAGACAGCAAAGGACTTGGAAGAGCAGTTGAATGGAATGGACAGTGTCTTGAAAGGAGGATATAAGATGAACATCAACAAAAGCAAAACAAGGATAATGGAATGTAGTCTAATTAAGTCGGGTGATGCTGAAGGAATTAGATTAGGAAATGAGGCACTTAAAGTAGTAAAGGAGTTTTGGTATTTGGGGAGCAAAATAACTGATGATGGTCGAAGTAGAGAGGATATAAAATGTAGGCTGGCAATGGCAAGGAAAGCGTTTCTGTATAAGAGAAATTTGTTAAAATCCTGTATTGATTTAAGTGTCAGGAAGTCATTTCTGAAAGTATTCGTATGGAGTGTAGCCATGTATGGAAGTGAAACATGGACGATAAATAGTTTGGACAAGAAGAGAATAGAAGCTTTCGAAATGTGGTGCTACAGAAGAATGCTGAAGATTAGATGGGTAGATCACATAACTAATGAAGAAGTATTGAATAGGATTGGGGAGAAGAGAAGTTTGTGGCACAACTTGACCAGAAGAAGGGATCGGTTGGTAGGACATGTTCTGAGGCATCAAGGGATCACCAATTTAGTATTGGAGGGCAGCGTGGAGGGTAAAAATCGTAGAGGGAGACCAAGAGATGAATACACTAAGCAGATTCAGAAGGATGTAGGTTGCAGTAGGTACTGGGAGATGAAAAAGCTTGCACAGGATAGAGTAGCATGGAGAGCTGCATCAAACCAGTCTCAGGACTGAAGACCACAACAACAACAACATAATAGTGGAATGCAAATATAGCATGTTCATAGTATTTGTGGAAGTGTAGCCTCCCCTGAGCAAGAAAAAAGTGTCATCGAATGAAAAAGTAATAACATTAACGTACAACAATTCTGTGGTAAAGAAAAGCAGATGAATTTATGCTAGTGTACATCTTTCTAAACACCATCTTGTCACTTACGGCTTTGTACCTGCCTTTATTGTTTACGAGAAAGTGAGAACGGTACATTTGTGCTCAGAAAGAAGCGTAACATGGAGTACAAGGTGGTGAGCAGCTGAAATTTGTGGTAAGTTCCTATGGAACCAAACTTCTTTGGTCATTGTTCCCTAGGCTCACATACAACTTAAACTAGCTTACGCTAAGGACAAAAAAACACACTCACACGTCCGAGGGAGGACTCGAACCTCCAATGAGGGAGGGAGGGGGGAAGGGGAGGGGGGCGCAAACCATTGCGAGGCGCCTCAGACAGTGCAGTTACCCCAAGTGGGTGAGCAGCTGACACCAGCAGACAACAGAAAAGCAATTGACCATCTGCAGTTCAATAGAGGTACAACACAGCAACAAAGAGAGAAACAAACAAAGAACAATATTTTCATTGTGTAACGCTGCAATGAGCAGAGCAACACTGCAAAGTAATATATCGTATAGGTTGACAGCAGGTAATAGCAGTATGATATGTTCCACATTCTGTCATGCTCTTCATTGGAGAACTGGTGGAGGACTCTGAGAGCAAGAAAAAGAGAATAAACTATCACTCTTGTTGACTTAATTTCCTTGTCACAAATAAAACAAAAGCAATAAGCAACGAACACTTTATTATTATATATCTATTAACATAATATACGCATTCTAACTGAAAAGCATCATGTTTGAAGCTCGGAGCTGGAATATTGCTTATGAAAAAGAAAGATACATCTATTTTAATCACTCTATAATTGGTTTTAAATGTTTTTTCACTATCATTTCAATGTTTGGAGTGAGATTACTGGATATCATACACATTGCCCCAGTTACATGAGCATCGGTAAGACTATACTAAGCTTCCACTTAGTTAATTTCACACAGATGTATGGTCCCAAACATACTGCAGACACAAGTAACTGCTCAAAACAACTGCGGGAACTGTTTCCCAGGGAAGTTCTTGCTAACTCAGTATTTTTCGCAGTGCAAAACCTTGCCATGAGCACATGGCTACAATGAAAGTCAATGAGCTTGAACTGAATTTCAAGTGGTGTACTTTCAGTGTTGACTCCAAAAGAAGTTGTACAAACAATAAAATCAAGTTCAAATCTATTTAAGTCACTAAACTGCTATCAAAGTTTTCTAACAAACCTGTATTACAGTAACAAAGTCATCAAACTGTTCACTCTATATCTCCTTTTCAAGATTTATTTCATGTGTAACTCTTGCAACATTCAAAAAGTGCATAAATGACCCTTCTGAAACTTGCTTTATCCACAACAGCCATTGATTGGATAAAGCGGCGGCACGAAAACACACACACACACACACACACACACACACACACAAACTGTTCATCTTAAGCAAGTTTCTGGAGCCTGTGGCTGCTTCTTCTTCTGGCAGAAGAGTTTAAGGGGAAGAAAGAAGGGGTGAAGGAAAGAGAGTCGAAAGATTTAGGAAAAGGGGTACAGTTCAAAAACATCAATCGGAACCCCGGGTCAGGGGAGACTTACTGGACGGGATGAGAAGGGAAGACTGATTGTTGGGGATTGCATCGGACAGGATTTGAAAGCCTGAGAGCCCCATAGTAATCACTGATAAAGCATCATGCATGAGTTAATAAGAATGAAAAGTTAAGTGCATTGATGTAACAGAGGTGGGAGGGGGACAGAAACAAAATAGACAGATCAGAAAATGACAGATGTAGAAAACTGAAATGACGTGAAGAAAAGAGTAGCTACCGTATTTACTCGAATCTAAGCCGCACCTGAAAAATGAGACTCGAAATAAAAGAAAAAAAAAATTCCAGAATCTAAGACGCACCTGAAATTTGAGACTCGAAATTCAAGGGGAGAGAAAAGTTTTAGGCCGCACCTCCAAATCGAAACAAAGTTGGTCCATTGTAATATGAGACACAATTTAGGTCAAATGAATGACGATACAGCTACAGTAGTTTGGTTCGAGTCGTAAGCTTAGCAGTTAAGCTTTACCAGGTAGCCATTGCTATGCGTTAGGCGCTCCGTCCGTATTTATACGGGTGCCCTTCCTTCTTCACGTGCTTCGTCTGGTTTGATTCGATTGCTTATTTTCCTTTGATCTGGTAAGTGCCGTCTTCTTTGTTATAGGTGTTTACGTCACTCTAAGCTGAAAATGCATTACTATACTGTGTCATGCATTGTTTGTCGCATTCTGATAGTGCGTGTTTATGGCCTGTCGCCGCTTGCGGGATGGCTTGCTTTTGTGCGCGCTACTGCCGCTTACAATTTTTTTAAAAAAAGAGAGGAATCGTCTCATTAGCGAAACAATGGCAAGAGACTGCTATATGTTGTTACTTACACTGCTGCTTTCTTTGATAATGATCAACAAGAACCAAATAATAGACTGCGTATGATAGAACATGTTCTGAACGAGAGTTGGGCGAAAATTTTTCAACGTTTGAAAATCTTTGCGGCCGCTTCTTTAGTACATCAAATTCTGCATAGAAATTAGAGTCATCTTAGATTTAAAAATCTAGTCAGTTGCTGTGCTTAATTTCTGACTGTATCACTATTACGCATAAGAATAATACGAATATAAACATGACACAATACGTATATTCTTCCGCATTTGCTGTTGTCTCACTCTAGTTTCGTAGTTTATTAGGCAGACAGGATTTAAATGAGATAGCAGCAAACACGCAAGAATACATGGCAAAATGTTTATATTCGTATTATTCTTATGGTGAAGAGAATACTGCATGTGATTCACATTTCATCAGGTTCCTATTAGCAACCATCTCTTCTCACTGGTAGGAAAAAAATTCAGAACGTAGAGTTGGCCATATTGACAAACATCTCAAACAATCTTGCCAGTCAGATTTTCGTAGTACATTGAAATTCTGCTACATTCTAAGATGAACAATACGGAATTTGTATTTACTTCATTGGATAATGTATGAAAATGCAGTGGTCGAAACTCGGGGCAGAGAAAAAAAAGCTCGTCTTCTACCTTTTCTTTTAAATTTATTTACTGACACAGAGGTTTTGGCGCCAGTATTTATCTTTGTGCCTACAAAACATGCCTGTGTAGCGCTACAAATATTTGACAGCAGAAGTTAGTTGTGGTGGGACCTAACAACATTTTTCAGAACTTCCGCTTGCTTTGCACTCGATTCTAAGCCGCAGGCGGTTTTTTGGATTACAAAAACCGGAAAAAAAGTGCGGCTTAGATTCGAGTAAATACGGTACTTTGGAGAAATGCTGAGATGAAAAGAATTAATGTCAATTAAAGCCAGGTGGGTAGTAAGACCCAAGGACACGTTATAGTGCTAGTTCCCACCTGCGGAATTTAGAGAAACTGGTTTTGGGGCAAAGAACCCAGATGGTGCGAGTGGTGAAACAGGCACCGAGGTCATGACTATCATGTGAGAGAGCATTCTCTGCAACATGATATTGTGTGTATAGTGGCAACACAATACACAATATCTTGTTCCAGAGCATGCTCTACAACGTGACAGTCACCTGAAAGAATTTTGCACAGAAAATAATTTAACCATTACAAACACTTGACTTAAGGATTACTAAATATTATTGCAAAAATGCAGTAGCACTGGAAGAATTAGAAAATTTTAGACTGATTATGTAAGGGCAAGACATAAATTTAGAAACCAGATCTTAAAGTGAAAAGTATTTCTACAGAGAATATGTGGACTGAGACCATAATTAACAGGTCATAAATTGCAGACTGGAACTTAAGAAAATGCATAAAAGTGGAAAATTGTAGAGGCAGAAGCTGTGTAAGTTGAAAGAAACAGACACTGTCAAGAGTTACAAAGTGAGTATTAGGCAACAATTAACTGAAATAGGGAAAAGGAATAAAAAAAGAAGATGAACTGAAAGCTTTGAGAGAAGTAACAGTGAAACCAGCAGAGGAAAGTTGTTGTTGTTGTTGTTGTTGTTGTTGTTGTTGTTGTGGTCTTCAGTCCTGAGACTGGTTTGATGCAGCTCTCCATGCTACTCTATCCTGTGCAAGCTTCTTCATCTCCCAGTACCTACTGCAACCTACATCCTTCTGAATCTGCTTAGTGTATTCATCTCTTGGTCTCCCCCTATGATTTTTACCCTCCACGCTGCCCTCCAATACTAAATTGGTGATCCCTTGATGCCTCACAACATGTCCTACCAACCGATCCCTTCTTCTGGTCAAGTTGTGCCACAAACTTCTCTTCTCCCCAATCCTATTCAATACTTCATCATTAGTTATGTGATCTACCCATCTAATCTTCAGTATTCTTCTGTAGCACCACATTTCAAAAGCTTCTATTCTCTTCTTGTCTAAACTATTTACCGTCCATGTTTCACTTCCATACATGGCTACACTCCATACAAATACTTTCAGAAATAACTTCCTGACACTTAAATCTATACTCGATGTTAACAAATTTCTCTTCTTCAGAAACGCTTTCCTTGCCATTGCCAGTCTACATTTTATATCCTCTCTACTTCGTCCATCATCAGTTATTTTGCTCCCCAAATAGCAAAACTCCTTTACTACTTTAAGTGTCTCATTTCCTAATTTAATACCCTCAGCATCACCCGACTTAACTCGACTACATTCCATTATCCTCGTTTTGCTTTTGTTGATGTTCATCTTATATCCTCCCTTCAAGACACCATCCATTCCGTTCAACTGCTCTTCCAAGTCCTTTGCTGTCTCTGACAGAATTACAATGTCATCGGCGAACCTCAAAGTTTTTATTTCTTCTCCATGGATTTTAATACCTACTCCAAATTTTTCTTTTGTTTCCTTTACTGCTTGCTCAATATAGAGATTGAATAACATCGGGGACAGGCTACAACCCTGTCTCACTCCCTTCCCAACCACTGCTTCCCTTTCATGCCCCTCGACTCTTATAACTGCCATCTGGTTTCTGTACAAGTTGTAAATAGCCTTTCGCTCCCTGTATTTTACCCCTGCCACCTTTAGAATTTGAAAGAGAGTATTCCAGTCAACATTGTCAAAAGCTTTCTCTAAGTCTACAAATGCTAGAAACGTAGGTTTGCCTTTCCTTAATCTTTCTTCTAAGATAAGTCGTAAGGTCAGTATTGTCTCACGTGTTCCAGTATTTCTACGGAATCCAAGCTGATCTTCCCCGAGGTCGGCTTCTACTAGTTTTTCCATTCGTCTGTAAAGAATTCGTGTTAGTATTTTGCAGCTGTGGCTTATTAAACTGATGGTTCGGTAATTTTCACATCTGTCAACACCTGCTTTCTTTGGGATTGGAATTATTATATTCTTCTTGAAGTCTGAGGGTATTTCGCCTGTTTCGTACATCTTGCTCACCAGATGGTAGAGTTTTGTCAGGACTGGCTCTCCCAAGGCCGTCAGTGGTTCCAACGGAATTTTGTCTACTCCGGGGGCCTTGTTTCGACTCAGGTCCTTCAGTGCTCTGTCAAACTCTTCACGCAGTATCGTATCTCCCATTTCATCTTCATCTACATCCTCTTCCATTTCCATAATATTGTCCTCAAGTGCATCGCCCTTGTATAGACCCTCTACATACTCCTTCCACCTTTCTGCTTTCCCTTCTTTGCTTAGAACTGGGTTTCCACCTGAGCTCTTGATGTTCATACATGTGGTTCTCTTATCTCCAAAGGTCTCTTTAATTTTCCTGTAGGCAGTATCTATCTTACCCCTAGTGAGATAAGCCTCTATATCCTTACATTTGTCCTCTAGCCATCCCTGCTTAGCCATTTTGCACTTCCTGTCGATCTCATTTTTGAGACGTTTGTATTCCTTTTTGCCGGCTTCATTTACTGCATTTTTATATTTTCTCCTTTCATCAATTAAATTCAATATTTCTTCTGTTACCCAAGGATTTCTACTAACCCTCTTCTTTTTACCTACTTGATCGTCTGCTGCCTTCACTACTTCATCCCTCAGAGCTACCCATTCTTCTTCTACTGTATTTCTTTCCCCCATTCCTTTCAATTGTTCCCTTATGCTCTCCCTGAAACTCTGTACAACCTCTGGTTCTTTCAGTTTATCCAGGTCCCATCTCCTTAAATTCCCACCTTTTTGCAGTTTCTTCAGTTTTAATCTACAGGTCATAACCAACAGATTGTGGTCAGAGTCCACATCTGCCCCTGGAAATGTCTTACAATTTAAAACCTGGTTCCTAAATCTCTGTCTTACCAGTATATAATCTATCTGATACCTTTTAGTATCTCCAGGGTTCTTCCACGTATACAACCTTCTTTCATGATTCTTAAACCAAGTGTTAGCTATGATTAAGTTGTGCTCTGTGCAAAATTCTATCAGGCGGCTTCCTCTTTCATTTCTGTCCCCCAATCCATATTCACCTACTACGTTTCCTTCTCTCCCTTTTCCTACACTCGAATTCCAGTCACCCATGACTATTAAATTTTCGTCTCCCTTCACTATCTGAATAATTTCTTTTATTTCATCATACATTTCTTCAATTTCTTCGTCATCTGCAGAGCTAGTTGGCATATAAACTTGTACTACTGTAGTAGGTGTGGGCTTCGTATCTATCTTGGCCACAATAATGCGTTCACTACGCTGTTTGTAGTAGCTTACCCGCACTCCTATTTTCCTATTCATTATTAAATCTACTCCTGCATTACCCCTATTTGACTTTGTGTTTATAACCCTGTAGTCACCTGACCAGAAGTCTTGTTCCTCCTGCCACCGAACTTCACTAATTCCCACTATATCTAACTTTAACCTATCCATTTCCCTTTTTAAATTTTCTAACCTACCTGCCCGATTAAGGGATCTGACATTCCACGCTCCGATCCGTAGAACGCCAGTTTTCTTTCTCCTGATAACGACATCCTCTTGAGTAGTCCCCACCCGGAGATCCGAATGGGGGACTATTTTACCTCCGGAATATTTTACCCAAGAGGACGCCATCATCATTTAATCATACAGTAAAGCTGCATGCCCTCGGGAAAAATTACGGCCGTAGTTTCCCCTTGCTTTCAGCCGTTCGCAGTACCAGCACAGCAAGGCCGTTTTGGATAATGTTACAAGGCCAGATCAGTCAATCATCCAGACTGTTGTCCCTGCAACTACTGAAAAGGCTGCTGCCCCTCTTCAGGAACCACATGTTTGTCTGGCCTCTCAACAGATACCCCTCCGTTGTGGTTGTACCTACGGTACGGCTATCTGTATCGCTGAGGCACGCAAGCCTCCCCACCAACGGCTAGGTCCATGGTTCATGGGGGGGAGCAGAGGAAAAACCACGCAAAAAGACAAGAATTGATAGAAATCCTTGGATACTACATGAAATATTGAATTTAACTGAGGAAATGAGAAAATACCAAAATGCAAAAACTGAAGCACAGAAATGGGTATACAGGCATCTAAAAAATTTGTCTGACAAGAAGTGCAACATAGCAGTGCTAGAGGAGAAACGCAAGGCTGCAGATGTATGCTGGGTTGTACTCTCTGAGATTCCAGGTTTCCTGGAGTAATGACACTTGTCAATCTTGACAGTAATGAGAACTGTATGATAAGAGTACAGGAAGGATGCTGTAACCGTCTCCAAGAGAGTTTTAGCTTATCAAAGGCATTAATTTCGGGATGGATATTTTCACTGCTAACAACTGTGTAGCAACTGTTCACAGATCAGATGGACAAGGATATTGTGTAGGTTCAGGGGTGGCAGAATACCACTGTTTGTTAGCTTGTTTGTTTTGTTTTAGGCTGCAAAAACAACTAGGGTCATACACACCCATGTCAGAACCATAGAACACTAAGAAAAAAAAGGAGTTAAAAAAGACTACATATGAAGCCCAATCGACGGAGGGAAAGACAGCCAAAAACAGGGACTTGGAGAAAGGTCCATAAAATATGCCATAGAGAAATGGAGGTCCTGACTAAAGATTAAATGTCCTTTGCCATATTGCTATGACAGATAAAAAGTAAAACACAGTCGATAGCCCATGGTCGCTCACTAAAATGGTCAATAGCTCAGATAGCAAACACAAATGAGAACATAAGCGGCTAAAAAAAGGGCATTCTGTCAAGAAATGATGAACTGTCAGAGGTTGTGGCAATGAGCACATAGTGCAGGAGTAGTACCACTTAACAAATGGCGATGGACAGTGCCCAGTACACCAACTAGCTAAAATGATCTCCTCACGGTGAGAGGGCATAGAGGAAATTATCCAAGCCAATGGGAAAGGCTTAATTCCCCAGAGCTTGTTCCCATGAAGAGAGGACCAGTGATGATGCCAGAGTGACACCACCTCCTGATAGACAGCAACAGAGAGACCATCAGAGGAAATGGAAGGACTAGTGGGGCGAGGTACAAGGACTGCAGTCTTGGCAGCAGCCTCAGTGGCCTCATTTCCAGTAAGACCGACATGACTAGCACCCCACATAAACAATAGAGTGGCTCCATCAAGAGTGACCAAATGACAGCTCTCCTGGATGTGTTGCTCTAAGGGACGTATGGTGTACAGCACACTGATGCTGCGAAGGGCATTGAGAGAGTCGGAGAACAAGATCAAGTGAAAAGCCTTTGTCGCCAGGTGTACTGCGTGGTCTGATACAGGGCCAATGGCTCTGCTGTAAATACTGGGCAGTGGTCTGGAAGCCAGTGCCCAAAAATGTCAATGCCAATGGTGAAGTCACACCCAACACCACGGTCAGTCTGAGAGGCATCAGTATACACAAAGGCACTATCGCAAAGTTCCGTCCGAAGGTCGTGAAACTTACGGTGATAGAGCGAAGCTGGAATAGTGTCCTTAGGAAGCGAATGAAGGCCACGGTGAAAGCAGGTCACAGCACAAATCCAAGGAGGTGAAGGGTTCACACCCATCAGGAAAGAAGCGTGAAGTCAAGCTGATGGAGGTAACAGAGGAGAGCTCCACACTGGTGGTCAAAGGAGTCATCGAAGAAGAAGGTGTAGGATGGATGGCTAGGCATGGCAGACAAATGGCATGTGTATCTTCTGAGCAGAAAGTCACAGTCATATGACAGAGGTATTTTGGCAACTTCAGCATACAGACTCACAACTGGGCTAGTGTAACAGGCACCAGTGGCCAAACAGACACCATGATGGAGGATAGTATTGAGACGGCGTAAGACGGATGGATGCGCAGATGTATAAACGAAACACCCATAGTCTAGTTTCAAACAGACAAGGGATTGGTATAAATAGAGGAAGGTGGTCAGATCCATTCCCCAGGAAGTATCGCTGAGGACACGTAAAACACTGAGGGACCACATACAGCTGGCGGCCAGGTAAGACATGTGAGAGGACCAAGAAAGTTTCCTATTGAGCATGAGCCCGAAGAATTTCATAATTTCAATGAACGGAAGTGCAACGGGCCCAAGATGTAAAGGTGGTGGAAGAAACCAATTGCACCACTACCAGAAAGTCATACAAATGGCTTTGTCAGTGGAAAAGCAAAAATCATTGTCAATGCTCCACAAGTACAGATGATTGAGACATCGCTGAAGATGCCACTCAAGAAGACAAGTCTGTGGAGAACTGAAATAGATCACAAAATCGTCAACAAAAACGGAGCCAGAGATGCCCGGTGGGTGACAGGCTATTACAGGGTTAATGGCAATAGCAAAGAGGACAACGCTCAGGATGGAACCCAGAGGCACGCTGCTTTCCTGGATAAAAGCATAACTCATTTGTACCTTGAAAACTCGGTCTTTTAAAAGTTCCTGAAGGAAAAGGGGCATGCGGCCTCGAGAGCCCAACGTGTAGAGCATATGGAGGATGTCAGTCCTTCTCCAGTTGGCGTAGGATTTACCTAAATCAAAAAACACAGCCACATTATGGTAGTTTCACAGAAAATCATTCATGACATGGGTTGACAAGGTGACGAGATGGTCAACTGCAGAACAGCCCACTCAAAATCCACACTGTGCAGTGGTTAGTAAAGCGCGAGACTCAAGCCATCATACCAGCCGGCCATGACTCATATGTTCCATCACCTTGCAAATATAGCTGGTGAGAGCGGTGGGGCGATAACTAGAAGGGAGGTGTTTGTCCTTGCCAGGCTTGGGTATGGGTATGACAGTGGCTTCATGCCATGATTGGGAAAATGTACATTCTGCCCAGATGCGAAGGAGAAAGTGCTTGCCCGCAACAGAAACGTTCTGCAACATCTGAACATGAACATCGTCCGGCCCTGGGGTGGAGGATTGGGATGAAGTGAGAGCATGATCTAGCTCCCTCATAGTAAAGATAGCATTGCAGAACTCACGATTCTAAGAAGAGAAGGGTATCATCCGAGCCTTCTCCACTTGTTTCTAATGGAGGAAGGCAGGGTAATAGTGGGTGGAGCTCAAAATCTCCGCAAAATAGCAACCAAAAGTGTTGGAGGTAGCAGTAGGGCCCCCTATGACATCATCTGCTACTGTCAGGCCAGAAATTGGGGATACCAGACAGAATACCACTGTGGGAAGGATAGTGGCTAGAATATTCCTCATTTCGATGAGAGGTAATCTAAACCCTGGCAGAGAATGTGATTCAGCTGCTCCAGTCCTCAGTAGTACTGAGACATGAGGAGAGGGCCCCTTCGTTCATGGTTGGACAGTGGGAATGTGGTGGATTGGTGGACTGTAGGTGACTGGAGGGACAAGGAAAGGGAGATCTGTTTCTCCACTAGGCTGGGTAGGTAATTTCAGTCTACAAAGGTATCAGTGAGAGACTTGGTATATCTGGAGAGGGACTGTTCATCACTATAGATGCGACAGCCACAGGTGGCTAGTCTGTATAGAAGGGCCTTCTTGGTATGGAACGAGTGGCAGCTGTCGAAGAGGAGATATTGCTGGAGGCATCTGACATATCACATTGAAACCTGAATCATGTGATCTTTCATCCAGCTGGATGTTAAGTGGACAGTTGAACCGGTGTAGAACTGAATCACGACCATCATTTTTGTGAATTGTGTTGTAAATGATCACGTAAGAATTCAAATCACATTATAACACAAGAATTCTTGGGATTCTAGAAGGCATGCAGTAACATGACAGCAGACACTGCACGAACCTGACTGGAACAGGGTTCCCACCGGCTGAGCAAGGTTCAGCTTCTCCAGCAGCACGTTGACAACAGACTCAAGCACAGAGAATTGTGCGTCCCGGCAGCGCCTGCTACCCAGGTGCTCCCACAGGTAGCCCAGCTGGTGCAGCACATCTGACAGCACCTGCAACACCCACACTGTGCAACTGCCCAACTGCTTTCACCTTTGTCTCCATTCACCTACAACTATTGAGTTAATGTAATATAAGGCTGTCACATTGTCTGAAATTGTACAGAGGGGCCCAGAAAAATGTAGACACTCTTTGATAGTCAATATTTATGAAACAAAATGATATACTATTACTATTCTTGCACAGGGGGAAGGTTATTCTACGTGTTCAAAGTCACCCCCATTAGCAGCCACACAACATCGATGCTGCTGAACTGTTGACCGAACTACGGCTGTCAGTTGCAGGGAATTTATTTTTGAAAAAGGATTTGTAAAGGACCAGGGAAATATTATTTAAAAGGGGTAAATTATTTTTTAAAATTATTCTGGAATGCATTATCGAACAAAGGAGGTGTTTCAACTATCCGAAGAGTCACTGTAGCTAATGAAGAAAAGGCTGTGCAATAATATTCCGTTAACAATACATAGATATACAAATTAAAAATGTTCTTGTGTCCCTTCTTGAAATAATTTTCTTTTTATACCTCTTCGATGCTGCAGTGACATGTCTGTGTTTCCCTCCATTATTGCTGGTGTTCTTTATGTAATACATTCACAATGTTACTCACACTTGGTGGGGATACACATGTGCCTAGTCTCTTTGAGATCCCAACACAGACAGAGACACAGACAGACAGACAGTCAGAGAGCTACTAATTAATTTGTGCATGCTGGATTGCTCATTAATAATCATCTCTGGCCTCACTATCTTTCATTGCTTTCACAGATGGTATCCCTATCTAGCAGTCAGAGAGTGCACCTGTTAATCAACTTAAAAATTACCACCCCACAGTGTTGTTGGTGTGATACCTGCACAGGATGCCTCAATAGTTTCTCACAACTCCTTCAGTGTATTTAGCTTCTGTTGATAAATTCATTTTTCAAGGTCACCCACGGGTAGAAGTCAAGAAGTGTAAGGTCTGGAGACCATGGAGGTAGTGAAATGGTGCACTATCTTGTTATAAGTAAAATCTTTTATTTCCTAACATCTCTAAGATAGCAGGTAAAATTGATGTTTGCAGCATATGGAGATACACCTCACCATTACAGTACCTTCGAAGATGTGTGGGTCAATAAAACTGAGTGACGACAGACCGCACCACACATTAACACCTGGTAGGTTAACATATTTGTCCATGTGAACATGTGGATTTTCAGGAGCCCAGTACACGCAGTTATGGTGCTTTACAGTATGATTTAGTTTGAATTGCGCCTCATAATACCACATTGCCATCTCTGCAAACAGTTCATCCTCACAAAGCATGCTTTCACACCACTTGCAGTACTCTGTCCTTCAAATATGAGTCTCCTCATTCATAGCATGCAGCAATCTTGGAATGTATACTTTCCACTTTCCAGCCTCCAGAACTTGTCATACACTTGATCGGCTTACCCTGCTTTCACGTGCACCCTGCTTCATAGGTTTTTGATGTGATTTAGTAAAATGTTGTAACACAGCAGTGCTGAAAACTGGACTTCTTGATGTTTTTGGTCGGCCGGACTTTTCCTTATGCACATCCTGAACAGGACTTCTTGTTGTTTTCGGTCGGCAAGACTTTTTGTTATGCACATCCTCAACAGTACAAATAAAAATGGGCTTTGCACAAGAAACTTTTTTCCCTACATTACTTAGAAAGAAACTCTTTTTGCTTATTCCATTATGGCGTATCATGATCTGAAAGGCTTCCCTTTTCATCCCGTCCAGTAAGTCTCCCCTGACCAAGTGTTCTTGGAGACTTTGCTGATCTCTTCCCATTTCCTAAACCTCACAAGTTCTTCTCCTTGACCCCTCTTCCTTCACCTTCAAACCAATGGCTCTGAAAAATGCAGGTTTCCTTGCCCTTTATATGTGTGTGTTCCCTGCTGCCACTTGGTGAGCACGTTTTTCTCTCTATCCAATTAGACTTTATTTTCAAAAATTGATAATTTTTGTTGATATGTGAGCTGATTGAGATTCACAAAATCCCTCATTAAATTTAATTGCTATAAGGAACTCATTTTGTACACATTACGTGAGCACAAAATATTTTCATTCATTCACCTCAATTTACAATGATTTTATTTGGCCAGTGCTACAAATCATAAATAAAAAAAAATACCTGAGTAGAGTTTTGATGACCTGGAAGCAGAATGGATCGAGTGACGATGGAACCCAATATCAGATGGATATCTCCAACAAGCACTTCTGGATTCGGTGAACCAAATGCTGGCCTTTCAGAAGGTGGTGTAGACTGTAATTTTGGAGGTGGTATAGCCTGCAGACAACGACACAGGCACTCCACGACACCTAAGTCCTGGAGGAGTCGTGCTGTTGATACCTGCATGACCTGTAAACAGTGTTGCTTTCTAAGCATCAATTAAACACTTTTTTGCATAATTTCTGAAAAATTTTCATGAAATAATTTTTTTGAGTAATGTTCTATACTGTTATATAGGAGTAGTTAAAGTCAAAAAGTACAATAATCAACACGTGCACTACAGAAAATAATTTCACAATATGCAGTAAATTGTTCAAAAGACTAAACTGGCACATTTTGTCAACTGGTATTGTGGAAACTGCACAGTGTTGGTATGTGGCAGCCATGGAGGTAATCCGCTAATGCTATCCCTCCACACTACTGGACATGATGATGACAAACAGCTGCTGAGCTGTTTCCACACTACCCTCTAATGCAATGCCAGAGACGGGCACTCAGAATATCATCACACAAATTCCTGTCTCTAGCACCAGTTTTGGTTGTAAGACTCACCCAGTCTATAGCTGGCAAACTGAAGCCTGCCTCTAGTACAATAACACGGTGAGGAAATGTACTCACTATTTTTCCAAGTTCTCTGTGATGTGCTCTATCACTGCAGCTTCTGATGCAGGCAGTCTATAAAAGCAACCTATTACCATGTTTCACTCACCGTTGATGCTTAACTTCACCCTAGTTAGTTCACACATTCAGAATGAGTAAAAACCTCATCAGACATTATCAAATTCTTTACACAAATAAATATGCTCTGCCACAACTGCCATATGATCTATCATTGAAAACTATATATTCCAACCTGAACTTAGGAGGCATTTAGTATACCGTCAGTAACGAGGTCATTACAGACACATCAAAAGCTCAGATTAGGAAAGGATGGGGGAAGGAAATTGGAAGTGCCCATTCAAAGGAACAACCCATACATTTGACTCAAGTGATTTAGGGAAATCACAGAAAACCTAAATCAGGATGACCAGATTTGAACCGTTGCACTTCCAAATGCGAGTCCAGTGTGCTACTTCACTCCAGAAACTGGTTTGATGCAGCTCTCCATGTTACTCTATCCTGTGCAAGCCTCTCCATCTCTGAATAACTACTCCTTCTGAATCTGCTTACAGTACTCATCTCTTGGTCTCCCTCCACAATTTTTGCCATCCACGCTTCCCTCCGTTACTAAATTTGTGATCCCTTGATGCCTCAGAACATGTCTCACCAACCAATCCCTTCTTCTAGTCAAGCTGTGTCATAAATTCCTCATCTCTCCAATTCTTTTCAGTACCTGCTCACTACTTAGGTGATCTACCCATCTAATCTTCAGCATTCTTCTGTAGCACCACATTTTGAAAGCTTCTATTCTCTTCTTGTATACACTGTTTATCGTCCATGTTTCACTTACATACATGGCTACACTCCATACAAATACTTTCAGAAAAGACTTCCTGACACTTAAGTCTATACTCGATGTTAACACATTTCTCTTCTTCAGAAACACTTTGCTTGCCGTAGCCAGTCTCTACATTTAATATCCTCTCTACTTCGACCATCGTCAGTAATTTGCTCCCTAAATAGCAAAACTCATCTACTACTTCAAGTTTCTCTTTTTGCTATTGTTGATTTTCATCTTATATCCTCCTTTCAAGATACTGTCCATTCCGTTCAGCTGCTTGTAAAGGTCCTTTGCTGTCTCTGACAAAATTACAATGTCGTTGACAAACCTCAAAGTTTTTATTTCTTCTCCGTGGATTTTAATTCCTACTCCCAATTTTTCTGTTGTTTCCTTTACTTTTTGCTTAGTATTAAGATTGAATAACACTGCAGATATGCTACAACCCTGTCTCACTCCCTTCTCAACCACTGCTTTCCTTTCATGCCCCTCGACTCTTATAACTGCCGTCTGGTTTCTGTACACTTTGTAAATAGCCTTTCTCTCCCTGTATTTTATCCTGTAACAATATTATGAAAAGTCCATAAACCCAACCACCCAGGACACCCCATTGTGGCCGGTTACTGTGCCCCCACTGAGAGACTCTCTTCTCTCACAGACTAACACCTTCAACCTTTTACCCGAAACCTATCCTCCTCTATAAAAGATACCAACCATTTCCTCGGCCGGCTCTCCACAGTTCCTGTCCCTTTACCACATGGTGCCCTGCTCATCACTACTGATGCCAACTCCCTGTAAACCAACATTCCTGATGCCCATGGCCTCACTGCTGTCCGCATGGTGCCATCCTATGCTAACCTATTCATGGGCCATCTAGAGGAATCCTTCCTAAAAACCCAGAATCCTAAAACCCTCACCTGGTTCAGATTCATTGATGACATCTTTGCTATCTGGATTGAAGGCGAGGACACCTTATTCACATTCCTCCAGAACCTCAACAACTTCTCCCCCATTTGCTTCACCTGGTCCTACTCAACCCAACAAGCCACCTTCCTAGATGTTGAGCTTCACCTCAGAGATGGCTACATCAGTACCTCCGTCCATATCAAACCTACTAACCACCAGTAATAACTCCACTTCGACAGCTGCCACCCATTCCATACCAAGAAGTACCTTCCGTACAGCCTAGCCACCTGTGGTCGTCGCATCTGCAGTGATGAGCAGTCCCTCTCAAAATATACAGAGGGTCTCACCGATGCCTTCACTGACCATAATCATCCTCCCTTCCTTGTGCAAAAACAAATTTCCCGTCCCTTATCTTTCGAGTCTCCTACCACCTCCCAAAGTCCCGCAGTCCAGCCACGGAGGAACATTCCCCTCCTAACTCAGTACCATCCAGGATTGGAGCAACTGAATTACATTCTCCACCAGGGTTTCGATTACCTCTCATCATGCCCTGAAAAGAGAAATGTCCTGCCCACTATCCTTCCCACCCCTCCTACTGTGGTATTCTGCCATCCACCGAACCTACACAATATACTCGTCCATCCGTACACAACCCCCAATCCCTTACCTCATGACTCATACCTCTGTAATAGACCTAGATGCAAGATCTGTCCCATACATCCTCCTACCACCACCTACTCCAGTCCGGTCACTAACATCACCTGTCCCATCAAAGGCAGGGCTACCTGTGAAACCAGTCATGTGATTTACGAGCTAAGCTGCAATCTCTGTGCTGCATTCTATGTAGGCATGACAACCAACAAGCTGTCTGTCCGCATGAATGGCCACCAACAAATTGTGGCCAAAAACAAGTGGACCACCCTGTTGCTGAACATGCTGCCAAACATGATATCGCTCACCTTAATGACTGCTTCACAGCCTGTGCCATAGGGTTCCTTCCCACCAACACCAGATTTTCTGAACTGCGCAGGTGGGAACTTTCCCTGCAATACATTCTATGTTCCCATAACCCTCCTGGCCTCAACTTTCATTAGTCCATGTCCTCACCCGTCCGGCCCCATCCCTGTTCCCATTCCAGCACTACACAGCCATCATTTCACCACCACACCCAGTCTATTAATTTCTTTTATTTCTCTCCTTTCCGCTAATTACCCCCTCCCCCCTCCACACCTTCTCTCCTGCCCTCCATCTAAACTGCAACACTTGACTGTCCGCCACTCCCACCATACTATCTCTCCCCCTCCCCGCCCCAGCCTCCTCCTTACCCCCACCCAGTCGCCACTCCCATCATGCACTGGTGCTGCTGTTCACAGTGTGGTCTCAGCTCTCTGAGACTGCAGATGTGTGTGTGCAAGTTGCGTTTATGTGTGTGTGTGTGTGTGTGTGTGTGTGTGTGTGTGTGTGTGTGTGTGTGTGTGTGTGTGTGTGCCTTATATTAACCAAAGTAAATAAATGCTGCTAAACAAGTACAAGTCCTACAACCCTAAAATCAAGTTCAAGTATCAAAGTATTGAGAATATTTCAGTTGTAAATCACTATAAAATTGCCCAATGGTCGTTCAAACTCATGGTCTAAAACTCTCTCGAGATTTTCTCTTGAGATTTTCTATCACCAAAACCAGCTGTAAATTTGGCAAAAGTTGAAAACACACAAAAATATTTCTTTCACCTGACATTGTACAGCCTCATACCATGCATCATTTACACTTCTCAGACAATGACTATCAGTGACACCACTCCCATACATAATCATTTGATGACCCGCCAACTTGTACTGACCAATGGTGCCTATTTCCTACAGTTTACATGTGCTAATTGTCCACAAGTTTTCTCCTGTGTTTCACAAATAAGTAATTTTAGGACAACATTTAAATGCACATTAGACACTAAACCTGTAAGTGACATACATCAAAAGATCTGTATTTTGACGCTGTTCACTTTCTGATCTACATTTGTGGGCATTTTGGTTCCGTTGATCAATTCCATATTGTGTGAAAAAACCCTTCCAATATAAGTATGTCATTTCTACAAGCCACTGTCCCAACTATCTGCTACAAATCACCATTTACAACTACTTCATAGCTGTACAGATTTCTGCACAACAATTATCTAGGCATTTTTGCATAAAATTGTGAAACATACTCCAGTTTCCACAAGTTTGGTCGTACAGACAAATTTGAGAATGCAATGAATTCATCTCTACAATATTAAGAGTTTTCTGTGTGTAGTTTTAATGCAGGTCACTGGGATCATGTAGATCAATGTACTCTGTAATTCGCTCACAGCAGTTAATGAGAAGTCCTAGTGAGGTTGCCAGGTGCTAATCTGACCCTCCTCCCAGCAGCTGGACTTTCGGAGACCTTGTGCAGTTGAGTAAACATGCACAACTCTTCATCTCTTCACAAATGCCCACAGCCTTCACCTCATCCCTCCAACTGACCCAACCAGCAGCTTACCAAGTGACCTCTCACCACGTGCATATCAAGCAGCGACTGGGATGGGAAAGGAAGAAGCAGTCTAGCAAGTGTCAGTGTGCTGCTTGTAGAATCTACACCACCTCTGATTTTGTTTGGTTGGTGCCATCAAAAACAATTATCACATACCTACTGGTGTGCTCAGAAACTGTTCTGCTGCTGAATTATCCAAACATAAGAAATGAAAATTTGTAAAGAACCAAATCTAGTTCGTTTGCCTGAGAAAGTAAGATCTTCTTAACTTGACTTAAATGCCTCTCATGCTTGCACTAGTCCTTCAGAGATACAGACAAACAATACAGATCATATGCTGAATGTAAAATTAGTCATCATACACAATCTAACAAAAAACCAAAGAAAAATCGCAAATATGATCCATACTGCAGCTTACAGACTGACGCACATACATTCTGACAAATACACAAGCATTTTGAGCTGGGGGCTTGTTCATCAAGTAACAGAGAAACAGTAACGCCTGAAGAAAATCAGACTTCACAAAAATTTGGCAACAAACCTTAAGTTGAGATGCTGGTTATAGAAGAAATACAAAAACCTGGGAAGTTACATTTGTTTGAAAGGATGACTAAGATATAAATTAATGAACTGGAAACAGAATAGCAGATCTACAGCTACATGTGTAATCCAAAAGCTGCCATTTGGTTCATGGGGGAGGGTTTCTTGCACCACTATCAATCACACCCTTTCTTATTTCACTTGCAAATGAAGTGAGGGGGAGATGACTGTATATATGGCTCTGTATGAGCCTTAATTTATCTTGTCTGCCTCATTATGTGAGATGTGTGTTGTTTGAATTAGAATCATTCTGCAGTCAGCCACAAATGCAACTTCCCTTAACACTCTCAAATGTGTTTCACGAAAAGAAAGTCATCTTCCCTCCAGGGATTCCAATTTGAGTTCACAGATGACTTTCATACTACCTGCAGTTGTTCGAACCTATCAGTAAAAAATCTAGCAATATACTTCTTACTTGAAACTTCCTGCCAGATTAAAACTGTGTGCTGGACTGAGACTCGAACTTGGGACCTTTGCATTTCACAGCAAGTGCTCTACTGACTGAGCTACCCAAGAACTACTTACATCCCATCCTCACTGCTTCACTTCTGCTAGTACTTCAGCTCCTACCTTCCAAACTTGACAGACGTTCTCCTGCAAAACTTGCAAGACTAACACTCCTGGAAAAAAGGAATGTAGGAGACAAGGTACTGGTGGAAGTAAATCTGTGAGAATGGGCGGTGAGTCGTGATTAGGTAGCTCATTTGGTAGGTTACTTGGACACGAAAGGTGAAAGTCCTCAGTTTGAGTGTTGGTCCAGCACACAATTTTAATCTGCCAGGAAGTTTCATATCAGTGCATACTCTGCTGCAGAGTGGAAATTTCATTCTGCTTCTTAACTGCTTCATTGCCTTATTTTAACCGACTTGTTGGGGATCCCAAGCAATTGAGCAGTGCTGAATGGGTCACACAAGAGTTCTATACATGGTCTCCTTTTGTAGATGAGCTACACTTCCCTAAAATTTTACAAATAAACTGAAGTCAACCATTCAGTGTCATTACACCAACATGACTGTCAAGCAGCACACCACCAATACTTTATTCGAACAATTTAGGACTGACGCTATCAGATCTTCAGATGGCTGGTTCACGTTAAGATAAATTTTACATCAGCTTTCCCTTTTTGTTTTCCCAACTGATGAAATTTCCTTGGGGTGGTGGTGCCGATGAAATATCCGTACCGTTATGTTCCAGTGCACACTGCTTGTGATCTAGCAGCAGCAAAAACTGTATGATGAACTTTTGTATATGTATAAATATATGCACATAATCTAAAGCACCACCCATAGACTAAGAAGTTTCACCACATGGAAGTATGCATACAATATCGCCATCTTTGTGTACATACTTCCATGTGGTGGAACTTCTGAGGTTGTAAGTGGTGCTTTAGATTATTTGCATATTTATATACACATGAAAAAGTGCATCATACAGTTTCTGATACTGCTAGATCACAAGCACTCTGCACTGGAACATAGCAGTGCGGATTTTTCATCGGCACCACCACCCCAAGGAAATTTCATCAGTTGGGAAAACAAAGAGTGAAAGCTGATGTAAAATTTATCTTAATATGAACTAGCTATCTGAAGATGAACCGGTCAGTTTGAAACCAGTAACAGCACTGTTTAAATAAATAAGTAGCTTTGTAAAAAGCGGCTGCTTGCTGTTATCTTCTATGTAAGAGTCAACCTATATTTTGTTCACAGCCACAAGCTCAGAATGTTGGTTTTCGGCAAAATAGCACCCTTGTCTGATGCACACTTGCTGTCCAGGACTAAAAACTGGGTTTTATTACTTAAGAAGTCTTTGAGTCACTCACATATCTGAGGACCTATCCATATGCTGGGATCTTCATTACCAGCCTGCAATAGGTACTGTGTCAAACACTTTCTGGAAATCTGTGAAAATGGATTCTGCCTACTGCGATTTATCCACAGTTTGCAGAACATTGCACAAGGCAAGGGCAAGTAAAGTTTCACACAAGTGATACTGATTTGTCAGTAGAAGATTCTCTGTCTCATATATGAGAGTCAAGTTGTATTTTTATTCAATTACTTGGGATTTTGCACTGGATGAGAGATTCGTGAAAAGTGCAAGCTAAGTAAAGGGCTAATGCTGATGAGTAGTCTCTGTAAATCCAAAACAGTATCACAGATACCTATTACCATGTAATCCATACAGAAGTCTGTGCAATTGTAAAACAACAGTATGTTTGTACTATTGCCCTGCTTGAACAATTTCTTAAACATAAAATTTAAAACTTTGTATTTCCTTTCGCTATCTTCTGATGCCACACCAGGTTGGTCAAAACTGTGACGAGAGAGAGGCCTTCAAACTGCTCAGTGATTTTACACTAGACAGAAGTTTCTCATCTGCTCAGCTACATCTTTAGCTAAGGTATGATGGTCAAAGTTATTGTATGCTTCGAGCTTCAATATTTTTACCCATACACAAATTTCTACTAACCTTTTCCTATCAACATTTCTGCATTCTTTTTTGATCTGATACTTCAACAAGAACAAGGGAAATTTGTTAACATCGAGTATAGATTTAAGTGTCAGCAAAACGTTTCTGAAAGTATTTGTATGGAGTGTAGCCATGTAGGGAAGTGAAGACCACAACAACAACAACTGCAACAATCTCTGTTTCTTCAGCACTTTTCCACATTTTGTTATTAAATCTTAGTCAGTCTTTTCTGCTGTTAATCCACTTACTTGCCATATAGTTCACTGGAGCATGATTTACCATCAGTATATGTGTTGGCCCTGATTACTCTACATCCATCATATTGTAACTAAATGATGTCCATTGTCTGAGTGGTTGTTAAAACTGCTTATCAGCTCTTTACAGCATTGCTAGGATGACAAAATGATCTCTAACACTAGTCTCTATACTGACACTGTTGATAAGGACTGGCCAGTTTGTAGCTATGGGGACGTGCTGAAAAGTAAGTCCTCTGAATTTTTAATATGAGAACTCCTTAAGCTATTCAAATAAAACAAGTTTTATTAACATTCTACATCTTTATTCTTCATGTCTAAATATGGATGTGTGTGTGTGTGTGTGTGTGTGTGTGTGTGTGTGTGTGTGTGTGTGTGTGTGTGTGTGTGCGCGCGCGCGCGCGAGTGTATACCTGTCCTTTTTTTCCCCCTAAGGTAAGTCTTTCCGCTCCCGGGATTGGAATGACTCCTTACCCTCTCCCTTAAAACCCACATCCTTTCGTCTTTCCCTCTCCTTCCCTCTTTCCTGATGAAGCAACCGTTTGTTGCGAAAGCTTGAATTTTGTGTGTATGTTTGTGTTTGTTTGTGTGTCTATCGACCTGCCAGCACTTCCGTTTGGTAAGTCACATCATCTTTGTTTTTAGACATATTTTTCCCACTTGGAATGTTTCCCTCTATTATATTTATTGCTTAACATAGTCACCCTGGCGAAGAACACATTTTTCTCAATGAGAAACCATTTTTTGATACTAGCACTGTAGTATGTTTGACTTTGTTGATAGAGATACAGCCTCATCTCTGCTTGCACTGCTTCAACACTATCAAAGTGAAGCCCTCAAAAGTGTTCCATAACTTACAGAAACACATGAAAATTGGAAACAGGTGAAAGTTGGGACTGTATGGAGGATGATTATGACAGTGAACCCAAGGCATCAAATTGTTGCAGATGATGTAGCACTCATGTGTGATGTAGTACCATTATACTGAAGGAGACAGTGCTCTAGGTGTGGACAACTCTTCAAATTCCAAACTCTATTAGAGTACAACATTTCTCATTCACTAATATAGCTACATTACACACTGGCATGTTACACGCTATAATCTGGAGCCTGCTAGTGGCAGAGAGCTGTAAATATGTAGACATAAATAATAAAGATGTAAATGTTAATAACATTTGTTTTGTGTTGAAATCTTCAAGAGTTTTCATGTAAAGTTTGAGGCATTACTTTTTAACATGTCATACAATATCTAAGATATTTCCATTGTGGGTGGTTTATCTAACTAGTTGCTCAAGAAATGTGTTCAGAACTACTTGCTGAGATTGTCTGTACCACTTGCAATGAATCCATAGACATCCCAGTCTATACTAAATGGGTTTAAGTTGGCTCCAATTAATACTATATGATCGGGATATTTCTGCACTACTGAGCATAGTGAAACACTGTAACAATGAAAATGGGCAGCTGGTAAAATTATCTGATGTTAAACTCGAGTACAACTAGACAAAACACAAACACACACACACACACACACACACACACACACACACGCACACAACACATGACCACAGTCTCCAGCTGCCAAGACCAGGCCATCCTGGATTTTCCATCTTTTGAAAATAAAATACATGAATATAATCGAAATAATGAAACACATAAACTCACACACAATGACAATAAAACAAAGAGAAGAGGAAATGCTAAATGTAGTAATGATAAATTAAAAGGTGATCACCAAAATACTCGGTGTCTAACAAATAAAGTGCAACAGCTAGAGGTTGAGCCGGAAGGTTTAGACAGCTCTGTTGTTTCTATCACAGAACATTGGCGAAAAGAATCAGAAACTAAATATGAAGTCTTAAAGTTGCTTAATTTAGCAATTGCATACAATATAACACCTATTAAGTGTGGAGGTTGCTTTATTTATGTGAAACAAACCCAGCCATTTAATGTTGGAAGTAATCTATCTGCAGTCAATGAAGAGAAACAGTTTGAGTTGGCAGCAATAGAATTAAGGGACCGATATGTGTTAGAAAGTAGACTTTTTATGTTTAGTGGATATACAAATATCTTTTTGTCTAAACTAAATTAAGTTCTTGATAAGATATTCTCTCCAAAAGACAACATTCTCATATGTGGAGACCCAAATATAAATACACTGAAATCAAATTCCAACTGTATCTTAGTGTCACTCAACATTTCAAGTTTAGTGTAAATGGTTAACAGTGCAACAAGAGGAACGAATCAATTAATGATGGTTATTGATAATGTGTTGACAGATTTAGACAATGAAAACTGTAGTGTGGGTGTAGTAGATCTAGGATTACCTCACCAATACAGTTAAATTGTAAATACAGTAAAAACAAAAAATATGCATTCCTACAGATGAATAATTTGTAAACAAAAAAGGCATGAATTTGTCAAACAAATAGCAGTTGTATATGGAAAGTAGTATACAGAGAGCTACATGCAAACAAAAAATTCAAAAACTTCATGGCACAATTCAAACTAAAATTTAAACAGACATTTCCTAAGTATTACGTCTGTTATCAACTGTAGAACAAAATAAATGGGCGACAAAAATAATCAAAAACACCCCAAACATTGAAGTAGCTTTGTTCCATTAAAAACAGCCAATGTAATCCAGCTTCCTCACACTTTTACACTGAAGTGCCGAACAAACTGTTATAGGCATGTGTATTCAAATACAGAGCTATGTAAGCAGGCACAATACGGTTCTGTGGTCAGCAATGCCTATATAACACAACAAGTGTCTGGCACAGTTGTTAGATCGGTTACTGCTGCTACAACGGCAGGTTATCAAGATTTAAAAAGAGTTTGAATGTGGTATTATAGTCGCCGCATGAGCAATGAGACACAGCATCTCCAAGGTAGTGATGAAGTGGGGATTTTCCGGTATGACCATTTCATGAGTGTATCGTGAATATCAGGAATTCAATAAAACATCAATTCTCTGACATCACTGCAGCAGGAAAAAGATCCTGCAAGAATGGGACCAACAACAACTGAAGAGCATCATTAAAAGTGACAGAAGTGCATCCCTTCCACATATCACTGTAGATTTCAATAATGGGCCATCAACAAGTGTCAGAACGCAAACCATTCAATGAAACATCATCAATATGGTTTTCTGGAGCTGAAGGCCCACTTGTGCACCATTGACGACTGCATGACACAAGACTTGCCTGGGCTCATCAACACTGACATGGGACTGTTGATGACTGGAAACATGTTGCCTGGTCGGATGAGTGAATCTCAAATTGTATCAAGTGGATGGACGTGTATATGTATGGAGACAGCCTCATGAATCCATGGACCCTGTATATCAGCAGGGGACTGTTCAGGCTGGTGGAGGCTCTGTAATGGTGTGGGGCATGTGTAGTTGGAGTGATATGGGACCCCTGATATGTATAGATATGACTGACAGTGACACATATGTAAGCGTCCTGTCTGATTACCTGCATCCATTCATGTCCATTGTGCATTTTGACAGACTTGAGCAATTCCAGCAGGACAATGCAACACCCCACATGTCCAGGATTGCTAAAGAGTGGCTCCAGGTACACACTTCTGAGTTTTAAACACTTCCGCTAGCCACCAAACTTCCCAGAAATGAACATTACTGAGCATATCTGGGATGCCTTGCAACGTGCTGTTCAGAAGAGATCTCCACCCCCTCATACTCTTATGGATTTATGGACAGCCCTGTGGGTTTCCTGGTGTCAGTTCCCTCCAGCACTACTTCAGACATTATTCGAGCACATGCCACGTCATGCTGCGGCACTTCTGTGTCCTAGCGCGGGCCCTACACAATATTAGGCAGGTGTATCAGTTTCTTTGGCTCTTCGGTGTATAAACGGTGTAGGCAAACACACAGGAAAATGCTGCTTGCAGCAAAGAGAGCTCATAAATTCCAAACTGATACTCACTGTTAAAAACAAAAGCAATACAGAAGACTGTAATGCAGGAAATAGGTCCTTTCCAGGTGAGTTAAGCAGACAAAGTGTTTGTAATACAAGACACAAAAGATTTAGCAAACTATAAGTGACTAATTTAACAGTACAGGAACAAAATTACACAAACCATTTGTAACAGTCCCTTTTGTCAAAAAGCTAAATAAACATGTACCTGTGATGTTTGAAACTTTCCCGGCGTACTGATTGGTCCATAATAACACGGGAGAACTGCCGTAAGTCAGTAACATCTTGCCACGATATTTCAGCACAAAGTCTTTTGGCCATCTTCAGGTGAGTACAGCTGTAGAAGTACTGGTGAATGCGCACTGAGCTCTGCTATTTAAAGCCAAAGGGGGCTGCATTGCGCATGCGCTGTGCATGTACTGCTTAGCGTGTGCGTTCACAACTCCATGGGCTGCGCCTGGCGCCCTCCGTGGTGAAAACTTGGACAAAGGAAATTCTACGGTTCTTATGACAAAGGATGATTATGTCAATTAGATCAATGTTATATTATGTGATTCCACCTATCACAAAATTGATAAGGACCCCACGAGCCGAGTTATGCAAAAAACAGCAGAGCTCTTGTCAAATACTTCTCTATCGAAGGAGGTCATCAAGAGATTCAAACCAAATAGTGTGGTTCCTCCCAGGCTATATGGACTGCCTAAGATCCATAAGGAAAATGTACCATTACGTCCGATCGTGAGCAACAGTGGGGCAGCCACCTATGACCTAGCAAAATTTCTGGCATCACTGCTTAAACCAGTTACAGGCAAATGCCCTCATCACATAAAAAACTCTAGTGATTTTAGCAGTCGTATACAGTCTTTACAGCTACAAAGTAACGAATTGCTGGTCAGCCTGGACGTGGTTTCTCTCTTTACCAAGGTGCCTCTTGTAGATTCATTACACCTGATCGGTAATATGTTTGATGCAGATATTACAACGTTGTTTGAGCATACTCTCTCTTCTACATATTTTACATCCAACGATAAATTTTATGAACAATCTGACGGTGTCGCCATGGGGAGTCCTTTGTCTCCCCTGGTGGCAAATCTTTTTATGGAAGATTTTGAAGAGAGAGCTCTCAACTCTGCCACTTTTAAACCGACAGTGTTTTGGCGTTACGTTGATGACACCTTTATAGTATGGCCTCATGACGTGGACCGTCTCCAGGAATTTTTACATCATATGAATTCCATACATGAAAATATTAAGTTCACTATTGAAACTGAAAAAGATGGTTGTTTGCCATTTTTAGATGTTCTGGTATGGCACAAGAATGATGGCACACTTGGTCATTTAGTGTATAGGAAACCGACCCATACAGATTTGTATCTGCAAGCTACCAGTTGCCACCATCCAGCACAAACAATGGGTGTCCTTAAAACTTTAATCCACCGTGCCCATACTATTTATGATGTCGACAGTCTTCAAACGGAACTGAAACACCTGCAAAAAGTATTCCTGATGAATGGCTTTCAACTAAGCAAGTGAACAGAGCTATGCAGTCCTACAAACGATGCAACAAGGAAGAAGAAGAGGTCTTAAGGTCAACGGCTTATCTACCTTTTATTGGGAACATCTCATCACATATAGGTAGAATATTGAGGAAGCATCAAGTTAGAGTCATCTTTCGCCCTCCTCCTAAAATATTATCACTGGTGGGATCCGTTAAGGATGATCTGGGCCTACGTAAATCAGGTGTCTACAAGATTCCGTGTGATTGTAGCAAGTCATATATAGGGCAGACAACAAGAACAGTGCAGGAACGTATTGTGGAACACGAGCGGCATACTCGCCTTCTCCAACCCACCAAGTCCACAATTGCTGAACATTGCATTTCTACTGGCCACTCTACAAATTACAATGATACAAAAATTGTGGCTAAAACATCAAATTTCTGGAGTTCAATTATAAATGAATCCATAGAAATAAAATTGTCAGACAGCGAGACTCTTATCAATCGAGATAGCAGTTACCAGTTAAATTCCGCTTGGAATCCTGCTGTAGAGAAACTTCGCAGTCAACGTAGTTATCGGTATAAAGATGAAGATCGATCTGATATCGAAATGCCAAGTTTTCACCACGGAGGGCGCCAGGCGCAGCGCACGGAGTTGTGAAACCGCACGCTAAACAGTACATGCGCAGCGCATTCAGCCCCCTTTGGCTTTAAATAGCAGAGCTCATTGCGTACTCGCCAGTACTCCTACAGCTGTACTCACCTGAAGATGGCCAAAAGACTTTGTGTCGAAATATCGTGGCAAGATGTTAATGACTTACGGTAGTTCTCCCGTGTTTTTACGGAACAAACATGTACCTCATTCAGCGCCTTTACTACCTGTGACAAAGGATGAAGTCTATAAAGCAGTCTGCAAACTGAAAAATAAAATTTCAGCAGGACTGCACAAAGTACCAACTTGTCTGATTACAGATGGTATAGGGGGCATAACATCACCATTAGTTGACATAATAAATCAAACATTCAAACACAGTTGCTTTCATGATACTACAAAAATATGCTAAATTATTGTCTCCCTTTAAAAAAGGCACTGAAAATACAGAAAATTATAGGCTATTCTCACTATTCTTGCACTTTGCAAAAACAATGGAAGCTATTGTGAAAGATAAGACTTTTGAACTATTTAATTAAATACAAACTCCTTTCCAATGACCATCACAGTTTCCAATCATAGAAAGGTACTGAACTGACAACAGCACATTTTACAAAACATGTCCTTGGAGTCTTGGATAAAGGGAACTATACAACAGGTATATTCCTTGCCCTAACTAAAGCATTCGATAAAGTGCACGACAAAATACTGTAGCATAAGCTAGATGAACTGGGAATAAGGAGGGTAGTGAATAAGTATTCCCAGTCATATCTAGAAAACAGAGTACAATTGTCTACAATTACAAATATATCAAGTAACTCCAAATATCTTGAAAAACATACTTCAGAGTCCAGGCTGTTCCAACCGAACTCCAGGGAGCTGGAGCGTCCCGGAGCACTAACTGCACCAGCTCAGAGCCTGCGTGGAGGGGGAAAGTGAACTCACTGCCCCCTGGCCACATGCAGTCACAAGTGACGCAATAATCCACGTTCAATGACAGCTATGACTAGCCGCGGGACCCCTGTACCTCTATTGGAGGATACCTTTCCATTCATTGTGAGGGATGCTTGTCCGCAGTGTCTTGTATGTCATAAAGTATTTAATTCTGCGAAGAGGTACACTATATAACGACATTACACAAGTCTTCACGCAGTGCATTACGATCAGGTAGAAGGCGTTGCACACAGAGAACTGGTAGCAAGGCTTAAGAACGACATACCAGGAGACGCAAGTTTAAAAACGGTTTCGTAATACAGAGGGTATCAAAACATGCAACATAGTTCATGTTCTGTAAATCGTTTATAATTTTCAGGTGAATGAGAACAGAGAAAACACTACTGAGTCTGCAGTTCAAGCAAGCTACAGGGTCGCTCACATCATTGCGATGAGTGGCAAGCTGTTTTCGGTAGGACCACTCATAAAATTGTGCATGGTAGCAGTTGCAGAATGTTTGTTTCCAAAGGGGGTGCAGGCAATTTAAGGGATTTGCCTGTCGAGCAAACAATGTCTCGTCAAATCCTGGAAATGGCAGCGGATTTAGAGACACAGCTCAGGAAAAAGGCGGAGAGCTTTGTTGCAATTTCGCTAGCAGTTGACGAAAGCACCGACATATCGGACTGTGCACAGCTTGCAGTCTTTGTGCCTGGTGTCGACATGGAGCTGCACGTAACTGAAGAACTCTGGGATGTGGTACCACTCGATTACACCGCAACAGGACGTGATATTTTTGAAGCTGTTTGTGAATCAGTGGACAATATGAATTTGGCTTGAGATAAATTCCATTCTGTAGCGACAGACAATGCACCACAAATGATCGGGCATCACCAAGGTTCTCGTCTGAAAAATAAACTCAGGGACGAATTCGGGAAAGACATTTTGACTCTTCATTGTTTTATTCAGCAAGAGGCACTGTATGCTGAAACAGTAGAGCTAGGTGGTGTAATGAAAGATGTCGTGAAGTGTGTGAGTTTTGTGCGGCATCACGGTATGAATCATCGCCAATTCAAAGGATTCCTGAAAGGTATGGGAGCGGAGTATGGGGATATACCTTACCACAGTACAGTTCGTTGGCTGAGCCAGGGAAAAGTTCTTGATGTTTTCTTTGTGATTCGTGAGGAAATATCACTTTTTCTCTTAAATGAAAGGGGAAGAAATGCATTGTCTGAAAGATATAAAATGGATATCAGACCTGGCGTTCCTAGCTGACATAACTATGCATCTGAATAATTTAAATCTGTCATTGTAGGGCAAAGGGCAGCTAATCGTTGACATGCACGACCAGATCAAAGCGTTCATGGAAAAGTTACGTTTATTTGAGAGGCAGATTAGTAATGGACATTTAACGTTCTTGAATCATCTTGCTTCTTTAAAACTACCTGAAGGTACTACTTTCGGCGATTACCAAGCAAAGTTAAAGCAGCTCATCATGTCATTTGAAACACGATTCCGAGACCTCACTAGTTTGGAAATGGAACGTAAGGTGTTCAGCACTCCTTTTTCAGTTTCCCCCGATGACTTGTCATCATCACTTCAATTTGAGATTATTGATTTGCAAAATTCAACTTTGTTGAAAGAGAGGTACTAACACGTTGGATTTGTCACGATGGTATCGTTCATTACAGCAAAAAGCATTTCCCAAGCTTCACAACAATGCTGCTCAGATCATGTGCATGTTGGGAACTACATATTGTTGTGAGCAGCTTTTCTCAGCAATGAAAAGAGTAAAAAGAAAGGAATGATCATTTCGTCAGGATGCAACAATGAAGGCCATCCTCCGCATTAACGCTGCGAACACCTTGACACCTGATATTTCCGATCTTGTAATGAAAAGAAAAAGTCAAGCTACAGAGGCCCAATAAATTTAGTATGCAATTTCTTGTAAAACAGTTGTTTCTTATTTATTTCCTGAACATTGTATTTCCTGGTGTAGCATGTCAAAACATCTTAGCAGCTAAGAGTATGAGGTTGTCGATCTTGTAAGACGCAGCTGGCACATCAAAACGCTTGTCTTGCCACCTGCCTTAGCCAGCCGTGCCATGTGCCGGCCCACTTGAATGGTCACAGCGAGCGACACGGCTCCCTGGAGCAGGGACCGTTCCGTGGCTCACAACGGAGCTGACAAGCTGGAACAGCCTGCTTCAGACTCTAAATATACAAATATAGGCATACTGCCTGGTAGTGTGCTAGATCCAACAGTGCTCCTAATTTACATTAATGATTTCCCACAAAGTATCCACCATGGTAAAACAATATTGTCTGCGGATGACTGATACACTGATTGCTGGTAAGTCAGCAAAAGCTTTAAGAGAAGAAGCTGAAGAAACACTTAGCAGCACGCAATAAACAATAAAGTCACACATAATAAAAAGAAAACAAGCACTATGAACTTCTGCATAAGAATCTCTACAACATGCTATGCCCTCAAAATTCTTAAGTCAGTATGCAATATTTCATGTATAAGATCAGTATATTTTACTTATATTCATTCTGTTATTAGTTATGGGGTAATTTTTTTGGGAATGATTGGGAAAAATATTCAAGCTATCCACACTGTGGAAAAGATCAATAGATAAAATGACCAAGAGTGGCAAAACATCTCACTGCCTCAAACTGTTTAAAATCCTGGAAATCTTAACTATAACTTGTGGATATATTTTTCAGACTGTTCTATATGGGAAAAATATTGACTGCTACGTTAAGAATTGTCTAGTATATGATTAGGAAACTAGAAACAGATATAATTTGCATCTGAAGAGAAAAAAATAAGTGAAGACTCTGCAGAGTTTACTGCACAATGCCATCAAATTATATAATAAATTACCACAACCTATAAAAGACACACACACTATTTGCTCCTTCAAAACAAAGCTAAAAGATTATTTACAAAATAAAAGTTTTTATACAGCAATGAAGTGCCTGAAGTAAAACAGGTTAGCTAATTTAATAAGCTCTGTATTATAACACATACAGAAATAATAATTAACCAGGACTAAAAAAATGTAATTAGATTAAAAAAATCATAGTCAATTATTGTGTAAGAAATTAATTTTAAGTTGTTAATTTTTCAACAGCTTGAATGATGAAATCCATAGAATGTAAATTGTTTCACTCATTAATAAAAAAGTCAATCGAACAAACAATTAATGAACACTCCCCCACCTACGGCATCTAAATGGTCTTTTTTATACATGTTCGATGCCTCCTCAAATATTTGGGAGCTTTTTACTGTGGGTTTCATCCCCCTTTAGGATCCAAATATAATTTTAGTGGGGGCCAGAAAATTCAGGGACTCCATTACAAATGCATCAGCAATTTATTCTTAAAATACTGACATTCAAAGTGTCTTAAAAATGTGCACTCCACAAATACTCCTCTATTCAAGCGACTGAATCTTTTATATACTGCACCCATGGCCCATCAAAGGGAATCTGCCCCATAATGCACGTCCCGAAATCCACAAGCAAGACGTCACAGAATCGACAGAGCTTTTGGTTGAGACCCTCCATTCACCTCCAAACCAAAGGAACTCACTACAATACTGCTGTAAATTGTAAGCCCAGCTTTCATCTAACAAGTGAGATCAACAGTTCACTAAATCCACCAGCTGCCACTACATACAGTAGATAGTCTCAGAAGCTAAGTGACAGACATAGCTGATGTCGAAATAAGCCATAATTTGAAGATGCCTCCATCCTATACCCTTGGGAGATGGAGGCAGGGCCTCCTCTGCATCTCAAATGAGGCCCCCTGGAGGATCCCTAAGGAAATAGTGGTGAACGCAGTTCCCTCACATTGGGTACACTGGAAAGTGCCCTGGCAGCAGAGCTCATGGGTGAAATAAGTGACACTTGAGGTGTCTCATGCGATGTATCGGTTTACCCGCTGCCACTTTGAGGCAGTATCCTGTTGATGGCTGACCATGGCCAACAGCATCTTCAGCTTCTCTCAAACTATGGTCAACTCCTTGAGTGTCTGTACACAGCAGGCAGGCCCCCTATCCATCCTACAGCAAAAATGTAAATGAAAACCATAAGCAAAAATGATCCCTGTTGTCATTTAACACGGATTTTCACTATCAAACTTGTTAAAATGCAAACAATTACACTGAGCCTGTCAGTGATACTCTTTTACTGCATGCTGGCAGTTGAGGTAATGATGAAACAAATGGAGAACAATACAACCAAAGTAATGAAAGGCAATGACATTAACTAATGTGAGTCAGAGGGTGATTGGGGACAGGAAGGCGGGGAGGGGGCTCAATGAGTGAGTGAGTGATTAAGGAAAGAGGTGACAGACAGAGGGGGGGTAGTAAAGGAAAACAGGGTGAGGAGAGAAGTATTGGGGGGCGGAGACTTGCTGGGAGGGGGAGGGAGTCAGGCATACAGTGTGACGTGTAAGAAAATGGTAACCAAAATAAATCAATTTTGAGGGTAGAAAAAAGAGAAGACTATTTAGGTGACAAACTTGATTAGATACAGGGAAAATAAAAAGTTTAAGAAATTCTGATACATTTCTAAAATAAATTCTCTACTGCTAAGTTCTGATTAATCACTGTTCAGAGAAAATTGGTCATTACCTAGTTCAACAAAGCATTCACCTAAGGTCAGTTATACTGTCGGAAGAGGGTCGATGTTGCTCAATGCCACAGCCTAAGGACAAACGGACGCAAAACTTGTACACAGAGTCTATAGGAAAACCAAAAATACTGGAGATACTTACATGAGGCCTTCCTGTGCAATGACAGGCAGTTCTCAGCATGGTGTAGCAAGTTGTATTGAACCCATATCATAGCAGACTTCAAACAAGAATTAAGTTATCATACTGGTAACAGAGGGGTACAAAGTGAAATCAGAAAACAGAACACATAAATGCAAGAAAGAAAAAGAGGATGAAACACTACAAAAATTATGATTTCTGCCAATTACAGAGGACCCAACCGATGGCTTCATACAGATCCTCCAATTCAAGTTTTTTCCGGAAATTGTAAAATAACAGATAATTTAAGACTGACAAAAGATGGACCGGCACAGATACAGACTGCCGGAGTACACAACACTATATACAAATGTAATAAAGTATACACGAGGTCACACAGTTAAAGAACGTATATAAGAACAGGAACAATTTGTGCAACTCTTCTGACACCCCAGTAAGTTAGCCTCACCTGATTGTACTGAGTATTGCGGTCAGGATACAGACTTAGCAAAAGCATCATACAACAAAATCAGAGATGCAGCTGAACAGCTTTAATCATGATGACAGCTTCAAACTACTGGTGGTGCAGCTACAGGCTCTCAGAGCTACAAAGTACAACCTGTGGTGTGTGTGCAAACGTAGAGAATGAATGAGGTGCCAATTGTGTTCCATGCTCTGCCCTATGTACACCGATTAACATTTCCTCAGAATGCGGTAACCTCATTCAGTAGCCAATTACAGAAACTTGTGGGATTCTCCCTCTCTCCATGCCTCCCTTTCTCAACCCCTGCATCAAATTAGTGGAGGCCTGACAGTGCATTACAGTGTGTGGACCGGCCTCAGCTAGATGGCCAAAATGCCAAAACATAAAATTCTGTGACAGCTGCACAGTACCGAGATGTGCAAACTTTGAACACTTTCGATAACAACTGTGAAAACATACATCATTAAGTCTCATTTCTAACTCCCTGTGACCTGTTTCTCTTTCAACAAGACAAAACATCTGTCTCTTAAAAACTGACACACGTGTCATCTTCAACCCTATCTGCCTGACATTTGCTCCTTATGCAGAAAAGATTTACTGTCCATATTTGACACTCAATGTTACCCACTTCTTTCAAAACATAGGATGCTTACTTTTAAAACAAGCTGGCTCAAGTAGGCAAGCAAGGTATCAGCGAGGGCGACATCCGTCCGGCAGCAGCGAGGCAAGAGTGCGAGCAGTGGGGGCAGTGCTGCCAGTGGGCGGGAGGACTGCAGCTCTGCCGCACTGGCACCCAGGTCGAGTGCGGCTGCCTGCTCCTCCAGGGGCAGTGGGCAGAGTGTGCCCAGTGCCACCGCTGCCTCCGCTAGCTCCCACGAGGCCGGCCACTGTGCCAGTTGGCACGCCAGTAACTGGTAGCCACGCATCTTGCAGAACCGCGACACCTCGTCGCTACTGGCTCGCTGCAGGTACGCCGACAACACCTGTCAAAACATGCAATATGTGTGTGTAATCAGTAAGTCAATTTGAAACTGCGTGCCACCTTAAAAGTGTGTGCATTCAATCTTGCAATGTTATTTCTGTGAGATCAGAAATAATGTGGGTACAGTTTGTTTGTGGGAAGTGCCCAACAGATGCAACAACACATGAATTAAATGAAAGAATAAACTATGGATCTGCAACCAGACATCAACCAGCTTAAACTGCAGAAGTAGTTCAGATAGTGGTGTATGAGGCATGTTAAAACAATCGTGAATGTTCATTTTTTGAAAAGAAGTTTATTTATTTGTCAACACCAATGTTATCCCCTTGAAAACAGACCTCATTAGCTACATAAACCAATAGAGCACTTTTTCCAAACCCTGAAATAATACTGGAACTTGATTTTTGGTACAGCTTTTAGTTCTCTCAGTTATGTGCTTTTAATCTCTCCTACAATTGTCGCCCTTTCTCATTTTCTTTAATTTTTGGAACAGAAAAGAGTCACAGGGAGCCAGCCAGGTGAATATAGAGGTTGGGAAATTGTTACAGTATTGTTTATAGCCAAAAACTAATGAACAATCAACAAAATGTGAGAAATTGCACCATCAAGGTGTAATACCAAGAACTGCTTCGCCACACATTCTGGCATTTTTTCGGACTGCTTCATGCGAGTGGCATTGAAGAGTTTTTGGAGCACTGTGCTGTTAACATTGAAAAACAGGCTGAGCATAACCTTCAAATTTGGCTACACTTGCCAAGCTTTTTATGGACAGGTGATCCAAAATGCTTCCACTGGGATGACCGAGCCTTGGTTTCTATGTCACATCCATAAACTAATGCTTCATCACCTCTTATGACACATTTCCATAGTTATATGTCATCACTGACTTCATGTAGTGACTCCTGAGCAACTTTCATTTGACACTGCCTGGTTCAAAATTCAAGAATTTTTGCTGTCACATACTTAATACTGAAAACATTGGAAAAACTTTCATGGCATGAGCCAGTTGATATACCAAATCATCTGCAACTTCTCTCACTTTGACTTGGTGATCATTCATAATTACTTGTTTCACATTTTCCCATGATTTCATCAGTCTACAATGTGCTGGGCATCCAGGGTGCTAGTCACGTTCAGTGTCTTCATCAGAACCACTGTTCTGGACATGGCAGACTTGTCAAAGATAATATTTAACATTTCTAAAACTTTGTGACACTTTTGCATTTTTATATCAAAATCGATTTTTATACATCTACATCCAAAACTCTGCAAACCACTGTGAAATGCAAGGTAGAGTGTACATGCCACTGTACCAGGTATAAGGTCTTTTTCCTATTACATTCATATAAAAGCACAGGAAGAATGACTGCCTAAATGTCTCTATGCATGCTGTATGTCTTCGCAATATCTAGGGGTGGAGGAGTGATAATATATTCCTAAAGTTGTTTGTAAAAACTTTTAGCAGGTTGTCATCGGATATTCTGTGTCCATCTTCAAGAGTCTGCCAGTTCAGTATCTTCAGCCTCACTGTTATCACTCTTCCACGGGTCAAACAAGGCTGCGACCATCTGTGATGCCTTTCTTTGTATCCACTAAATACCCTTTCTTAGTCCTATTTGGTATGGGTCTCACACACTTGAGCAGTATTCTAGGATGGGTAATCCAAGTGTTTTGTGTGCAGTCTTCTTTGTAGACCAATTGCTTTCCCTAGTATTCTACCAATGAACCACAGTCTGCCACTTACTTTATCTGTGATTGAGCCAATGTGATCATTCCATTTTGACGCAAAATAAATAATCGCTGATACTATAAAACACATGCAACCTTGTTGATAGCTGAAACAGGCTAAGTAAATACCATATAGATATTTTTCTAACACATTTACACACACAACAATGAAAATACTGTGTGAATCAGACTAACGTAACATACAAAATTATCGTTACTTTATGGCTAGTTGTGTAGTCGCCTTTAGGAAGTGAAGGATGTCTGATGCTATGGGAAACAGAAGTTTAAATTCATCTGCAAGGAATGCAGATTGTTTTGTTTAATAATAAAAACTGAGTGGAATTAAAATGGTTGGGCTAAAATTATATAAGATTCTAACACATCTGCAGCAAATGGAACACTTCTTGCATGATTTTTATCTATAAAGAAAACTTCTCATATAACTCAGTGCAACATTCTACTACGATTTCAAGTAATCTTCAGTCCTCTGTTGTGTCAAGAGCCGGTGGGATAGGCTTATTGAGACTGTGATCAAATGCAGGGTATCAATCATTTCCTAAACTGGAATAATGGCACACACTGAGTGTATCAAAAGCTGTTTGGTAAGGGAAGCTTTACACTAGGTTGGCAGCTCAGAAAAAGTATAATGGGGGTTCATGGTCAAAGATAAAAATAGTATTTTGTCCTCACTTTAATGTGTGCTTACTGGCAGTACTAGAACTTCCAGTCCCGAAGGCAGCAGTGCCAGTGCATGATGAGAGTGGTGTGTGAATGGGGGTAAGGAGGCAGCTGGGGCTGGGAGGGGGAGAGGTAATAGGGTAGAGGTGTGGGACAGTGAAGTGCTGCTGGTGAGCATGCAGGCACGAGGTTGAGAGAGGGTAGGGCAGCTATGCGCAGTTGTGAGGCTAGATAGAGGGCAGGGGAGAAGGGGGTGGAGGTGGGGGAAGGGTCAATAGTGGGAAAGGATAGAAGTAAATAGACTGGGTGTGATGCTGGAATAAGGGCTGTGCAATGCTGGAATGGGAACAGGGAAGTGGCTGGATGGATGAGAACAGTTACTAGCACAGGTTAAGGCCAGGAGGGTTACTGGAACGTAGGATATATTGCAGGGAAAGTTCCCACCTGTGCAATTCAGAAAAGCTGGTGCTTGTTGGAAGGATCCATATCGCACAGGCTGTGAAGCAGTCACTGAAATGAAGGATGTTATGTTGGGCAGCATGCTCAGCAACAGGTTGGTCCACTTGTTTCTTGGCCACAGTTTGATGGTGGCCATTCATGAGGACAGACAACTTGTTGGTTTACATGCCCACATAGAATTTCAGCACAGAGGTTGCAGCTTAGCTTGTAGATCATGACTGGTTTCACAGTTAGGCCTGCCTTAGATGGGATAGGTGGTGATTGTGACTGGACTGGAGTAGGTGGTGGTGGGAGGATGTATGGGACAGGTCTTGCATTTAGGTCTATTACAGGAGTATGAGCCACGAGGTAAGGGACTGGGAGCAGGGGTTGTGTAAGGCCGAATGAGTATATTGTGTAGGTTTGGTGGATGGCGTAATATCATTGTGGGAGGGGTGGGAAGTATAGTGAGCAGAACATTTCTCATTTCATGGCACGATGAGAGGTAACCGAAACCCAGGTGGAGAATGTAATTCAGTTGCTCCAGTCCTGGGTGGTACTGAGTTACAAGGGGGAATGCTCCTCTGTGGCTGGACAATGAGACTTTGGAAGATGGTGGGAGATTGGAAAGATAAGGCACGGGAGATTTGTTTTTGTACAAGGTTGGGATCAGTCTTTTTTTTTTTTTTTTTTTTTTTTTTTTTTTTTTTTTTTTTTTTTTTTTTTTTTGTTTGTGGTTTTAGGGCGCAAAACTTCTATGGTCATTAGCGCCCAGCCCGTGACGTAGAAAACAGGAAAAAAAACGAAATTTAAAATCAGCAGCAATGGAAACAGTCAGAAAATTGGAGAAACTAAAGGCAGAAGGAATGCTTAAAAGTCCACTATAGAAAGGGGTTGGTTGTCCACAAAAAAAAAGCTTCAAATGACTGACGTCATTTCACTGTCACTAATAAACTGTAGAACGCGGTCAGCTGAGCGCGTGTCATCTGCTAAAATCGACGATAGATCAGGCGATAGCTGTAGACGGGAGCGTAACGGATTAAAATAGGGGCATTCAATTAAAAGGTGTCTGACCGTCCACAGCTGAGAGCAGTGGGGACAGAGTGGGGGAGGATCACCGCTTAAAAGATGTCGATGAGTAAAAAGACAGTGCCCTATCCGGAGTCGAGCTAAAATTACCTCCTCCCGACAACGCGTTCGGGAGGAAGAGGTCCAAACGCAAGGAACGGCTTTCACTGCCCGCAATTTATTGTGGGGAAGTGTTGACCAATGCGCATGCCATAAATGAGTAACTTGGCGACATAAACCGCTCCGTAGATCGGTAAACGGAAGAGACTGAAGAGCTGGCCGAGGAAGAGAGACTGCAGCCTTGGCCGCTATATCGGCCGCCTCATTTCCACAGATACCAGCGTGTCCCGGGAGCCAGAGGAACGCCACTGAGACGCCCCCCAGGTGGAGCAAGCGCAGACAGTCCTGAATCCGGTGCACCAGAGGGTGCACAGGGTAAAGAGCTTGGAGACTTAGGAGAGAGCTGAGAGAATCTGAGCAGATTACGTACTGTATCCGCTGATGGCGGCGGATGTAGTGGACAGCCTGGAGAACAGCGTAAAGCTCTGCAGTATAAACCGAACACTGGTCGGGAAGCCGAAAGTGATTTGGGGTGTCGCCAACAATATAGGCACTCCCTACACCTAACGATGTTTTCGAGCCATCGGTGTAAATAAATGTGGCTTCCGTCATTTGTGCACATAGAGCAGCAAATGCCCGACGGTAAACAAGTGTAGGGGTACCATCTTTGGGAAATTGACATAGGTCTCTGAGCAAGTCGATCCGGGGACGGTGCCAAGGCGGTGCTGTACCCCAAGTTGTCAAGAAGGTTTTAGGAAAGCGGAAGGAAAGAGAATGGAGCAGTTGACGGAAGCGGACTCCCGGGGGTAGTAGGGAGGAGGAGCGGCCTGCATACCCGACATCAAAGGAGGCGTCGAAAAAAAGGTTATGGGCTGGATTAGCAGGCATGGAAGACAGATGGCTAGCATAACGACTCAGAAGGACTGCCCGCCGATTGGACAGCGGAGGTTCAGCAGTCTCAGCATAAAGGCTTTCCACAGGGCTGGTGTAAAAAGCTCCAGACACTAAACGTAATCCACGGTGGTGGATAGAGTCGAGACGCCGAAGAATAGACGGCCGAGCAGAGGAGTAGACTATGCTTCCATAATCCAATTTCGAGCGCACTAAGGCGCGATAGAGGCGGAGAAGGACCACTCGGTCCGCTCCCCAGGAGGTACCATTCAGGACACGGAGGGTGTTAAGGGAACGCAGACAGCGAGCCGAAAGATAGGAAACGTGGGAGGACCAGCACAGTTTTCTGTCAAACATAAGACCCAAGAATTTAGCGACGTCGGAAAACGGAAGGTTGACAGGACCTAGATGTAAGGAGGGCGGAAGAAACTCCTTACGTCGCCAAAAATTAACACAAACGGTCTTACTGGGTGAGAAACGGAAGCCGGTTTCGATGCTCCACGAGTAGAGGCGATCGAGACATCCTTGAAGACGTCTTTCAAGAAGGCTGGTCCTTTGAGAACTGTAGTAGATCGCAAAATCGTCCACAAAGAGGGAGCCCGAGACATCAGGAAGGAGACAATCCATAATTGGATTAATGGCGATGGCAAACAGTACAACACTCAGCACGGAGCCCTGGGGTACCCCGTTTTCTTGGGAGAAAGTACGGGAGAGAGTAGTGTTCACCCGCATCCTAAATGTGCGCTCTGCCATAAATTCGCGAAGAAAAAGGGGCAGCCGGCCTCGAAAGCCCCAAGAGAACAGTGTGCGGAGGATGCCTGTCCTCCAACAGGTATCGTACGCTCTCTCCAGATCAAAAAATATTGCTACCGTTTGGCGTTTCCGGAGAAAATTGTTCATGATATAAGTGGAGAGAGCAACAAGATGGTCAACAGCAGAACAATGCTTTCGGAATCCGCATTGGGCTGGTGTTAAAAGACTGCGGGACTCCAGCCACCAAGCTAAACGGTAATTCACCATACGCTCCAAAACCTTACAGACACTACTCGTGAGAGAAATGGGGCGATAGCTAGAGGGGAGATGTTTGTCCTTTCCAGGTTTCGGAACGGGAACGACAATAGCTTCCCGCCATCGCCTGGGAAAGGTACTGTCGGTCCAAATTCGATTATAAAGGCGAAGGAGGTGACGCAGGCTATGGGTTGATAAATGCAGCAACATTTGGACATGGATACCATCCGGTCCTGGGGCGGAGGAGCGAGAAGTAGAGAGTGCATGTTGGGATCAGTCTGTGAAGGCTTCAGTGAGGCCCTCAGTGTATTTCATAAGGGACTGCTTGTCACTGCAGACGCAACAACCAGGGGGGGCTAGGCTGCATGTAAGGGACTTCTTGGTATGGAATGGGTGGCAGCTGTTGAAGTGGAAGTATTGCTGGTGGTTAGAAGGTTTTATATGGACAGAGGTATTGATGTAGCCACCTTTGAGGTGGAGGGCAACATCCAGGAAGATGACTTGATGGGTTGAGTAGGATCAATTGAAGCAAATGGAGGAGAAGCTCTTAAGGTTCTGGAGGGTCACGGTTTCGACTACCTGTTGTCATGCCCTGAAATGAGAAATGTCCTGCCCTCTGTTGTTCCAACCTCTCCCAGAGCAGTATTCTGCTGTCCACCGAACATACACAATATACTCATCCATCCCTACACAACCCCTGCTCTAAACCCCTTACCTCATGTCTCACATTCTTGTAATAGACCTAGATGCATCTGTCCCATATAGCCTCCCACCGCCTCCTACTCCAGTCTGGTCACAAACATCACCTATACCATCAAACATCACTGATCACAAGCTACCTGTGAAACAAATCATGTGATTCACAAGCTAAGCTGCAACCACTGTGCTGCATTCTATGTGGGCATGCCAACCAACAAACTGCCTGTCCTCATGAATGGCCACCGACTCACTGTGGTCAAGAAACATGTGGACCACCCTGTTGATAACATGCTGCCCAATATGACATCCTTCATTTCAATGACTGCTTCACAGTCTGTGCCACATGGATCCTTCCCACAAGCACCATCTTTTCTGAATTGCACAGGTGGGAACTTTCCTTGCAATATATCCTATGTTCCTGTAACCCTCCTGGCATCAACTTCATTAGTCATTGTGCTCACCCATCCAGCTCCTTCCCCGTTCCCATTCCAGCACTACACAGCCCTCATTCCACCATTGCACTCAGTCTCACATAAGCACCATCTTTTCTGACTTGCACAGGTGGGAACTTTCCTTGCAATATATCCTATGTTCCCGTAACCCTCCTGGCCACAACTTCATTAGTCATTGTGCTCACCCATCCAGCTCCTTCCCTGTTCCCATTCCAGCACTACGCAGCCCTCATTCCACCATCGCACCCAGTCTTTTTACTTCTCTCCTTTTCCACTATCGACCCTTCCCTCCTCTCCCCTGCCATCTGTCTAACCTCACGTCTGCAGACAGCTGCCCTACCCCCTCTCAAGGGATGATCTCATTTCAGGGGTTGACTTGAGAAAGTCCCCACACCACCCAGAGTTGCCTTTCGTCGCCCCGCTAACCTTCGTAACATCCTTGTTAAACCCTACAATATTCCCAGACTACCTTCTCCACACAGCGGTTCCTACCCCTGTAACCGACCCCGCTGCAAAACCTGCCCCACGCATCCCCCCCACAACCACCTACTCCAGCCCCGCTACTGGTAAAACATACACAATTCAAGGCAGGGCCACATGTGAAACTACACATGTCATTTATCAACTGACATGCCTGCACTGCACAGCCTTTTACATCGGCATGACAACAACTAAACTGGCTGAGCGCATGAACGGACACAGACGAACTGTCCGCCTAGGAGATGCCCAATACCCAGTAGCAGAGCATGCCCTCCAGCATAATTCTAGGGACCTAGGAACCTGCTACACCGTATGTGCCATTTGGCTTCTCCCACCCAACACCAGTCCCTCTGAACTGCGGAGATGGGAACTTGCACTCCAACACATCCTTTCATCCCGCCATCCCCCTGGACTGAACCTACGTTAAACAACCTCAATCCCATTTACTCTTCAGTCTTCTCCTCTTTCCCTTTCCTCTTTAGCCATTCACGCATCTTTTCATCCTACATAGTTGTGTTTATCTTTATACTATATACCTCTTTACTTCTGGATGCATCCTCTTTGGTTTGAAGCTGGCACAGTACTTACAGCAGAATATCTTTGGCTTCCCTCTGACAACCATGCCTCCATCCTTGCTACCCTCCCTATTTTCCTTTCCCTGTTGCTTCATAACCTGGGTTGTGAGTAACTGAATCTCCTTTCCCTTCTTCCCTTTCTTTCCCCTCTCTCCTCCCCGATGAAGGAACATTTGTTCCGAAAGCTAGGAACGTAAATTTTCGGTTCTGTTTTATGTGTTTTATGCGTATCTATCGGCTGTACTGAGCTGAGGTAAGTACTGGCCAGCCCCTCTATCTCTTTGTTACTACAACTTCCTATATCTGATATGTCATCACATTTCCCTAATATTGTACCTAAATCATAGACTATCACCCTCAGTGGCCATCCTAACCTTCGAAATCTGTATGACATTGCGTAGCCTCTGTCCTTATCTCTTCTTAAAGAAAGGCCCTATTCTTCCCAAAACTGTAAGTACTGAGATCCCTTGCAGTGATATTTATGTATAAACGACAAATGTTGATCTACAAGAACAGAGTTCAATTTCCCAAAAACAGACTGAATGTGACTCTATATGGTAATCACACACATGTAAGGGTCCAAATTGAATTACATCCCTTCGTACAAGGGGTGTTCGATAAGTAAGGCAACTTTTTTTTCCGAAAGCAGTTTGGTACTATTTAGGACTGCAATATACCATACTTTTCCCCACTCTTTTGGCTACAAAATCCAATTTTTCAACATAATCTCCATTCAATGTGACAGCCTTATGCAACCTTGCTGGGAGGGCCTCTATGCCTGGACAGTACCACTCTACTATTTGACACTGCAGCCAATGTCTTGCTGTATCAATAACCTCCCCAATCACCCACATACTTCTTTCCGTGGAGTGAACCCTTCATTGAGCCAAAGAGATGGAAGTTAGAAGGTACGAGATCCAGGCTGTGAGTGGATGTGGAAGAACAACCCACTGAAGTTTTATGAGCTCCATTCAGATGCGCAGACTTGTGCGAGTCCAGTTGAGCAGCAAGGTGTCTGACTGTGTTCCTCTGATCACCTCAAATGATAGTGTTCACACGTTCCAACACTGCAGGAGTCACAACTAAGTGCGGCCAGCAGGTACATGCGAGATCGGACAGGTTTGTGTGGCCTTATAGCGATGATGACAGATGACTCACCCAACAACTCACTGTACTTTTGTTCACTGCCAGGTCCAAGTGCCTATGAATATCTATAATGCTCTGGTCTTCTGCAAAAAGAAATTCAGTGACAGGTCTCTGTTTGCAACACACTTCCATTACAGATGCCATTCTCTAGGCTATGTATAGTGCTGCCAGCCATCGGAACTTCATGAAACTATAGGGGCTGAAGCGGCACCTCACGTTGGCCCACAACAAGTTCCACATTTTTTCAAGCAAAACTGGTTGAGTAAAAGTATGTGTTGCATTACTTATTGAATTCCCCTGAATTACCACCACCACCACCACCACCACGACTACTACTACTACTACTACTACTAGTAGTGGTAGTAGTAGTATTCATTATCACCACATCATTGTTAACACTAAAACAGATGTAACAATGCAAAAGCACTCAAATGGAACACCTGACTGTAACTAACCTTCACAACGGCTGTCCGAACTCTAACATCAGGATGATTTGCAATGACAAGCAAAGTGTCAGCACGCACCACATGGTTCAACACCTGTGGTGCCATGTTGTCAGGAAGTACCAGTAGAACATCCTTCAGTAGCAAGAGAAGGCCCTCCATCACAAGATTATGACTATCACTTGACACATGTTCATTTGCTCCATTATTCATTTTCTCCTGAAAATAAAATTGTGGACATCAGTATCAATTTTTTTTAATGTTATATACATTACAACAAGTTAATTGGGTATATTTAAGAAGAGTTTGTTTTGTAATCGGAAAAAAGACATGAACAGATTTTGTTATTCACTTCCACACTGGGTCACCTAAAATCTGCATTCTCAGTTGTGTGAGACAATCTGAACCAAATCTCCTATGTCGTGCAATCAGTCACTACAGATATAATTCAACAAATACAGATTTTTCTCTGTCTTTTATAACCCAAGACAAAAAAAATTGTTGCAGTGCTTGAGTACCTAAGTGGCAATACCTGTAAAGAAGTTTCTCAAATTATAGATGAAAAATCTGTGGTTTAAGGTAGTATTTTTTCCTGTTGAAAGTCTTCACCAAATGAATAGGTCTAACATTTCTGCAGAATAATAAATCACTGTTATTGTCAACTGAATAATTTTTGTCTATTTTTGTCCAAATGACATTTTTCACTCCCTTAATTAGTCCAGTTATTAACTAGAAATCCCATGAACTGGGACTGCAGTTTTAGAACTCCCAGATGTTTCTGAAATGCCAATAAAATCTTACCATACTGCCATCACAAATCATTCCATTTCTGGACTAAAAATACCCCTCAAAGTCACAGGCTGTTAACAGGACACAAACAGAGAAAACAAGTAAGCATACTTCAACATTTTAATGTAAGATGGGAACACCAAGTTTTTGCATAACATCCCATACGTGCCAGTTAAAAAAAATTGCCTTAAATCTGCCTTGACCATTAGGAATTTAAATATTAAGATTAATTTTTTGACTGATCAGTTGTGATGCCAAAATGCAGATGTCATCCACTACTCTATTAGCTACATTATTTACATTGGTTGGTTGATTGATTTGGCATTAGGGGATCAAACAACGAGGTCATCTGTGTCATCATATTAGGTAAGGATGGGGAAGGAAGTCAGCTGGGCCCTTTGAAAGGAACGATCCCACCATTTGCCTGAGGCAATTTACGGAAATCATGGAAAACCTAAATCAGGATGGCCGGATGCAGGTTTGAACCATCGTCCTCCCAAATGCGAGTCCAGTGTGATAACCATTGCATCACCTCATTCAGTATTATTTACATAATATTCCATATCTTTTGCTAGGATATTAACATTTCATCACACATCACTTATATACATAAGAACAGAAGTAGTGGGCTAAGAAAAGAAACTTGTGCTTATCTATGTACCCTACTTGATATATCGTTATGCCAGTTTGAGTTTCTGCTCTTCAGTGATACAGTAACTGATTCAGTCTCCTTGTTTGTTAACTGTATCAACAGTTCTTGATTCACCTTCTCAACTATTCACAGAGAACAGTTATTAGATATCTTACCTGTTCTGTTGCACCACTAGCATTTCATATTGCCATTGCACAACTGTCCTGTTATGGACATCCTCTTTCTACCATGATACTTTTATTGTCATGGACAATAGAGATCTAATCTTGTTCTTAGAGTCTGCTGTATTCTTGGCGCAAGCTTAGTTTTAACCTTTATGGTGACATCTTTCAATACTTAAGAATATTGTGTGCACCGAAATTCTGCGATAGTACTCTAGCTGGTCTTTATAATGTGAGAAAGCTTTATTCCCTTTAACATGCCACTACAATGTATTTATTGACTTGAACAAGTTACTAATTAGTACTATGTTTCTGCCTGTTACTGAATCACATACAGACTGGAAAGGTGTTTCTTGAGATTTCCTTTTATATGAGGGTTGGAACTTAAATAGTGGCAGCTATTTATTCACAACCGATACATAAAAGTTACATGGTTGCACCTGTTACTGTCCTTCAAAGTAGTCACCAGAATTGTGTAGAACCCATTGCCAGTGATGTGGAAGGTATAGTATACCTTTAGCAGAGCCTGTTCTGTTGTTACTGCGAATGAAGTGGTTTACTGCCTGTCGAATCTCTGGAACAGTTCTGAAGCGAATGCCATGAAGTGGTTCCTTCATCTTTGGAATCAAATCAAAGTCACAAGGACTTAAGTCCGGGGAGTATGGTGGATGGTACAGTACTTCTCAGTCCCATCAACCAAACACAGCAGCCACAGCTTGCACTGCATGTGACCGCACACTGTCGTGCAAAATGATGAGGGGGTTGTGCAGACAGTGTCATCGCTTCTTTCGCAAAGCTGGTCACAGGTGATGCTCCAGAAATGAACAGTAATACTGTGCATTGACGTTCTGTCATGGAGGAATGTAATGCATTAGGATAACACCATCACAGTCGTACACGAGAATCACCTTAACTTTCACCATACTGGGGCTCTAACGCACTTTCGACTATCACGGTGAACCATAATGATGCCATTTGTTGGATTGGTGTTTCAGTTTTGGCTCATACGATGTGATCCATGTCTCATACAGTGTTATGATACGGTGTAAGAAAGCCTCTCCTTCATGCTCATAGCACTCAAGTGCATCTGAGCAGCATCATAATGCATTCATTTCTGCATTTCCGTCAAGTCATGCGGAACCCATCGTGATGCAATTTTTCGCATGCCTAGGTGTTCGTTCAGGATGCGAAGCACAGTTGTATGCGCTAATCCAGTTTTGTGGGTGAGCTCACGAATCGTATGGCGTCAATCACTGTCCACTAACGTGGCAACAGCAAGCACTTCTTCTTCTTCTTCAGAGACGTTAGGACGACCTGCCCGATGCATGTCTGCCGCAGTTTGCCGACCTTCCTTGAAGGCTTTTACCCAATGTTCCACAGTTCTGTATGGTAATGCCAATTCCCCTCACGCATCTTGAAGACCTTGCTGTCACTGTTGTGCTATAACACTTCTGGAACATTCAATACTGATCCAACTCCATTGTTCCTTTTTCGAAAACATAGTGGCACGGTCATGTTAGACCGCTCGCTCACAAATGACTGTGATTCCCTCGATTGTGCACATGCTGGTGACGTGGGACGGGCGAGTCCATTTGCTCAGAGGTAAGGCAGGCGACAATAGTAGATTCCATTGCATAGTGTCTCCACAGCAGTGTTGCCACTATTTAAGTGCCAACCTACGTAAATGTCATTACTCCAAGTGGACTAAATCTTTTGTTCAGCTTCTTAGAAGAGGACTCTAGATTCAATTCCTTGTAATGAATAATCTGAATATCATGATCAGACAGACCATTATCTTTTTTCCGTAGAACTAAAGAGTAACCTATGAACATGCAGCTGACTGTGGCTTGAAAGTATTTTGCAGGATTCTTGCTTTTCACTTAAATAATTTCCCACAAATCTGTCATTTTTGTGTGATAGACATTCGGTGGATTTTTGCTGTCAGAGATTCATTATGTGTTGCAGATAATAACACAGCACTGACAATCACGAAGCACTCTCTGCCACTTAGTAATAATTTATTGTTTCCACTTTCTTTTTGTTGCAAAAGAACATGTTTACACAATGGAACCAGTAGCGTATGCAAGAGAGCTTCTGTCAGATCAGGAAAGTAGGAGGGACATTGTAAGTATCAATTGTAACAGTGAGGGCAGGTCAGCTGCCACGTGTCAGTAGCTCAGTCAGTAAGTGGTTTGCCAGCAAAAGTTTGAGCCCCAGTCCAGCACACAGTTTTAATCTGTTAGAAACTTTTAAATCAGAGTGAAAATCATTCCTTTTATTTCACTCAAACAATATGTCATATTCTTTATGACTTGCATACTATGTCATATCTTATATCAAGATTGAACTGTGACTGATGAGAAAATACATAAATGGAACTGATGAGTAATTTTACATTCAAAATTTATTTTTGTACTTAAAAGGTGAAAGTATTCTGGAGAGTTCCTTGTCACTGAATCACAATTTAGTCGAAAGATGGGATGTAACAAAACAGAAATGAGCAAGAAGTGAGAAATATTTCAAAATATAAAAGAAAATATAAAAGAAAATACAAATAGTCATGGGAAGGAAACATGCAGTACATAAAGGACTCAAGCACGAAGACACATTCTTATACTATGGCTGAAACATGAGTAGTAAATGACGACACAAAAACTCTTACAAGGAAACTGTGGGGAGAAATTGTAATGGAAGAAGATGGGAGATGTGTACAGACAGCAGTGAAAGGGGAGAGGGAAACATGGTAACAGTGGGAAAAAAACGGATATTAGGTATATATAGAGAAAAAGACAGCAGCCAATGACGCAAATCTGGATGATTCAGTAATTTTTTATGATGCAGATTTCTGATTTTTTTTTAAGAAATTTGAATCCCAACATTAACTTACAGCTACATTTAATCAGTGTTACCAAACAACTAATTCTGACATGCAGCTTATCTAATAAATGCACACTACAGCAAAATATCTGATTGTATAGTAGATGGTGTGTGTGTGTGTGTGTGTGTGTGTGTGTGTGTGTGTGTGTGTGTGTTTTCATGTAAAAGAGAGAGGGAGGAGGGGGGAGGGAGGGGGGGGGGGGCAGGGACTGAACACAGTCAAGCATAAATATCAATGAATGCATATAAAAATAAAAGTAAATGGTCAACAATTGTAAAACAGCAAGAGATTGCAATTATCATCCACAGAACATACAAATAATTGACTGACTAAAAAGATTTCTTCAGCTTAAGTACCAACCGCACGCTCCTCTGTCTCTGTAACAAATTTTTCTTTCACAGTCTCAACAACTTGGGCAGGGTTTGATGCCTGCTCCAGTAACTGGACAGCATCTTCAGCACACGCCATCAGAGAATTGCTGACTAAAGACAGCCGCCGTGATGTTGAGGTCTCGGTATTTGCTATGTCGCCATTCTCAATTACTCGATTGCTGTCTACAGATCCAGTCAGCTGTTTTATCTGGCAACAGTAACAATTGAGATATCAGAAGAAGGACAACAGCTAAATAAGGAATTGTAAATATCAACTGATGAACAATTGCTGTACACTAAGTATACTTCTCTTCTCTATACATCATAGAATTAATGGTAGCAAATAATCATGTTCACAAAATTATACTGAGAAGATGTCAACAGACTTCATCACAAAGTATGGATAGGCACAGAACAGTTGACAACTTTAACTTGTTATTCTGCTCCACATCCAGAATGGCCAAGTCAGTTTCATCTGTTATAACTTACCAAACTGCAGTCACATAATGTCACACAAACACACACACACACACACACACACACACACACACAAATATCAACAGTGACACAGTAATTAACAACAGGTGAGCAAGTATCACAAGTTGTATTCCTCTGTTATTTGGTCAGGGAGGGAACAGGATTTCACACAAAATTTAAACTAAAACCTGCATCTCTATTTATGAGGTCAGTTGCTAATTTTATTTCAACGGTTCCCTTGATAACACTACCTAGTAACTTGGAGTGCATGCCAGAATTTCTAAGGTGTTATGTGCCATCAGATGAATGGTACTAAGGCAGTGTTCTGCATTCATAGATTTGTTTAGCTTTTTTAAGTTGTGTGACCCATGAGCTTAGTACACTGCCCCTTCATGATCTTGATGGTATGGCCATTGTATGACACGTCTCTAAGTAGCATTCCCTCCTTGTGTTGGTCAAGATGATGGAAAGCTGGGACATTCCATTCACACGAAGCCAATTATCACCTGTTTGTATCTTCAGGCTAATTGTTGTCTCACACGCTTACAATAGGACGGTGTATTTGGCGAGAAAATTTCTTTGGAAATGTGAAAACTGAGCGATCTGGTGTTTTAACTTCCACCCTAGTCACCAAATTTTTCACCTGTGACTTCAACCTGTCCGCAAACATAAGGAAATTTGTGTCTGGAAAACATTCTCAGTCCAATATGGAGATCATTGCAACACAACATCAGACAGATATTCTGCAAGCACTCCTACACCACACCTCAAGAGTGGAGTCATCTCAATGAAAAAAAAAAACTAATATAAAAAGAATATTTGTCCATAAAAGTAGGTGCAATTGTTTTTTTCTGAAAACATATCCTTTCACTGGCAGTCTGAGAAATTTTCAGCTCGACCAACAGAATCACATTATATGTAGCATATCAGAAAGACAGATTAGAGGCCATAGAAGGAGTGTTAATTGCAGTTAACAAATATATTGTCTCTGAGGTCAAAGCTGAGTGTGACAGTGAAGTTGTCTGATCATGTATAACAGGTCTGGATGAAACCAAGTTAATTGTTGGATCTTTTTACTAGCCACACAATTCTGCTATAACACTTCTAGAGTTATTCAAAGAAAGTCTACAGTCAATAGCACATAAATACCCATATTATGCAATACTAGTTGGAAGCGACTTCAACCTATCACGTATGGACTGGGATGTCTATGGATTCACAGCACAGGTACAGACAGACAGTTGTGAGAAGTAATTATGAACACATTTTCTGAAAACTATCTTGAGCAGCTTGTTCGGCAGCGCACAAACAATGGAAATATCTTAGACCTTGTGGCTACACACAGGCTGGACATTACTGACAACATCAGCATAGAAACCGGGCTTAGTGCTCATGATGTCATTATAGCAACTATGGTTATGAAAGTTAATAAATCAGTGAAGAAGGCAAGGAGAGTGTTTCTGCTAGAAAGAACAGATAAGCAGTTGTTAGCATCTCAATTATACAATGAACTGACATACCTTATTTCCAGTAAGATGGATGTAGAGGAATTATTGGTAAAGTTTAAGCAGATTGTAAATTGTGGTCTAGACAATTCTGTGCCTAGTAAGTGGATTAAGGATGGAAAAGACAACATGATTTAATAACAAGATTTGGAAAATGCTGGGGAAGTAGAGGCAGTTGCACTATTGGTTCAAAAGAGAATGCGTAAATGATGACAAGCAAAGGTTAATAGAGATTCATGAGACTATGAAAGGATCTATGCATGAAGTGTACAACTACCACCACCATCATACCTCAGCAAAAGATCTGGCAGAGAACACGAGAAAATTCTGGTCCTATGTAAAATCACTCTGGCATCCATCCCGTCTCTTGTTGACCAGTCTGGTGGGGCAGTTGAAGATAGCAAAAGGAAAGCAGATGTTTTAAATTTCACATTCAAAAAATCAGTCATGCAGGAGAATTGTACTAACATACTGTCATTTGACCATTGGACAGACTTCCTTTCGGACAACATCCATAAGCATCCCTGGTACAGAGAAAAAACTGAAAGCTTTGAAAGCAACTAAGTCATCAGGTCTGGATGGAATCCTATTTTAGTTTTTAAAAGAGTAGTCTACAGCACTGGCCCCTTCTCTAGCTTCCATTTATCATGAATCTCTCATCCAGTGTAAAGTCCCAAGAGACTGGAAAAAATCACAGGTGACTCCTGTATATAAGAAGGGCAAAAGAATGGATCCACAAAATTACAGACTAACATCTCTAACATCAGTTTGCTGCAGAGTCCTTGAACACACTCTCAGTTCAAATACAATAGACTGAGAATGTTATGTCCACAAATCAGCATGGTTTTAGAAAGCATCGCTTATGCGAAACTCACCTTGCCCTTTTCTCACATGATACCCAGCAAACTATAAGTGAAAGGATACAGGCAGGTTCCATATTTCTAAGTTTTATGGAAAGCATATGATGCAGTGCCCCACTGCAGCCTGTTTGAAGAAGCTACGAGCATATGAAATAGGTTCACAGATATGATAATGGTTTAAAGGCTCCTTAAGTTATAGTACCCAGTATATTGTCCTCAACTGTGAGTGTTCATCAGAGACAAAGTTATTGTCAGGAGGGCCCCCTGGAAGTGTGATAGGACTGCTGCTGTTCCCTATATACACACAAATGATTTAGCAGACAGAGTGGGTAGCAATCTACAGCTGTTTGCTCATGATGCTACAAGGTTAATCCCAAAAATAAGGTCTTCTATTTTTTTATAACTACATAGACCGGTTTATTTCTACAGTGGTTTACATAAGTTTACAGCTTGAACATTTAGCTATTTTTCGACATTATCAACATTTCTGTTGATGCAATGTTGTAGACACGGTGGCAGTTTTTGTATGCCCATGTCATACCAGCTCGTCGCCATGCTGTTCAGAAAGTTATGAACCTCTTCTTTCACCTTGTCATCATCTTTGGTTTATCTCTGGGGGCACATTAAATAATGGGTCTAAGCAGCAGACAACCTGGATGCAGAAACTCTTCTTTGATGTGTCATGGAAACCTGTGAAACCATTCGTAACTGTCGGGAAGTATTTGAAAGGTTGCAACAGTCCATGATTCAACAAGTGCATGCACAGTTAGAGGCAAGAAGAGGACATTTCCAAGTATTTATTTCGAGTCTATTGCTCTAGAGCTCCAATCACCTAAATTGTAACTTTCATTAATAATTCAAAAAGAAAGTATTTTCAGATATATGTTTATACAAACTTCTTTTCTTGTTGTGGTATAAGGAACCTCTCCCTAAAGTATCTAAAAGGATTTTTGAAACACCGTGTATATTCAGAGGGATTCATAATGGTTTTGCTAATAGACAATGGAATGATTATGGTAACCACTAACTATACAGCTCAGTTATAAACAGGCTCATAGACAAGACTGGACTTTTAGCTATCAGACAATGAGGTGCTATCTGCATCTACTCTCCACAAGGCACATTACAGTGTGTGGCTACCTAAAGTATACAATATTATATGGAGAGTGGTTATCATCACTCTTTTAATAGCTTTTATTCCAGCCAGCAATTTGCAGTATTGTATTAACAAATTTAGTTATAATTCAGGTCAGCAGTGTATTATTAGAATTTTTGAGAGTATATCTATCTATTAAACCCATTAAAATAAAGGCACATCTTTTTCTACTTCTTTCCACATCCCAGAGACTTTAGTCAGAGGTATTCGTGAAATGTCCATTTTGTTGTTGTTGTAGTAACATGCTAAGATTATAAAATACATACATACTTAAAAAATATTTTCTATAATTAGAAGTGCCACAGCTGATCAATGACAAATCACAACTAGGACTTCACCTACCTGCAGATTTGTGAGAGCCTTATTCAGCTTCAGTGGGTCTATGGCACGTGCTAAGAGAGACATTTCTTTTTTCCGCCAACGCCATTCTGTTAGGCTGCCCGATAAGGGACCTGTATAAATTTTATCAGCACATAGTTTCAATGACGAAAGATATGCTAAACTGTCAATAACACAATCTACCTTAAATACAGATGCAACATAGACTGAACCACGAAAAAAATTACAAGTACTATAAATAAAGAAATTTTAATCAAACCTATAATCTTACTGTGTAATTTCAATCAATCACCATTATGTAGTTTTGGGCACACTTATGTACTCACTGGAAGAATTTTCATCCAGAACAAAGTAGTAGTTGTTACGTCCATGGCTGATGTAAGTGTGGCGGGCGGGGTGTGCGAGAAGCAGGAAGTCAGCCACAGACACAATGTGGCTGAACTCTGGGGGCGCACCCATCAGCGAGCGCACCAGCTCCACAAGAGAGCAGCAGATCCCAGGCTCCATGTCTATCTCTGGCTTTTCTTGGAGAAACTGCTCCTGTGGCAAGAATCAGTTCAGTAGTAGGACGGAGTGTAGTGAACAATATACTAAATATCCTGTTAGTGCGGTGTGAGCTTTGAGTTGGGGTTTTTTTAAATGTCAATTTTTTATGTTATACATATACACCAAAGTCTTAAGGGATAAACTGTGTTCTGAGCGTGTAACAGGTTGGAGGGTATGGGGGCGGAAGAAAGGTAGGTTGCTGGATTGAGATCATGCACTTCCCTCATTCATAGGTTTGCAAACTAGATAGGGAGCAGGTGACTCCACATGCTATCTACCCCACCATGTCACAAGAAGCTACTAAAAGATATTTAACAAAGTTACACCAATCATCAGCAATACCCCTCATGAATTACTGGTGAAGTGGGCAGATACGCCCAGGGATTGTTTATTTTCCACAAAGAGTGTTAACACTATATGGGATACAGGTATGATTTACTAATAATACAAATCCAAGAAACACAGATGGACAGAATCTGTGTAAACCTCTTCACAATGTTCTACACTCCTAGAAGGGGAATTTGTTCTTGTTGCCCCATACATCAGCTGTAGTGTTCTTCTGAGAAAGGTAACTTCCTGCACCACGAGCAGTGTTTTCTTTTGATTTTGCAGACAGGCTTTACCTCCATAGCAATTCCTGTCAAGTTCTCATATGTGTGTAGACAAAATAGCTTCACTGGGCTCATATTTATGTAGTGGAGTTATTTTCAGGTAATGAGTACTTTTCCGTAGTGAACTTCAGTAAAATACATTACTGTGTGTTGAATTCATACATGTGATGTTGTCAATCACCTTTGTAGTGTTGATGGGAATGAGACTGGATTGGTATACGAGGTATGTCCACAAAGTAAGCTCCATTTGGTTGTATAAAACAAATGTGTACAGATACAGAAAAGATATTTATTGTACAAAAATCTACAACTGTTAAACTACTTTTCTACATAGCTTCCGAAATTTTGTTGGCACTTGTCATAACGTGGCACAAGTTTTTTTATGCCTTCTTCATACAAGGTTGCCGCCTGTGTATTCAACCATGTGGTAACATGTTCTTTCAGCTCGTTATCGTCGTTGAAGTATGACCACCAAGGACAGAGTTTACGTGTAAGAAGAGATGAAAGTCACTAGGAGCGAGGTCCGGGCTGTACAGAGGATGATCAAACGCGTCCCAGTGAAATTCCTATAAGAGTTGTTTGGTCACATACGCCGTGTGAGGTCAGGCATTATCGTGGAAAAAAACACCACCCTTTGACAGTAATCCTCAGCGCTTGTTGTGTATTGCACGGCGCAATTTCTTAATGCTCTCGCAGTAACCATGTGCACTGATTGTTTGGCCTTGTGGTAAGAAATCACTCAGAAAAATACCTTTTCTGTCCCAGAAAATCGTGCACATGACTTTTCGAGGTGTCAAGATTTGCTTGGTCTTAACCTTTGTTGGCGATGAAGTGTGCCTCCATTCCAATGATGGCGGTTTTGTTTCAGGGGTGTTGTACAATACCCAAGTTTCATCCCCCGTGACTATCTGAGATAGAAAACCATCACCTTCTTCATTGTAGCGTGTCAAAAACTGAAGTGCACTGCCCATCCGTTGTTTTTTGTGTTGTTCAGTAAGAATTTTGGGTACCCAACATGAGTAAAGTTTTCGAAATTTCAGTTTTTCAGTGACAATTTCAATTTCATGAATTAATCTTCATTGATCCATTATGGATTGTGGGACAATGGCTGGCATGAGCTTCTTGATGCAATAATTTACCAACAGCCATATGTATTGTAGAAATTTATTTTATTTTATGAACTTCTATGGGCTACCAGTTTCGGCATTATATTGATGCCACCTTCAGGCCCCACTCATCAAAGTTGTAAAATCGCTATACACAGAAGGAGCCATATAACTGGATCTGTGAATCGAATCGTCCTGCAACAGCTCTTGGTGGCCAGGCGACACAGCACTTTTTGTAAAACCGAATTGGGATTCCATCTGGACTTGACAAATTATTTGTTTGCAACTCTTGAAAAATTATTTGTTTGCAGCTCTCTCACTTGTTTCTCTATGTCATGGATGCCTATTACTATATTGTCAATACATGAGTCTGTGCAATGGTCAAATGATGGTATGTTTGTCTGAGTCTCCTGTGTGAACAATTTCTTTGCAGAACTTTACTGTCACAGAAAGGGGGTATTATTAATGCGCAACTGGGCAACACCCTATTTTCTACACCTTGTACAACAATGCATGGCATGAATATTTACCAAATGAAGGATTGGTCAAGGAAGTCCAGCAACCTGCCCACTCCATTCATCCATAGTTTTCTGGGTATGAGGCATATCAAGGCACTGGTGTTAACATCAACTGACAACACACTTACATCATAGGAGAGTGTGTCTCTCTCTTGTGACTAAATGTGAGGACAGCCACGTGTGTTTACATGAGTTTGCAGTATCTGAGTAGGGGGGCTAAAAGATGTGTAAGACTAAGAGGCAACCATCGCACTGACCATCTGCTGTAGTGCCAATACGCAGGCAGCTGACACAGGACAGAATGGCTCATATTGTAACAAGTATTAGCTTCCAGACATATGTTAATAGTGCTCATTTTCTAGTTTTGACCACTGCTATCTCTTGCAAGATTACAGGAAACATTTTTTTCTTAACTCTTTTTCTCCTTCATGGCCTCTATGGGACCTGTGCTGACCTCACATATTGCGTCCAACTGCTTCTATGTTATGCTAGTCTCTGCCAATTACTTACGCCCATCCTGTTGCATACCATTTTAATTTCATTTATCCACGAACTCTTATGCCTCCCCCCTTGGTGTCTTGCCAAATGGCTTCTCCATGAATATTCTTGAAACCGCTTGATCCTTTGTCATTCTGATCAGATGGCTTGCCTATTAAAGTCTTCTGGAATTTATTCTGCTCATTATTGTTGCTTGTTATGGTAGCATGTGGATTTCAAAGTTGTGCATTCTCTTCCAGCTTTGCAATTCATTATTTTAGTATAGACCAAAGATTTTCCTACAAATGGTGTTCTTCCATTTTAGTTAAACTCCATGTTCCTACTCCATATGTTAAGACCAATCTAACGACTGTGTTATATTGCTTCTCTTTAGTTTTCCTTGTTAGCAGCTTAGTACTTAAAAATTTTTGTATGGCGTAGTCAAAGCTATTACCATTTTGTAGTCTCATTTTCATTCCTATTTTACTCTGATATTGGTGATCTACCATTGCACCCAGAAATTTAAACTGTTCAACACAGTTTTTTTGTTTTTCCAAATTATTAAATGTAACTGTATGACTTTTTCAGCATTGATTGTGATTGTCTTGTTCATCTACACATCTCTGAACCATCATATATCACATTTTCCGATCATTTATTTTTAGGCCAGGGTTGGATACTCCTGTACTAACTCCACAAATAACTGTCTAAGCTAAGGCTAAAATCTTAACTTCCTGTGTAGAAATACAAGAACTAGGACTGACAGCTCAAAGACCATGTGCAAGGGATTGAGGACAAAGGAGCAGTAACACTTATTTAAAAAAAGAAGCCTGGTGCTATCTGACTTTGGATGATAACATCCTGTGAAGGTCCCTGACTAGGATTATAGGTGAAATCCCAAAACCCAGAAGCATCTGTTTGGCAGCTACCGGTATTCTGGTCAGAGTCTGTTAGCTCTGTGAGCTTGGCTGTGACATAATCTTTTGGAACTCGAAGCTCCGCTCAAAATTGAGAGAGATACTTCAGAAGTTCACTAACAAAACCTCAATCTTACTGATTCATTGAACATATATTGGAAAGATGGACTAGACACCACAGGAGGGGGTGTGTTCATCAAAATGACAAAAATATTGTTGGTACTTAGGTCAAATTTGAGTGATACTGAGGTCGAATTTGAGTGAGACAGTGCAGTTATTTGGATGTGTATACCAGTTCTAGGTGAAATCAAGTTAATTGTTGAATTTTCCCTGGACACCCCATTCCACTGTGACAGTTTTAGGGTCATTCAAAGAAAGTCTGTGGTCAGTATCGTGGAAATACCCACATCGTGCAATATTAATTGGAAGTCATTTTAATCTAGTGAGTGCAGAATGGAACACCTACGGATTCACTGCGGGCGGTACGGACCGATAGTCTTGTGAAGTACTTATGAACACATTTTCTGAAAACTGCCGTGAACTACTACCTAGACAACACATGCAATTGAAATATTTTAGACCCTGTAGCTACAAACAGGCCTGACCTTATCAACAGAGATTAGTGATCACAATACCATCACAGTTATGATGGTTACTAAAGCAAATAAATCGGTCAAGAATGCCAGGGGAGTGTTTGTGCTAGAAAAGAGCAGATACGCATATAACAGCATCCCAATAAGACAATTAACGGACATCATTTAGCTCCAACATGACTGACATAGAGGTATTATGGGCCATGTTTAAACTGATTGTAAGTTGCATTCTGGAGATGAATGTTCCAAGTAAGTGGATTCAAGGACGTAACAGACCCACGTGCTTTAACAGCAAAATTTGAAAAAAGATTAGAAAGCAAAGGCTCTTGCATTCTCAGTTGGAAAGAGAACGTACAAATGTTGACAGGCAGAAGTTAGTAGAAATCTGTGCTTCTGTACAAAGATCTATGTGGGAATCATACAACAACTACCACCGCTACCATATTTTAGCAAAAGATCTGGCCAAGAAACCAAGAAACTTCTGATCATACATAAAATCACTAAGTGGGTTGAAGGTTTCTATCCAGTCACTTGTCAACTAGTCTGGGATGGCAATACAATAGAAGACAGCAAAAGAAAAGCTAAAGTTTTAAATTTCATGTCTACGAAATCATTCATGCAAGAGGATCATACAAACATACTGTCATCTGTCATACAGACTCCAACATAGGGGACATAGAAAATGGTGTCCATGGCATAGAGAAGCAACTGAAAGAGTTGAAAATTTAGAAGTCACCAGGTCCAGGCAGAATCCCAACTCAGTTTCATGCAAGAGTATTCGGAGGCACTGGCCCCTTACTTAGCCCGCATTTATCTCAAATCTCTTGCTTAGTGAAAAGTTCCAAGCAAATGGAAAAACGCACAAGTAACTCCTGCATATAAGAAAGGTAAAAGAACTGACACGCACAATTACAGACCAATATCCTTACATCGGTTTGCTACAGAATTCGTGAATGGAGTCCGAGTTTGAAAGTAATAAATTCCTCGAGACAGAAAAGCTTCTGTTGACAAGTCAGCACTGATTTAGAAAGCATCGTTCACACAAAATTCAGCTTGCCTGTTTCGCTCATGAAATCCTACAAACAATGGATGGAGGGCAACAGGCAGATTCCATATTTATAGATTTCCAGAAGGCACTGGATGCAGTGCCCCACTGCAGATTGTTGACGTAGGTCTGAGCATATGGTTTAGGTTCCCAGATATGTGAGTCGCTCAAAGACTTTTTAAGTAAGAGAATCCAAATCCAGCACATTGTCATCAATGGAGAGTGTTCATCAGAGACAAGGATATTGGCAGGAGTGCTCCAAGAAAGTGTGACAGGACCACTTTTATTCTCTATGTACATAAATGACATGATAGACAGGGTGAGCAGTAATTAACAGCTGTTGGCTGATGACAATTTGGTGTATGGGAAGGTGTCGTCATTGAGTGATAACAATAATATACAAGATGGCATAGAAAAAAATTTGAGTTGGTGTGATGAATGGCAGCTTGCTGAAAACAGAAAAATGCAAGTTAATGTGGACGAGTAGGGAAAACATCCCTATGATGTTCAAATTTAGCATTAGTACAGTGCAGCTTGACAGTCACCTTAATTAAATAGCTAGGCATAACATTGCAAAGCAATGTGAAATGGAATGAGTACAGCAGGTCGATGATAGGGAACGTGAATGCTCAACTTTGTTTTATTGGAAGAAGTTTGGGAAATTGTGGCCCATTTGTAACAGAGACCAGGTACAGAATGCTATTGGGACCCATTCTGAAGCATTTTTCGAGTGAGTACTGGGTGAGTACTAGTACCTAGTGAAGGCTGTGGTTCAGTTGTTCCAGTCCAGGGTCGTAATGAGTGAGTACCAGTACCACCTCAGCCTGAAATAAGAGAACCATATCCTTCGCTAGGTCTTTGATTACCTATTATCGTGCCCTAAAATGAGGGACATCCTACCCGAGATACTTCCCACCACTCCTAAGGCAGTGTTCTGTTGCCCACCCAAACTCCACAATGTCGTAGCCCATCCTTATGCCACTCCCAACCCAACTCCTTGCCACCAAGATCATATCCCTGTGGAAGACTCAGGCGCAAAACTTGCCCAATCCACCCACCCAGCACTTCCTATTCCAGTTCTGTACCATCCCACTAGGGGCTGGGGCCCCCTGTGAAAACAGCTATGTCATTTCCCAACTGTGTTGCAATCATTGCACAGCTTTTTATGTTGGTATGACTACCAACCATCTGTCCACCAGGATGAACAGCCACTGCCAACTGTGGCCAAAAGCAAAGCAGACCAGCCTGTGGCACAACATCCAGCTGAACATAAAACACTTGATTTCAATGGCTGCTTCATCAATCCAGCCATCCGGATTTTCCCTTCCACCACTAGTTGTTCTGAACAGCACAGATGGCAGTTGTCCTTACAATATATTCTCCACTCCCGTAATTATCTTGGCTTCAACCTACGGTAACATACTATCCCCACAACCTCCACCCAACAGTTTTCACCCCCTCTGGCCAGTCATCTCCTTCCCAATCTCATCTCCCACCCAGTTTATTTGCAGCCCTCTGCCAACACATCTGCCTGCCTTTCCCCTCTCTTCTCCTTTTTGTTCCTTTCATCCCCCCACCTCCCTGCTCCACAACCTCCTGATACTGTGCCTGTTGGCAGTAAAGTCCCTCCCTGTATACTCCGCCAGACAGTGTTCTTCCTCTCCGCACCCATGCACTGTTATTCCTTCCCCTTCCCCACCCTCTCCAGATTGCTGCTTGCATCCCACGTGATGTTGCATTCTGGCCGGAGATGCTGGAGTTGGAGGCCGTGTGTGCATGCGGTGTACTTGCTTCTGTGTGTGTGTGTGTGTGTGTGTGTGTGTGTGTGTGTTTACTGATGAAGGCTGTGGCCAAAAGCTATATGTGAGTGTCTCATAATTGTGCCTATCTGCAACTTGACATGCCTTCATTATGATAAATAGCAATCTGTCTTTTCCTACATTGCTAATATTCCTACCTGGAGTTTCCATTGTTTGATTTAACATAAAATAACATAGAAATAATACATTGCAACAAGGGTGCAGCTAAACCTTCACACTAATCATAATTTTCTCCTTTTATATTTGGTACTGGCATTTCATACCTTAATCAGTTCATATGTTTTACTGAGATATCTTAAATTCAGCATTTTTGGTGGTATCTCTGGCCAGTCATGACTTCTGTTTCCTCCATTCTTTGCCCCCAACAGCCAGCAAACACAGGAAATTCTGACATGTTTTCAGAGCATCCTGAACATCTGCTAATCACCATGAGTTTCAATACTTCCAAAATGACCCAATAGCAGAGGCTCGAAGAGTGCCGATGTCTAGCGGTGGAACTTCAAAGATGGTGCCACTGTGGGCAGCTCAGTGCGGCCCCCATGTGGCCTGTTTTCACATCTCTTTTACTGTCAAACTCATGCTCGCAACAACTACCTCTGTCATTCAACCCACAACAAACCGTGCCGGTACAGCTGTGTCCATTCTCAAAGTTTATGGACACCCTTTTGGGGGCTGTACTGTTAGAAGTTGGTTTTCCCTCAATCTATTCGTGAGTGGAACAGGAGAGGAAATGACTAGAAGTGGTACGAGGTACCCTCCACCATGCACCATACAGTGGTTTGTGGAGTATGTATGTAGAGGTAGATGTAGAACACAAACTAATGTTCATAACAGAACAATGTAAAAGAGTCAACCAGCCTGGGCCCAAATCAATAAGAGTGGGCAATCAACTTTATCATTGGATTCATGAAGATGAGGAATGTCATGAAAAGAATCAGAGCTTCTCAAAAACCCTTAAGAATATCAGGGAGCCCCTTGAGTGCGAGGGCACAAAAGGGCAATGATGTTTATGACATTCATATATTGTCTACTATGCAACCACAATATTTGCTGCTAATGGCAGGTACCCAATGGTGAGCACAGTATGACACTACAGGGCATAGTTGAACTGCTTAGTTGGCAAGTAACTCACAATAGTGCTATAGTGTTAGTGATGTTACACAAAGCAGAACAATGGCAATGAAAACAAAACAAACATTGCATTATATTTACAACAATAGTTGCCAAAGTTAACATTTCATCAGAAAGGCACCCAAGGAATTTTACAGACTGAGAAAGAAGTGGCAGATGAAATATTAAGCATTTCTGTAAGTTGAATCAGTCAAATGCATGGTGTCGTGTACGCTCGACTGTGTGGACAATTTACATGAGGAGTACAATGACTACAATACACGCTTAACAACAGAAAGTGATACTGAAACAGGAGTCGATCCATGTAGTTCATAATTCTTGTTGAACAGTGAGCCATCTCCAGTGAAATGTAGTAAAAAACAGTCGTTGTTAAATAATTTTACATAGAAGATCATGCACCGTGTAGTAAAAAACAATTATGACAGATTTTGAATAAGTCCACAGCAGTAAAACCATGTAATACATAAGAAAAATTATGGATATTCAAAGGAGTACAAGGCACACTTACTACCAAAACTGGTGTTTGCACATTTCACAGATGTTTGATATAATTTACAGGGTGTGCATCATGGTGACCTACTACGTTATATGCACCAAACTGTGCGTGACATAGATTACAGTGATTTAAAGGGAAGCAGTGGATGGTTGCATAGCTTCATTCAGTGCTACAGAATTGGAAGATGTAAGATGATGAAATCTCAAACAAAACATCAACTAGATGGTGCACAGCACACTGCAGAATATGTCTGAAAATTTGCAGATGAGATAAACGAACTTATCGTTCAGTACGGAATTTGTTTTCAACTCTGACCAATCAGGATTTGAAGAGGAAATGCATATGAAAGGAACCCTGGAAATTAGAGGTTCCAAGAGAGTTTTATCAAAATCACCTAATATCAATGCCTTAACTCATTTGCACGAGGGGTGTTCGAAAAGTCTGTGCAAAGCCCGAGAGATGGCACCACCGGTGCATATCGAGGTCATGTTTAGTTAGTAGCATCTTTGGAAAGAATGCACACCAAGTTTCAGCCATATTGGTCTATTTCTTTGTCTTTGGTATTCGTGTGAATCGAGGAAGTCGAATGATTGTCAAAAAATGGACAAAAAAGAATTTCGTGTGGTGATTAAGCATTATTTTATGAAAGGAAAAACACCTCAGGAGACTCAAGAAAAGTTTGATAAACATTACGGTGACTCTGTACCTTCGATTAGAACAGTTTATAAGTGATTTCATATGGCCATATGAGCACAAGGGATGCTGAATGTTCTGGACGCCCTGTGGAGGGTACGACTCCAGAAATCACTGATAAAATCCATGATATGTTGATGGATGACAGAAGAGTTAAGGTGCATGAGATTGCTAGTGCTGTGGGCATCTCGAATGAATGGGTACATAATATTTTTACATAAACATTTGGACATGAGAAAGCTATCCACAGTAGGGTTCCACGATTGCTCACACTAGACCAAAAATGTAATCATGTGAAGTGTTGCAAGGATGGTTTGCAGCTTGTTCAAGAAGAATCCGCAGGACTTTAAGCGTCGCTTCGACACTGTGGATGAAACATGGATACATTACGATACTCCTGAGACCAAACAACAATCTAAACAATGGGTTACTAAGGGAGAATCTGCACCAAAAAAGGTGAAGACCATTCCTTTGGTCGGAAAGGTCATGGCGACTGTCTTTTGGGATTCGCAAGGGATAATCCTTACCAACTATCTGGAAAAGGGTAAAACTATTACAGGTGAATATTATTCATCGCTATTGGACCATCTGAAAACCGAGCTGCAAGAAAAATGCCAGCGATCGGACTGCATAAAAGTCCTTTTCCATCACGACAACACACCAGCACACACGTCAGATGAGAACCACTTTGTCTCAGAAAGTGCAGAATGTGCAAGGGCAAACTAGTTACAAACACTTCAGGAAGAAATCTTGAATTCTTTGGAACAGAATTTGGAGTACACAAACCAATACTGGACTCTAATAGATTTCACCTAAAAATCAGAAAAAATGTCAACATTCATGAATGATCTGGAAACAAAGCCTATATGCTGATCAATGCACATGCCCTCAAAACTGACTACAACAAGAAAAATTCACAGAAAACGGAATAATTCTGGGAAGATCTGGAAGAAAACACTAACAAAGTGCTGACAATGCACATAAACATATTACTAGCTCATATTAAAGCCCAGATACACAGGAAAAGAAAATACACAGACACAACAGGAAAACCATCGCCTACAAGAAGACAAAAAAGAATGGAGAGAATGAGAGATTATAAATTTATGAACAAGAAAAGGATTTTTTTAATCCGATAATCACCTACTACAAATCAAAGCGAAATTTTGCTCCCAATGGACAAACAAAAGAACCCACACAGCTTCCTAAGTTGACCCACAATACCAACAATAAAACAAGAAAGAAATAACATAAAAATTAAGAAAATCAGGGTGACGACTGGACGGGACTGTCAGGAAAAATGGAAGAACTAATAAAACTGGAGCAACCACTGAGAAAAAGGAATACAAATGGTGGAAGAGTACATGTGACAGAGCCATACAAGACAGAATACAAGCCTGGAAATAAATTAACAGCCATACAACATTGGGAAAATGAGAAGAATTCAACAACATACAGGAAACCTTGTCGAACATAATTCACAGAGATAATAGAGATTGCAGAATCAATAAGCTTAGAGAGGTAGGAGAGAACTTCAACACGAACAACAAATGAAGTTTTTACAGAACCTTCAGAGAAAATATGAAGGGATATCAACCACCTATCTAAATAATTCAAAGAATCTACGGTAATGTTGGGGGCAAGGGCGCAGATGGTATGGGTTGTGAAACAGCCAATGCAATAGAGCTTGTTGTGTTCACTATCGTGTTCCGTTACTGGTGGTCACCTCTGCTCTCAGCCATTGTCTGAAGGGGTCATTCATTCAGTTGCACAGCCGAGTGGTGGTCATGTCCACATAAAAAGTGTGCATTATTTACAGCAGGACTGCTATCTCACAACCATCCCCTTCCTGTGACCACCTGGATCCCTACTAATCATTGCTGACATGACCTCCTTACATAACACTATCACCTGTGACCATGCTTTCACCACTATCGAACACTGTCTCCTCCCAACATCCTGCTGACTCCACACCCAGCACCTGCTCCCTATCTGTCTCACAAACTACATCCTTCCTCATAACTGCTTCAGCGTTGAGAGGAAGGTATAACAAAAAATCCACAGCAAGGCCACGGGCAACAGGATCGCAGCCCCCTATGCAAACCCGTTCATGAGACTTGTATAGAAAACCTTCCTAGTCACCCAAAAACTCAAACCCCTCGTCTTGTTGAGGTTCGTCGATAATATCACTATGATCTGGACCTGAGGCCAAAATACACTATTCTCTTTCCTCCACAGCCTCAACACACTCTCTCCCAACCACTTCACCTGGTCCTCCTCAGCCCAGTGTGCCTTCTTTCTGTCTATTAACCACCACTTTTCTAAAGGCTCCATAGCTGCCAAAGTTTCCACACTGAGAATTCTCTCTCATTCAGTCTGTTCAATTGACCAGTATGTTGAAGGTCCTACTAAGGGCTTCATAGTCACGTATTATCCTCCATACTAAGTCTGCAAACGCATTTTCTGTGCAATATCCTCACACATTCCTAATTCTGTGACCCCTGCCCCCTCCCTCCCAAGGAACAAGCTGCTAGAGAGCATCCATATCTCCCCAATCATCCCACACTTCAACAACTTTACTATATACTTTGAAAGAGCTTCATTTACTAATAATGATGCCCAGAAATAAAGAAAATCCTACCTACAATCAGCCACACAATCTATACAATATCTGGGCCCTTATGCCTCACCACACGAGCCATACTGCCATAGAAGACCCAGGCACAAGACCTGTTCTACACACTCACCCAGCACATCCTATCCTAATTCCACCATAGCCATATTCCACCCCGCCAGTGCCAGGTTGGTTGATTGGTTCGTTGGTATGTAGTGAAAGGGGCAAAACTGCATGGTCGTCAGTCTCTTCATCCATTAAGTGGCAAACCAGGAGTGGTAGTCAAAGGAAGGAGGCGAAAGGCAAATCCTGGTAAGCCTAAGTGTAACTAACACAATAAAAAACAGATAAAATTCCAGAAAAAGGACAACACAGACAAGTAATTAAAAGATCAGTCAAGTCAAGGTGTTCAAACAGGAAATGAAAAAGAATAAAAAGGTAGAAAGGGTACAGGCCAGGCTGGGCCACCCAGCAAGAGCCCTGAGGGACCCCTTGGGGGTGAGGGGGAAGAGAGGGGTGAAGAGGTGTGCCCCACAAACCGTTCCCAACCCTTCAGGTAGTCCCTGGGGTCAAAAAGCCCTACCTTTCGAGGACGAATAGAAACTACCTTCATGGGCATAACATAACACCAGGTCAGATATTGTATGATAGCACCAGATATGGCGCGTTAGGAAGATTAAGATGCTGCCTCAAAGTAGCCAAATTTGGACAGTCTATGAGTAAGTGAGCCACCGCCAGGTGGGCTCTACATTGGGACTGATGGGGATCTTCATGTCAGAGAATGTGGCCATGGGCCAGCCAAGTGTGACCAATGTGGAGTCTACAGAGGACAATGGATTCCCTGCTAGAAGCCCCAGAGAAGATTACCATGTGGTCATGGTCACATTAAGTGTTCTCAGTTTGTTGGGTGAGATCAGGGCAGACCAATCTGAGTTCCAGGCTTTCAGCAATCTATGGCATATGAACAACTGAAGGTCCAGTTCAGGGATGCCCATTTCCTCAATCGGCATCCTGTGGCCTGTTTAGCCAATCAGTCAGCTCATTCATATCCCAAAATCCCAACATGACTGCAGGTCCAAACAAAAATAACAGGCCGCCCAGTTTGATGGAGGTCAGAGACAAGATGAGACAAGATCCTTGTGGGTGAGGAGAGTAGCACTGGTCTATAGCCTGAAGGCGGCCAAGGGGGGGGGGGGGGGGGGGGGGGGTGTCCAGTACAGATTAAGATACTGTTGCCAGTGCAAGAATGAACATGGCTAAGGGTAAATTTAATGGCTATCAATTCAGCTGGCAGAGAGTGGATTCATGCACTGTGCATGTGTGAACATGAAGGCCATTCATCCATCAACTGTTGAGCCATTTGTGAAAACTACTTCTGAACCTGGATACTTCTCAAAGACAGCCAAGAACAGGTAGCAAAAAATCATGGGGTCGACATAATGTTTTGGACCTTGGGAGACTTTGAGACAAATTGAGGTCGGGACACACATTAGGAGGGCAAATGCGATGTCTCCCTGACCACAGGTGACGGTGAAGGAAGTTGCAGTTCTGAACAGAGACAATGGAGTCATGCAGCAACAGTAAACCTAGTTCTTGGTCACTGTTGTGTGAGGTGGAGCTCCCTACCAGGGAAAAGGACACAGTATTTGGGATATTCAGTGAAACTAAAAATGTGTATAGCATAACTTGGCAGCTGTTGTTGTCACCTGATACATAATGGAGGGACTCCAGCCTTGATTAGTAGGCCCTTCAGAGGGCTAGTTTTGAAGGCTCCTGTCTCAAGTCGGGTCCCAAAATGATGAATGGAGTCCAGTATCCGCAATGGTGAGGCTGATGCAGAACCATATGCAAGACTCCCATAGACTCAATCAGGACATTGTAGAGATGCAAAAGGCTGCACCCCAGCTGGTGTTACTGAGGCAGCGAAGTATATTGAGCTGTCGCCAGCACTTTCACTTAAGTTGGCACAGGTGGGGAAGCCACGTCAGCCAGAAATTGGAGACTAGTCCCAGAAAGCAGAGTGTTCAGTGGTAGGGACAACTATGAAAGCAGTAATATTGTATTACAGCTCTGATGCACAGAATTTTACGTGTAACTGACCATCAATTGGCTGTATAGAGCAGAGTTGATGACTTAGTGGTGGAATACACAACATCCTCGACCTAAAAGGTTGTTTCGCAACTCATGTAAGATCCTCATCCCCTCCGCAGCTACTCTTTCGTGCTTCTGTTTTTGTGCCTACCAGACACTTCCATCAACCTTGGACTTCCCATCACTGCATTTTTGCAGTTAATTGTTATGTTCTTAATGATTTCATCTGAAATATGAAATTTTAATTGGTTGAGAGACAGATATTTAATGCAGCTCACATCAGATTTGGGTTGGCATGTGCAATCAGCACAAGAGTTGGCAAAGCTGATGGAAGTGAAAGTAGCTGTTAGTGGAGATGCTATGTTTGCTGCCAGAATTGTGAATACTGAAGGTTACCAAGGGGAACCCCCTCCCCCTCCCGCCCCCGCCCCTCTGGCCAAGTACTCTACTGAAAGAGACGGCTCCACACAAGTGATGTGTATCCCTATGCCTTCTTAGTGATGGACAGTGCTCACAACTAAAAAAAGTTATAAAATAACATATCAAATATAAAGATACAGATACTGTGCTGAGGTTTCAGGGATGGCATGCATCTCCTGATGTATCATAACCCATTACTCTTGTGAAGTGATATATTGCACAAGCACTTTTTGAGCCGACAAATGGTGATATCCACTGCAAAACATTTTCCCTTAATCAATTACATAATCTATTGTTTGGATGTATGTTTTATTTATGTGCATGTACCATAAAATGGATGGATGCACTGTATTTGCAAGTCATGAAAGTGTTAAACATCATACCATGTTTGCCGCACCTGCCAGTCAGGTGGTTTATTCCATATCATCGGGTCCTGCCTTGGAGATACAGTGCAAGACATGGAGGAAGAGCAATTGTGACAATGCCTATGATGTCAGGGGGACAAGAGAAAACTTGTTATACATCCTCTCAATTAGTGCCTGTTAAATGAGACTGACTGTTTGTGAATTAGTCCTCATCAATGTAATTGTGATGTTCCGAATATTGAAGCAATTGGACATTGGATTTTTACTCTCAAATTACAGCAGTAACTGCAGCAGTTCAAGAAACAAAGTTTAATCAGAAGAAGTTAGCACATATGCTAAAACAGTAAGGTGAGCGTGATTGAATAACTGGAAGTCTTAGCTCCAGATCAGATATTACTTCGCCACTCGATACCACCACAGTAAAGGAACAGCAGAAATTGCACAGTGTTGGACAGCAGTTGCAGCAACTTCACAAGTTTTTTGGATTGCTAGCCTGCCCTGGAGATGTGCAGACTTCTGAGGAATAGTTATACTAATAATGAATGCACAATGAGAAAGACTAAAGCTGAAATTTCACCAGAAAATTTTTAGTTGAGATATGCAATGTTGAAAGTGGACATGTGATGCAGTTGTTGGATGTGGTAATGAAAAAAATATATGAATCGTTAAATCTACTGTAATATTGCAAGTTATTCATAGTAATATGATGTAGCAATTCTGGGTATTACAGCAACAAAGTCTGAGAGAGAACAATGATCACACAAAGGTCAAGGACATCACTATTGCATGAAAGCTAACACTATGCACTACACTGACTAAATTTGTTAGCGTTTATGTAATTTGTCCCAGCAAACAATGTATTTCTCCACAACAAATATGTTTGTTTGGTTGCTTGTATTTTTTGAGTTTGTAGTCAAGTTAGAAAACTGATTTCATCTCATTTTCACAATAAGGTTGCAAGTGCACCACCTTAATATCCATGAACTCTCCAGGCACATGTTACCATTATACACTTCAAGGCACGTTTGTGGAAAGCACTTAAAACTTCTATTGTAAACTCACAAATAATGAACACCTAAACAAAGTCAAAATGAAAGTTATAAAACCTGACAATGATCAGATCTGTATCTAAATGACAGAACAAATTGATTTGATGAGATTTGATTTTCAGTGTGATTTAACATCAGGTATGTTTATTGTAATCACTAATACGGTTTATTTCATTCTCGTGAAACACAACTTGCATCAAAAAAGTAAAACTGAAATAAAATTAGGGTGAAGTGTGTAGGTAAATTTAAAATGAGCGATTTTAGGTCAACATTTGTAAGGAAATACAGTACAAGAAAAAACTATATTTCTGTACCTTGCAAAAGAGAAGAAGACTGTCAACAATGTGGGTGCGATTCATCTGCGCAGCGTTGAACTCCCGGTAGGGGTGGTCGTCCCTCAGCAGGACGTGCAGTGCTCGCAGCAGGAGGCCAAGTGCCCCTGCAGGGCCCCACGCTGCCCATGCACCCGCCACAGCCCGCAGCACGAATGAGTTGACGACAACTGCATCTGTGTTTGCCAGGACTGTCACTCGTGTTGGCCCATTCGCAGCACTGGTATAACCCAGCACAGGTTTGTCACAGCATGCATCCAGGACAGCCTGCACAGTACAGAGGACCCTGCATTATAGTGAAGGGATGTATTTAACGCAAATCAAAGCCAATTCAGTACCGTGAACTCATTATTGTAAAACAGTTTTGTGCATCAGGCACTATGTGTTTTGATGATTCTCACCATCATCTTTACATGGAGAGTTTTGTGGTTACAGTCTTGATACTTATGTGGAGCACATATGCCTTTTCACACAGCAGGCCAAGGGTAAAGCAGGTTACATTTCATCTTTTGAAAAGAATTACAATAAAAAAAATATGCTGCATACTGCTATTTGTTGCACTTGCTCTACAACGTACATTATGTTCACACACTGTTCAGCAATGTTTTGAATCTGGTTTATGTTCCTGCTGACCACACGATGCTTCAACTGTGTGTTCCACAAAATTCAACTTCCACTTTTTCTCATGAGTGTCATACGAACACACTGCGCTGTGTCGTTAAATTCAAATTACGCTAAAAAATTTGCAACATTGTGAAGAAACATCGGATTGGTCACCAGAACGTCGGTTCCACAGGAGCCATCCAATAGTGTGTGAGGTAGTATGAGAACAAAGCAGACATTCAGTCAACATGGGCGCAAAAGGCGTAATTGTGTTCCCGCTTGGAAAACCAGCGAAACTTTTAAAATGGGCAGTGGAGGAAGGATCTTTCATTTCTATAGGTCGTGTGCTACTATTTTGCAACCTAAATGTGGGTGCAGAGAAACCGACAGAACAAAAATTGAAGGAAAAGACCATGCATGTAATTCGAAAGCTGTTGGTGAAGGAAGGTGAAATAATCGAACCAGGGTATATAACTTAATTAATTAATGTTGTAGTGTGGTGTCTTTTGTAATCTGTGGTTAAAATTCATATTTTCATTATTTTATATGCCTAATACTTGTTACACTAGCAGTATTATTGGAAATTATTTGTTGTGGGAGCAAGGAAATCAGTGTTGTGAATGATTAGCGAAGTGGCACAATGTAAACAATAACAACAATAAAAGCATTATTGTGTAAGCGTTAATGTTGATGTTATATTCTGAGTTTGAATACAATAAACTTCCTTAAGACATAACAGCTTCCATCCACAAATCAGCATGGATTTAGAAAGCATCACTTGTGTGAAACTATGTTTGCCCTTTTCTCACACGACAGCCTGAAAACCATGAATGAAGGATAAAAGGCAGATTACATATTCCTAAATTTCCAGAAAGTATTTCACGTGGTCACCATGACAGACTGTTAATGAAAGTTCAAACATATGGATTAGGTTTCCTGATACACGAGTGTCTTGAAGACTTCTCAAGTAACAGAATCCAAATGTTGACCTCAATGGCGAGTGGTCATCAGAGACAAGGTAGCACCACAAGTGCCCCAGGTAAGAGTGATAGGACTGCTCTTGTTCCCTATACAAACAAAAGATCTGATGGACAGCATGAATCTGCATCTGTTAACTGGTAATGCTGTGGTGTAGGGGAAGATGTCAACATTGAGTGACTTACGGGGATACAAGACGACAGACAAAATTTCTAGTTAGTGTGATGAATGGCAGTTTGCCCTGAATGCAGAAAAATGTAAGTTAACGTAGATGAGTGGGAGAAACAATCCTGTGTGTTGTTTTACAAAGTCACATCAGTTAAATTTCTAGGTATAAAGCTGCAAAGCTATATGAAATGGAACAAGGATTTAAGGATGGTAGTAGGGAAGGTGAATGGTCAATTTCAGTTTACTGGGAGACTACATATATAACACTAGTGTGACACATTCTTGAGTAGTGCTCCAGTGCTTGGGATCCACAGCAGGTTGAGTTACACACAAATATTACTGGGATGATTCATGAACTCAAATGAAAATAACTGGAGGGAACATGATGTTCATTTCACAAAACACTACTGAGAAAATTTAGATAACTAGCACTGCAGCTAACTGCAAAAGAACTCTACTGCCAATAATGTATCTTTTGTATAAGGAGCACAAAGACAAAGTAAGAGAAATCAAGGCTTGTACAGAGGCATGTAGACAATCTTTTGTCCCTCACTCCATTTGTGAGCGGAAAATGAAAGGAAATTACTAGTACTGGTACAAGGCAGTCTCTGCCATGCACCATACGGTGGCTTGCAGAGTATGTATATAGATGTAGATGCAGTATTCTGAACTTCCAAAAAACATTTGACTTAGTACCACATGTAGAATTATTAACAAAACTGTGTACAACTGAGGCATCAAACAAAATTTGGAATGGTTCAATGATTTCACAGTAAGAAGAACGCAGCATGTTATTTTCTCTCTGGAATGGGGATCAGGTCCCCCCCCCCCCCCGCCTCCCTTTTGCCAGACTCATCCATTTTGCACAGTGCAAAGAGAAATGATTTATGACACCAAAGTGAGTGAAATACTGCACTTTTTTATATCTACATCTATGTCTGTATTCTGCAAGTCCCTGTACAGTACCTTAACTGATTAAATTTTCAACATCCATGTGCATATTTATCAAATAATACCCATTAATTTACAATCCATAGTTTGTTACAACAAATTTACCTTCAACAGGTAAGGTCCAGCACTGCATCGAGATGATCTGAGAATCTTCAGAAGTAGTTTGTAGCTCTCTTGCCCCACAAACTGTGTGAAGAGCTCGCAGTCTCCCTGTGCCACCCTGAGAAACAGCAACAGTGCCTGGGCCTGCACCTCCTCAACAAGTGTTAGCTCCACCACCTGCACCAAAGTGAGAGCTGATCATCATCATCATCATCATTTATTATTATTATTATTATTACTACTATTATATTATTATTACTATTCCTCTTAATGTAATAAATCTCAATCATATTTTCTGTCTGGCAGAAGGATTAATAAAAAGGGTTAGTTTGTTAGACAGTTTTGTATTCCACATTTGTATGATTAATTGTGATGATGTAGATGCTGTCATTTTACATTTGTATTACACATACGTATATAAATATGGCTACATGTTGACCTTTTACAAGCCTTTTTCCCTTTTTTTCATAATTCAATTGAGAAGTAGCAATCCATATCCATCACCTTTTACATATTGTTGTATAGTAGGATATAAGCAAGAGCAGGAAAAAAAATTTTTTTTCAGAACAAATGGAGATGACTACGTGGGGCACATCTGCTGGCTAGACAGTGATCTCATAGCTGAATGTAAACATGGATGGCCCAAGGTACAGACAAGTTGTAGACTCCTCTCGACAGACTATGAAGGAGGGAAGCCAAACAAACACAACTGATTCAGCACCTTGACAAAATTGTGAAATAAATGTAACATAACTTCACAAAGAGATGTCATAACACCTTTCAGGATACAAATTTCAGGATACAAATTTTCAGGATACAAATTTCACATAAAGGAACACTCTGAAACCCTGATGTTGAACATTAGAGCAGATGAGAACACTGACATTCGGTCACCAGTAGGGATGGGGGTGTAGAGATGTAGGGGTGGGGGTGAGACTGGGGGTGGGGGTGGGAAGAATGTCACCATCTATATAAAATCTCCATCATCCGCAGGCTCATTCTCACTGTCCAGCCATTCCATCTGCATTACGGATACTGACAGAAGACCATCTATATTAAATTGCAGGATGCTCTCGTGAATTTAACAAGTTGTGATGAAGCAAGCTGGGATATTTTTTCTTCCCCTCTTGTTTTGCCATCTGCCTCCTTAAATTTGGTTTTTCACTTTTAACTACTTACCATTAACATACGTGAGTATAATATGCATTTTCATAAAAGAGAAAGGTTAGCCCTCAGTTTTAAAGAATATCTACATCTACATCCATACTCCGCAAGCCACCTGACGGTGTGTGGCGGAGGGTACCTTGAGTACCTCTATCGGTTCTCCCTTCTATTCCATTCTCGAACTGTTCGTGGAAAGAAGGATTGTTGGTATGCCTCTGTGTGGGCTCTAATCTCTCTGATTTTATCCTCATGGTCTCTTCGTGAGATATGCGTAGGAGGGAGCAATATACTGCTTGACTCTTCGGTGAAGGTATGTTCTCGAAACTTTGACAAAAGCCCGTACCGAGCTACTGAGCGTCTCTCCTGCAGAGTCTTCCACTGGAGTTTATCTATCATCTCCGTAACGCTTTCGCGATTACTAAATGATCCTGTAACGAAGCGCGCTGCTCTCCGTTGGATCTTCTCTATATCTTCTATCAACCCTATCTGGTACGGATCCCACACTGCTGAGCAGTATTCAAGCAGTGGGCGAACAAGCGTACTGTAACCTACTTCCTTTGTTTTCGGATTGCATTTCCTTAGGATTCTTCCAATGAATCTCAGTCTGGCATCTGCTTTACCGACGATCAACATTATATGATCATTCCATTTTAAATCACTCCTAATGCGTACTCCCAGATAATTTATGGTATTAACTGGTTCCAGTTGCTGACCTGCTATTTTGAAGCTAAACACCAGATCTAATTTTGTGCTTAGTTTTATGTATGTAATTGATTTTCTAATTTATTTTGAGTATTCCTAATTAGTAACTTTTGTTACAGGGTGAAATCAATAATTGTTTTGTAACTTAAATTCTACTGTTGATGTATAAACAAATATAAATTCTGTACTAATTATAAACATTTGTAAACTATTGTAGCAGTATGTGTAGGTTTGCCTGCAAACTATTAATGAGGCTTATGGAAAGTTAAAACAATAGTGCTCTGGACATATATAACTGTGTATTATTGGGGGTGTTGTGAACAGTGAAAGTAAACTACTGTGAAACGCAACTGTGCACCTGTCAGCTACATTATTCAAAGTAGTCAGTGTTGTACTTCCACACCCCATTTTTCAGCCAGTATCACAGCACAGTATGTCAACACTGAGGACAACAAACGAAGAAATAAAAGAAGGCAACCATCACAAAGTGTCTACAAGCTGCCACTAAATTTGGCTGTCTGAGGATGAGTGGCACGCTGATCATCTGTGGATGAGGAACTGGTCTGCCCACGTACAAGCTGTACAACTTACATTCTGGGTGCCTGTGTCATAGCTACTAGGCAAATACAAGTACCACCTTACTGGCTGTATGCTACTCAGGCTGTCCTTCATGTTGTTACTGAGTCTTCTGCCTACACGCCATCTCGACAACCATCAACAGGGGCATGCAGATAATCACTGGTGTAGTACTTTTCAACATGCAGAACTGAATATGCTTTGTGTTTTCAAAATTGAGAGAGAGAGACCATTTCCTGAAAACCACTCAATAACACTTTTACTTTTAAATGCATTATTTACCAATTGGTCTGTTGTAGTATGTATGTTTGGGCAGACAACAACACTTTCATCTACAAACAGAACACTTTCTAGATTAGATCGAAAGTCATTTACATGCATGAGAGACAACAGTGTACCTAAAGTTGAGAGTTGTGAAACCCCATAACTTATATCCCACAGTCAGAAGACCCCTGGATCCATTGGCTGAATTATTAAGTATAACTTCAGGCATTCTTTTTGTTAGATATGCCATCAGTTCCATAAAACCTCATATTATTGAGGAGGATATTGTGATTAACAGAATCAAATGCCTTAATTAGGTCACATAAAATACCAAACACTCTTATTTTGTTATTTAATGCTTGTAAAATTTGGTGAGTGAGCATAAAATGTCATTCTTAGTTGAGTAACTCTTCTGAAATCCAAACTGTTATTTATTAAGTATATTACTGTCACTCACTTGAGATACTACTCCAGAGTACTGTAATTGAATCTCTTTTGTAAATGTGGCTATTACATAGATTTAGGGGATAAATTGGTCCTTTCTTATTAACTTTGGGTAAGTACAACTAATAAAAGTGTTTTTCAAACACAATGTTTTGTTTTTTCTCTTGAACAACTTGTACCTACACTTTTTCCTATATTTAAGAAATGATTATTAAACACAGCTGTAACTTATACATTTAAATTTATAGTGATGCTATCCTGTTCTGAAACCTCTGGTTCCATCTCTCATTTCATTACATCAATGTTGACTAAAGTCTGAAGGTCACTGTAATGGTTCCACCTTTGTTATTGTTTACACATGTTTACTTTATTTAATTTCACATAATTGGCCAATTTTAACTACAAAACTTAATACATGCTGTGTCTAAGAATATGATGATTATTTCTAGTATAACTACTGCTGTATTCAGCACACTTACACTTTTATGTATACGTGCTAGCTTTCAGAACTGTCACATGCACTGCTAAATAACTGGATATATTACAACAGGTTGGTACCTAAAGCACATGAAAATGTCTCCTAAGGTCAAAGTTGGCCAATCCTGTTAAATTAAATAAAGTAAATATCCGTAAACAACAGCTGAGATAGCACCATTACAATATCCTTCAACAAATATGCAGCTTTGGTATCCCACATAAGGCACGTGATCTGTTGTCAGGATTACTGATTTTTGACATAAAATGTACATTTCTCAATTTCTCGAAAACTTTTCTCATTAATTTTGTGCAGTTTTTCTGTTGTACAACTATTGCAAGATCTTTACTTATTGCTGCCAACAGATACTTTAATCCCTCTAGAGATTCATGGCCTTTTTACACAGATGTTTAATGTCCATTCTCAATGTTTTATGAGGAAAGCTATTTTCAAATAACAATAAGAATTTACCAAGGAATATATCGAATTTTGTGTCAGCATTCTGTCCACTGTAAATTTCAGTCCAACTATTCTTAAAAGTGTAAGTCCTGGAGTTGTTACTTATTCTAAATGATTCCCACTGAGGGGAACCTGAACTATAAGTGATTATTTTACTTATCCTAACTAGCTGTGCACCATTATCAGAGGGAATTTGTTGCTGGGTATACAGTCATTCTTTTGCTTTGGGTTATCAGAGTTCTATTGCCTTTATTCATGTCGGAAAGTTAATTACTGAGATGAAACTGTAGGAATCAAATAAGGTTTTCGGATCATTTTTCCTATTAGAATCCTTCAGAAAATCTATACAGAAATCGCCACAGACAATTAACTGCCTGCTGTTGTCCAACAGGTAGCTTAGTAAAATTCGATGACGGAAAATCCAGGATGGAATGTAAAAATAATAAAAAAGGATAGTCACTACTCACCATATAGCAGAGATGCTGAGTCACCAACAGGCAGAAAAAAAAGACTGTCAGAAAATGAGCTTTCAGCCAACAAGGCCTTTGGCAGAGATAGAAAACACACACACACACACACACACACACACACACACACGACTACAATCTCAGGCTGCTGAGGCCAAGTAGCTTAGTAAGGAATCCATATACAGTTACAATTAAAAGTAAACTATTTTTCAGTATAAACCCCAAAGCACTCACTTCTATGTGCTGATCACTACAAAATCTACACATTTTGATTTTTTTGGACTTGGGGTCTGCCTTCCTATATGCAACAACTCCTCCTTTTTCCAAAATGGTACTGCATGTATAAGACAATAGAGTGTAATCTTTTAAATTTAACTTCTCTAACCCATGGTTCTGAAGTGTTCAGATATGTAAAGGATGTCAATCTCTTCAGAAATTGCTAAATTTTCCAAACAGGCAATAAGCTCTTCTACTTCATTATTTAGTGCTCTAATAATTTCAAAAAATAAGCTAAGCTTACTTTCCTATGATTCTTAAAATATTTGTTGGGTTCTCCTGTTACTGCGTTACTTCTTTCACACCAGGGTGCTTCAGTCTTAAGTATGATCTAAAACAGGTGTCTCTCTGACACCAGTAACCACAGGGAATTTGCTCTGTACGATAATCTTTGATTTTAGTTTGACAGTCCAGCTTTTTGGAATGCAGTCTCATTTGACATTCTGCACATTTTTCTCCCATTTGCAATTCATATTCAAACTGGTGAGCTCTGCAGCTGAATTTCAGAATTTTCAATTTTTTTTCATACCTAGAAATATCCATTTTATCTGCAAATCACATTTCTCTCCACAGCACAATATCAGGCTCTCAACAGATGACATAGAGTATCTTTTAAGCTAAAGAAAATTGAAAGCCTGCTTTAGAAACATGCTACAATTCAATAACAAATTTTGTGAAGCAAATCAAGCAAGTACATATTCTTTGACGACTGCTTCAGCATATAGCAAACACAAAGCAAATGCTACAATGCACCAAGGTACACTCTTATTTGAAAAAGAATCACAGCACAGATAAACGTGGAGGGGAGGGGAGGGGAGGGGAGGGGAGGGGGGAGGGGGGGAGGGGGGAGGGGGGGAGGGAGGGAGGGAGGGAGGGGGGGAGCCTACAATGAGTCCAGGTACTTGGAAGTGTACCTCACAGAGCCACAGAAAAGATTTCAAAGAATTCTGAAGACAAGGCATGCAGCTACCCACCCTTGCAAGCAGGAAGAGGAAGACAGGCACGCCACCCAGCAGCGTTGCAGCGGCCAGCAGGCTGTGATGCTGTATCTTATCGAGCTTCGAGGCCAGCAGCATGGGGGCCATACATATCGGCACCTGCTGACTTGCTCGCTGTTCTATTGGAACACTGCGAAATGACGGCTGCACTTGGAACAGAGGTCCTGAAACAAACACAATAATACCATTTACTATTAGCTTTAGCAGCAAAATATTTAATTCTTATGTCAGATTCTATGTATATTATAAAAATAATTGTACATATGTATGTATGCATGCATGTATATTTGACAACTCCCACTAAACCATCAGACTAATTTCAACCAAACTTTGTACAAATACTACTTACCATATGGAAAGATATATTGTGGGTGTAAAAACTGCCTGCCGTCAGGGTGGGGGTGGAGGCAAAAAAGGGTTTGCCATAGAAGCATAACACAGGAATTGTTCATCTTTGTGGCCACACTGTCCACAGTTGCTTTATAGTTATTGGAGGTATTTTACACCTGTCTTTCCAGCTGTCATAAAATATGTGATTCTGTCACTGAAAGTGTATTGTTTTATTGAAATAAAACATCATCAGTGTTTTGTAAAGAGAGATATTTACAAACTGACTTTCTTTCTAGCTGCTAAAACAGTTCCTTAAAAAAGATGATGATTTTAATTGTGGTGTTTCGTGCCTGGATTTTCAGGAAACACCACTTGCTTGCACATTTCTAAGTTCTTTGTTCTTTATTCTTTATTCGTTTTGGCACTGTTGACTTCGGCCTAATGCCATACTGCTTTGTACAACTATGCACTTCTCAATGAGAAAACATGCCACAGTATATTGCCACTACTGTCTGTACGAGTAGGTCTATTTCTGGCTATATACGCTTCATGTGTTTTTTGTAGTGTTAACAACTTTGCCATCAGTTTTTCTATGATGTTGATACCACTGAATAAGTTTTGGTTTGTACTTCTGAAAATGTCCATGTATGTGTGGTTAATCATTTGCCTTTCTGGTGTAGGCCTTCCAGGCTGTGTAAAACATGTTGAACTATGTGGATTATATTCTAGAGAAGTGATGTCAGTTTCAGGGCAATTTGTGATTGTGGATACATGTTCTCAGGTTCCATAGGTCAATATTTGCATGTAAGAGTGTTAATTAATTCCTGTAATTACAAAACTGTCAATCAATCCCACAAAAGTTTAACTGTATTGATCCAAACTGCCTTGTGTTCAACAGGCAGGGTGAATGTAATGTTTGTTAAGACTGATAGTGATATTTTGTCATACACAAAGTTTGTCCTTAGCCTGGGACTGTAGTAAAGCATGCCATGTACTGATGCGTGTACTGTACTGAAGAAAGTTGATTTGTGTGACCCACATTAGTGCATATTATGCTTCACTGAATTGTAATTAAATTTGTTGTTGCTTCTTCCGTAACTACTGTAATGTTGGTTTTCTGACAACCAGCTTGGTTGAACTGGTGTAAAGTCATTCATAAATCAGTACCCCTATGGCCAGTTACAGTGCACTAATGTGGAAGAGCTTCTGACCTTGAGATTATTTGATTTAGAAAGAATACCTTGGATGATTTTAAATTTTTAAAATTATTGATTTTAGTGTTTAAAGAAAAGGGAAACCAGGGAAAACTAGAACTTCAGTGATTATTCTAAATACCTTGTACCATTGTAATTTTTTTAAACGTTATTGATTCTAACGTTGAAGGGTTAATGAAATTCTGGATAATTTAGAATTTCAGTAATTACCTTTAAATATTTTGAAAGGTTTTACATTCTAAAAAAATTGCAAGATATTAATGTTTTAAGCATTACTTATTTTAATGTTTTAAGCAAAAGAAAGAATGAATTTCTGTATACCTATGTAAACTAAGTAAACCAATACAGATTCAGCTACTGTGCTCAGCCACATACCACACCACAAGTGTTGTGTTCAAGCTTGACCAGCTCCAAATGCTACCTTTCCCTTTCGAATCCTTAAGAGAAGGTATCAAAAGTTAGCACAGAGCATTATTACGAAGTTGTATACAAGTGTGCATTGGTGCATTTTAGCCACATTGTATTAGAACTGTGAGGAGGTGTTTTGTTGTATTCTCATTCTGTTAATTGTTTTTGTGGTTTCAGCTTTGGTTTAATGTGAAATCATGAGGTGTTCTGGGGCTGTAATATTTATACAAGGATTGGTTGCAGTACAAGCTCCAGATTACAAAGGTATCCAAGGAGGCCATGACTGTGGAATTATGCCAGCAGCTGTGTAGGGTATTGGACAAGCCCGTAAACATCACCTTGCAGGTAGTCGGGGAGGTAAGTGCCGCATGTGCTACATGTTTATCATTGCTCGCTGTCATTCAGGAGGGCTCATCCCCTTCTTGCATCCAGTTCACGCGACTGCACGCTCGGGCATATAATGTAGTCAATAGCATTAATGATGTCTATTCAGTAAATGAGGATGTTAAGAACATGGAAGTTATATCTAAGTTGCAAGATCAAGCCTTGTCTATGCAACGGCAATTGTCCCTTCTTACTATATCTGAGGAAGGTGAAGTACAAGGGGGTAATGCGTGTAATGAGATTGGGGAAGATAACCTGTAAGTAAATATGTTGAATCAATTTGGCAGACTGCCAAATCCCCTCCTCCCACTCATCCAGGGTATCTGCACATTATCGTTTGGTTCTACTGGTAACGTAACCGAAGTGTTGTGGTTAATGTACAGATTCCAGGAGCAGGCCAATGTGTTGTCAGTACACCATAGGCTGATATTCCAGATGACATATCCATTGGTGGAAGGTCAATTGCGTAGAGCGATTGCTGAAGTATTACAGGAGGGTGAATCTCTCCAGGTTTTTCATAGGAGAATCTTGGTGGAATGTTTAGGATCACGTAGAATAAATGAATTAATGGATGGGTGTTATTATAGGGAACAAAACACAAATGGATTCTTGGGGGATTGTGTTGAGCAAGTATGATGGGCAAAGCTAGCACTCTGTGTAGATGAGACTGAAGCTGAGGACATTACAAATATTCTGGAGGGGAAGAGACCCTAGGATCGATCTTGTCTCATGTTCTTGAATAAGCCATGCACCTTTTCAGACCCTGATAAGATGGTTACTACAGTGGAAAATGTTAGTTGAGGCAATGACAAGTATCGGTAAGTGACACCTCCCAGAAGGGAAACTATAGGAATGCCAGGAAATGTATTGAATTCTAGTACGTAGAGGTACCCACAACATAAGTGTTTTGAATGTGGGGGGGGGGCTCGCAGCATCTAGTTAAGGATTGTGGGCAGCTCTGTGTGGAGCGGACTAGCAGCTGACGCCAGGGCGTTCCCTCTGGGTTCACTTCTTGCCAGCCTTTGCGGGGATGTTGCAGGGTTTGTGCTGATAATCCCACACAGCTCCCATTCATATGTGCCACAGTGGGGTGGGAACTGATGGGCATACTGACAGATTTGGATAGTACCACTTCCTCAATTGATTTAGATTGGTATAAAAAACAAAACAAAAATGGCAGTCTGTATCGGCTGAAAGGTTGAAGGTGGTTGGTCGGGTACATTGTAAACTTAATGTCTGCAAGTATTCTTGGGCAACTAAATTTCTATTGGGGGGGGGGGGGGGATTTTCCATCTGAGTGATATTGGAATGTGATGTTTTAAAAGAAACCCAGTATTGTCTGGATTATTCCCATGGGTGTTGTACTTTAAATTTCCGTCTGAGAAGAGGGTTCCATTTTGTCCTCACCAGGACTCGTGGTGGGACAGGTTCAAACTAAAGAAAATCCTTTAGAAGTTCAGCATTTGCCACCCGACTAGGATCAGCCACACACCTGGCTGAAAATGACTTACAAGTTCATGGCGCCCTCCATTGGTAATGCTGGAATTCAATATGATGTTGGCCCACCCTTAGCCTTGAGAGCAGCTTCCACTCTCACAGACATATGTTCAGTCAGGTACTGGAAGGAATGGCAGCCCATTCTTCATTGAGTGCTGCACTGAGGAGAGGTATCAATCTCGGTCGATGAGGCCTGGCATGAAGTCCATGTTCCAGGCCAGTCCATTACAGGGATGTTATTGTCGTGTAACCACCTGACACAGGCCATGCACTATGAACAGGTGCTCGATCATGTTGAAAGATGCAATTGCCAATCCCGAATTGATCTTCAGCAGTGGGTAGCAAGAAGGTGCTTAAAACATCAATGTAGGACCGTGCTGTAATAGTGTCATGCAAAACAACAAGGGGTGCAAGCCCCCTCCACGAAAAACACCACCACACCATAAAACCATCACCTCCGAATTTTACTGTTCGCACTACACATGCTGGCAGATGACCTTCACTGGGCATTCGCCACACCCACACCCTGCCATCGGATTGCCACATTGTGTACCATGATTTGTTTCTCCACACCACGTTTCTCCATTGTTCAATTGTCCAATGTTTACACTCCTTACACCAAGCGAGGCGTCGTTTGGCATTTACCGGCGTGATGTGTGGCTTATGAGCAGCCGCTTGACCATGAAATCTAAATTTTCTCAGCTCCTGCCTAACTGTCATAGTACTTGCAGTGGATCCTTATACAGTTTGGAATTCCTGCCTGATGGTCTGGATAGATGTCTGCCTATTATGAACCTCTTCAACTGTGAGTTTCGTGGAGCACCCCATTCTGCTCTCTCACAATGTCTAATGACTATTTAGGTCGCTGATATGGAGTACCTGGCAGTAGGTGGCAGCACAATGCACCTAATATGAAAAACATATGTTTTTGTGGGTGTCTGGATACTTTTGATCACATATTGTACCTTTAGATGAACAGTATAAGCCGTTAACAGCATTTTATACTGATTATAATCTCTCTCAGTTTAATTGGGTACCTTTCAGCTTGGTTACAGCAGCCTTAGTGCCATCCTGTTTATAGGATTTGGTATTAGGAGATCTCGGGTTTAAACGTGTTTTCAGTCATCTGGGTGACATAGTGGTACATAGTTCGGACTTCCAAAAGCATCTAGAACACCTCAGGTAAGTTATGAGCTGAGTTGACCATGAGATTTCTTTCCTAGGGCATGCTGTGTCTGCCAAAGGGTGAAGGCTGACCTAGCTAGATCCAAGGCAATTTATAAGTTCCCTAGACCACAGAACAAGAAAGACACAGCTCATTTAATTGGAATGGTAAATTTTTGTAGGAACTTTCTACCCAACTTAGCACAAACTGCTGCTCCCCTGAACAGACTTCATAGGAAGGGCAAGAGGTTCAAATGTGGAGAATCCCAGCAAGCAGCATTTGATGCATTAAAATGTGCTTCGAGTAATACCCCTGTGTTGGGTATTCCTAATTTCAATTTGCCATTTATCATACAAACTTACATATCTAAATCTGGCGCCACAGATGTTCTTGATACCTCAAGGACGTTATCAGGACCCGAGACTCATTGCTCTGTAAACAAGCTTGAAGCACTGGCAGTTTTGTATGCCTTAGAGAAGTTTAGGTTTTATCTGTAATACAGAAGATCCCATTTAGAAAGGGATAACTAAGCCTTTAGTTGGGTCCTGGCACTGCCACGTAAGACTGGGAGAGTAGCCTGCTAGGTGGTTGGCATTTCAGTCTTTCAGTTCGATGTAGAACATATTACGGACACCCAAAATCAGGTAGTTGATGTCCCAAGTCGTATGTTCAAGTATGTTGTTAAGGAAGTTTCGAGTAAGATTATTTCAGCCCCCCCTCCTGCGGAAGCTGTGGTAGAGCATCCAAGGGGAGTAGTGGCAACAGCTATTTTAACCAAGATTTCTGAGATGTTTGGAGGTTTGGGGGAGGAACAGTGTAGAAACCAGGACTTAAATCCAATTATCAAACAATTGAAGGGAGAGCATGAGGTGAAAGGTTATTCCTTGCAGAAGCAGCTGTTGTGTTACCGTACTAAGTACGACAACAGGTTGAAGATTTGGGTACTGTGAAAACTGGTGTCTGCTGTTTTCACTTACTTCCATCATTTGTTGTGTGGAGAGCATTTAAGTGTTCAAAATACCAAAATGAAAATAAAGGAACAGCTAACATGGAAAGGAAAGGTCCCCAAGATCAAGGGTTTGGTATCGAACTGCAAGAACTGTAAATTGGTGAAGCCGGATACGGGTGTAAAGAAAGGACTTTTGTGTTCCACCAAAGAATTTAAACCAATGGATAAATTTTTCATAGATTATCTCATTCCACTTCCACACACGAAGGATGGCAACCAATATGTGTTTGTCACTGTAGATGCATTTAATAGGTTTGTGTAGTTGCATCCAGCAGTTAGCATCCATCCTTGCCAAATTTGGGGCTGCTACGGATAGGTCATGGAAAGGAGGTTGCTGTTTAGTCAGCGGATGGTGGGGAGCACATCACATCAGAACTAGTGCCTCACATTCTGACTAATTTTGGTGAACATTGGCATTCAGTTTGGAATTTGAACTGGGTCTTTACCTTGGCTTGAACAGTAATTCGATCATCTGTGATTGACTCTGGTCATGTGCAGGTTCATCCTGTAAATTAAACTGTTTCCAGTTAGCAAGACTCGGGAACATTTTTCCTATTTCCTCTGTGGCACATCACATTGGATGTTTAATCGAAGAGTGACTGTAGTGCCACAAAATTGTACCCTTGGCTGTGTTCTGCAAATTTCCATATATGTGTGGTTAATCGGATAACTTTGTGTTGTAGGCCTTCCGGGGTGTGTAAATCATGTTGAACTATGTGCTTGATATTCTACAGAAGTGATTTTAGTTTCAGGACACTTTGCAATTGTGGATACTTCTCAGGTTCCACAGGTCAAAATTTGCATGTAAGGAAGTTAGTTAATGTCTGTGATTAGAAAACTGTCAATCAATCCCACCAAAGTTTACCTGTTTTAATCAAATCATGTTCAGCAAGTAGAGTGAATGTAAAGTCTGTTAAGACTGATCGTTGTAATCTGCCATTTGCAGAGTTTATCTTTATCCTGGGTCTACATTAAGGTAAGCCGTGTATTGACGTATTTGCTACTGAAGACAGGTTGACTTGGGTGTACCCGCATCAGTGCATGTTATGCTTCACTGAATCGTAATTAAATTTGTTACGGGTTCTTCTGTAACTACCATAACATTGGTTTTCTGACAACTGGATTGGTTGAACTAACTAAGTCATTCACATGTCTGTATCCCTGTGGCCAGTTACGGTGCACTAACGTGAAAGCGTTTCTGAACTTAAGCTTATTTGATTTAGAAAGAATACCTTGGATGATTTTAAATTTTTAAGATTATTGGTCTTAATGTTTAAAGAAAGAGTAAACTAGGGCAATATAGAACTTTAGTGATTATTCTAAATATCTTGTATCATTGTAATTTCTTTAAGGTTATTATTTCTAATGTTAAATGGAAAGGAAATTTTGAGTAATTTAGAATTTCAGTAATTACCTTTAAGTATTTTGAAAGGCTTTACATTCTAAAAAAATTTGCACGATACTGACGCTTTAAGCATTACTGGTTTTAACATTTTAAGAAAAAGAAAGTATGAATTTTCTTTATACCTGAGTATGCCTGTGTAAACTAAGTAAGCCACTAAATGTTCAGCTAATATGCTCAGCCACTTACAACATCAAAACAGTTGTGTTCTAGCTTGACCAGCTCCAAATGTTACCTTTCCATTTCAAATCCTTAAGAAAAGGTGTCAGATGTAAAAATGTACTATTCACATTATATGTATTGTGTGTTATAGGTATGTTGTGTAATTTAATTATGTTACTATGTATTTATTCAATGTGTAAGAGAAATGAAGGTGGTGTGAAGGAGCTGAAGGATGAAAAGAGTAGGTTGGCCTGTGTGTGGGTGGGGGATGATTGAACAGTGAGTGTAAAGTAGTGAAATGGAGAGAGTATTCTAGGAAAAGGGCTGAACAACCAGAGCTGAAATGAGAGGAGGAGAGGTAGAGAGAGAGAATGTGAAGAGATAGGAAAGGTAAGCATCATTTCCAATATTTATCTACTCATTCAGTAATTGTGTTAATACTTTCTGTGTAAGGAAGTTTTCTTGAAATGTAAGGAAGTACCTGTCTTTACTGATTTTTATAATGTTCAAATTTTTGTTGTTGTGCTTGGCCTGTTGTATTCCTGTTTAAGGTGGTCTGCAAATGTTGAGAGCTTTGTAGTGTATTTCCATGCCCTGATGTGCTCTTTATATCATATGTCAGATGTCCAGCCAGTCACCCCGATGCAAATTTTTTCGAACGCCATGCAATTGCGCTGGTCGATACGAGATTGTTGGTAAGTGTCTAGTTTTGGTTTTAGTTTAGTAATATATTTCTGTACTGATTTATTTGGTTTGTAGGCAATGTTTAGGCCTTGTTTTTCAGCATATCTTAACTATTTTTTACATAAATTTATGGTGGTAGGCCATTGTATTCCATTTTCCTGTGATATCCTGCTTGTAGTGGTATGTGTTGGTGTGATTTGGAATCTTTATTTCATTATTTGTGTCTTTATTTTTCTGTTAAGAACATCTACCATTGTTTCTTTTCATCCATTTTTAATGCTATCTGTTTCATAGTGACTAGCATAGGAATACAAACGTCTCAAAAATGAGATTGACAGGAAGTGCAAAATGGCTAAGCAGGGATGGCTAGAGTACAAATGTAAGGATGTACAGGCTTGTCTCACTAGGGGTAAGATAGATACTGCCTACAGGAAAATTAAAGAGGCCATTGGAGAGAAGAGAACCACTTATATGAATATCAAGAGCTCAGATGGCAACCCAGTTCTAAGCAAAGAAAGGAAGGCAGAAAGGTGGAAGGAGTATATAGAGGGTTTATACAAGGGTGATGTACTTGAGGACAATATTATGGAAATGGAAGAGGATGTAGATGAAGATGAAATGGGAGATACGATACTGCGTGAAGAGTTTGACAGAGCACTGAAAGACCTGAGTCGAAACAAGGCCCCGGGAGTAGACAACATTCCATTAGAACTACTGATGGCCTTGGGAGAGCCAGTCATGACAAAACTCTACCATCTGGTGAGCAAGATGTATGAAACAGGCAAAATACCCTCAGACTTCAAGAAGAACATAATAATTCCAATCCCAAAGAAAGCAGGTGTTGACAGATGTGAAAATTACCGAACTATCAGTTTAATAAGTCACAGCTGCAAAATACTAACGCGAATTCTTTACAGACGAATGGAAAAACTGGTAGAAGTGGACCTCGGGGAGGATCAGTTTGGATTCCGTAGAAATGTTGGAACACGTGAGGCAATATTAACCTTACGACTTATCTTAGAAGAAAGATTAAGAAAAGGCAAACCTATGTTTCTAGCATTTGTAGACTTAGAGAAAGCTTTTGACAACGTTAACTGGAATACTCTCATCCAAATTCTGAAGGTGGCAGGGGTAAAATACAGGGAGCGAAAGGCTATTTACAATTTGTACAGAAACCAGATGGCAGTTATAAGAGTCGAGGGGCATGAAAGGGAAGCAGTGGTTGGGAAAGGAGTGAGACAGGGTTGTAGCCTCTCCCCGATGTTATTCAGTCTGTATATTGAGCAAGCAGTAAAGGAAACAAAAGAAAAATTCGGAGTAGGTATAAAAATTCATGGAGAAGAAGTAAAAACTTTGAGGTTTGCCGATGACATTGTAAGTCTGTCAGAGACAGCAAAGGACTTGGAAGAGCAGTTGAACGGAATGGACAGTGTCTTGAAAGGAGGATATAAGATGAACATCAACAAAAACAAAACGAGGATAATGGAATGTAGTCAAATTAAATCGGGTGATGCTGAGGGGATTAGATTAGGAAATGAGACCCTTAAAGTAGTAAAGGAGTTTTGCTATTTAGGGAGTAAAATAACTGATGATGGTCGAAGTAGAGAGGATATAAAATGAAGACTGGCAATGGCAAGGAAATCGTTTCTGAAGAAGAGAAATTTGTTGACATCGAGTATAGATTTAAGCGTCAGGAAGTCGTTTCTGAAAGTATTTGTATGGAGTGTAGCCATGTATGGAAGTGAAACGTGGACGATAACCAGTTTGGACAAGAAGAGAATAGAAGCTTTCAAAATGTGGTGCTACAGAAGAATGCTGAAGATAAGGTGGGTAGATCACGTAACTAATGAGGAGGTATTGAATATGATTGGGGAGAAGAGATGTTTGTGGCACAACTTGACTAGAAGAAGGGATCGGTTGGTAGGACATGTTTTGAGGCATCAAGGGATCACAAATTTAGCATTGGAGGGCAGCGTGGAGGGTAAAAATCGTAGAGGGAGACCAAGAGATCAATACACTAAGCAGATTCAGAAGGATGTAGGTTGCAGTAGGTACTGGGAGATGAAGAAGCTTGCACAGGATAGAGTAGCATGGAGAGCTGCATCAAACCAGTCTCAGGACTGAAAACCACAACAACAACAACAACAACATAGCTCATTTTAATACTGAAAGTGTTTAGGGTAGGGGAAGGGATGGTGGTAGGGGGAGAGGGAGGACAGGGGGGGGGGGGGAGTGTTTTAATTATAAACTGGATCTTTCCAACATGTTTAGCTCACTTAGTGCTGGTTTTTCACAGCTTTAAATTAAGCTGCTGTGTATCTTTGCAGTATACATGTCTGCCCCATTTCAACACATCTGTACAAGCAGCACCTGCAATGATAAATGACTAACAAATCTGCTTCTACATACAGTACATACTCTGCAAACCAGTGGGTAATGCACACTGTAAACAATCTAATCTTGTCTTCATGATTTCTATGGGAGAGATACATGTAGTATATTCATAAAGCCAAAATTTTAAGCCAGTTCTTAAAACTATGTAGGTAGGTTTTATCAGGATAATTTGGGTCTCTCTTCAAGAGTTTGTCAATTGGCTTTATGAAAAATCTCTGTGATACTCTCCCACAGGACAAACAAAACTGTGCAACAAAGTACAGTATGCCTACCCTGCTTGTTATAAATCACTTCATGCCAACACTGTGGACTCGACCCTGAATGAAGCGTGCAGGTTTATTAGAGGATGCTTAAAACCTACAAGATGTACTGTATTGACAAGATTTACTGTATTGCACTGGCACACCTGCAAATATCTGCTGAAACGTCACAGTCAGTCATGAACAACTGAAGGCTGAGAACACTGATGCTCACACACTATTTGGCCATGAATTAACTCAGTCTATGCAGAAATCAAGAAAAAGTTTCCTTTGACCAGCAGAACCTCTGAGACTCCCTCCAGAAAAAGCAAGACTTTTTCAGTGGAAATCTGCACAATAAGAATAGATGAAGCTGCATGAAATTCTTCCAGTCACTCTCAAAAAGGAATAAGTTGTTTTGAGGTCTCTTATACACTTAAGAACTGGTGTCAGTACAACAAAACCTTTCCTTAAACTATGGGGTTTCACATCAGAGGATGGAAAGTGTGAGTGTGAAGAATAAACTGTGGAAGACCTGTGCCAAGACCCTCTTTCTACTTACCTGTTCAATGCAGGATCTAATGCTCATAAACAATAGTGCCCCAAATAGTGCTGAATTTTGGAAAAAATTCATCTGATTTGTAAATTTTGTCAATGACATTTTCCGAATGTTTTTGTAACACATATCAGGTTGTTATAAATAAAATGCAGCTACTTTCACAGAGATCCAGTGTGGGATGTAATTATCGTATGGCACGGAAATTTGGTAGGTATTCTAACACATTAATGCTGAACCAATTTACGTTGGGAAAAAAATTACTTCTAATCTTGGTCATTGGGTGCAAATCTGGCACTCTGAATGCAAGAAAGACGTAACGATATAGAAATTTTTTCGAACATAATGGTTTAAGAATAGCACAATTTGTTCAATATGGGTACCAGAGCTGTTGACGAGACGCTGCATCTGAAACATGACATGATCACCAGTTGCTCATGGGAGTTCTGGTGGAATATGAGCAAAATGTTCCTGTACACTGATCTTCAAATCATGTAGAGACCGGATGCATCTGATTAGATATCCCCAGAGCAAAAAGTCACTTGGATTCAGGTCAGGTCATATTTTAGGCCACGCATCTGGAAAAGTCTGGAGACAACATGTTTGTAGAGGGCTGCATTAAGCAGATCTTTCACTAGGCGAGCAAATGAGGTGTTGCCCCATCTTGTACGAAAACAGTGATTTCCACACAGTTGCACTCTTCCAAAGCAATATTCTCACATTGTGCAAGAAGGTCTCAATAATGTTCACAGTACACCCGATAGGCTCTAAGGGCGTATTCTCGCCAAAGAATAGCGGACTGAGACTAAAGGTGCTTGTGAATCCACACCACATACTTACACACAACAAGTGCAGAGGCTCTTCATGCACAACACATCATTTAACAGTACCCAGAATTCGGAGGTTCTCTGCACTCTGTTGTGAAAAATGTGCCTCCTCACTCCATAAAATATTGCTTGGCCACATGTCATACACTTTGATCCATGCCAAAAACTGTATGGCACTTCAGAACATTGCTGTGGATAAGAGGTTTAAGTTTAATCCTGTACACTGTAAAATAGACCGCAAAACTTCCTGGACTGTTGATCATGGGGTGGACAATCCTCATGACACTGCATGAGCACTAGCACTATCTGGAGCATGAGTTGCATGGTCAGTTAGAGAAACAGCAACCTCACCAATAACTTCCATCGGTATAGGACACCTTCCTCCTCCAGGTGCCACACCAAGTTCACCCATGTTTTTAATTTCATTATCGTCTTCTTTAACCCATTTAGTGATGCCGTACTTCTCTTCAAACATTTCAGTCAATGATACTCTCTCAATGCAGCGCTGTAATTGCAACTGTTCACATAAAACAGTTTCACTAATAGTGCACTGTCTCTCTTCTCAATATCCATACTGTTCACTCACTTAACAGCTTGTCAAATGACAGCATGGGATGTCATACCATCATATAAACGGAGTACAGCTCCACATAGGAACCTGATAGCCACAACTGGAACACTCTTTCCCCTCCGCCCCCTCCCGGCATAAATTGGTTCTGCATTAACACATCGTAACACATCAGTATATCTACAAAGGTTTGCTACCACCATAAGTAGCTGCACTGTGTGCATCTATATCTACATACACACTCCGCAAGGCACAGTGTAGTGCATGGCAGAGGGTACCCTGTAACATTACTAGTCACTTTCATTCCTGTGCCACTCACAGGTACAGCGAGGGGAAAATTACGGTATATATGCCTCCACATGAGCCCTGATTTCTTGTATCTTATCTTTGTGGTCCTTATGCAAAATGTATATCGGTAGTAGGATTGCTCTGCAGTCAGCTTCAAATGATGGTTCTGCAAGTTTTCCCAATCGTGTTTCTAAGAAAGATCATCATCTTCCCTCCAGCAATTCCCATCTGTGTTCCCGATGCATCTCTGTAACACTTGCATGTTGTTTGATCTTACCGGTAACAAATCTTGCAGCCCACCTCTAAATTGCAATCCCAACACTCGAGTAGTACTCAATAATATGTCACAGTTTCATCCTATATGCACTTCTTAAATTACTCGCAATAAACTAAAGTCAACCATTCACCTTCTCTACCTCAATCCTCACATGATCATTTCATTTCATATCTCTTTGCAGTGTTCCGCCCTGATATTTAAATGACATGACTGTGTCAAGGAGGGCACTACTAATGAACATTACAAGTTTATTTTCCCTACTCAACTACCTTAACTTACATTTTTTTACATATAGAGCCAGCTGCCATTCATCCCACGAAACAGAAAGTCATCTTGTATCATCCTACAGTCACTAATCTTCAACACCTTCCCATACATGCAAGTATCATCAGCGGATAATCATATTGTTGCCACCCATCCGGTATGCCAGATCATCTACTCTCGCATATCTGGGAATCTATTCCATATGCTTTGACCTTCACTAACAGTTTACAGTGGGGTACTGCATCAAATGCTTTCAGAACTCTAGGAATATGGAATCCGCCTATTGCCTTTCATCCCAAGCCGAGTTCCATAACTGTGCTTGTTCTTGACAAGCTTTTCGGTCTCTAGGAAATTTACTATATTCAACCTCAGAATATGTTCCAGAATTCTGCAGTAAACCGATGTCAAGGGTATTGGTCAATGATTTTGTGGGTCCTTTCTCATTATAACCTCCCCATATATGCTATATACAACTGTGTGTAGGCTTCTAAGATGAGTAAATGAATAAATAAGTGAAATGGATACAGTCCCAGTCAGGTGTTCTTAGGGTAATAAGAACTAAGGAAAAAGTGAGTTTAACATCTCATCAAGACAGAGTGCAAGGAAATAGGTTGTGCTCTTTCAAAGAAGCCATCCTGGCATTTGGGTTAAGCCGTTCAGGAAAAGCACAGAAATCTTAAATCCGGGTGGCTGGACAGAGATGTGCATTGCCCTTCTCCCAAAAACATGTACCCAGTGTTTTAACAACAGTGCCATCTCGCTTAGCGATGACAGCAGAGCATCAGTAGATGACTGATAAGCACTAGTAGTAAAAGATATAAGGAGAGCTGTAGTAATATGTCAAAACCGTTTACTCCTGGAGTTGAATGAAGCAAACATGACCACCTTTACCAAAAATGAGAGAATATACGATGAAACTGAGTAATTGATAAAGAAGGTGTTGTGAAATGCGTAATTACTCTTATGTACTAGGAATGGTATATTAGGGACATACATAAAGTTTGAAATCAGCAGTCAGAGGCTGTGGTCAGAAATGTGTGAGCGATGGTCAGAAATGTGTGAGCGATGGTCAGATGTGTGAGAGACATTTGCATGTGTGTGTGTGTGTGTGTGTGTGTGTGTGTGTGTGTGTGTGTGTGTTTTAGTAGTCTTATTGTTGTGCCTGTCTGCGACTCAACACTGCTATATGGTGAGTAGCAATCTATCCTTTTTATAATATGGACTTACATGAAGATATGTTTCTGAAAGGTATAGATGAAATAAGAGGAATGAGAGAGGGGTAATGGTATCAGAATCTTCGGCAGAAGAACATAGTGTAAAGTGGGTAATTGTCCATTTTGCTAATTCTGACTATCACTACCAGACACATTTACTCCTTAATGGTTTTTGTTGCTGATAACAGAAATGAGCTTTTGCTCAAAATTGATTTATAGACACAATATAACGCACAATAATAATTTTTGTGTAGTTTTTGCCGCCACGTTTATGGTTCAGAATGGAGATATGTAATCTGGTGGAAAGAATATGAAAAAGTTCCTATACAACATGCAGCAAGATATTTCAGATACCTACCAATTAAAAGAACATTTAAAAAATATTGTATTAACCAGTCTATTCTACAAATAAGCTGAATACCTAAATTCAGGAACTGGAATGGTCTGTTAGCTACATGCCAGCAGCAGCGGTTTTTGCAAAGCTCCATCCAAGTAGAATAAGTACCGTAAACGTGACTCAGTATTTACAGTTCTACATAAATATTTTCTTTGAAAAAATATTGTATTAAGTAAATATTAAGAGAACAGCAGCAAATTATGTAGCTCTAGAGCACAACTGAAAATGTACAATGTTTCCTCAAAGTAACACCTTTCTTTATAATTTACTCAATTAAATGTAGCTGCTTTAAGTGTGAATAGCGTAGAGAAGCTTGATGATAGTATACTGTTAATGCAGTAAAAGTTTCTGTGATTTCCTTGTCTTTTGTAAATGTATACCTTGGTCGCGCTACATCACTGAATGTTCTTGCTCTTGATGGAATCTGAAGCACAATGAATGAATTAATAAGTCTGTGTAAATCACACCCAAATGAAATGATCATCATCATCATCATCATCATCATCATCAAAAAACACA